>NC_137327.1:104822835-107322835 GCF_965287045.1 Carcharhinus amblyrhynchos | reverse complement strand
AATTGAATTGAAGAGCAGGATATATGTATGAAGCACATGGCACCTGTATTAGATATATATAATGTAAATTCTGGGCTGCTTCTGTCAGCGTCGCTGAGGCTGCATTGCGAGAAAGCTGATTACCACAATGCTGGAGCTTGCACTGTCCAGAATCTTGCCCACAGATTTATCAAACTTGATTATCATAATAATTGGCATTGGATGCAAGGGGAATATTTGGAATGGTCATCTGGCCTTTTTTATTTTACTGCATGTGGAGAAAAGATAGCAAAACCAAACTAAAAGCAGCAGGGAGAAGAAAATAAGTGAAGTCAGAGCTCATAACCAAATGATAACCAGTTTTTCTCTCTTCATAGATGCTGACTGACTTGCTGTGTATTCCAAATTTTCAACACATGCAGTTTTAAAATGGTTTTTATTTACAGTTTCAAAGCTATTGAAAATGATTTACCACATGAACGAAAAGAAATGGAACCAGATGTTAAAAGCAAATTACTACAGGTGCTGGAATCTGAAACCAAAACGAAATGCTGGAAAATCTCAACAAGTCTGACAGCATCTGTAAGGAGAGGAAAGAGCTGATGTTTCAAGTCCAGATGACCCTTTGTCAAACCAGATGTTTGTTAAGGATGCAGATTACTGCATCTGCAGTCACTTCCTCTATGGGATAAGAAACAGTCCTCTGCCTTATCTGTGATCAGACTGTGTTCAGAATCTTCACCATTGATAGTTTTAACTGCAGCTGCCTCACATTGGGTCTGTCTCTGAGCATCTACGAGTCTTGCCAGTCAAGGAATACAGCCCATCTTACAATAGCAAATGACAGTGGCTATCAACATGCCAACACCCCTGAACATATCTTGCCTCTGGATCCTTTCAGGATTCTGTTGGTGATCTCCCAATTGGCAGCAGGCACAAGTATAAAGCAGGTCTCCTTGCCAGAACCACCAATTATGACAACTTCACCTGCCAATCAAATTAAATGGGCAATTGGTTTGCTATTCTGACTGGCTTAACATAGATGCACGACACTACCAATTGTCCAAATGTGGAAGTGAAGGCATCCATAGGTCATTCAGGAGTGTTCATAAATTGCAGAAGATTCTACTCCATCAATGTGCAACCACAAGATGCATCTGTAGTACACACAAGAGATCCAAAGACGTGCAGGTTAGTTGATTGGCCATACTAAAAATTGCCCCTTAGTATTTTGAGATGTGTAGGTTAGAGAGATTAGCGGGTAAATATGTAGGGATATGGAGGTAGGGAATGGGTGGGATTGTAGTCGGTGCAGCCTCGATGGGCCAAATGGTCTCTTTCTGCACTGTAGGGTTTCTATGATTCTATGATTCGAAAGATCCCCAGGCAGCTGATTGGATGCTTTTTGCCCAGAATGAAATCAGGGAGAAGTTACCAAGTCTAGCTGTTGGGTGTAAAATATAGTGGATTTGAACTAATAGTTTGAGATATTCCCACAGGGACAGTGGAGACAACTACCTCAAACACCCCCATCGCTTCACCATTCTCCCTCTTCTTCTGAAGCTTCTCTCATCAAAGCTGAACTGTTTGTGGTTTGATAATCCACCAGTAGCTCTCACTGCTGCAAACCAAAAGTTCTTGAAGGTAGATTCCAAATCAACATCACTGTTTCCAAGAGAAATAAAGAATCAGCCATGATTGTTGAGTGCCTGCTCCAGTGGAAAACCTCAGTACCAGCAGAGACTGTGGAAATTGACCCTTCAGCTATAAACAAGCGTCCAGAAAATAATTACTTTTGACTTTCTATTTTTTACTTTGCCAAGTTTTAAGATTGGAATTCTGCAAAGCTTTATCTCTTTTTACATGCTTGAAGGAGTGAGTAGTTGGTTGTATGTGTGTTATTGTTGCTTTTGTGATAAAAAGAAACATTTGTCTCTTTTAAACCTTTTGTTAATAATTTCTGCATCTTTACCTGAGTGAATTTTTGCAAAAAGCTCCATATATTAACTTAAGAAACCTGGCTGGCTTATTTCTTACATTGTGGCATACAGTTAATTATGTACGTTGAATTGGCGATAACACCTTTGTAAATTCAAATTCTGTTATAACCAACCCAGGAGTGGGACAAAGAGGAGTCAGTTCACCTCTCCTAATCCGATCATAACAATAGATTCATAGCTTATTGCAGCACAGGGAAAGGCCATTCATACCATTATACTTGTGTTGGTTCTCTGTAAGGGTAACACAGCTAATCGCATTACCCACCTTCTCCTCACATCCTTGTATTTTTTTTCTCTTCAGGTAATTATTCAATTCCCTTTTAAAATCCACATTTGAAGCTGGCTCCAACACTCTCAGAGAGTGCCAGATCACAACCATTTGCTATGTAAAAAAAAACCTTTTCCTCATGGTGCTTTTGTCATTCACCTTAAATCAGTATCCTTCAGTTCTTGATCCTATCAACTCTGTCCAGACCCCTCATGATTTAGAATGCGTTAATCACATCACCATTGAACCTTCTCTGAGGACAGTAGCCCCATGTTATCCACATAACTGAAGTTCCTCATCCCCAAAGCCATTCTTGTGAATCTTTACTCCACCTTCTGTAATATCAACACATCCCTTCTATCTCTCTGACTTCTTTCCTCTCATGCATTCATCTAGTTTTCCTTTGATCGCTAATAAACTATTTACCTCAACCACTTTCTGTGCTCATGACTTCCACATTCTAACCATTCTGAGTGAAGAAACTTCCCCTCATTTCCCTCTTGGATTTATTAGCAATTATCTTGTATTGATGATCCCTCGCTTTGGATTCTTCCACAAGTGGAAATATTCTTTCCCTATCCAACTTGTATATAATTTTATAGATCTCTATTAGGTTCCTTTCAAAGTCTTCTCTTTTCTAATTCAAACTCCTCCATCAGTAATCGAACATCCTTGTAAATAATTGTTTTCACTTTTGCTACAAGTACAACACCCTATGAAGGGACACAATGTATGAAGGACTTTGCGCAAGACCCTTTGCAAGTTTAACATCACTTCACTAGAGTTCGGTAGCCCTAAAATCCAGCGCTTTATCAACAATTTGAATTGCCTTACTGCCTTGTGATGATATTTTTAATGGTTTCTTCATCTTTATCTTTAAGCTTCTTTGTTCTTCTACCACATTGAGTTCTTTGGCTGTTCTTTTCTCCGCCAAGCCCTTACAGTGGATTTTCTTACAGCAGTCCATTGGTCATTGGTGGGATCTTCTGGTCTCACTAAAGTCTATGGACTTTTACATGGCATCTCCACCCCACCACTGGGGAATAGACAAATCTGTCCCTGTAAGCACATTAAAGAGATAGAAAAATGTTTGTTTGCATTCAATGTTCAGTGTACTAAGAGGAAACTAAACCCTCTTGTCTTTATATTACATGCATGTAATACTGTTAGTATTTGCTACTTGTACAATTGCTGCAATTTTTTTGCAAGTAGATATTGGCCATTTTAACTGTAGGTTTCCAGTTTGTTCAGAAATAGACACCACTTTGAAAATGATGAGATAGCATTGCTCAAAACCAGACTTAACCCAATGGGTGGAATTGTGCAAAAATTAATCTTAGTTTAATAAGATATGTAACTAAATCCAAATTGTGACTGAAGAAATTACCCGGTTTATATATCACTGTGATTTAAAGAAATATAGCTAGGTAGATAAACAATATGTATCTGCAATGTGTAGAAGTCATCTGTACTGCCATTTCTATTCAATATCCTCCCCAATTATAATGAAAATCAATGGGAGACTGAAGGTTGAGAGCACTTTGCAAGTCTTGGATTGCTTTTATTAAACTAACCATTACAGAATGATTTAGAATCTGCAGATTGACAGCACAGGAATAAATAGCACACAAGTTAAAAAAGAAGCCTTTTGTAACCTCTAAACTGGTTCACAAAGAAGATCGAATCTCTTAGGTGATAGAACCACAGTTGGATTCAGAGTGCAATATCGCAACCCATAAGCTATTACAAACTGGAGTGGATATCCAATAGGCCAGGAAAGAATGAAAACACGAGAAAATGTGGGGTCTTTTTTAACAAATGCTCTCCATGCAGTTCAAATATAATCCAAGCAGAAGATTATGAAGAACTTTTTGTGTTCTAATGGCCATGATCTGGTAAAATTGCGTGCAAAGCCGAAAATCAGATTCACGCCTGGTTTGGCACTGCAAGCATTGTCCCCAGTCCTGTTCTGCCAGTGGGATTGGCTCCATTCCCTTTGTAAGCGTGAAGTTGATTTGCATATTAATGTTATAATTTGCATGACATTAATGCATCCCACAAGGTAGCTTCCCCCTTCACTGGTGTGAGGTCACGCTGGTCTCCATCAGTGGAAATCAGATGTGATAGCCATGCTGGGGGGATTGGTGGCCAATAAAACCCCTGGTGGCCAGACAATGCCCACTTGTCACACTGGCACTACCCACCTGGCACCATGGCAGTGCCCAGTTAGGCACTATAAGTGTGCCGGGGCAGTGCCGGGAGTGTGTCCTGAGTGGGGCCTTAAGTGGGACGGGGGTGAGTCTATGACAGGGATATGCAGAATGACGGGGGCTTATGCAGTGGGGCTACGTAAAGGGGAGTACAGGGAATGCTATGCAAGTGGAAGAGGGGGCTAATGGGGGTCCACCAGGAACTCATCAGGAGGGTCCTTATATTCTGTTGCCAGTGTTGGATGTTGGATGTTCTGTTGGATGTGGCGGAAGAACATGCAGCCGATAATGACGGGGGGGTGGGTGGCGATGTCTATTGTGAAGGTGGGGCTGGGAGGCTTCCCAGCTTATTGAGAGATTAGGGCACCTTAAGGCAATGACACTTGAGCACTCTGAAGCTGGTTTTCCAGGCTAACGTTCAAAATCACCGCACACTCCATTCCATAATAGGGGTTGGTCCAGGTGTCAAAGCACATTTTAAAGTGCTCTGATTGAAATGGTCTGTCAGGGTTTCCTGGAAGATTCCATTGGTTTTTCTTAGAGTCTACAGCTGCTGTGAAACCCATTTGAAATGCTTGGATGGTCAGTTTCACTGGGGAGAACCCTTTTAACAATGAAAAGTTAGCATCTGGTGACTGCACCCGCTGAAAATACTTTAATTGACAGGGTATGGATTACTTAGCCACAAGAAAAGAGCCTTTTATGTCTTTCTCTGCCTTCATAGTTGAATGCATCTCGGCTGCTTTATAAACATCGCAGTTAGAAAAGAGAAAGTTAAGCCCAGTTAAATATCCAACATGTCAATCAAAGGATGGATGTTTATAAACATTGTTGTTGGATATTTAAGGAAGTCTAACTTCCCCTTTTCTAACCGCAATGTTTATAAAGAGAACAACAACTTTCCCTGGGCAACAAGGACAAGTGCAACCGGTAGACCCCTTCCTGGGCACAAATCCTGAGATCAAGCCCTTCCTCTCAGTCAGAGACCACCCAAACCCCAGGTCTCTTGGGGGACACTCCCTCTTCAGACCGGTAGTGGCAGGTGGGCACACGGGCACAGCACTTACCTCCTTCACCCCCTCCCCCTGCTTCAGTATACAAAATGATGGGTTAGAGTATCCCTAACAGGGTTTCAGATGCAGTGCAAGATTTGCACTGGGGATCCTGAGTGTGGTGGTGGTGGTGGTGAGGGTGGGGGGGTGGGGGGTCGGGTGGGATGGGGGTCTAAGGTCTAAGACGGGGGAACTGAAGAGATTATTATCAAATAGCATCAAAATAAATCACTTTCTAAATTATTTGCATGAAGCAGATGAATGACTGGGAGTTACAAATTTTGATAAGGGTGAACAGCAAAATAGCCTATGAGAAAAACTTACCATTAAAAATGATTAACTTTAAAAAAATCTGCTAATTAATCATTTAACAACACATGATGAACAGAAAATTAATTTTTCAAGGTCAGTTGTGTTGGTCATCCAATGGTATTAATAATCTTATAGTTAAAAACCCAGACCTGACTGAACAAGGTGTTAACTTTTTAAATGACGATGTGGGAGTGGGAAAGTTAAAATTTTCATTGAGGCACAGTGGCATAGTGGTTAACACTGCTGCCTCATGGTGCCAGAGTCCCAGCTTTGATTTTTGCCTAGGGTGACTGTGTGGAGTTTGATGCCTTCCCCATGTTTGCATGGGTTTCCTTCGGCTAGTCCAGTTTCCTCCCATAGTGTGTAGGTTAGGTGGATAAGCCATGATAAATGCGTGGGGTTATGGGGACAGGCCTGGGCAAGATGTTCTTTTGGAGAGTCAGTGCAGACCCGATGGGCTAAATGGCCTCCTTCTGCACTGCAGAGATTCTACGTTTTAGTAACTGACCCAATATGAGTGCAAACTGGGATCAAACAACCCCATTGTACCAATGTTCCAGTCCATCTTTCTCACAGCAACACTCCACCCCATCACCTTGTGGAGATAACCGACTGGACAAGTGGGAAACTGTTCAACATCTGACGACTCCAGACCAGAAACAAGACTACCCTAACTTCTAACATCGAGCTGCAGTATGCAAACAATGCGCACTGCACAAACTCAGAGGCTGAGCTTCAAACCATTGCCAACACGTTCACCATGGTATATGAGAGAATGGATCTCAGACTAAACGTCTGGGAAAAAAGAAAGTTCTCCACCAGCCAGGTCCTGCCACACAAAACTGACCCTGGCCATCAAGATCCATGATAAATCCCTGGACAATGTGGTTCAGTGACTAGTGGCTTTGGGGGGATTTACAGCACAGCACTTGATGGAACTCTGAGTGACAGCCTGCACCTTTTGGGATTTCTGTGCATATCCAGTATCCTTAAGGGACCATCAGAAGGATAATAAAGGCAAACATCGACAGTTCACCACCACACCTCCCCCCCCCCCCCCGCCCCTGGTCCCCCCAACCTCGTAGCCAGCCCACCACCCTCTCCCCCCACAGTACCCTGTACATGGCACATCATTCTCCACCCCACTCCCATCTCCCATCCCTACATCCCACAAAATATGTGTCTCTGTTCAATTCAGTTTCAGTGCCATTGTTAGTTCCTCTGGTTATTCCACTTGCAATTGGTAAGTAGTGAAATGAACATTTTAAAGCCTCCAGCAGAAGGCTTTGCATTCACTTGTCTGTGAAGAGTCTGAAATTCATTTTGTCCAGAGAAATCAGTTAGTGACTGTAGGTGAGAAATAATTGTGTTGTCCGCTGCAAAGGTTCGAGACCCTCTGGGTAAGATTTTCAATTGTTCTGGCCTTGGCTGAATAAATGCCTGAGTGCCGCTTGAAATTAAATTATTTTAATAGTATTAATCAAATAGAAATGCATAGAAGAACATAATGAAGAAATGGTTTGGTTTATTAATTTATCTGTAATGGTTAAACAATTGTTAAACTTGTTAGGATAAGAGTAATTCTGCTAGTGTTTTGACAATATTACATTTCAAGGAGTAAATGTTTATTCTGAACATTTGACATTTTTTAATGCTTTTGAGTTGAGTCCAGGATTTCTATTTAAATTTGTTAGAAATTAGTGTTAATGTGTTTGAAGATTTCGACTTTGTTCCGATAAACAAATTGCACTCCATCTCTGCACGCACAATGTTCCTTGGTAGACTTAGCTTGACAAATTGATTTCACTCCAAGATCGCATCAGTCAAAGGGTTCACAAAATAGCCTACAGCGACTTGAGAACAAAAATTTCCACACCTCCAAAAAGGTAATTTAAAACTTCTGACCAGAAATGTCAAAGCTGAAAAATGGAAATACTGCACAACCCTTCTTTTGTGAAGATCATGGAACAGCCTTGGTGTTTATGAACAGATCAAGCAAAAAAGTAATGCATATGGTAAATCAGAATTCATTAGCAGAGAAAGAAAACAAGGGTGTGATTATTTGGCCATTCACTGAAGCTGTTATTTATAAGGCTGGTCAAATATTAGAACACATCATAGGTAGTTTTTCAACCATGACTTGAAACCAATTACCATGCTCTTATATAAATCATTTGTGAGACCATGGGTGGGCAGAATTTTACAAAGAATGATCCTAAGTGTCTAGCCAGTGTGAAAATGGGAGAGTTGTAGATCCATTTTTTGGGTGAGTTTTTATGCCCAATCTTGTACACATAGTGCATGAAAGAACTGACCAGACTGTTTCTAGCTACTAGAGGTAGTTTTTGGGGCTACTAGAGGTAGTTTTGGGGGCTAAATTCATCAGCCAGCAGCAGCAGGAAAGTGCTCTATTGCGCATGTGCAGACCTCTGATGCTGCACTTGTGCAGTAGCAACAGCAGATGCCTGACAGAGAGAAGGAGAGCTGTCAGGCCTCTCCTGCTGCAGCTAGCCTGAACACAACATCGCTCCCCCACCTCCCAGCAATTATGGGGACTCATGGGGCCAATCGCAAATTCCACACCACCCCACAGCTGCCCAGACCAATTGAGCCCACCCCCCATCAGTCTGATGCAGAGTGGCAGTGGTCCCTCTGCCCTCCTCATTGATTGAAATAGCAGAGATGTAGGGGGCCTCCACTCTCTTCATTCCAATTGCTATGCAGAATGGAAGCACCTCTCCCCCCCCGTCCCCCACCACCAACTCTCCCTCCCCGATCAGGCTGCCCTGGCGTAGCCCTGCCTCTACAGGCCTCTCCCCATAAACCATGCCTATTCAGGCCCCATCCTATGCCAAGTTGCCCTGTGGGCATTGCCGAGGTGTCAGGCTGGCAGTGCCAAAGGACACTCTCTCTCTTGCTCTCGGCCTCCCTGGGGAACATCAATAGCCTTCTACAAGTGAGGCCATTACATGGGAAGCAGATGTTTTCCTCGCTGGGAAAGATTCTCTCCTCCATAAAGACAAATGAGCCCAGATGATTGAACACTGGGCTCGCTAAACAGATGTAAATCTTCATTTAAATAAATTTTAAATACATTAATCAGCCTCTCGCCAGAAATGGGCAAGAGGTTAACTGCACTGAAGACTCCCGTAAGATTGCAAAAGGGGAGAAATCAGGCATGTTCCTGATTTTACAGCTATCGCTCTGGTGGGGCAAACCAGTAAAATTCCACCCCATGTATGGAATATTATACAAAAGATTTGAAACTCTACTTTGCAATGACAGTATTGGAGGTGATTCGGAAATGAGTGCATTAGGTATTTGAAAGAATTACTGCCTTCATCAATTAGAAATAACTAACAGAGGTAGTGTCACGAAAATACATGATACAAGTGGGGGTTGGGGGGGGTGTGGATATGACCTAATTCTTCACAATGCTGACAGACATGTCTGTAGATGCAAGTAGAAGCCAAGTGAGTGCGCTAAATGCCATAACTAAAATTTACATGGAGAAGGAGATTATGTAAACATATGAAGTGTTTGCTAATAGTGTCAACAGTAATTTTGCGCATTAAACTGGTAGAATCAGAGATTTAGCTAATTGGACTTGGAATGGAATCTGACCAAAAAGGACACTATCTGTATGTAGATCCTGGGGCGAATTTTCCCATTCTCCCCACCACGGGAATTGAAGCAAGCGATGGTGGACCATGGACATTTCTGTTGACATCGGATGAAGATTTTACAGTTTCGGGGCAAGCGTGGCTGGAAATTCTCATCTGTGAATCAGCCCCCTATGAGCTGCAGCTCGCTATCAGTTCTCTCTGCCCTGTGGAATAGCATGTGGCTGTGGGTGTTGCTGCCATCCCTATTGCTGCTCCTGGTGCTGAGGGTGACGTGGCTGTTGGTGTGGCTGCTCATATAGCTGTTCCTCAACATCCACGCCTCTGCAGCGTAAGTTGCTGTTGTGAAGATTGGGATGAAGTATACTCCAATCTAGTTGAAAGTACTTCCAAAAAATTGAATATGGCCCTCAAGGTAGTAAGTACAGGCTCCCAAAACTAATCATTTAATCGCAAGCCTTTTACTGTCGCTGCCCAGAAGCTCAGCAATTTCAATTTTAAAAGGCTCCCCAGCATGCCAATTCCATTAAACAATCATTCCCCGCTGTTGTCTCGCCTTGTTGACCCTGGCACGTTGTAGAGAGCTTGGAAAAGCCAGAATGCAGCGTTAAAATCAAATGTTTGCATATAATATGCTAAACTGTTTGCACAATATAATGACATTCCCGACAGCTACACAGAAATTTTTCACTTGCCTGAAAACATACCCAGGTCAGCAATGGAAAGGGTCCTGAACCAATGCCGCTTTTCAGAGATTTAATTCCTGCCCGCATCTGCACCTACCCGACCTTGGCAGCTAAAATTCTGCCCATTGATTGACGTGAATAAGTCAAATATTTTGTTTTCAATTGAGCTGAAATTAATGAATATATATTGCAAAGCTGGAAAATTGTTATAAAATTCTGACTGAAAATACATTGCATTCGTAAAATAATCGACAATGACATCTGCTCCAAAAGAAGAATGACAAATACATGTGCTACTTTGCAAATAATTTAATTTCTCACCGTTAAGTTTTAACATTGAATCGACTATGTATTTAAGATAACTCTAGCTGTAACTTTAAGAGAATGGTCTCACTTCACGTATTTTAAATAGCTTTCATTTAAGAATTAAAAATAGGATTTATTGGTGTGCACCGCAGTTTGGTCCGACTGCGGTGGCATGTAAAAGCAGATATAACTTTATTCATCATTTCTTCTGGTTTTGGAATGTGGAATGTCAAACATTGGAGAGCTGCGATTATTCATTAGAAAATAATGTAATATTTATAAAAGAGCATTCCAAGAAGACACGCAGATTTTCAATATATAAAGTTGGCATGAGTGAAACTGAGCTCATTAAGGGCTGATAGCTTTCAAGCATGAATAGGAGAAGGGAGAAAAAGATACCAAGAGGGACAAAAGAATTCTCTTCCTTGCTATGCAGTTAATTCCATGTCCGGTTATATGCCCAATCCTCTCAGTACAGACATAGATACAGGAGCAAGACTAATCAATCTGTTTGAAAGATCGAACTGTATCCATGCTGAGAAATTGGCAATGGAAGATTAAACATATTTTCAAAACAGCCAAAAAATGGGCCCAAAGAATTTGTGCAAAAAAAATGCATATTGTATGTGTTCTGTTGCAGAGATATCTGACGTATACTTAAGAAGTTTTGGATCCTTCCAGTTCATTAACATACATCTGCAGACTGCCATCATCACACATCCCATTGATCTTCATCCATTCTTATTATAGTGCTCCACTGGAGAGAAGCCAGGAGTGTTTCCATTTCGCGAGCAGCACCTTCTCAATTATCTTCAGCAAGTTCCAAAGAGTCACAATCTTGAGGAGCAACGCATATATTTGGAGCTGGTTACTTATGTGCCTGCAAAATCTCAGAGGCAAAAAAAGACACATCAGGGAATAGCAAAAAATGCAGAATAATAAACCAATGTTCCCATTACTAGGCTGGGCCTCTGAATGATTAAGACCTTAAAGGTGCATTGGAGATTTTCTGATTACAGTTTTTGTGTCTTAAATGTACGCTGTTTGTATTGGTTTTCTTCCATTATTTTCCCTCAGGCTTTGCTTTCATTTGTATTTTTCATTTTGACTTGTTATTTCCAGTTTTGTATTCTAAGAGCTACAATTTCTGATTTCAAAATTCAGAATGCGAAAATTCCTCTGAGATGTTCTGAATGTTTTGCAGAGGAAATGCAAGTATCAAAGTTAAATGAGAGGGAAAAATATTTGTACCTCAAATGGAACGCCAACATCTGCTCTCGCCAAATCACATCTACAGACCCAGATAGGACAGCCATGGCATGTCTGAGGAGATCTCTTTCTGCGGGCTGTCTTACAATAGGAAAGTAGAGAAGGAAGCATGCTGAACATAGCCTGACCTTCAAGAAAACTGTACCACAAGGTGGCAATGGCTACAAAGATGACCATAGCGCAGAATCAGTATGCCTCCAGACCATTCCAAATCAAATGGAGATAAAATGTTAAATTAATTAACAGTGCAATAATTCCCGTGGGACTATTGACATGATTTTTGTTGCACGCCAACTTCAGGAGAAGTGTCAGGAGCAGAATTACGAGCTCTACGCAACCTTTGTTGACCTCGTGAAAGCTTTCGACAGTGTCAGCCGACAAGGCCTGTGGAGGATCACGTCAAAGTTTGGCTGCCCCCCCTAAATTCATTCAAATGGTACACCAGTTCCACGATGGCATGATGGCCAGAGTACTGGATGGCGGAGAATCCTCTGAGGCATTCCAAGTCACCAATGGCGTCAAACAGGGCTGTGTGCTCGCACCCACACTGTTCAGCATGGTGTTTACAGCCATGCTGAATGATGCCTTCCAGGACAGTGTTGCTGGAATCAGCCTCAGATACAGGGAGGATGGGAAGTCTTCAACTTGAGGAGACTTCGAGCTATTACCAAAGTGAAGGAGACTGTTCTGAGACACTTCCTCTTTGCCGATGACTGCATCCTGTATACTGGCTCAGAACCAGAGACGCAAGTCAGTATGGACAAATTTCCCATGGCTTGTGACAACTTTGGATTCACCATCAATATTAAAAAGGTTGAAGTCATGCATCAGCCTGCTCCTCATGTACCGTACACAGAACCCATACAGACACAGTGAGAATGTGCAAACTCCACACAGACTGTGAGTCAAGCCGGGCATCGAACCCGAGTCCCTGGTGCTGTGAAGCAGCAGTGCTAATCACGGTGCTACCGTGCCGTCCCCAATTAGACAAGGAGAGAGCCCAGCTTTCAACCGGTTTCTTTTGCTGAAAACTTTCCTTGTGTCAGTTGCAATCTATTTGCAGTGACGGAAGACCGGAGTGCTGTACTTCACCCATTGTATGTTTCCAAAGGGTTTTGGGTGGGTCTATCTGTGGTAATGTCTAGCACTTTGCTTTTTGGTATCTCTTTCTTAGACAGTTACAATTTGTTTGTTTCTCACCTTTACCTTTGAAGGTGGTCTTGCATTTTAAGTAGTTTGTAGTGCCTTATTTCAAATCTCAGAATTCAATCAGTTGAAATTTGTAAACCATATCATCCATCACAAAAAACGAAATGAGATTCCCTCTCATTTTACTGCAAAGGATGAAAATATATGAAATTAAAAAAAAATACTGCATACACTCTCTTACACTCTGTCTTGATTCTCAAATGAGCCTAATTGTGTTTGACCCTGGATAGAATCATAGATTCCTCACAGTGCAGAAGGAGGCCATTCAGCCCATCAAGTCTGCAATCCCACCCAGGCCCTACTCCCGTAACCACACATATTTAACCTGACACTAGGGTCAACTTATCATGGCCAATCAACCTAACCCACCCACCTTTGGACTGTGGGAGGAAACCAGAGCACCCAGAGGAAACTCATGCAGACACCGGGAGAATGTGCAAACTCCATACAGACAATGACTCAAGCCAGCAATCAAACCTGGGCCCTGGTGCTGTGAGGCAGCAATGCTAATCAATGTGCCACTGTGTTTCTTTGTTTCCTTTTCAGGTGGTTGACCACAAATAAAACCAGTTTTAAATAAAGATTAGGCTGGCATCAGGGTTCTGAAGTTGCTTTGTTTTTTTTGGTGGCAGGCATATCAGATAATTCTGTCAATGACCTTGTGCCTGTTCCTGGCTGTGTCTTCAGATTAAGTGTTACCTAAAGAGGTTGGCTGGTTTACCTGGCCCATAGCTCTCAGATTGCCACGAATCACCAATCTTCTCTTGGTTACCTGTTCATGAATTCTGAGTTTCTCACAGGCCTGTTTCCATGTTTTTTTTAGCACAGAGGCTTTTTCTCAAGTTGCCAGCGTGTTCAGCTCTGATTAGATTTAACCCTTCACCAAAACCTGCAAACATATAAACTCAAAAAAAACTCTCACAAATCTGAATGCTAGGAAGTCAGTGGATTGCAGTTGGATTTTTCCCTCCTACAGGAATTCTGATTTTGAGTCTGGGCCTTCACATATAGTGAATTTTAAAACTTATGTTTCACATTGCTTTTTACTGGTTAATCCTGAAAAAAACTTTCATGGTTGTTTCTCTTATAAGAACATAAGAACTAGGAGCAGAAGTGGGTCATCTGGCCCTTTGAGCCTGCTCTGTCATTCAATAAGATCATGGCTGATCTTTTTGTGGACTTAGCTCCACTTACCTGCCCAGTCACCATAATCCTTAATTCCTTTACTGTTCAAAAATTTATCTATCCTTGCCTTAAAAACATTCAATGGGGTAGCCTCAACTACTTCACTGGGCAGGGAATTCCAGAGATTCACAACCCTTTGAAGACATTCCTCTTCAACTCAGTTCTAAATCTGCTTCCCCTTATTTTGAGGCCATGCCCCCTAGTTCTAGTTTCACCCACCAGTGGAAACAACTTCCCTACTTCCATCTTATCTGTTCCCTTCATGATCTTGTATGTTTCTATAAGATCTCCCCTCATTCTTCTGAATTCCAATGACTGTAGCCCCAATCTACTCAGTCTCTCCTCATAAGCCAACCCTCTCAACTCCCGAATCAACCTAATAAATCTCCTCTGCACCCTCTCTAGTGCCAGTATATCCCTTCTCAAGTAAGGAGACCAAAATTAGACATGGTACTCCAGGTATCATCTCACCCACACCTTATACAGCTGCAACATAACCTCACTGTTTTTAAACTCCATCTCTCTAGCAATGGAGGACAAAATTCCATTTGCCTTCTTAATTACCTGCTGCACCTGCAAACCGACTCCTTGTGATTCTTGCACAAGGACTCACAGGTCCATCTGCATAGCAGCATGCTGCAATTTTTTACCATTTAAATAATAGTCCATTTTGCTGTTATTCCTACCAAAATGGATGACCTCACATTTACCAACATTGTACTCTATCTGCCAAACTCTTGCCCACTCACTTAGACTATCTATATCACTTTGCAGTATTTCAACATCATTTGAACACTTTGCTCTGCCTTTCATCTTCGTGTCATTTGTGAATTTTGACACACTGCACTTAGTCCCCAACTTCAAATCATCTATGCAAATTGTAAACAATCGTGGTCCCAACATTGATCCCTGAGGCACACCACTAGTTACTGATCGCCAATCAGAAAAACACCCATTTACCCCCACTGTTTGCTTTCTGTTAGTCAACCAATCCTCTACCCAAATGCAAATACATTACCTATAACTCTGTGCACCTTTATCTTATGCTTTGGTGTGGCATCTTGTCAAATGCCTTCTGAAAATCCAGATAAACCATATCCACTGCACATGTAATGTTCTCAAAGAATTCACCAAATGAATCAAACATGACCTGCTCTTCATGATCTCCACAAGTACTGTAAGAGATAGGTCCTCCTCTTTTAGTCTTTTATTTTGGGAATGTGCTTTCCACTAATCTTTTCCATGTCCCCTGAAACACTACTGCTCCCAAGTGGGTGTCCAGTTCCTGTCTATTCTCTTAAAAAATTAAGTGCATGTATCATCTCTTAAACTTATGTTTTCCTGTTTGTACAAGTCTGTTTATTTGTTTTGGGTGTTGTGAAAATGACCATTCATTTCTTTTTTTTAATTTAAACTGACCTGAAAACCTGTCTAATCCAGCAGAGGGCAGCAAAGTGGTGATGCTGATTGGCTGTCGGGGGTGAAGATTTGCATCTTCGGCGCAATCACCACTTCCAGAAGGAGGATCTGAGCAAGACAGTCATTTGGGAAGGAGCTACTATCAAGGGACAATGAATCCCCAAATGCTAACCAAAATAAAGTCACTGTGAGGATCACAGCAAGGGACCAGTGAACTTCCACATGTCGGTGAGAGAGAGACTGCAGCAGGAGTGCGATTCAGCCAGAGTGAGGATATCGGCAATTGAATCTGAATGGGAATTTGGTGCTGCAGGAAAAAGATGTTCACCTTTGAGAGGTGTGGAAAGGTGGACTTGCAAGGGACACTTGAGGGTAAGTGAGAAGTAGAAAGAAATTGAACCATGCCACCACCAGCAGCAGGTAAGTGAATGGCTGGTGACTGGTAAGTAATTTTTATTTTCTTTTTCCTCTTGGCATTTTAGTTGTTGTTGTTTAGTTAACTTAAGGGTTAAGTTATGACAGGAGTTCCCCAACCATGTTATGCTCCTCTTGTGCGATGTGGGAATTCAGGGATCCTTCTGATGTTTCTGGTTCCTTCATGTGCAGGAGGTGTGTTCAGCTGTGCTCCTGTTAGACCGCTTGATGGCAGTGGAGCTGCGGATGGATTCACTTTTCAACCTCCACAATGCTGAGGAAGTCGTGGAAAGCATGTTCAGTGAGTTGGTCACGCCGCAAGTAAAAATTACTGAGGGAGATAGGGAATGGGTGACCACCAGACAGAGGAAGAGTAGGAAGGCAGTATAAGGGTCCCCTGCAGTCATTTCCCTCCAAGACAGATATACCTTTTTGGATACTGTTGGGGGAGATGGCTCGCCGGGGAAGATGGCAGCAGCTGGGTTCATGGAGTCATGGCTGGCTCTGCTAGACAGGAGGACAGGAAAAGGAGTGGATGAACTATAGTGATAGGGGATTCAAAGGGAATAGACAGGCATTTCTGTGGATGCAAACAAGACTCCAGGATGGTACGTTGCCTCCCAAGGGTCAAGAACATCCCATTGCAGCTGCAGGACATTCTGGAAGGAGAGGTGAACAGCCAACTGTCATAGTGCATACAAGCATCAACAATACAGGTTAGAAATGGGATGAGGTCCTACAAGCTGAATTTTGGGAGTTAGGACTTAAATGAAAAAGTAAGACCTCAAAGCAATCTCAGGATTGCTACCAGTGCCACGTGCTAGTTACAGTAGAAATGTCAGGATAACTAAAATGAATACATTGCTTGAGGGGTGGTGCAAGAGGGAGGGATTCAAATGCCTAAAAGATTGGAACAGGTTTTGGGGGAGATTGGACCAGCACAAATCAGATGGTTTGCACTAGGTTAGGACTGGAACCAATGTCCTTGGGGGAGTGTTTGCTAGTGCAGTTGGGGAGGGCTTAAACTTATGTGGCAGAAGGATGGGAACCCATGCAGGAAGTCAGAGGGAAGTAAAGTGAGAACGAAAACTAAAGGCAATAAAGAAAAATGTGGAACGTAGAGAAACCAATGACAAAAATCAATAAGGGCTACGGTATATCAAAATTCTAAAAGGGCAATAAATGCCAAAAAAAAGGCTGAGCCTGAAGGCTTTGCGTCTCAATGTGAGGAGCATTTGTAATAAGGTGGATGAATTAACTGCACAGGCAGTCATGAACGGATATGATGTAATGGGGATCATGGGGACCTGGCTCCAGGGTAACCAGGGATGGGAACTCAACATCCAACGGTTTCCAACATTCAGGAAAGACAGACAGAAAGGAAAGGGATGTAGCTTTGCTGGTTAAAAAGGAGGTAATGCAAAAGTAAGGAAGGACACTAGCCTGGATGATGTGGAACCTGTACAGGTGGAATGGCGGAACACCAAAGTACAAAAATGCTAGTGGAAGTTGTGTATAGATCACTAAACAGTAGTACTGCGGTTGGGAATGTTATGAAGCAGGAAATTAGAGATGTGTATTGTAACCATACAGCAGTTATCCTGGGTGACTTCAATCTGAATGTTGAGTGGTCTCACCAAGCTGATAGCAATACGATAGAGGAGGATTTCTTGGAATGTATAAGAGATGGTTTTCTCAACCAATATGTCGAGGAACCAACCATGGTGCAGACCATCCTAGAGTGGATATTGTGGAATGAGAGAGGATTAATTAGCAACCTTTTGGTGCAAGATCTTTTGGGGACAAGTGACCATAATATGGTAGAATTCTTCATTAAGATGGGGAAAGACACAGTAAGTATAAGACTAGGTTCCTGAACTTGAGGAAAGCTAACTTTGATGGTCTAAAACGTGCATTGGTTAGGATAAACTGGCAAACGATACTTTAGAGGTAGATAGTGCATAGGCAATGGCAGACATTTAAGGAATACATGGATGAACTTCAACAAGTATACATCCCTGTTTAGCATAAGAGTAAAACAGGACGGTGGCTCATCCATGGCTAACAAAGGAAATCAGGGGTAGTGTTAAAGTCAAAGAGGAGGCATATAAATGGGTCAGAAAAGACAGCAAACCTGAGGACTGGGAGAAATTTAAAATCCAGCTGAGGTGGACAATCCCATCACCAGTTACCTTCTGTAAGAATGTGGTATTAAAAAAAATCACTTCCATGTTGGCATTTTCAAATAGTAACCAGTACTGGACTATTTTTAGGTGGCAGTATGCTGTAAAATTTTATTATGTTTGCTGTGAAAGTGTAGTAGGAAAAATGGAATGTTAGGGATTACTTGGTTCCAGAACAATCTAAAAGCAGGAGCAAGCATCACATTTATGACAATTGACTAGAAAGTATTTGTAGAAGATAACTTGTACGACAATTTGGGATGAGTGGCCATTTTTATATGAGGGACTTTCATCCCATTTGATGAAAAGACATCTTTGAGAAAGTTAATTACTTTAAATGTCCTGTACGCGACTTACATAGTTGTTTCATTGTAGGTTTGGAGTTCACAACCATTAATCTGAAATAAGCTAAGTCAAGTTGTCCCACCTATGAGTTTGTTTGAAGAATTTTGACCTGCAGAAGAATTAAAAAAATTCTTGCGTAGGGAATATGCAAAATTCATAAAGAAAATAAGGTTCTTATAGCTATGCTGGAAAAAGTTCCCATAAATTAATCATAATGGACCATACCCAAGAAGCTTTATTGCAACATAAATTGCTGTGAATAGTATGATGTACTTTGTTGGATTGTAAATAGGTTACCTAAATTAAGTGTCATATTATTATTGCCCTCTAAGCTAGCGGAGAAAATTCTCCAAGGTAGTCAAGCATTGTCCTTCACTTTTGTGACAATCTATTTTTTAACTGAGACGTTCAATGAACTCAGACTGTTTTTTGAGTAATCATGAACCTGATTCTTTTAACAAGATCAAATGTAAATGTCCTTGCACAGTTTATAAATTACTTTGTTGCAAAATCAGGTACTTGAAAATGCAATTCAGCTCATTTATCTTCAGTTCAAAACATTGGATTCTAAGATAAAGTAAAGGTGTGAGTATACCTTTCTGTTGATTGTATTTTGATTGAGAGAGCTACGGCAGAAATCTGATTGATTGGGGTAGACTTAATGCAATTTCAGGCTGACAGCAATGAAGTCAATCCTTAGAAGTTGCCACTGGCACTCAGCCAAATGTTCTTATCTTTACCCAGGATTTTGCTTCCAGATTTGTAATGATTAATTGAATACTTTGATCATTTGTAAGTTAAGACACCGAATTGATATATTCAAAATTTCTTTAACAGGCAACAGAGAAGAAAGTAGACCCTTTTTCCTCTATGTGTAAAGTGTGATAGTGTAACCATTAACATAATACAATACTATTCCTTTGATCTGTATGGGTCAAGGTCATATTGTACACAGCAAAAAAAAACTTTGAATCACTTTTTAAACTAGTTAATTGTAATCACTGGGCTCATATTCAAATTATATTGAGGCCATTTGATTTGCTTTTATGAATGTTTTCTTCACAACAAAATCTATTAAAATTTTATTGATCTCACCAAGGCATTTGACTGTGTGTGTGTGGTCTATTTAAGCTGTAGGAAAAATATGGCTGCCTGCTGAAACTGCTTCAGTTCATGAAACTGCAACCTTGTTGTTGGTAGTCAAGTTTGTGTCTTTATGTGCCCTGTTTGGGAACAGAATTCTCAGTTATCTGACAAAGGAGTAGTGCTCTAAAAGCTAATGGCTTTTGCTACCAAATAAATCTGTTGGACTTTAACCTGGTGTGTGAGACTTCTTACCTTGTTGTTGGCCAGGGGCTGATAGGGGCAGATACATTCTGCAAACCCTACTTGAACTGCAGTAACCTGAAAATTGAGACTGGCTTGAACTGGTTAAACTTGCTCAGTACTGTAAAAAAGATAAAGGAAGTGTTGCAAGGCAAAATCCCTTATTTAGGCAGAGAACAGTAATCCCACCTCGGACCTTAGGCTGGAGCCAATGAGGGGAAGGTTTGAAATAGGTGAGGAAGTTTAAACCCACAAGGAAGAGGCAGCATATCTCAGAAACAAAAAGCGACAGGATAAGAATGAAGATTCAGAACCAGCTGCAGTGAAATTCCAGAGATTAAGCACACATAAGACATAGACTTTGCATCAAGGATGTAGAGGCAGCATCCAGAAGGAAGGCAAATGCTCGGCCAGCAATTGTTCTCCTTTCTCGGGTGTTATACCTCATATTCTGTGATTACTCAGGGATTGTCATGGAAATCAATGGGAGTACATTTAGATTGCATAATTTTGATACACACTGCATTCTTATGTTCTAACCAGATGTATGGTTTGTGTGTACACTGCATAACAACAATAATAAAGTGAATTACTAACAGAGACAGATCTGCCTCCTCTTCTTTGAGACAAGCTGTAATCATTGTCGGTAAGATACGGGAACAATGTCGACAATATGTAAGGTCAGTTATCACAGCATTACAAAGCAGGGAGGTCAAAGAGCATTCCTTCTATCACCAAAGCTCTGTGGTATAATATTTTCTTGGCTGGCGTCATATGCCCGCAAGTCACCCACAGAGGATTTCCACTAACGTACAAGAGGTGACAGAAGGCTACTCATTCTTTCTCACCTCAGCTCCAAGGTAAAGAGGCACAAAGTCCTCGCTAGACAGTTGCTCTATACTGACAATGCTGCATTAACATTTCATACCAAGGAATGCTTACAGTAACAAATGGCAGACTTTCTTCTACCTGTAAAGAATTTGGTTTGTCAGACAGTATTAGGAAAACAAATGCTACGGTCCAGCAAGTTGCCATACATTATCTAGCAGCTTTGGCAATGTGGCATTCGAAGTTGTTGGTCGCTTCACATACCTCGGCTCCACAATTACCAGCCAGATGTCATATGAGCTGAGGGGAGGTGATGGCCTAATGGTATTACCCCTGGAATATTAATGCAGAAACTCAACCAATGGTTTGGGGATGTGGGTTTGAATCCTGACTTAGCAGATGGTGGAATTTAAATTCAATGAAAAAAATCTGGAATTAAAAGTCTACTGATGGCCATGAACCCATTGTTGGTTATTGTAAAAACTCATCAGGTTCACTAACGTCCTTTAGGGAAGGAAATCTCACGTCCTTACCCGGTCTGACCAACATGTGACTCCAGAGCCACAGCAATGTGGTTGACTCTCAACTGCCCTTGGGCAACTAGGGGTGGGTAATAAATGCTGGCGAGCCAGTGACGCTCATGTCTCACAAATGAATAAAAAAAGAGACTGAAATCAACACACACGCCAGAAAAACTGCAGCTGTTATGTCCAAGCTGAGTAAGAGAATGTGGAAAAATAGAAGCCTGACTGAGAACATTAAACTACAATTCAACAAGGCTTGTATCTTCAGTATTTTGTTTCTATAGTGATGAAACCTGGTTGACATTTAGGCCCAAAACTTCTGGACTCTCCGGTGTGCATTTGAAGGGGGTGGCGGGGGGGGTACCTCACTGATGTGCTGGGGAATCCCTTCAGGAAGTCCCAAGGTTAGGATTTACTCAGCAATTGTCCTAAAGTACTGACTTCCTCTGAATAACTGTGCTGGGCTGGGAACTGACAGAAGTGATTTAACTCACTAACTTTGGATGGTTCTGCCTGTTTTACACTGATAGTTACTCCGAAAGAGTGAGAAGAGAAGAATCCCAAGGCATGCAGGGGACCCACCACACCATGCCCTGCTTCTGGTCTGATGTGCCACTCCCCCGTCCACTTTGGCCCCAGTACCCCCCCTCCACTCCTTGTTCAACCACGCCCCCGGATCCACCGCTCCTCAATCCAACCTCACTTGATGGGGATGGGGCCTAGGGTGTGATTGGATGGGATGTGAGGTCCAACTGGCACTCTGCATAGGAATCGGAGGGGGAAAGAGGAGAGCTAGTGATCGGAGTGGTCTGTTGGGGGGGGTGGCTAGTGGGAGGTGATCGGGACTGAAGGTGGGGTGGAGGTGTTGGCACCATGGCGGTGATCTGATTTGTGCAGGGTAAATGTCGGGGGGTGGGGGGGTGGGCGGCGTTTGGGGATGGTCCTGGGAATGGTCCTGGGGCCAATGTTGGGGCCAATGATCGAGCCATAGGAGAGGTGGAGGGCCAGCAATGCGAGGTTCACGTGGCTGGCAAGAGATCAAGCTGCCCAGCAATCGGCATGCCCACTCAGCATGCTGATCCAGAGAGAATAGGCCCCGCCAACTGAAATGTAATGATATTCACACGGGTGGCCTCTGGAGTAGAGTGCCGGAGATTCTTCTCTGAACTCCCACTGAAAAAAGCCAACGTGAATTTCTCCAGTTTTTACGCAAATTCGACACTTAGAATTTTGGGAGAATTCCAGCCCTTATTTTTCTGCTTTGACTTTTCATCCAATCTTAAAATATTTTTGTTATCCACATAACGAAATTTGATCTTTTCATTCTTTGCTGTGTCTCACATTCTTGTATTTTTTTTTGAACACTACTAAACATTTTGGATGCTTATAATCTATGCTCAGCCCTTTCTTCTCACTCTCACTCGGTACTTATCCAAAATCTTTTGCCGTTTCTCTTCACAGAATCTACAGTAAGGATGGTGTCATTGGTATATCATATTATTAAAGTTGTAACCTCCAACTAATAATGGAAAGATCTTCAAACTCTCTAAGATGATTTAGACAATACAAAGTAAATAAACCTGGAGAGAAAGGAAACCCTTGTCCAATCCCTCTTCTAATCTTCACAAAATTGGTTAGATTGTTGCTAGACAGGAGAGAAGGCTAAATGGCTTCTACCTTTGCTGTCTTAGATGTAAGCCTCAGTAACTCTAGGCAGGACCAGGTTACCAATTCGAGTCATGGAGTGTGCTATTCCATCAGAATGCACTCATTACTAAGTCAATGATTGGTTTAGCCATATTCATTATATGGATGACAGACTGTACCTAAAGATCTTCAGTATGATGAACTCAAGTCACAACCTCTGCTATAAGGAGACCTTCAAACAGGATATGAAAATAGTGGACACTGATACTGATAACTAGGAGTTGCCAATAGGTCCAACAGCTGGAGACTGAATGGAGGGACATTGGAAGAAGTGACCAGAAACCAAAGGTTCAACTGGCAGACAAGATTGTTCAGGGAAAACAGAGCTTGGAAATTCTGTATATTTTTGTATTGTCTTCTCCTGCAGCAAATTTGTTAGAGAGTGTCAAGGCACAGTGAACCTCCAGAGCCATATCAGGCAATGCTTAATATAGAGTTAACCACCGGGGTAAAAATCAACATCTTCTAAGAAGGAATACTTTTAAAAAATGTATTAATCCACAGGATGAAGTTTGCACGTTCTCCCCGTGTCTGTGTGGGTTTTCACCAGGTGCCCTGATTTCCTCCCACAGTCCAAAGATGCTTGGGTTAGGTTGATTGCCCATGCTAAAGTTGCCCCTTAGTGTCAGGGGGATTAACAAGGGTAAATCCATGGGGTTATGGAGATAGGGCCTCGGTGAGATTGTGCTCGGTGCAGACTTGATAGGCTGAATTTGGCACTGTAGAGATTCTATGAATCTTCTTTGATTCTTGATATGGGCATTGCTGGCTAGGCCAGCATTTTATTACACATCCATAATTACCTTTGAGAAGGTGGTGGCTGCATTGCTGTAGCCTATCTGGTACAGTGCTGTTAAAAAGTGAGCTTCAGGTTTTTGATCCCATGATAGTGAGGGAATGACAATATAATTCTCAGTCAGGATGGTGTCTGATTTAGAGGGGAACATGCAGGGATGGTAGTCTCCTGCATCTGCTATCCTTGTCCTTCTAGGTGGTCGAGGTCGTGGTTTTGAAGATGATGTTGGAAGAGTCTTGGAGAGTGGAGGGTGTAAATGTTGAAGATGATGAATGGGATGCCAATCAAGTGGGCAGCTTTGCCTTGGAGGGTGTTCAACTTCTTGAGTGTCATTAAGCTGCACTCACTCAGGCAAGTGGAGAGTATTCCATCACACTCCTGTCTTGTGCCTTGAACCGAACAAATAATATCATAGCACCAGGAAACAAACACCAGAATGCTGTGTGGCCTTCAACCAGAATGCTGGTTGAATGCCACACAGTAGAAATGTCCATTGACCTCAGACAAGAATTTCTCATCTTGCTTGAGCAAGATTATTGTCCACCCTCAGCTGACTTTGAATGGACGGTGGTGAGCTGCCTTCTTGAACTGCTGCAATCCATATTGTTTTGATACACCCACAATACTGTTAGGAAGGGAATTCCAAGACCCAGTGACAGTGAAGGAACAGCGATATATTTCCAAGTCAGAACACAGTGCGGCTTGGAGAAGAACTTAACAGGTGGTGGTGTTTCCATGGAGTATGCTGCCTGTTAGAAGTTTGAGAAGATATTGGAGAAGAAACAACAGGATTATTTATTTCCTGGGGCATGATTGTGCAGCGCTTCATGTAAATGTGGGAGTTGTAGTGTGAATGCATCATTAAGGTCTCATTTTGTTCATGCTACAATCCATGTTTCTCTTGTCCTTTCCTTCCTAATACTCCTGTTATATTCATTTGATTTATGAGTAACTCAGTTTCCACTACGATTTGTTCCCTTGGCCTTTATTACCTTCCCTATCCAGTCTCTATTTCTTCATCTTGTATAGTAAGTAGTCTCAAAATAAGCGGTTAAAGTCCAACAAGTTTATTTGGTAGCACAAGCTTTCAGGGCACTGCTTCTTCATCAGGTGAGTGCAAGATTTGTTTCACAAACAGGGTATACATAGACACAAACTCAATTACAAGATAATGGTTGGAATGCGAGTCGTAACGGGTAACCAAATCTTTACAGGTGCAGACAATATGAGCAGAGAGAGGGTCAAGCACAGGTTAAAGAGGTGTGAACTGTCTTAAGATTCACATTCCAACCATTCTCTTGTAGTTGAGTTTGTATCAATGTATGCACTAGTTGTGAAACAAATCTTGCACTCACCTAATGAAGGAGTAGTGCTCCGAAAGCTCATGCTATCAAATAAACCTGTTGGACTTTAACCTGATGTTCTATGTCTATTAACTGTGCCTACCCCAGTCCAACACCAGCAACTCCACTTCATCTTGTAACGTTTATCCTGTCTTTTGAAGAAAATACAAAGGAAATTGTTGTTGGTCTTTTTTTTTAATCTAAGTGATCCAGATGCCTGAACTAAAAACTCCTCATTTCCTAATCAACCATTAACCCATTTATTTTCAAGAAAGAGTATTATTCCAAATTCTGGCACATTGATACTAGGTAGTTTCTTAGGCACTTTGTGCATCGTACATTTAGGGGTGAGTTCTCCCCACCCAATAACTAACTATACGATAATGTAACTCAAGGATGTAACAAAAATATTGTATTGTGATCTGAACTAGATGTGTATCTTTTACATGCTTTGTCTGCAAAAATATTCTGTGAGATGAAACCAGACAAACCAGTTGAGTCCCACAACCATATAAATTTACATAAATATGTCTATTTTCAACTCTCGAATCAGCTTGACACATGGGGTTTTACAATGGAAACTGGATCAATGATTCTAAATTACAACAAACCATCGAGTTCCTTTATTTTGCAATGACAGAATAATATTTATGGTTGAATTTGTTTATTTCAATGACACAACTTTCTATCTAGTGATATCAAATAATGAGGAGGATTTTATACTTCTATACATCTGTGATCACCCATTACTTGATATAAAGTAACTCCTAACTACATTTGTGTATCCTTCTTCTCACCATAACGAAACTTTTTCTCTTCAAGCTTTCTGATTTCAGAAACCAGACTGACCTTGCAGTTTTTGCTGGGCATGTCTTTTCTTGGTCTTTTTTCTTAATCTCCCTCTATTCATTTCTGGAATGGCAGCTGGACCCCACAAGAGGCTTAGCAATATGATGGATGTTATGTCTTCTGGTTCCCATAAGTTAGAAATAATCACAATTCAGACTCAAAATGTTGGAGCCTCATCGAGCGCATTTCTTACAGCTCTCATGTGGCTGGTAGACTGATGACTGATACATTGTTACTTGCCACAAAACAGCGGTGCAGCAGTGAATGTGACACCCCGGGATATATATGACAATTAGTTCCTCGCTCTTTACTAATAATATAACAACATAACAATGGGTGTGTGAGGTGGTTATTAATTACCAAGTCAAGAAAACAAATTATTATCGTTTACAGCTTTTCAAACAAAAATTTTGCCAATTGCATTGAAGTCACGTTTTGGCTAGGAGCCTTTCTAAGAAGATATTCTGGTTGCTCAAATAAAAAACATTAAATGCAACTCGCTTTCTAAAACCTTTCTGAAGGAAAATGTCAAAATTATATCCCAAATATGAGAAACATGAATAGTGTTGAAATATTCATATTTTCAAGGAAAGCTTGGAATAATAAACCCTTCTCTATGCTTTCTCTTGTGATGTTTTCCACAAATGGAATATTTGATCCAGTTTCCATTGTAAAACCCCACATGTCAGGTTGATTCAGTGTGAACTGTTCTCCCAAAGAGTGTTGAAAATAAACACATTTATGTAAATGGATATGGTTGTGGGACCTAACTGGTTTGTTGCCTCGCATGGGTGAAACTCTCATTTGAAAGGCTTTGTAAAATAATATGTTTTAAATATATGAAATGAGTGCCAAAAATTAAGCTGAAGTACGGGTAAAATAATAAACCATATTTCATAGTCAGTGGTGAAGTGATGGTACTTTACCACAGACCTCGAAGAAAATTGTTTAAAAAGGTCTAGTAATTTCAATGGCAGAGATTTCCACTTTCTTGATCTTGATTTCATTCCACTGTCACCTGAAGAACATCTCTTGTCTGCTTGGGTTGATAAAGAATGAGGCAAAAACCTTTCTTCGTGATTATAATGTATGCAAGTGGTGCAATGACACTTGGCTGATCCTATCAGATTCAGTGCTGACTGATGGCTCATTTGCACTTCCAGCCAGCATATCACATCTGATACACTGTTAATAAAAGCACTTGACTTTTTTTCACATTTCTTTGCCAATATGTGCTGAAATTAGAGGTCTGTGCAGACAAAGTATGAATAGCGATAGTATGCTACGCTAAGAGAAAATAAAACTTGTTATATGGCAATATAGTGATCAGAACTGCACAAGGTACTCGAGGAACATAGGAAATAGGCCTTTCAAGTCCTTTCCATGATTCAAATAAATTATAGCTGATCTACCTTAATGCTATTTTCTCACACAATCCCTACATCGCTTGCCATCTTTAATATTGGCTCGATAGTATAGTGGTTAGCACTGCTGCTTCACAGCAGCAGGAACCTGGGTTCAATTCTTGGCTTGGGTCACTGTCTGTGTGAGTTTGCATGTTCTCTCCGTGCCTACGTGGGTTTCCTCCAGGTGTTCTGGTTTCCTCCTACATTCTGAAAGACATATTGGTTAGGTGCACTGACCCAAACAGGTGCCAGAGTATGGCGAGTAGGGGAATTTCACAGTAACTTCATTGCGGTGTTAACGTAAGCCTTACTTGTGACTAATCAATAAACATTTTTTTATCTACAAATCAATCGATATCTCTCTTGAACATATATCTCCACAGCCCTCTGTGGTAAAGAGTTCCAAAGATTCACCACTCTGAGTGAAAAAATTCCTTCGCGTCTTAGTCCGAAGTGATCCGTATCTTGAGTTTTCGTCTTCCCACCAGGCAGAGGAAACATCTTTCCTCAATTGATCCTGTTGAATGCTGTAAGAATTTTGTAGGTTTCAACAAGATCACCTCTCAATCTTCTAAATTCTAAATTGTAGCAAGATACCTAAATTTTTAAAATTTAATCTTTATTTAGTCGTGTCATAAGTAGACTTACATTAACACTGCAATGATGTTACTGTGAAAATCCCCTAGCCACCACACGCCAGTGCCTGTTCGGGTACACTGAGGCAGAATTTAGCATGGCCAATGCACTCAGCCTAATCTTTACTCCTCTACTCAAATCCACTTGCAATACAGGCCAAAAAATTATTGCCTCCTTACTTGCTGGCTGAACCTGCATGTTAGCTTTCAGTGATTCATGAACGCCAACCGTCAGGTCTTTTTGGATATCAACACTCCCCAGACGGTCACTGTTTAAGAAGTGAATACCGCGCTTTTTGTTTTTTTCTACCAAAATGGGTAACTTCATATTTTTCTATACTATATTCCATCTACCATGTTCTTGTCCACTCACAAAACCTCTTTTCATCCACTTTCTTGTGTTACAAAATCGGCTTTGAACACCACTGACATGACATGACGTCAGAAGGGGATGAATTCCCTCTGTGAGGAGATGATACAGCAGAAGTCCCACTAATGAGATCATAATGTATTGTAACAGGCTTGCATCTTGAAAATCCCATTACCTTTGGGTGGTGTGGGGATAGTTGAGCAGGGAAATCCTGTCTCGTTAAAACTGTTTTGGTACTCCCCTTCAATTCTGCATCCCCATCGCCATTCCCACCCACCGAAAACAAGGGGTGAAAAATCCCACCTTCTGTTTTGTTTTGGCCTGTTAACCAATTCTCGGACCATATCTGTATATTACACATTATGCCTTGTGCTCTAATTTTCCTTACTATCTGTTTCTATAAAACTTTATCAGAAGTGTCATCTAACCAAGTTGTGACATAGCTAAAGTAAAGTTCATTTATTCGTCACAAGTAAGGCTTACATCAACACTGCAATGAAGTTACTGTGAAATTCCCCTAGTTGTCACACTCCAGTGCCTGTTCAGGTCAATGCACCTAACCACCATGCCTTTCAGACTGTGGAAAGGAACCAGAGCACCCGAAGGAAACCCACACAGACATGGGGAGAACATGCAAACTCCACACAGACAGTGAACCAAGTCAGGAATTGAACCTGGGTCCCTGGTGCTGTGAGGCAAAGGTTCTAATCATTCTGCCACCATTCTGCTGTAGCCTAACTTTCTTATCTTTAAATTCCATCCCTCCAGAAATAAAGTTTGTTTTTTTTACTGGTGTTGCTGACCCGTGGCACAACTTTTAGTGATGGGTGCATTTCTATTCTGAGATCCCTGGTAACAAATGTTGACATACACTGACATATGTCAGCACAATTTATTTTGAAACTAGACAAAACAATAAAAAAAGTCATTACTGTAATTTAAGCTGACCCATGTGTTAAATGCTTAAACATAAATTACAGCTTATTTCAACCGCTTTTCAGCTAATAATCAAGTTGTGGTTCGAAAGGGAAATGCAACCAACCCATGGAGTATTGTGGTATTCATGGCTCATTTTGGGGAATAAGTATTAGAAGGGAATACATGGATAGTTCTACTATCTGTTAAGAATTGCTTCCAATTAACCATTGGAGGACATATATAATTGGAAGTCAACTGTTATACATTTATCAGAAGAGAGTGGTTTAAACAACACCATTGGAGGCTCTACTCAAAGTGTATGGACATAAAGCCAAGCTGGACAGTGGTTCCACTGAATAAATGACAAATTAAAAAAAAAGAAATACTGAATTCTGATTATCAGATCTGTCAAGTTTGTTCCACATTAATTGAAACATTCAAAGATACTAATTCAGCAACCAGGGAAAACATAGCAACATAGGAAATAAGGGCAGGACAAGGCCATTTGGCCCCTAAGAGTTTGCATTACTATTCAATATCATTCATGAATGATCTGATTGTGACCTTAACTCCTGCTTTCTTACTTGCCCACCTTCCTCACTGCTCACCCCAATTATGTTGACTCCCTGGTTAATCAAAATCTTCCCAACATAGCCTTAAATATAGTCAATCTCATTCTCCACTGCTCTTTGTGGAAGAAAATTCCAAAAACTAATAACTGCACCAACCCCCCTCCCCGTCCATCTGAGAGAAGAATTTCCTTCTCCATTCTGTCACAAATGTGGGAGGCCTGTTATTTTTAAATGATTTTTTTCCTGGTGAACAATCAGACAAACAATAACTGTGTTGCAAATGGCACCATTTTTCAGAGTTAGGTATTGAAGAGTATAAATCTAACAGTGGGCAACTTTTTTTTTAGGGGGCTGGAAGGAGCTACAACAGCAAGATTGCTAGCCACCAAGAAGCATTGAAAGTTTTGGTGATTATAGTACACAAAACACACAAAGCACCCACTGTAGTTTGTGATGCAGAGATCCGCAGGAAAAGAATCAATGACCTTGAACCTAATTTCTCACTGATTCTTGGAAGAAACATTATGCACTTGAAAATAAAAACGTACTGATCATTTGGGAAATGGATTCTTACTTCTTGCAGTCTTTTTGGTCAAAGGAGGTAACTTTTCTGACCTTTCAGACTCCACCAAATTAACATGGCATGTTTTACCAAGTAAAAATAAATAACAAGCAATGTCACTAAGAAGGGAGAGCCCACTGAGAATGCATTTGTATGGGAGTATCAAAAGTGCACACATAATTATGGAATTCTGGCAGCACAGAAAGAGGCCATTCAGCCCACATGTATTCGTATCAGCGTGAATATAAGAACAGGTAAACAGGATATGGCTAACTGATCTTGTTTCTGCCAGGACATGCAGTAGATTATGATGCAGAGTGGGTGAGTTTCATTTTAAAGAGAGTAGGAAAGGTGCAAGTAGATGTTTTGCAAGTGAGGGCAATCAGCGAGACAGTCACTCAAAGTAATTGAAGAAGAAGTGTTACAGAATAGCAATGCAAAGGTGGTGATATGTAGGCTCCTTCCAGTTATGACAGAGGATGATGAAACATTGAACAGGATAATTGGTCTCAAAATGTGGCTGAAGAGTTGTGAAGAGGATCGGTTGCAGTTCATTAATAACACAGATACGTTTTGAGGCAGAAAGTGTGAGACCACAACATGACAGCAATTATTAAGAAAAAGATATGAACAAGACTGGAACATTGCTAGGGAAAATTGGGAAAATGAATATTAAAAGTTATAGAAGAAAGAAGGAAGAGATCTTAAATAACCAGCAAATAAATCAGGGGAGAGATGCATAGGCTAATGATCATGACTAAATGTTTCAGAGTTAACAGTTCTAAAATAAAACACCCAGCTGTCAGTTAGACCCTGTCATGAGTACAGTGCCCAGTTTTGTTCCTTCCAAAATAATGAACGACATAATGACCTTGAAAAGAGTCCAGAGGAGAAATGTGAGAATAGATGTGGCAGAGAATTGGTTTAATCATTCATTGCCAGATCTGACTGAGCCACATAAAGCACTATCGGTTCATGCTCTCATTTGCTAAAACTGAGCACTACTTCCCGATCATTCTGGAATGCAAAGATAGCCTCTCAGATTATTTTCTCTACAACAAATTGTCTTTTTAAATTTTTCTCCTTGTCTTTCTCATCTTCACCTTAAATTAACAAGTCAAACTGATGGATTTCTCTGTTATTAAGGGTGAGAGTATTTAATCAGCTGCCCCTGCCACTCTCTGCCCTTCTCCTCACTCACCAGGCCAAATCTCCTCTAAGGCTCCTCCTGCTCTAGACATGAACATGTATCTTCCTCTAGTTTCTGTCCTATCTCTCCCATCATGTCCCCTTTGGACCAACTTGTCCATGAGACCTCTCTCCTGTTCTCTCTCAACTCTATTCCCAACATACTGACCACCGAACTTCCTTTCTTGTCTTCCATGTCAGCTGATACTATTAACAGATCTCTCAGCTTGGGTACTGTGCCTTCCTTTTCAAATCTATCATCATCAACCATCTCCTCAAAAAAAGCAAATATTGAACCTCCTGCCCTTGCAAACTGCTGACGTATCTCCAACCTCCTCTTCCTCTCTAAAGAACTTGAATATATCTTCATCTCCCATCTTTCCGGGAACTCCATCAGATCATTCAAATTATGTTTCTACCCTTACCAAAGTCTCAAAACAGTTCTTAACAAAGTCACGAATGATATCCTATGTGACTCTCACAAAGGTCCCTCTTCATCCTTCTTGACCTGTCTGCAGCGTTTAACATGGTTGACCACACAACCTTCTGCCATTGCTTTTACTTTTTATATTACCTTCACACAAAGTGGGCATTGTAGCTCGGCCACCATTTATTGCCTTTCACTACTTGCCCTTCAGAAGGCGGTGGTGAGCTGCCTTCTTGAACCACTTCAGTCCATATAGTGTAGGTACACCTACAGTGTTGTTAAGGGGGAGTTTCAGGATTTTCATCCAGCCACAGTGAAGGTACAGAGTTATATTTCCAATTCAGGATGGTGTGTGACTTTCAGGAGACCTTGCTAGTGATGGCATTCCCATGTATCTGCTGCTTTTGGTTTTTTCCAGGTGGGAGAGGTCACTGGTTTGGAAGGTGAGTTGCTGTAGTGTATTTTGTATATTATACACACTGCTACATCCCTCCATCGATGGTGTAAGGAGTGAATGTTTAAGTTTGTGATCGGGTGGCAATCTAGGGGGCAGCTTTGTCCATGATGCTATATGGTATAGCATAAACTCAATCACATTTCTGCCTCTCTGCAGTTCCAAATGTAAGTCATATTTGACTCAGAATGTTAACTCTGTTTCTCAGTAAAGAAGCTGTCAGGCCTGCTCAGTTTTTCCAGAACTTCCTGTTTTTTAGTCAGATTGCTAGCATCCACAGTATTTTGCTTTTTCTCCTTTCAGGCAAGAAGCACCTTAAGCTCCTATAATTTATGAGTATCAATACTCTGCTGCATCTTCCTTCCTCTAAATTCCCTCTCCCTTTTTTCCAACCTTATCTATTGTCCTGTAGTCACAATACTCATCAACCTTCTCCTTTCTAACCCTGAATTATCTATCCCCTACAAAGGCCTTAGGTTTACCCCTTAAGCCTCCAGCTCACTGAATTTTGAGGTTGTAATGACGTTGAATTCTTCTGCCATCACTTTTGCCTTTGCACCAACTTCTTTAATTAAGATTAGTCCCCCTCCCATTCAGTGGACTCTATACTTGGCTCCCATCTTCCCTCCACCTGGACTGCTCCACCTGGCCTTTACACTATGTTCACCTTTTCATTGAGCATTCCTAGTATGATATTGGCAGCCACAATTTCACTCCTCCTTTTAACCACACTAATTTATCTCCCCTTATGCCTGCTACATTCTGTTCTTCTAGGTCCAATCCTGACATTGTCATCAAACTCACTGACAAGAGGGATGCTATCTTAGTCTGGTGAACTGACCTCCACCTTGCAGAGGACAATTATTAACTTGGACTATTTGTACAGCACCGTGACACTACCAACCAACAAATAACAAGCTGTTATTTACAGGTCTATCACTGAGTTTGCCTCATCTGGAAATCTGCCCTCCACAGTATCCAATCTCACAGTCCACCAGCTCTAAATAGACCGCTTCTGTTAATGGAAGGGCCAAAGCACCTCCACTCCCATCCATACAGCAGTCCAATTTTACATGTCTTTACCTGCCAGGAGAGGCCAAGGAGCTGTTGATGTGCTGATTGCCTGCCCACCTTGGATGTAAGGTGAAAGTGAATACCTAGCCACATTCTTAGAGGAGTCTGCACTGCCTGACACGATTTGTTCCAGCTTTGATGAAGCCCATAAGATGCCCATTCATTGGCAGAGTTCATGCAACTCTGTAGGGCTGGAGTCAGACATATTGCTGAGGATGAGACAAGCATTGCTTTGTCCTCACCGCCAGTTATCATCATTCTACTGCAGAGTCAGGCCAATGGCTGTAACCCCCTGCCATTGAAAATATGCAACCTAATGGTTAGATAATGCTGGCACTACATCATTGACTTGACATTACACACCCATTGTGAGAGACCTCACCACCTGCTACTCCCACTTGCCCCAAAATGAGAGGTGGTCAGGTCACCCCTTACTCGCTGGCCATTCATGGCCCTGTCACTGCCCAAGCATTCTTCCTCCTTCCCCTCAGCATTGTCAGGCTCATTGCATTCCTCCACATCCTCCTTATCTGAGGAGATCTGTGCTTGCCCATCTCCTCCAGGACTAGGTTGTCTCCCCTCTACAGTGTTATGTTGTGGAGTGCTGGAGAACCTTTGGACTGGTCCAGGCACTGGAACTACATCTTCAGCAGTCCAATTACCTGCTCTACAAACATGCATTTTGAAATGTGAGCTTCATTATATCAAGTCTCCACTGGTGTTTGTGGCCTCCACACTGGCGTCATCAGCAACTTTATGAGTGAGTATCCTTTGTCACCAAGGGGCCACCTCAGATGAGTTGGATGTTGAGGGTGTGGAACCCCTTGTGATTCCTGAATGCTGTTGCACGCTGCATGGTGACTTAAGAACCATGTCAGTGCACTTTATCAGACCTTGCACCTGGGGCATCCCTGCTAGGTTGGCAAAGCCCATTGTTCTGGTGTCCTGGGTCACCTGGTCCTAGTCAAAGTTGATACACAGCTCAGCCCTCGCATAAAGGACATCTGTCACCTTCCTAATACATTGATGAGTAACAGACTAGGACATGTTACAGATGTCCACTGCTCTGCCTTGGGATAACATCTCCCCCCCCCCCCCACCCCCGCCACTGCCCCTTCATTGCCCAACCTGGCCAAAAAACTTAAGTCCTGACCTTGCACAGGACAAAAGTGCATCAGAGAGAATGCATGACAACAAGGTCTGCACCCCTAATGGGGCATGTTAAAAGTGGTACCAGACATGATATTGAACAGGGAACTGGTGCCAGCTATCACCAAATTACCTTGCCTAGGGATTCAGCACAGCGTGAGTTGTGTACTGCTAAGGCTTGAATTGAAAGACACTTCTACATCCTTGGGGCTTGGTGTTCCAATGGATTCACCTTTGTCCCCACACTATGCAACTGGATTTAGCTCTGGATATTAAACTGGCATGCTGGACTCCTTCAAGATCCATCAGTCAGTTAGTTGCTCTGTCAAAAACAATCGTCTTGATGAGTCAGTTCATTATTGTGAGGTTATGCAATTAGCTTTTGAAGCAATTCCCTATAGGCCAGCCTCGTTATTCTAGCTCTTCAATGCTGTGCAGTTAAGCAGCCTTGCAATAGAGCAATCAGTGCACTCTCACTGCTGGACCTGAGAGTGAGAGTTGCAGAGAAGGGGATTTGAACTTCCTGTCCAGTAATCCCCTCTGGTCTCACACCATTGACAGACTGAAGGTTGTAAGTCTCACTGCATTCACTCATCCCCAAGTGAAAGGGAGCCTATGCTTCATGATGCAGGGTAGCTCACTGATGCTCCCACACTGCCCTTGCAGCCTGGCCTCTCCCAAAGCAGGATTCCAGGACCTCATAATCACACCTATTACTGTGCCTCTGTTGTGGCTGCCTGCCACCTCGTTTGCAGCTCCAACAATGAAGAGCACTCACTCAGCTAATGTTTGAACACTAACCCAGCATGGAAGAACCAGAGAGTGATGCCTTGTTGGCAGCCAGTGCATCCCTTCGGAGCAAGGAGTTACCCAATATGAAGCAAAGGTAAGGCGTCTGACCCATGCACACCCCCTTAACCCCTTCTACTCTGATGATGACAGTGAGCCTTATATCCAGCCCTGAACCTCTGAAATGGTGGCTCACCTCAGAGATGACAGTGCCAGGATGCTTATGTCAAGCTGTTGTAAATGGCATTGGCGAGTCACGTCGATGTCAGCTAGATATGCTGAAGCATTCAAATTATGTTCCCACCTTTTCCCGGCTTGTTCCACATCACTCTATGGGCGAGGTTAATTTAAAATAAAAAAAGGTGATCTCACCAGCGGAATTACGTTTTTCTGGACTCTCCACATTTTGAGACCACGCTGCCATTCCCACGGACAGCAATTGCAGGCTCAAGATTTTGCCCAAAAGGAATCTGCGCAGAATTATTTGTTGTACTGTTTGATTGATTGAAGCAAACTGCCAGAGATCAAACATCCTAGCTATAATCATTTACAATTTCATGTGTGTGCGCTTAGAACATTTTATTTCAAGAAAGCCAAACTATAAATAAACAGATTTCAATGAAACTAGCAAAAAATTAACAACCATTGATTTAGGTGTAAAATATTTCAAATTTAAATTTTGCAAAATAGAAAAGTGGTATGTTGGTTTTCATATTGATGTTGTAGTGATCTGTATTATTTAGAAGGTGTTTACTGGAGACCAAGTTGATGGCTTTCTTGGGCACAGCTTGGATGGGGCAACACGTTCTGGATAAAGTTGTGCAAGGGTTAAATCTGTGGCAGCCACTTTCCCCATGCCTAAAGTCCAAACATTTTGACAGACTGCCCATGCTATTTCTTACTGCGAAGGTTGGACTTTGACACATGTACATCTTCATTAAATTCCTTGTTCTACTTTCCATTGTCTGCGTCCAGGGAGCTGTTGGATAAAATTTCAACAATGCATCAATTAGCTAATGCAAAGCTTGTGGAAATATTGAGGATTCTTGAGAATGTCTATGATTTGACCAGCTTTGTTCCTGCAATGGTATCACTTGTTTCTGCAATGTAGATTGAGACTGATTACTGAGTTGATTGCTATAATAATGGTTCTTATGTAAAAGGCTGAACCAGCTCATCCTGTGCACCTCCCAGGTACAAAGTGCAGCCAAGCTGTTGAGAATTGCCAGCTGAATGTGGAGCTTTCAAATTCTGCTGAAATGGATGTAACTGCATGAATAAGTGGTTGGTATCTACTGAGAGGCCTACTTTGCAGCTGGCTGAATAATTATCCGAGTGTCTGCTTTCAATGGAGAAGCTACCTTTGCACATGCAGTCATAACACATTTGTGCAGCATTAGACTGAAGTAAACAGATCAATAGTTTTATTTTCCAAAGACATTTAATTAAAGTTGAGTCACATATCATCTTTCCCTTTCAGCCTGCTTTAAATGTTGTGTTTCTCACTGTATACTGCTACCACTGAAGTTGAAATAAGTAGAAGTCACTTATCCAAGAAAATGTTTTTGCTTCTTTTCATGGCACAGCACTTGGCTCTGAATGCTTCCTACAATCTTTCCTTTACAATCAGCAGTAAGATGTGCAAATAGTGGCCTGTCCTCTGACTATAAATTGAAATGGGTTATTAAAATAGAAGATGATATTGGAATGCCTTTCAGCTCCAACCTGCTTCTGGATTGCAAATCTATATCCTGGATTTGTGATAAAGTTCCTGTTCCAAACTCTGATCCTCAGTCTTCCTTTTCAACAATGACTTATCCAATGATTTAGTATAAACTGTGCCTGTTGATGCTATCTACTGTTAATTCAAACTTCTGATGGGAAGGTTCCTTCTACCTTACTGTGACGATATGTGAGGCAATAAAGAGAGGCACCCATTCTGTTCCCATTTACTATTGTATTTTATGTTTTATATTTGAAATTCCACATTACCAGCAGCTCCAGGGAATGCCTGGCTTCCTCCATGGACTATTCTGATCACTCGTTTTGCTCCTACATTCTAACCTTAAATCACATCCTACAATGACAATTACAAAACCATTCAAATATCAGCAGTAACTTCAGTCACATAATATTAACCCATATTAAATATTATATTTTACGTCAAGTTTGCTCCTCCTCTTTTTCCATCGACTACTGCTTCCTATTTTTCAAGTCAAGTTGTATTTTAACGTTGTTCTGCCTCTTAAAGTTTTTTTTATTCCTTCATGGGACATGCTGGCAGCATTTATTTATTTATTGTCCGAAGGCAGTTGAGAGTCAACCATGTTGCTGTGGCCCTGGAGTCACATATAGGTCAGACTAGGTAAGGGCAGCAGATTTCCTTTCCTAAAGGACATTAGTGAACCAGATGAGTTTTTCTGACAATCAACAATGGTCATCAGTAGATTCTTAATTCCAGATTTTTTTTATGGGATTCAAATTCCACCATCTGTTGTGGTGGGACTCAAACCCCCACATCCAAAACATTATCTAACTTTTTTGGGGTAAATAGTCTGGCGATAATACCACTAGGCCATCGTCTCCCCCTATATATTAATTGTCTTGGTGATCATGGGATATCTTTGATAAAAAGTAACTCTGTCATCAGAACTCACCCCTGCTCCTGACGGATGCCTCAGAGCCAGTTAATGCTCAGAGGACCATTAATTGGCTGGAGACCGTGTCCTATCTGAGGAAGAAGTCCTGCCTCTGGGAGTGGGCGACCAATCTAACTGTCTGACTGTTCTCTGCTCCTGGCCTGCCGCCAGAAGCACTGGCCACTGATGGGATTGCAGCTAGTCTCAGAAAATAAAGAGCCAAGAGCCAGATGAAAGGTAAATGTGGAAGGCTAGTCTGCAAGGCCAAGACAGGGGGTCCTAAGGCTGGTTGGGAAGTGGGATGGAAAGTCAGCTTTATCAGCCCCTGCCTGCAAGCCAGCCTGTGGGGAACCATAAAATTCAGTCCATGGTGTTAGTGCTCTTTTAGACATTAGCTCAACATTAGGGTGATTTCATTATGATTTCTTGACAAGCATATGTTATTGTGCTTTTTCAAGTAACTAATTAGGCTGCACAGTAGCACACTGATTAACACTGCTGCCTCACAGCATCAGGGACCCGGGTTTGATGCTGACCTTGGGTGAGAATCTGTGTAAAGTTTACATGTTCTCATATGTTCCTATATCTGTGCTCAAGTTTCCTCCCACTGTCCAAAGACGTACAGGCTGGATAGATTCACCATGCTAAATTGCCCTTAGTGTCCAACGATGTATAGGTTAGGTGGATTAACCATAGTAAATGCATAGGGCTATGGGGATAGCATCAGGATCAGCCTGAGTAAGATGCTCTTGCTTGCAAAGAGTCACTGCAGACTTGATGGGCCGAATGGCATCCTTTTGCACCATAGGGATTTTATGAGGTTCTAATTACATCCCATTAAAGACTTGCTCTTATTTCCTGAGGGTCAGCATGGTATAACCATGACAGTTCTGAACACACAACAGGGAAGCCACATAGTTCAGCTTCATATCAGCAGTAGATTTGATACTATGGATGCCAGTATTGGAGAAAAATGGTGTCCAGCAAGCTTTTGAAACATTCTTGCAATGTTTGTTCTGGGGTTATGTGGGTGTGACAAAAATCAACAGACAGGTTGGAATGTCAGTCACTATCTACTGCTGATTTTACACTCAACTGGCCATTTCCCGGTCGTTAATGTCTTTTCTTAAACGTGTTCTAAACATGTGTTCAGCTTCACAAGAGATATTCTATTACTAGTTATTGAGGGCACAGCCCTTACTACCTGAAATTGAGTGACCAGCGTAATATTTAAAAGCATCATCATTCCAACTAATCGCTTGTTATTAGCTCTCGATTCTTGTCGGGTTTTGGAAGGGATGGTGCTTGTTGGAGTCCTGGAACATTGGTAAAATCTGCAGGGAGTAGCATTGGATATTGGGAAAGTGTTGCCTGTTACTGAGTCCACCTTAGTGGGAGGGTTGAGACTGCTTGCTGGGGTTGGGAAGCGGGTGGTGATTTCAGTGTCGGGGAGGGGGAGGCTGAGGGGAGAGGAGCACTCAAAATTCCAATGTCTTGGTGGTTGTCTTTGGTGGTGAGGTGGGAGAAATGGGGGGGATGGGAAAGAGGGCACACAATTCTGAAGAAGTATTCAGAGTGAGGCCCCTTGCACCTGCCCGAGATGGGGAAAGATGAAAATGTCCATTTCCCACCTACCCTGCACCCACATCTGCTAGCCTAAAAACTGAGGGTGGGCGTGATATGTCTTTAAGTGGGCATTTAATGGCCTTAATGGGTAAATAGGTAGGTTACCACCTGAGGCTTTGCCCATCCAAATGTGAAATTGCATCCTGGTTTGGTGGATGCGTTCCCAGGGGAAACCCTGTCCATTCAATTTTACATTCCTACATCAGAGCCTGCCTTGTGGGAAGTGTAAAATTCTACTCTGCGAGCACTGTATTGGAAGCAAAAACACAGAACCAATATCTGAACCATCACAGAACAGTCATTTTAAACAGCTTAACAACTTTAATAAAACAGCTTCTGGATGGATTTAGTAAGGGAATGCCAAATAATATGTAAGAATGTCACACTTTATCCCCATTGAAGTCAATTTTTAAAATGCAGTATATATTAAAACACCCTTAGTTTGCTTTCTCTTTGTGTTTACTACTCACCTTATTGTACTACTTCCCTGACGCTATTCATTTTTTTTTGTCACATTGCACCTGTAACACATTCAAAGTATCCACTCTCGGCCCATATCTTGGATTGATTCAGTGATGGATAAAGCTTTAGGTACAAGGGAATAAATTAAGCATCCACAAAAAGGGAACAAGATGACTCATTCCTTAAATAGTCTGATTGACTGACAACTCTTCAGTAAGATAACAGTTCCTTTTCCATGTTGCCATGAAATTAATTTTGTATAATTTATTGTATTCTCTGCCACGGCAGAGGGTATTTAATGTGATTCTTCTCCAAGTGAAAGCTTTGCTGTAAACCCTGTTATTAAATTATTTTTACACACCATATCTGAGACTTCGAGCTTCTCAGTATTTGCCTGCAGGCTGTTTCCATCAAATTCTGTATTGATAATGTCATGGAGGGCTTTGGGTCATTGTGTGCAGCTGCATATGAAGAAAATTGGGAACATTTTTTATATTGCTGATAAAATCATGGATTCTTCCTTTAAGATAAAAGTGAATGTAAAAATTCACAGGCGCCTGGGTAATGCTACACAGAGGATGGTGTTTTCCACTCTCCGCAATGGCGGAGGTCACCATTGGCTGGAGGCAGGATCTTCTGTTCCCGTCACTGTCAACGGGGTTTCCTGTTGTTGGCACTCTCTGTTCCCGGGAACCTGTGGGAGGAAACCCCAGCATGGGCTCAGTGTAGCAGTTCAGGAAGATCCCGCCGGTGAGAAAGGAGGAAAATCCTAGCCGCAGTATATGTGTCCTGCAATTGTTGATGTGTCAAGGACATTTGGCGGGGGGGGCTTAGACAACTATTATATAATGAAAATGACAACAAATCTTGGCTCAAATAATGACCTGAAATTCAAAATAACTGCGGAAAAAAATTACAGCAAGTTACAGTAAGTTTAAAAAAATTCAACATTCAACAGTTCAGGTGAAATAAAAACCAAAAACACTACTCAGCAGCTCTGGCAGTGTCCATGGAAAAAGAAAAAGTGTCAATGTTTCACACCTGAATGTTTCTTCTTCAGGTCTAATGGATTATAAAGCTGAAGGGTGATGGGGCAGAATAGAAAGCCAGGGATAGGTCGGAGCTAGGCAGGGATTGACAAAGATCTGTAGTATTGTGCTTTTCTTAGCCCAGGTACAATAACCTGGTTTCCTCCCATCGGTCAAAGATGTGCAGATTAGATGGGTTGGCTATGATCAATTGTTCCTTAGTGTCCCAAGATGCACAGGTTAAAGAAATTAGTGGGTTAAATGTATGGGGATATAGGCTTAGGGCAGGAGAATGGGCATGTAAAATGCTCTGTTGAAGAGTCGGCGCAGACACAATGGGCCAAACGGCCTTCTTCTGCATTGTAGTGATTTTATATAGCTGGTTTGCTATTGCTTCTTGGCAGTCATTAGCCTCTATTTATGGTACATAAAATAAAACAAATGTAATCGAGCAACAGGATGGGACACTTGAATCTCATTAACACAGCAATGCAGGAATCTGTTGGATACTACTTTGCCTTGGCAAAAGCAAGCAGTCACATTAAAATGCAACTTAAGTGATTTTGTCTAGTGACTATTAAATATAATTAACCTGTCTCAGCACTTCTATAGGACAAGTAAAATGTGCGATGTAGGAAGTTTAGGACAGCTTGAATAACTTAGCAATTCTCTGTTTGTACTGGCTCGATTCCAGCAGTTGAGAACATGACAAAGGCATTTACAATGGTCAGAATCAGGATGCAAACTTCAAAGTAAATTCATTTACCTGACCAAACATTGCCCTTACTATTTGTATACATACGAGCAGTAAGTTCTGAGATATAAAAAAGTTTGGCTTTTAAAATCAGTTCAAAGTGTTTTTTTTCCTTCAAATACAGAGCTGATATTGTTGCAATGGAAATTCTCCTAACAATGAATAGTTTAAAATTGCAAAGAGTTAATGTTCAGGTTTGGTTCAGCATAGAAGGAACTGGCTGGTCCACAAATTCTGTGAAGACACTACACACGTAACAGTATCAGGCAGGAAAAAGTCAAGCTACCTTTAATTAGTAAATTGGTCTGTCCTGTTCAGCCATTCTTTAAGATTAAGGATCTTGCTACAGATTTTATTTTGTCATCACAATGTAAACACTGACTTTGAGTACCTTTAAAATAGTAAAAAAATCCCAAAGCACTTACAAGGTATGTAATAAATATCAAGGCAGGCATTCCCTGTGCAGGGCATTTCATGGTGGCTGAGGCGGTCCGCCTTTGGCCGATGGCAGGGTTCTGGTCCCATCGCTGTCAATGGGTTTTCACATTGTTCACACTCTCTATCACTTGTCAGTTACTGTTTGTGGGACTGGAACATCCGGAAAGGCCAGAAAATACTGGCCAATAACTTTCAGAAATACAAGTATAACATGGTCAACAGCATCACATCAGCTGGTCAACTAACATTTGTGGACGGAGCTAGAGATAACTTTTTGTGTCAGTGACTTTACATCAGAAATAGAAAACGTTAGGGAATACTGTGGGTGCTGGAGATCTAAAATCAAATCCAATAGTGCTGGAAAATCTCAGCAGGTCAGGCACCATCTGTTGTGAGAAACAGAGTTAATGGGCAGAATTTTTCCACCCCAGCTGTGAGGCTTACGCGATTGATGGGATCAAGGAATGTAATCTGAGGCAAAATGTTGAAAACCTGCCAGTGTAAAACAGTTTGCAACTCCCTTGATGGTGGATTAATGGTGGGTCAATTATCATATCAACACATGGTGTTAACATCATTTGCATTCAGTACCATCTTATGAATGTTCTTTAAAACAGCTGCTTGCTGGAACCTCCTCATAGTTTCTGACCTTGCATCACACCTTCAGGAAATCACATTGGCCTGAAATCCATTTAAAGATACATGGTGTGCACATGTGGGGTCTGACCTTTAAGGACTTGTTCAGTTCCCACACCCCAACGAGACGAAGATGATGAAGTTTACTGGACCCTGGATGAACATGTACAAAGCATCATGGGTGGAGTCTTGACCTTGATAACACTCTACGAAGCAGTTTTGGGAAGCAGCAGTCCTGGCTTCGCTGAGACTTCTCGCCATCTTTCAAGAACTGTGGCATGGGCTCGAGCATTCCTCCAGGGATTTTGGCATGGTGGATGGGAGACATGCGCTGTGGGTTATAAGGCAGCAGGAAGTACTGATGGGCAACTGGTTGGGCTGAAGGGGTGTGGTCAGGTTTGGGGTGACGGGGGATGTGTAGGTCTGAAGTGCAGATGTCCAGGTGAATGTGCTCAAAGGGAGGGATTGATGACATTAAATGCTGACTCCTGGGCTACAAACTCTGGATAGGTTAACCTCCCTGAGGATATTGTGGAGGTCAATGTGAATGGATGCTTGGGAAAGAAGGAAATGTGCACATTCATCCAGACATCCAGGAAGAAGAAGGATTCAGGCTGGACAGTGACAGTGGGGAACTTGAAGGTGATGCCAGGGAGATCAAAGGTGATGTCAGGTAGGCGAGGGTTCAATTTTTATGGAGGAAGAAATTGAATGATTGGGGGAGGGGAAATGATGGGAGCTCATAAGAAATCAATCACTATTATAGCTCTCAAATTGAAAATAAGCCAAGCCTTGTGTTGGAGGGTCACAGGTGGGAATAGTGCATGGGTGAAGATGAAGATCAACTCAGCTCAAACACAGAAAAGGAACAACAGAGGCTGCATTAAAAATAGGCTGGAACTGGTGAGATGAGTTTGATGGATGAAGGCTCTATGTGCATGGGAAAGTGCTTACACAAGGCTCTGAAAAGTACTGCCACAACCTTTCTCCCTGTAGGTTCGGCTGCATGCAGAAGAACTGAGAGGAGTGCTCTCATAGCCTTTAGATCAACGCTGAAAGAAAACAGTGCGCGATATGCAGTGAAAATGAATATATTTGCAAGATGCACAATTAGTTACAATTATTTTGTTCACTTGTGCAACATGTATGTGAAGCAAATGTTTTGATTTCTTGAGGCCTTCAACTCCTTCCAGGTGCTGCCCTGACACTCACAGCAGGGGTGGAGGCAGCCTGTGCAGTTGTTTGACCCCTTGCCTTTGACGACTGCTGGAAGGAGAGGACATGGGAATATGTGTTTGGTGCTATCACAAATAGGCCGAGGTTGAAATCTTGAACACAGAGACTGGTGGAATGAAAAGTGAGGACAAAGGGAACCTTTTCATGATGTTGGGAGGGAGGGGAAGGTGTGAACGCAGAAGTGCCTGAAATGGATTGGACACATTGGAGGGCCCCGTCAAGCAAGCTGTGTGGGACTTCTCAACTGAGAATAAAAGAAGACCTTTTGGGAAGCGTTGGTGTGTGAAAGATCACCGTCATTCACGCCCCACCACTGCTGCAAGCAAAGGCAGTGAATTTGGCGCTCAGCCAAATCTCTGTTCATTGCATCAGGACCAGAGACTTAACTAATGTTCTGGGGACTTGGGTTCGAATCCCATCATGGCAGATAGTGCAATTTGAATTCAATAAAAAAATCTGGAATTAAGAATTTACAGATGAGTATGAAAGCATTGTCGAAAAAACTTATCTGGTTCACTAATGTTCTTTAGGGAAGGAAATCTGCCATCCTTATCTGTTCTGGCTTACATGTGACTGGCCTCCAGAGCCACAGAAATGTGGTTGATTCTCAACTGCCTCGGGCAACGAGGGACAAGCAATAAATGCTGGCTAGCCAGCGACGCCCATGTCCCACGAATGAATAACAAATAAAGAGAATACTGCTGGCGTGAACGATTAGAAAATTCTGGCCCATTTCATAGGACAGGTATGAAGTGAAGAAGAAACTGGGAGAAGTCTTCGTTGAAAGCAGGGTGTGATAGCTGCTGGAATATGTCAGAGATGTAACGGATTTGAAACACATATAACAATAGGACAAGTGCCGAAGGGGAGCACAGTATAAAACAGAATGCTTGTGATTGGGTGTAACGCAGGAGAGATTAAGTGGCAAAAAGGATAATGGTGGAAAGCAAACTTTCAGAATTCAGGGGCTGTTTTGTTACTGAAGAAATGAGATGACATTCTGACATATTCAGTGTTCTCAAAAGGAACGTTATAATTGTTGCTGTGCAGCTCAAATAAATTACCTAGGGGAACATACTTTAGTCTTTGAGTGTGAACCCATCTGCTCATTAGCAAGATAGCCTCGAGAAAGGGGGAATAAAATAGAAGATTGGATTCACAGCATAATCGTGCTTTCTCATTTCCATGTGTTCTTTAGAAATGCTAGTACTTTTGACAACAGATGACATCAAAATGAAGGAGCAAGTAGATCTGAGTGATGATAAACTCATTATAGACTCAAAAGAACAGTTACTAATATGCTTTAAATGTGAAACAGATGATCCACCGCTTTGCGCTCCATATGCTATCTGCAAACAGCTAAGCTTCTTGTACAGGTGTGCCTGCCGCCTGTTGTTCAGATATCAGGAATAATTTCTTTGCATAAAAGAATAATCAGAACCAGGAAATGAATTTCAGGATAGATTAGTGGAGGCAAGAACAACAGAATTATTCAAAAAAACAGGTGGTTGCTCTGATTAGAAACTGGATCAGCAAGGAACATAAATGTAGGCAATTCAGCCCTTCAAGTTTGTTACACTATTCAATGAAGTCACAATTGACCAATATCTTAAATTACAATTTCCCAACCAAGGTTCCGTGGAACCCTGGAGTTCTGTGGGATTCATCCAAGATTTCCATCATTGGTGCGCCAATTAAAATTTGTTTTCAAAGCTGTTCTTCCAGCTTGACCAATCAAAGGCATTTGTTACGTGTGAGAGAGAAGTAATTGAGTGAGAGAGATGAGTGTGTTTGGGTGAGAGAGAGTTAAGTGTGCATGAGAGAGGAGAGCGTGCATGAGAGAGAGGTGATGGTATGTAAGAGAGAGGTGTGTGTGTGAGAGAGTAAGGTGAATGTGTAAGAGAGGTGCTTGTGTGTGTTATTGTGTGAGAGAGATGAATGTGTGAGAGGTGAGTATTCATGAGAGAGATTGTGTGCATAAGAGGGAGATAAGTGTGTGAGAGAGCTGTGTGTCTAAGATAGGGGTGTGTTTGTGTCATTGTGTGAGAGAAATGAGCGTGTCTTTTTGTGAGGGTATGTATGTGTGTGAAAGAAAGGTGAGTGTGTCTTTATAGTGCGTGTGTGTGTGTGTGTGTGCCTGTGTGTGTGTGTGCATATTTGAGAATCCAGCTCTCCATCAGCATTCCCAATATTAAATGAATTTCAGCGAAAGATCAGAATCACTTCTTCTCCCAATAAAAATGACAAAGAGATAAACCTTGGAAGCATTCGTTGAACAGCAGAGTATTTTAATTATAATAAATGTGTACCTAAAAGCCATAGGAAAATCTTTTAAATTTATTTTTGTATGGTTGTAACTATTGCACAACAATTTTTTTTTTGTGGTTTAGGTTTTCAATATAATATATTTCTTAGGAGGTCAGAAGGGTTCCCTAACTGGGAAAGTTTATATCCATTTACCTGCTTTGGTTCCCTGTCCCGTAGTACCCTTGTCCAGCAAAATAAAATCTACCAATCTCAGATATAAAGTTACTAGCTGCGTGAGCTTTGCTGATTTTTTTTTATTGTGTTTCTGTTACTCTTTGCATGAATATTTCTAACATCCTTCCTAAGAGGCATGATGTTCTCAGTAACGCTGTCTTGCCCTTGACTCCTGCACCAGAGGAAAATGTTTTCCCCATCTAACCGATCAATTCATTACAAAAACCTGCAAAGCTCAATTAAATCAGGAAATGAAAGCCTGATTTATGCAATCTTTTCTCATAATTTAACCCTTGTTACCCTGGCAACATTCTGGTGAAGCTGCACTGCATTGTTTCCAAGGTCGTTGGGGGCAATGTTCAGTCCTCGTTAGCCATCAGCAAGAATGGCGGAAAATTCCACGTGAATCACAAAACAAGATTCTCGCCAGCGAGGTCACATTTTCTTATTTTCATGTCGCCTCGCTAGTGATTTAACAGGGTTCATGCCCAGAAAGGCCGGGGACTTCATTTAAATATGCTTGGATTCATTTTAATATACTTACCAAGCCACCACCACACTATCCTCGCTCACTGAATATTCATACCTCTTCAATGAGGTTTACAGCAGGTTTGAAAAAACGAGAATCATTTGAGGGGGACCTGGCGGGAGTGCAGGGAGCGGGAGTTGCAAAGGTAATTATAGCTCCTGATGTGGAGCGGGACATTCCCAGGCAGTGTCCCTTGGCACTGCCAACACTTGGCACAGGTTGGCAGTGACTACCTGGCAATACAAACCTGAGCCAAGGGCAGAGTCAGGGAAAAGTCTGTGGTGAGGCCCACTGGGGGCAGAGTTTGCATTATGATTGCTGTGTGCTAATGTTGGGGGGTGGTGGGGAGGATGCTGATGGTGGAGGGTGTGGAGGTGTGGAGGGGTGGAGGGGTGGGGGGGACACAAGTCCTTCATAGTGGATTAGGGCTGGTTGGTGAACCCCTTATGCTGAAGGTGGAGGGAAACCACAGTGTCTGTTGGGGCCCCTTTACTTCCGTGCTTGGAAGGGCTGGGGAGGTTTTCTTTCTGTGCTGATGGGGGCTCTGTCTGGTCAGACCCTGCCACAATGGTGGCATAAAACACAGTCTATAAATTTATTTGGTCAGAGAGTTCAAAATCGGGACTAAAAGCTTGGATATGCAGCTGGATAGCTGTACACCAGTTTTCAGTCAGAGCTTGACAAGCTGAAAAGATATTGGAAAATTCCACTCAATGTGTGTGGTAAGGTCGGAAATGTATTTTTGAAGATTTTCTCTGTCCAGCTACATCATCAGAGACATTTCAGTCTACATCGTCCACGCATTTACCTACAACCATTACATTTTTTGTCAGTGGCCAAAGGAAATATGCCATAGAAGTAGAAGGAAGCTGTACTTTTGGCACCATTCACAGGATTCTTCCAAAACTTTTAACAGCTGCAAGGCAAATGGTAGAAAACAGTGAAAAGATACTTTGTTCCAGGCTCGTTTTAATGACCAGAATGAGATTCTAATCAAGTTATTGTGATTTCCTTTGGGTGTAATCTTAATCAACTTAATTCTCAGGGCATGTAGTGAGATGAAAGGTCATTCTGAGATACACAACCAGCGATAGTCTCAGTACAAGAGTGTTGCGTTGTGACAGCCATTCTTGACAGGTGACAGCAATCTCTGCTACTATCCTTGATCTCCGTCTGACTGCAAACCTTGAGCCTCCAGCTGATCCCTTCCCCCAAGGCAACTTTTACTCAAATCACCTCTTGCAGTTCATACACTGAAATAAAATGAATTTGCTGCTGGCTTAATTGTCAGCTTTATTATTTTTGTAACATAATTGGTCCCTTTCCTCACCGAAGAACAGCAAGAATTTAATGACATCCAAAGTTTGGTTGTAAAATATGAATTTTTCTTACTTCTGTAATGTGCTCACAAAGTACTCAACTCTCCCTTCAAGTTCCAATGTATTGATCAATAGATTTATGGGTGTCACAACACGTATGCTCAATTTGTGGAATCGTTTTAATCATCCACACTGCTAAATATTTATATCGACTCTACTTCCAACCGCTGAATTATTTTTCCTTCAATACCATTCATTTCTGATGGAAATTATTGTTGAGTTCACAGGACACTGATATTAAAATCTTCGTTGCAGCACATTGGCTACAAAACAAGATGATGGGGTCTTTGGGCCTGAATAGAACTCATTCACTAAATTTCCTTCAAAACTGAAACTTTAACCCTGCCCACTTACCTGGCTTCTTGGTCTGGAACTGTGCCATTGAAAACATAAGCATATTAATTTGAATTCCTGACTTCTACTGTCTAACATTAAATGTCCAATGTTAAAGCTTATTAATGCCTGGATTGCAGGTGATTGTGGTATAGATTTTGAGGAGATAATGGTGCAATCACTTAAAAGATATTGGGAGAGATTTTCCAGCCACACTCACTGCAAAATTGGAAAATCCTGTCCAGGATCAATGGACCTTTCCATGGTCCGCCTCTCGTGCACTACAATTCCCATGGAATGCCCTATTTTTTTTTAAATTAAATATAAGGAATACCAAAGACTGAATTATCACTTTGATTTTCCCAGCATCACAGATGCCAGTCTTCAGCCTATTCAATTCACTCCACGCGATATGAAGAAACTACCGAAGGTACTGGATCCTGGACAGGTTAAGGCCCTGATAACAACACAGCAACATTCCAGTGCGAAAGATTCTAGAAATACCTGTGTACTTAACGAAGCCAGTACAGCTACGACACTGGCATCTACCTGGCAATGTGCAAAACTGCCAAGATAGCCCCTCTCCACTAAAAGCAGGGCAAATCCAATCTGAACGATTGTAGCCCCATCATTCTACTCTCGATCAACAGCAAAATTATGGAAAATGTCATTGTCAGTGATATTAGTTGGCACTTACACAACAATAACTTGCTCAGTCTGGGTTCCATCAGAATCACTCAGCTTTTGGCCTCATTACAACCTTGGTCCAAGCATGGGCAAAAGAGTGAGCTCCAGGGGTGGGATGAGAGTTATTACCCTTGATAGCAAGGTAACATTTGACTGAAGTTGACTAATGGGGTCAATGGGAATCGGGGGAAGACTCTTCATAGGTTGGAATCATACTTAACAGAAAGGGAGACGATTGTGGTTGGCAGAGTCATTTATCTCAATCCCACTGCTGGAATTGTTCAGAATAGTTCTAATCATTATTTACACCAATGACCTTCCCTCCACCATACAGTCAGAAGTGGAAATGTTTGCCAGTGATTGCATGATGTTCAACACCATTCATGACTCCTCACATACTCGAGCAGTCTGTGTCCATATGCAACAAGATTTGGACAATATCCAGGTTTGGGAAGGAAAGTGACAAGTAAGATTCATGCCAACAACTGTCAGGCAATGACCACCACCAACAAGAAGGTTCCAACCATTGTCCTTGATTTTCAAAGGCAATGCAATCATGAAATTCCCCCACTATCAGCATCCTGGGAGGTTACCATTGATCAGAAACTGAACTGGACATGCCATATAAATACTCAGGCTGTAAGGGATAGTTAGAGACAGGGGGAATTCTACAGAGTGTAACTCACCCCTTTTCTCCCCAGTGGTCTACAAAGCAAAAGTTAGGGCTATAATGGAAGAGTTTCCACTTGCCTGGATCAGTACAATTCCAACAATATTCTAGAAGCTCAACATCATCCAGAACAAAGCAGCTGACTTGAATGGCACCTTCCATCACCTTCAACATTCACTTCCCTCCATCATCAAGGCACAGCAGCATAAGTATTTACTACTTACAAGATGCACTGCAGGAATTCCTTTGACAACATCTTCCAAACCTACAAGCTCCACCACCCAGAAGGACAAGGACAGCAAATACATGGGAATACCTTTGTATTCCCTCCAAGTCACATACTATTCTGACTTGGAAATATATCGCTGTTCCTTCACTGTCACTGGGACAAAATCCTGGAACTCACTCACTGTGGGTTAACTTATACCATATGGACTGCAGTAGTTTAAGAAGGTGACTCTTAAGGGTATTTAGGGATGGTCAAAAAAAATTTTGGTCTACGTAGCAATGCCCTCATTCCGCGAAATAATAAAAATAAGAGAAACTAGAGCCTGATCTCTTTCTGGGTCCTGAATCTGCCTCTTCAGACAGCACTAGTCACCCACTGTGATTTTGACTAGGGTGGTCCTAATTGGCATGCAGACAGGTACCCTGCCCAACAGCAGACAGTTTCTCAAAGGATGAATAAAGGTATTGCAGCTCTAAGAAATAGCCTGTTTCAGTAAATTGTAATTAACTGAAAGATCACCACAACGTGAAAGAATGCTCTCAGCTGCTTTGCAAAACTGATAAAGAGAAAATACAACTGGGCGATCACTGTTGGGGTAGGTAGAGACTTCTACAGGGTGGCTTCTGGTGCATCTCTACCCCACAGACAGGGTTAGCCTGTAGGTCTCCTTGAAGCATTGGCTAGGCTACTCCTCCAAGCAGTTGAACTACCAGGTGTCCTGCCATGCCACCCTCCAGACACCTATCCTCCTCATCATGTAGAGAAACTGGAGGCCAACTGAAAAACTCCAGTTAGCCTCAAGTAATCCCTGTTTAAGTATTCTGTTGTTGAGTCTAATTGCCTGGCCATCTCCTGGAAGCAAGCAGCCTTTCAGTATCAAAGTGGCCGAAATTGGGAACGAGGTTGGGAAACTGGCATGCCTGCTGGTCTCAGTCTTCCAGCTATGTCTACCTCCATTCATGTCCTGGCCGTGACCCTTACCCTTTCCCTTGAAACTTGGAATCAAGACAACTATTATACAACAGAAGTCCAAAAGGATCAATAATATACTGGGGCATCTTCTGAACACCTCTGGAAAGAACAAATAGTAATGGTAATTCTGCGATTCTGCATTCCCACTATTTGCAGGTAGCTTGAGACAGGCTGGGCTTAGGTCTGCAATGTTGATGGATATTCCCAGCACCACTGGATTGTGAATTCATTCCATGCATTTTAATAATATTCACTGTGATAAGAAATGGACATGAGATGAACAGCCCTAAAATGGCAGGGGCTCAGTTGAACGTGCAGGATGAACAATCGACAGCTAGAAATTAAAGAAAGCCCTCATGTATACTGGGGGAAGTATCTAGGGAATTTCCACTGCTGCAGAGAAACCCAGGAATGTAAGGAAAGTGAAAGGGAGAGGGAGAAAATGAGAGAAAGGAAATAGCAGACCAATGAGATGAGAAACAAAGGTAAACATTTCACATTAATCACATGGAGAATATCTTGGCGGAAATGATGGCTACCCTGTTGTAGAACGTGCCTGACATTCATCCAACTTGAATTCAATAGGGTAAGAATCTGATGGGCTCTGTGATAGGTCCACTCAGTCAAATTACAACCCAAGTGACAAGGATGTGAAAGTCACCTCCAGAATTACCCCAGCCAGGGTGTATTCCCGGGGAAACAGAAAGTATAGCCAAGTGGAACATAATAGGAGGAAATCTCCATTTTGTTTGAAGATTGGCAGTTGGGGGAGGTTCCTGCAGCGCCATTCTCATTGACCAGAATATCGACAACTCATGTCTGATTCCTCGCTTTCAGCCTCATTAATTAAGCACAAGAGAGTATCTCTCTGAATCACGTGGCAGTTTGGGAACTGATTCATCCAGCCACCATCAACTAACGGATTTGACTGCCCAGATGCCAGTCAAGCACACATACATCACTCTCTTCAGTCCACCTGTCTTCACCAGACCACACAGGACATCTGGAGCCCAAAGGTAAAAGGCTAACAGCTTTGAGAACAAGTCAGTACACCGATTCAACCACGATGCCCTCGAGGCCTTGATTCAAAGAGTCTGGGCATGCTCATTACTCAAGGGAAAGCTCCAGGAAGCACACCAACATCCCTCTCCGGCACAGAAAGCTGTTGTCCAGGGGGTCAACATGACTGGCAACTGTGGCTGAAGCACCAGACTGTGTAGAAAGCTGATTAATAATCTGCCTAAATATTAATATATAATCATATAATAATCCCATCCATTCCATTTACTAAATTGTAGCAATCATATTCAGAGTTTCAAGAATTTGACAGTAAGTAACCAAATATCTGGGAGAAGACTATGGGGGCAATTTTCCCAGCCTGTGTTGCTGTGGACAGAAAAACTCAAGTGGAGACTATCTACCCCACTGGGCACCATGGCCTCTGCGTCTCCTGCTGCCAGTTTTCTGGTGCCGTCAGCTCTGCACCAGAAATCCGTGTGGAGCTGTATGTTATTTAAATTAGAATTAGCATATTATTAGCAGCCCCGGGACTGAAGTCTCCCAGCCCATTAGCCTTTCCCCTGCGCCACCAGGGGTGTTTCATTCCAGCAGGGTTTACAATAGCTCCCCACTTGTGTGAGAAGAGCAGTGTTGAAATGCCAAGCGACAGGAAGGTCTGGGTCCTGCTTACTGTTGGACCGTAGGTGTTTGGCAGAGCGGTAACCCAGTCTGTGTTTTGTCACTCCAAATCTTGCTGCCGCTTGCCCCTTTAACACACCATCTTGCTCTCTTGTCTACATGGCCCTCCTTGGCCTTTTTGTTCGAGTGAAGCCCAACACAAACTGGAGGAACAATACCTCATCTTCTGACTGGACACTTTAAGAACATAAGAACATAAGAAATAGGAGCAGGAGTAGGCCATCTAGCCCTTCGAGCCTGCCCCACCATTCAATAAGATCATGGCTGATCTGTCGTGACTCAGTTCCACTTTCCCGCCCTCCCCATAACCCTTAATCCCCTCACTTATCAAAAACCCATCAACCCGCGTCTTAAAAATATTTAGCGAGGTAGCCTCCACCACTTCATCGGGCAGAGAATTCCAGAGATTCACCACCCTTTGAGTGAAGAAGTTCCTCCTCAACTCCGTTCTAAACCGCCCCCCCTTTATCTTGAGGCTGTGCCCCCTAGTCCTACTGTCCTTTCTGAGCGGGAAGAGTCACTCCACCTCTATCCTATCCATCCCATTCATCATCTTATATGTCTCAATGAGATCTCCCTTCATTCTTCTAAACTCTAACGAGTACAAGCCTAGTTTATTCAGCCTCTCCTCATAGCTCAACCCCCTCAACTCCGGCATCAGCCTAATAAACCTCCTCTGCACTCCCTCCAAGGCCAAAATATCCTTGCGTAAGTACGGCGACCAAAACTGCACACAGTGCTCCAGCTGCGGCCTCACCAATGCCCTATACAGCTGCAGCAAGACCTCCCTACTTTTATAGTCAATCCCCCTCGCTATAAAGGCCAGCATCTCATTAGCCTCCCTGACCACCTGCTGCACCTGCAGGCTGGGTTTCTGCGACTCATGCACAAGGACCCCGAGGTCCCTCTGCATCGCCACCTGCTGCAGTTTTTCACCACATAAGTAAGAGTCCTTCCTACCATTATTCCTACCAAAGTGGACCACCTCGCACTTGCCAACATTAAATTCCATTTGCCAGTTCCTGGCCCATTCGCCCAGCCTATCTAGATCCTTCTGCAGACTCCCCACACCCTCCGCGCAATTTGCCGTTCCACCAATCTTGGTGTCATCAGCAAATTTCGACACCATACACTCGGTTCCCTCCTCCAGATCACCTATATAAATGGTAAATAGCTGAGGCCCCAGCACCGACCCCTGGGGCACTCCACTAGTCACCAACCGCCAATCCGAATAGCACCCATTGACCCCCACTCTCTGCCTCCTATTTGACAGCCAATCCTCTATCCACGCTAACACCCTACCCCCAACTCCATGCCCCCTTACCTTCTGCAATAACCTCTTGTGAGGTACCTTGTCAAACGCCTTCTGAAAATGCTCCACATTCCAACTCCTCCTGCCCTCTTAGGGTGGTTCCTGGCAAATTTCCAGACCTACCAGGGTTACATGATCCATTCCCTTACATATATTACACCATACAAAATGGCTCAGGCTGAATACAAGGCTATAATATGTTGGAAAGTTATGTGACATTTAAGATGTATTTTTGAATTACTGTGAATCTTTAAGCACATACAATCAACCAATTTGTCGGTTGTGATTTGCGGGATCTTACTGCTATTTATTCTGTTGATTAAATTTTTTTGGATGATATGACTTTTTTTATTTTTGATGCATACTTCAGGGACTCATATGGCAGGATAATTTGGAAGTAAGAGTTCCATTGTTTGCTTTACTCTGTCTTTGATTAGCACAGATTTCTTCTCATGCTTGCTCCTGTACTATCATTGAAATGATCCTTGTGTGTGACGTTAGCAGGTGAAAGGAGTTCACTTGGCAGAATTAAAGTGTTACTTTGACGGATGCTTCAACCCATTTACAACAAACACGCTTAGCCTCCTTCAAACTAGCAGACAGGGGAATGTTGCATGAATGTATTGTGTATTCATATGCTAATATCACAGGCCATCATTTCTAGGCTTAGATGTTCCCGAGGGTGAGAGAAAAAGTTCAAATAATGAAGTGATTGAAGAATTCTACTGAAGCCTACTTCCATTTTTGCATGTGCAATATGCAGAGTTCTCCATCAGTGCATTATTCTACTAAACATCCATACATTCTTCAAGGTTTATGCTTGATTGCTCTCTTATTCTCACCTTCTTTCCCATTGAATTATTTTCCCTTCAATTCCTTATTCTTGCTGTACTTTTAGCAAATAGAACCCCACATGGGATCACAAAGTAGGGAAAATGCAGCAGTTAGTCACTTGCCTTTCTAGTGCTATTTCATGCACAGGTTTGTACAAGAGATTTATTATTTTTGCTCTTCAAAGTCAGAAATGTTAGCATGGAACGCTGTCCTATTTCTGGCCTCCACTATCAGCATCAAGCTAAAAAGATAGCATAATAAGCTGTGCCGGATAAAGAACTTTATGGGGAACAAGAGTAGTTGTTGATGTACCAGGCAGAGAGATGCTCCAAAATGAATTACACAGTACTCATGCTGGCATTCCTACGATGAAGAGCTTACTAGGTGGCCTGGTATTGAAGCTGATATTGAGAAATTCGTAATGGCCTGGCTAGCCTTGGGTATGAATCCAGATTTATTATGTTAGCGCATTCCTGTGAAAAATATATTTGCTTGTGATTGATGCACACACTAAATGGATGAACATTTTTGAGATTAAGTCACCTACATCACATGCAACCATCGAAAGATTATGACAATGCTTTTCAGCTCACAGGTTACCTGAAGTCATGATATCAGATGGTGGAAGCATATTAAAGTTTAAAGTTTATTTATTATTGTCACAAGTAACTTACATTAAAGCTGCAATGAAGTTACTCTGAAGGTCCCCTAGTCGCCACACTCTGGTGTCTGCTTGGGTACATTAAGGAAGAATTTAGCATGGCCAATGCACCTAACCAGCACATCTTTTGGACTATGGGAGGAAACCAGAGCACCCAGATGAAATACACACACACACAGATCATGCAGTCTCCGTACAGGCAGTGACCCAAGCCAGGAATCAAACCTGGGTCCCTAGCGCTGTGAGGCAGCAGTGCTAACCACTGTGCCACCATGCTGCCCTACTCACAAGTTCTGAATTTCAACTCTTCATCACTCTCAGCAGTATTAAACATATTAGGACTGTGCCTTACAACTCAGCATCAATTGGTCTAGCCGAGAGAGCGGTTCAAACTTTCAAGACTGGTCTAAAGAAATTGTCAGCAGAAACCTTGGAGACCAAAATCTCATGATTCCTCCCTAGCTATTGTACCATTCCAAATACAAGAATGGGAGTTCCACACAGAACTGCTAATGAAACTTCATCTCAGAACGAGACTGGGCCTCATGTTCCAAAATTCCCAGGGAAGGTGGAAGACAGCCAAAGCAGTCAGGAAGCAGACCATGAATCACATTGTATAGCACAATCACTTGTGGTAAATGAAGCTGTATATGTGAGAAATTCTGGTAGTGGATCAAGTTGGATCCCCAGAATTATTGCCTCCAACACAGGATCTCTTTCATACCAAGTGATGTGGGGGAACAGATTGTTTGCAAACAAATGGACTACTTGAAGAGTAGAGAGATGCTCCAGCAATCAATGTTGCCATCAAGAAATGTTTTTCAACCTGTAAGCATCAACATATCTGCTTAAGCTTTTATCAATATAACTGATGTCTCTGCGGAAGCAAATAACGATGAATCTCCAGAGCCAGAGGAAATACCTGTTAATGCAATTCCTGTTAATGTCAATCCTGTGGCAGCATCTCAGACTGTAGAATTATGCTGCTCTATAAGATACAGAAGCCCTTCAAAGACTTGACTTTTAATTGTCCAAATCATAATGTCCAAATTGTCCAAACATAATGTTTAGTTAGTACTTAGGTCAAAGTAAACTAGTTATTGAAGAGTTAAAGGGAGAGGGATGTAGTGATGATCCCTTTAAGGGCAACTCAGCAGAGTAAATCACTCCAGGGGAGAAAGACTCCAAGGCAGAGACATTTTGAGGGCAATCTACAGCCTATGTGGTTATTGTACAATTCTGATCAAGAATAGACTTTTTTTGTTCTCTCATGAAGCCTGTAAAAGTGCATCTTTACAATCATCCTGCAGTTTTGGGACAGGAGAATATATTACTGCGTGGTAAAAAGTTAATTCCAGACCAGACATCAGCTACCTAGGTGTCCACATGAATACTAACAATAGCCTGCTGTACTTTGGATAAAATATTGTTTTATTGGGCTCTTGCATGAAATAAATGAATGATTTTCTTGGGCTTTGGAGGTGGTGAAAATATGGCCTTAAGCTGAACTGCCAAGTTTTGCTGAATTTAACGCAAAATGGCATCTTGATAAAGAAGGTTGAAGCATGTCCAAGAAATAACTGCTCAAAAGATCAATAAGGGTCAGATTGCCTTTTGAATTACTTGTAGCACTCAACAGTAATGTAACACTGCGTTTTTCTAGACAGCATCTTGACCTATAATGCCCTCCGATTCACCAACAAGCTGATCGGGAATAAACAAGATGCGCTAAAGTGCGTTATCTTTTACCATTCACTTGTTGCTGGAGTTATGAAATGGATTTGAAACATGGTGAGAGGTGTTCTGGGAGAGATTATGAAGACTTCACCAAACTCTATCAATGTTTATTCCAGAACTTCTCTGGGCATAATGCAAAGAGATACCCTTGGTTTGTAAGAGGAAAGAGAAGAGGAAATGAACCATGGCAAAGTAACACTTGCTAATGCAGCCAAAAGGGATGGTAAGTTAAGGGGAAAGGATCTCCTTTCCCCAAAGCATTCTTTGTCCTCTGGACCTCCTCCACCAAGGTCTCTGCGGCCACATTTGGGAACTTTGCACCATTTTGCTACATTGTACGTCACCAGCCCACTCTATATTCTCTATAGCAGTGGGTGCTTGGAGTCCACATAACATGGCCCATGAAAATGATATCTAATTACTGTTTTCGGGTTAAACTTGCAAGTGTTTCTGCTTTAGCACCTGCAGGCCGGTTCACTTATGGTAATCATACAATTAGACCCAAAAATTGCATGCTAAAACTAGACTTTCAAACAGCCATACCTTATTAGCACCGAGATTTTTGGTGCCTGTTCTTTACCCTTTCACTAAAATAGCCTTCTAATTTTACCAGAGCTCTTGTCAACCCAATAATCTCCCTCCCAGTACACTGCAAGACCATGCTGAGAAGCCTTTCGACATATTACTTGTGATTTTTGGTACTTACTGCTGGTAGAAGGAAAGCTCCCGTGAGCCGATGTCACGCAATTGAGTATGCAATGTTATAAAACCAAGCCTTATGGCTCTGAAAACCAGTTTTTCTCCATTGCTGTGAAAAAAAATTCACGCTAAAAAAAAGTGGAGTGACGTTAATAAAATCAGACCCAGCGCTGCTAGCAAATCAGCATTAAGTTGTAGCTGCCTTGTCACTGTGTTAAGCGAGCATTATATGCCAGTTTGAATAAGAACCCTTTTGGCAGCTAATGAGCTGCAACTTTTTTTAGTAACTGGATTTGCTTCATTGTATGTCTCATCATTTCAGCTCACAAATTTTATATAAATATAGTATCATTAGTCACATTCACGGGTATCATAAAACATGTTTGAACCGAGCTCCAGCTTCGCTTCATTTTCCTTGAAAGTTCTTTCATCTTTCCGTGAATTGTATTTGAATAATGGGGCCTATTTTAATGAAGGCGATGGCCTTTTGGCATGGAGAAAAAACACAATCTTTTTGTAACCCTCATCCTTTCATCACAATAATCATTATGTTAATTTTGTGTAATTATTAAAATTATATGCTACTGTGGAAACATTCTGCTGTATTGTTGTCAGCATTGAAATCAGTGTTGAAAGGCCTGAAACAAAGAAAAGGAAAATCACTTATAATTGCCAGTAATCTTCATTACAATCAGTATTTCTTTTTGATTATCTCTGGCTCTAAATATGTTATAATTTAGTAGCCAGCGTCACACACATGATTTGCCAACTCTTAATGACATCAAACAGTGAAATAAGCCAATGATTGGTAATATGGAAAAATTAAACTTAGAAAAGATCTGTACATATAAATATTTGTTTGTGTGTGTATATTTTTTTTATATATACATACTTACCAATTGTCTGTGACTTTTCCTTTCTATTCTTTTGGTTCAATTCCCCATGTATTAATAGCTTCAATATGAAAAGTGAGGGTTCAGATTAGCACTGCACTTGATGTTGCTATCGTTATGAGGATTGGCTGAAAGTGAGTAGAATGCCACATGTTGTAAAAATATGTCAAACTTCCAAAGCTGGAAATCAGAAATAAAAGCAGAGAATACTGGAAATATGCAACTGATCAGTCAGCTTCTAAAAATAGGAAAAAAAAAACAGGCTTGATTTCTGAGGGAATGTGAGTCTCTTCACTGGACTGCTACCAAACAAACAAGGGACAGAGAACCCAGGAATGTAAAAACCAGAGTCGATCACTCAAGCCAGTTCTCACATTCAATTAAACCTGGCTGATATGTGTCTTGACTGCATCTACCTTTCTTGGTTCTGCAGACGCTGCTAATCCAACCTCAGATTCAAAACAGGTTTTATAATTGTTGAAAAAGACAAATTAGAAGTTTGAAATTGTGTGTACTATTAACACAGATGGCCAGCTTAAAAGTTTAGTCGTCTGTGGATAGATTAGTTTTAACAAAAGTAACTAGGAATTCTGCAAGTACACAGCAGGTACATCAGTATCTGAGATGGAAGAAGCAACCAAAGCGTTTTGGGTGTAAACCCTACATCAGAACAGAAGGCTGGAAGATGATTTCAGTCATTTGCAGTTTGGCTTTTCCTATTTGAAGAGCGTATGCACAAAAGATAAAAGATGGAAAGGAGAAACGTGGAACTTGGAATTGAGAAGTAGAGACATAGGACTCAATTTCTCAGTGACGTGCTGTTTCAAATGATGGAAATGTAAGTGTGTGTCACTTCTGCTCTCTTGCCTTCTCCCTTTACCCATGCAATTGAAATTAAAATCTAAAGTTCTGACAGTGTACACAGGAAGCATACATGATTCTGGGGGGTGGGGGGGGGGGGGTAACGTTTTGGCATGAACCATTGCACCAAACATGGCAATGGAAAACCCAGCCCTGTCAACGCTATAAGATGCTCCTTCCTAATATCTGAAGGCCAAAATTGGGAGAGCTGTCCTACAGTCTAGTCAAGCAACATCCTGACGTAGTGATATTCACAGAATCATACCTTACAGGCAATGTCCTCGAAACCACCATCACCATCCCTGGGTATGCCTTGTCCTACCTGCACTATAGGCCTATCAGATGTGACAACACACTGGTAGACAATTAGAAGGGAGTTGCCCTGGGATTTCTCAGCATTGGCTCAACAAGTTTCATAGCAATAGATGAAATGTGGGCATGGAAATATCCTGCTTGCTATCACCCTTCCCACACATCTTCACTTGTGAATCAGTGCTCCTCTATGTTGAAGACAAACTGGAAAATACACTAAAGTTGGTAAGGGCACGGAATGTACTCTGGCTGAGGGACTTCACGATGTCACAGTGGTTAGCACTTCTGCCTCACAGTGTTAGGGTCCCAGGTTTGATTCCTGATTTGGATCACTGTCTGTGTGGAGTTTGCACATTCTCCCCATGTTTGTGTGGGTTTCCTCCGGGTGCTCCAGTTTCCTCTCATATTCTAAAGATGTGCAGGTTAGGTGAATTGGCCATTCCAAATTCTCCCTCAATGTACCCGAACAAGTGCCGGATTGTGGCGACTAGCGGATTTTCACAGTAACTTCATTGCAGTGTTAATGTAAGACTACTTGTGATTAATAAACTTTAACTTTTTAACTTTTCAATGTGTCTTACCAAGAACAATTCAGTAGCATCTCTAATGACCAAACTGACTGAGTCTTGGAGGACATAGCTGCAAGACTGGAACTGTGGCAGGTGGTAAGGGAACCAACAAGGGGAAAAAAACCTCATGAAAGTACTGATAGGAGTGACCACCATACAGTTGCCGTGGATACAAATCCCTGCTTCACATTGAAGTTTCCCGCCAACATGTTGAGTGATGTGCTGAAGGGGATATATTTCCAATAGGTCTGGAAACACAAAACTGAGCAACCATGAGGCACTTTGGGCCATCGTCAGCAGAATTGTACTCAACCACAATCTGTAACCTCATGTCCAGGATTTTCCCCTGTTGTACTTTAATCAACAAGTCAGGGGATCAATGCTGGTTCAGTGAAGAGGAAAGGAGGACATGCCAGGAACACCACCAAACATACCGAAAAATGAAGTGATAATCTGGTGAATCCAAAACACAGGACAATTTGCATGCCAAACAGCAGAAAAAATTGCAATTGGCAGAGCTATACAATCCCAGAGCCAACAGAACATATTGAATTCAGCATTCTGGCCACATTCCTGCTGTGAATGGTAGTGGACAATTAGACAACTAACTGAAAGAGAATTCTCCATAAGTTTTTTCATCCTCAATGATGGGGGAGCCCAGCACATCAATGCAAAAGACCAGCCTGAAATTGTTAGATGTATCAACTGAATGATCTATCCCTGTCTCCTTCTGAGATCTCCAACACCACAGATGCCAGTCTTCAGCTAATTTCATTATCACCACATGATATCACAAGGCGAAGGCTGTGAATAATGCAAAGGCTATGAACCCTGACAACATTTGCAATAGCAGCAGCTGTGATATGAGAGAAAGCTTTAAACTGTGTGCGGTTCTGGACTGGAATGCACTGCCTGGAAGTGTGATTGAGGGAGGTTCAATCGAAAGATTCAAGAGGGTATTAAATGATTATTTGAATAGAAACAGTGTGCAAGGATAGAAAGTAAAGGCAGGAGAAAGACACAAAGTCCACTGCTTATTTGGAGAGCTGGTGCAGAGAGAATGGTCTCCTTTTTTGCTATAACAATTCTATGATTCATTCTGGCAATAGTCCTTGTGCTCCAGAACCTGCCATTCACATAGCCAAGCTGATCCCATGTTGATACCCAGCAACGTAGAAAATTGTTCAGCTATCTCCTGTTCACAAAAGGCAGCACAAACTAACCCCGCCATTGCCATCCCTTCAGTCTACTCTTGATCATCAATAAAGTGATGGAATGTGATGTTGACAGTTTTGTCAAATGACACTTCGGGTCCTGGCAGGGCCACTCAGCTTCTGAATTCACGACAGCCTTGGTCCTTATCTGGACTATAGCTCTTCGTACCCTACATCCTAAAATGATTGCATGTTTTTCTCTCAGCTCCTTTGCCTCCCTCACATTTGTTCCGATGATGCCACTTCCGACAGCAGTGTTTCTAATGTGTGCTCCTTTTTCCTCAATGTGGTTTCCTGCCGACAGTTGTTAACAGGGCCCTCTCCCATGCCATAACCTTCACCATCTCCTCTCCCTCCCAGAATAAGGACAGAGTCCCCTGTGATCTCACATTTCGCTCCACCATTTTCCGCATGCAAAGCATAATCCTCTACCATTTTCACCAACTCCAGCATGATGCCATCACCAAACACGTCTTTCCTTTCCTTCCTCTGTCAGCATTCCACAGAGACCATTTCTGCCAGGATAACATTGTCCGCTCCTTCACCATACGCGACACCTCTCCCATCACCCATGGCACCTTCCCACGCAATCATCTACGTCTTTACATCTTCCATTCTTACCATCCAAAGTCCAAGACACTCATTCCAGGTCACACAGCGTTTCACTTGCATTTTTTTCAACCTGGCATATTGCATTCGCTGCTCCCAGTGTGGTCTCCTCTATACGGAGACACAAAATGTAGACTGAACGATCGCTTTGCTGAGCACCTTCAATCTTTGCGCAATCAGGACCCTGACCTTCCGGTTGCTTGCCATTTTAACACACAATCCTGCTCCCATTCTCACATGTCTGTCCTTGGCTTGGTGCAATGTTCCAGTGAAGCTCAATGCAATCTGGAGGAACAGCATCTCATCTTCCGGCTAGGCACTTTATAGCCTTCCGGCCTCAACATCGAATTCAACAATGTCAGGTGATTTGCTCTACCCCACCTCAGGCCCTTTGTTTACATTTTAATTATTTTTTAACTGTTCTCTACCTTTTGTTTCTTTATTGTCAAGTCAGTGGTAACCAGGGGACAAACTCTCCTCTGATTGCTGTCATAACTGGCACAAAAGAAGATAGTTGTGGTTGTTAGAGGTCAATCAACTCAGTCCCAGGATCATACACTGCCGGAGTTCCTCAGGTTAGTATTCCAGACCTAATCATCTTCAGCTGTTTCACTAATGACCTTCCCTCCACCATAATGTCAGAAGTGGGGATGTTTACCAATGATTGCACAAAGTTCAGTGCCATTTGTGATAACAGATACAATGAAACAGTTTATGCCCATATGCTGAAAGACGTGGACGGCAGTCAGGCTTTGGGGCTGATAAGCAGCAAGTATGTTCATACCACACAAGAGTCACGCAATATATTTTGGAGATTCGTAATTGTGAAAATTTGTTTTGATCATCAAATCTTTTCTGTGAAAAGGCTCTAATTTTTTTTCAATCTTGGCTTGTAACTGTGCTTGTAACAAACTCACTTGATATTGAAAAAAATCATCCAAAACCATTCAAAAATACAGAACTCCTCAAGTGTTCAATCTGTTGTGAAAACAAACCTTTATTTTGCTAACCAACTCAAAGTCAACTTTTCTTTAATAATTTCTTAAAACTGTCAATCAAAATGTCTATCAGAGAGGCCCTAGCTGATATAGGTGAGTCTTGATCCTTTTGAGCTTTCCAAGCATTCATAATGGGCTCAGCTATATTAACACACTTTGAGAGATCTAAACAATAGAATCTATTGAAATTGCAAAAAAACAGGGGGCTAATGTTTTATTTTAAACTATGCCAACCATTGCAGCTCAGTAACAGTGGTCTTTTGTTTGACTCTAAGTGAAAGCTACAGACTATTTAGTTTTTCAATTTTTAATGGGCTAGGGATTTAAATCACTTCAGGTCATGAGATCTAAATGGACCTTAAATAAAGACTTCATGAGCATTTTTGCTCCCTTCATAAAATGTTGCTTCCCACATTGCAGGTTAGGGCCAGTGGAGCACCAAAAATTCAGTTTGTAATCAGCAGTCAAATCAAATCCTCCTGCTGAGCTCAGTCTCCCATCTTTGCGAGATATTTCTGCTCTGTTTCCCTCCCTGCCCCCATTCCACCCCACTAGCAAAAATTGAACTTGTCGGAAATGGAGGCAGGATTTCACCATCTGGGTTCTGCTTACCACTTTAAAAGGTCTCCCATGTCATCCCAACTTGGCAAAAATAATCTTGGGTATACAGGGCATAACTTCAGACAAAATGGAATAAACAATAAGGAGGATAGTAACACATTTCAGAAGGACAGGATAAGCTGGTGACATCGGCAGATACATTGAAAAATTAACACTGAAATGTGTAAAGCTACACATTTTAGGAACATAGAAAATAAAAGCAGAAGTAGGTTATTTGGCCTGTCAAGACTGCTTTGCCAGTCATTATGACCATGGCTGATCTTCCTGATCGTGGCAAATAACCTGATCCTGCCACTGGGGACATCTTTTCTGCATCCGCTCTGTCTAGATCTGTTAGAATTTAATAGATATCAATGATATCTGTACGCAGGCCTGAGGAACCCAGTAAGTTCAGGTTCAGGAGTCTAGTGGGTGTGGGAATGGAGGGGGTGATGAGGTTAGGGTACTGAGTTCAAGAGGCTTGGGGGAGGGAGAGGGTGAAGAGTTAAAAGGGGGCTGATCTGGCAAGGGGGTTTCCCTGCAATAGGCCCTCAGGTCCCACAGAGAAGGTCTCCCTTCTTCTTTTTCAACATCAGCCAGGCTTCCTGCAAAACATAGGCCTTCACCCACTGCAGGTATAAAATATACTAGAGTGTGAGGGTAATTAATAGCCAAGTATAGCAAGGTTGGAGGGGGAGCCCCTCTCCGTTCTTTCCCTTTAAAAACAGATCACTAGCGGGCTGGCTGGTAGGCAAGGGAAAAGCTGGGTTTTCCACGCCCTCTATCTTCAAAACCACCAGCAAGGAAGTGTAAAATTCATCCCACACAGTGGGAGGTATGTGAAAAATGGAGCAGCCAGTTTGCATGTAAAAGGGGTCAAATTGTTGCTTCCACCTCACTATATGTTGAACAGTGGAAAGCATTGATAGAAGTGACAGACTCCACTCAACCTGAGGGTCTATATATGGCTGAGCCTTGTTTGTGATAAGGGACAATTTTCTGCCTTTACACTCCCAACAGGAAACCTCACCAAGTGGATTTGTACATCAGAAAATCAAGCACTCCAGCACATCTTGTACCAGTCATTTAAATTAATTGGTGGGGAAACCTAGTGCAGAACCTGCTGGGGTTTCTGCTATGTGCTCCAGATACCCTCCTGGGGAGCAAAGTTAAGAAATCGCCTCTCATTCCTCTTCTCGGAAGTATTCAGAAACTATAATTACCTCAGCTTTTTGCAGGGCTTTAAAATATTTATATAATGATATTTTTTGATTAGATCATAATTTTATTTTGCCTGCAATGTCTTTTATTTAATGAGGAAATCAGCAAGGTGCAATTCTACAAAACAGGAATATCTGTGATTTATTTAGTGTAGATGAGAATCAGTGAGGCATTGAGAAACGAAGGAAAGAGAAAGCAATTGTGCATTTGTTCATAATGTGTGGTTGGAAATGAGAAGCTCCAAATCCATCCTGACATTTATTTCCACAGGTGTTTGGAATATTCATTTCAAACACATCACAGTCTGAATAATATATGAACACACATAAAGTGAGTGCTGAAATCTTGTCCAGTGGTTTAATGCTGCATTTTTCTTTTGAAATCTACTTGGGTGTGGAGAACTCTAATTGAGAAATAAAGCAAATAAAGCACCCTTTCACTGAACAGCAACTTACATTTGTCGAGTGCCTTTCAACTGGCAAAAAATTCCCAGAGTATTTCACTGAGGTACAAGAGAAGAAGCACAGCCGTGACCTAAAGAAGGAGCTATGGGGATGAATGGCTGAAAGTCAGAGAAATGGAGAGTTTGGTGGTGGGGATGGGAGAGGAAAGTTTAGCACTAAGGAATTTCTGTGCTCCTCGAGTTCAAATTTCCCAAAAATGCATAAAACATGCATACTCGGGAAGCTTGAACAGGAGGAGCAACTGCTCCTTCAGAGGCCAAAGCCCTAAGATCTGGACTCACCCCTCCACCCCCATCCCCCCACTGCTCAAACATTTATGTCTCTTTACTCCCAACTCCTCCCTTAAAAAAAAACTCCTTAAAGATCTGACCAAGCTTTTGTTTACCTGTTCCAATATTTCCTCATGCAGTTTTGTTTGATGATGCTTATGCAAAACACCTTGGCATATTCTAAGATGTTAAGCATGCTACATAAATATAGAATGTTGTTGTTGTTACAATGATTAGAAAGGCTGATATATTGGAGGGATTTCAATAGAGGTTAAGACATTCCAGGATGAGGAGCGACATAGGTTGGCCAGGACTGAGGTTCTGAGCAGGCAAATCTCAGGTGACAGTTAAATGTGACTAATATAATTTTGAATGAAGTGAAGTTCACAGTGGATGTAGGATTGAAAATCCATCAGAAGAGCATACGAATAGTCAATTGTGGAGGTTAAAAAGTTAAGGAGGAAGACAGGTGACTGTGTGAGGGATACAGGCAAGACATGATGATTAGGTAGAAGAAAATCAGTCTTTGTGATGAAGATGATAGCTCAGTTTGGGGTTTAATCAGTCATTAAAGCTGTGAGCAATCTAGTCAGTAATCTCTAAACTGTCTGTGCTTTATATGCTCTGTCTGAGGCCAGAACTCTCCATTCACCTGACGAAGAGGCAGTCCCCTCGAAAGCTTGTGAGTATTATCAAATAAATCGGTTGGACTAAAACCTGGTGTTGTCAGACTTTTTACCAATCTAGTTTAGCCAGAGCTGATGAGAGGGTATTGGAAAGGTGTGGCAAAAATTAAATTTGTGGCAATTATATGGAGTTTGTGGCATGGCTATAGATGATGGCTATTATCTTCTCAATAATGAATGACTACTTCTTAAATACATTTTTCTGACTGTGACTGCACCTAAAACCAAAATCTTGACTCTGAACTCAATGAACTTTGAGTTGTGGAAGCAAGATAGGTTTTCTTTGTTTTTGTTTAATTCTCCTTCCCTGTAAACGTTCCTACATTTAATTTCCTGTTTGTGTTTCCATTTTTGTATTTTTGTTTTATTTCTGCCGACTAAATATTGTCTATTTATGGCTGGTCTTGGTATCATATTTTATGAAGTAATGAGAATGTGTGTTCCTTCAGTAATTCAGGATACAATGCAAAATTGAGATAAGAAAGGTGAGTTCATAATAGGATCAACAAATGCAAGTGCAATAATCTCAACGTATTTGCAACCATCAATCAAGTGGGTACTGTGTTGATAAGTCCCTCTGTGTGTAGCTGCATGTATTAGAGAAGATATGAGGATGACGGAAGGATTTCCCTGTAGAGTTGAATGTAGTCAATTCATATTTCATGTCGATGAATACTTCTAAACTAGTGGTTTCAAACTTTTAATCTGTCGCAGCACACCTTTATATTATTGTAAAAAATTGAGGCACACGTTCTGTTTTCTCCAACTAAGCTGCCCTTGAGCAAAAGCTTTTATCTCTAAAACCTCTTAAAAGCATGTCAAGCCATCATTTAATACAATGTTCATTAGTTTAAGAGGTTTACAATTCCTGGTCACCAGTTGCATGTCAAATATATAGGGGGCAATTCTCCCATTGCGCTGCAGCAGGCCAAGAGAACTGGGCAAGGGGAGGGGGGGGGGTGACCTGTGGGATTCATGCATGAGTTCACACCCCACTAGCATCTCCCAGCACCTGATTTCCAGCATGGTCTGCTCCACAGGGAGCTATTTTAAATACTCCCTTCTAGACGGGAGTAGGCCCTGCCCCCTGAAAAGAAATGATATTCATGCTGGTGGCCTCTGCAATGCACAGAGTGTGGGAGATTCTAGTCTGAACTCCCACTGAAAAAATGTGAATCACTCCAGTCTTCCAACAAATTAAACACTTAGAATTTTTTAGGAGAATTCTGCTTTTTTTATTGAAAATGCACACAATTTAGAAATACTTCTCAGTAAAGGTTTCACTTGCTTTCAGTTTAATTCTTCGCTTCTCAATGTGAAAATGTATAAATGAAGGCAATACGTTGAGCACTATCTTTCTGATAATGTTAATTGACTTCTACGCCTGTCTCTGTGAACAGAGTCTCTTGATCTAGGTAGGAACTGATGATGGCATAACTCTCAGATTTTGCTCCACTGACAGTGAATATCAACTCATACAGGTAGATTGTGGGAAATGATAAGAGTACTGCTGTATAACGAAATATGAAATAGATAAATATTTTTGTCCCGTAAGCAACTAAAATGTGTCCAGAGGCATCTCTGCAAACTTTAGTTTCAGTGTATGATCCATCCTGAACTCTGTAAATTCGTCTTGTTCTTTTAATGATAACATCGTTGATGATCCAAGAGAAAGTAAACAAAATGGAGTACGGACTCAGTCAAGTCTTCCAAGTCTTTCATGTCGAGCAGAAGTAACATTCAAACTTCTCTTGCACTATTTTAGGATGTGTGGAGATGAGATTGAGTGTGATTTTGCCAGCAGGACTGGCTCATGCCAGCTTGAACATCTCAATCAACCCACTTGCCACTTTTTGCTGCCAAAGGGCCAGTTTTGATCTGAATCTTTGAAGTTTATCTGTGGCAGTCAGACTGTTCACATTTTTCACCTGCGTTTTAACATTCAGCTCATTCGGATGGATGAATATATCTGAAAGGTATGCAAGCTTAGCACACCAAGGATCATTACATATTAAATCTTTGTGAGGCAATTCATGCAGGGCTGAAAACCCTTTTGGTGCGTTAGAGAGCTCATAAACAGAAGAGAGGATGTTTCCCTGAGACAATCATTGCATTTCTGTGTGCATGAGTGAACCTTGGTATTTAACTCCCATTTCTCACACAAAACAAGCCAAAGGATGTGACTTCACATAATTCATGATTTTCACTGTTTGTTCTATCACTGTAGTTATTTCAGGTGGCATGGTTTTAGCAACAAGGGCTTTACATTGCAGAGTACAGTGGTTGGCCTGGATGTCGGCATTGCTTGCTCATGAATCCTCTGACTTCTCCCATCATGGAAGCTGCTCCATCAGTGCAGATGCTATTGCACTTTGTCCAGTTGTTTCCTTCCAAATAAGTAGTTGTGACATAAAGGATTTCCACTCCAGCCATATGGCCAGGCATTTCTTCACAAAAAAAAATTCTCTTTGATAGAATTCCTATCAACGTACCTCACATTGGCTAAGAACTGACAGTGATTGCTAATATCAGTGAAGTCATCAGTCTGCAGGGTAAATTTTCCAATCCTTTCTAATTTCCATTGAAGCACCCGTTCAATACCAACTGACATTTTGTCAATATGCCATTTGATTATACCATCAGAAAGAGGAACTTTCTTTGGCAGTATCAGCTGCTGACATTACTCTCTCAATACTTTTGCATGGCGGCAGAATTAAGGTTTCAGCAATGGTGTGAAGCTTCTTCGATTTTGCTATAAGTTCAGCTACCAAGATCCTCACCTCTGGTGCATTATCTGAAACTTGCACACAGTCCATCATACATTGACTTTGCTTTACTTTTGTTTTCACAGGCATTTGAAGTACTGCATACCTGTGCTGGAGAGTGATCAGTCTTTTGTATTGAAGTGGTGCTTCAGTTTACTTAGCACCATTGCAGCTTTTGAGAACTTTTCCCTGTAAGTTTGACATACTGGGACACAGCAAGAGGCATCACCAATCCATGAAAATCCAAAAGACAAGTCACTGTCACTTGTGCATGAATATGACCGGAGTTGAGGGGGTTGAGCTATGAGGAGAGGTTGGATAAACTAGGCTTGTACTCATTAGAGTTTAGAAGAATGAGGGGAGATCTCATTGAGACATATAAGATGATGAATGGGATGGATAGGATAGAGGTGGAGAGACTCTTCCCGCTCAGAAAGGACAGTAGGACTAGAGGGCACAGCCTCAAGATAAAGGGAGGGCGGTTTAGATCAGAGTTGAGGAGGAACTTCTTCACTCAAAGGGTGGTGAATCTCTGGAATTCTCTGCCCGTTGAAGTGGTGGAGGCTGCCTCACTAAATATTTTTAAGACGCGGGTTGATAGGTTTTTGATAGGCAAGGGGATTAAGGGTTATGGGGAGAGGGCGGGAATGTGGAACTGAGACACGACAGATCAGCCATGATCTTATTGAATGGCGGGGCAGGCTCAAGGGGCTAGATGGCCTACTCCTGCTCCTATTTCTTATGTTCTTATCACTTTTTTTCTCCTGAGGTTCCATTTTGTTCAGCCACATTTGAATCAAAGCTGGATGCTTCACTGCTCTTTGGGAACTTAACCACAGCAAACTGTGGCCAAATATACCATGCCCCACAATAAATACCCTCAAATTATGGCCAAATACACCACACCCCACAAAAATACCCTCAAATTATGGCCAAATACACCACACCCCACAAAAATACCCTCAAATTATGGTCAAATACACCACACTACGCAATAAATACTCAGGAAATGGTGGTCAAATGCACACCATCCCACAATAAATACCCTCAAACTGTGATTAAACAAACCACACCCCACAATAAATATCCTCAAACTTTGATCAAATACACCATAGTACATAACAAGCACTCAGGCACTAGACTCTACAATAAATACCCTCAAACTGTGGTCAAATACACCACACTACACAATAGATGCCCTCAAATTGTGGTCAAATACACCACAATACACAATAAATACCCTCAAGCTGTGGTCAAATACACCACAGTACATAATAAGTACCCAGAAAACTGTGGTCAAACACACTATACCCTACGATAAATACCCTCAAGCTGTGGTCCAACACACCACAGCTACATAATAAATATATTCAAACTGTGGTCAAACACACCATGCTACACAATAAATACCCTCAAACTATGGTCAAACACACACACCCACAATAAATACCCTCAAGCTGTGGTCAAACCCTCATACTGTGGTCAAATACATCACACTACACCATGGAACTGAAAACATAGTTAGACCTATTCACATCAATTTTAAATAATTTTGAACCTTATTTCACATACATTTATGGGGCCGTCACAGCATTTGGAAATCTTTGTTCTAAGCCATTATATGAGACAACATGCAGATTGCAGCAAATGTATTTATCAATAAAATCACATCAATAGTGTTTGCAAGAAGAAAGATTTCCATTTTTGTATTTTTTTAAATTTATTTTTGTGGGATTTAAGCATCACTATCAAGACTACAATTTATTGCCCATTCCTAATTGCCTTTGAGAAGACATATCTTTAAATCACTGCAGTCCATGTAGTGCAGTTCCACCCACAGTGGTATTAGGGAGTTCAGGAATTTTGACCCAGCAGCAACAATTTAAATTCTCTTCCTGTACCTATCTGCGCACTTAGGCAGACTTTTGACTGCTTCCATAGCTTGTTACCCACAGAGGAGGATGCCTGGAGCTTATTGCTTGAGGAGTGCCACTCCACATTGTGGTGATTGCCCGTTTAATAATCCATCTATAGAATAAGGGTCACATGATTGGAGGAAACAGTCAGGGAGCAGGATGGAGGATCAATCTGGTGAGCTTGAGTTCTCGTTCCAGAACATTCTCAGAAGCTAACTGGTAGTCATGATGTTTCAAGCCTCCTCATTATTGCTAGAAGTAAATAAATGTTACAGTTGTTATTTATTTAACTGATGAAGTGGAATTAATATGCACATCAAGCTTGGCTGACCAGGATTCTCTCCCCCTCTTACCGTCAGCCATTGGCATGGGGGAAGGATTTGAAGGTTGACACTCAATCAGTTTGACTGCATTACGAACGCACCTTCCTTGGCCATCAAGTGCTGGGGTGGATTCAAACTTGGAGCTCCGGCTCAGAGGTGGGGATGCTCCCATTGTACCACAAGACCTCTGGTGACAGAGAAGAACAAATTATATAGTTTTGAATTAGGATAGTGTGTGACTTACAGGGGAAAGTTATCTACTTAATGTTCCCGTGTCAGTCACGCACTATCCTAATTCATGCACTTGCTATCCTTGTTTACTTAGTGATGTGGTTGATGATTGGAAGATAGCATTGAAGCAGCCTTGGTGAGTTGTTGTAGTGCATTAAATGGTAGAGGGAGTAAATAATTAACATTGTGGATGGAGTGTAGATTCAGCAGACTGCTTTGTCCTGAATAGTGTTAAGCTTCATAAGATCATAAGAAATTGAAATAGGAGTAAGCCATTTGGCCCCTCGAACCTGCTCCACTGGGAACCTGAAAGGAGGAGTATCAGTAGGAGTACAGCTCGGGGTCCTGCAGTCAAGGGACACTCCTGACACCCACCTGACACCCTCCCTGCCTGTGAGTGACACCCTTCCAGTCCCTTACACCAAGGAAGGAAGCAGTCAAACATCCAAACTGCCTGAAAGCAGGCATGAACCCTCAAGGTCACAGTGTCCAGGGGATCCCTTCCCACAACCCCTCCCCCTCCCCCCCCATAGTCATCACAGGCAAAAGGGCATGGAAGTTAGCAGGTCACCTCAATCTCAGCTGTGCATCCTGGCGATACACCTGATACTGGGACGGTGAGGAAGATTAAGAAACTGTAGGCACTTAGTGCACATGGGTAGATATAGGCACTAGTATGGATAGGTCACCAGTTTGTTTTGAATGTTTGGCAATAAATTTCACTTTGTTCACCTACAGAGCTTCCATACTGTCTGTTCATGCCACCAAGCTTGGGCAAACCATTGTGTTCACCTCATCCCTATGGAGTGTGAGAATGGCAATGCTATCTCCTCCCACCCTCTTGTCAGCCCCCCACTGGGGGGGAGGGGTTGTGGGGGGGATGTTGGTGGGGGTGAGTTACTTTCTCACTTGCAATATGGACAAGAACCCAGGAAGGAGGACATGGGAAATACTGCCTGCATACTGGCTTTCACAACCCCTTTAGAGCAAGGGGTGCCTCAACGTGAAGGGAATGCTGAAAGTGAACCCTCCTGGCTCCTCTCCCCAAAATGGTGATTCTAGGACCCCCAATCACTGGCCCTGAGTTGAATGTATCTATGACCCCCGTGTCCTCTCTAGTGGCCCTTGAGTAGTACAGACCACAGAAGGCGCTGGCTGCCTGAATGCTCACCTCCCGAACCCACCCCCCCTCCCCCCACCCCAACAAAGGTGAAGGCACCAGGCTCACACTTGCGTAATCCAGTTGTAAATGGCGCTGATGTGATATCACACTGGTGCCTGCTGAATAACTGATGAGGGTGGAAATCCTGGACAGAGTGCTCACTAATGACATGCTAATGTTTAAAATGAACTTTCTGTGATCACACGTTGTGTTTCAAGCTACTCCACGAGTGAGGGACTAGTAAAGTCAGAACTCGGAAACTTGCCGGCATCAATCACATTCTCTGGATTTTGAGCACGCAACACCATTCCCACAGACCGAGAATATGGGCTCAAAATCACCCCCTTAATCTTTGAATGGTGCAAGTGGTCAGCGGCCTGCAGAACTAAATACAGGCCTCTTAAGGCTGACCTTTGAAGGCCAAATAAGATTTTCCAGTTGACACCTAGGTGCCTGGATGCAGCTTGGGACATTACAGCTGCCTGGTGGTGTTCCCCTAATGGTGGGCAGGAGCCCAGCACTCCAGGAAAGATTGCAAACCCTCCCTTTCCAGTAGCCTTCAGAGGCAACCACAGGCCACCTTGTAGAAGGGCTGTCCTCAACCCCCACCTCAAGCAGTGTTGGTCCGACTGCTTGACCATTATTTATTTTTATTATTATAAATGTTGGAAAGAAGGTGCCTCCATCTCGGGGCAGTCTCTTGCTCACTTACCTTTCATGGCATCCTGTTGCTGCTTCCAAGTTGGAGGCTCCATTGACCGTCCAGTTTCAAGAACCCAACCACCATCCTTGACTGAATCCCTGACCCTCAGGCCATTAATTCGCTAACACAGGTAAGACTGCATGTGAGTGACTGCTTCCCCATAAATTGGGCTTTGGAACACTATCTAAACCTTACACGGGGTCCTGAAGACTACAGGGAAAATCCTGATTCAGGGGTTTTGAAGTTGTTCTTCAATGAATGTCTTTATATCACTTCTCCTTCCATCCAGTGCATGGCGCTTACTGTTTTCTTTTCTGCTCAGAGCAGAACTCATCCTCAAGAAGCCTTTTTTGATTGACAGCCATACTACTTTGGACATAAATTTTTACTGGCTTTTGACGGGACCTATGTGTTTGCAAATCTCTCTTACTTGTGATGTGTGATGCAATGTGTCAACAACAGATGACATGAATGGAATTTATTGAGTTCCTTCATGTGGCACCAAATAGCACATGCATGCCTCTAAAGCTGTTATAATGTATCGTTTTGAGAAACCATTTTCTCTCTCCAAGTGCTCACGACAGTGCTAAGGTTGTCCCCTATGATACACAAGCTGCATATTTCTGAGAAAATTGCCTTTGCAGAGTTGTGTGACCTGAAGGTTAACAATTATCTGACATGAGTGATCCATTTAATGCATTAAATAAAGTCTCTTTACATCAAAATCACTGCTGATGGATGGATAATGTAATTTAACAGCAATCCGAACACAGCATATTCTGTAAAATATCAAGTATATTATAAATTATCTTTCATGAGAAAAGTCAATAATCCCTTTTAGCCGCATGCAAGGAATTATTTTGAAGAAATAAAGTAGTCTTCTGAGTTTTGAAAACGTACCACTTGTTACAGCTGCACCACATTCTCATTACGGCCTCCTCTCTTTATCATTGTGATCGTGGATATGTTCAATCAAGCTGCTATTTAAAAACAAATCACAAAAAAGAAGGCGTACCAGTAAGATACGGAATGCAATGTAGATCTTCCCATGCGAAACAACTCCTTTGGTCTGTAAATACACACTTGGTACACCAGTTCATTAATACTGTAAAGGCCATTAGCTCATCCAGAAATCTCAACAATTTTCATCATTACAGCTATTGCCAATTTCAGTCAACAAACTGATTATTCAACTCAAAGGGAACTCCTGGAATTGACATTGATACAGCCATTTGCAATTTAAATCAAAAAAAAATTCCACCAAAGGACTCCTTTGGTTTCTTGATCAGCAACTAATATTTTTTAACTCTGTTTTAAAATTAATAAACATGAAATGATTTAAATCTATACATTACACACTAACGAGTTGGAAGCCATTTTTCTTGCAAACCTTGATCCTCAAAGTGCTACCCATACTGAGTCTTTAAACAGTCATGCACACTTATGGGGATCTTGCCTTCTTCACTGATGTTTTCTGATCAATGAGCATGTTGCTGGGCAGCACAGATCAATCCACTCATAATGGTTAACTCCATGCTATCCATGAAGAAAAAGGGTCGAATATAGCATTTTCCCAGTGGCAGCTGGTAACTGCTTTGATCTTTTGAGATTGTATTATATAGAGTTGCATGAAATATACAGCACGGAAGCATGCCATTCGGCCCACCCAGTCCATGCTACCGATGGAAACCTCCTTTCATCCTTCCTCATCTAACTCTATCAGGACACTTCTCCATTCCCGTTGTTCCTCATTTACTGATCTCGCGCATTTTTAAATATCTGTTCACTTCAAGTTCCACATTTTCACCATTATCTAGAGGAAGTTTCTTCTGAATTTCTTATTTCACTTCTTGGTTAAAATCTTATTTGGATGGCCTCAAGTTTTGCTTTTCCCCACATGTGAAAACACTTCATCATCATCTTTCCAAACTTTAAAAGCTTTGATTCAGTCGCTCTTCACCTTCCTCCGTTCAAGAGAGAAGAGACCTGATCAGCCTTATCTGATTACCTTCCATTTCTGGGAACTCCCTTTTGCCACCTCTCCAATGGCTATGTATCCTTTTTTCAATGCTTCACATACTGGGAGATGATAATGTAAATGCAATGTAATCATCCACTGAAATAAAGGGATCAATTAAATGAACAGTGTTTTATGTCCTCCAGCAGCACGTGACAATGACCACATGCCATCTGTTTTCCTCAGAAAGCCATATTAGAGTCAGTGGGGTTGATCTTGAATCAGGAATCACTGTCCATGCAAATGTCGGCAGGGACTCAGGATCCAGAAGTCGCAGATCTCGCTGGCGAGATTGTGATCTTGGATCTGCCCCTGACCTCGCCAGCAACATCACCAGGTTTACGCCCATAATGGAATTGAACCTGCTTTACATAAATTTGAATGCATTTTAATATCATTAACCCATTTCCACGCCCCCCCGTCCCACCCTACTGTTTATTGACCCACTCCCCTTTCTGCCATAATGTCAGCGCAGTTCACAACAGGTTCACTCAGACACCCAATTTCATGAGCTTGCCACCATTCCCAAAGGTGCACAGGTTAGATGGATTGGCCAAACTAAAGTGTCCCTTAGTGCCCCAAGAAGTGTAGGTTAAGGGGATTAGTGGGATAAATGTGTGGAGTTATGGGGATAAGGTTGGGGGGTGGGGGGTTTGGACCTGGGTAAGGTGCTCTGACAGAGAATTGATGCAGATTTGATGGGTCAAATTGCCTCCTTCTGCACTGTAGAAACCTTATGATTATATGTCATTTGGGTCAGACAGTCACATCCGTCCCAGACCATATTCCTGACTACCTCCAGGCCCACCAGTGGACTCAGCAATGGCCAGATTAAAATCCAGTCCTGTGTCCTTACTTACATAAGCTGAAATAAAAACCCAGCAGTAAAAACATTGTCTGCCCTCCTTTTAGTTTTCCATTAAGCTAGGAACTTCAAAAGCTATGCACACATCCAATTAAGTATTTCTATAGCATTTTGTGAATATTTCAAACACACATCATCTCCCCCTGATGAAGAGAAGCTTCAGTGTTTTGAGTGTGTACCTGTGAGGCCTCTCAAACTGCAATCATCAGACTATTTTAAAAAACAAACAGATGATCAGTACTTGTAAAGAAAAGCAGGAAAACATCTATTTGTCACTCATTCCTTTCTCACAGCTCTCAGCAAAAGCTTACTATGTTGATCTGTAAACTTTTTTTTGTTGTATTGCCAGAAAAATGGTGTCTTCATATTCGCAGAACGATTCGGAAGAGCTGTGTCCCGCTGGGTGCACTATCCTTCAAGTACACCATTGGCATCAGATTTGATCTTAACAAAAAAGGACACACTGATTGATTCAGTCATTCAAATTTATTCAGGAATGCAAAATCATATTTTTTTTTAAATCAGATACATCCCTCAGTGGAAGTATGCTGCTAAATTAGTAATGAAGGAGCTAGAGCTGCAACTGTTTCCAGGAATTATTGTGTGAGATGTTAGCACATTACAAGATATCATTTACATGCTACCCTTCATCCATCCCTTGCTAACACTACAGTTAATTATGCCACATGGAGATGCAGAATTATATTTGAATAATGAATAAATGTTATTTTTGTGCAATTCAACATGCTGAGTATGTATACTTATTTACTTTTGTTTTGGTTATGCTCATTCATTTGTACTTTATTTGATGAGGTATCGTAAGTCAGATGCCATGCAGCTGCATATCTATGCACACTGGAATTAGAAAAAAAACTTAACCATGGAGTAAGTGTTTCAAAAATAAAAGATGCATCAACAAAATGATTGATTTTAGTATGTTTTAGGTGTTGCTGTCAAAGCAATTTGGAAGCCAATGTTATTGCTATATTTGCCTTTGAAATGTGCCAGCCAGGGTTCAAATCGGAGCAGCCTCATCTCTGAGTCAGAAGGTTATGAGTGTAAGTTCCTGTTGGAGGGAATGAATGAACTGAGTCTTCAGAGACTGTGTAGAACTTCAATAAAAATAGCTTTATTCAACATGCATGAGGGAAAGCAGAGCTCATGGTTGTGACTCCAGCTTGCTCCCAAACTCCTCGACTAATCATTGGTTCTTACATATTCTTATAACCCTATATTTATGTTGCAAAGTATTAAATTTACATTAGGTCATCTTATTGTTACTTTGAATTGGTTACAGTTCTGTTTTTGATCATATTATACAGATCTATTGTCTTGTGTGCTTTGGCTTTAACCAATTACTGGACATCTCCTGTCTGCCTGTTTACAATATCAAAGCGTTGTGTTTGCCAAACAAATTTCGATTGTATGTTAATTGTCTCATCTCCCCCAAGACTTGATTAGTTTTTCAGAGGCACAGTGGCTCCTTCTAGGCTTTTTGGAGTCTTGATATCAATTCTCTTCTGTTGCTGTAACCTTGGAATAATGTCGCCTGATGTGTGACTCTTCTGGTGCCATCTGAGATGTAGTTATTTGTAATTTGTCATGTCTGCCTACAGTGACTGTGGGTTATACAGTGATGTCTGTTTAATGCTTCCCATGCATTCCTCTCTTGTAGTAGCCCACACTCCCTGGGTTTGCTCTACTATGGTTGTATTCTAAAGAGATCGGCCAGAGTTTTACATTTGGTTGTCAGGCTCATGTTTGATCTGACCAAATGTAAACTAATGCCAAAAGAAGTCAGGATGATTCCCTGCAGGATTGCGGCACAGTGCTCCCTGCTTTCCATTTTAAAGAATAGGGATACTTTACTCAACTTGTGGAGACTCCTCTGAGGAGTCAGAGAGGGGCAGGTGAGAGAGGGGGATAAGTAATCATGAGCAGCAACCCAGGGAGAGACCTTTAAGAGGAGATACACAATTGGAGCAGGGCCAGCAGGGAGACAAAAGCAGGAGGGTCAGCTGAAGATGCCATTACCCAGTGGCTAGAGTGTCTCAAATACCTTCAGGTATCTGAGGACCAGTGCTACAAGAGGATCCACCTTGCTAGAGACATAGTGATAGCAATATTTCACATGTTTAGTCTGGAAATCACCTCCAGCTGTGTGTGGACATTCCGTGTCAGTGGCTTTGAGGGATGCAGTGGCTTTCAGTGACTATTCTTCTGGTTCTTTTCAGGTCTCCAGATGGGGATCTGTGTGCTGTCAATCAGCTATACATAGTTGTGTCAGACATGCCTACGCATTTAGTCATTAATGGACAGACGAGGCCTGTCAGGCAGAGAGAGCCAGATGCAATGGCTGGTTATTCCAGATTGTGGCCTACCTTTGCATGATGACTAGGAAAGAAAATTGTGCGTTTTCAGATGCAGCATGTGCCATTCATGAAATCTGGGTAAAGCTGCTGGTGTTATCTTACTTAATGATGATAGGGTCAAGGAGCCTTGGTGCTTCTGTTTCTGGGTCCCTTATTCCCCCTGCTCCGTATAACCCTCCCGTGAAATCATGCATGATTTTATTTTCACTTTAAACACTAATCAATACACAAACAATCACAGAGGACTCCTAGTAAAATGATGACATCTATTGTTGACATCTGGCTCCAGATTTGGTTGGTTATATAAGCAATGTGCATCATTAATATTAAGAGCAGTAATGATAAACTGCAATGTTAATTTGTGTTCACTGCACCTTACAGGTGATCCCACCATGACTATTAAACAAACCAGAGAGTATAAATTTTACTTTAACAGCTTGTGCAATATTTATTAATTTGGCAGGAAAATATCCCATTGGTTATTTATAACACTGCACAGACAATAACAGATTTTCGTGACTGCCTCAGCCCTCATTAGCATGTTCTGCACATTGCACCATATCGACAAGGTGACAGAAAATATATATTTGGGGGAAGATTAATATTTGAAACCCAGATAAACCACACAAGATCTTTTCGATTCTGTGGAAGTAGAAGACTTTCTCCCGCCTGGTTGTATAACATTATTCAATGTAACTACTTCATATAAGGGGTGCAATTGGATTTTATTTCATCACCAGGTAGAAAGATCAAAGGACTCCTGAGCAACAAAATGCAAAGAGTGAACAACAAGGTCTTTCAGCTCTGAATAAGTGGACTCAAACATTAATTCTGTTTTTCCCTCTCCACATTTTCTGCTGAGTTTATCCAGCATTTTCTGTTTTGTGGTTTATCACTGTCTGTGAAAACTCAAATTTTAAGAGGCCAAAGGACAAAGACTGAATGGTTCACAATTGAATCTGTGTTTCCTTTATCAGCAAGTCTGATTGCTGCTTCCCACCGTATTTTCAATATCTACTATGCAACAGAACTTTATCACAATGTTTCAATAATCTCATAAAAAGCACCAAGATAGAGTGGGATGATAGGTAAATGGACAAATGTACAAGATGGACATCAATGGAAAAGATGCTTGAGAATTATCTCCAGTGTAAAACCGATCAGTCATCGACAATAAGCTCATTACACACCCCTGTCCTGGCATTCTCACCCAACAAAGCCTGCCCAGTAAACTTCCCTTAGCAACAAAATAAACAGATCTCCATCCATGATTTCATCCTCTGGTTGCAAGATAATTATAACTGACAAAGGCTATCTAACCCAGCTCATCTGACATATAGAACATATGTACTAAGAGCAGGAATAAGCCATTCAGCCCCTCTAGCCTACTCTGTTATTCAATAATATTGCCTACATTATACCAGTAAGAACTACAACTGAAAAGTACTGAATTGTCTGTAAAGCAAATTGGAACATGATGAAAGCTGTATAAATGTAGGTTTTGTGTTTCTTTCACTATACCTACATCCAGAACACAGTGATGATAGCAATGGTGAAATCAGAGGCCCAAAGCTGATGCTGTAGTGATAATTAATCACAGGGCAATCAACTGATGTTAGGAAAGTGGCTACAAAGAAATTACAATATTTACAAAACAATTCAACATTGTAGCTGATACAACCTTACCATTCTGACTTCTCTGGTAACAACCCATAACATACCATAAATGGCATAACACTAATGACATTTTTCCCCAGGATATGTCAATAATATGCCAGCACCTGAGAAAATGTGTACATTATATCATTGACCTGAATTTTTCAGAGTAGAATGCTACATGATGCAAAAACTCATTACTGCCTTCAGTCAATAACTTAAGAATTTCTCATTCCGCAGAAGCTGTCACAGAAATTGAATTGAGAACTTGCAGGCTATCTGGGTGCAGGGATTTGTAAAACTTTCCTTTAAGTAATCTCCGAGTGATAAATAAGGATTTTATTCCTAAACTTTGTAATAATACAATCAACACCCTGTTTTATATCAATACTGCTTTTTTAAGTTTCTCACATTTATTTTGATGAGGCCCAAGAATCTCAAAGACTCTCTTACATCGATACTGCCTATCATCAGAATTGTGTCTAATGAAGGACATTATGACCAGAATTTACTGCCCCACCTCGCCTGCTGGGGAATCGGAGCGGGCAAAGGACGGAGCGTGGGAAGGTCTGTTGAACGTGGGCGGGATTTAATGGTTTTGGGTCAAGCAAGACCGTAAAACCCTTCCCTACAAAAACTTAGACTGCTGCTTATATACTAGTTCAAATTCAAAGTGGATTCTGAGACATGTACAGTAATTAATTTTGTAGTTCTAAATCTTGAAAGTGACCCCAAGCCCCCACCCCATCCAATCTCCACAATACTCACTCATCCCTCCCCACACACCAGCCACTCTTCCTCCTCACCACCCAGCACATCATCACACCTCCCACAAACCTCATCCCATACTGTCCCCCCACACTTCACTCCTCCATTCCCACTCATCCCACTCCCCATCAGCTCAAACTCCCAACTCCCCATACGCACCTCAACCACATCAACATTAAATCAGATCTGAAATGACTAAGGGGCTTATCATCTTTGAACAGTGTTCAGCCAAGAACACTTCCAATTAGAATCATAGGGCAAGATTTTCCAATTGAGTTCGCCACAAAACTAGAAAATCTTGCCCGAGGTCAACGGATTCTTGCATGGTTCTTGACATTTTCCATGGCAAGTGGGATAATAAAATTCCCCCCACTGAATCTGAGAGATGTACAGAAACAAATCCTTTGGTCCAACTCGTCCATGCCGATCAGGTTTCCTAAACTGAACTAGTCCCATTTGCCTGCATTTGGACCATATCCCTCGAAACCTTTCCTATCAATAAAACAGCCCAAATGCCTTTTAGAATTGCTGCTTTGTACTTTGTGTTTGTTGGTCGGCTTTTTAAAAATGGGAGTCATGAACTGCCCGAAGAAGCAGCGGCATGGCAGATCAGTAAAGCAAAGCTGAAAAGCTTTCAAACATTGGAAGTCCCAGGCTGACAGTTCAATTGAATTGGTGTTACAACATTATCCAAGCAGAGGAGCTAGACTTCGAGTCTGGAGCCCCCAGGTCCTGGAGTTTGGCATCATCTACACCCCTTTCTCCTAGGCCCTGATGGTGACCAGCTGGCTGGAAGCAGGCCAGTATGAGGCGGTCCCTTGCCTCCTGTGCATCAACTTCAGCAGCAGGCTGTTGGCATGTCTCTGTTTCCATTTCACTCTCAAACTTCCGATTCTCCTTGTCAGAAGAGCCTACCTACTCTTCCTGTTTAGAATCATAGAATCCCTACAGTGTACAAGGAGACTATTCAGCCCATCAAGTCTGCACCAACCACAATCCCACCCATGTCCTATCTCCATAAGCCTATTTATTTACCCTACTAACCCCCTTACACTAAGGGGCAATTTAGCATGGCCAATCAACCTAACCCGCACATCTTTGGAGGAAACTGAAGCACCCAGAGGAGAATGTGCAAATTCCTCGCAGACAATGACCCAAGCCAGAAATTGAACCCGGGTCCCTGGTGCTGTGAGGCAGTAGTGCTAACCATTGTGTCACTGTGCCATGTTCCTCCAAGGTAATGCTGCCTGACAATGTTATATTGCGCACAGTACACAATGATTATCCTTGAGACCCTCGCTGAGTCATACGTGACAGCTTAAACCCCTCAACACTGCATTTTGACCGTTTCCCAGAATGGCCTCTCCTGATGTATTGGTCAGGTGGTATCTTTGACACTACATTAATCCTCTGAATTGGCCTGTTAAGATTGTCAAATTCAAACGAGGCCAGAACTTCAAAATTGCAGAATCATCTTACTGACTGGCCACAAATCAAATTCAACGCCATTGCTCAAAAGAAAAGTTAGTTATAAAGTGAAACCATGCCTGTCAGTTTAATACTGAACAGCAGCGCCTATTTTAATTCAGTAGCTTTAACACTATACAAATTGTACTCAAGTAAGGTGCAATTCATAGATCACTGAATTTTACACTCACCAGCTGGTTTTAAACAGGTTGGGGGAGGCGGAGGTGGAGGGGGAGGAAATAAGATTGCATTTAAAAGTGGGCAGGATTCTCTCCGGTATCCTGCTCACGCCCAGCCTGGAAGAAATTTCACAGTGGGCCTGGCCTTGAATGGGAAACTCACCCTTGCCCCACTTTTTAGGTTAGTGGGCACCAGATAAATTGGGGAGAATATAAGAATTTAAAATGCTCAAATGGATGGGTAGGTGGTGGGTGAAGTGGAGGAGGGGGATCACCTGTATCATTTTTTTGATATGATTTATTATTGTCACATGTATTAGCATGCAATGAAAAATATTGCATCTTGCGCGCTGTACAGACAAAGCATACCATTCACAGAGAAGAAAAAGAGAGTGCAGAATGTATTGTTACAGTTAAAGCTAGGATGTAGAGAAAGATCAAGTTAATGTAAGGTGGGTCCATTCAAAAGTCTGATGGCAGCAGGGAAGAAGCTGTTCTTGAGTCGGTTGGTACGTGACCTCAGAAGAAGGTGGAAGAGGGAATGCCTGAGGTGCATGTGGTCCTTATTTATGCTGGTTGTTTTGCCGAGACAGCGGGAAGTGTAGACAGAGTCAATGGATGACAAGCTGGTTTGCGTGATGGATTGTGCTACATTCACAATCTTTTTGTAGTTTCTTGCGATCTTGGGTAGAGCAGGAGCCATACCAAACTGTGATACAACTCGAAAGAATGCTTTCTATGGTGCATCTGTAAAAGTTATGAGAGTCATAGCTGACATGCCAAATTTCCTTAGTCTTCTGAGAAAGTAGGGGTGTTGATGGGCTTTCTTAACTCTAGTGTCAGCCTGGGGGGACCAGAACAGGTTGTTGGTGATCTGGACACCTAAAAACTTGAAGCTCTCAAGCTTTCTATTTCATCCCTATTGATGTAGTCAGGGGCATGTACTCCTCTATGCTTACTGAAGTTGATGACAATCTCCTTCATTTTGATGACATTGAGGGAGAGATTATTGTTGCTGCACCAGTTCAGCAGATTCTCTATCCCATTCCTATACTCTGTCTCATCATTGTTTGAAATCCAACCCATTATATTGTCATAGGTGTGTAAGGAGTGTAGTAGGGGGCTGAGAAAACAGCCTTGTGGAGCACTAATGTTGAGGATGATCATGGACGAGGTGTTGTCTATCCTTGCTGCCTGTGGTCTGTCAGTTCGGAAGTTCAGGATCCAGTCACCGAGCGAGGAACCGAGGCCCAGGCCATGGAATTTGGAGAAGCCCCTTCTTGACTGTGGGCCACCCTCCTCCCCCCTGGCATAGCCACTCTAATCAGCCCTCTTGTGACCTTTCTAGGTGACTCCTACTCTCATCCTCCCTGGGGACCCCTGCCACTTATTTGGCCTCCATGTCTTGACTCTTAATCCCAGGCATGTAGAGTTAGTGACTCTTTTGGTTCTTGCAGTGCTCTATCAAAAGAAGTGGAAGTGCTATCAGCCAATGGCTAGTTAATGGTAGGTCATTGGGGAGAGGTACAGAACAAAGACATCTAGGGATATATGTTCATAGTTTCTTGAAAGTGGAGTCACAGGTGGACAGAGTGGTGAAGAAGCATTTGGCATGCTTGGTTTCATCAATCAGAACATTGAATGCAAGAGTTGAGACGTCTTGTTGAAGTTGTACAAGGCATTGGTAAGGCCATACTTGGACTACTGTGTGCAGTTCTGGTCACCCTATTGTAAAAAGGATATTATTAAGCTAGAAAGAGTGCAGAAAAGATTTACTAGAATGCTACCAGGACTTGATGGTTTAAGTTATAAGGAGAGCTGGATAGACTGGGAGTTTTTTCTTTGGAGCAAAGGAGGCTGAGGGGTGACTTTATAGAGGTCTATAAAATAATGAAGGGCATAGGAAAAATAGATAGTCAATATATTTTCCCAAAGGTAGAGAAGTCTAAAACTAGAGGGCATAAGTTTAAGGTGAGAGAGGAGAAATACAAAAGTATCCAGAGGGACAATCTTTTTCACACAGAGGTTGGTGAGTGTCTAGAACAAGCTGCCAAAGGTAAATGAAGAGGTGGGTACAATTTTATCCTTTAAAAAGCATTTTGATAGTTAAATGGACAAGATGGGTACAGAGGGATATGGGCCAAATGTGGGCAATTGGGATTATCTTAGGTGTTTAAAAAAAGGGCAGCATGGACAAGTTGGGCCGAAGGGCCTGTTTCCATGTTGTAAAATGCTATGACTCTATGACAATGGATTGGCCAGGCAGGTCTACAAGGCAGCACATCCATCTAAATGAGGACAAAATCAACCCCCACTCGCCTGTTGCCAATCAATGCTCATTAGAGGAATGTATTTTCTAGATGATGAGAGCCGGGCCCCAGGTCATGAAATCTTGTGCTGGGGTTAGTTAAAAAAACATCTAATTTTCTGCTATTCCATCACAATAAAATAATTTTCTGTTTAATAAAATCAGTTTGTGCTGAAAAAAATGGGTGAAAAAAGATTGAGAAAGTAACAGATATGGGAGAATGACTTAAGGGGCAATGTGAGTAATATGTTTAATGTTTTCCTCATGACTTTTAGAACTAATGATCTATATAACAGTTACTTTAAACCTTTATTTAAACACATTGCTAACTTTGCAACATTAAATCCAAATGTTGGTCTTGCTTTCTGTCAACCCAAGTTAACCATCTCCTAGATCCTCAAAATTCCACTTTGACATTGGTCGTTTAAATAGACGAACTGGGGTCATATCAGTTGGATGAAAATCACCCCATCAGCAAGAACTTCTTCTGGCTGCACACCACTCCAAACATTGATCGAATGGAATGCCACACAATTCATATGGTATTATGGTGGCCTACGTTGCCAAATCTGTTCAATCCACACTATCTTGGATCTTCAATATTGCTGAAAAGGGAAACACATTGTTGACGCTTTTCACCTTTCACTCATCGGCCCAAATGTAAGAATGCCAAATTGCTTACCATTCCAACGATTCATACTGCAGGGAAGGGTAAAGAGCGCTGATTGATTGGCAAGTCAACTCTCATTGACTGAGGCGTTGCCATGGAGAGAGCCACAGGGAACTAAAGGCTTCCAATGCTGCTGGGTAATTCAACTAAATGGGACAAGGCTTGAACATGTCCCTTTTGTCTGCAGAGAAATAATGCCTGCAAATGAACTTATGTTAATGTTTGCAAGCATAAATGAGTCACATTAGAAGCTTGACTGATTTTCTTAAGATTGTCGAATACATTTAAGTGCAACCAACTGTGAGTCCTTTGAGATGTCTATTGTGTTACATTGGAAAGAGCCACAGGCAAAGACATTGAGAGCATTGTTGACTTTAAATGCAACAAGCAATGTCTGGCCATCAGATCCAGCAGTGAATAGTTCAGCTGAAGGTTAAGGCAGAAATCTGTCACCACCTTTTAAATATAAAATAAGTATATTTTATTAATGTCACAAGTAGGCTTATGTTAACACTGAAATGAAGTTACTGTGAAAATCCCCTTGTTGCCACACTCTGGCGCCTGTTCGGGTACACTGAGGGAGAATTTAGCATGGCCAATGCACCTAATCAGAGCAAGCGAAGGAAACCCACACAGACATGATGAGAATGTGCAGACTCCGCACAGATAGTATCAAAAGTCAGGAATCGAACCTGGGTACCTGGCACTATGAAACAGCAGTGCTAACCATCCAATCTGCCACTGTATCAATCGGCCTGTCTGTAGGTGCACTGCTGTCAGGTAGGTCAATGGAGTTCAGCCTCTGACAATAGGCTCCGTCAGTGGATGTTACCTCCTATGATCTCAGCCACTCCCTTCTCTGTTGTTTTCAATTTGATATCTTCCATCCTCCTCCACTCTGTGTTCTCTCTGCTGTTCTCCATTTTGCTGTGCAGTTACGTGTTATCCAGATCTTTGTGATGCACCTGTCTCTTGTACTCTTTTGTACTTTCAGGTCTGACTATAGCTAACATTGCTGTCATGGATAGTTTTCCTCACCCAACATCCAAACCAAAACACTGCGGTCTATTTGAAAACCTACTTCCGGCCTTTACTGATGTTGTTCTGCCACCATCAATACTTTACTGGAACTTACATGTTATTAAAAATGAACTAATGCTTAAAAAACTTTGAGAACCTACTTAAAATAATTTACGCTTGGAAGAAGTTTCTGAAAAACAATTGCCACAGAAAAATGAGAGAACAATTCTGAGCACTGAGTATGGTCATCAGGCAGCCTGAATTTTAAATTCCTCCATGAAGAGTTACTTGATCTCAATATGATCTCAAAACTTTACGAAGTTTCCTTAAGCTCTGGGAGATCCTTGCTGGTGGTACAAACATTCATTTTTTTTTTGTTGGAATCATGTTTGAAAATTGCTTCACTTTCATATGTTAATAACCAACTCTAGCTCACGGGATATTCACATGCAGTCAAACACACCTTCAATAAACATGAAAATAGGTATATTGTAAACCATTTGTGGCTGAGATTGAAACTTTTTGAATATTTACTTCTCATCTGTCCTTCGAGTTTAAAAATCCACTGAACTGGGAAGGCAATTCAAACATCTTTTCATGGTATCTCTCAAAAAGGAGGATGGCTACAGTTTGAGATGCAGAGTCAAATAACCTCTGGTTCTGAGAAATCAGGGAGAGCTTTCTTTTGTGCTATCAGGTTGTTCTTAAGAGTTACATTTCTGTTCAAAAGAAAGGGAACAGGGCTCTTGGAGATTTAAGAAATGGAGAGTTGCCAAGGTGTGTCATGCTAGTGCTATAATCCCAGACTGGACTCCCCAAGTTCTTAATATAATCCAGAAGAGACCAGTAATTTTTAATGTAAAGTAGACCAAGTTTGAATATACTTACTGAGAGAATGAAGAGGGGCAGTTGAGAACTCTGGGTCTGCACTCATTGGAGTTTAGAAGGATGAGGGGGGATCTTATTGAAACTTACAGGATACTGTGAGGCCTGGATAAAATGGATACGGAGAGGATGTTTCCATTAGTGGGAAAAACTAGGACCAGACGGCACAGCTTCAGGCTAAAGGGATCATCCTTTAAAATAGAGATGAGGAGGATTTTCTTCAGCCAGAGAGCGGTGAATCTGTCGAACTCTTTGCCACAGAGTCTCTGGAGGCCAAAACAGTGACTGTATTTAAGACAGAGATGGATAGGTTCTTGATTAATAAGGGGATTAGGGGTTATGGGGGAAAGGCAGGACAATGGGGATGAGAAAAACATCAGCCATGATTGAATGGTGGACCAGACTCAATGGGCCAAGGGCTTAATTCTGCTCCTATGTGTTATGGTCTTATGGTCTTAAGCCACAGGATACCCCAGGTTTTGGATAAGAAAAAATAAACTTTAGTAAACAAAATCACTGTAGTGATCCTATACTGCGAAATTCAGTGTTAACATGAGGTACATGTGAATTAACAGACAAACTGTGATCAAACACATTACACTACACAATACATAGTAGATGCAACCAAGGCAGATTCCATTGATTTCTCAACAACCCACCCAGACATCAGTTTACATTGAAGTCAACCTGTCTCATGGGGAATCTGGGCTGGATTTTATGGCCTCAGTTGACCTGGGACCAGAAAATCCCATCCAAGGTCAACAGACCTTCCCATTGTCCGCCCCTCATCTGCTCCGATTCCAGTAACACGTGGAGTAGTAGAGTTCTGATATCTATCTCTTTTCTGAGGGATTTCAGTCTTCACCTTCAAAGATCTTGCCTTGGAATTCTCTCCAAAAAAATCACTCCAACTTGGATGGCATCAAAAGGTTTCAATCTAATTTCCTGAGATTCCATTGCCCTGGATTTTTTGAGTGCGCACCAATGTACAAGCACAGCTTCAGCTCTTCAGAAGAATATTACTGCTTCAAATGGATATCTTTGCTGCAGTTATCCACCACATGGAGTCAACTACCTTCTTCTGCCTTCTTAGATCTTCAGGGTTTCTCCCAAACCCAATTACTAGAGTTTCTCCTAAGACTTTATCATTTAAGATTGTCCAATTAGAGCCACTTTCTGCTAGGAAATTCCTCATTCTTCTTAACTTAACCTGAACCTCTCAATGTTCCCTCTTCCTTTGGGACATCTCGCTGTCCCCTTTCCCACTGGCACCTCTTCCTTGACTCCTGTCTGGGATTGTTTTCACCCCTACACACATTATCTGAGTTTATGCACTATTTCTTCCTTTTTATGCAGCTACATCCATTCAATGAAAAGGTAAGTTGGATCTCATCACATTGGTGATAATCATATCCATAAGTCAGGTGGGATGGAACGATTGTCAAAGGACACTGCAAGTTTTGACCAGGCAGAGAAAGGAGAAATGAATCTTTGATGATGAGTTTGAAGTGACTTTTGTGATTCTTCCTGCAAATCAATATATTGGCCAGAGCACATACAGCTAAAAATGCTTTGTAAGACCCTTTTTGGTTGGGTTAGTGAGTGAAACCAAAGGTTACATTTTTCTTTAGTTTGGTGTACCAGTTGCTTCTCCATTCATGTGTGATTTAAGGTGATCTTAGTTTATTGTTTCCAGTATCAAGTGAAACCTTATTCACTAGTTGACTTCAGATGATTGTTTTTGAGAACTCATATTTTTTCAAAGTTGGTGTCTATGGTGATCATAACAAATGCCACAACAGAGGACTTTTGCTTCACTGCCTGTTGTATGAATATTAAATTTGTTAACTTTCTTGCCTGCTCTCCTAATTCATGAGAAGAAACATGGATAAAAGAAGGGAAGTTGTCAATTGTGAGAAGAAGTTCATCTTTAAATACATCTCAGAAACTAGATTTTAAATAAAATGCATCCCTAAATATACTTTACTGAACTTTGATTCTTTAAGTGAATTTTGTTCTTTAAAAAAATCAATTTTGACTATGCTGAGCTTGGGTTTTGAATGCTGAGCATCCTATTAATTATCTTTTATTGTAACCTTTACATACTTTTCTGCTAGAATTTAATTGTAAAACTAATCACTGATATTTGTTTCCAACTTTGCAGAAATGCCAACTGTCTTGACTTTAATTTGATATCTTCAGACACGTGTATGCATCAGCAATTTATAATAGGCTTATTAAGTCTGCTACAATCATATTTCGTATGGATAAGCAGGAATCACAGATGTTTATTTAAGCTGTTTCTACAAATTATATAAACCTTGGAGCATCACAAAGAAGGCTTCGAGACACTAAAATGTTTCATTTTTTGGCATAATAATATTTCTTATTAAACCATTTACTTTGCCTCTGGGAAATCTCTGGGTAGTCAATTTAGGTAAAAGGAAGAACGCTTTTGTTTTTTTACCACTTGTCAAATCAATTTTTTAAAATTTGCTGACAGACGGTTCATTTCCATTTGAGGAATTTGGTGAGGTGAAATAAATCCTTCTAGAAAACAGAATGTCAAAAATCTTGCAGCCTTCATGTTCAGCATGATGCTTTAAAGGAGCTTTCATTTTCAGTTTTGATAACAGTAATATTTGTGAAGTTCGTACCAACGAGTGAATGACAATTTTAAATGTGTGTGTGCCAGTCTGTGCCATCAAGTCCCCCAGATACCAGTGACATTATTGGACACTTCTACACCCACAGGTAAGTATTCCAACCAAAACTTTAAATGATCCAGTTTGGATCTTCTTACATCTAGATGTCTCATCCAATCTAGCAACTGGCTAAACTACCAGGTGAATTGTTTTTTGATGCTGTCTTCCATGCATGTATGCTATAAAACACTTGAAAGGCATAAACCCCTCGCAAGCAGAGCAAGAAATATGGATGCTTTTTTATGCATTTGTGGAACATGGCTGTCACTGGCTGGCCAGCATTTATTGCCCATTCTTAGTTGACCAAGCACAGTTGAGAGTTAACCACATTGCTATGGCTCTGGACTCACATGTAGGCAAGACAAGGTAAGGATGACAGATTTACTTCCCTAAAGGACATTAGTGAAGCAAATGGGTTTTTCCAACAATTGACAATGGTTCATTGGTCATCAGTAGACTCTTGGTTCCAGATTTTTTTTTATTGAATTCAAATTCTACCATACGTTGTGGTGTAATGCAAACCCAGGTCCCCAGAACATTAGCCGAGTTTCTGAATTAATAATCTTATGATAACACTACCGGGCCATCACCTTCCCATAGAGTGAGAAATATGTGGCATTTAGTTGACAGCACAAAGTGAATAACTATACTGTACAAATGATGAATGTCCCATGCATAAATGGTGAATTGTGTGGACTCCCAGATGTTTGCATTTGTTAAGTAATTCAGTATCAGTAATCACATGTTGTGCACTGCAGATGCTATTTTAATGGTGTCAGGTTGTCATAACTCGCTGACAAAATTAATCTATTGACACATAATATATTCATCATTAGTGGTTGAGGGGGTAATGACAAGCTGTGACTGTGTTATCAGTGATAATCATCACTCAGTGCAGGTGATTACCTTTGAGTGTGTGATAAATTCAAATAATTTGAGTAACTATAAAAAATATAATTGCATTTGAAATAGCTAGCAGATTCCATTAATAATAATAATGAAAACAAATTAATACATGTTTTATTTACTAACTTTCTTTTTTACAATTGAAGTGAATCTGAAGTTTTACATAATAGGGGCATTCACTTAAGCAGTAAGTTCCTCAAATCCAAATAAAATTGTTCCTCAGTAGCTAGAACCAAATTGATTCTATACTAAATTCAGATCAGCATTCAATAAAACCTGACTTGGGATGTCTTTGGAGTCTACTTGCATTTTTAAATTTAAATGTACATATATATGGATGGCAATAGCATTGCCATCCTTACTATTTCACTACAACTTTATTACAGCTTGCATTCAACATTCAGATGACACTTTGACCAGTGAAGCATAGTAAAGTGTAGCTATAAAAGGAAAAAGGACATTAAACACGCTACTTGATTCTTACTGTCAAACAATTCCATTAGCAATAGTTAAATGCAATTGTATTTTTGTTGTTACAGAGTAGCAGCATTGTCAGAAATGTCTCTCGCTGTAAAAAAATGATAGCCAGATGAGTTGTTAAATAGGTAGTCAACATCTGAATCTGCTGCAATTTGCATGACAGGCTGGATTGTTTCAATTTGAATTTGTCATCATTTTTATGATGATCAGGCCATTGAACCTAAGCAAAAACTGATGTGTAAAGTTTATTCCAATGCCTACTTTGATCTCAATGTGCTCAACTTGCTATCAGTTTGTTGCTGCTGTTTGCAGCTACTCCTACCAGGAGATCCACTGACCTGATATATTATGGTCATCTGTCTTGCATCATCCTTACATATCCACTGTGGCTTGTCTGAAAACTGCTCTGTGATGTCCATCATCCAACACTGCCTAGGTTGATTCCTATTTCTGTTGCCCTTCACTTTGCCCTCTGGAAGAGATCTCAGGAGCTTTTCAATTCTGATGAAGCCAAAATATTGACATTTTCTTTTCTGCATGTCAGTTTTTAGTTCTTTTTGTTTTTGCAATTTCAAACAGTCCTTGGGTTGTCTTAGGGTCTGGATATGGAGTCTTAACATTGGTATTTCAAAGTCCTCTACAAATCTTTATTTATTGTCCAGGTTTCTGAATCATCTGGGAAAGTGGACAGGATATAGGTACACAAGTTTTTTTTCCCTTGTAACAAGCTTTCTTGTGTTAACACATCCTTCATCTTCATGAAATTATTTCTGGTTATTGTATCCTTCTGACTTTTGCATCACATCTACCATTTTCTGTTATCACTTGTCAAAATATCTACTCGTTCCAATGTGATACTATTCACATCAACCTTCATTTAGTTTCTTCTAATGTATTCCATTTTAGTACATTGTTTCAGCACTGCTACTCAATCCATGTTTTAGATTTTACTTAGTCTACAACATTTTATAGGCCCTCTTCTGATCCTGCAGGTAGCACCGTGTTGTCAGCCTACCAGTTTGTTATGCTCTTGCTTCAAGTGAATGCCCTTGGGGTACATCTAGTTACATGAATGTTTGTTTTAAGTAAGAATTTAATAATTTTAGAGACAGCACACAGCATTATTGTACTTGTCTCTTCATTTGAAACATATTGGATTATATATATTCTAACCAGATGCTTGCCATTTGATTCCAATATAGATGCTAGATAAAACTCAGATCTTTACTGTCAATGTCACATTACAACAGCACATCCATTAGCTTTTGGTGATAAATGTGACTGGACAGCAGCAGTTGGAAGTTTCATATGTAGTCGTATTCTTGAGTACATACACATAGAAAATCTCCTCATTTCCAAAACAAACAAAAGCGTATTCTTATTATTTAAGTATGGTCAGCATCTTCCCCTGTCCCACACTGTGCCATAGCTTGAAGTGACCATCTTTAAGGAAAATAGTTCCAGCTATCTCCATTCGCAAAACTCGTTGATCTGCCCTCTGAAAAATCAAGGTATTTTACACACAGCAACCATAATGCAGGAGATGAAATGAACTGTGAACAAACTCAAGTCATGGATCCAACTTCTTTGCATTTACCACAGTAGCAGTCTAACAATTGCTGTCATTGCCAGATTAATTAATACAGCTATTTGGCATCCAAAGCAGTTTAACAGCAGCTATACAAGGACAGGACAGATCACTTACCTGACAAGAACACAAGGAGCAAAGCAGATGATTTCATCATTATTTGGAAGTTTAAGGTTTTGCCTGCGGCTTTCCATCACAAATTGGACGTGTCACAGCCATTGCAGTCTCCAGGTTCTGTACAGATAGGGCAAATATTGATCCTCTTTCAGCAACATCGTGGAGAAGCCATCGATTTGTTCGAAACTAGTTGTTGCGAGGCCAAACCTGTCCCTCAAATGAAATGAAATTCATAGACTTTCATTAGTTCAGTCGGTCTGTTAAACAGCAAAGCATAAATGTGGCAATGTTAAACCATCCATGCAGCAAATGAAGGCCACCTTCAAACAGCCTCCAAGGCAGCAATCTGTTCATATTTTACATAAAATGCATATTTTGTGCATTGCAATCGCCAATCATTAATGCATTGTGCCTTAAAATACTGAATGTGTGTAGAACATGTGTACTATTGCACATTTCACCTTCATATCAATTTGATTTATTCAGTTGTAGTTTTTTTTAAGTGACAAATAATTTTATTAGCTCATGCACACTTACAAACAGGATTTTTTTCCTACAAGAGGGCCCAAATTCTTAAGATTCATGCAGATAGCCCATTCTTTCCAGGCCTCCAATTTTATTAACTGCATTGCTCCACTGGCCACAAGAGGGGTAATTGTCTTGTATTTCATCAAGTGCTGGGATCCTTCTTCCGAATCCATGGTGTACTCCCTCTGATCCTCTATCTCTGGCTCCACAAAAATGTTAAGAAACCTCACAACACCAGCTTAAAGTCCAACAGGTTTATTTGTAGCAAACGCCGCAAGCTTTTGGCGAAAAGTTGGGGCGTTTGCTACAAATAAACCTGTTGGACTTTAAGCTGGTATTGTAAGATTTCTTTCTGTTTTACCATAGTCCAACGCCACCATCTCCACATCATGTCCACAAAAATGTTCCCCTGCCCTTCCTTTGCTTTCAGTTGGGCTTGAGATCAGCTTTTAAGAGGTCCAGGTCCTTGCAAGTTAGGAGGCATGTGGTTCAGGGCAAGATTTTTCACGACAGGCTATGTATTCTTGTGTAACCTCACCCATGTTTATCCACTGAAGAAACAGCTCAGCTTTCAAGTTTACGGTATCTCTATTTAACAATAACTTGTATTAATACAGCATTTGTAATGTGAGGAAACATCTCAAAGGTGCATCCCCTATCTAAGAGTGAGCCTTCCCTTCGCTTGTCCATGCCTGTCCCACAGCCATTTTATAACTTTTAATTGGCTTAAGGTGAAACATCTGCCTCCATTGGGGAGAAAACCGTGCTTCTGAGAGGGGCCAGCCAATCACATGGTTCTTAGCCCTCTAGTCCTAGCAGAGATACTAGGAGCAGTGATCAGTGCAGTGGACGCCAAGGGAAGCAAGCTGGCAGGCAACTGTGAAGTTAGTGGTGGTGGATTATTTCATTGGCCACTTAAAGATATCAATTTGCCCTTGGGTAAGCAGGTCTCCAGATGCCTCTCCTGCTGTTAGTAAATTACAGTAAGGGCAGAATGGGCAGGTAGACTCCATGAACTACACGCTGTTGGCATTACGTCCAATTTTACAGCTCCATCATGCCAATGTGGCCCCAGCAGGCTGTATCATACAGCCTTTCAGCATTGCACTACCTCCCTCAGCCACCTCCCTGTTCCCCGTCTTCCAGTCAATATCCAGTTCCACACACTAATACTCATAAATCTCTCCTAACTAATCGTTAATTCATTCATATTATTGATGCTATACTGGAGCCAGTTAATCATGAGCTATGAAAATTGCAAAAGCACTAAATGATCTGGAACACATTTGGGATTCTTGAGGAAATGAGAAAAGAAATAAAGTAATATTATGATTAATATTTTCCGTGGTTGTGCCACATGGGAGGATACGACCTGTCCACTGTAAAATAGGATAGGGTGGGTGGTGTAGTGAATGGGCATTATGTTGTTTCACAATGGAGTTCCAGAATCTTCGAGCTCTCCAGCACAGAAAAAGGCCTTTCGGCCAGCATGGTGGCAAAGTGGTTAACACTGTTGCCTCACAGCACAGGGACCTGGGTTCAATTTCCTGCTTGAGTTACTGTCTGTGTGGACTTTGCACATTCTCCCCGTGACTGTGTGGTTTTCCTTCGGGTGCTCCGGTTTCCTTCCACAGTCCAAAGACGTGCTGGTTAGGTGGATTGGCCATGCTAAATTCTCCCTCAGTGTAACCAGACGCCAGAGTATGGCAATTAGGGGGTTTTCACAGTAACTTCATTGCAGTGTTAAAGTAAGCCTACTTGTGACTAATGAATAAAGTCAGTTAGAGATAAACCACAGAACTATTTTAATTCCATTTTTCAGCACTTAATCCATCGCCTTGTATACTTTGGCATCATAGGTGCACATCTAAACACTTCTCAAATGTCATGAGAGTCTCTGTGCCCTATTCTACCATTTTGATTTGAAGTGTTAGGTGGACTTGAAACTGGGAGCGTTACCCTGGCCCAGCACTCTGGTGTGACGATGTTGCAGGAGATGGATGGACTTTTGGAGCCCACAGACACAGATCCCTAATGACTGAACCGCCTGGTGATCAGAGCCTACTTAACCACCCTCGCCTGCCTCATTCGAGCTGCCAGCCTTCTAGCGCTTGGGTGGTGTTCCTCAGCGTGCTCCTCCTCTTCTTCCTCTTCCTCCTGCTGGGCAGCCTCCTCCCCAGTGACGTCCAACTAGTCGCCTCCATGTTCTCCTCCTCCAATAGGTCACCTTTCTGCTGTGCCAGGTTTTGCAGGGCACAGCACACCACCACAATGCGGAACGAGATCACTGGGCTGTATTGGAGGGCCCCAGCAGAGCTGTCCAGGCATGGGAATAGCATTTTAAGGAGCTCAATGCACCTCTAGATGATTGTGCAGGTGGCTACATGGCCTCATTATAGCGAGTCTCTGCCTTAATCACAGGCCTGTGCACAGGCAACATCAGCCATGGTCAATGAGGGTAACTCATTTCACCCACGAGCTCCTCAAATGCCTCCGGTATGTCAGAGTTCCTGAAAATTTAACTGTCATGCAGGCTGCCAGGGTGTCTCATGCAGACGCGCATAATATTCATACTCTAGTCACACTCCTGTTGGACATTCAGGGAGTGGAACCCCTTTCTGTTGACGAATTTTTGTGGATTTTGCAGCTGGTCTTAAAGGCAATGTGAGTGCAGTCGATAGCCCCCTGCACATGAGACGTTCCCGCATTGGCCTCAATCCCTGCAACCCGAGCTTCCTGATAGGCCTGGTCTAGGTTAAATTTGATGAACTGCCCAGCCCGGGCATACAGGGCTTCTGTGACCTGCGTGACACACGGGTGTGCACAGCTGACTGGGAAATGCCACATACATCTCCACTCGGAGTCTGGAAGCAGCCAGTTTCAGAAAAGTTCAGAGTGGAGATCAATTTGACAGCCACCGAGAGTATGCCCCTCCCCTACCCCGGGATGCCAGGTCCTGCAAAAGGTTGCACAGGTGGCACTGTCCCCTTACGGAGATGGAGCCGTCAACAGCACACAGTGTCCTTATCTGTTCAAATCACTTGTGCACGGAACTGCCGGGGTCTCTGTTCCCTCCTTCTCCTGCGCGCCCCTCTGGGCAAATGGCAGCCACTTCCTGCCTCTGGTGGTCATCTCCCTCTACCCATGCAAGCGGTAAGGCCCAGGCCTTCTGTGCCCACAATGCTTACTCCAGCTCCTCCTCTTGAATTCCAGCAGCAACCTAAAGAACAGCAAGATCAATCAGTTGCATCTTTGCATCTCGTCACTCTGAAAGGAGGGGATGGGGTCAGTGGTTAGAGAGGACAGGAACACATGTAGAGGTTAAGGAATGCTGCTTGTCCCTTGCCCAGCAACAGACACTGTCCATATTACCCATTCCCCCACCCACATGCTCCCCAGAATCACAGTTCCTTGAAAAGTTCAGAGGCTGCAGCAGTGCAATTTACAAGGGCTTTGTGCACATCGTTCAGATGGCAGGGAGATGAGTGTACCAGAACCCAGCAGCATCCACAAGACCCAGAAAATAAGTATTACATTTATCCTGTGAGTCAGAAAGACGTGTGACCAGCTGTGTTTTGATTATGTCAACCATGCATACAAGCGTACAAATTAGGAGCAGCATTAGATCCCGGACCCTGCTCCACCATTCATTAAGATCATGTCAAAGTCAATGCTTATTCTAGTAAGAAGAAATGTGAGAGTTCAAGAATGGCTGAGTTCTCCACAACCAAATAATCTCCAAACTCGCAGTTTCTTTTTGAATGTACTGAGTCCTTTCACCTTGAATACTTTTATTCAGCTTTATTCATTTCCCCTAATAAACTGCAAGATATTGGAAACCTCAAGATATCATGGAGCAGTTTGGTTGAGTTCAGGTTTATTAGCAAATAAACCTCTTCCTTCAGATGAAATATGAAAGTAATAATTCTCTCTCATTTCGCCTCTCTGTGTATGAACAAAGATTCATGCTTGACTTGCACCAAGTGTAGCCAAACATCAAGGGCCAGGTTTTCAAATGGCCACAAAATCTGAACACAGTACAATTTGAAAATTGCCGCCCTGGAGGTTTTTTTTAATTCAGTCGTGGGACATGGGCATCACTGGCTGGTCAGCATTTATCACCCATCCCTTATTGCCTGAGGACAGTTGAGAATCAGCCACATTGCTGTGGCTCTGGAGTCACATGTAGTCCAGGAGAGATAAAGATGACAGATTTCCTTTCCCAAAGGGCATTAGTGAATCAGGTGAGCTTTTCCAACAATCGACAATGGCTTTATAGTCATCAATAGATTCTTAAATCAAGGCTTTTTTGTCATTGAATTCAAATTCCACCATCTGCCACGGTGTGATTAGAACATAGGTTCCCAGAACATTAGCTGAGTTTCTGGATTAATAGTCTAGTGAGAATACCACTAGGTCATCACCTCCCCCGAAGTTGTCACTGGAAATGATGCCTCTGGGATAGTTTGAAATTTTCAAAGGACATGGCGAAGAGAGAGAATGAGAAACAAGTTCACTGCCAATTAATGGCTCATTAAGCTCCATTAGCAGCGTGTGAGGAGCCAATGCAGTTGGGATTGCAATTTTAATCTTGAGCTGTCCGGTGCACTCTGTCGGGTTCATTCTGTCCAGGGAGACAGCATGTTTCTTCTCCCTCTGAAGAACTGCAGCTTCATGGGCCAACTTGCACAGAGTCGACATACCTTTATTGTCATTCACGGTTATTTTCCTCTGCCTCAAATACATCTGGTCCTGTAAAGAGCTGCCTGCTTTAATCATGAAGGCAGCAGCATCCCCTGATATGATGACCAGCAGCAGGCAGGCAGCTGCTGTTTCCTGGAAATAGAATGCAAGCATTAGGAACTGGAATAGGCCATTCAGCTTCTAATGCCCGTTCTACCATTTGATAAGATCAAGGCTAATATGATTGTGGCCTCTATGCCCTTTCCTGTTTGCAACCCTGGCCCCAGAACCCTTGTCCGTCAAAAATCTTGAATACACTCGATGACGCAGCCTCCACTGCTTTCTGGAGAAAAAGTTTTCTCTCATTGCTGAAGGGTTGATGGTGCTTCCTCAACATTTGGGGTCCCAACAGGTCCTTGCTTGTGAGGACCAGCACAAAAGCCCACCCACCGCAGATCCCACTGGGGAGGTGGGTGTTTAGTGAGAGAACCAGGCATCAAACCTACAAATTATATGTAAAGTACTGACTTTGAATGTGCATCAGGTTCCTGCCTGCTGTAAGAGGGAACCCAATCGCAGCAGGCAGCACGGCCTAGGAAGGTAGCAATGGGCTTGATGACCAGCATGGAGCCCATTTTACTGGCAAATTATGATTCTCTGTGTCATTGCAATATCCGGCGGGAGTTAGATGACCTACAGACTCCATTTTCCCACCACCTCCCCTCCCCGACCACCACCAATTTCACGTTTCGTGCTGTGACTAACTAAAACTTTGGTTCAGTTGCAGGCTTCAATGATTATTTCTGGGTTCTCGTTGCAGTAGAGACTGTCAGAAGTAAATCCACAGCTACACCACTAAAAGATTTGTCTCATAGAAGAGCTGACATGAAATGGTTCCCTCATTAATGTGAGACTGGGGTTATCCGTGCTTCAGTTATTCTGAAAGAAGGATAAACAGGTGATGTTCTTGAAAGTTAGCTGAACCATCGATTTAGAAGTCTCACACGTCTGGCACACCTGGCTTGGGTATGGTTCACATTGGGACATTTTTTGGGGTTTCAAAGTTGTTGAATCCCACCCCAACAGAGCTGCCAGCACCAGCAAGAAACACACCGCTTTTCCCACTGTCGGCAGCAGTTAATTTTTCATGGGGAGAATCGCAGCCTTGGTGTGTAATGCAATGTGTGCATTGTCACAGACCCAGCTCCATCAGTGCAGACTCCAATGATCTTTTTGCTGAAGTCATTAAATCAGATAACACTATGAAAATATCACCTGTCTTTGTTTTTGTCTTAAGATCTTTGCAGAATGAAAATACTTTCTTTATTTATACTAAAGGTAGGCGAATCGGTGGGAGATTTTAGAAACGTCTGGGGATTCATAAAGTTGTAGAGCAAATTCATTGCCATGCAACCAATCAATGCATCACAGAACTATGTGTCCTGACATTAAATCAATGCATCGTTTGACAATGTCATTTGACATTGGTATTTTTTTCCCAGTTCCTTGGCCTTTTGCTCACCAAACATTTCCCTTATGCTTTCAATGACACACAGCATTTTCAACTCCTCAGCATTGTGTGTGACAAAGCTTTAGCAATTTTCTGTGCCCCTAAGATGAGACAACATGTTTTTTATCAGCAGAACTTCATCACTAGTTTTGCACCAAATGGTTCTTTAGCCTTCAGTTTAAAAAGGAAATGTTGTCTGTGCTTTTATAGTTCATGCTTGGCAATTGAATGTCTTTTCATGTTTGAGGATTTTAAAGATCCACTGAACATTTTACACACTGGGGCTGAGGAAAGGAGCAAGAAGTCTTTGTCTTTTACTCTTTGAGGCTTACCCTATTGGTTCCTCTGCACTCTATCTGCAAAGAGGTGAAGGTAGTCTTTATGCCATAGTAAACTGGCACTCTCACTGTGCTAGAGCTTCCCCAATGACCTGAAGGCAAATTGAATGTTTTCAGGAAGAACTGTGGCCTAACGCTGCTGATACTGCAAAGTGACCACTTTCTGGAAAGTTCTTAGAGAAAATACCTTGACTTTCCTGGGAGGACATGAAATTTTACACCTGAAGGAGTGTCCAGGACCATTTCAAAAAGAGACATTTGAAAAAAAAATGGTATGGGAAATGCAAAACGTTCTACTATTCTCCTGGGTTTGTGAGGGTAAGGGAGGCTGCTTCATACATCTCATCAGGCCTCCAAAACACCCACCACTTGTTGGTTTATTTCTCAGAATGTGTATAAAGTTCTGAGATGAATGCAAGGCGAGACTACTTCTCCTTCAGGGAATACAGAGACAAAATGAGTTTAAAAACTGGCAGACAACTAGTAAGAACAAGAAGAACAATGAAGCAAGAAGGATCTCTCTCTCTCTCTTGCTGGAGGCAAGTTGTCTTGCAGGCATAAGCAGAAAAAAACAAGGCAGCCTCTTCAGTTAACCCTGCAAAGAGAACTAGGTCATCTCTCCCACTGGGGCAAGCCAACAAGTATCTCAAATAGACTGACTACAAAACCAACAAGGACAGTTTTGACACCAACTAGAATCATCTAATTTAATGGCTGCAGCATACCAACACCTATGACTCATGGACAAACCAAGGACTGGTTTGTATAAATTCTTATTTGGACTCCTAACTTCTCATAACTTGATTTGTCTCCACCTATTGCCATTGGCACATTATTAGTGGTTCAAACTGACCCCAATATCTCAAGGGGGGGCACGATGGCACAGTGGCTAACACTGTTGCCCCACAGTGTCAGGGACCCGGGTTTGATTCCTGGCTTGGGTCACTGGCTGTGTGGAGTTTGCATATTCTCCCTGTGTCTGTGTGGGTTCCCTTTGGGTGCTCAGATTTCTTCCCAAGAAATACATGCTGGTTAGGTGCATTAGCCATACTAAATTGCCTCTTGTATACCCGAAAGGTGCTGGAGTGCGCCGAATGGGGTCATTTCATAGTAACCTTCTTGCAGTGTTAATGAACCCTATTTAAAAGTTGTGCTCTTCTCATTAAAGAGTTTGCTTAAATTCCAATTTTCAGTTCTGAATGAAGGGACTACACCCAAAGTTATCAAACACCTCAGGAAAAATTGAGCCTGCAGTCTTACTTTGAGCATTTTCTATTCAACTTCAGTGTTCTTTTCCACTGCAATCGAAATGCTCCCTGGTCAGAGCAGATTCTACTTGTTCTTGAGCTGAACATGTTGGGATATTTACCGGTAATATTTCCAGCATGAATTTCACAGTATAATTATAACCAGGCTGTTAAAGTGATGTGAAAATGCAAAGCTTCCTGTCAATTTCTTTGAAAGCATTTCTCTTGCTAAATGTGCACTGTTTTCTTGTTTATGTAAGCATTGCTACGGTATTTTTGTTTTCCTTTCTGTTTGTGCTTTCCAAGAGTTGAAGCTAAATGGACTCATTAATAAGGGTTAGGAAACCTACCGAGTGAGATTTTCCCGAATGCTGCCAGCTTGATGGTGAGGGTGGGAGGTGGGGGAGAGGGGAAGAGGGGCATGGGGGGGTGGTGGGCAAGTGGTAATGAGCCCATCAATGGCAATGACATGTTTTCTCACCATATTTTGCGGCACTTAGTTCCAAAGATTTCCTGCCACGGTTCCTAGTAGGGCAGCCTCTGATTCATCTGCCCTGTCATTGACTCAGTGCTGCATCCATCTGGTGCCATATGTAAAGGCCATCCCAGCGCACACCAACCACGCTTTGTAGGTCACCAGGAAGTGATAGCTGCCAGGATATCTGCTTCGGAATTCTCTGATGTCTTCCTAGAGAGACTTCTCAATGCTATTGAAGCTTGCTGTAACATGATCTACCTGCCCGCGCTCAGGGTAGAAACCCAGCAACAATGTCACAAATTCAACATGAGAGGCAGTGGCAGTGGTCGTGACTGTCAATGCCCTGCAGGAGAGGACAGCCATGCAGTGCCACAACAGGATGAATGATCTCCCAGTTCTGCCAGGCTAAGTCACTCTTCTCATCACTTTCAACTCACACATCAATGACACATCCACAGGGTTCTCACACAGTGCCAGCTCAAGAGACACCACCACTCGCTCCCCTCACACATCTATATCTCCCTTGCGGATTATGTCCTCATCACCTCATTGGTCCCAATCAATATCCACATATGGCAAGCATCCTTATCGTCCACCCTGGCATGCATCTTGCTGACACTCTCTCCATTGTTTTTAAGCAGGAGAAGCTCACACACAACAGCCCCGTGCCCCAAGTTTCCCTTCTCTCTGCGACACCATTCCAAGAAGTCCATGGCCCAGCTGCAGAAGGCATTTTCAGTAACGGTGCTTTTCACATTTGACAGACTTCCAACTGGTCACCCCTGAATCAAACCCCAATCTCCTCCAAGTCAAACCCCACCCCGATGTTTCTCGTGTCAAACCCCCAGTCTCCTGTCAACATCCCCCTGTACACTGGAATTTTACCTGTGGTTGACCCCCTCCCATCCAAGTAGGCCCTCAGTACCCTTGAATCATCCTCTTGGTACCCTTCCAGTGTTACCTGAAGAGAGAGAGACCTACATCTCCCAGGCATCCCAAACAGTTGCCTCCAGAGAGAGAGAGAGAGAGAAAGAAAGAGATAAAAAGACACCTCTTGCTTCTTTCAGAATCTAGCAGTAACTGCTGTTTTTCCTCAGCTTAGCTCCTCTCCTTAAGCGCATGGCTCTGTCAATCAACCTAATCAAAACCCTACTCTGAAACCCCAGGGGAAAATGCAAATAAACAAAACTGCATTAACTCAGATTAAAACAAATGCAAACTTAACTAAAATCAATCATTAGTCTGCATTCTCAGCATGTCAGTTGCCTGATGCCCAGACAAATCGACATTGTGTAAAACAGAGCTGAATTTTAAACATATGCTTCACAGGAAGCATGATATGGATACATCTCTTAAAGGCACAGTTTCATCAAACAAGTGGGTTTAGAAGTTCCTCTGATCTGCTCTCATTTGCTGCAGTGACTTTACTAGAAATGCAACAGAAACCTGGGGAGGAGTAGGAGGAATTTTATGCAGGGGTGCATTACCCACCTCCTGCCAGTGCCCTAAAATTCAGTTGGCAACCCATCAATGTGAAATCTTGCTGAACTGCATTTGCATAATTCTGGGAGCGGTCTTAATTAATGCAGATTGGGACTTCTGTCCCTTAAAGAATGGAAATCTTACCTCACAGTGCTGCTGGCCACTCTGATTGGCTTGAAGCTGTGTCATCCCAGCAGCACCTTAAGAGAGTAGTGGCCGCCAGTGGAACTACAATAAATCCCAAAGAAGGAATAAAGATAAACACTGGACTTAAAGCAAGTCAAGGGATTTTAGATGGGCACAGCTGTGGGATCCAATGAAGGGATGCAGGAGATCTTATAGAGGGGTTGCTGGCACAGGAAGGAGCATCAAGACGGATGAGGGGTGGGATCCTCTGGCCACAACTACCCCAAACCCAGAGAATCCTGGTCGAGGTCCATGGATCTTTGCCTGTTCTGCCCCCACCCCAGTCGCTACAATTCCCATAGTGGGCAGGATGGGAGGTTTCCCCCCTCATCTTTGAAGGGTGCCTCCACTGTGCTCATAGATCACCTCAAAGGAGACAACCCCTTCTGGCCAACAACAGCCCATGCTATCAAAACAGAGAGACTGCTTGTCTTCCTTCTGCCTTCACATGGTTAGGTTGATTGACAGAGCCATGTGCTTAAGGAGAGGAGCTAAGCTGAGGAAAAGCAGGCAGTTGCTGCTGGGTTCTGAAAGAAGCAAGGGGTGTCTTTCTATTTCTTTCTCTCATTCTCTCTGGAAGCAACTGCTTAGGACCAAGAAAATCATAGCAAAGGTGGACAGTAACAGTTAATTGTCCACTCAAGGGCTTCAATCGGCCTGGGGGCAGGTGGGTTACTTGACACCCTTTGTAATATGGGGCCACTTTGGAGATAGGCAGAAAGGTGTTGATCAGGCGATCCACTTTATTTTACATACACTTCCACCTTCAAACATACCTTGGGGTCTCTGTAAAATTCAACCCTTTGTTCAGCGTAAATGGGTTTCACACTAAACATGCCAAATGAACTGAATTCCAGAGGTGAATTGAGAGTGACTGCCCTTGACATCACGGCAGCATTGAAGAACCTGAACAATATTAATGTTAATTGAAATCAGGGGGAAAACTCACCACTATTTGGTGTCATTCCTGTACAAGGAAAGATGATTGTGGTTGTTGAAGGCCAATTATCTCATTCCCAGGGCATTGCTGCAGGAGTTTGTCAGAGTTGTGCCTTAGGCCAGATAATCTTCAGTTGCATTATCAATGATCTTCTCTCCATCGTAAAAGCAGAAGTGAGGAATGTTCACTGATGATTTGACATGGAAGGCAGCTCACCACCACTGCGGCAGTTCGGAATGGGTAATAAATACCAGCCTTGTCGGTGATGCCCACATGCAATGAAGTTAAAAAAAAATGTTGTATATCCAGCAAAGTTATGCAGCCAGTTTGGGAGCTGCTGCAAGGAATCATGGCAATCAGCAAGGAACAACTAATCCATGAGACCCTTTGCTTCTCTTTCTTCTGTTGTAAACTATCATGAAGAGCAGAGGAAGAGACTCTTTGAAATTTGTAATATTCTAAATAAGACAGAATTAACAAGCAAATAAGAAATCTACTTACTCAATAGTTATGTCTAAGTAGCAGTTAGTTTCAATTGGTAAAGAAGGCAATTGTAGTCCTGACATATTCCCTTTTCACCTTTTTTTTTGTCATTGACTTGTTGAAGTTAGGTTAAATAAAAATTACTTTTTTTTATTTTACTCATTTGCTGACTAATCACATATTTTGTTTAATTTCTTCCCCATTATTGAAACATTCTGTCTTCAGGACAGACGTGGAGCATTCCACAGGGATTTGTTTGCATCTATTCACTATTCATATCATTCAAATGCAATTTTTAAAGAGAATTCTTTTTGTTCCAAAGTAGTGGATGATTCCAAGCTAATTTATAAAATGTGCTCTCAAGTGGCCAATATGACGTAGCTAGACAACTTCGGAAATACCTGGGCCAATTACACAGATGTGTTGAAGAATGGCAGATGGTATTTAATAGAACCATGTTTAAGTTAATCATATTAATGTGCACCTGATAAAGGAATACTTATTGATATTGTTGGAAATCCAAAAGATTTAGGTACAGTTACTTATTGCTTATTCATTGAAAGTTTTGAACTAATGTTGTAATCAGGATACATTGTGACAGCATTTAAATTTAAAAATAAAGGTCAGCTTACCTTTTCTGGATTCGGAATAATTTCCCATTTGGAATATCGGCTACAATTTTTTGGCACAGTCACCTCGATTAGAACATAATTTATTGACTTCATCTCTACTCATGAAGGTGTTGGCCTTTTGCTAGGAGATGGATTTATACTTGCTTTTGGGACTTTGTCCAAGTTCCCAATAATCATGGATTATATTTGATCATTAGTGTCAGTAGTATATTTAACTACAGAGAAATTGAGGGTTTTTGTACTTTCCCTTGTTATTTTTCTTATCTTCTAGATCTCCAATCTTTCTAGTAGATGTGTCCTCTTCCTTTCTGATTCAGTCTTTACCCACCCGATATTTGGGTAATCTATAGCAGATTTCACACCGACAAGGCTTGTTAACATATTCTGGCTAATGGTTATATTATTTCATGATTTTCTTCAACTTTGTGGATTTGGTAGGATAAACTTGTTACTGCACTTTGCATGAAAACTTCTAAGCAGATTTATTGAACAGCAAATCAATGAGTGAACTGAAACAAGATCACGCTGTTGAATTCCAATAAGTTAATTATCCAACCAAGATAAACTAATGACAATTATATGAGCTTCACTAAAATACAATGTTAAGTTGAGCAGACACAGAGTTTTTGCATATTGTTTGGACAGGGGAGAGACCAGGTCCCTTTCTCTTCTGTCTGCAACCAGTGTGGTTTAATTTTGATAAAGCTGATGTGTGTTTCCAGTTGTCTGGTAATGTGTAAAAAGTCACCACCGCTAGATTTTCATGGACTTAAACAGAGTGCATTATTTATTCACACACTCGCCCTGAAAACGTTTGCTACATCAATCCCACAAGACACGCCCAAGAAAGATTTAATTAAAGCAAGTATGACAAAAGTTAAAACCAAACAGAATTGTCTTGGAGACACTGTTTTCTGGAATTGAGTGGGAAACACTGGGGGCAATACTCACATTGGTGCCCCTGGTGGGATCTCCTCAACTGAATCATATTCTTCTGAAGCTGTTGTAAACCTTGCTGACGTGATGCCATGTCAGTGAGGTTTGAGTATTTACTGGGGGAGGATCATGTGACATGAAGGCCTATTAATAACATACAATTGTATTTAAATCCAGTTAAATGACATTCCCACTTATGTCACTGATAAAGGGCAGGAAAAACCGAGAAACAAAATCCTGCCGGTGATAAACTCATTTCCCAACCCTTGCAATATTTTGCGCCCATGTTGACATCTACACTCGGCGAACACAAAACAAAAGCACCCCCTTAGTCTCAATAGTCCTCCTTTATTCATAGCAGACCTAGAATCACAGAGTTTGGGAGTTTATTGACTCTATGTTTTGGGGTAAATCTCCAATGGCAGGCATGAAATTTGACAGACAATTTGAGACTCTGTCCATTATAGTGCGATTTGGAACGTTCCATAAATCTGGTTAAGCTGGTGAAGACCCCCACCACCACCACCACCACCACCCCCCCCATCACCTACACCACCATGTTCATCAGGGTCCATTTTAAAAGCAGTACTGTATTTTTTGTAAACTAATATCTTCGTTTCTACACTGGCATGGCAATATAGGCATTTAAGTGACAGTGTTTGTGTTGACTGATCAGGGCCTGCCCAACATAGCTCCCCCTCTCGCTCTTGAATTGTTTCAGATTGGCTGGTTAATTTAGTGGGAATAGTTGACAAGTATCACAAGTGCAACAACCACTGGTTTAAAGGAAAGAATAGCAACATCAGTTTTAGATGTAGCAGTTTTTTTAAAGTACATTTGGAATTGTGGCAGGAATTAAAGGCACATTTGCCATGCCAGAATTTGAGAAACGATTTGAGGTACGATTCTCCCAGCACACTATGTTGCTTCAGCGATCAGATTTCTGACATCGTCAACTCTGCACTAGAAATCATCGTAGAGCTGAATAAACTATGGTCATGTTGACTTCCATTTTGTTTACAGGCCTGGGACAGAAGCCTCCAGGCCCGCTAGCATCTCCTCCCCTGCCAGGAGTGAACATAGAACATAGAACATTACAGCGCAGAACAGGCCCTTCGGCCCACGATATTGCGCCGACCAGTTACAAAAACCATGACCCACTAGCCTATACCAATCCCTTTTCGTCCATAAACCTATCCAGAGATCTCTTAAACGCCCCCAAACTAGACGCATTTACAACTGCAGCAGGCAGGGCATTCCACTTTTGCAAGGTTTCACTTTTGCAAGGCTTACAAAAGTTCCCCACTTACGGGGAGCTGACAATCTGACCTGCTGGAGGTCAGGGGTAAGGGGGGCTACCCCCTTGGCATTCCCAGCTTGGCAGTACCAGCCTGACCCTCTGGCACTGCCCAAGGGGAAAAGTGGTAATGCCGAGGAGGCACCATAACACTGCCCATCAGGCATCGGGCAGTGTCGAGACTGGTGGGGCTAATGGGGGGGACATTGGCCTCTGGGAGGGGGAGATTGATAGGGGCGGGGGTGTTGTGTCCCACTGCCACTCTGCACTTGGTTTTGGGGACAGAGGGATGGAAGCCAGCAATCATTCGGGATTGGATATCAGGGGATGGGAGGTCTGCTTGCCGTGCGGGGGTTTGGGGCTGACGGTTGGGACTGCACAGGGTGGGAGATAGGGTTGGGATTGCCAGTAGAGGGGTAGGGGATCGGGAGATGTGGGCTACCGGTGGGAAGGGGAAAGATTGAGGCAGGTCGGGGTGGTGTAGATGAGGTAGGCCTGGACATGGAGGCCACTGATCGGGGTATGGGGGGGCTTACACAGTCAGTGTGGCAGGATTGTGAGGCTGGTTGGCCATCAAGGTGGCTTGTGATTGGAAGACCGGCAGTGCGGAGCTACTGCACATGTTCCGATCTCTGCTTTAACAGACCGACACATGTGCAGTGGCCCACTCAGTGCAATGCTGCTGGCCTCTCCAGCGAAAGTAGGCCTCGTCGACACCTTTTTACTGAGACTCACATTAAGGATCTGTGATGCACAGAGTAATGGAAGATTCATTTTGAAAATCCCAATAAAAACCAATGGGATTTACTCCAGTTCTATGCAAATCTGGCACTTAGAATTTTTCTGCGAGAATCCCACCCCTGATTTTTCTCATGGTTCTAGCAAGATTCTACTGTTTCTCCAACAGTCGGGAAGTGAAGGAGAAACAGATTTTTTATGAGCCAAGCTCTCTGTGTTCCTCACCTTCTATTAAGCATGCAAAAACTGTACAGGGAGCTTAACTGAATTACTTAAATAAGTCAATTTTGCCTGATTCCAGTGAAATAAGCTCATAACCAGAACAAGGGCACTGATGATGCAGTGGTCCTTGGACTAGTTTTCTCAGTCCTCACTTGTATAATGAATTTTGGTTATATATAACACTCCATTATTAATGACAAAGCTTAACTAAACATTTATCCTTTGTGTATACTTTAAGCAATTCAATATTCATGGATACTTTGTATTAATAATACAAAACAAGCCAATAAAGATAAAAATGCAAATATAACATTCAGAAAGGGTAAGGTATATCTTTTCTTAAGGCTTGCTTTTTACTGTATTGCTTAAACATGAGTGACACGCAGTGATTTTTCACTAAATCCTTTTGATGGAAATCTAAATTAATAACATTAAAAATACTGCCACAGATTCTTAAAACACATTATGAACCATCCATGTCCCTATCATGTACTTCTCCCTTCTTTTACCAGACCAGCACATAAAAGAATAAACTTAAACACCACAAAGGTGCAGAGCTTTGTTCTTTACACTGACAAAAAGACAGACAAACCATTGCCCTCGTTTCTAATGGATTCAGTCATCAGCTGTCACTAGAAGTGAACACAATGAAAATACCAGTTCTCCCCAAATGACATTCAACAGTTCCAATCCATGCCGTTGAAGCACATCAAATAGAAATCCAAACCTATCATGAAGTGCAACAGCTGTCAGCAAGAATCACGAGTCTATACGTCCAGATCTCTATTTGCCACATTTATAATTCATTTCTGTTTTACCTCTGCACCTAGTTTAAATATAATCTAAATAAAAATGTGGAGCAGTGGTTTATGAAAATAAACCTTTCCAGAGCTTGAGTTATTGGCTCAGATCTTGCAGTGAGAGGCGCAGTGAGGAAACTTGCCACTGACTGTGACAATTTCTGTAGCATAGATTTCAACCTTCCCAACGTTAATCTCAATCTAGTGACAGCCAAAGGGGATTTCAGACATCTGGCATCAATGACCCAATCAAGTAGGCTAAACAGCCAATCACAATGACGGATTCTCATAGACTGTTAACCAGGAATTGACAGGCAGGTTTTATCACTCACTTTTGCTAATCATACAGAAATCAAAATAAAGATTGGAACATATGGTGGAAGCTGAAACATCAAAAACACTTTAAAAACATAATACTATTAGTTTTTAAAAATGGAAATTTTTTATCATGGAATACAGAAATTTGGTATTCTACCAAGGTAAAATAGATTTTTCTCAGGATCAGAGAACTTAACAATAGTTTTGACTTAATATATGGTTCAAATTCCAATTACACATCAATCTAATAGTTTTAGGAGCTTTTACTATGAAAAGTTGAAATTCACATCAAATCAGTGATTTTGAGGCCTTTAGCAGTATATGTACAAACAACAGAAGTTGTTATTAGTTTCACAGGGTAGGGTTGGTGATAGCTGACAGTTTTGCTGTCTTTATAACCTCAAAATAATGGTCCATAATTCATTCATGCCTATCTTAATACAAAATGATTTGGCTACATATTATTCAGTGGTTTACTGACTGGTAAGCTATTGGGAAGGATTTTTTGGCCATTCCCATTGACATGATCTTCTGGTTCCGCTGATGGTAATCCCTCACCATGAGTTCTCTGGCAGCGAAGGGTACAAACAACAGGAAATTCCATTAATAGAGGCAGGATTGGATCATCCTATTGCTGCCCAATGACGGGCCACCTCCACTGCCACAAAACACACTGTTGGTTGAGGCGGGGCATGAAAAATGCTGCCCATTGCATTTTATACACAGGTATAAAAATTAGGAGCAGGGAGTAGGCAACTCAGCCCCATGAGACAACTCTGCCATTCAGTGAGACCATGGTTGTTCTGATTTTCATGTCAACTCCACATTCCCACCTACTCCTGATAATCCTTCACCGCTTTCGCTTATCAAGAACTTATCTACTTCTTCTTTCAAAGTACTTAAAGACCTTTTCTATCACCTTTTGAGGAAGAGATTTTAAAAGACTCACAACCTGATGTTACTTGTATCCTCTATAATGAAGACTGATGCAAAATGCCTGTTTAGTTCATCTGCCATCTCCTTATTTTCCATAATTAATTCCACAGACTCACTTTCTATCAGATCAATGCTCATTTTGTTAACCCTTTTAATTTTTAATTATCTATAGAAACTCTTACCAGCTGTCTTTATGTTTCCAGCATCTTTTCCCACATACTCCCATATTTTTCCTTATCAATCTTTGGTTATTCTTTGCTGTTTTACATATTTCGCCCATCTTTTGACCTGCAATCACTTTTGCACAATGATATGCTTTTACTTAAGTATTATGCTATCTGTATCCTTTTTAGTTAATCATGGCTGATTGGTCCTCCCCTTGAAATTTTCTTTCTTATTGTCATGCATTTATTCTATATCTTCTGAAATATCCCCTAAATGTCCACCACTACATCTCTGTTGACCTATCCCATAATCTTATTTGCCAGTTCTCTTTTGCTAGCTGCTAAAGCTAAAGTTTATTTATAAAGTTAAAGTTTCTTTATTAGTCACAAGTAAGGCTTACACTAACACTGCAATGAAGCTACTGTGAAATTCTGCTAGTTGACACACTCTTGCACCTGTTCAGGCCAATGCACCTAACCAGCATGTCTTTCAGAATGTGGGAGGAAACCCAAGCAGACACAGGGAGAATGTGCAAATTCCACACAGACAGTGATCCAAGCCAGGAATCGAACCCGAGTGCCTGGCACTATGAGGCAGCAATGCTAACCACTGTGCTTCAATGCCTTCAAAGTTGCCCTTATTTAAGTTTAAAATTCTTGCCTTGAACTCACTCTTCTCTCCCTCAAGCTGAAAGTAAAATTCAGTCACATTATAATCACTGCTACCCATGGGTGCCTTCACAATAACGGCATCAGGTAATCCTATCAATCTTGTTACACAAACCAGGTTTAGTACAGCTTGTTCCGAGGGTGGCATCAGAACGTACTGTTCTGAGAAACTTTCCCCAAATCATGCTATGAATTCCTCATCGAGGCTTCCCTCGCGCATCTGATTTTCCCAGTCTACATGACAATTCCCCATGATTATCGTTACACCTTTCTGATAAGATCCCATGATTTCTTACTTTAAACTGTGTCCTACTATATGGTTGTTTTAGGGGACCTGCACTGATTATCCCAATAGTACAACCCCCACTTTTACCACTACTAGTGCCAGCATTCTACAAACTGGACCCATTCTCCCACACTCGACCTTGAGCTACATATTCATCTCTCTAGTTTTAATATCCTATGTCAATTTGCACATAGGTCAGGTAATAATCCAGAGGTTACCACCTTTGAGATTCTGTTTTTTAATTTTGGGCCGAACTCCTAATACTCTGTATGCAGAACTTCTTTCCTAGTTTTACCTATGTCATTGGTACCAATGTGGACCATGACAACTGGATCCTCCCTCTCCCACTGCAACTTTCTCTAAAGCCCTCCTGGTTTCCGAGGTCATGCGAAGCCATAAAGTTCACCCAAGGGATTATATGAAAATTAGATGAAACATACATTCTTAGCTCAAATGCTTGCTTCACATAAAAAAAGGCAATTGCTAATCTTTGTGTCATAGCTGCTTTCTTAAATTTTTCATACAAGTAAAATCTGTAGGGGGGAAAAATATTGGAAGCACGTAAATAAGTCTAGCAGTTATCAAGGCGATCTGTGTACAGCTTGTTACCAAGCATCTTGAGTGGTAAACAAAACATGTTGGAATCCTTGCTTCTTAAGGAGAAATTGTTTGTCTTTTTTATAGTTAAAGAGGTGTGCAGAAAAGCACATGAGACAAGAATATGTGATGAAGTATCAAGGAGTAGCTGGTGCCAATCATGCTAATAGTGTTAGATTGCTGCAGCACTCACTGACTCTCCATTGCCTAATCAACATTTGATTGTTCCTGTTCAAGTTAAGTTTTCTACCGACATCACTCCTGTTTGCAGCCTATTCACATCAAACTTTCGAAAAGCAAAGTAATTAGTAACACCTTGTCACTTTCCTCCACGTTTTACCAAACTTCAGCTCTGATAGGTTTCAAATTAACTGCGAACAGGAAAGTACTGTTTGTAGTGGCAATTTATCCATCACAAGTCAAAGTGTTCTTCTGGTCACATGTAGCATGAAGATGTATCTGTTGGATGTATTATGGAATGGATTTTAATCAGTTAAAAAGTTTATTTATTTGTCCCAAAAAAGGGTTACATTAACATTGCAATGAAGTTACAGTGAAATTTACCCGAGGCACGACACTCCGGCACCTGTTCGGGTTAATGTACCTAATGAGCATGTCTTTCAGACTGTGGGAGGAAACCCATGTAGACACAAAAGAACATGCAAACTCCACACAAACAGTGAGTCAAGCCAGGAATTGAACCCTGGTCCCTAGCACTCTGAGATGGCAGTGCTAACCAATGTGCCACTGTGCCACAGGACTGCACAAGCAGGATTGCACAGGTTTGGGAGCGAGTAGGGGGATAAAAGAAGTGCTGTGAAATAGGTTCCAATCATTGATTCACAGATTTCACTGAGCTGCATGTGTACAAGCCCTTCATGAGGGACGGATTGCTGATTAATGTGTTTGTTACTCAATCTGGATGACCTCAGCACAGATTTTTAACTTTGATTTGTGGTCCACACATTCGCTGGGCTTCATGGAAAACTCCATTGACAGCAAAGTGAGCATACAGTGGCAGTTGAAGCAAATGCAGAAAATGATGTCAATTCCTCTTCTTCGGCAGTTCCTCGGGATCAAGGATTACTGCACTGGGGTTTGAAATGTTCTGATGTGTTCTGAGATGGCTTATATGCCCAATGTGAGATCTGCACATCGATGGTGAGCGAACGTTCAGCTACATGAGTTGTTGGGATGGCTGCTGCACTCCTTTTGATTCCATAGCTTCGCTTTGAAGGTTCTCAGTGTCTTTGATGTCTTCCTGAATAAGCCTTCTCCATTTTGATGCATCATAAGCCAGAGTCTCCCACAGCTCAGTGGGTATGTTTGATCTCTTCAGGGATTACTGCAATTGTATAGGGCATTGGTGAGGCCACACCTGGAATATTAACACAGAACATAGAACAGCACAAATAGGCCCTTTGGCCCACAAGTTGCGCTGATCATATCCCTACCTACTAGGCCTATCTATAACCCTCAATCCAATTAACTCCCACGTACTCATCCAGAAGTCTCTTAAAAGACCCCAGTGAGTTTGCCTCCACCGCCACCGATGGCAGCCAATTCCACTCACCCACCAATGAGATGTCAAGGGTAAGTGAAAAACTTATCTTTGACATCTCCTCTGTACCTACTCCCCAGCACCTTAAACCTGTGTCCTCTCGTAGCGACTATTTCAGCCCTGAGATATGGCCTCTGAGAATCCACCCGATCTATACCCCTCAACATCTTATAAACCCCTATCAGGTCACCTCTCATCCTTTGGTTGTGCGCAGTTTTAGTGTCCTTTTCAAAGGAAGGATGTTCTTGCCATAGGGGGAATGCAACGAAGGTTTAGCAGCTGATTCTTGGGAGGGCAGGGCTGTCGTGTGAGGAGAGACTAAGTCAGCTAGGATTGTATTCATTGGAGTTTAGAAAAGTGAGAGAGGATCTCATAGGGACTTGTAAAGTTCCATCAGGATTAGGCATGGTACATTCAGAACGTTCCCAATGGTGGGGGTCATAGCTGGAGGATAAGGGGTAGACCGTTAAGGACTGAGGTGAGGAGAAGATTTTTTGCTCAGAGAGTAGTGGGTCTGTGGAATTCATTACTACAAAAAGTAGCTGAGGCCAAAATGTGTGATTTCAATTTCCTCTGGATGGTCCGGTTTCCTCCCACATTCCAAAAGACATGCTGGTTAGGTGCATTGACCCAAACAGACTCCAGACTATGACAGTTAGGGGAATTTCACTGCAGTGAATTTCATTGCAGTGTTAATGTAAGCCTTATTTGTGGCTGATAGATAAACTTTATTTTTTACGAATGAATTAGATACAGCTCATGAGGCTAAAGGGATATTGGGGGAAGGCAGGGTCAGCGTTCTGAATTTAACATCAGCCATGATTACAATAAATAACGTAACAAGTTCGAAGGGCCACCCGACCAAATATCTTTGCCCCTGGAAGCAGAGTTACCAGCCGGCAGCTCGAAGACAAAAGATACTCACAGGAACTGAGAAAACCTTTCAGAAACCCGAGGTCTGACATCCAGGAATACTGGATTAAATACCATATGGCCATTTGGTGTGTAATTGAACAATCCAGCGAAAAATGAAGGGATAAGGAGATGGTGGCCAAATAGCGTTGTCACTGGGCTAGTAATCCAGAGACCCAAAATCGGGGCACCTGAGTTCAAATCCTACCACTGCAGATGGTGAAATCCAATAAAACTCTGGAATTAAATGGTGTGAAACCATTGTCAATTATTATAAAAAGCCACCTGGTCCACAAATACAAGTAAAATCTGCAGAGGGGAAAAGTACTGGAAGCATGTAAATAAGTCTAGCAGTTATCAAGGTGATCTTTAAGGAAGGAAATCTACCATCTTTACTGGGTCTGACTTACATTCAGATTCACAGTAATGTGGTTGACTCTTAACTGCCCTCTGAAATGGTCTTGCAAGCCACTCTGTTCAGGATAATTTAGGGATGAGCAATAAATGCTGGCCCAGCCAGCGACACCCACATCCAATGAAAAAAAAGCTGCCTGGACAAATCCAAATTTTATTGGATTTCACCATCTGTAGCGGTAGGATTTGAACCCAGGTCCCCAGAGTATTGTATTGGGTCTCTGGATTACTAGTCAAGTAACAATACCATTCAGCCACCATCTCCTTACCTCTTCATTTTTCTGCTAGATTGGTCAGTTATACACTTGGTGGCCATATGGCATTTTATCCGGTGTTCCTGGATATCAGACCTCGGGTTTCTGAAAGGTCTTCTCAGCTCCTGGAGGTATCCTATATCTGGAAACACCCATTAGTACACAGCAGCCATGGTCTTCGGGAAGATTGTGGCAGCTGTACAGCTTGCTCAGCAATGAGACATGGATCTTCAGGAGGAACAGGTTGCTTTGGAAGATTTTCACAAGGAGGAATTTGAAAAAGCAGAAGTTTATGAGGACAATACACCAACCACACTGTGTACATTTCTGTCTAGTCTGTTGATTATTATGAGGTTCACTTAGGTTCACACCTCACAACCACTTTCTGAAACTTACACCCCTTCCCCCACAATGATACAAATAAAAAACAGTCTGGCAGACAACTAAGAATCCCTTTTATATGCAACTACAAATCTTTACTCTTCCTTTTCCTTGCGCTTTCACCTGTTGCAACCCTGTGGTTTGCGCAGAGGTAGAGAAAGGCTGCACAAAGCTGCTCAGACTGTTCAGATGTTCCTTTTGAGATCTGTAGCCTACGAGGATCCTGCTAAGCATTGCCCCACCTCTACCTGCACACGGGCAGATTCAGTAATCAGGACTAGAGGCAGTAAGTTGGGGACCAATCACCGGTGAGGAGGGGGGTTGGGAGGAGAGGGATTGGTTAACAGTTGAGAAGGGAGAGTGACTTGAGCAGCGTTGCTACTTTTCTGTCCCCTTTTCTCATCACTCCTTTCATGGCTCTGCTGCACTTGCCTGCTATCACTGTGCTGCAGAACACTATGTGCAGATCAGTAGGAGCTGCAAGCGCAAGACATCCTGTTTAAAATAGCAGTCTAGGATTTTGAAGGGCTTTTCAAGGCCTGGGTGAACTCAATTGAATGTTCTGTGCAGTTAGCCATTCAACTCATGGAAGAAAACATCATCAAAATGGTCTGCAAAAGCTTTTCACTCTGCTTGAGATAGTCTCCATCAATTTCTCTACAGTTGTATTCTAGGACTCCTGGCAGTGCATCACAAATTCCTCGCTGTGTATTCAGGCATATCCCATTCATTGATGGTTCTCAAGTTATATCACCTGCATCCAGCTAAGCAGAGGCTATGGAACGGCTTCAGGGCAAATCCACTCCCAAAATGAAAGAGAATGAGAGGAACATGAAGGACGAATTGAAGGGAGATATGGGTGAGATCACATTGAACCCCCTGTTATCCAGCTAACAAACACTGAGCTTTCAGCAAGTATTGGGCTCCATACTCGCCCATCTGTATGTAGGGCAGTAAGGGGATACGACAGGACTGCTCATTGCAAGTAGAGATGATGGGGGCTGCACAATGTAGCTCCACTTGAAACAGATGAGGGAGAGACTCTTTTCATAAGGCAACATCCCAATCATTTGTGTCCAGGAAAGCCAGCTCAAGTTTTGGGCAATCAACTGCATGTTGCAGCACCAACTAATTTAGCCTTGCAGCAGTAGCTGCAGACATCCCTATGAAAGATGTGCTTGTGCCAAGCCAGACACCACACCAGATTTCTGACAGATAAGAATTAAAATACAGCCCACTAATCTCCTGGCAATCAGATTGGTAATGGTACCAAGTCCAAAGATGTGTGGGTTAGATTGATAGGCCATGAAAAATTGATCCTTAGTGTCAGGGGAATTAGCAGAGTGGATGAGTAGGGTTACAGGGATAGGGCCTGGGAGGGATTGTTGCCAGTGCAAGCTCAATGAGCTGAACGTCCTCCTTCTGCACTGCAGAACTCTATGATTCTCTATCTGGGTTTAAGCAGGTACTTTCACAAGTTATAATGGTAGACAGAAAAGAGTTAAGATTGACAAGAGCAGTTCAGCCTCATCATCAAGAGAACTTACATTTAAATAATGGGAAACACTGACTACCCTTAGGATAACCAAGAGCAGCTTGACTGTTATTAACAACCTGCTTTCTTACCACCACATAAAATTGCCAAGATCCTATAGACAATAACTTCTTGGGTTTCGAAGGGGGACTGAGTTCTAAAATCATTATCTTCGCTTATAACTCTCCTCAAAAGAGAAAAAGATTCAGAAACCCTAACACCCCCAATAGTTTCTTCCCTAGAAAGATGGATTTTGAATACAATCAGGTCACTTAAACATCACTCACATTACAGGCAAGGAGGATGTCATTGCTGGCTCCCTATCCTGAGTTAAACCTCAAAAATGCAGCAAGAAACTGCCTCACATCTGCTAGCTGTGTGCTTGACTTACTTTAATGAATGAGAGAATGAATGTATACCTCTGTACTTCTCTGTTTTCTTTCACAAGACCACATGAAAAGAAAAATGAAATAGAATTCATTTTTTCCCAAGGGCGAAGGGATTATGTCAATAAGACATGAAAAGGAACCAAAATTGTATGCATCAAAACTTAATTTGATTTCTCTCTTTTACAATGGGCTTCTACTGAACCAAAAGAACAGCAGCTAAAGGTCACTTGACTCAGACGATTGACATCTTGGAGCTACCAACAGAAATTACAAGAACAAAAGAGTTCCACTCTCATCATTGCAGAATCACATGTGCCATTGTAAGATCACATTATAATCATGAAAGACAACTAACAGAGAAACTGGTGCCCTCAAGTGAGGTGATAACAAAGACAGAGAAATTACACCTGAAGAAATATTTGCAGACATCATTTTGATCTTCAGGGGAATAATGGATTCTGGCCAGAAGCACTGAAACTGTTGCACAGCTGCAATTAAGTCATTAAGCCATATCATATAAATCTATGCTTCTAGCTTTTTAGATTATTTAAACATTACATTTCTAGCCTCACAGTTCAGACTGCTGATTCAACACCAGTCAGAAAGAACTCCAGCAGATCTTTTGGCTGACCAAACAGCCGGCCACCATCTCTCACTTCCTCACAGGCCATTTGGTTTTAAAAGTCTTTGATCATCACCTGCCGATAGGTCTAAGACTGATGAAGGGACTAACCCGAAAGCTTGTGAGTCTATTATCAAATAAATTGGTTGGACTAAAACCTGGTGTTGTCAGACTTTTTACTGTGATAGGTCTAAGCACAGAAAGCCTATCATGCAGTATCATAATTTCTTCTAAGGATTTTTGTGTTGTCTCTACCTCAGCTGGACTGAACTCCGCCAAAAAGGAAACACCTTCCAGACCTTGACTTCTCAGGCTTTGGAAATCACGTAAACTAATGTTCATTTCTGTGCCTCTCCTACGCTGGTGTTCATAATTGTAATTCTTCCTTACAATCTGCCACTCTTCCCCTTACAGTATATGAATATGTGTGTCTGTGAGATTGTGAACCCTCCCCAGTCCCCCATCCCTCCTGCTTTGTATGTGAATAAACTAACCTTCTTAGTTAATCATAACACAAGTTTGTTGCAAGTTAATATTAAATTGGATCGTACAAACTGAGGCTATTGAGAAACATGCCAAGCCTATTTTAAAAATAAATCAAAAACACATCTCCTTACGCACAGATGGGAAGGGATAAAGAAGATCAGCTTCTCCTTCTCTTGTCCATAACACTTGGTTTCTTGGTTTGTTCCTGTCATTGCTAGGGAAGACTATCTCTTTGCTGCTCCTCAGCCAACTATAGATCTACGTCTGAGCACTGGTGTTGAGATTATACCTGCTGTTGATGGTTGGATAAGAAACCCAGGAATAAAATGTCAATGAAGTGATTGCCTTACAAAATCATAGATATCGTGGATATACATTGGATACATTTCTGGGTTTCACATGCATTATTATCTTTCCCTCCACTCTTGTCGAATCCCTATGTCACTCCCCCCCCCGCTCTTAATGCATCTCAGTATTATAATTCAGCTCTATATGAATATCTTTAACAAACAAAACTATTATTCTGCTCTTTGCACTTATAGCTGTTAAACTTAAGGATTTGCCTTTTACTGGGCAAAGCCCAAGACTCCACTCCTGTCTTTAGTATTCAGCAATCACATTCTAATGCAGCTAATTGCAGCTGCAAAATAAACTAATTCGGAGTCAGAATTCCTTCGATTATTCAATGGCCATTGATCAGCAAAAACAGGTCTAAAACTGATCGAGTCTTAAAGGTCGCAATTACAGGAATTGTGTAACTATCCTTGGAGCGCTACAAGAATTAAACAAGATGTCAGATGGAAAATATATGTTGTTATTGTTTTGGAATAAAATATTGAAGGTTAAGGGGCTTCCTGATACTAAGTTGTGCTTTAAAATGTACAAGCAGCCACTTCTCTGATTTGTTTTTGCTTAGGTTGTGACCAAAATAACAACAGCAATTTGCTTTCTAAAGGCTGTGATGACTATCACCACAGAAGCAGTTTTGATGAGGGAACCTCTACTGGAACATGCAAGTACAGGAATTAGAATTAGCACAAACAGAAATCATTGGTGATAGGGCCGTATGCTAATCTGTACTTAATCCATCAAATAAAGAGAAACTATGGCTTTTGTGCACAGGCTGCAGGTACCAATAGTCATCCCAGAGTTTGGGGATACCTTCCTGCAGGTTCTCCAGGAAGCTGCATGGAAACAGGAGGATACCCCCCTCCTGACGGATGGCAAGAAGGGAACGGCTCAGCCTGCCTGAACAAACAAGCCTGGATGGAGATTGCAGAGGAGGGCATTAGTTATGGGGTCTGATGCATGAAATGGGTTAGAGCTCACCTATGATCTACCCAAGGTAAGTTTCCTCTTTGGGGCTTGCATTTGACAATGCAAGAAGTTTTAACTTATTGGGGAGGGAATTATCATCCAATTGGTGACAAAGGGTGTGAAAGAAACAGCATTGTTCTGTGAGAAGGCAGGGGTACATCATAGTGAGAGGAGTCCAGCTGTCTGTGTTCACTCCCACACAGTCCCTCAAGCACATTCGTAATCCCCCCATCACGTTCTAAAGTGATGCCACTTGCATATTATGTTGTTATATTAGCCTCATTGGATGGTTAACAGTGTTCCACTTGCTATTTGCAGGAGAAACAGACAAACAACAGGAAAGAAACAATCAAAACTAGCAGCAGAACTCAGGGGTCAGCCAGCTATCTCTTACAAGGGCCAGGGATCCTCAGACTGCCACAACATTCCTCCATAGCCTTCACCATCACAAATATGCCCACGTCAGTGTGTAAGTGCTCGTGATTAGATTCAGGATCACAGACTGCTGAACACATCACAGGTGCAACTGAGCAGGTTATGGAGGCTGTGATAGCTGAAGGACTGTGAGAGGCCTGGTCCATGCTGAACACCTGGCTGATGACGCAATGGGCAAAGGGGGAAGTGCTGGTAACTTGGGCGTGCAGCCTATTAAGTCAATTTAAATGCATGGAATGGTGAAATCAGGCCCGATGACTCAAATCGAGAATAGCACCAGGGTCTCTGGCATTGTGAGGTAGCGGTGCTAATCACTGTGCCATGGGTGCCACCCCAGGCAAAAGCTGACCTTCATCTCCAAATCCAGATTCCTGCTCTTCACTGTCCAAGCAGCTCTCAGCCTCCTCCATGTCTCCCACTTCCTTCTTTGAAGCTCCAGGTTACAAACAGTGCAGCTGATAATGATGATGCAGGGACCCTTTATGGAGAGTACTACAGAGCCCCACCTGAGCAAACTAAACATCAGAGATGCATCTCCATGGTGCCAATAGTCTACTCAATGAAAGATCGCATCTTATGTACCGCATTGTCATTCAGAAGACAATGCATGAGTGTCAGGAGCCATTGTTTGAGTGAGTACACTTTATCCCCAAACAATCACTGTAATTGCTGAGTCCCTTCCCTTCCTAGGAGACTCAAGATGTGTGAGTTATAGGATTTTCCAGGGTACTTGGCAAAAATGTACACGATGTGCTTCTGATGACAACAGAACATTTTATCATTCAAGAGGTGGAACCCTTCCCTGTTAATGAACATAAGGGGCTGCTGCCGCAGAGCTCTTGTGCAATCTATTGCACCCTGTACTTTAGGGAAGCCGCGGGGTTAACTTGTGTGTTAACTTTGCGCAACGATGCACTTTACTGCAGATGGCATTTTCCACCTCCTTGAAACATGCCAGTACTCCTTGAGGACTGTGAGATGCAGTGAAGGTCTCACGTGGATCCCTGGAACAACACACAGAGAAAAGATTGAACATGGCGGTGATCTTCAGGGTTATTGGCCGGACATGTCCTCAGTCCATGGGGTATTAGATTCTCCCACAGAATGTGGCAGATAGGATCCATAAGATCTTTTCAGGAGTGCAGGCATGTGCAGCACTGTCTTTTGTTCACCTCCAGAGGGGAAAGTATGCAGTAGACTCATAGTCATGTCATTCACCTCTATGGATGAGTGCAACCTCCTCATACTTTATGTGTTGCTGGAGTTCCCCTGGATCATGGGCTTAAGCCTGGGCCTCCCCTCAAAGCTGGGCAAGTTTCCACTGATACAAGTGTTTGGGTCCCTGCAGGTAGATTGCCCTTTAGTTATTCTCTCCAGCCTCTCCTAGTAATCCTGAATCCTATTGTAATTGTGGTTAACATTCCAGCCTTCCCACCTGAACACATAACAGGTTGCAAATGTCTCCCTTAACAATGACCATATCACCTACAGCCCAATACCAAACCAGACAAGTCCATGGCCACGGCCTGCAAGACCACGATCACACCTTGCACACCAAGCTGGAGCTTTATCCCATTCGGCACACAGCCCTTGGCCTTCCCCGGAATGAACTACAATGTACTTACCATGCATAGCCTTGTAGCATGGCCCACAAAACCCCAGGACTGGCTTTAATCACTCTTCCATGAGCCTCCCCACGGCCTGTTCCTCACGTGCAAACTTTTTCCCTCTCCCAATCCACAAGTCTCTGTGAAACCAACGTCTTATGTGCAAGCCTTTCCCCTTCCCCATCTCCATTAGTCTCTGTGAAACCTATCCTGCTTGTGCTACTAGGACAGCTCACCCTCATGTTCTGGAATCAGCTTGTATCTCCTCTCATTCATACAATTCCCATCTGCCCCTTTCTATATCTGTGTTCTAGCCTTCTATATGAGGCTCCAGACTCTCCATCTCTTTGGCTGGTATAGTTATGAAGTGGAGATGCAGTGTTGGACTGGGATAAACACAGTTTGAAGTCTTACAACACAAGGTTAAAGTCCAACAGGTTTATTTGGTAGTAAACACCAGTAACTTTCAGAGAGCTGCTCCTTCGTCAGGTGAGTGGGGAGTTCTGATCACAAACAGGGCATAATACATAATGCCATATTTGTGATCAGAACTCCTCACTCACCTGATGAAGGAGGCAGCACTCTGAAAGCTAGTGGTGTTGGACTTTATGATGTGGAGATGCCAGCGTTGGACTGGGGTAAACACAGTAAGAAGTCTGACAACACCAGGTTTAAGTCCAACTGATTTATTTGATAGTAAACTTGTGAGCTTACTTGTAAGCTTGTGAGTTTACTATCAAATAAATCGGTCGGACTTAAACCTGATGTTGTCAGACTTCTTATGTGTTGGACTTTAACCTGGTGTTGTGAGACTTCTTACTGGTAATGTTGCCCCACTCTCCAACCCTGTCATTGCCCATTGTCCATCTATGTCTTCTTCTTTCACCCCTCTTCAACCCCTCCTTTCCCCCTCCACTTTGCCCCCATTGCCCATTGATTCCAGTGTTTCACTCCCACCAATATAATGCCTCACTAGCATTAGTGAGAACCTGGAGCAGTGCTCTTGGAGGTTGGCTTTGGATACCTCCCCTCAAACTCAAGAATAAAGTGAGGGTCAATGGCTGCATGCCACTTATTTTCAAATGTGATTAGACTGTTCTAATTTCCCACTGATGTTGTGCAAGATTGGGACCAGAAACATAATTTCAGCGAATGGCATTGATCTTGAGGAATTCATGACATGGTAATGAATGCAAATAACATTCCCAACATGGGAAACCCAGCCTGCCAACAGTTCGCTATGAAAGTAGCACAAGCAAAGTTCCAAACAGATTTTTCATCGGTGGGAATTCCATTATTTCCGTCTTTCCAAAATTCCTGCTCCTGCCTACCACAAAGCCTCGTAAGTACCGGTAACTCCGGAAAATTCCATCCATGCAGCATCCTTTTACCCGTTATAGAATCATAGAAGTTAACAACATGGAAACAGGCCCTTCAGCCCAATTTGTCCTTGCTACCCCTTTGTTTTTAACCACTAAGCTAGTCCCAATTGCCCTCATTTGGCCCGTATTCCTGTACATCCATTTTACCCATCTAACTGTCAACATTTTTTTTTCAAAGACAAAATTGTACGCACCTCTACTACCAACCCAGGCAGCTTGTTTCAGACTCTCCCCACCTTCTGTGGACTCTTTTGTATCTCTCCCCTCTCACCTTAAACCTATGCCCTCTAGTTTTAGACTCCCCTGCCTTTGGGAAAAGATAATGACTATCCACCTGATCTACACCCTTCATTATTTTATAAACCTCTGTAAGATCACCCTTTAGCCTCCTACACCCCAGAGAAAGAAGTCTCAGTCAATCCAGCCTCTCCTTATAACTCAAACTATCAAGTCCTGGTGGCATCCAAGTAATTTTTTTATGCACTCTTTCGAGTTTAGTAATATCTTTTCTATAATAGGATGACCAGAAGCGTACACAGTATTCCAATTGCAGCCTTACCAATGTCTTGTACAACGCCATAAAGCTTTCTGAACTATCTGCTGCAAATCAGAAGATGTCCATTAATATGTGTTTTCTTTACTTCATAGTAAGAGTGCACAGTGATTAGCACTGCTGCTTCACAACGCCAGGGAACTGGATTCAATTCCAGCCTTGGGTGACTGTCTGAGTGGGTTTCCTCCAGGTGCTCCGGTTTCCTCTCACAGCCTGGAGATGAGCAGATTAGATTGATTGGCCATATTAAATCCCCTTTAGTGACGCAGAATGTGTAGGTTAGATGGATTAGTCATGGTAAATGCAAAGATTACAGCGATAGAGCAGAGTGGTGGGCCTGGGTAAGATATTCTCTCGGTGAGTCAGTGCAGGTTCGATGGACCAAATGCCTCCTTCTGCACTGTAGGGATTCTATGATTCTATGACAAGATTATTCATGCAGCAGAATGCTTTATTATGCCACCAACATTGTGATCGAGTATATAATATCGATCCAAACCCCTATAACAACTAAATGGATGCACCTGTCGTTGTGTGATAAATGCTTCTCTCTCTTTCCTCATCCTTCTTAAAATGGCTCACATAGCTTGGCAAAAATAAATCTAAAACACAGTTCTACCCAGTGGGAGTAATGATCAGCCAGGCTACAAATTGTGGAATTAGAATCATTGTTAAAATTTAAAATCAGGGGCTTTGTTAAAGCTTTACATATATTGCAGAACAGCTTTCCTTTCCTGATGTAATTGTAATTTTTTTGATACTCTGCCATGGTACTTGGTACCAGAAGTGCCCTAGACCTTAGGAGGTTAAGCACTAATTTTCATAATTGCTGCACTACATGTCATATTTAGTGATACTGTGGTATGCAAGTCCTCAAAGGATTCTAAATTCTGCTCAATCTGCCATTTTCAATAAAGCATTAATTTCCAAAGACCAAATGCAGTCAAAAAACAATTACCGTTTTGATGACAGTTTCTCCACAGAGACTGTCGTAGTCAAGCCAAGAAGGTTTAGTGACATATCTTGATTTCAATCAACACGGCTTGTTTTCATACAGATGCTGCAAATTATTTGTTCCATTAAACATTTAAACACACCAAAGGACATTGCTGTGACATTTTTCTATAATTAAGAAATAAATTACAACCAGCTGAAGCCATTGGATGAGTGATTATGCTTGTTGAAAAACTCAGTCGCATTTTTCCAGAAAAATAAATAATGGAAAACATTATAGCCCTTGAGAACTAGTCATGGAGGTCACAGGTTATAGTCAGCAATTGGGTGCTGTTACAAAACCCACACTTTTATCAAAATATACAGTATTTAATGAATGGGCTTAAACCACTGGATAAGTGCAAAGACTGAAGAAGAACATTTTTAAATGGCTAAACAGCATTTTCTAAAATGGCTGAATTCTGCATAACTGTACCCCACAAATTTCAAAGCCATTAGAACAGGGTCAGGTTGTCTAGAGATAGCCCACCGAAGACAATCAATTTAGAACGATTCATCTCTTGAACAACAAAGATCCAGGTTAGCATCTGTGTAGTCAGATAGGTATGGACCAAGCCATTAGCATCAATCAATATGGACAATGGACCTGGCTGAGAGACGATCTCCTCTCGCAGTAATCCAATTGTTTTTTTGAGCAATAGACCTGGAATCAACTTTCATGACCATATTTGGGTAACTGATCAGCTTGTGGGGAAAATCATGCAATGAGCCAACTAGCTCTCTCTGCATTTTAAGAAGCTGCTTTTCTCCAGGATAGTCCAAAGAAGATCAAACACAGTTTGAGTGCAAGATCATAAATGTGCCAAGTGGGTACTCTCTCTCACTGTCTTTCACGGTCTCCAGAACTCCTGCAGCCTTGTGCTGTGCCTGTTGGTTGACCAGATACATGCTGCGGGCAGCATTTTAAAGAATCAACCCCGTAGCTGCTGACTCCAGAAGAAAAGCTAAAAATCGTCCATCAGCAGAACCCAGGAAGACTATCGAGCCCGGTCTGAAGCAATGTCTGCAACTGACTTTTTCTGGACTCTTCAACAATTCAACTTCACCTTCCACTTTATGCCTTCTGTCTTTTATGTGTGTGTATGAACCCTTGAACTCTTGTGTGAGTGAGAGTCAATGTTTTGATGCTTTATTTAGACATGTTGTAAATTTAATCCCATTTCCTCTTGTTTTAAAACTTACAAGAAAGCCTGTATGTGCATGCATTTTTACAGTCACAAGAGTATAGCAGGTAAACATTCATGGAATTGGCAAGAAAATTCCTTAAAACAATACTTGTTGTGGTTAAGCGGGGAACAAAAAAAGAATGGAGCCATTGGTTTACTTCTCACCTAACCATAACAGTTATAACATCTCACAAGTTACGATCTGTATTAGGACACCCAACGAGAGTATGGTTTTCTTTTTCCCCAAATTTACCACCCCTATCAGGTTGTTTATATGTAACAGATGCAAAGAAATGTGGCACCATTCCTTGATAATAAATCCAGAAGGAGATTACAGTGAGCATCATTCTTTCAGTATCAACTTTTTGTTCTTGTCAAGTATTTCTAACAACAACCAACGTCAGTTCCATGATGAAGGACATAGATGGCTGAAGCAAGAAAAATGAGGAAACTACCCAAGGTTTCTTCAGAAGGCCGGTAGAAAACATTGAAAATAATTTCCAAAAATGAATAGTTCAATATGATGATCAAGTAGAACAGGGTATATTGTTGTTTGAACACCAGTGAATGTGTGGCTCTAGATGCAGAGCGACTTGGTTTACATATTTAACGTGAAATAGCAGAGATGGATTTGGTATTCAACATTTTCATGTGATAGGAAATCCATGTTATTAGAAAAGTGCCATCAAGTTATCTGACGACATCTTTTTAGGGGTTTGAGAACAATATCTGCTTCGTTTGAGACTGAGAACACACCCCACCCATCACCCTTTGAGAATATTACACAGTGAGTTATTCCTTGATTGACAGTTCTGCCAAATTCATCAGTCATTTTTTTTAATACACTTTAGAAATCATAGAATCCTCGGATCACTACAGAGCAGAAGAGGATATTCCCCTCATCGAGTCTACACCAACTCTCTGACAGGGTGTCTTACCCAAGCATTCTCCCCCACCTTATCCCTGTAACTCCGCACATTTACCATGGCTAATCCATCTAACCTACATGTCTTGAGACATTAAGGGACAATTTATCTTCCCCAGTCACATAACCTGCAAATATTTGGACCACAGGGACAAACCGGAGCATCTGAAGGAAACCCAGGCAGACAGGGGCAGGCATGAAGTGACACGTTGGCACAATGGTTAGCACTGCTGCCTCATAGTGCCAGGGACCTGGGTTCAATTCCGGCCTTGGGTCACCATCTGTGCAGAGTCTTCATGTTCTCCCTGTGTTTGCATCAGATTCCTCTGGGTCCTCCCACAGTCCAAAAAACATGCGGTTAGGTGAATTGACCATGCTAAATTCTCCCTCTGTGTATCTGAATAGACACTGAAATGTGGCAATGGTGGGGGGGTGGATTTTCACACTAAATTCATTGCAGTGTTAATGTAAGCTTACTTGTGACACTAATTAATAAAAGAGTGTGCATACTCCACACAGACAGTCACCCAAGGCTGGAATTGAACCTATGTTCCTGGCACTGTGAGGCAGTAGCGCTAAACACTGTACCACTATGCCACCAAATATAGTTGAAAAGTTTATGCTATTAATTTCCTCAAGAAAACTTCTCTGACAGGATTTCTCCACATTGTCATTTAAGATACACAAAGCTCATTATGATTGTACTGAGGCACATTTAAGTTTAATGCACATATCTTTTATTCAGGTCACCTCAGGCTGTAATGTAGATAATTACAGTTACAAATGTTCTTCGGGACACTGTTCTTTAATTTATCTGTATTCTTCGCACTTGTTCAGCAAAAAGGAATTTATCGATTTCTTTCTACAGATCGACCCCTGTAATTGGTTACAAAACAACACCAAAGTTATTTGTTATGTTCGTAGAACATGAAAGGAATTATTTCAGTAGAATGTCTTTCTTAATGCTCTCAGGCCATCAGCGACTTATTTTTCTTCGCCATGCCAGTATTTCAACGTCGGTTTAGAAGTTGATTGGCTTCTTTGGGATTAGGGCTGCTTACCTTCCCGAAAGGGAAGTCTCATTATTTCTTCAGTGGTTGGCTTGATTTGTTTTGTTGTTGGCTTGGAATCCTGTCAACATCAAATTCATAAAGGAGGTTACATTAGCTGGTTTCCGTTGTGGAAATGCGCTTAATTCCAAAATGTAATGTGTTGTCAACATTCAGTCATGGAGCTGGATTTTGCAGCTTGCTCCCCTCCACTGGGGCCATTTGTGACAGGCAGACACGTAAAATATGATGGGTGGGTAACCCCATTGCTTTGCCGCCCAATGCTAACCTGATCCACATGATACGAGGGGGGGCAAAACATCCTGCCCTTAGGCTGATTGAAGCCCTTATGTAGCCAATGAGTGATAGTCTCTGCCAGTTTACGCAACAATAAAGAATTACCCTATGCTTTAAAGGCTTTTTAAAAATTACAACTAAGTTTAATTGCTTGACCAACTAGTACTTTAGTCATGCGTAAATTAGCTCATAATGTCCACTACTGCAGGATTGTTGTCAGATCATCTTGTTTGTGCATTGTTATTCCCCCTTATTTCGTACAGTAGCTGACGTATAGCACTGGTGGTTACTTGTACACTTAAAATATTTCTTAGGACTACCTTGTTCTTTTTACTGATACTACAAACAACATTCATTCTTGTTGCTGTCTTTCAGTGGAGTTCTGTGCAATTGCCCTCTTGGGGAATCATCTCACACCCAAGACAAGGACCAGCACTTCTAACCTGTTATGAATCAAATAAAAGTTTGGGCTTTGTGCTGTTCTATTATTTGTAACTAGACTACATTTCTTGCCTGCACATCTTTCAGATCTATCACAGACTTGACCCAGTTGAAAAGTTTTTTTGACAGCTTTTTAATAACCATGCCCTCTGCTAACATGACTCTGGCATTTTTTAACCCCTTCATATTTTTTGCACTCAAAATGTACAATCACTCAGCATGTGGCTATTTACTTTTGGTGAATCTGATTGTTCAAATGGCTGCTACAGTTCTCTCTGTATCTGCAGTGTTGCATAAAGTCCTCACTCACCTGCTGTGAATGTTAACAACTGGGAGCTTGTCAAGAATATGTAGTTTGGAATATTCGGGATGGTCAATCGTACACATTGGTCTGGGGGTTCTGATCAGTTGCTCTGTAATTTTTTTTGGAATTCATCCAGAATCAATGAATGAACAAAACAGATTGTAAAATTGCGTTCGGCACACCTCGCTTTTCTGTGATCTCTTCAGTTCTAAATAACATTATGCTAGGAACCTGATCTGCCCATAAAACTGGCCATGACTCCAGGTGAACTGATTACCATTGGGAGTTTTCACTAATTGCTCTCGTTTGCAAAGCTTTCGAAGTGGCGATAAAAATTAAACTGAATCTTTTGGCTGCCATGATATCACAGAACTGTCTATTATACACTAAGATAACTAGGAAATGATACTGTACATTTTTAAAATGTCATTTTCAACATGAAACATTAGGTCACCAGAACTTCAGCAATTTCGTTTGTGAAAAACACAATTTCGGCTCTATTATTTGAATTATCACTCAAATAAATCAAGGAATATTTTCAATGTTTTAAAAAATATATCCCAGTTGTGATGGTTCATGGTAGATTTTATATTTGGTGATAGTTTAATGAATTCTAGAGTGATTTGGATTGGAATAGTTTCAAATGAAGCCCTATCCCATTCCATGTGAATAGATTCTCACGGTAACTTCACTGCTGTTTTAATGTAAGCTTACTTGTGACACTAATAAACAAACTTTAAATTTAAAGGAGTATTACAACTAACGTTTCTCCGAAATCTCAGCAACAATTGCTACAAAATGTGTTCTTTGGTAAGGTTTCTTTTTCTCTTGTTAGTTTTGTTGTGGAACATATATTGGATTGATGCCTTGTTGATGTACTTTTATGTTTATTGCCACTGCTTTACTGGAAAACAAAGTGACCATAATATGAAGTGTGACTGAAGTGACTAAACAGGAAATGTCACAGAAAGCCTCCATATGTGAAAGCTGACACACGTCCTATTTATCAAACATAACTTTATAGAAATCAAGGGAACATTTGCTATATGCTGTGATGACAATGATAGATTATGGTTTTGGAACACTGAGAAGTTGGACTTTAATTTTGTACAACATTCAAAGATTTTGTGATTGAAAAAATAAATTGCCAGTAGCCATTATTGATTGGTCTGACTATCAAGGAAAATGACATTTCTCTCCAGTTTAGGTAAATTGCAATTTCTGAGTTTCGGCTAAATGAACTTTAAAGTTGTATAACATTTAATGATTTTATGATAGAAAAATAATTTGCAAGTAACTACTATTGATTGCTTTTGCTAATAGCAAAATGTCAATTCTCCGCAGTTCTAGTTTCTTGTGAGATGTGTAATGAGCTAAAAATCAACAGAAAACTTCGTGTAATATTGCTGATATCTTTCAGCTGAGATTTTTCCCTGAATCTTAAGTTTTATTTGCACAAGCATCTTCTTGAGTTGCCTTTCCCCTTTTTCAGCCCCTTCTACGTACAAATTCTCCTCGTGTCTGCATGGGTTTCCTCCGGGTACTCCGGTTTCCTCCCACAGTCCAAAGATGTGCAGGTTAGGTTGATTGGCTGTGCTAAAAAAAAATTGTCCCTTAGTGTCCAGAGATGTGTAGGTTAGAGGGATTAGTGGGTATAATATGTAAGGATCTGGGGGTAGGGCCTGGATAGGATTGTGATCTATCTAGCACACTTGAATTAGTATTTGCTTTGCTCAAAATGCATTTGCTCTGCAATGAAAAAGAAAGAAATGTGCATCTTTGTATAGATGTATGGCATCTGTCATGACTGTAGGACATAGGAAAGCACTTCACAGCCAATAAAATATGTAAGAAGTGTGATCATATTGCAATGGAAGGAAACACAATAGTCAATTTATGCCTAAACTCAGGATTACTTCCAGCCCCATGTGCAAGTGAATATAGAAATAGGGGAATTGAGTAATTAAACATATAACTGGAAAGTTGATGTAGGAAGGAAGGCATCAGATTTCTTAGACGTTGTGATTGATTTTGGGGAGGGTGGAACCTGTGCAAATTGGATGGTCTACACCAGAACAAGATTGGGACAAAAATCCTCACAGAAAAATTTGCTAGTATTTTTTCTACTGGGGTTGGGGGCAAGCTTGAACTACATTGGCAGGGATGTGTAATATTGAGAGCGGATTCAGAACATGGTATGTGAGATGTGAGTATTAATGAGTGAGTCTGAAAGGCAAAAGCAGCACAGATTAAAAGGGATTTGGCAATGTTAAAAGGTATACACGCAAATACAAAGCGTGTAGTAGATAAAACCAATGAGTTGAGAACACAGATAGACACATGGCGCTATAATATCGTTGCTATAATATCGTCACTATAACAGAAACTTGTCTTAAAGAGGGGCAAAAATTCAAAGTGTTGAATTTGCATAAAAACTGGAGTAAATAGCACTGGTTTTTAAAGTGGGAGTTTTACAAAGAATCTCACACTTTGTGATTCACTCCAGAATTCAGTGGATGGGGCCCATCCCTGATGGAAGGGCATAAACACTGAGCGGGCCACTGCACATGTGCTGATCTGTCAGGACTAAGACAGGTGGCCCTGTCTTCCGACCTCCCAACTGCTGGCCAGCCCCATGACCCCCACAACTCCAACCCTCTCGATCCTCCATGGCTGATCTCCAGGACATCTCCAGGCAGAAACCCCCATCTGGCCCACCTCAATCTCCTGTTACCCCCACCTCCCCCCCAACCCCCCAGGCTGATCCCACCTCTCGTTATTCCCACCGGCAGTGCCCAAGCACCACCGCCCCCCCAACCACCACATCCCACAATCGCCGGCCTTGCTCCCACTATCACTCAGCCCAAATTCAGAATGGCTGCTCTTGCTGGCCAATCTTGCCCCATTAGGGCCTTGCCCCAATAGTCCCCACCTTTGGCACTGTCTTATGCTTGGTGGGCAGTGCCAAGGTGCCCCCGGTCATTTACGCTTTGTCCATGGGCTATGCCAAGGAGCCCAGCGGGCACCACCTAGTGCCTGACCCTCAGGGGGCCTTGATTGCCCCCTGCTTCACTCCAACCGGGTCAATCCACCAGTTCCCTGTTAGTGGAAAGCTAAACCCGCTGGAGTGAAATACACATAGCCGGTGGGGGAGGAGGGGGGTCATGTGGGGTTGGGCAGGGGGTTGCGCAGAGAGAGGCTATTGGGCCTGGAGACTTCAGTCTCGGGCCTGCTAATTATATTTAAATCAAATTAAAATCAGAGTCTGAATATATACCACAGCTCCGTGCTGATTTCCGGTGCGGAGCTCAAGGTGCTGGGATTTCGGCACTGGGAGATACGCCCAGGTCTTGACACCCAGCTCAAATTGTGAGAATCAGGCAGTGCCATAATCTCCTCACCTGCTGTGCTAAAAAAAACCAGCACAGCAGGATGGGAGAACCACCCCCAGAATTTTCAGGCAGAAGACTGAGGGGGCAAAAAGAATGATGATATAGCATTAATGGTTAAATAATTAATACAGCTGTGAGGAGAAATGATATACCAAATAAAATCTCAATGAACTCAGAAAAATAAAAAGTGCCCACCGTGCTAAAAGTGTACTATAGATCCCAAAATAGTGGAAGTTCGAACAGCAAATAAAAAGACAGATTTTTAAGTCCAAAAACAATAGGAGTATTAATCACTGGGGACTTAGCTACCCGAATACCTACTGGGATACGATCAGTGTAAAGGGCACAAAGTTCTTGAACTGTATTCAAGAGAAATTTTTTCGTCAACATGTAAGAAGCCCAATGAGAGGGGATACAATTCTAGATTTACACCAAAAGTCTCCAACCTCAAAAAAATGGCTGGGATTTCTCAATGCTGTTTCAATGAATGGAGCTGAGTTCCAAATTCTCCGTTTCCGCTGGCAGTGGGATGGGCACAGACAGATCAGATAATTCCACCCACAGTCATAAAGAATGAAGCTGCATAAGTGGGTGAAATATCAGTGGAGCACCATTTTGGAGATAGTAGTCATAATGTAATTAGATTTAGCATAATTATGGAAAAGAATAAAGATAAAACAGGAGCAAAAGTTGTAAATTGGGAAAATATCAATTTTACAAAGCTGAGAGATATGCTGGAAAGAATGTACTGGATACAGCTATTTGAAGGAAAAATTGTATCAAATCAGTGGGAGACATTCAAAGACACAATTCTACGGACACAGTGTGGATATGTCCCCGCATAGAAAATGGCAAGAACTGCCAAATCTAGACCCCCTGATTATCCAGATGCATACAGGTCATGGTAATGTAGAAAAAGAAAGCTAAATAAATATTATCTTATATATTATGTTAATATATAATATATTATATATTAATGTAAAGACTTAATATTATAGAAAGCCGAGAGGAGTTTAGAAAGTTCAGGGATAAAGTAAAATGGAAGTTAGGAAAGAAAAGAAAGGAAATATAAAATGTTGGCAGGTAAAATCAAAGAAAATCCTAAGGTGAATCCTAAGATATTTTACCAATACATTAAGAGCAAGAGAGCAACAAAGGAAAAGGTAGTGCCTATCAGAGATGTACCTTTTAACTTGTGGGCTGATTCAGAAGTTGTGGGCAGGTTTCTCAATGAGTATTTTGTCTATCTTCACAAAGGAGGGGGAAAATGCAGATATTCTAGTTCAATATTGCTACACTAAGCATAGTGAGAGAGGAAGCAATAGAGGACTAGCATCCTTGAAGTTGGGCTAATCACCAGGGCTGGATGGATTGTATCTCAGCCTGCTTGAAGGAGCCAGTGAGGAAATAGTGGATGCTCTGATGATCATTTTCCAATCCTTGTTAGGTACACATCATGTCCCAGAGGATTGGAGGTCTGCAAATATTGTACTATTATTTAAAAAGAGTGTGAGGGATAGGCCAGAATATTATAGGCTGGTCAGACTGACTTCGGTGTGGAGAAATTATTGGAAAAGATTCTGAGAAACAAAACAAGCTGCTCACTTTGAAAGGTATAGTTAGGATAGTCAACGTGATTTTGTTAGAGGAAGATCATGTCTTACTACTGTAATAGAACTTTTTGAGGGAGTAACAAAGAGGATTGATGAGGTAGTGTTTTGGATGTGGTTTACATGGATTTCAGTAAGGTATTTACCAAGGTCCCACAAGGAAGACTGGTTGGAAGAGTGAGTTCTCAGAGGAATGGGTCAGGTTGGATCCAAAATTGGCTCAGTGACAGAAAACAAGGGGTAATGGTCAATGGATGTTTTGTGAATGGAAAATAGTGTCCATTGGTGTTCCACGGGGCTCAGTCTTGGGCCCTTGCAGTTTGTTGTATATAATTAATGATTCAAATTTAAAAGTGGAAGGCATAATTAAGAAATCTGCAAATGACACAAAACTTGGCCCTGTAGCTGATAATGAAAAGGCTAGCTGTCGACTCCAGAATAATATCAATGTTTTGGTTGAATGAGCAGAGAAGTACAACTTGAATTCAATCCAGAAAAGTGTGAGATGATGCACCTGGGAAGGTTAAACAAAGCAAGAAAATACTGAATAAATGGGAAGATACTGAGAGGAATTGAGGAAGTGAGAGACCTTGAAGTACATTTCCACAGGTCCTTGAAGGTGGAGGATAGATGGGCAAGTCAATAAACAAAGCAAAAGGAATGCTTTTCTTTATTGGGTGAAGTATTGAATACAAAAGCAGGGATGTAATGTTGGAACTGTATGCATTTATCAGCAGCATGGTGGCACAGTGGTTAGCACTGATGTGTCACAGCACCAGGGTTTCAGCTTTGGCCTTGGGTGGCAGCGTGGAGTTTACACATTTTCCCTGTGTCTGTGTGGGTTTCCTCCGGGTGTCCTGGTTTCCTGCCATGGTCCAAAGATATTTGGGTTAGATGGATTAGTCATGTTAAATTGTCACTTAGCGTCCCAAGATACGTAGATTAGATAGATTCCTGGAGTGAATACTTGGGGCTGTGGGGATAGGGCCTGGGAGGAGTGTTCTTTCGGAGAGTCAGTACAGACTCGTTGTGCCAAAATGCCTCCTTCTGCACAGCAGGAATCCTATGGATACTGTTAGGCCACACTGGAATTCTGCATACAGTTCTGGTCACCACATTACAGAAAGGACAACATTTCTCTGCAGTGAGTGCAGTGGAGATTTACAAGAATATTTCCAGGGCTTAAAAATTGCAGCTATGAGGAGAGATTGGGTGGGTTGGATTTTTTTTAGAAACCAACACTTTCTTTAGAACAGAGGAGGGCGAGGGGTAATCTAATTGACGTGTACAAAATTATGAGTGACAAAAGAATAGAAATTGAACATTTAATCCATTTTCGTCCATCGCAATGCATTTTAAAATAAAACATGGAATTCAACAGATTTCATTATAGCTCTGTACTTGTTAAAATTGATCATTTACAAGCAGCTTACAACTTTGAAACTGCAAACTTTACACAGCATCGAGCATAGAGCGAATCCTGCACTCTGAAAATAAAACATCAATAGTTTTGCCTATCCTGTTCTTATTTGTGCATCCATTTTGATACAAACCCCTGTAAATAATGCAGGTCCCCTGTGCCAAAGACCTACTCTTTACACTGAGAGATTGCCTTAAATTTTTATATTGCTCTCTTGGCATCGATCCAGCTTCTGCACATTTAAGCACAATGCAACAAGTAATTTCTTGGGGATTTGTAAGGATGTAATGGTTTGCTCATAATTGTCAGAGCAATGTTTCCACCAGTCTCTGAAGTGCAAAGATAGATAGCCTTCAGATACACTTTCATCACGATTGACTGGAAATTGTTTATATATATAAAAATAATGTTTCTGTGAAAGAATTCTGAGCTTTGAAAATTTTTGAAACCCAGATTTTCAAAAGGCCTTTTCTGGTTAGTAATTGCAGAAAAACGTAAGAAACGATTGTCTGATGGTAGATTGTGGAAATTAGTGCTTCCAGTATAATACTACAAATGGGTTTAAAGCAGGATATCAGGACAGAAGTTTGCAATGCTATTTTACAACTCTTCCCCTCTAATTCTCTATTCAAAGTTTTCTTTGGATAGTGAAGGTATGCAATGTTGCTTAAGCAATGCAGGAGCGAATCATTTATTCAATTTTTAGAGAATTAAATTAACTTTGAGCTTGCCTTGTGCAAAGGAAATTCACAGGCAAAAGGCATAATACAAATCTTCAGTGTCCAAAGTAGGAACTTATAGCAGGCACACAGTACTACATTCTCATGTCCAACACATGACCCTCTCATGCCATCAATTCAATGAGGAGAGCACGGCAACAAATAAAAATTACCACATGAGTAAAGATCAAAGACCAGATAGTTTGACTTCTACCGTACTGGCCATTGCACGATAGGATAAGTTATGGTCTAATTACAGAAATCAATCTCTATCTATTGGTCTGCGACATTCTCAGGCATGACACAGGGAAACCCCATTGATGTAGTTTTTTTTATCATTCATGGGACATGGGCATTGCTGACTGTGCAGCAATTATTACCTATCCCTACTTGGCCTTTAAAAGATGATGCTGAGTCACCTTCTTGAATTGCTGCAGTCTGTGTGCTATGGGTTGACCCACAAAGTTGTTAGGGAGGGAATTCCAAGAGGTTGACCCAGCAACTGAGAAGAGACATATCAAAGTTAGGATGGTGAGTGGCTTGGAGGGGAACTTGCAGGCATTGGTCTTCCCATGTATCTTCTGCCCTTGTCCTAAATAGAAGTGTTTGTGCATTTGGAAGGTGCTGCCAGAGGAACCTTTGGTGAATTGTTGTTTTAACATAGTTCCTTCCAAAGCCCATTTTCTGCAATACAAAACTTTTCATGTTAGGCTCATGTTTGTGAATGCTTGATGGATCTTTAAAGAAGTAAACATGGGAGGATTTTCTTGTCTCTTTAAAACAGACTCAGGTTGCTTTAAGAGCTCCTTGATTTGATGTCATTATGGTGTGTGCTCAGCATGCTGTTTTATTTATATTCTGCAGTGCAGAGAGAGCATTTCTTCAATAAAACCTGTTGTGTATTGTTTGAATTTATGTGTGCAAACCACATTTTTTTGTTCTTTCCATTAAAACCAACAACCCCGAATATAGTTAGGACATTACAGAAAAGTAACTCCCCCAAAATGGCTAGAGTTGACTTGAATAGGAATTTAAAAATTAGAAATCTGAAGCAAGAATCCTTCTACTTCAATTTTGTCCATTTCTATTTTTAATAGTGGCAGGATTGATGGGCAGATGACTTATCAACTTGTAGTTTTCTGATAATTGCACATGTTTGCTCCTGATTATATATCCTGATTTTCAGGCCCAACCCTAACAAGCTAGATTATGTCCACTTGCAGCTGCAAAATATTCTGGCTTCCACTTTTAATTGACAAGTATCCTTCAGCCCACACAACTGCCAGGTAATTATGTTTGTAACAAGAAAGAATCTGACCATTTCTCCTTGATCTTCATTGGCATTAACATAGCTGAATCCACTACCATCTACATTTTGGGGCTTAGCACTGACGAGAAACTTAATTGGGCTAGGCATATGGCAGATGCAGTTTAATTTAGATGTATGCAAGGTGATACATTTTGGTAGATCGAACCAGGGCAGGGCTTACTCAGTTAATGGTAGGGAGTTGGGGAGAGTTATAGAACAAAGAGATCCAGGAGTGCATGCACATAGCTCATTGAAAGTGGAGTCACAGGTGGACAGAGTGTGGCGAAGGGGGTTTTCAGCGTGCTTGATTTCATTGGTCAAGACACTGAATACAGGAGTTGAGATGTCTTGTTGATGTTATACAAGACATTAATACTGTGTACAGTTCTGGTCACCCTATTATTGAAAGGATATTATTAAACCAGAAAGAATGCAGAAAAAAATTACTAAGAAGCTAGTGGGACTTGATTTGAATTATAAGGAGAGGCTGGATAGACTGGGACTATTTTTCTCTGGAGTGTAGAAGGCTGAGGGGTGATTTTATAGAGGTCTGTAAAATAATGAGGGGCATAGATCAGCTAAATAGTCAATATCTTTTCCCAAAGGTAAGGGAGTCTAAAACTAGAGGGCATAGGTTTAAGGCGACAGGGGAGAGATGCAGAAGGGTGCAGAGGGGCATTTTTTTTCTTACAGAGGGTGGTGAGTGTGTGGAACAAGCCGCCATAAGGAATAGTAGAGGCGGATACAATTTTGTCTTTTAAAGAGTGTTTCGACAGTTACATGAGTAAGATGGCTATCAAGAGATATGGGCCAAATGGGACCAATTGGGACTAGCTTAGTTGTTTCAAAAAAAGGGTGGTATGGACAAGTTGGGCCGAAGATCTGTTTCTATGCTGAAAATCTCTATGACTCTATATCAATGCTGTGGCTATAAGAACAGGCTGGGAATCCTATGACAAATATCTCACCTCATTCTCCCCAAAGCCTGCATGCCAACAACAAAATCAGGAGAGCAGTGGAATAATCCCCATTTGCCTCGATGGGTGAAGCCATCCACAAGATGCCCTGCAGCAACCCACCGAGATGTCTTCAAAAATACCCTCCAGGCCCACAGCCTCTACCATGTACAAGTACAAGGACAGTAGATGTATGGGAACATGATCACCTGCAAATTCCCCTCCAGGCTGCATGCTACCCCTTTTCAAACGATATCTTTGTCTCTGCACTGCTGCTAATCAAGCTCCTAGGACTCCCAGCCTTAAAGGATTGTGGATGTATCTGTATCAGATTGGCTGCAATGGCATCAGAAGGCCATTCACTGCCACCTTTTCAAAGGCAATTAGGAATGGGCACTAAATCCTTGCTCACATTCCATGAATTAAAAAAAAGATTAGTCATTGAAGCTTTTCAAGGAGGAGGGGAGACTTTATTTTAGCAGATATTCTATATTAATCTCAGTTGTCTGTTTCCCCGGACTTCTGAAAACCACAGGGAAAAGGAAATGAAAATGACTGGATTCATGAGGTAAGTGCCTTTACCAAATATGGATCATGGGGGGGGGGGGGGAGGCGGGGGGGGGCAAGAAGATTGCCCCATGGTTCAGCAGGCTACCCATCTAATGCCCACCTACCCTGCAATTCTGCTGCTTCCCCTAGAATCAGATACCCCTGACCACCAACACTCCCATGATCAGGACCCGTGCTGACTACCGTTCTACCCAACCTGTAATAAGACAATAAGATAAGCACCCATACCCACTCCTTTCACCACCTCCCCTCAGCCCCCTTGATTACATTTGCCCTGATAACAATCACCCACATTCCTCCATGATGTGATCACCTTCACCCTAACCACCATCTCAATCTTCAGCATGATTGGGCCTCTTTTTTCGCAGTCACCTGTATCGAACACCATCATCTCCTCCACCCTCCACTCCCCAGGAACTAGCTCCCTCCCTGACCACTATCTCTCTCTCCACTATGTTTTAATCACTGGTCATGTCAGAACCTGGCTCAGATCAGGTGCCTCCAACCACCAAAACTGGAACTGGCAATTTTGAAGCTAGTTAGCTCTAGATTGAAAATGTTTACATTGCGACTTCCAACCCAACTCAAATCTACTCTTTTTGGAGGACCAAAATCACCCCCCCATCATCTTCTAATGGAAAACTAACATTTTTTGAAGCTTCCTTGAGCCAGAGGTTCAAATAAACACACAGAATAGTATTAGTCTCACAAACGGGCTTGGGTACAAAAGGGATACATGAGAAAGTAATTTTATGATTGCTCTTTTCTGAGCAAGTCATTCTGCAGTCACAAATTACAAAATCTTTTTGCAGTTTTTAAACCAGTAAATAGGTCTTTTAACAATTATACTGCTAAATGTTTGATCAGTCTCACAAGCAGCTTTATTCCAGCCTTGCCTGTACATTGCACTCTATTTGGTTAGTTTGACATGAAGCTTGATGATTTGCCAATCTGATTTAATAATATGAGTTTCTGTTAGGAAGCCAACAATAATAATACATCAACCTTTAGCAATGTTTCAATCTGCCAGTGCGTGGAGGAAGGCTGGTGGGGGCAACATGCAAATTGTTTGGCAAATTTCCTGCCAACACATCCTGCAACAGGGTATGGTAGGCTCAATAATCATAAATAATAGAAAAACTAATCAGCAGCAATAATAGAATGAGGCATGCGTCATCATTGTTCTTCATTCTCGACCTGGCACTGGCTTGTATTTAATAATGTACTTGTTGCTACTGTTTTTCCCATCACATGAACATTTTAAGGTGTCAATCAATGCTTAGTCTCTGAATCACAGGAAGTTAACACGCAGGTACACCAAGTAATCAAATGGTTTGTAAGCCTTTACTTCAAAGGGGTTAGAATGTCTGAATAAGGAAGCCTTGCCACATTTAGATGCTTCTGCTGAAACCACGCCTGGAGTGTTTCTATACTTTCAGTCTCTTTTACCTAAAGATAGAAATGTTTGCTTTTGAGAGTGCAGCAAAAGTTCACTTTATTCATTCCTCAGAATTCTTCATGGTTGTCCTTTGAGGAGAGATAGAGTAGAATGGGTTTATATTCTCAGGAGAATGAGAGGCAATCTTATTTGAAATGTATATAATTCTCAAAGAGTTTGATAGAATAGATGATGAGAACAGGGCCAGTGAGACAAACCAGGTACCTTAGTGCTTCTCCTGTTTCTACCCTGTAATTCCTGCACCATCACCATACTTGACTCTGCCACCATTTTAACCCTCCCTCTTAATCATATATGTTTCCTCTTTTTGAGTTTCACCAATCACAGCAAGTCATAAGCAAAGTGATGATGCACACTGTTGGCATCTGTTTACAAATATAATCTTATATAAATGCAGGATGGGTCATTAATGTTAAAAGCAGCAATAGTATAATGCAATGCTAATTTGTGTAATCCCTATGGGTGGCGTGACTGTGACTATACAAAAAAATACAAATTTCACTTTAGTAGCATTATGCAATATTGTTAACTTGAGAGGCAAATATCCCATTTATCATTTACAACACTTCGCAGAAGATAACATAGATTTCTATGACTGCTTCAGCCCGCATTAAAATGTACTGCACATCGCACATTTGGATATGGTGCCAATAAGTTCACATTTGAGGGAAAGATTCAATATTTGCAACCCAGATAAACTGCACAAAACCTTTGCTATTCTTTAAAAGTTGAAGAAATTTTTCTTTTGCCTGTGTGTATGATATTATTCAATAAAATGATTTCACAGAAGTGGTATAGTTGGATTCTATTTTATCAATACTTTCACAGGGTATAAAGACAAAATAACTCTTAAGCAACAAAGCGGAATGATTGACCCACATAGGTCTTCAGTATCAGTGAGAAGCTTTGGAGCCCTCATAAGTCTATGAGCAAACCAACTTTTAAGAGGTTGGAGGGCAAAGTCTAAATGGTTCACAATTCCATTCGTGTTTTCTTTTTCAGAAAGTCTGAAGTCTCTTGATTGCTGCTTATCACTACAATATATTTTCAATATATTATGCAACATCATTTTATCGCAATATTTTAATACCTCAGAAGTCTCACAAAGAGCACCAAAATAGAATGGGACAATTGTAAGTGGATAAAAGGATAAGATGGAAGTCAATGGAAAGATTGTCGAGAATCAGGTGCAATGTAAAATAGGTAACTGACTCACCACGAGCCCATTGCATACTTATAGTCTTGGCAATCTTATTCATAATAACAAAAAATGCAAGCTGTGTACTGCTAAGGCTTGAATGGAAAGACACTTTACATTTTTGGTACTGGGTATTTCAAGGGTTAACTTTTGTCCCCAGTTACTCTATTAGATCTATTAGATATTGAACAAGCATGCTGGTCTCTTCCAAGATTGTTAGCTAGGGGTTCTGGCAACAACATTTAGGCCCCTTATAGTCAGAAATGGGAGAATTCATAATGGGGAATAAAGAATGGCTGAGGAATTAAATTCATACTTTGCTTTAACCTTCACAAAAGAAGACATGAATAATGTACCAGAAGTTCTGAGATAAAAAGTGTTTTAATGAGGAGCTGAAGGAAATCACCATTAGTCGAGAAATGGTTTTGGCGAAATTAATAGGATTGAAGGTAGATAAATCTCCAGGCCCTAATACTCTTCACACCAGAGCACTTAAGGAAGTTGCCCTGGAAGTAGTAGCTCCATTGATGGTTATTTTCCAAAATTCTTTGGACACTGACTGGTTCCTACAGATTGGAGGGTAGCTAAAATAAGGCCGCTATTCAAAAAAGGAGGTAGAGAGAAAACAAGCAATGATAGACCAGTGAGTCTAACATTGGTACTCGACGTGTTGAGAGAACCTGTTGTCAAGGATTTCATAGCTCAACTGTTGGAAGGCAGTTATATAATCAGACAAAATCAGCATGGATTTGCAGAAGGCAAATCATGCTTGACAAATCTATTTTCATTCTTTGAGGATGTTACTCAAAGTCAGGAGTTGACTGAGAAGAACGAATGGATGTGGTTTACTTCAACTTTCAGAAGACTTTTGACAAGGTCTCACATAACAGGCTACTAAGTAAAGTTAAACACATGGGATTGCAGGTAATGCCTTGAGATAGATAGAAAGCAGATAAGAAGCAAATAATTGGCACAATGGGTCTTTTTCTGATTGGCATTCAGCGACTACTGGAGTTTTGCAGGGATCTGTGCTAGAACTCCAACTATTCACATTATATATTAACGATTTGGAAGAGGGAACTAGATGTATTTTATCTCCAAATCTGCCAATGATACAAAGCTGAGTGGAAGGGTGAGTTGTGAGGAGGATGCAAAGATGTTCAGTATGATTTGGACAGGCTGAGTGTGTGGGCATGTGCATGGCAGATATAATGAATAAATGTGACGTTATCCACTTTATAAAACATAAGAATATAAGAAATAGGAGCAGGAGTAGGCCATCTAGCCCTTCGAGCCTGTCCCGCCATTCAATAAGGTCATGGCTGATCTGCAGTGGATCAGTTCCACTTTCCCGCTTTCTCCCCATAACCCTTAATTCCCATGTTTATCAGAAATCTATCTACCCATGACTCAAATATATTCAACGAGGTAGCCTCCACCACTTCAATGGGCAGAGAATTCCAGAGATTCACCACCCTTTGCGTGAAGAAGTTCCTCCTCAACTCTGTTCTAAACTGCCCCCCACCCTTAATTTGAGGCTGTGGCCTCTAGTTCTGTTTTCCTTTCCAAGCGAAAAGAAACTCTCTACGTCTACCCTATCTAGCCCCTTCATTATCTTGTAAGTCTCTATAAGATCCCCCTTCAGCTTTCTAAACACAATGAGTACAGGCCCAGTCTATTTAATCTCTCCTCATAAGCTAACCCCCTCATTTCCGGTATCAGCCTGGTGAACTTTCTCTGTACTCCCTCTAAGGCCAATATATCCTTACGCAAATAAGGGGACCAAAACTGCACACAGCACTCCAGTTGTGGCCTCATCAGTGTCTTGTACAGTTGCAGCAAGACCTCCCTGCTTTTATATTCTACCCCCCTCACGAAAAAGGCCAACATTCCATTCACCTTCTTGATCACCTGCTGTACCTGCAGACTGAGTTGTTGCAATTTGTACACAAGGACCCTCAGGTCCCTCTGCACAGTAGCATGTTGCAGCTTTTCACCCTTTAAATAATATTCCTTCCTACTATTATTTCTACCAAAATGGATAACCTCACATTTGCTAACGTTATACTCCATCTGCCAGGTCCTCGCCCACTCACTCAGCCTATCCAGATCTCTCTGCAGACTTTCTGCACCCTCCAAGCGATTCGCTTTTCCACTCATCTTCGTGTCATTAGCAAATTTTGTTACCCTACATTCAGCCCCCTCCTCCAGATCGTCTATGTATATGGTAAACAGTTGAGGCCCCAGCACCGATCCCTGCGGCACTCCACTAGTCACCAACTGCCAACCAGAAAAGCATCCATTGATTCCAACTCTCAGCTTTCTGTTAGACAACCAATCCTCAATCCGCGCTAACACTTTATCCCCAACTCCGTGTAGCTAACCTTCTGCAGCAACCTTTTGTGAGGCACCTTATCGAACGCCTTCTGGAAATCTAAAAACACCACATCCACCGGTTCCCCTCTGTCTACTGCACTAGTCACATCTTCATAAAAATCCAGTAAATTCGTTAAACACGACTTCCCCTTCACGAATCCGTGCTTCATCTGTTTGATCAAACCATTCTTTTCTAGGTGTCCTGCTATTTCTTCCTTGATGATGGATTCTAGCATTTTTCCAACTATGGACGTTAAGCTAACCGGCCTGTAGTTCCCTGCCTTTTGTCTGCTACTCTTTTTACACAGCGGTGCAACATTAGCTGTTTTTCAATCCACCGGCACTTACCCAGAGTCCAGCGAATTTTGATAAATAATTACTAAGGCATCTGCTATTACTTCTGCTATTTCTTTCAGAACCCTGGGGTGCATTCCATCCGGTCCCGGGGATTTGTCTACCTTCAGTCCCGTTAGTCCACCTACCTCTCCAGTAACAGTAATTGTATTAAGGACCTCATCTCCTACCAACCCTCTATCTTTAATATTCGGTAAGAATATTGGTACCCAGACCTTCCAGTTGCTTGCAACTTCAACACATCATCCTGCTCTCATGCCCACATGTCTGTTTGTGATCTTTTGCGAAGTTCCAGTGAAGCCAAATGCAAATTGGAGGAACAACACCACACCTTCCAATTGGGTACATTACAGCCTTCTCAATTGAAAATTGAGTTGAATAAATTCAAAGCATGAACTCGCTCCTCCCCCTTCACCCCATCTCCATTTATTCTACTTTATTTCATTTCATTTAATCAAATTTATTTTCATTTCTTCCATCGTTTCATTTTTTTCACCTTTTTAAATCTCACTTTGCATCTTTTTCCACCCACTGCAGTATTCCGTCCTAAGTGTCTGCTGCCCTTGGTTCTTCTAGACATTAAAGGTCACTCGTTTGGAAGGTGCTGTCAAGGCAGGTTTGCCATGTTGTTGCTGCAATGCACAGAGCATCCCAGACTTTATTAATGGGGGCACAGAGTACAAGAGCAAGGCGGTTATGTTAAACTTACAAGAGACCCCATTTCAATCTCAGCTGGAGTATTGTGTCCAGTTCAAGATCCGAGAGATTGGTTGCCTTCCGTTTGAGAGTCAACACATTGCTGTGGATCTGGAGTCACATTTAGGCCAGACCAGCAGGGACAGCAGATTTCCTTCGCTAAAGTGAACCAGATGGGTTTTACGATAATCAACAATGGTTTCACGGTCATCATTATCTGGAGAAACTCTTCCCATTCATTAAAGAACCTGGAATGAAACGGCACAGATTTAAAATAATTGGCAAAAGAAGCCAAAGCAATATGAGTAAAACTTCTTCATGCAGAGTGGTCAGATTTTGGCACACACTGCCTTAGAATGTGGTAATGGCAGGTTCAATTGAAGCATTCAGAGGGGAATTAGACTGTTATCTGAAAAGGAAGAATGTGCAGGGCTATGGGGGAAGGTGGGAGAAGGACACTAAGTGAATTGCTCATTTGGAGAGATGGGCAGACACAATGGACCAAATACTTCCTTCTGTTCAGTAATTTCTGTGAAGTATTCACCACAGAGATTCCCAAACTGTGGCCTGCACTGACATCACAGGATAAGATTTCCAGAGCCTCCTGCAATATGTTTCCCAGCAGTGGTGGCGATTACCATTGGCTGCCGATAGTATCTTCCAGTCCTGCTGATATCTCTGATGTTTTGCGTTGCTCTCCTGTCCAGCCACTGGTGAACCCATAGTGAGAGGTCACCTTCAGCAGAGGCAGAGATCCTGCCAGCGAGAAAGGCCATAAAATCCCATCCACTCTATAATTTTAGTTACTGGTAATCCTGAATATATTGATAGTAGAGGATTCAGTAATGATAATACCATTGATGTCAAGAGGAGGTGGTTAGATTCACTATTATTAGATGATTGTCTGGCACTTATGAGGATCGAATGTTACTTGTCACTTATGGGGTGAATTTTCCTATCCCGCCGCCATGGGAATGGTGGCGAGTGGCCGAAAATCCCATCCATTGTCATTACACGTCTTGATAGATTGCATCAGTGTCCGAGGAGATCCATATGGTGTTGAATATTGTGCAATCAGTGAATATCCCCACTTCTGACCCTTTCATGAAGGGAAGGTCATTGATGAAGCAACTGGAGATGAGAACTCTGAGAAACTCCTGCAGTGATGTTCTGGAACTCAGATAATTAACTTCCAACAACTATAAAACTATCTTCCTCAGCACAAGGTATGGTCTCAACAATTGGAGAGTTTTCCCTCTGATTTCCGCTGACTCCAGTTTTGCTAGGGCACTTTGTTTTCACACTCTTGTCAAACACTGCAGTGATGTCAAGAGCAGTGCTCTCAAACTCACCTCTTGAGATCTGCTCTTCTGTCCATGTTTGAGCCAAGTCTGTAATAATGTGAAAAGCTGAGTGACCCTGGCAGAAGCCAAGCTGTGCATCAGTGAGCAGGCTGTTGCCTTGTCAGTGCCACTTGATAGCACAGCTGATGACATCTTCCATCATTTTGTTGATGGTTGAGAGTAGACTGATAAGGCAGTAATTGCTTGATTTTTATACACAGGACACACCTGATACAATCTCCGCATTCCCCGCTAGATGCCAGTGTTGTAGCTGTGCAGAACAGGTTGGCTAAGGGAGCAGCTAGTTCTGGAGCACAAGACTTCATTTATGACTGTTACAATGTTGTCAGTGCCTGTGGCTTTAGCTGTAGCCAGCGCCTTCAGCAATTTCTTGATATCAGATGTAATGAATCAAATTGGTTAAAGATTGGCACGTGTGATGATGGGAATCATAGGAATGGATCATGCACTTGGCAACCATCTGGCTAGCCTTTGATAATGAAGTGCTGGATTCGCCCAATACTGAGGATGGGAAGATTTGTGGAGCCTCCTCTTAGTTGTTTAATTGTTCACCACCATTCACAACTAGACGTGGAAGACTGCAGTGCTCTGATTGGTTGTGGGATTTCACAGCTAATCCTGATTACAATTTTGTTCTGTACATCAATGATTCTTTATTCTGGCTGGTTATGACAACACCCAGTGGCTTGCACTGTTCATGTATGTTCCAGATACCCTGCACATTTTGAACTCACACTTGCACCATGCTGTTGTGCAAAATCTTATGAAGATTAAATGCAAAATGTCTAACAAATGTTGATGTTTTCCTTTTAAGTAGTAAAATTCCAACAAGAGGCTGCTTCATTATCATGACACCAAAGAACCTCCATCCTAAACTGTTCCAGCCACATAATCCATTTTTATGTCTACCACACACACTCTGCAACAGAGGGTAGGTTTCAGCAAATGTAGTGAACAGCTCAGTTTGAAGGTGACAGTAAAGTAACAAATAACATTTCTTCAGCAATGTTAGTTGTACAGGAGGGTCAACAATGTGCATGTGTATGCAACACATTAATTATCACAGGAAAATAAGGGTTGATTCTCCATTTCCACACTCTTGGTGGGAAACAGGAGTACCCTTCATTGTCCAGTACTTCCCCAGAGCGGAGAAGCTATGACATCTTCTCCGGAGCCTTCAACATGCCATCGATGAAGATGAACGTCTTGTCAAGGCCATCCCCATACCTCACTTCTTGCCTTCAAACAACCGCACAACCTCAAACAGACAATTGTCCACAGCAAACTACGCAGCCTTCAGGAGAATAGTGACCACGACACCACACAACCCTGCCACAACAACCTCTGCAAGACGTGCCAGATCATTGACACAGATGCCATCATCTTACATGAGGGCACCATTCACCAGGTACACGGTACATACTCTTGCAACTTGGCCAACATTGTCTACCCGATACACTGCAGGAAAGGATGCCCCGAGGCATGGTATATTGGGCAGACCATGCAGACACCACGACAACGAATAAATGGACACTACTCGACAATCACCAGGCAGGAGTGTTTTCTTCCTGTTGGGGAACACTTCAGCAGTCATGGGCATTCAGCCTCTGATCTTCAGATAAGCATATTCCAAGCTAGCCTTCACGACACATGACAACACAAAATCACTGAACAGAAACTGATCGCAAAGTTCCGCACACATGAGGATGGCCTTAACCGGGATCTTGGGTTCATGTCACACTATCTGTAACCCCCACGACTTGCCTGGGCTTGTAAAATCTCACTAACTGTCCTGGCTGGAGACAATACACATCCCTTTAACCTGTGCTTAACCCTCTCTCCACTCATATTGTCTTTACCTTTAAGACTTGATTACCTGTAAAGGCCTGCAATCCAACCATTATCTTGTAAATTGAGTTTATGTCTATATATGCCCTGTTTGTGAACAGAACTCCTATTCACCAGATGAAGGGGCAGTGCTCCGAAAGCTTGTGGCTTGTGCTACCAAATAAACCTGTTAGACTTTAACCTGATTGTGAGACTTCTTAATGTGCTTACCCGAGTACAACGCCGGCATTTCCACATCATGGCCATTTTAGATCAATCCAATAAAGACTTACGATGAGAGAGCACTGAGAAACTCTGCTGTCTTAAAATATGAAACAAATATCTGAATGAATATCACCACCGGATTAGGCATGGCCGATGCATTTTGTGTCCAGCTATTTGGACATTCAGTGCTGCAACAAAATTCCAACTGATGTAAGGCACTATTCGAAAAAGTTCCAGCCAGATTACCAATCACGAAGTTCAGTGAAAGTTTAACCTTGCCCTATTTGGACCTTATACTGAATACTTTGCAACTATTAGTAGAGCCAGAGATCTTTTGATGCAGCCAATTTTGAAAATGTCTGTTTTAATGTAACAAAGCAAGTCAGTGGGCAGCTCCATTGTAACATTGTCTTTCTGAACTTCACAAAGAATCACGAATCTGCCAGTTGTAATGCAATTGATTTTAGTACAAACAGTTCCTATAGGTATTTGCACATGCTGACATCAAGGCCACTGGCTGAAAAGAGACGCTTTGCTTCTTTCCCTGGTTCATGAGTAACAGAATCTGTTCTTTATTTATGTTCATTTCAGAGACGACTTCTGTAAATGCAATTGCTTCATGCAGAAAGTTAAATATGAAAACAAGTTGCACATTTATAATCAATACAATTATTTACTTTCCGTAAAGTGCATTGTCATTTGGTGATGATGGTCCTATCACTCCTGCTAAGTACAACTAAATTCAAAGCCATTCTGTGTATAGATATAATCCCCACACATTTAGTGAAATCCATCATTCTGATTTATATTTATTTTGTTGACTAATTACTGCAGTCGGATGAACCAATCTGTGATTTCATCTTTTGCATTCTGTGGAAACTTCTTAAGAATTCCCTCGTAGCTTTAAACATTGTGTTACACTGCAAAAAAGCTCTGACAAAAGGTCATCCAGACTTGAAACGTTGGCTCTATTCTCTCTTTACAGATGCTGTCAGACCTGCTGTGATTTTCCAGCATTTTCTGTTTTTATTGCAAATAGCGTGACTCCCAACTCCCTGTGAATTCACTGCAGGATTATTTTCAGTGAATTTGCCACTGAGTAGATTGCCATAAAATGTTACTTTGATCAAAGGTACATTATTATTATCAATGCTGGAACAACTTCACAGCAGTAAATTACCAGTTTCCAATTTTTGCAACTCGTGATTCATACATGTATCTTTAGTATGAACATGTAGGTGGAAAAGTAATGAAAAACCTTCTGGCACAATGAATTTTTATTAGGTTCTTTAACGCAATGGTTCTTTTCTTCCAATCTTTGCAATTGACCTCCTATTATCATGGGAATAAAGATAATTATTATGTTTTTTTTAAAGATATGATGCATGTTGCTCAAATGGAATTCTCAATGAAATCTCAAAAGAAAACATAATTCCTTGACTCATTTAGAACTTCACCTTAACCAAGGCCAGGGATTTCACATTCCCCTGCTGGCTAGCTTTCAGGGCAATGGTTGCAGTGGTGGTGTTGGGGGTGGTGGGTGAATGCACAGAGCCATGAAATGTTCCAACTTGAACTTGTTGTGGGAGCAGCAGCCTGAATAATACAATCTTCATTACATTGGGGGGGGGGGAACGGTGTAGATGCATATTGGTGTCAGCCTGCTGCCCTCAAAATCAGGAGGAACTACAGGGGCTGCCAAATGCTGAGCTGCCTTCCCTCCCCCCACCCCCGGCCACCCCCCTATTTGTGCTCTGGGACTCCTCACCCTAGTTGTTTTATTTTCATTTTAGGTCTTCAAGCCACATTCCTCACACCCCCTCATCCACTCCATCCATTCCCCATGTCCCACCTAGGCCAATACATGCCTTTCTGACTTACACTGAGCCCCCCGCATTACCATTCTGTCTCCTTGCATTCATTTCACTGGCAAGATCCAGTGAAACCCATACGCATGACGTTAAATTTAAATGTTGGCCAAAATCTTTTGACAGTGACCCATTTACTGATTGATCATAAGCAGTAAACTCCATCTCTGGGTAGTGTTAGGGATACACATTGAAAGGGACGTGAGTCAAACCTGGATGTTGTATTGGAGCCAGTTTCTGGATGCACTGACATTGTTGCCAATTCTAATAACCTTGCAAACACAAGCAGTCTTCACTGTTATAACAAGTGCCCATGTTCCAAAAGTAATTCACTGGCTGCAAAGCACTTTAGGATGTTCTACAGGTATGAAAAGCACTATACAAATGTTAGTTCCGTTTCTTACGACTGGGGGTGTGAACTTTTATATTTTACAGCAATAGTCTATGGAATTCAGAGCTATGGGAGGCAGAAACACAGCCTCATTTATCCTGCATGCTGTGAGTGCAAAGGCTCTGACTGCTGTTGGCAGTCACACAATGACATCAGTACAGCACTGCTGCTGAGAAGGAGTAATGCAAGTGACCATGTGGAAGTTTCCTTTTGAAAACGTCCAAAGCAATCTGTTGGAAATCTGCTTTCTATAATTTCCTTCAAGCAAGTAAATTCCTGTCCCGAATTAGGAATGTGCTTCAAAATAGAAAAAGACTAATGGAATTTGTTTGAATGATAATCATCACGATCGAATGTTAAAATAATGAGTTCAATCGTCAGTAAGGAGTTATGAAACACTGACCAGAGAACTCAATGTACATTTCACATACTTTTTTCAAAATTAAATTTATAAAAAGCACTGACTTTATCTCTTTCATTTTCACCCCAAGGGAATAGTTTTATGTTCTTTATTTGAGGTATTTGTTAAACACATTCTTGTGTCTGAAGTAATGATTGTTTTATTCAAAAACATCCTTAACTAACACTATCAAAGCTCTTTATAGACCACTGTTTGTGCTGTAGATGAGAAAAATAACATGTAACTGTAAATTAAAGCAAATCTAATGAAATTATAATATCAACCAAAAGATTTTAAATCAAAAGCTTCATTTGCGATGTAATCTTGCACTGACTTAAGTATTAATTTAAAATGCATGTTAATCAAGTTTTAATCTTGTCTTTCAGTTTACAGCAGTGTAAACATCAACTTATAACGAAAAGATTCAAGTTGTCAACCAATGCAAGGACAGGTCCTTATATTGTGAAGACCCATTTATTACTGAATATTTAACATTTCTTTCAAATGTGGTGAAGGCATAGCTGCAGCAGACCCATGCTGGTGAGAAGATGTTTAATATCTGTTTCATGCTTGATGTAGCTCCTTATCTAACTTCATTCCTACTCATTTCCAAGCACCTGTTCTAGCTGGGAAGCAGATTGGTAACATTTAAATGAGCTCCATGAGTTAAAAAAAACCTGTGAGTGCATTTTGCATTGGTTCTAGCCTGTGCTCACTCAGAACTGATGCCATTTTTCCAACATTGGCACTGAACGATCGGAATTTCCCCCAGCAGGACTTTTATTAAATATAAAACCCCAAAAGCTTTATGGACGTAAATACTTCAAAGAAACATGCCAAACCTCAACTGTTCTGCAAGGAGTTAATCTTCAAAACACAGTGGTTCTGAAACCAAGGCCCTGGGACATTATCAACTCAAAGATGTGCGGGTTAGGTGGATTGAGCATGCTAAATTGCCCCTTAGTATCACAGGGGACTAACTAGAATTAATGCATGAGGTTATGGGATAGGGCTTGGGTGGGATTGTTGTTGGTGGAGACTCAACAGGCCGAATGGCCTCTTTCTGCACTGTAGGAATTCTATTATTCAAAGACAGAACAATGGCCATCAGACAATCCGATTAAAGAAATTGGGAGTCGATCAGAGCTGATGGCCCAGGACAGCAGCGTTAGCATCAACAGCAGCTAAAGAAAAATGGACTTTATCACGTATGTATCAACTTGAGAACCTGAGACGTCTTATCCGAATGGCGTCCATTGTTTCATAATGGAAGTAACATCATGATGAATGGTTTGTCTGGGTTCAGACAGGGACCAAGCTAAAGAGGTTAAAAGGTGCTAAGCACTGACCACCCAACAGGATGTTGCCAGGAAATGTGCTTTGACACTTTTGATAACATTTTATAGTTAAAAAGTTCAAGACAGTAGAGTCAGGAACAGTCAACCTGACTCATGGACCTAGAGCTCCAACCAGAAGGACCAACTAAGTGGAAAGTTGTAAGTATCAGCCAGACCCAAGGGATATTGGGGCTGATACTTAAAGATAATTTACCAGTAACAACAAAATCTTTCGGGGGGGGGGGTTGAGTTGAGTTTTAGGCAGAAACTAAGGTTTTTTGCCTCTGGTTTTTCAGGGAGGCTTTTATTAATAAGTTGTTGTTTTGAGTGTTGCATATTGCTACACTAGTTTAGAGTTCTTGTATTAGTCATCAAGATATTTTATTGACAACAATGTTGTGGCTGAGTCTACCTAAAGGTGTGCCTGTCTAAGTTTGTCCTTTGCAAAATCCTAAAGTCAAGATCTGACAGTGAGAGTAAATAGGAACCTACACCTCTTATAAGCAGTGAAGGAAGTGGACTTGGCTATAGATTAAGTTCACTGACCAGCTAGTCTAAAACAAGCTATGTTCAAAGCACTGTCAAACAAGATTATATTCATTCCTTTGCTAAAACTTACCAAAACAATTCTAAATATTGTTAAAGATGTTTTTCTTCAGGTCTCTGTTTGAGGGCAAGTTAGACCCACAGTACCTTAACTTCCACCATGGGGAGGACAAGCAGGCTGGTCCCAAATCCACCTCAGCCTCCTGGAAGAGGGTTCAAATTCCCTATTGCTGGCATCAATCTGATACAGCCAACCAACTTTTCCAGTCTGAGTTGCTATGGCGACAGGCACTTTTGTATGTGTGTTGTATTCTGGAGCTATAGACAATGATGATAAGAGCACCAATTTTATTTCCACAAAATGTCTCCCTCTCCTTCTACCTGGCATTGGCAAATATTGGAAGGATTTGCAGATTAATATGAAGTTTGTTTGGCCGTGTTATGAATGCATCTTCCTTGGCCATCAAAGTCCGGAGTGGAACTTGAACCAAAGTTTTGGCTCAGTGGCAAGGATTTTCTTTAAAGGAACTATGGTGGCTGAAGGGAAGTGGGGTATCAAAGTAGTATTTGGAAATCAGACTTCCATGTTACCATGCTAAGACACCAATAATGTTGATGGAATTTATGTTAAAGTGGCACTGGTTCAGAATGCTCCTGCAATATACACCAACTGGTGGCCTAAGGGTTGAAAAGTACTCAACTTGTGAGAGTATTATCATCCCTATATCACATTTCTATGGACCTTTTTATCTCCATATATTCAATGAAGTCTCAAAAAACTTGTCATGTAGAGCTTGTGTTCTGATGCCTAGTTTAATGGCTCACAGTCATCGTACTGATAAGTTCACATCTGTGGCACAGTAGGTGACTACTTAGGGTGCACAGTGATTGAAGCTTAAAATATTAATACATTAAAAGTGTTTGGATAAGAATGATGATGGTGTGACAGTTTCAACTTTGACTGAAAGCTCATGGTGGTAGCATTTAAACATTCAGCAATGTCACAGACACTAGAATATTTAACATACTTGAGAGCACTGCACATCAGCGTGGCAATGGTAGCTGAGATTTGAGGTTTTATTCAAAGTTTGCAATGCCACCTGAGTTGTGACACTGAAAGGTGAGTGTTTCAGAAGGAAAATAACAGAACTTTGAAACTATTCATTATGCCAAATGAGTCAGAGTTTGCAGTAATATGCAATCCTGTTATCATCAAGGATAACCTTTTGGTTGTGGATGACTATTGCACTAGATGTGATTTCTTAACTATCTCATAGATTTTACGTTGAAAAGTTAGGCAAAATCCATTCTGAAAGGAAATATAAAAAATAAGTCAAAACTAAATAACATTTGATTCTTTAGATTATTTGAAGCTGTAAATTCTCAAAGAAATAAAAGAGAAAAATAAGTAGGTCTCTATTTAATCATAGAATGACACAGCACCAAAGAAGGCTATTCGACCCATTGTGCCCTGAGCTTGCTCTTTGGAAGAGCAATTCAATTAGTCCCTATAGGCCTGTTAATATATTTTCTCCTTTCAACATTCGCTTCCTCCACCGATAAACAGGAACAGCTGTGTGTACTATCTTCAGGATACACTGCATGAACTCACAAAGCATACTTTGACAGCCCGTTCCACACTCACAACTACTACCATCTAGCAGGACAAAGTCACATGGGAACACAATCAACTGCAAGCTTCCCTCCAAGTCACTTACCATCCTAACTTGGAAATTTACCACCATCACTTCAATGTTGCTTGGTCAAAATCCTGGAGCTCCTTTCCTAACAGCACTGCGAGTTTACCTAAACCACAGGGACTGCAGTTGTTCATAACAGTAGCTCCCCAGCATGTTGTCAAGGCCAATTAGGGACAATAAATGCTGGCCTTGCCAATGATACTCATATCTTGGAAATAATTTTTAAAATGCATTTACACATAAGCTTGCAGACATCTAACTTGTACTCCTTGACTGACCTCACGTTCTCTCTCACTGTATTCAGTACCGAATACCAACATTAGAAGGATGTTAAGACCTTGCAGATGGTGCAAAAGCAATTTATATAATGGAATCAGCGATGAATGGCTTCAAATATGTGGAGAGACTTGAAAAGCTGGGATTGTTTTCTTTAGATGAGCTTCTATATGTCTGAACAAAATCAAAAATGGTTTTGATAATAAAATGAAACTCCTTTGAATGGTAAAATGGTCAGTAATTAATATTATTGACAACAGCACCAAATGCAACCCTATGAAGCACTTTGTTAATGGAGTAAGTTGTGTGTTTTAGGATGCATTATCAGAAAGTGTGGTGAAAGTGGATTCAACAGTAATATTGAAATGATAATTATATGAATATCTGAAAGGCAAAAGTGTACAGGACTACTGGGTGAGAACAACAGAGTGGAAGGGGTGCCAATCAAATGAGTTGTTTGTCCTGGATGATGTTGAGCTTTTGAGTGTTGTTAGAGCTGCACACATCCAGGCAAGGGGAAGTATCCCTTCACATTCCAGAGTTGTGCCTTTTAGATGGTGGACAGGCTTTGGAATGTCATGAGGTAAATTACTTGCTGCAGGACCCCTAGCCTTTTGATCTTCTCTTGTAGACACAATACTCATATGATTATCCACCTCGGTTTCTGATCATTGGTAACCCTGGGATGTTGATAGTAGGGGAGTCAGTGATGGCAATGCCATTGAAAGTCAAGGGGTGATAGATTCTTTCTTGTTAAAGATAGTCATTGTCTGGCATTTGCATGGCATGGATATTAATTGCCACTTGTCAGCCCACACCTGCATATTGTCCAGATCTTGCTACATATGGACACAGACTTTTCAGCACCTGAGGATTTGCAAATGTGTCAGACATTGTGTAGTTATCTGGAAACATCCCAACTTCTGAACTTTTAATAGAAGGGAAGTTGTTGATGAAGCAGCTGAATGTGGCTGGACTCCCGTTCTGATGTTCTGGAGCTGAGCTGATTATCCTCCACCAACCACAATCATCTTTCTTATATAGCTGAGGGTAGGGAAAAGGGATTCAATGTGGGAGATGGGGAACTCTCAATTTAAAACAACATTAATATTTGATGAAGTGCATTAACTTGTGGAACATAGAAATGGGCTTGGGAAAAAATAACTGTTATCTCAATGATCAAAAAAGGCAGAAAACTTGTCAATTGATTATGTGGTTGGCAAGATCATGTTTTTTTGCAGAAACCCTAATGGTAAATAGAAACTGAAAAGGGAAATAGCAAAACAGGAAACAGAAAAAAGAAAATGACTCTTCCAGTTTCTGAGGAACCCAAAACTTCTGGGAAAACTGAAATTGGATAAGGCTACATAAAAGGACACAGAGTCATCTAAACTCAGTAGCACTGGTTGATGAGTCCAGTCGTGCAGCACAGGCAAGCTGAGGAAGATGAAAATATGTTGCTGCAGCTGTTTCTGCCTTAGTTGTCTGAAGAGGGTGAAACTAATCCAGTATCGGATCTTCCCATTAATGGTAGCCTTTTGAGGAAAGTGGCTGCCAATGTATGAGTGGTGCTCAATATATTCTAGTCTCTTTCCTTCAAGATATATGGAAGGTGAAATATTTGGCTAACCATCGGTTGATGTATGAGTTTTGTTTTAGCAATATTCAAGGGGCTTAGACCAACTTTCAGGAAGGCAGAATTGAAGGGACCACGAATGGTTTTCAAAACTGATGCAGAGTGAGCAATGAGACTGCATTCATCCTCACGCTGTTGTGACGTTAGTGTACCTTTAAGAAGTGTTCTTTTAAACAAGTACTCTGTAATTATAAACACTTTTTTTTCAGTTTGATTTTCTCATTGTTGTCATGCTGCCTATGCAAATCTTTTTTATTGCTCTTAAATTGGGGTTTGTTTATTTTTACTGAGGTGTTTATGGCTCTGCATTGTTAGGAACCAAAACTGGTAGCAGGTCAGGTGATAGGAGTTTTTTTTTCATTTTCAGTTTGGAGCTGCAGGTTTGAGCTTTAGCTTTAGAAGGGGTATTAAGCAGAAAATAAGTCTCTCCTTCACTCCTCGTGGTTTTGAAAATTCTGCTGGTTAGCTGAAAACAAGGTCCTGCTGTTCTGAGAAGGGGAATTGGCTGTTGGTGGCTTACATAGAGTCCCTGGTGTTTTGGGAATCTGTTCTGATTTCAAAGTGTTCTGAATCTCTCTACAGAACTGCAAACTTCATCCAAAGGTCCCAAGTCCAGTATCGCGTGGGCATTATTCTTTGCTGTGTTAAATCTGTGAAAAGGTTTCCTGTCAATGAAATTGGTTTGATTAGAACACATTAGATATATTTGTTGAGGGTTATACATTATAGTGATTGTTTCTAGGTTGTAACTGATAAGAGTTCTTGCTAATTTTCTGACTATATGTGTTTACTAAATTCTTAATTAAACCTCGTTTGATAAAAGCTCCCAAATGGGTCATTTGAATCAAAGCTGAAGTGAAACTTATCCGAGCCAAATTCAAGATGCAAAACTTATGACCTAGATGGGCTCCATAAAAGATTTTGGAGGTTCTGACCTGAACCATAACAGTGTAAATCATTTATATTTATGGTAGTCAGCTTGGTTTTGGCATAGAGATAACTGAGGTTAAAATGTTTTCCATCTAGTCAGTTTTTACTATTGACATCAGAGTGATCTTTGAGTGAATCACTGCTGCCAGGTAGATTGTGAATAGAACAAGGCTATCACAGAACAATGCTGACACCAGTTGGGACTTTGAAGATGCCTTTCAGATCTCTTACCCAGGACACTTCCACTCATCATCAAGCTACCTGATGAAGTTCCTTGGACGTTCAAATCTTTGGTGCACAATCCACAGACCTTTGCAATTTATTGAGTCAAGTGCTTTGGTAAGCCTTACATTAACACTACGATGATGTTATTGTGAAATTCCCCTAATCACCACAGTCTGGTGCCTGTTTGGGTCAATGCACCTAACCACACATCTCTCAGAATGTGGAAGGAAACTGGAACACCCAGAGAAAACCCCCACAGACAGTTGAAGATGTGCAAACTCCACACAGACAGTGACCCAGATTGGGAATCGAACCCAGGTCCCTGGTGCTGTACGGCAGCAGTGCTAACCACTGTGCCACCGCGCCACCCAATGTTGTACTCAACATGTTTTTTTGGATTTGCCTGAAAGTAAAGACCACGTCAGAAGGGAAGGTCTGAGCCACACTTTCAGTGGGATTTTCCAGCCAAGCATGCCTCAAGACTGGAAATTCTCACTTGAGGTCAACAGACCTTTAAACGATCTGTGTAATTTTCTGCCCGCTAATTACAATTCCTGCAGCAGGTTGGACCAGAAAATCTTGGCTCATGACTCCAGGAGGATTTCCTCAGCCACAGGGAATAGGTGATTCTGGAGAATGCATACCAAGATTTTCCCTGCCTTGGGTAAGAGGGAATATACCTTCAAAAGCATAATTCATCTCCCTTCTTGCATATTATTACAATTATGACATCCTGAAGTCACTGGCTTGTGTAGGGTGGGTGATTGGGGTGTGGAGTTTTTTTCTTTCCAAACCCATACGATGAATGCATGAAACCTTGATGTGTGCATAAACCTACCAGTTTAAAGACCTCAGCTAGAAAACTATCGGGGCCACAGATTTTATTGTTTTTCATCTGTTTGATTGTTTGTTGCCACTCTGCCATCAATGGTGGTTCACCCATAGATTCTACAACAAGTTACTGAGAGATAGTCTGGAAACTATCAGTTGCCACTGTGGATTCACAGCTGACGAGATGTTGAAAATGTCCTTTCTGACATTGACTAATGGCATTGTCATTCTAAAGATGAGAAACACCATTCACATAAAGAGAAATGAAAAATCAGGACAGTGATGGGGCTAATAAAGTTTACATATGACTAACCCACAGATAATGACAGCAAAATGGCAGAAATATTAAATAATTTGTTTGCTCTGGTATTTACCAGAGAAAATAACATTGTGGTCATGACATTAGAAGAAGAGATCAAAAAAGTTGCAGGGTGGTTGTCTCCAGCGTCATGCATGGTGAGACCCATCACAATTGAGAACAAACATTTAACATTCTCACCAAAACTCCATTCACTTTCAGCAGCACTGGAAAATCCCAGCCATGAACCAGGACAGACAATTTCAACCGTAAAGTCATTTAAGATAAAACAAACTAAACAAACTTAAAGAGGACAAAATCTCTGGTCTGGATGGATTGTACTTGCACATATAAATAAAGGTTAGGGGAGAGATGACACAAGTGATTTTATATATTAACAATTGATCAGAAAGGGAATGGTGCCAGTCACCTGATGAAGGAGCAGTGCTCCAAAAGCTAGTGGCTTGTGCAACCAAAGAAACCTGTTGGACTTTAACCTGGCGTTGTGAGACTCCTTACTGTTCAGACTAACTGAACAGAAAGAAGGTATGTAGCAGAAGAAAGCTTGTGGAGGAATGGCTGCAGTCAGAGGAAGGATTGTTCCATGTACAGTGATAGCTCACTCAAGGTCCTGAAGTTGGCAAAGGAACAGAAGGTGGAGGGGAGTTGGGCACCAGCAAATCTCATTAAAAATACCTTGTTTCCATTTGAAACTTTGTGAATTTGTCTTTGTAGATCAGTCTTGAACTGTTAGAATGTTGCCGCCTTGAATTGCAATCTTGATTTGTTCTGCCAAGCAATGAAGCCTGCTTGTTTTTGTTCTGGGCTACATATTTCAACATTGTTTTCATCGTACAATCCTGATGGCAAAGGTTATCAAACCAATGGCCTGGACACAGCTGATTTTACTTCTTCCAATGTTCTGAAATTGAGTTGAATGTGTGCAAATTTTCTAAATTGGTCATGAGCTGCACTTGGAATTCCTCTCCTTGGTTGTGTTGCTTTAGAGTGAGACATTGATCTTTTTCCTCTGGACTTTGGGGCTTTACGATGTCTTGGTGCTAGGTGAATGTTTATCACTGATGGAGCAAATCTATCACGATGTCCAGCCAGCATCAATCAACAAAAGGATCGAATGAATTACATCATTGATTCAAACAATAGCATAATCCAGGCAGTGCCATTGTTTTAATCTGGGATGCCTCTGTCTAATTTTGTATTTGTTCATCTTGCAGAAGTGGGTGCTTATTATAATGAGGCCATGCTGAGCATACTTTGTCAGCAGGAGGGTATCATTTGCATTGGCATTTCCCATTCCATTTTTCTAAATGGCTACCCTCCAGACATCAGCATTATAGAAACATAGGATGGGGTCCTTCTGCAGTACACATTCAAGGTGGGGTAATTCCCACCCAAGCTCAACGGACCTTTGAATGGTCCGTCAAATTTTCTGTCTCACTGACTACAGTGGGCAAGATGGGAGAATTTCTGTCAAAAAAGCATAGAGCATAAGAGTAGGAATAGTTCAGCCCCTCAAGCCCACCCTGCCGTTCAGTATGATCATGGCTAATCATCCAGCTCCATAACTTGTTCCCTTCTTCTCCACCATATCCTTTGATCCTTTTTGCTCATTTAATTCCTTCTTGAAGACACATAATGTTTTGTCTACTATACTTCCTGTAGTTGCAAATTCCACAGGTTCTGCACTCTCTGGTTGAAAAAAATTCCTCCTCATCTCAGTCCTAAAAGGTTTACCCCATATCCTTAGACTATGACCCCTGGTCCTGGACTCCCCCACCAATGGGAACATCCTTCTTGCATTTACTTTGTCTATCTCTATAAGATCTCACCTCATTCTTCTGAACCGCAGTGAATATAGTCGTAACAGACTCAATCTCCCTTAAATGTCTCCCAGGAATCATTATGGTCAACCCTGAGGAATGATCTTTTTGTCTTTTGGCGTGCAACATGGAATTCATCAAGCTGAGAACATAAATTTCCCTTAACATCACCATCAAAATGCACTGATGATGGTAGCATATTATTGCAGCTGAGCAAGAGTTCTATGCTTACGTCACTCTTACAATTGGGGGGTTCTGTCTATGCATTCGCTTCCAACGACTAAAGTATTAACCAGAAACTTACGTTGGATGCCATTTAAATAGTGTGGTTACAAAAGCAGATCAGAGAATGAAAATTCTGTGGCAAGTAACGCAGTTGCTGACTCTCCAAAGCTTGTCCACCATCTACAAGTAACAAGAGGGTGAAGGAATAACCTTCACTTCTGTGCATGACTATAGCTCTAACAACAATCATCTTAAACAAAATAGTCCATTTGATTGCCATATCATCCACCACTTTAAACCTTCATTTGACCACTAGTGCACAGTGACTGCAATAGCGTACCATCTATGAAAGACATTGCAGCAACCTTTCTTCAACAGCATATTCAAAACACCGCAAAGAATGGGAACATCATCATCATCAAGTTTCTCTCCAAGCTGCACACCATCCTGACTTGGAACTATATCATTGTTCCTTTACTGTCGCTGGATCCAAATCCCACCCTGCCTCCACCAGCACTGTGGGTGTAGCTAGATGCATGGAGCGCATATTAAGAAAGTAGCTTACCACTACTTTCTCAAGGGCAATTAAGATTGGGTAATAAATACTAGCTTTGCTGGTAATGCTCACATTCCACGAATGAATAAAATAAATGCTGCTGCACGATTTGAAGGTATGAACTAGTTTAAAGTAGTGAGCATCCTGAGATGGGTTTTAGTGCACATCAGAAAAAAAGCTGCCAAGTTAACTAGACACAAAGGAACCTGCCTTCCTAAGTAGCTAGAAGTATGTCAATGGAGACAGTTGAAGTTGCATGGATGTTCTGTTTGGCACTGATCTATTTGGGGCCTCACAAATGTCATCCCAGATGATTGGTATGAGGTGGTGAATGCAGAACTCCATGGTACCATGGAAGACTTTAAATGCTGTTCCAAGTTTTATGCTGTTACCAGGTCAGGCAAGTTAAGAGAAACCAGTCACATCTTTTATAAATGCAGAACCAAGCAATGACCTACTCTTCAGATAAATCCTTGTCATGATTAACATCAGTGCACAAAAGCAGCACATTGCATTTTGCATTATCAGCCTTCTCCTGGCAATATTCTATCATTCACATTCACAAAAAATCTTGTATGGTATGTAATTACACATACTCTGGACATGCCATTTTACCCATTATGGATTGCAAGTTGACAGATGGGTATTACTGCTTGTCATGGTTATAAAGGGTAACTTAACACATTTTGTTTTATTTTTTAAGCACAGTGACAGAAGATAACAGTCAGCTGCATCAACTGATAACCCCCAAAGTTCCGAGCTGTCATTCCCTGGGAGAAGGAACAGCCCAGAATCTGAGGAAAAGTTGTCGTCGAGGATGTCTGAATAATGAAAAAAGGCACATACTAATGGATGCCATTTTGTTTCCTTCCCTCCTCATCCTACCAAACCGACAGTGTACCTTATCTTCAAATCCTAATGTTACACCAATTATCAAAAGCAGCATGAGCTCATGGCCTAGATTTTCCAGTCTACGAATCATCCAAAGATGTGCAGATCAGGTGGGATTGGCCATGCTAAATTACCTGTTAGTCTCCCATGGGAAATGCATGGGGTTATGGCAATAGGGTGGGGAAGAGGGGCTGGGTAAGATGCTCTGTCGAAGTGTAGGTGCAGACTTGATGGGCTGAGTAGCCTCTTCTGCACTGTAAAGATTCTATAATTACCCGAACAGTTATCCAGGAAATGTTAGAGAGAGAAATCACAGTCTAACTCCTGGATAACTCAGAGCTGACCCCACACTGTCTTCCCCCACTGCTGACCCCCTTCCGCGCACCCCCCCTCCCCAAGTTATTCACTGACATTCAGGCTCACACCTTGATCATCACCCATCCCCAGACTGCCCCCCAGAACTCCCAAACTCTTGACTACCTCCTGATCTAACCGAATTATCCCTGATGACCACCTAGCCCCTGGTCACATGACTAACTCCCAGACCAGACCTGGCCACCTCGCCACCTCTGCCTCCCCCCCACCCCCATGCCACACCAACCTGACTACCTTTCCTGACCATACTAACCCTGAGCAAAAACTACTGCCTTAACCAGAGGCTATTCAGCCCATCAAGCCTTCACCTAGTCTCTGACAGAGTGTCTTACCGAGGCCCTGCTCCCCCATCACCACAGTACCTCTCAAACTTACTTGGCTAGCCTGACTTGACTATCCCTCCCAACACAATTTGACTATCCCTTAACTTTAGCTACCCACCACTCTACCCTCCTAATACCTTTAACCACTTGACAACTACCCCTATCAACATACCTACACCCCACCCTATCCAATTATTACCCTAACCAACTTTTACCCAACCCAGCTGTCACTCTACCAATCGACCATCCAAGCCACCTGCAACCCTACCCAATTACCATTCTACTCATCTATCCGCCAACTCTCTTATCACCCTACCCATCAACCAATCACCACGCCATTCACCTACCATCCCACTGACCTATCAACCAACCCACCTATCACCCTATCCACCTGCCATGCTATCTACATGGCTAACTTATTTCATCTCACCCATTTTATTCCCCTTACCTCATCTTCCTGCCCACCCTACCATCCTACCCATCCACCCATTCTTAAATCTATATTTATTCACTAACATTCACACAGAACCTTTAAACTTACCATACAGCAGCTAGTGCCATCGAAGTGAGAGAGTTGGGGAGGAGGTGGGATGCGAAGATTTCTTGCCTCCCCTGATGCTACAGCAAGTGATAGAGTTCTCCAATAGGCACTGAACTCTGCACTTCTGGAGAAGCAACATTTGGAAAAAATGTGGAGCAGCACCTAGTCAGGGAAAAGTTTGAGCAGGGTGGCAATCGATGATAATTGCTGCTTTGTGAAAGTTGACCTTTCTTACTCCACTAAATCTATGAATCCAACAGAGCATGAAGAAAAATATCCCACTGCATCAGAAACAATCAGTACCTCTCACAATGCTTGCTCATCCGCCTTATCTCTTCCAAACACATGGTCAATAATATCCAACCTAGGGGATCGAGAAAGGAATGTTCAAGGTGACACTGAGTACAAAAGGGCGAATTCTGGTGGCACCTTAGGAAGAAGGCATTGCTGGTCTGAGGGTCAAGATGCATTGCCTCTCAGTTGATGAGCCTGGGGTTTAGGATCTCACAGTCCCTGCTTTGAAATGGAGCGTCAAGTGAACCACAGTAAATAGACACTGACTCAGACTATGTGCTGCAGGTAACCACCTGGGAAGAGAATGTCCACGTCCTCTGGATGAAAAGAAATGCAGCAGATCCGAAGACATATGTGGTGGATGCCCCATAACATGGCCCTAAGAGCAGTCTGTGCTTATTCAATAATGTTCAGACTACTGCATTAATAGCCTGGATGGCCAGATTGAAGAAGATTGTCTCTCCTCGCATCAACCCAGCTTTGCAGTAGTAAGAACATGAGAAAATAGGCTGCCCCTTTAAAGTTTAGTTTAAAGTTTATTTATTAGTGTCACAAGTCTGTTTTCATTATCACTGCAATGAAGTAACTGTGCAATTCCTGTCGTCGCCACACTCCGGCATGTGTTTGGGTCAATGCACCTAACCAACACTTCTTTTAGACTGTGGGAGGAAGCCGGGTAACCTGGAGGAAACCCACGCAGACACGGGGAGAGCGTCAAACTCCACACAGACAGTGACTGAACCTGTGTCCCTGGCGCTGAGTGGCAGCCGTGCTAACCAGTGTGCCACCATACCAACCCTATGGGCTCCTATACCTACTTTGGGCAGCCAAAAGAATCCTGGCTGATGTGCAATCACAACTCTACTTTCATATCCAATTCTCAAATCCTGTAATCCCCTTGGAGTCCAAAAATCTATCAATCTCAGCTACTCAACAATCAATCACAGCCCTCTGAACTAGATAATTCCAAAGCCTTAAGAAATTTCTCCTCGTCCTATTCTTAAATGGTCGGCCCTTTATTCTGTGATTCTAGATTTATTTGTTGTTTGTTAAAATTAGGGAACATAAGAATTTAAATATAGGATTTAAATTACAGTTAGAATTCTCAGGGTGGTAAAACCCATATGGTAAAACTCATAAACGTACCAGTATGGAGTCAACTTTGAACTGTTGCATACATAGCCTAAAGGGACTTAAAATTTATTACCATTGTGTGTACTCCATTATTACTCTGATGCATAAATCAATCTCTTTGCTCCAGTGTTCAGTTCCTGTCCTCGAATGCCACACAGGTATTATGAGCTATGGCTGCAGAGACTCGCTCTGAACTCCCAAAACTACCAAGAAATTTGTCTAAACATGATGGACGGCATACAATGAAGTTGCCATGGGAACCATTCAGAAAGTGAACATTCATTTGTATGATGCCATGCTGCTGGTTGAGCTCCATACAGAGGAATGGAGTTCTTTCCTGTTGACGAATGGCAGATGACGTTTAATTTAGATAAGTGTGAGGTGATGCAGTTTGGTAGATTGAACCAGGGCAGGACTTATTCAGTTAATGGTAGGGCACTGGGGAGAGTTATAGAACAAAGAGATTTAGGGGTACATGCTCATAGCTCCTTGAAAGTGGAGTCACAGGTGGACTGAGCGGTGAAGAAGGCATTCGGCATGCTTGGTTTCATTGGTCAGAACATTGAAGTTGGGACTACTTGTTGAAATTGTATACGACATTGGTAAGGCCACAGTTGGAATACTGTGTATAGCTCTGGTCACCCTATTATAGAAAGGATACTATTAAACTGGAATGAGTGCAGAAAAGATTTACTCGGATACTATCGGAACTTGATGTTTTGAGTTATAACGAGAGGTTGGATTGACTGGAACTTTTTTCTCTGGAATGTAGGAGACTGAGAGCTAATCTTATAGAGGTCTATAAAACAATGAGGCATATAGATCAGCTAGATAGTCAATATCTTTTCCCAAAAGTAGAGCAGTCAAAAACTAGAGGGCATAGGTTTAAGATGAGAGGCAAGGGATACAAAAGGGTCCAGAGGTGCAATTTTTTCACACCTCTGGACCCTTTTCACAGAGCATGATGAGTGTCTGGAACAAGCTGCCAAAGATAGTAGTAGAGGCAAGTACAAATTTGTCTTTCAAAAAGCATTTATAGACAGTTACATGGGTAAGATGGGTGTAGAGAGATATGGGCCAAACATGGGCAATTGGGACTAACTTAGGGGTTTAAAAAAGGGACGGCATGGACAAGTTGGGCCGAAGGACCTGTTTCCATGCTGTAAATCTCTATGAGTCTATGACCTCTATCCAGATAATCACATTGAGCAGGGACTCGTGTGTGACTAAATGGATGCAATCTGTGGCTCAGTTTCCACTGCACAGGCTGAGGTTAATATTACCCATGACTTCATTTTCAAACTGAGCTATATTAATACAATAAGTCTAGATAGTTCACAGGAAGGACTATGCAATCTTCATTGTTTCTGGATGGATTAGCCTGCGATAAACAGCATTTTGCACATTGTCCTTCCAACTTTGCAGTACACCTGCTTACTACAGGAGCATTGTTTAACCCCTATAAACTCAATTTAAATTAAAACCAACACGTTGATGTAAATTATCCACAAAGGCACAGTGGTTAGCACTGCTGCCTAACAGCACCAGGGACCCGGGTTCAATTCCCAACTTGGGTCATTGTCTGTGTGGAGACTGCATATCCTTCCTGTGATTATGTGGGATCTCCTGGTCACTCTGGTTTCCTCCCACTGACCAAAGACATGCTGGTTAGATGCATTGGCCATGCTAAATTCTCCCTCAGTGTACCCAAACAGGAAACTAGGGGATTTTCACAGTAACTTTATTGCAGTGCTAATATAAACTTACTTGTGGATTAATAAATGAACTTAAAACTTCAAACAAATTGATAAATTTTGCTGAGTGGAATTTGCCTATGAAGTGATTTACTGAAGTAAATGCGTTACCATCTGACATAAGCTGGTTTTAACTGAGCTGGTTTGGACTCTTCTCTTTTTCTTATAAATGTGAGATATTTGCCAACAAATTAATGTTAAGGTAAATGATGACCAGCAAGTAAACTTCCTGGTACACTGCAAAAGTTTGATATTGGCTATGAAAGAAAAGATTTGATCTAAAACTTTGAAGAGATACTTTGGGGTTATTTTCCATTTTGATGTTTTACTGTCTTGACAGCCAATTTGGGCAGTTACAAGGATATCAAGAGTAACTTGGAGTATCCCACACAGTTTCAGTTGAGGATATCTAAATTAGATCAATTCAAGCAAAAAAACCACTGTGGTGATGATAATGCTCCACAAGTAGCTCACAATGTCAGCCTGTTATGCTTTTCATTTCTTTTTTGTCTGCAGCCATGAACACAGATAAGAGACAATGTTGTCAAGCTAATTATTAAATATGCTTCTTAAAACAATTACACAAGCAAAATGCGCAGATAATGTCACATTGGAGTAGCAAAGATCAACATGCTTGTGTATCACCTGTCATGCTTCATATGCCACCCTGACTTTGTCTTATATGCTGGTTCAGATCAAGACAAAAAGCAATTAGTTTCATCTGCATTGCTGCTTTAGTGAGCTTGTTTCTAGTTCTTCAGAGCCATTGGGCTGTATTTTTCCAGCTCCATGGAAACTGGAGGTGGTGTGGCCAGGGGAATATCATGGTGGAATGGTTCCCTGATGCACTTGTACCCCCAGACATCCTCTCAGAGTCAAGTGGAGAAGAACATTGACAGTCCCCACCCCAACGAGGCATTGTAGGGCCCAATTAGGCTTGATCCAATGGGAGATAAGGGCCAGAATTCTCCAGTTTTGTATGCCCAGCCACTGATGCCAGTGAGAGCGGAGAATTCACAATAGCGGAATTGAAGAATGCCAGCCACTGGTGAGGTTGGAAAGTTCCATCAGAGATCTCCCCACAATCAAAATGGTCTGCTTGCCTTGCTTGGAGGCTATCAGTTCTCTAGAGTTAGCTTCCTTCCTGGTGGCTGATCATAGGGGCTTTTGATGCCTCTTTTAAGATGCCCCTCATCCCCCAATGCATCAGCGCACAAACAGTCCCTCTCATTTGTTCGGGGATCAGATGGCCATAGCCACGGCAGCAGTTCAAGCTGTAGAAGTTTTGTCCCTGCAAAATGATGCCTTGGCAACTGTGACCACACTTAGTTTGAACAATTATAAAAACTTTGGGAGGATACTTCCATCTTGAGGTAGTCACCATCTACATCTGCCGTGCGCACCTCTCACTGGGGGCTGTCGCCTGCTCCATTTGACTTTCGGAGCTGCGCAGTGCACCTACATCCTTATTTGGACAGAGTTCCCAAAGACAAAGGTTGCACATGCACGTGGAATCTGGGCACAATTGTGGGTTGGGCTCCCCATATAATTCCAATGTTAAGTGTTAGTGAAAAATCCAGACTGTTGTCACAACAGACTGAAATCCACCTATGGTTGCTGGAACATGCTTGAGTTTAAAATCTCTGATTGCGAGAAGCTTACTTTCCCTACCCTCTAATTCCAGGGATACTTTCACCAGCAAAACTGTGGGAATTTCACTTGGTAGATATACTTAGGGCAAAAATTAAAAGGAAATTAAAACACCGAGTGAAAAATTAAGACAGAAGTCAAAAAATTGCTGAAATGTTACAAGCAGTGTCGACTAAGGTTAAAATATTCCAAGATAACAAGCCTCAGGTCTCACTGTAATGGAGCTGGTGCACGTTGTCTCAGGGCTAAACAACCTTAGATAGGAGGCTACAAATGCCAGTAAGGCTCTATGTTACAGATACAAAGGACTTTTTTTTCTCTTTTCCTATCCACTGTCCAGGATGATGCACTTTTGCGAGGAAGGGCGCGCACACTTTCTGCTCGGCATGTTGAAGACTCAGTATTTGGAACAACACTTGTAAAGCAAATGTGATGTGGACAAATATCAAGTCCATAGACCTGAATGATACATCATAATAAAAACCTAATTTGAATTTCTGCTCATTTGTTGGAAAACATTGTCAGTTGTGAACTATTTCATATCCATGGATGACAACATTCTGCTCTTTACATGCCACACAGGTCAGAGAAGTCAAAATTTTACCTGTTGGAGAAGTCAAAATAAGAATGTTGCTCTTTCACCAATACTTCTGAAGCATAATCTCTCATTTATGTCGGTGATGTTGCTATTCTGTGGTCACCACAAGAAGAAAAATAACAATTGAGAAAAATTGTGTGTAATGAAAACAGCTTTGTACCACTTGAGATGTATGCGTATGTGCTTGGAGAAGCAACTTTAGGAGATGCATGTGTGTGTTATTATGTTTGTCTGTGTGTGTGTATGAGTGAATATGATTAATGTATGTTTGTCTGTGTGAGAGAGAGCGAGTGTGTCTGTTTATATGTGTGTGTGTGTGAGAGAGAGAGAACGGGCAGAATCTTTCCGTGATTCACACCGGTGGCTATTTACTAATTTCAAACATAGTGAGGATATGTTTTGATTGTACAGGGGATCTGGAGCATTGTTTACAATATTAGTCTCTTTCTGGAGGGAAGATGTGAATGCATTAGAAGCAGCTTAAAAATTTACTAGGCTAATACTAGGAATAGGCAGGTTGTCTTGTGAGGAAAGGTTGGAGAGGTTATGTTTGTATCCATAAGAGTTTAGAAGAATAAGGGGTGACTTGATTGAAACTTTTATGATGAGGGGCCTAGGCTGGGTGGATGTGGAGAGAATATTTCTTCTTGTGAGAGAATATAGAGTGAGTGGGCACTTTAAAAATAAGTGACCACTCATTCAAGACAGAGATGAGTAGAGGTTTGTTTTCCTCTCAAAGGTTTGAGAGTCTCTGGAACCCCTTTCCTCAAGCGACAATGGGAACAGAGTCATTGAATAAGGCAGAGTGAGATTGATTCTTGATTAACAGTGGTGGTGAAAGGCAGGAATGTGGATTGCAAGTATAATCAGATTAGCCATGATCTTATTGAATGGTGGAGCAGGCTTGAGGGGCTGAGTGACCTACTCCTGCTCCTAGTTCATATGTTCCTATGTTAATATATTTAAATTGGACAATTGCAAAATTGAAATACAATTTGATCTCTCTTCAGACAGCAACTGGCCTCAGTACATTTGAAAATACTCATGATATTGACAATATACAATCCATGATTACTGAGGTTTTCTGGTCCTGCCAAAGTTGTTATCCTGTAGTGGGTTCCCTGGTAGGGGATGAGCAATCCATGCAAGGTATATAGGTTTTGGTCAATTCCACTGGCTGCCAAAGGCTCATGACATCCATTGCAGGGAAACCCACTGCAGGGAGCATGAAAATCCCAGCCTCAGATACCACCTGAGAGCTTTTACCCAATGTCCAGCCAAGTAAATCATGGCAGGTTCCACCTCTGTGGCAACTGCTCCAAGCTTTAATATATCCATCAGCAAATTGGCCTGAATCTTGGAATTTGCCAGACTCAGTCATAAACGACTCTCTGCATTAGAGGACCATCAAGTTACATGAGGGTAAAGAGTATCTTTCACCAAGTTGATAGTCCTTCAGCAGCCATTGATGTTTGTCTTAGAGTGCATTCCTGGGGGCAGTCTGTAGAGCATAAAGTGCTGTATTTTGTCAGGATTAGGCTCGACAGAAACCATTGCAAAGGAACATTATAGAAGGAGATTGTTGATGGTCTCTTCCTCACTGGAGCTACATCAAGCGTGCAGAGGATATGAGATTCAGGACATACCAAGCCAGATCTGGTGGGGAGGGCCCTTCTCAGCACTAGCTAAGCTCCATAATAGTGCTTGTTTGAATGTTCTGGCAATGGAACTTCCTGCCATTGGATTTTGACTGTCTGCTTGGGTACCATCTGAAAGGATCCTCGTCTCCTTTCCCCATGGGGCTTCAAGGTTGTTGTATACATTCAACGGCTTGATGGACTTATGGTCAAAGATGTTTTTCTGCATAAAAGAAATAGGTGTTGGGGACAATGCAACTGTTCTGCAGCAACATGACCAGACCCAGTCTTCATGATCCCAGGGATAGGTAGAACCTCAGCATGTAGTGACATTTGGTGATTTTGTATCAGGGGACAAGGCTCGGCTTAATGCAGCCACACAATGTGCCTTGTTTTTTGGTTCTGATAACAGGGAACCTTCCCTGTATCTAGAAGACTGGGTACAATCTGATATATTTAACGAGTTCTTGCCTGGCTGTCTTTCAAGTCTGTCTTTATCTAATATATTCAGTTTAGTAAATGTTTAAAATCCTCGAGGAATTGCAGTATTCCAAAAGAGGTTATTACAAATGTGACATAGATTTTTAAATGTTTTTATTTGTTTTGGTTTTACAGCAGCTTAGAATATCATAATCGCCTACATTTGGGCGATATTCAAATTTAATTTCACAATCAGCTCCTTCTATAATAGCAGCAACATGGCAGGATATTGATCATGTTTTGATAACCTATCAGAACCAAATTGTCTCATTAAGTTGAACACAAAATGGAACAGCATGAAATGGCATCATGTCTTTTTTCTCAATTCTAATTTCTTTAATTGAGTTGAAGCTATGCAAATCAGGAAGCAATGATCACAAGGTTGTGTAATCATGGTGGACAGTGTCTATTGTGAGTACAATCATTTGAAAAAGCTGGAAAGTAAATAGGGCAGTGCAAGACTTTAAGCTGTTATTATATCACATCTATTACAATATATCTAATGACAGCGATCAAAAAGCCAACCAACGACATTTAATCACAGAAATTCCAATCTGTTCCATTGTTAATGCATCATTATTTGTTTGCTTATTTCATTTGGCAATTAATAAAGATTGGTCACTCCAAATATTCTGGAGTAATTTTTCATTCCATCATAATTTCATTTCATTCTTTGGCATAATCAATTATTTCCAGGGAAGAAAGAAAGGCAAAATGTATGCAATCTGCTACAATAACATCAATTTTCACTTCCTCAGTGTTCTTAAAAAGTCATCATTACATTTCTTTCCTTTCTCATAAGCAATTTCATTTGTTTCTTTTGACAAAAGGGAAGTTTTAAGGGAAAAAATACAAGGGTTGGAAAGCACTTTCCATACAATATGCTGGCTCCTCACAGCATTCTGAACTTGTAAAGAATATTGTTGAGGTTATGTTGAGATATTTGGAAAGTGTGGATATGTCGCTTGAGCAATGAATTTCTACTCATTTTTAGTCACTTTCGAATGGATCTGAAACATTCAAGTTTGGAAAGTTGTTCAAGTTCTAACTGTTGGCTCCTGACTAATCGTTGAACCTCCTCGTTTCACTGCCAGAAATGAGGGCTGTTATGTCTGTGTGGTGCATAAATCTTAAAGGGAGTAAGGGATGCCTTGATTGCCTTTCACTTTGGGGTTAAGCAGCAATGTTAGGTGGTGAGATATCCCACTAGGTGTGTAAGGTCAAATGGATGTAGTGCCAATATGATCTAACCATTTGGTTGCATGTTTACAATGGCAGGTAGCTGCAGCCATTGGCCTGACTCTGCAGGTGAATGACGATGACTTGCAGCGGGGACAAAATGATGCTTCCCCCAACCTCAATGATATGTCTGGCTCCTGCCTAACAGAGAGCTGCATGTGTCATGCCAATGAATGGGCACATCATGGAATTAATCTCCCACTCAGATGAAGTGATGAAAATTGAACAGTTCGAGTCCAAATTGATGGGTGGGGGAAGGTCGGGGGGGGGGGGGAGGGGGGGGTTCATTGTTACTCGTTCCACTGATGGAATCCTGGGAAGGGTGGCTGGAGGTTGGAAGGGGAGTGGATGGGGTGGGGGGGGGGTGGGGTGGATTGCTTGCAGCAGGGCTTCTTTATTCTGTCCTCAGTTTGAAAGGGGCATGGCACAACTATTCTCACACTGCACAGGAATGACATGCTAGTTGTGTGCATGGGTCTGCCAAGTTTGGCAGCATGAAATGACAGGGTGGAGGCTCTTTGAGTTAACAGAATGATTTAACATTTGTAACGATATTCAGTGGTGACATCTCTACACTTGTGCTTACTTTCACCCGTGCTAACTCGGTGCCTATCGCTTCTTAATCTTTCTCACCCCACTCCTCCCTACACCCTCCCACTCCCCGGTCCCACCCCCACAACATTTTGGTGCTTCCCCAGGATTTGAGGCTGAGGTTGAAAAGGCCTGCTGACTTCCATGCCCTGTTTCCTGAGATGACCTCAGTGTGGGGCTGGAGGTGTGTTGCTCACAGGAAAGGAGGCCTCAGATAAGCTGGACAACCTAGGGTCTTCTGGGTGGAAGGCCCTGGGCTGTGAACCAGACAATCCTCATCCATTTGGGTACCCAATGGGCCTGGTGGTCCTCCATGGGATAGAGGAGCAGCTGAAGTGAGGTCCAGAAGCTCCACTGTCTCCTGCGCTGACACTCATGGATTCCTACCAGTGTGTACACCATGCAGCTGAAGCCCTCAGATAAGGAGGTCATGAGCTAAACCATGGTGTGGGCATCTCCTACCATGGAGTGGATGTCTTGCACCAAGGTCTCCACTGAGGACTCCAACTTTGCAATGTTGACCTTGGTGCACTGAAGTGAAGGCAGCATCTGCTCAGACAGAAGTCAATGGGCCTCTTCCAGTTGGCTTTGCAGTCTGTGGAGGGAAGCTGTGATCCCCTCCTAATACACATGATTCTGCCTTTGCAGTGCCAGCAGCTGTGGGACAACCAGATCCAGTGGCACACCCTTGGTACAGAGTTCAACAGAGCTGTGGTCTCTGACATCCCTACAAACGCCGGATCCCTGGGACATCCTCGCCTCCACCTGCTGCAAATCTTTTGGCTGTGAAGTGCTGCTCAGTGAGTGACATAGAAGCTAGTTAGTGAACCCACCAAGATGTAAGTTTCTGCGCTGATGCTGGATATGGGTAACAACTGTGATGCCTCTTCAATGGTGAGGCTGAGATGTCTCCCTTGGAGCTGATTAAGTCTCACAGGTCCAAGGGCCATGAGGAAGGTCCAACATTCTTAGCTGCTTTGCTTGCAAGAGAAGGGAGATGAAATTGGTGCATTATAGGGGATAAAGGATGGAACATTGATTACTCATTTGAGACTTGGAGAATGACAGTGTGTTTTGAGGATTCTCATGTTTATCCATCATTTCACCATCAGTGCAGCCACACTCTTTTTCCTCCTCCCTGGCCAGCTCAAAGGCTCCCACCTCAAATGGCATGAGGATTCTGAGTTCCAGCATTACTCCAGCTGGATGTGCTTTCTCATGCTTGTGGTGATTGAGTTTGTCCTGCCATGACACAGATAGGGTGTGAGTAGGTGGCAGTGTTGACATTGAAGATGGTGATGCAGTGTGGAATGGGGCAGCACAGTGGCATAGTGGTTAGCACTGCTGCCTCACTGTGTCAGGGACCCGGGTTTGATTCCTGGCTTGGGTCACTGTCCGTGTGGAGTTTGCACATTCTCCCCATGTCTACATGGGTTTCCACCAAGTGCTCCAGTTTCCTCCCACAGTCTGAAAGATGTGCTGGTTAGGTGCATTGACCCGAACAGGCACTGTGGTGTGGCCACAAGGTGAATTTCACAGTAACTTCATTGCAGTTAATGTAAGCCTTACTTGTGACTAATAAATAAACTTTACTTTGAGTGGGAGCTGGAGTGTGAGGAGCATGACAGCATGTATGGGGGGAGCATAGTGTTTCGGGGACTGGGGAAGATGGCTTTCTTGCAAACACCAAGGTGTCTGGATGAGAAATGAAAGTGGAGGAGGAAGGAGTGTGCAATGGGGCCCAGAAAATGACTGCATGATACTCACTTACCCTGGCTGAGCACAGAAGATTGTTCATCCTCTTGTGGCTCTGCTGCCCTGTCCTCTTCTGCAGCTTGCACTCACCAAGGCTGCCACTGCACCCAGGTGGGTGTGGTGACTGTGGTGGGAAGCTTTCTCTTGGAGTGGGGTTAGAGTGCATTCTGTGGCACTCCATCAAGAAATCTGGTAAGAGCTCCCTCTGAGAGATGCAGGACAGGATTCCTGGCTGCCACCCCAGCAGTCATTGTGGATTTAGTGTTCAGAAACATTTATTGGCAGCTCCCCAATGATTGGCACAATGAAGTTCAGCCATGGTCGGTAAATCAGACCGAGGCATTATTCTCGTGACTATAAAAACATTTCTCAATGAGGCTTATGATCCCGTCAGAAATTATGCCAGAGCTATCAGCACAATTCACTCCAGAATCGCCAGAACCGATTCTGGCCAAATTCTGGTAAGATCGCCCCATGGTGTCTAGAATATAACACACTGCTATTTAGCATGCAGTGTGTTGTATTCAACTATAGCTTGCCTGCTAATTGATAGTTGTGCCATGTTAATTCTGAATGTTATAAGATAAGGTAAATATTATGGATTGTTTTGCTGACCTTGTACAGTAAAGCTTTTTTTATTTAAAAGCATGGAATCTTGTGTTTTTTATTATTCTCATGGTTGACTGGGATTTCAAACTTTAAACAAGCATTTACTGGTTCATATCTAAACCAGAACATAAAGTGAGGGCTCGCCCGTTATGTTGAATCCGCTGACAAATACGGCCACTGGGAATTGTTGAGGTTAAGGCTGATTAGATTTTCCTGATAAATTTTGCTTTACTCATTGAAAAGCAAAATGGCTTTGTCAGTTACTGTAACTTTTCTGGAGAGGGAGTATTTATCCCTGAATGATTTGCAGCAATTAACTAAGGTTAGGTTAATTGCATTAGCAGAAGAATTGACGTTAGCGTTAACAACAAGGGCTAAGAAAAGACATATAGTTGAGGTAATAGTGTGGCATTTGAAATTAGAAGCACAGAAGGTTAATCTGGAAAGCAATTCTGTTTTGTTGGTACAAATTCAATTGCTGAAGGAACAGTTCAAGATAGAAAATAAAACAAAAGCTATATTTGGAAAACTAAAAAAAAGAGAAAGATGAACTCTTGATCTCAAGAGAGGAAAGTTAGCAAGGGAAGAAAGAAAAAACAAAAGTGAGTTTCGAAGGGAGTGAAAAATCAGACAGCATAAGCTGACTAAGAAAACATTTTATGTGGTGAAAATGAGTCGAATGGTTCAGATGATGAGGCAAGTTCCATTCTGAGCTTTGATATAATGAAGAATCTTTGCTTAGTGCCTAAATTCACTGGGGATGGAGCTGAGAGGTATTTTATCTTGTGTGGAAAGTTGACCATAAAACCAACACGGCCAAAGGACAAGTATTTTCTTATTTTGCCGTGTGTTTTGATTAGTAAAGCTATAAATGTGTCTTCTAGCCTTTTGACAGAACAATCCACAGCTAAAACTGTGGTACGTAATGCTTACAACTTTGTTCTTATCAATTGAAGAGATTAAACAAAAAGTTTGTGGAATTCTCGAAGGAGAAAGAAATGTTGCTGGCAGTGTTGGTTTGGGGCACTAAAACTGAAACAGAATTATGGGGAAGTGAGAGAGTCAAATATGGTGGAAGAATTTCACAACAGCATCGCAATAGCTATCAGATCACACTTGGAAGACTATAGGTTTTTCTCATGTAAGGGAAGCAGTAGTTCTGGCAGAAGGGAATGAGAGATCACACAGGCAGCTAGCAGGTAGTAGTTTTCATTTGTAAACCTAAAGAGAAGCTGAAGAAATAGGAAAGAGTCTAGCTTTAGAAACAGGACAGAAGCTGTTTGTGTCAGCAAAAACGATAGCACAGATGTAAATTTATATGATGTAAAGAAACCTGTTTGCATTTACTGCCATAGTACAGCACATGTACAAGCAAATTGTTACAAGCAGAATGATAAGCCAATAACAGTAATAGGGAAACTTACGGCATTTTCGGGAAATGGGGGTTAAATCAGAACACAGGTGCAAATGAGAGGAAAGGTGAAACAGAAAGTCAAATCGTAAGAAATCCATTAGGAAGGGGGGATTCACCAGCTCTATCCCATCGGCAATCCCAATTTCCTGCTGAATTGGACATTGGTGCTAAAATCAGGATTCCCATTGGTGTGAGGGCTATTGGGATTCACTTAACCCAACCCTTTGGACCTGATCGAGTTACTGCCCCTGATTAAAATGAAAACCCGCTAATTAAAACACAATTAATGGATTTCATGATCCATTCACCGACATCCCGCCTTGTACCTGGCCCCCCTGCTGGAAATGCACTGGGCAGGCTCTGGTGTTAGTCATTACCAATTTGCTTTAACTTTGAAGAAGCCAAAGCTGTCATCAGGCTTAGAATCAATATAATCATTGTGGTTCGGTTCAATGGAGGTGCTTGACGTACATTCACTGTAAATATACACAACCAGCTGGAGCCTAAATAGAAATCCATTGAGCTGTAAATGGAAGTCTTTTCTCCAAGCGCTGCATGTTGAAATTGACAGAGATTTCCAATGGAATATAAAGGGTTTCAAAGGTTTCAGCTTGTTTGGAGGCCTCAGGAACTCAGAGCTGTGTGAATATATTGGGGATGAGTTCTCAGCTATGCAGAATGGACCCCACCTCCTCTCACCCAAGTGAAACTGACTTTTCTCTGTCAAAGGTCTTCAAAGGGGTCTCCATACACTTACAGACTCTGCAAGGGAGAAAGGAAAATCTCTTCTGTAGAATGGAGCGCTGCAATGATTTAAAAGCCTGCCAGGTGACCAAGGGGCATGGAGATTAAAGTGACCTGGGCACTTCAGACCTTTCACAGCAGACAAGCAGGAATGATGATGTTGAACACAAAGCTGCCTAAAATTAACATAACTAGAGTGATTTTCAGGTAGGTTAAGGCCGGGGGGACTGTCCAGCCATGAGAAACCCTCCTAACCTGGGGGAGTGTTGCAATGTCAACCCCTTTCCCCAAGTCACCCAATCCTAGGATCCTTGAGGGACATTTACTCAGCAGCCTGGCAGCAGCAGAGGGACAAATGGTACTGGATCTACCTCCCTGACACTCCCCCACCCCTCCACCGCCCGAGGCACCAGGCCAGGATATTCGCGCCAGGATTTCAGGGGCAGTGCAGCATTGGCACTGCAAAGGCGCGTAACCTGAAGGGTACCCGAGTGAGGGTCTGAGGGGAAGAGGGGCTGAATGTGGAGTCTGAGGGGGAAGGCGATTGATTGGTGATCTGAGGAGGGAGAGTCACTGGGTCAAAATCCTGCAATTCCCTCCCTAATGGTATTGTGGGTCAATCCACAGCACACCAACTGCAATGATTCAAGAAGACGGCCCACCACCGCCTCCTGAAGGGCAACTAGGGATGGACAATAAATGCTGGCCAACCAGCGACACCCATATCCTACAAATAAATATAAAAGAAAGTGTGTGCTCTCATTTCATGAGGCAAATTTAAATTGTGCTCTGATGAAGGAGTCTTGTGTGGTTGGAATTGTTCCTAAATTACCTACTAAAAATGATATAGTGAGCAACATTGTTTTTCACAATCTGGGATGATATATCAAATGTAGAATGGTTCCTGTGAATAAAAACTCCTTGCTTAGCTGTGATCCAGTTCAGAAGCAATCTGACGCAAGATGCTGAATGAATAATTCTAGTAGTAGTACAGAGACAACATAAATGCTGCAGAATTTTCACTTCAAACTTCGTCACAGAAAGGAATGAGACCTTAGAGTGACCCTAAAGGGTTAATAATAGTTCGTGCTGAATGAAATGGTCCTGTCAGTTCTGTGACAGCACAAGAAATAACCATGCTTGTCAGCATTGAGATACATGATCCAGCTGGAAAAATCCAAACGACTCAACTGACTTCTGAAAGACCAGTTACAACTTCAAAACGGATTGGAATAAAGTAACTTGTGAATTGTATGGAAGAGTCCAAGTCGTAGACAGAAAATTCACAGCCCACCATAAGGAGGCTGTTGCTCAGAAAGAATTAACAAAAATTGACCTGAGTTGGATGGAGAGAAACTCCACGAAACACACACGAAACAGGGATATCAAAACTTTGTGCTTGAGCATGAAACACATCGGAATGATAGATATACTTAAAGTAGTGAAGGAAGGTTTCAATCAAAGAAAGAATGAGTTATTAGCGCAAATATAAGTCATTTTGAACTTGGTTATCTCAAAATGTAAATTTAAAATATGTGAGTCTGGAAAAAGAACTCAAAAAGGAAGATGTGCTCTCAGTTAAAGAATAAACAATTTAACTATGGACTTAATTGAGGCCTCCTTTGTGGTATTTAAAGTTGAGAAAGCTACAGATGTGAAGGACAATTGAGTTCCATATCTTAAATCTGCACAGTCTGCTTTAAAGACTGAACTTGAAAATTCACCTGTGCATAACAATGGGAAATCTTCTTTTGCAAATGGACATTTGCGCTGTAATTATTGCATGGAAAAACTGTGATAAATAATATGCTTCATCTTAAACTGGACACAAAATTCAGCAGAGTGCTGAAGGACTTGTGAATTTCACTGACAATGGGCCATTGATTACTGTGTGTGTTGATGCACAAAATAGTTTTAAAATCTACAACATTTTGTAAAACATTATGTTCTAAATGATAAATGAAAATACCACATCAATGACTGATGACATCATTTCATTTCTCTTTCGGCAGAGAGGTGTTGTAAATATCGAGTTCATGGTGTATTTTAATGTTTTAGAGATAATTGTTAGTCCTGGGAAGCTTGATGGTAGAAAATGGGATAAATGTATCTAAATTATTTTGGAGCCTATTACACTCAAAAAAGTTAGGGTCATGTTAACTTAAGAAGTTAACAGCTAAGAAGGTAAGATTTGAAAAGAGCAGTAGGATTTATTTAGCTGGAAAACTTGAAACACAAGCCCAGATCTTCTGGTCTTCAAACAGTCAGGTATCTCAGATAACTTCAGGTATCTCAGACCTTACTTTTTTTAATATATATATATTAAATTGGAGTGTGGGATTTTACGGCCTTGCTTGAGCGAAATGAGAAATTCCCATCCGAGGTCAACAGACATTTCCGTTGTCTGCCCCTCGCCCATTCTGATTCCACAGCAGGCGGGGTGGTAGAATTCCGGTGGGAGATTTTGGATTGTTCCAACTAACTTGGCAGTAAAGTTACCCAGGAAAGGTAAGGATTAAAACCATTTCCAACCCCCTGGATAACTATATTACTAATCTCCACTGTACCCCATGACTATCGCCTCTGAACTAACCTCTCTACTCCCCAATTACATCCCAAGCCCCCATGCCCTGAGTACCACTCCAAGCCTCAACAATTAACTCCCATGCACTGACTCATCCCTTGATCACTCAACTACCATCCACCCCCAATTACTCCCTATCCCTGACCACCAACAATCCCCTTCATCAGGGGCAAACCCCGAAAGCTAGTGGCATTTACTACCAAATAAACTTGTGGTACTTTAACCTGGTGTTGTGAATGATCCAACATCAGTGATTTAAATCGCTTTGTTGGGTGATTCTCACCTCAGGGCATTTATCCAGGGAACATTAACAGTTCTGGGCAATTGCGGTGCAAATGCTTACCTGGGAATTTCTGAACAGAATTTCCCAGTACAGCTTTGGAGAACCCCTAAAACTGTCAATCCAGAGCTGAAACGTTAAGGCCAATTCAGTCTCTGGCTGGTGCACGCAGCCAATAAATATTACAGGTCGTAATATGTGTATGGGACAATCTTGTATCACAGCAGGCAGCAGCAATTTACCATGCAGTGTGCAACATAATGAGGAAGCCAGCGTTAATCATATTCCACAATACCTTGCTCACTTTGGATGGTCAACCAATATTTTCCCAGGTGACACAGTGGTTAGCATTGCTGCCTCACAATGCCAGGGATCTGAGTTCGATTCCCAGCTTGAGTCACTGTCTATGTGGAGTTTGCATGTTCTCCCCGTGTCTGTGTGGATTTCCTCTGGGTGCTCTGGTTTCCTCCCAGTCCAAAGATGTGCAGTTTAGGTGCACTGGTCATGTTAAATTCTCCCTCAGTATACCCAAACAGATACCGGAATGTGGTGACTAGGGGATTTTCACAGTAAATCCATTATAGTGCGAATGTAAACCTAGTTGTGACTAATAAAAATCTTTGATTATTACCACCACAGCAATGCTTAATGCAAGGAACCAAAATGTATTTATGGCCTCAGCCTAATTAAGAATAGGCTGCATTTATAGTCTAGCTGCCCATTGAAAATGGTGGGCATTGATCAGTTGCTAATGATCACCTTGCAAGTATGGCCCTCAGAGTCAGGGAGTGTCCATTTAAATAGAAACTTGGGTTCTATGATATCAATACAACAAGAAATGCTGTTTCTGGAATGCACACAAGATAGAATTGATCATGGAAAGAACAGATTATCTTCTACTACAGCTAAAACAGAGCCTTCTCATGATTATCCTTCTAATTCCATACAAATTATCTGATGAAGAATGCATAAAAGTTGTGATTCAACAGGGGAGCTGTAATAGACTTGTGTTAGACTATAAATGCTAATCTGCAACCACATTCCAGGGCAGACTTGGCATGGCCAGTGAATGTCAGGTTCATTTTAGCCATTAACTGATTTGAATCCAATGTATACAAGACTAGCAATATTCATGATTTGGCAGTGCACAGATATATTAAGCAAATAACTAATGCGTTGTTTGCGAAAGCAAGAAATTTCATTACTTTCCCCATTGACTACTGTCAACAAAGGGAGAGAGCCCAGGTTTTCTTTTCCAGATGGCAGGATTTCCTCAATTTCAGGGACCATTGAGTGCATGCATAGCGCTACATGCTCCTGTACACAATTGTGTTCATTTGTAAACTACAAGAGCTACCAATCTGTTAATGTGCATCTTGTCTATGATGATCAGCACAGGATTATGCGTGTCAATGGTCCATTGCCCTGGCAGTGACAATAATGACTTGTCTCAGTAATTTGATTTGGAAGACAAGTGCCATGTGGTGTATGACTAATGTACCCTAGAATCTAATGAAGTTCTTCGACATGCTGCCTCATTAGCAGGGATATGGAAGATGGCTGGTTATAGCATTATTATGGCCAATGTTTGACATTGAGGTGCCTGTGACCTTTGTGAGTAGAAGCCTGCTGCTTAATGCAGCATGGCACTGCCCACCTTTCTGCACATGTCACTGGAAGGAGGCAATTGAAAATCCTATGTATTTTATCATTCTGATTTATATCATCCAGGTTCGCTGTGAGGTTGGGATTTTTCAGCTGCAGGCATCATGGTAGGCAGGAGCAGAAAATATCACAAGGGCAAATAAAATAATGTTTATGTTGTCATGAGAACATTTTGCGATTGTCCGCTTCTGCCTTTAATGGCAGGCAACATTTCCTGTTACCGCATATTGAGAATGTCATTTTAAGAACTACTCACCAGAATCATTCCACCATGCTGGATCATCAAAGCACATTGGAAAACAATTAGAACAATGTTTTTCACAGCCGTACATTAGCGACATGATCTGCTGACCTGCACTTCACTCACGGCTTTGAGGTTGGCTCACTTACCTTGAATTATGATGCGTTCGTGTTTATCAGCACAATGCTTCGCAGGCAACAACACGACAGTTTCAGGGGATTGTCACAGGAAAGTCTACCAGGCCAGCGGTAAGTGAGGTGTGGCTTTTATGGGCGTGGGGAAAACTGGCCTGAGACATGTGAACTACGTCAAAGCTAGTCCTGCACTGGGAAAGGGGGAATCTAACCGGAAGCATGGGAAGGGGGTGGGTCTGCACTGAGGGGTGAGAGTGGGTAAGGTTGCACGTGGACACATGACTGGGGAATGACTCTGTGGGGTTAGTATCCTATGCACCAGGGTGGCGAGAGAATATGTTACAAATTGACATAAACAACTTTGATCCAGAATGTGAGGAGTGCTGAGTGAAGGGTCACCTCAGTTTGCATGGCTGAGCTTGTAAAAAGCCTGTCCTTTGTCCTGTCCAGGGAATGGGTGGGCTTGTCAGATCAGTCTTAGCTGTGCCCGACATGCAGTCCGCAGGATGTGAATGTAATGACACTTGCCTCTGTCCATGGGATGAGTGGGCCACAGCTGGCACACTTAGACAAGGGAAGCTTTTGCTGCCTATAAATGGGGAAAAGGTATTTGCGGGCATCCACGGCTAGGGTGGTTTAACTGTGCACGTGACCTCAAGATGGCAAGGGCCAAAGGTCACATGGGGCATAGTTACAGCCAGCTCAACAGGATCAGGGGCTAATAAACAGAGATCCACCGTAATCACAAAAATTTAAAGTAGACAGGGGAAGGATTGAGAGGCCTTGGAAGGAGGGGAACCTGAACATGAATTCCTCCACGATGATGAGAAGGATTTCCATGCTCACACAGCGAGGGTTCAGAGATGAGAATTCAGCATACTACCATCTTCAACCTGCAGCAAAGGTGCAATACAAACTTAAAATGAAGGAGAAGCTCTGATGGTGAGGTCCATGAGGATGTGTTGGAGGGTGCTGGCGATGGCCTTGGGGTGGGGGTGTGGGAAGCGGTGGGTGGGGGGGGGTGCATTTGATTGCCGGCAGGGGGAGGGGGGGGCGATGAGCACCAGCATTGCTGTTCCTCTCGTTTCAGCTATGCATTTCAATGAGAGTAAATAGTTACACATCTGGCTCACAGTGTCCTGATCCTTTGAAGGATGATGAGGCTTCAAGAGCACGTGTCCTTGTTAAAATGAGGTGTTAGCTGGAGGAGGGCATCCTGTCCTTAAAGGTGCTGCCTCTTAAAGCACATCTCCAGCTTCCCAGTAACAGTGTCAGCCTACAAGAGCCATCAGCTGTTCCACTATCCTGAATGGACCTGTAGCTGTGTGCCTTCAATCTGACAAAGCTCCTCAAGAAGGGCCTTCTCCAACAATGGGACAAGGAGGATGGTGGAATCAATAGGTGACACTTGGGTCAAGGAAGCCAAGGACATTCTGCAGGTGTGAATCTATTCAGAGATAACTCAATCCTCTTTCTCACCTTCTTCTCATTCACATTGACATCTAGTCTTCTTAGTTAGAGAGGTTGGCCTTCATTTATCCTCAGCTTAATAGACTTGAAGATGACAACTTTCAACCACTTGCATTCCAGACATTAAATGCCTCCTCTAAGTCGGACATTACACCCTAATGGCCAGACCCTATGAACTTAAAAATGGTCAGACACCAGAAAGCCCTCAATGTGATGTGTTGTTAATAAAGAGGACACTTCAGTTTCAGTAAATCTTCACTCCTATCCCATTGCTCCCCACAGCATTGTCCAAAGCTACAATATGCATTTCCAGAACATGATGAAAGACTCCATTAACTGCCAACAATCACCATTTGGAATTAACATCACTGTGTTTGGTGATTATTTTGGTGATGGGACACACACTGCTACTTCTCTACATTATAATGAGAACATTGTGACCACAATCCAGGCAACTAGAGATTGAGAAACATTCAAGGTTGTAGGTTTGAGACTCATGACAATAATGTGACTGAGAGAGGCGGAGCTTCATCATCTTGGGGTGGAAATATTCTTCCAGTATTGGTGAATTTATGAGGTGTACACTCAGAAAGTCAAGAAGACAGTTAGCAGACAGGGGTGCATATGAGCACTAAGTATGAGCTGCTGGATGGCAGTGAGGCTCAGGATACCAGATCCTTCTCCATGCATTTGAACATCTCTCCTTCTACACCACACCTTCATCTTTCCATTATGCAGCAGAGGTGGGAGGATATCTCAGCTTTATTCTTACACGGCCAAGACTGAACATGGTTCCTTCAACATGGTTCCTTCAACAAGCACACTTAACATTAAGGAAGAAGTATCACTGATGTTGGGAATGAACTGAGAATGGGTACGCAATGTGGTGATGCGGAAGCAACTACGTAGTAGAGAAGTCCATGAAAGTGGCATCTGCGATAAGTGGAGGGTCCCAGGGTGACCAAGGCATCACAGCAGATTGACAGCAACACAGCTCATCACAGAAAGGAGGCGTGAAAAGTGTGCAATTACATTTTTATTTGTGATCATTATACATGTGCTGAATGCCCATGCTCTTAATATTTTTATAACATTCCGAAACCTATCACAATGTCAGGATGCATAAGCAATGCCCATAGCAGAAGTGGAGACAGCTTGCTGACTGCTGCATCCTGCTGCCTACAACAAATTTAGTGGGCATCCTGTGAAGGGCTGAGACCTGGAGGATCTCAGCCTGCTTTGCATGTCTGCTGCGGAACAGGGGTGCCGTCCTTGGGTTGTGGAGGTGTAAGTGGTAGGATCACAGGAAAGGAATTAGGAACAGCTGGACAGTTCCTGTGTTATCTGGGTGGATGACTCTGGGGTGTCCAGCTGATGGTCCTCCTTCCCATAGGTGCCTGAAGACTCCTGGCTGACTCCGAGAGGAGAATGGACAGTTAGAATGAGATCTCCTCGAATAAGCACTGATGGATGCCGGCAATGGCTGCTGTGATTGAGTGCTGTTTCTGCAGCAGGGCAGGGCTGATGTCCTGGACCAAGGTCTCTAGGGTAGCTGCCAACCTGCCAGTATTGATCTTGATGCTTAGACATGTCGGTACTATCACCTGAGACTAAATGCAGTCAGACTCCTCCACCATTTGCTTCAGTCTGAAGAATGAAGCTGACTTCCCTTCCTGATGTTCCAGTGTTTGTCACTGCAACTCCACCATCTGATTTAGGACTGACCCAGAGACTCATTGTCTGACTACAACTGAGCAGAACCCTGGCCTCCAGAAATCCTCCAAGTGTTGTTGATCTTGACTGCTTGTGCCTCCATCTGCCCTGGATCAGATTGTGTGCTGTGCCCACCAGATTGTGACCCCAAGTCTATTCAAGCACCCGGTGCCACCAAAGTGTGTGTCTATGCGCTGGTTAATGATATGAGTGAGCACTGCAATAGATCTTTGATGGTACACTGCATGTTCCTCATCTAAGGTGTTGTTGGGACACGAGCCAGGTGCTTGTCTGGTTGGGGGTATTGGGCACTTGGCAGAGATGCCTATGAAAAGAAATGTGCATAAATAGTGCTTGGCAGCTGATGATAACACATTGCAATCCACTCATAGTAACAACGCCTGAGGGGTGATCTGGTGCAGGATCCTTATGTGGGTGCTTGTCACTGGCCTCACTGTCACCAGGGATGGCTAACATCTTCTCTGGCCAGCTCTACTGTGTGATTTTCAAAAAATGGGTGAGGAAGTTGAGTTCCAGTCCTTCAAATCAGCCTGGAACTTCTCCCCTAGTCTGAGCGCAAGCTTTTCCTGCAGATGGAGAGAGTGTGAGCATTGCACATGTCAGGCCAGATGAAAAGAATGTCTGCTGTGTGTGGTTGGTTAGTGAAGCTGTGGTGATTGTAACTTTAAGACCAGCCTTACTGATTAAGCATCACTTGATCTAAGCAACCAATCAATACCTATTATGGGAACTCTCTCTAATGGGAGATGTTTTCCTAGTTAGAAAGAGTGGACTAGCAGCATGCAGCAAATGAAGCAATCACGTAAATAAAGTTTGTTCAAATTAAAAAGCCCCTGGGTGTACACCTCACAGGACCCATGGACAGGACAAGTACCTGCACTCCAGAGAGTATGAGCTCAGATAAAGATGTGAAGGTATGTGTGGCAGTGAGTGGTGATGTCCCTTGAGCTGGCAATGTTTGAGAGCCTTGTGACTGTGTGATGGGATTGTTAATGTGTGAGTTGAGAGTGGTAAGGTGGTTGGCTTACTTTGGTAGCATGGATGAGATCATTCGTTCTCTTTCTGCACTGGGTGGCTGTACAGAATTAGCATTGACCACTACTGCCACTCTCTCCCAAGTGGGAGTCATGAGGTTGGTGGTCCTCTCTTGGCCAGGGTCAGAGTAGTTCACATCACAGCAGACCTCCACAGGGTCCAGCAGGCGTTCTGTGTCGCTGAACTTGAGGTCTTCTTGCCTTTCAAGGCCATCTGTTTCATCTGGGCTGCAGGGATCGAGAAAGCTGTGCATGGGTGCTGTTTAAATATGGCTCTCGGAGTGAGAAATTGATAAGGAGGGTAAATCAGAGGCTGCTCACCAACAACACTGTGAGTTTTCCATACGTGCATAACTAATAAAGCAGGAAGCGGGCAAAGCAAAGTGAAAGCCCATCACTGCGGCTGGTGTGAAAAATGCTGATATTCATGTTCACTACTGCACTTTGTGCAACGAGGGGAAAATCCCACCTAAAGTTTGCCCGGCTGTTGTTCACCACTTCACCGTGTGGAAAAATCTTCATGACAGCAACAAGGATACTGTTAAAGGCGATGCTCTGATGCACACCATAACTTCCAATCTCTATGTTGGCAGTGTGAGTATTCGCAACAGCACCTAAGATTGAATGAGGGGGCAAGCTACGTCAGCTTGCAGGCTTTGCAGTTCTTTAAAGTTGCTCAAGGCCACATTCTGAACATTCCATGAGCAGAAAGTTTAAACTACTCCTTCCACCAGTCAATCCCCAATGTCATTTTAAACACATGACTGTTTTTCACCATCTCTGTCAACACAAATTACATTCCATAACATATTACAGTTCTAAATAGCTTAACATAGAATAATGGCAACAAATGACTTATGTAATTTTATATTCTTTGATAAACTGATAACTGAGCATTGTTGAACTTGTGCATTGGGGATAAGATCGATCTATAGTATTCAACTGCCTCACCACACAAGGCTATTCATAAACTGCATTCATTTTCTTGAGCGTGCCTTTTATTCAGTGGCAACTTCTTTGAATTCAGTAATCGCAACACTTACTGATTCTGACATGCTGAAAGCTACATTTATTTCCCCTTGCCCTACTTTTGCAATTATGTTGTGGAAATACACTGGAGAAAATGTGCCTCCTCTGATGGATATGCGGCAAGCTTGTTCTGCTTCTTTATCAGATTCCTCCCAATCTGTATTAGTAGTCAAATTTTCCAAACACTTTTCACAAGCGCTCATCCATCATTGCAGTAATGCCATCTGAAAAAAGAATCTCAGGCAACTGTGACCTTCTCTGCGCAGTGGGGATGATGAAAAGACAGAAATAAATCACCTCCCTCGTGATAATTGGAGGGGTTACTCAGGGAAATGATCGTTCTGAAGGTAGAAATGCTTCAAATGGTGATGTCAAGATTCAATACTATTTTACAGAATATGAACCGTATTAATGGAAAATAAATTTACAGAAGAGAACAAACACCACACGCTGTCAGGAAGATGGATTTTAAATCGAAATGATTTGGCATGCACAAATGAGTAAAATAAAAAGATTTAGAAGAGGTGGCTTCATGCACCAAAAAATTGGTAATCTATACGCTGGATCTTGTTGAAGTGATGCAAAACTGTCTGGCCTGCTAAAATATACAGAGCAGAAATTTTGAGATCCAAATTGCTGGCCACCTTTAAAGATACAAGGCAGGAGTCATGTTTAATTAGACTGGATTTCTTGCTGTTATCAAATATTAAGGAAATGTGGAGAGCAATTCTCCCAAAATATTTCCCAATGTGGTCTCCAGCAGGAAAAGGCAGTGTGATTCCCTTTGGGCATCACAATGTGATTCTGATCGCAATCCATCCACATTCAGGTAACTTTTTGGAGATTGAGATGATTTTTTTCCGCATGAAGAAGATGTGCGGGACTCAAAGTCGATTCCTCAGATTGGGATGCCATTTATAAAGGGTGCCCAATCTCAATGATGCTGCAGACCCCCACACACCCCAACCACCAGTACTAACAATCCTACCCACCCCACCCCCAAATGAGTGATATCACACTATGGGGTCACCAAAGCCCTCCTCCCTTCATGCCCCCCACTTCTATTACCAACCTGGCATTGAAGTGGGACCTATAGGGTGCCCCAGAGGGTAGTACCAGGGCACTGCACAGCCATGTCCCTGATGACCCAAGGGCTGCAATGGCCTCTGAGCCCACCACTGGCATGGTCATTACATCTGGTCTCACATTGAACTGGTAGGTGAGTGAATCCCAGGGCCTGAGTGAATCCAGCTCAAAACAGATGCTGCGTACTTAAGTTAAGAATTACATTTGCTTATGTGGCTCACACCCTTGTTGAGTGTGAGCCAGATTACATCGCCAACTTGGGGAGAGAAGAATCTTTAAAATGAGTCCCCTGCTGCCAAACCACCCCCCCACCCCCCACTGCTGCCCATTTCTGGCACATTATGGCCCCTGTTGCAAGAGTCTCTGGCCATAATGAGATTTGCGGCTATGTGAATGAAGCCAGAGAATCTCCCCGATGGTTGTTTCAACCTGAAGTACTCTTATTGATATTGTGGACTTAATGATGAATCAGGTCTGGACCAAGTCAAATACCAGCCAGAAACCTCAGGTGCTATATGTATATTAAGTTGCCATGATTAGTCATATTCCACAGTGGGATCTGCTGACACAGGACTAATTAAATGGATAGTCAAGGTTTATTCCAGCAAGGCATGTGGGTGTATTGATTAATATTTAGATTTATGTTAGATTAATAATCTAGTCCCTATGTCTGGTGAAACTACATTTGTCTTATCCAGCAGTGCACAGAACTCCACTGGAATTTAGTAATGGAAAATAAGGTCAAAGTCTGCCAAGACAGAGTCAGCCTATGTGACATGTGCCTTGTTACTATGATGTGTCATTTCTGAATTATTTGAGAATATGTTACTTCAAATGCAATATATAAACTAAAACATTTTTCTGTTGGAATTAACTTCGACTACCTGTCTCGGCAAGTCCCACTATGTAATATAGCCAAGCATGGCAATTAAAGTTAAGGAAACAACTTGAACAACATTTCCAGTCATCAGCTTCTGAAGCCAATTCTTGCCCATTAATGTTGCTTTGTTGAGATATCCTGCTACAACAGTTTGTAACTTGGGACTTGCCTTTATGTTTGATGTCACAGTCCATTTGTCCACATGTTTCCAACACCTCACCAGAGTCAAGTTTCAATTTAACTGTTCAGTTATATACATCACTGAATATGCTCTCATATTTCTCCTCTTATGATAGAACAATATACAGCCATATTGATGTTCATGTTACTGTACTGTGATTTACTAACATGAGTGTGCAAAAGTCTCTGTATTTTCAGTAATTGCTAGTGGCAAGCATTCTTAATTCAAAATTGTGAGCTTCACTCTTTTAATGTTGTTTTCCAATACCATTGAAATTTCTCCACTTTTTTGCTTTGGCCTTCGGTCGGCCAGCAGTTTCAATATGGCCCATGGTTTGGCAATTAAAGTACTTGTCTGTTTTTTCTGTACTGATAAGTCTGTGCCATGTAGTTGCCATTGCAGTGATAACAAGTCATTAAACCTCTATCACCTGCATTCTTCTGACCAGGACTTCTTACTTTAAAGACTCTGGGTCTGTACTTGTTGGAGTTTAGAAAGATTTGGGGGGAGGGGGTGGAATAAAGAACAAAGAAAACTACAGCACAGGATTAGACCCTACAGCCCTCCAAGCCTGCACCGACCATGTTGCCTGACTGAACTAAAACCTCCTACCCTTTTGGGAACCATATCCCTGTATTCCCATCCTATTCATGCATTTGTCAAGATGCCCCTAAGGATCCTATTGATAGTGGATAGAGTGGATGTGGAGAGGATGTTTCCACTCGGAGGGAGAACTGGAACCAGAGGGCACAACCTCAGGCTAAAGGGACGATCCTTTAAAACAGCAATCAGGAGGAATTTCTTCAGCCAGAGAGTGGTGAATCTGTGGAACTCTTTGCCACAGGCTGTGGAGACCAGGTCATTAAGCATCTTTAAGACAGAGATGGATTTGTTCTTGATTAATACGAGGGTTATGGGGAAAAGGCAGGAGAATCGGGATGAGAAAAATATCAGCCATGATTGAATGGAGGAGCAGACTCGATGGGCTGAGTGGCCTAATTCTGTTCCTGTGTCCTATGGCCTTATTTTAGGCTTGGCCAGAGCCTTCCAACGATAGATGGAAGCTACTTACAAGGGACAAAATTCCAAAGTATACTTTGATAGCATTTTCATTGAAAAGAAAACCATACACTCTGGCTGAATTCTAAGATTTTGTGAGTTCAGTAACTTTGATTGGATCTTTTCATTCACCAATCCACATACAAATCTGACTCATTATACATAATGAAATGATATGCTGAAGTTGCAATGTAATGATAAATTCTTCAGTATCACAATGTACTTGCCAACTGTTTCACTATTTTTCTGATTCCAAGTTTGTAACTTTCTACAGTCTCTACTGGCACAAGATGAAATGTTCTTCTAACTTGGTGACAATTATTTTGTATGGCACATCTTTCCCTTGTTCATGTGCCATAAACTTCTGAGGCAGTCTTCGTTAGCTATATTATTTTCATACATTCTGGAAATGTCTGATTTTGAGACTGGACTTCTCCACTTTCGCCTCAAGTTCTAAAATATTATTAACTCTTGAGGGCATTGTCCTTCTTTGAATATATGAACAGAATGATTCTTTTTTGTTTCCCATATATTCCTAGCCTTCCAAAGTATCCTATGGACACAACCATGCAGTTCCATTTCCAAACTCAGTGCCTAGTAAATACTTTGCTGCACTGTGAAATGCAATTACAATAAAGTCAAAGTCAAACTAACCCAAAGCCAATCTCGGCAGCAGTTAAATTGTAAGTCTACTAGGATCCTACAGTAGCCCATCCAGTTGAAAGTGGCCATGCAATGTCAGAAGCAGTGAGGTTAGACATAATCCAGTTAAGACCTCTTCCATCTGAGCAGTACGCCACTAAACTCCAGCTTACCTTTTTCATCGCTGTCTTTACCTGCCATTTTTGACCAGTACGTATGTTCTTTGATTCTATCTCCTCATCAAAATCTGTTTATGTATTAGGAAGCCTTTGCAAAGAAAGACAAATATCAAGATGGCCCCTTAATGCTTAATTACATTGTGCACTGTGCCTTCTCATAACATATGAATACATTGCAACTCACTCAGCCCTGCATATTCAATAGCAGGATCTGGGGAAATATCTATGGAATATCAGTGTGACTTTAATCAGGTATCTACCTTTTGCAGATCTATTTCTTCAACCTTTCCAACGAAGGAGCAAGCTAACATTGAATGATATGGGGCTTATTCCACAGTAAAGTAAATGTGCAAGTGACAGTTCTGATCAAATTCAATTTGTTCAATTAAAGCTACTTATTCCTGTAATAAACTAGCAATGAGTAACATAATAACTAACCCCCATTTAGTAATTCACCTTGCTTGATATAAACAAAATGATTTCTGTCTATTCTTTCCATAGATTACAGTAGAATCTCGTCTGCTGCAGACTCTCCTTTGTTGCCTGTCTGTATTTACTGCATTCTGATTCCAAAAGCTTTCACAGTAGCTGTTGTCATGAAGATGTGCTTTATGTCAAATAATGATTTTAAATACAGCAGCTAGAAACATGAATTGAACTTTTAATAACAAACCTTTTAAAAACACAGTAAAGTGACTTTAGCATTTGGCCCACTATATTACAAATGAGCAGTTGAGGGTCTATTATTGTTATCAAGCCTAATTGCTATTGTTATCAACTCTAATAATACACTGCCCAGGCTATAATACATTTGGCATGGGCAGCAGGGCATGAATGGGAAGTCCAATTTTTAACCTGAAATGGCTAAATGGAGCCAAGAAAATGGACTCGCTCTTTGGGGGCTGATCTTTGCACTCATCCCCCCGCCCCCCAGCCTTTGCATACCCCCCCACTCATTCGCCTTCATTCCTACCCAATCAGTCTCATTTAAAAAAAAATCCTCTCTCATTTTTGCCCTTGTCCCTGATGTTCCCAAACCCTTCTTGCCCAAGCCCCAGACTTATCTTCTCTGGGGAACATAAGCCGTGGTCTCCACTCTTGACCTGTAGTCCCAGCAACTGCCCCGACCCCATCTGGCACTGCCAGGATGGATGGAAATGGCAGCCAATCGGGTTAACCTGCAGCCCCAGAGGATGGGAATTGCAACTCAATGAATAACGGAAGTCCCATTCCACCCTGCTCAATGAACTCCACAGAGCTTTATGCTGCAGGGCTGCTTGGTGTGATGTTAGTTGACTTCACAACAATGTGCTTCCCTCACTATTCATCCCTGCAAGTCTGCAAAATCCACCAATGACAATGACCTCCTAGGGAAGGTGAAGGACCCAAATATTGCATTTAATTTATGTGGCATTACATGGACAATGACGTTATTTGGATTCCTGAGCAGTTGGATAAGCTGATGCTAAGGCAGCACTGTGACACAATGATTAGCACTGCTGCATCCCAATGCCAAAGACCCAGGTTCAATTCTACATTCAGTCACTGTCTGTGTGGGTTTTCTCATTCTCCGTATCTCCGTGTTTCTTCTGGGTGTTCCTGTTTCCTCCCACAGATGTTTGGTTAGGTTGATTGGCCATGCTAAAATGGTGTCAGTGGATTAGTAGGGTAAATATGGGGCTACAGGAATAGGGTTTGGCTGCGATTGTAGTCAGTGCAGACTTAACAGGTTGAATATCCTCTTTCTGCACTGTAAGGATTCTATGGATTCTACGTTTTGTATATTTTAAGTAAGAAGTCTCTCAACACTACGTTAAAGTCCAACAAATTTATTTGGCATCACAAGCTTTTGGAGTGCTGTTCCTTCATTAGGAGAGATGGGTTCACAAACATGCCATATATACACAGAAACTTAATTGCAAGATGATGGTTGGAATGCGAGTCTTAACAGGTAATCAAGTCTTTACAGATACAGCCAATGTGAGTGGAAAGGGGGATAATCACGGACCAAAGAGATGTGAATTGTCTCAAGAGAGGACAGTTAGTAGGAATTTGCAAGCCCAGGCCAAATGGTGAGGGTTACACGTAGTGTGACATGAACCCAAGATCCAGGTTGAGGCCATCCTCATGTGTGAAACTTGGCTTTCAGTTTCTGCTCGATGATTCTGCGCTGTCTTGTGCCTTGCAGGCCGCCTTGGAGATCACATACCCAAAGATCGGAGGCTGAATGCCCTTGACTGCTGAAGAGGAACAAATAAACTTGTTGGACTTTAGCCTAGTGTTGTGAGACTTTGAACAGTGACCACCCCAGTCCAACGACGGCATTTCCACATCTTGCATATCCTAAGATGAGAGGACACATGACACCCAGTTATAGTCCAACAGGTTTATTTGAAATTGCAAGCTTTCAGAGCACTACTCCCTCATCAGGTCTGATCCAACGCTAGCATCTCCACATCTTGTATATTTTAAGCATGTGCTTTCTCAAAACAACTGAGGACCGACAGCTGAGAGAAAACTCAATTGGATCCCTCCTGCTGCCCTCTTTTTCTCTAACTCACTTGGCAAGCATTGTTTTCCAAATCCTTTCTTTGGTAAAAATGTCAAATCATAAAAAATGAAAAGCTCTAGACATAACCATGGAGCAATCAAAACATAAAAAGGTGTTAGGCCATCACTCTTGGCTAAATAATTCTTCAACAATTGTTGGATTTGGATTTAGTTCTTGTCTATCAATAAGGATAGAACTATTCATATAAGTGGTGTTATTTGTCGTAAGAGTGATTAATTATATTTGTGAGGCAATGCTAGTCCAGAAGCTGGAGAATTAGAGGTGGCATGGCTAACTGGAACATACATTAATCTGTGACATGCATTATGTTTCTGTCTGCATAGACTAACAATTTATCATTTTATTTTTTTTCTTAAAAGTTGAATTTTCTTCTGTTTCAAAAATTTGTAATGTTACTTATTGAACAAAAAGTAAAAATGTAAGTTAGACATTTCATCAAAAATGGAATTTATAGCTGAGGAACATCATGCTGCCCTGGGGCTGAGACTGAAACATCATAGCCGATAACTTCCTGGCTCCTCAGTGTCAGATTTGGAGGATACCAAAGGTGGGGAGTCCCTCGTGGAAGTTCCTAGCTAAGCATTTACCCAATAGTTGTCCAGAATTACTAACTTCCCTGTTCTTACTTTGCTCTGGGAACCATCTGACAAAGTGATTGAAATCACTTCAGGTGGTTCTGTTAGTGGTATGCTCAGAATTACTTTGAAAGAGTTAGATGAAATAAGAGCACTTCTAACTTCAGCATAACTCTTTTAAATATCCAGGACAACCCCTCACACTCGTGACCAGCCCAATGGATGTCCCCACCACTCCCTCCCTTCAATAAGCACTCCACTCTTCATGGTATTGCTTATCCTGCACAGGATTCCCCATCACTCTTCTGAACTCAAGACCCCTATGATCTGACCTGTACAACTGACCCCCCCTCTCAACTGACTGCATTCCCCCCCCTCAACCCAAACCAGACACCACACCTCCTGTCTGACCCCACTCCCTCCTTTATCCAACTTTCCCTTTGATATCCGATTGCCCCACCTCTCTCCAATGACTGACTCCACTCCAATCTCCAACCAAACCCGCCCGCAACATTTTCCCCATGTAATGTAACCTGCTGATTATTGTGTTGAAGGCTACATGATACTTAAGGCATATAGAAAATAGGAGTGGGAGTCATTCATTTGGCCTTTTGAGCCTGATCAACCATTCAATATGATCATGGCTGATCCTTTATCCCAATGACTCTCTCTCCTCATACCCCTTGATGCCTTTCAAGTCTAAAAATCTATTTTCTTCTTAAGTATATTCAGTGAGTTGGTTTCCACAGCCTTCTGTGGTAGATAATTCCACAGGTTCATCATCCACTGAATCCTCTTCTCAGTCCTAAATTGCCCACCCCTGTATTCTGAACCTGTAACCACCCACAATAGAGGAAACCTTACACCTGCATTCAGTCTGTCCAAATAAAAGCAAATTCCTGTGGTTGCTGGAATGTGAAACAAAAACAGAAAATGCTGGAAAATCTCAGTAGGTCTGACGGCATGTGTCAGAACTTATTATACATTTCAATGAGATCTCCTCTCATTCTTCTAAACTCCATTGATTAAAAGCCTAGTTGATCCAAACACTGATCATACAACAATTCTGCCATCCCAGGAATTAGTTTGATGAATAATCAACTACTTAAGGGCCCTAATTGGGGAAAAGGCAGGCGTCCTGTCCAAGGCCTTGTCTGCCCCAGTGTAATATTGCTGAGAGGTTGGTACAGGTGCGAATCCAGTGGGAAGCCTAGCCACAATACTTAACACTCATCATTCCCACCCCCCATCACATATCCACCCATCGCCTACAAACCTGCCTGTTGCGGAGAGTAAAATTCAAGCCTATGCAATACTTCCTTAGCAACTCAAGGCACATAATTAAGTTTATTAAAGTCCTGAAATTAATGAACAGCATTTTGTGTGAATTTTCTGAAACTATTACAACATTTAATTAGTGTCTAAATTGAAAACATTCAACCATGGTGGGTGGTATCACAATGAGCTCATGATCTCAGTGGAAAGTCAGATGGATATAAAATCCATTACAAGCAGTAATGACACGCAAATTGAATGTCTAGCTCATAGTTTTTTTTTAAAATGGAAGCTACCAGAGAGCCATAAATATATCTTTCATGTAAGTTACTGCACACCATAGATTGCTGTATCCAAATAATCTGGTACGAATATTACCACGGTGGTGGCTTTATTAGACCCTGCAATCACAAGATTATTTAAGAAGACGGGTTGTATTTTTAACACTATTATTTTGGTCCTGCATTTTAAAAGAAAGCGTAATTTGATTTATTCTACTAGAACAAAGAGGTACAGATTCTAAAAACCAGTACTAAGTTCTGTGAGACTGCTGCCACATTTGCGAAAATAATAAATATCCTACACTGGGAATTGTTACACAAGATCCTCTGGTGGTAAATATATATGAACGTCCTTGATGTGAAATTTATTATGTGTATTAGAGGAACAGCATAATTCCAGCTATTTTCTTGATTGATTGGAAAATCACATGAAACGATGATTTCCTATCTCCAAATGTATCCAATGCTAAATAAAATGCTGGACCTGAAATTTAATCTCCTTTCATCAATATTTTAGTACCAAAAATGACAGAAACAAATTTCATGCTGAATTCAAATTGAAATGATGTGTGTTCAACATTTTCCTCATGTAATGTAATCTTCTGATTATTGTACCTTACTGTGAGCTGTTTGAGTTCATCTTGGTGAGCCTTAACCTGCTATCAATGTATTGTCTTACACACTCAACATCTGCTGCAAGAGCAACTATGAGTGGAAGTAATAATGGAATAATTCTGCATGCAATCAAAACTAAAAGATTATTTCAGTATTTATGTCCAATCTGTATTCCCACAGAAGGTTAAGACTCCAATAATTCCCAACAAGATCAATTAATAGATATTAGTTATTTTGACTAACAAACTCATTTACAATTCAGCATCTGATCATGAGATGGTCTCTGTGGTTTTAGAGGGTTGAATTGGACACAACTCAAAAATAGATGTAGGGATCATGCTGCATTTTTTTTACTGGATTTTTGCATTCAGCTTGGGTTACCTGCACTGTTTATTGACTGCACGCATTCTGAGGGTCCCAGTATGACAAGTGGCTGGCACTATTAGATAGGCAGCTTGCAACTCTTAATGTGGCAGTACATTACATTTACACCAGTGGTGGGAGTGATTTATAAACCAGATCTATTTTGTGGAAGAATGATTGAATGTGCAAGGGTGCATCGAGCAGATATTCTGATATTACACTGGAGGTTTTGTAGAAGGAGGAGAGAGCAGTGGGATGGCTCAAGTCACATGCTCAAGAGGCAGTGGGAACAAATAGTAGCCGAGGTCATTGCCAGTAATATTGCTTACTTGGATACAGCACAGGGAGAAGCTTAATGATCTCACATGGGTTGTCAATGCAGAATAAAGTCATGATGTTTCTGTTCATTAGACAACGATGTCTGTGAGAGGGCATCGCAACAGATGAGATAACTAAGGGAGTCCGAAGGAGCAGGTCATAGAGCAATCTGTATAAAAAAAATAATGTTTCTTATCATGCAGTCTTGGTTGTAAATAGTTGTTGATAAATAGTTTTCAGAAATACCCTAATATAGCCAATGTCTGAGTCACTCATAGTGTAAGAGGAACTTTATTCAGATGAAAACTAGTATGAAGAATAGGACAATGGTCTAAACCGGTAAATGGGTTCATCTTCAAATGATACAACCTATCAACTGTACCGCTAGCCTTATCTATTGGTCAATTCACAACACTCCCACCGCACACCGACCAACAAATTCTATCAAACACAACTCAATAACTCAGAAACTTTACCTCATGGTTATCCATTATGAGCCTAACATTCAGAACTCTGTTTCTACACTGGAAGCAATTCAATCATGACAGTCACATCACTCAAATGCATTGTGGGACATTCACTGGCACACTTTCTTCTTACTTGTATAAGAATGTGACGTGTAACAGCAGCCAATAGGAACAAACTGAAGAAGGAGAACCACATTTGATGGTGACAGTGCTGTCTGTCATGGGAAAGGTGATCATTGAGAATGTGTCGCTGGTGACACTGGAGTGATCAATCATGAAAGTATCAGGATACCTATATCTTGTGTTCTCATCCCACTTCGTCCCTCATTCCACAACTATTCTGTTTAGGAATCTAGAGATATCATGAGCATATACTTCTCCCTTTCCCCTTTCTTCTCAACCCAACATCTGAGATACCCAAGACCTGGAACCTGCCCAATCAGCAGATAAGAGGCAAACGTTAAAGAAACACTATTACTCAACCTTACAAGTTGCAGACTTCTGTTCAAATTCTGATTCTGCACAGATTTTAGATGCCAGGTCAGAGGAAGGATCTGCACATGGAGGTAAATCAGGCAGAGGACTTAGCTGAAGACTTTGAAGGCCAAGTTAGAGGAGAAGGTTGATGGATATTCAAATTCCTGGTGCTCAGGAAAAATCGCTAAAACAGCTATGCACAATACCAAGGAGATATGGCACCACCTTTGATCAAGGCTTTCTGCAGAGCTGGGAGACAAGCCTTTCCAACAAAGGATTGGTGGCTATTCTCGTCTATGGAATGTTACCATGATGCAGCATCTGATGGCCAATGTCACAGCTTCCATTGCAACACAATTAACTTTTATCAAAGTACTAGAGTTGAAATTCTGACTGCTACTAACCTAACTGTGGATAGTGCTATTGAAACAAGCTTCCGAAGCCTCATGGCATTACATCAATGTTTCCCAAAGAATGACAAGGATATCTGAGATGCCACGCTGGAGGAATTATGTGTCTCAGCGCAGCGTAAACACTCTGCACCCTCTGTTTGACAGCATTTGCATTTTGACCATTGCTACTCAAACAATTTTCTTGCTGTTGCTTGCCAACCAGTCAGCCCAGACTGCTATAGCTCAGGCAGAGATGGTACAGCCTGAAACTGTGCCTTCTTGACCCAAAGTTGCTCAAGGTCATTTTTGAAAGGCCATCTGCAGTCTCCTTAATTGGAGTTCGATAGCCTTCCACCACACAGGCTGAAACTATGAGGGAAGCACTCCACACAATGTTAGGATAGGAAAAGGCACAGAGAAGATGCATGACAGAATGCATAAGGATGGTTCATGCATTTTTGGTTGCAGTATGTAATGATTGAATTTATGAATTTGAATTGGAATGAGCATTCCCTGATATTTTGTACTTTTGCCTTGACAGAAAGAGGACTATGTGATTATCACTGTTGCAGGAATAGTCAGGGGTGAGGGACTGTTAATGAATAGGAAGATGTGGTTGAGGTTATTAATATCAAAAATTAATTATTTCATCATGTGAAGCCAGGGCAGTCTCTTCCTGATGCTCAACCTGTTACACTTACTTCTCCTCTCTTGTTCCCTGCTCCTCTTTCTCTTCCTCTCCTTAATGTTCTTAATCCTCAAATTCCTCTCTGGTAGTGGCAAGACTTCTTTTCACATAATGTTTAGACCATGCAGCGTGCAGAAGTCCACCAAGGATGTTGACATTCTTTCAACTGTGTGCAGTAGAACTCCTCCAGAGCATCCCAGACAGCAGAAGTGTTATTTGAAAATGTCCTATATTACTCCAGGGGAGGCAGTGGCCTGGTGGTATTGTCACTGGATGCGTAATCCAGAGAACCAGGGCAATATCCTCAATGTTTCATGGGTTGGAATCCCGCAATGTCAAGTGGTGGAGTTTGAATTCAATAAAAAATTCTGGAATTAAGAATCTACTGATGACCATGAAATCATTGTTAATTGTCAGAAAAACCCATCTGGTTCATTAAGGTTATTTAAGGAAGGAAATCTGCCATCCTTGCCCAGTCTGGCCTACATGTTGTTGACTCTCAACTGCCCTCGGGCAACTAGGGATGGGCAATAAATGCTGGCCGCCCAGCAATACCCATATCCCATGGATGAATATTAAAAAAATCCTTGTGGCAGTGTAGCTCTCTTTGTAGGCCTGTTGTGCAGGTATGTATAGGTACCAGATCAGTTATGGATGGGATCATGAGTGGATAACACTTGTCACCTAGTTACCGGCCTTTGACTTGTGATAATTTAAATACACTGAGGACTGCTGCAGAATGAAGGAATCATAACTACTTCCAGGATATAGGGCATTCACCTGCTTGATACACTGCCTGCAGTCAGCTGAAAATAGAAGGAGTGGAATCCCTATCGATTTAGGAAAGTGGCAGAGTTCATGTGAGGTGGATGCAGGGTAATGTGTTGCAGTCAATGGCACCATGCCCCATAGGGAAGCCTGTGGTGCATGCAAACCCTCGTGCTCACTCTGCTTTCTTGTCTCTGGCAAGAAGGGGAGAGCAAAAGCTGTCTCTCTCTCTCTCTCTCTCTCTGTAGGCAGAGAGCTTCAGTGACCTGACTTATGCAACAATGTAGGCCAAACTGTGAACATTGCTTATATCTTCTGGAAGAATTCAGATGCATACAAGTCAAGAGCCACGGTCACATACAATGCAAACTACTCTGAGGTTGCAGTTGTGACTGCAACAGTTGACAAATTTTACTCACGGCCACATTCACGAATCAAAGACATTTCAGGAGTTTATCATCACCAGAATTGCGATCACAGAGCTGCTCCCTGAAGATTGCGGGCAGATAAGAAGTAAAACAAAAGTTGTATTTTTTTTAAAACAATCCATTTATAAGGCTGAAGTTCATGCTTCGCTGCTAGCTTTACTGGTTGGGAGTAAACAATTGTCCCATGGGTTCCGGTAAATATTGCATAGGCTATTGTACATTTTATTCATTAGAAATGTCCACTAAACCCACAAAGCTCACTAAGATTCTCATGTTCAGTCTTCCACATGGGATAAATATTAAGATAATTGGGATCTGAATTGCACTGTTTTGTGTGTTGAATTGGTCTGAACTGAGATCTGGTATCAAATTTCTAATTAATATAAGTGCTTTTGTCTGAGAGAACACGTTATTTTCTGCTGCTTGCAGGGCACTTCAAAACATATTTTGTATCAAGAAAATCATATACTTATGTGAAATGCGCAATTCTGGAATAAAATGTGCATCATTATTAACGATATTTGCATATATAACACATATCAAATTGAAATGTCCGGAAACACTTCACATAATGGATTACTTTTGAAGTTCAGTGATTGTGCTTGTGTGGCCAGCATTAATGGTATGAAATTATGATAATAATTGACCTTGTTCACACATATTTGTATAATCCTCAAAGTAGTATCTATAATAAAGATCTGGCTGGATGAAGCTCCCAGAATTTCAATCCCAAAAGGAAACTTTGTCCTTCAGGCATTGACTTTGATTGTCAGTGATGCAGATGAGAGTATATTATGACTATCTCCAGTGTCTTTCTGGCTTCCCTTATGTTACTTATTCCAGCCCCGGGTGCTGAAGGCATTTTGTCTCCTCTGATCATGACATATTTTGCCTTACACTGCTTTTCTGAGCTAATTGACTCTGTTTATATTTCGCTCTACTACACTAACTTGATATCCTTGAGCAATTTAATTCCGCACCCTTAATTTCGTACACAGTTGACCTTCTTCTATAGTGGCACACACTCACCCTGGTAATGATGCTATGTAACTGCATCTATTGATAATTAGTGCTGGTAGTCTCACCATCCTTTGCCTTGAGAAGGGATATCAGCTAACAATATCAGAATATCAAGATACCAGTGACTCTTGGCACAATTGCTGGGTCATGTTAATGCACTAGAATGCCTGCATGTGTAAGCAAGGCACAGTGAAAATAATCTTCATTTTCCTTCAAAAAATAAATTGTGTACATTAGGAATATTAAGGGAAGTCAGATGAATATTATTTCCCAAAGAATAATAAATTATGGAATAAATTATGAAGGACAACCTTTGAAGTGAATCATATAGATGAACATGAAATGAATAGACATGTTTCTGTACAGATCAAATTTGGGGATATGTTCATAAGAGCCATTAGAATCAATAAAGGAGGGATGGCTCCTCTCCAGTTTGTGAAATCTCTTCTGTTTGAAGGATGCAACACTTTTAGGTTCCAAAATAAATGTGGACAGAGTTAAAGTGAGATAGGAATAAACAATGGCAAAACCAAGATACACATCAGTACTCAGACCTAAATGTATTGCAACACACTTACTTAAAATATTTTCTAATTGAACACTATTACAGTTTAAGAATGTTATATGTTTTTTTTCATTATTGCGAGGATTAGGTGAAGAACTATGTTAAGTCTGTTTTAAAACAAAATGATTTTGCACAGGTTTAATAAACCACATCCTGCAACCACTGAGGCAGAGACTTACCACTTAATGAGTCAGATATTGCAGTGGTTTCCACAGGGACTGCAGATATTAAACAATTTGTTATCTCGTCTCTGATGGCCTTAAAAACATCCGCACCTATTAAGATAAGGATGATGCTGTTCACATGAGTTGCGCAGGAGGTGTCAGAATGAATATACCATCGGGAAAAAGAGCAGGTGAATTCATGGTTAGAAGGAAAATTTCTTCTCTGCTACCCTACACATACGGTGGGTGATATCTCGGAAGATAAATTAGAAAACACCCGAAAATTGGTGCAGAGATTGCATCACAAGATTGTGTCACAGAGCTAGGTACCCGACTTCAATTCTGACCTTGGGCGACTGTGTGGAGTTTGCACATTCTCCCTGTGTCCATCTGGGTTTCCTCTGGCTGCTCCACTTTCTTCCCATAGTCCAAAGATGTGCAAGTTAGGTGGATTGGTCATGCTAAATTGCCACTTAATGTCCCAAGGTTAGGGAGATTAGTGGGGTAAGTACATTGGGTTATGGGGATAGAGCCTGGGTAAATGCTCTGTTGGAGAGTTGGTTCAGAGTTGATTGACCAAATGGTCTCCTCCTGCACCATATGTATGCTATGATTATCCTACGCTTGTTCACTGTAAAGCAGGGTACTTCATGATGCCTGTCTATTATGGTATTTGTGGCCTGTGATACTTGTGGCCTATAACTAGTGCTATCTATTTGTTTATTGGCTACCATGCATAAGCAAGGGCCCCAAACTCATAAAGTTGGAGCTCAAAGCTAGCTGGCACAGTTTGAAATCTGCACTCTTAAAAAGAAGGTGCATTGCAGCCGGAGCAGAAACAAGTAACTGCACAGCAAGTGAAGAATAGGACAACAAATTCTTGTGCCTAGAATTAGGATAGCTCTTTCTGAGCTGAATAAAATTCTCATTTTAAAAAAAGAATATTACTGTTTACAATGTATTGAAGTGTTCCTGGGCATGTTTCAAAGAGATAAGGCAACAGTTATAATAAAGTTCATTTCTGTGGTTTGGCATGAATATTCCCAAGAACTAAAAGTATGCATTTGAATGCTTCCTTTTTGAAAACATTTGACAACACCAAAAATTAGTATGCTTGAAAGAGGTTCCTTAATATCATTATTCAGTGCAGTTCGAACCCATAATGATTTCACATTTTGAAATAAAACAAGTGCAGTCAATTGTTTAAAGTGTTATTTTCACAGTGTAAACTGCGGTATGTTTTTCTGTTGAAATATAAGCTGTTGCCAGGCACCGGACCTGACAATAGAACTTCCCCTTTGAAACCTTCCACAATACTTTGTCCTTGTTGAAGTGACAGTTCACTGTGGTGTGCATTCATACGTCCCGTTCAGATGAGAATCTCATTTATGGAAAGGAACGACTTGAAGCTGACTCGTGTCAATTGTAATGACGAATCGATTTCACTGCATTTTCAATAATCTTTGAGGCCAGAGTGAAACTTGAGTTTTATCTTCTTGCTCTTTGTCTTGCTTGGAAGACTGAATTAAGTTTTGGACAGTCCGTGCAAATTGTGAATGGGATCAATTATGATTTCTTATTGTGAATACTCCATGGTCCCTTGTGTCATTCTAAAGATTAATCTCTGAAATGAATTACTAAATACTTGAAGCTACATGCTGATTTTTCTACTAAAAAAGTGTAGAATATTATCATAGGAATATAAGAACAGGAATAGGCCAGCAAGCCTGTTCTTCCATTCAATACGATCATGGCTGAACATTAAATTCAATATCCTTTTCTCCACACTATCACCATATCCCTTTATGTTATTGCCATTTAGGAGATCTGTCAGTCTTGACTTTGAACACGCACAGTGACTGAGCTTCTGCAGTCCTCTGAGGTCGAGAATTCCAAAGATTCACAACCCTCTGAGTGAAAAAATAAATTCCTCATCGAGTTTCTAAGTGGCTTCCCCCTTATTTTGAAATTGTGCTGCCTGATTATGAACTCCACAACAGGGGAAACATCATACTTACTTTTACCCTGTTTATTTTTTCAAGCCTTTTGTAGGTTTTTGTAGATTCTGGACACCGCAGGTTCAGTTTCCCCAACCTCTCTTTGTATGATAAAGAACATAAGAACTAAGAGCAGGAATAGGCCGCTTGGTCCTCTGAGCCTGCTCCGCCATTCAATAAGATCATGGCTGATCTTTTTGTGGATACAGCTCTGTTTACCCAACCAGTCACCATAACCCTAAATTCCTTTTCTGTTCAAAAATCGATTTGTCTTTTCCTTAAAAGCTTTCAACAAGGTAGGGAATTTCACAGATTCATAACCCTTAGGGTGAAAGCGTTCCTCCTCAACTCAGTCTTAAATCTGCTCCCCCTTATTTTGAGGCTATGCTCCCTAGATCTGGTTCCACTCGCCAGTGGACAACCCTCGCTCTTTTGTACATCTATATTTTCTACTCTCTGACCAACTCTGTGCATCTGTTCTTCCCATCAAAATAGATAGCATCACCTTTTTTCCACATTATATTCCATCTGCTGTATTCTTGCGCACTCACAAAGGTTGTCCAAATGCTCTTGAAGCCACTTTGCATCTTCCTCACAACACAGATAGCGCTGTGTTGTCTGTGAATGTAGAAATATTGGGCACAATTCTCCCATTCTGCACACACACTTTTTAGTGCATTAGGTTGGGAGGTGTGCATGTTGACCATTTCACAGGATTTGCATTCCCAATGCATGCACGTCTCCCACAGCTGGAGAGTAGGCATACTCGGGACCATGCTGAAAACTAACAGGAAGACAAGGTAAGTTATTTAAATCTAGTTTAATCTATTTCAAATGTCATTATTGGGCCCGGGACTGAATTCTCTGGGCCCGACGGCATCTCCACCCTGCCAGGAGTATTTCACTCTGACGGGATTTAGAGTAACTCTTGTGGGGAACTAGCAGAAGACCTTGCTGGAGTGAAGGGGGCAACTGGGGGGGCCCCTAGGGGTCAGGTGGTGGGGTGGTGGTGCACCCTGGCATTGCCAGCCTGTGCCCTTTGGCACTTCACAAGGGGCAAAGTGCCCATGCGCAGAGGGCATCTTGGCACTGCCCACTGGACATCAGGCAGTGCCAAGGAGCCTATTGTGGGCAAGGCCTAGGGGGTGATCGGTGGGGGACGGGACTTCCACTGCCACTCTGTAGATAGGATTGGGGCAGGTCTGGAGGGAGGCCAGTGATCAGGGCAGGCTGGGAGAGGGGTGGTCTGCCTCCTATGGCGTGATCTGCCTCCTGGCGGGGAGGGGAATGTCTGCCTTCCATAGGGGGTCTCTGCTCCCTAGGAAGGGGTGTCAGAGGGAAAGGTCTGCTGGGTGTAGGGTGGAAGATCATCAATGCGCAAACTGTCATACTCTGGCATGAATAGGCCCCGCCCTCGAGCTTTTAATGATATTCATGATTGTACAGTGTGGGAGATGACCCAGGTGTTAACCCATTAGTCACAGCCTGCAAAGCAAGAATGACCTGTTTAATTCGTATTCTCTGTTTTCTATCTGTTAACGTATTCTTAATCCATGCCAGTACATTACCTCCTAACCCACGTGCTTTAATTTTGATAACAGACCTCTGGTCTTGTCTTAGCCAAAAGCCTTCTGAAAATCCAAATAAATTATGCTCTCTTTTATTAATTCTGTTCATAACATTCTCAAAACGCTCAAGTAGATTTGCCAAACATGGTTTCCGATTCATAAATTTGTGTTGACTATGCCAAATTAAATCGTTCTTGTGGAGGCTGCCTCGCTCAATATTTTTAAGACGCGAGTTGATAGGTTTTTGATAGGCAAGGGGATTAAGGGTTATGGGGAGAGGGCAGGAATGTGGAACTGAGCCACGACAGATCAGCCATGATCTTATTGAATGGCGGGGCAGGCTCGAAGGGCTAGATGGCCTACTCCTGCTCCTATTTCTTATGTTCTTATGTTCTTGTCCAAATGTCTATTTAGAACATCGTTTGCAACAGACTTTAGCATGTTTCCTTGTACAGATGGAAGGCTAACAGATCTGCTGTTCACTGTTTCCTCTTGCCCTTCCTTTATAAATAGTGGGATGACATTTGCCATCCTTCATTCTCTCCCATGACTATTAATGATTTATAATTACATCAATAATTTTGATAACCTTCATGCATGCCTTGGACATTTACTAAGTGCTTATTGTACAACAGTGAATATGTCTGGAAATTGCTTTTGGGCATCCTCCTGAAAGACAATGAGCATTTCTTAAAAGCCCCCTGAATTTCAAAGTAACATGGAAGAATTTCCACCAGAGATGTCAGGATCCTAGGCAAACAAAGGAAACACCCCCAACTCTTTAATATACAGGGCCCACCTCATCGGCACCCCACACAATGGTTGGGTCACTTCCCCACACCATGCAGACATCAGGATGACTCGACTGCCTATCCATCTCCACCAGTATTTGGGGAAACTTTCCCGTTGGCATCTGGGGGGTGCAATTCCCATTCTTTATGGCTGACCACCACCACAATCCACCATCCTCTACCCCCTCCACCATCTTCCACCCCTCCCAACATAATGGGAACCCACTCCATTGGGTTCCCTAGAGGCAACACCCCTGGCCCCATCGGCAAGCGGCACCCATGACCACAACCCCAGCAATGCCAACCTGGTGATATTGCTCCTAATCTTAGTCCCATTGCACTGCCTCCCATCATTCCAACAAAGCTCTAGTCCATGAATAGATCTGAAACATGAAAGAATCTCAGTTTGAATCCATTTAAAATAAGCCAGAGAGTTGCTGCAGAAGAGGTTGTGGAGACAAGTTTTGCTCAGTATGTGATCAAACACAAGAAAGGAAACCAAAAGCAATGCAGTTGATGAAAATATCATTGGAGAAAAGAGCAAAATTTCTTCGGCCAAGAATTGACAGTGAATTAAACGCTAATACAAATCAAAACACTGCAGATTCTGAAAAACTGAAAGAGAATCGTCAAGGCTTGGAGCATTCAGCATAGAAAGCTAAGCACTTTTGAAATACCTTCTAACCCCCTCAAAGCCTTTGTTTCCAGTTTGTGGTCACAGCTGTAGGCAGTTTCAAACCAGCTAAGTGATTTATACATCTTCTTTTGTAAAAAAAATTGTGGTTCGAAACAATGAGGGTACTTGATTTGAATTCAAAAAGAAAGAAAAAGTAAATAAACACAGATGAATGCATGCCAAGTAAAAACCATTGAGCAGTCAATCAAATGAGAGTTCAAACGACTGGGCTGAAATTGAAAGGAAAGAAAGGGGTTGAGGATATCTCAAAGATGCTTAGCTTTCAATGAAGGCTCAGTGGCTTGAAATAAATGCTGTATTAAAACAATGAGGCTGGGCAAACATCTGTTGGGATGAGAAATGTCCCCTATTGACTGTTTTCTGGAGCCAGAGGATTTAAAGTAGATCTTCTTGTTCCTGTAGCTTTCTAGACAGAGAAAGGGGAATCCTGTTGCTGAATAGAGTACTCTGGTGATTTGGAATTCATCCAGATTTCTAAGGGGTTTGGAGATTAAAGTAACCAAGGAACTTTAAAGAGTTTAGCGCACAGAGACAATGAGTGTTTTATCAGAGTGCCTGAATTCAACATCCTGAAACTGAACAACATCTTTCCCACAGCTAGAAGGAGCAGAAAAGCCATGAGATCCCCATCATGGGAGAAGTGCAGGGGTAGATCCTTGGGGGACCCTCCTTCTGCAAATGCACTGCGACAGAAGGACACATAGGCACTGGACCTACCTCCTTGACACACCCTCCAGCCCCAGGGTCCAATGTGCTTGGCCAGGATGTCAGTGCCAGAGTGCCAGGGAGAAGTACACAATAAACACTACCAAGGGGCAGGCCTGAAGGAAGGGGCCTGAGTGGGGTCTGAGAGGGAGAGAGTGTCTGAGTGAGGAGGGGAGGGGCTGACAAGGGAGGGGTGCTGAGGTGGGTGGTGGCTGAGGTGGGGGAGGGGGTCATGTCAGGTCACCCTCATGCCAACCAGCTTTGAATTTTTCAGAACAAATGCTGTGTGTGTGTGTGTGTGTGTGTGTGTGTGTGTGTGTGTGTGTGTGTGTGTGTTGAGGGGTAGTGACCCCTTATTTCAGTGGTCGGGGAGGGGGAGATGGACCAGATGCTTCCTGCACCAGAGGCAAACACTCCAGTTATCACACTGGTGTGGGCACTTACTCCTGATTTGGGAGAATCGCAGCCAAAATGCAAAGTCCTTTGACTTGCCGCATTGTTGCAATGAAAGTAAACTCAAGGAATATCACCCCATTGTTTGATTAGGCCCTGAAACATCTTGCACTCACCAGTGAATTCAAATCATGACTTCTGTGCTCTTTTGGCCAGAAGATTTCTGGTATCTAAATAGTTTTGTTTTTCATGTTGTTCTGAAGTTGTTTGTTTTCTTCACAATAAACTTTCCTTTTCATTCTTAAATCATCTTCAACTTTTGATTATGTGCACCCTAAACCCAAGTCCAAATCATTATTTTTTCATTTAATTTGAACAGCAATGATGCCAACACTGGCCTCTGTTCATTATTATTTTCATTACTTTAGACCAAAGGCAGCTATTGAATCTCTCTTTTCTCTGCTTTAAATTATGCTGCGTGTATTCTGCATGATATTCCTTCGAATTCAGAAATTCTGCAGTGTTACTTAAATACGACTCAAACAAATATAATCAACAAGGGTCCCCTTTCTTTGACTTTTGATAATCTTCAAATAAGATCCACTGCAGTTCCTTTTCAATACACTGTTATTACTTCAACAATGTTGTCATTTGGCTTGCTTTGAAATGCATTTCCAAATTACAGGAAGCTTGTTGTTAGAGCATGTAGCATTGTTGTCGACATTTATAAGTCGTCATCATAGCAGCTAGTCTGGCTGAAATAGACACTGTATCAGAGTCTTCAACACTTTTTTCTTTGGCAATAACACTGGACATTCTGGGAGAGGAAAAACTGCAATTTTTTTCTGAGCTGAAACTGTCACTGCTGAAGAGCAGGCATTTTGTAACTAGATAAATAGCTTAATCTAAAAATTGTCTGTGAGATATTCATAGACAGGAATGTCCAAAACTTAAATAAGGTCAACTTCTTTTAATCTGATTTCCTTGTACATCACTTGTATCCTATTAATTGTACAATTAGGGTTATGAAAAAAAAAGTTTGCGCTTTTGGGATTTCAGCTCATTAAGGGCTGATGAATGCTACACTTCAGTAGAAAAATAGTCATTTCCCTTTTCAAAAGGAACACTCAATTACCAAAGATATTCAATGAGAGATCTAGTCCCAGGTGCCACTGCTGTTGACTTCCCCCAATGTTTTCTTTGATACCCTATCAAAATTTCTCACATATATATTGCCTTTGTCGTCTCTTTGCCAAAAAAGTAATGATTCGCCAATACATTTGCGTAAACTGGTGAATAATTTGTTCAAACACACAAAGATATTTCATATAAATTAGTAAATAATCCTCATCCTCACGGGGAACAGCCTAACTAAAAACGATGAGCAGATAATTAGGCAATGTACTTGTAATTGCTGTAGCATATCTCCAGGGACATGTTCCTGAACATCTGTTTATAGCCATCAAATATAATCCATTGTAAATAACAAGCATATTGTGTCTCCAGAAATTCATACGGAGCGTATGGTTCAGATTTATATATTTGCAGACGTAACAGACTTTGTTTGCTATTGCAGCAGCAGTGCTGATGGCAAAAGTAAAAAAAAATTGTGTTTTTAATCTGCTAATTTATCATTTAATTCCAAAGCAATGACCACTAAAACTCAACGGAGCAAGCCTAATACAGTGCACTCCTATTAAATAAAAACTCCAGTACATGCCGATTTGATTTCATTAATCTTCTACTTTCTTGAAGAGGTGCCATGCCAGGTGTGATATTCAACAGGCACAGTTGTAGAATAAGGTAGAATTTAAATTGCTGCAATATTTTAAGAGGAAATGTTTTCCTCAATGATATCTATGTACTCATTCTCATTAGAAATGCAAATTAAAATCAAAGCATATTTCACATATTTGTAAAATGATGGCACCAAATGCAACTGCTAAGTTAAACAATAAGCTGTTATAAAATGCCAACTGTGGCATGTGTATAGAATAAAGCTCTTTTCAATTATGCAAAGTCAAATTGTCTTTTGTTTTACTGAATTGAGCTGTTTTATTTTCTAAATCCCTTTCCTCCCCAATTTCCTCCTCCTCTTTACTTTGCAGGCATCACATTTTAAAGGCAAAAGACAGTCCTGCAACCTTCATGCTAATGCAAACAATTAGTAAAAGTATAATGGACTCAATTCTTGTTCACAAACACTGGTGATAATGAATGTCCTTGGAGTAACATGATCCAAAGCAGTCTATAAATCGGTGGAGCTTACTGTTGATGGGTGTCGTTTCCTGTTATCATCATTACCAGTCAGAGTTATCAGTCAATACTAAAGATTGTCCTTAAAAAAGCTGACAATACTTCCTAAAACAATTGAGCTATGAAGTCGCCTAATCTGCATCAAAGCACATTGTCTGCCAAGGTTGTAAATAAGCAGCAAATACTTCCCAATTGAAACTTTGTTGTGAACTTTAAAGCAATGCAGCAACACTAAAACATATCATAGAACCTCTATAGCGCAGAAGGGGGCCATTCGGCCCATCAAGTCTGCACCAGCCACAATCGGACGCAGGCCCTATTCCCATAACCTCAAGTACTTACCCTGCTAATCCCCCTGACGTTAGTGTCAATTTAGTACAGCCAATCAACCAAATCCACAGATTTTTTGACTGTGGGGGGGAAACCAGAGCACCCGAAGAAAACCCCCCCAGACATGGGGAGAATGTGCAAACTCCAAGGCCCAAATTGAACCTGGGTCCCTGTGAGGCAGCAGTGCTAACCACTGTGCTACCATGCTGCCCCAATGATACAATGGGTTAATCCAAATGTCATACAAGTTTAATCTGGAGAGTCAGTGCATGACAATCTTAATAAATCAGTTTCCACTTGTGGAATCATAGAATCCCTACAGTGCAGAAGGAGGCCATTCGACCCATCAAGCTGCACCGACAATAATCCCAGCCAGGCCCTATCCTGTAACCCTTCGTTTTTATCCTGCTAATATCTCTGACATACCTAAGGGGCAATTTAACATGGCCAATCAACGTAACCTGCTCATCTTTGAACTGTGGGAGGAAACCGGAGGGCCCAGAAGAAACCCAAGCAGACATGGGGAGAACATGCAAACTCCATATAGACAGTCACCCAAGGCTAGAACTGAACATGGTCCCTGGTGCTATGAGGTAGCTAACCATTTGCCATGATGCTGCCCCATGCCATTCTTTGTTTCCACAAAAAATGTCATTTGTACTGTCACTTCATCAGCATATTTTTTTCCAGCCATGACCAAGTAGCACCAGCAAGTGTGATAATGGCCTCCATTGGCACATAATTAATGGGAACTCCAAACATGCGATTTGAAGGTGTTTGGAGTTGAGACCCAAAGTGAAGGAGGTGCCAGTATAAAATTCAGACAGGTGAAAGCTATGCCTTGGTTCAGTGATGCTTCCTTGGCTACTGGTGACCGTGAGGGCCTATAGGAATGCTTTGTTATCAAGCAATGGTAGATGGAAACTCAATCTGTACACCAAGAAAGACGAAGAGGAGGTGAGCATGAACAACTATGTTCATGAATACAATATGAAATAGTAAAATAACTTAAGCTGGACAAGAAAATTGACAGCAATGTTACTTTCACCTGTATTCCGAGGTACTTAATGTCCTAATCCCTTACTCAGCCTTCTCAAGCCTGCTCCGTCGCAATGCTCCTCACACAACTATCTTATGAGTGTATCCATTCCTCATTGTCTAGTCAAACGCTCACTATCTGTACATCCACCACTGACGCTCATACATGCGTCTCCCTCATAGATACACTCAACAAATGTTCTACATCCATTCAACACATTTCCTAACTCTTGCTGGAATCCCCCAACAGAAGCATCATTCTGTGCATCTCCTCTGCAAATGGCAGTGGTGCTCTGGCAGAGACTGTATACTGATCCCTTAAGAAATAAACTTTTATGTGTTTATTCATACTGAGAAGAAGATAAGGGATTGGATAGAATTGAGTCCTGGCAAACAGGGAAAAAAAAAATTTCTTGCAGGACGGCTGTACAGAGTCCTAAACAAGATGGGTTTGCATAGCTTTGGTTACGCTTCCATAGGAAAGTTGCAAATAATGTGACATTATAATTGGTAACTTTCAGAAAAGATGACCTGTAAAGTAGCATCGTGTGCGGAACAAAGAACTGTTGCACATTTGAGTCAAGGATGCTTTACTAAATTTAGCATTAGTAAATGTAGCCAGAAGGCAATTGATGCTTACACTTAGTGCAAGGCCTGGTAAATCATCAATTCTCCAGCATTGCAATCCTTCATATTGTCCGTGGGCTGAGAAGGTTGTCTTATGATGAGAGGCTAAAAAAAATTGGGCTTATGTTCTGTGGAGTTTGGAATAATGAGAGGTGAGCTCATTGGAACCTCCAAAACTCTGAAGGGGATTACAGAGTAGTTGCTGAGAAATTGTGTTCACCAGTTGGGGAATCTGAAATGGGGGCACACACTCAGGATAAGGAGCTAATCATTTAGAACAGAGATAGGAGAAGTTACTTCGTTTTAAGGAAAATTCATTTTCAACAGGGCACAGTAAACTTACAAGACTGGTGAACCTGAAGATCCTGCTAAGGAGAACAGCTGGAAAATCATTGCCCTGACTTGTGCCTTGTAGATGGTGGACAGATTTTGGGGAGTCAGGAGGTGAATTAATCAGCACAAAAGTCCTACATGCTCATATGCCTAGTTCAGTTAAGTTTATAAACATTGGTAACCCCCAGGATACTGATGGTGGTGGATTCAGTGAAGGCAATGCCATTGAATATCAAGGGCCCATGGTGTGACTCTATTATTAGAGATGGTCATTTCCTGTCACTTAGCAGTCCAAGTCTGAAAGTTGTCTAGTTCTTGTTGTATATAGACAAACCTGCCATTGAGAAATCAAGTTGTACACAATGTTTCCATAAATTAGTTCATAATATTATAATTCTTCTTTAATATAAGCATCATGTTGGAGTGTCTGAACTCTACAATGATAGTTGAATGATGTAGCAATTAATCCTTGCACCATTGCCCTCATATATCTACCTTTCACAAACAATCTGCTCAAAAAATATTCTTTTATTTATTCTCACAATATGAGCAACATTAATATGGCTACATTTATTGCTCATCTTTCGTCACCACAAATAATTGGTAATGGATGGTATTCTTGAAGCTTTGCAGTCTTTGTAGTAATGGTAACCCCAGAATGGCCTTGGGAGAGAATGTCAGGAATTTGATTTCATGAAAGAATAGTAATGTATGTCTATGTCGAATCAGTTCTGTGATATGAGGAACTGATATCTGTAAATATTAGATATGGTGATATTGTATAGCATTGCTCTTTTTGTATTTCTCAAAGGTGGTAAGACTGAACACTGTCCAGTACCAGATTCAAGGCCCATCTTTCATTTCTCACCTTAGGCTATGATATGAATGATTGGTTGACTTCAACCACAAGGAACAGCAATCATCAAGACCACTCTTATCCTTAAGTGACATCCAGACAAAAGAAAAGTCCAGAATGGTCACTGGATACCAATCAGGAACCTAACTCATTAATTATCTTTTTCATAACAAAAAATTCCTCAGAACACAATTGCCGGCAGATTTCCACTATGTAGAGACTTGCCTTCATTTGAAATCCAAAGCCCCTGTCTCGGCCTATCCCCTGACTCAGGCCACGTGAGACTGAAACAGCAAAGCAGTTCAGGGGCTCCAGCAGCAAAGTGTAATAGGAGTGCAGAGAAAGAGGACGTGCTTTTTTACACTGTTGGATGTCAGGTTGGAGGGTGAAGGAATGCAAGTGTAGGCCATGTGGGACTCAGTCTCAGTCTTTAGATTAGTTACTCTGAAGTTAGAAGTGTTTTTCTTCCTTCTATCTGCTCAGAGTAACAACAGGGGTGATTTTGAGCCTCTCGCTGTGTTAATGGCATTGTATGTGCCCAAAATTTGTACAGTAAGAAGTGTCACAACACCAGGTTAAAGTCTAATAGGTTTATTTGGTAGCATGGGCTTTCAGGGTGTTGTCCCTTCATCAGGTCATCACTTTAACCTGGTGTTGTGAGACTACTTACTGTGCCTACCCCAATCCAATGCCAGCAACCCTATATCAAAACTTGGAGAGCAGGACTTGCACCAGCGAATTTTGAGTTCCAATCTTACTGTCGCCTCGCCGGTGGTCGTTGGGTGCTGCTCTAATTTCTGGTGGTGGGGGGAAATGATCTGATCATTGGGGCAAACAGCGGAGGAGAAGATGTCAATTGGGGGAAGTGGCTTGGATAAAAAAGTGCCGACTCCGATCTGGGGTGGTGGCCCTGAAACCTCGGTGGTGAGCGGAGGGGTAAATTGTCTTAAGTTCTGATTGGGGTGCACTTTAAAGATGATGCCTTGATCTCTGCAGTCGGGTTTTGCTGACATATTTAGGCCCCATCTCACTGCATGACAATGTGGAACGTGGCAACTTGATCTTTTTTGGCAGGGTGTTGTCAGACGAGGAGAGAAAACTGATCAATTTCTCTTGAGAGAAACATACCTGCTTTCTCACCAGGACCAACACTCTGCCATTTACCATTTTTTAGCAAGTCTTCCCACATGAGTGTGAAATTGGTGGAACCATCCAAACTTACTAATTTAAATCACTGTGTCATATGGTTCTCAGACCACCACAATTGGCAAGGGGTAGTGAACTCTTCTGGACAATTGCTGGCTAAATCTTACATGAAAATGTCCAAGAGTGATTAACCAGCATATATTTGGGGTACTTTTCCAAACAAGAGCCAGGAAGTTGTGGCCAAGGGATTTGTGCAGTTATCTCATCTGAAATCCATTAACTCCATAAAGCGGCTATCTAATCTGGAACCTCTGGTTTGCGTGTCTTAACTGCACATCATGCATTCAGCTAATGTACAGACAAATTGGAACATAATCCACTGAATAAATGTGATGGAAAGTGTAAAATGAAAAGACTTGTCAATATTCAGAGATAATAAAGACCACTGCCAAATCTTTTATTCACATTGTCATTATTACCACAATTTAGTCTTACGAAAGATAAGATTACTTACAAATGGGTTATTATAAAAAATAGTATTTGAAAATGTTCAGAGGCAATTACCACTTATAAAACATATTACACATTTATTTAGTTGCACTGTGTCAAAGTCATGGGGACGGATTGCCAAAATTATGAAATATAAAGTAAATTTAGTGATCTTGAAGTACACTTGAATAGGACACAGATCAGAGAATCAGCACTTAGGTTTCATACTCCAGATCAAGCAATCTCTACTGGGAGTTTGCCGGGCTGAACTTATCCTATAATTCTTCAATTTCTGACGAGACATACTTGTCAAAAGAAAGTACATCCCAAGGTAAGATACACAAAATGAACTGGTTGCAAAACTCTTCCACAACCTATAATTGATGCCAAATTCTGTTCACACTTTCTGAAACTATTGATTTTTATGTGTGTATAAATTTCTGAAATTTTGAAATGACCAGGAGATGCAATAACTCACAATAGGGTTACTTATGCGATGTACTGGGTATTTACTCTTCAACATATTTTCAGGTTCTGAAGGTTTTTGCAGATCCTTAAAGCGCCAGGGGGTCAAAGACTGTCCATTGAGGCAAATCTGAGCCTTAAGAATCCAGTTATTAATTGTAGTTTCTCATTGTTGTTAAGAAGGCATACGGTGTGTTAGCTTTTACTGGTAGAGGGATTGAATTTCGGAGCCGTGAGGTCATGTTGCAACTGTACAAAACTCTGGTGCGGCCTCACTTGGAGTATTGCGTAGAGTTCTGATCGCCGCATTATAAGAAAGATGTGGAGGCATTGGAAAGGGTGCAGAGGAGGTTTACCAGGATGTTGCCTGGTATGGTGGGAAGGTCTTATGAGGAAAGGCTGAGGGACTTGAGGTTATTTTCATTGGAGAGAAGAAGGTTACGAGGTGACCTGATTGAGGCATACAAGATGATCAAAGGATTGGATAGGGTGGACAGTGAGAGCCTTTTACCTCAGATGGTGATGGCTAACACAAGGGAACATAGCTTTAAATTAAGGGGTGGTAATTATAGGACGGATGTCAGAGGTAGGTTCTTTACTCAGAGGGTAGTAAGGTCGTGGAATGCCCTGCCTGCAGCAGTTGTGGACTCGCCAACTTTAAGGGCATTCAAATGGTCAGTGGATAGGCATATGGATAACATTGGAATAGTTTAGGTTAGAGGGTCATTAGATTGGTTCGACTGGTCGGCGCAACATCGAGGGCCGAAGGGCCTGTACTGCGCTGTAATGTTCTATGTTCTACAACTGCTGTAAGAAAAGTATAAAGGAATGGAGTTAGTCGCAATGGTGCACACATGTGCCAAAGCTCAGAGAGGGCTGCAGCAGTTGGTGTGGTACACCCTTAGCATTCAGATTTTTCTCAATTGTTTATTATTCTGAAATAAATTGCACTTCATGCAATGTCAAAAGGAAACAATCCAAAACTATCCCCTCTGAGCTTGTCCCGAGGATGCCAGACAATATATAATAATATGTCAGTCTCATATTGGGAAGTTGAAACCACTTCATAATAACACTAACTGTGCTCAGAAGTGTCTCCCTCAGATTAAAGTTGGCTATGATGGACTGGGAAACATTACTGAAAGAAAGGACAGTAGACAGGCAACGGCATGTATTCAAGGAATGAACTCCAGAAGTTATTCCTACTTGGAGCAAGAGTGGAAAAAGAACTCTGGTCAAATCATGGCTTATAAGGGAAATTAGAGATCGTATTAGATTCAAAGAAGAAGCATACAAATTGGCAAGAAAAACATTGAACATGAGGATTGCGAGCAGTTTAACATTCAGCAATGGCAGACCAAATTATTGATTAAGTAGGGGAAAATAGCATATAAAAGTAAACTAGAGGAGAACATAAAAACTGACTAGAAGTTTCTATAGGTATGTAAAGTGAAAAAAAATTGACAGAAACAAATGTAGGCCCCTTCCCTAGTCAGAAGCAAGAGAACTCATAACAGGGAACAAATAAATGGCTGAGGAACTAAATTTGTAATTTACTCATGAATAATAACATGTGAGAAACATCAAGGTTTTAGAGGAACTGAAGGAAATCAGTATTAATAGAGAAAAAGTTTTGGGGAAGTTAATGGTATTGAAGCTGAATAAATCTTTAGGGTTGATAATCTTCATCCCAGAGAATTTAAGGAAATGGCCCTGGAAATAATAGATCCGTTGGTGATCATTTTCCAACATTCTTTGATCTCTGGAATGGCTCCTATTAATTGGAAGGTAGCTCATTTCAGCCTATTATTCAAAAAGGGAGGTAGAGGGAATACAGAGAACTATAGACCAGTGAGCCTAATGTCAGTCATAGGGAAGTTGCTAAAGTCCATTATCAAGGATTTCATAGCACAGCATTTGGAAAGCAGCGGCATAATCAGACAAAGTCAACATGAATTTATGAAAGGGAAATCAGACTTGACAAATCTACTGGAATTCTTTGAGGATGTAACAAGTAGAGTTGACCAGGGAGAACAGGTGGAGATTTTTAGAAGGCTTTCGACAAGGTTTCACATAGAAGACTACTATGAAGACCTGAAGCACATGGGATTATAGGCAGTGCCTTGAGATGGATGGAAAGTTGGCTAGCAGATAGGAAGCAAATAGTTGGAATAAATGCATCTTTATCCAATTGACAGGCAGTGGCTAGTGGGGTACTGCAGAAATCTATGCTTGGACCCCAACTGTTCATATTATATATCAATGATTTGGACAATGGAACTAAATATATTAACTCCAAATTTGCAGGTGATACAAAGTTGGGTGAGAGGGTGAGCTGTAAAGAGGATGCAGAGAAGCTTCAGTGTGAATTGGGCAGGCTGAGTGAGTGGCATATGCACAGCAGGTGCACGATAATGTGGATCAATGTGAGGTTATCCACTTTGGTAGCAATAATAGGAAGGCAGATTATTTCTTGAATGAATGTAAACTCAAAGAAGTGGATTCTCAACATGAACTTGGTGTCCTCCTGCATCATTCGCTGAAAGTAAGTGCGCAGGTACAGTAGGCAATAAAGAAGGCAAATTGTATGTTGGCTTTCATTACAAGAGGATTTAAGTTTAGGAATAGGAATGTTTTACTGCAGTTGTTTAGGGCATTGGTGATGCCTCACCTGGAGTATTGTGTGCAGTTTTGGTGTCCTTATCTGAGAAAAGATATTCTTGCTATAGGAGTGCAGGGAAGGTTTATCAGGCTGATTCTTGGGATGACGGGACTGTCATGTGAGGAGATATTAAGTCGGTTAGGATTATATACATTGAAGGTTAAAAGTATGAGAGAGGATCTCATAGAAACTTATAAAATTCTAACAGGATTACACAGGGTAGGTCCAGAAACAATGTTCCCAATGGTGGTGGATTCCAGAACTAGGGGTCATTGTTTGAGGATAAGGGGTAAACCTTTTAGAACTGAGGTGAGGAGAAATTTCTTCAGCCAGAGAATGGTGAATCTGTGGAATTCACTATCACAGAAAGTAACTGGGGCTAAAACTTTATGTGATTTAAGAAGGAATGTGACAGACTTTGGGGCTAAAGGGATATGGGGGGATCATGGGATCAGGGTATTGGATTTGATGATCAGCCACAATCATAATAATTAGTGGAGCAGGCTTGATAGGTCGAATGGCCCACTCCTACTTCTATTTTCTGTGTGTGTTTCTATATATCATTGTAAATATTTTAATGAACAGAAAGACAATTTACTCTGCAGACAAAGTCACTCTCCAATCCTCTTTTCTCTGCCAAGCATCTTATTGTATAATGCATGGAAGTACCATGCATTGTACAGTAAGTTTTGTGTTTTGTGTTGTATTGTGATGACAGTTATGAGTCTTGCCAACTTGTTCACAACCTCAGTCTGTTACTTGTGAAAGAAATGGTTATGGTATTCTATTTCTGATGTTTGGGTCATGTGTAAAAGCTCCTTTTCGTTCTAGCATTTTTATTTGCATCTTTCCATCAACCATTTTATCATACTGGCCCTAGTGTTTTTCTATTAGTGTAACCATTTCAGCAGTCTTGTTCTGATGTATAATCTCAGTTTCCTTCTCTGCCTGAATCGCTGCTTTGTCTATCTCTGTCTGGCACCGGGTGATTTAATTTTCCAATTTCTTCCTTTCGTCTTCTGCATCTCCTCCACCTGTAATTTTGCATTCAGCCTCTGCCACTTGCAGTTCAGTCTGAGCTAGTTCCATCTTCTGGACATCTTTTTTCCCTTTACCTTTGATATTCATCTAAAGTCCCTTTCGATTAACTTACAATTTTAACTGGCTCCTCTTTATTAAGAGTTCTCTGCAGTGATTTCAGTCTTCAACCTGTTCCTGAATTTGTTCCAAACTCAGCTTTATTTCCCAACTGCTGCCTTACCCAATCTCTCATGCGTGATTTGGTTATTTCCAACAATTTAGTTGTTCTGGTTGATTTCAGATTCTCATTCTCAGTATGTGTTAGTTTTACTCTTAGCCCATTGCTTTGCTTTTGCAATTAATTCAGTTTATCAATTTCTGAATTCTTCCAAGGTGAACTCAAAACTCTCTTTTGAAACATTACATCATGATCTCTCCCTACTCATGCTCTGCATGTCTGCTAAGAACTTTTATATTCTTTCTGCTATAGTTGCAACAAACTTTACTCTATGTTCAACATTTCTACCTTCTTGTTGTTTTAATAGACACTTCTGCCTTGCTCACCCGAGGCTCGTAAGTTCCTGCGCGAGGCCAATGGAGAATGTTTTTCTGCGTGCCCGTAAAATTCTGGCCTTCTCTTGAATTGCTAGCTTGATTGACAGTTGTGTTCTCTCTTTGAGTTTGTCCATTGCTGTGTCCTGCACAATACTCTTGAACACTGAACAGCTCCTGCCTCCATGCAGAATGATGTGGAGATGCCAGCATTGGACTGGGGTAAACACAGTAAGAAGTCTCACTCCAACAGGTTTATTTGGTAGCACAAGCCACAAGCTTTTGGAGTGCTGCTCCTTCATTAGGTGAGTGGGAGATCTGTTCACAAACAGGGCATATAAAGACACAAATTCAATTTACAGAATAATGATTGAAATGGGAGTCTTTATAGCTAATCAAGTCTTAAAGGTACAGACAATGTGAGTGGACAGAGCATTAAGCACAGGCTAAAGGGATGTGTATTGTCTCCAGACAGGACAGTTAGTGAGATTTTGCAAGTCCAGGCAAGTCATGGGGGTTTCAGATAGAGTGACATGAACCAAGATTGCGATTGAGGCTGTTCTCATGCGTGCGGAACTAGGCTATCAGTCTCTGTTCAGCGACTCTGCGTTGTGTGTCGTGAAGGCCACCTTGGAGAACGCTTACCCGAAGATCAGAGGCTGAATGCCCGTGACCTCTGAAGTATTCCTTAACAGGAAAAAAACAGTCCTGCCTGGTGATTGTTGAGTGGTGTTCATTCATCCGTTGTTGTAGCATCTGCATGGTCTCCCCAACGTACCATGCCTTGGGACATCCTTTCCTGCAGCATATCAAGTAGACAATGTTGTCCGAGTTGTAAGAGTATATGTATCTGGTGGATGGTGTTCGGAGCAGCTCTCGGAAGCTAGTGGTGTTTGCTACCAAATAAACCTGTTGGACTTTAACCTGGTGGTGTGAAATTTCTTACTCTATGCAGAATGCCAATTTCTTTAGCTCATTGGTGTATTTCACGCAGCTAGTAGTTTGATCATTCAGTTGGATCTTAAATAGAATTCTCAATATAACTCTGGCGAATGATAGCTTTACTTCAACAGTACAGTGACCCTTGTAGTAGATGATACAGGATGTCCTATGTGAGTGCCATTAGGGTGCATTTCATTCTGAGACTAGCATCTATCACAAACTGATAGCATCCATTACAATGGGAGTTTCTTGGTTCATTTTGCATTCCATGATATGATCTCCATTGTTGAGTTCTGCTTGTGCTTTATCTCTTCACCTTTTTTATCTTTTACATATCTTTATGTTCTAACTCCAGTTCCTTCACTGCTTGCTGATGAACATTGTACTGTTTCCTACTGGCCCTGATGGATTTCCAAGCTACTTTCACATCTTTAGCTTTGGTATAGCTGGGTGACTTCTCATAGAAATCATAGAAACCCTACAGTGCAGAAAGAGGCCATTTGGCCCATTGAGTCTGTACTGAACACAATCCCACCCCGACCCTACCTCCATATCCTGACATATTTACCCGCTAATCTCTCTAACCTATGCATCTCAGGACTCTAAGGGGCAATTTTAGCACGGCCAATCAACCTATCCTGCACATCTTTGGACTGTGGGAGGAAACCGAAGCACCAGGAGGAAACCCAAGCAGAGACGAGGAGAATCTGCAAACTCCAAACAGACAGTGACCCAAGCTGGGACTCGAAACCAGATCCATGGAGCTGTGAAGCAGCAGTGCTAACCACTGTGCCACCGGGCCACCCATTCTCGTTTAGATTAATGTCACAAACTTTTACTTCTTTTTAATTTGCTGTAGTTCTCAGCGAAATTTATCCAATTATTTTCTCTTCATTCTTACTTGAGGCATTCATTTCCTCTGCTGAAGTCTTGCATTGCTTATGGATCCTCTTTTTAAAATTCCCCTCTATTTGGGGTTTTCTCTGATTTTTCTGTATCTTGTTCTTTCTTCTGCTTGTTGCAATAAATGTTGTACAACTTTAAATGCATTACTGCTTTAAGACTGTCAAAGCTTTCCAAATTAAAAGCAAGATACTGCAGATGCTGGAATCTGAAATAAAATCAGAAAATGGTGGAAAATCTCAGGAGGCCTAATGGCACCTGTGGGGAAAGAATCGAGTAAGAAGTCTCACAATACCAGGTTAAAATCCAACAGGTTTATTTGGTAGCAAATGCCACTAGCTTTCGGAGCGCTGCTCCTTCGTCAGGTGAGTGGGGAATTCTGACCACAAGCAGGGCATTTAAAGGCACACACACAGTTTACAGAATACTGATTAGAATGCGAGTCTTTACAGCTAATCAAGTCTTAAAGGTGCAGACAATGTGCATGGAGATAGCATTAAGCACAGGTTAAAAAGATATGTATTGTTTCCAGACAGGACAGTAAGTGAGATTTTGCCAGCCCTGCTAAGTCATGGGGGTTACGGATAGAGTGACATGAACCCAAGATCCCGGCTGAGGCCGTCCTCATGTGCGCGGAACTTGGCTATCAGTCTCTGCTCAGCGACTCTGCGCTGTCGTGTGTCATGAAGGCCGCCTTGGAGAATACTTACCTGAAGATCAGAGGCTGAATGTTACCAAATAAACCTGTTGAACTTTAAGCTGGTGTTGTGAGGCTTCTTACTGTGCTTACCCCAGTCCACACTGGCATCTCCCCATCGTGAGAGAATCAAGCCAACATTTCAAGTCTAGATGATCTTTTGTCAAAGTTTTTTTTAAAACTGGCAACAGCTGCCATTTGTGTCAGTGTCTATGTTTTCCTGCAGTTTTGGGGGTTGGTGGGAATCTGCAGCTCCTCCATTTTTGGGTCCTTTTTAACTATTTAACTTCTTTTTTCACTTGGTGGAAGATTTCTACCTCAACCTCTGCAGTTTAGCATTTTTTTGTTCTGGCTGCTTGGGGAGTCCGTTTCTCCAGCCCAATTCTAACATCAATCTTGTTTCTTGCAGTCTTGATCAGAGCACCAGCCATACCAAGCTGTGACTCATCAAAAAAGGATGCTTTCTTCTGGTGCATCCGTAAAAAATGGTGAGAGTTGTAATGGATATGCCAAATTTCCTCAGCAGCAGAGAGGTCAGTGACGGGGGGTAGAAATTTTGTGATTGATGGAAGGATTGGAGGGGAGCTGAGGAATACTTTTTTTCACTGAGATGGTTGTAGGGGTCGGGAACCCAATGCCTGAAAGGGTCGTTGAGACAGAAACTCTCAACTCATTTAAAAAGTGTCTGGATATTCACCTCAGATGCCATAACCCATAGAGCTACGGACTGAAAGTTGGAAAGATTAGGTTGGGTGCCTCATCTTACAGCCAGTGCAGCTAGGATGGTCCAAGTGGCCTCTTTCTGTGCTGCAAAATGTCTATGATTCTCTGATACTAATTGTACTTAAAAGCACAAAATAATTTTGCAATAGAGCTTTTCCTATTAAGCGCATTATGGGATTAATTATAGCAAAGTTATTGTGAACGTTAAATCTCTGGAACTATAGACAGCTGTACTGAATTATCATAGTTATCTACAAACATACAAGAAAAGAATTCTACATGATCTGTACAGGAGGAACAGAAGTATTTCTGCAGTGTTATATGTGATGGCCTCTGAGATAGACAAGATAATTCTTCTCAAATTCCCTGGTTTGCTGGACTGTATTGAGTTCAGGACCATAAAATTGCCTTTTCCTGCAAATGTCAAACAGACCCATAAAATTACTTCACCGGATGATGGATATTGTCTCTGTAGAACTGGAGATGCCAATGGTTAAAAGCTGAAAGTATTTTGTTTTGAAGAGTTTCATTCTTTCATTGACTTTCCCAGTCACTTGTCAGTTACCCTAAATGTAATATACATTTAACAGCATTACTGAGGAAAAGGATGGAACATTTAAAAGTTAATACGGAACTCCTATACTGCACGTGTATATGCTAACACTTTGGGTTTGAGCTTCTCAGCATTGACGCAGAAAATCATTTTTTCATGCATTGTCTACTTTTTCCTTCTTCCTGCACCAATCCAGCCTTGTATTTAAGATAAGTTAACCATTTTCCAGAGGAAACGTAATGAAGGTCAATTGTCCTGAATTTCCGTCAAAGAGTCATCCAGACCCAAAATGTTGGCTCCGTTCTCTCTCCACAGATGTTGTCAGACCTGCTGAGATCTTCCAGCATTTTCTGTTTTTGTTTCAGATTCAAATTACTGACAAGCGGCAGTAATTTGCTTTATCAGAATTTCTGTGTTTTTCCGCTGCCCTCATGATATGGATCCACAGGGGAATGGGGCAGAACCCAGTTTAGCCTGAGTCTTGGCCCTTGTTTCCAGTTTTCGAGAGGGGAGGTGGGGAAATGTGTTGCTTGGGCGGCATAGTAGCACAGTGGTTAGCACTGATGCTTCACAGCTCCAGGGACCTGGGTTCGATTCCCGGCTTGGGTCACTGTCTATGCGGAGTTTGCACATTCTCCTCATGTCTGCGTGTGTTTCCTCCGGCTGCTCTGGTTTCCTCCCACAAGTCCAAAGATGTGCGGGTTAGGTTGATTGGCCATGTTAAAATTGCCTTAGTGTCCTGAGATGCGTAGGTTAGAGGGATTAGTGGATAAATATGTAGAGATATGGAGGTAGGGTCTAGGTGAGATTGTGGTCAATGGATCAAATTACCTCTTTCTGTACTGTATGATTTCTATGATGTAAACATTCTGTCTGTCATAAGCATGGTTTCTTAAGTCAGAAACTGTGGAAGGGGAATTCTCAAATCAGGAATTTCCTCTGCATTATGCTGGTGCGTGACATACCAACAGCACTTATGAGGCCCACCTGGGGTATAAGAATATCCAAAATTGCAGAAGTTAGCAACAAATCAGTTTAACATGCTGAATGTCATCATGATTTTCTTTCTTGCAGATGCTCCTTGCGCTCATGTCCTTGTGAAAATGGTGTCCAGTGCAGTTAACACCCAGAACTATACATGTGTACAACAGATAGCATTTTGGAAACAATGTGGCAGGTGATGTACTGGGAAGTCAACACTAAGGAGTGTAATGACATGACCATTATTTCCAGCAATTAGAACAAAGGGACATATATCCAAGATTAGGGATAAGGGAAGTAGGACAGAGAGCAGGGGAAAGCTTTTTTACAGATAGATCTGAGGCTGTGTTAGGTACTGCCAAAGTTGGTGATTGAAACAGGGAACATGTCAACATTTGACAAAAGATAAGTGATTGAAGAAAAGGGGAAATAAAAGCATTTTCTGCCTTTAAAATAATTCAGGCACATACACGTTTTTTGGAGCAGTTGCTAAACCAATTTCCAAAATATAACCTAATCCGATACCAGGTTTTTATTGAAACCAAAAGAATGTAACTGATTAAAAATTAGGACATTACTTGTGTATTAAAATGTATTTATTGATAATGAGTAAAATGTCCAAAGCAAATCTTAAATAACAGTCATTTTCTGTGTGCCACATTGGTAGGGAACATGTTTGATTGACATTCTGCTCTTATTTTGTAAGGTTTAATCATTGAATAAATCTCCCATGATATGGCATTATTTCAAAGGAATGTTTTGAGCAGCATAATATGCTTCTCTCCCTTGTTCAGGGAATCTGAAAAGCTGACATCCTTTTGAAAATAATAGCACCCTGCACACATCTGTAATTAAAAATGCCACGAAAAATAACCTTTACAAATGGTATTGACAAATCTAAACCATGAGCTAAATGCAATTGTTCACCTTGTTCAATTTTTAAAAATTTAACAATTCATAATAATTCATTGTGAAGCCCGAACCATGCATGGAAAAAAGTACTGTTTGTTCAGTAGCTTGGGAAGTAAGAAGACAAGCCCAAGTTGTTTCTGCACATACCCACACCTATTTCCATATTCCAACACTCAACACTGAGTACTGAAGGCTAAGAACAATCTATTTGATCAGCCACAACATTTCATACTCATAGCTTGTAGCATTAATATAGAATTTCTGACATTGACATAATTGAACATGTTCTGATTGGTTCAGGTCCAGAAAAGATAAAACAGCAGCAGATGCAAAGTTGCTTCTCAATTGGTTATTACAATCTAGCATCACTAGATATAATTTTGAGGAGAAATGAATGATTGGCATAGTGAAAATCCTAGCAAATGTAGAACAAAAATTACCCTGTTGATTGGCTATTGGCGTGTAATGTTTAAATTTGTTAATGGCATATGAACATCACTGACAAGACCAGCATTTAATTCACATCCTAAACTGCCCTTGAGAAAGTGGTAGTGAGCGACTCCCTTGAACCACTGCAGTCCATGAAGTGTAGGTACGCACATTGTTCTGAGGGAGTGAGTTCTAGGATTTTTCAGTCGCAACATTGAAAGAATGATAATCTATTTCTCGTTCAGGATGGTGCGTGACTTGAAGGAAACTTGCAGATGGTGATATTCCCGTGTGTTTACTGCCCTTGTCCTTTGAGGTGTTAGAGGTTGCTGGTTTGGAAGATGCTGTCGAAGTTAGTGGTTGGGATGCCAATCATGTAAGCTGTTTTGCCCTGGATGATGTCAAGCTTCTTGAGTATTGTTTGAACTGCATTCACCCAAGCAAGAGGAGAGTTTCCCATCATACTGTTGATTTGTGCCTTGTAGAATGTGGAGATGCTTTAGGGAATCAGGAGGTGGGTTACTTGCTACAGAATTCCCAGCCTCTGACCTGTTCTCATAGTCATATTATTTACATGGCTGTTCCAACTGACTTTCTGGTCATTGGTAAATCCCAGTGTTGATGGTGGGAGAGATTCAGCAATAGTGATGCCATTGGATGTCAGAGAGAAGTAATTAGATTATCTCTTTTGGGACAGAAAATGTATTGTTTGGCACTGGTGTTATACAACTGATCAACAAATTATCAGCCAAACCTGAACATTGTCCAGATATTGTTCCATTTGGGCATGACAGCTTCAATATCTGAAGAGTTGTAAATTGTACTGAACACCCTGCAGTCAATAATATGGTTAGTACTGATTTTTTTTTGCCTAAAAGACCAGCAAATAACTAGTTAAGGAGTTTTTATTTTTGGGTGATAAGTCATTCAAACACCTACAAATTAATGACAATAGCAAACTCCATCAAGGTGTAGGGAGAAGACATCAAGGAGTTATTAAATTTGCTGAAGGCAAAATAATTTCACACATTTGATGAACACCTCACTGTCAGCAGTAGCTGCTAATAATTTGCCAAATTGCTCTCAGCAGTGAAGCCGAACGCAAGTTACAAGCTGTCAGGCATTTTTGCTGGTTGCAAAACTTACACTTTGTTTCAAATAGTCTCACTTCTGGACAAAATAATAGCACATTGGATTTACTTAGTTCAACTTAATAGGCCAAAACATACTGCTGAACTGGAACAGCGACTTGCACATAAGTGGATCTAGAAAAGAAGCTTCAGCCACGAATTTTTCCTGTTCAAAGAGGTTATGTTTTATCCCTATTGGCTTATGTCACAAAAAGATTTGTTTTACTGATTTGGGAAGCTCTTGCCTGTACAGCAATGAATAAATATTGCACCAATACGTCTGATCAATGACAGCTAAAAACAAAAAATCACTCAGATGATATGCTTCTGGTTGCTGATTTATATTTGTTATGTCATAGCATGATGTATTAGGCTCAAAATTTTATTTTTGAGCCACGTCCTGATGTCTGGGCTCTTTGCCGGTTGCCACATTGTGCCAGGGATATCTCAAATGACCAAATCACAAAGGAACAGGAGAATGACATGTATAGGAATCCAATACAGGGAACACCACTGATGTCAGCATAAATCATGCTGTAATTTGCTGGGGAAAAACAATGGCAAAATATTGCAGAGAAGATCAATGTCATAGAGCATAAAGACATTATATATTTCAACACTATTTGCAACATTAGCAGCAGAATCTACAAGAATGGCTTCTATGTGTGATTGACAAGTCTTTCTTGTATGTGGGGAAGTTCTGAGGCAGTGAAAGATGTAAGAGGGGCTGGAACAAATATCTGGATTGAGTTAATAAGAAAAAGAGATTGTATTTATTTAACATCTTTCAGGAGGGCAATCCAAAGTGCTGAATTCACAGAAAAACTGCTGTAAATCAGGAATGTTTTTTAGTGGGAATTCATACTTAAATTTCCGACACTCTGTGCAATGCAGAGATCACAATCGTGACCATCATTAAAAGCTTGGGGGACAGGGTCTATTTATGTCAGAGTCTGACAGTCCCAGGCCTCTGTACATGTGCAGTGGCTCCAAACTGTCAGCCTGCACTTTGCTGGCCAGCTCGATTGCTGGCCAGCGTGGGACACTCACAGAGCTACCACTCCACCCCCATCATGGCTCGATCGTGGCCCTTACGCATATTCACAGGCCAGCCCCAACCCCTCCTCCCTTCCTGGAGTGCCCCGATCTCCAGCCCCTCCCCCCACCTTCCAGCAGTGACAATTCCACCACCCTCCCCTCCCCACCATCACCACTGGAGGTAGACCCAGCATCGGGAGGCAGAACCGCCCACCCTGGCAGACCCTGCCCACGGGAGGCAGACCACTCCCCATAATCCACCCCAATCATTGGCCTCTGACTGATCCCAAAGCAGCTTCGCAGCAGGAGCCCCGTGCCACCCCCCCCCCCCCCACCCCCACCCCACCAATCACATCCTAGGCCATCCCCTGGCACTGCCTGATGCCCTGTGGGCAGGGCCAAGGTGCCCCTTGGTATGGGCACTTTGCCCCTTGGGTGGGAGATGTTAGCAGACCTGAAGATTTCAGTCCCTGACCTGACAATGACATTCAAATAAGATTAAAATGACTTACCTGCTGGTGGTCCCGCTGGTTTCCAGCCTGGTCCCAACCGCACCGGATATTTAGCACTCGGAGATGCATACGTGTCAGGAACACATGTGTGAATCCCGTGAACTGGCCCCAACGCTAAAACGTTAGCACATCAGGATGGGAGAATCGCCCCCTATCTTTCTACAACAGGACACGTTGGACATTGCTGAGACTGTAGTTGGATGAAAAGCACACATAAGTGTACATTTTCCCTCACAACCAGTGAGGGCCGGCAGGGTGGGGGTGCTGTTAGTTGTTGGTGGGATTATGAGGCAGATGGTATGAATACCAAGGGATCGCTAGCCAAGCCATTATAGGCCAAACTGCACCCAGGAATTAGTGTATCCTTCCACACAGAGCTAACTGGGAGATCACCCAGTGATTCTACCATGCTGCTGAGGACCTTCCACTGTCGCAGGTAAATTGCCAATGCAAACAGCAGGAGGAGCTCAAATTATGATACGAGAAGCCAAATTGTCTGTCATCTGTCCCAGCTGGAAAAATGGCATTATGGCAGGAAGACATCAGGCATTGTACCACTTTACATCATTTTGCCATTCTTCCTGCCTCCATCCCAATCCTCAAAGACCCTCTGGCCATGTTCTCCCTTTCGGCCATGGTTTTCAGTTATATTAGCACTGGTGATCAAAAGATGTCCCAATGACTAAGGGTGTTCAGAAGCATGATGGAAAGTGTGGAAATTTTAACTAATATCAATAACTCAAGTGCGACGTTGAACCTGAATCTGGACTTGCCAAATCTGAGTTTGATATTGTCATTGGATGCAAAAAATGAAAAATATTTTATTAATCCAGAACTAATGTTTTATACTTTGATGAATACTAAAATTATCTCCATGCTAACAATCTTATATATAGCTTGCAATTCGTGTAAGTGTAACCTTTACTGCTCAAAGCTTTTTCTCCATCCCACACTCTACTGATATCCACTGTCTAGCATATATTTCAGTTCCTTGATTCGATTACAATAAGTAACACATAGATTATAAATTTTGGCATTCTCTCAGCATTGTGTGGCCAGTTGCATCACACTTGCATATTCTTCTTTTATCCAGGATTTTGTGCTCTATATCAGGAATGCAGCAAGGTGACACAGTGGTTAGCACAGTAGCCTCACAGCGCCAAGGATCTGAGTTTAACTCCAGCTTCAGGTGACTGTCTGCATGGCATTTGCATGCCCTCCCAGTGTCTGCTTGGTTTCCTCCAGGTGCTCCAGTTTCCTTCCACACTCAAAAAGTCTGTGGGTTAAGTTGATTTGCCATGATAAATTGCTCCTTAGTGTCTGGGGGATTAGTAGGATAAATGCCCAAGGTTACAGGGTTAGGGCCTGGGTGGAATTATTGTTAGTGCAGGCTCAATGGGCAAAATGGTCCCCTTCTATATTGCAGGGAGTCTATGATTGCTTTTGTGTTCTTTCTGACATAGTTGTAATGAAACAGAGATGATATTATGAGTTTATGTTGAGCAGTTTCTTCAGTTTAAACCTTGAAAGTTTGATTAAAACTTTACCAGCACTCCATGGTAGACCCATCATGTTGAATAAAATAAAATTTTATGAAAATAGGCTGCACACTTATCAACAAGTCAATTTGTCCTGCAGGCACGTACCTCAGCGATCCAGACCCAATTATTGAAATAAACTGAATATTCTGACTCAGTTTGGCATAAACTCAAGCTCACATTGTAAAGTTATTCTGCATGATCGTCAGTGAAAGAGCTTGGTTTTCTGTTACGTGCTGAAATACAACAATCAGAATGAAATAATGAAGCTTTAAAGACACACCCTGATTTGAGATAGTTTAACATTGTAGCCAAATTAATAAGCTGCAGTGGAATGCACTGAAAAGTGGATCTGAATTGAGTTTAATTGACATTAATATGAACACCTAAATTTAGCCCAATTAAGAGCATTTCATCTTTGAGTTGACTCAGTTCTTTAAATAAAATGGTGGCGCATATGAGTAATGAACCAAAACCTCTCTTAGCTGCGTGCATTTATATGCTGTCCATCATGCTGATAGTTATGCAAAGAGAAGTTAATATTCCTCTGCATGAACACTGCTATTTTTACTTGCCCCAGGTTCCCAGTGCTTCATCATTTTTGCAGTCACCGCAAATCATTCTTCTCTTCTATGCCCTATTCAGTATCTACAATTTTCATTTGTAATGCCTTTTGATGTAAAACAGTGATTAACTGAATTGTTGCCGTGACTCATGGTTGCATGTGGAGTTGGACGACAGAAGTTATAATGTTTTAGCCCTGTGAAGATAATAGTTGATGGTGAGATAGAAGAATGAAGACCAGTATTTTCCACTATGGTAGAATTCAGCCTAAAACTGGTGGGGAGGGCAGTTTCTACCCTTTACTTGTCTTCCTGAACCCAGATAATTTTCCCAGGTTTGTGTTTTCTGTCATTGGCCGAAATCTTCATTTGTGGCTGGAACTTTTCCAATGCCACTGAAAGAGAATGCAGTTTTTGCTGGAATGTCAAAGTTTCCTATCTCGATTGCAATGGGTCCCATTATGGACAAGATCAAAGTACCTGTCACCAGCTGGAAACCAGTCTGCTGAAGGGGTCATATAGAAAGTGGCAGCAATAGATTTGCAGCAATCTTCAGCCAGAAGTGGCAAGTAGATAATCCATCTTGGTCTCCTCCAGAGGTCCCCAGAATCATTGATGTCAGTCTTCAGCCAATTCAGTTCACTCCTCTCCATCAAGAAACGGCTGAACGCATAGGATAATGTTAAGGCTAGGAACCCTGACAATATTCCATCAATAGTACTGAAGACTTCTGCTCCAGAGCATGCCTCACCCCAAACCATGTTGTACCAGCACAGTTACAACATTGGCATCTACCCGGCAATGTGGAAAATTGCTCAAGTATGTCTGTACACAAAAAACAGGACAAATCCAACCCAGCCAATAACCATCCCATCAGTCTATTCTTGATCATCCATTAATTATGGATGGGTTTTCAACAATGCTATTAAGTGGCACATACTCAGCTATAATCTGCTATCAGCTATAATTTGAGTTCTGCCAGGGTCACTCAGCTTCTGACCGTGTTACAGCCTTGGTTCAAGTATAGGCAAAAGAGCTGAGTGCCAGAGATGATGTGAGAGTGACTGTCTTTGACATCAAGGCAGCATTTAACTGAATATGGCCTCAAGGAGCCCTAGCAAAACTGGGTCAATTGGAATCGCCGGGGGTGGTGGCGTGGTGGGATGGAGCTCTCTGCTAATTGGATTCATTTCTGGCACAAACGAAAATGGGTGTGGTGGTTGGAGGTTAATCATCTCAGCTCTAGGGCATCACTGCAGGAATTCCTGAGGATACTGTCTGAGGCCCAACAATCTTCAGCTGCTTCATCAATGACCTTCCTCCCATCACAGGGTCATAAGTAGGGGTCTTTGCTGATGATTGCATGATGTTCAGTACCATTCATGATTTCTCAGATACTGAAGCAGCCGATGTCCAAACGCAGCAAAACTTGGACAATATCCAGGCTTCGTCTGACAAGTGGCAAGCAACATATGTACCACACACAGTGCCAAGTAGTGACCCTCTCCACCAAGAGAGAATCGAACAATCATCTCTGGACTTTCAATGATATTATCATTGCTGAACCCCCTACTATCAACTTCCTGGGGGGTTACCATTCACCAGGAACTACACTGGACTAGCCATAATAATACTGTGGCACTGGGCAGTGCCAAGGGACAGGACCTGAGGGGGTGGGGCCTGAAAGGGGGGGGGTGGTGTGTTGGAGCCAGACAGAGGTGAAGCCAAACCAGAATAGGGGGAATTCTGCATGGGGGTGTGTGGAGAGGGTGGAGGTTGCAGGCAGGGACATGTCAACAGATCTTCCAGTATACTGAGAGATCGGTGAGTGCCCAATGGTCCCCTGAGCAGTCTGACGCTAGCTTCTCTGGTGGGATTAGCCTTCCCCCACCCCTCCCCCAACTGGTGTGAATTGCCTGACTATCTCTGTACTGCACAGAGCGCTGTACATTCACTAAACTAAGCTCCCCCCAAAAAACAGGGGGGTAAACCTTCCATTTTCCTGTCCATGTGGCTGTTGGAAAATCGCAACCATAAATTTTGTGTCTTTCAAAGTCAAAAGTTACAACCGACCATATATTCAGAACTTCAATAACACTGGTTGGTCAAAATGAAATCTTTATTACCTGGAATATACATTGCAATTGTTTTTTCTCCTTTCAAGTGTGCTTTTTCTCAGAGCTGCTGTTCCTTGCAAACAAATAAATGCCATTGCCTCAAACAAGATGCTTTTTGTAATTTGAAAATTCAGAATGCAAAGAAGAGAAGACACACAAAAAATAATGTTTGTGAAAGAGATTGGGAAGCAAGGAAGAAAGAGGAAAATATTTTCTAAACAATGGGGTGAGAAGCTGTGCTACTTCCAATCGATTGGGAAAAATTACCTGTGATTACTTGATAATGGCTACAATTTTCTTTGCTTCACAGAAATTAATAATCTGATACAACAATGCTGTCTCTCTGAGTTTTGATGCATGCTGTGTTTGCTCCATAGCTTTGAAGATACCAAATTTTCTTTTCAAAATATTGTGTTCGGGTAGGTGACTTCCCCTCCTCTGCATTATTGCAGGCACTGAGCATATAATTTGTGAAGTATGCTGTTAGAATAGCACCAAGAGAGGTATTTTTCCCAATTTATTGAGCAGCAATTAAATCAGTTGCCAGCCTTTTGAGTATCTTTGATTTTCTCTTTTCTTTCTGATCAAAATGAGGCTTTTAATAATAATTTCTTGCAACGGCCATCCTGCAGATTTAACCTAAGATCCCATAGTTGAATGTCAGGTGTCCAATACATTGATCAATCCATTTGTCAACACGCAATGCTAATCTTAATCACTTCTCTTGTATGGCCTGAAGGAGAATTCCCTCTCCTCCAGACCCCATGGGGGAAAGGATACAGGGGGTGATTCTCCCAGCCTGCTGCACTGCACTTGTAGCGCAGTGGTGGGCTGGGAGACTCTAGTGGAGGCTGTTTTGTGGGTTCCCCATTGGGTGCCACAGCTTTGGCATGTCTCTGGCAGACGGATTTCTGGCGCTGTCTGTTCTGCACTGATTTCCTGTCCTGATGTGTATAAATTATTTTACTACAATTTAAATCTCATGAGTGGAGTCGAGACTGAAGTCTCCAGGCCCACTAGTCTCTCCGCACCCCCTTCTCCCTCCCCCCTGCAAGGAGTACTTCACTCCAGCAGAGATTAGTAAAGTGGCCCACTTGTGGGGAGATGGTAGTGTGACCCCGTTAGAGTGAAGGGAGGGCAATCAAGGACACCTCCCCCCCCCAGAAGGTGTTTGCCCCCTGGGCATTGTCAGCTTGGCAGTGCCAGCCTGGGCCCCTGAGCACCATTCAAAAGGCAAAGTGGCAGTGCCCAGGGACATCATGGCATGGCCCATCAGGCATTAGGCAGTTCCAAGGAATAGAGCCTAATCGGGGTGGGAGCTGATGGAGGAGGGGCTTCTGGAAGCAATCTGTGGGGGTGGAGGTGGGGGGATCCCGCTGCTACTCTGCATTTGGGCTGAATGACAGAGGGACGGAGACCAGCAATCGGAGCTGGCGATCGGAGAGGTCAGCCTGCTGGGGGGGGTGGGGTCGGTGTTGCAGGGGGGAGTTGCCGCCGTGGGTGAGGGATGGTCAGGACTGTGATTGGGCAGGGAGGTAAGGAGGGAGATCGGGGTGGGCCAGGAGTGTGGGGGACATCAAGGTTGGCTCAAACATGCTTGGGGGGAGCAGCGGTCAGGCCACGGGGGCGGAGGTGGGGCCTGAGGGCTGACAGTGCAGGGGTTGCAGGGCACTCGGGGGCCAGCAGTGCAGGGCCACTGCATATGCTCCAAGTTCCATTATAACAGATTGATCCATGCGCAGTGGCTCACTCAGCGCTATGCTACCAGCCTCCCCACCACTTTAAGACCTCTTTAGCCTCCTGACATCTGCCCACCTGTTTCCAAATTGCAGTGTGAAGACCAGCATATTCTTTTGCTCAGGCATCAATTAAAATGCAATAGGAGTCCTTTTAATACAATGGGCTCCTAATTTCCATGAAATTAAGAGATGCTTGCCTGTCTCTGGTGGCCATTGTAAATACCTAACTATAGTCAGTGGCTTAAATGGTCACCAGTGGGATTCTGTGGGAAATAGGGCAGTGGAAATGTTGAAAACTTTTAGAGGTGAAATAAGTCGGCAGAGATTGATGGCCCTTCACCAGATTCCCTTCTATATACAAGCTCTATTACAGTTCATAGAGTGTTAAAAGTTCTGAATCAGCATCCAGAGTGCCAGGAGATGTGACTCTCTCAGTCATACATAACAGACTCCCTGTTTGGGCAGGCAATAATGAGCTCAATCAGGATTCCAAGAAGCCAACCTCAGTGGCCTTATTGAAGTTATTACAAGAGACACCCAGTTTCCTCTTTTCATTGGAAGGGGATTTCCCCTGTTGATCACAAAGCAGCATCCACTTGTGTACAAACATGGCTCGGATTCTTTCTGGACCACATTGTTCCCAGGTCCCACAGGTTTCCAGGTTCATTTTAAGCATGTCCTCATACACTTGAAATGTTGTTTTCTGAGGAAAGGTTTGCTTTATTTCAATTATGAATGGAAGTTCATTCTAGCCAGTGTATCATCAGATATCCTCAAGATCCAGAAATGTTTTGCATTCAAAAAAATAACAATGGCGTAAAGTATGATTGAAAGCTAATATTAAAACTGTTTAAAAAAAAACAAGTATTTCCAGATGACCAATGAGTATTTCAAGCATGCCTTTTAATGTGATGGTACTGAGTGGGTTATTCATCATTATGGATATGATGTTGAGAATGTAGGTCATTAATCAGGACACAGAACTCTAATCCAATCCACAATGGGACTATGAGGCCAATTAAAATCTGTTGTGGATGGTGACAGGATTTTTGAAAGCTCTAAAGGCTACAAAGGAAGGAAACTATCTTACACGTTATCAAGGGAAAGGTTTATTTATAACTGTGAATGGAAGCTCCAACTCAGTCATTTTATTTTCCCTTCACCCTGACCTCATGGTTTTATTAAATCACTTAAAAATGTATTGATACCAGGAGCAATGATATCTAACTTTTAGATAAGTGAGATGTCTGCTAGAAATTGAAAATGCCCAGCAGGGGAAAAAAAAACAGTAAAACAGAATTCTGAACTGGAATTCCATTTTAAGATATACAAGATCAGTTTGGACCAGTAGCAGTGATTTCCATAGTTTTACTGATTTTTTTTACCCACTGGAGGTTATTTTTATTGCTGTGTTTATCAGATTTAACCTTCCTCAGTTGTTTGCGAAGCTTGGTGAGACAGGCTGACTAATATGTTTTGCTAAATACAAGACTAGCGCGGGGTATGTCAAACTCTTACTGTGCTTCAATGGAATAAGTTTGCTTCAATCATCCATGTCCAATATACCAGACAAATTCTTAATGGAAAGGAAATCAGCCTGTGCCCAGAGAAAGTTGGATTTTTGAATGGTCCCAATGGTGAATATATATGATGGGGTAGGCATATACTGAAATAAAGGAATGAGAGGGAGAGGAGAATTTTGGATTGGAATGGTATTATTATATTTTTAGGAGCTCATGGAGAAAGAAACTTGAAAAAAAGCTCATAGAGTAAAAGATCATTAAAGTGTAGTAACAATACCATAGGATACATTAAGTACTCAGTAAATGCTATATTATATATTTTTATGTAATTGTTTTAATTTCTTTTTCTTAGTGATTTTCCTTTCTGTAGTATTCCCAAGGCAGGTATATCCTAAATTCAAAAGGATTGCTTGGATTCTAGGTTCTGTGCCTCATCTAATTTGACTGCATTGCTTTGGAGATGTGCAATAGTGACCAGGTGTGATGAACACTCCAATTTCCCCATCTCTACATCTAGAGGTTAGAAATATATAACTCGCCTCCCTGGGGAATCAATATCTAAAGAATTCTGAATGTTGCTCTATAGCACACAATGAGTTGAACTTAATGGCTGCAGCAGTGGCCCTTCAGAAGTGGGGGAGAGCTGGTGGCCCTGATAGGATCAGACATGTGCCTGCCTGGGATTCCTGGGGTCAAAAGGGATGAAAATCTCCCCTTCAGATGTTACTGGACAATCAGAGGCCAGCAGCTCTTCAACCCCAGCAATTCCACCAGGAACAGTGATCACAGCTGCTATTGCAGGAGGCCCAGGATAGAATCCCTACAGTAAAGAGGGAAACCATTCAACCCATTGGATCTGCACCAATTCTCTGACAGAACTTATCCAGGCCCTCTCCCCTGCCCTATCCCCATAATCCCACCAGTCAAGCTGACCTATACATCTTTGGACCGTGGAAGGAAACCAAAACACCAAGAGGAAACCCACGCAGACATGAGGAGAATGTACAGACTCCACACAGATAGGCATCCAAGGCTGAAATTGAACCTGGGTATCTGGAGCTATGAGGTAGTAGCAGTGTTAACCATTGGATGAGGATGGGGGAAAGTAATGGAGGCTCCGGACACAAGTACTTTGGACTGCCTGGCTGGTATTAATCAGGCATGTCCTGGCAAGGGGTAGGAGGGGTCAATTTCAAGAGTTTGTGGAATCTTTCTATGGGAAAGAGGAGGGATAGTGGGCCTTGCCACTGTTGAGGCCCTCGATTAGGACCAAGGTCCAACAGGGAGGGGACCACTGTGCACACGGGTGGAGTGCCAGTGTTCACCTGGGGGTATGGAACGCGCTACCGAGTAGGGTGGTGGAGGCGGGAACGTTGGACTCGTTTAAGGTTCAGTTAGATAGGCACATGAGTGAAACGAGGATGGAGGGTTATGGTAGGGGTTATTAAATAAGGGTTAGAACCTCGGGAGACACCGGAAAGGCAGGCTTGTGATTAACGTTTTTGTCTTTTATTCCGCAGGTGGAGGTCCACCTCGTTGTCAAACGAGGGGCATGCACACGGTGGGTCGTGCGTGGGCTACTCTTGGAGGTTCCAGGAGTGGCCTAGTACTTCACGTCGGTGTGTGTGCTTGATCCTGGACCGGTAGACGGGCGCCGCAACAGCTCAGTGACTAGCACTGCTAGCTGTGCAGATACATGGATTTGGGCCTGTGTCTGTGGGAGTTTGTGCATTCTCCCTGTGGATGCGTGGGTTTCCTCCGGGCGCTCCGGTTTCCTCCCACACCCCAAAGATGTGCTCTTAGGCTGATTGGTTTTACCAAATTGACACTATTCTCCCCTGAATCTGGCTAAGTCAGGGGTTCTATTCGTAGACACGCAGGGTAGAATAGGTGTAGGGTGATGCGGCAGCGCGGGCTTGTTGGGCCGAAGGGCCTGTTTCCCATGCTGGGTTGTTCTTTGTTCTTTGTTGTTCCTACCTGAGGACCCCCAGTGGTGAGATGCAGCCCTTCAGTGGATACTATTTAACCACTTAAAGGCCTTGACTTTCCCCACCCCTGGGGTGGAGGGGGAGGGAGGGGCCAACAATTAATTCCACCCAATGTTGTAGTCCCAACATGTTATATTTATTTAAAATTAATGATATACATACAGGCTATCTGATATGGGTTGAAAAATAATTATCATCTGTTCTTGCAGTTTCAATAGAGTTAACTGTTGATGTTTCCCAAGGGTTATTATTACAGCAGAGGTCATTGTGACTATGTGCTGAGTTTTCAAATAAAAAACTCCAGAAGTATTCGGATGGTGGGGGGTGCAGGGCAGGTTATGTTCACATTTTGACAGATAGGGTATAAAGGCTTCAAAGAATTAGATGTATTTGATGTGGTTACTGAAAACAAGTTTGTTTTCATTATAGATTGAACACTTGAGAGGATTTAATATCTTTGAATTTGTTTTTCTTCTGCATCAAGTGAGCATGAGCACCGTTAGATTGTTAGGAGTTTATTTTTTTATTTCCACAAGGATCCTGAGGTCTGCTCCTACTGGATGTTAGATGATGGGCTATGGAAAAGGCATAAAGTATGAGGTGGCTTGAGAGTGGTTTGAATGAGGTGGCATGCAGGTGTCATGAGTCACAAATTGGAATAGAGGGGCAGGGGGAATGAGTAAGGGGCTGTGACAAATGAGGATGAGAGGGCGGATGCCCCAGAAAACTGAGGAAGACCACCTTTGCACTCAGATACTCCCCCAAAGCAGCCTATAAACTGGTTCTACGGTTTGCAGGCTGATTCTATCCTGCCCTACTTCCACAGAATGTAAACTGGGTGCAATAGGGCCTCTGAAACCAAGTCAGCTCTGTCAAGTTGGGAAATTTCCTGACTCGAGCCAGGATTAGCGAAAAGACAGCATTTTCTGTCATGACTGGCTAGGATTCAAATTGTTGGTGGTGCACTATGAGGGCACGGTGCAACCCTGGGAAACAATAGAACCAAAGGTGACCAGTGAGATTTAAGATTAAGAAAGGAACAAAGGAAAGAATGCCAAGGAGGGCTCATTACCAATTGAGAAAGTGGTAGTGAGCTGCCTTTTTGAATAGCTGCAGTCCAGGTTATGTAGGTATACTCACAATACTGTTAGGAAGAGATTTCTAAGATTTTGACCCAGTGATAGTGAAGGAAGGGTGGTGTAGATCCGTGTCAGGATGGTGTATGGCTTGGAAGGGTGTTCCCATGCATATACTGCCCTTGTCTATTCTTTACTTACGCTCTGTAAATTCAGGGCATGAGATGAATGATTCAGCGCAGAATTCCTAGATGCTGAACTGCTCTTTCTTGTAGGCACAGTATTGGCCAAATTCATTTTCTGGTCAATGGTAGCTCCAGAGTATTATTAACAGGTTGATACCTATAACAGGTTTGAGGACCGAATGAAGTTAAAGTTAGTACAGAAATAAAAACAAACATAGGGAAAATATTGCACTGATAGAGAGAGGGGGAAATCAACAAAAAGAAACAGAAATGAAAAGCAAGTAAAGTGCTTAAAATATTAAAATATTTAATATATTCAGAAATGAGTTTCAACAATTTAAAATGTTTTCTTTCTTGCTTGGAGTGGTTGATGGGCATTGCAATAACAACCATTATGTCATTAAAGAGATATCTACACAATTAGTCCAACTACTGTGTTGAGTTTAATTTGAGCTAAAGGTGAATTTCCAACAAGATCTTAAAAACAGTTAGAAGGTTGCAGGCTGGTTGCTATTCCTCTAACGCTATTAATGTGCAAATTGTCCAACAACTTGTTGAGATTTGCAATTCACTGGAGTGTCTCTCCTTCATTGGAAGTTCCCGTATGTTTTATAAATTATTAACTGTAAATGCCATTAAGCTCATTGTCAGCAAATTCTGAGCCTTTCTTTTTCGAATGCACTTACAATGTCATTACAAAAAGCAGTCAGGGCAGTTCTTCCTCTATAGTGAAGAGCCAGAGAATGTAATCTATAGCCCTACTTGTAAATAATCAGGTTAGACACTCACAGGATATCAATCATGTGATACAGTTTCTCATTATGTATCTCCATATTCCCTTCAGTTGGTCTGTGAATATTGTGTTGCCATCATGTTGCCTCTTGACTTCTAATACAGCTTTCAACTGGAGCAATCAAAACAAAGCACCAGTCAAGGCTGCAGGTGGAAGCTAGCTTTCTGAAAATTCCCTGAGAAATTATAGACTTTGCTGGATGATACAAACCCTATCCATCTTGGCAACTAATTGGTATTGTAAAACACATGCTGCGGTCATTCCAGTGTCAGCATAGTGCAATAGTTATTAAATGTGTTCTTGGCTAACAAATTGTAATTAAAATAATGGATAGTTGGCAGGGATTTGAAGGCAGTAATCACTGGAGGGGTTCAGATATCAGCTGAAACCACAAGTGCAAAGGACAAGCAGTTAATAACTGCAATCTGAACCTGCAAATTGAACTACAGCTTTCAAATTGCTTTAGGGTATCTATTTCTTTTTATGTTTGGCAAGGATGTTAAGGGATCTGGGACCAAAGCAGGTAGATGGAGTTACAATACAGATCAGCCATGATCAATTTAAATACTAAAACGTTGTTTAATTCTTTTGCAGGATGTGGGAATTGCTAGCTGGGCCTGCATGTGTTGTCTATCCCGAATTGAAGTGGAGGTGCTGGTGTTGGGCTGAGGTGGGCACAGTAAGAAGTCTCACAACACCAGGTTAAAGTCCAACAGGTTTACTTGGTATCTCGGGCTGCCCCTTCATCAGATGAGTGGAGCGGTGCGTTCACAAACACAGCATATGTAGACAGAGACTCAACTGAGAAAGTGGTAGTGAGCTGCCTTTTTGAACAGCTGCAGTCCAGGTTATGTAGGTATACTCACAATACCGTTAGGAAGGGAGTTCTAAGATTCTGGCCCAGTGATAGTGAAGGAAGGGTGGTGTAGATCTGTGTCAGGATGGTGTATGGCTTGGAAGGGAACTTACAGGTGGTGGTGTTCCCATGCATATGCTGCCTTGTCTATTCTTTACTTATGCCCTGTAAATTCAGGGCATGAGATGAATGATTCAGCACAGAATTCCTAGATTCTGAACTGCTCTTTCTTGTAGGCACACTATTGGCCAAGTTTATTTTCTGGTCAATGGTAGCTCCAGAATGTTATTAACAGGTTGACACCTGTAACAGGTTTGAGGACCTAATGACCTAGTTTCGTTGCTCTCTTCCTATTCAACATTAGATACCCCTCTCCGACATTGCTTTTGGGCAAACTGAGTTTTTGTTTTAATTTTTAGTTGCTAAACTGCTCTTTCCCTTTAAATGGAGATTCAGGTACTTCCAGTTGCTTCAATAGATCCATTGGCAATTAATTATAGTCATTGGAGGTTTCTCTGGGACAAAGACTGTTTTGCTTCTTTCTGGGTGGAGAGGACAATTACCTCATTTCAGTCTTCATCTGTCAGTTTTCATACAAAAGGTGGATTTTGCACTTTGAAAGCTACAACTAAATCATTTACATATAAAAAGATGCATTCATTTGATGGGGTTGTTTTATCCAGTTTGGAACCCATTGACTGACCATCGTTTTGCTTCACCTTATCATTTAATAACATTCAGGATTTCTAATTATACTTTCTGTCTGTTTGCATGTAAGATTGGAAATTCTATTCGGATCCTTAGCTGCAAAATTTGATTCCACAGCATCCATTGTTTCAGTGTTACAGATATCATTTTTATTCCAAAATGTTGTCTGTGCCACATGCACACTTCTGGTGTTGGTTGTACCACCTTGCATTCGGCTTTACCATGGTTGCAGGGAGGGTTTTCTGGAAACATGCAGAGCACACAGATCGTAATGCCTGTATGGCACATTGATTTGACTCTAGCACAGCCATTTTGAACTCAACAAAACCCTCTCTTAACCTCACAAAAATAAACATGAGTTCAACAGCAGGGTGGAGCATCCCACCCCTCCAACTAGTACTGTTTAAAGAGATCATCAAGGACTTTCTGATTAATTTTTATCGGTACCTGTGGAGTTAATTGAAGTGTTTGAAGCTTTAACTGATAATCAAAATTGCTGAAATCTAGAAGGACCAGTGTAACAGCTGCTAAAAGCATTGATCCTAATTTCAAGGGTTCAGGGCAAAAGACTTACTTGCAGTTTATAAACTGCTTACAGCATGACAGCCATAATGAGCAGAGATGGCAGAAAGGAAGACAAGGGGAGAGAGAACAGCTCTCAGTGGAAAGTTGTATTGATTTGGGGTGTTCAGGGAGAAATTTTACTTATGTTAGTCTTAGCAAGGAGCAGTGTGGTCAGACACTGCAATTGTTTCACCAAGGAAATGTTTGCTAAAATCTATTCACTGCTGTAGTTACAACCTTAGTACTACAGCTGGGTGAACGTGCTATTTCCAGTGGCTGTGAAGTTGCCCATATCCATGAATCTTTATATTTCTGCTGAAACAGATTATTATACAACAGCCTCCAGTTCTTCAACTATTGCAAAAGAAAGGTCATAGAGTACATGTCTGGAAAGAGAGCTGAATGCATTTCAGTCTCTCTGACGGAAGAAAGAGAGAAACAGGCAGATTAAGCATATAGCTTTTCTGGGATTGCAGGATTTTGAAGACTGTAGGATGCCATTGACTGCACACACATTGCTTTGGGCCTCTGAAATATGAACTCTCAAATGCACAGCAAGCAAAAATGCTCACCACTCACTCAAAATCCAGCTGGTCTGTGACCATACGTAGAGTAGGTTATGGTATGGTAAAATACCTGGCAGGAAAATTCCTGGTATCCTGGCAGCAGTCCTGATGTCTTCATTCTGTGTCAACCAGCTGTACCATCTTCACTTGAGCCATTATGACAATCCAGAGGGTGGTTACTGGGCAAAGTTATGTAGTGACCACATGGTTCATTGTTCAAATGTGCAACTGAAATCCATGTGAGCATCATGCATACAATGAAAAATATACAGCCACACAAAATGCGATCCAGCTCAGGAGTGCTTAAACAGCACTTCTACTGTCTGGAGTATTCTAATGGAAGAAGTACTTTGGTATTGGCAGAGGATATCTCAAGATTTATCATGGTTTTCTACATGCAAATAAGGGTACACCTATTGCCAGTAGGGATAAGATGAACTGATGAGAAAGAAAAGTCAACCACACACAAGCTCCATTCTGATCAGGATGTCTGTGATCAATTCACCTGACTGCCCTGCTAGTAAACTCAATCTCAATTCCCCATTCACCAAGAGTCTCACGTCTTATCAATTCTCATTTGTTGATTATACTGTATTCTCTTGGCTATAATGATGAAATAAAAAAAATCGCAAAACAAATATTCCAAACCAAATAAAGAACACCATCCAATATTCATACAAAAATCAATTGATATCCTTTGGCATTCCCTAATACCTACATTGCAGGTTCCTCTGCTTGGCTTAGTGCTCCTATGCAACGTTACCCTAGTTGCTCTGTCATAGCTGATGGAGGGCAGTTGACTTTGAGTGAAGAGGACTGCAAATGATGGCCTCTGGGTTTAGAAGATCTGGTTTTGGATGACACCATCTCAGTATGTATGGCAGCAGTCTGGGCTTAGTGGCTGACAGACAGCAGCAAGGGCACTGACAAAGTGGCAGAAATAGGAGCACAAATGATGCCATCCTAAAGGAAGACAGTAGGTTTGTGCTGAACAGACTTGCTTTCATTCTCACAAGGCAACGCTTCACTAGTTCTCATAACCTGTGGAAGGACAGATTACTGGAGTGCTGTAAAGCCCTGCAAGACTCTGCGACTACAATGAATTTCATGGCAGCAAGCTGACCTAGAATTACAGAAAACTGAGCATCTATTGTAGAATTCAAGCATCATGTGATGTCTGCCAATATTGCATTGAAAGCTGGGTTGTCAGCCATCATGGCTAGGCCCATAAGTGTTCCCATGGATCCAGCTGTCTCTTCAATGCTAGAAAGGATGGGCTCCAAGCTCTATGCAAAGCTCTGTGCAAAGTTGATTCTGGTCTTCTTCAGGCTGATTGACACTGTATGCAGATTTTCAGGCAGACTTCCAGTGCAACAAGCATTTCATTATTCAATCCCACCAGTCTTTATTTTTGGTAGGCCACTTCCTCAAAATTGTCTGCAGCAGAGCCTGTATGTGAGCCTATCCTCAGTGAGATGGCTCCTGAGCTACCCATGCTATCTACTCTGGTTACAGACCACCCATTTACTATACTTCACCATGTGCAGATTCTGCCTCAAAGTTGCCCTCTAAATTATGCACAGTGTTGGTATCTTTAGGTTGACTGGAATGGTCCCAGGGATGGGAAACTTCAGTTATGAAGAGAGATTGAAGACGTTGGAGCTGTGCTCCTTGAGAAAATGTTACAGTGCAGGCTGATAGAGATGTTGAAAATGATGAGGAGGCTGGACAGATTAGATAGGGAAAAGTCTTTCCCAATTGCAAAAGAATCAAGAATGAGAGGACACGGATTTAGAGTGATTGGCAAAAGAAGCAAATGTGACGTGAGAGAAAACTTTTTCACTCAATAAGTTGTTTGGGTCTGGAATGCACTTCCTGGAAATGTGTTGGAGGCAGGTTCAATTGGTCAAGAGGGCATTAGATGATTACTTGAACATAATTAATGTCAGGTGCATGGGGAAAAGGCAGGAGACTGGCACTAAGTCATGATACTCATTTGGAGAGCTGATGCCGAGCTGATGGACCAAATGGCTTCCTTTTGCACAATGACAATTCTGTGATTCTGCAAAATGCTGGTTGTGTGAGAGTGAGTGATGGTGTGTCTTCTACTTTTCCATCTCTTGCTGTTCCTCTACCAATTTTTGAATATCTGAATGGAGAAAGGTACATGGTAAGGGGATGGGAGGGAGCATGGGGGAGGTGGGGTGGTTCAGCATAAGGTGCATGCTTTCAAAAATCTGCAGCTTGTAAATCAAAAAGGATTGTGAGAGGACGAGAAAGTGTGACGTAAGGAAGTGGGTCATGTATGGGCATATCATCATCATGTGGGTATGCCGGCGTTGGACTGGCGTAAACACAGTAAAAAGTCTGACAACACCAGGTTTTAGTCCAACCTATTTATTTGATAATATACTCACAAGCTTTCGAGGGACACCCTCGAAAGCTTGTTACCATATCATCATCTCCATTGGTTTCAGTTGCATTGGTTTCAGACAATGATGGCAAATGAGTCCCACCTCCTCCACAAATGTGACAATGTGAAACCATGTCCAGACCTGTCAACTTGCTGCTGCTCTCTTGGTAATGTATCACCTTGTCCTGCCAGAGAAAGAAAGGTGTTTCAGTGTGTGTGATGCCATATGTTTTGGTGATGTGACAACCATGGTTGAATTTTTGGCTAAATGGGCAAACTGGGAACTGTGGGTATGAGGCTTACACCAGTATTAAGTGCTTACAAGTAAAGTAAGGGAAGATAAGTCATGATTGATTGCGCAAGGATATTTTGGCCTTGGAGGGAGTGCAGAGGAGGTTCACTAGGCTGATACCGGAGTTGAGGAGGTTGAGCTATGAAGAGAGGCTGAATAGACTGGGCTTGTACTCGTTAGAGTTTAGAAGGGTGAGGGGGGATCTTATTGAGATGTATAAGATGATGAAAGGGATGGATAGGGTAGAGGTGGAGAGGTTCTTCCCGCTCAGAAAGGACAGCAGGACTAGAGGGCACAGCCTCAAGATAAGGGGGGGACAATTTAGAACAGAGTTGAGGAGGAACTTCTTCACTCAAAGGGCGGTGAATCTCTGGAATTCTCTGCCCGTTGAAGTGGTGGAGGTTACCTCGCTAAATATATTTAAGACGCGGGTAGATAGGTTTTTGGTAGGCAAGGAGATTAAGGGTTATGGGGAGAAAGCGAGAAAGTGGAACTGATCCACTTCAGATCAGCCATAATCTTATTGAATGGCGGGGCAGGCTCGAAGGGCTAGATGGCCTACTCCTGCTCCTATTTCTTATGTTCTTATGTTCTTATTATTGGTTGATGTGTGTGGCGTTCGTGGAAAATTGAGCAGTGACTGAGGAGGCTGGTCAGTTGTAAAAATATGGTGTTTGAAGCCTGAAGTTATTTAGCTTCTTGTGGCATAGTATCAAGATTTTCATGGGATACACTGTTTTCATTGAACAGAGTGGATATCTACTCATATTCACTGCTTTCTCAGGAAGACCTCCTGGCTCCTCTGCATAGAGGATCTCTCATATGCTCTTCAAACTACACCAAGGACCTCCTTGCTGTGCCAACAACCTTGGAGCATGCCCTCTGCCCTGTCATAGTATTAGATAGTGTTGCTCTGGCTCTGAGTGTCTTATCTAAGCATTTTCAAAATTCATCAACCACAATCCCTGTAGTGCAAGCTAGTTTTAAGTCATGCAAGCTTCACACAAACCAGAACAAACAGCTGAAGTATGCAGTTAGCCACCCGGGCCTTTGGCACTGGCTGTGAGCTATGTTCATCTAAATCAGTGAGACAAATAATTTACATTCTGCCTGCATCAGAAGAAAGTGGCAGGGGTTAATCACAAATCGTGATCCCCGTGTCCATAATGGGGGATATTGAATTTTGCCCCATTAATTGTAATTATTATTTGTACTTTATTGCATTTTTGTTGTGAAATGTAACCTTTTTTTGGACAGAAGATTGTTCTGTCTAGTTATTGGACTTCTGTTGGGTAAATCAGGATGTCATAAATTTTGGAAAGCACAAAATCAAAGTAGTCGCTCCTTGCATCGCTCACTGAACCGTGTTTCTAATTATACCAATAAATGCCAAAAGTTCTCCTCTAAACGGAAACATTTCATGACAGAATAAAATCTGTGGTGACAACTGCAGCAAGGTGAGGAGTTCTCTTTTGGATTTCTTTACTGTTACAGGGTACGGGTGCAAGTTCTCTTTCTGCATTAGTCACCTTTCTTGTCTCCTATACGAAAAATGAAATCCAAAATCTTTTGATGACACGCAACCAAGTCAATCCTAACTGTGAATCACATGCTGTAACATGACAAGGGATACGGTTCCAAGCAGAACTGCAACTTCTAGCTGCTTCAGCTTGTTTTTTGATTAATAACTGAAGCTGAAAAGTGCCTGAATGGGGTACTTGACTCTAGGACTTATCATATGAAAAGTCTGAATCCAGCACCATCTGACATCTCTGACTTCCAGCAGCAATAGCTGCACATTGATCATGAATCAGTGTTGCTTCTTGTTCTTCACCTGAAAACATTCATGCCAATTCCACTGCCATTCTTAGCTGAATTTATTAATTCTGCTGACATCAGAGTTTAAACTTGACCCCTTCTTGGTCTGCAGAGCTCACTGTCTCATCACACATTCCAGTTCCCCTTTGAGACAATTAATGATGAAATTTGAAGTTTGGATGTTAGATATTGCCAGGGAACCTTGGATGAACACGTTAAATGATGCACTCTGTAAATATCACCTTATCAAATCCCCTCCCCCACCCCAACCCCATTTTCTTTCTCTCTTTCCCCCTATCTATAGCCTCTTATGGCCTCCTCCAGCACAACAATAACCTTCTATGACCTTTATACTCCTCCAAGTCTGTAAATCCCTAATTTACAACACTTCACCATTGGTGGCCATGCCTTCAGCTACCTATGTCCTAAGCTGTGGAATTCCTTCCCTAAGTCACTTTATCCTTCTATCCTCTTATTCCTCCTAGCTGACACATCTCTTTGACCAAGCTTTTGGTCACCTTTCTTTTATTCTTGCATGGGATGTGTGTACTGCCGACATTTATTGCCCACTTCTAATTGCTCTAGAGAAGGTGGTGGTGAGTCGTCTTCTTGAATTGCTGCAGTCCTTGTGGTGTAAGTACAGCCACAGTGCTGTTCAGGTGGCAGTTCCAGGATTTTGACCCAGTGACAATGAAGGAACAACAAAATAGTTCGAGCCAGCTTGGAGGGGAACTTGCAAGTGGTGGCCTTCTCCCTTTGCAGTACAAGGGTCATGGATTTGCAAGGTGCTCTTAAAGGATAAAAGCAAATTACTGCAGATGCTGGAACGTGAAACAAAAAGAGAAAATGTTGGAAAATCTCAGCACGTCTGGCAGCATCTATAAGGAGAGAAAAGAGCTGACGTTTCGAGTCCAGATGACTCTTTGTCATTTGACAAAGGGTTATCTGGACTTGAAACATCAGCTCTTTTCTCTCCTAACAGAAGCTACCAGACATGTTGAGATTTTCCAACATTTTCTCTTTAGGTGTTCTTAAAGGGGCCTTGGATAGTTGCTGCAGTGTATTCTGTAGATAGTATGCACTGCGGCTCTTGTGCATCGGAGGTGGAGGAACTAAATGTTTAATATTTGTGGACAAAACGCCAATCAAATGGGCTGCTTTGTTCTGGATGATGTTGAGTGTCTTGTATCTTGCAGCTGCACTCTTCCATGCAATTGGAGAGTATTCCATCATACTCCTGACTTATGTCTTGTAGATGGTGGACAGGCTTTGCAGGAGCCAGGAAGTGAGTTACTCACTGCAAAAGTGAGCGTACTCACCTCTGTGTCATAACATTTCCATGGTTATATGATTCTAAAATTCCTAGCTTCTGACCTGGTCTTAGAGCTACAGTTTTTTAGGGCAGGTCCAGTTCATTTTGCAGCCATTTATAACTCCCAGAATGTTGATAGAGATGGTAATACCATTGACTGTCGTGGGGAGATGGTGAGATTCTCTTTTTGGAGATGGTCATTGCCTAACACTTGTATGACATAAATGTTACTTGCCATTTGGCTGCCCAAGTCTGAATGTTGCCCAGGTCTTGCTGCAAATGGACATGATTGCTTCAGTCTCTGAAAAGTCATGAGTGGTATTGAACATTGTGCAATTGGCAGACAACATCCCCACTGAAGTTCTTACAGTGGGAGGAAGATCACTGATAAAGCAGCTGAAGATGGTTGGGCCTAGGGCACCACCCTGAGAAAGCCTTGCAGTGATGTCCTAGAGCTGAGATGATTGACCTTCAGCCACCATAACCATCTTCCTTTGTGCCAGGTATGACTCCAGCTGATGGAGAGTTTTCCCTCTGACCCTTATTGACCCTAGTTTTGCTCCTTGATGCTGTATGATTTTGTCAGTATCTGAGGGGTCACGAATGGTGTTGAACAGTTTACAATCAACATCCTGGCTTCTGACTTTATGATGGACGAAAGGTCATTGATCTTTCTCAGTATCTCCTTATGTGGCTTAGTGCAACAACTTTTGTTTGAGAGTAATAAAAACAGGAAGTGCTGGCAATTCTCAACATTTGTGGAGAGAAGAACAGTTTTGAACTTACAAGTCGAATATGATATTTTCAGAACACACAGATCATCTTCGATTGAAAACATTCACACTTTCTCTCTCTACAGATACTGCCAGACCTATTGTCGAGCAGAGAGATCTTGGGGTACATGTGCATATCTCCCTGAAAGTTGGCACCCAGGTTGATAAGGTTGTTAAGAAGGCGTACGGTGTCTTAGTTTTTATTGGTAGAGGGATTGAATTTCGGAGCCGTGAGGTCATGTTACAACTGCACAAAACTCTAGTGCGGTCACACTTGGAGTATTGCGTACTGTTCTGGTCGCCACATTATAAGAAAGATGTGGAGGCATTGGAAAGGGTGCAGAGGAGATTTGCCAGGATGTTGCCTGGTATGGTGGGAAGTTCTTATGAGGAAAGGCTGAGGGACTTGAGGTTATTTTCATTGGAGAGAGGAAGGTTACGAGGTGACCTAATTGAGACATACAAGATGATCAGAGGATTGGATAGGGTGGACAGTGAGAGCCTTTTTCCTCGGATGGTGATGGCTAACACGAGGGGACATAGCTTTAAATTAAGGGGTGGTAGTTATAGGACGGATGTCAGAGGTAGGTTCTTTATTCAGAGGGTAGTGAGGGCGTGGAATGCCCTGCCTGCAGCAGTTGTGGACTTGTCAACTTTAAGGGTGTTCAAATGGTCAGTGGATAGGCATATGGTTAACATTGGAATAGTTTAGGTTAGAGGGTCATTAGATTGGTTCCACTGGTCGGCGCAACATCGAGGGCTGAAGGGCCTGTACTGCGCTGTAATGTTCTATGTTCTACATTCTATTGTGTATTTCCAATCTTGATGTCTATAATTCAAATTTCCAGCATCGGGAGTATTTTGCTTTTATTTGTTAGATAGCGTGCCTTTGAAGCAGCTTGGAATTTTAACTATCCTAAAAATGCTATATAAATGCAAATGATTGTTGTTGTGTTAGCTACATCACAATTTACAGCAATATTGATTGAGGTACTGCATATGAATGCTGGATCAAGTGCCTTACTTGTGGTGTAGCCAATGAGTTACTCCCACAGACCAAACCATTGACACTCAAAGGAACTGAAAGCAGATATCAAAGGTAGAAATTTTACTTACCTCATCTGTCAGGAGTGGGATGGGTGTAATCCAAAAGTTACAAAAAACCCAAAGTCAGGATTCTTCTGCACACTGTGGAGTTTTAATTCCATTGCCTGCATACAATGCCATTGATTAGTTCCCTTTCCTCAAAAGCTAAGGGGTGAAAATAAGGGCCATAAACACTATGGAAAGGGACCTGCAGACCTTTTTCAATGTAATATTGAGACTATAAGGGGGAGAGATCTTTGCGACTTTAGATGCAGTCTAAGTGATAGTGTAACTCACTTGTACCATTATTTCCTGCAGCTTGTACACTGAAATCATACTCATAGAATGTACCCAGGAAGTCCTGGGCTATTATTTCACAATAATAGTTAGTTAACCCAGTGAGTTAAGAATGATGCTGCAGCAATCATAACTTGTTAACCTTGTTAATATTGGTGAAACAGTGTGTGGGTCTTCTGCCACCACTGCAGTTTGTCAACTGAAGAGCTGGAACATTCTTAATCAAAGTGTAAAGATGAACTGTGCAGCCTGCACATTTCTGTTGTTGATATCATCTGTTTGATGTCTCACACAGAGAGGAAATCATTGTTGTTCTGACAGGTCCTGCAGTGTATTGACATGTTTATCCTTCAGACACTTCCAATTCTAACTAGCTCATCACGTATTGAATATGATTGGTAGAATATTTCCATCTTGTCAGGCCAGGCATTGAGAATCTGATCACTTTGGCCAGCACATTGGCAGACACACATTGATTATTTAAATAATAGCCATCCCATCTGCGGGAACACTATTATTTCTGCATTTACCATAATTTTGGAGCATTTGCCTCAAACATTTTTTTACATTTCGTTAAAGTAATAATGCATAACAAAATACTATTGATTTTAAAAAAATATGTAAAGGTTTAAGCTGACTGAATCAGGACAGTACTTAATCCTGGTACATGTCTGTGCAATATAGGTATCATCCTTAAAGTCCAGCTGGCACACATTTACTACCACTAACATCTTTAGAATAAATCAGATTCATTATGAAATATAGGGCAAATTTTACAAGAATGATCATAAGTGTCCAACTAGAATGAAAATGGGAGAGCTCCGGAACCATTTTTTGGGTGAGAGTTCATGCCCAATCTTACAAATTTAGTCATTAGAAAAATGATGCAGACTGTTTCTCGTTGCTGCAGGCAGTGGGCTAGATTTAATGCACTAGCCGGCCTGTAGAGGGAGCTACTGCACACATGTAGATCTCCGATGCCGCACATACGCAATTTCAGCAGCAGAGGTCTGACAAAGGGAAAGAGCTGTCAGGACCCTGCTGCTGGAGCCAGACTGAACCAACTCCTCCTCTGCCGCCCCCCACCTCACAATTGCACTGTCCTGTGCCTGATTGCAAACCCCACAATGCATGGACATCTAGCCCTAGCCGCACCCCACTCCCCCCACCACCACAACTGATCATGCCTCCCCCCCCCCACAATCTGGCCACCCCTTCATGCCCTGCTGCTATAGGCCCCACCTCCCACACTGCCCGGTGGACACTGCCAAGATGTCAGGCTGGCACTGCCAGCAAGAACCCCCCTTGCTCTGGGCTTCCCGGTGGGGGGGAAGGTGGGGTGTGTGGGGGATGGCCTCAATGGCTTCCGGTTCCACCAGTGAGGTCAACGGTCAACATGACTGTTTCCTGTTCATGGAGAACAGGTGTTTTCCTCTCCAGAGCGAGCTTCTCCCTGCAAGGCCATAAAGTCAAGTGAGCCCAGATGATTGAGTGCCAGGCTCACTAAACATATGCAAATAAACATTGAAATATATTTCAATAAATTATTCAACCTCTCACCCATTTTCTGCAAGGGGCTGACCTTGCTGGAAGTCCGACTCTTGTAAAATTGCAAGAGCTGAGAAATCGGAGATGATCCTGATTCCTGGGCTCTCACATGATTTTACCAGCTTGCTCCATCTATCGATGGATGGGGGCGAGTCTGTAAAATTCTGCCCATAATGTGATCTTGAAAGATTATTTGAAAATGATTTTCTGCTCATCTAACTTATTACTCTGTAATCTAGAACTTAAAAGACGCACAGCAAGAGATGTCATAAAATAGACATCACACTGCACATCTACATAAGGTGATGGAGATAAATAAAGAAACACTGCAATGGATTTGAAGAAGACTTTGGAGTAAAAGTGGAGGACACAGGTCTTTCTTGCAACAATTAATTTCACATTGTGATTTCTTTTGTAAGAATGGACACCGTTACTGTTATGTTAGTCAATGAATGGGATTTTACCAGCATGTCTGCCCAAGTTTTGTAAGATCCCGCCAAGGCCAATGGAGAGTGCAGTTTTCCAAGCCTCGCTAGCCCCAAGAATCAGGGGGTGGGGGGGTTGTGCCAGTCAAATTCCAGCCAAAGAGTTGGAGGTGAGGTGGGACTTGGCAAATAGTGTAATTTTGCAGTAAACAGTATCTATTTCATTGGAGCCTCTGAACATTACAAAAAATGGAACTCAGGTCCAAAAATACGACATTGTCAGAAGCAGGATAACTGCCCCAACCAAAACGTTAAGCGGAGGAATGCTTGGTGGTTTAAAATACAAGTTGCCTTCACAAAGTGTTTAGTCAATGATGTTCTGTTTGTTGCAGCAAAAGTCTTAAAATGTGGTATCTTGTTGTTCAATCATTTCGGCTATAAACTGGAAGTTCAAATTTATTTTCAGAAGTTAACTTACTCAGCTTTGATCAATCCTACACACCCACCCTTGCCTCCAGAGTTCAATTAAGGGTTGCTTTCAAAGTTGTCATTTTATTGAATTTGCTAGGTTGCTTTCTGAAATCCTTGTGAATTCTTATTTTTTTAGTTGCATTTTAAGTGAACTTTTTTGAAAATACCAAAGTGAACAATATGTATATTAACAGTATTATAAAATATAGGGGGAGACAGTGGTCTAATGGCAACATCACCAAAGTAGTAATCCATAGGTCCAGAGTCTGAAGACACAGTTTCAAATTGCATCACAGCAGCTGGTGGAATTTAAATTCAATTCATTAAATCTGGAATTGGAAGCTACTCTCAGTGATGCTGATCATGATAACTCATATCAATTGTTGTAAAAACCATGGTCTTTAAAGTGAAGTATATTTATTAGTCACAAGTAAGGCTTGCATTAACACTGCAATGACATTACTGTGAAATTCACTGGTTGCCACAATTCAGTGCCTATAGAGGTCAATGCACCGAACCAGCACTTCTTTCAGAATGTGGAAAAAAAAAACACCTTGAGGAAGCCCATGCAGACACGGGGAGAATGTGCAAACTCCACACAGACAGTGACCCAAGCAAGGAATCAAACCGGGGTCCCTGGCACTGTGAAGAAGCAGCACTGACCACTGTGCTACTGTACTGCCCCACATTTGCCAGGGACACTCAAATCCCATTAAAGAATTAACATAAAACATTTCTCATGCACAAAATCCCTGTTATTGCTGATGTTTTTGCATAAAAATATGAAGCATATATTTCCTGGCTCTCATTTGAATAGCATTTGGAGTTTTGAAAATTCTTTTATTTGACTTGTGCATAAAGTAAAATTGTACCATTAGGGAAAAGTGAAGGGGTTTAGTTTGAATTGGTCATTATTATATTTGCATTAGATTTGTTTCTTTTAACTATCCTACTAAATTAAGAAATAAAACAGCAGATGGAGGTCTTCTGATGGTTTACCAAGTTGCATTACCACAGTATTGTGTTGTTCTACTCAAATAACCCTGACGGCTACAGAAAAGATTAACCTGTCATTTGTTATCTTCTCAAAATGAAGCTCTACCTTTTGCAGAAAAAAATCTATTCCATGTTATTATCCGCTTCAGATGTTTCCTTGCAGATTGAGTCCCATCGTGACAGCTAACTGAACTCACAAAGCTATGGAAATGCTGTAAAATATTAACTTTCAAAAAATCACTTCTAGTTTTGGAAACATAAAATAAATCTTCAAAGTGCATTATAAGTCCATCAACCAGCATAATACTAGGGCAACCTATGTGAGAAATTTGAACTCTCTACATATTCCAATGTCAGATATTGGGTATAAAAGTCATCATTGGAAATGCAGTCAAGTGTATCTTTCCTATTGCATATTTAATGGTGACCTTATTGTATTCAGTTGCGGCAATGCCTTTGAATAAAGACTCTCTCTGCAAACTGGATCTCCACTAAAGTTGACAAGTCATTGCTTCTGGACTCATTTAGGCTCAGAATTAATTTGTACTGCAAGTGTCCTCTAAAGTCAATTTGATAATGCAACTGTAATATAAATCTGAAGTGACATGGGGTGCTATTTTAAACATTTTAGACCGCGAATATATGGGTGGCATAGTAGCACAGTGATTAGCACTGCTACCTTACAGTATTAGGGCCCTATGTTCAATTCCGACCACAGATGGCTGTCTGTGTGGAGTTTGCACGTTCTCCCTGTGTCTGTATGGGTTTATTCTGGGTGCTCCGATTTCCTTCCACACTCCAAAATGTGTAGGTTAGGTGGATTGACCATAGTAAATTGTCCCTTCGTGTCAGGATGATTTGTAAGGTAAATACTTGTGGTTATGGGGATAGGGTCTGGGTGGGATTGTTGTTGGTATAGGCTTGATGGGCCAAATGGCTTCTTTCTGCACGGTAGAAATTCTATAATATGTTGATGTTCGTGGGCGTGCTCATAAAACAAACACAGTCCTTAGCGCACTGCTACAGCAAACAATTAGGAATGACAATGCCACGTTGGCCTTTATTGTCAGTCCAAAAATAAAGAAGTACAAAAAGATAGTCTTGCTACAATTGCAAAAGTTTTTGGTGAGGGTACACCTGGAGAATTGTGTGCAGTTTTGGCCTCCATGTCAGTGGTAAAACATCATCTCTGTCATACATTAGCACATGTCATTTCTTCACCCTTTACGCCTTCTCTTAAATATACTATCCTATTTTCAACAGCAATATGGAACTATATCTTTAACTGTTTACATTACTTTACATTTCTGTAATTCTCTTATTACAACTACATATTCTAACTAAATCTAACTCCTACTCTTCTCCCTCTGAAGGCACAGACTGAAGGGATTCGATCTCCCACAATATTCTCAGCCCTTAAGAAAGGTATCGTGCAGACATGAGGGCTTTCTTACGCATCTGGTAGGACACCATCTTCTGCAGAATAGGAGATCACTTCAGCAGCATTGCTGGTAAGCAAAGTGTCGGGTTCAGAATGATTTAACTGCAAAGGCAATGAGGAATTTTGAACCACAAACTGATTCAAGAAAAAAGATTGAAGACCCTCTGGGGTGGTAAGTGAAATATTCCTTGCTGAGGGACTTGTTACCTCCTCAAAGTACAGTGGATACAATCTTCAAGTCCAGGGAATACTGTCACAGCTGCATTATTTGCTCCAGCACTGAGAAGTGAAAAGGTATTGAGGATCCAAGATCACAACCACTCAATAAAGCTGTGCATTGATGTAAAAAACATTGAAAGAATCAATGATCTGTGAAGAGGAGCAATAATCCTGCATTTAATTTGAAGATGCATGCTGCTTGGACCTTTTAGAACATAAGAACATAAGAACATAAGAAATAGGAGCAGGAGTGGGCCATCTAGCCCTTCGAGCCTGCCCCGCCATTCAATAAAATCATGGCTGATCTGTCGTGGCTCAGTTCCACTTTCCCGCCCTCTCTCCATAACCCTTAATCCCGTCTCTTATCAAGAACCCATCAACCCGCTTCTTAAAAATATTTAGCGAGGCAGCCTCCACCACTTCAACGGGCAGAGAATTCCAGAGATTCACCACCCTTTGAGAGAAGAAATTCCTCCTCAACTCCGTTCTAAACCGCCTCCCCTTTATCTTGAGGCTGTGCCCCCTAGTCCTACTGTCTTTTTTGAGCGGGAAGAGTCTCTCCACCTCTATCCTATCCATCCCATTCATCATCTTATACGCCTCAATGAGATCTCCCCTCATTCTTCTAAACTCTAACGAGTACAAGCCTAGTTTATTCAGCCTCTCCTCATAGCTCAATCCCCTCAACTCCGGTATCAGCCTAGTAAACCTCCTCTGCACTCCCTCCAGGGCCAAAATATCCTTGCGCAGGTGCGGCGCCCAAAACTGCACACAGTACTCCAGCTGCGGCCTCACCAATGCCCTATACAGCTGCAGCAAGACCTCCCTACTTTTATATTCAATCCCCCTCGCTATGAAGGCCAGCATCCCATTCGCCTTCCTGACCACCTGCTGCACCTGCAAGCTGGGTTTTTGCGACTCATGCACAAGGACCCCGAGGTCCCTCTGCACCGTTGCCTGCTGCAGTTTTTCGCCACGTAAGTAATAGTCCTTCCTACCATTCTTCCTACCAAAGTGGACCACCTCACACTTTTTTGATTTGTTGTCTAATGGATGCAGGGTCATTGGCTGAAGCCAGTTGAGATCATCTTCTGATATGTTAACAGTAGCTCTAATGCCAATCTTAAAGCCAGTATTGAAGCCTTGAACTTGCACTGTAACTCACCAATTACCTTCGGCTGCACTCTGTTTTGGAGAACAATTCAATAGTAGCTCAGTGAACACCATCTTACGGACAAAGCTAAACTTGTTTTTAGTTCTTTACATACGTGATGAAAAAAGAAAGAATATTGATGTACAATCTCTAGATGTTCCAAACTGCTCTATTCAAGTATTTTTCAGGTGTACTAATAATTGTAATGCAGGAAATGTGAAAGACATTTGCTAATAACAAAGCACTGCAAAAAGTAATAAAATAAATGACCAGATCATGACTACAACACTTGCATCTCCCCACAGCCTCAGTAGTTTTGACACTATTGCAAGTACAGCTGCTTTGATCCACTTCCAGTGCAACCCATGCCAAATGTCAACTTGGCGAGGACATTAGCACAATCATTACGGGAAGCTTGCAAAGTGAGCAGAGTAAGCAAATTATGAGTCAGTCAACTTCTAATGCTGTATTGAAGCCATTTTGGACCTCAGTGCTGGTGTTAATGCTGCCTCTTTAGTACACACAGCTGCACATGCATTCAGGAACACAAAGGTTTCTCCCAACCAAGGTTTTTAGAGACATTATCATAACTACAGTTTAGTTACTTTTTGCTAACTACTGAGTCAAACTGAGGATGTGGAAGTGTTGGGTATTTAGAGGAGTTGGTGAAATCTGCATGGAATGATTCTGTGTGTGGATAGTGCACTGGTGGCGACTACAAGGGGTCTGAGCACACCACTGGCTACAAGTCATGGGTACCATGGTGACCATCCTCTTGGGCTGCAGTAGGTGAGGGAAATGATGCAGAGGCAGCAAGGAAGAGGACAAGCAGTTCACAGAGGAAAGAGGACACAGGAACATACCATTATCCTTGATGGCCTCAGACTTGGGACTGGTCACTGCCTCAAGAAACAAAGGACAACAGAACACAGGAAAGTAAAGATAGGAACAGTCCATACACCCTCCAAGCCTGTGCTGATCATGATGTCTGAACGAAACAAAAATAAAACCTTCTGCTTCACTCAGTCTGTATGCCTCTATTCCCTTCCTAGTCATGTACCCATCCAGATGCCTCTTAAATGTTGGTAAAGTGCCTGCTTCCACCATGTCCTCTGGCAGTGCATCCCAGGCATCCACCACTCCCCACATGAAAAACATCCCCCTCACAGCTCCCTTAAACTTTTCCCCTCTTACCTTGAACTTGTGCCCCCTTATAATTGACACTTCCACCTTAGGAAAAGTCTCTGACTATCCACTCTGTCTATGCCTCTCATAATTGTGTATACCTCTAGTAGGTCTCCCTTCAGCCTCCGTCTTTCCTGTCATAAACCATATTTTAGGGGCTGCAGATAAGAGATTGTTTTTTGAAGGTTCCTACAGTGAAATAATTTTAAAATAATTTACTAAGTTGCTAATCTGACTGAAGTAGGGATGGGGGAAACATTTACCCCAATCTGTTTTGATTGCTTTACTGTGTTCAAAGAATTGCATTGGCAGATGAACTTATTCCGGTGCATTTGCAGGCTTTCTATTCATCTGACATAGAATCGTATTATCCCTGCAGTGCAGAAGGAGGCCACTCAGGCTATCGATCCTGCACCGACAACATTCCCACCCAGGCCCTATATGCGAACTCCACGTATTTATCCTGCTAATCCTCCTGACACTGAGGGACAATTTAGCATGGTTAATCCACCTAACCTGCTTTGGACTGTGGGTGGAAACTGGAGAGCCCAGAGGAAATCTATGCAGGCAAGGGGAGAGCATGCAAATCCAACCCAGTCAGTCACCCAAGGCCGGAATTGAACCCAGACCACTGGAGCTGTGAGGCAGCAGAGATAACCATTGTGCCACAATGCGATCCGCGTGTAGAAAAGTAGTTTTAATTTTTTGGGCTTCTAATTAGTTGTTTGTTGTGATTTCCTGGCATGGAATTGTCCTTGTTACTCGGAGCCTGCCAGAGGCTGAAGGAGACCAGGATTTCATACAGTTGCAGCTACTCCTGCCTTTCAGCTGCCTAGGTGAACTTTATTTCTTTTTGTTTAGTCAGAACCAATAAATGACTGCTGAAAATCTCCCAGTGATCTTACTGTTATTGCAGGAAAAGTTAAAGATTATTTATTAATCACAAGTAAGGTTTACATTAATACTGCAATGAAGTTACTGTGAAATTCCTCTAGTTGCCACACTACCGCACCTGTTCGGGACAATGCACCTAACCAGCATGTCTTTCAGACTGTGGGAGGAAACCAGAGCACCTGGAAGAAACCCACGCAGACACAGGGAGAACGTGCAAACTCCACACAGGCAGTCACCCAAGCCAGGAATCGAACTTGGGTCCTTGGAGATGTGAGGCAGCAGTGCTAATCACTATATCACCGTGCCACCCCATTTTATCTCTCATTCATAAAATGCCTTACTTAAAAGTACTTACCCCACAGAAGAGCCACCTGGACTACATAGGAAGAAGGGGTAAAAAGGATCATCACTGTGACAATATTTGGAAGACAAAGGAATAAATGAGAAAAGAGGAATGTGCTAAAGGTCAGTTAATCTGTGCAAGTTCCCTGCACAAATTAGTTAGGCAAAGTGTATGATCAACAAAGAGTTTTCTGTCACCTTAACTAAAACAGAGATGTACATATCACTCACATGCCAGTTCAATGTCAATTTACAACTGGGGAATAATATTGACAGGATTTGTAATTATTTTGTGTTTTTAACACAAAGAAAATACCCCAAGGCACTTTATGAGTGAAATGACTGACAGCTTGATAGAAAAGGTGGATTTTGAGAGGCAATGATAAAGTTGAAGAGAGTTAGGAAAGGAATTTGAGAGATTAAGTCAAAAATGGTTAAAGGCACATTCACCAGTGGTGGTCTGAAAAGAAAGGGGCTTCATAGAAGGCTGTAGTAGGCCTAACCCCATTTTTGAAAGGAGTGTAAGTGTATAATTGGCAAAGGTAATGAAGGTGAGGTAATGTAAAGATTTATAGATAAGTAAAATAATTTTAAAGTTGATTCATCAGAGTTAGGCTGTTATTTGATATCAGTGATGCCAGGACCACCATCCTATTGAGGACAATAGCTTAAATCCAAAAACTGCCAGCCTGTTCAGAGGGCCAACAGCCCAGCAACATCACTGGAAGCAATGGCCAGTATTGGGGCTGCATGTGGAGAATGAGGGTACATTGAGGGCCATGGACCCTCACAACCAGGTAAGTGGGACCAAAACAGTCCCCAGGAAGTTGGTTGAAAGAAGTCACTGAGGATAGTGGGAGAGTCCCTCAATGGGACAAAAGGTGTCCAAAAAAGGAAACTCTTGGATCATGTTGGAAGACAACCATGATGGAGCTGCTGGCCTCCCCACGCTGCAATGGGCCCTCTCCTGGCAGGCAACAAGATCATGGAGGTGAAGAGAGGATTGGTCACGAAAACCACTCAACTGGGCTCCGGGAAGGGAGACCATATGTCACCTTTCCTGCCATTGGGCAAATTTTACCCACTGTTGCGGAAGTGCAAGTGATAAGGTGTAGAATTTCAACCTCTGCTGAGGGTCCAACACGGTTCTGGAGTTGCGACTGTCTTCGTTTTAAATGAGGAAATGATCACTGAGGTAAATGAAGTTGGTGGAAAAAGAACACTTTTTTGCAATGACCAAACCCAGCAGTACCATTTAACAATTACATAATTCTGTTATGTGTGCCATGAATTACTTCAGGCAACTTGTCACAAATGCAGTGCTAACCCATCACAACTTTTCATATAGATTGTGGGCCATACATACCAACAGATAAGAAACGGTTTTATTTTGAAAAATCAGCAGGGCATTTAATAATGCTTCCGGTTAGATACCAAGCTGCATTCCACAAAGATAAAAGTATACTAGTGGTTCACACCACTCTTATGGAAGCCTCTGTTTTGAAGGCTTAGTGCAGAGTTTTTCAAATGAGATTCTATACAGTCATTTCCTTTGTATTATTGGCAAAGATGATTTAGTTTCTTTTCTTATTAATCAAAATATTCCTGCAGTATTGTGACCTAGGAACCACAAAAAGGATTCAGGAAATATTAGCTGAAGGATAGCAATTGTAAACCTGTCTGTAAAGAAAAAGAGCTGTAAACTTTTTTAATAAAAATGTGCTCCATCCAGGTTCAGAGCAGACCAGTTGTTCATATCTGACATCAATCTACACTCAAATGTCAGGAAAATCCATACTCATTCTTCATTTTAGTAAGATTTAGACCCTGGCAGGTGCTCAAATAACTGAAGAAGTTATTCCACCCTAAAAATGCAATTGTATAAAACTGTACTGTGATTTCACTGATGCTAAATAATTTGAGTGAAACATTAATCAGCTTGGAATAATTAGGAGTGCATGATGAATGCTCCTCATGACTGATTTGGCTTTGATAATAATCACATTTAATTTATTACACTTATAAACTGTTTCTGAAATACAATTTTAAACATACAGCTATACAGAAATCATTGGAAGAAATGCATTAACCAAATTAAATCCTAACCTTTGTCACAAATACACATGAGTCAGACTAATTAACCTAAATCCTCATTCTGTTTCATACTCCTGCCTTTCTCTTTATATTTCCAACATATTTCAGTTCAGTTACCTCAAGATACAATTCAATGCAACACTTTGGAATGTCAGGCTAACCCTCAGATAAACGGGAAGGGACATTTTCTGCATTTGGACTTCTGTCAGAGAGCCTTGCCTGCTAACAACAAATACTCAACCTGGACTTTCCATTCAGTTGTGTTGGTTCTTTCAGTGCATTTCTCCCAAAATTGTCCAAACATGTGAAAAGCCTCGAGGAATTTCACCTGCAGGTTAGTCCAGTGCGAGTTTCTGTGATCTATTGCGCTGTTTGGATCATCATAATGAGAGTCAGGTTGCCCATAAAAATGGACTCAATTCACAAATGAAATTACACAACATGATGTGTTTCAACTATTTCTGACCTCAAGGATCGAGCTTCATGAAGTTTTGCTTCTTTTTTGAAAAGGTGAATTCTCTGCACCAATGAAAATAAGAAATGGTTGCATACAGTTTTTTTTTCAAATCAATCTCAGTTATTCACAATTAGGTTACTGACTAATGGAGGACTAAAACATTGATTATATTTTTTATGATAAACTCCATTTTAACTACATTAATAAAATTACGCCATGATGGAACACGGTGGCACAGTGGTTAGCACTGCTGCCTCACAGTGCCAGAGACCTGGCTTTGATTCCCTGCTTGGGTCACTGTCTGGGTGGAGTTTGCACATTCTCCCCATGTTTGCATGGTTTTCCTCTGTATGCTCTGGTTTCCTCCCACAGTCCAAAGATGTGTGGGTTAGATGGATTGACTGTGCTAAATTTCCAGTTAGTTTCAGGGGAACTAGCGAGGGCAAATGCATTAGGATATGGGGGTAGGGTCTGTGTGGGATTGTGTTCGGTGCAGATGCAATTGGGCCAAATGGCTCCTTCTACACTGTAGGATTCTATGATTCTAAGTTACCTGCATGGTTAAATGCATCACAAAAAAAGTTAATACAAAAAAAAATGCTGCTGATTAGGATTGGTGTGCTACAAATGAGTTTGAGCAAAAATATCAGCAAATAAAATGAAATTACTTCTGAAAACTAGCACAATTTTGAGCACAGCTTGCTGATTGTGCTTAAAGTAGAATTTTGTCAGGAATTTTGTCAGAAAATTGGGTGAGCCAAAATGATCAGCATGCGCTCTCAGTAATCAGGGCTATCTGCTGGTGGAATGCCAGGTCTTTCTGTGTGCTAGTATGATAATGGTTAGTTTATTTTAGCCGGTTAACACTTCTGTTCAAATTGCCAGGAGCCGCATGTACACATGCTTGAAGTTCCTTCACAAAGCTTGTAGCAGTTTTTTATCGACCATAATTTCTTGACATCCAGCACTCTGTTCACCAATTTCAGGCACTTGAGTGAAACTTTGAAGATTTGTTGATGTCAGCAATTCATCTTTTTACTGTGTTTTTTTTATTATTGATCTCTGGATTGATACATGGGATTAAATTGTTTGTGTACCACAGGCTTTCAAGTGGTAAAACCCACAAAGTACAAAGTGCAAGTTTTTTTTTGAGAATTTGATATCAGTGGTTGTTCATCTCACTCTGATGATGTAATTCCATTGAGGTCTAATCCTGTGCCTGAAGCGGCTGTCAGGTCTGCCATTAATCAGGTTGTTCATTAGCAGCTATTTGCGCCACTTGTGATGGAAGTCCTCCAGAGAGCACAAATTTACCTCATGGTGTCACTCAGATTAGCCATAAAAGCAACATACAGAAAGGAGAAACAAAGCTCCTATTGACTCAACAAGTTGCAAGAAAGTTATGATGCCTTTCTGGAATGAATGCTAAAGAAGATCTAATAATTACAAGAAAAATAATTGTGATGGCTGAATCAGTTGTGGCTCTTGTAAAAATGCAGGACCTGACACTGAGACATTAACTGACCACAAAGCACTAAATGGGAATCTATTTGTTCCCTTACATTTCGATGGCAGACCTTTGAATATTTTTCTCTCTTTAACAAGGCTGTTTAAATGCAAATAGCCGTGGTTTTCTCTGAACAAGTGAAAAACAATCTCATAGGTTTGGAGTAACCAGACCTTCTGCACTTCTTTTTAGTTGCTCATGGGATGTGTGTGATGCCGACAGGGCTTGCATTCATAGTCCATCCCTAATTGCCCTGAACTGAACGGCTTGCTAGGCCATTTCAGAGGGAATTTAAGAGTCAACCATTGCTGTCGTTCTGGATTCACATGTAGGCCAGATCAGAAAAGAATGACAGGTTTCCTTCCCTAAAGTAAATGAGTGGACCGGATGGATCTTTACAGCAATCAACAATGGTTTCATGGTCAGCATTAGACTTTCATTTCAGATTTTTATTGAGTTCAAATTTCAACATCTGCCGTGATAGGATTTGAATCCATCTCCCGAGATCTCCCTTGCTCTGGGTCTCTGGACTATTGGTCCAGTAACAGTAGCACTATGTCATTGCTGCTCCTAAACACCTTATTTTCTCATTTACGTACTCTAATTTCTTATACAGCACTTCAGATATAATAAACAGGGATATACAGCATTGGATAAGGGAAAAAATGAGTGGCTTATGGCATATTCAGGGGGTTCAGGACTGTGGATGGAAGAGTTTGCATCCACAGTTCTGAACAATGTGAGCGGAAGGGTTTGCAAAACCTCACTTACTGTACTGTCTGGAGACAATACACATCTCTTTAACCTGTGATCAGTGCTCCTTCCACTCACATTGTCGGCCACTTTAAGACTTGAACAGCAGGTTAGGTGTAAAGATTCACATTCTAATCAGTAATCTGTAAACTGCCTGTGCTTTATATGCTCTGTCTGAGGCCAGAACTCTCCATTCACCTGACGAAGGGACTAACCCCGAAATCTAGTGAGTGTACCATCAAATAAATCGGTTAGACTTAAACCTGGTGTTGTCAGGCTTTTTACTGTGTTTACCCCAGTCCAACGCCGGCATATCCACATCAATCCCCAGGGCCAGATAAGAAGCATCCTAGGCTGCTGCGTGAAGCAATAGAGGAGATTACAGGGGCTCTGACATTATTTTTCAACATCTCTCTGGCCACAGGAGAGGTGCTAGAGGATTAGAGGACAGCTAACGTGGCACCATTATTCAAGGAGGGAAGTAGGGATAAGCCAAATAGTTGCAGGTCTGCAAGTCTGAATCAGTGGTAGGGAAATTATTGGAAAAAAATCTGAGGGACAGAATTAATTTCCATTTGGTGAAGCAAGGATTAATTCAGGATAGTCAGCATGCCTTTGTTAGGGGGAAATCATGTCTAACAAGTCTGATTGAATTTTTCAAGAAGGTAACTAGATGAGGGCAGAACATTTGATGCATTCTATGTGGACTTCAGGTCCTACTTTGGAGACTGATTAAGAAAGTAAGAGCCTGTGGGATCCACGGCAATTTGGCAAATTAGATCCAAAATTGGTTTAGTTGCAGGAGGTGGAGGGAGATTGTGAAAGATTGGCTTCCAGTCACAAAAACAGTCTCCAGTGGTGATGGATTAATGATGGATCTCTTGTTGTTTGCAGTGTACATTGATGATCTAGGCATGAATGAGAGGGATAACAAGAAAATTAGTGAAGTGGTAAATTGTCAGGAGGAAATCCTTAGATTAAACGATGGTGGGCAGAATAATGGCAAATGGAATATAACCCTGGAAAGTGTGAAGTGATGTATTTTGGGAGGACTAACAAAGCAAGGGAATACAAAATGAACTGTAGGGCACTAAGAAGTGCAGAGGACCAGAGGGACCTTTGTGTGCTTGCCTAAAGATCCCTGAAGGTAGCAGGACAAATAGATAAAGTAGATAAAGTAATATGGGATATTTGCCTTTAATAACCGAGGCATAGAACATAACAGCAGGGATGTTACGATAGAGCTGTATAAAATTCTTATTAGGCCACAGCTAGTGTATTGTATGCAGTTCTGGTCACCACACGTTAGGAAGGCTTCGATTACACGAAAGAGGGTGCAGAAGAGATTCACCAAGATGTTGCCTGGGCTGGAGCATTTCAGATATGAAGACAGGTTGAGTAGGCTGAGGTTGTTTTCCTTAAAGCAGAGAAGAAGGCTGAGTGGGGACTTCTTCGAGGGATACACAATTGTGAAGGAAATAGAAGGGTATATAGGAAAAAACTGTTCCTCTTAGTGGAAAAGTCAATATATTTATTTATTTATTTATTAGTAGGCTTACATTTACACTGCAATGAAGTTACTGTGAAAATCCCCTAACTGCCACACTTGGTACCTGTACGGGTATACTGAGGGAGAATTTAGCATGGCCAGTGCACCTTACCAGCATGTCTTTCAAACTGTGGGAGGAAACTGGAACACGCGGAGGAACCCCATGCAGGCAGCGGGAGAACATGCAGACGCTACACAGATGACCGAAGCCGGGTATCGAACCCAGGTTCCTGGAGCTGTGAGAGAGTAGTGATAACCACTGTGCCACTGTGCCGCTCATACGCCCCAGTAAGCAGGGGCATTTAGGATAAGAGGCAGGAGATTTTGAGGAGTTTTGAGGAAAGTTTTTCACCTAGAGGGTGGTGAGAATCTGAAACTCAATGCATGAAAGAGTTGTAGAGGCAGAAACCTTCACAAATTTAAGAAGCATTTAGACGAGCAATGAAATGCAATAGCACACAAGGCTACGGATCAACTGCAGGAAAATGGGATTGATAAGGTATTTGATTTCCAGTATAGACACAATGGGCTGAAGGACCTCTTTCTGTGCTGCAAAATGGGTGGAATTTTCAAGCTGTGTTCACCCCGAAACTGGAAAAGCCCACTCGATATCAACAAGCCTTTCCTTGATTTGCCCCTTGCCCACTATAACTCCTGTGTTAGGTGGAATAGGAAAATGCGCCCCTATGACCCTGTATATTAGATAAATGTGCAGACAGGAGTATAGCAACCTGCTTACAAACAGACAAGAGGATGGGATAAATGCCATTGCATAGGAATATTGCTCTTGAATATTGGGAAATACCTGACAACTTCAGCAACTACCTGTGCTTTTTTTATTTATACGTGTCACGAGTCAGCTAACATTAACACTTCAATCACATCCGATATTGCATTGAGCATCTTTTATCACCTGTTAATCTTTAATAATTTACATGCTGATGCTTCTTCTGATTGTTATATTATGGGGCATCCAGCACATCACTGCTGTTGTCTCTCTAGGAACATCCTGGTTTTGGCACTGACCTCACTGTGGTTTTCCTTGGGGTTTTGGTTGTCACAACAGCTTGTGACATTAGTCAGCATTGAAAGTAAGACTTAGAATTCCTCAGCAGCCACATGGTGCCTTCTTGAAGCACGTCTTTAATGTTGAATGTTGAGAGATGTAAGAGTCTTGCTAGCTGCCAGGATACTGTGAAGGATAGCAGGTTGCCCTCACATAATATTTGTACACTGACTGAATGAAATCCTCTTCTGTTCCTATGTATGACATGGTTTTATGTCTGGAACCTCAAAAGGGTAATTTTGTGTCACCACTGATATTCTGTATCCTTAAAACACTTTCAACACCAAGGACACCTTGCTGTTTTGATTCACAGTGCTGCAGCCCTTTATCAAGGAGGATATGAGATGGGTGCCTCAGCAAAGCCTTAGTGACATTTTGGATGCACCAGGACACTGACAGACAGCTGAAATCCTGTGTAATGCTTGAAGCGGTAAACCTCTGGGCTGTATATGTTTGGAGAGCTCCAAATAGAGCCTTTTTATTGCCTCTGAGAGATGCTCATAAGAAGACAGCAATCATGACCAACTTGCTAGGTAACCACAGGTGTTGAATGAGCTGTTCTACAGTCAGGTCCAGGTAGTTGCCTGCGATATAGATCAATTACTACAGGTCCCAGAGATTGTGAGAGTTCGTTGGAGTCAGTACTTTGGTTGTCTGTCTTCTGCATCTACGCACAAAAACTCATTGGCTGTGCTTCTCGCTGTGGAAATTTTGAAGTACTTGATGCACACTTACTACTTTACTCTGGCTCAACTAGAGGCAAACAGAGCCTTATGTTCACAGAAGAGGAATTACAGGGAAAAATAGGATAAGGCCTGAAAATGAATGTGGAACTCATGATACATGATTAACCAGCAGCTATTTGTGTGAGGCAGATGGCACACAAATGGTGCCGCCTGCTCATTTCTACTGCTAGCAGCGTGTAATCAACACCATACATTTGCATAACTTATCTGTTAACCCTCTATACTACACATGCACCCCATTAATTACAGTTTTCAACCTGATAATAACCCATTTAACCCAACTCTTTTATTTCCTGTTTGTTATTCAATCATTTATCCATGTTACCCCCAAGATCAGAAACTCAGACCTTGTGCAGTACTCTTTCATGTGACATACTATTAAATGTCTTTAGGATTTCAAATGTGTTACATCTACTGGTTCCCCTTGCTTCACCTTGATTTTTTACATCTTTAAACAACTCTAATAAATGTGTCAAATATAATTTATTTTCCATAAAAGCATGCTGACTCTGCTTCAATACATTATGATTTTCTAAATGCCCTGCAATTTTTTCCTTAATAATGGGTTCCAACATAATTCCAATATAAATGACGTGCAACCGACATTAGTCAGTCCTGAGTTAGAGTCTCAAGAAAGAGGTTGGGATCATGCCTGAGAGAAATGTGGCTACTCTGTAATCTGTTTATACATAGTATGAATAAGCACATGTTAAGCAGATACCAAAGTGTATCTACAGTTTGTCTAAGAACCAAGTCCCAGGCTTAGATGCTGAAGGACCCATCTCAATGTATGGTGGCAGCAGTGAAGATAATGATATATGAAAGTGTTAAAAATGAAAACATCAGTGTTACTGAAGGAACCATAGAGTGAAGGAATCTTCCAATCCAACTTGAGAAATGTGGGCAGTTGACAGAGAATATAATTGAGAACTAGTTGGAGTCCAAACGATTCAGATGGGGGACATAAAAGCAAACATGCGAAGTGAAGAGTGGTTGTGAGAAAAGGTAGCATAAGGACAAAGCTCAATGTCTTCCCTAAATGCATATAGATAAAGGGTGGTAAAAAGAGGATTAGAGCTCGTTAGCGACAAAATGGGGGATTTGCTCATAGAGACAGGAGGCATAGCTAAATTAATACTTGCATCTGTCTTTATCAAGGAAGCAGATGTTACCCAGCCCATGGTGACAGAGGAGGAAGTTTTGGACAAACTTTCGGTGCATAAAGTTGACCAGGAACTAGGACTAGATGAGATACATCCAAGAAAGGAAGAGTAGAAATTGCAGGGCACTACTGGCATAATCTTTTAACCTTCGCTTGAGTCCCCTGAAGTGCCAGAGAGTTGGAGACTTGCAAATATTGTGCCCATGTTCCAAAAAGGTTTTAAGGATAAAGCCATCAAATACAAACAAAACAGTTTAACTTGGGTGATGAGGAATCTTCCAGAAACAATTATTTAGGAAAGAATTAATAATCACATGGAAAAATGTAGGTGAGTTAGGTAGAGCCAGCATGGGAAAAATGGTGTTTAGCAAACTTGCTGGATTTTTTTGCAGAGATAATAGAGAATGTTGATGAGGACTGTGCTGTACATGGTGCATATGAACTTTCAAAGGGCATTCCATACAGTGCCACAGCACAGCATAATGAAAGAAACTGGTAGCTCATGGAATAAAGTGGACAGTGTGAATGTGAGTGCAGAATAGGCTGGACAATAGGAAATCGAGAGTCATTGTTTTTTTTAGGATGGAGGAAAGTTTGGAATGGAGTACCCCAATGGTCGGTATTGGAGCCCTTGCTTTTCCTGATACAAATTAATAAATCTAGATTTTGATGTACAGGGGACAATTTCAAAGTTTGTGGTTAATGCAAATTTGGAAGCATTATAAACTGTGAAAAAGATAGTGCGTAACTTCAAAAGGATAAAGACAATTGGGTGAAATGGGCAGATAGTGGCAGATGAAATTCAATAAAGAGGAGTGTGAGATGATTGGTAGGAAGTAAATGAAGAAACAGTATAAAATAAGGGGACAACTCAAAAGAATGTGCCAGAGCAGAGAGACTTGGGAATATATCTGCATGTGTTATTAAAGGTATCAGGGCAAGTGGAGAGAGTAGTTAAAAAGCATATAGTATCCTAGACTTTACTAACAATGGCATTGAGTGCAAGAGCAAGGAGGTTATGCTGAACTTGTGTAAGATACTAGTTAGATTTCAGTTCGAGTATTGTGTACAGTTCTGGGCAACACTTTATAGGAAAGATGTGAACACATCGAAAAGATTGCAGAAGAGGTTTGCAAAAATGCTTCAGAGATGAGAAACTTCAGTTATGAGGGCAGATTGGAGAGATTGACGATGCTGTCCTTGGAGAGAAGAAGACTAAGAGGAGATTTGATAGAGGTATTCAAAATCATGAGGGGGCTGGATAAAATAGATCGGAGGAAAATCTTCCTGTTTATAAAACGATTGAGAATGAGAAGGCACAGATTTAAAATGGTTTGCACAAAAAGCAAATACGATATGAGAAAAATATCTGTTTCATTCAGGAAGTGATTCAGGTTAGGAATGTATTGCTTAGAAGTGTGGTGGAGGCAGGTTGGAGGGCACCAGATGATTATTTGAATGGAAATAATATGCAGGGCTATGAGGAAAAGACAGGGGAATGATACTAAGTCACAATGCTCCTTTTGAGAGCTGGGGCAGGCACAATGGGCCACATGGCTGACTTCTGCACCATTACAATTCTGTGGTTCGGTGGAGACATTGTAGATAAGCAACAATAGGCATACCTAATGAGCAATCCCTGCCCTTGCCTTGCCATTTGTCTGTCTCAAGGATCCACAGAGAGTCAAGCAATGGGAGTTATGAAAATGCTATTGTCTCTAGTGGCCTGCAGCAGCAGATCTTCATGATAAAGAGCCAAAGCTTCAAATTAGTTACTTTCTTCACACAACAGGTCCATTAGTAGACAATGTTCTCATAAGATAGAGTGTGCAGATGTGCACTGTGGATTTTAATTCCAGTACTAAAGCATTTGACACCTATTTTAGTCTGAAAAAAATTTAGAAATTGAGCATGTTTAACCAGCGCTCACATTGACCTGAAGAATTGATTGAATTATTGCTAACTATTCTATCACCTAACTAATTCTTGCAGACATATGGGACACTGGAGGACAAGCTAAACTGTGATCCCATAGTTGCATGTTTTGGGATGAGAAACTCTCTGAAAATCAAAGGTGACCTTACATTGGATCAAGTGTCCAATATGTGAAGCAGACCAAGTTTAGAAAATTTAATTGGGCCATAAGTCAAAGCTTCACATGATTCCATCGATTAGGTTGGCCCAGGAGTAGCAGCTCCAGCCATATGAAAACCTACCAATTAGACCAAAGGCTAGGAAACTCCAGGCTAGCTGATTCTTGTGTTGTGACACGTTAAAAATAGCATAGATACAAAGATTGCCCAACGAGAAGCACAGAATGCTTCCAGTATGGCAAAAGTGAACATTGCAAGCATTCCTTCATATCTAGCTTGGATATCATAACCATAATTGAAATCTCAGACCAACAAACCGTTATAGGACACATTCCTTCCAAGATAAGCAAAGTCCAGGAAACTGCAATCCAACAGAGGAAGTTGAAAGTCTCAAGTCAGATTTCTGTTCCGAAAGGGTGTATCTTTAAATACTTTGGGAAGAAAGAATGGAAGCAGATTCCATGACTGAGCCTACCCCACTGGCAACCTCATCTCCTGACTGATCATGTCTTCAACCTTCTATTTGAAAGCAATGGAAATGAAATCTTCAGAAGTGGGGGAATTTTATACACTGAGCAGCAAGTTCCTTCCTTTCACAGAGACACCATCCACTAGAACTGACAGAGGCAGACGTGGAAGTTATGACTCTCTCAGTTCTTCACAATCTAAGGTTAGAGGTAATGGATACAGAAGGCACTGCAGCAAATGGTGACCATCCCCATAAAGTTCTTCTGGACATGAATTGGCTCTTCCTAGAAAATGATGAGAAAGAATCCTTTGCAGTGCTGAGTGATCTCTTAGAGGCTGAGGTCCCACAGAATGATTAATCTTTCCTGTTGATAGATGCACCTTATAAAGTCTCTGTTGTTTATTTAGAAGAATTAGCTGTGCTTTTGTGGCTGAACAGTAATAAGATCTTAGTTCCACTGAATCTACTGATGCTTTGCCTGCTTTATCTTCTGTTGTCCATGAACAGTCTTCCACAAAGGATGCCGTTACCTGAACTCAAGTTAGATTCCACAGAGAATCACATTGCTAAAGAGCTAGCACCTTCCCTGGGTGAAAGCCAATTGACATTCATACTTCAGTTCCAGCTTCACAACCAGGGTGACAGTGCAGAAGTTGCAGCAGAATATTTAGCACTCCTGAAGCTGCAGAATCCTTTACAGAAGTCCTGTCTCAGAATTGATTGTCCACAACATAGTCATCTCATTATAGAATATGATGCTGTCTTGATTCCATAGCTTCAGCAATTCTTCCCATTGGAGCAGCCTCCACTTTGAGAGAGAAGTGTGGCTCTTTTATCACTGACTACAGAAAATAGATGGTCTTTCTAAAAATAATTGTAGAATCATCTCTTTTATTTTTCCTGACAGTTTTACAGGAAGTTGGTCATTTTTCCCTTTGTTATCTAAGTTAATTAAACCTTAGATCTTCAATGCCTTTTCAACCTTTGATACTGTAGTTAATGATACAGCTGTGACAGTCCTCTCAGAGAGATGGAGATTACCCATCTTCAGAAGCTTCTTCCCAGCTTCTTCGTTCAAGTGGGGAACAAATTCATCAGACGGTCACAAGTTCTTCTCTTCAAGCCCCAGAGGGCCCAAAGCTCAATTCTCTTCTGTCTTGTCTTTTGTATAAGCCTTTCATTGCAAAGTCTTTGTTGTCCACTCAGTTCAGTCTACCAACACTCAGCTTCTCAACAATAGTGCTAAAGTATTGTCCTTTCTATGGATGATGACAGCCCCACCAGATGCAAAAGAAAGTTGTCCTGTCTCCAAGACATCTTCCCTAAAAACTGAGAAGACTGAAGGAGATTGAATCCCCCAAAATTATGACTTAAGGAGGAGAAGAACAAGAAGTGGAGTTGAGCTGAGTCCATAGCTGTAAAAAGGGAATTACAGAACTGTAATGTAAATAGTTAAAGGCTTAGGGTGAAATTCACCCATGACCCTGCGGGTGGGTGGAAAACTCAGCAAGAGTCCAAAAATCAATGCCTGCCATTGATGGATCAGGAAACCTGCTGGAGGCTGGCATGAAACTGATATGATGCGGAGATGCTAGCGTTGGACTGGGGTAACACAGTAAGAAGTCTCACAACACCAGGTTAAAGTCCAACAGGTTTATTTGATAGCAAATGCCACGAGCTTTTGGAGCGCTGCTCCTTTGTTAGGTGCTAATTCTTTAGCAATGTGATTCTCTGTGGAATCTAACTTGAGTTCAGGTAATGGCATCCTTTGTGGAAGACTGTTCATGGACAACAGAAGATAACGTAGGCAAAACATCAGTAGATTCAATGGAACTTAGATCAACCACAAAAGCACAGCTAATTCTTCTAAATAAAAACAGAGACTTTATAACGTGCGTCTATCAACAGGAAAGGTTACTCACTTACCTGATGAAGGAGCATGCTCTGAAAGCTAGTGGTGTTTGCTACCACATAAACCTGTTGGACTTTAACCTGGTGTTGTGAGACTTCTTATTATGTTCTTTAAGGAAGGAAATCTGCCATCCTTACTTGGTCTGGCCTACACAAGACTCCAGAGCCACAGGAATGTGGCTGACTCTCAACTGCCTTCAGGCAACTAGGGATGGACAATGAATGCTGACCAGTCAGTGACCTCAAATGCTGACCAGTCAGTGCCACAAATGAATTTAAAAAATTAGGAGTGGGGTTATTGTGAACCAAATCCCTCATGCCTGAAAATCAAGAGCATAGTAACATTTTTCTCCCTTGTGGTGTTTCTGTTAGGCTCAGAGAATTACAACATAGAAGGAGGCTACTATTTCCAAATGATCAATCTTAGAACGGTTTTACAAGTGTGGAAGTACTTAACAGTTATAATTCTCTGCTAAGTCACCTGGTAGAGACAGAATGATCAGAGGTTTAGTCAACTTTCAGAACTTGCTGGCAGTGTTGGGAGAGGTTTGGCTGGCTGCCTTCTAATTATGTGGTGTGAGAGTGACAAAGTTATTCAGTAACATTTGAAGCAAATAACATTTAAAAGGGCACTGCTAAACAGGTTTAGAATTTCTTTAATGAGCGTATGTTCACCCAATGCTAAACAACACAATCAGTGACATGCATTTGTTTGGTTCAGTTGCACTTGCAACACTTCAGAAAAGCTGAAATGCATTAGCCTCTCTTAATTAGAGACAATAGATAGGAGATCAGAGAAGTAAGTTACATTATTGGAATATTGCAATGGTCAATAGCAATTTAAAAATACATTATTCTGTGATAACTATTTGCATAGTTTGCCCTGAAACAATGGGGTAGATTTTCAATTCAGTGCACTGGTATAAGGTTGGTATTGTAGATTGGCTGCCTGTTAGTTTAACCTTCATTGGCCGACAATGTAATTTTATGTCCAACAGCGAGGTGAAAATCTATCCCATTTCTTCAACCTAATAATGGCTGAGACAGGAATGTTTTAAAACAATTGGTTCTGCCAGACTCCACAACTGCTAGAATCAACAATGCACAGCTGCACAAAAGTAAATCGTAAAATTTTATCCATAAACTTTATCCAGTATACAGTATACAGAGATGCCACTGACTCTGTACTGTCCAGTGCCAATCATTGTAATGATAAAAAAAAACTGCAATTTATCAATTGTCAATCTGAATTGGAAACTTTAGTCCAAAGGCTTTAAAATTCCAAGATGTGGGTTCGCTTCTACCCTTGTGCTGAAAAATAAAAGAATGTTCCTGAGAAGAACCCTACGTTCTGAGAAGCTTTTTGAGAAGTACTCAAAAAAAATCATTGAAATTCTGCATGTCACGAATGACCTGAAGGTATTGTTTTTATAAGCTCAACTTACTGTGATTTTTGTTATCAAAATGTTATAAGAATTTATCTCTGATTTGTATCACGAAGTTATCTTGCAGATATTTGATTCTCCACAAAGAACCATAAATTAAGTATTGCTTGCCCAAAGGCAGATTAGAGCGCTAAATTATAATGCTGCTTCATAAGATATAAATCTCTATTTACTTTTCTTGGTGGAGCCTGAGGTTGTCACTCAGCAAACATTTCATTTAGGTCATGGATTGTGAGCTCAGAACGAAGCAGATAGATTTGCATTATGAACACTCATGTTTTAGATTAGTTGAGATTTTATTGCCTTCAACAAAGCCATAATTGCATTCTAATTTCTAATTCAAATCTGAATCCCTACAGATCAATTAGGGATATTTTTATTGGAAAATTAGACTCTACTTCACTCAAAGATGCTTGATAGGAATGTGAAGATAATAGGGCTTTACTAGCATTCACAGCATTCATAAAAGAATAATCTAGTTAGCATTTAAAAACAATCGGATAATCAGATCTTAATCTACCACCAGTATCAATAGTCTATGTAAGTAATTGCTTAACCTTTTATTCTATAAAATTCATGTCGACTAATTTTTCAGAGCAAATGTGATGTTTTAAGAAAATTACAAATAAAATCTAGCAGCTCATATTGCATGGTCGTAATTAGCAAAAGCTTCAATTTGTATTTCTCCTTGTAACCTTTCCTGTCTGCTGACGTCCTCAATATCATTCTGCAACAGGACAAGTGGTCTTCCAAACCACCCGTGGCATTTAGCATTAGTGCTGCTGAAGCGATTAGCCATTAAGGAACTGAGTACAGAGTGACATTAATGCATTCCCAGCTGCTTTTCAAGGTGAAATGTTCAAACACTCCAGCCTGGATTCAAAATGAGTGCTACTCAACAAGGGAGAGGTTACAGATGACATTGTTCATTCCCGCATCAAGGTCTGAGGCCACAGGCTGTAAGCATTCAATTCCAGCACCAGATAAAGTTTCGCAGTGACTATTATATTCACCTTAAATCCAAACACACATGTATTCACCTTAAATCCAATCACACATGAGTTTAATCCCTGTCAAAATGGCAGGACCATTCTGGGCCATTAACCTGTTTAATTATTTAGCGGGCTTTTCCAAGGCTTTTTCACTGAATTACAGCATTATTATACCATCTCTGTGTTCCCCAGTCTTTGAAAGGTGAGCGCATTAATGCATCCAAACAAGAAATGAAGGATTTTGATTCAAAGGGATATGACAGGATTCACAATGGCAAAACTTAGTGAAGCATTCAACATCAATTAGGGAACATAAAACTGGAGCAGAATGGAGGCAAGACCCGATTCTCAGATTTTCCCTTGAAGGTAATGTTAGACCTGGTCAGGTTTTCTCTTCAGATTTTGCCCCAGCGTCCCTTTCTTTCAAATATGCCAACAGTCCACACTTCAAAAGAAAAAACCCTGAACTCCTCATCCTTATAAACTGTTACCTTATCTCCAACTTTCCTTTCCTTTGTAAATTTGTTGCTTGCGTCATTGACACCCAAGTTCAGGCACTATGCATGTCAAATGCTCATGGAGAGGTAGATCCCTCAACCCAATAATTGAGGTGGTGACTGAATGCTGCTACTCTCCATTAGGCAATTGTTTCACAGCGGTGAAAGAAGCATCATCACAATGTAAAATGCAAGTTTGTTTTCTTTTAACACGTGCAGTAAGGAGGAATAACTCCCTCTTTTTTCAGCAGAGTACCAGATTAAGTGTACAAAGCAAAAAGTTGTGGATCTGAAACAAAAACAGAAAATGCTGGAAAATCTCAGCAGGTCTGACAGCACCTGTGGATAGAGAATAGAGCCAACACTTTGAGTCTGGATGACCCTTCATCAGAGCTAAGAGCAAAGAGAATCAGATACTATGAGGCTGGTGGTGGTGTGTGTTTGGGAGGGAGGTGGTGCTGTAAAGGGACAAAGGGAATGTAAATGAGGTTAAAGACGGCTGAGGGAGATGCTAAAAGGTGCACATTAAGAGACCAGAGTGTGTGAATGGCAGAACAAAGGTACAGGTGATTAAGGCAATTAGCTTGAAGATGGGAGGTGAGGGGTGAGGAGGGGAGCAGCTGCAGAGGGAGCTAAAGGAGAGTGGGAATGAGGAAGTTTAAAAGTAGAAGAGAGAAAGAAGGATGATAAAAATGGATGGATGAGATGAAAAGAAGAAACAGAAAGCATAGTGTTTAGCACTGCTGCTTCATGCCGCCAGGGGCCCAGGTTCAATTCCCGGTTTGGGTCACTGTCTGTATGAAGATTGCACATTCTCCCCACGCATGTGTGGGTTTCCTCCAAGTGTTCCGGTTTCCTCCCACAGTCTGAAACATGTGCTAGTTAGGTGCATTGACCCAAACAGGTGCTGGACTGTTGCGACTAGGGGAATTTCACAGTAACTTCATTGCAGTGTTAATGTGAGCCTTACTTGTGACCAATATATAAACTTTAAAACTTTTTTAGAAAAAAAAATGGAGATGGTGTGAAGGAGGAGGGGAGAGTTCATGCTCTGAAATTGTTGAACTCAGTGATCAGTTCGGGTGGCTGTAAAGTGCCCAACTGGAAGATGAGGTGCTATTCCTCCAATTTGCCACCACAGTGAGTGGAAAACCACGATTGAGGAAGAAGGAAGACATATCTGCAGCAACATTTTGCAAAGTGCCATCATAAAAACAGATGTGGCAGAGGTGAAGAAGCTGAGAGAATAGGGTGGAGCCCTTACAGGTGTGAAGAGCTGTAGTCAAGGTAGTTGTGGGAGTCGGTGGGCTTGTAATGGATGCTGGTGGACAGTTTATCATTAGAAATGGAGACAGAGAAGAGAAATGTCAGAGGTGGACCATGTGAAGCTGATAGACAGCTGGAAATTGAAAGCGAAATTGATAATTTTTTCAAGGCCCAGACAAGAGCATGAAGCGGCACTGAAATAGTCATCAACGTACTGATAAAGGAGTTGTGGGAGTGTACCAGAGTAGGATTGGAACATAACCCATAAGGAAATTGGCATAACTGGACCATGTGGGTGCCCATGGCCATATCTTTTATTTGGCCAATATTAGCAGGTTGTCCATCTAACCACCCATTTGTCTGCACTCCACAGCATTATGACTTCTCTTCCTTTGGAACAAAATGCATTTGCTATCTACCCTCCATCTTCAACACCATCCCAAACTCCCCTGAGACCAAGCCTGTCAAAATTGCACTTCCCACTCGTATGTGTCTCCGAGGGTAGTGGTCACCTGTCCCACCTTGATCACCTGTTGGCTTTCAAAATCCCCCACCCTCCCTGTACGTCACGAAAGACAGTCACCCTTCACAACGTTTTCATACAGTGCCATGCCAACTCAGTACTCACCTATGCTGAGTGCAGATCATTAAGCTATTTGTGGCATTGGATCCAGGAACACTGGACAGTGTCTTGCTCACTGACGTGGGCTGCTGCCCCTGAACAGATCTTTGTTGCCTTATGCGCTGACCTCTTTTTGCTGAATGTCCCTCCTGGCATTGCTTTCCTGCTTTGCATGTCCAGAGAGTGCTGAGGCCGCAGCCCCTATAATTTTTATTTATCTTTCCAAGTCAGTTTCCTGAGGCTCATGTACGCTTCATGTCAGCCTTCAGGGAGCTGCCTCTGCTGTTTTTAAATGCCCCGCTAGGTCTTTGGACCCTATGTCATTGGACTGTATGCCTACCAGGCACCTTTCTCTGCTGCTAGTGTACCAAAGCCCAGGTGTGTTACACCGTGCCCAGAACTTTACAGTCTAGCCAGCGTGAGATCATGTTCAAGGTCTGATTGTGAAGTGGATACCATGGCTGCTTCTGGGCCCACTGATCAAGGATACCCGCTAAGTACAAACTGAGGACTATGAATTGTATAAAGATACAGAGTTTGAATGAAACATTTCCCTTGGCATTTGTCCTGCATGTTTTACAATGTTCTGCTAGCATTACCCATATGGCTGTAGCTAGGATTAAATAAAAGTGTGACCTTCAGTTTCGAAAAGGACTAAATTTCTTTGCTGTTTCTTTTGTAGATAAACTTCAAATTACCCAGAAAGCAAAGTGTCTTTAGTCATTATCATCTGCAGTTGGGCAATGAGAATGCCGCTAACCTGTTTTTCCCTTCCAGTCTTCGCTTCATAAATATTGTTTGCATTTAATTATGAATAAATAAGTGCAGATAGAAATTTGACAATTGCAATATAAATTAATGTTGAGAAAAAATTACTTCAGCTTTATTGGTGTTTATGCAGTTGTGTTTGAGAATTTGGTTAGTAACAAAATGCATGGTACTCATGTTGTTAATTTTGGGCACAAATTCAGCAAAGTTTTAAAGTAAAGTCAGCCAGGAGAAGAAAGTGACAACAGATTAGAAGATAATTGCAGGAATAATGATCTAGAGGCTGGCAAATATTTTTTTCTGTTTTCCTGTTTTTAGGCCTCATTGTGTAACACCCTGGCTCATTTGCAGGTTTCTGCTCATGTCACACCATGATTAGCCAAGAGATGCACATGAAAGCAGTCCAGAACAATTCTTCCTTTACTTTCTCTTTTATCACTCCAAGGAAGAACCTCATGCCCATGTGCACATAATGGGATGAAACTTTAAAATTCTCCATAGAAAATAGAACACTAAAGCACAAACAGGCCCTTCGGCCCACAAGTTGTGCCGATCATATCCTTACCTACCAGGCCTATCTATAAGTCTCAATCCCATTAAATTCCATGTACTCATCCATCTAGAAGCTCATGGGCACAGGTTCGGGAATTCAAATCCCAATCCTAGCAGACCTTTTCTCTGTGACTGGAAAGGGATTGACTTCAAAAAGTGAAGTCCTGTCCATTGAGTATCCTAACTGTCCTGATATAGATCAAACTGTTTTTTCCCCTCCTTCCTGGAAGCTGCAAAGAGGTTCAGCTCAAATTAACCCCTTAGTTCTGGTACAAAAATTGCAAACTGTTATCAAACTTTTACTTGCATTATTCAAGTTTTTTTTGCTGAAGGTAAATCATTTATTTAGGTGCTAAATAACATTGAACTGAACATGGGAAGAAATATCACATATACTCATGTAATTCTGGCTTCTTGCTCATCCCTGATCAACCATTAGTCATGCTTTCAATTGCCTTGGATCTAAGCTCTGCAATTCCTTCCCAATAGGTGGAATGGTCCTGCTTCATTTGACTGAGATGAGAAAATCCTACCCAAGATCAATGGAATTTCCAATGTCTGCCCCTTGTCCGCTCCGATTCCATGGCTGGTGAATATCTCTCCGCTACTGTCTCTTGCTTTATTCCTTCAGGACACTCTGCAAACCTGTCTCTTTGATCATGATATTGATCATGTGACCGCAAGTGTCCTTATTTAGCTCAGTGACATGTTTTGTTTTATGATGCTCATGCAAAGAGTCTGTGGGATGCTTTATTACATTTAAATGTACTCTAAGTTATTTTGAGAGAGAATTTGGCTGATTTGTTGATATTTCCTAGCACAGGGGGACAGCCATGACAATCTAGTGTTTCTACCATTTCTCTACTTGAAATCAGTTCAATTAACCAAGACCTGAGATGCACGATGAGATCACCTTGATCATTCATGAGTCATTAACACACCTGATAACCTGTTTAAACAATGAGCTGGGGGAACTCATGCAAGCTTTTAAAATGTGAAATTACTATGTATTTCATTTGCCCAGTAAGAAGTCTCATAACACCAGGATAAAGTCCAACAGGTTTATTTGGTAGCACAAGTCACAAGCTTTCGGAGCACTGCCTCTTCATCAGGTGAGTGGGAGTTGTGTTTACAAACAGGGCATATATAGACAAACTCAATTTACAAGGTAATGGTTGGAATGCGAGTCTTTACAGGTAATCAAGTTTAAAGGTATAGACAATGTGAGTAGAGAGAGGGTTAAGCACAGGTTAAAGGGATGTGTATTATCTCCAGCCAGGACAGTTAGTGAGATTTTGCAAGCCCAGGCAAGTCGTGGGGGTTACAGATAGTGTGACATGAACCCAAGATCCCAGTTGAGGCCGTTCTCATGTATGCAGAACTTGGCTATCAGTTTCTGCTCAGCGATTCTGTGTTGTCGTGTGTCATGAAGACCTCTTTGGAGACTGCTTACTTGAAGATCAAAGGCTGAATGCCCGTGACTGCTGAAGTGTTCGCCAACAGGAAGGGAACAGTGTTGTGTGGTGATTGTCGAGTGATGTCCATTCATCTGTTGTCGTAGTGTCTGCAAGGTCTGCCCAATATACCATGCCTTGGGGCATCCTTTCCTGCAGCGTATCGGGTAGACAACATTGGTCGATTTGCAAGAGCATGTACCGTATACTTGGTGGATGGTGTTCTCATGTGAAATGATGGGATCCATGTCAATGATCTGGCATTTCTTCCAGAGGTTGCTGTGGGAGAGTTGTGTGGTGTCATGGTCTCTGTTCTCCTGAAGGCTGGGTAGTTTGCTATGGACAATGGTCTGTTTGAGGTTGTGCGGTTGTTTGAAGGCAAGAAGTGGGGGTGTGGGGATAGCCTCAGCGAGATGTTTGTCTTCATCAATGACATATTGAAGGCTCCAGAGAAGATGCCATAGCTTCTCTGCTCTGGGAAAGTACTGGACAATGAAGGGTACTTTGTTCGCCATGTTCTGTGTTTGTCTTCTGAGGAGACCGGTGCAGTTTTTCGCTGTGACGCGTTGGAACTGGCGATCGACGAGTTGATCGCTATATCCTGTTCTTAAGAACATAAGAACATAAGAAATAGGAGCAGGAGTAGGCCATCTGGCCCTTCGAGCCTGCCCCGCCATTCAATAAGATCATGGCTGATCTGTCGTGGCCCTTATGAGGGCATCTTTCAGCATCTGGAAGTGTCTGTTGCGATTCTCCTCATCTGAGCAAAGCCTGTGTATATGGAGGCCTTGTCCGTAGGGGATGGCTTCTTTAATGTGTTGAGGGTGGAAGCTGGAGAAGTGGAGCATCGTGAGGTTATCCATGGGCTTGCCATACAGTGAAGTGCTGAGGTGACTGTCCTTGATTGAGATGCATGTGTCCAAGAATGCAACCAATTCCGGAGAGTAGTCCGTGGTGAGTCTGATAGTGGGATGGAACTTGTTGATGTCATCATCTAGTTGTTTCAGTGATTGTTCGCCATGAGTCTAAAGGAAGAAAATGTCATCGATGTATCTAGTGTATGCCATCGGTTGAAGGACCTGTGCAGTGAAGAGGTCTTGTTCGAACCTATGCATGAAGTTGTTGGCATGTTGAGGTGCAAGTTTGGTCTCCATGGTGTTTTGTTTGCCTACAGAGATAAAATTATTGGAAACTTGTATCCAATGACAATCATTTATGCAGAAACTATATTTTGTTGAATAATTTAGCCAATTTCTGCTTATTTAAATCTTTCTCACCTTAACTTAGTTGGTTTTGCAGGTCAAACATTTGTTGTGCTGAAGCGCAAGTAAATTTGAGGAACTGTTAGAAATGAGCGCTGCCACTTTGACGCATTTAAGAAAAAGAACGAGTCCGAAATGTGATCAGATGAAACCAAAAGATATGCTAAGGTTCAATATAAAGCTGTTAATATTTCTGAAGCTCTTATATTGATTATCTGAGGACTTCTTAACTCTTAAAGGCTGCAATGGCAAACATCACCACGTTTGTTATTTTAATACTTTATTTGTAAAAAATATCAAAAATTAGTACCTTTTTGATAGGTTATACAGGTTACCATAATGCGAGTTTATAACATCTAAACCCGAGCAATCCATTGACAATCTTTATATTAAAAATCAGACTGAGTACTCATAAGGACATCTCAGGGCCCAATTTTACCATTGCGTCGTGCCTGTTTTCAGAAATGTGGTAAAATTAGGTGTGAGGCCATTAACGCATTCCGTACCCATGTCCACGTGGATGCCCACATTACCAAGGCCCGAAAATGGCTGCGGTCCAATTCACGCCTGAAACAGATGCAATGGTGATTTAAATGCACTTGCATGTATTTAAATTGAATGAATGAATTGCCTACCCAATTTTATCAGCACATCCCCCTTTACCATGGAATTCGTGCATTCAGATTCGGTGCAAACTAAACATACTCGGCAAAGGTGTGTTTCGGGTGCTCCAGCTCCTGAAGAGGTAAGTTCAAAGCTTCCAGCGGCTCTCTGACTCAGATCGGTGGTACAGGGGGTGGAGAGAGGGAGGAAGGCCAGATCATTCTTTGGTGAGGGAAAGGGAGGAGGATGTGGGTCAGATGTCCCTCTGGTGCATGGGATGGGGGGGGCCCACTGCCACTCTGTGGGGCGGGAAAAGGGGCAGGGGGTCGCAATCAGTCTGGGTAGTGGGGAGGTCGATGGATAAGGGGGAAGTTATGTTGGAGGGGTGAGGGTGATGTCTGTGAGGGCCTTCGCTCCTGGGCTGTTTTATTCACTTTTTGTGACCCAGGAGCGATGTGACAGTGGCGTGATTTTCAATTTTCTTTTCTAACTGCACATGCACAATTCAGAGCTCCAATCATTCCGGGCATGCTAAGCCCCGCCCACAGCACGATTCAGACTTGTGATTTTTTTTTCAGGCTGAGTGCGTGTGGGGGCGCCTGACAGCAGATTTCCATGTCGGATCTGAATTGCGCCCAGATTCAGCACTTAGAATCAAAATGGTAAAATCGGGACCCTCAAGTACTTTAAAAGTCTATTACACCTGTGATGGATATCTAGTTCAAACTCTGTTAATATTTTAGAGGTAATTCTGGGAAGATTGTTATTGTGAAGGTAAGATGCAAGACTTCTTGAGAAAGTGAGAGGGCATGGATTCCAAGGGGCTGTTGCCTTGTGGATCCTTGCTTGCCTGCAGAAGACAGAGAGTGGTTGTGGATGGGTCTTCTTCTGCATGGAGGTCAGTCACCAGTGGAGTGCCCCAGGGATCTGTTCTGGGACCCTTGCTGTTTATAATTTTCATAAATGACCTGGATGAGAAAATGGAGGGATGGGTTGGTAAGTTTGCTGACGACGCGAAGGTTGGTGGTGTTGTGGATAGTCTGGAGGGATGTCAGAAGTTGCAGCGTGACATAGATAGGATGCAAGACTGGGCGGAGAAGTGGCAGATGGACTTCAACCTGGATAAATGTGTAGTGGTCCATTTTGGCAGGTCCAATAGGATGAAGGAGTATAATGTCAAGGTTACAACTCTTAGCAGTGTAGAAGATCAGAAGGACCTTGGGGTCCGGGTCCATAGGACTCTTAAATCGGCCTCGCAGGTGGAGGATGTGGTCAAGAAGGCATGTGGTGTACTAGCCTTCATCAATCGAAGAACTGAGTTTAGGAGTCAGGAGATAATGCTGCAGCTTTATAAGACCCTAGTCAGACCCTACTTGGAGTACTATGCGCAGTTCTGGTTGCCTCATTACAAAAAAGATGTGGAAGCTATTGAAAGGGTGCACAGGAGATTTACAAGGATGTTGCCTGGATTGGGTGGCATGCCTTATGAGGATAGGTTGAAGGAGCTCGGTCTTTCTTCCCTGGAGAGATGAAGGATGAGAGGTGACCTGATAGAGATTTATAAGATGTTGAGAAGTATAGATCAGGTGGATTCTCAGATATTTCCCCAGACTGAAATGGTCGCTACGAGAGGACACAGGTTCAAGGTGCTGGGGAGTTGGTACAGAGGAGATGTCAGGGGTAAGTTTTTCACTCAGAGGGTGATGGGTGAATGGAATTGGCTGGTGGTGGTGGAGGCGAACTCGTTGGAGTCCTTTAAGAGTCTTCTGGATGAGTACATGGGATTTAATGGGATTGAGGGTTATAGGTAGGCCTAGTAGGTAGGGAGGGATATGATCAGCGCAACTTGTGGGCCGAAGGGCCTGGTTGTGCTGTGCTATTCTATGTTCTATAACTAAAATATTGGTCTTCAGAGATTTTCAGAACATCCAAATAAAAAGGCAGTTTGCACGAGGTTACTCATGACTGTTTAATAAAGACAGAATAGAAGAGAAGGAGACACAAAAGAGCAGATGTGCTTACTTAGCTGGAGAACTGGGACAAAGTTTTCTCAAAATAAACTCTAAGTGCAAAACAGAAGAAAAAGTAGGAGGTTATTCGCTTGGCTTTTCAGCGAGGTTAAGTCATGATCATTTATGGCACTCAGTGCATTACAGAAAGTATACTGTGAATCTTGTCAGGGAGAGGGAAGGGGCAGTAGAGTCTCAGCATGCCTGTGAGGCTGGCTGCTGAGCTCTGGGGGCGCCACTGCACAGGTGCCCCAATCTCCAGTATACTCTACTTTTGAGTGGTTTTTGAGGAGATTCAGAGGCTAAATATTCAAAAGTGAAGAGGTGAAATCCCTCATTAGGAAGATAGAGGGGTGAATTTTCCTGTCATGCCATCATGGAGTGGGTGAAGGCCGGAGCATGGAAAATCCTTTCATCCTAGGGCAGGATTTTATGATTTTGGGATAAGCACAGTCATAAATTCTCACCCAGAGATTTAATGAGATATTGTGACTCAGTGGTCCCTGATATCTTTGTGGGCTGCTGAGAAACCTATGGGATCAGCCTTGATCACATCTGCCATTCAATGTGCAGTGTGGAATGATTGACAACAGTTTGCCTGTTAATTTATATTTACACCATATTCATTCTGAATGTTAGAATATAAGATAGATTTGCAAATTGTTTTATATTTCTGACTTCGTAGACTCTATTTGTTTTCTAAAACCATGGAATCTTGTGGCTTTATTCTCCGACAGGATAACTGGGATTTTAAACTCTGTCTAAGGTTGAAGAAGAAGTTACTGGTCCCTAATTGGATTGTAACACGCCTTCACTGAAAAATTAAGAAAATATTATTTCCAAAGGAAGTGTAATCTGCTACATTTTTTCTTTCAAAAATAGTCTCATTTAATGGTTTCACCCTGCTGATATGCTTATGATTATTTGGCTAAAATTAAGTACATTCCAACTGCTCGTCTCAGTATCCCCCAAGGAGACCATGTGACTTTCTAACTTGATGCCTACAGTCAATGTCACTCAGTTAACAGCAGATTTTAAGCTGATATGATGCACTGCTGAGACATGAACAACAATTCTGTTGATGGAACTATTACCAACCATAGCAGGTAGATTTGGGTGACAAGTAGCCATGGAATGAGTCCTGTGGCTATTTGACTAAGAAGTCATCTACATAGCCACACAGATTCCAAGTTGTGGATAGTAAGGTGTTAAAGCAGGAAAAAAAATAATGAATCTTTTTTTAAAAAACACAGGTTTGTTCAAGGCCAGCAAATCAGCTGTTATTATTGTTTTTAAAAAGTAACATTCAAGCCTTTGGGAGGTTGAATATTGATGGTAAGAAATCACTAAAATGTTGTTTTGCAAAGTGAAACAGTAATCACCTCATGCCTTAAAGCTTCCTTATGATATTTATCCTTCTGACCTATCTGTAAATGATTGAAAGTGGAACCTCAATATCTATCACCACTGAGTACGAATCTGGCACAACAGATGGAGCTTTGTGCTCATGTTGGGGATCCCAGTGACAGGCCCAAAAGTGGGGCAGGAAGAAGGGGGAATTGGTGTGTGAACTCAAAGCTGTATTTTACAAGCAACTAATTGTTGCCAAGGTGGTCATCCCTATTAAGGATGTTCTGCCTCCCACCGGGAGATGCTATTCAACTGGATGGCTGGCAGCACTACATCAAGTGGTCACCATTGCTGGGAGTTCACCTAGAAGAAGAGGCACCACCGTCTCTGTGGGCACTGAGGCCAGTGAGGCAAGTCCTAGTGCAGGGTGGGGCGATCTGTGGATTTGGTGAGAGCAGGGAATTCTGTTATCAAGAGAGCAGCCATTGTTACATCTGTGGATCAATAATCCTGAATGCCCCCTTCTCTCCAAGGCTTATGGGAAGCTGCTTTGTTTTATATGGCAGTTTCTCCATGTGCTGGAGAGCTCAAACACTACTGGTACAATGCCAGCAATGGCAGGAAGAGACTCTTAACCAGTCACTCAAATGGCTCAGAGGATCATCTGCCACCTTCCCTGCCTCAGACAATATACAATGGCAGTCGGAAGTGACAGATGCTCCACACTCCCTTTCCCTTTTGTCACCATTCTATGAGCCTCCTCGCTTTCCAATCTGTCCCCAGAAGACAGGTAAAATTCAGCTCACCCAGACAACTGATTATCTCTTCTAGCTGTTAACAGTTTTGGCAATACAGCAACAGTTGTTGGGTTATATATGGGATGACATGTGGCAACGGTTCTCTTTAATTTGGTGGTGGAAATGCCCCTATGCATAAAATGCCCCTATGCCCCAGATATGTTGAAAATTCTTGATGGCTGAATTATTGACTTGCAGATGATAAAATGGCAACACCCTGCTGTATTTTGTTTTTGTTATGAACACCCTTTCATCTATGAAAGATAATGGGTACGCAGCAAAAAATCCATTGAGGTGGGGTGGCTTCATTTACTGATGGCTCTGAAGGCTGTTCCTCGGGTGGCAGGTTCTGCCTTCAAGTGCCATACGTTTAACTGTCAAGTGACATTGTGGGTTCTGTTTTCAGTATTGGCACCGATCATCAAGGTGCTGTAGCCACCAGTTGCTATGATTGAGCATGCCAGTGGTACCGCATATCACCGTTCCTTCTTTCATGGGCTCGTGACTCCCGGGTGTGCTAGTCGATGCTTTGGACCTACATGTTACACTTGCAAGAATCCTTGAAGCACAGGTTTGGGTGACCCACTATTATCAGCTTCCAGCTTCCCTAGCCTACAGAAGTTCTTCGGGTATTCCCTGCAGGAGTAACCAATTCTTCTTCTTAACAGACAAATCTGATCAAGTGAGTTTGGCGCACAACTCTGAGTGTGCATGTTTAACACTTTTTGCCCCAATTCTCCTTGAAGTATGTTGTATCACTAGATGCTGTATCCTGAAGGTTAAATAGTAAAACCTATGCTTCCCTGCATTAAAGGAAACTAAGCTTAGTCAGCTTGAGAATTATCTACTCAGGATCATGACCACTGAAATAATGTCAAGAGGCGATTAGATTTGTCTCGATTTAATTCTGATATGGAATATTATATCCGTTGCATACTATATAATTTCTTCCTGCCTTTCAGAATGAATAGCCTGTTGTGTCTTCATTAATTACAATTAACTATCTCTCCATAATGAAAAATGCTACAATATATTACAAATATTGTACCCATGATACGTACTGTCAAATGTGAAATGGAATGTCATGTTTATGAAAAAAGGTACATTAATCAGTGCAGCATGGTACATTGCTCAGTTGCAAAACCTGACTTTTCATTTTAAAGTTAGCAATTTCAGAGTAAAAAGATAGCATTGGTGGGAGGTTCTTTTAATCCATCAATAGGAACAATTGTTGTCCATTGTCTTTTTCTGTATGTTTTTCTTTCTGACATATCTCTCTCTGCATTTTGCACTGTTTATTCTGTATGCTATGCATTTGCTGATGGTTGCGAAGGCCAATCAGCATCCACTGAACAAAATCTCACTGCCTCCAGAGACTTAAAGCACAAGACTCACTTTAAATCAGACAAAATGTTCAAATGTCCGAATTGGGGGGGATTTTCTGATGCTTCCCACCAGTGGCAGGATGGGTGAGCCATACAAAATGGCATTGCTGGGAGTGAAAGATCCCATCGGTGACCAATGATGAGCTGTTTCTGCAGCCAGAAACCATGCCCATGGTTGGGGGCGGGGTGGGGGGTGGGTGGTTGGTGACAGGGAACAGGGGTTTGGGGGGGAGGGGTGGTGTCAGAAAATCTCACCTGTACACTACATCCAATTTAGTCAGTAAACAAAATGGTAAATGTAAAATAAGGCACTTTATTTACTTTCCTCCATGTGTAGCTTTTCTAAATTAATATTTTCTTTTGGTCTCATTTCAAGACACCTTAAGCTGGAAGTGGACCGATGTTTACACAATATAAATTCAAAAGAATGATTGAACTCAGAAATGCATTTCTATTTTTTTTAACAAAAAACATTGATCTGGAATCACTGTATGTAGCTAAGGAGGTGATGGAATTCAATGACAAAGTGAAGTCAAGATATGTAAGCTTCTTGGCCCTTCTGCAGGCAAGTTATGTCTAAGTCAGGTTTGTTTGAAGAGCTACAAGGGCTATGCAGCGGTGTTTGAAGGACACTTTGTATGGTTTTGCCAAATTAAGATAATTAAGATCAGGTTGGACATTTGATAGAGATAACCTTTGGTCCTGTCCTTCAGATGGCCAGCTGTTTGGATATTTGACAAGAACACAATGATGTAACTGTTTATGTATTAATTAGCTGCAAATTAGAACTATTTATCTGTCATGTTTGCAAGATATAAATCATCTTTCACAAATATATAAAAATTGTGCTATCTGCTAATGAAAAGTTACAAATGTTACATGATTATTAATTAACAATGTAAAAGACTTGAGCAACTGCTAGAATATATTTGCTTGAAGCCATGCATGCAGTCTAATATCAGTAACACCTCATTTATTGGCAATACTCCGTGATATGAAGATGGAAGAATTACACGTTGTGTAAACGTACTTTAATTAAATTGAAACTGCTGACAGTGGAATATTTTTAAACTACGGTTCAGATGAAATTCAGCTTCTCCACACATTTATTTGTAGACTCTGCAACATGAAAACAGGCCATTCAGACTAAGTAATCTAGTTGGTGTTTATTCTCCAAATAGACGTCGTAATATTTAACTAGTCTAGCTTCCATGCCCCCCTTTCTTCATCCAGCAATCAAATTTACATGGTGTCAGCTTGATCGGATTATCAAGAAACAGATCACCAATTCGTAAACAAATGCTTTTGCAAATCTTGATACATCAGCCTACCAATAACCATTTTGAGTTATATGTCAGGCTACAGGCAAGCACAAAGTCATCTATTGCACAGTCTTTTGTAGCTACTATTTATCAGAGAACTGGTACCTGAGCCAATAGCAACCATCAGTTGTTCATTGTAGATTTGCTGCATCTCTTTGCATATAGATACATCTCTATGCATGCCTGCAGCAATGTTAATCTATGGGGTTGGTGCTATAAAATGGTTCAAGACAGCAAACTTGTTAACAAGCAGCACCTTGAACATCAAACAAATGATTGGGTTGAGTTGGCCATCACTTGTCCGCAGGTTCAAGTCTGCACATAGGATTCTATTTCCCTTCATTTTTACTGGCCATTTAAACCTTTGTGTCTTTTGTTACAGTTGAGATGCCTTTTAAAGCTTTATAAAAAAAATCTTAATTTTTATGTTCTCTTCTGGAAATCACTTTTAATCATTCCAATCTATTAAACTTCCTATATCTACTGCCCTATAATTTGGGGTTTGCACTCATTTTCAATAATTTGGAACTGACCTAGGCCTGAAATCTAAAAATAAACCCCAAATCAATCAGCCTAATTCCTCATAAGGGATAGATTTTTCTGTATAAAAGGGCTTTGTGCAAACGTGTTACATCTGCAAGTCCGATTCTCAATCACATAGAACAGCCATCTGCTGATTTATTCAAATATCAAGTACACTACTTACTCTTTTCACATATTTCTTTATAGACTATTACAATATGAATTTGAAGTGTGACAGATTTCACCAATGCTGATAAAGTCCTGAAGTTGATCTTTAACTTCTATCACTTTGGATCCAGATAATTTCAGGCACCAAAGCTAAGAACAATGTTTGTATGGTCAACGTCAAAGGAGCCCTCACAGTACAGAGGCTGATAAAGATCAAAGTAATACACAACAAGTTTATTGAAAGCTGTTCTCTGTACAGAAGAGAAATTGAAGCTAAACAGCAGCTTGTGAAACACCCCAAATTACATCACCATCAAACCACATGACCAGCTCTTAAAGAAACCATGCAATCAGATAAATATATAACAATTCTGTTTTTCTATTCTTACTACATATAAGGGCACAAGTTTAAAGTGCAAGGGGCAAGGTTTAAAGGAGATGTACAAGGTAAGTTTTTTACACAGAGGGTGGCGGGTGCCTGGAACTCGCTGTCGGGGGAGGTAGTGGAAGCAGGTACGAAAGTAACTTTTTAGGGGCATCGGGACAAATACATGTATAGGATGGGAATGGAGGGATATAGGCCCCGGAAGAATAGGAAGTTTTAGTTCAGTTGGGCAGCATGGTTGGTGCAGGCTTGGAGGGCTGAAGGACCTGTTCCTGTGCTGTGATGTTCTTTGTTCTTTGTTACAGAAGTGAATACCTTCACACTTGCCACGTTATGCTCCATTGCCACCTTGTTGCATGCTTGCTGCCTTTGTGAACTGCATACCCACAGTACGGTTAAATAAGAGATTCCTGGATTTTATTGCAGTGACAAAGAAGGAATGGAAATCTGGCCTGAATTCTCCAATCTCGCCTACAGATGGGAATCTCAGGTCCCGCTACAGCGAATGTAGAGTTGGCTGACTGCTAAATTCTCCATTCCTGCTGGCAGTGATGGCAGGGTGTTATCGGCCAGAGAATTTCAGCCATCGTTTCAAGTCAGTATCTTATGCGACTTGAAAGGAAAATTGTATGTGATGCCCTTTTCATGCATTGGTTGCCTTTGTCCTTCTAGGTGGTGAAGATTGCCTTTTTTGAGAGCTGCTGTCAAAGCAGCCTTGGAAGGTACACCTTGTAGATGGATCATGCTGCATTCATGTTGTACTGGGGGTAGATGTGGTGTTGATTTTTCCTGGAGACTGTCAATGATCTTTAATATTGTTGGAGCTCCACTCTTCCAGGCAACTGATGAATTTTTAATCATACTCCTGACTTGGTGCTTTGTAGGCTTTGGGGAGTCAGGTGGTGAGTTGAATGCCTAACATCCTGCCTGTTCTTGTAGCTGCAGTACTTTTGTCATTAGTCCAGTAAAATATCTAATCAACAGAGATGCCTAGGTTATTGATGGTGGAAGTTTGATGTTAGTAATGCTGTTCAATGTTGAGGGGACATGTCTAGTCTCTCCCTTGTTGCAGATGGTCATTGTATTGCATTTGTGCATTGTGAATGTTACCTGACATTTATCAGCTCAAATTTTAATGTTATCCCAAGGCCTTGCTTTATGCAGATGTGGACTGCTTCATTATCTAAAGAACCAAAATCGAATCTGAACACTGTGTAATCATCAGCAAACGCCCTCATGTCTGCACCTATGATGAGGTGAATGAAGTTGATTGATGATACAGGTAAAGGTGTTGGGCCTAGGACAATGCCCTGATAAACACGCCCAAAAAAACAGATCTGGGAACTCGCCCATTTTCACTCCTGTCCAACACTTAGAAAAATACTTGTGAAATTGGGGCAGCACGCTGGCACAGTGATTAGCACTGCTACTTCACAGCACCAGTGACCCGGGTTCAATTCCTGGCTTGGGTCACTGTCTGTGTGGAGTTTGCATGTTCCCCGTCTCTGTGTGGGTTTCTTTCAGGTGCCCTAAAAGATGCACTTGTTAGATACATCCACCTGAACAGGCACTGAAGTGTGGCGACTGGGGGAATTTCACAGTAACTTCACTGCAGTGTTAATGTAGGCCTTAATTGTGACTAATAAATGAATGTTAAAGCAAGTCACGTGGGTTTGGACCTAAAACTAGCCCTGCATCTGGTTCCTGACCCCTGATTAAAAATTCAGCCCATTAACACTGATTCACTCTCTTCAGATGCTGCTGGAACTGCTGAATATTTCCAGCACGTAATGCTTTTTTTTCAGGTTTCCAGCATTTGCAGTATTTTGCTAATGTGTTGTGTGGATGTGTTGTCCCTTGCAATTATTAATTGGTTGATGATTAGAAAATTATAATTTATCTGAATGGCAAAGTTCCAATAATAGCAAACAGTAATCTTAACTGGTTTAGGCATGACACCTGATCTGAAAGTTGCATCATTTGAGTTTCTTTTACTTATCAGCATTAGGATTTATAATGTTCACTCAAAATTCTGTTATTATGTTGGGCGGGATGCTCTGATCTCGTCCGTACCTGCCCCAGCGCCAGTGAGAATTGAGGATTTGATGCCGAATCAGAAATCGGTTCACTGCAGCTGTGGACAAGGCCACAATCTTTCAGGAGTTACGTTTACCTCACCATATTTGGTCATTGTCCTCTTAAAGTTGTATCATCTAAGCAAGCAATGGGTGAGTGACACCACAGATCTCATATTTAAACAAATCCTTTCTTTTTCCCTTTCTCTCTTTCTGTCTCATTTTCCTGTCTTTCTCTCTCTCTGTCTATCTTTCTCTTTTTCTTTTTTTCTCACTCTACCTCTTTCTATTTTCTCTTTTTCTTATTGAGCGCTCATCGCTTATGGATTTAAATATTCCCCTTATCCTTGATAGAGAAGTATGTTAACGGGTTCGCGGTTATGATATTTCTTGAGGTGCCTTGTTTCCCCTGTGAGCACTGAGATTAACTGATAACCAAGAACAATGCATTCCATTTCTTTCGCAAGGGTATTGATACTGTCTGTGACATCATTACCTCAGGTATATAGTGAAATAATCTGCAGTTGATTACAGAAATATTATAGCTTAATTAATTAAATATTATTTGCGTTTCTCTATCCTTGCTTAAGCAGTGCTCCTTGTGGATTAGAACATAATTAAATCTTTAATGAGAAATGTGTTGAATGAAAGGTGACAGGAAAGAGTAAAATATAAAAGCCTCAGTATGATGAGTGCTTTTTGGCACTTAAGTCCCACCCAGAAGGTCACGGGCTTGAGCTCTAAGGTTACCTGTCATTCCAATTCATTTTCACTGGTTGACTGAGCTTTGTCAGTTGTCAGCTGTGATATTGGATGAATCATCACATGCAGTAAAGGTCCTGACATGGACTGTTTTGTGTTGCTTGACCTGTGACTCCTGCTGGCTGACCACCTGGAGAGATTTGTAATAAAGACCATCTAGCTTTCCCAGGAGGAGAAAGATGCACATCGCAAAGGGCACCTTTTGGAAGAAAATGAGTTCATATTGCAACAGCAAAATAGAATGCAAGTAATGCTGAACAAGAGGCTTCTGATAACTTGTGGTGACTAATAGTTGTTTGAGGCAATATTGTACAGAGATTTATTCTTGGAAATGGCACTGCTAAACCAATTAGATTCACTCTCAAAATCACAAGCTTGATTGTAACATCATGAGATTTAATGTATGAAATAAGTTAATAAGATTACATTGTTTCTTTTACTTGACAAGGGAATAAGGCTTAGAATCACAGAATCACAGAGTTATTACAGAGCAGAATTGAGAGGCCACTTGACCCATTGTGTCTGAACCAGTTCTCTTAATAAGCAATTCACCTTGTGCCAGTCTTCCACCTTCTCCCATGCATAACACTGCACATCCTTTCTTTTCAGGTAACAGTCTAATTCTCTTTTGAATATTACAATTGAACCAGCCTCCCCTGCATTCTAGGCATGCATTCCAGACCTTAAACACTCGATGTGTGAAACTGTTTTACTTTGTGCTTTTTTTACTCCTTTTGCCAATTTCTTCAAACTTGTGCCATCTCATTCTTGATCTGTTTACTAGTCAGAACAATTTTTCCCCAACTCCAGAAAATGTGTTGCCTGTACTTCTGAGTTGTGTGATTCTTGAAATACTCTATTCTTCCAAACATATTGCTATGATTAACATTGGAGGAATTTAGTATGTTACATTTGTAGATTGAATATTGTGAATAAAAAAATGCTGACTGCAATTTCAACTCCGTAATACAATCTACGTAAAAAGTCTGACAACACCAGGTTTTAGTCCAACCGATTTATTTGATAATACTCACAAGCTTTCGAGGGGACTGCCTCTTCGTCAGGTGCCTCTTCATTCACCTGACGAAGAGGCAGTCCCCTCGAAAGCTTGTGAGTATTATCAAATAAATCGGTTGGACTAAAACCTGGTGTTGTCAGACTTTTTACTGTGTTTACGCCAGTCCAATGCCGGCATTCCCACATCATACAATCTACGTGGCAGACATTGGTAGAACAATTCTTTGCATTTTGATCTCTTATGTTCATATGCATATGCAATTTGTATCACAACAAATGTTTCATATTGCCAACAAAACATGGTCAGCTGTGGTGGATTGAACCTACAATATTAGTAACAGCATCATCATCCTCACGCTACTTCCATTTTTTATTGTAGTTTTCAACAATTTCTTCAACATTCTGTGATTATAACATCTTTCCCCCTGTCCCTCCCTGTCTTTCTGTCCTTCACTACTTATTACCTTCAAAATTTGAAGATTATTTCTGATTAGGATTCAGGGTAAATCCAAACTGGTGTTCTGTTAAGACTAAACTTTGCTCCATTGATTAATATGTCAAGGTGCTTCTATAGATAATATCAACACAGGACACTTTTGTCTATTTGTCCTCTGAATCATGTCAATGTTGAAGGTGTAAGAAATATCAAGTAATTTTAATGCATTCTTCATAAGGCTGCTTTACCACAGTCTTGATTTTAATAACATCATATTCAATTTAAGTTTCATATATCCAATGTTTAGTTTTAAGGGTTTGGCATGCCCAGTGGACAAAGGCTGTAATCAAAGTGTTAACTAACCACCGCTTGAAATGTATTGGATTCGGCACAGTTTAAACCAGCGCGGTAGCACAGTGGTTAGCACTGCTGCTTCACAGCTCCAGGGACCTGGGTTCGATTCCTGCCTCGGGTCGCTGTCTGTGTGGAGTTTGCACATTCTCCTCGTGTCTGCGAGGGTTTCCTCCGGGTGCTTCAGTTTCCTCCCACAGTCCAAAGATGTGCGGGTTAGGTTGATTGGCCATGCTAAGAAATTGCCCCTTAGTGTCCAGGGAGGCATAGGTTAGAGGGATTAGTGGGAATAATACGTAGGGATAGGGGGGTAGGACCTGGGTGGGATTGTGTTCAGTGCAGACTCGATGGGCCGAAGGGCCTCCTTCTGCACTGTAGGGTTCTATGATTCTATGACAATGTTCTTCATGATGTCACTGAAGCAATGGATGAAGACGGCTTTGGTGTCAACACTGAACACATGTTCTAGGGTAACTCTGGAAAGGCAATGGCCTCGTGGCATTATCGCTGGGCTATTAATCCACAAACTCAACATATCTTCTGGGGGCCTGGGTTCAAATCCCACCACAGCAGATTGTGAAATTTGAATTCAACAAAACATATCTGGAATTAAGAATTTACTGATGACCATGAAACATTGTCAATTATTGGAAAAACCCATCTGGTTCAGTAATGTCCTTTAGGGAAGGAAATCTGCCATCCTTACCTGGTCTGGCCTACATGTGACTCCAAAGCCACAGCAATAAGGTTGACCCTCAACTGTCCTCTGAATGAGGGCAATTAGAGGTGAGCAATAAATGCTGGCCAACCTGTGATGCCCATGTTCCATGGATGAATAAAAAAAAATAACATTGGAAGTATTTTGAACTAATTTTCCTTCTATTTTACATGTATCAGAAGAGATTGTTACAGGTTGATATTCAGTAGTTGTCTTCAGTGCGCAGAAGTTAAAAACCTCCATTTTCACTTCTTCAGACCAGCCCTTTTATATCTCCAAGAAAAAAGAAAAGGAACATTCATCTTTATTTCTCATTCAGAGCAATTCTACCCAAACCGACCAGGTATTATTATTCAGCCTAAAAGCTCAATTCACTGGTCATAACTGCCTTTTCATCTTGATGCTTACATCTTTTGCGGATATTATCTTGTCACCAGGAATGCTTTTGTTACTGCAGTGTCATAGTATCAGAGTATTCTGTTGGCAATCTGGATATGTTGGACCAGTTTATGTTTAATTCTGCACAATCTGCCAGTTTCTGAAACATTCATTCTGGGATAGTTTTATCAGGGGGTTCATTGAATTTAAATTTTGACCTATGAAGATAGCCATGTGCTGGATTGAATGTAGGATCATGAAGTTGATAAAACACAATTTAAGGTCAGTATATCATTGAATGAACTGCCTCAAAGTAAACTCATGATGAAATGAGTGAATTAGACATAGTAAAAGATGTTTTGATAAATTAATAGAAATCAACATTCTAATTAGCAATAAACATGCATGGGAATATGTGGCTGAACCTGAAACAGGGCCTTGATGTGAAATTTGAACAGAGCTGCATACAGACACATTTGAAGAGATGCTTTATACTGGGATGTGTGACTTTGCATTTGTTAAATGGACTAGTCATAACTTATGTTTTAACTGCTATCGTTGACTTAAGTACAAAAGCTACTGTAATGTTTATTAAAGCCCCAAATGTTTCTCAGCCTTTTGGCTAAAATCGAGATTGGGTCAAGTACAAGATGGGCTGCAATGCCTTATCTTATCAGCTTGGATCTTGTTTCTCTCTCTTGTGGATTCAATTTGAATTGGTTTTTAGAGCAAGCAAGGAATAGATTTGAATCTGCCCAGACACTGGCTTTGCAACTCGAAGAATGGAGTTAAAAAAATTAATAATTGAAAAGCATCATAAACTCTGGTTTGCAAAGAGATAATCAACATTGAGGATTATAAAGTTTGGAAGAAAATTAATGCTCTATTACTCTGAAACAGTGATGTAATAATTCAAACAAAAAGTTCTCCTCTTGTATACTTTTCTTTTAAATCAAGCCGTCTGCATTTGCTTTATCCATTGTTATCATCACAGTATTATGGGGCTGATGGATAAGAATGGATGAACATTGAAATATAAATTGCAATATTGTTTTTAATGTAAAGTTTAGAGGGCACAGCATAGTTCAAATCATAGCATGGACATGTAAAAATGAGAAATTTGTGTAGTGTCCTTTTTACTAATTTATTAGTTATACAATTAAATTGATGTTCAACAATTCAGTCAAACTGAAGTTTTCTAATATTGTTGACAATATCTAGCATTTTCCAGCAAACATATGAACAACAATTTTTAAATAAAAATACAAATTACTGTGGATTTGTGCGAAATTTAACTGAGAATAATAAAGGTTTTGACATTCAGATTCCAGAACAGTGATTGGAGTAGCAATGAACAACAGCAATGGCAAGTGCACTGAGAGTTGCCAGGGCCCAGGGGAGTAATGATACGGTGGATCTAGGTGGACCTAAGGTGTGGCAGGACAGGGGTGGAGCATAAATGCAGCAGGCCATGATGGAGGAGGAGTGGTGACGGCATGTGGCAGGCTCGGGAAGAGCCTGGGGATGGCCTGGGGATGGGAAAAGACACAGCCTGACCCTGCAAAGAGCTAGGGAGACTAGGTGCAATGAGCCCATGGGATGAGAATGTACGATGCACCTGGATTTGGGAGAGACTAGATGTGGCAGGAATGGGGTGAAAGAATTGATGTGATGGACCCAGGAATTGGGGGGAGGTGGGAGGGAAGGTGTTACGGGGGAGATGGTGGAGAGATGTGGGTGTGGTGGACCCGTGAAGGGGATTGTAGGTATGGCAGGTTAGGGTTGGGTGAGATGGAGATGGGAGGTCAGCGGAAGTAGGAGAATAGATGTGATGGATCCAGCGGGGTGAGTTAAAATCTGTAGGATGCCTGGGGATCCAAAGTTGTGGAGGGACAGGAGCATGGTTGGAGGGTTGGGGAGCAAAGATATACTGGCAGCAGGAGGAGACAGAAGTGTCATGTTGAGTGTAGTGAATCTGTGAGACAGTGAGTTAGTTAGCTCAGGCACTGAATGCCCCTTGCAAAATTCAAACTGAGCGTCGTTGAGCAGATTATTGCTAAGCAAGTGCTGCTTGATAGCACTGTTGATAATCCCTTCAATCATTTTACTGATGATCCAGAGTAGACTGATGGGCAATAATTGGCCAGGTTGCACTTGTCCTTTTGGTGTGCAGGACATACCTGGGCAATTATCATATTTCCAAGTAGGTGCCAGTGTTGTAACTGTATTGGAACAGCTTGGCTTAGAGCACAAGTTCTGGAGTAAAAGTCTTTGATACAATTGGTGGATTATTGTAAGGGCCCATTACCTTTGCAGTATTCAGTGTCTTCAGCCATTTTTTCATATCATGTGGAGTGAATTGAATTGGCTGGAGAATGGTATCTATGACGCTGGACCTTTGGAGGAGGCTAAGATTAATCATCCACTCAGCATTTCAATCTGAAGATTGTTATGAATGCTTCAGCCTTATCTTTTGCAATGATGTGCTGAGCTCCTCCATCATTAAGGATGGGGGTAATTGTGGAACCTCCCCCACCTCCAGTGGATTGTTCAGTTGTCTACCACTATTCATGAGTGGATGTGGCAGGATTGGAGAGTTTAGGTCTGATCTGTTGGTTGTGGAATCGCTTACATTATGTGCTGCTTATGCTTTGGGCTTGCAAGTAGCCCTGTGCTGTAGCTTCACCAGGTTGACACCTCATTTTTAAATATGCCTGGTGTTGCTCCTGGCATGGTCTCCTGCACTCTTCATTGAACCAGGCTTGATCCTCTGACTTGGTGCTAATGTAGAGCCTGGCCACAAGGTCAAAGATCGTTGTTGAGTACAATTCTGCTGCTGATGATGGCCAACACTGCCTCATGGATGTCCAGTCTTAAGTTGCTAGATCTCTTCTATCCCATTTAGCATGGTGGTAGTGCCACACAACACAATGGATATAAAGATGGGAATTTGTCTTCACAAGAACTATGCAGTGGTCACTTCAATTGTCATGGACAGATACATCTATAGCAGGCTGATTACTGAGGATGAGGATGAGGTCAAGTATGTTTTTCTTTTATGCTGGTTCCCTCACCACTTGCCACTGTCCCTGTCTAGCAGTATTGTCATTTAAGACCCAGCCAGATCTATCTGTGCAGTCTGTGCTGGTCCAACTGAGCCACTCTTGGTGATGGACATTGAAGTCCTTCAACCCAAAGTGTATTCTGTGCCTTAGCCACTCTCAGTGCTTCCTCCAAGTGGTATTCAACGTGGAGAAATTTCATCAGCTGAGACTGAGCTGACATCAGCTGAGATATGTGGAAATCAGCAGGAGGTTTTCTTTCCGATGTTTGACTTGATGCCATGATTCTTCATTGGGTCCAGAGTTGTTGCTGAGGTCTCCTAGGACAACTCCCTGCCAACTGTATACAACTATGCTGCCTCCTTTGCTGAGTTGGTTCTGTTGATGGGCCATACCAAAGAATGGTGATGGTGATGTCTGGGACATTATCTGTAAAGTATGATTCCCTGAGTTATAGCAATGTCAGCCTGGTACTTGACTAGGCTGTAAGGCAGCTCTCCCAATTTTAGCACAAGCCCTCATATGTTAGTAAGGGGGAATTTTCAGGGCTGACAGGGCTGGGTTTGCTGTTGTTGCTTCCAGTGCATTGGTTGATGCCACATAGTCTGTCCAGTTGCTTTCCTTTTTATCATCTTTGCAGCGATTCGGTACAACTGGCTGGCTTGCTCGGCTGTTTCAGAGAGTATTTAAGAGTCACGTATTGGCCAGACCAGGTAAATGGCTTTCGAGAACGAAATGGATTCTTACTTCAAGCAACAGTGGTTTCATTGGCATCATTAGACTTTTAATTCCAGATTTTGTTCATCCAGTTTGAATTCTGCTATGGTGAGGAAACACCCTGAGCGTGATTTTCCCCAAAAATATCCAGTGTCCAACGGACAGGAAACTGTTTTTATGAATTTATGACATGCTGTGAAATGCAGAGGCTGTCAGGCAATTCGCGCTAGTCGGGGAGGGGTGGACAGAGCCTAAACGGATCGGTTGACATCCCCCCTCTCCCATGGTCACTGGCCTCCTGTCTGCCAGCCTTGATCACCAACCCCCGCCCCCCAACCGATCTCCGATGGCCGGCCTTGATTTCTGATGGCCAGCCCTCACCTCTGATAGCTGGCCCCTATCCCCAATCACCAGCCCCACCACTAGCCCCCACTCCCCAATGCAGGGTACCCTCCCCCTTTGCTCTCCTGCTACCTCCCCCCATCTGGCTCTGCCCCAAGTATTCCTGCACCCTTGGCACTGCCTGATGTCTGGGCACTGAAAATGTTCCAGGCTGGCAATGCCAGGATGCCAGGCTGGTGCCAACAGTGTCCCAGGCTGGAGTGCCAGGTTGGCGTTGCCCAAGGGACAATGCAACCCCTTACCCCTGACCTCTCGGGGGGCTTCAATGGCCTTCAGTCCCACCAGTGAGGCCATCACATCTGGTCCCTAATGCTGGGGACTGACTGTGACCCCCATTGGCAGGAACCTTCGCCAACAATATCAGAGAGTCAAGTGAGCCTGGACAACATTGTTCGGTGCTCGGTAGATACATTTAAACAACATTATGAATATTTATGCAAAACAAATGGCCGGGAGATTTGCAACCTGCTGGATGCTGGGCAGGAATTTGATTTTTTGACTCATGCTTATATTTCCCGCTCTACTATGCAAGTCAATCAATGTAGAGGGGCAAGAAAATCCTTCCCCCCTGAGGCTGGGAGTGATACACATTTTCTTACAGTCTAATGGTCATTTTCGTTCATTACTCTTCTTTAAAAAAATAAATTTATTGCTTTATTTTGGCTCAGCAAGTTGTTTCTTTTCTTCATATTTTTTATTTGCACCTTTTTTTATTTGCATCCCAAGTATCTTTCTGCAATCTGCTCATGGGCCCCTTAAGTGAAGAAAAGTAGGAATGTGCCCCCCTCATTCCCCCGTTGCAAAAAGGCTGGGCATGGCCAATCTAAACAAGCCAGGTGGTCAGAACAATAACAGGGTTTTTAAAATCTAAGGTTTGTTCTGTGCAGCTCTGAAACCAAGCTTGTGATAAGCCAAAGGATGCCTCAGCCTTACGTGTGTTCAAGTGTATTGTACAGATGTGAAAATTGAACCTTACACTTACTGAAGCAAGAAGAAAACTGCAAGTGTTTGGGTTATGTGTCACAGGCATACATGAATAATTAGAAAATGCTAACTAGTATGGAGGCCTTGAGCTCGGTCATAAAAAGAGAAGTGGCAAGGCTGATGGCAGAAAAAGTCTTCCTATGGAAACAATATTCAGAAGTCACAGAAAGTTGGTGTTACGAATGGCAGTGAATTAAAAAAGATATAATCCCAATGCAAATGCAAATGAAAATGCTTTATGTATTGTGCCAATTTCTGGGATAACATTCACAAACTTTTGCGTTTCACTACATTCTCTCTCTCCATACCTTTTTCAATTTACAGGTTGCTAACCAGTTTTAACAGGAGTGGATTGCACCCACACCAAATCTAGTGTCTTCCCCAGTCATTCAGCCACTATCTTTTTCAATTCACTGCCATATAATATTCTTAGTAGAGTACAAGTGTTAGGTACATTGCAGGAGCTAATGGTTTTAGATGTACAAATTCCTTTGCGACACACAGTTATGGAAATTCAAAGTCCAGACATGTTCAACTTGGTCCGTGCATTCAAAGGCAAATTACTCAAGGTCATCTCCCTGAAGTGCGGACTCTGTTTCCCCTCACAGATGTTGCCTGATTTGTTGTGTATTTTCAAAGTGTTCTGGTTTTATTTCAGATTTCCAGCATCTGAAGTAATTTGCTTTTGTGTTAGTTGCTGGGACCCCATACCCCACCACAGCGAGTGGTGGAATCCAAATAATAGAGTCAGTTATAACTTAGCCTGATTATTGACCTCTATTCACTGTTTTTTTTTCCTCAGTGCAATCACTATCCAATACTGATTACCTTGAGACATTTTAAATGAATATGTATGTAATTGATGGTAAAATGCCAGGGCTTATATTTATTGCATACAATCAGAAAATAATTATTTAGCGGGTGGAACAAATTCACTGGACCAGTCACTAACCCTTCCCAATATGTGTGAAAGAAATTCATGCATTTTACATTCCCATGCAGATTGATGAGACTAGCTTCTCTGTAGAGTTGTATGCTTCTGATAAAATGGAATTTCATGCTACAACACCAATCATGGATAAGTAATAAAGAAGAGCACAGAAACATTATTTTCACAAAACAAATTTTATTGTTGTTGAATGATGCCATTTAAGAAATAGTCTATCATTTGTGGGAATTTATCAACAGCTGTCTGAAAAACCAAATACACCATATCCACAGGTTCACCCTTACCTATTTGACTAGTTACATCCTCAAAAAACTCAGTTTGAGTTTTCATTTTCATAAATCCATGCTGACTTTGTCTAATCCCGTTGATATTTCCTAAACATTCTGTTTTCACATCACAGCATCTTGCCTACTATTGATGTTAGGCTAACCAGTCTGTAATCCCCTGTTTCATCTTCCCTCCTTTTTTAAATAGTGATGTTACATTTGTTGCCCTCCAAATCGCTGGGACTATTCCAGAATCTACAGAGTTTTGGAAGGTGACAATCAATATATCAACTGTTTGCATGGCCACCTTTGTTAGCATCTGGGGATGTAGATTTAGCAGGCCCTGGGCATTTATCAGCTTTCAATCCCATTCATAGAATCCCTACAGTGCAGAAGAAGGCCATCCGGCCCATTGAGTCTGCACCGACCACAATGCCATCCAGACCTACCCCCATGCATTTCTCTAGACAATCCCCCTGACACTAAGAGGCAATATAGCATAGCCACTTCACCTAATCTGCACATCTTTTGGACCGTGGGAGGAAATCAGAGCACTCGGAGGAAACCCACACAGACATGGGGAGAATGTACAAACTCCAGACAGACAGTGATCCAAGCTGGGAATCGAACCCATCTCCCTGGCAGCAGTGCTGACCATTGTGCTGCCCTTCCTTCTTCGGCACTATTTTCCTCCAGCACAACTTTTAACAACTGAACAATTGAGAGTGCTCGGAAGGTGATAAACCATTTGGTGCTTTGTTTTGAGCAGGGGTGTAGTAGAATGGAAGGGTGAAGAGTTTTCTGCCTAAAGTGGCTTCTTCAGCTTCAGGCAATTATTTTACAATTAGTTTTACAATGCTCACACATCTGATAAATTTCCCTTATAACATAATCCCAACAAATGCAAATATATCTGCCCCTTGATCTTTTACTTTGTGTGAACTCTGCGGATAGAATTTTCTCATCTGAGACTAAATCCTGTCGGGGGGATGGGGATGGGGACAGGAGCCGAGGTGTGTTTCCACTGCGGAGGGCACTGGGAATCAACGACGTATCTTCTATTCCTAACCTTATTACTTATGCATCCAGGGGCTGTATTCCATGGTGGAGTGGACCTGATGACATGCATCCTGCCATCATATCTGGGTGCCAGAAGGCACCCAGAATCCTGATTGTCATCACCAATCATTGCAGAGATGTCACGAAGGGGAGATGAAGGCCAAGCACCTAAGTTTAGTGATGCCACCCTGCTCATCCACCACCGTGTTCTCCTGCTGTTATCATGGAGAATTGAGAGTTGGGGGGGTGGTGTGCTGGTGGATCCCATTGGCAGTATGCAAATTTGTTTTATGTTAGCCACCAGCGGGTTTCCTGACCCACCATGCTGAGCGTCATCGCAAAATCCTGCAGAAAATTCATACCAGCGTGAAACCAATTTTTGGACACCATTGAATTCTCCCCCACTTGCCATTGAACCCACTGGTGAGGGCATGGGAGAATTTCACTCTGTGATGTTGGAAAACATACTGCACATCCAAACTACCATGAATAACCGTTCACCTCATCAAGGATTTGAGTTGACGCTTCTTTTGAATTAATTACATTTTTTGAATTCTTCTTTCTCCATCATCAATAACAACACCTCCCAAGTTGCCAAGCAAATTGTTTTCTTCAGAATGAAAAGTGAAAATGAAATTCTCAAACTAAAGCTGCAGCAACAATTATCACAGTTAATGACTACACTGCGTAATCACAATAAAAACATAATTGTGAATGTTCATAAGCTTGCACATCTACACTCTACACTCACCTTTGCTTCATTACTATGCAAAATTTAGTCCTGCCAGAGGAAACAAACTTAGGATAAATCTCTTCAGGAAAACATGTTGATAGTTCTGCTGATAAGAAAGTGTAATTGACAGAAATTTGAAATGGAGAGCATGGAACGATTGTGAGCATTCTGATGTGATGTTGACAGATGATGGTTGCTAAAACTCCAGATACCTCAAGAAATACAAGTACATTGCTTACAATGTTTGTAAAAAAAAAATTCTATCATTGCTGGTAAATGCATAGGAAAAGCAATGGCTACTACTGGCAATCATTTTGTATGTCATCAAACGAGTTATCCTGACCCGTAAACAAGAAACATTATCAATCAGAAACTGTATTTATGTGGCTTTTACTCAATGACGATGGATATTAGGGGTCCTATTTTACCATTTTGATTCTAAGTGCTGGGCGGACTTGAAACTGGGAGTGTTTCAGATCTGACTTCTAGACCCATTCTCAGGCACCCCCATGTGCACTCTGCCTGCAAAATTCCAAATCGCGTTGCACAAGCCTATGGCTGGGGCTTAACCTACCCAAAACCCTGCAGCTCCGATTGGCACTTCCAGCTGTGCACACACAAAAAAAAATGATAGAATAATGCTCCCCTGCCATAATTCTCCACTCACCTGACGAAGGGGCAAACCCCGAAAGATTTATCAAATAAACTGGTTGGGCTTTAACCTGGTGTTGTGAGTCTTCTCACTGTGTTTACCATCTCTCCCAACCAGATAATGCCTCCCCCTGACCCCCACAAACATTGCCCCACCCCTACTGCATTATTGATCCCATTATCCCCCACCCACTCTGCCACCCAGACCAATCATGGCCCCCCCTTCCATCTCATCGATCACAGGCAGAGTAGCAGCAGATCCCCCCTTCCCCCTCACTGGTCATAGGCAGAATGCTAATGGATTCCTCCCTTCTTCCTCACTGATCACAGGCAGAGTGGCAGCGGACCCCTCCAATTCCCCCTCACCGATCACAGGCAGATTGACAGCATACCACCCCCCTCTCCCTTCCACTGATCATAGGCAGAGTGGCAGTGGACACCCCCTTCCCTCTCACTGATCACAGGAAGAGTGGCAGCAAACCCCTCCCTTCCCCCTCACTGACCACAGGCAGAGTGGCAGCGGACATCCTCCTTCCCCCTCACTGATCACAGGCAGAATGGCAGCGGACACCACCCCTTCCTCCTGCAGCCTATCTCAAGCAGACAACCATCGGATGCTTGGCACTTAAATGGCTGTCATGCTTGTTTCAGACACGGTCCCAATCGTGGCCATTTTTGGCCTTTGGTAAAGGGGGAACCAGCATGGAGGTGAGCATAGATTGCACTTCTCGCTTCATGCCTGGCTTTACCAATGTGATGGTAAAATCGGGCCTTAGGAATTAACATTTTACTATACTGCTGTTCATATTAGCTCTGGGCAGATGTCTAAAATCTGTGATTGTTCCCCAAATATTTTTTTTTCTTATTCCATGTCTTCTCAAACATTTATTGCCTGCTTCATATGCAAGAAAAAGCTTTTTTGGCCACTTTGAGACTACATGAACACATACCTATCAGATTTGTAATCAGTAAGTATACTCTGGAAAGCAATTTTGAAACCTAAGACATGCCCATGTTGGTCAAGCAAGACTCAAAAATAATCTGTTTATTTTTGATAATGGAAAAGATTTGTACAGAGAACCAAATTGAGTATTTTGCCAAATAAACACTCAAACCAAGTTTGCTTATGGAGAAAACTTTATGCAATTTTATTGAACATTAGATTGAATATTTGCTGAACAAAATGATATAGAATTTGAGCCAAAGTCTGCTGTCTTCCACAAGTAGCAGCTACATAATATCTTGGAGGAACTTTCTGAATGCATATCAGGCAGAAATTATAGGAAATATATAATTACAAAGCAATAAACAACAAAGCCACTGTCTGCCGTGGGGAATTAATCATATATAAAAGTTATTTTACCATGTATTGTAGGGGAGGGAACTATTTGCATACAAGATGATTTACTGTACTGTGTGTATATATTTATTCATTTTTCATACCTTGTAAGATTATACAAATTTGCTTGACCAATCTACATTTAACACAATTTCATGAACTTGTACAATCACGATATGGCAAGGTAGTTTTTTTTTATTTATCCATTAGTGTCACAAGTAGGCTCACATTAACACTGCAATTAAGTTACTGTGAAATTCCCTCTTCGCCACACTCTAGGGTCTGTTCAGGAACAGTGACGAAGAATTTAGCATGGCCAAAGCACCTAACCAGCACGTCTTTCAAACTGTGGAAGGAAATCAATGCAGACACAGGGGCATTGTTCAAGACTCTGTGCATACAGTCACCCAAGCTGGAAATTGAACGTGGTTCCCTGGCAACAGCACTAATCACTGTCCCGCCAATCCTGCAATGTTAGATGATTAACTCAACACAGAGATGTCAACTTACTGTAGTGTTTAGGTTTGTCCTTTGGGAATGAAATCAGTTAATGGCACTGTGGTGTCATGGCCTCTTTAAGAGGCTTGAAGGCCATGTTATTGGGCCGGACCCAATAGAGAGGCTGTGCAGGAAGCTAGGCCAATCAAGAACAAGGGCGCACATCCTATGTTAGGGAGGAACCTCAGTTGGAGCCAGGAAGTTGAAGAGAGCAGACATGTATTGCAGTTCTGTCTGACCCTTGATTATAAGTATAGAAATATTGTTAAAGATGAATTATAACTTGTAGCCACAATGGGTCACCTCGGAAACTATTATAGGTATCTAGTCGAAATGTAAAGATAAATAATAAGCTGAAATGAGGAATGTATGAAGCAGAATGACAGGTGATTAGCAGGTTGAATTCATGGTAGAACTGAAAATGTGATAGGTATCTTTGTCCTTTTTGGCATGTTGCTTGGTGCTCAGTTAGAACCTTCCTGTTGTTTGTTGGTACAACCTCATCAACCTTTGCAGGGTCAAATAAATAGGTGATTGGAGGATCAAGAAAAGATATTGACGTGGAACTGGGGAAGACCAAAATATGTAAACCAGGCATTTCTACACCGGTCTACCTCCAATTCAACAAGAAACCTTCACTGATTTTAAAGCAAATTTGAGGAGCATTTTTTAGCCTTACATTATTTCATAAAGTGTGCTATTGAACATAATTTTACAAAACAGCATGACCAGGAAGCAGCCTGTTAACATATTTGGAAAGACAAATTAATAATATTTAATAGTTTGATTTGTAAAGTGTATGATTAGCTACGCATGACAAGCGAAATGGTCGGCTGGATTTTAATTCTCGCACCCTGACAGAAACAACAAATTTTCTTTCTTCTCCTTTCGGGTATCTTGAAATCAGTGGATGAATTTTGTCGACAACCTAATTAATTTATGTTAAACAAGGATCCTTTTGCATAAATAGGATCCTCAATGCAAGTTTTATTGTCAGTATCTACCGTGGACAAGCCATTTAATGGAGTCTCAGGGCAGAATTTTCCCAGCACGTCTGGCCAAGTTTCACACGATCCCGCCTGAGGCCAACAGAAAATGTCATTCTCCGAGCTGAGCCCACCGCCCCGGAATCGGGGCAGACATGCCAGTAAAATTCCAGCCTCAGACTCGCAGCGAAGGCTCTCTAAGGAAAGAAACTCCATATTTTAATGGGGCCAGCAAGAGCAAGAGTTCTTCTCTAAAGCCCCAAGATATAGATTGGCTGCAACATCCTTAATGTTTCCAAAACCCTCACAGACCCAAACCTAATGCTCTTGTTTGCTAACAGAAGGGCAGATTCTGGGCTGCCTAATATTTGCCAGCTCAGACCTGATCAGCTGCCTCTGCAAGTCCATCTGGGGTGAGCAGCTCACCATTTCTATTTAACTAATGCCTGGTGCTTAAATTCTATCAGGCAGTGGAAGGCCCAGTTGCCGGTGGGTAAATTAACACTCTTAAGTGCTCAATTAATGATCACTTAAGAGTCGCCTCCCGTTGCTGTGGGGATTTAATGCCATGATGTGGGTATGCCGGCGTTGGACTGGCGTAAACACAGTAAAAAGTCTGACAACACCAGGTTTTAGTCCAACCTATTTATTTGATAATATTCTCACTAGCTTTCGAGGGGACAGCCTCTTCGTCAGGTGAATGGAGAGTTCTGGCCTCAGACAGAGCATATAAAGCACAGACAGTTTAGAGATTACTGATTAAAATGCGAATCCTTACACCTAACCTGCTGTTCAAGACCTGAAGTGGCTGACAATGTGAGTGGTAGGAGCACTGATCACAGTTTAAAGAGATGTGTATTGTCTCCAGACAGTACAGTAAGTGAGGTTTTGCAAACCCAGGCAAGTCACGGGGGTTACAGATAGTGCGACATGAACCCAAGATCCCTGTTGAGACCGTCCTCATGTGTGCGGAACTTGGCTATCAGTCTCTGCTCAGCGACTCTGCGCTGTCGTGTGTCGTGAAGGCCGCCTTGGAGAATGCTTACCCGAAGGTCAGAGGCTGAATGCCCGTGACCACTGAAGTGTTCGCCAACAGGAAGGGAACAGTCTTGCCTGGTGACTGTCGAGCGATGACGACGATGAATGAACATCGCTCGACAGTCACCAGGCAAGACTGTTCCCTTCCTGTTGGCGAACACTTCAGTGGTCACGGGCATTCAGCCTCTGACCTTCGGGTAAGCATTCTCCAAGGCGGCCTTCACGACACACGACAGCGCAGAGTCGCTGAGCAGAGACTGATAGCCAAGTTCCGCACACATGAGGACGGTCTCAACAGGGATCTTGGGTTCATGTCGCACTATCTGTAACCCCCGTGACTTGCCTGGGTTTGCAAAACCTCACTTACTGTACTGTCTGGAGACAATACACATCTCTTTAAACTGTGATCAGTGCTCCTACCACTCACATTGTCAGCCACTTCAGGTCTTGAACAGCAGGTTAGGTGTAAGGATTCGCATTTTAATCAGTAATCTCTAAACTGTCTGTGCTTTATATGCTCTGTCTGAGGCCAGAACTCTCCATTCACCTGACGAAGAGGCTGTCCCCTCGAAAGCTAGTGAGAATATTATCAAATAAATAGGTTGGACTAAAACCTGGTGTTGTCAGACTTTTTACTGGATTTAATGCCAAGCATTCAGCCTGTCACTGTTTGGCCTGGTGGCTGTCGAGGGGAGACGTCTGCCCTTTACAGGCCCCAAGTGCTCATTAAATGGCCCCATCAAGCTCTTCTGACCCCCACATTTCCCGTCCTACTTTGTCCTGCTTAATCTGATCCCAATTCACTCTGCGATTTTGCCATTATTAAAGTCCCAGCCGATGTTATTACTGGACAGTTTGGTCCAAGGATGGAGCTCTGGCTTACTGAATTGAAACTTCTGTTTTTGGAGACAACAGAGCCACAGGACAGCCAATTAACTTCTAACAACATAATAAATCATGTATTATCAATAAAAGAATAACTATAATACACTGCTCCTTCATTCCATCTATACCTTTGTAGATGTACTCAAATTTGCAATGATTACACAAGTAACAAGATATATCTCACATTTGAAACCAACAACCAAAATGTGGGCAGACATACCTCACACTGAAACCAAGTGGCAGATTCCACCCCTTCTGTGTTGGATTTCTCATCAAATCCCTCCAGATGCTTGTCACACTGCGAGCTAACTGATATCACTGAACATTGACTTTTACATGAGTGCTTTAAAATTCCGCTCTTGAAAATATGTCTTGGAATTTTGTCCCAAACAGTACATTTTCTTGGATGACTTCACCGGGGATCCACACCCAGGATTTCAATATCTCCTTTCAGTATTCCTCTGCCTTTTATTTCTACATGCACTCAAGCTTCTGCACAATCTCTCATGTACTCAGCATGACAAAATAAGACAATTGCTCCACAAAGATTGGCCGAATAGTGGATAGCGTAGAGGATAGCGATAATCTCCAAAACAATACCAATGGGTTCATGGAGTAGGCAATAAAGTGCAGATAGATTTTAACTTAGAGAGGTGCGAGGTAATGCATTTAGTCAGGTCAGATGGTTATATGTAACATACAATAAATGGGCATATACTAAGAGGGGTTGATGAAGTGAGAGATCTTGGTGGACAAGTACGCAGGTCCATTAGGCAGCAGTTTAGGTAGATAAGGTTGTAAAGAAGGCATGTGGAATGTTCTCCTTCATTGGCACGGGTATAAAATATAAAAGTAAGGATATAATGTCAGTGTTGCATAATAAACTGGTGAGGCCATGTCTGGAGTATTGTGTGCTGTTCTAGTCACCATATTATAGGAAGGATGGAATTACTTTGGAAAGAGTGTAGAGAAGGTTAAAAACAATGTTGCCAGGACTAGAAAAGTATAGCTATGAGCAGACATTGAATATGTTAGGGTTACTTTACTTGGAAAAGAGAAGCCAGAGGGGGTGACTTGACATAGGTGTATAAAATAATGAGGGGAAGAAATAAAGTGAACATGATAAAATTTGTTTCCCTTGGTAGAGATTTCTAGAACCAAGGAAGAGAGATCAAAGATAAATAGCAGTAGGTATGGAGGGGATATGAGGAAGAACTTTTATAGAGTGTGGTGGATGTCTAGAATTCACTGCCCAAGTTGGTAGTGGACACAGAGACTCCAAACACTTTAAAGTACCTAGATTTGCAGCTAAAGTGCTGTAAGCTATAGGTCTATGGGCTGGGTGCAGGAAGGTAGGATTGAAAAAGGTACCAGTGTGCCCTCAGGCTAGCATGAACAGGATGAACAAAATAGCCTCCTTCTGTGCTGTAACCTTTTCATAGTTCTATGCTTCAATGGCTGCATTATGCTTTCACTAGTCTTTTGATTTACCTCGGATGTCTGGCTATTCATCTAAACAACTTTAAATTTGCTTCTCGCAGTTGTCTCTTTAACTTAGAGCCCTTTCTCTGCTTTTCACTTGAAATTCACCCAAACAGGACCTTGTCTAACTTCTTGTTCTTTGTTCCTTTAACCTAACTGTCATCCTGAGCATCATTCCAACTCTTTTGCTCTTTTGGGAAGTTTCTTCCCTGCAGCTTTGTTGTCCAGTCCAGCTTCTCCTCATTCCAGTTTAAAACTAACTCAAAAGTTATTTTTGTCCTACAGTGGCCCCTGGTTGCTAAGCAACAACCTAGTTTTCCTTAAAGTCTGATTTGCTTTCATATTGTAAAAGCTCATCACCATTCCAAGACAAACTGAAATCACTACTTCTTTCAAATATGGTAATCCAAATTTAAAATTACTTAAAGCTATACTCTATTTCCCCAAATAAAAATATAGATTATCTAAAACTACTTATATTTTGTGACATTATGACCTGTCAACCTATCCTTGACAGACCTTCTTGAGGATTGGCTTCAGTTCTAGAAGTAGCCACTGCACCTGGTGGTGCTACTGGGAGCAGAGATCTGCTAGGTATTTGATTCACTGATGGCTCACTGAGATGAGACTTGTTCCCTGGATATAGACACAGGTATGACTCAAATCAATTAACAGCTTAAATGACTGCAAGGTGAGCTGGTCTGATGGAAGTCAGCTCTCCCCAGAATGTTGGCACAATTGTTATCACTAATTCTTCACAGTACCAGGAATCCAGGTTCGATTCCAGTCATGGGTGATTGTGCAGTGTTTGCACATTCTCTGCATGGGTTTCCTCTGGGTGCACCTGTTTCCTCACTTAGTCCAAAGATGTGCAGGTTAGGTGGGTTGCCATGCTAAATTACCCCATACTGTCCTAAGGTGTGTAGGTTAGATGGATTAGCCATACTGCGATGGAGCGAAGGAGAAGGACGTTCTTTCAAGGAATTGGTACAGACTCAATGGGCCAAATGGCCTCTTTCTGCACTGGGGATTCTACAGGGGTTTTATGTTCCCCCTCAGTTAAATCCAACAAACTCTCTCAGGTTAATAACCTTCTAACTAAACTCAAAGAAGTCAAGAGATGGAGCAGGTTTCAAGCAAATATGGAGGCTCATTCTGCACTACATTCTCCACTCCTTAAATTCCTTCTCTATGAACGGTATGCTTTGTATAGTGCACAAGAAGCAATACTTTTCATTGTATACAAATTAAATGTGACAATAATAAATCAAATGAAAAGTAAGGGCAAGAAGGCAGTGGGAGAATAACAAAAGGGAAAGCTTGTAACAGGGAGGAAAGCTGGAGAGGTTAAATGACAAAAGCTGTAACATTGTAAGTCAAAAGGAGTTTGTCATGGACAAGTGAAAAAAAAGGATCTAAATGAAATAGAAAATAACAGAGTAATTACCAACAGCTATTGTCTGAAAAAAATGTGAGCGAAGATTATGATTTGAAATTGTTGAACTCAATTTTGAGTCTGGAATTGTTGAACTCAAAAATTGAATCTGGAAGGTTGAAAAGTGTTTAATCAAAAGACGTGGTGCTGTTCCTCGAGCTTCTGTTCAGCTTCATTAGAACAATGTAGGAAGGCAAACGCACATAGGTCAGAGTGGGAGTGAGAAGAAGAATTATAATAAAATGCAACTAGAAACTCATAGTCATACTTGCAGAATGAATCGAGGTGATCCACAAAGCGATTGCCCAATCTGCAGTGTGTCTCCCCAAAGTCACTTGTCATTTTAACAGCATGATGCATGAAATGATTAAGATCTAGTTAGTGGGAAATAAAAATAGAATTTGCATTTGTATTGCATTACTTCTTGAGATAGACTTGACCTTTGTTGAAGTATTAATGATTGCATGGCAGATTGAAGCTGCCATGGGTAATGTTAAATTCATTACTGAGAAATATATGCTTCAGCTTTATGGTATTTGTTCGAAGTACAGGCACTTTTTATTAGCAAGCAACATTAAAACAATGCTAAATCTAACCTTAGACCCAAAGAGAAGGTGTTTTCTTAACAGACCATCTGGTAAATAGCTGATCGTTCCCTACCAAGAGTGTTAAATGTTAATTATATGCAAAACAGAACTCATTTCTAAATTTTGCTTCCATTCTTGCACCCGAAGAATAAAGTGACTGCCCCTGAAATTATTGTGCAAGTCTTCATAACTCTATCACCAATCTAACGAAATATAATTGTCGCGCGTGGCAGCCTTGGCTTACTCAGTCCCCATTTAGCATATTTTTAATACAGAATTATATCTTAGGCAGCAGCTGTTGGAAAAGGAGTGGTATACGATGGGCTGGCTCTTATACATCTCAGCCTATATTCAGTTTCATTGGCTTTAATTCCTATCCCATTGCCTTCAAGTTTTACTTCAGTGCTGTAAAAATGTAACCAAGGTTCGAAATTCAGAGTACGCTGAGGAGTTCTGCCGTAGACACTGGGAGTTTCCATGCCCATCTACGACAAATTTTTCCAATCCAGTGTTGTGAACCATGAGCCACCAGAGGGTTCTTACAGTCCCACAAAAATCAATGGGCTTTTGCATGGCTCACTTGTCCTGCCAGGGTAACAGCTGCAAGGGATCAACTTTTTTCTTTCTCCTTGCTAATTGTGATGGCAGTACTTGTTTGGCCACCTTCTACCTAATAGCTGAGCAAATGGACTCAATGGATGGAGGCAAAAACTAGCAGCAAGAGGCCACAGGTAACCACATTTCTGTCCATCTGACCAATCCTTTGATATTTTCCCAGGATCTCCAGCCTTTTTCCTCACCATAGACTGCATGACCAATCTGCATATCATTTGGGAACCTTTTGATCGTACCTCCTACAGTTAAGATTGAATCATTGATTATACATTGCAAACAGCAAGGGACCTGGAAATAAGCTCTGAGAAGCACCACTGAAAACAGCCTTCCAGTCACAAACATACCTGCTGGCAAATCTCTTTGCTTTCTGATTCTAAGCTAATCTTGGTTCCCACAGGCACGTTTCTCTTGGGATTTTTAGTGTATTGCCACATGGAGCCTTGCCAAAAGCCCAGGCAAAAACCATGTAGCTTACATCAAATGTTAACCCTCCTTATGAATTTCTCAAATAACTAAGTCAGAGATTTAGTCAACGCTCCCTTAATAAATCCATGCTGACTGTCCTTACCTCCTTAAATAACAATTTATCTCATTTATCAGAGTTTGTCCCAATAATGGCCACAATCCTTTCATTACGACCGGCGACTTTTCTGGCGGGTCATGGTGGGAGATGTGTATCACCAGCCTTGAACAGGGACTTGTGCGTGCACCGGGAATGCATGCACATCTCCCAGAGCAGGTGAACAGTCGCTGGTCCGACCCACACTGGAAACTGGCAGGAAGGCAGGTAAGTCATTTGGATCTGTTTTTAATACGTTTTAAATGTATTTTCAATCTAATTATCAGGAACTTACCAGTCCTGATTGAATTTCCCACCATGCCAGGAGAACTTCATTCCAGCGGGGTTTACACTAGGTCCCCATTTTCGGGGAACTAGCGGGACACCCTGCCAGAATGAAGGGGACAACCGCAACCCCCCAGGGCGTTGGGCGGCAGGAGGTGTGCACCCTGGCAGTGCCAGCCCATGCCCCTGGCACAGCCCAAGAGGCAAAGTGCCCATGACGGGGACATCAGGCAGTGCCAAGGGGGCAGGGTCTAGGGTGGGCAGGGCCGAGGGTGATCAGTGGGGGTGGGAAGTCCTGCTGCCACTCTTCAGTCAGGATCGGTTTGGAATGGAGGGAGGGCAGCGATTGGGGCGGTCTGGCGTGGGGGGGTGTTGGTCTGTTGGGGGGGGAGCAGTGCGTGTCTCCTGAGAAAGTTCTGACTCTGGGGAGGGTCAGCAGCAGTGAGAGGGGTCTGCTGAGGGAACGGAGTGGAGGGATCGCTGGGGGATGGGCTGTACATAGGGGTGCTCCAGGATAAGGGGGGGTCAGGGCTGGCCCAGGAGTTGCTGTGGGGGTTAGAGAGGCAGCACCATGGTGCTGCTGGGTTGACCAGCAATTGAGCTAGCCAGCAAATGGGGAGTCTGACAGATCGGGACTACTGCGCTTGCGCAGATTTCTAGAACTGTCAGACTCCACCGCGAATAAGCCCCGCCTCCTCCAGGCTTTTAATGATACTCACGATTGGGACCTCTGCAATGTACAGAGTGGGAAGATTCAAGTGAGAAACTGAGCAAACAAAACAGTCAGGATCTAGAACAGTTTTCTTGCCAATTCAGTGCTTTTGGGAGAATTGCCCCCAGTATGTCCAGCATTGAAGTTTGGCTGACTGGCCCTTCAACCACTCAGACTATTTTTTTCACCAGCACCATGCCTTGTAGCCAGACAGGGTTAAATATGATGTTCAAAGCCTTTGAAATGTCTTCCTTGCTTCCCTTAGTGGCTTAGAATACAATTCATTTTTGGTGTGCATATTCAAAACAGGATTCTTTTTCCAAGTGTCTTACTCATCTGTTCAAAAAAACAGATCAATATAGGGACATTCCAGGTTTAAAGCAAGATGTGTGGTGTTAAATTGATAGGTGGTTAATTACTTTAACTGGCCTACCCCCCCAACCCCAACCCCAACCTGGTTTCTACAACGTGAGGACAGTTATAAACCAGGCCAAAGTGTCAGCAGTTGCTCATGGGGTAGTATTCTTACATTGAATTCAGTCCCACTCCAGAGGCTTAAGAATAAACTTAGGGTGACTTTCTGGTGCAGCTCTGAGAGTGCTGTGATGTCAGATCTATCATCTTTCTGATAAGAAGTCAATCCAAATCTCAGTCTGCTGTCTCTCAGGCAGATATGAAAGATTCCACGACACTACATCAAAGTCTTTTTTTTCTAACTGAACCTACGGCCACACAATCACAGCAAATCACACAGGTCAAGAAAAGGAAAAAGATAGTGAACTACTATTCTGAATCACACTATACGTATTGGAGGGATGGAACTTATATCTGCTCTCCAATTCTATCTTCAGCAATCACATGTGCCAAGGTCTAGTATAGTTTTGATTCCAAGAGAAATCAGTGTAAGACATCCTGGTGGGCCATTGCTGCTGGGAGGCTGAGATTATCATATCAGGTGATGGCAGACATGTGTAATCCTCTGGAAGGAGCTGTGCTGCTGCTGACTGACCAGGTGGTCATGCACAACTTGACCATATGCTGAAGGAGCTTAGAAACACACACCTACCATACTGATTGCAGATGGTAAGGGAAGGGAATCAGGGCTTTCAGTTTAATTCCCCTTCTCTGTCTGTAACACCATGCAGTTTATTTTTAAATTCATTCTTAGTCTCTGCTTCCAATGCGCTCTTGGGCATAAGTTCCAGCTCAATATCACTCTCTGCATAAAGCTGTTCTTTCTCACATATCTCCTGCATTTCTTGCCCAAAACCATCAATCTGTGTATCTTAGTAATTGTACCTTCAGCTAAAAGGAATTTTTCTTTATCTACTTTATCCAAACCTATCATCATCTTGTACACCGCTATCAAATGTCCTCTCAATTTCCTGGCTGTCTGAAGAGCAACCCCAGATTCCCCAACCTCACTGCTGTAACTTAATCTCCTTGTCTGTGGAGATATTCAGGTGCATTTGCTTTGCACCCATACATGGACCCTCACATTTTTCCTCAATTGTGGTGACCAGAATTAGATAAATAATCAACCCTCAAATGTAAACTCTTTCCGGTTGCCTCAAGTGAAAACCCACCTAACTGCCTAAAAGTATGCATTGAAGTGGTACTTAATATTTACATGTCCTATGATGATGCACCCTCAGAGTTCACCCATCTAAGGCACCATGATCAAGAAGATGCATAAGCTGCTCTTCCCCACATATTGGCCTGGAGGAGAGAAAATGGAGATATGAGTTAATAATTGCAATGTGAAAATGTTGTGATTTTACATAATTAAGATGAGTGTATTTCAGTCCTTTAAGTGGCGGAGATTTTGGGTATGGAAGATGCTGTTGAAGGACCCTTATTGAGTTCCTGCCTCTTAGATGGTACACGTTGCTGTGCACTAGTAAATGTTAAAGTTAGTGGATTTGGTGATGATCGTACAGGTTACAATTTACCTAAATGGTGTGGAGCTTGTGACGTTTTGATGGAGCTATATTCACACAAGAAAGCACGGCATACTCCTAACTATTGTTTTGCGGATAGTAGATAGGTTTTTGGAGTTAGGTGGTGACTTACTGCAGAAATCCCAGTTCTGGCTTGCTCTTACAGTCACAGTATTTTTCTAGTTGGTCTAATTGAGTTTCTGGTCAATCGTGACCCTCCCAGAACATTGATGGTTTTGAATTCAACAATGCCAAATTGTTATTTTGTAGCACAGATCTTGAGTATTCCTGATAAAAGAGATATACTGTTGAAGTTTTTAATCTTACACTGATCAGGACAGTTCGCAAGAATACCAACAATAGAAGGAACAGTGATTTCATACTGCACAAAAAGGGATTGCTGATTGTTTGGCAAGTGCATTCTGGTGGAGGAATTAGCAGGGAGGATGCACCAGAAAACAGTTAACTGCCAAGCTTTTGTTCAAATTCAAACTAGGCAGGTAAACTGTGGTTAATGTACAGCCATGGGGAATGAACGAGGGAATGGTTATTCCCAAGTTTTGGTTTGGTTGAGAAATGTATAGTGCATGGACATGCTCCTTCTGCCTGTAAAGGCCAAGGTCCTATGTGTGAATGTATGTTATTTCTAGCTCATGTAAGTGAGCCACGCTGTGAACCTGACTGATGATCTTAAGTTGGTTTTGAATGTAATTCTTAGCACAGTCAGGATTGTTAGGCAAGTGTGGCCCAATCGTGTAATCATGTCTAATGTCGGACACAATGAGTGGAAGCTTACCAAAAAATGACAACTTGTTGATTCCAGTGAGAAAAATGATGTGTTTCTCTCCAGAAAAACATATTGGGTCTTACCACAATCTACAGCAAAAAAACAGGCTGGGTGTGTTTCATGCTGTCATGTAGGGGGTGGAGCCTCAACAAATCTGCAAAGTCTGATTGCACTGAGAATGGGGCACCATGTTTAAAGATTGCTCTGATCAGACCAAAACATCATCTCCCTCACTTCTCCCCCTTCCCCCTCCAATCCCACCATGGAGATCTCAGGGCACCCCCACCCACTCGATCAGAGACAGCATATATCCCCAGCAATCAGAGTCACCATTCACCATACCAGCCCACAACAGTCAGTGCTGGCACTCTCTCCCTATCCTCACCCACACCGTCAATGCTGGCATTTCCAGTTCCCAAATCCACTCTTCCCACCCCACCACCACAAAAAAATGAATGACCTCCCCTCGTCCATTCAGCTTTCGCTGGCTCAGCCGTGGCACAGATTGGCACTGTCAGGTTTGCATCACACCAGCTCTGAAATTTATAGGCCATATTAGTCATTTATGTGATAAATGGAACATCGTTCTGACTTGATAGCAGCATTCAGTTTGTGAAGAATACCACTCAGATTGCTGCTGCATAGTAACAGCATGAAATGTCAAGCTTCAACTATTGCTCAGATTTTTGAGATACCTTGCTTTTCCAGAGTAATCTTAGCTAGACTGGGCACTTTCTAGGGCTGAAAATGGAGTACTTCCACCCATTCCTGAGTATGTGTCATATACAGCGAGCACGATCTGATCAGGATAGCCATTATCTCGTAGGATGGCTTTGGTGTGCCCTATTTTCAGCATCAGGCTTGCACAGTGAGAACATGTCTCAGGCTCTATTTACAAAGCTGTGGTTTGGGCCAATCTTACAGCATGTGGAACTGTAGGAATCCCAATATGCATATTGACCAATGAAGGTAGGATTACTGTGAACAATAGTGGAGAACCCACTGGCACACTTACGAACTAACAAATCAAAGAGAGAGAGCTCATTTGACTGCTGTGCTTCAAAGGTGAATTTGAGTGCAGCAAGGAACCAATTAGGGATGGAAAGAGGTTCTTACATGTAACTGCGGATTTAAATATGGAGAGGTAGAGGGGCAATTCTCCCTAAAAAATTCTAAGTGCTGAATTTACAGGAAAACTAGCATAAATCATAATTGTTTTGTCATTGGAGTTTCACATCAAATCTCCCACGCTCTGTGCAGGGGTCACAATCGTGAATCTCATTAAAAATTTGGGGCATGGGGTCGAATCGTGCCAGAGTCTGACAGTTCAGGGCAGTGGCCCTGAACTGTCATCCTTCCATGGGACCCCTGCAGTTCTGCCCCTCCCAACACTGTCACAGGCCAATTGCGGCCCCCGTGAGCATCCCAAGACCAGCCCCAACTCTTCCATCCTGTCCTGGATCATCTCAATCTCCAGCACCACCCGCTCTCTCAGCAGTGACTATCCCCCCCACCCCACCCCAGCAGACTCCGCTCCACGGGAAACAGAGCCCCAGGGAGGCAGACCTCCTCCATGCTGGCCAATCCACCCCCCACGGGGAGTAGAGACCCCGGGAGGCAGACCCCAATCTATCTATTTCCTTCTTAATTCAGTGATTTGGCCTCCATAGCCTTATATGGTGAAGAATTCCACAGGTTCACCAGCCTTCGCATGAAGTTTTTCCTCAAATGAGTCCTAAATGGCCTACCCTGAATCTTGAGACCTGAATCTAACACCTTGTTTTAGACCCTCACCCAGAGAAAACACCATCGCTGCATCTAGTCTGTGAGAATGTTTAGACATTTTATACATGTCAGTGAAATCATCTCTCATTCTTCTAAACCCCAGTAAATACAGGCTTGGTCAAGTAGGGTTTTCTGCCATGCATAGTGGAAGGTCCAATGGTTATGAATTTGAACCCATAGTTAAGAGTAGTGTGCATTTTGTTAGCATAGCCATGCTTGTTTAAGGATGTCTATTCCACTTCTTTTGTCAGGTTTAGAGATATATACAAGACGATTGGCCTTCAGTTCTCACACCATCACTAGACATTTATATTGCGTGTGAAAAATCAGCCAAGCCATTTGGAATCCCACAATCTGCATGTGATAGATCAGTTAGGAATGCTTTGAAGGATCCAGCATTTTCAGTGGATGCCGGTTTATGGTGGAATAGTTGGAAGCAGAAGTATTCGAACACAGCAATTACCTCTTCCCATTTACCATAGGATGAAGACGCACCAAAATTGAAACCATGACCAGGAACAAACTCCTCACTTTTAGAAAGTTCAGGGTCAGAGAGATTTGCTACATTTCTCGCAGTGTCATTAATTGCACTGCCAAACCGTTTCTGCTTCATTGTGCTTATAGTGCAGGTGTTTTTCAAGCAGCTATTGTTTCCAGCGTGGTCATATCATTGAGCCAACATAGTGGTGCAAATGGATTACATATTTACATTGTTCAAAATTTCCAGACATCAAAAGATATGCTGCCTTACAAAAATGCCATCCACAGTTCTTCATTTGGATTATAGACATTGATGAGGCCTGTTAAATGTGCTAACCATCTGAGATCAGAAAAGGTTAATATTTGCTCTTAAACAAAAATACCCTCTGTGACATGTTTTGTAAACCTTCCACTGAATTAACAATTATTTTCTAGAGCTATGTACAAATGGTGTTTGATTTAATCTTTTAAATAAAAAAAACAAAGCACTATAAAGCACCCTAACTGCTTGAAAACTGAGTCTAACCAGAAATTCAAATGCATAAATCATTTGTTTTTACCTTGACGAGTTTTAGAATAATTTATTGTAAGTTTGGGTTTCGATTACAGTAAATGTTTTGATACTGTGAGCACCATGTCCAATATCCAAGAGTTTCCCTTCAGTGGTCATGTTATTTCACGAGTTTGCATTGCTCAATGACCCTGAGACCTTGAACTAATGTGTACTCAAATAGTCGTTCGTGCATTCAGGGGTGGCAGGCCTATTGGTCTAGAAATCAGCAGCCATAGTGTTGCACAGTAAATCATTATGAGGAATGGGACCTGCAGAATGGAGAGTCACAGGTAGAACAGCTAATGCTGCCATGTTTAATGGAGGATTAATCCATCTTCCATCGAGCTTCATGTAGAGAAATCAAGACCAAAAGTAGTCTTCAAGTGAAATAGGATTCAAGGGCATGGAATAATTCGACCAAGGGCAGACAGATGTCATTAAGTTTCTCTTTTCCAGTCACATAGTCTTGGGGGGTGGGGGGGGAGGGTTTTCCGCCTGTTTACAGTAGGGTGGAGAATCCAGCAGGAGTCCCACAAAGACTTTTACACCAGTGGGATTTCCCACTGACATTGTACCCATCTTCACGCCAATGCTGTAATGGAGCTCCTCGCTTTAAAGATCAGCATGTATTCGCATCGACTTATCAGGCCTTCTCACTGAGCATTTCCACACATAAGGAATTTCCCCACAGGTTTTGATAAATGGGGACCTGGCAAACAGAGCCTGTCGGGGGCACACAAGTAAGTACTGTCCCTGGGGTGGAGAGGGCCATGCCAGGGCAGTACCCTGGCAGTGCCCCCTTCTAACTGTTTAAAAATATAGCAGGAAATCTAGCTGGTGTGCTACCCTCTGTTCTTCCTGCCCGAGACAGCACTTAAAAACAAATCAAAAATTTCCACGCTTTGTTTCTAGTTATCTGTAGTATTTGATTTATATCTATACGAAAAATCCTGCACATGTGCACAATTACTACAATATAAATTCATAAAGGAGATTGTCTACATAAACTTGTTATGTTGAAGTTCCACGCTCTCACCAGGGATGAAGCTTTTAGATATACTATATGGCATCAATAGCATTATTCTTCCAGATCCATTACTTGTTAGTGGACTCTAACATGACTTGAATGCCAATATACCTGTCGACACACCTCTGGGTTTATGGGAACCATTATGAGCTAAGTTGCCTGAAATGTTGGCAACTGCCAAACCTCTTCACAGTTACGAATTGTTGAGTATTGCCACTTGATGTTTCCTGTATACCTTTCGCCAACAATTGCTCCTCACTCATGGTGGGATAAACAGCAGACATTTGGACACACAAGTCTTGAGGAAAATATAAAATTTGCAGAAAATAAGATTGAGAATGAATGAAAGAAATTTGCAAAAAGCGCTAGGAATGGGTGAGGAAAAATGTCAAGTCAGATATAAGAGACTGAAAGAGGCAACAGAGAGAGAAAATAAATGGAGCCAAGAAGTCATGAATAATGAAAAAAAAAGATGCATTCAGTACATTTCATCACATGGCAAACAAAATCTTATACGTTAGAAAATTTGATTAAATATGACAAATATATTGACTGGGCAATCTCTTTCAACATTGTTCAGCATCCCAGTTTTTAGAGGCAGGTACTGAAGCAGAATTTTTAAGTCCCCACGTAGGTCTGCCAGTGATGAGCATAATGGTTTGGAGAACAGATTTAATGCACTGACGGAATGACAGAAGGGAAGACCCGGAGGAAGCAGGCATTACCTGAGGGACTGTGTAAGCAGATATTATGCAACGAAGGTCACATGGTACAGAAGGAGAATGAATGAAGGCATGCAGCACGGCAGATGGTAGTTTTGTGTGAAGGTGACACGCACAGAAAGATAGACTCATATATAATAGAAGATGGCCATTCGATCCATTTTATCTCTGCTGATTCATTGAATAAACTTTCAGGCAGTTGCATTCTCAAGCCTTGTAGCCCTGCAAGTCTTTTCTTCTCTTAAGTACGCATCCAAATTTAATTTTTGTAATTTAATATTAAATCTGCTTCCACCACCCATTCCGGTAATGCATTCCAGACCATAACACATTGTACAAAAACATATCACCTCATCTCCCCCTTCCTCTTTTATGCCCAATTATTTTAAATCTATGACTTCAGGTTATGGACCTTCCTGCTAGTGGAAACAGCTTGTTCCTATGTACTTAAGCAAGACTCCTCCATAATTTTGAACAACTCTATTGAATCTCCCCAGGACCACCTCTGCTCTAAGGAGAACAATCCCAGCTTCTTTAGACTGTATCCCTCACCCAATCCCCTCCGCACCCTCTCCAAGGCCTTGAAATTAACCCACAGCATTCACCAACAACATATTGCTTGTATCTGGGGCTGATTATAAAGGTCGGAAGTAAAGCTTGTAAATTTTTGTTTCTGGTTTTGGAAATTGATTGGTCCATGCTAACAACGCAGAATTATTCACTGTGTGGTCAGCGCAGATCAATCAGTCATGCTTCTGGTATATTACAGTCATACAGGAGCATACGAACATAAAACTTGTAATCCAGATCGATCTGTTATGTTTTTTTATATTCTTATATGTGTCCCTTTAGCAGTGTCTTGGTGTCAGCAAACTTCCCTGAACATGATGTTGTATTAGTTGTGTTGTTAATAGTGAATGATCTTTCTACACTTTTTTTATTGTACTGCATTGAATCCAAACCAAAATGTTACATTTATATAATGCTTTTCATGATTTCAGGATGTGTCAAAGTTTTTTTTCAGCTATCAAGGTATTTTTAAGTATAATCTGTTCCAGTGGTACTTTTGAGAAAGAAATATTTATTGGCCAGGACACCTGGAGAACTCCCCTGCTCATCTTCAAATAGTGCAATGAAATCCTTTCCATCCACCTCAATGTGATGGATATTTAAGAATTGATTCTTTATTAGGATTTGGACAAAAATGTTTAGGATGAGCTCAAGTTGGTGGAAGATGGGAGGCTAGTCAAGGGCGCTTTGAATTGTTAGGGTGATCAGGGCACAGTTGAAGATTCCAGCAGCAAATGAGCTGAGACAGAGGAGAGTTGGACAATGTTACAGATAGAAATCTGCAGGATACAAGGCTGGAAGATGAGGTTGCTGTGAAATAGGATGCCACAGTTGCAAACATTTGTGCTTTGACCTGAGACAGTGGCTAAGTTTGGGAATGGAATTGATGACAAGTGAACATAATTTGCAGCTGGCCACAAACACAATTAGAGATTTGTTCAGTTCAGCTCACACTCTGGAATTTAGGTTAATGATGAAGTCTTATCTCTGAGGCAGTGCCCTGGGATAAAGAATGTCTTGCTTCCTCGCTGATTCATTGTAAGTTTGTTGATAAGTCCAATGCAGATTCTGCCACATGCAGGGATCATGGTGCTTGAAGAATTGTGCAGATGGATTGTTTAGAGGTTTATGTGTACCCTTTGACTCCTCATGCATGTTCCCAATAAGGCCTGTCTGTGTTCAGTGTCTTCCCAACCTTAGCCTTTTCCATTTTGCTCTATCATTATTCATGGATTCCCATGAGTGGGGATATTTGGTCTCTTCGGAGATGCATTGAGGATATTCCTAAAGCACTCCTGCTGTACTTGTTGCTTGCCACAATCAAACTCTGAATTGAGCAGTTGCTGTGGAAGTTTGGTGTCAGCCGTGGAAATCAAATGTCAAACCCAGCAGAGATGATTTTGTGCAATTCGCACCTTGTTTCTCGGCATGTTGGTTGAGGAGAAGATGCTACTGTGGGTTGCCCTTCTTGCCATCTTGAAAAAAGAATCTTGCATAGGCAGCACTATTGGTATTATTCTGGTGCTTTGAGGCGCCTGCTGTAGACATCCAACCACTAAAGCTTATAGGACTGCAGGAATCACAGCTGCAAAGTTAACCATGACCTTAGTCTTAGGTTTGTGATCCTGGTCCTTAAATATTCTTTTCCTGAGTTGTCCAAAAACTGAACTGGCACATTGGAGGCAATGATGATTCTTGTCATCAATATTTGCTATTGAGGGAGTGCAAAAATGCCAAATCAAAGCTAGCATCTTCTGAATGAGACTTTAAAGTAAGGTTTATCTTTAGTTCAGATGGAATTGAAGATTCCATGGTGCTACTTGAATAAGAAAGAAGCCTTGTGATGCAATGGGTAATGTCCCTGCCTCTAAGTCAGAAACTCTGGGTTCAAGTCCCACCCCACAACTTGGTGGCCAATGAACGTGCAGGCACAATGCACTCAAACAGGTTGCATGGCAACCTACAAATCCTTCCAACAGGATTTGGAATCAAAAAAGATGATAGCAATTTTAGAAGCACCACGTTCTCAAAATGTGATGCAGCTGAGATAATTTATCAATTAGGATAGATCAATTATGATGGTCAATTCATTCCAAATTTATAAAGTTTACTTGTTAGCATCACAAGTAGGCTCACATTAACACCACAATTAAGTCACTGTGAAAATCCCCGAGTCGTCACACTCCAGCGCCTGCTCGGGTACACGACAGGGACAATTTAGCATGGCCAATGCATCTAACCAGCACATTTTTCAGATCGTGGGAGGAAGCCAGAGCAGCCAGAGGAAACCTATGAAACCCACAGGGAGAATGTGCAAATTCCACACAGACAGTGACCCAAGCCGGGAATCGAATCCGGGCTCCGCTCACTGTGAGGCAGCAGTGCTAACCATTGTGTCACCATGCCACCATCAAGCAACTTTATTGAAACCACTGCACACTTTGTTATCTGTCATACAGGCGTGGCATTGCACATAAGAATGTGAAAGAGCTGACAAAGAGGTTTAAAAAAAAAGCCTTAAGGAAATCAGAGTTATTAGTTCATTTTAATTCCAAGTTGAAGTTACAATGTATTTGTGATTCATCATCCTGAGAGATAGACGCAGTCATCTCACATGTAATGTCCTCAGAAGAAGATTGATAATAACTTTTGTTTCACAAACATTTACTAGTACAGAAACAAATTATGTTCCCCTAGACAAAATAGTTTTGAGTATATTGTATGAAGTAAAAAGATTTCATCACTAACTTTATGGCCAGTAGTTTGCACTTTTGTGTAGATCCTTGACAACAATCTTTGGGCAGGATAAAGGTACTCCTTCTTTAGCAGCTAGTAGGTTACAGAGGTGGTCTTTGATATTATCAGCACACATCTACAATGTTAAGTATCATCAGTCAGAACAATATGCAAATACTGATGCTTTGTCAATATTGCCATTACAAATCAAACAAGAACCTGAAGAAAATTTTGTTAACATCCTATATTTCTCACAAGTGGATTGTGGACCTCTGACTTTGTCTCAAGTTCAGAGACACATCCTATCAAATGATGCAGAAGGCTATGGATATAGACCTTAAAAGAACAAAGACGGAAGCAGATCGTATAAAAGACAGATCTAAGTCCTTACGTTATGAGAAGACTTGAATTGACAGACGAGTGGGTTTTACTGTGGGGAATCTGTGTGATTATTCTTCTGCATTTGAGTCAAAGACTCGTTGAACAGCTGCAAGTGAGACATCTAGATGTGTTATGAATGAAGAACTGGCACAAGGTTATTTTTATTGGTCAGCATGAGATGCACAAATCAAAGAGAGAATGGGGCAATGTCAGTCCTGGTAAAAGTAAGAAACACTCCACTGCCACAACCCTGACATCCATGGGAGTGGCCGAAACAGCCATGGCAGAGAGAACACACAGATTATGCTGGTTCAATAGAGGGACACATGTTCCTAGTATTGGTAGATGCATATTCCAAATGGCCAGAAGTAGTGATCATGAAACCTACAACAGCAGAACAGACTGTTAAAAAACTGGATGAAATGTTTTCTTGATTTGGTAGGCCTAAGCAAATGGTAAGTGACAATGGAACACAATTTGCTTCAAAAGAGTTTGAAGATTACTTGAAAGAAAATGGTATCCAATACATCAAGTCTGCTCTGTACCATCCAGCAACAAATGGATTGGTCAAATGATCCATAAATCATGAAAACACTCGCTAAAGGCATCAAAAGACCAAGGGACATTGTCAAGATGAGTAAATAAATTCTTGTTATCCTACATATCTACTGCACACACAATAACACAGAATTCACCAATGATACTGCTTTTAAAAAGGAAGCTTGGAAGAATGTTTGACCTTTTGATACCAACAGGTATTTTAGAAATTGTCAAATGACAACAACAAGCACAGATTGCGAGGAGAGAAGAAAACTCTAAAAAGGGAATATTTACTCAAGGAGAACGTGTACCAGCAAGAAGCTGCATTACCAATAAATATGGGTGCCTGCCACTGTCTTCACAAAAACAGATCCAATATCTGACACCATACATCTTACTGACCAAATATTAGCCTCAAGAATTGAAGTCATTGAGGCTTCACCAGAAATATTTACATCAGAAATGTTGAATAGTGATACATTTGAACAGAGACTATCCACAGAGAGAAATTTAGATGTTATTTCTGCAAAATCTTCAACACTGATTTGAAACTGACGCTGAAATTGTTTCATATGAACGGATGAGAAAAAGAACACTTCAAATGTCTCAAGTAGACATATTCAGAGCATTGAGTACGACCCAAAAGAAATAGATGTCTACCTGAGAGACTGTCTTATTAATTGTATATAAATATGGGAATTTTGTTGCTAAGTAATATGTCTACTCTTTAATTCTACAGGTCTCTTATTGAAATATTGGGGAAAATGTCTTTTAGAGACTAAAGAAGTAAAAGGGGAGGGATGTTATGTATTTAAAGTAGTTGTATCTCAGCTGGTATAACATCACATGATTTGTAAGTTTTAAGTTAATTTATTAGTGTCTTAAATAGACATACATTAACACTGCACTGAAGTTACTGTGAAAATCCCCGAGTCACCACAGACTGGAGCCTGTTCAGGTACACCGAAGGAGAATTTAGCATGACGAATGCATTTAACCAGCATGTCTTTCAGACTGTGGGAGGAAACTGGAACACCCGGAGGAAATCCACACAGACATGGGGAGAATATGTAGACTCTTCACAGACAGTGATGCAAGCTGGGAATCAAACCTGGGCCCTTGGCGCTGTGACGTAGCACTGATAAATAATGCGCTACCTTGCTATCCTAGTGCCATAGTGACATAAACAAAGAGATGTGTGGGCTTTTGTGGCTCTTCCAGCTTAGGCAAGGCACTAGTAACACCTTCTTAATAAATCTGCATTGTGTTTTACTGCAACACATTAGCGAGGCACCTCATTACTTTTCTCTTTGTGATACCTACCGATTCATATGTAACACTGCAGTAGGAGCAGCAGGGACTCCTGGTCAGCAATGTATGAGGCAGAGTGGCACCACTCAAGCTAAAAGCCTCTGGAGACAGATTAATGACCTGATTCAGGAACAACTAGCTCTGGGAACAGATGAAAGCCGACCTTAATGTACCACAAGGTACAAGAAGAGAATTGGAACTTGAACAAGAAGATGGAATTCTCCAAACAGGATAACTTTTTTTTCCCCCAAATAACACCACCAAAAATAAAAACTAGTAATTTGTTCCTTCTCTGTTAGAAAAATGTTTCTTGCGTTTACATATTTAGAACAGTCACTGGATTTCAAAGTAATTCATCACTCACAAAGTGCATGCCATAGGCCAGTGATGAGTCTCATGATAAGGTTCTGCATAAATGCAGCTCTTTCTCTCAATCCCATCCCATCATACTGAGCTGAACACAAAAAGCAGAAGCTGCCTGGAGAAATTCACCTTTTGATCTTCATTTCATCCTAAGGGAAGATACCAAGACTCCAATTACACCACAGCTGTAGTGCTGGAGCAAAGTTTCATTAACTTCACATTGACACCATAATTTCCACAGTAAATTTAACAGTGCTGGACTCCCAGAAGGAAGTCCAGGTCAAAGATAGAGCTAAAACACTTTTGCGTTGATTATTTAACCTATGCTCCTATCAAGCACAGTTCCTTTTCAAAGCATGACATTGGAGAATTTGTCCTGTAGTCGAAATCTGGAGTCAGAGGGGACAGAACCGCACTCATAGAATTGAATAGAAATCTCAACATGTTTCACAATGTTTTACAGTTCATCCCTCCGTGTTAATAAAGTTTTTGTGCTCTCTGCATTAAATCTCTTACATTGAATATTATATGCTTTAGGCCCCACTACAACTGGAAACAAACTGTTTCTTTCAGCCATGTGCCACTTGTCATTATTTTAGCAAATCTATTAAACCAGACCTGCTGAGTTTTTCCAGTGTCCTCTATTCTTGTTTCAGATTCCAGCATCCACAGTATTTTGCTTATTTTACTCTAATTGTCTTTGTTCTGCTAAAGAATTTTGTAAGGCATACCAGGTAGCACCCTAAGCAAATAACAATCCCTTGTATGTCACCATTCTGAGTCAGATAATGTCCTTAAACCAGATACACACAGTCTCTTAATGTTGGTGTGAAGTGTTTTTGCGTTGCTCTAATACAATACCTACAGTGCAAATGTGATCTTAACCATCTTGCTCTGATGAAATGACTGAGATTATAATTGCACTTTCTCAACAACCATAGGTGAGAAGTCCCATTTTCCAGCCCTATAACTGAGTGTGCTGGAACGCCTTATGTTGCTTTGCTGCTTTATTGCTGGCCTCTGCGCCTTCTCTTCCAACTCTGCTGTTCCAGAGTCACTAATTTATCGTACCTGTTTTTCAAGAGACAAAACCAAATGTTATTCAATCATATAGCAAATGAAGAGTAATTAATCACTTGATTAGTGCTAAATGTCATTTGACTAAAATAAATACCTCAATTAACATGCTAAAGTAATACTTTCAGTTGCAAACTGTCACCATCCAGATGTATCTATCTTCCAAGAATAAAAATGTTCTGACATTTTGACAGTGTGAAGAGCTTCAAATGTTGAAGAAAATGTACATACCTTTTTCAGAAAAATCATGTTGATTGTTGACTAAATATCAAAAAAAAGCTAAAAATGAAGAAAAGTAAATAAATGTTGTGAAAACATTTGAAAGGGAGACAAAAAATGCTGAAAGTACACTTCAAGTTCATCAGCATCTGTAAAATTGCAAAAACACACTTCACACTGAATGGGTATCTTATGAAGAAAGGTTGCAAAGGCTGGGCATCTTTCCGCTGGAGGCTAACAGAGTGAGTGAGAGGTGGCTTGGTTAAAGTTTTCAAGATCCTCAATGCTCTTGATAAAGTGGATATGGAACAGATGTTTCTTCTCTCAGTGAGTCCAGAAGTAGGGGGCATTGTTTTAAAATTAGGGAGCACACTAATAGAATAGAAATGAGGAGTTTTTTTTTCTCCCACAGGACTGTGTGAATTTGGGACTGTCTGCCTCAGAAGGCAGGGGAAGCGGGTCCACTGAATATCATTATGGCAGAGGTAGATAGATTCTTATCAGCAAAGGAACCAAATGTTATTGGGATTCAATGGAAAATGCAAGACTCAATGCATCAGCCATTATCATAATTAAAGACAGAGTAGGCTTAAAGAATCAAATGGTCTACTTCTACCCCCATTTTGTATGTTTGTGAAGTGAAAAGTAACTGAACCTGTGCCTCTGAATCAGTTGGTCATGTGTTCAATTCTCACCCTGGAGATTTCAGTGCAAGATCTAGACTGGCAAGACTGAGCGAGTGCTGCATTGTTCGTGGTACTAGTCTTCAGATAACGTTAAACGCTTTCACATGTATGAAAAAGATTCTTCAGTGCCATTTCCAGGCCATAATTTAAGCCTCATCTCAACATAATTTAAAATCAGACAATCTGGTCTATATCATATTCATGTTTGTGGCACTTTGTTACATTGATATTGACAGCATTTCAGCACTCCAAAGGTGTAAAAGTTGTTGGAAAGCACTTTGGAGCGCAAAATGCTAAGGTTGTACAATAAAATGTACAACAAAATACTTCCTTTTGTAAAGGTTAAATGAGCCCTTAATTTTTTGATACAAAACTTCCAAAGACATTGAAAGAAGGGTGGCACAGTGGTTACCAGGGACCTGGGTTCAATTCTTACTATGGGTCACTGTCTGTGTGGAGGTTGCATGTTCTCCCCATGTTTGCATGGGTTTCCTCCAGGCGCTCTGGTTTCCTCCCACAGTCATGATGTGGACGTGCCGGCATTGGACTGGGGTAAACACAGTAAAAAGTCTGACAACACCAGGTTTTAGTCCAACCGATTTATTTGATAGTAAACTCAGTAAAGCTTGTGAGTTTACTATCAAATAAATCGGTTGGACTAAAACCTGGTGTTGTCAGACTTTTTACTGTGTTCCTCCCACAGACCAAAGATATATGGATTAGGTTGATTAGCCGTAGCAAATTGCCCCTTAGTGTCAGGTTGGACAAGCAGGGTAAATAGGTAGGGTTGTGGGGATAGAGCCTGGATAGGATTGTGATCTGTGCAGACTTGATGGGCCAAATGGCCTCCTTCCGCACTGTAATGATTCTAATAAGTTCTTCTTCTTTTAAAAGTATTGTTTATTTAGCACAAAGATGAATTGGTTACCAAACTCTGCATTTTAAAACTCAGATAATAATGTTTCAATATGTTTTTATTTAGTTAAGGGAGATTGGAACATTATGAAAATGTGATGGGGAGGAATGAGATAACCCAAGTCTTTCCTCTGCATTATGTTGGAGTGTTGTGCATCTTTCCAAAGTTAAGTTATTCACAGGTTTTCAAATATCTGATGATTTACAGGTCATTCTATGCATAGGTGACTTATCACAAAGTTGGAAACAAATGCTGGTGGTATGATCACCAGTGCCTTGACCCAAATGGCATATTTAGAAAAGGAGCCAAAACTCAGACGTTGAAAGTCTATGGAGAACCCATCAGTATTCCAGTGGACGTCTGGTGAGAGCCCACTGCAGGATTACTCACTGTCTTTGTCATTTGTAGAGTGTGCAGATTCATGGTGTCACTTACAAGCCAAATATTGGCTGTGAGGCTGAGTCCAGACCTGCTCATTTGGTACTGGAGGCCTATATGCCTCATTTTATAATATGTGTATATGTGGCTTTGACTGAGCGAGGTGGGGTATGGCATAGGCTGCCTGGAAAATTACCTTGATTACCACTTACACTGGGGATTGAGGAAAGACACAGCTGGACTCGAGCAATTTCTTGGTGAGCAGGTACAAGGTGTTCTTGTCACATTTAGTATATACATATATATCATGGTCTGGGCTATCTCATGAACATAATGTAGCTTTAAAGTTACTGGAATGGTATAGTTTCTTTTAAATGATACAGTGAATTGTCAAATATGATCACCATTTTATCCAGGCAGAAGTTGAACTTATATTGGCCTTAGATCCAACTCCTAAGTTTATGATTGTGCATTTAAAACTTGCTGAAACCTATTTCTGTGCCTGTGTCTTAATTGTGCAAAACTCTTACCTAACTATTGTCTGGAAGAAGAAGAGACATTGATTGTTTCGCTGAGAGGTTGTTTCCCCTACTTAAGGCTTCTAAAGCTGAACTGCATTGAATGGCCTTCATATGTTACAGCTCTGATTTTACATCAGTAAACTCTGAATATATATCTGTATACAATAATGCATGAGCATAACAATCAAAATAAATAAAATTTAAATGACCAGAGTCTCAGAAGTTTCAATAATACTTTAAGTGCAACAAAACACATCCAAAGAGAAGAATATTAATGGCATCAAACCACTGTTTTGGGAGGCAGCACTATCAATCTCAAAGTCTATTATTTATGGTTTTGTTTTTATGCATTGGCTTGTTTAGTTACATTGAGGATTGATTCATCTGGCAGAGCTCATGAGCATTAACTATTAGGGAAAGTACCATGTACCTTTGGACATATAGATTGGCTTAAGTGGGGGCCACTAAAGTATTTTTCCTCACTCAGGCACCTTGCATTACTGTACCACTATCAAAGATGGTTATTAGTTCTAAATTGGCCATATGCTGAAGAAGCAGTTGTATGCTGCAGGGCAAATGTTACCTTAACAACCCTGCAGTCCTTCATATAACATTGACCTGATCTGGTCATATAGCAATGAACAGATGCTTCAGCCCCATTCACCCCTGAAAAATGTAACAGTCACTAGCTGTCGGTAACACTGTTCCACCTCATCAAGCTTTCCAGAACACTGATTCTGGATGTCCTGTTGGAAAGATCAATTGCATCTCATCTTGTTTTTTGACGCCATGGTTTCTAGACTTGTTATTCCGGTGTCCAATTAAACTTCAATATCATAATTGAAGTTGGATTTATTTTTTGATCATGCTAATTTCATTCCAGCATGGTGCCCCATCCAGGTCAATTGGAATTTAATGTGAATCACAATATATTTTTTGCCATGGATGTGAACTTTGCTATTTTGTTTTCTTGTGCAAGACACTGCATAAGATTCACAACTTCTTTGGATCAGGAGAGAGTGTACAAATTAGTAGAAAGCTGGAGGCAGTACAGAGAAGAATGTAAGACTATTGAGGTGCACTTGCTAATTGAAGGAAGTCATTTGCAGTGGGAAAATGTTATTCAAAACCGCCTGCAGCGAGGGAAGAAATCTCAGTGGAACTTGGATTAATACATATTCTTTGGAACAAAGTGATATAGAAGTTAATCAGAAACACTTTAACAGTACCTCCAAGCATGTGCGCATTCAGATATATTTCTTATTGCTATCTGCATGGAGAATATTTATTTTGATGCATTTAAGATTGATCATGCTTGTTGGGTAACTGTCACAATCTGTGTGGCTTTACTGTGATTATCTTAACTGTTTGTTTTTCTGATATTAAGCTATAAAAATGTGAGAAGGATAAAAGGTAGAGGGGTGTTGTCAATTCTGCTATGAAAGGGGCTGTCAGTGGGTCTTGTTCACTCCTCCTGCATGCTGCAAGTGTTTTATAAAGAGATGAGATGATATTCTGAATTCCTGGATGAAAAGCAGCCTGGTAGTTAATAATAAAAAAGCCTCTATTTGAAGCAAATAATTTTTACTATTTGAGTTTGGAAATCCCAGAGTTAGAAGGAAAGAAGTCTGAATTTAGATCTGTATCTGAGATATGAAAGAAACCCAAGCGGTACGCTATCAATAGTGTAACATTAATAATGTATAGTGAGTGACAAACTGAACAGGCATCACAAAATGGTCTGAATTTGATGATATCAAATTATTCATAAAGGCTGAAATTTGGGGCAGGTTGATTTACCCCAATTTAGTTGCACTTCTCACTTTCACTTGCACAATATCTTTATGGATCCTTCTGAAGCAAATTTACCATACTGTCTAAAACTGTTCAGTGTCAAGGGTTGCTTGAGGTAGCCATAGAGGATCATTTTGCAGGCTTAGAGTGTGTTTGTCAGATATTTTCACGTGTGAAAAAGCTAAGAATTCATAGATGTAAACTAAAGGGATATTATGATGTTGCTTTTACGACTGCACACGCAACATCAGGTAACCCAATGGAGAAACGGATGAGTTTATTAGTGCATGATAGTGATATTGTGATTATATGAGATGAAATAAAAGCACCAAAATACAATAAGCTTTAGTTGAAGTATGGGGTTTGGTAGTAATTGGGAAACAAAAAGAGTGGAAAAGTAAGTAAATGTTATTTAATCCAGTGCACTGACCCTTTTCTATTTCAATACAATGTCAAAGTCCATGATAGAGCAGTTCCATGAATGAAGGTGCCCTCCAGACTCCTTTGCTAGTTTATGGTAGGATGGCAGACATGTTACATCTCAAAGCTGCTTTAGGCAAAGGGAAGGAGGTGATGGAAATTACCTTGGAGAACTCTGCCACAAATTACCAACTCACCTTGAAACTGTCCTTCTGAGGCTCATGAATAGGATTCTGTTTTGAGGTACACTTTCCGTCGCTGCCAGTGAATCTTTGAGTATGTTGCAATAAGCAGATCAAGTGATCAGTAAACCCGCAGAGTAACCAGAAAGGGTCTTGCCTCTTTGAGGTTTCAGATTTTCATAAGGCTTGAGGGAGTCGTGCTAACTTTGCTGCTACTAATTTTTGTTAAGCTACTCACCGTGTGCTTCTTGTAGCTCTCATGAAGAAGCTACTGGTTATGACAGGATAAGCCTAAAGCTTGGATTTCATAAGGAATGGATATTCCAATTCCCTGAGCTGAAATTCTCTGTACTTAGCTTTCTCAAAAGAGGAATGAGACATTTTATTTTATCGTTCATCTTGTTTGATATCCCTCATATCTAAGGGTTAGCCTCAGTGCTTTTTCCAGGCACTCTTGAAATATTAAAGTATTCCTTTTTGTGTTGCCTTTGGATCTGATAGGTTGTGATAGAGGGTAACCTCAGGCACAGATTATGGATTTGCACAGTTCAGCACAGTTTTTTAAATGTGCTTTTTATAAGATTTGAAAGGGCATCAGCTTCAATAGTTGATACATATCAATAACTGAGGTTTTTGGATGTGCCAAATTCGATCTGACCTCCAGGCCTCCAGGATCACACTAAGAAAGAGTTTTGCTATCTTTCTTGGGTGGTTGTGAAATCTCATTGAAATTTTAGCTTCTGGAACAGGGTGAAAACCCCCAGGACCTGCACGAAAATCCATTGATTGATCTCATTGTAGGACTTGTAGAGTACGATATCCCTGGTGATTGGTAATTACCTTATCAAGTGAAGCTGCAGACTGAGCCCTTCATAAAGCAAGCTCCTGAGTGCTTTCCTGGTTGGGACCCGTTTGTGTTCATCATAGGCATGTAGTTTTTTAAAATTTTGTTTTGTGCACTAAAGCACTGTTCCTTTACAAAAGACTCCTGGAGTTAAGAGAGGCAGAATTTTGTGATTCCCCATTAACTGATTTGTTGATTAATGGTCCATAAAATTCACCAGGTGACATTTCTAGCATCCTCCTGCCTGTCCACAGTTATACTGGATATGTGAGAGGTGTTGGACAGCCTATCACCACTTGTTCCAATTGAGGCTTTTAAATGGCCAATTCCTTTTGCCTTCTTTTCTTCTTGCAGGTTAGTCATACCCAGTGACTCACCACATGTAGCTCCAACTTGTAAGCTTTCCTCTAATTTACGTACAACATCAGTATCTGAACTGGTGGCCATTATATGAGTGAGTGACAATGTTTTTTCATCATCTCTGTTGTCCTGTAATTTCATCACCACCTGACTGGTTAGCAGCTCTTGCATATTTAAAAGGGGCAAGGCCAAAGGGTAAAGTTGTGGTCAGGGAGTAGAAGTTAACAAGAGGCATATGCCTACACCATATACAGCATGACCTCCTATCTAATCCCATTTATCAGCACATAGCCTTAACTGTTATGATGTGCCAAGTGCTCATCCAGGTACTTTTAAAGGATGTGAGGCAACTCACCTCTACCATCCCCTCAGGCAGCACCGTTCCATTGCCAGACTGAGTAAAAAAGGTTTCCCTCACATCCCTCCTAAACCTCCTGCCCCTCACCTTGAGCCTGACTGAGACTCACTTGAGACTGACTCTTCAACTAAGCGGAAAACTGCTCACTATCCACTCTGTCCATACCCCTCATAATCTTATACACTTCAATCAGGTTACTCCCTCAGTCTTCTCTGCTCAATGAAGACAACCCAAACCTACCTAACCTCCCTTCATAACTTAAATGTTCCATCTCAGGCATCATCCTGTTGAATCTCTTCTGCATCCCTTCCAGTGCAACCACAACTTTCCAATAATATGGTGACCAGAACTGCACACAGTTGTGGCCTCACCAAAGTTCTATACAGCTCCAACATGATAAATGCTGGGACGTGGAGGCCAGGTACATGGCAGGGGTAACAGAGAGGGAAGAGTAAGGAACTTATGGGGGAATTATGAGGGGGATGATTTGGAGAAACAATGGATAGGTGTGGGAAAGGGAAATACAGAGAGAAAAGTGCCGTGAATCAGAACTGGGCTTCCGATGGAGATGACTCCCACCACCCACCCCCTCCCCACAGCTCATTACCTGCCCAAGGTTTAGGATTTTGTTTTCCATTTTCCACCCTGATGCATCTGGTATCCAACAACCTAAACACTGAGGATGGATGGGAAAGTGACCATTAATTTGCCACGTCAGGACCTGAATTAGAGCAAAGCTAGTGGGGGGGGGGTTCCTTTCCAAGATTTAACTCGCCCCCACCGTAAAATCACAATCCCATTTCACAATCAGCTGCAGCCTCATGCGTGCAGACATAAAGTCCAGGCCTACCTCTTTGTACCTGAAATTGTACTGCTTCCAATCCTGTAGGGAATTCACCTGCTGCCCACTCTGCATCCTGGCTGATCATCTTCCCAGCTGATCCCTGATGACAGAGTGCACAGCCCATCAGTGTCTGCCTTCCTTTAGGCCCCGCCCCATTATGTCCTCACCCCTCTCCTTAGACCCCACCCATTGACACTGCCTGATGCCTGGCTGGCAGTGCCAGCGTGCCCCATGAGCAGTGCCAGGCTTTCAGGCTGCCACTGCACAAGGGACACTATTTCAAACCCCCCAGCCTCCAACCATCCAGTGGCCTCAGACACCTTCCATCTACCAGCGTGGCCACCACACCTGATCCCTTGCTGGGGACCATACATTATCCTTTCTGGCAAGGACTGTTCAGGGACAAAAGTGTGCCGGGCTCACTAATCCTATGTAAAAATAGATTTAAATATTTAAAGCTGCCTCGTGCCCTTACAGGATACAATGCTGATCACGCCTTGTACCTGGTAAGGGCCAATAAGATCGCGAGAGGCAAGAAACTGGCTTTTCGCCCTCCTGGGATCTTATTGGACCACCACGCTGATCGACCGACATGATGAGCCGGTATGATCACCCTGATGTGTTATTAGGTTGGAATAACTTCAATAACTCCCAAGGGCTATTAGCTGTGAACACTAATTTGATTGTCACATATTTACAGTTATGAGGACACTTCCTTACATGAGCTTCACTCTGTGCTGCTTTTCTCCTACGCTTTCTTAGTCTGTATGAGAATATGCCACATCCTTTTGTAAAATCATAGACTATTACATTTACTCCTTTATGGGACTTAGTCAAACATACTCCATTATCCTACGTATTTCCAAATTTTAGTGGGGTTCATTTAAATTTTTCGGTGATGGTGTGACATTGGAAATATAAAATTAGCCCTTAAATGCACCTAACTTTATTCTAATTTACAGTAAAGTTAATGGGTGTGAAAAGCAGGCAGGGCCTACTATAAGTATCACATTCATTATCACCCATTTTACATGAGTGAAAAATGCTAAAATTATCACCATTGAAGTCCACTATTGCAGTTGGACACATTGGAGCTGCTAACTGTTCTCCTTTGCTTGTTTTAGCTTTTTTTATGTCATGAAAGAAACACCAACAGCAAGATGTATTTAAAGTGACACTGTCTTCCAGGCTTTCAATTCATTTGAGTGCACTTATCATCTTTCGTTTGGGTGTATTTTGATTCATAAACATGTGCCTTTTCTGTTTTCTCCACTTTTAGCTGCTCATGGCAGTTAAGTATCTAGGATATTACGTAGCTGCTCAATTGATTGACTAGCTGTGTGAGATCTGTACACATTCCTGCAATTTCCTCAGGTATGATTGCTTCAGTCACTGGCCTTTATATTTGGATTCGATTTGGCCCAGTGCGTTCAAATCCATGTGCAGGGCCACATTTAGGCAAAAAGAAACTTCTGCTGATCCCAGGGAATCATATTAACGTTGTTTGCTCCTGCATTTTAACGCTCTCAGAGAGCACATGTCACGGAACAAAGAAAAGTTTCCTCGATTTGAAGTTACTGAATTCCACTTTTACAGTTATCTCTATACATCTTTCAAGTGGGCTGTAATCATGGAACGTTTTAATACAACGGGTATGGACTGTGTGAAGGCAAGCAGCTGCCACATGTGTTGAAACAGCTGCTGATCGAATGTAAACCCAATATTGCCTGGAGCCTATGCAATGAGGGACAACTGGACGACAGACGTTATGATATTGTTTTCACACTCTTAATTTTGGGAGAAAATTAAAGGATTAAAGTGCACAAAAGACTATGTCCCATGGCCAGTTGTGATTTCTGTCACAATGTTCTCACATGAAATGATGACATCCATATCAATGATCTGGCACATCTTGCAGAGGTTGCTGCGGCAGGGTTGTGTAGGATCATGGTCACTGTTCTTCTGAAGTCTGCGAAACAATGGTCTGTTTGAGGTTATGCGGTTGTTTGAAAGAAGAAGTGGGGGTGTGGGGATGGCCTTGGCAAGATACTCATCTTCATTGATGACATGTTGAAGGCTCCAAAGAAGACGTTGTAGCTTCTCCGCTCCAGGGAAGTACTGGATGACAAAGGATACTCTGTCTGCCGTGCCCATATTTTGTCTTCTGAGGACGTTGGTGCAGTTTTTCACTGTCTCACATCAGAACTGTCGATCGATGAGTTGAGCGCCGTATCCTGTTCTTATGAGGGTGACTTTCAGCGTCTCTAGTGTCTGTTGTGATTCTCCTTATCTGAGCAGATTCTATGTATACAGAGGGCTTGTCCAAAGGGAAGGCTTCTTTAAAGTATTTAGGGTGGAAGTTGGAGAAGTGGAGCTTTGTGAGGTTATCCATGCAGTACAGTGATGTGCTGAGATGACCATCCTTGATAGGGATGTGTATCCACCAGGTGTATGGTACATACTCTTGTGACTCAACCAATATTGTCTACCTGGTACTCTGCAGGAAAGGATGTCCCAAGGCATGGTACATTGGGGAAATTATGCAGACAACGGATGAATGAACACCACTCGACAATCACCAGGCAGAAGTGTTCCTTTCAGTCGGGGAACACTTCAGCAGTCACAGGCATTCAGTCCCTGATCTTTGGGTAAACGTTCTCCAAGGTGGCCTTCACAACACATGACAATGCAGAATCACTGAGCAGAAGTTGTTAGCCAAGTTCCACACACATGAGGATGGCCTCAATTGGGATCTTGTGTTCATGTCACACCATCGATTTGCCTGGGCTTGCAAAATCTCACTAACTGTCCTGGCTGGAAACAATACACACCCCTTTAACCTGAGCTTGGCCCTTTCTCTATTCATATTGTCTGTACCTTTAAGACTTGATTACCTGTAAAGATTTCCATTCCAAACATTACCTTGTAAATTGATTGTGTCTTTGCCCTGTTTGTAAACACAACTTCTCACTCACCTGATGAAGGAGCGAGACTCTGAAAGCTTGTGCTGCCAAATAAACCTGTTGGACTTTAACCTGGTGTTGTGAGACTTCTTACTGTGCTTACCCCAGCCCAATCCTGCATCTCCACATCATGGCTTCCCGTCATATCCAGATGATATGGGAAAGGGAGTAGACCACATAAAGAACATATTCTTCCATTCAGTTAGACCATGGCTGACTTGTACCTGAATTCAATTTACCCAGCTTGTTTCCATATTCCTTCACACTTCATCTAACAAAATGTATCAAACTCAGTTTTAAAATTCTCAATTGACCTACCCTCAATAGCTTTTGGCAGGGTGAGGAGAGATATTTTGCAACAGGTTCTTTGTCAGGCTTATTTTGTTCTGTAATTAGAGTCCTCTGATGCCTCATCTGTTTCTGGGCTACCCTTTTATACAACTCCCATTAGATTATGAAGTACCTGATGGTGCTTGCTACATTCACTTATGTAATTCAAAGATGCTTTCAACCACTTACTTCTGACTATGCCATGTTCATACATGCAGGCAGTGATCCAAATTTTCTCTTTATTTTTATGACTTACCCTCATTCAGAGGAGGAATTCATGGTTGGATTTTTGTCCAAATTTTCCCTTACCACCACCTACACAACTACAGCAGGCCTTCAAACAGTTCTTTGAACTTTTTAATAGCTTCTTGAGCTAATTTTGATTGCACTTATTTCAGACAACAAGCAAGGCTCTCGAAGAAGTCTGTAATTACTACCTGTTTACTATCAACTGGCTCACTAATTTACTGATAGTGACATTTTTGAACAGATTACTACCCAGAGGAAAATATATCCTCTCGTCCTTTAATACTAACTGACTTTATATTACTTCAGTTATATCCACAATGTGACTAATTGAAAAAATTGAAAAAAATCACACATTAATTAAATTGATAATGTCTGCAAATAAATTAATTTTAATTATTTCAGCTTTTAATTATTGAAAATTGCATCTTTGGCAACTTGAATGACATTTCAAGAAAAGGAAAGTTGTGACTAAATTTGCCAGCTCTGAGTTACAAGGTGAGTTTGGAAGCAGTTCACAAGGGCGCCTGCTGGGGCTATATAACTAAATCACTTAAACAATTACATTTATAACACATCTGTTAAGTTATTTTTCAATGAAGGTCACAACATTTGTTTTATAGCCATTCTTGCATTAGATTACAGCAACACATTCCACACAGATAAGCATACAAAATGGCTTTTAACTGGATTAAGAAAGGCACTATGTTAAATGTGTCCTTGCTCTGATTTTTTTTCTCTCTTTAGGTTAAACCTGATCCTTAATGGTAGCAAAAGGAAAGTGCTAGTGATTTCTTGGCAAGGAATAATGGAGATGGGATTCCAGTTCTACAATATCTGCTTCAAAGAAAGAAAGCAAGCACAAAATGATGGAAAATAGCAACACAATATTCTGCACTTCATCCTTTATTTCCCATTAAATCAGCCTACATTTACACTCAATGTCCTTAAACATATTGCTGTTGTAATTTTGGTTTTATTTTCTTATCTTTAATGTAATGACTTAATTACATTGGAACTTATGTTACAAATTAATGAACATACCCCAAAATTACAGTTGCTTTCTGCAACATAATCAGTACATATACCTTGAGGTAAATCTCAGAGTTAAACAAAATGTAGCACTTTCCCATTGTTGCACTTCATCCTAACAGCATACAAGTATTCTCAGTTTCACTGTGGATTTAAATGAGGAGTTTTCTCTCTCCTAGCCTTGAAGTACCATCTCAGTTTTGGGATAATTGTTCTTTCTGTATTTTTTTTTGAGAGGAATATGAAGCAACACCACTAAGTTCTCATTCCTGATTCATAACACTAATAGGGAAGGATGATGGTTATGTTACTGGACAAATGATCCAGGACCGTGAGTTCAAAGTCCATCATGGCAGCTGAGGAATTTAATTTCAGTTTATTGAAGAAACCTGAAATAACATCCTGATGCTGAAGTTTTCACAATGTCCTGCGGAGGCAGATGATCCACTAGAGCTTCAGAAGGCAATTGTTGCAAAGGGCCAGAACACCGAACGAGTTTGAATGAAGCTCACAAAAGAGGTATTGAATATTGAATTATGATTCTAGTTTGCCCTTTAAATGCAGTTGTTTTACATTTTGTGGGTGTTTCATGAATCATCAACTGACAATTCAAGATGCCAAAGGAAAGTGTTTGGCCTAATTACTATTGATTGGATCCACCATTACCAATTTCCATGAATATCCCTGGCAATCCACCATTTTTCTGCAGTTAAATCATCACAAACAAGAACATTAAAGCCAGTTACATAGGCATGAGGGGATTTGGTAAATTGACTAAATATGGAAGTAAGTAAATACTGAGATAAATTTAAAGAAACAATTCAAAATGTTCAACAAACATATGTACCATTGAAGAACAAAACTTCAGTGAGAAAGATCCACCCATATAGCTTTAAATTAAGGGGTGGCAGTTATAGGACGGATGTCAGGGGTAGGTTCTTTACCCAGAGGGTGGTGAGGGATTGGAATGCCCTGCCTGCTGCAGTTGTAAATGCGCCTAGTTTGGGGGCGTTTAAGAGATTCGTGGATAGGTTTATGGATGGAAAGGGTTTGGTTTAGGTTAGAGGGTCATTGTTTTTTAACTGGTCAGCACAACATCGTGGGCCGAAGGGCCTGTTCTGCGCTGTAGTGTTCTATGTTCTATGTTCTATATCTTACTACCAAGGATAAAGATTGTATTCAATTAAAAAAGGATTATATTCTTGAAAATAATAGTAGTAAGTCTTGAGGAGTGTTTTAAAATCCGGCAAAGGGCCACCAAAAATTGGTGACAAAAGAATTGTTGTTAAAAAAATCTAGTTTGATAACATCCTTTAGGAAATCATAAAATCCCTACAGTGCAAAAGGAGGCCAACCAAATAACAAAGAACAAAGACAATTACGGCACAAGAACAGACCCTTCAACCCTCCAAGTCTGCACCGACCGTGCTGCCTGACTTAACTAAAATCCTCGACCGCTCTGGAAACTTTATCCCCCTATTCCCATCCTGTTCATGTATTTGTCAAGATGCCCCTTAAAAGCCACGACTGTTTCAGCTTCCATTACCTCTCCAGGCAGTGAGTTTCAGGCACCCACCACCCTCTGTGTAAAAAATCTGCCTTGTATATCTCCTTTCAACCTTGTCCCTCTCACCTTAAACTTGTGTCCCCTTGTAATTGACTCTTCCACACTAGAGAAAAGCTTTTGACTATCCATTCTGTCCAGGCCTCTCATAATGTTGTAGATTTCTATCAAGCAGCCCCTCAACCTTTGTTGTTCCAGTGGGAACAAACCAAGTTTCTCCAACCTCTCCTCATAGCTAATGCCCTCGATACCAGGCAATATCCTAGTAAATCTTTTCTGTACCCTTTTGAAAGCCTCCACATCTTCCTGGTAGTTTGGCTACCAGAATTGAACACTATATTCTATGTGCAGCCTCGCTAAGGTTCTATAAAGTTACACCATGACTGCCAATTTTTAAACTCAGTGCCCCAGCCAGTGAAGGCAAGCATGTCGTATGCCTTCTTGACTATCTTCTCCACCTGCATTGCCATTTTCAGTGACCTGTGTACTTGTACATGCAGTTCCCTTTGCCTATCAATACTCTTAAGTGTTCTACCATTTACTGTATATTTTCTATTTGTATTAGACCTTCCAAAATGCATTTGTCCAAATTAAATCCTATCTGGTATCTATCTGCCCAATTCTCCAACCAATCTATATCCTGCTGTGCTCTTTGATGGTCCTCGTCAACCAGCCCATCAATCCTGCACCAACAACAATCCCACCCATACCCTCTCCCCGTAATCTCATATTTACTCTGATAAAATCCCAAACACTAAGGAGCAATTTAGCATGGTCAATCAACATAACCTGCGCAACTGTGGAGTATGGGAGGAAACCCGAACACCAGAAGGAAACCCATGCAGGCACAAGGAGAACGTGCAAACTCCACGCTGTCACCTGAGGCCGGAATTGAACCCAGGACCCTTGCACTGTGTTGGAGGGAATGAGCAAATTGAGTCTTCCGAGGCCATGTGGACCTTCAACAAAAACAGTTTTATTCAACATCCATGAGGGAGAGCAGTATAGAACATAGAACATTACAGCGCAGAACAGGCCCTTCGGCCCACGATGTTGCGCCGACCAGTTTTTTTTAAAAAAAAAACACTGACCCACTAATCTAAACCAATCCCTTTTCGTCCATAAACCTATCCATAGATCTCTTAAACGCCCCCAAACTAGGCGCATTTACAACCGCAGCAGGCAGGGCATTCCAATCCCTCACCACCCTCTGGGTAAAGAACCTACCCCTGACATCCGTCCTATAACTACCACCCCTTAATTTAAAGCCATGCCCCCTCGTGCTAGCATTCTCCATCCGAGGAAAAAGGCTATCACTATCCACCCTATCTAAACCTCTAATCATCTTATATGTTTCAATAAGATCCCCTCTTAGCCTCCTTCTTTCCAGCGAAAACAACCCCAAATCCCTCAGTCTCTCCTCATATGACCTCCCCTCCATACCAGGCAACATCCTGGTAAACCTCCTCTGCACCCTCTCCAAAGCCTCCACGTCCTTCCTGTAATGTGGGGACCAGAACTGCACACAGTACTCCAAGTGCGGCCGCACCAGAGTTGTGTACAGTTGCAACATGACGCTGCGACTCCTAAATTCAATCCCCCTACCAATAAACGCCAAGACACCGTATGCCTTCTTAACTACCTTATCTACTTGATTCCCAACCTTCAGGGATCTATGTACACATACACCTAGATCCCTCTGCTCCTCCACACTATTCAAAGTCCTCCCGTTAGCCCTATACTGAACACATCTGTTACTCCTACCGAAATGAATTACCTCACACTTCTCCACATTAAACTCCATCCGCCACCTCGCGGCCCAGCTCTGCAACTCAGTTCTAATTCCAGCTTGTTTCCAAGTTACTCTGCCCATCATAGGTGCTTACATGTTCTTATACATTGTTGTGTTACAAAGTGCTATGTTTCAACTAGGTCATCATATTGTTATTTTAAATTTGTTCACGTTCTGTTTTGATCACATTATGCTGACCCATTGTCCTGTGTGTTTTATCTTTAATCATTTTCTGAACATATCCTGTATGCCAGAGTGCAATATCAAAGCACTGCAGTTATCAAGCCAATTTCAATGGTGTATTAATTGTCCCCATTTCCCTGATACTTGGTTAGTTTTCCCGAGGCACAATGGGTCTTCTAGACATTGTGGAGTTTCAGTAAGTAGTATCAATTGCCTTATTGATGCTGTAAAGATCTCACCTGGGGTATGACTATTTAGTGCCATCTGGGAATGTAGTTATTTGTAATTTGTTGTGTGTCTGCCAGGAATGAGTGTGGATACTACAGTTAGGCTATCTGTTTAATCATTTACATTCTTTCCTCTCCTGCTGCAGCCCACGCTTCTTGGGTTGCCCTACTTCACATTGTGAGGAAACAGTACTAACCACTGTGCCACCGTGCCGACTTAAATTGTTAGTTCATACTTAGTCTGTTTCATATGACTCCAGACCCATCGGAATGTGACAACTGAAATGACTGAGAAAGCCAATCAGTTGTATCAAATCACTCTGAAAAATTCTAACGAGAATAAAATCGTACTTAGCACCTGACATTGACTTAACCACCAGGAACAGCTAATATTAACATGAACCATGAGTTGGCTGTTCACAACAGATTGTTGAGACGAAGTCCCACTATCATACTGAGGATAGTCTCCACTGTGTTATGTGGAACAACCACCATGTCAAATGGCATAGATTTAACAGTTCAAAATTGGGCATTCATGAGGCACTGTTCATCATCAGCAACAGTGGAGTTGTGCTTCACCTCAATCTGTCATCTAACGTCCTTGGCATATCCTTACTCTGCTATGATCATCATGCCAAGGGAGCAACCCAGGCTGAATGAGGTGTGTAGAGGAATACATCAGGAGTGTAGCCAGGCATTCATAAAGATGAGGCTATAACCTAATGGAGTGACAATAAAGGACAACATTCATGCTAAACAGCAAAAGCAGCATGCTATATACTGAGCTCAGTGACCCTACAACCAACAGTTAGATTAAAACTCCACAGGCCTGTCATATCCAGTCATAGACAATTAAACTACAACAGGATGTTTGTGAAGTTCAGAATGCTTCATGCAAAACCAAGGCTGACATGTTTGCTAACACAGGGTGTGAGCTAAAGGAGGATTAAGGAAAGAAGCCGGGGAAAGCAGCAGCGAGGAAAAGAGAGAGAGAGAGAGAGACGGCAAGGAGCAGAAGCAGAGGTCTGAATTTTGAGTTGCAGTGTGAAGAAGCCAAAGCCATGAAAAGGTTAGCTTGAAGACACTAATGGTTGTTAAAGCATTGGGAAGTGGAATTAGAGCAGGAGTTAGCAGTTGGATGCTTCGGTGAATTCCCTGGACAATATCCCAGAGTTCAAGAAACCAAGAGGACAGGAAGATTCCCTCTGTACCTAGAAGACAAGTTAATCTGGTTCACGCGCTCATGGGAAATTAACAATAGGAGCTGCTCCAATTGAACTCTACTACTTGGCTAATTAAAAATCAGGAGTTAAGGCCTTGTTGGTCTCCTGACGGACCCAGAGTATCAGCAAAATGCCCTTCAAAATAGTTCATTTCTCAGAGTTAAGCTTTTCCATTAACGCTTATGAAGATTTGATACCAATAGAATGAAAGATCCCTGTTTTATGACTTCCGTGCAATTGTGAATCCTACGTAACACCTCAGCCAAATTCATTGGGGATGTTAAAAGAATGGCCATGGTTTTCCGGCCACATTGTGCCTGGCTCAGATTGCATTGGGGCAGCGCAAGGTTGGAGAATTGTGGGTGAAGGGTCCAGCGCGCTCAGCACTGGCACAAAAACACACTGTGATCCTCCCAGCCAGCATGCCCGGATGTAATCTAGTTTACACCCAGTGAGGGTGGGAACCTGCTTAACATGTTTAAATAGGCACCCATTTGAGGCTGGGTTCTCCTTCTTCCCGGGATTCTGTGACCCTCAGGCATGGCGGGAACCCAGCGAGAATCATTACTGGTCTCCACAACCGAGACCAGGCGTGATGACCATGTGGAATGCAGGAGACTCAGAGGCTATTGAAGCCCCTAGGTGGCCAGAGACATGTCTAGGTAGTGCCCATCTGGCTGTGCCAACCTGGCAGTGCTGACTGACACCCTCACAGTACCAGATTGGCATTGTCAGATGGGTGCTGCCAGGGTACAGGACATAGTGCCAATGGTGTGGCCTGAGGAGATGAGGCCTGCGGGGTGTGGGGCATGAAGACCAGAGCATAAAGGGTAGTCATACAGGAGGACCATATAGAGGGACCAATTGGGAGGGGTTTAGGAAAAGATGCCTTCAATGGGGGAGCTTCCAATTTCACCTTGAGATCGGGATGCTCTTTAAAAACAGTGCATGATCTCTGTGAAGCCAGGCTTGCTGGTGTGTTTAGGCCCAGCCCCTCACAGAACAGGTGCAAAACTCACCCCTCTCTTAAAAAATGACTTAAGTGTGGCAAAATTGTGATCTGATTCAATACGAACCAATTTTCCCACCCAAAATGACACTGTCTCAGGGCAAAGTACCCACGCCACCAGGAAAACAAGAGTTGGTGGAATTTGTCCACCTGAAAGATGCAAACAAGCACATTCTGAGCAAGCTGCCAGCCAGGCCCACTATTCTGAGGGCAAGCTGCCTGATCATCATGCTCGTAGACAAGCCCCATTTCCCCAAAACAATGAAATGGTGCTCCCCACACTAAGCAGTGTAGCGTCACCAACCTCTCACCAAAGAGAGGCATCCTCTCCCTTCCATTCATAAATAATGGGTAACCGCTGTCCATACCATATGGGTATGAGGGTGACCTGACTTAACCCTCCCCACTCAGTTCCCTTCGCCTTGGAACTCCCACTCATCCTCCTTCCCCCTCAGATCCCCCACTGAACAAACTCCCCCCTCTCCCATCCCCTACACAGCAATTTTATAAACGATAAAGACAAACAATAGAAATGTGATGTCAAGCATTCAGTCCTCATGCAATTATTAGGCAACCCCTATCCCCTACATGTGCACATCAGTTATATGTTTGCTGATTGAGCTTGAAGTGTGGAGGTCCTGTTTAGCCAGTGGTTTATATTTGTTGTGTTTTTTTGGACACTGTCAGGTGTCGAAGAGGTAGCCATTATAATGTGACCCAGATCGGATTCTTGTAGTCTTGGCTTCTCGAACTGAGCTACAGAGTTATTCCAAGAGAAAGAGAGAGAAATAGTACAGCCCTCCCCTTTTTCTCCCTCAGCTAACACCTGCGGTCACAGCTTCTGTCACTTATGATCTTTCTCATAGTTGGCAGCCTTGCCTTGAAATACACTTTATTGTGCAATTCCAAGAAGTTTTGGGTTCTGTCTAACTGGCAGTTGTTGTTTCTGTAACCAGGACTTTGATTTTTTTAATGTTTCTTTGTCAGGTAGCTGTGAGTTTAGATGCCTGTCTGGATTATAGGAAATGTCTCTCTGTCTCTTCAAATTCCCCTGAAGGGAGAAATTTGTTGGTTTATCACTGTCACCTGACAATGTGGCTTTACATTTTGAAGCAATTTTCTTTTTCTCAGTTCAAATCGCAAAAGTTCCATCCAGGTAGCTGAAAGTTAAAAAGTCATATTTTCCAAAATAAAGAGGCAAACTTCATTAAAAGCTTCATGAAGTGAAAAATAAAGGGCCTGATTTTGCCATTGCGTTGCGCCCACCTTTGGGTGTGAAAACTTGGTAAGGCGTGAGGCGAATATTGCAATCTGTGCCACGTCCACGCTGATCCTCCTTTTACAATTCCCTCATCAAGCATCAGGTCCATTCTAGATCCCCAAGAATCTCATTTGGATTCTGTGGAACAGCTAAAACGTGTGACAGTATTTTTCTGAATTCAGTCATGGGCTGTGGACATCACTGACAAAGTTAGCATTCATTGCCTGTCTGCAAGTGCCTCTGAGATGTTGATGATGAACTGCCTTTTTGAATTGGGCAGTCCATGTGAAGAAGATAAACCCATTGTGCTGTTCAATGGGGAGTTCCAGGATTTTGACTCAGCAATGGTAAAGGAAAGGCAATATATTTCAAGATGATTCTCTTCACCTGGATAAGATAGAAGCAGACTCCCCCACTACTGACAGACAGCCAAAAATTCTCCCCTTCTTCAGCCTCCCAGAGAACAAGAGACATCCCAAATGGATCACAATCCTCCCTGCAGTGACCGCTGCATGCTCTGACTGTTAATCGGTGAAAGGAAAAATAATGAAACAGAGAAGACCAAAATAAACTGAAATTAAACAAAAATAAATGGAAGAGATGTTCTTAAAATATGCAACCAAATCTTTGTAGGAAAGGGGTATGATATCACCAGAGTGAGATCAGCAAGTTTCACAAATTTGTTTTGTAGTATGAGGCAAATGAAAATTAGTACTTTTTTAATTTCTGCCATTTTCTTTTGTCAAAGTCAGTTTAATTTTCCTCAGCAAGCTTCCTCGTATTCTGTTGAAACATTTCTATTTCATAATAAGGTTTTATTATGCACATAACAAAGACCAAATTAACACCTTGAAAATAGTATTTGTGGCCAAATTTGATTTTCAAATTTGCTGTCGACACCATCGTAGTGGGACAGATCTCAAACAATGATGAGACAGAGTACAGGAATGAGATAGAGAAACTGGTGAACTGGTGCAGCAACAATAATCTCTCCTTCAGTGTCAACAAAACAAAGGAGATTATCATTGACTTCAGGAAGCATCAAGGAGAACATGCCCCTGTCTACATCAATGCGGATGAAGTAGAAAGGGTCGAGAGCTTCATGTTTTTAGGCGTCCAGATCACCAACAATCTGTCCTGATCCCCCAGTGATGACACTCTAGTAAAAGCCCATCAACACCTCTACTTTCTCAGAAGACCGAGGAAACTTAGCAGGCAGCTACGACTCTTTTACAGATGCACCATAGAAAGTGTTCTTTCTGGTTGTATCATGGCTTGGTATAGTTCCTGCTCTACCCAAGACTGCAAAAAATTACAAAATGCCATGAATGTAACACAATCCATCGCAAACCAGCCTCCCAATCATTGACTTTGTCTACACTTCCTGCTGCCTCGGCAAAGCAGCCAGCATAATTAAGGACTCTACAAACCCCAGACATTCTCTCTTCTACCTTCTTCCGTTGGGAAAAAGATATAAAAAGCTAAGGTCACATACAAACCGACTAAAGAACAACTTCTTCCCTGTTGCTGTCAGACATTTGAATGGACCTACCTTGCATTAAGTTGATCTTTCTCTGCACCGTAGCTATGACTGTAACACCACATTCTGCACTCTCTTTGTTCCTTCTCTACAAACGGTATGTTTTGTTTGTACAGCACACAAGAAACAATACTTTTCACTGTATACTAATACATGTGACAATAATAAATCAAATCAAATCAAAATCAAACCACTGGAGATTATATAAAGCAAATGAATGAGTAGCAAACATGATTATAATCGTATCTTCTGTATTTTGTTAGCAACAGAAATAAACAAGAAAGTTTCAAACAAAATACAACATCATGTATGAGAGGTTGTGGCCTGGTTGCTTTTCAATAGCTTACACCTCTGTGGAAGAGTATGGAGCTCCTGCTGTCCCTAAGAAGACCAATCACAAAATGTAAAGCAGTATGCTCAAATAAGATACCAGTCACAGAGGATTTATCTGCAATTTTATGCCTCCAGGGCCTCATATGCAGCTATTCCATTAGTGCATAGGAGCAGAATTGTACGTTCCAGTGCCAAAACAATGCATGTTCTGGTGCAGATTTGACCTGGAGTTAAATAGTTTACTCCCCTCGGTGTGGTGTTCTGTTGTTCTGTATTTGATGAGTTGAGTTGTTTTGAACATGACGCCAAAGTAAACTAATCCCTTGTGCCTGCCCTTGGTCCATATGCCTCTATTCCTTGTTTATTCATATGCTTATCTAAAAGCCTCTTAAAAGCCTCTAATTTACCTGACTGCACCATCACTCCTTGCAGCATGCTCCAGATGCCTAACACTCAGTAAAAAAACTTGCCCCTCACATTTCTTTTGAACTTTTCCCCTCTCACCTTAACCATATGTCTCGTAGTATTAGAGATTTCAGCTCTGGGAAAAAAATTCCAACTGTCAACCCTATCAATGCCTCTCATAACTTTATAGACTTTTATCAGGTCTCCCTTCAGCCTCTGCCGCTCCAGAGAAAACAAACTAGTTTGTCCAGCCTCTCCTTATAGCTCAGACCCTCTAATCCAGGCAGCATCCCGGTAAATCTCTTCTGCACCCTCTCCAAAGCCTCCACGTTCTTTCTGTAATGTGGTGACCAAAACTGAACACAATTAAGTGCAGCCTAACCAAAGATTTATAAAGATGCAACATGACATCCTGATTCCTGTACTCAATGCCCGGACCAGTAAAGGCTAGTATGGCATCTGCCGTCTTTACTACCCTATCTACAAGCCACTTGCAAGAAACTATCGAACTGAATCCGTCTGTACATCAATGTTGTTCAGATTCCTGCCATTAACTGTATATTTACCCTTAACATTTGATCTCCCAAATTGCAGCACCTCACACTTGCCCAGGTTAAATTCCATCTGTCATTTCTCTACCCATATCTACAATTGATCTATACTCTGCTGTATCCTTTGACAATCTTCTACACTATTCACAGCTCCATCTCTCTTTATGTAGTCTGCAAACATACTAACCCAGTCATCTAAATTTTCATCCAAGTCATTTGTATGTATATTGCAAACAGCAGATGTCCACGTATGGATTTACTATCAAATAAATCGGTTGGACTAAAACCTGGTGTTGTCAGACTTTTGACTGTGTTTTCCCAGCGGAACACCATTAGTCATGGACCTCCAGCCAGAAAAACACTCTTCCACCACTAATCACTCACTTCTATGGGCAAACCAATTCTGAATCCAAACAGCCAAATCACCGTGGATCCCATGAATTTTAATCTTCTGGATGAGCTAACCTTGTTGAAAGCCTTACTAAAATCCATGTACACAAGATCCACTGCTCTACTCTCACCAACTCACAGAAAAGTAATCAAACTGTAGAAGTTGCTGGAAGATATGACTGTAAGCATTGAGCAGCCATTTTAAAGAGCTGACTAAAACATTTACCCATGTGGAAATTAGTGTCACCTCTGCATAGCACCAAGATATAAAATATAGAACACTTGGTTTTGTAATTCTGTACATAACCTGAATGCCTGAGAGCTGTGCAAAATTACAACAAGAACTGCTTATCCAATCTATTTATTTCTTACTAAAATATGCAAGCTGAGGAATTGACTTTTTTTTGAAGAAAATTGAATTGTTTTGTTCTGCAGGAGTTGAGCATTGCTTGTAATGTTGTACATCCATGTTGAAAACAGTGTTCTATCCCTTCAGGTCCAAAAGATCCCCCCCAAGTAATTAACGTTTTGATTCATTTCACCTACTACTCATGGGATTGCACAAAATGCACTCATTAATTGCTGCATTTTCCTACATAACAATAGCAATTGCACTGCAGAAATGACAAAATGCTAACCATTTGGCAAGGAACATTCAAGGAACATTTAAAGAAAGCAGTGAAAATGGATAGCTATTCCAAGTCTTTGTCAACGTTTTGTTTCTCTAACTAAATTTCTAGCATCTATTATTGACAATAAAACACATAAGATGCCAACAAATTGAAAAAGACAATGTTAAATTAAATTGCATTTTTACCAGAATTTAATGCGATTTCCTTGCACTTTAAACGTTAGAGTTTTATTTGTTGCACTAAGCTGGTTATTACACAAGAAATGTGTTTAAGACCTCAAGTCACATCTTTGAAGAACTAAAGCTTTCAAGCTGTAGGTTGTGATAATTTGGGTGGCAGTCAGTCAGGGAGACGTTTGGAACACAGAATCAATATAATCTGCAGATCTCAGCCACTGCATTCAATTCTGTTCATACACTCTATCACCTGGGATTCATTACTTTTAAAACAGCTTTATACAAGGCAATTTGATTTGTAGGAAAGGGATGTAATAAAGACTGAGACTAGCAAGCACCTCGCACTCTGCACAAATTCAGTTTGTAATACAAGGCAAATAGAAATTAGTGAATAAAAGGCAGGTTTTTTTTCCCTTAAAATTTTGTCCTTTTACTTTTGTCAAAGTCAGTTTAATCTCACTCAGCAAGCTTTCTGGTATTCTGTTGAGACACTTCTATTTCATAGTAAAGTTTTAACATGAATGTGACAAATATAAAAATAGCAATTTGACAGCAGGAGTGATTCTGTAAAATATGTAAATGAATAGCAAAAGTGATTATTATATGCATTAAAATGTTTTAATCAACAGAAATAAGCAAAAATGCATCAAACAAATATGATATTGAATAAAGAAGATGACATTTATGCTGTGGTACCAGCAGCTTCCTTACTTGACCTTGATGCAAAGACATGAAGATTAGACCTCTAAGACTTAGAAACAGGACACAGAAACAGGCACTAGCTGAACTCAAGGGGGATCAGTAGCATGAAAATAGCTAGGTTGGATTATGTTTGACAGATTTAATCAAATAGTTTGTATGTCTTTTCACATAAGTGGATCGTGATAATCAGATTTTATGTCTCAGAATGGCTAAAAATAGAGAGGTTGGGTGATTGTTTCCATATCTGGAACTCTATAAAGGAGAGACAAAAATATCAGTAACTTGTCCTCTGTCACAATGATGACATGCATCTCCTTCTGATAATATGTATGCCCTGAAGTGGCTTCTGTATGTGTTATCCCCAGACACAGTCTGGATGTAACCCAGGATACAGCCCACTAGGTTTATTTGCAATTCACATTGCATTACTGAGGGATCAGAGAGGTAATCTCTGATCAGCAAAGCATTCATATTGGGACATCTCCAACAGTCTTGCCAGTGAAAATTTGGAGCACTTGGGTCAATTGGTAAAATGATGTGCTGCACATCAGAAAATGATGAAATAAAAGTTCTACATTATGAACAGTGCATTGCAAACTTCATGCAAAAAGTTTCATTAAAAAGGGACATGATCCAAGATCACTACTCTGCCACCCCCTACAGACTAGTGAATATGAGAAATAGGTTGACAGGGAATACAATTAACTTGGCTATTCTTAAGAACTTTTTCAGAAAGCTGGATGAATCCAGGCCGGAGTTCTCCTGCTATGCTTGCCAGTGGGATCTTCGACAGCGCATCACCACCACGAGTTTCCCAGTGGTGTGAGATACAGTCAATGACCCACTGACAGTGGGAAGACCAAAAGATCTTACCTCTGGTGAATGGTGCGCCATCTCCTGCCACGAGAAACATGTAGCGAGGAAGTCAATAAATGTCCCCCTCCCACCTATTGATGAGAAATTGCATAGGGTATCACCAGAATAAAATCGGACATAGATAAATGAATACTAATTCTAGAGCTTCTATGAGCATAGGAATATTATGTTAAGAGAAAAAAACTATCAAACATGATTGATGTGAATTTCTCCAATGGCTCAGCATGTTATAATACTGGTTAGCTGAGCAAGACAGATTTATTTTTTAAATCCGGCTTTTGCTGAGGTAGATTTGATTTGATTTGATTCTCTCATGTATTAGTACGCAGTGAAAAGTATTGTTTCTTGTGCATTAAACAGACAATGCATTATGTGCAAAGAGAAGGAAAGGAGATGGTGCAGAATATAATGTTACAATCATAGCTAGGGTTTAGAGAAAGATCAATGTAACGTAAGGTATGTCCATTCAAAAGTCTGACAGTAGCAGGGAAGGAGCTGTTCTTGAGTCGGTTAGCGTGTGATCTCAGACTTTTGTATATTTTTCCCAACCAAAGAAGGTGGAAGAGGGTATGTCCAGGGCACATGGTATCCTTGATTGTGCTGGCAGTTTTTCTGAGGCAGCGGGAAGTCTTATCAGAGTAAATGGATAGGAGGCTAGTTTGCATGATAGGTTAGGTTTCATTCATGACCCTTTGTAGTTTCTTGCATCTTGGACAAAGCAGGAGTCATACCAAGTTGTGATACAACTAGAAAGAATGTTCTCTATGGTGCATCTATAAAAGTTGTTGAAAGTCATAGTAAAAACGCCAAATTTCCTTAGCCCCCTGAAAAATAAAAGCTAATTCCAAGAGAGTTAGCTGTTGAGGTGTTGCAATTAGTCTCAGATCTCATAGCCTCATAAGGCAGATGATTTGGTTTCCATACTCCACAAGGCTAAGTTGTGGGAGTGTTGGTCCATATTTCATGGTGGTCGGCCAACAAAAATATGATTCTTCAGTTGTGCAGAAACTTGAACAGAATCTACCAGGTTACAGTTTTCATTTTTGATGTAGATCCATCAGAGTTTAAAGAAATCATAGAAATCCTACAGTGCAGAAGGAGGCCATTTGGCCCATTGAGACTGCATCGACCACAATCCCACCCAGGCCCTACCCCTACATATTTACCCACTAATCACTCTAACCTATGCATCTTGCCTAAGAGGCAATCAACCTAACCTGCACATCTTTGGACTGTGGGAGGAAACCGGAGCACCCAGAGGAAACACAAATAGACACAAGGAGAATGTGCAAACTCCGCACAGACAGTCACCCAAGGCGGGAGTCGAACCCGGGTCCTTGGAGCTGTGAAGCAGTTGTGCTAACCACTGTGCTACCGTACCGCCTTATGAGTATGGGCCTAAAGGGTTACCTTATGAGTACTGGTGACATAAACTTGGTTTGTTTTGCCTTGAATTCTGAAGGTTGAGTGATGAGAATTAACTTAAAATGATAGAGATTCAATAAGATACAGATCATGGAACTATTGAATTCCTACAGTGAAGAAGTGGGCCATTCAGCCCATTGGGCCTGCACAGACAATGATCCCACCCCGGCTTTATCCCCATAATCCCACATATTTACCCTGCAAATCCTCCTGACACTGAGGAGAAATTGAACTTGACCAATCAACCTAATCTGCACATCTTGGGACTGCGGGAGGAAACTGCAGGACCTGGAGGAAATCCACGCAGACATGGGGAGAACATGCAGACTCCGCACAAACAGTGACCCCAGCTGGAGTTGAATCCGGGTCCTTGGGCGCTGTGAGGCAGTAGTGCTAACCACTGCAGAGATGCAGAGAAATTATTTGGGCTTATGGTGAGCAAGGGAACATGATTTTAAAATTAAGGTTAGGCAATTTAGAAATTAAACCCAGAAGTACTGTTTCACCATAAAAAAAAAACAGAAATCAGAAACTATTCACATAAAGCTGTGGATTCTGGGTCAGTTGTAAATTTGAAGACTAAAATTATCTTTTTCTTTGGTCAAAATATGACAGGAAGGAGATTGGGGTATAGGTTCAACTATGTTTAAAATGAAGGGCCAATCAGGTTTGAGCATCTGAAAGGCCAATCACTGTTGTATCTTCACACCAAAAATGTTTTTTGTCTTTTGGGGGAATGATGAGGGAATTGGTGGAAGGATTTCTGAGCTGATTCTTCTGTGGCTGTCAAGTCCCAGCATTAGACTTGAGCCGAAAAGTTCAGGTCCAGTGATAGGGACACGACTACTGTCCTACAAGGCCTCCTGGCCAACCACAATATTACACTTCTCATTTATGTAACATATATGCATACATTGCTTCGGTAATTTATTTTATTAAGAACAGGGAGAAATTCAATTGAGCTGAAGTATTCCAATAAGGTTGAGATAATTTGTTCAGACAATTAATTATCAGGATAGGAGAGGACACAAAATGTAGGTGTAACTAATGAGGCACAAATTATGGATTCAGATGGATACAGAAGAAACAGTGAATGATAAACACATGCAATACAAGTTGTTTATGTAAAGAAATTTGATATTTTTTAAGTAATCTATATTTGTATTGTGTGTATTAGGAATAAGATATAAGTTTACGTTTAAGATTAATTTGCATGAAAAGAAAGCGCTAAAACTTTAGTTACCTTCATTATAGCACCGGTGTCTACAAGTCAGTAACTTTTACTTTTGTTTTTAATTTTGCCTGCATTGTAATTAAGGTTTTACAAGGGGTTAAAAAAGGGACGACGTGGACAATTTGGGCCGTAAGGCCTGTTTCCATGCTGTAAACCTCTATGACTCAATGACTCTAAGCAATCATAGGCTTAAAGAAAAACTAACTTGTTGCTTGGCAGTCAGAAATCCACACATTGCAAAGCAGAAGCATTTAAGTTCAGTTGGAACCAGACAATTTTCACAGGAGATGCCAGTATGGCAAATTTCAAAAGCCAAAGAATAGAAAGTTCCAGAAACTGGGAGAGAAAAAAGAGGAAGGCCCAAAAAACTGAAAACGAAAGGACAAAGAACAGAAATCTGGAAAAGGATTTTATTCAGTGATATCAGGAGTAGAGAGAGAGAGGCTCCCAGCTGAAAGCAAGTCTGCAAGGCACAGATCAAAAGATGTCAGCTCACGAGATCCAGACATCTGAGGTAATCCTAAGTTTGGTGACACCTTAATACAGCCTGTGAAGTTGTGGTGTTACTTTGGTATGGCTGGGTACCTGAGAGATTGTGTGGAAGCTTGAATGCACGTGATGATCCAGGACAGAGGAATATTGAAAGGAAAGGTTGAAATCCTGGGTGTGGATCCTTGGTGAAGACATCTGAAAGAAAGTGTTATTTGGGAGAAGATTCCAAGGCATATTCAGGAGAGTGGAGTTTGGAAACTCTCATGTGAAAGTTAGAATTCCAGTGAGACCAGTTTGCATAGTGTGACAAGCATCTGGGAGGAATTGATGCGAAATCCACAGAAGTTGTTTTGGGTGACATCTGTCATTTGGTTTCAGCATGTGGGGTTTCTGACCACATTTCACCTATTTGTTTATAGGGGTAGGTGCATGTTGAAAACATCAGGATATAAGATATTTTGTAACTTGTATTATTCTGAGAAAGCTGTATATATCTGTGAAGGTATAGCTAGGGGGAAGGAATGGTATATTATCTTCTCGTAATTGGCAGTCTTGTGACTAAGTCCATCCATGTCTCTAAATTAAAAATAAATGTTACAATCTATCGAACTGGGACTGTGACATTTATATCTTTTGAAACAGTGAATTAGTTCAGCTTGATGAATACTTGTTACAAGTGACACAACTAAAGAGCATACACAAAAAAAATGTTGCCATTGAAAAGAATCAGCCCTCCAAAATGTAGAATTTGGCATAAAGCTTTAAAACCATGCTAATAATAAAACCTTTGGAACCTGTCAGGATTGTTCTTTCCATTATCACATAGGTTTTGATTTATTTTCATATTAATGAAGACAATAAATAGTAAACTGACTGAATACATTCATACATCATTCATTAAGTGGTTTGACACCAGGAACTCCTAAAAGTCCAAGCAGCAATTTTAAGATCATTCTCCCTTGTTCAGGACTAAACTATTGGAGGCAATAGTTTCTATGCATCCACCCTAATAAATCTTTAAAGTTTATTTATTATTATCAAAAATAGGCTCACATTAGCATTGCAATGGGGCCACTGTGAAAATCCCCAAGTCGCCTCACTCCGGCACCTGTTCGGGTACACAGAGGCAGAATTTAGCATTGTCAATGCTCGTAACCAGCACATGTTTTGAACTGTGGGAGAAAACCCAGAGGAAATCAACACAGATACGAGGAGAACATGTGGACTCCGCACAGACAGTGACTCAATTGAGTTAGAATTGAACCCGGCTCCCTGCTGCTGTGAAGCCGCTGTGCCACCATGCTTAATTTTCTTTTTAAAATCCAAGTGATCTAAATTAAACAGAAAAGAACGGACTGAGAGACCAATTCCTATTTAATTAGGAAAAATTTTTATAGACATATGATATAATGATGTCTGGATGCCCAGTGACATCAGGACTGATTAGATGCTTAAACTAGCCTTGTGTTCAAGTTGTTGATGGTACAAATTTACTCCAACCAGAAATCATTTCAATCATGTAGTGTTCCCGATGTTTTTAAATGGATTTAGTGAATTTTCTGGAGATCTGTATGCAGCAATTATTAGAGCATCAAGATAGTTAAAAAAGTAGAGTAAACAGAAAAAAGATTTTTAAAAATGATTTCAGTGCATCAATTACTTCTGAAAAATGATTCCTAGTTCAGTTAGTTTTTTTTTCCTGCAGCCCATACACTACCCTGACTCCTTCCTAATAATAATCCTGCTTTTGATCTGCTGAAGAACTGACTTCCTGGCACATTAAAAAGAAACATTCACAGGATGTGGCAAGGCTCACATTTAGTGCCTATCCCTGATTGCGCTTGAGAAGGTGTTGGTGAGCTGTCTTACAATCTAGCAGCTTGATACAACTAATTCACTCCAGAGGGCAATTAAGAGCTGACCATGTTTGTGTGGAATTGGAGTCACACACAAGCCAATAAAGCTCAAGGGTAACAATGTGTAAAGATGGCAGGTTTCCTACCCTAATGAGTATCAGTGAGTTGGTTGGGTATTTCATAAAAGCTTCACATTATATTGTTAGCTTTTTAACTTTCAAAAAAACTGAAACTCAATGCTGAAATTGCCACGGTGCTATCTGGACTCACGTTCTCTAGATTACTCATCCCATATGATGAGGGGACTAGAATATCCTATTCCACTAAAAGCGGGCGAGCAGGTAGGTGCCACTAAATTGGGTGCCATGACTTATGCCATTCACCAAGACGCCGCTGCTGGTATTTTACCAGGTGGCCACTCTAAGGCCAGATGAAGCCCTTAAATTAATAGTTAATATTTTGAGGAGGTGACTCAATCTGTAGCCGAGGGAAGTGTAATGTAATCTACATGGACTTCAGTAAGACTTTTGACAGGGTCAAGAAAGTAAGAGCCCATGGGATCCGGGGTAATTTGGCAAATTTGATCAAAAATTGATGTAGTGGTAGGAGGCAAAGGTGATGTTTGAAGGCTGTTTTTGTGGCTGTTCAGTGGAGATCAGTGTTTGGTCCCTTGCTGTTTGTATTGTACATTATTGATCCAGATAGTAATGTGGGGCTATGATCAGTAAGCTCAAAGATGACATGAAAATTGTTGGTGTGGTGAAAGTGAAGTGGAAAGCCTCAGAATTCAAGACAATATAAATGGGCTGGTCAGATGGGCATAACAGAGGTAAATAGAATTCAACCATTTAAATGGTTGAATGGAATGGTTAAATGGAAGAGTGTGCTGTGATGCATTTGAGAGGAATAACAATGTGAGAGAGTATACACCAAGAAATTAAGAGGTACAGGGGACCAGAGTGACTTGAAGGCAACAGGACAGGTAGATAAGTTAAGTAAAAAGGCATATGGAATACCTGCCTTCATTAACCGAGGCATAGAATATAAGAGCAGGGATGCTTGTTAAGCCACAGCCAGAGCACTGTGTTCCGGTTATCACACTTTAGGAAATATGTGATTACACTAGAGAGGGCAAGAGGAGATTCACCAGAACATTACTTGAGCAGGAGCATTTCAGCTATGAAGACTGGTTGACTAGGCTGGGGTTGCTTTCCATAGAGCAGAGAAGACCGAGGGGGAAATGATCAAGGTGGACAAAATTATGAGAGACATTGATTAGTCATAGATAAGAATAAACTTTTACCGTTAGAAGAGGGAGTCACTGACCAGGATAACGTAGATTTAAGGTAAGGAGCAGGACTTTTAGAGCAGATTTGAGGAAAAACCTTTTCATCCAGAGGGTGATGGGAATCTGCAGTTCACTGCCTCAAAGGGTGATAGAGCAGGGAACCCTCACAGATTTGGAGAAGCATTTAGGTGCGCACTTGAAATGCCATAGTATACAAGGTTACGGACCATGTGCTGGAAAATTCTTTTCAGAATATGTACATGATGGCTGGGGCAGGAACGATGTACCAAAGAGCCTCTTTTTTTGCTGCAAAACTGTATGACTCTGTAATAGCCGCTTGGTCACTAGTATTCTACCAGTGGTAGGGTGCAGTACTGTCTTCCAAAGGTGCCATCTAAACACTGGCAGTCTAGCTGTGTGCTTCTGTGGAGTGAGGGTGAGAGGAGAGTCTCCTTCTTGTCTTGTTCTGGCAATGGAAATGGCCACCCTTGCATGTCTCATCCATACACACGCTCCACCCCCCAACCTGCCCTCCCTGACTTCCTTCACCTGGCATGACCATTAACCTCGGTAAGTCCATCTGAAGCACCTCAAATTCTGGCCCCTATCACTATTTATCATTGAGGATCAACTGCAGTCCCAGCATAGGCCATTATTTTCTTTGATGTTGCTGGATCATGAAAGCTGCTGACCATCTGATTAGTTAGCAACTCATGGAGGTGTGACATCCATATGGGCAGAGCGGAGGTGTTGTGAAGACTGGGGATAAAGGGGAGGGATAGCCACAACCTCAGACATTTAAATGCCTGCCAACCATAAATTCTGGTTGTCATTTCCCAGGCCAGCACAAATGGGCTCCTCAGTCAGTGGGTGGAAGCACCTCTCTGTTCCAGTTCTAGAGTCAGATTAACACAGGGAAAGGCCATTTAGCTAACTGAGTCCACACTTGCTCTCTCATCCAAGATGCACTTAATGGATTTCTACATAGCCCTGCAATGTACAAACACAGTCCTGAACCTTTACTTCCCTCAATTACCCTTTCAACTGCCGTTTGAAACACTGATCAGCTCCAAGTTCCATTACCCTCATAGGCGGTGAATTCAAGGCCATGACCACTTCCTGCATTAAGACGTTCCTCCTCACATCCTTCTGCACCTCTTGCCAAAAACCGTTTTATCTGAGTCAGGCATGCCACCAGGAGCACGTGAAATTCAGCCCTTTATATCCTCGAATTTTAAGCCCAGTCTTCGTCGTTTTAATCCATATTCTGTCATTGCCACCATACCATCTTCCCATGTGATTATTTGTACTTGTTGTTCACCAAGCATATTCACCACACTTTGTGGGCTAACGCAGTTACTACCACTGTACTCCAGAGTTATAAAAATCTGTGGGTGTCTTTCATAAGATTGTCTATTGATGTGCAAAGTACAAAGTGTTTAATTCTGTCAAATGACCAGGAGCTGATCTCAGCCACTGCGTGGAATAGTTAAGCTAATTGGATACAAAATGATAACAGGGTGCAGTGTCTGTGCCATGGCTGCCCTCAAGTGCCTGAATGCCATTTCCTTAAGGAGCAATTAGCACCAGCAAGGCAACCAAAATCTCTGTGCACAACACTGTCACTTTCTGTACATTGGGCATCATAATTAATTAATACATTACAAATTGTTGTCAGGGACCATTCCAATTACTGGGATCACTTCTACCGCTCCCTGGAAATTTGAGAGAAGGATTTAACAATGAAGCATTCAGCAAAGAGATGCATGATATTCTACTTCATGCAAGGGTATTTCAGTTCCAAGATTGGCATGCAAATGAATCACAAGATTTATGGAAATTTGATAGCGAGTGTAGGCAACTACTGAACAGATGCCAGTGCTCAAGGATGTTTCCAAGCCATGAAAACCTCAGAGTGCATTTACATTGTATATCCTGTTTATCTCAGTTGCAAGAATGCATAGAACTCCATGGAATATATTTTGATGTAATTTGTCACAGAATACCTGGTGAATAGAAGGGAAGTAATTTGTTGGGAATTGTGAGGTTCTTTTTTTAAGCGTCCGAGCACAGCTGGCATGAGATGGAATACAGATTTTGGAGCACTTGTTCATCTATCTGTTATTTGCAATCTTTTGAAGGTATCCATTATTTTACTCCAGATTGTCAAGTGACTTGCCAGTGTTTTGATTATTTCAAATTTATATCTACAGTGGTAAGGACAGAAACTCATAAGCCGGTGACAGAGATTTTTCTGTTCCCTAACCTACCACTGTCATATGTAGAAATGCTCCCTTCATATCTCTCTCCCTGTCTCATTTTAAACACATCTCCTGGTGGCTTTCCCTGCATATCCCTCATTATACTGCATTTTTACTCCATTATTCTCAAAGATTTACATGTTCTATCTGTGCCTTAAAGGAAAGTGAGACAGAGAGGCACAAAGACAAAGGGACAGTATTCCAGAGCTTAGGACCAAGGCAACTGATAGTGTGGCCACAAATGGTGAAGCCATTAAAAAGCAAGGATGCTCAAGACACCAGAATTGGAGGAGTGTGGATATCTCAGAGATTTATGGAACTGCAGAGATTAGAGTTGTGAGTTGAAGAAGGTGTGAAAATTGTCAACGTTACTTAAATGGGAGTAGGAGGTGTGGTGATTGAGCCAATGTAGGGGTAGAAGGTCAGCTCAAATCAAATAGATTGCCAAGCTTACAAATATTGTGGTCTAGCTTCAGACTGTCAGGAAAAGAGTTAAATCAGTAGCCGGGGAACAGAATTTGTGATGGGGATTGAAGTTTTTTTGTCTTCCCAATATTTAGTTAGAGGAAACATTTGATGTGTAATACTGGATGTCAGACAAACAGCATGAAAATTCAGAGACAGTAGAGGATTAAAGTGCTGAGTTAAATCTGATGTTGTGAGAGGACACATGGAATCTGGTGCTGTGTTTTCAAATGGTGTTGTGCACGTTTTATTTTTATCATATTTTCTCTTTAACTTTCCAAGATTCTTCTCTTTTCTCACCATATTTCTGTAATAATTTGTGTTTACCAGTTAAGAGAAAAGTAACAACACGTTTATTTACAAGTGAAAGCTCTACAGAGGTTTGTGGCCTTGTAACTACAGCTAGCTCCCAAAATGATTCTGGAACCCAAACTTACCGGGGTGGTCCCCCATCCTGCTCCCTAACTGGTTCCCTGGGTCATGTGACACATACTCTGCAAATTGATCTTTAAAGGGATAATCACCATGTCTTTCCCACTTTATGTTCCTTCATACAAATGTCAATACTCAATTTGCACAGCCAAAGATCATTAAACATTTAGTACATGAATTTAGTCAGTTATAAGTGAAATCTTTCAGGGGTTTCTGAATCTTTCTGGTTTGGCATAACTGCTCTGCCTGGGATACTTCCACAGGAATGCTGTCAGTTGAAAACACAATGACAAGTGCCTCTTAAGTACAGGTAGTTCTGTTCTCTCTGTTTCCATAGACATGTTGATTCCATAGGATGGCCAGGTGGTTCAGTGCTTAAAATAGTCAACAACATTCCCAGGTGGCAATATAGCACCTGATGGCAGCACAGGCTGCTGGGGCTACTCTCACTCTCTCAAATGGTTAATGTATTTCTGGACAATCTTTCCTTGCATGTCCACTTGATTAGACAGGGTCCAGATTTGGAACATAAAGGGGAAAAGACAAAACTTCAATCCCCGTCACAAATTCTGATCCCTGGCCACTGATCGGGCAGAATTTTACTGGCTCATTCGCCTGAGGATCGTGCAATCCCGCCTGAGGCCAATAGAAAATACTCTTCTCCAAGCCTCGTCCACCCCCGGAATTAGGGCGGGAGTACTGATAAAATTCTGGTCAACAAAATTCCAGGGACTTAACTCAATCCACTTCCAAAAGTTCGATGCCATGACAATTTATTTTGGTACTGGGGGAGGTGCAATAGTGTCTTGCAAATGTAGGCGATTAAGTGCATCCGCATTCATTGTGTGTTCCAGGCCAGTGTTTGTGATATTCATAGGTGGAGAGAATTAATGCCCAACGCTGAATTCCTGCCAATGTGATTGGTGGAATAGCCTTGTCTTCACTAAAATGACCCAAAGGCGACTAGTGATCAGAAATAATGGTAAAGTGCCCAGCGTAAAAATTCTTGTAGAAAACTATGAATAATCCTTCTTTCTCAATTTATGAGTAGTCTTTTTTGGCTTCTGAGAGGGTTTTCGAAAAATACAGTATTGGCTTTTCAGAATCATTGCCCATCTCATCAGAAAACACCACACCAATGCCATCGCAGGTCAACATTAGTTTCTTGGACAGGTCAAAATGTACTAACAAGTTTGAAAAACACAGTAATTGCTTTACTCTGTTGAAAGCTTTTTTCTAGGACATCTTCCAAACTAATACTGGTGCATCTTTAGCAGGATATGAAAGGGGGCCAACAACGTTGGCAAATTTCATTTAAAAAAAACCCATAGTATATCACCATTCCTAAAAATGACTTGAGCTCTGATGTGTTTTTGTGGGCTAGTGACTCCTTTATGGCTCTGACCTTGTCAATACTTGTGTAACCTCCTATGCTTGAAAAGTACATTTCTCCTTCTTGAGGTGAACTCCAACCTCTTGATAACTCTTTATCACCTCCTTTAAGTTAGCTAGGGGCGCAGGTCTATCCATCCAGTTATAAGAGCAACATCAAGGTATACTATAGCTTGTGGCAGCCCTTGCAACAGAATTTCCATAGTCCTCTGGAAAATAGCACGTGCTTATAACACACAATGGGCATAAACATATACTGGAACAAACCTTTGTGTGTGTTTATCATGGCATAACCATGGAAAGCATTGCCTAATTCAAGTTGTTGATGTGCATGACTCATATCCAGCTTTGTTTAGGATTGACCTCCAGCCAGCTTTGCATACAGGTAGCCTGATTAATTGTTAACTTGTAGTCCCTACAAACGTAGACAGTTGTATCTGGCTTCAAAACAGGGACTATTGGTGCTGCCCATTCAGCAAGCTAAATTGTCTGGATAATGTCCAATTCTTCCAATCTCTTTTAATCAGTACCTACCTTTTCTAGTAATGTATATGGTACTGTTCTTGCCCCCAGAAATTGAGAGAGAGCCTCTGGATTCACATAGATTATTGCCTGCAGGCCTTTTACCTTGCCTAGCTCTTCACTGAAGCCTCTTATATTTCTTCATCAGTTTGAGCAGTTCTCCTTCTCAAACCTAAGCTATCTCACTCCAATTCAACTTGATTTTCTTAAGCCAATCATGGCCCAGAAGATTTTGTCCTTCATCTGCGTAAGAGGGTGTTTAGAATAATTTGGACTTAAAAGGCAAACAGATCATGATTAATTAAATCAGAGTGAATAGAATGTAGAAAATTGTTAAAGTGCCTGGAATATAGTCTACAAATGAACTGTTTGCATTGAGGCATATATAACCACTGTTAGAGAATTTAGACATGCATTTTTGAAAACATAATTTATTCTGTATTAAAAGCTACACCATGGCTAATGGCACAATGTTCAAAGGCATGATGGGACATTGTCAAGTAAAAAAAGCCATGTTCCTCGGAACAATGCAGCTAATAAGTGAAACAAAGAGCAACTCTTCTCAGTATCTCTAGATAGTCTTAATGAGTAGAATATTCACTGACCAAGGAGACACCAGGGATCCCAGACAGTTATATTGAATAGGATACACATTACACTAGATAAGAAGGTCTGGAGACACAGTGCCAGGTGACTGTGAGAAAGACTTTCAAAGTTGTGAACTCATGTAGTCCCACGCTGTCAGAGGGTAAAAGTTATTCGCCGAGATAAATCATCCATGCTAATAATGATTGCCTAATACTTGGCTGGGGTGAGAAAGAGGTGGGCAAATGACTTTCAAAAATTACATCATTATAATACTGAGAGTGATGTAGTTTCAGAGTAGATTTGGAACTGGCCCAAATCTGTTTCCCTCGTATGTTGACCAAGCTTGGAAAATAAAGATACATTTTTAACCAGAATACTTGTCACTATGAGTCTTTGTATTAGCTGAGCTACAATTAAGAGAGGAAGCCAGCATAATATATGGTCCATAAAAATGCTCTTACAGTCTGATACTATTATTACTCGGGGCTGGGCAGACTTTTGCCCATAGTTTACAGGTACTGTTATCATGCCCATTATTTTTATGGCTTCTCCTATTTAACTTGTTAACTTTGTTGCAGTACTCTTTAAATTCAATGGCTGGGTTCCTTCTATCAAGTACTGTAACATATGTTTTCCTACCACAGTAGCAGATGCCCTGGCACCTACTTCCATCTTAAGAGGCTTTTCATTTACCAGGAGTGTTACCATAATGGGGCTATCTTGTCTGCTTTCACATAAAACATCTAAATCATTGGTGCCAGCTTCTTCCACATTATATACTTGTGTTGCACTACTTAATCTGCCACTGGGGAGATTGATTTGCTTTTGCATGGCTGCCTTAAACGGCCTTTCTTGTGAAAGAAAAAACATCTAGTCTCTTTATACCTGCAGGATTTAGAGGAGCTGTTACCCCACAACAGTAACATTCTGTTTCAATCTTTGATGATTGATCTCCTCTTTTGAAGCTTCTTGTTTTACTTGTGGCTCAATCGCTTACCTCTTCAATACTGCATCTATGTTTTTGGAACCACTGCAGGTTCCCACCCTAACTGGCGAATTGCATGATTTTGCATGCTTTATAACTCTTGTGCATGCTTTTCAGCACTCTCTATTGGCAGCGCTATCTCGAATGCTCGCTTAAAATTTATATCTTCCTTCCTAATAATTTCCCTTGAATAGCTTCATTATTCACCCCACAGACTGATCTGTTCCGCAGCATATCATTGAAAGTAACTCCAAAATCACACTGTTCAAATTGGTGATATAAATTGCAATAATTTCCCCTAGGGCTTTCCTCCTTGAATTAAACTTAAACCTCTGCAATTTGGAGTCAGGCATACTTGGAATTGAGAGACCGCAAAATGAATTGTAAGTCTGGGTTCCACACACCCTTCTCCTCTGTTGATTGGCGTGAAATTATTAGCCCAAAGGCTCTCTGTATTATGTTCAGTACATGATGTGGAGATGCTGGCGTTGCACTGAGGTAAACGCAGTAAGAAGTCTCACAACACTAGGTTAAAGTCCAACAGATTTATTTGGTAGCAAAAGCTACTAGCTTTCAGAGCACTGCTCCTTCGTCAGGTGAGTGGGAGTTCTGTTCACAAACAGACCATACAAATACACAAACTCAATTTGCAAAATAATGGTTGGAATCTGAGTCTTTATAGGTAATCAAGTCTTAAAGATACAGACAATATAAGTGAAGAGAGGGTTAAGCACAGGTTAAAGAAATGTGTATTGTCTCCAGCCAGGACAGTTAGTGAGATCTTGAAGCCCAGGCAAGTCATGGGGGTCACAAATGGTGTGACATGAACTCAAGATCCCGGTTGAGGCCATCCTCATGTGTGTGGAACTTGGCTATCAGTCTCTGCTCAACGACTCTGCATTGTCATGTGTCGTGAAGGTCACCTTGGAGAACATTTACCTGAAGATAAGAGGTCGAATGCACCTGACCACTGAAGTGTTCCCCGACATTAAGAGAACACTCTTGCCTGGTAATTGTCGAGCAGTGTTTGTTCGTCTGTTGTCATAGTGTCTGCATGGTCTCTCCAATGTACCATGCCTCGGGACATCCTTTCCTGCGGCGTATTAGGTAGACAATGTTGGCCAAGTTGCAGGAGTATGTACTGTGTACCTGGTGAATGGTGTTCTCACGTGAGATGATGGCATCCGTGTCAATGATCCGGTATGTCATGCAGTGATTGCTGTGGCAGAGTTGTGTGATGTTGTGGTCACTGTTCTCCTGAAGGCTGGGTAATTTGCTACGGACAATGGTCTGTTTGAGGTTGTGCGGCTGTTTGAAGTCAAGAAGTGGGGGTGTGGGGATGACCTTGGCGAGATGTTTGTCTTCATCAATGTCATGTTGAAGGTTCCGGAGAAGATGTTGTAGCTTCTCCGCTCTGGGGAAGTACTGGACGATGAAGGGCACTCTGTTTGTTGTGTCCCGTGTTTGCCTTCTGAGGCGATTAGTGCGGTTTTTCGTTATGGCGCATCGGAATCGTTGATCGATGAGTCAAGTGCTGTATGCTGTTCTTATGAGAGCATCTTTCAGCATCTAGAGGTGTCTGTTGTGATCCTCCTCATCAGAGTAGATTCTGTTTACAGAAGGCTTGCCTGCTGGAGATGGCTTCTTTAACGTGTTTAGGGTGGAAGCTGGAGAAGTGGAGCATCGTGAGTTTATCTGTGGGCTTGCGGTAGTGAAGTGCTGAGGTGACCGTCCTTGATGGAGATGCGTGTGTAAAAGAATGCAATTGATTCCGGAGAGTAGTCCATGGTGAGTCTGATGGTGGGATGGAATTTGTTGATGTCATCATATCGTTGTTTCAGTGATTGTCCAAAGGAAGAAAATATCATCGATGTATCAAGTGTATAGCATCAATTGAAGATCCTGTGCAGTGAGGAGAACTTGTTCAAACCTGTGCATGAAGATATTGGCATATTGAGGTGCAAATTTGGTCCCCATGGCTGTTCCGTGTGTCTGGATGAAGAACTGGTTGTTGAAGATGAAGACATTTTGGTCCAGGATGAAGCGGATGAGTTGCAAAATTGCATACGGAGACTGGCAGTTGTCGGCATTGAGTACTGAGGCAGTTGCAGCAATGCCATCATTATGTTCAGTACTCCGGGGGGCATTGAAAGGATCTATCCATCCAAATAGGGGCATTTTTGCAATTACTCTCCACTGTTTTAAGTTAGCTTCAGTGGAAATTTGTACTCACAGTTCAAGGCTTGATTTTACTCTTGTCGCTAATATAATAATCTTAAGGAAAAAAATAACATATTCATTTATAGATAAAGACTTCACAGAGGCTTGCAGCTTCATGACTGCAGTCAGCTCCTGAGATAGTTCCAGAATAAAAACCCACGCTCATTATGGTGATCCCCCTCCCTGATCCCCAATTGATTTTCAAGGTCATGTGACCCTTCCTCAAAGGGACAATCTTTTAAGTCTGTCCTCCAGGGTAATCTACACTTCTAATTCCCTACCCCAAACCTTCAATACTCCTTGCACTTCCTGTACTCTTGCCACCGTACCAAGCTTGACATTGTCTCAGATAAGCCATCAGCTGCTCTCTATATCTGTCTCTTATTGTGGCACTTGGTACTGGTTCAATTTGTGCAGTAACCCAATTGCCCTGTCCCTCTCTTTTGTCAATCTTTCTGCCCAGTGGGCTCTGTTAGAGAAAATCCTGCCAATGTTCTTCCTGTCCAGCTCAGTCCCCACCCCACCTCACTGCTGGCATAGAAATATTTCCCACCTATTTTTTGGGCCTACTTAGCAGAACAAATGTCCAACACTCTGTGGATTGCTGAGTACCTCAACGTGATCCACTCTAGTCAGTAGTGGTCAGGGCCAATTCCCACCTTAGAGAAAAGCAACATAGTGCTGTGCAGGCCATTGCGCATGTGCCAATCTGTCAGCGGAGATTGGCGCATATGCACTGCCCCCCCGCCAGCCACCTGATTGCTGGCCAGCCCCGCAACCGCCCCTGATTGCTGGCCTTTCCAAATTCACACCACTACCACCCAATCACTGGCCTACCAGATCTCCCCGGGCTAACCCCAAGCCATTATTTTTCATCCTGTCCCAAACTCTTTCTTTAGCTTTTAACTCCATCCTCTCTTTGGCAACAGTCTGAAATTAAACCAACCTATTTGCAACCTTGGTGTAGGTTTGTTCCTGAAACTATGCTCCTCTTATTCTGGCCTCTTAAAACCGTATTGGATTTTAATCACTTCAACATTGGTGGCTAAACCTTCAGTTCCCTCGGCCCCCAGCTCTACCATCCCTTCCTGCCCCTCGATCTCCATGTCGCAACCTCTCTTTCTGCATTTAAATCCTGCCTCTTTGACCAAGCTTATGGTCATCTGGTATAACATCTTGTTTGACGTCTCAGTGTCGACTTTGTTTTATAATGTTGCAGTGAAGCACTTTGAAACATTTTATTACGTGCGTTCATTTTTGTTGATGTTTTTTATCATAATATTTTGAGGTAAGTTAATAAATTGATCTATATCCCAGCATGAATCGTCTCTCCATATATGAACAATAGCATAAGGAACCAGATGAAACTTTGTCTAAGTGATTTATAAAGCAAAATCTGGAAATAGTATAAATCTCCAGCTCGGCTAAGCTCCTTATAATGTAAGCATGGGCTAATGTTGTGTTACAGTACTGTCTAAATAAGAATGGAGAGAGTGCATGTTATTTTCAGGACATTCTTGAGGATCTGGAGAAATGCAAATGGCAGGAACTGAACTCCAGTTCTGCTGCTCGCTGACAACAGCAAATGCTCTCCAAGGTAACCGGGTTTTATTATTTGCATGTCATTTCCTATAAATGGAAGACTGGATCAGCCACTGTAATAAAGCTTATAATTATAAAAGCCACTCGTGTGTGAACTATACGCTGAGTTATAGCCATGAGACTAACAGCCCTTTGTTGTGACAGTATCCATTAAGACATCCATCAAAAGGCTTAAACCCCCAACAGAGACTTGAGTAAAAAATCACAGGCTAACGACAGGTGGACCGAAACCCAATCTGTCCTGTCAGATGGACATGAAATATATGTGAAAAGGAGAGCTGTCAGGTAAAACAGTAAAGGTATTTTTAAAATGCTTCATTGTTGAAGGTTGTGAAAGGCACTCCATAATAAGACTCTTCCTTTTCTTTCCTTTACCTCTCTGAATCTCCATCATATATGGGTTTCGACTCATTCAATATCTCACCACACACAAAGCTAGGTTTCTATTGTCAAGAGAAATCTGTTAGCTACAGATCGAATCATAGGATCCTACAATGCAGAAGGAGGCTATTTAGCCCATTGAAACTGCACCGACCACAATTCCACCCAGGCCCAATCCCTATATCCCCATGTATTTACCCGAGCCTAACCTCTAACCCAAATCCTAACCCCTGACATTAATGGGAAATTTAACATGGCTTACCAGCACATCTTTGGACTGTGGGTGGAAACCAGAGCACCTGGAGGAAACCCACGCAGACATGGGGAGAAATTGCAAACTCGACTCAGACCGTGACCCAAGCTGGGAATCGAACAAAGGTCCCTGGTGCTGTGAGGCAGCAGTGGTAACCACAGTGCTACCATTCTGCCTAATGGATCCTCATCTTCATTTTACATCACTACATCCCCAATCTTTGGAATCTCCTCCATTTGTTATCAACTGCACACACTATATGCTCCTTAGACACAGGTCTATTTCTCATTCCATTCTCATCGGTCACTGTTCTTTCAGCTACTATACATCTGCCCTGCGGATCCTCTGTCCAAGAATCCTTGGTCTTTTCCCTGCCTGTATAAAACTCTTCACTCATTCACACATTTGTTATAACAAACATTTTTATCCATTTATTTTCTTTCAGGTGTCCACCTTTTCACAAAATGCAAGTGGATGGTGTTTCATCATGTGTAAACTACTATATAAATATCAGTTCTTGTTCAACTCACTTTCCCCAACATACATTTTGCTGCTGCACGTCTTGATGTTATTTCCCATTAAAGTCACCATTTTAGAGGCTTGAATGCTTAAGAATATAAGGATAGGATCAGGAGTAGACCATTCAGCCCACTCTGCTGTTCAGTGAAATTATGGCTGATTTGATCTTCTCTCTCAACACCATTTTCCTGCGCTATCCCTGTAGTCCTTGGTGAATGCAACTTAGGTGAAGAAATAAAGGAAGTGACTTGAGTTCAGGCTAGGTCTAAATGTTTGCAAAATGAAATGGTTGATTACAATGCAAACAGCATCATGCTTCCTACCTATTTCAGTGATTTCAGGTGCAAATATGCTATTGATTGAGTAGACACATCAACAGGGGACAACATTATGAGTGACTACCAGCATCATTTAAAGCTGGTCTGTACCTCTTAAAGGGAGATGCATTATAGCTGGCGCAGCTGCTAGCAATTGTGCAAAAAGTGCATCTGACCTGGAAAGTGTTGATGAAAAGCACAACAGAGGAGAAAATAGTATTCAAGTCTTTTGAATACTGAACTGAAGGATGAGTGGCAGTGATGAAATGTAGGAGAGATATTCCATATCCCCACAGGGTCAGGAGGCCCTCAGAACATATGCTGAAAAATCAGTCAGAGTGGATGGTCAATGAAATCAATGCAGGGAGTTTAAAAATTTTAAAGTTTATTTAATAGCATCACAAGTAGGCTTACATTAGCACTGCAATGAAGTTACTGTGAAAATCCCCCAGTCACCCACCCAGCCCTGTTTGGGTACACTGAGGGAGAATTAAGCATGACTAGCACATTATTCAGACTGTGGGAGGAAACTAGAGCACCCAGGGAAAACCGACACAGACACAGGGAGAATGTAGAGACTCCACACAGACAGTGACCCAAGCTGGGATTATGAACCCAGGTCCCTGGTGCTGTGAGGCAGCAGTGCTAACCATTGTGCCACCCAGTCAAGCATCAATTAACTGAATAGAGTGCTGCAGGAAACTCAGTGATCACATAGGAATGCTTAAGACTCAGATACTGCTGAAATCACCAAATCCCAAATCATGCCAGCATTCTCAATCAGGACTCATTACTCCTAGTCATATACTCCGCCCCATCCTCACATACTTAGCACTGCTGGAAACTTCACATTCACATTTCATAGGTTCCACATACTGGCATCTAATCAATTATGACAGCCTCAGCAACCAATTAAGAACATTCATTGCCACACTTCCCTCTCTGTTGCTGGACAAAATAAGCCATAACTAGAGGTAGTAGGAACTTACTTCTCTTTTACCTCTTCCTCATGCTTCTGCTCCCCAATAATATGCAGTTGACCACCACAAATCCAGACATCCCACTCTGCTGAGTAAGACAGGGCTGCTCAAGAGCAGTGTAGACACAGAAATGTTGTTTTGGTTAAATAATTGTCTGTTCTATTACATTTCATGCAGCAGCATTTCTCTCAAAGTATGGTTGCTGAGTATATGTGCATGAACTGAAGTAACGGGTTATCTCACAAAAACACTTTATCAACCAGTAACAATCCTTTTACAAAAACGGAAAATGCTGAAAAACCTCAGCAGGTCTGACAACATCTATGGAGAGAATAAAGTGATTGTTTTGAGTGAGGATGACCCCTTTGTCAGAGCTCCATGGTAATGTTGCAATGAAGTATCAATCCTTTGTTGTGGCTGGCTGTAGGCTGATGCAGAATGAACACATCATGACTATTATCAGTATGATGTGGAGGTGCCGGCATTGGACTGGGGTAAATACAGTAAGAAGCCTCACAACAGCAGGTTAAAGTCCAACCAGTTTATTTGATAGTAAACCCACAAGCTTTTGGAAACGCTGTTCCTTCTTCAGGAACTGCGTTTCCAAAAGCTTGTGTGTTTACTATCAAATAAACTGGCTGGACTTTAACCTGGTGTTGTGAGACTTCTTACTGTGTTATCAGTGTACCAGACATTGTCTTGCAAGATTGGGTGACACTGGTTAGCACTGCTGTCTCACAGCACCAAGACTCGGGTTCAATTCAAGCCTCAAGTAATTTGGAGTTTGCACATTCTCCCTCTGTCAGAGTGGGTTTACTCAAGGTGCTTTGGTTTCCTTCCACAGTCCAAAGATGTGTGGGTTAGGTTAATTGGTCATACACAGTTTCCCCTTAGTATCAGGGAGATTAGCAGGGTGAATGTGTTGTGTTATGGGATAGGACCATAGTGGGATTGTTGTCAGTGCAGGCTCGATTGCCCTCTTCCTGCGCTGTAGGGATTCGATGATTCTCTGCCTATCATTGCATAGCTGATGAATAATGATGGAGTGGAAACCCCTTTTCATTCCAATACCTTTCAAAGTAGCCATGCAGCCCCTGCAAAGCCTGTGCAAGTAGCCAATGGTGTCCTGCACCATGGAAAAGCTTGTACTCATTGTCAGAGAGAATAAAATGAAATTAGCCATCCTTACTGTCCTTCCTTATAGAACAAAGGATGGCAAATTGTGACATGTTATAAATATCTCAAGCCCAGGCTAGAAAGAGCCCAGACAGAATAATTGAAGTTGTGGCGATAAGAGGTAAAAGGTTTCAGTCAGGACATCCTTACTGAGGTCCAAATATTTTACACATTGTTCTCCACTGAATTGTTTCTCAAACAGCTGGGGTAGATATGATGCCCTACTGAGTATCTTTCTCCCCCTCTTCCTTTCTCTTCCAGCAACTTATTGTGGTCTGTATGATATCTCATCATTCTTCAAGTCATTTACTGTTCCAAGGGTTTGCATATTTCTGTACCCAGCTAGATGGAACTGGAAGGATAGATAAAGGGGAGTCTATAGATATAGCATAAATAGATTTCCAAAAGACATTTAATGAAGTGCCATTAACAAGGTGAATGCACAACATCAATACTCATAGCATTGGGAATAATAAATTAGTATGGATGGAGGATTGGTTAACAGATTGAAGCAGAGTGCAAAGATAAAGGGAAAATTTTAAAGTTGGCAGGCTGTAACTAGTGCTGGGACCTCAGCTATTCATAATCTATGTTAATCATTTTGACGAAGAGACCAAGAGTAAAATACTTAAATTGTTGACAATAAAAAGTTGTGGGGGGGGGAATTTAGCTCTGAAGAAGGCACAAAGATGTTGCAAAGGTTAAGTCAGTAGGCAACAGAGTGGCAGATGAGGTAAAATAAGGGTAAGTGTGAACTTATTACTTCAGTAGTAGAAATAGTAAAACAGAATGCTTTAAAAAGTCTGAAAATTCTACCCATTGATGTTCGAGAAACTTGGACGAGGAATACAAAAAACTATCGTGCAGGTACAGCAAATAATTAGGAATGGAAATGCATGTTAAGAACATAAGAACATAAGAAATAGGAGCAGGAATAGGCCATCTAGCCCTTCGAGCCTGCCCCGCCATTCAATAAGATCATGGCTGATCTGTCGTGGCTCAGTTCCACATTCCCGCCCTCTCCCCATAACCCTTAATCCCCTCTCTTATCAAAAACCCATCAACCCGCGTCTTAAAAATATTTAGCGAGGTAGCCTCCACCACTTCAACAGGCAGAGAATTCCAGAGATTCACCACCCTTTGAGTGAAGAAGTTCCTCCTCAACTCCGTTCTAAACCGCCCCCCCTTTATCTTGAGGCTGTGCCCCCTAGTCCTACTATCCTTTCTGAGCGGGAAGAGTCTCTCCACCTCTATCCTATCCATCCCATTCATCATCTTATACGTCTCAATGAGATTAACCTTTATTGCAGGGGGACTAGAAGACAAGAATAAGGAAGTCTTGTTACAGTCAGAGTGAGGTTTGTTAAGACTAGATCCAAAGTGCTATACACCATTTTGTTCTCCATATTTACAGAGGGGTATGTTTCTTTTGGAGATAGTAGAGATAACACTCACTTGATTAGTTTGTGAGTTGGGAAGATTGTCTTATGATGAAAGCATGAGTTATCTGGGTTTACGTCCTTTGGAATTCAGAAAAAGAAGTAATCTCATTGAAACATATGAGACCCTGAACAGGTTTGACAGGGAAGATGCTAAGGGGTTGTTTCCCCAGCCTGGAGTATCTAGAACACAGGGTCATTGCCACAGGATAAGGGATCAATGATTTGGAATTGAGATGAGGTGAAAGATCTTCACTCAAGGGAATGATTGAATCTTTGAATCATTCAATCTTTGAAAATCTCAACACGAGAGGGTTGTGGATGCTTCATTGTTGAGTATGTTTGATGTTGAGGTAGACAGGTTTTATTTTATCTCTCAGGGAATTAAGGAATTTGGGAGGGGAAATTGGAGTTGTGGCAACAATTCAGCCATGATCACATGGAACGGCGAAACAGATTCAAGGGACTTTTGATCCTCTCCAGCTCTTATTTCTTATGCTCTCGCATTCTTAAAGTCAGATAAAATCCTTCAGTATCTGACAGCCACCGCCTGTAGACTTCTTCAACTTGACATAACTCGGAGCAGCAAGCAATTGTAGAATTGAAGCAGCAGACAGAAGAAATCAACCAGTCATTAAGGGGTCCTTCCTGCTGTTGAACATATGATAAGAGAGGGGAAGTGCTGAAGTCTTGGGTTTTGAAATGACACTGCTGTCAGGGTTGCATGTTCACCAGTCGCTCACTGAGACCCTCACCATCATGGCATTCATTGCATTTTACCCACAAATAGGCACACATGCCAAAGCTGCCATTGTGGGTATCTAAGGGCACACACTGTGCTCAAAAACCAGTTGCAAACAGTCTCAATATCATGTCCTCTGTGTGGTCATGATACGTGAGAACAAGTACTCGTTTCAATTGCAGAGGTAGTCACAGGGACATTGACAGCCATCCCCAGATACCACAAAGTAGAATGACTAATACATTGTCCTTGCTCCAGAGATTTGACATTTGATTTGATTCTCAATGTCAGTATGTTCCTCAAGGTGTTGTATGCTGAGATGAGACAAAATCTTAAGTAGGTGCATTTCAGCCAAATCCTCATTTCAGAGAAAACTGGGTATTGGCTTTGTGGCAATGGTTTGTTTTTATTACTAATGTTCTGTCATTTCTTATATTATATTGTTTTATTTGTTATTTGCTTATATTATACATTTCAAAAGCATGCATCACCTGGTAGCAGAGTTTGCCCATTTTACATGTTTTGAATACCTAAACAGACACAGTTGTTAAATGTGGTATATGTAAATAGTGCACAAATGACAAATCAGAATAAGTGCTGTTCCATACTGTATGGATGCAATGTTTCTATTTCCCATACCAGATATCCTGTGGCTTCTGTGGGATAGACTGCTAAATTGTGCTGAATTATTAACAGTTCTATGCTGAATAGAAACCTGACTGAAAAAAAATCCCAAAGGCAAAACACTGTGGAAAATGGAAATCTGAAATGCCAGAAAATGCTGGAAATGTTCAGGAGGTGAGGCAGTATTTGTGGTGAAAGTAAAAGAGTTAATTTTAAAGACTGTGACCTTTTGTCAGAACTGGACAATGATTCAGATCGAATAGGTTATGAGCAAGAACAGAGGCAGATAAAAAGGACAGCGAGACGGGGGAAAGTGCAGAAGAGATGGTCCGTGATTGCACAGGGGATGAGGTGAGGGGGGGCGGGTGTGGGTGCTGCAGGGAGGGGAGGAGTGATTGAACTAACTAAAGGGATGATAGTGCAGGTAAAAGGGGCCAGTACTGCTGTAAAAGGTGGGTCTTGAGGAGGTGTAAATGGCAAGAACAGAATCATTACTAACAACTGCTGTCTGCAAAAATGGGACTAACTGTTATGATCTGAAATTTTGGAACACAATATTGAGTCTGGAGGGCTGCTGTGCCTTGTTAAGGAGGAATATACCTGCACTGGAAGCAGTTGACAGAGAGTCCACTGAACTGATGCCTGGCAGGAAGGGTTTGTCACATGAGGAAAGGTTGATCAGAATTGGGGGAGATAGTGGCTTAGTGTCAGTGGATTGTAATCCAGAGCCCTCAAGGCAATGCTCTGGTTTCAAGTCCAGCTGATAGAGTTTAAACTCAGCTCGCAAATCTGGAATATAAAGCTAATCCAAGTGATGGTAACTATGAAAACTGTCGTCAATTGCCGGTAAAAGCCCATGCAATGCCCTTTAGGAGGAGAAATCTGCCATCCTCACCTGGTCTGGCCTTCATGTAACTCCAGACCTACAGCCATGTGATTGATTAATAATTGTGCTCTGTATTGGCCAACTAAACAACACAGTTCAATTAGGGATGGGCAACAACCAATGGTCTTGTCAGTGACGCCCACATAACATGAAAGAATGAACTAAAGGAAATGTTGGGTCTGTGCTCATTGGAGTTTAGAAGAATAAAAGTTCTAAAGTTTATTTATTAGTGTCACAAGTATGCTCACATTAACACTGCAATGAAGTTACTATGAAAATCCCCTAGTTGCCACACTCTGGTGCCTATTCAAGCACACTGAGGGAAAATTTAGCATGGCCAAAGCACCTAACTAGCACATCTTTCAGAATGTTTAGGAAACTGGAGCATCTGGAGGAAACACACACAGACATGGAGAGAACATGGAGACTCTGCATACACAGTGGCCTAAGACAGGAATCGAACCCAGGTTGTGTGCACTGAGAGGCAGCAGTTCTAACCACTGTGCCACAATGAAAGAGGTGAGTTTATTGAAACATATAAGGTTCTGAATGGGATTGTCAGAGTGGGTGCTGACAGAATGTTTCCTCATGTGGGTTAATGCAGATCTACAAAATAAGGGTCTCCCATTTAAGATGGATATGAGGAGGAATTTCTTCTCTTAGAAATTTGTTAATATTTGGAATTCTCCTCCCTCTTGGAGGCTGGGTATCAGTGAATGTATTAAAATTTGAGTTAGACAGATTTTTGATTGACAAGGGAGTCAAGTGTTCTGGGAAGTGGAGTGGGGTGGGGGTTGGATGTTGCTGTGGACAGTGGATTTAGTGATCTTACTGAATGTGCAGTAGGGTTGAGGACCAAATGGCCTACTCATGCCCCTATTTCTTATATGTTTTTATGCTCCTCAGGTTTACATTGAACTTCACTGGACCAATGTAAGATGCTAAGGATGGAGAGGTTAAAGTGGAAATGAGACAGATAATTTAAATGGTAAGCAACTAGAAGGAGGATGGTGTTGGGGATAAAAAAAAGGTAGATTAGGATATTCCAGAGTGCACAATCCCTTCAGAATGCTGAAGTGGAGATGGCCAGAAAGATTTGTTTTGTGGTAGCGTCATACCAGAAGTTGGTAAAATGGTGGAGGAAACACTGGTAGGGTGGAGTTGAAGGCAAGCGGGTCATTATTGTGACTCTGAGAAGGAAAAGAAAGAAGTGGAAACAGAAGTGTGGGAAATGGGACACACATGACTGAAGTCCCGTTCAACCAAGGTAAATAAAAATCCTTGGTTGAGGAGAGGAAAAGATATGCTGGAACTCCGAGCTTCAAAGGTAACATCCTCAGATCAGAAGGAGAAATTGAGACACTAGAATAAAGTTCTTCCTAGAGATAGGATAGGACCAAATGTAATGAATGTACATAAGGGGATCAATGGATGTATAGTTAATATAGTCACTACTGATAGTTTTTTACAGAGAGTGGTGGGAGCTCGGAATGCACTGCTAAGTGAAATGGTTGAGACAGACACATTAGTGATATTTTAAGACTTAACTGGATAGACACATGAACAGGCGGGGAACTGAGGAATACAGGCGGTTAGTTTAGATAGGACAATGTGATCAGCAGAGTCTTGGAGGGCCAAAAGGCCTTTCCCTGTGCTGTGCTGTTCTTTATTCTTTGACTCAAGAATCGTTTCTTCACTACTGCCATCAGACTTTTGAATGAACCTACTTCATATTAAGTCGATTTTTCTCTACACCATAGCTATGACTGTAACGCTACATTCTGTACGCCCTCCTTTCCTTCTCTGTGAATGGTATGCCTTGTCTATATAGCACGCAATAAACAATACCTTTCAATGTGTACTAATACATGTGACAATAATAAATCAAGTCAAATCAGATATAGATCGAACCAGAAATTGATACATTGAAGGTAAGGAAGAAAAAGTAAGGGCAAAGTCCTCTATTTTTGAGATGAAGTATGGTAATGGGTGGCTCTAGCAAAGCCTTATCCACTGGCCAGAACGGCTACACCAGATTCTGCACGTAGACCTTTATTAATTAGCCACATATGATCTCCCCTCTGAGTCACCTGGCAAGGATGTAAGGAATGATGTGGAGATGCTACTTCATTGCCACAGACACTACAACAGATGAATGAACACCGCTGGACAATCACCAGGCAGGACTGTTCCCTTCCTGTTGGGGAACACTTCAGCAATCATGAGCATTCAGCCTTTGATCTTCAGGTAAGCGTTCTCCAAGGCAGCCTTCATGACACACGACAGCGCAGAATCGTTGAGCAGAGACTAATAGCCAAGTTCTGCATACATGACGAGGGCCTCAACCGGAATCTTGGGTTCATGTCACACTATCTGTAACCCCCACGACTTGCCTGGGCTTGCAAAATATCACTTACTTCCTGGCTGAAGACAATACACATCTCTTTAACCTGTGCTTAACTCTCTCTCCACTCACATTGTCTGTCCCTTTAAGACTTGATTACCTGTAAAGGCTAGCATTCAACCATAATCCTGTAAATTGAGCTTGTGTTTATATATGCCCTGTTTGTGAACACAACTGCCACTCAGCTGATGAAGGAACAGTGCTTCAAAAGCTTGTGGCTTGTGCTACCAAATAAACCTGTTGGACTTTAACCTAGTGTTGTGAGACTTCTTACAAGATGTCAGCAACCCAGAGGGAAAAAGCTAGCCCACTCAAGGTGAATTCTGTTCCACAATCCAATAACCTTTCCCTGAGCCCATCACCTTTGAGGCACCCAAGCACCACTTGGACATTTACCCACCACGTCTGGAGCTTTCATATATCCCCTTCCAGTAAACGATGTTGTATCTCTTTGACTCCCTTGATTGTGAGCTTTTCATGCAGCTTTGTCGGTGTCCAGCATTCCTCCCCTTGGTCTTCTCTCTGCCTTCCATTGTTCATCTTCACCCTCTATCTTGTTGCCCCTCTGCCTATCATCATAAGCCCTCACCCTAGCCCCTGCCCCACCCACCCTCCTCGCACAGCCCTCCTTCCACATTGCCCTCTTGTCTTCATCAGCAACACCCTCAACCCTGCCCTAACCTTACCTCACAGTCCAGTCCTCGATTGAATTTCAGACCTCTGTTGTGGTGGTTGCACGAATCCCACAGCACAGATAGACACTGGTAAGTGGCACAAAGGGGAAGGAGACTCCTGTAAACCCCAACCTTGGGTGCAGTACTGATCCCTGTCAGTGAAACAGGAGGGATAGGGTACAACAGCAGGGTGCTGCCCATGGAGATGGAGCGCAGGAACTGGTCTGCCACAGCAGCGTAATGTACAGAGCCTCAAGAGGACTGCAGCACTTTGGCAGAAAGGCTTTGTTGCACTCCCCTTAAAGTCTCTGGCAAACTGAGGACCACGTTGAGCATGCTTCTCTTTAGCAGTTGGGATTTAGACTAATGTAATTTCACACTGATGTGATGCATGATTGGGAAGCCTGATCGGAAGCCAGTGGGCAGCTGTTTTAATGAGCATTCATGAAATGCAAATAAACGCAAATGGCATTCACACCACCAGCCAGCAGGAAAACTAACCCACCATTGAGAGAATTGCTACACTGGCAAATTTCCTACTCCCGCCTGTTATCAAACCTGCTGCAGGATGGGAGAATTCTGCCCAAGGACTCAAAGACGGACAATGTGATGGTGAGGGAGGGATGGAAATATGAAGTTACGTTGCTGAAATTTTACCGTTCAGACCAAGAGCAGAAAGGAGCGGCAATAATATTATCAAAGCGCAGGAAAGAGTTGAGGGAAGGAGTAAGTCTGGAGCATGGAATATTCCATATATCCCACAAAATGCAAGGCACCCATATAGATTTCTACAATGATACCTTTTATTTGGAGGAAGTGAGTGGTCAGAAACATTTTCCCATGCAAGCACAGGAGATGCAGAACCTATTCATCCACAGGTCCCTTCCCACAAGCACTTCTTTCCTTCATCTACGCCTACACCTCACATCTCCCCAGCATCCCTCATCTCCAAATATCGCCCCTCCAACCTCCCACCGCGCCGTCTCCCTTCACCACCTCACTGCATTTCCCTATAATCCTCCACTAAGCTTTAGTTATCTGATGGTTTTGAACCTGCTTGAATACTGAATTTAACCTTTACATTTCCTTGATTGATGCCACTGAGAGATTAACTGGTAAGCATTCTGGGTGGAATTCTCCCAAGAAAATTTTAAGTGTCGAATTTGCATAAAAATTGGAATAAGTCCCAGTGATATTTTTCTCAGCGGGATTTTCAAAATGAATCTCTCACACTCTGCGCACTGCAGTGTGCCTCAGCGTGAATTGTGATGAAAAGTGGTGGGCGGGTGCCACGCATACTATTCCCGCTGGAGAGACCGGCAGCATAGCACTGAGCAGGCCACTGTGCATGTACCAATACATCAGCACCAAGATCGGCGGACGCACAGTAGCTCCGTACTTCCGGCCATCCGATCGCTGGCCAGTCCCTCAATCCCCCATTGCTGGCAGTGTGACCTCCCTCTCCCCTCCTCCACACCCTAATCGCTGGCCCATCGGACGTGTTTAGGCCAGCTTCGACTCACCCCACCCACTTCCTGCACCCCCAATCCACCCCATCCCGATGATCAGCCCTGATTGCTGGCCTCTCTCCTGATACTGTCGAAAGGAGAGAGGTAGCAGGCTATCACATCGTCATCAATCTCACTCCCCACAGGTCCTGCCCCCTACAGGCCTTTCCCCATTCTGGCCCTGTCCTGTGGCACTCTCCTATGCCTGGTGAATGAATCGTCCTGTCTGTCCTTGCGGGCTGCCAGGTCCTCATCACCAGTGCAAACTCAGAAATTGAACCCAGAATGACTTCATTTCACTGAGAAATTAATGATCTGACATTTTATTTCTCTCAGTAACTGTTCTGTCCACCTACCCTGACCTCAGCAGTGCAAAAGCAGAAAGACAAGTGCAAATGGTTCAGTTTGAAATGTTACTCATTGTCACGCTGAGTTTTCTTAAATGAAATAACATTTTTGCTAAAATAATGGAGACATACTTACACTCAAACATATAAATCTATTGCCATCCATCATTTTCTTTCAGGAGTAGAGAAGTTGAAAGTCTGACAAAGTTGTGGGGTCAGAAGGAGAAGGGAAGATTCCAAAGTTAAATAACCTGGGTGTGTGCCACATTCAGTAGGAGGGGGCATACTGTGCATTTGTTCATTGGAAAAAGCAAGAACCTTTGGCAGAACCACACCCAAAATGAACGAATTTACAATGTGTCACTCAACTGGAAAAGAAATCTGCCTTGCTCAACTTCCTTGAGGTCCTGATTCCAAATTTGAGCCCTCAAATTAAACCCTATGTCAACTCTGTGTCATATTTGCAACACAGAAGCTCTTGGTCTTGGAAGCCTGTGCCCTTTCGCCAATGTCACCTTCTGCAATGATAATTTGGGTGGGTCGAGAATCTAAGAACTCCAACGAAATTTAATAACCTGGCCTTTCTGTATCCATGTTTAAATTTGAAGACCACTGCCCTAATGTTTGCTGGCATTATGTTATGGGAACCGTTGATTTTTGATACTCAATTTTCTTTCCATCAATTTCATTTGCTTAATATTTGTCACTTTATGCTTTTTTTTGGCAAATCTTGTTTCTTTAATTTTGTTTCCATTTTCATTTGTAACCTTGTTAATATATTTGAAAATGAAGATGACTTTTACTATATCATGTCAATGTATTATTGAGTACAAATTTTTAACATTCTTCTGCACTTCCTTTTTCTCTGCTAGTTCAGAGTGACAGATAAATGCTGTGAGCTAGGCTTTTCACAAAATGATTCAAATACATGACATTTAAATGCCAGTTGGTGAAGTGACAGCAGGAGAGAAATGCCTTTTTAGAATGGAGTTTCCACAAAAAAAAACAAATCCCTGGGCAAAAATACAGATCCAAACCTTTCTAAATTATAATTGGCAGGCTATCTGCAGCACATTTCCTATAAACTGATTCTCTGTGCAAGGCTCTCGCAGGGTAAAGGCAAACCTATGGGAATGTGTAGCCTTACCATTACTACCTTGCGCAATAAGGAAAAATTTATTCTATCGTTGGACCAAAGCTGCCACAGGCAACTCCTTCCTAATGAAAGCACAGAAATCAATCGGATTTTACAGGCCTTATCAAAATATTGGAACTCCTGTGTTATAATTAACCTTTTGACAATCGTAAAAAATTAGTTTTCAACACATGCAGAGATTATTTTCAAACCATGGTAATGGCTGTTTTGTATGAAACTATAAAGACATAGCTCAAATGTACCCAATTTTAGTATTTTCTGAATACCATTGCTATTTATTTGTAATGTAACTACATTGGCAGGCTTTTGTATATTTATTCAAATTACCTGTTCAATTTTTACAAAAAGGTTTAGATAATATAGTTACTATTGTAGTTTTACTTATGTGGCATTTGCAGGATAATACGCTAACACAGTGGGCATTGCATTACCTTAACGCACCAGCTGGAAAAATCATAGCATCAGGCTTTTCACTCTGATTCTATTCTCTCTTGAAGAGAATGGACAGTAATATTGGGCAAAGTGTAATAAACAACTTTTTACCTGGGTCTGTGGATTTCCAATCAGATTAGTTTGCTTAAAGTTGCCAAGCTCTTGATGTGCTTGTACATGTTATTATAGTGGTATTCTATATTTCAGGAGGAATGGAGGAATCTGCCTCAGTGGCGATCTCACCAATCACATTGTCTGACATTTGTTGAATCCACCTTATTTTTATTCCAATAAGGCACAGTTGGGAGATTGGGTACAATCTGATTGGTAGAATGTAACTAGGGATGTTCTGGGAGCCGCTCTTGGGGCTTCAACTTTGCACTATAATTATCAATGATTTGGATGAAGGAAGGATGTGTTGTATATCCAACTTGGCAAATAACATTAACTTACAAGGCACAGTACAGTTATGAAAGTTCAAAATCAAGAGCCATTTGGAATGCTGTTTTTTAAAACAAAGTCATCCAACATGTCTTCAAATAATTATCAGAAGAAATGACATTACTATTATTAACACTGAGCTGATGCTGTTGGAGAGTTGACTTTAGTTGGGCTGTAATGGAGGAGATAGAAGTGATTTTGTTGAAATGTTGTGTCTCTATAGAGTAGTTGTGCTGACTGTACCCTGTCCATCAATTCTACCAACTGAAGTCAAAGTGGAGGCATTTCAAACAACTGCAGTGACTGCATTTTCAATTATTCATCTTAGTATTCTCCACCAATGAAAGGCCTCAAAGATCATTTACAATAAGGGACAATATAGGACTATTTGGTGCCACAATAGCAGCAGAAATTGACACTCTCCCCAGAAAGAATAATATAGGTTGTTTTGCATTTGATGAGCATCTACATTTTCAATGCATCAACAGCAAATCTGCAGCTCGTCTGACAGTGACTCCTTTTATCACAGATCAAAGTGGTTCTCATATGTCGCAGTAGCAATTTGCAACTGCTTTGTGTAGTGTTTGACTGAAGCTCATGTATTGCAGATATCAGTACATTTTGAATTATATTTGCCAGTGGAATCCAATAATTTTCCTTGACAATGCTACCAAACATTGAAGGTGACTCCCAATTAACAAAATGCATAACAAAATTTGTTCTTTTAGCTATACATCTATAACAAGCATTGTATTTTCACAGAAAATGAAGCAGACCTGAAATATTTATATTGACACTTTTCAACAAATTAATATTTCAAAAATAATTTTATTTGTCTCTATTTCATTACAAATCTTCAAATTCTATTAAGCTCATCCATGGTGCAATTAAATTAAGGGTCATGAGGTTGGGCATCTCTGAAATGTCTGAATATATTTAAGAAGATGGGGGCAATTTTAAGTCCATGTTACCTGTCAGTGAGAACAGTGATGTGGGTGGAAAATTCAAATAGGAAAATGTGATTCTCTCCAGCTCATACACAATTTCTGATTTTCCAGGTCTTTTGCCAATGGCATGATGAGAAATCCACTGTGGCAGGCCGAAAATCTCATTTTAATACATTATAATCTCATTAGCAAGCCCTCCCTTCAGGACCTCCCCATTCACCAAATATTCATCTGTCTCCGACACCATGTCACTCCAGCAGCAGCTTTATAAAAATGAGAACCTGATGACTCCATCTCCAAAGGGGGTTTTCAGAGGTGAGCACTCAGGTTGCCATCATTCTTCAGGGTGCCCATGGCAGAGGGGACACCAGAGAGGACACAGAGACCCAGAGAAGTTCAACTCAGTGCTGGGGCTGGCTTGCTGACATTAGAGGCCCTTCATGTCTGTCGGTCTTTACGTTTAAAGGGTTGGGCAGCTGATATGCAGGCAGTGCTACTTGTGTCCTCCTTTCTGGGGTTGTAGCGATATAAACACTGAGGGACTTAGAGGGATGGCTAGGAAGTGGGTGGGAGGAAATGAATCCACATGGTCAACATCTGAGGCAGCTCTGATCTTCGTGAATGGGGTCCCATGGGAGGCAAGACTACATGGGCAGAGTAGGGGGATTCTGACAACAGGTGTTTTCCAGCCTCATGAGACTTGAAGACTCTCACACAGGTGGGGGTGGGGGCTGGGGGGGGTGGGGGTGGGGGGGGGGGGTGGGGGTTGGGGGGGCAGTGTTAATGGCAGTGAGAATGAATCCCCCATAGTCAGGCAGCCTCAGAGGGCATCAGGTATATGGAAGTTCAAGGTCACTGATTATGGAGGCCAGACCATCATGGATTAATGACTAGTGGCCGGTTGTTCCAATTGGAAGGTTCATTTCATCTGCAGCCCTGTGAGCTGGGGTAATAAAGGTGCCCTCTCAGAATAAAAGTGACATGCTAATTGCAGTCTTCACATGAACTAAATTTACCTCGCTTGCCATGTGGGGAAGCCAGTTGCCTGATCAGTTCCCTGACCCTCTCTCAATGAGTCAATTGTTCCATCTAAGTCAGCATTGTGCTGCTGAATGGTATCCAATTTGGATGCCATTCAGTAGCACAATAGCACAGTAGCACAGCAGTCCTTGGAAGTGTTGCCCCAAAGCATTGAACTCCAAGGTTCATTCTCACCTCTACATAACATAGAGATGACACTATTGTGACTCCCATTGCAAGGCACTGTGGTGAAGTCTGTCATCATTCACCCAGTTCAAGGTGATGACTAGGGGGCATCATCTAGGTTCCCCGTGAGAGTAAAATGCCAGTCTATTGAATGCTTGTGAGGATGTTTTAACCCTTCAAAGAAACTGGTGTTGACCTATGATGTCTCTCTGTTTGGTGTTGCTGCAGTGTTATCCCATGAAATGTACAAGTGGGAGTTTTGTTCACAAACAGGACATATAATAGAGTGGCTTGTGCTACCAAATAAATCTGTTGGACTTTAACCTGGTGTTGTGAGACTTCTTACTGTGTTTATCCCAGTCCAATGCCGGCATCTCCACATCATGGTTATCAAATGGATACAGAAGGAATTATTGGTAATTAAGAAAATTAAATACAAAGAAATTGGAGGAGAGTTCACTAATCCTGGCATCATTGCCAGTCAGCTATCTTGACAATTAATAGGTTCATTTTAAAAGGATTTTATTATCATAAAGAATTGATTTTCAGTGATGTTGTATACATTGGCACTTGCCTTTTTCTGTTCAACTCAAATGCAAAATATTGACTTGGAAAAGAAACACACAAGCCAACATATTGACTTCAACAACAAATAAATTAAGTAAAAAAAAACAAAATCAAGTTTTTTTTTTATGATTCACTTTGATACAGGTGGAATATTGTAGCTTGTGTACTTAGAATCAAAGCAGCATGAAAAAGCTTTAGTTTCAAATTTTGATAAGAAACTTGGTTGTGTTAAAAAAAGCTTAACCCTTAATCTTAAACCTGGGAACTATTCTTAATCTTAAATCTTAATCTTAAACCTTTGAACAATTAATTTTCAAAAAATCAGAATGCTGTTGTGTCAGCACCAGCAGGGTATATTTATGAAGATCAGATATCAACCAATTTGCTAAACCTTGGATCCTTAGACATAGACACATGATGTATGGCCTTATTAATATAATTTTCTATTGAAACTAGATGGCAAATAATAATAAACATACTACAATTCAACAGTGAAAGGAGTAGTTGATTCAGTTTGCCAAAAACTTTAATCGTGTTGATCGTCTTTCGATAGAAGACAAGAATATTATATTCCAAAGATACATTCTGCAATGTTTCTAAAACATGCATCAATCATTCAAAAGTTTTTAAAAAACATAGAACATGACCACTACTTAGTGCTCTGTGAACAGTTCTGGTCTCCATATTATAGTGAGGATATGAAGGCAAGCAAGAAGGTGCAGAAGAGATGTAAGAAAACAACACAAGAACTGAAAGGTTGTACCTATCAGAAACAATTGTACAGACTGAGGCTGACTTAATAGAGATCTTTAAGATTATGGAAGCATTTGATATAGTTGACACAGTGAAGGTGTTTTCACATGGAACAGTGACCAAAACCAGAAGCCATAAATATATGACAGTAATTAATAAACGCATTATTAGAAATTTCTTTACATGGAAAGTGACTGGAACATGTAATCAAGACCTCACAGAGTACTTGAGGTGAATAGTATTGATGCATTCAAGGAAAGTTGTTCAATGTATGAAGAGAAAGAAGGGGTAATATTGATGGTTTCAGAAAGTTGAGTAAAAGGAAATTCCTGTGGAGTAAAAAGACCTTTATGGACTGAATGAGTTTTCAATGTCTCTTCCTGTACAATAGATAATAGGTGCATATGCAATAGAATGCATCAATAAGTCATAAAGTTTCTTTCCTACCTAATAATTTGTCATTACCAAATAAAAAACTGACAAAATTATTTCCCTCATTCCAGCTCAAATGTTTCTCACTTCCAAATTGTGGTGAGGTGAGAAAGCAACATTAGAAGTAATGCTCAATGCCTGATTGTGAAATGGCTAATAAACATGACTGTGTTTATTTTGGTGAGATTCAATACAAACATTATTGGATGTGTAGATGCTGGAAATCTGAAATAAAAGCAGAAAATCCTGGAAATCCCTGGCCAGCTGATCCAGCTGTATCTATATAAAGAAAAACAGGATTAATAGTTCAGATCTGTGGCCCTTTGTCAGCACTGGAAAAGGTTACAGGTGGAACAGGTTGAAGCAGGTATAGAAGCAGGAAAAGGGGGCAGGAAGAACAAAGGGGCAAGTCTGTGATAGGGTGGAAGAAGGAGTGACCAATGGGATGATGATACAACACGAAGGGGCTAGCCATGGGATAGGTAAATAAACAAAAGATGGGCTCACAGGCGGTACAAATGGCAAATACAGAATCATTACCAGCATCGACTGTCAGAGAAAATGACAGCAGCGAATATGATCGGAAAATAATTTTCGCCATAGAAATAGTGAAAAGGAATCAAGCCTAATATTGGACCCGTTATCGAGCTGGGCACAGGAAACAACAATGGCACATTATGTCCAGTCCACCCTGCAAATCTCTCCTTCCTGACATCTAGGGGGATTGTTCCAAAATTGGGAACGCTATCCCACTGACTAGCCAAGCCTTATATAGTCATACTGACTGACAATGTCACAGACACCACCATCACCAGTCCTGGATTTGTCCTGCCCCACTGGTAGGGCTGACTCACCAAAGATTACAGCACTGTGGTGTACAGTCAGGAGGGAATTTCCCTAGGAGTTCCCAACATTGACTCCAAACCCATGAGATGAAACATGGCCAAGGAAATCTCCTGGCTGATTCCCATCTCGGCTGGTGAGTCAGTACTCCTCCTTGTTGAGCACCACTTGGAAGAAACACTGAGAATAATAAAGTCTGGGTGGGGAACCTCAATGTCCATCATAAAGAGTGGCTTTGATTGCAGCACCACTGACTGCACTCGCTGAGCCCTGAAGGATATAACTGCTGGACTGATGTGGGCAGATGGTGAGGGAGTGAACAAGACAGAAAGGTTACTTGACCTTGTGCTTACCAATCTACCTACCACAGATGCATCTGTCCCATGACACCATTAGTAGGAATGAGCACTAAACAGTCATTCTGAAGTCAAAGTCACATATCATGCTGAGGATACTGTCAGCTATGTTGTGTAGCACTATCGCTGTGCCAAATGGAATAGATTTCAAACAGATCTGGAAACTCTAAACTGAGCATCCATGAAACATCAGCAACAGCAGAATTGTGTTGAACAGTAATCTATAACCTTGTCACTCAGCATATCCCTCACCTTAACATTGCCATCATGCTGGGGGATCAACCCTGATTCAATACAGAGTGCAGGTGGATATGCCAGAAACAATACCAGGTATAACTAAAGATGAGATGTCAACCTGGTGAGGCTAATGCACAGAACTACATGCATACTAATCCACAGCAGCAGCATGTGTTGTACAGAATTAAGTGATCCTACAACCAAAAGATCAGATCAGAGCCCTGGAGTCTTGCCAGATCCAGTTGTGAATGATTGTGAAAAATTAAACAATTGAATCAAAGGAGGAGGCTGCAAAAACATCCCCACAGCGGGAAATCGACTTCGGTCAGAAGTTCTGCATGGATGATTCATATTGGCCTCCTTCTGAGGACCCAAATATCACAACTGACAATCTTCAACCAATTTAGTTAAGTCCTTTGTGATATCGAGAGATGACTGAAGACAAGGTGAAGGACATGTGTTCTGTTAACGCCTGGGCAGTCAAAGTGAAGACATGCATTCCAAAACTAGTTATGTCACTAACCAAGTTGTTTTACTATTTCGACAACACTTGCATCTACCTAGCTATGTGGAAAATTGTCCAGATATGTTCAGTCCAAACTAAGCAGAACACATCCAACCCAGCCAATTACTGCCCCATCAGTCTACTCTCAGTCATCAATGTAGTGATGTAAGGAATCTTTGACAGTGCTATCAAGCAGCTCTTATTCAGCAATAACCTTCTCATCGATTGTGTTCCACAAGGACCACTCAGCTCCTGATCCCATTACAGCCTTAGTACAAATAGAGACAAAAGAGCTGAATTCAAGAGGTGAGGTAAAAATGAGTGCCCTTGACATCAATGCAGCATTTGTCTAAGTGTGGCATCAAGGAACTCTAGTAAAATAGATGTTGTAAATTGGGGAAAACTCTCCACTGGTTTGTGTCATACCTGGCACAAAGGAATATGGTTGTAGTTATTGGAGGTCAATCATCTCAGCCACAGGACATTATTGTTAGAATTCTCCAGGGTAGTGTCCTCCACTCACCCATATTCAGTGGCTTTATCATTGACCTTGCCTTAATCAAAAGGCCAGAAATGGTGTTATTCACTAATGTTTGCACAGTGTTCAGTCCTATTGAAGCTACCGGGATAGTTTCCTCGAACAGTGTGTGTTGGAGCTGACGAGGGAGCGAGCTATCTTGGATCTGGTGTTATGTAATGAGGCGGGTAGAATTAGGGACCTTGTGGTGAAGGATCCTCTTGGGAAGAGTGATCATTGTATGGTGGAGTTTCTGATGCAGATGGAGGAGGAGAAAGTGGGTTCCCGGACATGTGTCCTTTGTTTGAACAGAGGGGAGTATGGTAGGGTGAGGGAGGAATTGGCGAATGTTGATTGGGGGAATGCGTTGGAAGGTAGGTCTGCTGAGGAGCAGTGGAGGATCTTTAAGGACATCTTTCTTGGTGCTCAGCAGAAATTTATTCCGATGGTTAAAAAGGATCGTAGGAGGAGAGATAGTCAGCCGTGGATAACGAAGGAGGTAAAGGAAAGTGTTAAATTAGAAGTGGATACGTTTAGAGTAGCTAAGAGTAGTGGGCGAGATGAGGATTGGGAGAGGTTTAAATGTCAACAAAGAATGACAAAGAAGTTGATAAAGAAGGGTAGGAGAAACTATGAAGCTGGGCTAGCGCTTAATATAAAAAAGGATAGCAAGAGTTTTTATAAATACATAAAAAGGAAGAGGCTGGCTAGGGTGAACGTTGAACCCTTAGAGGATGAGAGGGGGGACTTAGTGGTAGGGGATGGGGAAATGGCTGAGGCCCTGAATAACTTTTTTGTTTCGGTCTTCACGGAGGAGGACGTGAATAATTTGCCGGGTGTTAGCGATGGAAAGGTGGTAGGAGTGAAGGGCCTGAATGACATTATTGTTACTAGAGAGGCGGTGCTCGACAGACTGGAGGGACTGATTGTGGACAAGTCCCCAGGACCAGATGGAATGCATCCAAGGGTTCTGAAAGAAATGGCGGAGGTGATAGTGGATGCCTTGGTGATTATTTTCCAAACATCGCTGGATTCCGGGGAAGTGCCGGAAGATTGGAAAACGGCTAATGTTACGCCGTTGTTTAAGAAGGGTGGCAGGCAAAAGGCGGGGAATTATAGGCCGGTTAGTTTAACGTCTGTTGTAGGAAAAATGTTAGAATCCGTGATCAAGGAGAAAATAGCGAGGCATCTTGAGGAGAGTTGTTTGGTAGAGCAGACGCAGCACGGTTTCGTTAAGGGGAAGTCGTGTCTGACGAATTTATTAAAGTTCTATGAGGATGTGTCTAGGGCGGTGGATAGAGGAGAGCCGGTGGATGTGGTGTTTCTTGATTTTCAGAAGGCGTTTGACAAGGTGCCTCACAAGAGGTTATTACAGAAGGTCAGGGGGCATGGAGTTGGGGGTAGGGTGTTAGCATGGATAGAGGATTGGCTGTCAAATAGGAGGCAGAGAGTGGGGGTCAATGGGTGCTATTCGGATTGGCGGTTGGTGACAAGTGGAGTGCCCCAGGGGTCGGTGCTGGGGCCTCAGCTATTTACCATTTATATAGATGATCTGGAGGAGGGAACCGAGTGTATGGTGTTGAAATTTGCTGATGACACCAAGATTGGTGGAACAGCAAATTGTGCGGAGGGTGTGGAGAGTCTGCAGGAGGATCTAGATAGGCTGGGCGAATGGGCCAGGAACTGGCAAATGGAATTTAATGTTGGCAAATGTGAGGTTGTCCACTTTGGTAGGAATAATGGTAGGAAGGACTATTACTTACATGGCGAAAAACTGCAGCATGCGACGGTGCAGAGGGACCTTGGGGTCCTTATGCATGAGTCGCAAAAACCCAGCCTGCAGGTGCAGCAGGTGGTCAGGAAGGCGAATGGGGTGCTGGCCTTCATAGCGAGGGGGATTGAATATAAAAGTAGGGAAGTCTTGCTGCAGCTGTATAGGGCACTGGTGAGGCTGCAGCTGGAGTACTGTGTGCAGTTTTGGTCGCCGCACTTACGCAAGGATATTTTGGCCTTGGAGGGAGTGCAGAGGAGGTTTACTAGGCTGATTCCGGAGTTGAGGGGGTTGAACTATGAGGAGAGGCTGAATAAACTAGGCTTGTACTCGTTAGAGTTTAGAAGAATGAGGGGAGATCTCATTGAGACGTATAAGATGATGAATGGGATGGATAGGATAGAGGTGGAGAGGCTCTTCCCGCTCAGAAAGGACAGTAGGACTAGAGGGCACAGCCTCAAGATAAAGGGGGGGCGGTTTAGAACGGAGTTGAGGAGGAACTTCTTCACTCAAAGGGTGGTGAATCTCTGGAATTCTCTGCCCGTTGAAGTGGTGGAGGCTGCCTCGCTCAATATTTTTAAGACGCGGGTTGATAGGTTTTTGATAGGCAAGGGGATTAAGGGTTATGGGGAGAGGGCGGGAATGTGGAACTGAGCCACGACAGATCAGCCATGATCTTATTGAATGGGGGGGGCAGGCTCGAAGGGCTAGATGGCCTACTCCTGCTCCTATTTCTTATGTTCTTATGTTCTATTCCAAAATCCCCAGATACTGAAGAAGTCCATATCCATATGGTTGGCCCTTTACCATGGTAAGAAGTCTCACAACACCAGATTAAGTTCCAACAGGTTTATTTGGTAGCACACGCCACTAGCTTTCGGAGTGCTGCTCCTTCATCAGGTGAGTGGGATTTCAGTTTGTGTGTATTGTGATATTGCTTTAATGGAATTTTTAAATAGTCATCACTGCAGGAAGTGATATTTTACAGCATGTGACACACCTGTAGTTGTGTTGATTCCCTAGGAGGATCTACATGTACGACTTTCCTGTAATTTATACATAATATTGTGAGTCTTCATGAGAAAAGAGTCCAAAATATTAAATACTATTCATTGTCTGTAATTGGCAAGTTATTGTGAAGAACACCATTGAGTGTTTGACATTTACTGAACAGTGAAGAAGGCAAAGCAATGAAATTCAATTCTGTCCTCAAATGATTTTCATTCATTTCAGCAGAGATCTCTAGACAGCAATCACTCTCAGCAACATTTGTTCATATGTTGCTCTCTTCTCTTCCTGGCTTATAGATATTGATGCCAATTCATAGAATCATGTATTATAGCAAGATGCCATTCAGCCCATTGAGTCCATGTAGTCTCTTTGAAAAGGTTGTCCAATTCATTTCCCTTTGCCATTCTTTGGTCCTAGTCCTGCGGATCTTTTCTTTTCAATTTCCAATCCAAGTTCCTTTTGTGAAATCTATTTCCATCACCTTATTTAGGCCATGTGTACCAATCAAAACTAACGCCTGACTAAAAATAAATTCTCCTCAGCAACTATTGGATTCCAATGACGGCCTTGTCGAGAGTTAACTACATGGAACCCAATCTTCCAAAAAAATGGCCGAGTGTTGTTTATTGTAAGAAGACCGGTATATTTCTCTTCAGAGAAACATGCCACTTTTCTCTCCAGGTCTTACGACATTCATGCAGGGGAGTGGGGTCTCAACACGCCAGCAAAATTTGGCTGCACAGAGATTGGCGGCCATCGTTTAAGAGCATCCTGATCATAACTAGTGTAAAGCCCTCCCCCCCAGCCCCCAGCCCAGCATGGAATTCTTCTCTCTCCACTCTCAAACAGAATCAGCATTTCTCCTACCAACATCTACCCGATCACCAGCCACTTCCGCAGACCAACCCCATATCATCATCCTCTTTCTCTTTCCCCTATTCACCAGGCCCTCTCCCCTTTCCCCTCCCCCCAATCATTGGTAACTTCCACCCCATCCCCACCCACAATCTGAAATGGCACCCACCTTCACCCCCATCCCCACAGCCTGCCACCCCAAGGCCATCAACTGCATCCCCAGCTCCACTATTCACTCCCAGCTATCACTACATCAAAATGAATCCGCCTCCCCATGCAGCTCCCATTGGGGCCACCCCTTGCCGCAGGTTGACACTGTCAGGTTAGCACTACTAGTTGGTGTGGGCAAGGTGCCAACCTGGCAGTTCAACCTATACAAAGGACAATGCTAGGGAGAATTCCAGGGCATTCTCAGGCTAAATCTCTCCCCTCTAGGGGCTATATTTAACTTTGCACCCCTGAAGAGACCTCCATGACAGTGTCACATCTGTGTGTACATGTCGTAAACTGCACTGACATCTCAGTATATGGCAGGGGATGAGGATGGGGGTCAATATATGAGTATCTGGTGAGGGACATGGTTTAATAACATTTTTTATCGATTCAAATTCACGTAAAGCAGGTTGACACCCTTTATGATTGTGAACCTGATGATGTTGTTGCTGGCGAGTGGCGGGGAAGATCCAAAACTGTGTTCTTGCCAACCAGAAGTCCGACTTCAAAATCTTGAACCCTTGCCAGCATTTGCACAGTCAGGAAACATGGGGCAAGATCGTCCTGTCATTATGAAAGGCAAATGGAAACTAGACACTCCTTATTTAAACAGCTATATAATGGTGCACCTCTCCAGGACAGCAATTAGTGGCGCTTTATTTTCCCTTCCGTCCTTACTGCGCCATGCCATCTTTTTATATCCTCAAATGTATACAGTCTGTGATTGATGCCAATTAAAGGCAGATCTGGCATCTTTTGCCTTTTTATCTCTTTATCTGTGAGGATGTGTTCGGTTTCTTTTGCATGGCAGCTTCCAGAAATGGTACTTACACAACTGGCAAATTATTGGTAAAAATTACACTGAAGTATTCTAAAGCACAGAATCTAAAATCTCAACAATGTCACGTGTCGTCACATCAGGTGTGTCTTAATATATTTTGAAAGAGCCAAATTGAATAAAATTTAAGTTTTGAAGTCTTGACATTTTAAAATAGTGACAAATAATTACAAGGTCAGTTACCTCATTCTGTTGAAAGGCGTCACTGACAATGGCTCACATCTTTAGAAACATATAATTGATTAATTAGCACATATTGCATACTTTGGAAGAATTCATGCTTATATCTTGTGATTATCAAATTAATTTGGTACACATGTATATCAGATTTAGCATATTTCTTAAGAGAGTTTCTTAATATTTAAATATATATCAAAAATGCATCAATTAAAATAAATTGAAATCCTTAGTAAGAATGTAGTATTTGATTGTGTATTTGACAGGTTGTGTTGACTTGACCAAATGTCCATTTGCTTTCAGCTCTGTTAATCATCATAGCTCATGCATATCTTTTTTGATGCTTCTTTGGTTTCTGTACATGTAGTCAGGACAACTGGGGTGTATGTAGTTCGCCACAGATCAAGTATTAGCTAATTGTACTCTTCCCTTCTCAAATTCTGGCTTCAGGCATCAACTTGTCATTTAGGATGATGAGCTGCAACATTGTATCACAACTGCAACATTGGTGTCCAATTAAAATGTCATCATGCATGTTATAGTCAATATGGATTGATAACTCTATTTGAGCTTTAACATGTATAAAAATGATTTGTCAGTAATTATGTTAAGCCTTAATACCCATTGCAGTAGATAATGTACAAATCAGATTTCAAGTATTTCTGAGAAAAAGAGACATTTTGTCAAAGATTTTCGGCTTGCACTCATCAGGACCATTTGTAAGAATACTTAATGGTAAAGGGAAAAATATTTTATTCTGCATGGAAGGAGAGTGGTGATTGGTTAGCAAGTGAACTCTGATTGTTAGAGGTGTCACCATGGAGAATACATCAGGAACAGTTAATTGCCAGGTGTTTGTTCAAGTTCAAACCAGGAAGTTAAATCTGATTGAGCAAGGCATTGCCATGAGGAATGAACCAGGGAATGCCTGTCCGCCAAGCTTTTGTTCAATTGAAAAAAGATCAATGTGCAGATATACTCCTTCTGGCTGCAAAGCACAAGATTCTGGGTGTAAATATATGTCACTTCTAGTATATGTAAGTGAGCCACAATATAAACCTCACAGATGGTCTTAAATTAGCTTCCAGTGTGATTCTCGGCATCATTAGGATTGCTTAGCAAGTCTCCTTACATACTTTGGTGGACAGGTACATTCCTGAAGAGGAATTTCCAGAACACAGAGTACGTGGAATAATCTGAACTGAGTGAAACATATTAAAAAGGCTATCTGGACAGTAGTAATTCTTTCGGGGGGAGCCTTTTCCATTGGAGAGAGATGGATTCATCTTTCAGTTCCATTTAGCAAATTTAGCGTCTGTCTTTCTCAACTTCAATTTGAGAGGGATCATCTGAGAGGTATGCCTGGTCCAGTGATCCCAAAATGGGACTAGAATCACAAGCCACCACATAAAATGGGAAGCCTGACCCATCATTGTTCAGCTATTGTTATAGTGTATCAGATTAGCTAATTCAGAATAAGATCAAACTTAAGATGATGAGCAACAGTAATTTATATTTATATAGCATCTTTAATTCACTTTGATTCACAGGAATTCACTTTGATTCTACTCAACATCTTTGCTATTTTCCGAGGTATGATATTTCTTGAGATCCTTCCACTGGCATCCAGCAAGGCGATCCTCCACTCCTGAAGCACCTCAGGATTGTGGACACTCCAGCTCACCCATGAGCCTCACTGTTTTTTTCCTAAGAATCTCCCATAGCCCTTTTTGCTACTGGTTGACAGCTTCTGGCAGATTTCTCTCTCTGTTTGTCTCAAAGTTGCTCAGAGACTCCAACTGCAAGTGTTCCAGTGAGAAATCACACACACACACACACAAACCCAAAGTGAAAGGGTACCACCTGTTCCATTCTTCTTCTCTTTGAGGTAAATATACCAAACATGCACAAGGCTTAGTGAAGCACTATTGTCGGTTCTTCATTTAAAGATAAAACCACATACAGATGGAGTGAAATAGAAGGCTTGTACATCTAATCTCTTTAACTGCTGCTTGCAGACTGACTATATACAAGTCATGGGATAAGTATGTTACACCCTGTTGAGGTGTGTAATGATTGATTGCAGTTTAAGATATGCCCCCCTTAAAGGCATACACACATCATACCACAATGCCTCCCTGCAATCTATTCCGATAGCAATTCTGGATGTCTCAGATAAAGATTCAAACTCATTCATTGGGGTTTTCTTCTCCCAATTCGGTCGAGCAGGTTTGACAACGGGAAGCAAAAATGTCACGAGAAATGCAAAGTCATGTTTTACATCAATGTAAACTTGTGATGGGATTATCCCCTCACCCCATCAGCGAAAGGGTGCAATTCTTGATGTTGAACATCGGGAATATCATTTGAATGTCTTGACATATATTCATGGGGTCAACGTTGGGCAGTTCCAGGGGACAGTGTTTGGGAGATGCAGAGTGGGGTTCAGGGTGATCTCATCTCATTTGCTCCCTCTGCATTAGGACAGCCTTTGAAAATGGCACATCAATCCTCGGCTGCCAGCTGGCAGGATCCACCCCTTGCTATGTTTCAAAGTTATGTTTCAATGTCCCAGAATATACAGTGGAGAAAGCTGCCATTGATGATAGTGGCTTCAACATCATTTGCTACCAGGTTTCCAGGAAAATCTTGCCCACTATTTCCCATTCCAAATCATTCCCTTTGTTTTGGGATACCCTAGGAATAATTTAAATCCTCAGTGAGGACAACTGAAGAAAATTTATCTCCATTAAGTAATTCAGAAAGGGCTCACCCATTGTTTAGTGTTTTTCCACTTTCACCCCTAATCTTCTGAAATAAACACAGGCCGCCCCTTGACATGTGATTACTTGGAGTTTGTTCACCAACACGCAAATCTTCCTTAAGTATATCTTATATTTAAATTTCAAACCATGAACTAAAATTTGAACTTCCAAAATGTATGCACCATGATATTTGACATTCTTTCTGCATTTTGTTTGACTGGAAGTAAGCTGGATCAACAATCACGAGGGTGAAAGGGAAAGGGTTAAGGCACAGATGACTGAGATTTGGATAACCTAAACTTTATGGCGGTTCGAATATGGGAGATCAATGAGGGATGCAAGAGAATCGTCAAATCTTGACATAACAAAGATATGTAGGACGGTTTTGGCAGTAGATGAACTATGATAGGGCGAAGCCAGGCAATATTTTGGAAGTGTAAATCAGCTGAATATGAGGCGGGAGGTCATCCCTGGATCAAATGTGACATGATGTGGAGTGTTGTGAGACTTCAAATGTGACACCCAGGCTGCAACAGACTGACTTAATCTGAAACTGTTGCCAAGGAGAAAGATGGAGCCAGAAGTTAGGCAAAAAAATTCTGAAACTGGGGTCTCAGTCACCCAATATTTAATAGAAAGAAATTTCTGCTCATCCCGTAATGGATGTTGGTTAAGCAGTCTAGCGATTTATCAACAGTGGAGGGGTCAAGAGATGTTTTGTGTGCTGTGTGGCTCAGATAGTCACTGGATTAATTGCAAAACAGCAGGGGAAATCACAAGGATTTTGCATCAATTTTAATATATTTAAATACATGAGTCAAAATATTTGCAGCGCATTTATTTTTTTAAAATCACAGTGATATCTTACATATAAATGCAAGTGATTAAAATGCTGTTCACTCTGTGTTGTTGCATACATGTCAATGTAATTTAAATAAGGCAAATAAGCAAAGACTAAATGCAGTCACAAATATAACATGATTTCTAGTCCAGTCACACAAATGTATGACTCTATGCTTAGTGTGTGCTAACATAATTGATATAGACTCATAATGCTGCTCTTCTCCCTACATTGGCTTTGATATTTTTCCACTTTTGCATACTAATAATACAAATTAACTCCTTCATCTTTTTATTAGCATTATGAAATTTCAATATTGGGTAATCAGGAAAGAACTTAAATGTGTTCCCCTTTGATAGTTAAGAAAATGCAGCTTCATATTTATAGCACATATATATGTTATGTATATAAATGGAAAGGGCTAAGGATTGAAATGTATATTTTTGTAAATTACCTTGCCGCTTGATAGGATTATTTTTAAGTAACATCGGATGCTTGAAAGATTCAGTTGTGTGGATGATTATTTGTGGAGCTTTAATGGTGGAATGAATGAGCTTTCATCACATAAAATGTTGAGCTCTGCTTGAAACCAGGCCAAAGTTATTTGATTGTCCCTGAACCCGGGGTCTGGATTTACTTGCGTGATTAACCATGCCCATCAAATAATGTAGACTAGTGCGTTATGCAGGTCAATGCCTAGTGTTTTGGCAACATTTATAGTGCCATAATTCTACAGCAGTCCACTGTGCTAGCTATCATAGTATACCAAAGAGAGGTTCCTGAGTGACAATGGGCATGAATTAACTCCAGTGAGTGACCCACATACACATTGAAAAACACAGCAGGCCAGAATGTAAGGTTACTAATTATTATTATCTTGTTTGCAGGAGTTGTGGGAATGTGAAAGGCAGCTGAAGTCAGAGTAAAAGAAAATAATCAATGATAGCAATAGCTATTTGAATAGAAAATTCTGGAATAATAGGTTGTAAAGAAACCTGAATATTTTGGATCTAAATTGCAAGATCTAACAATGCACAAAAAATTCAGTCAGCAGAGAACCAAATCCTGGTACATGTTCAGTCAATAAAACCAAAGGTGAAACTCACTGGTTAGTTGTATGTGCAGCAGGCACACCCTGGCAGTTGTGCTGCTACACATTATGCAACAGAGCAGGCTATTAGCATGTTAAAATAACACCGTTGCTGCATAGATTACTCTGGAAGAGGCTCAATGGAACATGTGTTAAGAATTGTGGTGGTCTGCTGCATGCTGCACACTCTTGTCATCGATAGGAGTTTTTTTGGAAAACACATCTGTCCAGAGCACGTTTGGGTCAATGTGGCATCCAGATGTCAGCACTCACCTGAACAATGCCTTGGGCTGTGTCTAGAATTCAGGATGGAGGCTACTACTGAGCCAGAAGCCTGGAGTACCACAGCAGAGGTTGGGGGGAACATCTAAAGCTGGTTCTTCCAACTTCACTGTCATTGAGGATGTCCATCTTCCAGGCATACAATCCCTACAGTGCATAAAGAGGCCATTTGGTCCATCAATTCTGCACTGGCTCTCCAAAAGACCATCCCACCCCTTCCCCTACCCAATTCCAATAACCACATGCTTTTACTATAGATAACCCACCTAACCTACTCATCTTTTGGACACTAGGGGGCAATTTACCCCAGCCTCCGTGTGTTCACTCACATTGAACTTTTTCTAGGGATCCATTTTCTTTCTTCAATGGTGAATCAGTGTAGTTGGACACCTTTTAAATATGGCACCCAGATATGATGGTAGGACTTGTGCCATCATACTCACCGCACCACAGAATATGGCATTAACCCCCACAGTGCATAATTACTGAAATTGGACTTGGAAGACATGGCATTGTTTCCCATCAGCCTCCACAGAAGGAAATAGTCCACATTCCCATCCCCATCATGGGACTCAGTCCCAGATGGGAGAATTCCACCTGCTGGGAGGGATTTTCTCAAAACATGTCAATATCAGGCTCTGACTGAAAACTGACGTGAATCTCTCCAGAAATAGAGCCGGGTTTTGCATTGACACCCTGGTGGGAGGGCCTAATAGAGCTGTCAAGGGCGGCTCCACAGAGATTGGACTGCAATCTTTAAAGGGCGCCCCAAACCGCATTTAATAAATACTCCCCCCACAATCTGACCCCTCACAAACACAGAGGACCCCGCCTGCCTCATCCCCACAAGCATCAGAGCTATAACCCACCGTAAATGTACCATGGGCTCTCCCCCACCCCCTCCACCCCCACAACCACACATGTATCGGGGGGGAGGGGGACTGCCAGGGTGTACCTCGCAACCGAAGGCTTTATTTACCTGTCGCACCTCCAGTGTGGTCATCGTGACTGTTTTCTCTTTTTGAAAACTGGTAGTAATTCACACGGGCATGATGTCACATAAGCTGAGTGGGAAGATATGATGAGGTTGGAAGATGTGGAGTTAGGCCCTATAGTTATGTTCAATTTTACTTGATAAATACTAATCAGGCTTGCGCTCTTCCTGGACATGAACATGATTGCTACATTGGAGAGGGTGGGGGAATACCAAATTGAAATGTCACCACCGAAAATCCTGTTTTTTGCCTCTTGCAGCATCTAGTGACCATTGCTGTATTTGGGCCCAACAGAGCAGTTAGATGGCAGCCAAGGTCTTTCACTGAAGGGTATACGAGAGGCTAATTTAAATGGGATGGGTCAGTCAATTACTTCCTTGGCTGGCTCAAAACTCTCCACATTTGAATGATACAGCACAGGATGTGTATCAGCCAAATGCACCATCTGTTTTTCTAGGAAGAACCTTGGACTCATCACAGGTACATAGTTCAGATAACCATGCTTATGACCTTTGCAAAATAAGAGAAGTTATTTTAATCAGGAACTGGATGACAGCTATCATCTGAAACATTATTTGAAAAGCAATTGAATCAGCTGCAAGACATCCATGTAGCCAACGTAAAGAAACTACACTTGAACTTGGGAGAAGGATTCTCCCCCTCAACCTGTTCCATCTTCAAATTCATGTGAGAGCTGAACTCTGGTCAATTTAACTACAAGAATGCACACAACTTACTCAGAATTGTCTATTTTACACAATCTCAACTTCACCCAAAGTATTAATTCATCTCAGAAACTGCAGGCCTGCTGAAAATAGACTGGAATAAGATTACTTGCAAATTGTGTTTTTCTTTATTTGTATCTAATCTTTGTGGGCACGATAATGTATGTACATGCATGCATGAACTTGTGCGTGTATGACGTGACATTTAAAACTTCAGGACAAGTGTAGGCTGATCAATAATATTCTTTAATTTACAAAAGATGGCTATGAAAAGTATTAAAATTGGGACAACCCATTCTGAGGGGAAGAAAACACATTAACTTCACATAAAAACTCTTTGATCATAGATAATAGGAGAAAAACATCAACACTAATGTCACATGTGCCTTTTTAACTATTTTCTCAACCTAACCAACTACCTTCAATGGTTTATACGTATAAACACCTTTGTCTTTGTGTTCTTGCACCAGCTTTGGAATTGCAACATTATTTTATATTGCCACTCCAACCAAATATCTGTCACTTCACTCTTCTCTGGGCGGGATTTTACGGCCTTGCGGGCAAGACCAGAAATCCTCACCTCAGGTCAATGGAGATTCCCATTGTCAGACCCTTGCCAATGCCAATTCCGTTCTGGCCTCTGAGTCTTCCCTGTGTATTTCATCTGCCAGTTGTCTGTCCATTCCCTTAACCGGTCCATGTCCTTGTTGATGTTTATCACACTGCTCACTGTTCACAATACTTCCAAGTTTTGTGTGCATTTGCAAATTTTTAAACTGTGTCCAGCACACCCAAGTCTCAGTCATTGACATAAATCACAAAAGTCCAACCCATAGGACCACTGCCACAAACTGAGAAGGTGAAGGCAGGAGACAACACCTTTCTGGTTGGACTGATTGTGAGGAACTGATCCAAGTGTAGTTCCATTACTGCAACTCCACTCCAGCTATAGCTCAGTCAGTGTCAATCTTCCCCCGGAGTCACAATTCCCATTCTGGGACTTGAGGTTAAAATAAGGCTGACCATCCAACATGGCAGTGAAGGGGTGCTGCACTATCAGAGGGTGCTGTCTTTTGGAAAAGATATTGAACTTTGCAGATATTTCCTCCTCAAGTGCATGTGAAAAGGTCCCATGGCTCTATTTCAAAGAAGAATAATTTCAATTTTGAGTACGTTTGGGTGGAGGAACGAAAAATGAGCTGAAAAGTCAGATCTGAAACTCTCCCAGTTTCAAATCTGCTCAGCACTTAGAATGAAAATGGAAAAATTGCCCGCATTGTCACTTGCTTTATTCTTTTAGAAGAGATGTAGTTTTTTTTAGTGTTGACTATTCCAAATGTGACATTGATCTTTGTTAGTCGTGTATTTTCTATGATTATTTGTGTTAACTGCACAATATAATCTTCACAAATTACAATCATTCACAGTTTTATATCTACCATAAAATAAAAAGAAAATGTTGATGCTATTATGGCAACATATAATTGACAGCAATAAACATCACATTGGTTACGCATGTTTCAGCAGTGTGCTCTGCTTGTCACCTTCGGAGGGGATTTGCACAGTAACTTCATTGCAGTGTTAATCTAAGCTTACTTGTAACATTAATAAGTGAAGTTAATTAATCCCAGGAAAGCAAAGAACATTGCTTACACTTTATAAAATATTCAGTCTATGCATGTAAGCCACATCAGAATTGAATGATTAACAAAGAGAAGATTGCTCTCCATCTTCAACAGAATCATCAAAACTTGAGAAGTAAACGGAATAAACTTAATGTCTGAGGTAAAAGATCAACTCAAACATCATAATATTGCCTAAGCCCTCTTTGTTGTAATTGCTTTTTGAATGCAGGGAATGGAGGACAGTCAGGCAGATACAAAGCTTCCCTGTCTCAAAATTGCCTTCTGTACGCTGACATTTGCCCTGATTTTTAACTCTGACCACAATTTTGGTCATCTGTCCAATATCTTGTTCTTTGGCTTGGTGTAAATTTTGTCTGACTATGCTCCTGTGTAGCGCCTTGAGATGCTGTGCTGTATCGAACGTACTTTAGAAATAAAAGTCATTTATTGAAAGTTTGCAAAAAGTGCCAATTTGAACGTTCCACTTAGACCCTGTCATTGCTCATGCCAATGATCAGTTCTCAGTGAGTTTTATAAGACATCTCCAATAAAAAATATATATCTCCAAGACAAGATGGATCTCCATCTTCAAGAAAGACAAAAAAATTTGAGAAGTAAATGGAATAAACTTTATGTTAGAGATAAAAGACCAAATCAAATGACATAATATTGCTTCCCTCTTTGCTAAAAGAGATGTATCATAATTATGGAACGTGTGTGATGCTGTAAACAACGGTCTACACTGCACATATTAAAATGAAAAATGATTAAACCTTGCTGATTCAGTGCAAGGAAATAATAATGATATTACCACAAGGTGATGACAGTACCTTTCCAGTAACATGCACTGGCAATTCAAGACCAGATTCACATATGCATAAGTGAATGTGGCAGACTTAAAACTAGTTTTGGAGCAGTCGACAAACCTCTGTTCAAAAGGTATGTCAACATAAGTATTGGTTTAGGAAAATCTAAACGAAAAATACAAAGAAATGTCAAAGTAAGAAATCCATTTAGATAAGCAGCCATCTATCCTCTAGCAGTCCTTGATAAATGATTTAGTTACTGCTTTGAAGTTTAGTAGTACAACGGAATGGCATTGATTGATGATTTGCTGAAATGTAATTAGAACTTTAATTAATGACCTGAATGACTGCATGTTCAAATAAGAGAATATTAAAGAAATCTCATTGAAAAAGCTTTAAATAAATATTGTGAATATGAACAAAGTTGCCTCAAAATCTAACATTGGAATGCTTGTCTTTGGTTGAGTGAGTTAGGTTCAAACAAAACTGTAAAAGCAATTTACTTTGAACATGCTATGTTCATTGTATACTGAACAGCAAAGCAAGCTCATAATTCCAGAGAAACATATTTACAATTTTAACCCTCCATAGATGTGTAAAAGCTCGTACAGAAATGTACATTGAACATTTCCTGTGGTGGACACTAAGTGGTTATAGCAAGAGAAGTCGGGAGCATCTGCCAACTTATCAGAATGTTATTTATCCTTGACATTATCTGAACGTTCTTTCCATTAGTTAAATAAGGAATGTGCCGCCAGTGATGGTGAGGGCTTGTCATACTTTTCCTAAGCCCACAACCCACAACGTGTATGTGCAAACAAGTGATTACAGCCCTTTAGTGGAAAGAACAAACATCTGGAACTTTCAGTCAATTGCTGAGCTAATCTAAGTTTCTGGTCAAATTTTGAATTAACTTCTGAACCATCTGTAACTCCGATTATCTGATCGTTCCTGGCTTTTATTTGTTGACATCAATGCTATAAGCAGTAAAAGAATAAACATGCACCTTCCCCATTTTGTGCAACAGTTTACAAATTTTAAGTATTATTTATTAGTCACAAGTAAGGCTTACATTAACACTGCAATGAAGTTACTGTGAAATTCCCTTAGTTGCCACATTCCAGCATCTATTTGGGTCAATGCACCTAAACAACACATCTTTCAGAATGTAGGAGGAAACTGGAGCACCTGGACAAAACACATACAGACACAGGGAGAATGTGCAAACTCCACACAGACACAAGGAGAACATGCAAACTCCACACAGACAATGACCCAAGACACGAATTGAACCAGGTTCCCTGGCACTGTGAAAAAGCAATGCTAACCACTGTGCTACCATGCCACCCATTTTTTTTGAGCTTTTTTTTGCAGTTTAAAAGCAGGACTGCAGAAGAAAGTCATCTAGCTTGAGGAACTAATTAGGGCTGAGAGTGGGTCATCAACCCAGGGGGTGGAGCTCAGTCAGGCAGAAGACAGTCTGAAGGCATGTAACGGACTTGTAAGGACTGAGGCAGCAGGTGGGCTGATCCAAGATGGCCAGCGAGGTTGTCAGCCTCTACAAATTTTTCCTTGTTAGTAAAACCCTTTTATGTTCCTAACAAAGTGTGTGTCATTACAGATTGCTAATTCCACTTTTACTCCAATCGCTACCAAATGTTGTTGGAATAGTTGTGTACTGGGGTCTTACTTCAGATCTCAGATCACTTCCAGCGATAATTTATTATGTATCAGCTGTGTCACAAAGCATTGTTTAAATTGAGTCAGTGGCAGTGCTGTTGCAAAAAGTTTAATTGCTAACATGCTTTACTAGTTAAAGAGTATGTATTACAACCAAAAGCTGTGAAAAGAAATAGTTTGTCAGCAAATGCTAAAGTTTTGTTTGACTCGAGTAAACAAAATGGAGCTCTGCTTGCCCACTGCAGGTGGATAGCTAAACCAATATATTCTCAAATACCTAGTAATACAAATTATTGCATCTGGACACATCATGTGAGAAAGATGTGCAATAACCTCCATAGGGAATCATTGATTGATCTTCTTGTGGGCCTTGTTGAGTATGAGTTCTCCGGGTGACAAGCAGTGGTCTGCTGAGCTGGAAAGCATTACCTGAGCCTTTTATAAGGTAGGTCTACCTTGTCTTTCTGTAGCAATTTTTGACAGGCACGGTCTCTGAACTGTCATTCACAGTTAGATCAGAGAGTCAATGGCAGATTGTAAAGTAGCTTTATCTATTCAGCCAGCTAGATGATTTAATTAAGGTTGGGCCACCATTGCCAGTTTCAAGTTCAAAGGGCTAATGTGGACTTTTTTCTCTTTTCATGCAGGCTATAGATATTCTGACATAAAAATCTACAATTATTGGACTTTCATAAACTAAACACTATGGGCAGGATTTTCCAGCCACACTCACCCCAAAGCTGGAAAATCTCACCCAAGTTCAATAGACCTTTCCATGTTCCATCCTCGCCCATTACAATTCCCGTGGTGAAATAATTGGGAAAATTCACCCTATGATTCAGGTTAGGACTTTTTGTTCCAACCAACTTTTTTCTTGGATGTTCATGGAATGTGGGTCCTTGAGAAAGAACTGTTGAGTGACATTCTTGAACCGTTTATGTGAAACAGGAATCCTACAGTGTTGTTAGGGAGGGAGTTCCAGTATTTCAACCCAGCAACAATAAAACAATGCAAATATATTTCCAAGTCAGGAAGGTGTGTAACTTTGAGGGGATCTTACAGTTGATGGTGCTGTCCTTGTCCTTCTAGGCATTAGAGATTGTAGATTTGGAAAATGCTGTTGACGAAGCCATTGTAATTTGCTGCAGTGCATCTTGTGGAGGGTATACCCTGTGCCACTCTGTACTAGTAACAGACTGAGTGGATGTTTAAGACAGTAGATAGGGTGCTGATTAAAAAGACTACTTTTTAATGGATGGCGTTGTGCTTTTTGAATAATGTAGGAGCTGAATTGTGCCTTGTGGATGCCGAAAAGATTCGGGGGACTTATCAGAGTCACTCAATGCAGTATTCCCAGCCGATGACTCATTCTTGTGGTTACAGTATTTACGTGGCTAGTTAAATTGAGTTTCTGATAATGGTACACCTGAGAACATTGATGGTGGTGGAGTAAGTAGTGTTAATGTCATTGAATATCAAGGAGATGCAGTTGGACTATACTCCAGTTAGAGATGCTCATTGTCTAGTACTTGTGTGGTATGGAAGTTATTTCCCACTTATCAGCCCAAACCTAAATATTGTCCAGGAATTTGAAGCATGTTGGTATGAACTACTTCAGTAACTGAGCCTTTGTGAATGGTACTGAACACTGTGGAATCATCAGCAAACTTTGTCTCTGCTGACTTATGGAGGGAAGACTATTGATAAAACAACTGAAGATGGTTGAATCATTGATGCTGTCTTGAAAAACTGCTTCCTGGGGCTGAAATGGTTGGCCTCCAACAACCATAACCATCTTTCTTTGTCCGAGGTATGACTCCAGGCAGTGGAGCATTTTTCTTGACCTCAATGACTTCAGTTTCACTTGGGTTCTTTGCTGCCACACTCGGTCAAATGCTGTCTTGACCTCAAGGGTAGTTACTCTCACCTCACTTACAAAAGTTAACTACATATTCCATGTTTGGATGACAATCGTAATGAGGTTTGGAGATGTAAGGCAGGATTTCACTGTCTCGCTCGGGCGAGATCGTAAAGTCCCACCCAAGGCCAACAGAGATTTCCATTCTGGGAACCACACCTGCCCCCGAAACAGTGCAAGCGAGGTGGTAGGGTTTTGGCTGTCGGGTCAATAAGAGGAAACAAAATTAAACATTGGTAAGCTGATTAATTCTGAGTAATTGCCACTGAAAGCATTGATAATGACAGTATCCATAAACCTACAGATGATTGAGAGCTGACTGACAATGCGGGAATTGGCTGGATTAGACTTTTTCTGCTTTTTGTGGGCAAGACAGTACTAGACAATTTTTCACACTTTCAGGTAAATGCCAATGCCTTAGCTATATTGGATCAACTCAGTTAGAAGTGCAACTGGTTGTGGAGTACCCTAAATTTCAGCAATACAGATGTAATGTTGTCAGAGCCTATAACATTTGCTGTATGAAGTGTACTTAGCTGTTTTCGATGGCACAATGAGTTATTTTCTAAATGCAGTTTTAAACAGTAATAGAAAGAGTAAAAGTTTCCAATGCTGAAAATCTGACACAAATATAGGAAATGCCAGAATTCGAGAACAGTTTAATCAGCACTTGATCAGCAATCTGAGTGAAATGGCAGGTTTTAATATGACAAATGTGCAATCTCAAAATGCATGTTTATTTTTATTTTGAAGATTATTTTGTTTATAGCTCCTGCTCTGCTTCCTTCATGAGTAAAGCTGTGATTATTTTAGGGGAAAAAATAAACTTCTGATTTTTTTTTAATTCTTGAATGTGACTTAAGAAATATTCAGACATATCATGCAGAAGTCTGGCTGCTTAAGGTGAGTTTCTTTTTTAATAGTGAGCGCCAAAAAAATGTAAGCTGTAAGAAACACCAAACACACAGTTTTGATACAGTAATTGAGAAGGCCAATGGAATGCTGTCTTTAATATGAAAAGAATTTAACATAAAAGGAAGGAGTTATGCTTCAGTTATACAGGATATTTAAAATATAGTTCAAGGAATGTGGCCTTTGATGGCTGGGCCAGTATTTTATTGCCCATCCCTAATTGCCCTTAGGATGATGATGTTGAGCTGCCTTCTTGAACCATGATGTGGAGATGCCGGCGTTGGACTGAGGTAAACACAGTAAGAAGTCTCATAACACCAGTTTAAAGTCCAACAGGTTTATTTGGTAGCAAACGTGATGTTTGCTACCAAATAAACCTGTTGGGCTTCAACCTGGTGTTGTGAGACTTCTTACTGTTCTTGAACTGTAGCAGACATACCCACAGTGTTGTTATTGAAGGAGTTGCAATGACAGTGAAGAAACAGTGATATATTTCCAAGGTGGTGAGTGACTTAGAGGGGAACTTCCAGACGGTAGTGTTCCAATATGTCTGCTGCCCTTGTCCTTCTAAATGGTAGTAATTGTGGGTTTGGGAGGTGCTGGTAAAAAAGTCTTGGTATGTTTCTGGTGAAGGGAGTAAATGTTTGTGGATGGGGTACCAATCAAGTGGGCTGCTTTGCCGAGGATGGTGTCAAGCTTCTTGAGTGTTGTTGGAAATGCACTTATCCAGGCAAGCAGAGAGAATGCCATCACATTTGTGCATTGTAGATGGTGGACAGGCTTTGTGGAGTTCAGGAGATGAGGATAGCGAATGTGGTACCATTATTTAAGAAGGGTAGCAAGGATAACCCGGGTAACTATAGGCCGGTGAGCTTGACATCCGTGGTAGGGAAATTGTTGGACAGGATTCTTAGAGATAGGACCTATGCGCATTTAGAACGGAATATTCTCATTAGTGATAGACAGCATGGTTTTGTAAGAGGGAGGTCATGCCTCACAAATTTGGTGGAGTTTTTTGAGGAGGTGACAAAAACGGTTGACGAGGGTAAAGCTGTAGATGTCATCTATATGGACTTTAGTAAAGTGTTTGACAAAGTCCCTCATGGCAGGTTGGTGCAAAAGGTTAAATCTCATGGGATAAAAGGAAAGGTGGCTAGATGGGTAGAGAACAGGCTTAGCCACAGAAGACAGAGAGTAGTAGTGGAAGGGTCTTTTTCCGGCTGGAGGTCTGTGACCAGTAGTGTTCCGCAGGGCTCTGTACTGGGACCTCTGCTATTTGTGATATATATAAATGATCTGGAAGAAGGTATAACTGGTGTGATCAGTAAGTTTGCGGATGACACGAAGATGGCTGGACTTGCGGATAGCGATGAACATTGTCGGAGAAAACAGCAGGAAATAGATAGGCTGGAAAATTGGGTGGAGAAATGGCACATGGAATTTAATCCAGATAAATGTGAATTGATGCATTTTGGTAGGACTAATGCAGGGGAGAGCTGTACAATAAATGGCAGAACCATCTATTTCTTTCTTAAATATATTCACTGACTTAGCCTCCTCAGCTTTCTGTGATAGACAATTCCATAGGTTCATCACCCGCTTATCAACCTGTATCCTGAGACTGTGAACCTTGTTCTAGAACCCCTCCACAGCCAAACAAAACAACATCCCTGCATCCAGTTGATCCAGCCCTGTCAAAAATGTATACATTTCAATGAAGTCCCCTAACATTCTTCTCAATTCCACTGAATTTATGCCCATTCGATCCAATTTCTCTTCATACGACAATCCTGCCATTCCAGGAATCAGTCTGGTGAACTTTCACTGCATTCCCACAATGGGAAGCATATCCTTTCTTAGATAAGGGGAGCAAAACTGCGCATAGTAATCTGATTGGGGATCAGTTACCTCGTTTAGCTGGACAGCTGGTTGGTGATTTGGAGCATAGGTTCAGTTACCATACCGGCTGAGGTTATTCATGAAGGCCCTGCCTTCTCAAGCTTGTCCCTCTGCCTGTCATGATCCTCAGGTTAAATAGCCACCAGTCAGCTCCCTCCTCAAAGGGGAGAGCAGACTATAGACAGCTGGGAGTATGGTAACTTGACTTTATGTACTAATCCAGGTGTAGTCTTACCAGGGTCCTGTACAGCTGTAGTTAGTCATCCTTGCTCCTGTACTCAAGTACTCTTGCTATGAAGGTCAAATTACCATTTGTCTTCCTAACTGCTTGCTGCACCTGCATGCTTGCTTTCAGTGATTGGTGTACAAGGATACCCAAATCTCTTTGTACATCAACATTTCCCAATTTATCACCATTTAAATAAAACTCTGCCTTTCTGTTTTTCCTATCAAAATATGTAACTTCACAGATATCCATATTATACTGCATCTGCCATGTGTTTGCCTACTCACTCAACCTGTCCAAATCGCCTTGCAGCCTCTTAACACCCTCCTCACCATTTACACTCTCATCGAGTTTTGAGTCATCATAGACACCTGGTGCCTGCTATTTAGAAATTCAGAGATAATGCCAAAAGTTCACTAAAGCTCCTCATTTGTGGTTTATGATTTCCTCAGAAATACCGAATGTTTCCTTATACCTCTAGCCTTACAATCTCTACTCTGTGTTATATACTATATATGACAGGCACGTTAAATCAACACAAATAAACTGTTCAAGTCTTTCTTCTGCCATCTGTCATAGATGCTGTATGATTTTTCTTTCCAAAACTTAAAGTGGTTTACCCTATCTTTGACAAAGTTTTATTAAATTGTTTGTACGATGATGCAGACTATGTTATGATACAGATAGGTTGGTGAGATATCTCAGGTTTCTATGTATAACATTAATAGATGACTTTAATGATAGATTGCCTCAGACTTAATTCTGGTTTGATTTGAATTCTCAGTGCACATGTGCTAACATATATTTTATTCAGTGGTAAACTAGCTTATCTCTACTTCTAGTTCCCTTCTGTAATATTGCACAGAAAACTATAAAGGAATAATGTCTTCATGGATTACGAGAGAAGTCTTTCTTTGGTGTGAAACAATAGAAAACAAAAGTTGTCTTTCAAAATTGCAGTAATAAGATGATAAATTCCATGGGCAAAATTTTCCATCCGTTCGTGCCAGCTGAGCGCCAAATCCTCATTGACAATGGAAGCACGACAGGAACAGTCAGAGAATTCTGGCCCATGTATCCTGCAAACGCAATATGGCTGTGCAGGATGACTGCCAATACCATGAACAAAATCCAATGACGTAACTGCGGGAGACAGTGTCGGTTGGATCTTATTCAGATCCTGAAGCTGTTGACTGAGTTGCTGAGCCGAGCAGCAGGCAGGCAGCTGGGGTTCAGTATCCAGAGATTGGGATGGGGAGGGAGGGGGGGCTTCTGATCTACCCAGTGATGGTCACAATTCCATTTGCATCTCCACAGCTTGTTCCCAGTGACAGACCTGGAGTAAGGGGAAGAGGCTCGGAGCAAGAGATTCATAGATCACGGGAAGGGCAGAATTGCAAACATTATAAAGAGGCTGATTCCCTTTCATGAAAGGTGTTAACTTGAAGCTGTCAGGATTGTAATATTTGCAATTCCAAGTTGTGATGGCTGAACAAGCACATTGCCCCCTAAAAGATGTTGTCCATGCTTCCTACTGCATATCACAGCATTGGCAGCAGGTACAGCCAGTGATAAAACAGTGAGGGTTACAAAATCTTCAAATTATATTGTTAGCAAACAATAGCACACCACATTGGTGTCTCCATTAATAGTGCCTACTATTAAACTATACTTCTCATAACAAGATGGCACGGTAGCGCAATGGTTAGCACTGCTGCCTCGCAGTAGCAGGGACCTGGGTCACTGTCTGTGTGAAGTTTGCATGTTCTTACCATACCTGCATGGGTTTCCTCCAGGTGCTTTGTTTTCCTCCCACAGTCCAAAAGATGTGCTGGTTAGGCTCATTAGCCATGTTAAATTCTCCCTCAGTGTATCTGAACAGGTGCTGGAATGTTGCAACTAGGGAATTTTCACAGTAACTTCACTGCAGTATTAATGTCAGCTCACCTGTGACTAATAAATACATAAACTTCTAAGTGACATTAAAGTATGCTGCATGTTTGTGTGCTCCTAGATGCATTTGTCTGTCCCAATAACAATATTTAAACCAAATAAATTTCTGCTTTTTTTTGTATGTATCAGATCAATCAATGCATGGCAGTCATTAATCAGAAAAAAACGAGAAAATGCTGTGATGGAAAATAATGGTGAAGGTATGAAAGTGTAGAATAAAAATGACAATGAGAAGTTAGATTTGTTAAACAACGACGTTCAAATACTTTAAGGCGGATATTTAATGAGAAGTACAAATTTAAGAGGGAACTATATTAATAACTGGTTGCATAATTAGTTAGTAGGTCCAAAAGACTAATCTGAGGGAGCATACAGATGGACCTAAATTGTCTCTTACCATCCTACAGATTCTTACACTCCCATGTTTAAATTATTCATAAGTTCATAAAGTACAGGAGCAGAAATAGGCTATTTGGCGCATTGAGTCTGCTCCGCATTCGGTCATGGCTGATACTGCATAAGTAGAGCAGTTTAGACCAAATTTTTACAGGTTGGTGTTCATGTCAGTTTGGTTGGAGTTTTCTCCGTAGCTCATTAAAGGACTCCTTTAAATCTGATTTTAGAAAGAGTGCAGGTTAAGTGCTTGATAGTTATATTTTGAAACACTGACCTAAAAAATGTAATTCATTAGCACATGAACAATTAATATTGTAATTTGCTATATTGAGCCTGTGGTAGGAAGCTGAAATGTTAGTAATGACATGATCAACACAACACTTGGTGAAGTAATAAGTTGGAATATTAGATGCTAAAATTGAGTAGTGAACTGGTGAAGCTGGTGAAAAAGGTATAAGGAAAGGGCAAAGTAATGGGATGAGATTGATATTTCCTTCAGAGAGTTGTCACAAGCATGATGACCTTTCTCTGCTCTGTACATTTTCATGTTTCTATGCAACTTCAATCCTATATCCCTAGTTTTTGTTACCAAGACACAAAATAACACTAAAATGAGGCCTTTACAGAAAACTGCATGATCATATCCATTTTTATTTGTAACTTATATTTGGAAATTTTGCATTTCAGAAGATCAGAAGAACATCTAAAGTCAGAATATTCCTAAGTGAAACTTGCATTGACCTGGGTATTAGATTGAACAAAATAATATAGTGATTTTTGAATCAAGTTCAAGTTCTCCTTAGTTACCGAAAATAGAGAAGCTACATATATCAGCTGCAATTCTCCTATCGCGGCCCACAACATTTCTGGCAGGTTGCAGTGGAAGATGAGTGTCGCCGGCCTCATTCCGGGATTTGCACATACTCCGGGAATGCATGTGCAACTCCCAGATCCAACGAACAGTTGCCGGCCAGACCACACTGCAAACCGGCAGGAAGACAGATAAGTTATTTGAATCTTTTTTAAATATGTTTAAATGTCATTTAAATCTAATTATCAGGAATTTACTGGTCCCGATTGAATCTCCCACATCGCTAGGGGTACTTCATTCCAGCTGGGTTTAGACTAGCTCCCCACATTTGGGGAACTAGCAGGATACCCCACCGGAATGAAGTGGGGACAATTGAAGCTGCCCGGGTGTCGGGCGAAGAGGGATGGTGATGTCACCTGGGCGTGGGCACTCTGGCAGTGCCAGCCTGTTCCCCCTGGCATTGCCCAAGCGGCAAAGTGCCCATGCCCTGAGGGTACTTCGACACCGGCAATTGGGCATTGACCAGTGCCAAGGGGTTGGGGCCCACTGTGGACAGGGCCTTGGGGCAATTGTTGGGGTTGGGGGAGGGGGTCCTGCTGCCACTCTGCAGACAGGATCGATGTGGGATGGAGGGAGGGCAGCGATTGGGGCAGGCTAGGGGAGGAGTAGTCTCTTTCCAGGGTGGGGTTCTGATTCCAGGGAGGTGGAGTCAGTGAGGGGGAGTCTGCTGGGGTGAGGGGTCTATGGGGACTGCCACTGCTGGGTGGGCGAGCTGGACAACAGGGTGCTCCAGGACGGGCAGGGGGGTTGGCGGTGGGGGGTGGGGGGGGGGGGTGTCAGGGGTGGCCTGGGAATTATTTTGGATGCCACAATCAGGCCGTCAGGGAGAGTCGGAGGGGCAACACTGAGGGTGTCCTGGGGGCTGGCCAGCAATTGAGCTAGCCAGCAAACAAGGAGATCAGAGCCACTGCGCATGCACAGATTTCCAGAACTGTCAGACTGTGCCCCCTCTGGGTTTTTAATAATATTCCTGATTGGGACCTCTGCAGTGCACAGAGTGGAGAGATTCGGGTGAGAAATTGAACTGACAAAACAGTCAGGATCTAGAGCAGTTTTCCTGCCAATTCAGCACTTTGGGAGAAACGCGGCCATCATTAGATAAAATGTTGCGGGATTAAATTAAAATGCTGCATCTATCAAGCCCATGTTCTGCATCAGTGTGGAACTATGCTTTTGATCCTTCCCTGTTGAAAGAATCTAATATGTCCTCAATATATTGGAGCCAAAGTACATGACAATGTTATGGAGAAAATATAACAAAAATAAACTTGCAAGTTGCATGCACAAAACTTACCAGCTAATTGAAATGTCATCCATGACTTAAGATCATAGTCACTAACGTCTTTTAGACAAACCTTGCAACTCCTTCTAAGATTCCCTATGAAAAGATAATTAAGAGGACAAATGAGGATCCTACATCTCGAGCAAACCCAATCATGCAAATATTCCTCCCATCAAATTTTACCTGCATGTTCTTTTGAGTCTTTCAATGAGGATAAGTCATCCAAACTGAAACAAATGTTTCATTCGGGGCTTTCAAGATCTAATCCTTCTGGTTGCTGTTGTGTTGTACTGTAATAAATATGGAGGTGCTTTTGCTTCACCATTTAAATGTAGCATGCTGAAGACATCCCCATACTGCAATGGGCTGAAATTAATTAATTTACTGTTCTAAGTTGGGAAGATGTTAAGAGTGTAAACATTCATTGTTACTTCCACTGATACTGACAAAGCTGTGCTTACAATAGACATATTCCCTTGTGCCTTAATAAGCTACCTACTTCTGCTTGATATTTTTAGACTAGAATGCTGTTTGGAATTTTTCGTTTCATTAAAGCTTGCTCATTAGTTTCTAGTGCCTTGGCGTAGCATGGCCATTGTTTCAAAAATTATTTTTAATTGCAGCAACTTTTTCATGAAATAAGAACATAATTGGCACACATGTTTTATAGCTGTTGATTTTATGGTATGTCAACATGAGAGGAAGCCCAACTTATCCGGTGTTGACAAATGCAGTGGTATATATATATATATATATGTGATCAATTACAATTGCAGAGAGTAGGAAAACCCAACAAGAATCTGACTAGCTTTTGCATTGTGCAAGTTGCTATTCTCTTTATTGATGACATATTTGTGTAACTTGTATGAGGATTATTGTTTAATTGATGCTAAATATCCAACAGTATGTGTTGTAAACTCATTGATGTGGTGTGCTGAACTGCGTTGTCTCAGTGCTCAAAGACACTTTTAAATGTTCAGGTTAATTCCTGGAGTCTGACCCCAAAGGCCTGGCTGCAATGCCAGAAAATGGTCATTGACCTCATGCAGGTGGTCAAGGACAGTGAATGGCTCTTCAAAGAGTTCTCCAACCCATTGCATCTTTAGCCTCCTAGTGTAGCTCAATTCATCATCATTAGCCCAGGAACAGGGAGCCAAATCGTGGGTATGTGTTCACACTTCTCATGTTTCTGCGGCCCTTATTCCCCAGCAACCTACCTCCAACCCCTTCCTTTAACCCTCCCCCCTCAATCATGCATGTTATTTGTTTCCTCTTTCGAGATTCAGCAATCAATTCAGCAAAGAATCACAGAAAAGTCGGTGTAAAATGATAATGCTTATTGTTGGCATTTGGATACAAATATCATCTGATATATTATTAGCATGGGATATCAATATTTAGAGCAGTGAAGATATAATGCAATGTTTTTGTTTGTGGCACCTTATAGGTGATTATTAGGCAAACCAGAGAGTACATATTTTATTTTATCAGTTTTGTGTAATCTTGTTGATTTGACAGAAAAATATTCCATTATTATTTATAACACTGTATAGATGATAATACTGATTTTGATGACTGCTTTTGTCTTTATTAATGTTATGCACATTGTACCATGATGATAGTAAATTCATATTTGAGGGAAAGATTCAATATTTTTAATCCAAATTGCAAAATTTGTTTTCTATACTTCACCTACTCTATAAAGAAACAAAAAGCAATCTCCATTCTGCAGCTCATATTGTAATACTGTTGAAGAGTTATAGAAGGGAAAGAGTGAGGGCAGTTCGGAGAGGAATGGGGAGGGGGTGGGGAGGATGGTGGGGTGGTGCAAAGGGCAGTGAGTATGCTCCCATTCATTTGTTGAAATCTAGGCTCACTTCTCTCTCTCCCCAGGCACACTCACACAGCACTTACTTACCTCACTCAATATTACTCTGTCTCACTAGAAGTGAAGTTCCAGTTCCTTGGGAGTGCTTTGTGCTGGGGACGCAGATGGAAGTTGAGTGTGGCCTCCTGCGAAACTAACTGAAATCTCTCCCAGGCCTGCTCCAACCTCATTACTGACAAAGACTCCCTCCTGTTCTCTCATTTTCTGTTTCTTCCCCTTGGCCATCCAGAAGATCTGGTGACAAATCGCTTAGTGCACCGTGGCCAGGTGGAATGAACTGGATAACTGCTCCAGTTCCTTCAATCATGGATTCTCTCTCTCCTGCCATCCTGCTCTGTCAGTCACATGTTTTGTCTCTAGATGAGTGGCAAGAGCAGGAGGAAAGTAACCAGTGATTGGAGGAACTAGAGTAAAGACTAATGTGGTCACTGAATGCACAGTCTCATTAGATTGTCCCAATGGAAGATAATATAAGAGCTTCAAAAGGAAGCTCTCTGCAGTGCACACTCACATTTGCAGATCTGTTCATAACTTGTTTGTTTCTGTTTATGTACCAATGAAGTGCATTGATCACCTTTACAGACTAATCAGCATGAGGGAGAGAGGAACGGGCAGCACCATTCTCAGCCATTGGAACAACTATGTTGCAAGCAAATCAGCAAAGAATCAAAGAAATTAAAGAAAAAGGAATATTTATCCAGTGTGGGAGGGAAAGAATCTCCAGCCACACTTGCCTCAAAACCAGAAAATCCCACCTTAACTCAATGGACCTTTGCATAGTCTGCCTCCCACCTCCTGCAATTCCTGTAGTGGGCAAGACGAGAGAGTTCTGGCCTCTGTATTTCAAGGAGTAGTTCTATTTTTGCTACTACTCCAATCAGTGTTCTTCTGCCCATTCTGAATCTTAGCAAATGAAAGCTTAACTGACGGTCAATGTTAAAAAAATAAACCTTACAGTTGCTGAGATGGGGAAAGACCTTTTGAAGCTTTCTGGCTGACCAGCTTTTGAAAGAAAAGGTTATAACCATCAGATTTATTGCAGTAGCTACACTTTAAGTGTAGGTCATTGGCTGCTAAATGCTTTGGCACATGCTGTGGTCACGTAGACTATTTAAACTGCACAGGACCTTTTCCAATCTTTGGAAGAACTAGAAAACTTTCTCCTACTTTTGTGCATGGTATTATTCAATATTATTATTTAATGTAAGGGATTTAAATGGATCCTAGATTATCAGTAATTTAACAAGAAGGATCAATTGATTTCTGAGCAACAAAGTGGAATGATTGAACAACGTAAGCCTTCACTGTCAGTGAGAAGCATTGGAGGCCTGAGGTATGTCTGTGTAATAAAACTATTGAGAGACCTGAGAACAAAGCCTGAATAGTTCACAATTATACTTTATACTTTCTTATCAGCAAGTCTGAAGACTCCAGTGAAATCTTCTCCACATCACAATATTTTTTTAAATATCAACTATGCAACACAATTTTATCACAATATTTCAATACCCCAAATAATTCATAAAAAGAACTATGGTAGAATGGGACAACAAATAAGTAGGCAAAGAACACAAGATTGAAGTCATTGGAGAAGACTCTCAATGCAGTGTAAAAACAAGTTACTGATTCACTTTGAGCCCATAATGCATTCCTGGCTAGTTCACACCACAAAGATTGCATGTAGTAAACTTCAATTAGCCGCATAATAAACATAACTCCAGCCATGATTCTACTCCCTGTCCCAATCGTAATTATGGGTGACAAAGACCATCTATCCCAGCATATCTCATCCATCCAAAATTAATTTAAAGGCACCCTCCCCCCGCCCCACTCCCACCCAATCCTCATCCCATTCCTCCCACCATTTAATTAGCTCTGAAAAAGCTCTCAAGATTGCACTGGTTTTTCAATCAGCTCTTCAATCATGAGTATTCTGGTGACAGTTGCTGTGAATAGAATTAACTACTGCTGCTGAACTTTGTGCAGCTTCAGTGTTTGCTGTCAGGCTTCTTAAAAATAAAATCAGGACCATGAAGCTGCCTCAAGGTTGGATGCAGCAGCGTAGCAACTGTCAATTAAACTGACATGAAAGACCAGCTTTAAAAAAAATTGGAAGTGTCAGTCAGAGACAGTTCCAATTGTATTAAAACCTGGTTTTTCAGGTCTGAAATTCTAGTTGCTCAGTCTGGCCAACAATTAAAGCTCCATTTACAACACTGAGTATGACCCCACCCTCAGCCCATTGACCCCAAGGTTTTTCATTGTTTACATCCCTTCTTCCGCACCCTGCACTCACCCATTGCCAATCAAGTCTCGTGCCTAACATTCCAATGTCCATTTTCTCCTCATGCACTAATCAACCCTCGTTTCCTCCATATACATCTAGCTATTCAGCTAAGACAGGAAGATTACCCAAGCATATTGGGCGGGAATTTCCAACCACGCTCGACCCAAAGTCAGAAAATCCTGTCTGAGGTCAAAGGAACTTGCGTAGTCCATGTCCCACCTGCTACAATTCCCGTGGTAGGCGGGACAGGAAAATTCCGTCCATTAACACAGACAGTGACATTTTCCCCTCTGCCTTGCAAAACAATGTGGTACAAAACTGCATGGAGCAGAACAGAACCGGTGTTGAACAGGAATGCTCGCATCTTCTGAGCCTTTTGCAGGAGACGATGCGCTGAATTATAGGATTCACAGTCAGTGAGGTTGTTGCGTGTGATGTCACCAAGAAGGTGAAGGATGATGGTATCTTCCTGCTTTAAAAAACTTCACTTTCATCCTGCTATCTGGCATAATGACAAAGATACAGAGGGTGGCCCATGGACCTCTTACTTTTCACTTTCCACATGACCCTCCACTCTTTCCCCACACCAATAGCAGCCACCAATCACCAACCCCTGAAAAATTCTTAATTTTTGCTTTCAGCTACTCAATGGGTGGAGTTCTCCCAAATGAAATTCTAACTCTCATCTTTGTGCAAAAACTAGAGAAAATCCCACTTTTTTTAAAGCCAGAGTTTCAAAATGAATCTCTCACACTTTGTGCACTGTGAGTGTACCGACGTGAATGTCATTAAAAATCAGTGGGTGAGGCCTATTCCTGCTGGAGAGGCCAGCAGCATAGTACTGAGTGGGCACTGCACATGCCAGCTTTCTGATTGCTGGCCAGCCCTGCAACACTCGCATTACTAGCTGTACGACCACCCATCAAACCCGCACCCCCGCCCTACCTAGCCCACCTTGATTCCACCCCCCCTCACCCCCCACCCCCCCACCTCCCACCCCCCAGCAGTTCTGATCTCCCCACGCCCCATGTCTGCTCAGCAGTGCCAAGATGCCCCCTGGACATTGTGGAATGACCTCCATGAGCCCTTCCTTCACTTCATCGGGTTCAGGCTGCCAGCTCTCCATTAGTGAGGAGCTGTTGTGAATCCCGCTGGAGGGAGACTCTAGTGGACCCAGAGTCTTCAGTCCCGGGCCCAAATGAGATGGTAATTATTCAGTTCTGCGCCGATATCTGGCAAGAAGCTGACAGAGCAGGAGATCTGGTGGCCGGAGACACGCCGAGGCTGTGGCACCCAAAGAAAAAGCCCGTTACACCATCTCCACTTGAGTCTCCCAGCCTACTGTGTTCCCAAGATTTCTCACTTGGCCAGATAGTGCAGCCTCACTTGAAAGAGCATGATCACTTGACCTGAAAAACACATCACTAGCTCAGACATTGATATTGTTTTTATGTTATAGGGTGGAACAGAATCAGGATAAGGCTTGTCTGAGTCACTGGGAACAAGCAGTGGGGATAGTTGGAAAGTGTTGGAAAGGGTAGTATTTTACCAACTTAATGAAGGATGAGCTTGAAGACGGGTTCAACTGCAAAAGACTCGGGTGGGAACTTTGATGAAACAGTGTACACAATCACTGGCACCTCATCCTTACCCTGCTATATGTCTGTAGGACTGGTTAGATGATGTGGCAAGGGTCAGTAACCCCATTCTTAGTGAAACAACGCTGCCTCAGACATGTCTTGCTTGAGCTAAAGTAAAGAGATTTTACGAAAACAGAAAATGCAAGATAAACTCAACAGGTCTGGCAGCATCAGTGGAGAGAGATACAGAATAAATATTTTGAGTCCTGCTGAGTTTATTCAGTATTTCCTGTTTTATTTCAGATTTGCACCGTCCTTGACATTCAATGTTATTAATGTCACTTAATTCATCACCGTCAATGTCCTCAGGATTACCACTGACCAGAACCTTAACTAGCCACAAAAATGCTGTGACTACAAGAGCAGGGCAGAGTCTGGGAATCCTGCATTGAGTAACTCTGAAGAATTCCTCAAGTCTTCCCACCATCTATAAGGCAGGAATCAGCAGCATGATGGTATACTCTGCAACTCCAACATTCAAAAAGCTCAATAGCATCCATTAAGACACACTCTGTTTAATCAACACTCTATCCGTAGCCTTAAACATCCACTATCAGTGCACAATGTTAGCAGTGTGTACCCTCTACAGAGATGCACTGCAGCAAATTGCCAAAACTTCTTCAACAGCACCTTTCAAACCGACAATCTCTACTCCCTCCCTAACAACACTGTGGGATTCCTGCTTCACATAAACGGTTCAAGAATGTCACTCGCCAGTTCTTTCTCAAGGGCCCACATTCCCATAAACATCCAAGAGAAAAGTTGGTTGGAACAAAAAGCCCTAAGCTGAATCATGGGGTGAATTTTACCATTCCACCCCCCACGGGAATCATGGTGGGCAAGGGTGGAACATGGAAAGTTCCGTTGAACTCAGGTGGGATTTTCCAGCTTTGGAGTGAGCGTGGCTGGAAAATCCTACCCATAGTCTATGAAAGTCCAATAATAGTAGATGTTTTTATCAGAATATCTGTAGCCTGCTTGTAAATGGAAAAAAAGTCCACATTGGCCCTTTGAACTTGAAACTGACAATGGTGGCCCAACCTTAATTAAATCATCTAGCTGGCTGAATAAACGCAGCTGCTTTACAATCCGCCATTGACTCTCTGATCTAACTGTGAGTGACAGTTCAAAGACCATGCCTGTCAAAAATTGATACAGAAAGACAATTCAGCATATGTTATGACCAGCCAATTGACCAGTTTTATGGCAAGAATTGAAAGACTCTTTCCCCTGTAATGACTCAGGAAATGCAATTGGAAAGAAACACAGTTTATTTCAGAAGGCAAATTAAAACCACTACCACGGGGTGCACACACTGGTCCCTGCCTGGGACAACAGTTCAGCAGGTTCAGTCTTGGGCCTGCCTTATAAATGGCTCAGGGAATGAGTTCCAGCTGGACAGGCCATATCCGTTACCAGGGAAACTCATACTCAATGGTCCCCACTATATAACCAAAGTTATATTTAAATCAGGTACATGTGAAGCATTGGAAAAATAACTATGTAATTAGTCTTTAATAATTTGGAACATATCTTGCGCACGGACAAACAAATAGTTACTATCTCATGAAAATTAAAAAAACTTATGTGATTACTGTCTTCTTTGAACTCTCTGGCAATGCATTAATCAAATATAATTAATTTCAAACCATTACAACTTACAATCTCAAATGCATGAATAACAAATTAATATTTTTCAAAGAATGCTTAAAATATTCACCACATCTTTTGTGCACAGTACCTATTCCGCTGCATTTCTGATGAATTGAGGCCCAAATCAATGATTTTCTGCACATTTTTTTAAAAAAAGACCCTTCACAGCTGGCACATTTTCATTTAGAGTCGAAAAATGTGAACAAATGCATCATTTTGTACTTTGATTTGTTTCTAATTTAGTCCTGAAGGATTAGTAAAGGAGTTTTTGCTTTGAAGTAAATCATTGAGAAGTCACTACCTCTCTTCTCTGGGGTAATGGTATTTTTTTAATGAGCATGTGTTAATTTTTGAAATGATTCTTTTGATTAAACAGTGAAGGAGGTGATGGTTCTTTGTGCTGGCTTCCTGTTGATGCTTTATGCAACTCAGAACGGGGAAATCAGCCAGATCAAAGGACTCGGACATAGCCTTGGGCTACAGAAGAAATATAAGCAACTATCAGCCCACAATGTTTTCTTCAGCACAATTCTCAATTTATTCAATTATATTTCTGCAGGAGCCTTGCAAAGCAGTGCTCCTGTACATGACTAAACTGAACTACTGTCAAATGTAACTTCCACAATAATTATTTTTGGCTGCTATCTTTTGAGATTGCCTTTGCATTTTAGAGCTAAAATACAAATCACTGTTGCAATGAACAGTGAAGTTTATTTATTAGCCACAAGTAAGGCTTATAATAACACTGCAATGAAGTTACTGTGAAATTCCCCCAGTCACCACAGCCTGGTGCCTGTTCGGGTCAATACGCCTAGCCAGAATGTCTCTCAGAATGTTGGAGGAAACCAGAGTGCCCGGAGGAAACCCACGCAGACATGGGTAGAACGTGCAAACTTCACATGCACAGTGACCCAAGCCAGGAATCAAACCTGAGTCACTGGCGCTGCAAGGCAGCAGTGCTAACCACTGTGCTACCATGCCACCCTTTGAATTGAATACAATTTGTAGAATCAGGTTGTGCAGCATAGGAAGCTGTTTGACCCATGGTGCCTACACTGGGTATTTCAATGGGATATGCGATTCTTCCCACTCGCCTGCTCCTTTCCCATAGTCTCTTCATGGTAGTTCAGCTGCATAAGCTATAATCTTGCCTGGCATTTTGAGGTAAAATTGTTCCAACTCTTTTATTTATCTCTATCCCTCTGTTGGAACAAAATTGGGGAAGGTGTGTTGGGAGTTGGTGTTGATTTTGATGGGGCAGAGGGAGCAGTGCACAGGAATTACCTGAGCCATTTGACCTTTACTGGCTGCTGTGCTGTCCTCTGGGCCCATGGGCATGATAGTTGAGCTCCTCCATGCTAAGCCCAAAGTGAGCCATTCCTATGGAGTGAAATTTTGCCGTGTACAGCAGATCACTACAATGTTTATCTAAAGCAGTGTGTAGGGCACTCACTTTAGTATGCATACACCAGGATTGATTCTCCAGTCCTGCCAGCAGTGCACCTCCAATCACAGATTTCCTGCTGGTGTGGAGTGACATCAGTGGGAATTCCCATTGAAATTGGTGAAACCAGAGAATCCAGCAAACAATGCACCCCCTCCTGCCAGTGGGAAACACGTGGCTGGGAAACCCGAGAATCTTGCCGCAGGTGTGTATACACTTAGTCCTCCAAACCACTTACTGTGCCACTGCATGGATGCAGTTTTACCTTCCCTATGCTCTATTGTGGTAATGTAGAACCATTTCATCAGTCACGGTTTCAGCAGATAGGGCTTCCTGGCCAGGATTCATTCATTTCCTTGCAATGGCTCTTTGGCGCTCTTTGTGGAAGAGGCATCCACCTATCTTTTACATGCTGCCCGACCAGACTCTACAAGCCATGGAGATGAGGCCACGAACAAAGAGATGGAGAAAGGGAGTGACTTCGTCCTTCCTTGCCTAGGGCATAACAATTTGGGAGTATCTCATCCAGGATTTAACAAATTGGGGAACCTCACCTGCTAACAAGTCACAACAGTTGAAACCCTTTAATAACATATCATTCAATATATCTAGTAATTTGTACTCAGGTATCAAAAGAAAATGTCCATGGAAAGCCCTGGATTGTTGTTAGAACCCTAGTGGCTTAATTCCAATCAGGAATGGGGATCTACCACGAATAGGCCAATAAGTGACTTCAAACCCACACAATCCGGTTGACTTTAAATGGTTTCTGAAGTGACTCAGCAAGTCACTCAGTTGTGCCATTGTCTTTCATACAGCCTTTCCATTGTCAATCAAAGTCCAAGAATAAAAATAAATTCCTCCCCCCTCCCCTTTTATCTTAAACAGCTTTTGTTACTGCAATATATGTGTAGTGAAATCTTTTTAAATTTGATGCGGTAAAAGAGTGAGTTAAATGTAAGACTGAGGTTTCTTGGTATGTGAGAGAGACTTATTTTGTCTTTTTCTACCTCCACTTGTTAGCGTCTCAAATGGCGAGGTCATGGTTTAGTTGCAAACTAAGACTCTCTGCTCTATCAGTGTGACATTTCTATTTCCTACTCCATCTGATCTTATGGCTCCTCTGAGTGAGTCTGCCAATTATGGGCAGTTTTATAGGCTGGATATATTCCCAATGGGACTGGAGTGAAAGCACCAACTTTATTTTCTCTTGAGACCTTTACAGCCATCAAGAAGAGGATACTTTGCTCTTATCAGTTAAAGGGGTAAAAGGACAGAATGCAACACATGAAAGAGCTTTAAATGGAGATTTCCACATCATTTAAAAACCATTGATGTAAACTGATAATTGAGGATGTATGAAGAGGACATTGTTGACATGTTGTAACCAAGTATGTTTTTAGTTTCTAACATTTCGCTTGCCTCCGAAATTGAGGAAGTGGCAAGTGCAACTATGCAAAATAAGTTTGACATTTTATTCATGCAAGATTACACATTCAGGATGCCAAATAATGGTGCAGAATTTTACAGCTCCTCCCATTGGCAGGATTTTCCATTCCCACTGAAAGCAAGCCACGTTTTCCAGCCCAACGTCAATGACAGCAGGGCCTAAAATTCGATCCAGTGAAAAGGAAATAATCATTGAGGCTGAAATTATTGTGTAAAATTAGGCTTAAATTGCAAGTGCCTGTTCCTGACAGACAGGAGGGAGGGAATAGGTGGGATGAAGTTGGATGGCATGTTGGCAGGAAGAGCAATCAATCAGATGGCAGAGGCTTGTAAAGAGGCTGAAACACTGGAGAGGGGAGTTGAATAATTAGCTTTAAGTTGAGAGGGAATTTGATCCAGATCAGAAGAAGATGCATACAAGTAGATGTAAGCAGCGTGAACCTACTCTCAGAGATGTAAAATGCTCATAATGTTTAAAGGAATAACTATCATCGTTGAAGGGGAAATATCTACAAATTTTGAATACCTTCAATCGAAAAGAAAAATGCCATCCAATTGCAACATCAATGCAAGGAAATAGTGAAATTCCTGCAGCCATAGAAAAATAATAGTGAAATACAAATAGACCCACAAAAATTGAACATATCACAAATTATCAAAATATTTGTTGATAACTTTCATGTTGAAAATACTCATAAAGGATAAACCATAATCCTGGATAAGTCAATATGACTTATATAAGTTATTATAGCATAAAATGACCAGGCACAATATTATATTAAGGGCAATAAAACATTCTGATGCTTCAGGTCTCATTTTCTTAACTCAATACCAACAGTTACACACCTGAGTTTATTCAAAATAGATCTGTAGTTTCCAAAGATGAGATCTAGCTTGTTGGGGTCCACTTCATACCCAAATGATATAATGGGCTCGGTTTTACCATTTTTACCATGCTGAATCTGGGCGTGATTCAGATCCGACTTGTAAACCCCACTCTCTGGTGCTCTCAGACGCACTCAGCCTGAAAAAAAAGTCGCGAGTCTGAATCGTACTGCGGGTGGGTTTTATCGCACCCAAACCCCTGCTTCTCTGATCATGCGCATTCACAAAAAATTTGAAAAATGCTCCCCGTCACATCAGTCCCGGGCCACAAAAAACAGATAAAATGGCCTAGGAGAGATGGTCCCCGCAGATATTATCACTATCCCCACAATATAATTGTCTCTTATCTACCACCACTGCCCACTACCCAGACCGATTGCGACCACCTGACCCCTTCCCCACCATCAACACCCGCCCCCTCCCCACCTCCCCCCCCCCCACTGATCTCCCACAGAGTGGCAGCAGAACCATCTGCCCTCCCTCCCCACTAGAGAATGATCTGGCCCTTCCCTACACCCCCTCCACCAGAGGACATCTGGCCTCTCTTCCCCCCAACCAGAAAACAAATTGGTCTCCCTTCTCCTCCCCGCCCCACCAGAGAATGATCTGGCCCTCCCTCCTCCCTGTGCTGCCCCTCCTACCAGAGATCCATCTGGCCTCCCTCCTCCTCACCCCGCCCCCCACCACCAGAGAATGATTTGGCCTCCCTTCTCCTCCCCCATCCCATCAGAGGACCATCTGGCCTCCCTCCTCCTCCCCCACACCACAGAATGATCTGACCCGCCAATGTCCCCCCACCCCCCACCAGAGAATGATCTGGCCTGCCTCCCTCCCCAGCACTGCCCCTTGGCCCCCCCATTCCACCCTCCCCAGTCACCTCCACCACTGATCTGATAGGAGAGCCATTTGAAGTTCTGAACTTACCTCTTCAGAAGCTGAAAAGCTGGAGCACCCAAAACAGACCTTTGTCGAGCATGTCTGTTTCGCGCCGAATCTGGATAGGCGAACATTGTGGTAAAGGAGGAAATGTAGGTAAGTATGGGTGCCCAGCGCATTAAGTCAATTTAAGTGCATGTAAATGCATTTAAATTGACGTCGCGCCTGTTTCTGGCACAGTCTCGATCGCATCCATTTTCGGGCCGTGGTAAAGGGGGAATTGGCAGGGATCGTGCTTCTTGTCTCACGCCCAACTTTACCAAGTCTCCATGCCCAAAAACGGGCGCAACGCAATGGTAAAATCAGGCGCTGATGTTGATAAGAAACATATCCACAGACTACAATTGAATTCTGATGAACATATAGCTGTTTGCCAAAATAAATTAACAGTTGTAATAGGATTGCTCATGGTGCTTCCTACAACCTGACCAGTTGTCAAAATGGCTGGTTCATTCTTGCATACTATCAATTCTGCAACCAACTCAAAAGCAAGTAAACATGCAATAGCAGGATATTGCAAAATATTTTGTTTTCCTTTCTAAGCTAAACCAAGCACGTGTTGATTGTTACAGAATGTACTTACTGATTATTTCTGTAAAAATGGCCAATTAAAACTTCTGATGATAGTTAGTCATAAATGGATTTGATTGCAACCTGCAGTCAGATTCAAATGTTAGAGCATGTGTTTCCATGTATTCATTTTGTATGTCATTAATTTAAACTTAATATTATTTGGCTTGAATGGATTGTGCATGTCTTTGATAGGGGATTGCCATTTTAAAATAGAGATTGCTACAAAATCAAGCAGAGACATTGATGGGATGGATTTTCCAGCTGTGCTCACCCCAAAATTGGAAAATCCTGCCCAAGGTCAATAGATCTTTTCATGGTCTACTCCCCACCCGCTACGGTCCCCATGGCGAAAGGGATAGGAAAATTCTGATATATGTCCAGATCTGTAAAAAAATATTGTTTTGATCAGTTGTGACCGGAACAATCTTTGTTGAAAAGAAGTAAAACCTACTGTTCTCCACAATGTGCTTTTATCAACTGCTACTGCCACTGTACTGGGGAAAAAATTACTTGAAAACAAAAAGACAAAAAGCTGGATTTCTGGTATAAGTGAGAACACAATGGATTAATAAGTATGCTGCTGATGTTGTGTCTGGTCATGCATTTAAATAAGATTGCAATTGATGCACAGTTGGAGTGAACAGAAAGTTATTCGCTTGTGTGGAATCTTGGCTCAGAAAAATTACACTGAAGTCACCCAGGTAACATGTACAGTACAAAATGTTCCAGGATGAGCATAATTGCAACAGTGGTAATTATGTGTTCTGGCTGAGTATTTTTATTCAACATTTGAATGCTTCTGTCATCATATTGGGCAATTTCTCAGATTTGTTTCATGTCTAATATTTAGGAATGGGTAGCGGGAAGTGTTGAATATTTTTAGGATCTCAGACATTCACAGTTAGAAACATAAAAACCAACCCTACAGTGCAGAAGGAGGCCATTTGGCCCATTGAGTCTGCACCAACAACAATCCCACCAAGGCCCTATCCCCGTAAACCCACATATTTACCCCACTAATCTATGCATCCCAGGACACTAAGGGGCAACTTAGCATGACCAATGCACCTTACCCGCACATCTTTGGACTGTAGGAGGAAACCGGAGCACCTAGAGGATACCCATGCAGACATGGGGAGAATGTGCAAGCTTCACACAAACAGCGACTCAAGCCAGGAATCAAACCCGGGTCCCTGGAGCTGCAAGGCAGCTGTGCTAATGACTGGGCCACTGTGTTGGCTAGTAGATGCCAGATGTCAATCCCTACGTTTCATGAAATTCTTGTCAGCGGGTCACTTTTTTTTTGCTTTATGTCAACCAGTTTCTGACATTGCAGATAATGATCATCCCTTCATCAACAATTCACTTGGAGATAGCATGTACATTTTCCTTTGGTGCGCATCATTGTGCCAAGGCAAGCCATGCGGAAATCTTCATTGGAACAGCAAAAATACAATTTGGGTCAAGCGGCTATTAATAATTTATTTATCCATTATCACCTGAGATTGTGCTCTGTGATATAAGTGGCAGCTCTGGTTGGCTTATTTCCACTGTTGGGCCACAAACATGATGCATATATGGATGACATATTTCATAAATGGCAACCCCAAGGAGAGCTAGGAATGGCTTTCCCTCTGTAATTACCATTTATATTTATAAGACTGCCTTCTGCAAGAAATTATAATAAATTGGCACTCCCAAGAGGGAATTGCTGCCCTGCATTAGAATCGAAAGTTCCATAATGATTGAAAGTAATATACCGTAGCTTTAACTTCATGCATTTTCAGAACACAAGTTGATGTAGAATGAGTGGAGCTTGAGATGTAGGAAAATCAGATATGAAAATTCCGACTGATTTCTGAGTTCATTATTAGCTGCATGCGTGGTGACAAGGCAGAACTAATAAATATATAATACTATGCATTGAACAATGAGATCTACATTGTAATTCAGGACTTTAGAAAGACTCCAGAGTACAGTAGACAGTTACCTCGACCTTTCCTAAAGGAAGAAATTGGATTTTGACACCCTGATGCCCCTCAACAGACAGACTTCCACCTCACTGAGGATCCCCCCTGCTGACCTCTCACCCCACCCAGCAGACCCAGACTCACCCCCCCCTCCCCCGCATCCACCTCCCCTCCCCCCACCCCCACCCCCGGCCCCCGCAGACACCCCTGGCTGATCACCCCCCCAATACCTCCTCCTCCCCAACCACAACCTGCCCCGATCACTGGCCTTCCTCATGCCCTGATCGATCCAAATGTAGATTGGCAGCGGGAGTCCCCATCTCCACTGATCACCCCATAGGCCCCGCCCTGAATACGCCCCACTCTGAATAGGCTTGCCCCTTGGCACTGCCTGATGCCTGGTGAGCATGGGCACTTTGCCCCTTGGGGCAACTTCCCACTGCAGATCCAGCGCAGATCTGATGGTGCTAGGAGTCCGGCACTGGGAGATGTGCACATAGCAGGAATGCATGCACGAATCCCACACATGCCCAGCCACTACACTAAAATTACTGTGAAAACCCTCTCGTCACCACACTTCAGCACCTGTTCGGGTACACTGAGGGAGAATTTAGCACGGCCAAGACACCTAACCAGCACCAAGCAAACCAGACCAGCTGGAAGAAACTCATGCAAACATAAGAAGAACATGCAGACTCTGCACATACAGTGACCTAAGCCGGGAATCAAACTCATGACTCTTGCACTGTGCTAACCATAGTGCTACCCACCCTCTAAATATCATATTTACATTGTGTAACTTTTGTTTGATGGAATCATACAAGATATTAAATTTAGTAAATGACATAACTAAATACGACAACACCTGACCATAAAATCTATGTTATTCGTATAAGTAATGGGTAACACGCTCTTTCAGAGAGCCAGTGCAGTCTCAACGGGTCGAATGGCCTTCTTCTGCTCTGAAGGGATTCTATGGTTCCATGTTCTTGTAGAGTTCATGCTTTCACAACGGTGTGGGTTCAGAGGGGTGAGCTGACTAGAAGATTTAAATCCTGGCCATGAGACTTCTGAAATAGAATAGCACAGTTATAGAGCTGACAGTTTGAAGTTACATCAGCTGAAGCCTTAAAACTTGCAGGAACATTCCCCACCATACTGGCAGAATGAACACCCACATTCAGAACTAAACAATGCTTTACAAGGTGCAAGGCAAGGGTTTTTGAATATTTCATCACATTTACAGTCATCTTTAGACATCACATCCATCTCAAAATTGTGCATGCAAAAGGTACACAATACATCAATTAGAGAGCACTTTATCATATGAACAACTACACTTGTGGAATAACAGAATACTGAGCTATGTTCAAGTCAAATAAGTCATTTTAACCAAACTATATTGAATTGAAAGGTAGAATATCTACGGTACATATAATTTGTGATAACAGTTTATGAAATATATTTTGGAATAGTCTGTAAGATCTTTGAACACAGATGTCACAGCCAGTATTTTAATTTGGAGATTTGGGAACAAGAAGGTATCACTTGGGAAGTAAGTTCAAATGGGCTTGTCAGTGGTTATTTAACTCAGCCAGCTCATCAGTATTTTGTTTCCTAATTTGCCATCCAGTCAGCGGCAATATTTGTGGTGAGATATTGAAGTACATTAATCAGAATTCCAATATACCAAGTTCCAATGGAAAGGTAGGGGGTTTGAAAATTTGAAATTGAGAAGAAGCCACGGTAAAGTGTGACTGATGAACTCAGGTTGAGCAAAGGCTGTACTCTCGTTCAGCGGCAGCTGCCTATATGTGCGGCTGGGGTCAAAAGGGAGCTTGGGGAAGCAATTAGAGGAAGAAATCTGCTGCAAACACCAAGAGGCCATACCTAAAAGTGGTCGAGGAGGTCAGCAGAAAGGTAGTGCACACTCATGGATTCTGTGTGGAAGCTTTCTAATGACCTCACCAGTGTAGCTGTATATTCAGTTATATCTTGCTGTACTCAGCACTCTACCTCACCATTGTCAAGCTAACTATCACATCATTCCTTACACCCGTATTTCAGGTCTGTTCGCGCATGCCCCTCTTATTATGCACTTCCTCAAATCATTCATCATCTATGTCCACCTCTGGCACTCTTTTAAATCCTGAAAGGATTAGATTCTCTCCCTCTGTGCCATGATATCTCATGATGTTCACTTCTATAAAAAGAAGGGGCACCTACATGGAGAATCAAATAGTAGCAAACGGCCAAGTATATGTTGGCCAATGACCTGTGCATTCAGTCTGCCACTCTAAACAGGATGGCTTGGCTATTCATTGTCTCACTGAGGTGCAGCTAGCTACCTTCTAGCTTTTGGCTAGCAGAGACATGGAGGCAAAAACTGGAGAGCGAGCAAATGGAAGTAAGGACTCTTCTCAGGGTGCTGACACTTCTCATTCTTTGTCCAGATTCCTCCTACTCAACACCATTACCCATCCCCACCACAAACTGTTTTCTGCCATAAGACCGAGATTTCCCCTGCATAGGTGCCATTGGAGCAATCTTTGGTGGGGTTGCCACAGACTTTGGAATGCAGAACATATTTAATATGGGCATCTTAGCCTTCAGAGCAAGAGAATGAGTTCTATTGAAGTCACAGGGCTGGCACAATAATGGCATAGAGAGTAGAAAAGGCAATGTTTTAGTTGCATAGGAGGATTCACATGGTTATAACAACGTACAAGTCATTACTTATGTTGAAAGGTAAATTAATCAAGCAGTTTACTTGAATGTCCTCATTGTCCTTGTGCAGAAATCTCAAGGAGTTGGTTTGCAGGTGCAGCAGGTAATTAAGAAGGCAAATAGAATTTTGTCCTTCACTGCAAGAGGGATGAAGTTTAAAAAGTGAAATTATGTTGCAGCTGTATAAGATGCTGGTGAGGCCACACCTGGAGTACTGTGTACAGTTTTGGTCACCTTACTTGAGAAAGGATATACTGGCACTGGAGGGATAGAGAGGAGATTCACTAGGTTGATTCTGGAGTTGAGAGGGTTGGCTTATGAGGAGAGGCTGAGTAGACTGGGACTACACTCATTGGAATTCAGAAGAATGAAGGGAGATCTTATAGAAACATATAAGATTATGAAGGGAATAGATAAGATAGAAACATCGGTTTATTCCACTGGTAGGCAATACTAGAACTAGGGGGCATAGACTCAAAATAAGGGGAGGCAAATTTAGGGCTGAGTTGTGGAGGAACTTCTTCACACAAAGGGCTGTAAATCTGTGGAAGCAGTTGAGGCTACCTCATTGAATGTTTTTAAGGCAAGGATAGATAAATTTTTGAAGAGTTAAGGAATTAAGGTTTATGGTAAGTGGGCTGAGTCCACAAAAAGACCAGCCATGATCGCATTGCATGGTGGAGCAGGCACGAGAAGCCAGCTGGCCTACTCCTGCTCCTAGTTCTTATGTTCTTAGTTTAAGACAGTGCACTATCATTCTTGACACAGCTGTTGTTCTAATTGAAATATGCTGCCATACCTGTCCAGGCACCTGAATTGCCCCTTCAGCATTCGGTTGGCTTGCTCAATGAAAACCTCTGTGGCTCATGTAGTACTTTTCCTCCAAATCAGAAGTAGGACTACTGTGAGACAGGTCCTCAAAAGATGGCTATTGGGCATGATTCTCCCGATCACACTCTTAAGTGTTCCTGCCAGTGGAAAAGTCACATGCTTGCAGTCCATGACTTCCTGTACCTGTAGGAATCCAATTACTGCAGTAAATTGGAGAGCCCCATGTGTCTGACTGATTTTTACTGTTGTCAAGATGAGCATAAATGGCAGTCTTAGCAAACGTGGCATTGATCACCAGGGAGATATACCTGAGGATGACTGATCAAATCTTGGTGATGTTGCTGCAAACCTCTGAAAGGTGCCAAAAATTCAAGGCTGTGGTGATTTAGACATCCACTCGCAAAGTCTATCCATCTGGTCTTGTTTCAGGGGGCTGCAGGTGTCAGCAATGATCTGCCGCGGAAGTTTGATCTCCTGAATCTCCTGAGGCACCGTTGCTTATGTCGAGGATACTAATCTTCTGACTTTATTCTGCACTGGGAGTGTTGCCTCCTTTGAGGTGAGGCTCTGTGTCAATCCCTCCATCCTACAGAGCAGCAAGTAGCTGGAGAAAAGGCAGCTGCTAATGTTGTTGCTCTTGCTGTCGCTGTTGGTGGTGTTATTATCCTACTCCTGCTGGTGCTATTGATGTTTGTTTGGCTGCTCATCTTGTTCGTCATCAGAGGTCCACAATATAACTGCATAAGCTGCTCCCATGCTGTAGTGAATGAAGACTGATCAAAGTGGGCAAAGTTTCAAGTTTTGTAATGACTTCCAGAAAGTTGTAAGTCACTTATAAAGTAAGGCAGCCAGTCCTGTGAGCAGCATTCTCTCCCGTAGACGGTGCAGCAGCTATGCAATTTAACTTTTTGCAGGATTTTCAGACTGCCAGTTCGTTGTTCAATATTTTCCTGTTCTTGCTATGTTGGTCATCATCATAGAAAAAAAATCATAGAATCCCTACAGTGCAGAAGGAGGCCATTCGGCCCATTGAGCCTGCACCAGCAACATCGCACCCAGGCCCCTTCCCTGCAACCTTACATATTTACCCTGCTCATCTCCCTGACACTGACGGAGAATTTAGCATGGCCAATCAACCTAATCTGCTCATCTTTGGATGTGGGAGGAAACTGGAGCACCCAAAGGGAACACATGCAGATACAGGGAGAACATACAAAGTGTTAATGAGTACCACAAAGCTCAGGAACCCTATGTGCTGGGTGTTTAAGCTAAAATTATGAGTTTTAGTCTTTCATTTTCTTTCCTATTTAAGTTACTGAACTGACACCGCACACCTTTACCCCAATACAGTTGGAAATGAATAGGATCACATCAGGTTTTTGACAAGTCATTGAACTCCCCTGCCTGAACTGAACTTAGCCTCTTTGACTAGTAAAATCCTGTCCCTTTTTTAAAAAACACAATTAACATTGTTTATTCTATGGACAAACAAATAGATAATCATGACATAAGAAATGGCGAAAATGGAAGTAATGATCTGCTATATTTTTTTTTCTGTAGCTTTTCTATGTATTTCTAAGGGTGGTGCAGAGGCATAGTAGTTAGCACTGCTGTCTCACAACTCCAGGGACCTGTGTTCAATTCCTGGCTTGGGTCACTGCTTGCATGGATTCTGCACATTCTCCCCGTGTCTGTGTGGATATTCTCTGGGTGCTCCGGTTTCTTTCCACAGTCCAAAAGATGTGTTGGTTAGGTGCATTGGCCATGCTAAATTCTCCCTCAGTGTACCCAAACAGGTGCCGGAGTGAGATAACTAAGGGATTTTCACAGTAACTTCATAGCAATGAAGGACAAAATTAATGTAAGCCTATTTGTGGCACCAGTAAATAAATAAACTTTAAACTAATTTTTTATTAATTCATGAGATGACAGTGTCACTGGCAAGATCATTGGTTATTGTCCATTGCTCATTGTCCTTTGGAAGGTGAAGCAGTGATAGGAATAGTAAAACTTAAAGAGACACTTCAACCACATCATCATTCTAGCAACATGAAATGACATCATTAATATAGCAGCTAGTTCTCAGTACAATGTTATTTCTTTTCACTAAATCATCCCTTCATGGAGTCTTCTCCAACCAAGAAAGCAAAGGTTAACAAATTTGCAGGAACTTCAGCACCAATTTGATTCACAGGCAAACTGACAGACATCATGCCTTCTGTAGCATACAACTGATTTTAAAAATGTCATCTTTTTCACAAGGAGTGAGACACTCTCAATCCCTGAAACTACCCACCATCAGTTCTGAGGCAAGCAAATTAAACAGTAAAGATCAGGTGATTGAAGAGCTGTGAAAAATGATTAAAGAGGATACGGATAAATGTCTAAGCCATGGGGCTGCAAATTCTTTATCAAAAACTGTGTTGATAGCTATTTGTGTTTTCTTTCAATCATGCCACTCAACAAAACAATTCATTGTTAGTATATAATTGAGAATTGACATTAATCATAAAATTTCTACTCAACTGACAATGTCTCAAGAGAATCTCTATTGACTAAAAGTAAAATACTTCAACTGCTGGAAATCTGAAATAAAATCGGTAAAGTGGAAATACTCAGCAGGTCAGGCAGCATCTGTGGAGGGAGAACCAGTTGAGTTTTAATTCAGGTTGATGACCTTTGATCGGAGTCTTGCTAAACCCATCCTAACTGTCATTCTCGTTTTAATTAGCAAGGTCTTCAGAATCTCAAAGAAGTCAACAGTTGAGTATGCATGTTCTTAGGAGGTTCAAGTTATGGAAACAGTTTCATCAAAAGGTTCTGCAAAACTTGCTGTGAAGGTGACTCATTAAAGAGGATAATATTAGAAAAATCCAGATAATTTTACTTAAAGTAATATTCAATTGTCTGCAATTCAAGCATATCCTGCTGTTTTTTAATACTTCAAACACTTAACTTCTTTTTTTCCTCCATCCACTGAAGCCAACAAAACTTCTCAATCTACCACAACTTTGAAAGAAAGATTAATAGATACTTCACACATTTTAAAACATTCTAATTTTAATTCATACCAGTAGGCAAGGCCTTTAAGAGTGAGCAAGGATAGCCACAGGTTAATTTTTAATTAAGGGGCCATCAATTATAAATCTCTAATTTAAATATATGTATTTGAATATTTGAATAATATGCTGTGACTCATAGAGTGTTTGTCGTAGACCCTAACTCCAGTAATAATTCTTGTCTAATATACTAACCTCCGAGCTGCAGTTATTCTTTCCTCTGGTTACTTTTCAGTCTTTTTAAGGAGCACTCTAGGCAGACTGGAATTTTAATAAGTTAACTCTCAAGCCTTAACAGAGTCTAAATTATTCATTCAGTGATAAAATAAGTTTCACTCTTTCCAAAGAAAAATGTTGCACCCATCTCCCACTGCGTCTGTCAGTCTACAGTCTGTCTGTGTTCCATTCTTAACTCATAATGCTTCGACAGCCAAAGCATAGTAGCAGTCAAGGATATTTTAAGATAATAAGATTCCAACATATGTTGCAGGCCACTCAATTCTTTAGCATGATATGTGATTCAAACTAATGTTGTAGTGTGACCTGTATCCTCAAACAATATAACAGAGGCAATTCTACAAGTAGAATCTTACACTAATGGCTGAAATTCATCAAAATAATTTTGACTTCAAATTCTACACAAATGGCCTAAGGTCTGTAAATCCCTTCCTAAATGCCTAATGTTTTTCTACCTCTTCCTCTTCTATTAACTCTACTTAATGTCTACTAGCTTGTCTAAGTTTTTGGTCACCTGTCCATACTTACCATTGTTTGCCCTGGTGTCAAATCGCGTTTGATAATGCTCTTGTGAAACAACATGGGGCATTTTACTACCTTAGAGAGTTATATAAATACAAGTTGTTGATGTTGTTGTGGAACAGATATTCATTTAATTCCATACAGCTTTCTGGCAGGTGCAGTGGTGGAAGCCATCTGGGGAATCATGTGCTACAGCAAATGATTGATGTCAGTTTTTAAGTTGAACATTACAGAAGTTTAAAAAAGTAATTGCAGATATAATTGGTGAGAAAACGGTGTCGTTAGACCTGATTTTAAAGGATGGAGGGGGTGAGAATGTTGCGTGGAAACATCGAAGCCTGGTCAACCTTTAACAACCGGGTCTCATCTCCTTTGATTTAGTCAGACTCCAACCCTCACCCTGCCAGGTGCACTAATTGACCTTCATGAGTGGGTATTCAGTTGGCAAGGATAGTCCCCAGAACAAATGTAAATGCAGTGTAAGCAATGAATTGATTATGACTGGAAGAAGGAAGGATAGCTCGGGACCAAGGTTTCCTTGTGGGACTTGGAACCATATTTCAGTCCACTCTGACCTTCAAGAAATCCTAAAAAACAATTACACAATCTGTGTGTTCCATTCTTAACTCACACTATTTCTACAACCAAAGCACAGGAGCAGTCAAGAATATTTTACACCAAGAAGATTCCAATGTGTGTTGCAGACCACCTCGAATCTGTAGTATGACATATGATTCATGTTATCATATGATCCCTATCCATGAGCAATATAATGGACACATGTTGACAGGCAGAGTTTTGTCTGCCTGGGCTGCCTCAGACCCTCAATCTAGCAGGTTTGTCTCTGCATTGAAACTTTCACTGCTCCTTCATTCAGACTACAGTCCAATACTGCAGTTTAGGGCTCTGGTAATAAAATCAGGTCTCAAACAGAAATACACAATCTTCTGTGAGTGGTTTGCTCATCACTTCAGAGTAGGACAATACCAGGAGCCTATGGGAAGGCTCTGTGTTCAGAGGGGTAAAGTTACCATCACTAATTTTAACGCCCTTGGGGAGGATTTTCCCATCCAGCCAACCACGGGAAACATAGCAGGCAGGGGGGCAGACCATGCAAAGGTTCATTGACCTTGGATGGGATTTTTCTGTTTTGGGGTGAGTGTGGCCGGAAAATCCCACCCCTTGTTTCCACCGTGAGAGTTAAAGTTGGAGCCATTTTGTAACTGAAATATGTTTGACTTGCAACCATTTCATTGGACAATTACCTCCCTCAGAAGTCCATTTGTGGTATGAGTAGTCTATTCTGGGAGGGTCTTTCACCCATCAAACCCTACTTTCAGCAATACCCACAGAACCAAATCATTAACTTGGAACTCAATTTATAATTTCATTCAGAGGGTCCCATTAGTGATAGTCTGCTACTAATGCATTGGGCAGGGTCCTCTTCTGAAGTTCAGGTTTGGAATTCAATAGAGGAAACTTTATTTTACATTGAATACATGGTTAAATGACAGTACCCACCATTCATAAGTGTTTGATTTTCTAAGAAATTATATAAATAGATATCGACTGGGTTAACTTATTTTTCAATATTGAATAATTTGGATTAGTGTTTATCCTCAATTCCTTTAGCTTTGCCATAATTTGGTAAACACAAAAAAACCTCGAAGAAAAATAGATTTAAGAAAGTAAGAACATGAATTCCAGGGTGGAAAAGCTATCTGTTGCAGTGTCCAGTTTAGGGGAAAAGATTCGCATTGGAAACCAATTTCCAGTCGCTTTGTTTCATGTTTGATTTTCCCCAGAAGAACTCTGGCTACCGAATTGTGTATTAGCGACTTTGAAATGTTCAGGTTATCAGCCTGAAGCAGGTATCAGGTGCCTTTGAAACTATCTCATTACCATTCTTATGCTCTATCATTGGAAAACATGTCAGGCAGGCACTCATCTGACCATTTCATGAGTAATTTCGATGCCTGCATCTTGGCATCCGACTTGATACTGAGCAGAGCTTCTGACTATATACCCTGTCCATCACCAAGACTACCTACTTCAACTCCTATAACATCTTTTGTCTCTGCCCTGCCTCGGCACATTTTCTTTAAAAAAAAGGCCTCTCAGCTTGTTCTGTTATAATGCTTTCCCAGGCAGTATTGTCTCCTGAAATTCTACATAGCCTTGGTCTCATCCAGACCTCTGCTACCTGTATCCTAACTTTCACGAAGGGCAGCTCATTCATTTCTCCTGTATTTGCTAACCTACACTGGCTCTCAGGCCAACATGCTTCAATTTTAAAATTCTCATCCTTATTTTCAATTCCTTCATCGTTTCATCCCTACCCAACTCTATAAGCTCTTCCTCCCTATGGATCGCTGAGCTCTCTGTAGTCTGTTATGAGGTTGTTCGATGTCTCATTAAGAAGCTTGGAAGATTGAACATAACCTGCTTATTGCTAATACAGAGCTATGTACATATCTCCATGGTATAATCCTAACAAGGTACTGTCTTCATGCCAGCTTCTCTCAGAATCTCTCCATTTATAGTCTACAATCATACATTTTAATGTGGGTGGGACTGTTTTCTCCCATTCAAATGTAACTGTCACTAATCTAAACACTCTCATGCAACATCTCCTTCCAAGTCCTTACTTAAATATATGTACAATGTAAAGTTTCCATGCAACCCCTTCTGTCGCCAAGTCCCCAAGTCCCAACAGTCTGACAATTAATGATTCTTCCAGATTTTTGATTTGATTTATTATTGTCACATGCATGAGTATACAGTGAAAAGTACTGCTTCTTCCAGACACAGCATACTGTTCATAGGGAAGGAAAGGAGAGAGTGCAGAATGTAGTGTTACAGTCATAGCTAGGGTGCAGAGAAAGATCAACTTAGTGCGAGGAAGGTCCATTCAAATGCCCAAAGGTAGCAGGGAAGAAGCTGTTCTTGAGTAAGCTGGTACGGTGTCCTTAGACTTTCCTGATGGAAGAAGGTAGAAGAGAGAATGTCCGGGGTGAATAGGGTCCTTAATTATGCTGGCTGCATAAGGAATTTGCACGTTTCTCTGTGTCTGCATGGATTTCCTCCAGTTGCCTCCCGCAGTCCAAAGATGCGCAGGTTACGTGCATTGGCTATGCTAAATTGCCTCTTAATGTCCCAGGATGTAGGTTAGAGGGATCAGTGAAGTAAATATATGGGATTACGGGGATAGGGCCTAGGTGGGATTTTTTGTCGGTACAGGCTTGATGGGTCAAATGGCCTGCTTCTGCACTTTGGGGTTTCTATGATTCTATGATGACAATTCTCAACTGCTAACATCTCACTTTGAGTTCCAATTCAAACAATATTCCTCCTCTCGTAGACTAAAATCCTCTCTTTAAAATTTAGCCAGCAAAACACAGGCTTACTTGTTCATGCTTAGGTTGTCAATTTTGGAACTTTCAGACAACTTGGAGAGATAGAGAGACATGTCTTGTTTCTTTCAGGACCAGACAACAACTGCTTATTTTAAAAATGAAAGAGAAACTGCACTTTTCCTGTATTCTTAGCTCCTCCTATTCAGCATATGATTCTGTTCTTGTCAATCAACCTAATAAAAAAAAACTCTACTCTGAAACATCAGGGGAAACCGATGTAAACATAAATGCATTAGCTCAACTTAGAACAAACACCCCAGGTATTTATCCTGTTTTCCCAGCTACCAATTTAAGTGGTTTCTTAGACAAATCAACACCCTGCAAAACAGATCAGAATTATAAACACGTTCCTGATAAGAAACAAGATATTTCTTAAAAGCACCATATCATCAAAACTCTATTTTATACTTTCTCCAGGACCTCTCTTTTTTTTAATTGTATGCAGAACTTGAGGTGTGGTCTGACCAAAGCTTGATAAATGTTTCACATACCTTCTTTACTTTTAAATTCTATTCCTCTCGAAATAAACCTTGGTTTGCTTTTTCTTTTATGGCCTTTGTAATCTGTGTTGCTATTTTTAGTAATTTGTGTATTTGTGTTTCACAATCTTTTTTCTCCTCTAGATTCAAAAATTAGATTCTAATTTTCTAGATAATATTATCCTCCTTATTTTTTTTTGCCAAAATGTAATACCTCTCATTTGGCTATGTTGAGATTCATTTGTGTTTTCTGAGATTGTTTTCAATTGCTCTCAATTGTGACTGATAGAAAGGGATAACCTTTCTAAAGAGGAGATTAATATCGAATGGAAATGATCTGTTTAATGAAATTATATAGTGCTGCAGTTACAGTGTCACCTCTGTAATGTATGATCACCAAGAAAATATTTTTATCGCTTCAACCACATTTTCTTTTAAAACAGTCTCATGGTTTCTATATTGATTTGTTACAAACTGGAGACATTTCTGTATCATGCCACTAAGTATAATGAATAACACTGTAACAAAATATAATAATGGTCTATTGATTTCAAAACTACATTGAAAAAAATGTGCTCGCCAATCGCTTCCATGACTTCTTTACACTTTGCAGGGCCATACATGGAAGACTCTTACAAGAACAAAACTATTTGCTTCAGATCTTAGAGGATTATACAGCAAATTTTAAAGGATTCTACAAGGTAAAAGCAAATCTTTAAGAATGTTAGTTAACAAAGACATTGGGCAAGAAAATGTTCCTTTGATTGATTCTGATAATATCCATAGTGTAAATGAAATGAGGTTGTCCAAAGAAATACGAGTAGTATTTATGAATATTCAACTAATTTGGCTTTGCAGAACTGTAGACTGAAGATGGAAATTTCTAACCTTAAATAAGGCTTTAGACAAAATACATAAGGTACTGACAGGACAACCGGTAAAGAGTTTAAATATTCTTGAAACAAAGTTAGTAAGCTAGTAAGACAAATAGTTTACACATGCGTGGATGCAGTAAGAAAATTAAACAAGTAATTATACTGCTATTTTAAAGTATTTGAAGTATTGTATGAATCATTGCTCATTTCAGTCAAAAGCAGGTTACCACAAGGGATGATGGCAAAGGCAAGTAGTTCAGAGCCAAAGGCCTGGGAACCTCTTTGTTAATGAAATTGATATCAGAAAGCTTCTTATGAGGGAATACACCTTGCAACATTATGAATAGGTTCATTCATTTCTGGACTCAGGAAAAGGACATGCCTGGATGCAGAATCATGTGTTTATCCCAGGTTGGCAATGATCCAGTGGGAACATCCACTTTGACCACAGTAGAAAGTGTCTAGTGTAACCAAACAACTAATAAGTGCCTTTAACCAAGATGGGAGTTGGCGTATGGATTAAATGAATGAATTGAGATATCATTATGCTGGATGGTAAAATGCAATGGGCTGAGGTGTATGTCAGGGATTATTATTGATGTATGTTTAATGAATGTAATTGATTTTAAACTAGTATGCAGTGAAAATAAGAAAAACTATAATTGTTCTGTTTTTGATTGTATATGTTAGATTCACTGGAGAGGTTCTGTTGCTCTATCTGAGACACAATTCTTTTGGTGAACTCTGTTGTGTTTTCATTTTGAATAAATGTTACCTCTTTATACAGAGGTATCTGCCTCGTTTTTTTTTTTGACCATTGTTAAAGACAGTACCGGTCATCTCAATTTACTCCACAACATAGACATTTCAGGATAATTAGTTCAAACATCATTGGAAGGTGCAGTTAGATTTAAGATTTTAAAAGCAGACATTTATTTTTCCAATGTCTAGAATTCCGATATTAAGTTCAAGAAATCAAGCAAGAGGTAAAGTTAATTCGCTGGTGACAGTCTGAGGTATACCTTTAGCCTACTCAGGTGTACCTGAGTATACTTTTAGCATACTCATAGATAGGATTTGTAATGTTTTAATAGTCTAGTGTATGATGTTTGCTTTCCACAAATTTTGTGCTTATCCTCTTTAATATTAATCCTTTACCCATCACATTTATTTTTAAATGCACTGCAAAAAACAATGTAATGTCATTCCTCTCTAATTGTCTGCTGTATTAATTTATATAAAATAAATAACGAATGATTAGCAAATGTATTGAAACAGTGTACATGAATAAGAACACGTGCAGCTTTAACTGTTATTGTTAAAACACTTAACTCTATACACTGAATTTGTCTTCAATTCCTTCTGCTCTGTTTTTAGTGCCTCACACTATATAAGACTAACACATTCTGTATTCACAGACTTCATCATATTCAAAATGTATTGCCACAAGAGTTCTAAGCAGCTCTTTGAAGATTTCACATGTCTTGTCAGTCTTTGGCTATTTACTTTCCCATAGCTTCAGCTCAGATGTGACTCAGATTGTATTGGGGTCACCTGGTTGAAATATATAAAATAAAAAAAAAATGAATGCACGGTTTTGATCTGATCTGTTGTGTGTAAATGTATCAGGGTGTTCTCAGCATCCTAGTGAGTTATTGAGGTCACTACTATCCAGAGTAACTCAAATCTGTTTTAAGGACTGAAGGGCTGTTTAACATCATGGGTCATTTCCTAACAGGAGGAAAGAAAGCTCAGATTCCCAATGTCAGAAAAGGTTTGAATATAGATTGTATGGTCAAAGTAATCCCACTTCCATTTAAAGAGCTTTTACAGACCTTGACAGCTCCTCACTGCAGAGTAGAGTCAATAACAGAGCTGGGAATTTTGATGTGTAGCAGTTCAAGGTTAAAATATATGTTTCCCTGTGGAAGAATTGAACAACTAATTTAAGCTTTGGATTACTTTGTAAGGAAAATATTAAAATATATTTGATTGAACACTAATGCTCAGAACATTTTTTGAGATTAGCTTATTCACCAAGGCAATGCTATAATGGATAATATGTGTGTATTGTTAGATAATAAAATGTCTATGCATTACTGGCTTAATAAATAATAAAGTACATACATATTACTGGATTAATGAATAATAAAGTGTGTCTGCGTCACTGAATGAATAATGTGTTTAGAATTTCTGATATAATGCATTATTTCACGGCATATCCCAACTAATTCTAAAATGTAATAACTATGAGTAAATGGCTGGGCAAAAGCTATTGGCCTGATTGGTTGAGAAGTAATTCTTAATTTCTGATGTCGATCAACATATTCTAATTATAACTCATACGAAGAAGGTTAAGATTACTAAAAATATAGTGCTGGGACATGGACACCATGAGCAAGTCCAGCGTTTATTGTCCATTCCTATGTGCCCTTGACTAGATAGAGGCAAGCCTCAGTCTGGTGAACCTTCAATGCATTTCCTCAATGGCAAATATGCTTTTTCTTAGATAAGGAGACCAAAACAGCACACAATAATCCAGGTGTGGTCTCACCGAAGCCCTTTACAGCTGCAATAAGACAACTTTGTTTCCGTGCAGTTGCAACGAAGGCCAACATATTTTCCCTCCTAAGTGCTTAGCCTGACATTGGTGGTGGGAAAATGCTGGAAGCAATTAATAAAGATGTAATAACTGAGCATTTAGAAAGTGGTAACAGGATTGGTCTGAGTCAGCATGGATTCACTAAAGGGAAACCGTGCTTGACAAATCTTCTGGGATTTTTTGAGGGTGTGACCAGTAGAGTGAACAAGGGTGAATTAGGTGTTGTGTATCTGGACTTTCAAAAGGCTTTTGACATTAGCTACGCAAGCGATTAGTGAGCAAAATTAAAGCTCATAGTATTGGGGGTAATGTACTGATGTGAATAGAGAACTGGTTGGTAGACAGGAAACAGAGAGTGGGAATGAATGGGTTCTTTTCAGAGTGGCAGGCAATGACTAGCAAAGTAGCACAGGGTTCAGTGCTGGGATCCCAGCTATTCACAACATACATCAATGATTTGGACAAAGGAATTGAATGCAATATCTCCAAATTTGTAAACAACACTCAAGTCCCTTTACATGTCCACATTTCCCAACCTACCACCATTTAAATAATACTCTGTCATTCTATTTCTGCATCCGAAGTGGATAACTTTACATTTATCAATGTTATGCTGTATCTGCTATTTGTCCATTCATGCAATTTGTTTAAATCACATGGACAGCATGGTGGCACAGTGATTAGCACTGCTGCCTTACAGCGTCAGGGACCCAGGTTCGATTCCTCTTGGTCAGTGTCTGTGTGGAGTTTGTATGTTCTCCCCATGTCTGTGTGGGTTTCCTCTGGATGCTCCAGTTTCCTCCCACAGTCTGATAGATGTGCTGGTTAGGATGCATTGACCCAAACAGGCGCTGGAATGTGGCGACTAGGGGAATTTCACAATAACTTCATTGCAGTGTTAATGTAAGCCTTATTTGTGACTATTAAATAAATATTAACATTAACATTAAATCACCTGGGCATTTTTCAACATCCTCTTCACCAATCACGTTCCCACTAAGTCTTGTGTCATCAGCAAACTTAAAAATATTACATTTGGTTCCTTCATCCAAATTGCATATTGTGAATAGCTGAGGCTGAAACAACTCATCCCTGAAAGGCCCAACTAATCACCACCTATTTCCTGTCTGCTAACCAATTCTTATTCCATTACCCCAAATCCCATGTGCTTTAATTTGGCACACAATGCTCTTCAGTAGAACTGTTTCAAAAGCTTTTTGAAAGTCTAAAAATGGCATATCTACTGGTTCACCCTTATCTATTCTACTAGTTGCATCCTCAAAAAACTCTAGTAGGTTTGTCAGATATAATTTCCCTTTCATAAATCTATGTTGACTTTGTCTAATCTATTTGATATTTTCTATATGGCTTGATGTCACAAGCTTTAAAATAGACTCTAATATTTTCCCTATGACTGATGTTAGGCTCACTACTCTATAATTCCCTAAATTTTCCCTCCCTCCTTTTTTAAATAGTGGTCAGTTATATTTTACACCCTCCAAACTGCCAGGATTGTTCCTGATTCTACTGAATTTCAGAATATGACAATCATATTTCCATGGCCACCTCCTTTTGTGCTTTAAGATAACATTATTCATTTTTTTTCACATTTTTCAGGGGATTTTCACAGAAACTTCATTGCAGTGTGAATGTAAGCCTACTTGTGACAAAAAATACTTTAACTTTACTTAGGATGTAAATTATCAGGTCCAGGGGATTTATTTTCAATCCCATTAATTTCTCCAACTTGTTTTTTTTTGGTATTACTAATTTCTTTCAATTCTTCCTTCTCACTAGGTCTTTAGTTGCCCAGCATTTCTGGAAAGCTATTTATTTCTTCCACCTTCAAGACAGAGCTAAAGTAATTGTTTATTTGCTCTGCCATTTATACGGTTAATTTTATAAGGCTTGAACTACTGACGTGATCTGCAATGATTCATTAGGCTTTGCTTATTGTTGGTAATTAAGTAATGTTATACAAGGGCAATAACCTTCTCAAGTGCAGTGAAGGATGGGCAATAAATGCTGTCCTTGCCAATGATGCCCACATCCTGTGAATGAATAAAACATTCGTGACATCAGCTGCAAAATTGTATGCTTCCATTGTTTTATACAGTTCATGAAAATCTATAGAAAAAGGGGAAAAAGAATGTGATCCTTCTCCAATTATTGCTCTGTTAAAGTATACTGCTGAAAAATACTGCTGCAAAAAAAATTGTAATCATTGCTCGACTAAACTTTTGTTAGTGTACAAACCCATATTAAAATGATTTTGAAACCTTCATGCACATGTAAAACACTGTAAAAGCAAACATTTCTCATCCTGTTTAAATTAAAATAAAATATCCCATTGTGTTATTTAACAATAGCTCTCCTGGTGTCTGAGGCAAAATTCATCCCTCAACAATACCATCAAGCCAGACTGGTTACTGTGGCACAGTGGTTAACATTGCTGCCTCACAGTGCCAAGGACCCGGGTTTGATTCCCAGCTTGGTCTGAGTGGAGTCTGCATGTTCTCCTTGTATCTGTGCAGGTTTACTCCAGTTTCTTCCCATAATCGGCATGGGGGCAGCATGGTCATACAGTGGTTAGCATTGCTGTCTCACAGCACCAGAGACCCAGGTTCGATTCCTAGCTTGAGTCACTGTCTGGGCCCTACTTTACCATTGCCTTGCTCCTGTTTTCACCGTTTGCACGAAAACTTGGTATAGTCAGGTGAGAGGCCATTATTGCGATCCACACCCGCATCCACGCAGATTGCCACTTTACCGACTCTATCAGCATTTCCCGCTTTACCACCGTGTTTGCCAATCCGGAACCACGTCGTAATGGACCTGCTAAATAAAAGCCTGATTTATTTAGTTGCTGAAGTGCGCATTCAGTGTTTCCAACGCCTCTCTGACTCAGATCAGTCGTTGGGGGGAGGAGGAAGGAGGGCCTGATCATTCTCTGGTTGGCAGGGAGGGGGAAGAGGAGGAGGCAGGTCAGATGTATCTCTGGCGGGGCGGTGAGGGGGGGAGGGTGAGAGCCGATCGTTGCCTGGTGGGGTGGGAGGAGGGGCCGGGTTAGATATTCCTCTGGAGGGGGGATAATGAGGCCAGATCATTCTCTGGGGGAGGGGGTGAGTGAGGTCAGACCATTCTCTGGGGGAGGGGGGGGTTGTGTGGGAGTGACATTGGATCATAGATTGTTGCCTGGGGGTGGGGTGTGAGTGAGGCCTGACCATTCTCTGGGGGTGGGGGGAAGTTGAGGCTAGATCGTTGTCGGGGAGGGGAGGCCCAATCACTCACTGGTTGGGGGGGGTGGGGGCGAAGGTGGGCAGATGGATCTCTGGCGGGGAGGGTGCAGGGGGGGGTCCGCTGCCATTCTACGGGCGATCGGTGGGGAGGGGGTCTGGTGTTGGTGGATAAGGGTGACAGTGATGTGTGTGGGTTGTGGGGGTGGCGGATAAGGAGGCCAGTGATGTGTGTGGGTAGTGGGATGGGTGGATAAGGGGGACAGTGATGTGTGTGGGTAGTGGGGGAGGTGGATAATGAGGCCAGTGATGTGTGTGGGTAGTGGGATGGGTGGATAATGGGGACAGTGATGTGTGTGGGTAGTGGGGGGGTGGATAATGGGGACAGTGATGTGTGTGGGTAGTGGGGGGGGTGGATAATGGGGACAGTGATGTGTGTGGGTAGTGGGGGGGGGGCGTGGATAAGGGGGACAGTGATGTGTGTGGGTTGTGGGGTGGGTGGATAAGGGGGACAGTGATGTGTGTGGGTAGTGGGGGAGGTGGATAAGGGGGACAGTGATGTGTGTGGGTAGTGGGGGAGGTGGATAATGAGGCCAGTGATGTGTGTGGGTAGGGGGGGTGGGTGGATAAGGGGGACAGTGATGTGTGTGGGTAGTGGGGGAGGTGGATAAGGGGGACAGTGATGTGTGTGGGTAGTGGGGTGGGTGGATAAGGGGGACAGTGATGTGTGTGGGTAGTGGGGGAGGTGGATAAGGGGGACAGTGATGTGTGTGGGTAGTGGGATGGGTGGATAAGGGGGACAGTGTTGTGTGTGTGCACCATCACTCCCGCTTTTCGCTCCCGGGCCGCTTTCTCTGCTTTCTGTGTCCAGGAGTGATCTGACATGGCCGCACTTTTTCAAATTTTTTTCCAACTGCGCATGCGCAGTTCAGAGCTCCGATCATTTTGGCCGCGATAAGCCCCGCCCACAGCACGAATGGGACAGGAGATGGCTGGGTGCGTAAGGGGGAGTCTGAAAGCAGATTTCTAAGTCGGATCTGCATTACGTCCAGATTCGGCACTTAGAATGAAAATGGTAAAATCGGGCCCTCTGTGTGGAGTTTGCACGTTCTCCCCGTGTCTACATGGGATTCCTTTGGGTTTTCCGGTTTCCTCCCACCGTCTGAAAGATGTGCTGGTTAGGTTAATTGGCCATTAAGAGGTATTGATCGGGTGGATTCTCAGAGACTTTTTCCCAGGGCTGAAATGGCTGCCACAAGAGGACACAGGTGCTGGGGAGTATGTACAGAGGCGATGACAGGGGTAAGTTTTTCACTCAGAGGATGATGGGTGAGTGGAATCGGCTGCCATTGGTGGTGGTGGAGGCAAATTCGATCGGGTCTTTTAAGAGACTTCTGGATGAGTACATGGGGCATGGGAGATATGATCGGCGCAACGTGTGGGCCAAAGGGCCTGTTTGTGCTGTAGTTTTTCTATGATTCTATGCTTAATTGACCCTAGTGTCAGTGGGATTAGCACGGTAAATGAGGGTTACGGGAATAGGGCCTGAGTAGATTGTGATTGGTACAGACTAGATTGGCCGAATTATGTCTTTCTGTACTGCAGGGATTCTATGATTCTATGAAGTGCTGGTTAGATGCACTGGCCTTGCAAAATTCTCTCCCAGTGTACCCAAACAGGTGGGGGAGTGTGGCGACTAGGAGATTTTCACACTGACTTTGTTGCAGTGTTAATAAACGTTAATGTCATTTACCCGATTTGCTGGACTTTGCTACACTCCAATTGGCTGTCATATTTTATGATACACCAGCCACCAGATTTGAAAAATAATTCATGTCTATGAAGCACTTGGAACAACCTAAGGCTGAACAAGTGAAAGTGTCTTCCTTTCTTCTTTCAACAAATATCAGTCAAGACAATTCAATGCTCCAAATGTCTGCTTAGTTTCATTGGCATTCTGCACTAATGAAGAGAAAATGTTCAGCACAATGACAAGATGGAAGAGATCTATAATTATACATAAAAGATAAAAATAAGCACTTGGACATTTCCCTGCACTAAACTCTGTAATAATTTCCCAAATCTCTTCTGGGCAAATTACTTTTCCTATCGCATCTTGCCAATAATCATGTCTCTCATGGATATTGGCCATTCAGTGTGTCTGACTTATAACAACCCCAAAAAACAAAGAAAAACGGTAAAATGTCAGTTCACATATATTTATCACAGAGAAAAATAAATCTTCAGTGTGTTCAAAAATAATACTGTTAGACAAGGTTTATGATGCAATCTCAGCTCTTTAATGCATTTATTGCTTTTTAAAACACCAATTTCTATATACTGCTGCTGTTTTCTATCAGCCAAATTTGTGTGTGGGTACAAACTGAAATATCCTAATGAATCTACCAATCAGAATTGTTACAAGTGATAGCATTGCCTGGTTCTTTGCCAACTACCTCCCATTCGTAATAGTCATTGTACTGGAACAATGATATGTAGCCCCAGACCCCTCAAATACTGTAATCTCTATTATATGAATAAAGGGCCATCAAATTGCAGCTGTTAAACGCAGCTACACAGAGTTTGATAGATTTGTGGATACTAAGGAAATTAAAGGATACAAGGATGGTGCAGAAAAGTGGGACTGAGGCACAAGATGATTGTAATGAAAGCCAGAGCAGGTTTGGAGGGCCAGTGGTCTTCTTAGCTTCTTCTTATTTTCACCATGTCAATCCATTTCCCTAAGACACTTTTGTAGTTCTTCATCCCCATCCTACCAACAGTTAATCAGATATAGATTTATTTCGGGCAATATAGAAACATAAAAACTCAGAGCAGGAGGAGGCCATTCAGACCTTCAAGCCTACTCCACCATTCAGTATGATCATGGCTGATCATCCAACTCAATGGACTAATCCCACATTCTCCCCATGTCCTTCCATCCCCTTTGCCCCAAGAGCTATGTCCAATTCCTCTGAAAACATGCAATGTTTTGGCCTCAGCTGCTTTCTGTGTTAATACATTGCACAGGTCCATCACTCTCCCTATCTTAATCCGAAAAGGTTTACTTGTATCTTCAGACTGTTTACTCTGTTCTGGACGCCCCCACCATCAGGAATATCCTCCCTGCATCTACTCTGTCCAATCCTCTATGTATTTCATAGGCTTCTATGAGAATCCCTCCTCATTTTTCTGAATTCCAGCAAATATAGTCCTAACCTGCTCAATGTCTCCTCATATGGCAGTTCCAGGAATCAGTCTGCTAAATGTTTGCAGCACTCTATCTATAGCAAGAACACCATTCCTCAGATAAGAGGAGCAAAACTGCACACAATATTCCAAGTGTGGCCTCACCAAAACTCTGTACAATTGGAACAAGACATTTCTGCTCCAATACTCAAATTCTCTCGCTATGAAGGCCAACATACAATTTGCCTTCTTTAGCACCTGTTGCACCTCCATGTTTACCTTCAGCGACTGGTATACAAGAACAACCCAGGTCTTGTTGCACATTCCCCTCTCTAAATTTGTCGCTATTAGGACAATAACCTGCTCCCTGTTTTTGCTACTAAAGAGAATAACCTCACATTTATCCACATTATACTGCATCAGCCATGCATTTGCCCACTCACTCCACTTATCGAAATCACACTGAAACATCTCTGTATCCTTCTCGCAGCTCAGTCTCCCACCCAGCTTTCTGTCATCTGTAAACTTGGATATATTGCATTTAGTTTCCTCATCTAAGTTATTAACATATACTGTGAATAGCTGGGGTCCTAGCACTGATCATTATGTTACCTCACTAGCCATTGCCTGGCATTTGAAAAAGGACCCATTTATTCCTACTCTTTGTATCCTGTTTTCTATCCATCTTAATACACTACCAGAATCCCATATGACACAAACAATTTTGCACAAAATTGGCAGTAACTCTAAAGCTACCTGCTCTAATCCCCACTTGATATTTAGCTCAGTCTACATCAATAAAGTTGAGCATCAGAGTGAAACAAGTGGTGCCACAATCCTATCAGTTTTGTGTGACTGCCCAAGACATATTTCTAACCACAGGGGTACAGTTTCTGCTTTGGCACGGCCAGCAATTTGAGCATAAATTGCACTTTGTAAAGTGTTTTCTTGAGTTTCCACTCAAACTCACTTACATATTGATGAACACAATGCCTGCCATAAACCAGTATAACTAGGCAGTGCTTTATTATGTGATTTACATCTTTAGAAAAATTACTTTTAAAAATATTTTTTAAGAATGATAACTTGGTGTTGCTTGATTAATACAGCTGAAAATGGGTTTGTCATGAAAGACACATTTCAAATCAGTGTTTTCACTAACTATTAGTAATTTTCAATGCATTACAATCACTTTTAGAAAATAAACAGAACTGCTTTCTAGTTAGATTAGGATGCAAAAGTCAGCCTCTCAATACATTAAAGAAAACCTTTCAAAACATACCCATTAGTTTCCTTGTGCTGAAAATATCCAGCTTAATTGTCAACGTTTCCTTGAAGGCCTGCAAATATGTGCAATCTCTGGAAACTCCCTGTGGCGAATTACCCTAAGGGCCATGGCCAATATTGTGTATGGGCCCTGCCTCTGGCACAGTGCTTTTAAAACCAGCAGCCATGATTGCATAAAGGTGAGCTATGCTGAACACAGTTTGTGCTGAGTATTCTGTGATCATTTACACTAATATTTGGTAAATCATATTAAATAAGCCAATGCAACTGAGCAGGCTAATGGGCACATTTTGGAATGTTTTAAATAATTGTAGACCAAGTGTTCAGATGATGTCATGATGCCATGACTACAAAAAAGGTCATGCGACTGGAACACACAAATTCTCCCTGGGACAGTGGGCAGAGTCCAAGCATGGAGTGGCTGCTCGGCTAGTGGATAAAGTGCTGTTTGTGACAAGTTCTTGTTGCCAGTGTTTAGGAATCCACCCTGAAATCTCGCATCTACCTTGAAATTCTTTGTGAAGAATTGTGCATCTGACACCCTCACTAATGAGTTAGTCAGGGATTGATTAGCTTGCAGAGTCCACATGATCTTGTCCAAAAGCAGACAAAGATTTAACACTACAAACAGTATATCTGTGTTAAACGAACAGTCAGAAAAAAAACACCACCTACTCACTGGGGCATCAGAATTCCTGCCGGCCATCTGAGGAGGACAGAGAATTGGGCCCACTATATATATTTGCTGTTGTAAATCTATCTGCTTTTTATATTCAATACATGATCTGAATCTTTGTACAAAATTGGTGGCTTGACACAACCCATGAATATCAGATGCGACCTGTCCAGAAAAATTACAGTTACTATATTTCTTAGAGTGGAGGTAAAGTTCCTGCACTGGTATTGTTTTAACAGAATTTCTTCACTCATAGTTTTATTTGTTGTAATAGACATGAAATATAAATGTGCAGCCCAAAACTGAAGTAAACTCACTCACTAACCCAATTGAATGCCAGGGTCCAATTTCAATCCAGCCAATACCAGAAATAAATGCCATCACATAGCAGGACATTTATCGCATAGCAATACTTTACACTTAAACTGTGGCTTTCTGTCTCTCTCTCTCTCTCACACACACCTCCTTGTTCCTTTATGCACATACGTTACAACGAAAATAGAACCACATAGTGTGTAGAAAGGAATTATGGTCTAATCTGACGAATAATTTTATTTTCTCTTACAAAACAAAGTAGACTCCCTCATTTTTAGGTAACCTTTTTACTCATCCAATTCATCAAATCACCAGGTTCTCCATTTAGTGATTGGCTTAATGCATTAGATGCTTGCAGGGCTATTTGAACTGACTATTTTGTATAAACTGCTGTATATACTTTTTGAAAGCTACGATGGAGTTTTGTTATCTTTCAGTGTAAATGGAACCACTCTTCTTGCCTATTTATATATTTAACACTTGATTTAGTAATATTCACCATCTTTCTTAGAATATATCATTTTGAAGAGTTTCAGAAAGAAAATCAGGAGTGCAGACTTTGAGCTACGTGTGTTCAATCCTGTTGCACAATTGAAATATTACTGTACAGGTTGGAACTGCTGGTCAAAGAAAAGATCAGTAGTTCATTAAACCTGCCCCATATTCAAAATGACAAGTGTATTATGACAAGGCACTCTGCTCCATCCACGGCGAACCATACCAGTTCATTGCCCCTCTTCATCAACCATGCGAGTGACAAAACCATAGGGGTTCATAAAGGGAAACTTATACTCTGGAAATTTCCATCTGTTCCACTCAGGAGATCAAAATCAAAAGGTCATATGCACCATCCATTTTCTGCAAAGATGCTTAACTTCTGTAGCATGTGATCTGTGTTTTCATCAAAAGCCAGGCTAACTCCTTTTCAGATATGTGCAGAGTATCAGTGCTCTTTGCACATGATAACAATGTATTCCAGAAGTTTACTGCTCTGGAAAAAGATTATCCACTTAATGGATGGGATTTCCAATCTGGGATTAAGTCTCATGGCAGGTGGCAGGTGGGGGAGTGATGGGAGATAGGGAGTGTCTCTCACTGTGGACAGCAATGGAAAACCACACCACATCTTTGGTAATTAATTATCAATGGGTTTTGCATTGTCTTCTATGATGGGGTGGACTTGATTACACATGCCCCAACGTCATATCGAGATACCATATTTAAAAGGCACCAAACATCACTGATCCACTGCTGAATAAAGAAGATAGACATCATGAAGAAAGAAAGTGGATCTCCAGGAACACTATGTGGCTAGAAGGTGGGCCTCTTCGACAACACTGAAGCCAGATATCCATCAGATAGAAGTTCCCACATCTACAGCTGTGGCGGCCTAGGGCCACCGGCTGCCTCCACCACAGACTCCAGAGGCAGCTCCCAGCCTTTTTAAGGCCAGTCCCAACTTCTCCATGCCATGATAGTCCAAACATGCTCTGGGCTGGTGTATTTTCCTGCTGGCATCAGAAGGAATTGGGCATGGTACAGGGAGGTCCTTCATTGCATTGCATTAGCAGGATGCAAAGTGGTTTTATGCCAGTCTCCGGTGAGATTCCTGATCTTCCATGGTGAACAGCATTGGAGGAGCCTGCTGCGACTTCATGCCACAGGGAAAACAAGTTTTCTGCTTTTTGGCAAATTCCAACCTCCCACACAACTCCCTGCCATTAATATTGAATTCTGTCAAATATTTAGCCCACTCTAGTCTGCTTTAAACTTGGCGTAATTCTCCTCATCTGTCAAACAGAAATAAGCCATCAACAAGTATCATATCCAGTTTTCATCATCTATGAACCATTATTTATATATATTTGTTTAGTTAGTCTCATTTTAAAACATCTCACTCGCTGTCTTGATGACAGAGTCTCCATTCAATCTGATGCATAAATCTCAGTTGTTACAGATGCACTAATGGGAAAACAAGTGAAGATTTGTGCTGCAATAGTGCTCGCCCTACCTCTGAGTCAGAAAGTCCAGGTTCAAACTCCACTTGAGGGTTTGATAGGCACAGAAGGTACAGTCATTGCATGGCTAAACGGATTGATTAACAACCTGTAAATCCTTCCAATTTGCCCGATGGCAGTTGGTAAGAGTGAGAGAGTTTCTTGGTCAGCCACACTGCAGAAGGCAACGGCAAACCACTGCAATACTTTGCCCAGGGTAATCATGGAGCAACTAAATGGGAATCACTGGTTGTCAATGCCCTCTTAGGGCATGGTACCTGAAGGAGGAGAAGAATTGGGAAAACAACCCAAACCTAGATGCACATTTATCATCATCTATTTCACACTGGAATCTTTCTTCCTCTTCCGAAGTTGAACAATATGCCATCAGTATTTTGTCATCACATATATCAACATTTGTTATTTCCTTCCTTTTCCTTATTTCCACACTGAATTGGCTTTTCAGACCCTTTCAATGAGGACGGAAAGGACACTTTTGTTACGGTTGCTCTTGGTGCCTTATACAGCTGCAATGAATTCAGATTGTTACACTTACACATTCAATCATAAAACAGTAGAGTCAAAGTTTAAAATCAGCTTTATGGAAATTTATTTTAATCTTAGTGATCTATTCTTATCTAATTTCCAACTGTCCTCAATTTCCAGTATAGCAACCAAATTCCTCTAAGGAGATTAAAGCTGCCTTGCACAAAGCCTTGGAATAAAAGAGCGCTGTTTCCTGAGGAAAAAAATATTCACAAAAACTACCTCTTTGGTCAAGCATTTGGCCACAAATCCGAACATCACCTGATGTGAATTGGTGCCAGATCTTGCTGTAAAACATTGCTGTGAAACACCTAGGAATGTTCTTTACATAATTACAAGTTGCCCTGACCATTTCATTCTCTTTTTGAGGGTGAAAGATATGTTGAAGTGGCTTTCTAAGCGTAGTCTGCATAATGGTTTCCATTATTTTTATTAATATTATATTTGTGAAACATCAGCCTACTGCAGTGATCCATTGATATAACTGTCTCATGAAAATATCTTACGAATTGTGGTATAAAAGTTTGCAATGTTGGAAAATTTATATCATCCAAAATATTTTTAGATTTATCACAGTACTGCTGTATAATGAAAATGTATTTTTTAAAAAAAAGATGATAGGGCATAATACACTGGTAATATCCAAGGGGAAAGGTTTAATATCTATCTGCAGGGAGAGAAAATTCCACAGCTGTGATCATTAATGTCCCCTGAACTCATTTTCTGGTTAAAGAGCCAGTCAATCTTATCTTTTTGGAGATAACTAGAACATATACCCTGATATCTATTGCAAGCTGTCAAGCATATACTGTTTAAAATGTGTGGTAATAACAGTTATGAGATCTATACAGCTGATAAAAAGGAGTAAATTGCTTTCTCCAGCCCACTGAATCAAAAGAGTTAAAGGGATGATGTCCTCTTTTCTTGTCTAACGCAACCTTTTTACAATTATCAGAAATCTAATTCACACTGTGTCTACCTAACGTGTCCTAGAAACATACAGTATTTGAGCAGTATCATACAGTATATGAGCAGTATTTCAAGCTGCAAATAAGCACAATCTCGCTTCTAGAACAATCATGCCAGTGGAATCCATTATTTGTATTAACCCATTAAGTGCTTTGGATTTTTTTTTAACTGCAAAGGCTTTTTGTGAATGCAAGATGTTGTTGTCAGGGAGATGGAGAAGAAAATAAATCAGGCAATCCGACTGCATATATTTCTCGGGGTGTATGAAAATATTGTGACGTGATAGCTGGAGGGTGCACTCATAGGACAGTCGATCTTAAAAGGCAAATTATTTTGTCCTTGATCAAGACCTTGGTCATGCATCACTTGGAAAAATCATCTTGTGTTTTGGTCCCCTCACATCGTGGATAATATTGAAATTTTGAGAAGATACTGTGAGGAATCATTATACTAATTCCAAGTGTAAGTTATCAGGGCAGGTTAAAACAGTTTGGTTTCTATGCCTTTGAGGGACATCAACTTAGGGTGACCTGATCAAGGTTCCTAAGATATGAAGGGAATTGATTGTATTCCAGTTAACAGTTTATTACAATTAAATAGACCAGGGAGGGTCTGGAAGTCACAATCCAAAGTTGTATAAGGTTAGATCTAGGTTAGATGTCAGGAGGTGCTTCTTCTCCCAGAGAAAAGCGAACTCCTGAACAGACTCCTCCAGTGGATAACAAATCAAAGAACAAAAGAAGAAAGAACAAACAAAACTACAGCACAGGAATGGGCCCTTCGGCCCTCCAAACCTGCACTGACCATGCTGTCCAACGTAACTAAAGCCTCCCACCCTTCTGGAGACCATATCCCTCTATTCCCATCCTATTCATGTATTTGTCCAGATGCCCTTAAAACTCACTATCATATCTACTTCCACCACCTCCCCTGGCAGCGAGTTCCAGGCACCCACCACCCTCTGTGTAAAAAGCTTGCCTCATACATCTCCTTTAAACCTTGCCTCTCGCACCTTAAACCTATGCCCCCTAGTAATTGACTCTTCTACCCTAGTAAAAAGCTTCTGACCATCTACTCTGTCCATGGCCCTCATAATCTTGTAGACTTCTGTCAGGTCACCCTTCAACCTTCGTCGTTCCACTGAGAACAAACCAAGTCTCTCCAAGCTCTCCTCATAGCTAATGCCCTCCATACTGGGCAACACCCTAGTAAATCTTTTCTGTACCCTCATCAAAGTCTTCAGATCCTTCTGGTAGTGTGGCAACCAGAATTGAACACTATTTTCCCAGTGTAGCTAAACTAAGGTTCTATAAACATGACTTGCCAATTTTTAAACTCAATGCCCCGGCCGATGAAGGCAAGCATGCCATACGACCCCTTGACTACTTTCTCCGCCTGTATTGCCACTTTCAGTGACCTATATATCTGTACACCCTGATCCCTCTGCCTATCAATACTCTTAAGGGTTCTACCATTTACAGTATATTTCCAATCTGTATTAGATCTTCCAAAATGCACATTTGTGAATTCCTTCAAATGAGGGATTAAACGGTTTTTGGTTAGGGTAGATATCAGCTCTTCTGAAAGGTATGTAGTTCAGGGTTGGAGTAATCTCCTGGAATAGGATAGAACATCGGCCAGATAGAATTGGGAGGACTTTCCCAGATTTGTTTCCTCCTCAAGTAGGTCTGAGTTTTTAACTGGTTTTTCACCTATGGTGGGAAATCGTATTGCTTCAGGTGGTTTAGACTGCATTTATATTGTGAATGTCACAATTTTGTGGGGCCGAATGGCTGGATTAAAGGAACTTTCCCTGTCCACAATTGTTTATATATTGTTATTAACTCCTAGCCCAGTAAACCTTCAATTTTAAAATTCTAACTCTTGCTTCCAGATTCCTCCGAGACCTGTCTCCTTCTGATTTCTGTAATTTGCCTTTGCCCCACATAAGCCCTCCAGGATCTCTGTGTTGCTGCAGTCCTGGCCTCTTCCGCACCCTTAGTTTTTATCATTCCATCATTGATTCAGATATCTACTTCCTAAGCTCTGAAATTACCTCTCTAAAATTCTTGAAGGTGCACCTGAAAACCTATCTGCTTGCAAAATTTTCTGTCACCCGTTTTAAAGCTGTTAGGCTCAGTATCAAATTTTGTATGATAATGTTCATATGAAGCAGCTTGGAATGTTTCAACATGTCATTGATGAAGACAAACGTCTCACTAAGGCCACCCCCACACCCCCACTTCTTGCCTTCAAACAACTGCACAACCTCAAACAGACCATTGTCCGCAGCAAACTATCCAGCCTTCAGGAGAACAGTGACCACAACATCACACAACCCTCCACAGCAACCTCTGCAAGATGTACTGGATCATCGATACAGATGCCATCATCTCACTTCAGAACACCATCCACCAGGTACACGGTACATACTCTTGCAACTCAGCCAATGTTGTCGACCTGATATTCTACAGGAAAGGATGTCCTGAGGCATAATATACTGGAGACCATGCAGACGCTACGACAACGAATGAATGAATGCCATTCGGCAATCACCAGGCAAGAGTGTCCTCTTTCTGTTGGAGAACACTTCAGTGGTCACGGGCATTTAGCTTCTGATCTTCGGGTAAGCGTTCTCCAAGGTGGCCTTCACGACACACGACAGTGCAGAATCGTTGAGCAGAGACTGATAGCCAAGTTCTACACACATGAGGATGGCTTCAACCAGGATCTTGGGTTCAAGTCACACTATCTGTATCCCCAACGACTTACCTGGACTTGCAAAATTTCACTAACTGTCCTATCTGGAGAGAATACACATCTCTTTAACCTATGCTTAACCCTCTCTCCACTGACATTGTCTGTACCTTTAAGACTTGATTACCTGTAAAGACTCGCATTCCAATCATTATTCTGTAAACTGAGTTTGTGTCTTTATATGCCCTGTTTGCGAATAGAACTCCCACTCACCTGATGAAGGGGCAGTGCTCCAAAAGCTCGTGGGCTTTTGCTTCCAAATAGACCTGGTGTTGTGAAACTTCGTACTGTGTTTACCCCAGTCCAACACTGGAATCTCCACATCATTTCTACCTCAATGACAGTGATGTTGGGATTTTCCAGCCCTTCCAGCTGGCAAAATCGTCTGGTCCCACCAAAGGCAATACCCTCCCTGAGATGCATTATGCATTTTCAGGAGGTTTGGCCAGTGAGCAATGCAAGTGGCATTGTCTGTGGTGGATTCGGAGGCCCTGGAAGTGGCCAATGGCAAACTGCATCCACCGCCCCAAACACCTACCATGGAGTTATGGGGTGGGCTGGTGGGGGGAGAGAGGCAGGGGGCAGAAAATCCCAGCCTATATAAATAGAAGCAAACCCAGGGTTGGATTCTCTGATTTCATTCGCTCCTGCCACACTTGCAAGCAAAAATGGAAGATTTGGCGCTTAGGCAAAATTCCATTCTCTGCAGCAAGACTGGAGAATCTCAGCCATGGGCGAGGTTAAAGAATTCCGGCCATAGTTAGTGTGATCGACGTCATAGCTAATTTTGAGCATCAGCTGATGTAAATTTTTTTATTTATACTTAAAATTTCTCAGATGCTTTAGCACTTTACTAACCATTGTTATCATGCAATAATGTCTTATCAAAATGTACTATTTTCATGAAACAATAGATTTTATAACGTAACCAAGTAAATCCTGGAAAAAAAATCCATCAGATTTTGTTGATTTGAGCTTGAAATTAACCCGATTAAATCTCCCATTTCAAATTGTTTGGGACAGCTTTTAATTTCATTGAGCTAAGCCTGGAATTGTGTTTCTAAAACTTGTACCCAATGTAAAAAAAAACTTCTTGACCTCAATTATTAAAAAAAGCATGTTGCTGCACTGGCTACCTCTGCAAAGTGGCCTCATTCTTCTTCCTAGGATTTGACATGCTGTGCGTTCAACCATTTTACTTCCTAGTTATACGGCACTTTTTTGATGTGCTGTTAAAAAAAAATCATATCATGTTACTGCAAATTCTCCAGCAGTTCGGGTAACTGTGAAAGTAAAAGCGTGCTGTTGAACTCTACCCATGCTTTCACTCTCTTCCCAACTTTCCCTTACAATAAACACATTGAAAGCAATACCTGATAGATTGGCATCAGCATCTGGTGTTCTGATTCCAAAGGACATCAGCTATCATATTTTTTCTAATCTACACTGACATGTGGTTCCTTCCTCCCCATGTATTTAGCACTATTTGCCACAGCGTGAAATAAATGACAATTAAGTAACCCCTTTGAGAACAACTCCTTAATTAATTGACATAAGTGCTGAATGCAGTTTGCAGGTAAATCTGCAGACTGTGCAATGCATTTGAATCAACAAATTGAACGTTGGCGTCGGATTTTCACTCCCATCATGCAGAGCTGGGATAATTCCCAGCTCAGTGCTCCCACCTCGGGAGAAACAATCCTAAATGGCCATATTTCTATTCCTGGGGAAGGGCAACCTGCTCCCCACATAATAATAAAAAAACAATTTGGAGACTGATAGGGCTGCCAAGTACAAAAATGGGCTGATTAAAAGGATTGTCTCAGTGTTCTGGGACTTGGTCCCAGTTGTAATAAAAGTACTTAGGTTTTCTAGCTCTGACTCCCTAATCCACCTCCCATTTCATCAAAGCTATCTCATTCCTCCTCCCCTATGGCCGCTTAAAAGTCTGAGGTCACGTACCAACCGATTCGAGAACAGCTTCTTCCCTGCTGCCACGGTACGGTGGCACAGTGGTTAGCACTGCTGCCTCACTGTGCCAGGGACCTGGGTTCAATTCCTGGCTCCGGTGACTTTCTGTGTGGAGTTTGCACATCCTCCCTGTGTCTGCGTGAGTTCCCTTTGGGTGGTCTACTTTCCTCCCACAGCCCAAAGATGTGCGGGTTAGGGGGATTGGCTGTGCTAAATTATCCATCAGTGTAAGGGGGTTCAGCGGGTAAATAGATGGGGTTACAGAGTTAGGGTCTGGTGTGCTGGCTCAAAGGGCTGAATGGCCTCCTTCTGCATTGTAGGCATTCTATGATTCTATATGCTTATCCTTTTGAATGGACCTATCTCACGTTAAGTTGATCTTTCTCTACGCCCTAGCTATAACTGTAACACTACACTCAGCACTCTCTCCTTTCCTCTCTATGAACGGTAAGCTTTGCCTGGATACAGCATAAGAAACAATACTTTTCACTGTATACCAATACATGTGACAATAATAAATTCAATCATGGCTATTCTTAAAATCATTAGTCACACAATACTGGAAACGGACCTCGTTCCTGCATTGAGTTTGAAAGGTGCTGCTGGGTTCAGGTTTCCCCCATGTGGAAATGACATCCTGCCCCCTTTCTCACCCCGGCTAAAATAAGGTTTGTTGAAATTGGAGGTGGGACTTCTGGACCCAGTATTCCAGCTCCATTTTGCATATGGTGCGGAGTCGCTGGGTCTCTGCGAAAATCTGGGTGCTGGTGTCAACATCGAATCATTCTAATTCAAACATGGACATTAGTATATCAGAGTTTCCTTCCTGCTCCTGAACAATCAGCTGTCCATTAACATTGAACTGTGAAAAGTTACAAAGATATCCCTATACTAAGCAGCAGCTCTTTGTAGAGATTCATAGGCAAAATACTATTTTTTATCTGTTTAAAAATCACAATTTTCTGAAGAACAACTAGCAGTTTATCATTGATTGAATATATTCACTTGTGATTGTGATGGGTCAGGTTCGAAACTCCAAAGTACTTTATGGAGACCTCCCGAGCCACAAGTTTTGCATCTTGAATTTGGCTAGAGTGATCATGGTATGTTTCACTTCAGGTATGATTCAACAACACACCACAAAGCTTTTATCAAACAAAGTTTATTTAAGAATATAGTTAAACTGTGTCGAAAGAAAATTAGCTATACCTTCTATCAATTACAAACAAAAAAAAGGAAACAACTTCAATGTCCACAATCGTAATGTATTAGCCCTTAATTAAATATTAAAGCTGTTCCAACAAATCAAAACCTTTCATGGACAAAACTATTATCACATGCTTAATACAGCATAGATTAAAATCTCACTTGACTGGAATTGAGTCTTTTAGAAACCTGCACATTTCTTCTGGAAGGCAAAGCGTTGCCTTGAGATAACCAGCAGAATTTCAAAAATAGAACAGGGAGACAGAGACAGAAGCTGACATTTTACTGGCATGCCTGCCCTGGAATCGGGGCGGGCAGGGCTGGCAGAACCTCCATTGGCCTCGGGCAGGATTTTACGAAGCTCACCCCAGTGAGCTTCGTAAAATACTGGCCAGAGGCTTCAGCTTCTTTCTTGCTTACTGCCCCTGCTAAAACTAAAAACTAAACTACAGCCTCAGAACTCTCAAAACTGAAACCTTACATTCACTGTAAAGTTAAAGTTTATTTATTAGTCACAAATACGCTTGCATTAATAGTGCAATGAAGTTACTGTGAAAATCCCCTAGTCGCTACACTCTGGCACCTGCTCGGGTACATTGAGGGAGAATTTAGCATGGACAATGCACCTAACCAGCATGTCTTTCAGACTGTGGGAGGAAACTGGAATAAGCCTACGCAGACACGGGGAGAATGTGCAAACTCTGCACAGACCTAACCCTAACCTTAACCCTTACCCAAACTGGGAATCAAACCCAGATTCTTGGCGCTGTGAGGTAGCAGTACTAACTACTGTGCCACCGTGCTGTCCACTGGAAAGGAGAAAAACTGTCCAATAACACATGACCTTTTCTGCTAACAACGCAAGATGGTAGAACTAATCCTAGAGTAAACACAAACAACCCCTGCTTAAGCCATTGAAGTAGCAATAAAAGGATAATCATAGTCAGCCCAGCAACAACAATGACATCGCTGAAGCTGTGAGAGCTGAAGAACTCATATTTTAAAAAAAATTTCCTAAAAGTACACTGATATAACAGTGATATTTGCAGATGCTGGAGGGGCCATGATTGTAAAATCCACATTTATATGCCAGAGTTTGGTTCAAGTTGTCACAGAAATTTGCTTTGAAGGGCTGTGAAATTTTGGGGGCTCAACTGTCGGAAAAAAGTAAGGAAACATTGAAAACAATCATAACTTTTGGTATCCCTTTAGGTATTTTTCAATGGTAACAGATAAGGGGTGAATTAAAAACCCTAAATTAAACACCCCTAAATGCAACATTCTGTGCTGACCGTGGGCAGTTCGATGTGTTTATTGCTCCTATTATTATTTTGCGGTTCCAAATGTCGAAACAGTCTGGAGATCCAAAAGAAATGAGCTCAGTCACTAAAAGGCTCAGCACTGAAGCGTGGGCTTGCCAAAGAGTTTCACTTAAAAACACACCAGATTTCCCTTCAGGGCAAGATTCTGACATGCTCAAAATAAATACCACAAATAATTCCCCTTTTACCATTTGATTCTGTGTCAAAATCTTTTGCTGCAAATAGGGCCTCTCATTTCTGGAATCATCTTAGTTTATCCCTCCTAAAGTAGGTCATCCAAAAACTGGACAAAACTACAGTATATGCAGTGTGTTTAGCATTACCACTGCCTTTCTCAATAAAATATCAGGGACTTGGCTCAGGCAGAAGGTCGGATCAGTACAAACGGGGGAATAAGAATCCTAGTTTTAACTGTCTTTGCCTACTGGGTAGAGATCAGTGCATTTACCCAGAAAATAACCAACTTGCATTTTTACCCTTTGCATCAAAAAAATCTATTGAATAAAAGGCACAAATTCTGTAAAATTTGTGAGTTTTGCTTTCTGGGTGCACCTCAACAAAGTGCCTTGGGATATTTGCTTCTGTGCTGAAAGTGCTATATAAATGCAATTTTTCATTGTTGTATTCTTTCCTCCTGGTTAAAAGATAACAAGTATCAGATAGAATATATATCCCTATTATAAACAGAAAATTAACAGATCAACACTGTGGCACCTGCTCCATGATCGGCACAAGTTCCAAATGATTTACACTGTTTTAATGCAGTTAGATATTTTAACAGCCATATCAAAGCACTGATGAACATTTAAATTTAAATTCCCAAATTTCTGTGGCTCCAATAAAATAATTAATTGCAAACAAATGTTTACAGTGAGGATAGACTTTTGCTATGAATACAAGCAACAATAATCAATTCTGAATATCATCTTCTATTGATTCTCAGGGTGCGCACATCACTATCAAAATGAACATTTATCGCCCATCCCTTATTACACTGTGGTAGAGGACTTTCTTAAACACCTAAATAATGATTTGATACAGCTTGGGGCAGGATAGATGTGGGAAGGGATCAACAACATTGCTGTCGGACCAGAGCCACACATAGAACAGACTTGGTAAGCACGGTAGGTTGCCTTCACTTCATAACCCACATTGTTTGCTCACTGTCAAAGCACTTTGAGTGGTATGTCTTTTAAAGAATAAATGTCCTTTGCAGTGCTTCTAGCTTTTAAATTTAAAGTTGTGGACTCTTGAACTCTGAAGGTGTTTTTACAATTATGGATTCCAGGAATGATCATACTGTCAGCTGACAAACATGTCAAAAATGAATCTCTGGCTCTCTGCAGCTCTAAAAAGAGGTGAAAATTGCAACAATAAAGTTCCATGGCTATCATACTTGAGTGAACTATATTGCTGATGCAGGCAACAACTACATTGGGATGATAGGCCAATTGTTATGGTGCCCAGTGGTAGGGTTAAAGGCAGAAATGTCTATAAAATTGTAAGAGTGCCTTTCTCACTGCCTATCCACCTGCCCCTTATCGGATTTCCTCATTAACTATAAAACATGAGCTTATAGGGGTAACATACTGGCAAGGATAGAAAATTGATGGGCTGACAGGAAGCAGAAAGTGGGCATAAATGGGTATTTTTCAGGTTGGCAAAATGTGGCATGCCACAGGTTTCAGTGCTAAGACTTCAAGAGCAGGATTCTATGGTCTCGCTTATCCTGAAACCGGAAAACCCCTCCCGAGGTTAACGGACCTTCCCATGGTCTGCCCTTCGCCCACTCCAATTCCTGTGGCGGGTGGGGTGGTAAAATTTCAGCCCAAGTGTTTATGATTCATATGAATGACTTGGGTGCAGGGATTGAAGGGATGGTTGCCAAATTTGCTGAGGACGCAAAGATAAGTAGGAAAGTAAGTTGTGAAGAGGATATAAAGAGGTGACAAAAAAGGTCAAGTAAGTGGGCAAAAATTTGGCAAATGGAGTACACTGTAGACAAATGTGAAATTGTCCATTTTGACAGGAATAAGAAAAAGCATATTATATAAATGTTGAGAGATTGCAGAGCTCTGAGTTGCAGATGGATCTGTGTGCCCCAGTGCATGAATTACATTAGTATGCATACAGCATGCAATCAGGAAAACTCTCAAAATGTTATCATTTATTGCAAGGGGAATTGAATACAAAAGTAGAGAATTATGCTTCAGGTGTACAGGGTACTAGTGCGATAACGAAGGAGGTGAAGGAAAGTGTTAAATTAAAAGCGGAGGCGTTTAGAGTAGCTAAGAGTAGTGGGCGAGAAGAGGATTGGGAGAGGTTTAAATGTCAACAAAGATTGAGAAAGAAGTTGATAAAGAAGGGTAGGAGAAACTATGAAGCTGGGCTAGCGCTTAATATAAAAAAGGATAGCAAGAGTTTTTATAAATATATAAAAAGGAAGAGGCCAGCTAGGGTGAACGTTGGTCCCTTAGAGGATGAGAAGGGGGACTTGGTGGTAGGGGATGGGGATATGGCGGAGGTCTTGAATAACTTTTTTGTTTCGGTCTTCACGGAGGAGGACGTGAATAATTTGCCGGATGTTAGAGATGGAAAGGTGGTAGGACTGGAGGGTCTCGATGACATTACTGTTACTAGAGAGGTGGTGCTTGACAGACTGGAGGGGCTGATTGTGGACAAGTCCCCAGGACCGGATGGAATGCATCCGAGGGTCCTGAAAGAAATGGCGGAGGTGATAGTGGATGCCTTGGCGGTTATTTTCCAGACGTCGCTGGATTCCGGGGAAGTGCCGGAAGATTGGAAAACGGCTAATGTTACGCCGTTGTTTAAGAAGGGTGCCAGGCAAAAAGCGGGGAATTATAGGCCTGTTAGTTTAACGTCTGCTGTAGGTAAAATGTTAGAATCCGTCACCAAGGAGGAAATAGCGAGGCATCTTGAGGGGAACTGCTTGATAGAGCAGACGCAGCACGGTTTCCTTAAAGGGAAGTCGTGTCTGACAAATTTACTGGAGTTCTATGAGGATGTGTCTAAGGCGGTGGATAGAGGAGAGCCGGTGGATGTGGTCTTTCTGGATTTTCAGAAGGCGTTTGACAGGGTACCTCACAAGAGGTTATTACAGAAGGTCAGGGGGCATGGAGTTGGGGGTAGGGTGTTAGCGTGGATAAAGGACTGGTTGTCAAATAGGAGGCAGAGAGTGGGGGTCAATGGGTGCTATTCGGATTGGCGGATGGTGACTAGTGGAGTGCCCCAGGGGTCGGTGCTGGGGCTTCAGCTATTTACCATTTATATAGATGATCTGGAGGAGGGAACCGAGTGTAGGGTGTCGAAATTTGCTGATGACACCAAAATTGGTGGAAAGGCAAATTGTGCGGAGGGTGGGGAGAGTCTACAGAAGGATCTAGATAGGCTGGGCAAATGGGCCAGGAAATGGCAAATGGAATTTAATGTTGGCAAGTGCGAGGTGGTCCACTTTGGTAGGAATAATGGTAGGAAGGATTATTACTTACATGGAGAAAAACTGCAGCAGGCGACGGTGCAGAGGGACCTCGGGGTCCTTGTGCATGAGTCGCAAAAACCCAGCCTGCAGGTGCAGCAGGTGGTCAGGGATGCTGGCCTTCATCGTGAGGGGGATTAAATATAAAAGTAGGGAGGTCTTGCTGCGGCTGTATAGGGCATTGGTGAGGCCGCAGCTGGAGTACTGTGTGCAGTTTTGGGCGCCGTACTTACGCAAGGATATTTTAGCCTTGGAGGGAGTGCAGAGGAGGTTTACTAGGCTGATGCCGGAGTTGAGGGGGTTGAGCTATGACGAGAGGCTGAATAGATTAGGCTTGTACTCGTTAGAGTTTAGAAGAATGAGGGGAGATCTCATTGAGACGTATAAGATGATGAATGGGATGGATAGGATAGAGGTGGAGAGACTCTTCCCGCTCAGAAAGGACGGTAGGACTAGGGGGCACAGCCTCAAGATAAAGGGGGGGCGGTTTAGAACAGAGTTGAGGAGGAACTTCTTCACTCAAAGGGTGGTGAATCTCTGGAATTCTCTCCCCGTTGAAGTGGTGGAGGCTGCCTCGCTAAATATTTTTAAGACGCGGGTTGATGGGTTTTTGATGAGAGAGGGGATTAAGGGTTATGGGGAGAGGGCGGGAATGTGGAACTGAGCCACGACAGATCAGCCGTGATCTTATTGAATGGCGGGGCAGGCTCGAAGGGCTAGTTGGCCTACTCCTGCTCCTATTTCTTACGTTCTTATGTTCTTATGATCAAATTTGGAGTACTATGTATGGTACTGGTATTCTTATTTAAGGAAGGATGTAAATACATTGGAATCAATTGGGAGTATTGGAAGAATGGAAGGTTTACCGGACTAATACCTGGAATAGTTGGGTTCTTTTATGAAGAAAGGTGGAAAGGTTAGTCAAGCTAGAAATGGACCTGGAGTTTAGAAAAGTAAGAGGCAACTTGCTTGAAACATATAGGCTGCAATTCTCCAACGTCGTATACCCCGCCATCACTGCAGCAAGAATATAGAAATTGGCACTCAGTTAAAACTCCATTCACTGCAGCAGGACTGGAGCTGCGCTTGAGGCTGGAGAATTACAACCATAACATCCTGAGGGGTCTTAACAGAATGGATGTAGAGACAAAGTTTTTTGTTGTAGGAGAAACTAAGGGACCGATTCTCCCAAAAAAAGCTAAGTACTGAATTGGCGGAAAGTCGGTGCAAATCACTATTGTTTTTCCTGTACAACTTCACACTCGAATTTCCCATATACCCTATGGACTGCAGGGGTCACAATTGTGAATATCATTAAAAGCTCAGTGATAGGCCTACTCACACCAGAAAGCCTGAAATCAGTGGTATGAGCGGGAACTCACACATGTGTACATCTCTGGGTGATCACTGAAAAGACCTCCCAGCATCAAAATCACTGCCCTTCACCCTGCACAGACATCGCTGGCTTTATTGCTGGTCCCCCCAATGCCCACACAGACATTGCTGGCCTCATTGCTGCCTCCACCCCCACACAGACATCACTGGCCACATTGCTGCCCCCGCACACCCTATACAGACATCATTGGCTACATTGCTACCCCATATATCTGGATAATGCAGGTACCCATTCCTCCATCCCACGAACATACAGTCCTCCCTGCTGCTCTGCAGAGAACTTGCACTGTGTTGACATGCATACCCCCAGCTTATGAGCATTCCCTCTATTGAATGGGAGCCTTGAGTATTGTACCTCCACTGGACACAGCAGCTTACTGATTAGGGGCCCTGAGTATTGCGGCCCCCCCCCCTCCTCCCAGACACAATAGCTTATTGATTGGGGACCCTGATTATTGCACCCACCCTGGACACAGCAGCTTAATGAATGGCAACCAATCAGCTCCCCAAAGGATGCATGACATTCAATTGAAACCAACCTTTAAAATTCCTCACAAGGAATTGCAAATTTATGACCTTTGTCAGACCCCACTTGGAGTACTGTGTGCAGTTCTGGTCGCCTCACTACAGGAAGGATGTGAAAGCTATTGAGAGGGTGCAGAGGAGATTTACAAGGATGTTGCCTGGATTGGGAGGCATGCCTTATGAAGATAGGTTGAGGGAGCTAGGTCTCTTCTCCCTGGAGAGACGAATGTTGAGGGGCGACCTGATAGAGGTTTATAAAATGTTGAGGGGTATAGGTAGGGTGGATTCTCGGAGGCTATTTCCCAGGGCTGAAATGGTCGCTACGAGAGGACACAGGTTTAAGTGCTGTGGAGCAGGTACAGAGGAGAAGTCAGGGATAAGTTTTTCACTCAGAAGGTGGTGAGTGAGTGGAATTGGCTGCCATCGGTGGTGGTAAAGGCAAACTCACTGGGGTCTTTTAAAAGACTTCTGGATGAGTACATGGGATTCAATAGGATTGAGAGTTATAGATCGTTCTACGGCCTGGTAGGTATGGATATGATTGGCGCAACTTGTGGGCCAAAGGGCCTCTTTGTGCTGTCGTGTTCTATGTTGCCATCCAGCCCTTGACTGGCCACACTCACTGCTCCTGCACTCCCCCAGTAAGCCAGAGTTGTATATAAGCTGCAGGAATGGACACACAGCCAGTCATGCCGTGAAGATGTTTTCCAGGAAACCAGCCCCAAGGTTCACCAAGGCCGACCAGGACCGCCTGCTTCAGCGGATCGTCACCCGCGAGGGCCCTCACCCAAGGAGTGCAACCGCCACGGCATTATGGGAGGAGGTGGCAGAAGCGTGAATGCCAGGAACCTAATACCGCGCTCTGGCCAGCAGTGTCAGAAAAAAACTGTGCGACCGTCTTCGAGCAGCAAGGGTGAGTGAGTATCCCACATGCTTGGCATGGACCTCAAACGATGCGTAGATACCTGAAGGACATGCAACATCATTCCATTGCCATGGGTGTCAGGAGAATGTGGGAGAAACTGCTGGCCATGGCTGGGACTCTTGCTGGCATTCTGGAGACACTGCAGGCTGTGAGCCTCGACAACTTAGTCCAGGCTGAGAGGGCTATTGCTGAGGAGCTCCAGAGCCTGGCTTGCTCACTGAATGCTGTCGCGGAGGGGCTCCAGAGTTGGCCTAGTCTCAGAGGGCCAGGGCTGAGGGATTACAGATCATTGGGCAGATGCATTGTCAGGACTGGCAGAGCCAGGAGAAGCTGGAGCTTCTGGAGCTCAGTCCTGCTACCCTGGCATCCCATGGAGTGTCCCCGAGGTCTCTAGGAACCCCAAGGGAGGAGGAAGCGCTCAAGACCATGCCAGGGCCTTCCAGATAGGAGATCCCTGGATGTTTCAAAACCTTCCAATTCCCCGCTTCCTCACACTGGGGTCAGAGCCAGCTAGATGAACATGGTGGCACCAAAACAGTGTCATTCGCAAGGCAGCAGGGGTCCTCCTGGTCCCAGCCACGTAGGGAATGTCCTCCAAGGGCATCACAGACAACGGGACGTGTAACACAACTGGACACCTCCACCTCTGATGTGTATCCTGGGGTAGCAGCTAGAAGAAGCAGTAGGCCACACAAAGTTAGAAAGTTGTAGCTCACTAGGAGGGCACGGGTGAAGGGCATCAGTAGTCAGGGTTTATTCTTCACTAATGTCAAGAGCAAAATAAACTTCCCTTTGCACCTCACAGCTGTGACTAATGTGTCTCTGATTCTACCACCCCCTCCCCAACAGAGCTGAGTGGCCTCCATTCCCACGGGGCTTCTGTTTGTTGTGCTTTGCGCAACTCAGCCACGTGCCTGCTCTACCTTCCTCCACACTCACCTGACCCTTGATACAAGTGTTCTCCCCTCACCCCACTGATTGCCTAAAAAACATGTGTCCCCAACTCTTGCAACTACATGCTCCAGGGTGGCAGCATGCACTTGGAGAACAGGTAGGAGTCAGACTTGAGAGGCACCAGGGGCAGGATCCCAGTGTGCTCAACAGCGAGTCGTCATCATCCTCCATCCTTCAACCAAGACTCGCAGCCATTGCCTACACAGGCCCAAGAACAGGTTTGGATGTTTCTGGGGGATAGGGTGGTGCGATGAGAGAGGTTGGGGAAGGGTGATGTGATGGTTTGAGGGCCCAGGTCGGTTTGGAGGAGGAATAACGGCTGCACTTGCTCCTGGATTGTGGTGGATGTGTGGTGAGTGCAGCCCCTTCACTGCACAGCCCCAGCTAAGTGAAGCAGGCTGCAATGAAGGTGTCCCTCGCTGCCCTTCCTTGCTTGACACCTGCTATCCCCGCCCACCCTCTTCCCTCTGGTTCCTCAACCCCTCACTGCTCCTCTTCCTCCTCCTGCTCCAGCTGGTCTCCCTGCTGCTGGATGATGTTGTGCAAAACATAGCACACAATTATAATGCATGAGGCACGCCCAGGATCAGACTGGAGGCCCCCCCAAAGTGGTCCAAGCAGCGGAACCACATCTTCAGCAGCCCAATGCATCGCTTTACTATGGACCAGATGGCTGTATGTGGTGCTACAATTGGAAATCCTAGCAATGGAAATGAAGTCGACAGCATTGAGTTTCCTGCTGTGCATGGCCCACATCAAAGTTCATGTACTGCCCTGCCCGGGCACATAGGGCACCTGTGACCTGCCGCACGCATCTGTGCATGGAGGCCTGGGAGGTCCCAGTGGGGTCACCACTGGGTGCCTGAAATGAGTAAGAAGTCTCACAACACGATCTTATTGAATGGCGGGGCAGGCTCGAAGGGCCAGATGGCCTACTCCTGCTCCTATTTCTTATGTTCTTATGTTCTTATGTTCTTATGTTTATTTGGTAGCAAATGCCACTAGCTTTTGGGGCTTTTCCCCTTCGTCAAGTGAGTGGGGAGTTCTAATCACAAACAGGGCATATAAAGGCACATGCTCAGTTTACAGAATACTGATTAGAATGTGAGTCTTTACAGCTATTCAAGTCTTAAAGGTGCAGACAATGTGAGTGGAGATAGCATTAAGCATAGGTTAAAGAGATGTGTATTGTCTCCAGATAGGACAATAAGTGAAATGTTGCAATTGGGGATACCATGCAGATGCTACGACAATAGATCAATGAACACCACTAGACAATCACCAGGCAAGACTGTTCTCTTCCTGTTGGCGAACACTTCAGCAGTTACGGGCATTCAGGTAAACATTCTCCAAGGCGGACTTCATGAAATATGACAACACAGAGTTGCTGAGCAGAAACTGATAGCCAAGTTCTGCACACATGAGGATGGCCTCAACAGGGATCTTGGGTTCATGTCACACTATTTGTAACCCCATGATGTGCCTGGGCTGCAACATCTCACTTGTTGTCCTGTCTGGATCTACCAATTGATGTATGTACTTTATTCACAGTTGCTCAATTAGGATGTTCTTCATTTTAAAATTGGTTGGCTTCACAGGGCGCCCCAGTGGCACAGTGGTTAACAGTGTTACATCATAGTGCCAGGGACCCAGATTTGATTCCTGACTTGGGTCACTTTTTGTGCAGAGTCTTCAAGTTTTCTCCATGATGCATGAGTTTCCTCTGGGTGCTCTGGTTTCCTCCCACAAATCCAAAAGAAATGCCGGTTAGGTACAATGGCCATGCCAAATTCTCCCTCAGTGTACTCAAACAGGCATTAGAGTGTGGCGATGGGGGGATTTTCAAAGCAACTTCATTACAGTGCTAATGTAAGCCTATTTGTAACACAAATTAATAAACTTCAAATTGCATCAATTGAGAAATACACTTCCTGTCAGCTTCATGGAAACGGGAAATGTGAACAATCAACGGTATGAAAAGTTCTCGAAAGGGCAGATAGTTCAAATCTTCCATTTACAATAGAAACACAATTGAAGTCTGGCCAAAATCTTACATTGCAACTCTGATGGCCTTCTAGGTTAAGTACCAAAGCCTTTGAATTGTTCTGCATGCTTCAAATGATTCATTAATGCCCTTTTACAGGCAGGATGTCATTCTGAACATTAAGGAAGCTTAAATGCAGAATATTATTAAAACTGTAATGGCTTGTGAATAACTTGATGGATTTCTTTCGCACTACCATGAATGAATGAGTTTTGATTCTCTTTGCAGAGATGACTCCAGGATTGTATTAATTCGCATACTATTAATTTTACGGTTCTTTCAGTTAGCCTTGTTTACTTACGATTTCACTGTATATATAAATTCCTCAGTGAACTGTTTATATATTTCTGTAATGAGTTTACAACCAAGCAAGTAGCCCCATAGAATACGTTTTAACAATGCCCTGCTTTTCTCCCTTGATATGACCCAATGAATTTGGAGGCAATTTATGTGATAGCTTTCAAAGAGCATCCAAGTAGTGAGGCATTGTGTAAGTACAATAAAAAATAAAATGAGATAATTTTGGACAACCAATGATGCATTTCGGAGTTATCTCAAAAGTGATCAAAGAATCAAGAAAATCCAAGACATGTTAAAGGAAACTGGTTTAATAACACTGAGTTAAACTTCAACAGTATGTTATTTGTGTTAAACCTTGATTATAACATGTGTATATAACCTTCAATTGGGACTGTTGACTATATCAGTTTTGAAATAATGAACATAGATGCTAACGTTAAGCAGCAGTGAGGGATAGGTAGGCAGGCAGCAGGTACAGGGAACCTGCTGCTCAACTGTTCTTCCCAGCACCAGCTGGGCATCCTATAGATTTCTAGCAGTGAACCAGGCAGGTATGTGTTATATTTTGTGTGGCCGGCGTATGGAATTATTGAAAGAGGTTTCAAACTTTGATAGAGACAAGTAATTTATTGATATTATTGCTCAGGGAATCTTAGTACAGGAGTTGCAACCCATGACTGCCCTGGAGCAGGACTCCAGTCATTACTACAGATCTACTCGATCATTCTGCCTGAAAGAGGACTCCACCCTCTGGTGTGTTCAGTCATTCTCCATTTCCACTGGCCCTCAATTCAGGTGACTCACTTTTGTTGCACTGTTTTTATGAAACATACACCACATACATATCAGTGTGGTATTACAATTTACCAGTCTTGGGAGAAGGTAGGAATTCAGTTCAGTTAGCCAATGGTTGAAACATGGGGAAAAGGGTGCATCCACTTCCATTTTCATTCCCCCAAATTGTTCATAAATAAGAGGAGTTAATATTAGCCCCATAGCAAGACACTGAGCAGGATTGTACAGCCTCGCTCGAGCAAGACCCAGAAATTCCAGCCCAACATCAACAAACATTGCTGCTGTCCGCACCTCACCCCTCCAATTCCGTGGAGGACGGTGCAGTAGGATTCTGGTGATGCTCTCTGTCCTTGGTTATCAGATTATTAGCATGTCTATTTTTTGAAAATGTTACTACTATTAAAGAAACAATAGAAATAAAACACTAAACAAAAGTAAGGTTTCTCCTTGTAAACACCCATGTTTTCTGTTATAATATTTTGACACTAAAGTGCTAGGGCGAAAAATCTCACGAATTCCAACTCACTTCTGATGATCACTTTTTTAGAAGCCACCTAGTATATGCTATTTCTGGTGATATTAAGTCAACAGTAAAATGCAAATCCAGGACTGTTTCTCAACCATGCACATGGAAATGTAGCTTTACCAGAAGCTTATTACATAGGCTTGAAACAACAGCGCTCGGAAGGAGAGAAACTCTTTTTGGCTCAGTAGAAATTAACATCACCAAAGTGACTTATGGTACTGAAACAAGTAGCATTGGAGAGATATGATTTGCTGGAACATCCTGCCTAATTGAGTTAGACAGGGTGTGCTCAAGTAAAAACCTTTTTTGCAGTAGATTCTATCCTATTCGCCTCAAAGTAGTCAGGAAAACATACACATATCTGCATGCACATATGTGTTTTGAGCAAGCGCTGTATATTTCTTGCATTGGAGCATTCAGATAGCTAAGAAAGACATCCAAATGCCATGACTAACATGATTCCCTTATCTTTGCGGGTGAAAGGTTCAGGTACATAGAGTTAGGCATCATTCAGAATTAGTGAAAAGCAACTGGAGTAGGTAAACTGCATCTGTATGTTTTAGTTGTACAGAAGCAACAAATTCATATGTTTGGAAGGCATGAATAGGATTCATTCTTAGCAAAGTGGAAATCAGGAGTACTCTCACTCAAAAGGCTGTGGATGGAGGGAGAAATGACATTTTGGAGACTGATTTCAAGATTGACTAGTTTTTTGTTCAGTGAGGGTATCAAGGGATATGGAACAAATGTGGGCAAATGACATTGAAATACAGATCAACCTTGAATGGTAAAATAGACTTGAGATTCTGAATGGCCTCGTCCAGTTCCTGTGTTAATTCAGTGAAAGTAATAGAATTATAAATGAGCTCTTTTGTCAGAGGAACCTTCAGGAAGATTTGGAGACGCTGACTGAAGTTGTAAACACTCCAAATCCTCTCAAATATGACTGGAAAAGTAATCCTTTCAGTAGATCTTTTTAAACTGAAAATGCTGGGCCTTGTGCAAGATATATCTGCTTGTTCTGATTATGCACCAAAGTCCAAGTGTTCTGTGAAAGTCTGTGTTCAACATCTCTGGCAGCATGAATGATGGAGATAAAATGATTGAGCGAGGCTTCAACATGTCAGTGGTCTGAAATGCTTCTTCTCCTGTTCCTTGTCATGCACCAGAGACTGCTAAGTTACTATAAACTGCAGGTTAATGTCTTTAACAATAGAAATATTACACAGTATGCAGTGCTACTTCACCATTTTGCACTGATTTTTAACAACATAATAAAGGCTGCCACCAGACTTATCCAAGTACCTGCTTAATATTTGATCATTAATAAAATTTTACTTCGCAACAAAAGACTGTTTGCCCCAATAGATCTTTGCCTGAAAGCGATGTGTATGCTCCACACAAACCTCCCTCCACTGTACTTCATCTAAATCAATCTGCATGATCCTCTGTAATAATGTAAAAGCAAATTACTGCAGATGCTGGAATCTGAAAAAGAACAGAAAATGCTGGAAAATCTCAGCAGGTCTGACAGCATCAGTGGAGAGAGAATAGAGCTACTGATTCGAGTCTGGATGACCCTTCATCAGAGCTTTGTCAGAGCATAACCTATTCTCTTCTTCCTCATGTTTTTATCTAGTTTTCCTTTAATTTCTTGCAAAGATCTACTTAATCTATACCTTATTTTTCTCATGCCTTACTCCTGGTGTACGGGTTATGCAGAAGCATTGTGTGCTGCAGTTGAATATTTAATCACACCTGACATACTAACAGCCAACCAAAGACCATTTTCTTAGTGCAACACCTGAATTCAGAAAACTGCACAGACTGATTGCCTTTGAAATTGTAGTTACTGCTCTGCATCTAAGTTACTGCCATTGTCAAACAGGCCTCAGAAATCAAATTAATGACTGTGGACCAAATACCTTTTCATTCCCATGGAGCTTTTTCATTCCCTTGTTCACCTAGAATGCAACCTTCAACATAGAAGCTGAGAACTGTCGTTAACTTAAGCAGAACTCATCATACACATGGTGCCTCAGAAACTTCCTCCTTATACCACTTTGGTATTTGAATGATTTGTCATTTTAGATGTAATGAGTAGCTCTTTGGTTGCTGCATTTATAGAGTCATAGAACAAAATTATAAAATCCTTACAAGCAGAAGGATCCATTCAGCCCGTCTGCATTGAGTGTCTGACAGAGTATCTTAGCCAGACTCTTCAGCCCTCCACCCCCTCCCATGCTTCTCCGCTCCCAGTCTCCCCTCCACTCTAATCCTGTAACCCTACATATTTATCATGGCTAATTAATCTAACCTACCATCCTGGGACACTGAGGAGCAATTTAGCATGGCCAAACCATCTAACTTGTGCATCTTTAGATGATAACCTCAGAAATAGATGGAATATGTGATCATGAGTGTCCTATGTGGGCTTTCTTTGTATACTTGCCTCTATTTCCTGCCAAGGTTGTACTAACTGTTCCATCAATGAAAATTAACATTAGACAGGCAGAAGGCCCATGAGTCCAATTTTATAGTTGGATTGCAAGATGTAAGTCTACCTCAATAATTGCAGGTCATAACATTCAACTGATGTCAATGCAGGCTTCATTGCACCCATTGGAAAGCAGCATCAGCTGTATTCAGAGCCATAAGCCAGCCTCTGAAATGTCTCTCTTAATTAAGGAGGGCTAATGAGACAGCAAAAAATTAATCCATGCCTTTTTTCCAAGTGGAAAACTAACGCTACCAGGGCCTTTCTTCAAGTTTGCATTTCTTTAAACACCATCTTCTTAAGACCCTATCCAGGAAGGTTTTATTTAAACACAGAATAAGTTGCCCTTTGGACTGGGGCCTCAAGCAAACTGTATGGAAGAAAAGATTGATATTTTAGATATTGAGGGTAAAATGTTCAGAGAAAACAGCTTCCAAACCAGGCTAACTATCCACCTTCCAGATTCCAATGAGAGTTACTAAAATGGTAATTTCAGAGAAGATGTTGCTGGTGTGCAGTTTTATTGGAAGAAAGCAGATTCTAGAGAACTGACCCTATAGCAATAAGAACCATACCTTTGACCCTGGTTGGTGTGGCTCGTGTAGCGTAACGCATTCTTTAAAGTTTGCAGCTGATGATCTACCATGGGACAAAGCCGAATAGCTAATTCGTCAGCTAACACACATAGACCAAGCACATTTGAGCATTTTAATGAGGCATAACAGATAGTCAAGTTCGCAAAGAATGCTCACTTTCACTCTAATGAGCAGAAATATGTCTAATTACAATGCTTTTTTAAAACTTCAGCCTATGACAATCCTTTAACAACATGCTCAATTTCTTTGTAATTAGTTTATACTCATTGTAATAACCATCTACCATTTCTCATTTACACTCAAAGGGCCACTATTCAGAAACATGTTTTTTTGATGATGACACATCTCAGGATCAAATTGCTCTGGAAACAATGATTAACTACTTTATGGAACACTTTGAAAGAAATTAATACCATGAAATTTGATATTTATAAGGCCCAAATTTAATAGTGCCCTTAAAATTGGATTGGGAGGTCCAGTTGGCAGGAAGTCAGCTTCCACAGATGTCAGCAACAATCTGACATGAACCTCTTAAGGCGCTGGTGCTCAGTTACATCGAGAAGTCAAGTTCCCTGCCTCTGTATCCTGTGTTGAGAACATTATCCTGCAAACTGGAGCTCTGTGCTCATTCTGTCTGTACTGTAGGGTGGAAGGCAGTTGAGGGGCAGGCTGCTGCTGGCCCTTCTAGTGCTGCTCCTGCTGCTCCTCTTGCTCATTGCCAGAGTTCTTAGTGGAAGCAGCTCCTATGCTGCCGTGAAAGCTGACAACAGGAACATAACAAATGAAAGGAGGAAAAAAAAATCTCTAAGGTAGCAGACCTGACCCTGGGATAGTTTTGAAATCACTTCCAAAGTAGTGAAAGCATATTCTCACAACAGGTCTTGGGAGCAAAAGGCTTTCACTTAGGCAAAGAAGCAGCTGTCAGATCTTAGTATTTAAAGGAGTTCCAGTCTGCTAATTGCTCAAATTCATCAATCCCCATTGTGCACCCGGTTTGTTCAATCTGGTGAGCATCCAGGAAGCCTCGGAACCCCTTGCCAAGTTAAAAATCCCTTTTAATGTCTCCTTTTAGTATATTTTACAAGCAGGCCTGTATGTCCAACAGGGGTCTCTTGCATGAAACCAAATGTGCATTTATTAACTTTGGTAGTTGGTGAATTCCTGCCAACTTCCCAACACATCAGCATGTTTCCCCGGGTCAGAGGAATGGGGTGAGGACTATTCCAAGCTTTTAAATCCAGTCAAGAGGAGTGTTCCCAGGAAGTGGAGAGGGGGAATTGGTGAAAATGTGAGTCATGGTGGGTGGGTAACTCCAAAGCAAGTTCGGAAGACCTACCTTAGTGAACTGGCACTGTATGGATTTTTTTTTAAACAAACAATGGAACATGAAACAGCCCTCCAGCTCTTATTCTTTACACCTCTCTCCCTCACAAATATTGTGAGCTTGAGTTCCAGTAAGTGTGACAGTTCCAATGAGTATATGCATTTCTTATCCACATTCATGTCTATCTGTAGCAATCCAAAGGGCAGCTTATTAATCCAAAAGAACAGCTGACCTCTTCCAAAGGACACCTTATCTCTCCATAATATGTCTCAGGACCATACCAAGTGGCACAGTGGCACAGTGGTTAGCACTGCTCCTCAGCACGCCAGGCACTTGGTTTTGATTTCTGGTTTGGGTCACTGTCTGGGTGAAGTTTGCACATTCTCCCCATGTCTACGTGGGTTTCCTCTGGGTGCTCCAGTTTCCTCTCACAATTCAAAGATGTGTGGGTTAGGTGGATTGGCCACACTAAAATTGTCCCTTAGTGTCAGGGGGACTAGCTAGAGTAAATTGCATTGGGTTATAGGGATAGGGCCTGGGTGGGATTGTGGTCGGTGCAGACTTGATGGGCCAAATGGCCTCTGTTCGCACTGTCAGATTCCATGACATCCAAAAGGGTACGTTACCTCTCCAAAAGCATCATCCTCCTATTGAGGCAACCCTGAAAAGTTTAGACCTGCTGCTGCTAGGTCTCATCTGCATGCATCAAGTTTTACACTCCTGGCTGATGAAAATCTAATGTGACTGGAGGGTGTTACTGTTTTATCTGGGCAGCTGCCTCTGAATTATGAATGTTCAACGTAGAACTCAGCCCATTCTCCCTCGACATGAACATTGTAAGAGCTACATTCAGAAGCTGGAATTCTGGATCTGGGCATCGGCAGCCATTTTCTAATGATAGAGAGGCTTTCTGTCTTTAAGGGAATTCAAACCTATACATTCCCAAAATGAGCTTGTGCTGTGTAAACGCAAAGGTATACAGGATGTTTTCATCAATTTCTGCTAAATTACAGCAGAAAAGAATTTCAACAGAGTGGGTATTCCTTGTGTGATTGAGTCTCGCTGGCACTTAATGGATGCAATTACTGTATTAAACACAAATAATGCAAATGCAGCCAACATTGTGAAGCTCAGCGTAAGTTTCAAAAACAGATCTTATCTGTGTGTTGCAGCACTTTATATTTTTCAAAGTTTGAAGTGGCTTCTTTTGTGGCTTTCACACAAATATACAAATTGGGAGCAGGAGTAGCCCCTCGAGCCTGCTCCTCCTGGCTGATCTAATTGTGACCGTAGCTTTGCATTCCACCTACTCCTGATAACCTTTAACTCCCTTGTTAACCAAGAATCTATCTATCTCTGTTTTAAAAATATTCAACAACCCTGTCTCAACTGCTCTCCAAGGAAGAGAGTTCCAAAGACTTGTGACCATCTAAAATAAACAGAATTTCTTTTCATCTCCATCTTAAATGTGAGACCTCTCCTTGTTAAACTGTGTCTCCTAGTTCTACTCTCTCCCAGAAGGGGAAACAATCCTTTCAGCATCCACCCTGTCAAGTCCATATGGTTATTTTCATTTCTCTATCTTACTTTCAATGATTTATTTCAATCTAATCTATTCATCAACATCATTTTACTGATTATCTTTTATATTATTTAAATGTTTCCTGTTCAACAATGTGCTTGATTCTTAAATGTCCTCTGAAATGGCCCAGCAACTAATCAGTTGTATTCAACCACTAAAAATGGAATGAAACATAACAGATCACTCAGTATTGATCTAGGCACCGGAAACAACAATGGCAAATCCAACCCTGTTGACCCTGCAAAGTACTCCTAACATCTGGGTAATATGCCAAAATTGGGAGAGCTGTCTCCTAGGTTTGTCAAGCAACAGCCTGATGTACTGACGTAATCATACTCATGTAATCACACATTATAAATAATGTCCCAGATACCAGAATCACCATTCCTAGTGTCCTGCGTCACCAGCAGGACAACCCAGGAGAGGTGACGGCACAGAGGTATACAGTCAGAAGGGAGTTTCCCTGGGAATCTTCAACATTGAATTTGAACTTCATGAAGTCTCATGGCACCAGATCAAACATGGACAAGGAAATCTCCTGGTATTGCCCCCCTTCAAGTAATGAATCAGTACTCCTCCACGCTGAACACCACTTGGAGGAAGCAACAAGGATGGGAAGGGCACAGAATGTACTCTGGGTGGGGACTTCAATGTCCATCACCAAGCATGGCTTGGCAGTACCACCACAGACCAAGCTGGCAGGGTGCTAAAAGACATAGCAGCCAGACTGGGACTGCGGCAGATGGTGATGGAACCAATAAGAGAGAAAAACATACTCTACTTATCCTCAACAGTCTGCCTGCCACAGATGCATCTGTCCATGACAGTATTAGTAGGAGTGACAACCTCACAATCCTTGAGGAGATGAAGGACCATCTTCATACTGAGGATAACTTCCATTGTGTTGTGTGGCATTACTACTGCACTAAATGGGATCAACTTCAAGCCGATCTAACAGCTCAAAAGTGGGCATTCATGAGTCACTATGAGCTAGCAGCAGAATTGTACTCAGCCACAATCTGCAACCTCACAGCCCGGCATATCCTCTACTCTACTATTACCTCCAAGCCAGAGGTTCAACCCTGATTCAATGAAGAGTGCAAGAGGGCATGCTAGCAGCTTACCTAAAAATGAGGTGTCAACCTGATGAAGCTACACTACAGTATTACTTGTGTGCCGAACAGCAGCAAGTAATAGACAAAGCTAAGTGATCCCACACCAATGGATCAGATCTAAGCTCTGCAGTCCTGTCATATCCTGATATGAATAGTGGTGCACAATTAAACAATTCACCTGAGGAGTAAGCTCTAGAAATACTCTCATCCTCAATGATGGAGGAGCCCAGCATATCAGTACGAGAGATAAGACTGAAGCAATCACAACAGTCTTCAGCCAGAAGTGCTGAATGGATGATCCCCAGAATCACAGATGTCAGTCTTCATTAAATTTGATTCACTCCACGTGATATCAAAAAAACAGTTGAATGCATTGGATATTGCAAAGTCTAGGGTACTAGCAACATTCCGACGATCATACAATTGTGCTCCTAAACTTGCAGTGCCCCTGGCCAAGATCATCCAGTACAGCTGTAACACTAGCATCTACCTAGCAATGTGGAAAATTGCGCAGAAATGTCTTGCAAACAAGAAACACGATAAATCCAACCCGGCCAATTACCATCTCATCAGTCTACTCTCGATCATTTGGAAAGTGATGGAAGAAGTTATCAACAACTCTATCAGCAACAACCTGCTCATGGGCACTCAGTTTGGGTTCTGTCAGTGTCACTCAGCCTTATTACAGCCTTAGTTCAAACATGGACAGAAATGCCCGAAGTGAGGCAAGAGTGACTGACTTTGACATCAAGGCAGTATTTGACTGAGTATGGCATCAAAGTGCCTGAGCAAAACTGGAGTCAATGGGAATCGGGGGAAAGTCCTCCACTGATTGGAGTCATGCCTGGCACAAAGGAAGATAGTTGTGGTGACTTGCGGCGGGGGGGATCAATCATTTCAGCTCCAAGACATCACTGCAGGAGTTCCTCAGTATTGTGTCCTGGACCCAACCATTTTCAACTGCTTCATCTTAAGGTCAGAAGTGAGGATGTTCGCCGATGACTGCACAATGTTCAGTATCATTTGACTCCTCAGATACTTAAGAAGTCCATGCTTAAATGCAGATCAAACAGGACAAGATCCAAACTTGGGCTGACAAGTGGCAAGTAAATACATAAGAACATAAGAACATAACAAATAGGAGCAGGAGTAGGCCAACTAGCCCTTCGAGCCTGCCCCGCCATTCAATAAGATCATGGCTGATCCACATAAGTGTGAGGCAATGACCATCTCCAACAAGAGAGGATCTAACCATCATCCTTTGACATTCAACGGCATTATCATCACTGAATCAACATCCTGGGGTCTACTATTGACCAGAAACTGAACAGGGCTAGCCAAATAAATACTGTGGCTACCAGAGCAGATCATAGGCTAGGAATCCTACTAACTCATTGCCTGATTTCCCAGAGCCTATCCACCAACTGCAGTGCACTAGTCAGGAATTGTAATGGAATTTGCCTGGATGAATGCAGTTCCAACATTCAGGAAGCATGACACCAACCAGGACAAAGGAGCCCATTTGATTGCTACCCCTTCCACAAAACCTCAATCCCGCCACCACCAACTAACAGCGACAGATGTGTGTACTAGCTACAAGATGCACCACAGGAACTCACCAATATTCCTTCGATGGCATCTTCCAAACCCGTGATCACTACCACCTAGAAGGACAAGAGCAGCAGATACTTGGGAACATTGCCACTTGTTGGTTCCCTTCTGAGTCACTTACCATCCTGACTGAGAAATTCCTTCACTGTTTCTGAGTCAAAATCCTGGAACTGCCTCCCCAACAGCACTGTGGGTTTATTAATACTACATGGATTGCAGCAGTTCAAGAAGGCAACTCATCACCACCTATTCAAAGACAACTAGGGATGGCAATAAATGCTGGCCTAGCCAGTAATGTCACATCCCATAAAATTAATTTTAACAATTAGCTTAGGAGTGGCATAGTGGCACAATGGTTAGCACTGCTGTCTCACATCCCCAGGGACCTGGGTTCGCTTCCCAGCTTGGGTCACTGTCTGTGTGGCATTTGCACATTCTCCTTATGTCTGTGTGGGTTTTCTCCGGGTGCTCTAGTTTCCCCCAACAATCCAAAGATGTGCAGGTTAGGTGAATTTGCCGTGCTAAATTCTCCCTCAGTGTACCTGAACAGGTGCCAGACTGTGGCGACTAGGGGAAATTCACAGTAACTTCATTGCAGTGTTAACTATTAAATAAACTTCTATTTTCTGTCATTGCAGGGGTGCAAATGCAACTTATAGAAAGGAAGGAACTTAGAACATAATAAGAAATAAGAAACATAAGAAATAGGAGCAGGAGTAGGCCATCTAGCCCTTTGAGCCTGCCCCGCCATTCAATAAGATCATGGCTGATCTGTCGTGGCTCAGTTCCACATTCCCGCCCTCTCCTCATAATCCTTAATCCCCTCTCTTATCAAAAACCCATCAACTCGCGTCTTAAAAATATTTAGCGAGGTAGCCTCCACCACTTCAACGGGGAGAGAATTCCAGAGATTCACCACCCTTTGAGTGAAGAAGTTCCTCCTCAACTCCGTTCTAAACCGCCCCCCCTTTATCTTGAGGCTGTGCCCCCTAGTCCTACTGTCCTTTCTGAGTGGGAAGAGTCTCTCCACCTCTATCCTATCCATCCCATTCATCATCTTATACGTCTTAATGAGATCTCCCCTCATTCTTCTAAACTCTAACGAGTACAAGCCTAGTTTATTCAGCCTCTCCTCGTAGCTCAACCCCCTCAACTCCGGCATCAGCCTAGTAAACCTCCTCTGCACTCCCTCCAAGGCCAAAATATCCTTGCGTAAGTACGGCGACCAAAACTGCACACAGTACTCCAGCTGCGGCCTCATCAATGCCCTATACAGCCGCAGCAAGACCTCCCTACTTTTATATTCAATCCCCCTCGCTATGAAGGCCAGCATCCCATTCGCCTTCCTGACCACCTGCTGCACCTGCAAGCTGGGTTTTTGCAACTCATGCACAAGGACCCCAAGGTCCCTCTGCACCGTCGCCTGCTGCAGTTTTTCTCCACGTAAGTAATAATCCTTCCTACCATTATTCCTACCAAAGTGGACCACCTCGCACTTGCCAACATTAAATTCCATTTGCCATTTCCTGGCCCATTCACCCAGCCTATCTAGATCCTTCTGTAGACTCTCCACACCCTCCACACAATTTGCCGTTCCACCAATCTTGGTGTCATCAGCAAATTTCGGCACCCTACGCTCGGTTCCCTCCTCCAGATCATCTATATAAATGGTAAATAGCTGAGGCCCCAGCACCGACCCCTGGGGCACTCCACTAGTCACCATCTGCCAATCCGAATAGCACCCATTGACCCCCACTCTCCGCCTATCATTATTACAAGAGAAAATATTCTGAGCAAACTATCGGGATTGAAAACAGGCAAATCCCCAGAGCCTGATGCCTCACATCCTAGGGTCTTAAAGGAAGTGAAGTTGGAGACAGTGCATCCATTGGTAAAAATATTCCAAATTCCCTGGGTGTGGGAGTAGTTGTGGGAGTAGTTTCCATGGATTGGAAAAGTGCTAATGATACACCCTTATTCAAAAAAGTGAGGGAGGCAATAGCTTGGAAATTATCGGCCAATTAGTTTAACATCTGTCATTGGGAAATTGTTTGAATGAATTATAAAGGAATTCATAACAAGACATTTAGAAAATCAAAATGCAATCCATCAGAGTCAGCATGGTTTGTGAAGGGTAAATCATGTTTGACTAATTAGCTTGACTAATTCAAAGATGTAACAAGCAAGGTGGATATTGCTGGTCCTGCAGATGTATTGTATCTGAACTTCCAGAAGGCATTTGATAAGGTCGTATACAAAAAGTTAATACACAAGGTTAGGTCACACAGGATTAGGGTTAAGTTATTAACTTGGACAGAGAATTGGGCAACCAACAGAAAGCAGAGTGTGAGGATAAATGGGTCTCCCTTGGACTGGCAAAATGTCACTAGTGGAGTGCCACAAGGTTCAGTACTCGGTCTCCAACTACTTCCAATCTATATTAATGACTTGGATGCAGGGAAAGTAGGTATCATAGCTAAATTTGCAGATGGCATGAAAATAAGAGGGATAGTAAGTTGTGATAATTAAATTAAAAGAAATAAATGAACAGGGCTCTAAATAGGGTTTTAAATTAATAGTGGTGGGGGAGGGTTCAGTCGTATGGAGAATTTGACAAAGTTAAAGGAGAGGGTAGAAGTGTAGGTAAATGGAGCTGAGAGCTCAGGAAAAGTTAGTAAAAGTTTTCAGACCATATAATAGAACAGAGAGTATAGAAGATGGCAGGAATCTAACCTCAGGCAGAGCAAAAAAGGTGACATGTATGAGAAGGGAGGTGGCCAATGCAGGACTGAGGGTCTTGTATCAAAATGTGCACTGTATAGGGAACAAGGTAAATGAGCTTGTTGCGCACATTGAAATTGGCCAGTATGATGTTGTGGGCATCACAGAGATGTGGCTGCAAGGGGATCAGGACTGGGATCTAAGTATCCAAGGATATGTGTCTTATTGGAAGGACAGGCAGATGGGCAAAGGGGGTGGCATTGCATTGTTAGTAAGGAATGAAGTTAAGTCAATAGCAAGAAGCAATATAGGATCAGAAGGCATAGAATCCCCATTGGTAGAGTTGAGGAATCGCAAAGGTAAAAAGATCTTGATGGGAGTTACGTACAAACCGCCTAGCAGTAGTCAGGATGTGGAGCGGAAAGTAAACCAAGAGATAAAAAAGGCATATAAAAAAGGCAATATTAAGATAATCTTGGGGGACTTCAATATGCAGGTGGAAAATCAGATGGGTAGTGCCTCATTTTCCAAGAAAAGTTATTTGTGGAATGTCTATGAAATGGTTTTTTGAAGCAGCTTGTGACAGAGCAGTTCAAGAAGGCAACTCACCACCACCTATTTAACAGGGAACAGGCAATTCTAGATTTGGTGATGTGTAATAAGGTAGACTTGATTAGGGAACTTGAGGTGAGGGAACTCTTAGGGAGCAGTGACCACAATATGATAGAACTTACCCTGCAGTTTGAGAGGGAGAAGCTGGAAATAGGTGTAATGGTATTACAATTAAATAAAGGTAACTACAAAGACATGAGGGAGGAGTTGGCCAGAGTTGATTGGAAAGGGAGCTGAGCAGGGAAGACAGTGGAAGAGCGATGGCAGAAGTTTTTGAGAGTTATTCAGGCGGCACAACAGAAATTCATCCCAAGGAGGAGGAAACTTGCTAAGGGGAGGATGAGGCGTCCATGATGACAAGGGAAGTCAAGGACAGAATAAAAGCAAAAGAAAAACCATACAAGTGGCAAGACTTAGTGGGAAGCCAGAGGATTGGGAAGCCTTTAAAAGTGAACAGAGGACAACTAAAAAAGCAATAACTGGGGAGAAGATGAAATATGAGTGTAAGCTAGCTAGTAACATAAAAGAAGATAGAAAGTTTTTTCAATATCTAAAAGAGAGAGAGGCAAAAATACCTATTGGACAACTGGAAAATGAGGCTGGAGGTGTCATAATTGGAAACAAAGAAATGGCAGAGGAACTGAATAGATACTTTGCATCAGTCTTCATGGTGGAAGATACCAGTGGGATGCCAGAGCTCCAGGAGAGTCAGGGGGCACAGGCAAGTGTAGTGGCCATCGCTAAGGAGAAGATTCTGGGGAAACTGAAAGGCCTGTAGGTGGATAAATCATCTGGACCGGATTGACTACACACCAGGGTTATAAAAGAGATAGCTGAAGAAATTGTGGAGGCATTGGTGGTGATCTTTCAGGAATCACTGGAGGCAGGGAGGGTCCCAGAACATTGGAAAGTAGCTAATATAACACCACTGTTTAAGAAAGGAGGGAAGCAGTGGACGGGAAATTATAGGCCGGTTAGCCTGACGTTGGTCATTGACAAGACTTTAAAGTCCATTATTAAAGATGAGATCGCAGAGTACTCAGAAGTGCATGATAAAGTAGGACTGAATCAGCACAGCTTTGTCAAGGGGAGGTCATGTCTGACAAATCTGTTAGAGTTCTTTGAGGAGGTAACAAGGAAGTTAGATAACGTAGAACCAGTGGATGTGATTTATTTAGATTTCCAGAAGGCCTTTGACAAGGTGCCACCTAGGAAACTGTTAAGCAAGTTAAGTGCCCATGGTGTCAAGGGTAAGATGCTGGCATGGATAGAGGATTGACTGGCTGGCAGAAGGCGAATAAAGGAATCTTTCTCAGGATGGCAGCCGGTGACTAGTGGTGTGCCTCAGGGGTCAGTACTGGGACCACAACTTTTCACAATATACATTAATGATTTGGAGGAAGGAACTGAAGGCACTGTTGCTAAGTTTGCAGATGATCCAAAGATATATAGAGGGACAATATTACTGAGGAAGCAGGGGGCTGCAGAAGGACTTGGACAGGTTAGGAGACTGGGCAAAGAAGTGGCAGACGGAATCTAATATGGAAAAGTGAGATTATGACCTTGGAAGGAGGAATGGAGGCAAAGGCTATTTTCTAAATGGGAAAATGCTTAGGCAATCAAAAACACAAAGAGGCTTGGGAGTCATTGTTCAAGATTCTCTTAAGGTTAATGTGCAGGTTCAGTCGGCAATTAGGAAGGCAAATGCAATGTTAGCATTCATGAGGACTAGAATACAAGATGTACTTCTGAGGCTGTTTAAGGCTTTGGTCAGACCCCATCTGGATTACTGTGAGCAGTTTTGAGCCCTGTATCAAGGATGTGCTGGCCTTGGAAAAGGTCCAGAGGAGGTTCACTAGAATGACCCCTGGAATGAAGAGCATGTCGTATGAGGAATGGTTGAGGACTCTTGATCTATACTCGTAGGAGTTTAGAAGGATGAGGGGGGATCTTATTGGAACTTGTAGGGTACTGCAAGGCCTGGATAGACTGGATATGGAGAGAATGTTTCCACTAGTAAGAAAAGCTAGAACTAGAGGGCACAATCTCAGGCTAAAGGGACAATTGTTTAAAACAGAGATGAGGAGGAATTCCTTCAGCCAGAGAGTACTGAATCTGTGGAGCTCTTTGCCACAGAAGGCTGTGGAGGCCAGGTCATTGAGTGTCTTTAAGACAGAGATAGATAGGTTCTTGATTAATAAGAGGAGCAGGGGTTTTGGGGAAAAGACAGGAGAATGGGGATGAGAAAAATAATCAGCCATGATTGAATGGCAGAGCAGACTCGATGGGTCAAGTCACCTAATTCTGCTCCTCGGTCTTATGGACATTGGAAAGGTTGTGTGAAGGAAAAAGCAACAAATGGAGTTTATCATGGATAAATATCTATTTTGCTCAGAAAAACACAAAGGCAAATTGTTATCGAAATGGAAAGAAACTTCGGAGTGCTTCAGTGCAGAGGGATCTGAATGTCCTTGTGCATGAATCTCAGAAAATAAGTAGGCAAGGTAATAAGGAAGATAAATGGAATCTTGGCATTTATTGCTAAAGGAATAGAATATGAGAGTAGTGAAGTGTTGCTGCTACTGTACAAAGCATTGGTGAGACCACACTAAGGATATTGTGTGCAGTTTTAGTTGCTTTATTTGAGGAGGACTGTAGTTGTACTTGAAGCAGTTAGAGGAGGTTTGCTCGATTGATTACAGAGATGAAGGGTTTGTCTTACGAAGAGAGATTGTCCTATACTCCCTGGAGTTTAGCAGAATGAAAGGAGATCTAATTGAGGTGTACAAGATGATAAGGGGGAATTGATAAAGCAGACGTGGAGAGGATGTTCCCTCTTGTAGGGCAATCTAGAACAAATCAGAATTTTAGGATAAAGCATTGCAGATTTAAATTAAATGTGGAGAAATTACTTCCCATGAAGAGTCATGAGTCTGTAACTCATGACCACAGAGCATGAAGGATGTTGGGACTCTGAGTAAATTGAAGGCAGAGGTGGACAGATTTCAAATTAGGAAGGGTTGAAGGGCTATGGTGAAGGGGCAAGTAAGTGGAGTTGAGGCTGCGATAAGATCAGCCATGATCGTATTAAATGGCAGAGCTAAATTGTCTGCTCCTGCTTTTAGTTCGTATGGTTCTTACATTTACCTACTACCTCTCCATGACTGATATGTTTGTTTATTCTTTCCACTGTTCCCATCCCGGTTCAGTTTTGCAACAGTGCTGAAATGCTTGTCGAAGTGTCAGTTCAGTGAAGAGTACACAACAGGAATGTTTAACTTGTCTTCTCTCTGTGAGTTTCCAGTATTCTCACAGTATATTATTCTTCCCTATTTGCCTGGCAGTGAACAAATCTGAGCAAGATAGCACATTAATTAAACTGCAGTGAGCCATCCCATGTCGACTACATACTGATCAAAAAAGAATTGATTCAAATTCTAGGTACATCTGTTCATGTTGCACATTCCCAATGTTAATGATCAAATACAAAGGAACAGAACTTTTCAAATGTTGAGCTATATTTTTCTTTTGTCATTTATATCTGAGCAAATTTAATGTTAGGCGTATCACAATTTTAGTTGTAATGAAACGTGATACAACTCTTTCACTGGTATGTTAGACTTTCTTCTCGGTATTATTGGCTGGTTCTAGTTTTTACTGCTGTAATATTTAAAACTCCATTAGACTCATAATAAAGGTGATGAAGGGTGGAAATAGCACTTGTTTGCAATTTTCAATGTCAAATGCAACCATGATCCACATGCAGCACTTTTCCCAAGTTCAGCTCGGACTTTAGAACAAGCGGACTATAAGCAGGATTTCACCTCTTCCCCCCCTTGACATCCCCCTCCCCCCACCCTACCAGTGAACCACCAAGGTGGGAGGTGGAGCGTCACTCACTGGCAGTGGGATAGTGGAATCTTATGGCCCCTCTCCATTTTCAACAGTTTCCCATCGAAGACACCCTTTAACGCAGGGAAACTCATGGCGGGATGTGCCATCAGTGGGACCATAACATCCCGCCGGTGGAAATGGCAGCAGGATTTCAGCACATGCGTAGAATCTCCCCTCTCTCCTCCCACCCAGTCCCCCCCATTTTGCAAAGGTGGGAGGTGGCATGCACCTTGTCCAAATACATACAATGAGCAAGCTTTCGTTAATTCATTCACGGGATGTGGGTGTCACTTGCAAAGCCAGCATTTATTTCCCATCTCTAGTTGCTGCAGAGAGGTGATGGTGAGCAGCCTTCTTGACAACTGAGTGGCTTGTAGACCATTTTGGAGTGTTGTTAAAAGTCAACCACACTGATATAAGTCGGTAATCACACATAGGCTGGAAAATGGAGGTATATTTTAACTGCAGCAGATGCTGCAATTCATTGCACAAGTGATTGTGATCTGGAAAATGCACAGGTATGACAGAATATGGATTAAATGAATTTCAAAGTCCTCTGAAGCAGCATTGGATATTTGAAGGAGGTGGAGGGAAGAAGTAAGATCCTCTGTTTGAAGGGGCCAGAAGCCCCTCCAGGCAAACTCTGAGAAGGCAAGAAGAGCAGATAACTGTATAGGTCAGTATAAAGAATGTCAATATAAAGATACAGTGCTGAAAGACAACTCATAGGAGTTGTCAAGGTTAGTTTAAATATCACATCCCAACAACTGCATGACCATAATCTCACAATGCTCAATGCACCACAACCCCACAGCACTCACCTTCCAACACTCTCCACCAATCATTCATTACTTCACCTCATTCTCACAGCACTGCTTTAAACCCCATGCTCATATCTCACAACTTGCACAAACTGTCAGCTATTCAACAATAAGAACATAATTAAATAAGAAATAGGAACAGGAGGTTACCACGCAGTATTTGTTTTATTCATTCATGGGGTGTGGGCACTGTTGGCGGGGCCAGCATTTATTGCCCATCCCTGAAGGCAATTAAGAGCTTTGCTGTGGCTCTGGAGTCACATGCAGGCCAGGCCAGGTAAGGATGGCAGATTTCTTCCCTAAAGGACATTAGTGAACCAGATGGGCTTTTATGACAACTGACGATCTCACCATTTCCCTTGATCGGATATTCGGGTCTCCAGAGCATTTCCTTGGGTCTCCAGATTACTAATCCAGCGACAATATTGCCATGGCACTGCCTCCCCATAGATAATCCATAATTATGGTTTATTTTGGGCCTCAAAGCCACTTTCCCGCATAGTCCCCATATACCATGATTTCATGAAAGACCCAGCAATCTCTATTTTAACTTTAAATATATTCAATGACAACACATCTACAATCCTCTGGTTCCAAAGGTTCACAACCATCTGAGTGAAGAAATTTCAAATTTCAAAAATAACCCTCATCTCAGCGCTAAGTGATTGCCTTGTTCTAGATTCCCCAACCAGGGGAGACAAGGCCTCAGCAGGTAACTTACTCTTCTTCCCAGTCATCAATACAGATTGTAAATAGCTGAGGCCCCAGCATTGATCCCAATGGCACTCCACTTATCACAGACTGCCAAATTGAAAATTACCCATTCATCCCAAATCTCTTCTTCCTTTCATTAACTATTCCTATATTCATTCTAATATATCACATTCTGATCCCAAAAAAACCTTTACGTTGTGCGCAAATCCACCAGGAACAAATGCAATACTACCAATAAGAATTGGTTTGAACAGTAACACTTTAACTTTATTGACTATTTATTGGTCATTCTAGGACCACTGTGATCCTTAAAATTGAGATCCTCCAAAGAATGCGCCAAGGATACTTTGACATAATCAAATTTAAGGCAAGGCCCCAGTTCACAGTGGCCAGTTACTTCAAAAGAAGTAGCAAACTGCCAGTTGAGCGCACTACACAAGCAGGACCAAAGGGAATCCTTAATCTCTACACAGATCCCAATCCTTAATCTCTACACAATCCCATGGGACTAGTGGGGCATCAATTTGTTCATCTTCCAAGGCAGATCCTTCCTTATTGTGATGGATTATTTCCCCAGATTGATTGAGGGGAAGTAATTGTACACAATAACAACAGAGGCGATGGTGAGAGCACTGAAGGAGATGTTTGTCAGTAAAAGCATCCTGGCCAAATAGTATTGGATAATTGTCCACAAATTGCAAATAAACATTTCAACCAATTTACCATCACTTAATGGTTTCCAGCATTGCACTCCCCAAGATACCCACAGTCAGTGAGGCAGAAGAAAGGATTCACATGATTAAAGCCTTCCTGAGAAAGAACAATGACCTTCCAACAGCGCTGTTCGCCCACAGGTCAATGACAGTACAATGCAGCTTAGACTCATTTGACGTCCTGATGGGCAGAAATCTCCATACACAACTGCCAATCCTGTTAAAGAAACAAATACCAGGATTGGCAGCCAAAAGTTACCAAAACTGTGCATCAATATATGTGACAATAATAAATTAAATCAAAACAAATCAAAAACATCCAAGTCATGGAGTGGTCCTACAGGCAGAAGCAAGCTTCAGTCTACAACACAAGGTATCACATTAGACACCTGCCACATTTCGACAAAGACAACAGAGTCTGGATTAAGAATCTTGAGGTAGTGGGGTAGGCGGGGGCGGAGGGTGTTGTGGTGGAGTTTCTTTTCTCCAGAGAGATGAGGGCCAGCCACAGTTGCACCTTATCACTATTCTGGAGGGGTACAGTCAGGAGGCACAGGAAGAGACTCCTTCTCATCCCTCGAGGTAATCCTCCCACTATACATTGGAGAAGGATTAAAGAAGCTGGCAAAACACCAGAACAACTGCAGTCAAAGCAATATCCTATTCATCAAGATTTACCCAGTCCTCTAACTATTGTAAAGACAAGATCTGGAAGAATTATAATGAGTCTGAACTGGTGCAGTAGAAGTGATGTAAGTATTTGTGGGTAAACAGGAATGCATTGTAAATATGTCAGACAAAAATTTAGGAAAGGTTCAGTTTAAGAGTCTAGCGTAAAAGTAGTTAATATGGGTCTTGGCATGGTACTGCCCACACTGTGATGTATAGGAACACATGACCCAAGTCTAAAGGATAGTCTTGTAATGGACAGAGATTTGTGTATAGGTAAGCATGAAAACAACTCCAGCTTCGTCATTATATAGTGCATAAGTGCTATTAGTTAATGAACACTTGCTGTTAATCTATACAAGATCAGAACCTCTTATTGAAACTAATTGAAATACACATATCGTACAACATTTAGTCTTCATCAGCTGTCCACCATCATCGTCTTTCTTCTCTGTTGCCTGCTGCTGTGAGGGGTCTGCATGAAGCAATTGTACTGAAGGAAACAGTAATGCTAAGATTGTACAAAGAATAAGGAACAGTACAGCACTGAAACAGGCCCTCCGGCCTTCTAAACCTGTGCCGTTCACATTGTCACATCGAGACCAACCACTTATATCCCTTTATTTCCCATTTGTTCATAAGCTGATCAAGAGAAGTCTTAAATGTGGCTAACATATCTGCCTCAACCACCTCACTTGGCAGTGCATTCCAGGCCTCCACCACCTTTTGTATAAAAAACTTCCTCCGCATATCTCCACTGAACCTTCCCCCCGCACCTTTTTTTGAACTTGTGCCTCCTTGTAATTGTCATTTCTGCCTGGGAAAAAGCTTCCAACTCTTCACCCTATCTATACCTTTCATAATTTTATAAACTTCTATCAGGTCGCCTCTCAGCTTCCATCTTTCCAGCGAGAATAATTCTAGTTTATTCAATCTCTCCTTAGAGCTAATGCCCTCCATACCAGGCAACATCCTGGTAAACCTTTTGTGCACTCTCTCCAAAGCCTCGCTATGTCCTTTTGGTAGTGCGGTGGTCAGAATTGGACACAGAATTCCAAATGTGACTGAACCAATGTTTTATACAACTGTAACATAACTTGCCAAATTTTATACCCGATGCCCCGTCCTATGAAGGTAAGCATGCCAAATGATTTCTTCACCACCTTTTCCACCTGTGCTGTCACTTTTAAGGAGCTGTAGACCTGTAGACCTGTACACCCAAATCTCTCAGTATATCTATGCTCCTGATTGTTCTGCCATTTATTTTATAGTTCCCACCCGAATTGGATCTACTAAAATGCATCACCTCACATTTGCCCAGATTAAATTCAATCTGCCATTTCTCTGCCCAATTTTCCAGCCTATCTATATCCTACTTTATTCTCTGACAACCTTCATCTCTATCCACAGCTCCGCTTAGAATCATCTGCAAACTTGCTAATCAGACAAGTTACTTCCAAGTCATTTTTATATATATTACAAACAGCAGAGGTCCCAGCACTGATCCCTGCAGAACACCACACGTAAAACTGTCTGTGCCCTTATTTGCTCTGTCTGAAGCCAGTATTCTCCATTCACCTGATAAAGAGGGAAACCTCGAAAGCTTGTGAGTTTACTATCAAATAAATCGGTTGGACTTAAACCTGGTGTTGTCAAACTTCTTACTGTGTTTACCCCAGTCCAATGCTGGCATCTCCACATCATGAACACCACTAGGTTCAGACCCTCATTCAGAAAAACACTTTTCCACCGCTATCCTCTGTCTTCTATGGCCAACCTAGTTCTGAATCCATCTAGTTAGATCACTCCTGATCTCATGAGATTTAATCTTTTGCACCAGTCTACCATGAAGGACCTTGTCAAATGCCTCAATAAAGTCCATGTGGATAACATCTATGGCCCTTCTCTCATCAATCATTTTTGCGACCTCCTCAAAAAAACGCAATTAAATTAGTGACCTCCCACGTACAAAACCATGGTGTCTGTCACTAACAAGACCATTCAGTTCCAAACGTGTATACATCCTATTCCTGAGAATCTTTTCCAACAGTTTCACTATGAGCTCACTGGCCTATAATTATCCGGGTTATTCTTAAAACCCTTCTTAAATAATGGGACAACATTGGCTATCCTCCAATCCTCACCAATGGCCAACAAAGCAAGAAAGTTTTCTGTTAGATGCCCAGCAACTTCCTCTCTTTCAGTTATCTGGGATAGATGCCATGTGGCCCTGGGGATTTGTCCACCTTGATGTCTTTTTAATTCATTTCCTCCCTCATAATGATGGCTTATTCTAAAAGGTTTACACACCCGTTCAAGACACCATCCATCGACGTCTTACTCTCCTTGATGAATACCAGTGCAAAGTACACATTAAGGATCTCACTCGCTTCCTTTGGTTCTATATGTAATTTCCCTCCTTTGTCTTGAGTGGACCAATTCTTTCCTTAGCTACCCTCTTGTTCCTCACAGGGGTAGTGCTTCATAGGGATGCTAGACTATGCCAATCAGTAAGCTGGTGCCAGCAAGATACTGCTGACTTCAGCATTTCCCAAAACAAAAGCAAAATGTCTCTCCAAAGTCTGGCTTGCTGAGGCATTTAAATTACTGAGCGGCAGCCTCCAATAGTATGCATTAGGTTAATTGTGTGTTAATTTCTTCAGCAAAGAATCTAAATAAGTTAGGATGAGGTTGATCATTCGGGGATGTATGACAGGTCTCATTGAAGGGATGAAGTGATAGGTGCGGTAGCATGAGGGTGTTAAAATGTAGGACCTGATTTTGGTGTTAAATGAATCAGTTGTTGTGCATGAGGGAAGCTGTATACCTATAGTGCAAGGTGCCCATGTCCAGAGGGATTTGTGAATGGTTAGTCCTATAAGTTTTGCTTTAAGATGTAGAAGATTTTCCTGATGCCCATGTAGCATGGAAAATGAAGAAAGGGAGAGGTGTGTTTCTCCACCTATACCGCTGAGGTTGTGAAAATTTTGTGTAGCATTGTTCTACGATCGTAGGACCAAGGGAATTGGCAGTCAGTGCCATCATGTCTCGCTGGGTGTATGAATGAAAGAATTGGGTAAATTGGTGGTGACCATATCATCCAAGATGGCTTGGAGTTCTGAATGAGTGAGATTATGTAGTTGGCTCTTTTCCATGCTCTGTTCCCCTCTGGGTAAAGGTAGCACTTGAATTTCATAGTTCTGTCCAAGTGTAATAAAAGTATTACATGCAGCAAAGTAATTAGAGAGCCAAATATTGCTTCTGTATTACCATGATACAGAATGATAAGTGCAGTTTAAAAGACGATATAGAAGTTTTCTTCTGGTGGATTTTACTAATTCTGAACCAGTTTTCCCACTAGTGCTTGCACCAATGTGCAAATGAGCATGCCCAGGAAATCTCTGGGGTGCCCCCCAAGAGAACCTAGTGTGGAAGGTAACAGGTTTTTTTAAAATGTAAGATTGATGTAAATCACATTGAAGAAGTTGGAAGAAATTAGTAGGGGTATGGGGGTAGGCCCTGGGTGGGATTGTGGTCGGTGCAGACTCGATGGGCCGAATGGCCTCTTTCTTCACTGTAGGGTTTCTATGATTCTATTTGCTTCTGAAGTTATAAAGTTAGAATTAGCTTCCTTAAGTTTTATGCAGCCTCCTGTATTGTGCATCTGAAACAGCACAGTGATTGTGGACACAATGCCAAGTTGATCTGAAAATGTGCATTTGATTATGAGGGGGGAGGGTAAAATCAACTCCCATGTATTTATTAGCTCTTTCAGAACTAATCAGGTTAGGAAGCCCAATGGAGCACCAGAACAATGAAAACATTCTGATGAATACGTTAGTTGCAAATTGAAGAAGTAACTCCACTTATAAAAGTAAATGCACATAATTGCTTCAGCACACTCAATTCAGATGTTAATCAGTGTGTTGAGTCCTGTGATATTGCATCAACCATGCTGGATAATCACTTCAAAGTGGTACTATAGATTCTACAATTGCTTTATTCGTATTACCTGCATGGCAGAAGTCTTTGCAGAAAGCAGGGAGACCCAAAGTAACTGAAGTATTAGAATAAGTTGAGTTTATTTGTTCCTGCGCCGTACCAGAATTATATATCAGACAAGCTAAAAAACTACTCTATAAATCATCAGTCAAATCACAAGGTAGGCTGATGCCATTTATCATTTGTGGGAACAGTGAGGAACCTAGCAAAACTGTGGGCTTTCTCTTCCAATGCTTAGCATTTTGGTGGGCAGAACGGTGACAAGTGGTTAATACTGCTGTCTTACAGCGTCAGGGACCTGGGTTCGATTCCTGGCTTGGGTCTGTGCAGAGTTTGCACATTCTCCCTGTGTCAGTGTGGGTTTCCTCCAGGTAATCTGGTTTCTTCACACAGTCCGAAAGGCACGCTGGTTAGGTGCATTGGTCATACTAAATTCTCCTTTAGGTGCCGGAGTGTGGCTACTAGAGGATTTTCACAGCAACTTAATTGCAGTGTTAATGTAACCTGCTTGTGAAACTAATAAAGAGAGTAAACAAATAGCAAGAAGCAGTTGGCAAATATCTGTTTGGAATGCAGCAATATTTTTGTTGTATATCTTTGTCAAATATAGACTCAGCGCTTTAGACTTCTGCAGGAATAAAAGTCCAGTGAAAGTGGGCAAGAATTGTATTTGTGCAACAAGCCACAAAGTCCCTTATTTAAATTTAGGAATTTTCATTTCCAAAATGCTTTTGTTTTATGAGAATATTATTCACCTTCATATTAAAGACTTTGCAAGATGTTTGTGTATTATTATCTCCAAACCCCTTGGCTATTCTGACATTTAAATTTATCCAACTTGCGCAGGTGTTATCCTTTAATATGGTGACCTGACAACAGTTCTTATTACTTAATTAATACCTGATATTCTTGGACTTGGTACAGTTAAGCATTTGCTTTTGTTACTTAATAGGTCACTGTCAACAAAAAAAAAATCAATTAATTCTTGTGAGATTCTAATGATTTACTGTCAGACAGTCAAAAGCAATATTCAAAATAATATCACTGTGGTATTCAGTTGATTTGGAATAAAACAACAATAAGAAATGTTGTATGTTGCTGTTCAGATTGAACTGCTTTTTAATAGCATTAGGGATTTAGTGTAAATCAATAGTTATTATATTGCAATTCATTGATCAGCAAGAAAGGATGTTAAATTTTACCATAATAAATAGCTTAATTTAGATTATAAAACCATCTCACGAAACCTGAAGTCATTCAAATGAAGAAAAAAATTAATTAATAGAAGTGACAACTAATATGAAGGCTTAAAATAAGGAAAGTTATGCAAAGAGACATATTTTTTTTAAAAAATAGTTAATGTAATAGCCTCACAAGATAATATTTCTACAGAATATTCTTTATTGACAAAGTCCCAAGGTGATTACAAATAATGGCTTGGCAAGGAATTATTACAGGAAGAAATAAAGCAAGGTCCAGGAAATCTTGGAAGAGGATAGAAAAATAAAAACATTGCTGCTGTAATTCGTCACAAAACACACAAAGCAGTGGATGTTCACATGTGAGAGACTCAATTGAAATACCCCATTCCCCGGCCAGGGTAAATAAAGATAAAATAACATTTTTCTGACTCCGAGGTTGTTGGACGTGAATTAGCTGACAAAATAATCAATGTTTATGGTGAAATATTTTGACAGAACACTAGGCAATAGATGTGTAACTGGGTCAGTCCCAAAGCATTTTAAAGAAATGAATGTCAAAAAAATTGACAAATACATTAACGATCTCAGTTGTGTCACCAGAGACCAACCGGCTTCCCAATTCATTGCTAGATCGCTTGATGGCCCAATTGTCAAGTCAAAATTGACTCAAAAGAGGATAGGGGCTATTCGCCCCAAAAAATTCTACGTGTGGGATTTGCATAAAAACTGGAATAAATCACATTTTTTTCAGTGGGAGTTTAAAAGGAATCTCCAACACTGTCCACTGCAGAGTGTCTCAGCATGAATCACTCCAAATATCTGCGGAGACCAGCAGCACAGCATTGAGAGGGCCACTGCACGTGTCGATCTGTCAATGCCGAGATGTGCATGCGCAGTGACCCCTGTCTGCTCCACCTCCCCCTGCACCACCCCCCACCCCCCCGCCACCCCCACTCACTGGCCAGCCCTGCAGCCCCGTGTTGCTGGCCATGCAAACTCCAAACATGCCCGGGCCAGCCTCAACCACAAACCCCCCCCCCACCCCCCTCCTGCTCCCCAATCTCCAGATTCTCTCCCCCACCACATTCCCCCCCCAACACTGACAACCCTAGCCCCGCCCCTCCACCCCTCCAACCCCCACCCCCCTCCACAACCCCAATGCACCCAGCAGGCTCTTCCCCCCAGCTCCCCCCACCACTACTCCAATAGCCAGCCCAGACTGCTAGTCTCCTTTCCTCTGTCACTCAGCACAAAGTGCAGAGTGGCAGCGGGAAACCCCATCCCCATAGATCATCCCTGCAGGCCCCACCCCTATCAGGCCCTTCCCTCATCAGTCCCTCTTGGCACTTGTACCCAATGGGCAATTCCAAGATTCCCCTTGAGCATTGGCACTTTGCCCCTTGGACAGTGCTGGGAGTCCAGAATGGCATTACCAAGATAGCAATGCCCAGGGGGCATCCCCCCACCCCTCTGTAACAATAAAGCTGTCTGTAACAATAAAGATAAAGATTCCTGCAGCTCACCATCATGCTTCCTTGCACTAATTGATTGGGGAACCTGGAAGTAGGAAGCAAATACAGTGGCTGAATTGAAAAGCCACTGACAATTATGCTGGTGAAATTTCCCATCCGTTATAAGTTACTAGACTTCCCTTCTCTATTTTGTTGAATATTTAAAATCTAACTGATTTGACAATGCAAATGAATTGGAGCAGAAACCTGAAGCGTAACTCAAGCACATTTTGGGTGTAATTTCCTGATTGGGATCAATGTGGAAATTGGATGGCAGGGAGTATAGCGAATTGATTTTTACATTTTAGTTTTACATAATTTGACTCACAAATTTGCTTTGTTTCTTGTTTAAAGAAGCTTTTGCATTTAATTCTTGCTTTGACACTGACATTGTTAGTTAGCACTTTTCAAAAGTTACATAAGGCTAATTCTGATTTTTTTTTATTCATTACTCATAGGAGGTCAATTGGAACAGTTTGAACATTGGTACAGGGAATTACTGAATTAGAACATCTCAGATAAAAGCTGTAATTGGGACTTGTAAAAAGGCTTAATGCCTGTTAACATTGGCATTATGAATAAGCATTTTATAGTCATCAATTCTTTTTTGAAATGATTTAATAAATAGGGCAACACCATTTTCACTGGGGAATTCCAATTAAGAAGATTTGACTAAGTTGAAAATACAACAGGAAATTAGAATATTAAATGCAAGTGTGGTCTTATATGGAATATTGTTACAATAATTTTAAAGCAAAGTTTTAAAAGCTTATGTATTAAAGAATATATTTGAGCATCACCTTTCATGACCTAAGGATGTTCCAAAATACAATATGGTCAAGAAAGCACTTTTGAAGGATAATCACTGTGGAACTGTCAGAAAATATGGCAACAAATTTACACTCAGAGAGATCCAGTGATGAGACAGTGGCCGCATCACCTCTTTTCAGTTTAGGTTAGAATCCTGTAACCAGGACATTGATGGATTTCTCTAGTGCATTAGATAGGACAGATAGAGCTTTAGTTTTAATTCCCATCCAAAAGATGGCATTTTTAAGAAGGTGTTGTACTCCTACAGTACTGCACAACAGTGTCAATCTGGATACGTTATCTGCACTGGGACCTGAACATTTCATTGGTGAGAGTTCCAACACTGAGACAAATGGGAAAACATTAAAAATAAAAGCCATTACCATGCACTTTGATTATTTCCATTCAGTGCATCTTCAGGTATCTGAAGGGTGGTACTCTGCAATGTCAAATAATTATATGCAGAACATTTTCCTTTCAAATTCAGTTCCTTATACTTTTGGATATGTGAATATGTGCAAACATGTACACCTTGTTCGCAGCAAGGAGCAATAAAAGACAACAATTCTTCAGGATGGGTGTAGTTATGCTTAACGATGAACTGCTCCCACTCTCAATGGAATTTCCTGTGCATGAGGATTTCCAGGCATGCCTTCTATGTCTCATCTCCTCCATGGTAACAGCACACTCATGTTGTCCCTCAGCAAACCCCTAGGCTTCCTGCACCTCCTTATTTTCTGAAGAGGACTCCACAGCCTCTCGTTCACTCTCTTGCATGTCTTCACCTCTCTGCACAGCCAAATTGTGAAGGGCGCAGCAAATTGTGATCATGTGGCAAACCCCCTCTGGTGAGTATTGCAGAGAGCACTGCCTGAGTGGTCCAGCCATCTGAATCATATCTTCAGAGGGTCTATGGTTTGCTCTATGAGGGAGCATGTGGTAGTGTGAGCAATGTTGAAATTTTCCTTGGTTTGAGTCTGGGGGTACCCATCAGAGATTAGCTAGTCTTTAATTATGTAGCTCTTATCCTCAAGCAACCATCGCTGCTGACCTCTTCCCCCGCAAAGATCCCAGACATCAGGGAGTGATTGAGGATGTAGTAGTCATAGCAACCCCAGGGAATTGTGCTCAAACATACAGGATGTGTTTTTGATGATCACGCACCAACTACATGTTGATGGAATATAAGACCTTTACGTTGATGAAAATTAAGGGCTGCTGCCAGGAAGCTGTATATCCCTGTCCAGAGGAAAGTTTACGTAATGATGCGGCTTCCTGTAGAGGGAATCGGGCACCTCCTTTATACAGGAACATGTTGCTGACTGAAAAATATTGCAAAGGTCCCCACTTTATTCCTGGAAAGGCCCAGATGCCAAGAAATTATGTATTGCCATTACCTTCAGGGTCACTGGCAGGGGAAAGCCTCGAAACCCACTTGGCATCAGGTCTTCTTCGAGCATGTGGCATATGTGTCAGGTGAGATCTCTGGACAATTACAGCCTTGACTTGCACAGCCTCTATGCCATGTGTAGGTAGGAGGGTCATTTTGATACACCTTCTCTGCTATCTGAGTCTCTGTTTCTCAGCGCCCTGCTGATGCTCAAGCTCTCCCTGGCTATGACCCCAGGCAATGCCTCCTGCCGCATCTATGTACACTGAGGCCTTTCTCACTTTTGCCTCATGCAATGAATGAAGATTTTGAGAAAAGCTCAGAAATATATACCTTTAAACTTTAATTTTCATATTTAAAGAAGGAATATATGATGTTTTATCAGTTTCTGGCGTCAAGATTAGACTATCTAATTTGAACCTTATTATTATGAAAATTATCAAAATGAAACAGAAGTTAATGGATGTGATTAAAGATGATAATGGATGCATGACAAATTTTCAAATATGATTTCATCATATGTCCTTTTGATCTTCAGTAAAGTTCACTTATGATTTGAACCATCAATAAGGCAGCAATGACTCTTAATATAATGTAGAAATTCTCTAAATTCAATAATTCTAATATGTGAAATTTTACTTCTTTGAATAGCTTCGATGTCAAATATTTGCCCTTTCCAATAACTTCCTTATGAATTTCATGAACAGATTTCAAACTCATTGGCTTGGATCAGTTTCTATTTGTTCCTCACTTGTGAGCTTCACTGGCAAGGCCAGCATTTGTTGCCAATCTCCAATTGCCCTGTGGTGTAGAGACACTCAAAATGTTGTTAGGAGGGTGTTTCAAAATTTTGACCCAGTGACAGTGAAGGAACACTAATTCTAAGCCATGATGGTGTGTGGCTTGGAGGGGAACTTGCCAATGGTGGTGGTCCCATGTAGTTGGTTGCCAACGTCCTTCTGGGTGGTAGAGGTCTTCGATTTGGTGTATTGCACTTTGTGTATGGTACACACTGCTGTCAATGTGCATTGGTGGTGGAGAGAGTACATGGGTGCCGATCAGCTGGACTGCTTTGTCCTGGATGATGCTGAATGTTATACAGGAACATAAGGAAGTTAAGATGTGGGTTGAAACTGTAAAGTGTTATGCCATTCATCTTTCCTCCTTAGGTTACTCAAATATCTTGATGTATTGACTCCAGGTTTGAGGGATCACATGCTTGTTGTTCAATTCCTCGGCAATTTCCATCCAGGTCTGCTTAGTTTGTGAGGGTGGCTGCTTCTTCTGCCATTGGCAGACACAAAGTCTCTCCAATTCCTCAGATTCTAAAAGAGGACCTCCAGCTAACTGTCTGCAACTCAGTCGACAGCCATCCAGGTATCCTTTCCATTCCTGTGGTTGCTGAATCAATCAATCAATCAATCAATCTCCATTTCATCCACTCTAATGCCTTCTGGATATGGCTAGAAATTCTTCCTCTGGCAGAATCGGTGTATTATCCTTCCTCTCTCTCTCTCTCTCTGTTCAAGAAATACAGAAGTGAAATTGTGAGTTAAAGATCAATGGCAAATCTCCTTCAACAAGTGAGTTTCTGACCCACAGCCAAACCTCTGCTCCTCATTGTGTGTGAATCTGACTCTGACTCGGTTATTGTAACATTTTGCACTGTTGTTCTCAGTGAGAATTCTTTAATCTTGAATTGGTTGAAGAGTGATGCTATTGCTTTCCCTGCTTGCATACATGACAGAACCCAGGAAAGGGTGATGTATTACTGCCATTATTTCATTCAACTTCAGAGGCAAAGTGAGCATGATTGCCCTTGACATCAACACAACAAAGAGGCCTAGAAAAACTGGAGTCAATGGGAATCAGAGGGAAAACCCTTCACTTGTTGGAGTCATACCTGGTACAAAGGAAGATAGTTGTGGCAGTTAGAAGTCAAACGTTTCATTTCCAAAACATCATTCCTCAGTGTAGTGTCCTGGGCCCTAGCATCTTCAGCTGCTTCATCAATGACCTTCCTTCCATCATAAAGTCAGAAGTGGGGTTGTTTGCTGATGGCTCCACAATGTTCAACACCATTCACAGCTTCTCAGATGCTGAAGCAGTCCATGTCCAAAATCAACAAGACTTCAACAATATCCAGGCTTGGGTTGATAACTGGTAAATAAAATTCATGTCACATAAGTGTCCGGGCAATCTCCAACAAGAGAGGATCTAATTATCAATGCTTGACATTCTCAGTGGCATTGCCACTGCTGAATCCCCCATTTTTGAGATCTTGGGGGGGTACCAAATTTCATGGAAATTGAACTGGATTAGCCATATAAATAATGTGGATACAAGAGCTTCTGTCAGAGGTCAGGGATCCTGTAACCCATCTCCTGGCTACCCAAAGACTGTCCACCATCTACTAGACATAAGTCAAGATTGTAATGGAATACTCTTCCCTTGCCTGGATGAATGCAGCCCCAACAACACTTGAGAAACTCTACATCATTCAGGACAAAGCACCTTACTTACTTCGAACCTTTCCAAAAGTATTACATTCTTCCACCAATGATGAATAGTGGCAGCTGTACCATCTACAAGATCCACTGCAGAAACTCGCCAAAGCTTTTTAGACAGCACCTTCCAAACCCACAACTGTTAACACCTGGAAGCACAAGGGCAGTAAACATATGGAACTACTGCTACCTGGAGGATCCCTTCCAAGTCACTCGCTATCCTAACTTAGAAATATATTGCCGCTCCTTCACTGTCGCGAAATCAAAATCCTGGAACTCCTTCCCTAACAGCATGTGATCTACCAAGGGACTGCAGCGGCTCAAGAAGGCAGCTTACCACCACCATCTCAAGGGCAACTAGGAATAGACAATGAATGCTGATCTATCCAGTGATGCCCACATCAGTTTTTGACGAAGTAAATTGTGAGGACTCGGTTTGGTGGATTGGCCATTGTAAATTGTCTTTTAGTGTCCCAAGTTGTCTAGGTTAGGGGGATTAGTGGAGTATATACTTGGGGTATGGCGATAGGGCCTCAGTAAGATGCTCTGTCAGAGAGTTGGTGCAGACCCGAGTGGCAAAATGGCCTCCTTCTACACTGTAGGGATTTTATGATTAATTTGATGCTGACCAGAAACTCCAGGTCATTACATAGAAATATTGTATGAAAACAATGTTGAGCAAATATGAAAGTAACCAAATTAGGGAGGAACTTAACAGTTTTAGATAAAAAAAAATCATTATTCACAAAGGAGTGGTAAAAAGAAAATTCCCTGTAATGAAAGGAAACCATTTTCTGCTTCGAAGAAGGATTGATTGAGATTCTGTTTCAAAAGAAATGCTAGGCAATTGATAGAGCTGAGTACATGTATTGGCAGCCAGGTATCCAAATAACACCTATCACAAGAAATTTGCCCAAGAACATTACTGAAGCAATCTATGCATGGTGATATAGGGTGCCCCACAAAATTCCAAACATGGTTTTCACCTGAACGTTTACCTACTTTGTGCACATTAACACCTTGAACAATTTGATGAGTCCATCTTAAACTCATAATCACAGGGGTAGATTGCATTCTGTACCTCCATCTGGACACATTTCAACTTATGAGGCAAATCTTCCCAAAAAAGTAACTGCGCCTTCACAGTCCATACTGTTATCAATGCATAAATCAGCCAGCAAGTTCAGGAAAAGGGAGAATTTTCAGAACCTTGCTTGTTGCTGTAGGCTATGCAATCATTTGCCTTGCACAACTGACATTTCACCCTTATTTTCTCTGTTATTTTTAAGCTCTTGCTGCAATTGCACATTAATTGCCTATTAAATTGTCCACAGAAAGTTAGGGCTAATAATTGACACTATAAGTATCATTTTAGCAATGTGATAATTATTAATGCAATACCAACCAATCCCTGTGGCCCAGAAAGGGAACAATTTAAACAAAAAAATAATCTTTTGAGTCATATTCCTACATGCAGTGTTTTTTTAATCAGAGACTGATAACATTTTAAATGTAGTTTATTTTGTTTTCAGTCTCTTCTCTCTTTTATCTTTCCTTCTATCTTTTTATTTGTCTTTATACACTTGCTTTGACTCTAGTTTCCTTCTCCATCATTCCTCTTTCACAATCATTAAGCCTCATTAGTTAAGGCAATGCATTGTTGGTCCGACTGTTCACTGAAGTCCCAGAAGCCCTGTTGCACTTACTGTGTCATTATCGGTTCACACTTCAAGCTGAAAGGTGTTGGAAAAAGCCTAACTAGGCACAAAGCCTGAGATTTTCTGCTCCAACAGGATTTGGCCCCTTATGATTTATGGACTATGCACAAGTCACCAGTATTGATGAATTGTTAACCTATTTTCAGCAACAGTAACATATGGTTTTATTGAAGACACGTTCAGGCATAGTCTTGGCATTGAATGCATTTTCCACAAGTGTTAGCAGGGAGGATGAATAATTCTGCCATTGCTTTAAATGACAGAGGACAGATGTGGGTGGATTAATTACAGGACTGGAGAGACAAATGTGGGCAAACTGTTAAGCATGTTTGCTCTTCTGTACTAAAATGGACAATAGCTGGAACAATATCTGATGGCTGTCACATTTGCTTCTTGTTGTTACACAATATATTTTCAATCCATTTTCTCCTGAACATTAAATCAGTAAACACAACCAATTGTGTTGTTTAACGGTGTGAGTTGCATTTGACCTCTTAGAGGTAAGCACGCTGTCCCCATTCACCAGGTTCCTGGTCTCCAAATTTAAGATATATGACAAGAGATGGAAGGTCTTCAGGAAAGTGTAATATGTAATCATCTGGGTAACTCAATAATTACTAAGAAATAGAACATGTTTTGTGCATTTTCCAAATGTAATTTGTTTGCAGGGCCTGCAAATTTTAGATTGTGAATATGGGTTAAACTTCTGACACTGTGAGAGCTTTACCTAGCTGTATACTGCCTTAGATATGGTCACAAAACCTCTTAACAGTTCAGTTCTTGCACAAGGATACCTCCAGTCACCATCAGACCAAGCACACCTCTCTCTGCCCTGCCTCCTCATGGACTTCCTATGGGACTTAACTGCAGATCACCTTACCATCAAAGCTAGATGGAGTGCATCAAACTTTGACAACTTAACTGCTTTGGGGTGCTCACCTCATACCTGCAGTACATTTGAATAAGACCCAATGTCTGATTTGGTTCTAATCTCAGTCCTGACGCACCAAAGATTTGTCTTGGATACAAATCCAATTTCTCCCAATAAGAGTATTGCTCAGTCTTCTAATTGTTAATAATAATAGATGATAAATTACCAGAAGGAAATATTAAATAATAGAGACCTGATGGAATGTAAAATAAAAATGTGGGTCTGATTTTAATTCCTCCAGCTGGAGTCCAGTAGGGTTGGGTGGAAGTTAGCCGCTCATTTTCTGCCTCTAACTGGCAATTCTGAAAAGGCCGCATATCAGCAGTGTCTTCTTTAAATTTGGATGTTTGGCCTTTGCTGATTTCAGCCAAAGGAGGCTGAATGGCCTCTTTCTGCACTATAGGGATTCTATGATTCTATTTGGGGTTTGATTTGTCATTTTAACCTGGGACTTGCATGGGGAGCAGTGGTGGATCCTTCTGCAAGTCAAACCAGCTGACAACAGCAGACAGGACCAGAAAAATCCCTTCCAGATCAGCTTTAATACTTTTTTTTGTTCGTTTCAATCTGGGCCAATTAGAGCAGATTGCTCTTTTGGGCCCGAGGGGTAAACCATGACCAACCTCCCTTGTGATGATGGGGATTCCCCTTCCAGAAACCTTGTCCAGGGCCAGAATTTATTTATTACTCACAAGTAGGCTTACATTAACACTGCATTGAAGTTACTGTGAGAATTGTCTCCTGCCACTCCAGCAAGGATGGAGAATTTGGCGCTCAACCAAATCTCCATTCGCTGCATCAAGATTGGAGCACCCCAGCTTCAGGTGAAGTTAGAGAATTCTGGCCTAGAACTCACCTTTTGCTGGGAATGGGTCTGGCAAGATTCCAGTGAGGGTCTCCTTGTGCACAGGTGGGATAGAAGCTACATGGGTGACAGGATCATTCACCTTGCTCAGAACATAAGAACATAAGAAATAGGAGCAGGAGTAGGCCATCTAGCCCTTCGAGCCTGCCCCGCCATTCAATAAGATCATGGCTGATCTGTTGTGGCTCAGTTCCACTTTCCCGCCCTCTCCCCATAACCCTTAATCCCCTCTCTTATCAAGAACCCATCAACCCGCTTCTTAAAAATATTTAGCGAGGCAGCCTCCACCACTTCAACGGGCAGAGAATTCCAGAGATTCACCACCCTTTGAGTGAAGAAGTTCCTCCTCAACTCCGTTCTAAACCGCCTCCCCTTTATCTTGAGGCTGTGCCCCCTAGTCCTACTGTCTTTTTTGAGCGGGAAGAGTCTCTCCACCTCTATCCTATCCATCCCATTCATCATCTTATACGTCTCAATGAGATCTCCCCTCATTCTTCTAAACTCTAACGAGTACAAGCCCAGTTTATTCAGCCTCTCCTCATAGCTCAATCCCCTCAACTCCGGTATCAGCCTAGTAAACCTCCTCTGCACTCCCTCCAGGGCCAAAATATCCTTGCGCAGGTGCGGCGCCCAAAACTGCACACAGTACTCCAGCTGCGGCCTCACCAATGCCCTATACAGCTGCAGCAAGACCTCCCTACTTTTATATTCAATCCCCCTCGCTATGAAGGCCAGCATCCCATTCGCCTTCCTGACCACCTGCTGCACCTGCAAGCTGGGTTTTTGCGACTCATGCACAAGGACCCCGAGGTCTTCACACTTGCCAACATTAAATTCCATTTGCCATTTCCTGGCCCATTCGCCCAGCCTATCTAGATCCTTCTGCAGACTCTCCACACCCTCCGCACAATTTGCCTTTCCCCCAATCTTGGTGTCATCAGCAAATTTCGACACCCTGCACTCGGTTCCCTCCTCCAGATCATCTATATAAATGGTAAATAGCTGAGGCCCCAGCACCGACCCCTGGGGCACCCCACTAGTCACCAACCGCCAATCCGAATAGCACCCATTGACCCCCACTCTCTGCCTCCTATTTGACAACCAATCCTCTATCCACGCTAACATCCTACCCCCAACTCCATGTCCCCTGACCTTCTGCAATAACCTCTTGTGAGGTACCTTGTCAAACGCCTTCTGAAAATCCAGAAAGACCACATCCACCGGCTCTCCTCTATCCACTGCCCTAGACACATCCTCATAGAACTCCAGTAAATTTGTCAGACACGACTTCCCTTTAATGAAACCGTGTTGCGTCCGCCCTATCAAGCAATTCCCTTCAAGATGCAGACCATGGAGAACGTCTAGAACTGGCATCACCAGATGACATTGAAGCATCTGGATCTCACTCCAGCCATTCCTCCATCTCATGAGTGACCCAAGGACACTGGGCACCCTGAGAGAGGAAGAAGCTCTGGAGCACAGCCCGAGGTTTTCCACGAGGGAGCTCCTCGCAGTCTCAAGCCCTTCTGAATCCCCCTGTCCTGATACCGGGGCATCTACTGGGAAGAATACTGTGACATGGTGTCATCAGTGACAGCCAGGGGTTAGCCAAGCTCCTCCAGAGGCTGCTTGCCAAGGACATCACAGGCCACAGGGCATGGAACACAGCAGATTGCTTTCACTTTCAATGTGCAATCTGGAGAACTCCAAGAAGAAGTGGGAGATCCTGAAATGTTAAAAAAAAATTGCAGGAGCAGTCAGTTAGTCAGGGTGAAATATGAAAGGTTTGTTATGGAGACGGGGTCATTAAATGTTTCACAATTAAAACATTGTTCACCTTCAGAGCAAGATTCTTTCACTTTGTGCAGTTAGCCTCATCAGTGTGGGATGGTGGATGGGGGGTGGTGGGATAGAGATGGACAGCATTACCATCTCCAGCAGAGCACTTATGATCTCACAGAATGAATCCCAACAGACTTACTCTCCGGTGGAAGGCCATGTGATCCAGGGCAAGATATGTTGGTAAATGTGCAGAAAATACAGGGGACGTTGGTAAAGTGGATTCAAAATTGGCTCAGTTGTTTGACACGTACAATGATGACCAAAGGTCGCTTTAGTGACTGGAAGCCATTGTCCAGTTGCGTGCCACAGGGATCTGTGCTGGGTCCCCTATTATTCATCACTTTTATGGTCAAATGGCAGATAAAAGTTAACCTCGCAACACCAGGGACCTGGGTTCAATTCCAGCCATGATGTGGAGATGCCAGCGTTGGACTGGGGTAAGCACATTAAGAAGTCTCACAACACCAGGTTAAAGTCCAACAGTTTATTTGGTAGCAAACACCAATAGCTTTCGGGGCTCTGCCCCTTCCTCACCTGTATTTTTTTCAGTCGCTGCTGGGGCGCCTGACCCATGCGTGAATTCACCTTTCCGACTCGTTCCCTGATCTGATATGGGGCTGTGAATGAAGGGAGTCCCATAAGGTGTTCCAATCTTCAGCACTCAAGTAAGGTCTGAAATGGGAGAGATCCTGGATCAGTGACACTTGCTGTATGTGAAAGGAGTTCGGACAAAAGTTCATAGAATCATAGAATCAACAGTGCAGAAGGAGTCCACTTAGCCCATCAAGCCTGCACCGACAACTATCCCATCCAGGCCCTACCCTCCTAATCCTTCTGATACTAAGGGACAATTTAGCATGGCCGATCAACCTAACCTGTACATCTTTGGAGCGTGGGAGGAAACTGGAGCACCCATAGGAAACCCATGCAGACACAGGGAGAATATGCAAACTCCACACACAGTGACCCAAGCCAGGAATCGAATCCGGGTCCCTGGCACTGTGAGGCAGCAGTGTTAACCACTGTGCCACTGAGTTGGGGCTCTCTGCATGATGACAGAACTATGCCAGATTGTGAGAGGTTAGCAGGTCCAAGTACGCAGGGGTCCAAGAGACCTCAGCATATGGCACTCATGGAGCCAGGAGATCAGAAGCTCCCCCTCAGGTGCCTTGCTGCCAGACCCCTGCTTTGCAAGGGTAACACCAAACTACGTCGGTGTGACCTCCAGTAGCGAGGGTGGGTGAATATCACGTGACTGCTGCATCTGAGGTCAGTCCCAAGGATGGCATTCAAATAAAGGTATTAGCATAACTTACAGCAACCCGATGAGGGCCAGCAGTTCCGGGCGGGTGAATCTCAAGAGCTCTCACACCTTTAGGAATCCCAATTTTTGGCTGACGACCCATTCACTAGGGCATCGGAATTCCCACGAGCCATCTAAAGAGGTCAGAGGAATCAGGCCCTGTATGTGTGATAAAATGATGAATGTTACATTTAAAAAAAAGGAGTATATACAGTTTTTGGTGTGTTTCCTCAGCTCCTCCTCTAATGTTACGGCGAACGAGCTGGAAAAAATGTACGGAAATTCATTCCTTCAGTTTGCTTCTTCACAAGCACAGGGGTGCTGATTCAGTGAAACAATTCTGTACTTATCCCTTATTCATTAATGCTTACAAAATTCCTGACCAAAAATTGTGAAGAAACCCAGGTGAAATAGAAAAGGAAGTCGTGATGCAGATAAAAGATGCAGTAAGAACCTATTTCGTGAGAAATGTTGATGTTATTGTTGTTCGTCCATCGTCATCGATGAGGACGTTGACACCATTAGTCATTTTGAGGCTGGTTGCGGTGTGTCTGAGGATGACTGATCAGACCAATTCGGGCACGGAATGTCCTAGCACATATTGGACAGACTTGTGTAGACACTATAGTTGTTGCGTTGGTGGCTCTGAACTTGCACAGCTCGCACTTAAGTTATGTTTCAGCAAATCTTTTGTAAAGGGCCTGGCCTGAAATGGGGTAGATCTATGAACAGACTGCCTCTGCCAGACCTTTAGGAGATTGAGGGTGGCCAGAAAGAAAAATGGACGAGATGGTGAAAGAGTGTCGGGCTGGATAACTAGCTGGCTGTGCTTCTTTTATTCCTTCTTCATATCAATGCCTAAAACTATACATATTCTTATGGAAATTTGTTATTGTTGATATTTGCTTACAAAATCAGTTACATGTTCCAGATATGGCTTTGCGAATATTAACATACCTTTAAGACGGAGCCCTGTGCTTGTTTAATCCTGTGGGTGACCCTTTACATTGATAGATACTGGTCAGTGAGCACATACAAATCTTTTTTCATTTGCTTTTAATTGACTTAAAAAGAACCACTTTATTCATGGTATTTTCTAGTCTATAAAGGCAGCATGGTGGCACAGTGGTTAGCACTGCTGCCTCACAGTGCCAAGACCTGAATTCAATTCCAGCCTCGCATCACTGTCTGTGCATATTGTCTGCATGGGTTTCCTTCCAGTGCTCCGGTTTCCTCCCACAGTCTGAAAGACTTGCTGGTTAAGTGCATTGGCCATGCCAAATTCTCTCTCAGTGTATCTGAGTGTGGTATCTGGGGTATTTTCACAGTAACCTTATTGCAGTGTTAATGTAAGCCCACTTGTGACACAAATAGAATTGTATTGTACCTGGATTTTTGTACTTGGATGATTCAAATATGTAAATAAGTAAATTGGGAGATGTTTGTGTAATCTTTTTCTGGATTTCAGAATTGGAACCATGCAAATGACACAGGAAATGGCAATGGTGTAAAACCTTGCATAAATTTCATAGAATCATAGAGTCATAGAGGTTTAGAGCATAGAAACAGACTCCTCGGCCCAACTTATCCATGCCACCCTTTTTTTTAAACCCCGACCGAGGCTAGTCCCAATTGCATTTGGCCCATATCCCTCTATACCCATCTTACCCATGTAACTTTCTAAATGCTTTTTAAAAGACAAAATTGTACCCGCCTCTATTACTACCTCTAGCAGCTTATTCCAGACACTCACCATCCTCTGTGTGAAAAAAATTGTCCCTCTAGACACTTTTGTATCTCTCCACTCTCACTTTAAATCTTTGCCCTCTAGTTTTAGACTCTCCTTGATGCCCCTCATTATTTTACAGACCTCTATAAGGTCATCCCTCAGCCTCCTATGCTCCAGAGAAAAAAGTCCCAGTCTATCCAGCCTCTCCTTATAACTCAAACCATCAAGTCTCAGTAATATCTTAGTAAATCTTTTCTGCACACTTTCTAGTTTAATAATATCCTTTCTATAATAGGGTGATCAGAACTGTACACAGTATTCCAAGTGTGGCCTTATCAATGTCTTGTACAACTTCAACAAAACGTCCGAATTCCTGTATTCAATGTTCTGACCAATGAAACCAAGCATGCTGAATACCTTCTTCACCACTCTGTCCACCTGTGACTCCAGTTTCAAAGATCTATGAACATGTGCCCAGAGATCTCTTTGTTCTGTAACTCATCCCAACGCCCTACCATTAACTGAGTAAGTCCTGCCCTGGTTCAATCTACCAAAATGCATCACCTCACACTTATCTAAATTAAACTCCATAAGATCACATGCCATAATTTCCCAAAAGTTCTGGACCATCACTATGACAGAGGTTGTCAGGACATTTCAAGCCAATATGAGAAAATGGCCCACTTCTTCTTCCATTGTGCAGAATATTACATTCATTAATATTCACATACACAATGGGTCCACATCCCTTTTGAGTATTACAATTCTGATCAACTTGTCATGTAGCTTACTGTCAACAATAACTGGAGTTGGTGTTGCAGAAGTTTTTCTTCCGAAGTTATTTCTAACTTGTGGATGATCAAACAGCTATCTGAAGAACTGTCCAGTATTCGACTCCAGCTAAAACTTTGATTGTTCTTTGTTTCTAAATGCTATGACTAAACAACTGTTGTAATTGTGTGAAAAAGTCAGGACATGTAGGCCACAGTAGGATTTGGCTGGTGTTAATACCAAGATTGCTCCTTTTGGATAAAGTACCATTCAATTTTATATTTGTCATGTTGATAAATAATCACATTTCTGTATGTTTCAATGATTTTGAAACCTGTGCAATTCTAGCTGATCATAAATCTCTCCCCATCCATCTCTCTCTTTTGTTGGCTAAAGTACCACCTGTCTACTATAAATCCCACAATCATAAATAGATCATAACATACCGCTCCCATTTTCGTGAACAGCAGAGTTGCTAATGGTTCCACAATAAATATTTTCAACTTCTCCAGAATGCTTTCTTTTTGTTTCTTTACTTATCCCAACACCATTCCTTTTTGCCTTGCACCACTATTTAATCACTCATAGCTACCATTCTATTACAGGCCTTCCCTGCTGTTTTTCTTTACATCTCCCTCCCCCCCACCTCCTCATCCTCCTTCTCCAACCACACCACACCATTCAAACCACTGGATCTGTTTCATGGTTCAGCATTTACTTATAAACTGTTAAATCCCAAAGTGCTTCCCGTCTTGCTGAAAGGTCATCAGGCTGAAATGACTAAAGTAGATAATCAATTTACATTGCTGGGATTCTGTGTTCATTTGGCTTAATAGCCGAAGCATCATTCTTTATTCTTCGTCAAAAGTCTTTGTCAAAATTGATTGCTTCTCCCCTTTACACGTTGCTACATTTAAAGTAAGGAGGGATTGCAAATAGTAATATAGTTTAATAAATAACATGGATGGAAGTAAAATGTTCACTGTTAACAGGAGATTTTTATCATGGAAAAGAATTGTGAGAACATACATTGAATGTCTTGTTGAAGTTGTACAAGACATTGGTGAGGCCACACTTGAAATACTGTGTGCAATTCTGGTTACCCTATTATAGAAAGGATATTTTACCATTTAAATAATAGTCCATTTTGCTGTTATTCCTACCAAAATGGATGACCCAACGTTTACCAACATTGTACTCCATCTGACAGATCCTCGCCCACTCGACTAGACTATCTATATCCCTTTGCAGACTTTCAGCGTATTGTACACACTTTGCTCTGCCACACATCTTGGTGCCATCTGCGAATTTTGACACAGTACACGTGGTCCCCAACTCCAAATCATCAATGTAAATTGTAAACAATTGTGGACCCAACACTGATCCCTGAGGGTCACCACTGGTCACTGATCGCCAACCAGAGAAACACCCGTTTACCCCCTCTCTTTGCTTCCTGTTGGTTAACTAATCCTCTATCCATGCTAATACATTAGCCGTAAAACAGTGCACCTTTATCTTATGCAGCAATCTTTGGTGCAGCACTTTGTCAAATGCCTTCTAGAAATTCAGATACACGACATCCACAGGTTCACTGATGTCCACTGCGCATGTGATGTTCTCAAAGAATTGCACCAAATTAGTCAAACATGTCCTGCCCTTCATGAACCCAGGCTGTGTCTTACTAATGGGACAGTTTATATCGAGATGTCTTGCTTCCTTGATGATAGATTCAAGTATTTTACATCGGTATTCAGAGAGTGGACAAGAAGCCAAATAATGGAGAATAATCAGTGTCAGAGAGAGAGAGGGTGCTGTTTTAAATGGGGATAAAGGAATCAAAGATGAAAGTATGGGTGTGATTAAGCAAATCAATAGCTGCAGAAATGTCATGATGAGTGGAAGGCCAATGGTCAGATGTTTCGGAATTTGACATTCTAATTACAGGTAGGTTGAGGGAGAGTTTTTTCAGTGGTGGGCACAAAAGAAAGTGGGTTTGCGATTGGGAAGTGAAATGCAAGTGGAGGAAGAGGTACAAAGATCATTGTAACTGGAATTGCCATGATTGGCATAGTAAGGCCTCATGACATTGCCACATTCAGTTAATGGCTGTGAACAGGTGAGTTGATATGGAGGTGGAGACTAAGGAAGAAAAAGAGGTCAGTAAATGTAGAGCAGAGAGATCATGATGACTTGGGATGGTGGTTGCAATCACCAAAGATGAAACATTACACAGTGAAAAGCCTTTGGGAGAAAAAGAGAGAAGACATCTCAATGAGAAACTTAGCCTGATATTTGGACGGGCAGTAAAGAAGAAGAGAAAGGTGTGAAACTTAGAAAATGTGAGCTGTTCAAAGGAACAGAAGTTGCCAGAGGAGTAAAGGGATAGACCATGGTGTGATCTGACAATAAGGGCTACACCGCCGCAGCGGTGGTTTGAGCAGGACAAGTGTGGAAGGCGTAGCCAGGTGGGGGAAAAGGTCAGTCAAGTCACTGTCAAGGCTCTGAGATAGATATGATTATCCACAATAAATTTATAGATGAAAGAACCTTGTTCATCAGGGATGTGTATTGTGGATAGAGATACAGTGAGGGATATTGATAGCCAATCCACTGGATGAATCAATTGAGGCAGCATTGGGAGCAATGAGTGGGACACTGTTTTTTCATAGAGTTCCATTATTAAACTATCTTTCCACATTTTAAATTCATTTTCAATTTTGTACATTAAAATGTGCAAGCATGTCATCACTTAAATAATTAAGATGATCACAAGTCAAATTTAAATTCAGCTCTGATGACAGGTCATTAACGTGAAACGTTAACTCTGTTTCTCTCTCCACAGATACTTCCAAACCTGCTGAGTATTTCCAGTGTTTCCTATTTCTATTACATTCTTGGACAGCAATGTCACGATGAATTAGTAATAACATATAAATAAGAAGTAAATGTTCTTATGTGTGTCTATTCAGAGCAGAGTTGCTATCCTTTTGTTGCCTTTATTTGTGCTTTGCATTATGATAGCTAATTTGTTTCCCGTATGGCGCTATAATACCTGCTAGTAACAAGAAGCATTTCACAACATCATGACGTCTAACCAGGAAGAAGCCTGTGCATGACTCAGAATCAGTACCATTGTTAGCAAGGTACATCATCATTGTACAGCAGTTAATATGAGATACAATCAGAGGTCCCTTCTGTCCAAGGTTTGTGATGGAAGAAATTCTGATTTTCACTCATTTATGGCTTTCACAATATAAAACCTTTGTCTCCATTGCTGTTGATTCTGATACCATATTCATTTTACAAAGCTATTGGAACAAAAACAATGATCAGCACCTCAAAGCCTGTTTAAATGATATTAATCTCTATCAACGCATTTCAGCTATTAATTATACATTTGGAGAGATAAACTGAACAGAATTTCTGCGGCTCAATGATCAGCATTCAAATTTGAATTGAGCATTCAGATGGAAATTGAGACAATTTTGCTTTCAAAGGATTCATTCTAACTGAGCAAAATTATCCATTGTCTATGAATTCTTCATATATTATTTTCACGCGCAGCAGTTTGAAGTTTTTCTTTGTAAAACACTAGCTCCTTGGTGAAAATAGGCCATTAAAATGAATGCATTTGGAATTATCAGTCTCTAACTTTCAACATACTCCTCGGGCAAACTCAGTTCAGCCTGCATACCTATGATGACTTCAGCCAGGTTAATGAGGTTGGCTTGCTAGAGTGTGAATTACCTGATGAGTCTTCCTTTCGGGAGGGCGATCTCCTCATGACCCTGTTCTTGGGCCTGGCAAGGCATGTCATCAATAGGTCCAGGCAGCGGGGCGATTGACGGCATTGTCTATCCTGACTATCTGCTACATTCATGGCCAGGTGTCCCTGGAGAGGGAGCATGCAGTGTCCATGGGTGCAGTTGACGCCTTCTGCGCCCGCTGGGCACCGCAGGGGCTGGGATGCATTATCGACCCTGATAATCACCTTATGATTTCATGTTTTAAGTTTCCTTTTAACTTTGTCTTTTGTTTGGACTGTTCCCCTCTCCCTTTTGGGAAGCTGCTTCTTTTAATTTGTCCCTAAGTTAATTTGAGTTCGTTTATTTGGTTGATGTCAAAAAGAGATACCTGATGAGTCTTCCTTTTGGGAGGGCGACCTCCTCGTGACCCTGCTCCTGGGCCTGGCAAGGGGCACCATCGATAGGTCCGGGCAGCGGGCAGGTGACGGAGTCATCCATCCTGACTGTCTGCCCCTCTACCGCAGCTATGCTCACAGCGAGGTGTTCCTGGAGAGACAGCGTGCGGTATTCACGGGCGCAGTTGATGCCTTCCGTGCCCACAGGGCACCGCAGGGGCTGGGGTGTATTATAAACCCCGAAAATCACACCATGATTTAACATTTAAAGTTTCCTTTGTACTTTGTTTTTTGTTCGGGCCGTTCCCCCCACCCCCCGCTTCTTTTCTGGGAGGGCTGCCCCTCTTAATTTGTCCCTAAGTTAATTTGAGTTGGTTTTACTCGTTTAGCTCACAAGAACTACCTGATCAGTCTTCATTGATGGTTAAATCAGGGAGCCTCACGCTCTCTATTTAAAGTCACCCAGCCTGCATTTCAGCAGGGAGCAGCTGAAGAGCTGGCTGTGTACAGGTGTATGGTGTAAAGTAACTTGATGACGGGACTTTCGTCTCTGTGGAGTTATTACAATACCAAAACAGAAAACGAAATGTTAACAGTTTAAGTTGCCAGAGAAGTTTTTTATTTGACCAATTATCACAGTGGCCATATTTTGAAGCAAATATAACAAATACATCCTTCTGATCAACATAGTAGTGAGTTGTAAGAAATTTACTTTGGATATGGCGGAGTAACTTGATACATACATTTGCATCAGTTGAGATCTGTTTTTCAGTTTAAGTTTATTTATTAGTGTCACAATTAGGCTTATATTAACACTTCAATGACGTTGCTGCAAAAATCCTCCAGTCATAAGAACATTAGAACATAAGAAATAGGAGCAGGAGTAGGCCATCTAGCCCTTCGAGCCTGCCCCGCTATTCAATAAGATCATGGCTGATCTGTCGTGCCTCAGTTCCACATTCCCGCCCTCTCCCCATAACCCTTAATCCCCTCGCTTATCAAAAACCCATCAACCCGCGTCTTAAAAATATTTAGCGAGGTAGCCTCCACCACCTCAACGGGCAGAGAATTCCAGAGATTCACCACCCTTTGAGTGAAGAAGTTCCTCCTCAACTCCGTTCTAAACCGCCCCCCCTTTATCTTGAGGCTGTGCCCCCTAGTCCTACTGTCCTTTCTGAGCAGGAAGAGTCTCTCCACCTCTATCCTATCCATCCTATTCATCATCTTATATGTCTCAATGAGATCTCCCCTCATTCTTCTAAACTCTAACGAGTACAAGCCTAGTTTATTCAGCCTCTCCTCATAGCTCAACCCCCTCAACTCTGGCATCAGCCTAGTAAACCTCCTCTGCACCCCCTCCAAGGCCAAAATATCCTCGCGTAAGTACACATTCCGACTTCTGTCTGGGCGCACTGAGGGAAGATTTAGCATGGCCAATGCACCTCATTAGCTCGTCTTTCGGCCTGTGGGAGGAACCAGAGCACCCGGAGGAAACTCACACAGACAAAGGAAAAATGTGCAGGTTCCACTCAGACAGAGACCCAAGCTGGGAACGAAACCCAGGACTGTGGTGCTGTGAGGCAGCAATGCTAAACACTAAGTCACCCTGCCAATAATCAGGAGTAGCAATGTATAGTGTGTAGCCACCTCATGGACAGCTGAAGATCCTAATTTATGGTTTCCTGGTGCCCTGAATTCTTAGCTCCATCACAGGCCAAATTGCACCTGTTTAGTTAATCTGCATCTCTAAAGGAAGAGAACAGCAGACTAATCAATATAAAGTTACGCATTTGGACCTGAATGGTTTGGCCATTTTTTTTAGTATAGCCATCATGATAGCACCGGAAAACTATTCTTTAGTTTGAAACTTGCAATTCACACAATGAAAATAGGCTGTAATCATGTAACTACTGCTTGTACCACATTCATCTGGTGTAAGTAATAGAATGGACATTAGATACTTAGTGCCTCTATTGATTAAGAGAATAATAACATTGGTGTACAGCATACTAATGAGACTTAACTGTCTAAGTGAACAATGCACTGGCACACCACTGCATGTACAAAACACATCAACAGCTGGAGCTACAACAGCAATAAATTAGCTAGGCTGTGAACTGCACTTTAAACACAATCAATCCTAAAGTGTGACTTTAGAGAATTTAACTGCATTTATTAAAAATCTGTAATAAATAAAAATGATCAAGTTTCTGTTCTGGAGCAGAGTAATTTGCAGTTATTTGACTTTTTGCAGTTATTTTGTGAGGTGAAATAATAGTGGGACGAGTGCTAGAGAACACCTGAAATCTTCACTAAGCAGCCAGAATATTCCTGGCTTTATTTTCATTGATGACTGTAGGGATGAGTGTAGTTTCATTGATTAATATTTGCCTTCTGTGCATTGGTGTCAATGTGGTTGCCAAGGGAATGTTTGTTTTCCTCAGCGCATTATTTATTTTTTCCTCCAACAAAGGAAACAATGAACAAGCAACACTTAAACAGGAGTCTTTCTACAATGTCTGGTTATGGAATGAAAGGAGGTGGATGAAAAATCACCTATGCCAGTAAATTATGCATTTCACTTTACATCACTTTCACATCAAGAAATATTCAAAAGTTGTCACTACTCAGTGCAGGAACCATGTGAAAATACATCTTTGTGATTTAAAAAGAAATTACATCAGAAAATCAAACTGCAAATAGTGCAAATGTCTTCTGCTGCTTAACAACAGCTTGCATTTATAATAACATCTTGAAGTTAAAATATTCCAAGGTACTTCATAGAAAACACAAATGGATACTGAGCTAAAAAAGGATATAAGAGTGTCTGGAAACTTGTTTTTCAGCAGACATTTAAATGGAGGGGTGACGATTTGAACAGTGGCGGGATTTAGAGAGGTGGTTCCAAAGTTTGGAGCCTACCTGGATGAGACCTCAACCACTAATGAAGCTGACCGGTTTTCCAAAGGTTGGAGTATTATGAATGGGAACCTGGAAAGATCACTTTATGACTGGAGGAGTTTATATATTGGCAGTGTTGAGTCCATGCTTAGCAACAAATCATATCTATCAAATGTTCAGATGGACTATATATACACTTTGAAAAATCATTGCACATGTGCTGCTCAGGCTATGATTGGATTTGAGTGTTCAGACTGGAAAATAAGCAGTCTTAGAAGTCATTGATTATTTCTTTCAAGGCCAAATTTGAAATATGAAGGCAATGTTTCGGGTCATGTCAACGAGTCAAGCACGAACGGTTGAAATAATGTTTAGTTTAGTTTAAGTACTATTGTCACAAGTAGGCTTACATTAAAACTGCAATGGAGTGAATGTCAAAATACCCTAGTTGTCACACTCCGGCGCCTGCTCGGGTACACTGAGAGAGAATTTAGCATGGCCATCGCACCTAACCAGCAAATCTTCCGAGCTGCAGGAGGAAACCAAACACCCAGAGGAAACCCATGCACCACAGGGAGAACATGCAGACTCCACACAGACAGTGACCCATGCCAGGAGTTGAACCCAGGCACTGTGAGATGGCAGTGCTAAACGCTATACCACTCTGCTGCCCATGTTGAAACAACGGTTCACATTTGTCTTATTGTAGTCATGACATTATTTTTTTAAAAAAACCTTTTTCGAAACAATCTTTGATTAATGAAATAGTGATGAAAAAAGTTCTCCAAACCTGATTCTTTAATTGCAATCAGTAACAGGGATGTACTCAAATGAACTTAAAACTTTCACAGTGTGGCAGCTAATGCTCCATGCTGTTATGCACTGTATTACTAATTCTTCAGATTAGAGATGAAGAAAGCAGTGAATATTTAGGCATTATGGCAGTACTTTTCTGAGTGCCAGTGATGGACAATCAACATGAGAATTAATTCACTTCTTTTAGTATTCATTGTTTGATGAATCTAGTCCTGTTTTTCAGATAAAGGAATAATATTTTTGGTCCATTGATTGTCTACAGATGTTCTCTGGCACTACCGTCTCTATAATTATATCTACAACATATTGTTCAAACAGGTAGGTGAGAAATTTGGTTCTCCTTATTTCTTTGCAATAGGTGCTGTTTTAGTTCCAAAATGATGCCCACACTATGCAAGCAGACCACCAATATGACCATTTTGGGAAGTTAGCAGTGCAGAGGGAGGGAGGTATAGAGGATATAGGAATCGAGTCGCTTTGGGTGGAGTTGAGGAATAGGAAGGGAGATGTTACTATGTTGGGTGTGTACTACAGACCGCCCAACAGCCCGAGGGCTGTGGAAGAAGGGATAAGCAGGGACATTCTAGATAAGTGCAGGAAGAATAGGGTGGTGGTAGTGGGAGATTTTAATCTCCCCGGGGTAGATTGGAAGGTGCCGAGATCAGAGGGTGCTGACGGGGAGGAATTTGTACAGTGTGTAATGGAACGATCCCTGGAGCAGTATGTGGATAGCCCGACCAGAGAGGGGGCTATACTGGACTTGGTTCTGGGGAATGAGCCTGGGCAGGTGGTTGACGTTGAAGTAGGAGAGCATGTGGCTAACAGTGACCACAACTCTGTCTGGTTTAAGATATTAATGGATAAAGATGAAGCCTGTCCTAAGGGGAGGGTGTTAAACTGGGGGAGGGCTAGATACAACCGGATTAGGCAGGATCTTAAAGATACGGACTGGGGTAAGCTGTTTGATGGCAGGTCGACGCTGGGTATGTGGGAGTCTCTCAAGGGAAAACTAAAATCTTTGCAGGAAAGACATGTGCCGGTCAAGAGGAAGGATGGGAAGGGTAGGATTAGAGAGCCGTGGGTAACTAGGGATATTGAGGACCTGGTCAGGAGGAAGAGGGAGGCATACATTAGATCTAGGCATTTGAGGACAGAGATAGCGTTAGAAGAATACAGAGAATGTAGGAGAGAACTTAAAAGGGGCATCAGAAAGGCAAAAAGGGGCCACGAAATGGCTTTGGCGGGTAGGATTAAAGAAAATCCTAAGGCATTTTACTCCTATGTTAGAAACAAAAGGATGGTTAGAGGGAAGATTGGTCCTCTCAGGGACAGAGGAGGGGAACTATGCTTGGAGCCTGGGGGAATGGGGGAGATCTTGAATGAATACTTTGCGTCGGTATTCACGCAGGAGAGGGGCCTGATGTCTGGTGCTGTGCTTGAGGAGTTTGAGGATCCGTTGAGGGAAATAGTCATCACGAGGGAAGAGGTGTTGGGACTTTTAGACAGTATAAAGACGGATAAATCTCCGGGGCCTGATGGCATCTATCCCAGGCTGCTAAGGGAGGTGAGGGATGAAATTGCTGGGCCTCTGACGCAAATCTTTGTCTCTTCTTTGGACACAGGTGAGGTCCCAGAGGATTGGCAGATTGCAAATGTAGTACCGTTGTTTAAAAAGGGTCAGAGGGATAACCCAGGGAATTATAGGCCAGTGAGCTTGACTTCAGTTATAGGCAAGCTAATGGAGAGGATCCTCAAGGATAGGATGTATGAACATCTGGAGCGCTGCAATCTGATCAGGGATACGCAGCATGGCTTCGTTACAGGGAGGTCGTGCCTTACGAATCTAGTGGAATTTTTTGAAGAGGTGACAAAAACGGTTGACGAAGGACAAGCTGTTGATGTCGTCTATATGGATTTCAGTAAGGCGTTTGACAAGGTCCCTCATGGTAGGCTGATAGAAAAGGTGAAGGCTCATGGGATACAAGGCCAGGTATGTAGATGGGTGGAGAACTGGCTTGGGAGGAGGAGACAGCGGGTAGTAGTGGAAGGCTCCTTTTCCAATTGGAGGTCTGTCACCAGTGGGGTGCCGCAGGGCTCGGTACTAGGACCTCTTCTATTTGTGGTATATATTAATGACTTGGAAGAGGGGGTAGGTGGTGTGATCAGCAAATTTGCTGATGACACTAAGATGGTTGGATTGGCGGGTACTGAGGAGCAGTGCCTGGCAATGCAACAGGACATAGACAGGCTGGTAGATTGGGCAGATAGATGGCAAATGGAATTTAATCCGGAGAAATGCGAGGTGATGCACTTTGGCCGGAATAATGTGGAGGGGAGTTATACGATAAAAGGTAGAACTATCCGGAGTATAGATACGCAGAGAGACCTGGGGGTGCAAGTGCACAAGTCCCTGAAGGTGTCGGTGCAGGTGCAGAATGTGATGAGGAAAGCGTATGGTATGTTAGCCTTCATAGGAAGGGGTATAGAATATAAGAGTAGGAGTCTGATGTTGCAGTTGTATAGAACGTTGATTAGGCCTCACTTGGAGTACTGCGTCCAGTTCTGGTCACCGTACTACCGGAAGGATGTAGAGATCCTGGAGAGAGTGCAGAGGAGATTTACCAGGATGCTGCCTGGTATGGAAGGACTGTCTTAAGAGGAAAGATTGAACGAACTTGGGCTGTTTTCCCTTGAGAGACGTCGGCTGAGGGGGATCTAATAGAGGTTTATAAGATTATGAAGGGGATAGATAGAGTAAATGGTGGTAAGCTTTTTCCGCTATTAGAAATGGATAGAACGAGGGGTCACGGGCTTAGGGTGAGGGGGGCTAGGTATAAGACAAATATTAGAGGGCAGTTTTTCATGCAAAGGGTAGTGGGGGTGTGGAATGCACTGCCGAGTAAGGTGGTGGAAGCAGGCACGCTAGGGTTGTTTAAGAGTCACTTAGACAGCCACATGAGCGGGCTACATATAGGGGGATATAGCAGGCCTTCCTAAACATTGTAGGTTTGGGATTACGTTTTTGCCTCAGGGATGTTACAGTCTTTGCCTGTTTAAGAATGAATTTTTTTGTCTCCACAGGCATTTAAGTCCAGCAAGGGGCATGCATGCGGCAGGTTGTAGTGGGCTGCTCTTGGACGTTGCTTCGGGAGTTGCCTATTGCTTCATGTCGTTAGTGTGCTTAAACTGGACCATCTCGAGGGCAACATGACAGCTCAGAGACTATCTCTGTTGCTGTGCGGACACATGGATTTGGGCCTGTGTCTGTGGGAGTTTGCACGTTCTCCCCGTGGTTGCGTGGGTTTCCTCCGGGTACTCCGGTTTCCTCCCACATCCCAAAGATGTGCTTTTAGGCTGATTGATTGGGTACTAAATTGTCCCTAAATTGGACCTCCCTGATCCTCGCACATTAGGCATAGACTAAAATCATGAATAGGTCACTGAGACAGTGGGACGGTGGCGCGGGCTCGTTGGGCCGAAGGGCCTGTTTCCCGTGCTGTGTTGTTCTTTGTTCTTTGTTCTTTATCAGTCATACTGTTAGGAAGAGTCTGTGCTAGAGTCAGCAAATTATGACATCAGGCTACTTGTAGTGCTGATTTGACCTTGCCTCTTCAGCTAACACCATCTCTCTTTTCAGCTGAGTATATGTTTAACAGCAAGAAGGGTCCATCACCAGCACCAGTGAAAGGACCATTAATTACTATTGAGTTGGTTGCTGATTATTTTGTGCAGGCACTTTCTGAATTTGTGCATAGCCTGTGGAGTTGCTCAAAGTTGCAAGGAGTGGTACTACACATGTTGAAGGCCTTATTTGACTTTAAGGATTCTGGGCCGTCTACTTGCTCCCAGTCATGTGTGCAGCAGTAACTGTCACCCTGAGCCTCAAACATGAATAGGAATTGGGTCAGAGGCAGGATAGTAGAGAACAGTTTTTTTGCAGACAGACTGAAAAATGTAACTGTGCATAGTCATTGTTAGTCAGGTGTTGTTGCCTCAGTTGTATGCCAGATTGTCTCGCAAGGGCAAGGGAATTGTGCCAATTGGTGAGGTACAATGTGATTTGATGTTGTGTCTGCCTTAGGTTAATGGCTGGTAGTGTGAGTTTGAATTGGGAGATGTGAGTGAGGCTTACAGTCATGCTAAGAGACTGTGGGTGAGGTGAGGCTATGAATGTTATATGTGGGTTACGTTCAGTAGAAGATGTTGCTGTTGAGTAAAAGTGGGTGGTGAATTGAGCAGTTTCTGAAGCTACTGGTTCATTTGTAAGGGAATGACATGTAAGGATGCATTCACTGACCTTGAACACTTCTGTGAGGTCATTAAACTTCTTCCTATGATGCATCCAGATTCCAGGGCTTACATTAACAGCAGTGGTCTGTTTAGATTTGGCATGGAAGCGCATCTTCCAGATTCAATGGGAGGATCATCAAACAAATGTTGATGCCCTTCTTGAAACCAGCTTCGCAAGCATCCTGGCCAAACTCCCTTAAAATCAACTTTGATGACCAAAAAGCAGCTCCTCTGCCACGTCCTGTTTTTATCTTTCAACTCTCAAATGGTCAACATTCCAGGGGAGGAAAAAGTTGTGGCAATGATACTCTGCAGCACTTCTTGAAACGCAGAAGCATTGATATTAATAAATGGAAGAAGCTTGCTATCAATCATTCAAATGTCTTAATAATGAGGTAGATTGGAGACAGAGAAGGAAAGAAAAGAAGGTAAATCCTGTCCCATGTGCCAAAGATTCGGAGGTTGAGAATCAGCCTGTATAGTCATATGAAAACCAATGGCATAAAGATGAGTTCAATAAGTAGTCTCACAATACCAAGTTAAAGTCCAACAGGTTTATTTGGTAGCACAAGCTTTTGACACGCTGCTCCTTCATCAGGTGATGCCCCTTCATCACCAAATAAACCTGTTGGACTCTAACTTGGTGTTGTGAGACTACTTACTGTGCCTATCCCAGTCCAGTGCTGGCAACTCCACATCATAAAGATGAGTAAACTTCATCCTTGAATCAAGGAACGGTTAATGACAAATATGTTTGCAAAAGTTACTTAAAAAAGAAAATGTCTACCTCGTCCTTGTCTCCTTTATTTGTCCAGTTAATACTGTCAGCCTCATTCTTGGTCTTAGTCTAAATTCATTCATTTATTCAATTTGTGTTTTTAACTATGTTACAGCTAGATGCGAAAAGGCATTCAGCTTTCAAAGATAAAAGTCATCTGGCTATCTTCTTTCAACTTTTCAGGATGATCCTGAATTCATTCCAACTTTCTGGAAATCCAGCAAAAACAAGTTTTAATGATTTAGTTTTTCAAAAATCTTTTGCGATTTATTAAATGTTTGCTTAACTTCTCCAATCCAGTGGAAGGTAAATACAATATTTGACACCTTTTATAAACATAACCCCTCATCCCTGGTATAATTTTATTCTTTTTTTTCACCAGATATTTCCATGATTCCAATTAGAACTTGATAATGAGTGATTGGAACAGCATGCAGCAGTCCAACTGCAGTTTATTCTGTTCTAATGAAAGGTCACCAACCTCAAGTATAAACTCTGTCTACTTCTGGTTTTTATTTTTTACTTCCAGCATCCGCAGTACTTTGCTTTTGTATTTTTGCAGCTTATTCAAATGTCTTGTACAAATTCAACACGAATCCCCTGCTTTTGTTTTCAACACCAGTGTAGAAGTGGCAGAATCGATTAGTTAAATTGGATTCAGTTAAATAGAATTTTTTTTTATTTTGGGACTGTGAAATAAAATGAAAAGATGTAGATCAGAAAGTTCTATGTGATTGATAGCAAAATTATGGTGCTGGCGTGGATCAGTTGAGGAAATTTCTGGCAGAACAATTTAATCATTAATTTGGGAAAGTGAAGAGAGGTTTTCGCTGCTGAGAGGCTTATCTCGAGGAAATTAATAACTGTGCAATATGATTATTAGAAAATGATGACAAAGTTGGCTGATAAACTTAGATTATTGTTAAGGACAAGGAGCAGAGCAATAGAAAAATCCCTGTGTTGATGAAAATGTATCAGAGCTGTTGAAGAGGAATTGAGATACACATGAAGATAACATTGACGAAAGACTATGGCCAGAATTCTCCGGCCGTTCAGGCCCCACTGCCGCTGCCAGTGAGGATGGAGAATTCGGCACTCAGCCAAATCTCTGTTCACCGCAGCAGGATGGAAGAATCCTGGCTGCGAGCGAGGTCAGAAAATCTGGCTGTACAATTGTAATTTTTTTAAGAGTTTATCAAACTACTTGAGAGGCTAAGAAACATATTTTTGAAGTTATATAACATAAGGATGATTAACAGTGGACTACATGTCTTTAAATTCATACTGATGGCTACTAGATCATAATTTCAAGGCAATGAACAACTTAAGAGTTTCATTATAAGATGTCTAAATCAAGAGGCACAAAATGTACAAATACCTCTCTGGTAGACTGTCTTACACCAGTTTGAGTTTGCAGCCAGTGGATTATCACTGCAGCCTGAGGATTAACAACAGCTTCCATACTTTTGGAAAATGAAAAAAAGTGAGATAAATAAAATGATCATTCATTCAAAGGATTAGCAGCAACATTTTTTTCTTAGAAACAGGCAAATGATAACACATTTCCAAAGTGAAGCAAAGGAAAACAGAGATTAAAAGAGGCTGAAAATCTGGTAAAGGGTGGTTTCAGAGGTACAATCCTGAGAGGAATGACAGGGGTTGCATCAGAACCAAAAGAATTATTGACTAAAGAATAATATTTGACTGTGAGTACAGTGATGAAACCCAATGAAGCAATAGAGGAAATTTTTGGGAGTCAAATTTAGCAAGGGACTAATGGAACAATAATTTGGAAACTGCAACTAATGTTTCTCTTTTTGAATTATTTACATTGTTATGATCCTTTCCAGACCCCAAGTTGCGATATCCAGTTGGAGGACAATAGCATTTAGCTTGAAGTAGTCAAAGTTTGAGTTTTAAAACACCAAAGTCAAGATAAGGGTCGTATGGTGGCAGTGGTTAGCACTGCTGCCTCACAGGACCCATACAACACTCCTTATACACCTATGACTGCGTGGCCAAATTCCCTTCTAATTCGATTTTCAAGTTTGCTGAAGATGAGACAGGCTACAGGAATGAGATAGAAAACCTGGTGAACTGGTGCGACAACAATAATCTCTCCCTCAATGTCAATGAAGTGAAGGAGATTGTCATCGACTTCAGGAAGAATAACGTAGAACATACCCTGTCTACTTCAGTGACGAAGTAGAAAGGGTCGAGAACTTCAAGTTTTTAGGTGTCCAGATCACCAACAACCTGTCCCAATCCCTCCACACCAACACTATAGTTAAGAAAGCCCACTGACGTCTACTTTCTCAGAAGACGAAGGAAATTTGGCATGTCAGCTATGATTCCTACCAACTATTACAGATGCACCGTAGAAAGCATTCTTTCTGGTTGTATTACAGTTTGGTACGGCTCCAGCTCTGCCGAAGATCACAAGATAATACAAACGTAAATGTAGCCCAAACCAGCCTTTCATCCATTGACTCAATCTACACTTCTCGCTGCCTTGGCAAAGCAGCAAACGTAATTAAGGACCCCATAGACCCTGGACGTTCTCTCTTCCGTCAGGAAAAAGATACAAAAGTCTGAGGTCACGCACCAACTGACTCAAGAACAGCTGTCATCAGACTTTTGAATGGACCTACCTAGCACTAAGCTGATCTTTCTCTCCACTCTGGCTATGACTGTAACACTACATTCTGCATTCTCTCATTTCCTTCTCTATGAACGGTATGCTTTGTCTGTATAGCGCACGAGAAACAATACTTTTCACTGTATGCTAATATATGTGACAATGATAAATCAAATCAAATCAAATCAGGGACCTGGCTTGGTCCACTGTCAGTGCAGAATCTGTGCATTCTCTCTGTATCTTTATGGGTTTCCTCTGCACACTCTGGCTTCCTCCCACAGTCTGAAAGCCGTGATTTGATGCATTGGCCATACTAAATTCTTAATTGCAGTGTTAATGTAAGCCGACTTGTGACACTTACAAAATAAACTTCAAAAGGGCCACAGGATTCCATGAGTTTGAAAAATAAATGTGACCAGACAAGGTCAAAAAGATAGAACAATTTACAATACTTACCTTATAATCTAGCATCCGATGTAAGAATGATGTACGCGTGAATTAGTAGACTGTGGTCAGACATACCACACTCTACAATAAATGACAGATGCAACCAAAGCAGATTCCATGGATTTCTCTGCAGTCCGCCCAGATGTTATTCACACTGACGTAACCATTCTCACTGAAACTCAATATTTCACTTGAGCGTTTGCAATCTTCACCTTCAAAGATCTTACCTTGAAATTCCCTTCAAAAATCACTCCAATGTTGACAACTGCAAAGACAGTCCAACTTGCAGGGTTTCAATTTCAGTTTCAGAGTTTACACTCTCAGGATTTCTGAATCAAGCATCAACTTACAAGTACAGTTTCAGATCTTCGGCCATAAGTAATACCACAACTCCAAAAGGGGTGCCTTTGCCCCAACAACCCTATTCAGTTAAAGTCTGCTCCCACAACGCTTTCTTCAGCATGAAATCTGTTTCTCTACTCCTTTCTTAACTAGAAACTTTCTTTGTTCCGAACATGGAACTACCTTTTGGGACCTTGCCCTGTCCTTTGCCATTGTCCCCTGTTTTAAAACAGTTCTTTTCTGATTAAAACCAACTGTTATCTGGGTCAAACTGACTGCTCACTGATCCTTGAACTGATCTGATGACCTATCAAAACACTACAAGAGAGTCCCACACTTGTTACTAGGCAAGAACAAATGTAACAAGTAGTTGGCTATCCTGCACCTTAAACGTTACAATTTCCACAGACAGCTTACATACATAATGACACGGAATGACTGGATTTCACAACAATTTTTAGTAATTCTAATCGTTACTTACAATTATGAGCGGAGATAAAACCGGCACAATTGACCAAAGAACTGCAGTGCCAGATTAATGTTTTACATTCAATTCACCAAGGTTCAACCATGAAATTAGATATGAATTAGATACTAGAATTTAGTCACACTGTCTTTTTGATAACATCAGCAATGAATTTAGTAAAAAGAGGAGTATCAGCGTGACACTATGGCCCATGGGATTTCCACTCTCCATGAGCTTTTGCTGGGCTTCTGAATTCCTTGTCTCACCCTACCTACCATCCTCACTCAGGCTGAGTGAGACAGGAGCAGTGAAGCACAGCCTGGCATCATTGGTGTGGAGTAACTGTGACACAGAGAGGTTAAGTCACTCCCCATTTTTACAGCAGTAGCCAGTTCAAAGGGGTTGTTTAAAGAGATAATTTAAAGGGAGTGGGTAAGTTTCAAATGGCTTAGGCAATCGGGGGAGACAAAGTGAGCAGGGGTATGGTGAGATCAGGAGGAGAAATTGGTGAGATGGGGAAAACCAGGAGATGGGGGATGGAGAGACCGGGGGAAACTGGATGGCCAGGAGTGAAGGGGAGTACGGACTGAAGACAAGGCTGGGAGTGGGGAGTCTGGAAAGGAGGGTGACCGGGAAGGGGGTGGGGGTGGGGGGGGGGTGGGACGGTGTGGGTGGATCAGATCGGAAGGGGAGGACGGGGTAGACCGGATGGGAGGGGGCAGGATGAGGCAGACCAGATGGGGGTTATCATAGCAACAGAGTTGGAAGTGTCATGATGAGGAAGGGGAGCATTGTCTTGGCCTGGATTAGGTGGAGGGAGAGGCTCCCTAGACCAGAGGGCAGTGGGATGTGGGAAAAGGTATCCTTGGCCAGAAGAACAGTATCCTCAACTGGAGTAGAGGGGAAGGGGGGAATGTGAAACGGACTGGAGGGGAGGGGCATGGTGTTCCAGAGTGGAGTAAGGAGATATCCTGGATTGGAAGGGGGAAGGGGTACAGGTGTTCTGACAATGACGTGGCGTCGCCTTGATTTCCCTCTCCTTTGACTCCTTACATAGGTTCCCTTCCTCTGCCATTTTAGCTTTAAATCTTCCCCAACCACTTTAGCAAAAACTCCCCCTAGAACATCAGTCCCAGACCTGACCAGGTGTAACCTGTCCAGTTTATACACGTTTTACCTCTGCCAGAACCTGTCTCAATATCCCAGGAATCTGGAACCCTGTCCCTCACACCATGTCTTCAGCCCTCATATTCATCCCATATACCCTGCTGTTCCTACTCTGACTAGTATGTGGCACTGGTAGTAATCCTGAGATCAGTACCTTGGGAGTCCCTATATTCTGCTCTTAGTATCTCATCCCATTTTTACTGTGTCATTTGTACCAATGTGAACCAGTACCACTGTCGGGTCACCCTCTCCCTTCAGAATGTCCTGTAACATGTCCACGACACCTTTGACCCTTGCACACTTGACCTGTAACTATTGCACTCCCACACCTTTTACTCCTCCCCTGTGAAGCAGAGCAAACCATGGTGCTGTTGCTGCTCTGCCCTGAGAGCCATCTTCTCAACAGTATCCCAAGCAAGATATTTGTTTTGCAGGAGAATAGCTGCAGGAGATTCCTGCACACCCTGCCCGTTCCTGTTGCCCAACTAGTGGTCACCCATTCCCTTCCTATCTGTGGAGTCGGAGATTGTGATGTGGCCCCCCTCTCTATATATGCTATCAACAATACTCTCTGCCTTGTCGATGCTTCACAGTGTCCCTGGCAACTGCTTCAAATTCAAAACCTTGACTTCCAGGAGCTGCTCCTGGAGACACTTCCTACACACATGCTGGCCCCTGGCATTGGAAGCGCTTCCATCTTCTCACATGGAGAATGAGGAGCAAACTGTGGCTTTGAGCTCTCCTGATATGACAAACCACTTTAAATTAAACCCTTTGGGAAGATGCCTAAAATCAAATAATATCACTTACTGTCGAACTTGGTCCTCATTAGTACAGACAATAGCCTTTACAGAATACAAACCTTACAAACTATAAGCAATAAAAGTATTAAAAGCAAGTATTTAATTGACCTTACCCCCGACTCTCCCTTCTAGCCTCTACTGCTGTAGGAGGGCACAACCACTCTCTAATCTAAAAAGTTAGAAAGCAAAGAAAAAAATCAAATTGCACCTCATTCCACTCTGCAACCAAATCCCACTCTGCTCCAAATTCCCAATACCCACACTCACTTTGGCTGTATCTCACTCAGGATGTGCTCTCTCCCACCGCTTGTGCACATTGTTCACTGATTTTCACTAAATGAAGTTAGCAATTTAACTGCTTTTGAAGGATGGTTCCTGACACAGCACAATTATCCAGAGGAAGTTAGTTCTTCCAGGCAATTGCCTGGTGAACCCTTACATTATTCAATTCCAACAGGGTATCCCCAGTGTATCATTGGACTAAAGTTTATTTATTTATTTATTAGTCACAAGTAAAGCTTACATTAACACTGCAATGAAGTTACTGTGAAATTCCCTGAGTCACCATAGGTGCCTGATCAGGTCAATGCACCTAACCAGCATGTCTTTCAGAATGTGGGAGGAAACCAGAGCAAACCCACATAGACACGGGGAGAACATGCAAACTCCACACAGACAGTGACCTAAGCCGGGAATCAAAGCTGGGTCACTGGCACTGTGAAGCAGCAGTGCTACTCCCCAAATGCAATGATAGGGAACCAGGAAGCTATGGCCTATTTATTGTAGTTTGCTATCAATGGACCTCAATATGATATCAGTGTAGTTATGTTTGATTTGATTTATTATCACGTGCCTTAGTATACAGTGAAAAGTATTGTCTTTTTGCGTGCTATACAGACAAAGTATACCGTTCATAGAGAAGAAAAGGAAAGAGTGCAGAATGTAGTGTTACAGTCATAGGTAGCTGTAGAGAAAGATCAACTTATTGTGAGGTAGGTCCATTCAAAAGTCAGGGAAGAAGTTGTTCCTGAGCTGATTGGTAAGTGGCCTCAGACTTTTATATCTTTTCCTGAATGGAAGAAGGTGCATAAGATCATTTGAAAGGGCAGTTAGGAGTCACACTCATTGATGTGTAAATCTGGAGATCGGGTAAGGACAGCACATTTCCTTCCCTAAAGGACATTAATGAATCAGATGGATTTTTATGACATTTGATGTCCAGGACGCGTGGGCTCCTTAATTATGCTGGCTGCTTTTCCAAGATGTTTTTACAAGATAGAAAAATGTATCAAAAGTCTTTGAAGTTCAGTTGCCTACGTCAACCCCTGGAACATCACATTATTATGATTTTATAACTGAGTTGCAAGATACACAAACTGGAAAGCAGGTTTGATATATCATAAATGCGAGCATTCGTGTCAAACTATGCCTTTGTTTAATAAAAAGAAGAGAAAACTAAGGAAATAATGGGTGATCTCCAGCAAATGCCTGATGTCATCAGTGAACACTGCAGGATTCTGGCCTGTTGCCATTCCTGTTAAAGATCTAATCTTGGTTTTGAATTTGGGTATGTAAGCCATTGGCTGAGCTGCCCCATTAATTGTGAATGATACCATGGGACCTATGTTATCTCCTCAGACAAACAGCTAAATCCTGGATTTAATTTCGCACTCAAACAATGCTTTCTCTGCTTACACAAAATATGCTGTCACAATCCCAGAGTATTAATATTGAGAATGAACTCTCTGGTCTAAATAATAATCCAACTGCATGTGTTGGCAACAATGATGGTGATGGCTTTATAACCGATGCTTTGCAGTCATATTTATTGAAGTGACGTCATTTTCAAGTTTATGTGAATATGAAACACGGTGGGAGTGATTCTTCCAAAGAAGTTTTAAGTGCTGAATTCATGGGAAAACTGGTGTAAATCACAATTTTTTTTTATCAGTGGGAGTTCAGACTCTAATGTCCCACTCACTGTGCACTGCAGAGGTCACAATCGTGCATATCATTAAAACCTTGGGGAGGGCGGGGCCTATTCACACCAAAATCTGACAGTTCCAGAACTCTGCGCATGTGCAGTGCCCTGAACAGTCAGTCTGTAGTTTGCTAGCCAACTCAATTGCTGGCCAGCCTGGGACCCCTGCAGTGCTGCCCCTCCCAATACCCTCCCCCAGGCAGATCGTGGTCCCCACAAGCGTTCCCAGGCCAGCCCCAAGCCTCCCCTACCAGGATCACGCCAATCTCCAGCAACCTACCCTCTCCCCTGGCAATAATGATCTCTCCCACCGCAGCAGATCCTGAACCAATGTGAGGCAGACGCCCCCAGGAGGCAGACCCCCACCCTGGCTGACCCCGTCTTGCTGCCTGAACCACCTGGGGGGCCCCAATTGCCTCTGTAAGAGGGGAGCTACTGCAAACCCTGCCAGAGGGAATTTATACTGATGGGGTAGGAGATACTATCAGGCTTGGAGAATTCAGTTCCGGGCCCCATAATCACATTAAAATTCATATAAGATTAAAATCACTTACCCGCTGTTTCCCAACTGTTTCCAGTGTGGTCTCAACTGTGCCAGATATCTGTCACTGGGAGATAGGTTTGCATCAGGAGCTCATGCGCAAAATCCTGCAAATTGGCGCATGCACAACTCTCCCAGCCCGATCCACCAAAATATTAGCAGGTGGGGATGGAAGAATCACAGCTAAAGATTTCCTTATTTAAAGAGGTTATTTTTGAACTTACAAGTTTACATTAACACTGCAATGAAGTTACTGTGAAAATGCCCTAGTCATCGCACTCTGATGCCTGTGCAGGTACGCTGAGGGAGAATTCCCAATGCACCTAACCGGGACGTCTTTCGGAATGTGGGAGGAAACCGGCACACCTGGAGGAAACCCATGCAGACACAGGGAGAACAAGCAGACTCTGCACGGATAGTGACCCAAGGCAGGAATTGAACCTGGGTCCCTGGCGCTATGAGGCAGCAGTGTTAACTACTGTGCCAACATGTCGCTCTAGATGGACACAGGTGGATGAATGGATAGCTCTGCAGGGTTGGAGTTCTGGCTAATATACTTTTTGATTGGAGTTTTATACTGAATACTGGAGCACACAACTTTCTTGCACTCATATTCCAGTCAGTTTTCACAAATTTTGCCCTTCCATGCATGCCATACAAACATTCACACTTCCCTGCTGCTTCTCCTTGCAAAAGAAAACAGTGCACAACCAGGAAACAGGCTGAGACCTGGGGCTGAGGGTATCCCTCCAGTGACTGGCCCCTTGTTGGTCCATGACAACATATGTGCCCACCAGTTTCACTGGGTAGGAGGTCTTATTCCAGGAAGCTGCAGATATTGGCAACAACCCGCCAAGAAAGCATAAGCCTCCTGGTGCTAATCCTTGTTAAGGGAGCTGACCTTCTGCCTGTCGACCTTTTAGGGGTCAATTGGGTGTCTCACCACCTTCTGACTTTTCTCTGCAACTATCCCTTCTTCCCCTTAGAACAACATAAAGATAAAAAAACTTTAGTTGTCACAAATACGACTTACATTAACGCTGCAATAAAATTACTGTGAAATTCCCCTCGTCGCTGCACTCCGGCACCTGTTTGAGTCAATGCATGTAACCAGCACGTCTTTCAGACTTTGGGAGGAAACCCACGCAGACATGGGGAGAATATGCAAACTCCACAAAGACAGTGACCCAAGCCGGGAATCGAACCTGGATTTCTGGCACGGTGTGGCAGCAGTGCCACCGCGCCACCCTATGAGGAGAAGGTTGCTGGTGCTGCTGCTGGAGCTGTTTCTTCTCCTCCCGCTTTTCATCAGAGGTGCAAGATAGCATAAACTGCCTTATGCCATGAGGAAAGCTGGCGAGAGGAAAGCACAACTGGAGGTGACTGAAGTGTAAGACAGGTGAAGTGACGTCCAAGAAATTGACAATCACCTGTCAAGCACTCTCTGAGAAGGAGCAGTTGCTCTCACCTGGCCATGGCTGCAGCTCTTCCATCTCACTGATTAAAGGCTTCCCAGTCTTTTAGTTTCACTGAAGATGTTCCCCACACTGCGCACTCACTTTGACGATGCTGTTGAGTTGTTGACAGGCTGAGAAACAGGTATGTTAACTGCTGAAGCCAGGATGCTTGGTTAAAAAAAGTGTTAAGTACTCACTATAATATTTAAATGTTTTAATCTAAGCTGCACAGAGATTTCCCATATGCCTTCAAAACCTAAAAGCGGGTGAGATGCTGTTGAAATCAGTTTAAGGGATCTAACTCCTTGCAAAATGCTCAACTTTCTATTTCCCTTTATTTGGGAAAATTCCAGCTTGTATATCAAGAAAATACCCTATTAATTTGAAAGCAGTGGTTAGCAAGATCACAAGATCCCACGGCTAACCATCTCCAGATCATAGTTCTCTCTCATAGCTCTGAGCATTCTTCCCGTTCAGAAGTTGAATTTCAGTCTGCTAACACACTTGTCCATTGGTGCGAAGTGGTTCTCATTCACATCCCTCTGAAAATGACCATATGACTCAGGAGTCAGGTTGAATCAGCAATTCAACTCATGAAACTACTGAAGCAGAATCTGTGAGACCAACTCTCAGAGATAGCCACCCTTGACTTCACACAACCTTTAAACGTCTTTTGCCTGTGTGCAGAGTTAAGCTGTGAGTGTAACGCAGGTGCCAATCTCAGATCGTTTAATGCGACGCACAGTAAATTTTACAACCCTTTATGTTAATTGTAGGAGATATTGGTGAATTTTGAGATTGTCTGACTTCACAGAAGTTTACAGACTCTGCATAATTTGTGCAGCCCATTAAAAAAAACCTCACATGTCAGCTGTGGCTCAGTGGTAGCACTTTCATCTCTGAGTCAGAAGTGTGAGTGCTCCAGACCCACTCCAGAGATTTGAACGAATAATCTAGGCTGACACTGTGCAGCACTGAGGGAGTGGCACTGTCAAAAGATCTTGTCTTTTGCAGGAACTGTTAAATGAAGGTCCCTTCTGCCTTTTCAGAGGCGCATTATAAAATCCCATTTCGCTGTTGTGAATAAGAGCCGGAGGGACAAGGGTGAGTTTGGGGAAGAGGCGGGGTGGGGGGGGAGGTCGGGACTGAGTGTGTTGGGGGGCGCAGGGGGTCGTGGGAATGGGGGGGAGATTTTTCCAATACTTAGTCAATGTTTATCCTAAATCAACATAATTAAGAAACAAATTATCTGGTTGTTATCTCATTGCTGTTTGTGGGACCTTGGTATGCACATATGCGCTGTCATGTTCCCCACATTGCAGCAGTGACAACACTTGAAAAAATTACTTAACTAGCTGTAAAGTGCTTTGGAATGCCCCGAGGCTGTGAAAGGATCAATAAAATGCAAGGCTTTCTTTAGCTAAGTTGAACATTTACTGCGCTCAGTGAGGTGAACTACTGTGAATGGTGGAGCAAAGCAGGAGAATGCAAAAGGTGTGGAGCTGAGGGAATGACAATTGTAGGGCACAGCTTTGTAGTGCCGGAGGTTACAGAGATGATAAGGGGTGTGACCACGAGAGGGATTTGAACACAAAGCTGAAGATTTTAAACCTAAGGCACTGATGCAATATCCCTCAAGCTCATAAACAATTAACTGTCACATTTATTTTTTAGTATTCCTTTAAATATTAATTCGAACTTAGTGCAAGATACAATATAAAGTCACAACCTATTAGTGATCACTGATCTAGTTTGGAAACTGTTTTTTCCTCCAAATTCATGGTTATTTAAATTTAGACTGAGCAATTTTTCTTCTGCACACTGATGATTTGTATTTCTAAACATACCAAAATTGTGCCATTTGGATCAGTAATGTTTCAGTAAATGAGATATTAGGTTGTCCAGTTGAATGGTTATTCTCTGGAATTTAAAAGAATGAGAGATGATCTCATTGTTACCCATAAAATTCTTCGAGGTCTTGACATGGTAGATGCTGAGAGACTGTTACCCCTGATTTAGAGAGTGAAGAATTTGGGGTCAAAGGTTCAGGGTAAGAAGTCAACCATGTTAGAATGAAATTAAGAGAAACTTCTTCACTTTGACTGTCGTGAATGTTAATTATTCCCCTTCCCAAAAGGCTGTAAATGCTCAGGCATTGAATACATTCAAGCCTGAGATTGATAGAATTTAGAACATTAAGGGAACCAGGCAATATGGGGATAGGGTGGCAAATTAAGTTGACGTAATAATTAAAGCATGTTAATTGAGTGATGGAGCAGTCCTGAAGGATCAAGTGACCTAGATTTGCCCTTAATCCTTATAGTCTCATGTTACAGAGTTGAAGCAGAATAATTTTCTTCCTTGCATATTAGAACCATAGAACCATATAATCCCTACAGTGCAGAAGGAGGCCATTCTGCCCTTTGAGTCTGCACCAACTCTTCAAAACAGCACTTTATTTAGGGTCATCTCCTCTACCCTTTCCCCACAGCCTTACATACTTACCAGGGCTAATCCACCTAACCTGCACATCTTTGGATACTGAGGGGCAATTTAGCATAGCCAAATGTTCCTGAAGGGAAGGTGGAAACAAAATAATGTGTGGCATTACCAATGTGTGAATTACTTCAATTGGATCCTGAGCCATGAGCCAACTTGGAATTAAAATTAAATCATAGAATCCCTATAGTGTGGAAGGAGGCCACTTAGACCATCAAGCCTGCACTGATCACAATCCCACCCAGACCCTAAGCCCATAACCTAACATATTTACTCTGCTAATCCTCCTGACACCGAGGGCACAATTTTACAGTGCCATTCTAACCACTGTGCCACCTTGCCTATGCATTGTAAACTATGGGATTAATGAGGAGGAATGTGGACAGTAATAAGGAAGAATAATAGAAAGTCACTGCTGCAGAAATACTTCTACATAAATGTGAAATTATTTACAATGTGTATTGATAACAATTTGACCCCAGAGTCACCCAAGATTTTGTAAAACTTACACTGATAGATAACAATTTGAGCTTTGCAGCATGTGCAATATAACACCAGATCACAGTGATGCAACATTGCAAATGTGACCAGGAAATTCATGCGCTTATTAGCAACTTTTAATATTTATGAAAAAGCATTGTTCCCAACTATTCACTTAGCTAAAAAAGCATTGAAATCGTTTTTGCTACATTAAGTAGAGCTCAGCACAAGTTTCGAAGGAAAAATGCATTGCTCTTTCTTTATAGCTGAACTCAGCATTATAACTGCAGCCAGTATTGATCTCAGACCAATGTCTGAACATAATATTTGGCAACTTATTGCAAATGTATAAGTTATTATTGGTTGAAAATCATTATGTAAGTGGACTTTCTGTGCCTGAGATTAACATATATCAGTTCACACCATAATTTTATTCACCATTTTTTTTTTGTTTTTATTCCAATTCAATCAAATCAAGTCCAATTCAGAGTCTCAACAAGTTGAGACATTCCCGATCCAAGCTGACAAGACAGGGCTTCACCTCCTATCTTGGGCTTGATCTACATGATCCAAGCTGATTGGATTAGGCATTGCACCGCCTCCAAGGCTTGATCTCATTTGCATCTTAGCCAAAAGGCCAAGATGCCGCTTTTAAAAATTGCTTCAAATGAAGCTACAGTGTAGCCTAATGCCTTCAACCAAGCACAGCATGTCGATACTACATTTGATCTTAGCCAAAAGGCCGAGAGTCAACAAGATGAATATGAAGTGTGCCTAACATTTTAAGCTGAATTTGAATAATTTCAATAAGTTGAAGCATATGAATGAATAGATTCACCTCGCAATGAATAGATTCACCTCACAGGGTGGCAAGTTGGCACAGTGATTGGCACTGTGCCTCACAGTGCCAGAGACCTGCGTTCAATTCTGGCTTTGGGTGACTGTGTGGAGTTTGCGCGTTCTCCCCGTGTCTGCGTTGGTTTCCTCCCACAGTACAGGTTCGGTTGATTGGCCATGGTAAATTGGCCCTTTGGCCAGAACTCTCCCGCCTTGCCGGTCACAGGCAAGGGTCCGACAATGGAAATCTCCATTGAACTTGGGTGGGAATTTCCAGTCTCGCCCGAGCAAGGCTGTAAAATTGTGCCCTTGGTGTCAGGAGGGTTAGCAGAGTAAATATGTTAGGTTATGGGCTTAGGGTCTGGGTGGGATTGTGATCAGTGCAGGCTTGATGGTCTGAGTGGCCTCCTTCCGCACTATAGGGGTTCTATGATTTAACTTTAATTCCAAGTTGGCTCATGGCTCAGGATCCAATTGAAGTAATTCACACATTGGTAATGTCACTCACATTATTTTGTTTCCACCTTCCCTTCAGCAACATTTGGACTCAAAACGAAAAAAAATCAATTCTGTGGAGGAGATTGATGAATGTTTGTAAGACCTTCAGGTGCTTACCATCTCCGACAAATAAATGTTTTTTAATGACCCCAAGAGGTTAGCTTCCGAATTAACTCTGGACTTATATTTTGACTATTTACACTGAATCATTTGTGTGAGCTTTTTAAGTAACTGTGTCCCTTCGTGGTAACAATTCTGAATTGCACAAAGGCTAGTTGGTACAGCACAGCAGAAGAGATGATTGTCACATCCCACTCCTGGACCTATTCTAAGCTGATACTTTAGTGCAGTACAGAGGGAAGATTGTACTGTTAGAGGTGCTGTCTTTTAGACAAAACATTAAACCAATGTCTGATCTGCCCTCTTACCCTCTCAAGTAGACAGAAAAGATCCCCTGGTACTATTTCAAGCCAAGGAGAGGAGTTATCCTGGTGCATTGGCTAGTGTTTACTGCTTGACTAATATTGTCAAAAGTAGACTATCTGCTCATTTATTATTTACCTTTTATTATTGTTTGTTAAATATTTATTATTCATTGCTACTTGTGAGACTTGTTCCACATTGGCTGCTGCATTCCCTTAAATCTCAGCAATGAATGCACTTTCAAAGATATTTTCTTGGTGTGAAGCAGGATATTTGAGCGATCCCATGGATGTGAAAGGTGCTATATGTGGAGCAAGTTCTTTTTTTACAAGGATCAGCATCTACTGTGAAAGGTATGAATACGATTCTTCCATGCGATGGTTTTTTTGACAAGTTGTGAGGAAATCATGGAAATCATTGAAAATCTACAGTGAAGAAGGAGGCCATTCGGCCTATTGAGCCTGCACCAACAACAAAACTATCCAGGCCTTATTCCCGTAACCCCACATATTAAAATAGAATCGTAGAATCCCTACAGTACATTTGGTCCATCATGTTTGTACTGACCAGAATCACACCCAGGGTCTATTCACACATTTACCCTGCTAATCCCCCTAACACTGTGGTCAATTTAGCATGGCCAATCTACCTCATTCACACATCTTTGGACTGTGGGAAGCACCCGAGGGACATCCACTTAGGCACAGGGAGAATATGCAAAGTTCACTCAGACAATGACCAAGGCTGAAATTGAATCCAGGTCCCTGGCACTGTGATGCAGCAGTGCGAACCACTGCGCCATTGTACCACCTGCAAATTAACCCCACTATTCCCTCTAACATATGCATTCCGGGATATTAAGGGGCAATTTAGCATGGCTAATCCAGCTAACCTACACATCTTTGGGCTGTGGGAAGAAACGGGAGCACCCAGGAGAAATCCATTGGAGACACAGGGAGAGCAGCAAGCTCCACACTAACAGTGACCCAAACCAGGAATCGAACCCAGGTCTCTGGAGCTGTGAGGCAGAAGTGCTAACCATTGTGCCACCTTGCTACCCTGGTACCTTAAGTTACCCTTAAATGCACTCCACAATACATTAACTCTAAGACATCTCAGCAGCGTGTGTCTCCTACAATTATATCCTCTCCTTTGCTCAAAAGTTTGTTTTGTATGAGCTTTCAAAATATAAACCAGACAGCTAATCATTCCCATTTTAATGTAGGGCAGAAGAGAAGCACACATAATATAGCAGCCTGAGGCATGGATCATTTTATCTCCAAGACCTGTTTCACATGTTTGAAACTAGCCTTTGATCACTCAATGAGAGTCCTGGTGTTGCTGGTGTGCTGACTGGGAGTTAGAGGGGCTAAAGACCTGAGCAAACTGCCCCTTGGAGAAGATGTTTGGAGAAGTGTTGCTCCTGAATCAAATGGACTCGGGGGCAGTGTAAGGAGGGGCAGGCAGATTATTTCATTTTGGGATCTGGAGGAGACCCCCCTTCATCCCCACAAATAAGCCTTAAAAAATGGTAGAATGATACACCAATATTTACGGATGGATTGGGTACCCAGTAGTCTGCCAAATGCCTTCCCCATGATCTGAATTAGAATAGACTCCACACGGTGCAGAGGAAGGCCATTTGGCCCATCAAGCCTGCACTGACAACAATCCTACCCAGGGCCCTCTCACAGTAACCCATATATTTACCCTGTTAATTCTCCCTGAAACTAAGGGGCCATTTGGCATGGCCAATCAACCTCACCCTACACATTCATGGAGTGTGGGAGGAAACTGGAACACTGGAAGGAAATCCATGCAGATATGGGGAGAACATGCAAGCTCCACACAGACAGTCACCCAAGATTGAAATTGACCTCGGGTCCCTGGCACTGTGAGGCAGCACTGCTAACCACTGTGCCACCGTGCTGTGTGTACTTAAAATTGCACCTGGCATAAATGTATCAGAGTTATGCCCAGTCTGCACTTTAACCTTCTCATCAGCACCATTCCCTTGAAGCACTCAGGGCTAAAATAGAGACAAACCGATGTGTAATCAAATAATGCTGTCCAGAATCTAAATTGGACAATAAAAATGGGGAAAAGAGATGCTATTTTAGCATGTTGCTTCTCTCTCTGGCAAGCCTTCCTCTACTGTACTCTTTGAGATCAAGGATGGGGAGAGGGCGGGAAAGTGGAACTGAGCCACAACAGATCAGCCATGATCTTATTGAATGGCGGGGCAGGCTCGAAGGGCTAGATGGCCTACTCCTGCTCCTATTTCTTATGTTCTTATGTTCTTATGTTCTTATGTAAGTGCTGGCAAATCAAATAATTCACTTTGTTCACCTATGAATAACATACGGCACCCCTAATGTCGACACAAAGTTTGTTCTGAGTTTAACTGCTCATTTAACAATTACGCTGTGACAGACTTAAGAAATCAAGCTTTAACTTTCCTTCAGTGTCTGATAGCTTAGTTCATAGATTGCTGTTTGCTTCTTTGATTATTGTGTTTTCCTTTAAGCTGAAGCCTAGTGTGAGAGCCAATTGCTCTATAACATTGAGTTTATAATTCTGCAATAATTAAACTGAGCAAAGGGGATGAGTCAAAACTCAATGTGGAAGTACGAGTTGTTTGGTGAATGTTTATCTGCTCCCAGTTGGGGATCTAGTTGAAGGGAAAATAACTCCTTTGGTAAGCATTCATACCGAGGTCTGCCTACAGTCAAAAAACATTAAATTTAATTGCTGAGGTTATCCACAACAAACGTCAAGGGTCAGGGAGGTCTAACAGAATTAGAAGAAAAAGCTATGATAAATATATTACCATCGTAGGGATGGATCCTTACAAATATTATCAGAAAGGCAGCACTCTTCAAAATATCGAGTATTTAGTTACTGACTTTTTGCATTATGAAATAATGGTGGCATGGTGGCACAGTGGTTATCACTTCTGCCTCACAGTGCTAGGGATCCGGGTTCAATTCTGGCCTTGGATAACTGCCTATGCAGTGTTTGCATGTTCTCCCCGTGTTTTCTCTGGCTGCTCTGGTTTCCTCCCACAGTCTGAAGATGTGTGGGTTAGGTAGATTGGTCTTGCTAAACTGCCCCTTGGTGTCTCATATTGTGTAGGTTAGGTGGATTAAGGATTGTGGGGAGGGAGGTAGTGGGGATGTGTGTGGGCCTGGGGGGCATGTAGGCCTGAATAAGATGCTGAATCGGTGCAGACTAGATGGGCCGAATGACCTCCTTTTGCACCGTAGTGATTCTATAATTCTATGATTATGGAAGATAGAGCATCGGGAAAATATAATTTCAAAGTGACTTTTCAAATTTTTTTTTAAATTCTAGGCCACAGATGTCTTCAAGTTCACTGTTGATGCTGTTTCACTAATAGGCATCAAGAGATGCTCTTCAAGCAGATTGAGCCCCAGGATGTGCGAGTTTATTTCCTTCCAGAAATGGAAGGTTTTGGTTGAACATAATACAACACCTGGGATCCAGAATACAGATTGATGCAATTCAACTGATCAAGTGAAGTGAAGATATTCCTGGGAAATAATCCACAGCCTTCCAAATTACCACTGGCGTTATATGTTGAGGTCATCATTAAGTGATCACTGTTTTGCCATTTTAAAAGTTGATTTTTATGTTAATCTCCTCATTTGTTCATCCCCAACATGAAATAATTCTTGATCACTTACGTTACAAATGAAATTTGCTCCTCCCATCAACCTTGTTATGCACTGATGCAATTTTGTACAGTTTTGCAAACAAAGCAGAACTTTTGTGTAAAAACACAACTATAATCGAATAAAACTGAATAGCATTTGGTTGTGTGTGATATAGATGTCAGCAAATCTGAAATTGCATTACTTAAGTAGATAATAAGCAATATTCACAGATGCGGATTGACATGCTTGCCTCTTGGCACTGTTAATTTGTGTATGTATGTGTGTTTTTTTAAATATTAAAATTAGTTCATTTTTCTCAGCATGAGGAATTCAATGCTGACAATTACATCCCGTGCTAGATTCAGGTTAAATTAGTCTGTGTGTTGCATCAGGTAATCTTCCCGCACAATACCCTCAAGAATACATCCTTTATTGCACAAGTGCATTTTTTTTAGTTCTCTACAGGCATCAAATACAAGGGGGTATACCTTGTAACTTCTGGCAAAATTGTGAACAAGGATTATATTATCGCTAGACTCTAACAAGAACTTGGCTCACACATATGACTGTTGTATAAGTCAGCTGCACTACATACCTTGGTAATATCCTCAGTTCTCAATTTCTGAGCACTACTTGATAAAATCGGAATCGCTCAACAATTATTAGTGCTTTGGGAGAGAAATGGCTTTCAAGAATCTTGGCCAGTTTGCTGGGATTCTCAGGATGGACAAGGTTCTGTAGTAATGTAAAGATTCTATGCCCTACTACACTTAGAAAAGTGAAGATGGTTCTAAGAAGAGAGCAAAAAGATATCATAATTCGTTACAATGTCGAGCAGATTAGAAGGGGTGCCACGCCAAAGTTGTGCCAGTAGTATACAGTGCTCTGAAATAGATAACTAAGGACATTACCAAAGTATGTAGTGCAGCTGACTTATACAGTTATGCATGTGTCTAGTTCCTTGTTAGCGTACATCTGCGCACTTGTTAGGGTATTTCTACACACCTGTTAGGGTATGTCTACATACTTGTTAGGGTATCTACACACATGCACACTGTTATCTTTCCATTACCCAGGCTGAAACCCTTAGGGTAATCACATTGAAAATCCCAAATTACCAACGATTGTAAAAACAGATATTTATTCCAGCCAGTTTAAATAGAGACATTTTAAACTGCACAGATCCCTGTACATTTCATCATAGTTACAAGACTTAAATTGAAACTTCAACCTCTAGGTGAGTGGATTGTTTGCACAACATTAATCTCTTGAATGAAAACAGAATATTCTGAAAATACTCAGCAAGTCAGGCAGCATCTGTAGGAAGAGAAACAGACTTGACTTTTCAAGTTCCCTTGATTTGTAGCATTTATTCTTGTTCACCTGGTTCCATACATTTTTAATTATTTTTCTTATTAGGCACAATGGGCAATGTTTAGTAAAACTAAAGTCAGATGCTATGTAATGAGGCGGGTAGAATTAGGGACCTTGCGGTGAAGGATCCTCTTGGAGAGAGTGATCATTGCATGGTGGAGTTTCTGTTGCAGATGGAGGAGGAGAAAGTGGGTTCCCGGACACGCGTCCTTTGTTTGAATAGAGGGGAGTATGGTAGGATGAGAGAAGAATTGGCGAATGTGGACTGGGGGAGCGCGTTGGAAGGTAGGTCTGCTGAGGAACAGTGGAGGATCTTTAAGGAGATCTTTCTTGGTGCTCAGCAGAAATTTATTCCGATGGTCAAAAAGGACAGTAGGAGGAGAGGTAATAAGCCGTGGATAACGAAGGAGGTGAAGGAAAGTGTTAAATTAAAAGCGGAGGAATTTAGAGTAGCTAAGAGCAGTGGGCGAGAAGAGGATTGGGAAAGGTTTAAATGTCAACAAAGATTGACAAAGAAGTTGATAAAGGAGGGTAGGAGAAGCTATGAAGCTGGGCTAGCGCTTAATATAAAAAAGGATAGCAAGAGTTTTTATAAATATATAAAAAGGAAGAGGCTGGCTAGGGTGAACGTTGGTCCTTTAGAGGATGAGAAAGGGGAGCTAGTGGTAGGGGATGGGGATATGGCGAAGGTCTTGAATAACTTTTTTGTTTCTGTCTTCACGGAGGAGGACGTGAATAATTTGCCGGGTGTTAGCGATGGAAAGGTGGTAGGACTGGAGGGTCTTAATGACATTACTGTTACTAGAGAGGTGGTGCTCGACAGACTGGAGGGGCTGATTGTGGACAAGTCCCCAGGACCGGATGGAATGCATCCGAGGGTTCTGAAAGAAATGGCGGAGGTTATAGTGGATGCCTTGGTGGTTATTTTCCAGACGTCGCTGGATTCCGGGGAAGTGCCGGAAGATTGGAAAACGGCTAATGTTACGCCGTTGTTTAAGAAGGGTGCCAGGCAAAAGGCGGGGAATTATAGGCCGGTTAGTTTAACGTCTGTGGTAGGTAAAATGTTGGAATCCGTCATTAAGGAGGAAATTGCGAGGCATCTTGAAGGGAATTGCTTGATAGGGCAGACGCAACACGGTTTCATTAAAGGGAAGTCGTGTCTGACAAATTTACTGGAGTTCTATGAGGATGTGTCTAGGGCAGTGGATAGAGGAGAGCCGGTGGATGTGGTCTTTCTGGATTTTCAGAAGGCGTTTGACAAGGTACCTCACAAGAGGTTATTGCAGAAGGTCAGGGGACATGGAGTTGGGGGTAGGGTGTTAGCGTGGATAGAGGATTGGTTGTCAAATAGGAGGCAGAGAGTGGGGGTCAATGGGTGCTATTCGGATTGGCGGTTGGTGACTAGTGGGGTGCCCCAGGGGTCGGTGCTGGGGCCTTAGCTATTTACCATTTATATAGATGATCTGGAGGAGGGAACCGAGTGCAGGGTGTCGAAATTTGCTGATGACACCAAGATTGGGGGAAAGGCAAATTGTGCGGAGGGTGTGGAGAGTCTGCAGAAGGATCTAGATAGGCTGGGCGAATGGGCCAGGAAATGGCAAATGGAATTTAATGTTGGCAAGTGTGAGGTGGTCCACTTTGGTAGGAAGAATGGTAGGAAGGACTATTACTTACGTGGAGAAAAACTGCAGCAGGCGACGGTGCAGAGGGACCTCGGGGTCCTTGTGCATGAGTCGCAAAAACCCAGCTTGCAGGTGCAGCAGGTGGTCAGGAAGGCGAATGGGATGCTGGCCTTCATAGCGAGGGGGATTGAATATAAAAGTAGGGAGGTCTTGCTGCAGCTGTATAGGGCATTGGTGAGGCCGCAGCTGGAGTACTGTGTGCAGTTTTGGGCGCCGCACCTGCGCAAGGATATTTTGGCCCTGGAGGGAGTGCAGAGGAGGTTTACTAGGCTGATACCGGAGTTGAGGGGGTTGAGCTATGAGGAGAGGCTGAATAAACTAGGCTTGTACTCGTTAGAGTTTAGAAGAATGAGGGGAGATCTCATTGAGACGTATAAGATGATGAATGGGATGGATAGGATAGAGGTGGAGAGACTCTTCCCGCTCAAAAAAGACAGTAGGACTAGGGGGCACAGCCTCAAGATAAAGGGGAGGCGGTTTAGAACGGAGTTGAGGAGGAACTTCTTCACTCAAAGGGTGGTGAATCTCTGGAATTCTCTGCCCGTTGAAGTGGTGGAGGCTGCCTCGCTAAATATTTTTAAAAAGCGGGTTGATGGGTTCTTGACAAGAGAGGGGATTAAGGGTTATGGGGAGAGGGCGGGAAAGTGGAACTGAGCCACGACAGATCAGCCATGATCTTATTGAATGGCGGGGCAGGCTCGAAGGGCTAGATGGCCTACTCCTGCTCCTATTTCTTATGTTCTTATGTTCTTATGTTACAGTAGTATCAATTTCTGCTTGGTAACTGTTATGTATTGCAAAGTAATTCAGCTCTGTACATGTTTGTGATATCACCAGAGGCATTGGTAGGTTTTTATCTCTCTTCATGTAGGACTTCAATCAGGCAACACCTTGTAAATGAAACTGCATTGGTTTGTTTAAATAACCCACGGTGTGGCACCTCAGAAATCTGTTTTCCTTGTTGTCTCATCAGTCGGAAAAAATAAGACATGCACAATAGCAACAAACGTATTTCCATTGTGATCTGTTGATCACTGTGAGTTTAGCACCGGTATGTTACTCCATCCTAGCAAAGCTCTGACTGCTAATTTAACTGAACCTTTGTTTATTCATTTTCTTTCGTTTTAATTAAACAATTGAAGGACTGAGTAAGCAACTCAAACAATAACATCTAGCTACCAGTGTTCTCTAAGAGCAAAAGAATAAGTTATCATAATCCTCTTTGAAAGCTGAAAATCTCCTATGACATGTATTTGCTAAAATTGACACACAATTGCGATTAACGTGTAGTTACTCTGTTCAACATTTTAAGGTTTCACCACTCTGAATGTTGATTGCACTGCTTCCTAAAGTGGAGATATGGGAAGCAATTCTCTTAGCCTGCTGCACTGCTCGAACAGCACAGCGGGCTGGGAGACGTCAGCAAAGGCCGTTTCACAGTCTCTGTGTGCCTCCCAGCTGAAGATTTTCAGACAATCATAGAATCCCAACAATGCAGAAGGAACCATTTGGCCCATTGAGTCTGCACCATCCACAACCTCACCCAGGCCCTATTCCCCTAACCCCACATATTCACCCGGCTAACTAACTGACACTAGGGTCAAATTAACATGGCCAATCAACTTAACATGCACATCTATAGACTGTGGAAGGAAACCGGAGCACCTGGAGGAAGCCCACGCAGACATGTGAAGAATGTAAAAATCGGAAATCAGCACGGAGCTGATTAGCATATGGAAATCTTCATTTCCATTTCATTAGCGGGCCTTGGACTGAAGTCTCTGGCCCGCTAGCATCTTCCCCACCCCCTCGCCAGCAGAGCTTACAACTGCTCCCAGCTAACAGGGAACAGGTGGCCGACTCTGCTGGTGAGCACAGACAGAGGCCATTGAGGTCCCCCACAGGAAGTCTGGTTAAGGGGGGTGCCTCTTGGACAGTGCCACCCTAGCAGTGCCAGCCTAGCACCCTGACACTGTCCAAGGGGTAAACTGGCACTGTCCACTGGACATCAAGCAGTGCCAAGGGGGTGGGGCCAGAATGGATTGGGCTTATTGCATGGGTGGGGCCTATGCAGGGGTCAATCAGTACAGGTGGTAGATTAGCACATGTGCAATGGTCCTCTCAGCACTATGCTGCCAGCCTCTCAGCCTCACATCGGCCCCACCCCCAAATTATCACAGGCAATCCTGCTAGGGCACTTTGTGATGCACAGAGCGTCAGAAATTAATTCTGAAAATTTTGCCATAAAAACTAGCGGGAGTTACTCCCGTTTTCTCACAAATCAGGGACTTGGAATTTCTTTGGGAGAATCCCAGCCATGATCCAATTTTCCATTCAAACTAATTTTTATTATGACAATTGTAGGATCGCTGTCAAAGAGAAGGAAGATGGCGATCAGGGCTGACCATCCAGGTGGTGGGCAGTGGGGGCTAGTGGGGGTGTGGTTGGGAAATCCAGGATAGCTAAGTAGGGGGCCAGTGAGAACAGGGCTGGCCCCAGGGAGGTCTTGAAGCCAGCGATCTTGGGGTGAGGGCGTCAGAAGGCCAGCGTGGGGTGTTACGGGGTTGGCCAGCTATCAGGCTGGTGCCAATGTACATACACCAATTTCTACACTGATAGATCTGTACATGCGCAATGGCCCTCTCAGCACTATGCTGCCAGCCTCTCAACCTTGCATCGGCCCCACCCCCAAATTTTCAGAGGCAATCCTGCTAGGGTACTTTGTGATGCACAGAGTGTCAGAAATTAATTCTGAAAATTTTGCCATAAAAACTAACCAGAGTTACTCCCTATTTTAGAAAAATCAGGGACTTGGAATTTCTTTGGGAGAATCTTGGCCATGATTCAAGTTTCCATTCAAACTAATTTTCATTACTACAATCGTAATATTTTGTTTGATACAGTGTAATTGAACAGTGCATCAGAATGTAATTGTCTATATTGTCCACCTGACACTAAAAATGTTCCATATCCTGGATTTTACATGATAATGATGGTGAAACAGTTCGCATGCAATGTTATTCCTCCACTGACAGCAATTTCAGGAGTCTGTACGATATGCAAAAATCCAGAATTTAGCTTTCAACGATTCAATATTTCTTCAGAGTTTGCTGTGGTTTCCTCTGGAAAGCAGTCCCAAAAGAGTCAATGAATTAATAAAAACTTCCTCATTTTTGCTGTTAGTCTCACTATTTGACTGTAAAACCTTTGAAAAAGTTATAGCTTTTTTAATGAGATGTAATCACACGCTAAGTTTAAAATCATTACTAAACACTCTTGCTCTCTCTGCAAAACTAATTTTATATTCATGGAATGTCAACATTCTACTTTGTGATAACTTACACGTATTTTTGAATATTCGTGTATGATATTTTAGCTTCTTCCATAATCCAACAATAATTATTATTTTAATCTCCTGAAAAGGTAAATAAAAAGTAAAGAATGATCATTTCCTAGCTTGTTGTCTGTGAGAATATTTCAACATGACTGGCTGCTTGCTCTGCTTGGCTACAGATGAGGAAAGGTGAAATCCACACCATGTGAATCATTATGTCTTTGCAAGCAAATTTCTTCAAGGTCATTAATGAGCTCAATAGGTTTGCCAATTTTACGTATCCTGGCTCCAATAAAATTCTGCCTATTGAGTCATTTAACAATATTAGTAAAAACATCTTGTTTTTAGGTTGCATCTTTAAAGCAATAAAATATCCCAAGATGCTTCACACGTGCATTAGCAAATATAATTCATCATTGTGGTACCATATGGTAGGTTATTGCACAAAGTTAAATCTCATGGGATCCAGGGTGAGGCAGCCAAATGGATAGAAAATTGGCTGGATGACAGAAGACAGAAGATGGTTGTAGAGGATTGTTTTTCAAACTGGAGGTCTGTGACCAGCGGCATGCATCAGGGATCGGTGCTGGGCCTACTATTATTTGTTATTTATATTAACGATTTGGATGAGAATTGAGGAGGCATGGTTAGTAAGTTTGCAGATGACACCACGATTGGTGGCATTGTGGACAGTGAAGAAGGTTATCAAGGATTGCAGTGGGATCTTGATCGTTTGGGCCAGTGGGCTGACGAATGGCAGATGGAACTTAATTTAGATAAATGTGAGGTGATGCATCTTGGCAGTTTGAACCAGGGTAGGTCTTACTCAGTTAATGGTAGAGCATTGGGAAGTGTTATAGAACAAAGGAATCTAGGAGTACAGGCTCATAGCTCCTTGAAAGTGGAGTCTGGTGGACAGAGTCATGAAGAAGGCAGTCAGCAGGCTTGGTTTCATTAGTCAGAACATTGAATACAGGGATGTCATGTTGAAGTTGCACAAGACACTGGTAAGGCCACACTTGGAATACTGTGGACATTTCTGGTCATCTTATTATAGAAAGGATGTTATTAAACTAGAAAAAGTGCAGAAAAGATTTACTAGGATGCGACTGGGACTTTATGGTTTGAGTTTTAAGGAGAGGCTGAATAGACAGGGACTTTTGTCTCTGGAGTGTAGGAGACTGAGGGGCGATCTTATCAAGATCTATAAAATAATGAGGGGCATAGATCAGCTAGATAGTCAATATCTTTTCCCAAAGGTAGGGGAGTCTAAAACTTGAGAGCAGAGACTTAAGGTAAGCGGGGAGAAATACAAAAGGATCCAAAGGGTCAATTTTTTCACACAGAAGGTGGTGAGTGTCTGGAATAAGCTGCCAGAGGTAGTAGTTGAGACAGGTACAATTTTGTCTTTTAAGAAGCATTCAGAAAGTTACATGGGTAAGATGGCTCTATAGGGATATGGCCAAACGCGGGCAATTGGGATTAGCTTAGTGGTTAAAAAAAAAAGGTGGCATGGACAAATTGGGCCACAGGGTCTGTTTCCATGCTGTAAACATTTATGACATCTATGATTCTATGACTTGAGGAGATATTAGGGTGATTATGGAAAGTTTCTTTGAGGAGATGGGTTTTAAGGAGTAACTAAACAGTTACTCAAGAACAAAATAAGTTTAAGGAGGGAATTTCAGAACTCAGGTCCTTGGCAGTTGGAGGCATGGCTGCCAATGATGAAGCAATTAAAATTGGAGCTGAACAAAAGACTAGAATTGAAGGAGTGCAGGTATCTTGGAGAGCTGTGAGGCTAGAGGAAGTTGTGATTCGGGAGAAGTGAAGGTCTTGGAAAGTTTTAATAATAAAGATGAGAATTTTAAATTAGGGCATTGTAGAAGTGGAAAGAAGCACACATCAACGAGTTCAGTGAAATGAATAAATGGGACAGAATACAGACAATAAAGTTGCGGGTAAGCTTAAATTTATTGAGGGTATAAATGGAAGTTTGACCAGCAGTCCATTTAACCAATCAAATCTCAAGGAGTAAGGCATGAATGAAGAATCAAAGTTCTTGGGGAATCAGATGGCTGGAGGAATCAGATACCACGAGGTAAAGGCTGAGTTGAATTTTGTTACAAAGGTGAAAGTTGACAGATTAGTGATGGTGCAGACTTCATTTCTGGGTCAAGCACAATACCAGAGGAGCGATCTTATCAAGAATAGTTCGAAGTTCTGAACGAGCATGAAAAAGGGTAAGTTTCAGATCCGTTTTTTCAGTAGAGTCTTGTGCCACCTTGTGCAAGAAATCTAGCTCAATCTGTTTACCAACAGCAGCGGGCAGGGTAGAGTCTAAGCTTGCTGGAAAGCCAACAATAGTCAGCAGAGGGAACAATTGCACATGCGTAGATCTCTTTGTTTTGTGCAATAGTGCCGATAAGTTCGCAATAGCTGAGAAATCAGGCATGAGCCTGATTTTTCACCTATCTCGCATTCTTACCAGCTTCCCCCACCCATTGACCCCTAAGATCACCTCTTAAGTTTGCAACTGGAAGTCTCCATGCAAGGACTTTACTGGAATTGCCCAGAAGTTTTAATATCTCCACATCGCTCTGCCCCGACTACTCCCCCAACTCAGAGAACTATTCACACTAGCTCTTGACTACCTTCCCTACCTGATCCCCTCCCGACTACTTCAGCCCCTGCCTGCCAATTAGCCTCCATCTGATTCCCCAACCACCCACTTCCTCCAACATCCTTACCCTCATAAACCCCACCAATCCACCTCGCCTGAACCACCCCTCCCACCCAAATCTAGATTGCTGGAGTACTTCCTGACCAGCCACCAGATAAGCCCTCTAAATGACCAGACCCAAATCCCTCCCAATAGCCTCCTATTCACAGATTGTTCCCAGCACCCTATTTCCCCCTGATCACCTCCCCTGCACAAAACCCCTGAACCCCCTCCCCACAACCTGTCCTATCCCACACCTTACACACTTATCTTCCCTCCTGTCAAAGTGCTGGAACTTTTAAACTTCCCAAGTTTATGTCAATTAATGCTCCAAAAGAAAGGAGCCATGGCTTCACTTTGCTTGATCCGTTTGCTCTATTCCTGAAGGATTCTGTTGCTGCTGTGCCAAACATTTCTCACCAGGCCCAGGACAGAAATCAGGGTGAGTAATGTGCAGCTCCATTCCAATTAAGTCTAAAATGAGAGCTGGTAATCATTGTTACTCTGCAGAGGTTGTGGACCAATGTTAGGTCTGAGGCTTTTCATTAGAATTGACCTATTGCATGCTGCTTCCACTGTTTAGCATGTAAACCTGCCTCATCAGGTGGACAACTCATTTGTCTCATGCCTTGTGCTATTCCTGGCATGCTTCTTTACACTTTTCAATGAACCAGGGTTAGCCACATAGCTGGGTGTGTTTTTGTCATATCTGGCCGGCTCACCCCATGTTATGTAGTCCATCCCACGTTATTCATGTTGAATTTTGTTGTAGTGGTTTAGTACAACTGAATGGCTGGCTCAGATATTTGAGATGGCAGTTAAGAGTCACCCACACTTCTGTGGCGTAAGAGTCACACACAGACAACAATATCATGGTTATTACTGAAACTAGCATCTTAATTTTGCTTTCATTCAATTAATTGAATTTAAGTTCCCTTGCTGCAATGGTAGAATTCAAGCTTGTTTGTCCAAATCAAGTGATATAACCACAATATTAAAAAACTAGGGTGAAACTAGAACTAGGGAGCATGGCTTCAACAAAAGAGCAATTGATGTAGGGCGGAGTTGAGGAGGAACTTGTTCACCCAAAGGGTTGTGAATCTGTGGAATTCCCTGCCCAGTGAAGCAGTTGAGGCTACCTCTTTGAATGTTTTTAATTCAAGGCAAGGATAGATACATTTTTGAACAGGAGAAGAACTAAAGGGTTATGGTGAGTGGGCAGGTAAGTAGAGCTGAGTTCACAAAAAGATTAGCTATGATCTTATTGAATGGCTGAGCAGGTTCAAGGGGCCAGATGGCCTACTCCTGCTCCTGGTTCTGCACCCAGCTAGGCGGCTAACCCTGGTTCTTATGTTCTTATGTTCTCAAACACTGCTATGATTCCAAGGCAGGAGGAATTTATCATATTTACAGAACTTCTCAAAGCACTCACAATTCATCACTTACTGGGATGTCACATCAGTACGCATTTTTATAAAATCCACATAGATGTCCCATGGCTAATATCTAAAATGTTAAAAGTTTAAAAATAGCTGAAGCTCTATCTGTCTGTGACCCTCAAACAAAATTTCTACCATTGCAGTATTGCGGAAACTTGCAACTCTTTATCTCTGAAGAGACATTAATAGGGACTGCAGATGCCAAATTCAAAGAGAACTATGTAAAGGCCATTCCATAAACCAAACCTGGCCAACTGAAGCCTATTTGTCTACTAGGGAAAAGGACTGCACAACTTGCCTCTTTAATCCCTAATGGCTTGAACATTTAACCATTGTGGGAACTCAGATGGAGGGTGCACATCCATTTGTCAAAACATTGTGACATGACCCTCCAGCTGATGGAATCAGCCATATTGCCAAGATTCACTGGGACCACTAGCCCTTGGTGGGAATCCTGAAGGTCCATTGAATCAGATGCCGGGTTTACCAGGTGGCAAGCATATCAAAATTCACCCAGCTCACCCCGGTGGCCCGATCAGGTTCCCACCTGAGAAGGCAGGAACCTGTTGGTTATGCAAAACTGCTGATTGTACTATAATTAGCAGGATGGAACCCAATTCAGCAGTTTTCCACATTGCACTTGCCCCAGCCCCCGAAGGCTGAACTCAATCAGACAGATTTTGATACAGGCCTTGGCAAACATGGACTTGGTGCCTTCTACTCCTGGATAAGGGGGGGAGGAGGAATGTGTGGAATGGAGGGGTGCAAGGAGATAATGATGTGTTCAAGACCCCATGCACCCTTCTGCTATTGCCAGGTTGTCAAGGGAATGTTGCCCAAGGGACATTGGGGTTGGATAGGCTCAGGCTGAGGGGGGGTGGTGGTGGGGGAGCGGAACTTGACTTCAGGACTGTCCCACAGGATGGGGGTCTAATGGCAGCACTTGTCCTTGTTGCTCTAAGAAAGATGTTGTTCAGTTTCAGGATGGTGAATTCAGACACTCTCTGGTGTAAGATATTCATTATATTCTCTGTCCTCTAAAATCTTTGAAGTGTCCTGGACACATTGATATGCATGCCTCTTGGACTGCTGAAAATCATCACAGCTCTCCGTTCCACAATAGGGATTTGCCCAGGTGTTAAATGCTCTCTCTAAAGGTCTCATAGAAATGACCTGCCAGAGTTCCTGGGAGATCCCCTCTCTTTCTCTCATAGCCCATAATTGCTGTGAAGCCCCTTTGAAGTGCTTTTATGGCCAGTTTCACTGGGGTGTACTGATTTAACATTGAAAACAGGCGCCCTGATCTCTTTAAAACTGTGCTGGCTGACATCTAATGACATGCATAAATTTAAATAGTTAAGTTGGGAGAATCCAACCTGACAAGTCCTGCTAGTGTAAGTGGAAAACACTCAGGTTTTCCTTCTGGTGGGAGCTGTTTAAATGCAAATTGAAGAATTACACCCATTATCTTGCTGTAGTTTAAAGGTAAGTCTGTTATTTTACTGTCTGGAAGTAGCAGCACTGAAAAGGGACATTGACCAGATTGAATACCTGACCCCATCTACACTGTGTCTACTCTGTACCAACGCCCACAAGACTGATTCATCTCTGCCTGTCCACTATCTCATATGAAATCAACTCGACTGGAAAAGTGAATTATACAGCATCAGTTTTTAAGCCTGCCAACCTCCCTGAAGTAATATCTCATTGGAATTTGATTCGGGAGTCGAGATACATGTGAAACAAAAGCTATTTTCTCTGTAGTCTTTGCCCTGTAAATGTTTCTGTTCCCAAAACACCTTTACTGTGTGAGTGCACAAGGGTTAGATGGTGACCTCCCTCCCACATTTTGAATGTGTACAGATAAGCTTATCCTTTGAGTTAACACTGTCACGAGTTTGCTGTGCAGTCAGTCATAGAAGTTGGATCACAGCAAAACTAGGAGGTTGGAAAATCCCACTTATGAAGGGGGAAGCACATCAGAAACACATTTCTCTTTACAGATGGGTGGCAAGAGGAGAAATCCGGGTTTAAATTCACCAACCCTGCTTCCCCCATCAGTATTGGTAACAGGTAGTCACTGTTGTCATGCAGGTAAATCTTCCAGCCATTTTGCACACATCAATTCATTGGTAGGTTGTGGTCAGGCTTTGTGAATCTGAGTATTGAATTCCACCAGTCCCCTGATCCTCATCATTCTATCACTGGGGCGGACGGTTAAAATTTCCCCAGTTTTCTGATCTTGCAAAATTGATCATGGGACATGTAAATAAATGGCTATTTTTAATCCATTATTTTCTGTGCATTACATGAGTAAGAAATGGAAATCTTGATAAAGCCGGAGACATATGTTTAATACAGTGGAATAACAATGGGAAACAGACATTCTGATATTCTGTGCTGTTAGAGAACCAATGCAGCGCTGGAGCTGTGGCCTTTGAGTTTCTAAATGTGTTCATGCCAGCTTCACTGTGCAGACTGATAGTCTTTCAGAGGAATAGCTTTAATTATAGTCTTTATAGATAAAGTTTCCCAGTGATACAAAGCCTAAATTACACAAATGCATATGCCTTCTAATCCATGATGTTTGTTGAAATAATAATTCTGTACCAGATTACATTAAATTCATTTCTTTAATAAGGTCATTGCAAATGAATAAACTTCATCGAAAAAGCCAGGTAATAAATAAGCCATATAAACTACCTATCAACAATACAAGAACATCTGTTGTGTCTTTAAACCCATCAATGGTAACTATGTCCTGTGTAGCTTAAAATTGAGTTATATTGTGTGTAAGGAACATAATTACTTATCTGAGACCTTGGAAGAATTTTAAGCCAAATAAGGCAACAGCATAGAGCAATTTCAACCTGGAACACTTGACCTCACCATTCAGTCCTGCTCAAATCTCACTGGTCACCATTTTAACAATACATTGCAGGTTGGTAACTAAGGGAACCAGGTGAAAACCTCATATATTTATATTAATTGGGAAACCATTATGTCAACATCACTCTGATTGGTTTTAAACTTGAATCTGAGTTCTGACTTACCTGCCAGTAATCAGGTAAGGAAGATTGCAGCAGGATTGTCCTTCGAGGAAAGCCAAAGGTTTTGTTTTGTGGATGCAGGAAGAGTAGAAATGGTCTTCTGTGACCCATGAGCAAACTCCCTTTCTTGGAAGTCTCACTTACCTCAGCTGCAGTATGAGCCTCCTGAAATTCCTCCTCAAAAGCTTCCCTTCTGGCCAGTGACCATTCTTTTGCTGCTATCCATTGTCTCTAGCAGACAAGCCTTCTACTTACACACTATATGGATTTCAGCAGTTCAAGGAAGCAGTCAACTACCACCTTCTCAGGGCAACTAAAGACAGGTAATAATTACCAGATTTGACAGTGAAGCTAAAAGTCTGAGAATGAATTGGAAAAAAACAATTGTATTTCCTTTCCACTTGTATGTGCTTTACGCCAGTAATGCTAGGGAGGAGCACCGCAAGATGAGAATATGGCAGAACATGTCTTTGAGAAATTTACTGCTCCTGCCCAATCAAGGCCCATTGAAAAATCAGCAGGGGCAGGCAGTAAAATCAGATTAATGTATCCACAGTTTCATATGATTATACACAGCACAAAGTACAATACTGGTTTGATGATGTGCCAGCTCTCGGCTATAATTGGATCAAGGATGTGTCCGCACTTAATTCTAAATCAGCTCTACCACCACACAGATTGAAGATTCAATTACAATTCATCATGACTTGATATAATTTGGACTAATTATACTATATTTAATTCCACATCAAAAGCATTGCATAATTGATATTATTGGTACTTCTTAAATGTTTACAATGGTCATGCATTTTAATAATAACAGCTTGTACGAGTAGTATTTATATAATGGAAAGATTGATTCATACCAACCCATGCCATTAAAAGTGGTGAAGATACGAAAACACATAATTTAGATATTTAGGTACAGGTTACTTTAAGAGAACCGCGAAGAAGGAAGTAGGTATCTCACAGCTTCAGATGGCTAAAATTTAATTTGCTAAACATTGACAAAAAAATTAGAGCTACAATGCTTTATTTTTGTGTCAAAACTTCAAGTATTCCATATCAAGGATTTTTTTTGAAAATCAGTTGGTCTGCAAATTTTCATAATCTGTCTCACATTTAAAATATATTGCTCTATTATCAAAAGATATTATCTTCAAATTTAGATTTAGCTTTGTAAACATATTTAAAATATCTCCACTTGCCTCTTGAAAATAATGAAGTATACATTTAAGTAATCTGGGGACCTCCTAACCTCGTCCTCTGTTCCAGATATATCACCCTTGTCTTCCACTGATAATGGCTTTCAGGTTCAAACTAGCCTTTAAATTATCTCAAGTGTCTCCATTTGACTCCTGAGAATAATAATATTCCTCGTCTTTTAGATCTACATAAATTGTCTAATCTCTTTTTTCCCCTTTTAATTATCACCCCAATTTAAACGCATCTGGCACCTCCACACTGACTTCTTCACCTCCCAGAACAGGAGCGCTATTAATAATCAACTAACCTATACCTCTTCTTTGTTTTGTAATAGGTTTTCATAAAGTGGCGCCACGAAAGATTAAAGAGCGGGTTGAGAATGTTCATTTCAATGCACAGAGGAGCATAGGTTAAAACCTGTGTCATAACAAGTAAGTGAACATTAGATAATTATTATACAAGTTTGAATAAAAAGTAACATGACTTACTCTTCGTTTTTCATTATGCTTGACTGACCTCACTATTAAAACTTTGGAGAGTATCCAGGTTCTCTTCCAGCCCATGCCATTGTTTACCTTGAACCTTTCCTGATTGCCACAGATAAAACAAAGATATATTAGCTATTGAAAACTCATAGAGTAACCAAAACATGGGAGAGGATGATGAGATGAGATTGTAAGGAGGGATGATTTTAATTGCGTAAATTCTCACTGAGAAAGAGAAAGCTGAGAGATAATATAATTGCCGTTTTTTTTGAGATTATATAAACTTTGACTCGCTCTTTTACCTTGCCCACAATACAAGGATAGAGCCTGTGCTTGAGAAGGGAGATAAATTCAAAGATGACCTGTGGAAATGGTGATTGAATGGTCAATCTCCGTAGGATGATGGTAAAATCTGGTTATGTTCGTATTGATTCATTCGGTTCTGGAACACAAAGTAGTTCAAGACATGATGGGTTTAATGTAGCATGTTTGGGAATAACAGGTGACTTTGGACCTGTGGGCCACATTATTTATGAAGGAATGGAGAACGTGCGAGGAGATTGAAAATGAATGTAAAGCCCAACCAAGTCAAGGATGCGGCTGTCCTTCCAAATTTAATGGCAGGTCCCCCTCATCAGTTTTTGGATTTGTTTCCTACATGTCAGATTGACAGCAGGGAGGAAGGACTGGAGGTCACAGCCAGGCAAGCAGGAGGAGAGACCAGCCATCGTGGCAGGAGAGGAGAACATCAAACATCATGGTGAGGGGAAGATAGGGTATTGCAGAAAGGACAGAGAAAAGGATACTGTGGATTGAAGAGTGCTCCACTCGAAGCATTGCTGTTCCTTCTGCTCCACAAGGCATACTGACAAAGATTCTTAATTTGTGGGCCAGAGGATCCTGCTGCCTTCCCACTGCTGAGTTGACTGAATTCTAGGAAACTAATGCAACAGCAGTGAATTTTAATCATCCTCCCAAATGTACAGTGGGAATCCAATATGTTGGTGAAGATGTAGAAATGCTCTAAATTGAAAAAAAAGTACAAGATTCAAAGCATTTAATGAAAAATTTGTGCTTGAAGCTAGAAAAAATAATTTGGCAAAATATGTTGGCACTGGTTATATACTTTGCTAGAGTAAGAGAAACAAGTGTATTGGAATGCAAAGAATCAAAGGCAGTGACTCCCACATGCCAGGAGACTTCTGATACCACTCTGTAGTTTATGATTGCTAGTTTGATGTTTTAACCCCACTCCCTGTGACACTTTCATCCTGTTATGAAGGGTTAAATGAAGGCCATGATTCCCAAAGCTTTCCACCACTGGAGTTTTCTTCACATCTTGCCTGGGTTTGTTGTACACCAATTGAAAACAATTGATTTCAGTGATTAGTCAACTCAATAACTGTTACATCTTGCAACTGCATAGATCACGCTATCTCACGAAACACGGTGGACTCTGTGGGGAGACAGCAAAATAAATTTTGTGAATTGGCACACACAGCATAAAGCTTCGGGCAATGGCAGCACCAAACTGGGAATTTGAATGGTGAGGTCAGCAACACGTACAACTTTCCATTCAGTAAAACCTAACATATGGTGCCTCGCCACATGTCTCGGAAACAGCTCACGGCATTTTGCATTCAATAAATTACTTGAAATGACAGTGGGGATAATTTTCACCATCACAGCCAAAGCATTAATCTTGCAGAATGGATTTTCTTTTAACCCAGTGTAGAATCATCCAAACACTTCATATTTTTAATGAAGACATCAGTGCCTTTGATATTTTGCACTATATCCTTTTAATTTACTCATCCTATTGTGAGAACATACAGCATCAATATATTACACCTCAAAGATCTTGCAAACTTTAAACCCAGCTTTTTCATTAACTGTCTTGAATCTTGCAAAGTTTTTCAATACAAATTATTTACACTTCTTCCTCACTATTTGACGTCCACAACCATGATGATTCAAAAGTGGCCGTTACAACTTGCCCATGCTTTTTCACATCTTCAGGTTATTCCAAAGAGCTTCACAGCCAATGACATAGTGATATGTAATCACTATTAATGCAAAAACATCTATGTATAAAGCAAGGTCCCACAAAAAGCAATTCAATGAATGGCCAGTTAATATGTTTTATTATTGGCTGGGGAATAATATTTGTTCAGGCACTAGACATTCCCCCGGGCCATCTTTGACTATGGGCGGTACAATAGCACAGTGGTTCACACTGCTACCCCGCAGTGACTGGGACCCGGATTTAATTCTGGCCTTAGGTGGCTGTGTGGAATATGCACATTCTCCCAGTGTCGGCCTGGGTTTCCTCTTGTTCCTCCAGTTTCCTCCCACACTCCAAAAATGGGCAGGTTAGTTGAATTAGCCATATTAATTTGCCTCTTACTGTCCAAATATGCGTCAGTTCGGGGGATTAGCAGGATAAGTGTGTGTGGTTATGATGCAAGGGCAGTGAATGGACCTGGCTAAGATGCTCTGTTGGAGAGTTGGTATGGACTCGATTGACTGAATGGTCTCCTTCTGCACTGTGGGCATTCTATGATTACTTTCGTGTCATGTAATATTTTAAGTCCAACTGATGTGATCTCAATTTAACAACTAATCACAAAAATAGCACATATGACAATATCACAGTATAAAGAATCAATGCATCAAACTTATTTATCTGCTCAAATCAAATCCTTCAGCAAAGATAATTCCTATAATATAAAACTTTGGATGTACTCAGCCTAAAGCTAAACTCAGGAGATAGATTTTCATTACTGGACAGAAATAGGACAGCATTAAGCAAAAACATCCAAATTCAGTTAATTCTCATGAATTCTTTTCTGTTTTTTAATGAGATGTGTTGCTGGCAAGCCCAGTGTTCATTACTCATCTATAATTGCCCTTGAGAAGCGGTGGTGAGCCGCCTTCTTGAACAGCTGCAGTCCACGTACTGTTGGTTCATCCACAATGCTGTCGATGTGTGATAACTACATTTCTTGACCACTGAATCCAATTTTGGATGTCCTACTTCAGAAAGGACGTCAAGGTCATGAAAGAAGACAGAAGTGATTACTAAGATGATAGCAGTGGTGTGAGTGTTTAAATCTGAAGAAAGTCGAGAGGAACTGAATTCATTTCCTTGGAACAAAAATGGAATTTAGTATAGATGTTCAATGTTGTGAGAGGCTTTTGTAAAGTAAATCAGATCAGTGACTAGGGAGCACAAATTTAAAATTAGCAGCAAATGAATGAGGGACACAAGTTAGGAGAATTAATTTTATGTTGAGGGTTGTGAGGGGTTGGAATGTCTGACCAAAAACAACGGTGGAAGCAGAATTCATAATGGCTTTTCAAAGAGAACTGTAGTTATTAGAAAAAGAAACATTTAAAAGGCAAAGGGCAGGGGAATGGAACTGATTTGATTGTTCTTTCAGAGAACCAGTGCAGGCACAATAGGCAACCAACCACCTTCTGTGCTGTAAAGTTTGATGGGAGTGAATTTCCATTACGTTTCTTCCATTCATTTACCAAAATAATTACTTATGCAATTTTTGCAGCTCTTCCACAAATGATACAGTAGACTAACATGAGAACACTCAGGGGATTCAGCTTTTGTGATTCTTAACTCACAGCTTAGCATAGTAAATGAGAGTATTATTCAAAGAATCCATCAAAGAAAGTTGAGCAACGTTACTCTGAGGAATCCGATGATCTCCTACGGGACTGCTTAGAGTCAGAGGACTGGTCAGTATTTAAAAACTCTGCGACCAACCTGAATGAGTGCACCATGACAGTAACTGACTCCATTAGTAAGTGTGTAGAAGACTGTGGGCCCAGTTTTACCATCAGGTTGCCCCATTTTCAGACGCGAACACTTGATAAAGCCACGTGTGAGGGGAGTAGCGTGATCTGTGCCCACCTCAGCGCCGGTTCCCCCTTTACCAAGGCTTAAAAATGGATACGACTGGCACCATGCCCAAAACAGGTGCATTTGCATGCATTTAAATTGACTTAATGGGCTGCACTCCCAACCTTACCAGAACTTCCCCATTTACCATCGCATTCGCCCATCCAGAATGGGTGCGGAACAGACATGCTGTGTAAAAATCCGATCCAGGCGATCTAGTTAGTGAGAAGGCTCTCTGCTTGAGATCAGTGGGGGAAGGGCGGTGGCGGGGGGGAAAGGTGGGTCTCATGGCTCTCTGCTGTGTGGGGGGAAGGGGATGTCCGCTGCCACTCTGCCTGTGATCAGTGAGGGGAAAGGGGGGTCCGCTGCCACTTTGCCTAAGATCGGTGGGGGAGAGGAGGGAAAGGGCCTGAGGGGCCTGCAATCAGCCTGAGTGGTGGAGGGGGTGGTGGAATAGGAGGTCAGCAATGTTGGAGGTGTGGGGCAATATCTGTGGGGGAGGGGGCAGGCATTATCCAGCCCGGGAGCGATGTGGCAGGGGAACAACATTCTATCTTTATTTTTCTGTGCATGCGCAGTTAGAGGCACCGATTGGAGCTGCAAAGGTTCAGGCGCATTAAGCCCCACCCACAGGCTTCTGCAGCAAGTCCACCCAGTACTCAGAATCAAAATGATAAAATAGGGCCCTGTGTGTCAGGAAAGCAAATCTGCGTGTTAGCCATCTAGAAACCATGGATGAACAGGGATATCTACTGCCTGCTGAAGTCCAGGTCTGTGGCATTCAAGTCAGGTGACCCTAAACTATACAAGAAAGCCAGATGTGGTCTATGGCGATCCATCAAAGATGCCAAAAGACACTACTGGACCAAGAAAGAATCCCAGACTCACCACATGCTGACTGTGGCAAGGTCTGCGAGACACAATAGGCTACGAGATGAAGCCAGCTCCAATGCAACCCTCCTCATTGAACTCAATGCATTCTATGACCGTTTGGAGCAAGAGGCCAGCGGGAGCAGGCCCCCCATCTTGGAAGCCTCGAAGGAACCTATATCTGAGGTCACCATTGCCAATGTCAGAGCAGCCTTCTCAAAGCCAACCCACAAAAAGAAATCGGCCCAGATGGGGTACTCGAACGAGCACTCAGGTCCTGCATGACTAGCTGGTGAGGGTATTCGCAGACATCTTGAACCTCTGTCTATACCAATCTGAGGTCCCTACTTGCTTCAAGATGACCATCATCCCAGTACCAAAGAAAAGCCTGGCGGCTTGCCTTAATGACTTGTCCAGTGACCCTGACATCCACCATTATGAAGTGCTTCGAAAGGTTAGACATGGTACAAATCAATTCCAGGCTCCCAGACTGCCTGTGTCTACTACAGTTCGCCTGTCACCTTAACAGGTCCACCACAGATGCCATCTCCCTGGTCCTACACTCAACCCTGGAATACCTAGATAACAAAGACACACATGTCAGACTTCTATTCATAGACTACAGCTCAATCTTTAACACCATTATTCCTATGAGACTCATCTTTAAACTTAGTGGCCTGGGACTCAGCTCCTCCCTCTGCCATTGAACCCTAGACGTCCTAACCCACAGACTGCAGTCAGTAAGAATAGGCAACAATGCCTCCTCCACAATCATCCCCAACACCGGTGCTCCACAAGCTGTGTCATTAGTTCCTTACTATACTCCTTACACCTTTGACTGTAAGGCCAAATTCCCCTCCAACTCAATTTTCAAGTTTGCTGATGACACTACCATTTTGGGTCAGAACTCCAACAGTGATAAGACACAGAACAGGAAAGAGACAGAGAATCTGGTGAACTGGTGCAATGACCATAATCTCTCCCTCAATGTCAACAAAATGAAGGAGATAATCATTGACTTCAGGGAACATGGTGGAGGGTAGGCCCCTGTCTACATCAACAGGGACAAAATAAAAATGATCAAGAGCTTCAAGCTTTTAGGTTTTCAGATCACCAACAACATGTCCTGGTCCCCCATCCTGACACTATAGTTAAGAATTCCCATCAAAGTCTCTATTTTCTCAGGACACTAAGGAAATTTTGCATGTCTGCTACAACTCTCACTAACTTCTACAGATGCACCATAGAAAGCATTCTTTCTGGATGTATCACAGCTTGGTGTGGCTCCTGCTCTGTCTAAGAACACAAGAAATGACAGAAGGTCATGAATGAAGCCCAGTCCATCACTGAAACCAGCCTCCCACCCACTGACACTGTCTATACTTCCCGCTGCCTCAGAAAAGCAGTCAGTATAATCAAGAACCCTATGTACCCTGGACATACCCTTTTCCATCTTTTCCCATTGGGAAAAAGATACAAAAGTCTGAGATCTATACCAACCAACTCAAAAACAGCTTGTTCCCCTCCTGCTGTCAGGCTTTTGAATGAATCTACCTTGCAATAAGTTGATCTTTCTCTAGACCCTATCAATGACTATAACACTACATTTTGCAGTCTCTCCTTTCCTTCCCTATGTACAGTATGCTTTGTCTGTATAACGCACAAGAAACAATCTGTTTCACTGTATATTAATACATGTGACAAAAATAAATCAAATCAAATCAAATATTCCTTCAAAATTTTTTGATATTGCCCCCTTGCACAGTAAAGCTGTACGGGTAGTCCTTGACCTTATAATGTTTGAGACATGACCAACGGCACTTACAACATTTATAAATTGACGCCCTGTTTTGTCTTTGCAATACCGGTTCTGGCTCTATGATGCAACGCCAGCAAACTTTGGTCTTTACCAACTGTTATGCTGTGCCTCACTCAGAAGCTCAGAAATGGCAAAATATTTCTCAGCTGCTGTGGAAGATTCTTTGCATAAGTAGGCCCCATTATATAATGGAAAATACACTATTGTATTCAATTATACTGAAGCAAGATCTCACAAATATTACAATATTCAGTGAAAATAGGGTATCACGACTTGGTTCAAGATTCAATGCCCCATTTAAACATTTTTCCCATGATAAAGACATTTCCGGCTTACAAGAGTGAATTTCCCCGTTTCGCTCTCCACGGGAGTCGGAGTGAATGAGGGAAGGACCATGGCCTCGGGCAGGATTTTCTGGTTTTGGGGGCGAGCAAGGCCAGAAAGTCCCGCCCATAGTGATTCGACTTACAATGTGGGTTTTAGAAACTAATCATGTTGTAAGTCTGAGGACTGCCTGCATCGCATTCACCTGAGGTAATAATAAAAATGTATTCCTCATAGACAATCTTTGCCATCTTCCTCTCAGTAACAAAAATCATGGCTTCCCAGCCTGATTTGTCCTGGAGTCCTGAGTAGATCTTTCAATTCAGTCCGATTGTGGAAGTTTTATTGCATTATCTTTGCATTTAAGGATGATCTTCATCTTTAATTTCCCATTCAATCCATTTAAATTTATTCCTTTTCACGTGACTCTTTCAATTGATCCAGTTTATTGTTTTCATCCTTGTCATTCAATTGACTTTGGTACGCATGCTTTGATGAATGCTTCATTAATCCTGTTTCAAAGTGAGTTTCAAACAGCATACATCAAGGTTCTGATTTATTTTCTACATAATTGCAAGTCACCACCATAGACAGTTGAAGAGCCCTCTCTGACAATGAGCTTTGCGCTGCACTTTCTTCTTTCAGTTTTCTCCTGCCTTCTTTTTAAGATCAGCTTGAGAAGTTCTCCATGTTTTGTACCTCATTTCATAGTTGGGTCATTTCTGTGCAAGCTGGATTAAGGAAAGTAATTCAAAATGTATGAAAATGTCTTTTCTGGATGGGAATAAGGGAATTCAGACAACTTGCAGCCAACCATCTGAGTGCATGTGCTTATTACTGCGAGTCTTAATCCCAGCGGCAAAATAGTTCAACAGGCAGTGACCATTTCTAGCAGGTAAAAATGAATCAGGCACTGGGGATATATTAATCTCCAATAGGAAAAGCTGGACTGAATGGATTTTTCATACTGTAGACCTGCATTTCTAATGGCACAGTGCTTCCTTAATTGAGATAAAGCAAACAAACTGTGTTACAAGAAATTTCAAAGGATCCAATTAAAATATTCTTTGAAAATAAAAAGTTACATGAAGGTGGGGCACATAAAAAGATTTGTGGGCTTTTGATGCCGTGAGTGCAGGTACACAAACAGAATCTCTTTCAGCCTGTTTAGAATTCTCCCCTTCTCCATTTCTTTATTGTACATCCATTAATATTTAATTCAGCACATCTAGTTTGAATGCCTATGCATTGGGAGCAAAATTATTGCAGAAGAAAATGAATGCTTCCACATGCAGTCTCTAGAGGGCAGCCCAATCATGCATAGTAGAGCTGAAGCGGTTAAATGGAAAATTAGTTTCATTAACGCGCATGCAATTACTGCACAGATAATGGAAATTGCTGATTTTCCAAGAGATGAAGAAAAATCCTGCCAGAGCACTCCTCTGTATGCTGAAAACAGCACATCAAGCTTGGATCGAGCAATTTATGTTCATAACACACACTATTTAGATAATTAGATTATAGTTCAGAACTTCGAACTGGATCATAAAATTTTGATTTATGGGTTTATTTATCTCAACTTCATTGCAAGGCTTACTCAGATGCTCAGTTCAATCAATTTATTGGCCAGACCAATTAGAAAATAAACACTGATGCTGGCTGAACACTGATTTATTGCAGTTATTTTCAGATCAGATCCAGGATTTAAAGAAAGGGAAGGGGAGGCTTATTTAAGAGGAAAAGGTGAGCTAATGTGACTGCTATTATCTCAGATTGTGAGGATGTGAAGCAGTAAGTTCTGGGACTGAAGACTGATGGCTATTTCTCTTTATTCTCTAAAATCTGGCCGGCACAGTAGCACAGTGGTTAGCACTGCTGCTTCACAGTGCCAGGGACCCGGGTATTGATTCCTGGCTCGGACCACCGTCTGTGTGGAGTTTGCACATTGTTCCTGTGTCTATGCAGGTTTCCTCCAGGAGCTCCGGTTTCCTCACACATTCTGAAAGATATGCTGGTTAGGTGCATTGTCCTAAACAGTTGCTGAACAGTGGCAACTAGGGGAAATTCACAATAGCTTCATTGGAGTGTTACTGTCAGCCTTACTTGTGACTAATAAATAAACTTTAAATAAACAGCTTCTTCAGAAGGTTGATAACAGATATGGTGCTGCTGAATAGGTAAGGGTTGCAATTGATGTGGGGAGCAGAGACAACAATTTCAGGGGCAGCAGGGGAAGAGCAGAGATTGGGAATCGGTAAGTTTTGTATGCCTAGTGCAGCACTCATCTGTCATGGTCCGCATTCAGATACAATATTTAAAAGGCTTCTGGGGTTAATTGGACATCCATCCCATACCCTCCAAAGCAGTCATGGAGATTATAATGTGTGATTAACCCACATCTATTCAATGAGATGCATGTTCACTGCTCAAATAAATGAAATAAATGATAAACTGGTATTAACTGTGCTGTTCATTGACTGTACGCACCAGAATGGGTCCCACAATGATAACCTCTTGTAGCAGTTAAAGCTAGATTGCACATCTTAAAGGGATGGTGGCTGGAGCAGTTGATGGCAGTCATGCAGGAAATTGACCTGACCTGTGAAACCGTGAAGAATGGTGCAACATAGGAGAGTGTGGATTCCACTTTTTGGATGCTGCACAGGAGGCCACAGTGCAGGATGGAGGAAGCAAGAGAGATGTTCTGTATCAGCATGGAGCCAGGAGATCCCGCAGACGTATGTTCAAAGGATAATAGGAGCAGACAGCCATAGGTCATGTGGATTTGAACAAACAAAAATAAACTTTATTATACAAAGTTGGAAAGATAATCCAATTCATATTACATAAGAACATAAGAACATAAGAAATAGGAGCAGGAGTAGGCCATCTAGCCCTTCGAGCCTGCCCCGCCATTCAATAAGATCATGGCTGATCTGTCGTGGCTCAGTTCCACATTCCCGCCCTCTCCCCATAACCCTTAATCCCCTCGCTTATCAAAAACCCATCAACCCGTGTCTTAAAAATATTTAGCGAAGCAGCCTCCACCACTTCAACGGGCAGAGAATTCCAGAGATTCACCACCCTTTCAGTGAAGAAGTTCCTCCTCAACTCCGTTCTAAACCGCCCCCCCTTTATCTTGAGGCTGTGCCCCCTAGTCCTACTGTCCTTTCTGAGCGGGAAGAGTCTCTCCACCTCTATCCTATCCATCCCATTCATCATCTTATATTTCTCAATGAGATTTCCCCTCATTCTTCTAAACTCTAACGAGTACAAGCCTAGTTTATTCAGCCTCTCCTCATAGCTCAACCCCTCAACTCCGGTATCAGCCTAGTAAACCTCCTCTGCACTCCCTCCAAGGCCAAAATATCCTTGCGTAAGTGCGGCGACCAAAACCGCACATAGTACTTCAGCTGCGGCCTCACCAGTGCCCTATGCAGCTGCAGCAAGACCTCCCTACTTTTATATTCAATCCCCCTCGCTATGAAGGCCAGCATCCCATTAGCCTTCCTGACCACCTGCTGCACCTGCAGGCTGGGTTTTTGCGACTCATGCACAAGGACCCCGAGGTCCCTCTGCACCGTCGCCTGCTGCAGTTTTTTGCCACGTAAGTAATAGTCCTTCCTACCATTATTCCTACCAAAGTGGACCACCTCGCACTTGCCAACATTAAATTCCATTTGTCAGTTCCTGGCCCATTCGCCCAGCCTATCTAGATCCTTCTGCAGACTCTCCACACCCTCTGCGCAATTTGCCGTTCCACCAATCTTGGTGTCATCAGCAAATTTCGACACCGTACACTCAGTTCCCTCCTCCAGATCATCTATATAAATGGTAAATGGCTGAAGCCCCAGCACCGACCCCTGGGGCACTCCACTAGTCACCAACCGCCAACCCGAATAGTACCCATTGACCCCCACTCTCTGCCTCCTATTTGACAGCCAATCCTCTATCCATGCTAACACCCTACCCCCAACTCCATGCCCCCTACCTTCTGCAATAACCTCTTGTGAGGTACCTTGTCAAACGCCTTCTGAAAATCAAGAAAGACCACATCCACCGGCTCTCCTCTATCCACCGCCCTAGACACATCCTCATACAACTCCAATAAATTTGTCAGACACGACTTCCCCTTAACGAAGCTTTTCTGCATCTGCTCTATCAAGCAATTCCCCTCAAGATGCCTCGCTATTTCCTCTTTGATGACGGATTCTAACATTTTAGCTACAACAGACGTTAAACTAACCGGCCTATAATTCCCTGCCTTTTGCCTGCCACCCTTCTTAAACAAAGGCGTAACATTAGCCATTTTCCAATCTTCCGGCCCTTCCCTGGAATCCAGCGACGTTTGGAAAATAACCACCAAGGCATCCACTATCACCTCCGCCATTTCTTTCAGAACCCTTGGATGCATTCCATCCGGTCCTGGGGACTTGTCCACAATCAGTCCCTCCAGTCTGTCGAGCACCACCTCTTTAGTAACAATAATGTCATTGAGACCCTCCTGTCCTACCATCTTTCCATCGCTAACACCCGGCAAATTATTCAAGTCCTCCTCCGTCAAGACCGAAACAAAAAAGTTATTCAAGGCCTCAGCCATTTCCCCATCCCCTACCACTAAGGCCCCCCTCTCATCCTCTAAGGGTCCAACATTCACCCTAGCCAGCCTCTTCCTTTTCATATATTTATAAAAACTCTTGCTATCCTTTTTTATATTAAGCGCAAGCCCAGCTTCATAGTTTCTCCTACTCTTCTTTATCATCTTCTTTGTCAATCTTTGTTGACATTTAAACCTCTCCCAATCCTCTTCTCGCCCACTACTCTTGGCTACTCTAAACGCCTCCGCTTTTAATTTAACACTTTCCTTCACCTCCTTCGTTATCCACGGCTTATTACCTCTCTTCCTACGGTCCTTTTTAACCATCGGAATAAATTTCTGCTGAGCACCAAGAAAGATCTCCTTAAAGATCCTCCACTGCTCCTCAGCAGATCTACCTTCCAACGCGCTCCCCCAGTCAACATTCGCCAATTCTTGTCTCATCCTTCCGTACTCCCCTCTGTTCAAACAAAGGACGTGTGTCCGGGAACCCACTTTCTCCTCCTCCATCTGCACCAGAAACTCCACCATACAATGATCACACTTCCCAAGAGGATCCTTCACCACAAGGTCCCTAATTCTACCCACCTCATTACATAGCACCAGATCCAAGATAGCTCGCTCCCTCTATTGTAACTCTAACATTTAGGGTCAATGTGAGAGTTTTATGAATTAACAAGTAAAAAAGTGGTCAAACACACCATATTGTGTACCAAATGCTAAAGCAGCCTGGAGTTCAGCAAGAGAGAGAGAGACAGAGGGTGAAAGAGTCAAAAAAAGAGGGAGAGAGAAAGTGAGAAACTATAGGGATAGTGTTAGAAGCTATGATAAAAGATGGTATAGCAGAGCACTTTGATTAATTCAAGGTAATCAGGCATAGATAATATGGCTTTGTGTAAGGGAAATCATGTTTAATCAATTTATTGGATTCTTTGAGAAAGTCACTTGTACAATGGTGGATGTACAGTACGTAGACTTCCAGAAAGAATTTGATAAGGTGCCACATCAAAGATTATTGCTCAGACTAATACCTGGAATGGGCAGATTGTCCTATGAGGAAAGGCTGGATAGGCTAGGCTCATATCTGCTGGTGTTTAGAAGGAAGAGAAAGAGGTGACATGATTGAAGCATGGACAATCCTGGAGGCTTGTGAAAGGGTGGAAATGAAAAGGGTGTTTCATCTTCTGGAAGAATCTAGAAGTAAGTGGTCAACTACTTAAACTTTAGTGATCATCCATGCTGTCAGACCTGCTGAGATTTTCCAGCATTTTCTGTTTTGATTCAGATTCCAGCATCTGCCATGATTTGCTTTACTCTGAGGATCTTTGGATATTTTTAACCACAGAACCCAGTAAGGGTTATCGGGATAGGTGGGAATGTGGAGTTAATATTGCAGTCAGATCAGCCATGATCTTACTAAATGGCGGAGCAAGCTTGAGGGGCGGAGTGACCTACTCTTGCTCCTAATTCGTATGTTCGTATGTAAAACAATTTCTCAACAACCCACCCAGATGTTAGTAACACTGTGAGTCAACAAAGGGATTTCAATTTTCACCTTTGAATATATCTCCTTGTAATTCACTCCAAAAGCCACACCTAATCAAATGGTTTCAATGACAGTTTACGTTGCTGGGTTTCAATCTCATTCCCTAAGATTTCTGAGTCCACCCAAGCACCAACTCAAAAGTTACAATTTCAGCTCTTTGGCTGTGCCAGGCAGAACACCACTGCTACATAAGGGGATCATTCCTTCCCAAACACCTGACGAAGGAGGAGCACCCCAAAAGCTAGTGGCATTTACTACCAAATAAACCTGTTGGACTTTAACCTGTGTTGTGAGACTTCTTACTGTGCTAAGATAAACAGGGAACTGGTAATATCATTGTCACAACAACTGCATAATTGGCCTGATACAGAAGGTGGTCCGGCTTTTGACTTTTGCCATAGTCACCTTCTGTGACATTGAAACTTAACCCAATGTCGTCACACCCAGTCAGGAGAGAATTTATCCCACTTCCCGACCATCAAATTCTGCCGAGCGAGATAAGAACTGCGTGTTAGATTGCCATGGGCTACTTTAATGCCTGGTCTCCTTCAAACAATATGTTATTTGGATTAGAAGATACCTGAGTTTTGAATAGGCTACTAGGTCTGTATTCACATAGAAATTAAATGTTTTGGTTCAGTTTCACAGATGGCAGGGCACATCTACTTCTTGCTCCAGATTTAGCACGGTTCAAAGGCATTTTGACCTAGGGATTTAAAATGAGTGCCTAAAAATCCATCTTGTGAAATGTCAAGGAGGTCTGATGACCTGTCAGCCCTCCACAAGCTTATATGACGAGATGCGATGCTGTAAATAACCTCAATGTTTACACCAAAAAGATAAGAGCTGCTGCAATTACATCTGTCAATTGGAAAAGTGAAAAGAAAACATTGCACATCAGCTTTCTTCTCTGCAGTACTCTCACAATTAGTATTGTCACCTAGAACTTTGTCCCTTTGATGCGAACACTCATATGCAGATGAAGTATCACTTGCTGCAACAGACTGATAGAGCACACGTGAGGTTTTGGAAAATTAGTAATTTGCACATATACTCCAATATATTTTCTCCAAATCATTTCATGCTTCTAATAACCACCAAGTTCGAGCAATATTCCAAAACAAAATAAGAGAAAGGTATTTTGAATGTGAAAGAAACCACAATCGTGTTGCATTGAATGGATCCCATGCAGGTAAATAATGCTAGTTGTCAAAAAAGTCCAAGCACAAAAGTAATCATCCAACCCATACGTCCAAGTCACAGAGCATCCTCACTTGGATGTCTGTCACCGTTTATTCGTTGTGGCTGGGCCATATTCCTGGAATTCCTGACATATCAGTACTGTGGAGGGGCTTTCACCACACTAACTAGGGTGGCACAGTGGTTAGAACTGCTGTCTCACAGCGCCAATGACAGGGTTTGATTCCTGAGTCATTGTCTGTGAGACTGCACACTTTCCCCGTGTGGTTTTCCTTGCGTGCTCTGGTATCGTCTGACAAATCTGAAAGACGCACAGGTTACATGCATTGGCCATAATAAATTGTCCCTTAGTGCAACCAAACAGACACCGGAGTGTGGCAAGTAGGGGATTTTCACAGTAACTTCATTGCAGTGTTAATATAAGCCTCCTTGTGAAGCTAACAAATAAATTCAACAGTTCAAGAAGAGAAGTCCAGTACCAGCCTCTCAAAGGCAACTAGGAATGGAAAACAATACTACCCTGAGAATTAATAATTTTTCAAAATCATTTTTAGAGTCACAAGCCTTGTTAAAATTGTCATTGATATGGATGTTTTTACCATTTAACTGAGTGATTTTATCTGTCCTAGTTGCTACAAACATTAATATGCCTTTAATTGAGGCCAAAGCTGACATTCCAGTCTTATCATTTGTGCAGGATACCTCCAAACAACTCTCCTCGCCGTTGATAGGTGTATATAGATGTGTATAGAGAAGGCTTCTTCTCGCCCATGCATGAGATCTCCAAACAGGTGCATTTTCAACAAAAACTGAGAGTGTTTCAAGGAAAGTGGCTTTAACTTCTCACTTCACGACTCTGAGTCACCTCTGAAGTACACAGTTGGAAATGACTTTGGTTAAAATGTCAAGAAAACAGGGAATTGTAACTGCCTTACTGCAACGGTTACTCAGAAAAAGTTAGAAGAATTGAAACCACTTTAACTTCTGCTTAACTGACCTCTGCCAACCCCCACAGGACTTTCCTCAACTTCCCCTCATGAACCTCCCCGCTGGCTAAACCTTCAACAAAACTTTCCAGTATATACTTTAACGTTGATTACTCCCAATCCATAGGACTTCCTCCACTACCATCCTCCAGCTACCTCCTTCCTGAATACGATGGGGCTAACCTCTTGAGCCCCCATGGGACCTCCTTCCCAGCTACCCTCACCCAGCTCCTGGTCTTGTGTAAATCCCCCTTCCCAGGTCTTATCCCTGATTACCACATCTACTCCCCGCCACCCACGCTCTTCCCCCGAGCCTGACTCAACTCCAAGTCCTTCTACTCAAGACCCGAACTGGCCCAACACCTCCCACAAATGCCTGACCAGATACCCCCTCCCACAAAGGGCGATGGGTTGGTGGCTGCTGGCTTGCTTCCCTGTGACTGAACTACTCTCGATGGTAGGCCTCGGGAATTTTGGCCACATGAGATCTATGTAGAACAGTGAGTTGGAAGGTCATGAAAGATAGGGAAGGATGGATTTCTAAGAAAGTAATTATGAGTGAAGCAGCAATCTAACTTAATTGACATTCCATTGAATGCTACAGGCTAATCATTTTAAAGCCCAAAGCAGGCAAACGCATTTGACTCTAAGGAGCATTGATGATCAATCACCTAACGTGGTTTTAGTATCTGTTTCCATTCCTTACTGTTAGATGGGTAGAACATTCTGAGACCCACTGCCACTAGCTTAGTCTTCAAGGCTGCCTTCATGGCACACGACAGCGCAGAGTCGCTGAGCAGAGACTGATAGCCAAGTTCCGCACAAATGAGGACGGCCTCAACCGGGATCTTGGATTCATGTCACTCTATTTGTAACCCCCATGACTTGCCTGGGCTAGCCACATCTCACTCATTGTCCTGCCTGGAGACAATATACATGTCTTTAACCTTTGCTTAATGCTATCTCCACTCACATTGTCTGCACCTTTAAGACTTGACTAGCTATAAAGACTCACATTCTAATCACTATTCTGTAAACTGTGTGTGTGCCTTTATATGCACTGTTTGTGATCAGAATTCCTCACTCACCTGACAAAGAAGCAGTGCTCCAAAAGCTAGTGGCATTTGTTACCAAATAAACCTGTTGGACTTTAACCTGGTGTTGTGAGACTTCTTACTGTGTTTATCCCAGTCCAACGCTGGCATCTTGGTCTTGCACACACAGGCAATTTATTGCTCAATTGCAGATACACTATAGTCATTTATCCATTTTCAATGGACAGGTTACAGGCAGTGTATGTGTGATTCTTTTTTGTTACCTGCTATGTGTATGTGTGGATATTGAGATGCTTTAGAAAGATTCATCAGACATCACAATAACTCTGAAATTTTAAAATCATGATGTCCAGTTTGATTTTGGAATTAATTAATCAAATTATAATTTGTTTGCTTTCTTTAGTGCTCAGATTATACTATTAGTGAAATAGCTTGACCCTTCAGAATGACAAGTTTCCATTTGTCAGAGCAGAACTTGTTTCCATCATGATGCACAATGTGACATAAAAGTTGCCACTTTCACATGGGATGAACAGCAATCGATGAAAAAATGTGACAGAAAAAGCATCAACGTCACTCTTCATCTGCACCATGAATTAATATAAGTTACAGAAGGGTAATTTATAAGAGCATAAGAAATAGGAGCAGGAGTAGGCCATCTAGCCCTTCGAGCCTGCCCCGCCATTCAATAAGATCATGGCTGATCTGTCGTGGCTCAGTTCCACATTCCCGCCCTCCCCCCATAACCCTTAATCCCCTTGCTTATCAAAAACCCATCAACCCGCGTCTTAAAAATATTTAGCGAGGCAGCCTCCACCACCTCAACGGGCAGAGAATTCCAGAGATTCACCATCCTTTGAGTGAAGAAGTTCCTCCCTAACTCCGTTCTAAACCGCCTCCCCCCCTTTATCTTGAGGCTGTGCCCCCTAATCCTACTGTCCTTTCTGAGTGGAAAGAGTCTCTCCACCTCTATCCTATCCATCCCATTCATCATCTTATATGTCTCAATGAGATTTCCCCTCATTCTTCTAAACTCTAACGAGTACAAGCCTAGTTTATTCAGCCTCTCCTCATAGCTCAACCCCTCAACTCCGGTATCAGCCTAGTAAACCTCCTCTGCACTCCCTCCAAGGCCAAAATATCCTTGCGTAAGTGCGGCGACCAAAACTGCACACAGTACTCCAGCTGCGGCCTCACCAAAGCCCTATACAGCTGCAGCAAGACCTCCCTAGTTTTATATTCAATCCCCCTCGCTATGAAGGCCAGCATCCCATTGTTAGGAGGAATCTCACGTCATCAAGTGAGCAGCAGAAAAAGCTGAAGCCTCACAGGGAGGGCTTGGAGTGAGATGTGAGCTGTTGAAAATGGAGCATTGGGTCAACCATTTGATGTGCTCCTACCTACTATCATTCTTCCTGGAAGCAGGTATGCAATAACTGTGGCTATCCACCTGGCTGGGACAGGTCGCCAATTGTGGCAAATTATTTGAACGCTTGGGGCTGAATTGGGGTCACTGCTGGGATCATAATTGTGGCAAAATAGGCCCTCTGCTGCAAAGCTCAGCAAGATCCTCGAGGTGATGTTCCATGGGCATGCTGGTTGCCAGCGGAGCCTTGCTTATTGAGATCCCTACCGAACCACTCTGGCACTGGGTCACAAATGCAGACACAGACCATCCTGTGGTGGACACCCACTCTAGCAGCCACAGGTACAAATAATTTTAACCCTTTCTCGCATCGCCTGAGGGAGCCTGAACATTTTCTTGCTTGCCGCAGTAGCACCCATCTCCATTGGCCCAACCATATGGCTGTCCCACTCGTCAACCTTAAATGGGCAACATTCCCAGAGGTAGCCTGTTAATGGGCAGCCTCTAGTAAGATTGCAGAAGTGGGTGGCCAAATATCTCCAACGTAGCTAGACCTGCTTTGAGTCAAAATCTTTAACGGTGATAAGATTCTTCCCATTTTATGCAGTATCCTTTTGAAGTCAAAATGACAATGCTGCAAACTCTTTAAACACATCATTGCAGATCAGCCATGACCTCAGACTGAAAGAAACGAAGGGGCAAAATGCAAATGATTACTTCGAGAAAAGCATTTGTTTGTAATGACTATAGAAAGACTTGTACATTCAGCTAAATAATCACACTTCTGAATTTCTCTGGCATTCAATTATTTATTCTTGGCAATTTTTTCCTGTCAGTAAAAGAGTGTTAGGTGCCTGATACTCTACATAATAACCTGTATTTCTAATAATATATCTTGCTGGCATGTGAAATGGGTTCTTTGACCTTATAAGTGAAATGCTTAGAAAATGTCAGCTTTATTTAAAGTAGTTAAATGTCATGTGTTTAAAATATGATTAGAATGCAGATCGTATTTTTTTAAATTTACAATCTTTAATCATGGTGTACAATTGTTGAAATATTCTGTTACATTTCCAGTAGTCTAGCCATATTTGAATCTGTATGATAGTGTGACGCCTTAGGCTTGGGTAAGCGTATCACAATTTAAAAATCGTATTCCAGTTCCTGATTAAAGTCGTAGAACCCGATAAAGAAAATAAATGAAACAAGAGCAAATACATTCTGTATCCCTAAATTTTTATGAACCACGACACATTTTATCACAGAGAGGTTAATTTTTTTGCATAAAAATCTATCGGCCTCTGTGATTGAAAGCCTGATTTTTGCTAATCTTCATGCAATGGAGGTAGAATTTGCTGATAGAATATTTGACCACATTTAGCAGATTGCTGACTGTTGTTGTCTCCACAAAAATAGGATGAGTAAATGTCTTTAAGAAGGTAATCTTTCAGTACACACAGGAAAGGTAGGTAAAACTGAATCCCTTGATTTTGTTTGCCATCTGTCCATGAGCAGTGTTTTAATTTTTGTAATAGGCTGGAGCATGTCTCCCTGACCCCTCTGTGAGGTTAATTTTTAAAGTGACGCATAGAAAACCTTCTTTTGGGTTAAATCAGAAGCAAAGATTTTTCACGTATTTAAATTTGGGGAACTGTTGAAACTTAACACACACACAGACTACACACACACACATGCATGCACGCACACACGCATGCACACACAGACACACACACACACACACATGAAGATGACAGGTAAAGACAAGGTTTAAAAGAGAAAAAGCACCACAGATGTGGATCTTTGGCACAATGGCACATTGGTTAGCACTGCTGCCTCAGAGCACCAGGATACCAGTTTCAATTCTGTTATTTGGTGACTGTCATTGTGGAGTTTGCATGGTCCTCTGTATCTGCATGTGTTTCTTCCAGCTGCTTTGGTTTCCAACCATAGTTTAACGATGTGCAAGTTAGGTGGAATAGCCATGATGAATGTACAGGGTTTTAGGGTTAAGGTGGAGGGAATGGCTTGGATGGATTGCTCTTTTGAAGAGTCAATGCAGTCTTATAGGATCATAGAATCTTACAGTGCAGAAGGAGGCCATTCTGCCCATCAAGTCTACACCAATCACAATCCCAACCAGGCCCAATCTCCTTATCCCTGTGCATTTATCCTAGCTAGTCTGCCTTACACTAAAGGAAAATTTAGCATCGCCAATTCACTGAGCCTCACATCTTTGGACTGTGGGAGGGAACCGGAGCATTTGGAGGAAACCCACACAGGGGGTGGGGAGAATGTGCAAACTCTATACAGGCAGTGACCCAAGCTAGGAATTGAACCCAAGTCTCTGGTGCTGTGAGGCAGCAGTTCTAACCACTGTGCCACCGTGCCTCATTAGACTTGATTGGCCAGCAGGCCTATTTCCATATTTTGGGGATTCTTCTGGTTCTATGACATGGTAGTTTTTCATGAACACTCATGAATAAATCATATTACATTCACTTTACATTGGGTAGCTTTAAGATATTTTTCTGTATTCAAGTGTCTGAATAAATGCAAACTACATTTGAAAATTAAATAAAAATCTTCCACTCAGTTAGTAAGCTTGGTGGATTTATATTTTATTCACTGGATGTGAGCATCTCTGGCTGAGCCAGCATTTATTGTCCATCCCTCATTGCTGTTGAACTGAATGGCTTGTTGGACCATTTTCAAGGGCATTTTAAGAGTCAACCACATTGCTGTTGATCTGAAATCACTTTAGGGAAGGACAGCAGATTTCCTTCCTGAAAGGATATTAGTGATGGATTTTTACATCAACAATGGGCATTCTTGGAATTATAAATCCAGATTTTTATTCAAGTCAGATTTTACAATCTGCAATTGCAAGATTCAAACCCAGGTCCCCAGGGTATCACCTCAGATCTCTGGATTACTAGTCCAGTTATGCCAACGCCTCCGCTATTCAAAAACTAGTGACCAGCAATCCTGGTTTTGGAAGTTAGTGTAGGACATTCAAGACATCGTGGGTTGGATTTTCAATCCAGAATCGGGGAAGTGACGCCTGGATCATCTCTGGATGTTGACTCTGTCATGATGTGGAGATGCCGGCGTTGGACTGGGGTAAACACAGTAAGAAGTCTCACAACACCAGGTTGCCTTCACGGCACACGACAGCGCAGAGTCACTGAACACAGACTGATAGCCAAGTTCCACACACATGAGGACGGTCTCAACCAAGATCTTGGGTTCATGTCGCACTATCTGTAACCCCCATGATTTGCCTGGGTTTGCAAAACCTCATTTACTGTACTGTCTGGAGACAATACACATCTCTTTAACCTATGCCTAATGCTTTTTCCACTCACATTGTCTGCAACTTTAAGACTTGAATAGTAGGTTAGTTGTAAAGACTCGCATTCTAATCAATAATCTGTAAACTGTGTGAGCTGTTATATGCTCTGTCTGAGGCCAGAACTCTCCATTCACGTGACGAAGGGGCAAATCCCGAAAGCTTGTGAGTTTACTATCAAATAAATTGGTTGGACTTTAACCTGGCGTTGTGAGACTTCTTATTGTGTTGACTCTGTGTCAGTGATGCAACATCATTTTCAAATGCAAAGGATCTAATTGGCCAGCGGAGAGTTCAGCTCCAATTTGCAGTGTTAGGAACAGCCTGGAGGCAGGGTGTATTTACCAAGGGCCCTTCGAAAAGGTGAGCAGCAGCTATCACTGGAATTTACACTGGATGTGAAGCTGGGAGTTTGATGACTGAAGGCATCTTAACAGTTAATACCTGGAATTTTACCAGCACTCGTGTCCCCATTCTGGAATGGGCAAGGCTTGCAGAACGACATTCTCTGTTGGCCTTGGACAGGATCTTATGAGCCTAGGGTGGGCAAGATGATAAAGTTCTGGCAAATGTCTCTCAAAGGTCTAGTTTTTGTTTGTGTTTAATAATTAACTAAACATTAATGTTTGAGTTAAAAAGTAAGTTACATTTCTCCCGGTCAAAAACAGGGATAAATAAGCTTGTTGAGAGCAGTTGGAACTAGTTCCTTAGAGAGCTAGCTTAAACTGGTTTCTGAGCTTCAGCAGAGTTTATTCATTATTCTTCAGAGAGTGTAGAAATGTAATAGTCTCTGAATGCTATTTGAGTACACAGAATAGGAAGCTGGGAGTTTGGTGCATTTGAGAGCTAAATGAAGAGGGGGTGTTATAAATGAACTAAGAAAAACAAATTTAATTGATACAATAAGGAAAGCAAGACAGATGATATATCACAGCTGTAGTATGTGGGATACCATTGCAATTCATCCGCAATCTGCTATCACATCCGCAGTGTTTGCAGCTTGAGAAGTCGCAGTTCAGAGTTGAGGCCAAGCTGCAGACATTGTGACACATTGGCAAAGGGTAAGTTACCTGGATACTTTTTCCAGAAAGCAATCACACCTCTTAGGTTAGTCTCATCTCATTAGGTCAGCACTGAAAAAACTGCGTTTAACTGTGTGAGTCAAGCAAGTTAGGGGAATGGGAAAGTGAGATTGGAGGAGCCTCAACTCGTGCAACAGAGCAACAAGTGTGAGAACCTTGTGGCGTGGACTGACAAGAACGAAGGCTGTTGTATGGATAAGTAACTGACTAAGAGGCACCCTGTTACAGGGAGTGATTTAAGTGGAGCAAAGAGTTTAAAAGGAATGTAGAGATAGTCGTGGCCAGTATAGTCAGGGGGATAGATATATTCTTCGAAGCCAAGTGTGAACATCAAAGAAGCTGTGCTGCCTGCCTAATACTCGACTTGTAAAAGAATTTTAAGTTGGTTGGGGAGTATCCAGTTGTCATGGTCTGTATAGGTACAAATGACAAAAGTAAGACGAGGAAAGAAGTTCTAATTAGCGAGTATGAGGAGCAAGGCATTAAGTTTAAAAGCAAAACCGCAAACATAATAATCTCTGATTTACCAAATCAGCCATGTACAAATTGGCATAGAGTACATAAGATTAGAGAGCTGAATGTGTGATTCAAACACTGGTGTGGGAAAAGTGGGCTCTGGTTCATGGACATTGGCAACCGTACTGGAGAAATTAGGAGCTGTCCTGACAGGACAGACTTCAATCGTGCTGGTGTCAATATCCTAGTGGGTGCTAAAGTAAAGTAGAGAGGAATTCAAACTAAATAGTGAGGGGTTGGGGGTGGTAATTGAGGCATACAAAGTTATGAGTGACTTAGATAGGATAGGTAAGAAGAATCTTTTTCCCTTAGTTGAAGGGTCAACGACCGGGGGCATAGATTTAAGGTAAGGAGAGGAGATTTAGAGGGGATTTGAGGAAAACCTTTTTCACCCAGGGTGAGGTGGAAATCTGGAACTCATTGTCTGAAGGGATGATGGGGTGGGGGGGGTACCCTCATAATATTTAAGAAACACTTAGATGAGCATTTGAAGCACCATAGAATACAAAGTTATGGACTAAGTTCTGGAAAACGTGATTAGGATATATAGGTATTTGGTGGCCAGATGAGACATGGGGCAAGGGCCTCTTTCTGGGGCTGATGACTCTATGACTCTATAATAAACTCCATAAAGTGATAATAGGAAACTTAGAAAATAATGATAGGATTAGGCAGAGTCAATATGGAATTCATAAAAGGGAAGCCATATTTAACAGGAGTTTTTTGAGGATGTAACTAACAGAACAGATAGGGGAAATTGGTGGGCGTGGTATATTTAGATTTTCAGAAAACATTTGATAAGATCTGACATGAAAGTTTTGTGAACAAAATTCTGGCACATTGAATTGGGGTAATATATTGACATTAATTGAGAACTGGTTACCAGACAGAAAACAGGAGGTAAGAATAAATGGGTTATTTTCAGATTGGCAGGCAATGACAGGTGGGGTACCCCAAGGATCAGTTCTTGGACCCCCAACTATTCACAACCTATATCAATGATTTTGATGTGTAATTTTTAAAAAGGGTCCTTCAGCCAAAAATGTTTAATCGCCATTGCTTTATATAATTCTGTGGATTATTTAATATTAATTAAAGATACATTTTTTCTGAAAGATCTCTTGTGCTTCTTGCCAATTACCCTATATGGAATGGAAACAACATGCTATTGACAGCATGTCGTGAAGATAGCAATCATGTCGTTTTCTGGACTTTCGAACTTGTTTGTTGAAAGATTCTGAACCAAAATAGTAAAGCTTAACATAGGTCAGGTACATTTGCTGTGTCCATATATTTAAGATGTAGATAAGCCGGCGTTGGACTGGGGTAAACACATATGTCAGACATATATTTAAGACCAGGGTTTATGACCAAAGGTATGTTTATTGGTTTTAGTGTGGCTCTCATCCAACCTAGAACTTCCTTGGTATAACCTAATATTTCAAAGTTTGCAGATCACACAGAACTAGATTCAAATGTGAATTGTGAAGAGGATGCAAAGATGCTTCAAAGGGATTTGGAGAGGCTAAGCAAGTGGACAAAAATTTGGCAGATGGTGGAGAAATGTGAGGTTAGCCACTTTGTTAAGAAAAATAGGAGTACATATTCGTTCTTAAATGGTGAGATGCTGGGAAGCATTGAACTTCAAAGAGAATTGGTGCCCTTGTTTATGAATCACTGAAAGCTAATATGCAGGTGCAAAAAACAATTAGGAAGGCAAATACTTTATTACAAGAGGATTTGAATGTCAGAGTAAAAATGTCTGACTGAAATTATACAGTCTTGATGAGGCCACATTAGGGCTGGAGGGATTGTTCTTTGCAGAATGCTTGAATAGATTGAGCCTTTATTGTCTGGAGTTGAGAAGAATGAGAGGTGGTCTTATTCAGAGGAAAGGAATTTTCACAGGGTTTGACAGGGTAAATGCAGGAATGATGTTTCCTAATGCTGAGCAGCCTAGAACCATGGGACATAGTCTCAGAATAATGGGCAGGGCATTTAGCAGGAATGAGGGGGAATTTCTTCACTCAGAAGGGGTAAACCTTTGGAATTCTCTGCCTCAGAGGGCTGTGGAGTCAGTCAGTCATTGAGTATGTTCAAGACTGATATCAACGGGATGCTACATATTGAAGGTATATGGGGGTAATGCAAGAAAATGGTATTGAGGCAGAAAATCAGCCATGATCTCATTGAGTTGTAGAGCGTAGAGTGAGATCAAAGTGCTAAATGACCTACTCCTTTTCCTATTTCTTATGTTCTTATGTTTGTATAAGGATAAAGCTTCTGCTTCTCTCAGATTCGTCTCATTTCTGTCACTCAGTAACATTATTATGACATGGCTCTTTGCACACATGCTCAGTAACTATTACTGGAGTTATTAGAATTAGCCTTTTACTCTCCATGCCTCTGCAAGCCTTTATCCTTATATACCTCCAACTCATGTCCCCCAAAGTCTCTGGCCAGGTTCTCCCAAGAAAATTTGAAGTGCTGAATTTGCATAAAAATGTGAATAACCTCCACTGTTTTTTATTGGCAGGATTTTCAGAATGAATTTCCCATACTCTGTGCATCACAGAGCGCCTCAGGGAGATTCACGCTGAAAATCTAAAATCTATTCCCGCTGAAGAGGCAGGCAGTGTAGCGCTGAACAGGCCACTGCGCATGCACTGATCTGTCAGGGCAGAGACCGAAGCATGAGCAGTAGCCTCACACTGCCAGCCTCCTGATCACTGGCCACTTTGATTGCTGGTCAGCCTCACAATGCCCACATTGCTGCCCCTTCTGACCACCCCCCCAGCCTCTAATTGCCAGATGTCTCCAGGTCAGCCCCAACACCTCCCACCCCCCCGATTTGCCTTGATCTCTCCAGCTTTCACCCTTCCCCTTTCCAGCAACCTCAATCTTCTACGTACCCCACCCGGCAGTCTCAGCCCCTCACCCCCGCAACCGCACAGCCTGACCCTCCCCAGCTTGATGGCCAGCCCTGATTAGCTGCTTTTCTCCCTCTGCCACTGATCCTGACTAAAGTGGCAGTGGAACCGCAATCTCCCCCATAGGCCCCTTCCCTAATTGGCCCTCTGGCCTCACCCCCTTGGCATTGCCCAATGCCCAGTGGGCAGTGCCAAGGCACCCATTGGGCATTGCCACTTTGCTCCTTGGGCAGTGCCAGGGGGTCAGGCTGGCACTGCAAGGCTAGAAATGCCTGGGAGCAACCCCCTGACCATATGGACTGTTGTGCTCTTGCTGAAATTTGGTAATACAAAGCTGTCATTGGTGAATCTTCTGGGGGACTTCCAGGCTGAAAACTTATGGCACCCCCAAAGCTTATCACGGACAAAGAAATCATATATGATGCTGATTGTGGCAATGTTGCTCTATATTGTCTCAGGGCAGAATTACTTGGAATGTACTGTTACCATCAAGGCCATACGTGCAAATTTACACATAATTCTCATCTCGCATTTGAGCCTTTCAGAATTCTTGCAACTTCCACAGCTATTACATGTAAATATTGAATGGTTAAGGTTGCGAAGGCCTTGAGTTCCTTAATGAAAGTTTATTCCTCTTGTTCATTTAAAGATTAAGTTCAAACCTAAACAAGTTTTCCTGTTCCACAAAGAGCATTCCTGATTCTGAATGGCACAATAGTGTCTCAGAGATTTTTCTGTCATTGTACTCTCACATTGCATCGAGCTGATCTTTGACATTTAGCTTGATTCCTCCTGGACCTTGGAGTTGGATTGATGGAGGCTGCAGGGTAACATGTTAGAGCTGAAACTCTTATCAGTTAAAACAGAGACTCCAGCTCCGATATCCAATTTAAATTCTGAATGTTGCCCATTGACCTCACCATTCGCACTCCAGAATTGGCATTTGTTCTCTTTGATTCCCTTTACTGGGATGATGCCTGGTTGTTTGCTTCCTGTATTTCTTGAATAGATTTATCTTGATTTTTTTTTGTGTGTGTTGCAAACATGGGCTTTTCTGAACGACACACTGGGCCCTATTTTACTATTTTGATTTTAAGTGCTGGGTGGACTTGAAACTGGAAGTGTATCAGATTTGATTTTTAGACCCGTTCTCAAGTACCCCCATACTCTCTTGCACTGTAAAAATATCAGTGTTTCCGAATCGCACTGCAGAAGCCTGTGCACAGGGTTTAATGTGCCCGAAACCCTGCAGCTCTGATCAGCACATCCAACTGTGCAGAAAATGATAGAATGCTGCTCCCCTGCCACATCCCTCCCACACCAGATAATGTGTTTCCTTGGCCCCCACAGGCATTGCCCCATCCCCACAACACTACTGACCTTCTTATCTTCCCAACCCCCACCCACCCAGACCGATTATGGGACTATCCCACTCACCGACCTCAGGCAAAGTGGCAGTGGATCCCCCCCACCTCAACCCCTCTCCCCACTGATCTCAAGCAGAGTGGCAATGGACCCTTCTTCCCCCACTAATCTCAGGCAGAGTGGCAACAGACCCACTCCCCCCCCCACCGTCCCACCCCCATAGTAATCTCAAGCCAAGAGCCATCAGACACTTGGCACCTACCTCCTCACTAACTGGAGCGCCCAAATCAGACTTCTATGGAGCAAGTCTGTTTCGTGCTGATTCTGGATGGTGAATGCGGTGGTAAAGAGGGAAGCACCGGTAGAGTTGGACGTGCAGCCCTTTAAGTCAATTTAAATGCAAGCAAATGCATTTAAATGGCTGCGTGCCCATTTCAAGTGCAGTTCCAATTGCGGCCATCTTTGGGCTTTGGTAAAGGGGGAACTGGTGCAAAGGCGGCAGATTGCACTACTTGCCTCCTGCCTGACTGAAAACAGATGAAACGCAATGGTAAAATTGGGCTTAATGTTTTAAAATGACCAACCTTGCTACACTCATAGCATTGTGTGGTACATGAGGACACATTCTTTGTGCCTCTGGATCGTCTTCCAGCCACAAGGGATCATTGAAAAATGGTGGTTAAAATTCTTTCAGTGAGCTTCCTGGTTGTTGCCATGATGTACTTCAAGTCTTGCACCCAACAAACTGAATTGCTTCATAGGATCATAGAAGTCCTACATTGCAGAAAGTGACCATTCGGCCCATCAAGTCTGCACCAACAACAATCCCACCCAGGCCTTCTCTCTGTCATCTCACATACTTGCCCTGCTAATCCCTGTAACCTACAGATCCCAGGACACTAAGGGGCAATTTAGCGTGGCCAATCAACATAACCCACACATCTTTGGAGTGTGGGAGGAAACCAGAGCACCTGGAGGAAACCCACGCAGACACAGTGAGAATGTGCAAATTCCGCACATTCAGTGACCCAAGCCAGGAATCGAACCTAGGTTCCTGAAGCTGTGAGACAGCAGTGCTGACCACTATGCCACCTTGCCACTTCATTTTTCCTTTTCCCTGCGATTTCTCTTTCATCCCTTACCAAGACTAAATTCTGCCTTTGCTCTTCAGCCTGATGAACCAGTTGATTATTTTTACTTAGTGTCAAATCTCCCCAGGCTTGTAAAAATTCTGACATGCTTTCTTCGAAAACATCAACCACTCACCTGTCTCTAATTAGGTTGATTTTTATTGTTCTGTACTCACAATTGTCAGCCAAATAAGACAGATCATTTCTAAGTGAATTGATTCCTTCAGCTGCCTTTGACTTTGATGGCTAAATTTTGCACTCTTTCTTATGTTGTTTCGACAGAGACTGAAGACAGAGGCTTTGATGACATCCTGGTAGGAGGCTGTCTCTTTGTTCAGTCCTTGCCTGTTCAGCATGTCATCTGCAATGTTACTGTCAGCCAATAACAAGATGCTAACTTGGCCCTTATTACTCTTACTTACAAAGCATTTTGATAATGAGCGAAACATATTCTCCAGTTGTGCCATTGCTCAATCTATCTGGGGCCCTCCACATTCTGAGACAACTCTGCAAGTTATTGCTTGCCTTGGGGTCAGGTTTCCTATTTCTTTTGCTGTTTTCTTTGCTGCTCTCTGGGCTGTCCTTATGGTTTCCCTCTCTGGTCCGTTTACCAGGTCTGCCTTGGAATCCTTTACCCATTGCTCTCTGATGCTGCTGGGCTTCTTCTCAGACTATTACCCACTTGTTTTGTTTTACTATTTCTCTGAGGTTCTAGTCACTGCTGCCACCATCCATTATTGTCGTAATATCTTGGAAGGTGATGGGCATCTTACTCTAAATAAGAGATCTGACTGGAAGCAAAGATCATTTCTTTGAAGTACTTCAAAGATTAATCACATACAAGAATTACAGAACACGATAACAGAATTACTGCTCATCGGATACTTCTCACTCTTCTCTCTCAGTGAAATCATTATGATATAACTCCTTTCACACATGTTCAGTATCTCGTGCTAGAGTTAACTCTTTACTTCAAACAGTTGCCTAGTTTTCCAGGATTCAGAAGTCACATTCAATGAGCTGTACTAATTGGATATCTATTTTCCCCGCCAGGCACATCCTGTTCGGGTGTTTTTCTTCAAAGAATTTGAAAGCTAAAGGGGAAAGATACACAGTTTCATTGGGGTCAAATATGTTAATTTTTTTCTCTGCCTCAGAATAGTGAGATGCTGTGGGGATGACCTGCATGTCCTGGAGGTCAAGGACATATGATGTGAGGCTACACATCTGTTGTAGCTTTTTGATTGGTGTTTAATGAAATAAAATTTGTGCACTGGGATAAAAGTGGGAGGCACAAAGATAAGAGAGAAGGAAAGAGAAAGAGGCAATCAGAAATAAACACCATCATCAAAGGCCCGCAGCTGGGATTCTCCAGTCCTGCTGCAGTGAATGGAGTTTTGGCTCCATTCTCTCTGGCAGCCACAATGGGACATGTGAGACAGGAGAATTTTGGCCAAACAGAGCTTTGTTCATCTAGTGCAAAATCATATTCAAAACAACAACCAAATGAGATTTGAAGTCAAATAATGACCTGAATATGTGTTTTGTTGCCAGAAGAGATCAGTGTAAATTCCATGTGGTTCTAAGATGAAGGATGGAATTTTAGTTTTTCTAAGTGTCCAGCTAGTCTGAAAATGGCAGAGTTCCAAATTTGTTTTTAGGGTGAGTTTCCACGCCCACCTTATGTATTCTAATAAACATGGACTAGTCAGTTTCAAGCCAAAGAGGCTGTGGGCAGGGCTTAACTCTCATAGAGCTTGGAGAGAGAGGTATTGTGGAGGTGCAGACCTCTGATACTGCACATGTGTATTAACACTAGCAGGGGTCTGACAGACACAGAGAGCTGTCAGGCCCCTGCTACTGCAGGCAGCCTCAACTAGCTCTACCCCACAGTCACGGGGGCCTGTGGCCTGAGATGCAGCCCCATCCCCGTACACCGCCACTGGCCCCAGCCAGTCACTGCCCTCCCCCGACACTGCCCATTGGTCATTGCCCTGGTGTCCAGTGGGCATTGCCCAGGTGTCAGGGTTGCATTGCCAGTCTGGCATTGCCCAAAAGGCTAGCATTCAGCCTTCCTGGAAGCATCAAAACTTCCAGTTCCTCTGACGAGACCCCATTCATGGGGAGCAGGTATTTTCCTTGCCAGAGAGGACCTTTCTCGGTGAGGCCATTAACACAAGCAAGCCCAAATGATTTAGCGGGGGTGGGGCTTGCTAAACACATTGAAATAAACATTAGAATGAACTTGAATAAGTTACTCAGCCTCTCACCCATTTCCAGCAAAAAGCTTACCACGTCAGAATTCCGGGTGTCGTAAGATCACGACAGGCATGAAAACTGGTGCCATTCACGCTTACCGCTTTACACCCAATTTAACAACATTTTCCTGCCGTAAAATAAACGAAAAGAGGTCATAAAATTCTGTCCAGTGTGTTTAAACAGTTGTGAGACACAGGGAGAAGGATTTTGTATTTTGGGTCATGATCCCAAAGTCAGGGTCAAATGAGAACTCTGACCCCGCACTCCGTATGAGGCAATTACCTGCCATGGATATTGTCTGGATTGGTTGATTAATAGACAAGTAAGGAGAGGGGGGCAGGTTCTATAAGCCAGGTGGCCAGTAGGTGACCCTCCAGGAGATGCAACCTGCTGGTACAAGTAAGGGAGAGAGAAGGTGTCTCCACTTTGAGGCTTCAGCAACTTCAAAATGTTGGGAATGAAGAATGGCAACAGCTGCATAGCTGCCATTATGGCGGGGGGTTTCAGTGAGAAGCCTGTGGCCACAGATGTGACAAGGTAGGTGGGGATAGATATTTTGAAACACTGGCTCCTGGGTCTCTGGCCTAGAAGCTGGCCTTTAATTCCCTTAACAAGCTATTTGCTGCTTGCTGGCAAGTAAGTAACTGTTTTCCCATTATCTGGCCCCTGGGGCAATGGCTCAGGAATAGGATTGTGCCAGTGAACCACATGAAGCCAGTGGTGCAGAATTACATGGCTGCCCACTTTCCTTTCACCAGCATATCTTGCCCAGGGAAGGCGAACCAATAGATGGACACAGACTCCCGGTAGATTGGACAGATAGGTTTTCCCTCTTTTACTAATTTAGCTTCTTTCAAAATTGAAATTTGAAGTTGAGCAAAGCAGCCTTTGATGAAAATATTTAAGATGTTGACAAGAACTGAAATCTGTAAAACCTGGAAGGAAAAAAAATGTTTAAATTCCAGGCTAATGTGGCCAGTCAAAATCTGCAAACTTGTTTTGATAACAAGAATTAGGATATTTTTGAATGTAGGATGAAAGCATACCATGCGTGATATATCATCCCCTGTGAACAACTGTAAATCCAATCTAAAACAATTAAAATCTATCCAAATTCTGGATTACAAAGGACTTAAAAAGCAATAATAAAAGGAAGATAAATTACACTTCGTTGAGGAGACCAAAACAAAATTGATGCATTAAAAACCAAGACAAGATAAGACATCAGAATTAAGAATACATTGAGAATACAGTAAGCAACCACGATTTCTGGGCTATACCACAGAGCCTTGCCAGAATGGTCCAGACACCTGAACTTTAAAAGGCTAACGTTCCCCTCACTAGGTCATCAATAATTCCCACAGGCCATCTGAAGAGGTCAGAGGTTCGCCACCCACCGCACCCCACCCACCCCAACATGCAGCACCCCTCCTCCCCCACACCCCCACCCTCCCGTCCCCCACAATGGCGCTGAAGAATGCTAATTATACTTTTGGATCTCAGGAGAAATAACAAAGTTAACTGTAGGAATTTTATGTTCATTATGAATTTTAAGTTCATAAAATGGTGCAATAATTGTCTTAAACCGAACTGAAACAAAACAAAAGAACTAATGGTAGACTTTAGTAAAAAGCAAGTTAATAATTTTGTTCCTGTGAATGTTCATGGGGCATACTTTTCTGGCTCTTCTGGTCCCACCAATGGCGTACTGGTATGTTCAATAGGAAACCCCATTGACCATGGCAGGATCAGAATATCCCATCACTGGCCAATCCAGGCCGCCACTGTCACCGTAACACACACATGGGGGCACACCCCCCAAGATGAGGACATTGAAATAATTGCTACCTATCAGTATTGTAGAATCAAATTAAATGATAAGCTGAATTGGAGATGTCTCTCCTGGTATCACTGCCTTAGGAGAGTGGACTCTACCGGCCCGATTTTACCTTCGCGTTGTGTGTGCTTCCGGGCGTGTAAACCTGGTAAAGTCGGGCATGAAGCGAGTAGTGCAATCCGCGCTCACTTCTGCCCCGGTTCCCTCTTTACCAAGGCCTGAAAATGGCTGTGTTCAGGACCGCGCCCAAAACGAGTATGACGGCCATTTAAATGTATTTGCATGCACTTAAATTGACTTAATGGGCTGCAGACCCAACCTTATGCACACTCCTTTTACTATTGCATTTGCCAATTCAGATTCAGCACTATATTGCATGCTCTACAAAAGCCTGATTCGGTCGCTCCAGTTAGTGATGTGGTAAGCACTTACCACCTCAGTGTCCAATGGCTCTCTGCTGGCGGGAGGGGCGGGGATGGTGAGCCCACTGCCAATCTGCCTGAGATCAGTGATGGGGAAGAGGGGGGTCTGCTGCCACTCTGTCTGTGATCGATGGGGGAAGGAGGAGAGGGGGCTGCGATCGGTCTGGGTGGCAGATGAGCTGGGGAATAAGGAGGCCAGTAATGTTGTGAGGGTTGGGCAGTGTCTGTGGAGGTTGGGGGGGTGGGGGGGACATTATCAGGCCTGGGAGTGATGTGGCAGGGGAGCCACATTCTAACATTTTTTTTTCTCTGCATGCACAGTTGGAGGCACTGATCAGAGCTGCAGGGTTTTGGGCGTGTTAAGGCTTGTGCTGCATGATTCAGAATTGCTGATATTTTTGAAGGCAGAGTGTGTATGGGGGCGCCTGAGAACAGGTCTAAAAGTTACACCTAAAACATTCCCAATTTCAAGTCTGCCCAGCACTTAGAATCAAAATGGTAAAATAGGGCTGTATGTGTATGTTGGTTAAACAAGCAGGAAGGATATTTGATGAGCAGATCTTTCTTGATGAAATCTACTCTCCAAGAATTTTGACAGAAGTATAGACTGTCATGGACAATGAGAAACCATCGTTATCTCAATATTACTGTGTTGGATGCACTCAGGGAAAGAGATACAATCCCTCAGATGCAGCGCAATCAGTTTCTGAACTAATTTCTGCCCTTCTCTATATAAACTTCAAACAGAAATTTGCATAACCTCATCCATACTGCATTCATGGTGGGACTCACTGTCTGATTATTTTAATGCACTGGAATAATTAAAGTTAAACCTCTGTGTTAGTGCAATTGTCTTTCCTTTTGTTGGTATTATTTAATTATATGTAATTATTTTATCAAACAGTGATGTACCTGAAATGCATTTCCATATGGAGGATAAAGTTCCATTGAATTGAATTAAATCAAATTGAAATGTATTGGCAAAGAAAGTTGGAGAAGGAGGAAAGAGTGGAAGTTGTGGAAGGAGCGGGTAATCACTCAGCTCAGCACATCCAGTTTTAGAAGGAGCAAGTGGAATTGGAGACACAAGTTTATCAAATGCCTAAGGTTGTGAAATAAATATTACAGGGTAAACAACATTTCAAAAAAGACAAGTGAATTGAAAAGGAGGAGGGGCTGTTCTGATAATAAACAACAATACTAGTACAATAGTGAGATAGGATTCGGACTCAGAAAATCAGGAAGAAAATGCTTGTGGGAGTAGATTATAAGCCCCCTAACATTATGTACTTCTTAACAGAGCATATGTACAAAATGACTGCTGCTTGTGACAATGGCAATGTAATACTTGTGGGGAAATTTAACCTTCATATACACTGGGCCAGACCAATCAAATTGGCAAAGGTGGTCTGGAAGATGAGCTTGTAGGCTGTTTTTGTAACAGTTTTCTGGAGCAATATATTGTGGAACCAACAAGGAATAAACATATTTTAGATCTAGTAATGAGCAATGAGGCAGAGTTAAATAGTAATGATAACGAAAAAAGACTGAACGGGAAATTGGGAAAATAAATTAAAATGTAAAGTGGCAAATTACAGTAGGAAAAAGTTAAAGAAACAATTTAAAATGTTCAGTCAAATCCATTCCATTGAAAAATAACTCAGCAAGCATGATCAATCCATGCATTAGTAAGGAGATTAAGGTCGACATTAAGATGTTTTGCATAATCATTAATGCTAGCATTCATATTAGAATAAAAAAGAGACTTATAATATTGCAAAGAATACTCCCACGTCTGAGGATTTGGAAATTTACAAAGGGCTACCAAAATTTTGATTAAAAGAGGAAAAGTAGAATATAAAAGGAGTTAGGAATATGAAAATGAATTGCAACAGCTTTTACAAGTACGTAAAAAGAGAGTAGCTAAGTTAAATGACAATCCCTCAAAAGCAAATGCTCAACCAATATCTACAAGCATTTTGACTTAAACATATCTACAGAAAGAGCTTTTATGATTATTGGTAGCGTAAAATCTCTTTGAAGGAAGAATGCCAATGGAGGACTGTAAGAAATCTCATAACACCAGGTTAAAGTCCAACAGGTTTATTTGGTAGCATGAGCTTTCGGAGTGCTGCTCCTTCATCAGGTGAGTGCCTCACCAAACACTCACCTGATGAAAGAGCAATACTTTGAAAGCTCCAGAACATCTAATTTTTAAGATGCAAAGCTAGCATCTGCAAGAAACTTGCTTCGAGTTTTGAGTCAGATGACTTGCAAGTGGAGAGACTCAAGGCTGTGGCTGTTGAAGCACATGACCTGCCAGGATTTTAGATCAGGGAATAAGGAGAAAGTGGCCAGGGCCTTGGGTGAGGAGATTAGGTGATGCCAGTGTTTCAAGTCCGGATATTAAGATGTCCCGCAAAGCTGAACATCTCTCTCTACAAATCTTCTTGGGGCTTCTCCCATTGACTGGACAGCAGTAGCACCTGTATAAACCCCATTTATATGGCATAAATGAGATTTCTGAAGATGTTACACTGAATTCATGGCGGCCAATCCAGAGAAACTTCATTAAAATTCCTGGTGCTCATACTTAAAATTCATAAAAAATGATCATTATCTGCTGGAAACTTGATTCATTAACCTAAAGTATCCAAGCAGATTTATAAATTCACTGGTGCAGAATTGGGACTTTGGTGCTATCTCTATCCTTAGTTCAACTGCAGCACATCAGTAGAAAAGTCTTGCAAATTTTGATCTACTATGTCAGATTAGGATAAGGGTAGTTATTTTTGACAAGGATCACAGATCCATTGTAAACATAGGAACAGAGGAACAGGAGTGGGCCATTCAGCCAGTTGCAGGGCTGTTACAATGGATTTCTTGTTGTATTCAAAACCATTGTTCTGCTCAAGTAGCCAGACAAAGTAACAGAGTGGCTGAAAATGAATTCTACTCTAGCCAAAGGACTCTGAGAGAAGCCATTCAGATCAATCAGGGTGAAAAATTCTGAAATACATAGGCAATTGAAGTCTCAGCTTCGATTATAAGTAATTAGCATATACCAGTGAAAAGAGTAGGAGTTATCCCCATCTAATCATAAAAGGTTACATCATTATAGAAGTACAGTTTTTAAAACCAAGCACAATCACCTCATACTTGCTTAATTATAATGTCCAATTGATGTAAGGTTTTTACTTGCCACAATTGAGTATTATTTTCCCCTATCTTTAGTCATTCCACTGTGTCTGGTTATTAGAATATAGATCACTCCCTAAGGCCTTCTCCCAGCATAGTATCTTTCCTCTCTTTGTTATCAAAAGGTCAGGTGTCTGGAGCTAGCTGCTTACTATCCTGTAGTTAAATATTGTGTAAGCTTTTATGATTTGTCCCTGTTAACACTTTCACTGGACGCAGTTATTAACGTGGTGATTATTTTCCTCCGTAATTATTGTTATGAGTATTAATCCCTCTCACAGCCCATCAAGCCTGCTCCGCCATTCAATGAGATCATGGCTGATGTGTAGCCTAACTCTATGTACTTGCCTTTGGCCCATATCCCTTCTTACCTTTACTAAATAAAAATGTTATCTATCTCAGATTAAAAGATAGCATCTGATCTAGTATCAACTGCTCTTTGTGGACAGGAGTTCCCCATCTCTACCAGCCTTTGTGTGCAGAAGTGCTTCCTAACATCTCTCTTGAATCGCTTGACCCTAATTTTTAGATTATGCCCCCTAGTTCTAGAATAACCAGTGGAGATAGTTTACCTTTATCTACCCTGTCTTTTCTTGTTACTGTCTTGGAGACTTTGTTCAACCTTAACCTTCTGAATTCAGGAGAAAGCAATCAAATTTGTATATGCTCTCCTCATAATTAAATCCCTGAAGCCCACATATCATAAACCTATATGCTGCATTACCTCCAGGACCAATATATCCAGTTGCATATAGTGCATGTGCATTTGAATAAATATTCCTGATTTAATGCATTCTTCGGGATCCTGATTTCGGGATGAAAAGCAAGTCCCAAGTCTGCACTAGCCAGCAGCTGGTGGGCTTCCTACTTGCTGTCCCATTAAGGATTGGTGGACATGATTATGATGCTACCCAATTAGAGTACCAGCAGGATTGAAGCCTCAGCAGTGCCAGAGAAATAGGTGATTGCTGCTGAGGAGCTCAAACACTAAATTTTACAAATAATCCAGGGGCCGAGGGTCAGGCGGTAACCCTCCACTGGGAGGATCACTAGGGCCACAGGGTCTGTTTTCCTTGCCGGCTGTCATCTCCTTGTGGCATTGAGCCTTCCTCAATGCCACAATAATAGGACCAATGGACTTTTCCTTCCATCAGCTGTTGCCAGTTTTGAGTCCTGTGAATATTACAAGTCTGTCGTCTGAGGCTGCCTATGGTGGGCTTCTCCTTTCTTCCTCCAGTAGCTTTACCGTCAACTTGGTGGGTACTCTGCATTCAAAATATTTTTAAACAAAATTAACCTCATTATTATTAAAGTTCTTGTTTAGCTGGAGTAATTTATTTCTGCAGAGAGGCCACCTTCATTCAGATAGAGGGAAGGGAGGTGGCTCAACTCTCAGCAAGATGTTGCCAGTTCATTAATTATTTAAGAGCCTTTAAGAATGCATATCAACCGGCCACCTCTTTAGAATGAGCAACAATCCACAATGGAGCTTGCCCCTGGGAAAATGCCACAGTAGTGAGATTGCCCTGGGGAGTCATCCCAACACGGTTCTCCATTATTTTGTCAGCAACCCACCACCCAGGGCCTGGTAAAATTCTGCACTTGCATTACTTAATAAAGTATATTATATAGATACCAATTAAATACAAAATGTATGACAAAATACCATCCTATTGTAGGAAGTAAAACCCAGGCAAACAGCCATCAGGCATTGTGCACATTTAGAAAACGTGAAAGGGCAACATGCAGTTTTGCAAATGAAAGTGAGATTGCTGGTATTAAATTAATGCTTTACATTTTGTTTTCATCTCGAGTTTCCACTGTAGGGGTTGTCACGTGTTATCTCAACTCACATGAGGCGCTGTGCTTTTTCTACAATCCAACTGGTAAATAAAGATAAGAATTATTTCAGAGGCAATAGAATGTTATTTTGTAATCTCTTCGTATGTAATTTTCAGCTGAATTTTTTAAAACCTTTTTCAGTTGAAACCTACATGCCCAGAAGAATTAGATGATACCGTGTTGGAATACTATCCATTTTCTCAAAGGAGCTCTCTGAAATGGCCATTTTCTTTCAGATTGGACCTAATTCGCTTTGTTAATTAGCTCAACAACCGCATATTAAAGCGTAAAAGCACACAGTTAAATTAAAGCTGTTGCTTTTCTTCTTAAGGTAGTTGTGTATGAGCAAAACAGTTTTCAATAATTCTTAGCTTTCACTTGTACAGTAGACAGCACCTTCCAAACCCATGACCACTATTAACTAGAGGGACAAGGAGAGCAGATACATGTGAATACCACCACCTGGAGTTCTCCTCCAAGTTATTCCAAGTTAATTTGCTTGTCCACTACAGCTTTCAACAATTTTTACAGGTGCATCATGGAAAGCATCCTATCTGAATGTATCACAGCTTGCTATGTCTCGTGCTCTGACCAAGACTGCAGAAATGACAAAAGGTTATGAAATTAGACCAGTGTGTCACACAAAACCAACCTCCCATCCATTGACTCATTCTACACTTCCTCCTGCCTCAGAAAAGCAGCCAAAATACCAAGGACCCATGCACCCCAGACATACTGTCTCCCACCTTCTTCCATTGGGAAAAAGATACAGAAGTCTGAAAACACGTACCAACAGACAGAAGAACAGCTTCTTCCCGGCTGTTATTAGACTTTGCATGCTCCTATCATATATTAAATGATCTTTCCCTTCATCCTACGTGTATCTGCAACACTATATTCTGCACCCTATCCCCTGCACCCTATCCCCTGCACCCTATCTTGTTGTCGTGGTCCACGCAGGTACCAACAACATAGGTAGAATAGGGACAGTAGTTCTGCTAAGGGAGCATGAACAGCTAGGAGCTAAATAAAAAGCAGAATCAAAAAGACAATAATCTCTGGATTACTACCTGAGCCATGGGCTAATTGGCATAGGATCAATAAGATTAAGGAGATAAATGCATGGTTCAAAGACTGGTGTGGGAGAAATGGGTTTGAAATCAGTGTTGGCGAAGAAGGGACCTGTTCTGATGGGATGGTCTTTATCTGAATCATACTGAACCAGGGTTGTGGTGAATCATATAACTAGGGCTGTCGATAGGGCTTTAAACTAAATAGTGGGAGGGTGGGTTTAGTTGTTGGGAGAATTAGAAAAGGAAAGTTAAAGGAGAGGGTAGAATTTTCAACTTGTTAAAGAAGCCAAGGGCTCAGGATATGTCAGTAAAATTTCAGAGAATATAGAAGGTGGCAAGAATCTATCCTCAGGCAGAGCAAAAAAGGTGACAAGTATGAGGAGGGAGGTAGGTGGTCAATGTAGGACCGAGGGTGTTGTATCTCAATGCGTGCAGTATGCGGAACAAGATAAATGAGCTTGTTGCACACATTGAAATTGGCTGGTATGATGTTGTGGGCATCACAGAGACGTGGCGATAAGGGGATCAGGGCTAAATAGCCAAGGATATGTATCCTATCGAAAGTACAGGCAGATGGGCAAAGGAGGTGGGGTTGCATTGTTAGTAAGGAATGAAGTTAAATCGATAGCAAGAAGGCATAGGATCAGAAGGCATAAAATCCCTGTTGGTAGAGTTGAGGAATTGCAAAGGTAAAAAGATTGTGATGGGAGTTATGTACAGGTCCTCTAACAGTAGTCAGAATGTAGAGCAGAAAATAAATCAGGAGATAGAAAAGGCATATAAAAAAGGCAGTATCACAATAATCATGGGAACTTCAATGTGCAGTAGACTGAGAAAATCAGATAGGTAGTGAATCCCAAGAAAAGGAATTTGTGGAATGTCTAAGAGATAGTTTTTGGAGCAGCTTGTGACAGAGCCTACTAGGATACAGGCAATTCTGGATTTGGTGATGTGTAATGAGGCAGACTTGATTAGGAAACTTAAGGTGAAGCAGCCCTTGGGAAGCAGTGACCACAATATGAAAGAAGTTACTCTGCAGTTTGAGAGGGAGAAGTTGAGATCAGATGTAATGGTATTAGAATTAAATAAAGGTAGCTGCAAAGACATGAGGGAGGAGCTAGCCAGTGTTGATTGGAAAGGGAGCCAAGCTGGGAAGACAGTCAGGCAGGAGTTATTTGGGAGGCACAATAGAAATTCATCCCAAGGAGGAGATAACATACTAAGGGGAGGACAAAGCATCCATGGCTGACGAGGGAAGTCAAGGACAGCATAAAAGCAAACAAAAAAGCATACAAAGTGGTGAGCATTCATGCGAAGCCAAAGGATTGGGAAGCCTTTAAAAACGAGCAGAGGACAACTAAAAAGCACTAAGGGGGAGAAGATGAAAGCTAGCGTAAGTTAGCTAGTAATATAAAAGAAGATAGGAAGGGTTCTTTTCAAAACATAAAAGGTAAGACATAGGCAAATATAGACATTGGACCACTGGAAAATGAGGCTGGAGAAGTAACAATAGGAAACAAAGAAGTGGCAGAGGAACTGAATAGTTACTTTGCATCAGTCTTCACAGTAGAAGATACCAGTGGGATGCCAGAGATCCAGGAGAGTCAGGGGGCACAGGTGAATGTAGTGGCCATTATTAAGGAGAAGGTTCTTGGAAAACTGAAAGGTCTGAAGGTGGATAAATCATCTGGACTGGATGGATTACACCCCAGGGTTCTAAAAGAGATTGCCGAGAAAATTGTGGAGGCATTGGTGGTGATTTTTCGGGAATCACTGGAGGCAAAGTCCCAGAGGATTGGGAAGTAGCTAAAGTAACTCCACTGTTTAAGAAGAGAGGGAGGCAGCAAACAGGATATTATAGGCCAGTTCACCTGACTTCGGTCACTGGCAAGATTTTAGAGTCCATAATTAAAGATGAGATCGCAGAGTACTTGGAAGTGCATGATAAAATAGGACTGAGTCAGCACGGCTTTGTCAAAGGGAGGTCATGTCTGACAAATATGTTTGAGTATTTTGAGGAAGTAACAGGAATTTAAATAAAGGAGAGCCAGTGGACGTGATTTAATTAAATTTCCAGAAAGCCTTTAATGAGGTGCCATATAGAAGACTGTTAAATAAATTAAGAGTCCATGGTATTAAGGACAAGATCCTGGCGTGGATAGAGGATTGGCTGACCGGCAGATGAGAAAGAGTGGGGATAAAGGGGTCAGGATGGCAGCTGGTGACTAGCGCTGTGCCCCAGAGTTGGTTCTGGGACGACAACTTTTCACAATATACATTAATGATTTTGAAGAAGGAACTGTTGTTGATGATATAAAGATATGTAGATAGACAGGTAGTATTGAGGAAGCAGAGGGGCTGCAGAAGGACTTGGACAAGCTGGGAAAGTGGGCAAAGAAGTGGCAGATGGAATACAATGTGGATAAGTATGAGGTTATGCACTTTGAAAGTCGGAATAGAGGCGCATAAGCTATTTTCTAAATGGGGAATGCTTAGGAAATCAGAAGCACAAAGGGACTTCGATGTCCTTGTTCAAGATTCTCTTAAGGTTAACGTGTAGGTTTAGCTGGCAGTGAGGAAGACAAATGCAACGTTAGCATTCATGTAAAGAGGGTTAGAATACAAGAGAAGGGAGGTATTTCTGAGGCTTTATAAGGCTCTGGTCAGATCCCATTTGGAATATTGTGAGCAGTTTTGGGCCTTGTATCTCAGGAAAGATGTGCTGGCCTTGGAAAGAGTCCAGTGGAGGTTCACAAGAATGATCCCTGGAATGAAGATCTTGTCATATGAGGAATGGTTGAGGACTCTGGGTCCTCATTGGAGGTCAGAAGGATAAGGGGTGATCTTATTGAAACTAATAGGATGCTGCGAGGCTTGGATAGAGTGGACGTGGAGACGATTTTTCCACTAGTAAGAAAAACTAGAACAGAACCAACCTCAGACTAAAAACCATACAGTAAATGACAGAAGCCTTAAGAGTATTGATAGGCAAAGGGATCTGGGTATACAAGTACACAGGTCACTGAAAGTGGTGGTGCAGGTGGAGAAGGTAGTCAAGAAGGCACGCAGCCGGGATATTGAGTTTAAAAATTGGCACGTTATGTTGCAGTTTTACAGAGCCTTAGTTAGGCTGCACTTAGAATATAGTGTTCAATCTTGGTCGCCATACTATCAAAAGGACGTGGAGGCTTTGGAAAGGGTTCAGAAAAGATTTACCAGGATGTTGCCTGGTACGGAGGGCATTAGCTATGAGGACAGGTTGGAGAAACTTGGTTTGTTCTCATTGGAGCGACGGAGGTTGAAGGGAGACATGATAGAAGTCTACAAGATTATGAGAGGCACAGACAGAATGGATAGTCAGGAGCTTTTTCCCAGGGTGGAAGAGTCAATTACTAGAGGACATAGGTTTAAATGTGAGGGGCAAGGTTTAAAGGAGATATACAAGGCAGATTTATTACATAGAGAATAGTGGGTGCCTAGAACTCATTGCTGGGTGAAGTAGCAGAACAGATGCAGTAGTGACTTTTAAGGGGTGTCTAGACAAGTACATGAATAGGATGGGAATAGAGGGATATGGTCCCCAGAAGGGTAGAGCATTTTAGATAAGTCCGGCAGCATGGTCGGTGCAGGCTTGGAGGGCTGAAGGGCCTGTTCCTGTGCTGTAATTTTCTTTGTTCTTTGTTCTAAAAGGATGATCCTTTAAAACAGAGATGAGGAGAAATTTCTTCAGCCAGAGAGTGGTGAATCTGTGGAGCTGTTTACTGCAGAAGGCTGGGGAGGCCAGGTTATTGACTGTCTTTAAGACAGCGATAGATAAGTTCTTGATTAATAAGGGGATCAGAGGTTATGGGGAAAAGGTAGGAGAATGGGGATGAGGAAAATATCAGCCATGATTGAATGGTGGAGCAGACTCAATGGGCTGAGTGACTTAATTCTGCTCCTATGACTTATGGTCTTATGACCTTATGGTCTTTCCTTCTCAACTATGCACTCTATGAAATGTATATTTTGACTGTATAGCATGCAAGAAACAATATTTTTCATTGTATTCCAATATATGTGACCATAATAAATCAAATCAAATCACCATCCTGACTTGGAAATATATCACCATTCCCTCACTGTCATGTGGTCAAAATCCTGGAACACCCTCCCAGACAGCACTGTGGGTGTACCTACACCACATGCTGTGGTTAAAGAAAACAGCTCATCATCACCACTTTCTTGAGGGCAATTAGTTATGCCAGTGAATGCTGATGTAGCCAGTGAAGCCAACACCCCTTGAATGAATACAAAGAAAAAAAATCATTTCCTCACTGATAGTAGTCTAACTGAGGATGATAGCACAGTAGTTAACCCTTGTACATTGATCAATACTATTAAATTTAAAATAAGTAAACCAGGAAATAAGAAACTCTTATCAATAAAAGTGACTATGAAGTTACCAAATTGTTAAAAAAAAATTGACCTCTTAGAGAAATGTATTTTCCAGCCTTTTACAGATTAACCTATATGTGACTCCAGTCCTGCACCAGTTAATTGCACTGCAAAGCTGCCAAGAAAACCACTCAGTTGTGACAGAGCTACTACAAAGTATTAAAACGTATGTGGAAGCACCTTCACAGCATGTACTGTAGCCCACCACCACTTTAAAAAGCAACTAGGCACAAGCAACAAATGCCAACCTTACCAAAGATGCCCACATCCTAAGAATTTATGCTAAATATTAGAGACATTGATGATGGCAAATGCTTAATTATTTTTTGTTAAAGCATGAAAGTCTCCCAATTTTTTTTCAATTATATCCTTATATTAATCATTCCCTCAAATTTGGATTCTATTTAACATAAGAACATAAGAAATAGGAGCAGGAGTAGGCCATCTAGCCCCTCGAGCCTGCCCTGACATTCAATAAGATCATGGCTGATCTGATAATGGTTCAGTTTCACTCACCCGCCTGCTCCCCATAACCCTTAATTCCCTTATTGATCAGAAATCTATCTACCTGTGACTTAAACACATTTAATGCGGTAGCCTCCACTGCTTCAATGGGCAGAGAATTCCAAAGATTCACTAACCTCTGAGAGAAGAAGTTCCTCCACAACTCTGTTCTAAATTGCCTCCCCCTTATTTTGAGGCTGTGCCCTCTAGTTCTTGTTTCCTTTCTAAGTGGAAATAATCTCTCTGCCTCTACCCTGACTGTTTAACCACTCTATTCTGGTTTTATTTCATTCTTTCATAGGTTTTGGACATCACTGGCTCAGCCAGAATTTGTTGCCCGTCCCTAATTGCTCTTCTGAAGGTGAATGCACAAAGATATTTTGGCCTTGGAGGGAGTGCAGAGGAGGTTTACTAGGCTGATACCGGAGTTGAGGGGGCTGAGCTATGAGGACAGGCTGAATAAACTGGGCTTGTACTCGTTAGAGTTTAGAAGAATGAGAGGAGATCTCATTGAGACGTATAAGATGATGAATGGGATGGATAGGATAGAGGTGGAAAGACTCTTTCCGCTCAAAAAAGACAATAGGACTAGGGGGCACAGCCTCAAGATAAAAGGGGGGCGGTTTAGAACGGAGTTGAGGAGGAACTTCTTCACTCAAAGGGTGGTGAATCTCTGGAATTCTCTGCCCGTTGAAGTGGTGGAGGCTGCCTCGCTAAATATTTTTAAGACGCGGGTTGATGGGTTTTTGATAGGAGAGGGGATTAAGGGTTATGGGGAGAGGGCGGGAAAGTGGAACTGAGCCACGACAGATCAGCCATGATCTTATTGAATGGCGGGGCAGGCTCGAAGGGCTGGATGGCCTACTCCTGCTCCTATTTCTTATGTTCTTATGTTCTTAACTGCCTTCTTGAATCACTGCAGCCCATGTGGTGTAGGTACACACATTGTGTTGTTAGGGAGGGAGTTTCAAGATTTTTGACCCAGCTTTATGGGCTAACAATTGACATTTTTGGTTTGTGGCCTGCTGGGTAGATATCCTAACATAGTTACTATTTGTTTTGACACTTAAGTTTCTCTGTCAAATGAAGTTCTGAATGCCTCCTCCACTGCCTCACTGTTAGTCTTCAGTCATCTGAAGTTGGGCAAGGTTTAATGTTTTGATCTTCGCTGGAGAAAAGGACTTTAGCCCACTTATACTGGACTGATAATCTGTTACTATTCATATCCTTCCATCAAGATCCAAATGGGTCCATATAGATCTATCAGCAGACAATTTTCACAGATGTTCGCAATAATTCTGCACTGCTGCATTGAACATATAAAACTGGATTTTTGAATATTCATAGAACAGTGTGAGAATAAATTATTTCCTCGGCATTTTAAAAATGCCAAATACTTACCCTCAGTGATGAATTTGGCCATTTACAAGAGATTGTAGGATCTTCCTAAGCCAATAGAACATAGAAAGGACTGACATAATAACCAAAGATCATGATGCATGTATGGTCTTCATGTAATCCAATGGAAAGTATCTAACATGTCTAAAATTGTCTTGCTTGCATATTACAAGTTAAGAACTTCATAAAGCTCACTTGAATGTGCTTATGACTATGTTGCAATTAAGAACTAATTAGGAACATCTCATACTTTATTTCAAAATGCAAGAACTCTGAACTGTACTCAGTATGACATTAGGTAATTATAGAATCCTTCTGCAGAAAGAGGCCAGTTGGCCCATCTAGTCTGCACCGACAACAATCTTACTAAATCCCAATCCCCATAATCCCATATCTTTACTTTAGCTAGGGGCAATTTAGCATGTCTAATCCACCTAACCCACACATCTTTGGACCATGGGAGGAAACCGGAGCACCCAGAGGAAATGCATACAGATAAGGGGAGAATGTGCAAGCTCCACACAGACATTGGCCCAAATTGGGAATTGAACACGGGTCTCTGGCGCTATGAGGCAGCAATGGTACCCACTGAGCAACCCCTTAACAGGTTATCCAGATCCTTGGTGTTTGTGGATTGAATATTACAGTATAACATCTGCTGGCTATCTCAGTTTCAATTCCAACTTACTTTTCAATAACATAGAGATACTGTACAGAAATCTGATATACCTGTGTCAGTTACTTTCATCCTTGTAATTTCCAAATGAACCGGCGCAATAGGCATCCTTTCCATCTAGATTGGAAATTGCCACAGAACATGCTACTTGTCCAGCTAAGAAAAACAGCCATTTTCTCACTGTCGTGACAATATATAGTATTGTTATAATTCAGATCACAAACTCCAAAGTGTTTTATGAAGTTTGCTTGGATCATAAGCTTTGCAACTGAATTTGGGCTTTTGGCCCATCAAGTCTGCACTGACGCACAAAATGCCCTGACCTGCCCTGCCCACCTAATCCCACTTGCTAACAATTGGCCCATAGCCTTGAATGTTACAGTGTGTCAAGTACTCATCCAGGCACTTTTTAAAGGATGTGAGGCATTCCACCTCCACCACCCTCCCAGACAATCCATTCCAGGTTATCACCACCTTCTGACAAAAATGTTTTTCTTTAAATCCCCCCAAACTTCCCACCCCTTACTTTTAACTTGTTCCCTCTCGTAACTGACCTTCCACCAAGGGGAACAGCTGCTCCCTATGCACCCTATCCATGCCCCTCATAATCTTGAACACTTCAGTCAGGCCGCCCCTCAGTCATCCCTGCTCCAAAGAAAACAACCCAAGCCTATCCAACCTCTCTTCATTGATTAAATGTTCTATCCCAGGCAGCATCATAGTAAATCTCTGCTCCCCCTACAGTGCGTTCACGTCCTTCCTATAATGTGGTGACCAGAGCTGAGCACAGTATCCCAGCTGTGACCTCATCAAAGTTCCTTCCAACTCTATCCTGACCTCTCTGCTTTTGTAATCCATACCCCGATTGATAAAGGCAAGTGTGCCATATGCCTTTGTTACCACCCTATTAATCTGCTTTTCTGCCTTCAGAGATCTATGGATCTTTGTCCTTCGGAGCTTCCCAGTGTCACAACTTTCATAGTATACTTCCTTGTCAAATTACTCCTTCCAAAGTGCATCAGCTCACATTTTTCTCAATCATCTGCCCCTTATCCACCCATTTGACCATCTTGTCTATATCTTCCTGTAATACAGGATGCTCAACTTCACTGTTAACCACTCAGCCAATCTTTGTGTCATTGGCAAACTTACTGACCTTACCCCCCACATAGTCATCTACGCCATTTATATAAATGATGAACAATAGGGGGCCCAACACTGATCCCTGTGGTACATCACTGGTCACTGACCTCCAGTCACTAGAGCTGTCATCTGTCACCATCCTCTGTCTCCTACCGCTAAGTGAATTATGAATCCACCTTGTCAGATCACCCTGTATCCCATGCGCATTAGCCTTCTTAATAAGTCTTCCATGTGGGACGTTGTCAATGGTTTTGCTGAAATCCATGTAAACTACATGAACTGCATTACTCTCATCCACACGCTTCATTACATCAAAAAATTCAATCAAATTTCTTCGGCATGACATCCCACTGACATACTGACTATCCCTAATCAAACATTCCCTCTCCTTCAGAATCTTCTCCAGTAGTTTCCCAATCACAGGCGTGAGACTCAGTGGTCTGTAGTTCCCTGGCTTGTCTCTACAACCTTTCTTAAACAGTGGGGATCACATTAGTTGTTCTCCAGTCCTCTGGCATCCAGGAAGAGAGAGAGAGAGAAATAAACTGCCTGTCACTTGACAACCCAGACAACTTCTGACTCTAAAAGCAAAACTGAAAGTGAGTCCTTGCATTCTTCTGGGGAGGAACCACTTGACTTTGAATTGACGATCAATCTTTCCCCTCACTTTACAGCATCATAAAAGATTCCCAGAAAGTACCTGAGTGTAGAAATAAACAAAACCCCATTAAACCATTGAGGTTGCAACAAAAGGACTTCTAGCAGACAGTCCAGCAACAATGGAAAAAGAGCAAAGCTGCTATAGCTGCAGAGAGCATGGTTTAAAAAAATTCTTAAAAGTACACTAGTGTCAAGTATATTGTGCTAAATGGACAGTTAAACCAGGATCTCAATTTATCTTTGAACCTTCTAAAATTGTTACTTCTTCCTTTCAGAACATGAGGAAGTACCCTTTACTCTTTCAGCTTACTGACTGCAGAATAGGAATTGACACGAATAATGAGACCAAAATAAGTTAAATATGAATGATGTTAAGATTGCTCAAATAATTAAAAGTTGAAGTTAAAGTTCATTTATTAGTCACAAGTAGGCTTAATTTAACACTGCAATGAAGTTACTGTGAAAATCCCCTAGTTGCCATACTCTGGCGCCTGTTCGGGTATACTGAGGGAGATTTTAGTGCGGCCAACACACCCAACAAGATCTTCGCTTGTCATCCGAAGCTGATCGGTGACATTGATTGGACACTTGATATACTTGTAGCCCCTTTTTCTTATGGAGGCATAATGCAGGAATAATGTCAATGACAAAAGATCCTGAACATAAGACAATGAAAACGTATTTATTGATAGTTCTTATCGATTATATTAGCAAAGACATGATAAAGTATGATTTAAGAAGGGCTTAATTTTTCAAAGAAAACACCTAAATCCAGAGTTTTCAAGACTAATGCCTTCATGGACCAGTTAGATACACACCACGAGATTTCAAGGCCTCCTAATGTTCCCATTTGTCTAATATTGGTACCTTAGTTTTGGATTTGTTTATCAACAAAGAGCAGCACTTTGCAAACCTCCAAATCTATATTATTCACAGTTGGCCAGGTTGTTGATAAAACATCTCAGAATACAAGCAAAATTCAGCTATAGGGACTTTTACGATGCAGTGCTCGGATTCGTAGGTTATATGAGACTCTTGAGTTTAGTTTTGACTAAATATCTCATGTATCAATACTCAACTTTTTAGCGTTATAATGGAAGAAGTCCGCTGCTAAATAAAGTAGCATTGCCTTTTCATTTGTGCACTTTTTTTTCCCATTAAATGCAACACTTTAGTTTCTTAATTAAGAGCACCAATAAGTCATTTTCGTTTAACAAGCTTTCAAACCCACAAGGTTTTACTTGGTCACAGTGTACATTCTGTATCACTAATTAGAGTTGAATTTTGAAGTGAGAATTATTGCAAAAAGTTCTTCAGTGCCCTGTGGCCCTATGAGAAAACAACAGCTTTACAAAGTAGAAACACTTGAGTGGCTTCTAAGTCTGAAAATTGATGAGTATGGGGACATTGATGTGAAACTAGTGGCTTGTTTTCTAATCAGACCCCTAGATAAGAATTGTCATGAATGACAAAGTAAGGTAATCTTTGATGTCCATATGTGCTTATACATTTTACAGTGTTTATAAAGTAGTAGGGACTCTGTTAGACCTTAGCTGTCTGAAGACATCAGCATTGACTTGATTTCTTCATAACTTATTAAACACATCAGACCATTTTCTTCTGCCGCACGAGAATATGAAACTTCATAAAAATACAATGAATTCAGTATTACCCTACTTCCCATACATATCATTGACTCTCTCACCGGAATTCCAACACCCCACCCGACATGGAATCGGAGCAGGCAAGGGGCGGACAATGGAAATGTCCATTGACCTCCGGCAGGATTTTCCAGTCACGCTCGAGTGAGGCCATAAGATCCTCCCCATCGGTGGAATTCTCTATTTTCAGGCTAAGTGGGGGTCTGACGGGGAAGGAGACCTGAGTGGGGTGTGTGAGGGGGAAGGGGAACTGAGTGGGGGCTTGGAGGAGGGAAGGGATATTAAGATGAATCACACTCATACCTGCGTGATAGGAGGGCATGGATAATTTGAGCAGTGAGGTGGAGGATTCCTCTTTTCTCTGAGGGATTGGTGGTGCTCCCCTGGGCCCTTGTGATCCAAAAAGCCCTATGCGGACTTGTGATTAGCAACACCAAAGTCCGCCCAGTGCAGTTCCTGCTGGAGGGGCTGAGTGCAAGGCTAGGGGACTGGTGAATAGGCCATCAAATCCAGTAATTGTATGACATTTGTATGATTATTGGGAACCCAATTCAGGCCAATGAGGTAGGCTGGGCCGCCTTGATGCCTGCCAGAAATCCTGAGTTTTGACCGATGCCCCATTCAGTGGGGCACAAGGATTCCCTCGAGCTGTCTGCCCAGGCTAGAGAATCCCACCCTATATTTGAGGGATTTATTGCATTTTTATTTCCAAGTTGTCCACGTTCCTTTTTCCCTTATATGTTTTATGAAATGATTGAAACCGGAGGTTAATTGGTAAATATGACTGTTACGTTAGCTGACAGGGCAATGGCAATGCCATATTAGGATTTCATTTTAATTGATTAAATTAAGCAAAGAGAAAACCCTTTAAAGCAATTTCTCCCTCTTCCAATGAGTGAGGAAATCTTTGAATTCTTAAGAAAAACCATACAGGTAAATTAAGAAAGAACCAGATTTCAATAAATGCACTGTAATTAGTTAAAGGTCAACATTCCCTTGGTCATTATTATTGAAGAATCAAATAAAACAATTTTGTTCTGTTTATTTATTAATTCACTTAATTACTCAAGCCTCCTACCTAATTATTTTATCACGCTTGTTTATCTAAATGTCAGTCTGGCTCAGTTAGTTGCACACTTTCAGCAGAGACTTGTGGATTCAAATCCCACTCCAACCCTTGATAAACAAAATTAAGATTGAAAATCCAGCCTGGGGTGCTGTATTTCAGGCTTGATGTTAAACAAAGTCCCTCACTGCCCTTGCAGGTTGTTGTACAAGATTCCATGGTGTTATATTGAAGATCAGTGAGTTAATATTTATCCCTCAATTGTCACAAACTGTCCATTGTATCACATTACTGTTTGTGGGAGTTTGTCAATTTGGCTGCATTCCACAACTTTGACTACAAATACTTTCAATATCCGGTAATCTGGGAAGGTGCTACATAAATGCAGGTTGGCATTTTTTTATGTATTAAATAATCACTGTAATTTGTCTTGACAAACGTCATGGACGGAATGCTCCCAAAAAAATTCTAAATGTCCAATTCATGTGAAAACTGGAGTGATGCCCTCTTTTTTTTTCGGTGGGATTTCAGACAAGAATCTCCCATACTCTGTGCACAGCAGAGGCCATCAGTGTGAATATCATTAAATTTCAGGGAGTGGGACCTACTCCCATTGAAGAGGCTGAAATCAACTAACTGAGCGGGCCACTGCACATGTGTTGATCTGTCAGTGCCTTGAATGGTGCATGCTCACTGGCCCCGCACTGCTGAACTCTCAATTGCTGGTCAGCTCAATTGTTGGCCAGCCTTCACGACCCCTGCTGGCTCTCCGTTCCCCACACCCCCCAGCCCACCACACGGCCTGATTGCTGGACCGCCCCGACCATTCCTGGGCCCAGTCCTGAACCCCCTCTCCTAGCCCACCCCAATCTCCAGGCCCCCTTCACCACGACTGATTGGCAGTGCCAAGATGTCCCCTGGGCATTAGCACTTTGCCCCTTGGGCAGGACCGGGGGCACAGGCTGGCACTATTGGGTGTCAATGCCCTGGGGGCACCCTCCCACCCAAACCCTCTTGGGGGCCCCAATTGCCCTCTCTTCACTCCCGCTAGTTCCCCATTAGTGGGGAGGTAGTGTAATCCCTGCTGGAGTGAAGTGCTCTGGCAGAGTGGGAGACACGAGCAGGCTCAGAGACTTCAGTCTTGGGCCCTTTAATCACATGCAAATGAAATTGAAATGACAATTTAATTGATCTGTACGCCTTCGGAGAAGGCGCCATCGAAAATCCAGTACTGAGAGACACAAGTTCGCATAAACCCTGCGAATTGGCCACCATGGGATTCTCCCAACCCGTTGCACTAATTTTTTAGCACAGCGGGATGGGAGAATTGTGTATGAGTAACATTAGGCAGAATTTCATGGGGCATTGTACTTCCTTTGCCCTGACTAATCGATCAGTAACGAGTCAACACGCTGCCTGCCCTGCAGTCACTTTATACTGAAGCAGTGTTAATTGCTGAAGGTCAAGTCCATCTAGGGAGGAATTCCCATCATAATGAGATTGACCAACAGCCCCAAAATCCCAGCAGCACCAAGTTCAAGCAGTGACCACTCCTACGACTACAGGCAGTTCTTAAATGAGAGGAGCATATGAGGCCAGACCCCAAAGTTAATCCAGGTCATTGATAGGGCCTGGCTGGTGGACCCCAGTGAGGTGGGTGGAGTGGAGTGACTTTTGAGAGACTGGTTGGGTTAAAGGGCGAGTATGACCATTGGTGGGGGACTAACCTCAATGAGTACACATGACCCCCCAAAGAATGTTCCTTGCCTTGATCTACATCAGCCTGTGCAGTAAAAATTGCAGTCATGGACCTCCCCTTGACATGGGTAAAATAGCAGCAGAAGCAGAATGAAACTCTTAAGTGGCTATTAATTGGCCATTTCAGAGCTTCTACAGGCCCAAGGGAGATTGGGCTGTCTAACATCTCCACTACTTACTGTAAAATTGGAGCAGGTCAAAGGTAGATGGGCAATCAATGGGAAGGCCATGAGCTACATTTTCTGAAACCCCTACCTTAAAACACATTGGCAGGGCATCGAAAAATCCAGCCCTTTTTTAAATCTCCATATAGAATAACGATGTTAGTCATTATCTAGTTGGTACAAACTAGAAGATTATTGGTTCAAGTCATCAGCTGGGGACTTTGGCCAATCTCATGGCAACTGATGGCCACTGAGCCACAACTGGTAGCAGTAGACTGCTGCTGTGAGGCAAATTTGTGGTCAGCCTTTTGCTGACCTCATTCAAAGCACAGTGTGCACCGCACCAGACTGGCTCTTCAGTTAAAACATAATCCAATTTCAAAGCCATAATGATTTACTACCAGCTTTCATGGTCACTAAGTTACATTTCAAACCAGTTACTGCCAAGTATACTTAAGAGGATGTAGACTGACTGCCATCATCCTTCTGAGCCAGATGCTTGCTTCAAGTACCAGGCAAAACAGGATTAAATATTTAGTCTTTACTGGTTAGAACTTGACTATTGCTGAAAAAGAGACCTTTATATTGTTCAGTTTTCATCTTGCACTCATCAGGACATTTGCATGATTACAATGTAAGGAAACTCAACAATTTTGTACTGCATGAGAAGAGGGTGCCAAGTGGTTGGGAAGTGGGCTCTGATAGGTGAAGGTGTTGCCTTGACAAATGCACTAGTTGATAGTGACTGACAATTAACTGTCAAGAATGGTCTGAAATTTAAACCAAGCAGATGGACTCTGATTGGTCAAGAGAATGAACCAGCAAATGCCCTTCACTTATTTTGTTGAGCTGAAAATGGTGCAATATGTGTACATGTCCCTTTTGTCTTCAAAGGACATGACTTGATGTATTAATATATGTAGCTTTCAACACACAAAACATTGTCTCTTTTCCCAGAATAAATTAAAATGTAGGCAAGTTAAAGTAACACATCTGTGAAGTCCTGATTCTTTCTGCTGTCATTGTTGGCAGCCCTTTGATTTGACGATGACTGCTCAGTGATAATAATGTCTAACTAAGCCTTATGCCATAGTAATTAAATAATAAAGTACTATGTCATTTTTCTAACAAGTGCCTGATTTGTTATGCCCATAAGTAAATCACCTTTTATTCAAGTCAAGGCTTCAGATGAGAGCAAGGTCTTAAGCAATTTAATTACTCAAAATTCAAACTTTCACAGGATCACTTTTTAGAAAGAGTGACAATTTCAGGAAAAGTAAAAATTGCATCAGCATAATGTTCTAATTAGATTTTATTTAAATGAGATTAGCATAGATAATTTAGTTCCAGGGACATTGAAGAGGCATTCATGCTTTTTAACTGATCCAAGTCAAGAAGTTAGTAATTAACTACTGCAAAACTGCAATTTTCTCACAGTTTTAGCAAAATGCACAATTCTTTTTTTTAAATGTCTTTCCATCATGTAACTTGAATATGTTTTGCTTTGCTGATGCAGACAGTTTTGCTGCGAATCTCCAACATCTTCTGTTTTCGTTTTAGATCTTGAGTAATAGCTTATTGCTTCTCGGTCTTTTGGCCAAGATCAAATGTAATATCTATTATGCTGTACTTGATTGAAGCCATGAGTTACATTGTGGCTTCATTTGAAACAATTTTTTAAAGCAGCATCTTGGCCTTTTGGCTAATATGCAAGTGAGATTGAGCCTGGGAGGTGGTGCAATGCCTGCTCCAATCAGCTTGGATCATGTAGATCAAACCCAAGACAGGAAGTGAGAGCCCTGTCTTGTCAGCTTGGATCAGGAACGTGTCACTTGCTGAGACACTAAATTGGACTTTGATTGGATAGAATTGGATGTATAAACAAAAAAAGCTTAAAATCACACAATGTATTGTGAAAATATCTGAAGTCAAACTCAGGCTAAAATAGAATTGCTCCATTAGCAAACTATATCTTCCCTTGGGTTAAGAGTCACAAATTACACATATCTGTTACGGTCATTACCCTTCATGGAACTTCTATAATGCACTACAAATAATCTGATGTGTTTCATATAATTGTGAGTAATAGCAGATTTTGCTATGCCAATACAATGTATTTTTTTCTCCATAATCTTCCAAATCTTCCAAATATGATTGGAAATCAAACATGGCCATGAAACAAGATGCCTTGTTCTGTTGTTATAAGTATATAGGTCAATATCAGGTCATTTATTTTTCATTGTTTTTAAATACACAAAATGAGACAGTTTAATCAGTCTGAGGACATGTTTTGATTTCTCAAACATCACTCAAGAAACACAGAAAAATAAGTTTATTTTTGTAACAAAAAGTTCCTCTTTGCGTTTGTGATGATAAAGGGTCAAGTTGCATCTCTGGGCTGACACTCCAGTGTTTATTTTAATTACTTTGGTAAGCTTGAAGAAATTTCAGGCCTAGTGTTGCTTGGAGCAAAAGGAAACCTCAACCTATTGCCAAATAGGTTGACCCGAAGTGAGGTGTCTCATGATGCCAGTAAATTTTCCAAACATTGCACAGTATGTTGGATCAGGCAAGAAAAGCTGTGTGAAACTCATACCCGGTAATCTACGTGACTACCCTGCCACAACATTTAACTTTGAAATTGCACAAAGCAATGGGTCCATGAATCCATTTTTAGCTCATCACGCCTTTGTGAAACACTTCGGGAATTGTTTTTTTGTTATGCGTGTTATATGATTGGAAGCTATTGATACGTGATTACATGTATTTCTTAGGGAACAAATGCAACAGTGAAAGAAAGAAGTGTGGAATAATTATGTATATACAGTCCACGCTCACATTTGTAGCTTTGTTAAGGAAATTGCATGCTTTTTCAGCTTTGACAACCTTTGTTATTTCTTTGTGACAACGTGGCCAATGGAGAGACAAGTCAATTCAAAAGGAGTGATAAGTTAAGTTTTGGAAATCTGAGCATGAGACCACTGACTGGCTGACAAAAGTTAAACTTTATTTATTTGTCACAAGTCAGCTTACATCAACATTGTAATGAAGTTAGTGTGAAAATCCCCTAGTCACTACAGTTTCGCACCTGTTTCGGGTACACTGAGGGAGAATTTGGCGTGGCCAATGGACCTAGCCAGCACCTTTTTCGGATTATAGGGTGAAACCGGAGCACTCAAAGGAAATCCACGCAGACAGGGGGAGAATGTGCAAACTCCGCACAGACAGTGACCCAACTTGGGAATCAAACTTGGGTCCCTGCTGCTATGAAGCAGCAGTGCTAACCATTGTGTCACCATGCTGCCCTCAGGAATAAGCTAAAAATCTCCTGAGGTTTATGAAATAGATAGCACTTTTGGTATTGTTGTCTAATTATTCACTCAATGTAAAGCCGCTGTTAGAAATGCTCTGCCATTGGCATCACAGTTTTCATTGTACTTTGTTCTTTATTCTTTGTTGTTCAGTTGGTCTGGGTAACTTGAAGGCAGAATCACATTGCTACTTTCTGAAAAATCTTTTCCTTCTGAAGTTCATAATTCATTTCTGAAGCCAGAACTGTCAGCATCTGAATTATTTGCAGAGTTGCTTTTTCATCTGAGTAGATACAAACCTCAGAAGTTTTAAATCTCACGGGATCCGGGGTGAGGTAACTAAATAGATATAAAATTGGCTTGATGACAGAAGCCAGAGGGTAGTTGTAGAGAGTTGTTTTTCAAACTGGAGGCCTGTGACCAACGGTGTGCCTCAGGGATCAGTGCTGGGTCCACTGTTATTTGTCATTTATATTCATGATTTGGATGAGAATATAGGAAGCATAGTTAGTAAATTTGCAGATGGCACTAAGATTGGTGGCATAGTGGACAGTGAAGAAAGTTTTCTCCAATTGCAACAGGATCTTGATCATTTGGGCCAGTGAGCTGACGAATGGCAGATGGAGTTTAATTTAGACAAATGCAAGATGATACATTTTGGCAGATTGAGCCAGGGCAGACTTACTCATTTGATGGTAAGACACTGGGGAGAGTCACAGAACAAAGAGGTCCAGGTGAAGAAATAGTATAGTAACCCATCACAATAACTCGTTTTCTAGTGATTTACATTCCAATGCTAGAACAAGGTCAAAAAAAAGGACTGATATCTATATTTGAGACAAATTCATAGCTCAGTTCCAGCCTTGAGTGACTGAGTGGAATTTGTACTTTCTCCCCGTGTCGGCATGGATGTTCCAATTTCCTCCATCAGTCCAAAGATGTGCAGATTAGGTGGATTGGCCATTTTAAATTGCACCTCTGTGTCCAAAGATGTGTATATTAGGGGGATTTGTTCGGTGGCAAGAAAGGGCCTGGATGGGATCCTCTGTATATGAGTTGGTGCGGACTCAATGGACCAAGTACTCCTTCAAGAAAACTAAGTGTGCCGCCCCTGGCATTCCCATTCCAGTGGGACTGTATTGCTTTGTTTTGTATTCATTTCTGTGCTGGCCTCTCACTTATAAATTCTAGTAGGATCCACAGATGACTCCATTATCCAAACCTTTGAACTTTAATTAACATGCCACCCATCATTTTCTATTGTAATAGTTGAAGATACATATGTTGTTCAAGCGGGGATGTGTTTGTTTTTAAATAATCATACAGCATTTCGATGTAAGCAGTAAGAGGTCTTATGCTCTGATAACAAGCATGGAGAAGGATATGTTGTGTGAGCTAAATGCAAAAGTAGAAATTCCAACCAGCAAATTCAACTACTAACGCACTTATATTTGTAGCAAGCGATCTTCACAACAGCATTAGCCAACAACAAGGAATTATATTTCTGTAGTGTTTTTAACATAATAAAACATCTCAAGGCACTTGGGAACAATATATAAAAAAAAGTATGGCACTGAAACATATGAGGAGATATTAGGTCATATAGCCAAAGTTTTGGTCGAAGAGGTGGGATCTAAGCAAAGTTTGAACTAGGAAAGTGAGTTAGAGAGGAGGAGAGGTGTGGCAAGGGAATTTCAGGGCTTGGAGTGGAGGCAGCTGAAGGCACAGTCACCAGTGGTGGAGCAAGTGTAATCGGGGATGTACGAGAGGCCAGAGGAGTGCAGATATCTCAGAGGGTTGTTGGACTGGAAGAGGTTACACAGGAATGAAGGAGCAAGACCATGGAGGGATTTGGAAACAAGAACAAAAATTTTAAAATCTAAATATCACGCAACCGAGAACCAATCAGTGAACAGCACACTGATAGGTTAACGGGACTTGTGCAAATTAAGGGCATACTTCAAGTAGCAGAGTTTTAGAATGGCCTCAAATTTACAAAAGTTAGAGTATTGGAGGCCAGCCAGGAGTGTAGTAAAATAGTTGAGTTTAAAAGTAACATTGTCGTGAATAAAAGTTTCAGTTGCAGATTAACTAAGACAGGGGTGAAGTTGGATGATGCTTCAGAGCTGTAAATAGACAATCTTAACAATGACATGATTCTCTCTTCTTGGCCTTTTGGCTAACAACAAATGTAGTATCGACATGCTGTGCTTGGTTGAAGTCATTAGGTTACATTTTAGCTTCGTTTGAAGCAATTTTTTAAAGCAGCATCTCGGCCTTTTGGCTAAGATACGAATGAGATCAAGCCTTGGAGGAGGAGCTATGCCTACTCCAATCAACTTGTATCATGTAGATCAAGCCCAAGACAGAAGGCGAGTGCCCTGTCTTGTCAGCTTGGATCAGGAATGTCTCAACTTGTTGAGACTCTGAATTGGACTTGATTTGATTGAATTGGAATAAAAACAAAAAAAAAATGAGATCCAAAGCTTATCTTGGGACCTAATATAACCTTGGGACCCAAAGTTACGAACAGACTGACATAATCTCATACGGTTGCCAGGGAGACGGATGAAGTCGCTAGCTAGGGAACAGAGTTTCGACTAGGGATCAAAAACAATGGCCTGAATTATCTGCCCATTCATGCCAGTGGAATTCTTTTGTCCTGCCAGCAACACACACCCTACCACAGGTTTTCTAGCATTGCAAGATGACTACAGTGGGAATTCCTATTGACAACGGCGAGACCAGAACATTCGACTGCCAGCGATTGGCACGCCATGTCTCACTGTCAAGCAAAGTGTTGCAAATAGGCCAGAGAATCTCACCTAATAACTTCAGTCTTCTTATACTGAATGTTCAATATTAATATGCAGGAAAATATTTGTGCAGTCAAGATGTGGTGGTAAGATAGAATTGAACATCATCAGCATTCTAGTGAAAACTAAAGTTGAGCCTTTGGGTGTTGCTGAGGGGAACCATATAGTTGAGAAAGACAAGCCTAAATAGCCTAAAAGAGCTTAATCCCTGCATAAAAGTAATATGTAAAGCGATAGAATAAATATGTGTTAAATACCAATAGAAGAACTTAATTGATTGGGAAATCAGGTTTAGGGACTTTGAAACTTTTTTTATGAAAAATTCTTAATAATGTTGCAAGCCCTAATTTCAGCTCAACAGAAAAAGCCAAGTGATGCCACAGGTGTTAGAGTCAAAATAAATGATGGGCAGTTCTGACCTTTGGATTAGCATTTGGCAGGGTGAATGCCCCATCCACCCAATGCCATAGCCAATTTTCATGATTCATCACAGTAACACTGAATCAACAGGGTGCCAGTTTTAATTCTGTTGCCGACTGGGCATGTAGGCACGTGGATTTCCATGAGGACTGTATCAAGCATGCCTGCACCATTCCCTATGGTCATTCGCTGCATCAACATTCACAGTGAAGGCCTATAAATAAATGAAGACCACTTGGGTGAAGAGTGCAAAGTGATAAACCACCCATGAAGTGATTCCTTGGCAAAAGTCACTCACTTCAGGAAAGGAGTAAATGGGAAAATACTGGGAAAAAATGTTAACAAATAATTATTCCAATTTGTTACTTGTGTTACTCTCTGAATCATGATGCTGATTCACGAAGCCATAATATAAATATTAATAACCTCCTTGAGTGTTTTGGCATGCTCATTTTAAAAATCAGTGTGGTACGAAGCATCAAAAATAAATTTATATAGCACTCCTCTCATGCAGGGAAATATGTCAAACTGCTTTGCAAAAATTGTGAACATATGTAATTGGAGGTTGATGCCAGACAAAGTCATTCAACAATAATAGTTAAAAGAAAGCAGGAGAAGATTTCCAGATACATGGGCACAACAGCTGAAATAAAAAGACCACCTATGGTGAAGTAGAGGGAAAGAGGGGCATCTGGTGATCCAATGATAAAAAACATGAAAGAATGTGCGTGTCTGTAAGAGATTGCCATAAAGTATATAGTGACAAGGACCATGCTATAAGTTTAAAGTTTTTAAATCTTATTTCTTAATGTCACAAGTAAGTTTACATTAACACTGCAATGAAGTTACTGTGAAAATCGCCTAGTTGCTAAACTCCGGTGCCTGTTCAGATACATTGAGAGAGAATTTAGCATGGTCAATGCACCTAACCAGCATGTCTTTTGGTCAGTGGGAGGAAACTGGAGCACCTGGAGGAAACCCACACAGACACAGGGAGAACATGCAGACTCTGCACAGAAAGTGACCCAAGACAGAATCAAATCCAATTTGAAAGGAACGGTGCAGAATTTTAAGTAAATTTTCTGAAGAACAATGATGTTTTGAAAGTATGGTGGTAATATAAATGTGAGACTTGATCTAAGTGAGGATTCAAGGCACAACAACCCGAATGAGGTGCAGCAGGGAAAGGGTGCAGGGAACGAGAAAAACAAGAGCATTAAACTTGAAGGTGATCGAGAAATAAATTAAGAATTTGGCAGCAACCGAGAAAAAAAATGAGTTGAAAATTTAATACAACTCCAATATGACCAAAACAAATAACTCTTTACTCCATAATTCTAAAATGTGTCAATATTAAAATTCCCATGCAACAATATAGCCAGATCACATGCAGCACAAAAACTATTGACACTTACTGGTTGGATATATTTGAAATATACTCAGAAGGCATGGCTGCATTTGTAAATGCCACTGACATTCAGTATTGAAAGTGTCAAAAGCAGTTAGGTACCTTCAGAAATAAAATGCATTCAAAGGATATGTAGCATAATATATTTTGATGTCTCTAAAAAGTCCTCTATACACCAGTCACTTGGAATTCTGTACTAGTCACAAGTTAAGATAGTTCTTCAGATAACAATAAAGAAATCCAAACACAGAATCTTTTAAAATGTCTAACCTGTAAAATGCTTTACTGATCTATTTACAAAGTCTTTAATTCCTTTATAATTTTGCTTTAGAAATGGAAAAATACACTTCTGATGCTTGCAATATTCAACATTTAGCACACTATCTATGCAGAATATTTCATCATTGCAAGCTTTATTTTAATAATGCAACTATCAAGGTAATAATGCAACTGTGATAAAATTATTTTTGTGTTATGTATAAAAGACTTACAGTTATATGGTGTCATTCATGACCTCCAGGCATCACAAAGCACTTTGCAGCTAATGAAGTACTTTTTGTAGTGTAGGCAGTGTAGTAAGGTACAATGACTGTAAAACACCATGAATTAGCTTTGAAGGTCATACCTAATCCCTGGGGTTTTCATTCTGCATTCTCTACCCTATTCCATTTTTGATCCGGTTCTCATGATATATATTTGCTTTGTTCAGTTTAGTAATACATGCAATTATTGTGTGACGGGAACAGTTATTATTGCTACTCACTAATATTACCATGAATAAGTTTATAAATTTACCTTGATTGGAATGCAAGTTGCAAAGAAACCTCAGTGAAGAAGGCACGCTTTACATCATATACAACTCTAATCCTTTACCTAATAGGCAAATTATCTGAAAACATTATAAATATTTCTACAAAATAATAGTGACTCCATGTCAAAAGTATATCATTGGCTGTAAAGCACTTGGGGGAGTCCTGTGTCATGAACTGCATTATATAAACGCAAATCTTTCTTTATCTATTAGCAAGATAGTAATACCCTGTCTGGCACATAGATATTTGTGTTTAATACAGTTGACAAATGGACATTTAAAATATTTCTGCTGCGACCAGTTCTTGATTGTTTCAATCCCTGGAAAAGACTGATAACATTTAAAGGAAAGGAATGCCCAAAATGCCAATGGAAAGAAAACAGCTGAATTGGAGTTCACTTTTAAATACTTTTGCTGTAAGAAACCAATTAAAACCAAGATTCAAACACTAACTAAAAATGAAGGATATTTCAAATAGAAAAATACATTTCACTCTAAATGATTGAAGCAACCAAAATACGTCACATCATGCCCCACATAAATGTGGAGCCACGTGCAAACTCATAGTCTTTCCAATTGCATTATTTGGACATCTCATTTCCCAGTCAATCAATTGAGTCCTTGAGTTGCATTCGCCAACAGCCATATTCCAACTGAAGTTCTCGACATTGTTAACACCAACGAGGCCCACATCTAGGGACTCTCTCTCACTTGAGTCTTGACAGTCCTAATGACTTGGCTATCCAGAATTCCTTTTTAACTCACTAACAAACAAACCTTACTCTTGCTCCGGTTCTCTGTTGCCCTCACTCACACGTTGCCTCACCAAATGGTTAGATTTTCTTTCTCCTACTAAACAGAAAACAGTCCCACTTATCGAGAGCTGGGCTTGTTTCCTCATGCAACTTCTGTGTGCTGAACTAACTGTCATAAGGTAGACTCAAAACTGATACCATTGCAATTAGTTTATATTTACTAACAAGAGCAAAATATGTGGAAGTTGGAAATCTGAAAAAGAAACAGAAAATGTTTGGAAAACCCAGCAGGTCTGACAGTACCTGTGGAAGGAGAAACAGTTAATGTTTCAAACCCATATGATCCTTCTACAGAACAGAAGAGGGACAGAAATACTATTCGCTGTTTTCTTCAACTTACATCCCCATAGCATCCTCAGGTCACACGGACATTTCTTGGAACCTGATGATTTAATCATGTGTTAATTACTTCCCATCTCAGAAAAAGCCCCAGTTTTAAAAAGTTTATTTATTAATCACAAGTAAGGTTTACATTAACACTACAATGAAGTTACTGTGCAATTCCCCTAGTCGTCACAGTCCGGTGCCTTGTCGGGTCAATTCACCGAAACAGCATGTCTTTCAAAATGTGGGAGGAAACCAGGGCATCTGGAGGAAACCTATGCAGACACGGGGAGAACGTGCAAACTTCACCCAGACAGTGACCCAAACTGGGAATTGAACCTGGGTCCCTGGTGCTGTGAAGCAGTAGTGCTACCACGTTGCCCCCATAACGTATAAAGTTTTACTTTATACTTTATAGAATCATAGAAGTTTACAGCATAGAAACAGGCCCTCGGCCCAATTGGTCCGTGCCACCCTTTTCTTTTAAAACCCCTAAGCTAATCGCAATTGCATGCATTTGGCCCATATTCCTCTATACCCATCGTACCCATGTAATTATCTAAATGCTTTTTAAAAGACAAAATTGTTCCCACCTCTACTACTACCTCTGCCAGCTTGTTCCAGATACTCACCACTCTCTGTATGAAAAAAATTGCCCCTCAGGACACTTTTGTATCTCTGTCCTCTCACCTTAAACCTATGCCCTCTTGTTTTAGACTCCCCTACTTTTGGGAAAAGATAATGACTACCTATCTGATCTATGCCCCTCATTATTTTATAGACCTCTATAAGGTCACCTCTCAGCCTCCTACACTTTGAGGAAAAAGTCCCAATCTATCCAACCTCTCTTTATACTCAATTCATCAAGTCCTGGTAGCATTCTAATAAATCTTTTCTGCACTCTTTCTAATTTAATAATGTCCTTTCTATGATAGGATGACCAAAATTACACACAGTATTTCAAGTATGGCCTTGCCAATGTCTTGCACAACTTCAACAAGACATTCCAACTCCTGTATTCAATGTTCTGACCAATGAAACCGAGCATGCCGAATGCCTTCTTCACCACTCTGTCCACCTGTGACTCCACTTTCATGGAGCTATGAACAAGTACCCCTCGATCTTTTTGTTCTGTAACACTTCCCAATGCTCTTTCATTAACTGAGTAAGTCCTGCCCTGGTTCAATCTACCAAAATGAATCACCTCGCATTTGTCTAAATTAAACTCTATCTGCCATTCGTCAGCCCACTGGCCCAAATGATCAAGATCCCATTGTAATTGGAGATAACTTTCTTCACTATCCACTATGCCTCTAATCTTAAACTGCAAACTTATTAATCATGCCTCCTATATTCTCATCCAAATTATTAATATAAATGACAAATAACAGTGGGCCCAGCTCTGATACCTGAGGCACACCGCTGGTCACAGGCCTCTGGTTTGAAAAACAATTCTCTACAACCACTCTCTGGCTTCTGTCAAGAAGCCAATTTTGTATCCATTTATATGCCTCAGCCTGGATCCTGTGAGATTTAACCTTATGCAACAAGCTACCATGCATTGTCAAAGGCCTTGCTAAAGTCTTTGTAGACAACATCAACTGCACTGCCCTCATCTACCTTCTTGGTAATCCCTTCAAAAAACTTAATCAAATTTGTAGACGTGATTTTCCACGCACAAAGCCATGCTGACTGTCCCTAATCAGTCCTTGCGCCTCTAAATGCCTGTAGATCCTGTCTCTCAAAATACCTTCCAACAATTTGTCCACCACAGATGTGAGGCTCATTGGCCTATAGTTCCCAGGCTTTTCCCTGCAGCCCTTTTTAAACAAAGGCACGCCATTGTCACTCTCCAATCTTCAGGCACCTTACCCATGGTTATCGATGATTCAAATATCTCAGCTAGGGGGCCCATAATTTCCTCCCTAGCCTCCCACAGTATCCTGGGATATGCTTCATCAGATTCCGAAGATTTATCTACCTTGATGTGCTTTAAAGAATTCTAGCACCTCCTTCTCTGTAATATGTACATTCCTCAAGACATCACTATTTATTTCCCCAAGTTCCCTAGCAACCATGCTTTTCTCAACAGTAAATACTGATGAGAAATATTAATTTAGGATCTCACCAATCTCTTGTGGATCTGCACATAGATGACCTTTTTGATCCTCAAGAGCCCCTACTTTCTCCCTTGTTACTCTTTTGTTCTTTATGTATTTACAGAAGCTCTTTGGATTCTCCTTTGCCTTATCTACCACAATAATCTCGTGTCCCTTTCTTGCCCTCCTGATTTCTCTCTTAACTTCACTCCAACACCCCCTATACTCGTTAAAGGTTTCACTTGATCCCTGCTGCCTATGCATGTCATGTGCCTCTTTCTTCTTCTTGACCTTGGCCTCAATATCCCGAGCCATCCAGGGTTCCCTACTTCTGCCAGCTTTGCCCTTCACACTAAGAGGAACATGTTTACCCAAACCATGGATAACACACTTTTGAAAGTGTGTCACTTACCAGCCATCCATTTGCTTTCCCACAGACTACCCCAATTAACTTTTGAAGGTTCTTGCCTGATACCATCCAAATTGGCCTTGCCCTAATTTAGAATTTTAACTTTTGGGCCAGACCTATCATTCTCCATAGCTATCTTAAAACCTATAGAATTATGGTCATGGTCCCAAAGTGATCCCTCACTAACACTTCTGTCACCTGCCCTTCCTTATTTCCCAAGAGGAAGTCAAGTTTTGCCCCGTCTCTAGTCGGGCCATCCACATACTGAATGAGAAATTCTTCCTGAATACACTCAACAAATCTGTCTCCATCCAACCCTCTAATACTATGGCTGTCCCAGTCAATGTTGAGAAAGTTAAAATCTTGGACTATTACCACCCTATTTTTCTTGGAGCTATCTGTAATCTTCTTACATATTTGCTCCTGAATTTCCTGCCGACTATTTGGGGGCTTTGTTAAATCTGTAACTACCAAAGAGGTAGCTTCAAAAAAGTCACACCAAAAGCATGCCACAGGAACAGTAAGTTTATTTGAAGGTCTATACAACTCGTACTCTAGCCCTCGAATGCCTGTAGGTGTGGTTTCCTGGGCGGGTCACCTTCCGCGTTACCTGACTTTTCCTCTTCATGGGGTTATGCCCGCATACATACGTCTTAAAGATGACATTGCACAAAAATAAAATATAGGCTTTTCCAAGAGCACGTTGATCATCATGAGGTGATGTTTTGAAATCTTAAGATGCCAAAAATATGGACTAAACCACTTGATCCACAAAACTCAAGAATAAACTTTAAACAAGATACTTTTCAAAAACTTTTCAAAAAAATCAATTTGACAGAAATGGCCCACTCTTAACTTCAAGTGCTTATCACCTCACAAGTATGATTATTTGTGTACATTCCTTTTGGAGTGAGCAACAGCAATTTTATCCTAAAAGCACAAGTGCCAAACCTTTCAGGTCAACCTGAGTGCAAATGCATCACTACTAACTCTCAACAGAAATATCAAAATATTAGTTACAAAATATTTCTAAAAGGAACTGCCAGCCTTCAGATGTCATTGGCTTTTATCCCAACAGAAACAATATTGAATTCTGCACTTAGTAAAGGAAACTCAGTTGAAATATACAGATTTCTGATTGTTTCCTTTTAAACATTGTCTTCTGAAAGCAATCTTCTTCTCTCTTTTGTCTCAGCAATCAATGCTAGTGTGTGGGTCTATGGCTTATGGAAACTTCTCAGTGATTTTTATATCAATCAATGATGCCCTCCACAAGCACAATTAAAATGACAAGAAAATTAGTTAATTTGTAAATCTGTCCTAAATGTTTTTCTAATTCAAATAGCGTTTAGTTTATCGTTAAAATAGTTTTCTCACCAATCCCAAACAAATGATTGTACTTATGGTTAGCCACACACACCCCTTTCCAAACAATTTCCTTCCTAATCACATAACCATTTTTTTTGTGGTTACCATGATAAAATATCTCCAAAATCTGATGTTGGGACCACAACATGTCATCATGATGTCCAATCAGTGTAATTATAACATGTAAAAGTCGCAGATCTCACAGACTTATATATATTAGGATTAAAATTTGGTTTAATCTCATATGATTTTGAGCTTCTGTAGCGTTTCTCTAATAAATTGCTTGTAGCCTTATACTGAGGGTAGAAATAATAAAATGGTCAATGTGTGACAGAACTTTATTAAAGGAGGTTGCCCCCCTACCTTTTGACATCCATTAATCTTCTGCATTGCAGATTGGAAGGAACTTACTGTATTAATAGCTCTTAATCAATAAAATAACATTCATAGTAGCCCTCCAATTGTCGCAGTTCCTACAGTCCAGTGCCGCAAGTACATTCAAACAATCCATAGTATTATTAGGCAGTGGTACATTAAGATCTAATAAATATTTCTAGTAACTGACAGTATTTAAAGCCACTCTTGACTAAATTTGTCATGTATTTCTAAAATTACTGATGGTACTACAATTCCCTTCTCATGACTGCCTTGCCTAATACTTCTAAGCAATGGGTGCAGGCTTGGGCCCAAAAGTGAGAGTCATGTCAAGAATCAGGAGGTTGTAATGTGTTGTTTGCAGTCTCATGTCTGATCAAGTCTTGTGGGCACATCTGATTGAGACATTCCTTAAAAAGCTATGAAGAAGAAGTAGTACCTTGTGCAAATTGCAAAATTGGGATTCTTTTATGAAGCAATGCTGAAGGAACATTAGAATGCAATAACATTTGACCCTTCAATTTTTCTGCATATGAATAATTTTGGATGTTTCCCTGCATGCATGCTTGTGTGAAGACATTGCAGACTTGTTCAAAAGTGTGGGCACTAATGTAATTAATACTTTAAAAGGGAAGGTGTAGGAAAAGTTGCAGACTGTGCTCAGAAAGGATTTGTGAACAAATTTTTAGTAATAATTAGAATTATTCCAAAACTGTTGAATTATTTCTTATGCAGCTTCAATCATTGGAATTATGGCAATTTATGAAGCGTTTTATCATAAGGTGCTAAAAGAAGTTGTAGTCTTCATCTAAGTATAATTTGGGAAGACCCTTAAGTGAACTCACCAAGACAGTGAAAACATGAAAGACGATGCACCAGCAATTAAATGGATTACTTAAAGTTCTATTGGAACAAGCGGATTACCTTGCTTCAATCAGAGAAAGAGCAGGAAGATTGCTCAAGTTTGGGATAATGGCAATCATCTAGCATAACAAAGACTATGAAGATTTTCTGGGATATTGACTGAAGTCAGATTCAAAATACAGGTTGAATGCTATGAAAAATAATTAAATTCCAAATTTAATTCTTGACAAACTCATGAAAACCTACTAATCAAACAAAGAAACAAAGAAACAAAGAACAACACAGCACGGGAAACAGGCCCTTCGGCCCAACGAGCCCGCGCCGCCGTCCCACTGTCTCAGTGACCTATTCATGATTTTAGTCTACGCCTGATCAGGGAGGTCCAATTTAGGGACAATTTAGTACCCAATCAATCAGCCTAAAAGCACATCTTTGGGATGTGGGAGGAAACCGGAGCACCCGGAGGAAACCCACGCAACCACGGGGAGAACGTGCAAACTCCCACAGACACAGGCCCAAATCCATGTGTCCGCACAGTAACAGAGATAGTCTCTGTTATATATATTCCTCAAATGGAATATATATTAATGTCTTATATCAGAAAGGCTTTGAAGCAAAATAACAATATTTTACAACTGATTCATAGAATCTACGGCACAGAGACAGGGCCTTTGGCCCAAACTGGTCCATGCCGATCAAAATGTCCATCTAAGCTAACCCCATTGTGCCTACATTTCACCCATATTTCTCTAAACCCTTCCTATCCATATATCTGCCCAAATGCCTTTTAAATGTGGTCAATGTCTCTGCCTCTGGCAGCTTGTTCCACATGCGTACCACCCTCTGTGTAAAAAGTTGCTCCTCAGCTTCCCATTAATTCTTTTCCCTCTTAACTTAAACCTATGCCCTCTAGTTTTCGATTCCTCACTCTGGGAAAAAGACAAAGTACATTGACCCTATCTATGCCTCTCCTGATCTAACTATAAGATCACCCCTCAGTCTCCTACTCTCCAAAGAAAAAAGTCCGAGCCTGTCCAATCTTTCCCTATAACTCAGTCCCTTGAGTCCTGGTAACATCCTTGTAAATCTCTTCTGCATGCTTTCCAGTTTAATAACACCTTTCCTCTAGCAAGGTGACCAAAACTGAACACAATATCCCAGGAGTGGTGTCACTCCTGTACAACTGCAACATAACTTCCTAATGTCTATACTGAATGTCCTGACAGATGAAGGCCAGCATGCCAAAAGTCTTCTTCACTGCCCTATCTACATGTGACTCCACCTTTAGAGAACTGTACATCTGAACTCCAAGTTCCCTCTGTTCTACCGTACTCCCTAAAGTCCTACCATTTACCATGAAAGTCCTACCTTGATTTAATTTTCCAAAATGCAACATCTCACACTTATCTGTAATGAACTCCACTTGCCATTTCTTGGCCCACTTCCCCAGCTAATCAAGATCCCATTGCAATTTTTGATAACCTTCCTCACTATTTACAATACCACTTATTTTAGTATCATCTGCAAACTTATTGATCATGCCTTGCACATTCTCATCCAAATCACTGATATTAATAACAAACAACAATGGGCCCAGCACTGAAATTTAAGGCACACCATTAGGCACAGGCCTCCAGTCCTATAAGCATCCTTCCACCATTACCTTCTGTTTCCTATCATCAAGTTTTTTAAAATCCAATTTGCCAGCATTCCTTAGATTCCGTGTGATCTAATCTTCCAGAGCAGCCTACCATGTGGAACTTTACCAAAAGCCTTACTAAAGTCCATATAGACTACATGTACTGCCCTGCCCTCATCAGTCTTCCTGGTCACTTCATCAAACAACGCCAACAAATTTGTAATGCATGATCTCCCATACACAAAGCTGTGCTGACTACTACTAACCAAAACCTGTCTTTCCAAAAGCCTGTATATCTTATCCCTCAGAATCCTCACTAATAACTTACCCACCACAGATGTTAGGCATACCAATCTATAATTCCCAGGTTTTCCCTCTTAAATAAGGGCATAACATTTGCTACCCTCCAATCTTCCAATACCTCACCTATGGTTAATGATGATACAAATATCTCAGCTAGAGCTCCCACAATTTCTTCTCCAGCAGCCTCATGCAGTGTTCTTGGCTATACATGGTCAGGGCCAGGAGATTTACTCACCTTCATACATTATAATACATCCATCACCTCCAACTGTAATGCAAACTGCCCCCTGTAACTTTCCCAGATTTCCAAATCTTCATGTCTTTCTCCACGGTAAACAAATAGGAGAAATATTCATTGAAAATATCGAACATCCCCTGTGGTTCCACACAGATGTGGTCACTTTGGTTCTTGAGGGATCCTATTCTCTCTCCAGTTATTATTTTTCTTTTAATATACTTGAAGAATACCTTTGGATTCAACAAAATCATCTGAGCCAAAGCTACCTCAAGCCCCCTTTGTGTCCTCCTAATTTCCTTCTTGAGTATCCTCCTCTATTTCCTGTATACCTCCAGGGAATCCCTTGATTCCAGCTGCTTGTGCCTGAGCCATGCCTCCTTCTTTTTCCTGTTATCCATGGTTACCTACTCCTGCCAGCCTTGCCCTTCACTCTAACATGAACATATAGATGGTAAACTCTAGCTAATTCAGTTTTAAAGGCCTCTCACTTGCCAGAGGTCCCTTTGTCTTCAAACAAGCTACTCCAATAAACCCTTACTAGTTCCTGTCTAATTCCATTAAAATTCGTCTTGCTCCAATTTAGAACTTGCACCTGTAGATCAGTTTTGTCCCTTTCCACAATTATTTTAAAATGAATATAACTATGTTCATTGGTGCCAAAGTTATCTCAGTCACTTGCCCTGCTCAATTTCCCAAGAGTAGGTCAAGTTTTGCCCTTTCCCAATTAGGACCCTCCACAAACTGCCTGAGGAAATTTTCCTGAACGCATTTAACACAATTTGACCTCATCTAAGCCCTTAACACTATGGCAGTCCATAGTGTTATCATAGTTGGGGATTTTAATTTTCCAAACATAGACTGGGACTGCTATAATATTAAGGTCTTAGATAAGGTAGAATTTTGTTCAGTGCATTCAGGAGAATTTCCTCAGGCTGTCTGTGGAGGGTACTACTTCTGCAAGTCTCCCCAATGCCCCTGCAGGTTTATTCTTCTAATTCCCATTGACTATTTAGGGGCCTATAGTAGTATAGTATTCTAGTATTTCTTAGTTCCACAAAGCCTCGTTTGATGATCCCCAGTTATTTCAACTCTGACATTTAATCAAAATGCAGCTGCCCCTCCTCTCTTTTCTCCGCCCCTGTCCAACCTAAAGCGTCTGTACCTTGGAACATTAAGCTGCCAGTCCAGTCCCTCCCTCAGCCATGTTTCAGTTCTGGCTATAATATCCCAGTCCCATAAACTATTCATGCCCTGAGTTCATCAGTTTTACCTCTCAGCCCTTTTGCATTGAAATAGATGCAACTTAATCCAACAGGTTTTCCCCGCTCCCTGTCGTTCCCCTGCCTATCATGTCTATTCCGCTTGCCGTTGCTGAGTACTGCATCTGCTTTCAGTCCCTCATTTGCTTCCCTGTTGCTGAGGATCTCACCCCCCCCAGCCAATTCAGTTTAAACCCTCCCTTGTAGCACAAGCCCCTCAGGATTTTGGTCCCCCTCCAGTTCAGAGGCAACCAGTCCCTCTTAAACAGTTCACTTATGCCCCAGAAAAGATCCCAGTGATCAAAGAATCTGAATCCCTGCCCCCTGCACCAATTCTATAGCCGCATATTAATTTGCCATATTCTCGTCTTCTTACCCTCACTAATATATGGCACTGGAAGTAATCCAGAGATTAGCACCCTCGAAGTCCTGCTTCTTAACCTTTTTCCCAGCTCCCTATAATCACTCCTCAGGACCTCATCCTTATTTCCATTTATTGTGCACAATGTCTTCTGGCTGTTCACCCTCCTCCTTGAGAATATTCTGCAGCCTCTTCGAGATATCCTTGACCCTGGCACCCAAAATACAATGCACCATCCTGGACTCCTGTTTGTGGCCACAGAATGTCCTGTCTATTCCCTTAACTATTGAGTCTTCAATCATTACGGTCCTGTTTACCTTTACCCTTTCCCACTGTGCCACGGAGTTAGTTGTAGTGCCACAGATCTGGTGCTTCCACTGCTGCTTTCACCCGAACGGTCAGCCCACCCCCCATCCCAGTATCCAAAAATGGTATATTTGTTTACAAGGGGAATGGCCACAGGCGACTCCTGCACTTTCTGCCTGCTCCCTTTGCCTTTCTTGGTGATCACCCAGCTACTCTCTGGCTGCACCTTAGGTGCGGCGGTCTCGTTAAAACTCTTATCTATAAAAAAGTGCTCAGCATTCCGGATGATGCTCAGTGCATCCAGCTCCAGCTCCAGTTCCATAACTTGGTCTCCCAGGGGCTAAAGTCAGGTGATGGTGGCAATACTATTGTTATCTACTGATGATAAAATAGTAAGAGTACTTGTGGGAGAATGATATATGCAAAGAATTTGTGATCTCTTTGAAGATATTAGTGTGGGAGATAAAGAATGGTCCTGGATTATAACAGAAAATTCGTACCCAGCTCCCGGGGAAAAGTGATGCCTGGCTATGCAGCTGTGATGTGCTACAGAGAACATGTTGCTACATCCTGGATGAAGAATCTCTAATTGTACTATTGACCTCAGAATGATATTATTTGTTCCGAGAGAGGAAGGTATTCCAATACAGCAAAGAGGAACCGCTATCTCCAAGGTGATTGCATGGGGGTGTTTTAACTTGCAAGAGTAAATGGGTTTGGCAGCAGGTTGTCAGTTAAAAGCACTGCAATTGACAACCTGCCGCCAGTTTCTGCATTTTGTTACAGCACATTAGGCTGTGTGTGAACAATTCCCTCAGGAGTGGCGGGTTGTTAATTCCAATGTGTTAATAGCTCATTAACTGTAATTTTGACATGGACTTTGGAATGTAACCATGGGTGCTCAGTTTCTCAGCCTTCCTGGCATTGAGAGTAAGGCAAAAACACAAAAGAAATGATGGTCAAAAATTCCCATAAGTACTGAAACCTCACAGCTGATTTCTTGCTTAATTGTGTGAAAGGATTTTGTTCATAGTGCTTGTTCTGAGAGGTGACTTTCACTCAGAACATACAAACATAACTAAGCTATTTAGCCCCTAGAGCCTGTTGTGCTGTTCTTTGAGATGACCTAAATCCATATACCCACTGTGGCCGCAAGTGGCTTAACACACTTTAGTTCACTAATAAATTATAGCACGGGACATCAGTATATTTTATTCATTTATGGGACGTGGGTGTTGCTGGCTGGCCAAAATTTATTACCTATCCCAAGTTGCCCTTGAGAAGGTGGTGGTGAGCTGTCTTCCTGAAATGCTGCAGTCCACATGCTGTGGGTTGACCCACAATGCCGTTAGGGAGGGAATTCCTGGATTTTGACCCAGTGACTGCAAAGGAATGGTGATATATTTCCAAGTCAGGGTGGTGAGTGTCTTGGAGGGGAAGTTGCAAGTAGCAACATTCCCATGTATCTGCTGACCTTGTCCTTCTAGACAGAAGTGGTCATGGGTTTGGAAGATGCTGTTGAAGAATCTCGTGAATTGCTGTGGTGCATCTTGTACCTAGCATACACTGCTGCTACTGAGCATTAGTGGTGATGGGAGTGGATGTTTGTAGATGTTATGCCAATCAAGTGGGTGCTTTGAGCTGGATAGTGTAAAGCTTCTTGATTGTTGGAGCTGCACTCATCCAGGTAAATGGGAAGTATTCCATCACACTCTTGACTTGTGCCTTGTAGGTGGTGGACAGGCTTTGGGGAATCAGGATGTTATTCGCCACAGTATTCCTAGCCTCTGACCTGTTCTTGTAGCTACTGTGTTTATGTGGTGAGTCCAGTTGCCTTTCTGATCTATGGTAATCCCAAAGATGTTGACATCCCAAAGATGTTACCAAAGATGGTAACACCATTGAATGTCTCTTATTGGTGATGGTCATTGTTTGGCATTTGTATGCACGAATGTTACTTGGTACTTGTCAGCCCAAGCCTGGCTATCATCCAGATCTTGTTACATTTGAGCATGGACTTCTTCGTATCTGAGAAGTCATGAATGGTGCCGAACATTGTGCAGTCATTGGTGAACTTCTGACCTTATGACAGAGGGAAGGTCATTGATGAACCAGCTGAAGATGGTTGAACTGAGGACACTAACCTGAGCAGAGATGTCCTGAAGCTGAGATGATTGACCCTCTACAACCAGAACCGTCTTTCTATGTGCCAGGAATGACTCCAACCAATGGCGAGATTGCCCCTGATAGCCAGGGTACGCTCATCAATGTCCTTATTTCAGACTTCAGAACAGGGTGAGATGCTGAGCCCTGCCCACAGTGGTGCTACAGGAGGTAGTGGAATGGGAGAGGCAGACTCAGACGGATCGATAGTGAAGTGTGTGTGACAGAGAGGTGTGCGTGTGTGTGTGAGAGAGAGAAAAATGTAGGAGTGTGAGTATGTGTGTGAGAGACAGATGTAAGACAGTGTGTGTGTGTGTGTGTGTGGGTGTGTGTGAGAGAGATGTAAGACTGTGTGTGTGTGAGAGAGAGAGAAAGATGTATGAGTGTGCATGTGTGAGAGAGAAGTGTAGGATTGCGCATTTGTGTTTATGAAAGAGGGAGATGTAGGAGTGTGAGTGTGTGTGTGTGTGTGTGTGTGTGTATGTGTGTGAGAGAGAGAGAGAAAGAGAGATGTAAGTTTCCACGTGTTTGAGAGTGAGAGAGATGTAGGAGTGTGTTTCTTTGTGTGAGAGGGAAATGTAGGATTGTATGTGTGTGTGAGAGAAAGAGATGAAGGGGTTATGTGTGTGTGTATGTATGTGTGTGTGTGTGTATGTGTGAGAACGAGAGAAATGTAGGAGTGTGTGTCTTGTATGAGAGAGAAATGTAGGATTGTATGAGTGTGTGAGAGAAAGAGATGTAGGGGTTTTGCGTGTGTGCGTGTTGTGTTTGTGTGTGTTAGAGAGACATAAGAGGGTGTGTGTGTGTGTGTGTGTGTGTGTGTGTGTGTGTGTGTGTGTGTGTGTGTGTGTGTGTGTGTGTGTGTGTGTGTGTGTGTGTGTGTGTGTGTGTGTGTGTGTGAAAGAGATGTAGGAGGGTGTGTGAGAGAGAGAGTGAATGTGGGAATGTGAGTGTTTGTTCATGTGAGGGTGCAAGATGTAGGAAGGTTTTTTGTGTGAATGAGACAAATCTAGCAATCTGAATGTGTGCGTGCGTGAGAGAGATGGAGGATTGTGAATGTGAGTCTATCACCAGAATTCTACCGCCCTGTTGCCATGAAATTGGACCAGGCAAGGGGCAGATAACAGAAATATCCATTGACCTCGGACGGGAATTTCTGGTCTGGCTTGAACAAGGCTGTAAAATCCCATTGTATGTGTGCGCACATATCTGAAATTAGAATCCAGTTCTCTAGCAGCACTCCTAATATTAAACAAATATGTGAGCAAAAGATCAACATCACCATCCCATTAAAATTGACAAAGAGAAGGTAAGACTTAAATATTGCTGAATAAGAGAAATTTCCAAGGATAATAAATGTATGCGTACAAGAAATAGAAATTACTTTCATCAATTTGTTTTTGAATGTTTGTATGAACAGTGCAATAGCAATCTTTAGAATGTTTCCCTTGGGTTCCATCAGTAGTCTTGGGAGTTTAAAAGGTTCCATGACTAGAAACATTTGGGAAACCCTTATCCAGGGGAATGCAGTCCACTTGATTGGCACCTCATCTAATACCTTAAACATTCATTCCCACAAACACTGCTACACAGTGGCTACAGTATGTACCTCCTATAAGAAGCATCACCAAAGCTCCTTCAAAGGTTTCTTCCAAACCTGCAACCTTTACCAGCTAGAAGGACAAGGGCAGCAGATGCATGGGGACACACTGCCATGGCGTGTAGTTGGAGCTGTATTTCCATTCCTTCACTGTCAAAATTCTGAAACTCCCTTCCTGACAGCCATGTGAGTGTACTTACACCACATGGACTGCATTGGTTCAAGAAAGCAGTTTAATACCTTTTTTTGACAGTAATTTGGGGATGGTCAATAAATGCTGGCCTAGCCAGCAATAGCTGCATCCAATGAAAGAGAAAGCTTCATCAATAAGAATGAGTCTTGGGTCTTGGGTTAGGAAGAAATGTTTTTTTTGTTATTCAGTCATGGGGCACGGGCATCGCTGACTGGCCAGCATTTATTGTCCATCCCTAGTTGCTCTTGAGAAGGCGGTGGCGAACTGCCTTATTGAATTGCTGCAGTCCATCGATGCCAGGTGGTCCTTCCAGTTTTATTTCTTTGTTAAAACTTTGTAGCGATTGATACAATTGAGTATCTTCAATTGGCCATTTCAGAGGGCCGTTGAGAGTCAACCACGTTGCTGTGGCTCTGGAGTCGCATATAGGCCAGACCAGAAAGGACAGCAGGTTTCCTTCCCTAAAGGACTTAGTGAAGTTTAATAAGAGGTTAGTGATCTTCCAAATAATGTGATGGCCAAGATCACAAATAATAAAGACACTGATCAATAGATTAGCTATGAAGCTGAAAAATAACTCAAAAATTAAACAACTCCTCATAATGAATCATCAAATTTACAAGGATGGGTATATCCTTTAACAGCCATTGAAATGGCATTAGGTTGAGATTATTCTTGGGTTAATTTAAACCATATATAACTACTCATTCATTTCCCAAAACAATGAGAATTACAAGAGTCCCTTAATGCAGCCATCTATTCCATTTAAAATTCAATTGATGGAACTGCATAGCTTGTGTTCCTTAAATGGATACCAACATTTTTTAATGGTTAATTATAGGGTTCCAATCATCAAGAAAAAAAGATTACTATGGCTTGTACATTTAGGCTCGCCTCTATTTATGCACTGATAAATAATGTTTACATCTGACTCAAATGGAAAGGGGCCTGAAGACAGCACCAGCTAGATAAAGAAATTGGTTTTAGGACCCTATATTTTAAGCATGACACATTGGTAATAATGGCAAAATAAAGTCATCCTGGCAAACAGCGTGGTTTATAAAGGACAAAGCTTGGAGATGCAGTTACTTGTTTATTCTTGCAGAACCCTTTATTCTGATCAAACAATTCTTCTATGTCTTTTCATGTCACTTGTAGTGATTGGTGCATGGCGATCGTGTAGAAAGTAATTGAGATGTAAATAAGAATGTGAGTCTCTTTGTATAGCAGCTAAATTGATTCTTTTGTCTGAATGGGTAGAAAATAATGTTCTCTTCTTCAGGACTTAATGTTTCCTTTATACTCATATGTGACACCAGGACTAAATTGGTTTTGAAACAACAGAACTTGAAATCTCCACATGTGGCAAAAATGGGCTTTAAAATACTCCCACTGCTGTTTTCTAAAGTGTCTTCAGTCATCAATTGATTCTTATTGTGCATTCCAGCTGCTCCCAAATTTTCTAATGCCAAGCGTAAGATATGGTGATAGTATACTGAATAGAAATATACATTATATGCTGTTGTAATGTTTTGATGTGATTTTGCAATTTTATTCCACCTTCTTTGAATTTTCATTGGAATTCAAAATAGTGTTTGAAGAGGTAGCACAGATATGTGCCGCAGTGAAACTGTCTCCCATGATTATGAATGTTATCATTCCAATGTGGTTTTAGTCTCTACCCTTTTCTCAAATTATATGATAAGAGAATGACTGTTAAATATGAGAAATAACTCAAACTGAAGTATTATCTCTTGCATTCACAGCTGTATCAGGCACACAAGGGAATTATTGATCAATCACAAGGGTGCTTGCCGAAATTAAACCATACTATTATAAAAAGTGAGGATACTCCTGATCATTATTTTTAAAATATCATGATATTAGCATTCACATAAACATTTGCCAGCCCAAAATGCGAACAGCTTCCCTGTTAAAACCTAAACAAAATGTGAAGCAATTCCTCTCTGAAATGTCCTCCTGTGAAAAGAGGAATTGAAAATGTGTTTGCTAATTGGTCAGAAGCTCTAGAAAAGGCAACTAAATGTCCAAAGATGATTGGCCATGCTAAGAAATTGCCCCTTAGTGTCCAGGGATATGCAGGTTAGAGGGATCAGTGGGTAAAATATGTAGGGATATGGGGATAGGGCCTGGGTGGGATTGTGTTCGGTGCAGACTCGATGGGCCGAAGGGCCTCTTTCTGCACTGTAGGGTTCTATGATTCTATGATTCTAATGTACTGATTGGAGAACAGGAAGCTACATTACCATGGGCTAGGAGAGAGAGTGCCCAACATTACGGGCTCAGAATTTTGGCCTTCAAACTGTAATCATTCTACTTTTGCCCTTTCAAATTCAATTGACTGCAGTGTCAATTCTGAACCCTGGCCCTGCTCAGTTTTGCGGGATGATTTTCCAGAAGGCGCTCATTAGTGATCACCATGGAATTATGAAGAGCGGGTGGTACATACATGCATGCAGGAAGGTCAAAGTAGTGGGCCAAAGGGTGGGCATTCTGTTAATCCAACTGAGAAAGTTGAGCATTGTTCTGGCAGATGGACAGTGAGAGGGCGGCACAAGATGGAAGTGCTCATATAATAGTCCATGTGGCTTGCAAAGGATCAGAACTGTTAAGGGCATCAGTCTGCAGGGGGAGCCTCCAAATGATTGCATTTGGCAGTAGGTGGGCTAATTTGCCACTCCTTCATGCATGAATGTGCAAAATCACATGATGCTTTCTCCAATCTCCTGCTGTGAATCCGACTCTGATATACTGCCAAGCTTCTGGCACAGTTTGAAATCTGTACATCATTTGTAATATTTCACGGCAGTGCACAAATTGGAGCCAATTCTCCTTTTATACAACTTGATTGACTACCTGCCATGGATAAACTGGGAGCATAACTTCAGGGAAATCTCCTGGAGATAGGAACACATCAGAAATCTGAAACGACGCAGTTTGTTCTAAATTTCTACCCCAAAGCTATATCCCCAATGCTGCAAAAATTGCTGCCTTGCTTCACTTTCCTCTCCGTATATAGGCCATGCAGATGAATGCTGCTAGATACATATGGGTCCCAATTTCTATCATCCTCTCATGTCAGCATCTGCTGTATCCTTCACACATTATGGACAGCACCAACTAGGGCAGTTTCATTCACTGTCACTGACTGAGGAATTTGCCAATGTTAATATTTTTGTAAGTTCAGTGATTGCTTTTTCTAGACTGTTCCTTCTAAAGATTACAATATGAACTCTTTTCAGCTGCGCACCACAACCCCATCGCCAACCCCCATCACCTTCCACTTCAGTTTCTATAGGCACTCTCCATTGACTATCTTAAACTATAGAACTTTTATTTTAAACTGCGTGAATTCCTCCTTATTGCATGTTCCCTTTATAATGACAGCATGCATCACTGAATGTGAAGGGAACCAACCATACACTCAACCAAATTTTGATATATTTAATGGTTAAGTTCTTCTGTGCTTGGTTGTGTGTGTCTTTGACTGATCTAGGCTCACTATGTTTGATTAGTTAAGCCTGCTCTGATGACTCAAAGAAAAATAAACAAACTGAAAGAAAGTGCAAGAAGTTACTGCTTCAGGAAGATTGTAGAAATTTTCTGAATGTAGTTATTTCAAAACTCTTGTAACTAAACTTTGTCCCATTGTAGAGTCATTTTAAAACTCTTGGAACTAAACTTGTCCCATTGTACAATCATTTTAAAACTCTTGGAACTAAACTCGCCCATTTTACAATCATTTTAAAATTCTTGAAACTAAACTTGCCCCATACATAGGAGGACCTGGAGTGTTATTTCTGATTGCACTGAGATGCAAATTGCAGAACAAACCAGCGAACACAACATGCCATTTACAAAATACAAATACTGGCCATCGAAGGACATGATGAAGTTCCAAACTTCAACAAGATGGAGACAAAGGGAGGTTTCAGAAGGGAACTCTGGGACTTAGGGCCTAGACAACTGAAGACACGGCCACCTATGAGGGAGGGATGAAAATTAGGGATGGTCAAGAGGCCAGAACTAAAAGGAATGCGGAGAGAGTTTTAGGATCTGATCACATTCAGACCTTTAACTTGGCGTATTGTGTTTTTGCCGGACTACATTTGTTTTTACATACTTAATAATTCACCTAACGTTCTGAATTGACTAATGGCTTTTTGAATGACATTTCAGAAGATAGGTAAATTAATCTGCTGGCAAGAAGATAGAAGAAGAATACAATGTTGCTGCCTCAAGATAATCTGAACCATCAACAAAAATGATTTGCATATGCTTTGAGAGGCAGTGTTGTTTTAGCTGAAGGCAAATTATAATGTTTAGCAATATATGAAAGAAAACCTTATGCATCCTGAAATGAACTCAAGGCTGGACTGATTATCTGCTCTAACTTGATGAAAGGGAAAGTGTAATATTCTACCAGTATTCATTAAATTCATTGACAAGGGATCAAAATGTGAATTCACCACCTCTGACCTTTACAAATCCACCATTATTTTTAAGATTGATGGAGCAATATTTCTGAGTAGATTTCCTTGTTTAACCAATCCTTTACACCAATTCATCGGCCATCTGATTGTTCATGGACAGTTAATTATTCCTTTATCAGGAGGAACATTCACCAAGTTCAGACACTTACACATCAAAATTTCAATTTATCCAACAGGTTAAGTTTCTGTACAAGAGCAGTAAATAGACAATCTAACTGATGCATAAGAAGATGCTAGTTTTACTAACCTTATAGCCAATGTAGGTAATATGAAGTATACACACTAATTCTCTTTAGCATTTTCCTTTGAGGGGTTTACTTGGATTCTAGCCAATCATTGCTCCAAGTGTTCTCTCCTAACTGTAAAATGGTAAAGAAGGGCAGATTTAAAGGGGTGCTCTTACCGGAAAAGTTCTAATTGCTGAACTAATGTTGAAAACGGGGAAGAAAATAATCCATTATTGGATATGCTCCCAGGCATTATCTTACGGCACTTAGAATAGAAAATGATCCCAAATGTGATTTTCCCCAGTGAGAGGGTTGGGAGGGGGAGGGGAGAGGAACTTTTCATACCTGGCTGCTGACTGTGAGGGGTGCTATTGCACATATGTCCTCTCCTAATGCACTATGCACAAATGTACCTAATGCACTGGGGAATCTATCACTCCATCCTACTTCCCAGAGATCACCTCCCCCCAACCCCCTCCAAATGACTGCCCCCGATTGCTTGGCCTGATTCCCCCCTCCCCACCCTACCTCCCACCCCCATAGATCATGATGTTCAGCAGAAGGATGAGTGGAGAGTTGAGGAGAACTTTTTTTTCACACAGAGGTGGGATGAGACTTGTTACCTGAAGGGCTGGTACATGCAGAAACCTTGCTGGGATTTTCAAAAAGCTTGAATGTACACTTGAAGTGAATTAGCTTTCAGTGAATGAACCAAGAGCTGGAAAAGGGAATTGGATTGGACACATTGAGAGTGTGACCTTCTCAATTATAAATTGTCCGAAGGCAAGATTTTCCACACAACTTTCCACATATTTAATGGTGATGGAAGTGGCCTGCCATTGGCCAGTAGAGTGATCTTCTGGTTCTGCCACTGTTGGCGGTGGTGTGTCATCAGCGGGACTGGAAGATCCCACTAGTGTGAACCGTCAGAAAATGAATGGGAAGTGTACGTGTGGACTGTGATTTAATATCCAGCAAATAAGAACTTTCTGGAAGTCAAACCAAATTTAATAGACAGACCTAGTTGTTTAAAAATAACTTTTCTGTATCCAGGCTGTAGTCAATCAGTTTAAGAGGCTGTGAGTGAGTAGGTCGCTAACAGGGATCATCCATTGGAAGAGGATCAATTGGAGCCAAATGGGCCACCTAACATGGTGATTTACAAAGCACACTGGAATAATTGGCCAAGTATAGAAACAGACAGGCGGCAGCTTAAAGGGCAGAGATAAACAGGCTGAAGCTCCAGAGTACTGAATGCACAGGGCATACATAGGCCATCTCAAAGACAATGGAAACTTTCTGGTCAAACAGAGTTGTTTACCAGACACAGGGCACTATTTGGGATGGAGGTGCCTCCAGCACTTACAGACATGGTCATTGAGTACATACCCAGAGTTCAGTGTGGTAGCAGCTGATTGGACTCTATCAATCAGAGTGATCAAGCTCTGATCGATTGACTGGCAATAATTAAGAGGCTACCCAAAAGGATGCAAAACCAATGAGGGATAAAAGATGTTGCACAACAGAAGGATCTCTATCTCTCTCACAAATGACAACAATGGTGACTACCACCAGCAACTATCACCACGAGGACAGCCACCACACCAACAATGGAAGGAAAGCCAGAGCCAAGGTATCAGATCAGACCAAAGGACCAGACTGCACAGAGGACTACAGAAACCAACATGCAGATAAAGGCCAAATCTGCCTAGGTATTTGCCAGTCACACGAGAGGTAAGTCAAGGTCTTGTGTTGAACTTGAACTTCAGTTTTCTTTAAATAACTTATTATTGATTATGGGTGATTAGTTTCAATTGTGTATGTGAATAAATATTACTGCACTGACAAGAAGTTGACTCGCAATTCTTTGTCCACCATATAACGGTTAAACACAGACTGTGTGGCAGGCACCAACACAACTAATGGAAGAGTAATTCTCCTTACTTTAAGATACTCCTCTTTTTGTGGTTGTTCTAATATTCTTTCGATAGGTGCCAGTTTTTTAGATGATAGCTCTCTGCTGAAAACTGTTGGAATCTTGTACGACCACCAAAGGTCTTTTACAAATACAAATTGTTATTGTTGGACCCAAGTTATTCTTGATGTACAAAGAACTGAAAGCTGGGGAACAACAATTGTTTTACCAATGTTTATACTTGAAAACTGTAACTCTGCACCCCTGTATAATTGACATTGCAGAAATATGATGAGACATTTCCATCATGCTGTTTATCTTGTCTTTGGTGAAGGTTCAAGGCTTTAAATTTGAAACAGGAGGAAACAAGATTAGATTGGGATGAATTAAATGGAGAAGGTTCTGCTGTCTTTGTCAAAAACGGCTAGGATCTCAAAACATTTCTTTAAATCTATTCCTGCTTTAACATATTGTTCAAAGTCAAATAACTTTATTAAAGCTTTAAAGCAATCTACAGCCTGAGTTGAGATAGCCGATTGAGAAAATTCCTGAGAGCTTATGTTTCATGAATTTCCTTACTCAATGCTCAATTTCTGTTTGATGTATAATCTGTTGCCAATTTACCTTTTATATTTTGGTCCTTTTCCCTACTACTCTCAAAGACAACATGCTATCAAAGTGAGGAAGTGATGCTATTGCACTAAATTCAACGGTTCATTTTTAAAAATGTACTTTCACACCCGGAGTAGCGGGGGAGGGCAATGAGGAACATAGAAATCCTACAGTGCAGAAACGGGCCCTTTGGCCCATCGAGTCCGCACCAACCAAAATTCCATTCCTGTTCCATCTGCCACAAGAATCGTAGCGGGCGAGGAACAGACCACGGAAAGGTCAGTCGACTCCACGTGAGATTTTCCAGTTTCGGGGCAGGCATGGCTGAGAAATCCCACCCATACAGCTTTTCCCTTTTTGGGAAGTGTCAGAGAAGTGGTGGAAGGATTCCCGAGCTGATTATCACCTTGTTGAACCCCATTATGAACGTTCTCTCCAAGTCCCAACAAGTCCTTGCATTAGACTTGAACCCAGAGATTCTGGTCCTAAGGTAGACATGCTATTACTGTGCCACAAGATGTCCTTCAATAGTTCATCATGCAGTTGCTTGTTTATTCTCACTAAGTGTCTGCCACACAACAAACAAAGATAATACTCACTTCCTAGGTGTGGATGAAGTATTGGTAGAAACATTAGGTCTAAAAATTCAATCATGTCAGTTTTCAGGTGAGAGGCTTGCAAAACGTGGTACCCGATGATCAGTTGAGATGGCAGCGGTAGCACAGAAGCTTGTGTGTTGTCTGTACATCAGCATGATTGTGGTGAGCAGCCCAGCACACACTCAGCAGGAGCTCCAGCTGCATGAGAGGCAATTAATTACTTATAACATTAATGACATTTCCTGGTGAAATTCAAATCTCAGAATAAACCATTTGATCGACAACTCGGAGTATATTTTAGTTGACCACAAGTGCAATACATTGTCCACATGGATAAGGTTTCTAAGGAGGTTAAAATTTGGCACCATGTTGCAATAAAGAAAATGTTGCATTTGAATTATAGGCCATAATTGTTTCAATTATCTACTTTCCCCTGTATATCTGCGGGAAGTGATTGAAAATGAGCTAAAAATGGACTTAATAACTGACTGAACAATCTCCTTGTGCAATGCTACATTCAACAGAGCACTAACTACATGACAAGCAATCTACACCACTGTGCTGTCATAGCAACAGTAATAGCAGCTGAAAGTAACCTTTCAAGTATTTTTTTTCTCTCTGTACCTGAATTGTCCAATGTCCGTGCCTGTTTGCATTTGAAACTGTGTGATCCCTTGTTGCTTTCTTAACAAGCTTCTTCCGATTACCAGCTTACTTTTTTTTGACAAATGGTAATATGGTAAAGAATATTGTTTCTTTTTATTAGAAACATTCCATCAGGTTTGGTACAGTTATTCCAAACTAGAATTCTTTTGAAGCCATTAATCTTTTCTGCAAAGTAAAACGTTTACATTGAATTGTCCAACCTTGTTATTAAACTGCCAGTTGTAACAATCAAAGGAAAGTTTCAACATGTTACGTCTGGTGATATTTCATTCTGTATCATTACTGTCAACCCTTCAATTTGTAATTTTTTTGTTTCAATCTGTAAGAGATGTGATATGAGTTGTCATCTTTGAGAAGATAGTTTAATTGCTTTAGTTTCATCCAGAATTCTCATATTAAAAATATAAAATGAATTATCATCATAATAATATAGATTTTGGTCATGTTCTGTGATTGCATTAATGTTGCGATGCTCACAATATTACTTCACAGGCAAACTTCTAGATTGGCAATGAACTTATGGATGCCTCTGAATAAAGCATGATGTTGGTATTTGCAGGGTTGGTATCAATACATTATAAATGTATTACATATATTTTTTGATTAAAATGTTTGCTTGAAATATTATAAATGATGCTTTTTATTTGGTTCACTTATTGCTTTAAACATTATTGACTTTCTATGTGGACACTGGTGGAATTCCTATTTTAAGGAAAAATTAGATAATGCCTATTTTCCTCTATAATTAACCACCCACTAATTAAATCACATCCCCATGCTTCGAAACCTGGTGCTCTGCCATTTTGTTCGTGAGGCACTAATTATGAAAGAAAAGAAAGTAACAAGAATTTTCTCATTAAAAAGAGTCGATGATTTAATAAATTTGGTATGATGCACCAAAAAAGCACAAGTCCTTTTCCTGAAATTTGAAAGAAAACATGAACGAAAAATCTTCATGTGGTGCATTATTAATGAAATGTAGAAAGTAGCAATGTTGCAATATTATAAATACAAGCCTTTTGTGAGATCTGTTACAACTATCTTTCAACTCTCAGCAAGTTCTTATCAGCCATCTGAAGAAACATAGGCTGAATTTATAATTTCTTTTGGAAGTTGTACGGTTATTCAAATTTAAAATTCTAATTACGTAATCTGATATGAACAAGAGATTAAATTTGCACAAGAAAGTAAACAGATGCCAACCTGTGTAATTCCCAATATTAAATCTGTCAAAATATTCAAAAACAATTGAAGGATTAGTGAAAATCTGAATCTAATATTTGAAGTATTCCAAATTTGGTTACTGTAATGACTCTTCTAAGCTTAAACAGACATTGCCAAATCTTTTAAAGCAAGGGTACATAATTTTTCAAAACAGAAGATGACACATGGTTTTGAGAAGATATCATTTACAGTCTTCAAAACATATAAACAAGTATAAGCAATGAATCATTACACAGTAATAATACAGTTACTATCTTAATAGCTTAAGATCTGACCCATGTACCACTGGAACAAAATGGGTACCGACGTCTACCAAAAGGTAATCTCTTGTAGAGGAATAGACTTTCATGTGTTGTAATGGTCAGCAGGTGTTAAGCTGCAACATTCATTTGCAGGGAGACATGTGATAGGTTGACTTTGCTGGATATCTGCCCTCCTTGTAGGATAATGAACAAATCCTTAGTCAAAGTAATGGATGTTGATTGGTACGCATAACTGGGTAGATGATTTGTTTTAGAAGGCCCCCAAATGCATACAGTTTCATCCTGCTTTATTACAGGCACAATTAGAGTTGCGCGGTCAATAGTGCTGATGGGTCTTAAGACTCCTATAATCATATGTCTCCTTTGTTCAGATTCTAGCTTTGGACGCTTAGGTTAGCTGTTTTGTTTGACCTTAAGTGCTACTAATTCTCCTTTCATAGATTCCAGACCTCAAATACACTACTTTAAAAAGCACTGTGGATCTGTTTTAGAATCCAGTAACTCGTTCACAATATTCCAACTCAACTTTATTTTCTGTAGCCAAGAGTGGCAGCTCCACATTTTGTTCACTTAATTCTCTTTAACTAAAATATATTCTCTTCGAGGTACTATTTCCTCAGCGTAGGTTCTCAGGACAATATCTGTGAGCTTTAATGGCAGATGATTCAATTTTGGCTTATAGGTAGCCAGGAATTAGGGTGACAGCAGTCTGCATGTTGACCTTCATTCTTATAGGCTGTGCATTTAATTTTGGAACAAGATTTTGAACCAACGTAATTCACCTTGAGCTGAAAGTACATTTAACTTCAATTCTTCATCACATTCATGTGATGTGTCTTTATTGTTTTCATTATTTTCCTCTTCCACACTGTAAATTTGATGGGTGAAACTCATTTTCCTTTACCCTTTAGGTCTGCTTCTATCTTTGGACATTCTTTTCTGGGGAGACTGATTTCCTCCAGCAAGCTCATGCTGTGTGGCCAATTTTGCCACAATTTTTGCATTGGCTGTGTTTGTACCAGGAATGCCCTGCGAATGGTTTGTTTTTGCAATGTGATGCCATATCTGTTGCTGGGTCAACTTTCTTTGGGCCATTTTATGGATCCTCATGCCTACTAAACTCCATCAGAACATTGCTAAAGCTGTTTTAAGATGTAATTTTTTTTAGTTAGCAATTTCTTCAATCCTTAGCCCATAAACCAGTCAGTCTCTAATCATATCATCCAGACAGTCACCAAATGCACAATGCTCCGCAAGGTGCTATCGGATTGCAACAGGTGATTTCTTCCGTGGAACCTAAAATTCTCCACAATATTTAATGGTTTGGGTGAATAGTCATCCTTCAATATCTTAGTTAATGTTTTGCTACGGGGTTTCTGCGTTGGAGCCTGTCAAGTCCTTTCAAGATTGTATATGTTTTAATCAAGTCACCTGTTACTCTCCTAAACTCCAGCAGATACAAACCTAGCCTGCCCAGCCATTTCTCATAAGGTGAGTAGCCCATTCCGGGTGTAATCTAATACACCTTTTCTGAATTGCTTCCAAAGCATTTATACCCTTCCTTAAATAAGGAGACCACACAATATTTCAGATGTGACTTTACCCATGGCTTGTAGAACTCAAGCATACCGTCCTGACTCGTTCTCCAGCAATTCACTGAAGCAGTCATTGCACATAGGTGAGCTTCAACAGTTTGGATAGAATTTAATGCACCCCACTTTCTCAGAAGTACATTTTGAGGTTGGGAGCATATAATTGGGTGAGAGGGTGTGGTGTGAACATCCACTATGTCCCGCATCCGCTCAGTTAAGTGCAGGGCAGATGGCTTATGGATGACCTTCCCATCTGGATGCCAGTTGAGGTCTTTAAATGGGCAATGAATGCATGTGAGGCTTATTTTGCAAACGTTGGTATTTGTTCAATGGCTGACAGAGAAGCCACCACACGGGAAACCCAAGAAGCAAAGCCATGTCAGGTTTGCTTGGAGCTTCTTACTGGGAGAGGGAGGGAAAGGTGGTAAAGGTGAGGGGGTGGGGGGGGGAGAGGCAGGGTGTGAACAAAGGCATCACGCCTGATCAAGGGACCTAACATTGGGAATGGGTAGGGGTCACACTGAGATGACTGCTTTGCCTCTGACACCCACCCCCCCTCCTGCCATCTCCCCCCTCCCCTTCACTCATTTTTAGTCTGGGATTCCTCATTGATCCTGGGATTATGCAGGGTGCATTGCAACAGCCGCTGCTCTTGGTGATGTTAATGGAGAGCTGCCAGCCTCTGATTTGTCAGCCAGGGAGGAGCAGGCAGATTTCCGTCTCTGGGATCCTTAATCCTGGGGGAAGTCAAATGCTGGTCAGCTAAGTTCTCCAGCTGATGACTGAGAACGTAAGCTTCTAGGAGAAGTCATTACGCAATAACCAGGAACAGAAGCTGTGGCTAATTTTGTCCTCACTAGCCCTGGTCAACTAACACAGCCCAAATAATGCATTTACCCTGGGATCTCATTCCGTTAGGCTGCTAAATTCAAGACTCTCTGTGATTGTGCGATTATCAAGAGAGGTGTCAGTGCTATGGAGCAGAAATATGAAAAATATTTCCTCATATTGTAGCCATTTTAAAACTCAAGTAGCCCCAAGTAAAACCTTTGGATGGATAAACAGGCTAATGAGCTAGCTGTGCCAACAATTCACCTTATCCATTTTCCTTCCCAGTTCACTGATTTTCTTATGTTGTTCTGGTTGGCACGGGAGAGGCACATTAAAACACAGTACTTCATTCATGCCAGCCAAGTTAACTTCCCTGCAGAGATTGGTTATCCACTTTCCTTTGATATAGAGACAACAGAGGGATATCTATGCTTAGCTGGCCCTGCCACTGATCTCCTGATTTTGAGATGAATCACAACTCCTTGACTGTGCCTTGAGGGTAGTCCAGATGCGCTCTGATTAGGTCAAACTCATGCTGATAAATGGACAGAAGTAAGCTTTGATATTTCTGATGATGCTATGCTGTGAAATTGGGGCAATAGGGGCACCATTTCATCACCCTTCATTCGCCCGCGGGGACGTGACGGGAGCGGTGTGGAGAGAGGCGGGGATGGGTGGGTGGCAGAAAGCATGAGTTCTAACTACTGTATATCACAGTCCTTGTATTCAAATTATAACGTTATAGTTTTTACATCAAAAATAGAGCATGAGAAGGATTTAAAAGAAAAACACTTGCTACTTACATATGTATTAATACAACGAGAACTAGCAGTTCTTGCTGCGATAAGTACATAACATCAAACACTGGAGTGCAGAAAGGGGATGCTTAGATGAGAGAGACTGTTTTAGTGGGAAGCGATATGGTTTCTTGTGAATATTTATATTTTCTAGATCATACTTATTCTGAACAGACTGCCAACCTCTTGAATAAAAATGGGCAGGAATTCATCTTGGGCAGTGGGACCAAATACACAATTATGATCTGATTATACACAGGAACTTTTTCGTTAGTTCCATTGTAGTCAAATGGAATATAGATAGGTCAAGCGAGTGGGCTAAAATTTGGCAGATGGAGCATAATGAGGAAAAATCTGAAGTTAGCAATTTTGGCAGGAAGAATATAGGAAATGCAGAATATTATTTAAATTGAAAATGCTGCAGTACAGAGGGATATGGAGCACAGTTCTCCGACCTCTTCAGACAGCCAACAGGAACTCCAATGCTCCAGTGAATGGCCAGAATTTGGGGTTCTCAGGCATCCAATTGATCCCATTGGCCCTGATCGAGTTCCCGCCCAGAGCAGGATAATTATGCAAACCCACTAATTTGAATGTCATCAGTGTGTTTGACAGGCCACTCACCAGACTCTCCCATTCACCTCAGTGGGAATGGCACCAAGTGGACTTTACATGTGCCATGCACAAGCGGCGATATGGCATGCCTGGAACCTGAGCGTCTAGGGGAACACCACCGACCCCTCAGAAGAAAGGGGGTTCCTTCCCCCACCACTCAAATCGCAGGTCATTCCTCCCTCCCCATAGACCATACAAGCACCAGAGTGTCCTGACCCGATGACCCCTCAGTTCCCCTTCCATATCAGACTCCCCACTTAGTCTCCCTTCCTGCTTCGATTCCCCACTCATCTTCCCTTCAGGCCATGTGCCTTGGCAGTGCCAACAGTGCACTGCCCCTCTGGGCAGAATGAGGTGGGATCATATAGAAACATATAAAATTGTGAAGGGAATAGATAAGATAGAAGTGGAGAGGTTGTTTCCACTGGCGGGTGAAACTAGAACTCGGGGGGATAGCCTCAGACTCAGGGGAAACAGATATAGGATTAAGTTGAGATGGAACTTCTTCATCTAAAGGGTTGTGAATCTGTGGAATTCCCTGCCCAAGTGAAGCAGTTGGGGCTACCTCATTGAATGTCTTCAAGACAAAGATAGATAGGTTTTTGATCAGTAAAGGAATTATGGGTTATGGTGAGTAGGTGGGTGAGTGAAGCTGAGTCCACAAAAAGATCAGCCAGGATCTTATTGACTGGTGGAGCAGGTTTGAGGGGCCAGGTGGCTCCTGCTCCCAGTTCTTATGTTCGTCTTTTGTCATGGCAATTCAAGATTACTGTAGATGCTTGATTGCCAAATTTTGTAAAGTAGTTATTGCATTTTTGTGAATTTGTCTTTCCAGGATTTGCTTTGCATAGCTAGATTTTGTGGTTGTCTTTCAGGATGACATGCTCTTATAATGTCCCTTCTGATATTAAAATACCATGCTTGACATTGGGAACTTCCTGCCAGTTGTGACAAATCAGGTGCAGGATGGGTAGAGAATGGCACAATATTTTGGATTGTCAGTGCAATGTCATTCAAAGGAAGAAGGAAGTTGTGTTTACTTAGTGTCTTTGACAATCTTGGAATGTCTTAAAGTTACAAACCATGAAGCGCTTTGAAATTTTATCATTGCTGCAACATACATAAATGTAGCTGTCAATTTGTACACATGATGCCTTAAAATCCCTAATGCAGTAATGAAATAAATAACTAGATAACCTGGAGAATTGAGAACATGAGGTTGCAGTGTCAGAGTGATGGGTCGGCCATTTTGAACTGAGAAAAGAAGAAACTTCTTCACCAAGGGTTAGGAATCTTTGAAATTCTGTACAGTGAAAAGCTGTAGTTGCTCAGTTATCTAGACAGGGACTGATAATATTTTGGGTAGTCAGAGAATTAAGGGAGATAGCGATAGTACAGAAGGCAAAGTTGTGGAAGAAGATCAGCCATAATCTTGTGAGGTAATGAAGCAGGCTCAAAGGGCTAACAAAATGGCTCCAGCTCTTACTGCTTATTTTAATCTGTATCTGCTTTAATACTGCTTGTTGAGGAAAAAATATTGGCCCATTTAACAGAAGAGCTCCACCAGTCATTTTCAGATAGCTCTGTGGCTGAGAAAGTATCTCAATTTAATGTTTTATGTGAACAATGGTACCTCTGGTTCATGCAATGTTCCCTGATTGCTACTCTGATGTAAGTTATGCATTCACTTTTCTCGAATGGAGTTCAACATATGGTATTCTAACTTGGAGATTACAAGTACCATCATTGACACTAAGTTGAAATTCCAAGGCTCCTTTGTGGGTGACTAAAAGAAAGTCAATATCGGCTACATCTTCCCCACAACTAGCAGACCAGTCAAAGCCTGGTTGCATCCTGACTTGTCCAGTAGAAACATCAGCTAGGATCATAACAAAATATAAGGAAGATCTGCGACCACTGTACGGGGCATTGGTGGGACTTCATCCGGTGAAGTCTGCACAGTTTTGACCTTGATTTAAGGACGGAAATATTTGCATTGGAAGCAGTTCAGAGAAACTTCACAAGGTTGATTCTTGGGAAAAGGGTTGCCTTGTGAGGAAAGTTTGGGCCTCTGGTCATTGGAGTTTAGGAAAATGAGAGATGATCTTACTAAAATACATGAGATTCTGAGGGGACCTGACAGAGGGAGCACTGAAAGGATTATTCTCCTGGTGGGGGAAACTGGAACTGGGAGTAGAGTTTCAGAATGAAAAATGAACTGATGAGGATATTTTTTTCTCTCAAAGCGTTGGAATTGGCTACTCCCGGGAGCAGAAAATGTTGGTTCGCTGAATGTATTGAACATTGAGAAAGAATAGAAAAAAACAGGCCAGGCTACATTTCTCTGCACAAAATGATAGGAGACATGGGTGAGAACATTTATGATACAGTAACTCAAGTGGCACAGCATTATGTACCACTGTAACGAGTCAGTGAATGCAGATACTATTCATTAATGTGACAAAATCATGAACAATAATTTCAACAGTGAGATGTCAGATTTTGTTAGTCATAGAGTATTTGTTGCTGAACTTAATAGATTCTAATTTACTACCCTGCCTCAACTAAAGCTTTCAACAAATTGCCTCCTGGATTGTACACACCTGGAACTTTTACAGTATTGTTATTAGCACTAATGTTCAATAAAGGTACATTCTCAATGCATACTAACAATCTCATTCATGATCAGCATATGAGGCTTCCTAAGGTTAACAATGAAGTACCAGATCATTAACGCAACTTGAGAACAGGTCTTTTTATCCATTGCTAATGATTATAAAACTGCATCTCTTTTAATCTAATGGTCTGATCGCATTCTAAATTCTACTTAATTCACATGAAGCCTAGACTGGCAATAATTAGTCTCTTCTTCACAGACATTTTCTACCAAATTCTATTATAACACCATAGACATGCATCTCAAACATCCCAATTTAATTAGGTCGATGTCATTTGTGTGTGAATCACAAACTTGTTCTGGTGTAATGACATCAAAGAATATTCCTGGATTTTGAAGTACCTTCCAAGTTCTCAAAAAGGCTTTAAAAATATTTGTTTAGAAGGTAAAACAGGAATGAAATGATACAACATAGTTCACCATCAGAAAGATTAACATCATGCATATTCTTAATGGTATAATGCATAGTTTAATGCTAAAATGTGACAAGGCAATCATTCCTCTGATTGGGAAGTAGACATAGTAGAAAAAGAAAAAGTACAGATACCAGACTTAAATGCTCTTAATTCAGATGTATGAATACCAGTTTTGAAATGTATAAAACATTCATTGTATCAGCCTACAGTTAAGTCATCATTTTGACCTTTTTTTTTGTTTTTATTCCAATTCAATCCAAACAAGTCCAATTCAGAGTCTCAACAAGTTGAGACATTCGCGATCCAAGCTGACAAGACGGCGCTCTCACCTCCTGTCTTGGGCTTGATCTAGATGATCCAAGTTGATTGGAGTGGGTATAGCTCCTCCTCCAAGGCTTGATCTAATTTGCATCTTAGCCAAAAGGCCAAGATGCCGTCTTAAAAAATTGCTTCAAATGAAGCTGAACTGTAACCTAATGACTTCAACCAAGCACAGCCTGTCAATACTACACTTGATCTTCACCAAAAGCTCGAGAAGCGATTTGCCTTGATGATTGAAGTTTCTGTTTGAATGTTACGTCAAATATAATCAAATATATTTTGCTGCCCATTTAGAACCCCCTCCTTTTACATTCTGGTAATCCATAATACCCTTGTGGACCAAGCTGAGATTTGACATCAACTTTTGGTCATTTGCTTAATTTTTTTAAAAAGTTACAAAAGAAAACAACACAACTGCACAGCATGAGTCATTGGAGATTTTCAGGTAGCACTGAAGGGATAATACAAATACAGAGTTTTCATTAATTGTTTCTTACTTGAGAGCACATTCTAATTATTCAGGAGCTTTTAAATTATGATGCTTCGTAAGGTACAGATTTTTCTTTTAATGTTAGCAAAAGTGTAAAGTGCTTTCATGATTAACACCTTGGAAACTTGGATACAAAGTACCATAAATTAATCCACAGAACACATGTTTGCCTTTCTCCATCACAGCCATGCAAGTAGTTTGGATGTACTAGATGGATATTTGCTTAAATTATAAATGCAAGGTGGTGAGTACTGAGATTAACAGTTTCTTGTTGTTGCAGATTGTATTTTGAACAACTGGTGGAAAAGTGATTTAGTTAATAATTAATCCAGCCAAGTGAGATTACTGATGTCCATAATTAACGAAAAATTAGACTTGAACTTTGGTGTGGGAATTTTTTTGGGTTTTGGCACAAAATAGGCAAGATCAGATTGGCCTGAACTAAATTTGGAGCAGCACGGTGGCACAGTGGTTAGCCCTGCTGCCTCACAGCACCAGGGACCTGGGTTCAATTTCTGGCATTGGTGATTGTGTCATGTAAGCCTACTTGAGACCCAAAAAAAGCAATATGCCATTTGGTCCCCTAAGATTTCTTCACTATTCAAAAAGATCATGGCTGATGTGATTGTGGCCTCAATTTCACCCTTGACCCTATCGTGGATCAAAAACCTGTTGAACTCAGTGCCCAGTTTTACCACCGTGTTGCACCTGTTTTTGGGAGCTAAAACTTGGTAAAGTCGGGCATGAAGCAAGTAGCGTGATTCGCGCCCACCTCTGCACTGGTTCCCCCTTTACCAAGGCACAAAAATGGCCGCAATCAGGACCGCGCCCAAAACGGGCACAAAGGCCATTAAAATGTATTTGCATGCATTTAAAGTGACTTATTGGGCTGCATGCCCAACTTTACAAGAAATTCCCCCTTTATCAAAGCATTCGCCTATCCAGACTCGGCAAATAAGAACATAAACATAAGAACATAAGAAATAGGAGCAGGAGTAGGCCATCTAGCCCTTCGAGCCTGCCCCGCCATTCAATAAGATCATGGCTGATCTGTCGTGGCTCAGTTCCACATTCCCGCCCTCTCCCCATAACCCTTAATCCCCTTGCCTATCAAAAACCTATCAACCCGCGTCTTAAAAATATTGAGCGAGGCAGCCTCCACCACTTCAACGGGCAGAGAATTCCAGAGATTCACCACCCTTTGAGTGAAGAAGTTCCTCCTCAACTCCGTTCTAAACTGCCCCACCTTTATGTTGAGGCTGTGCCCTCTAGTCCTACTGTCCTTTCTGAGCGGGAAGAGCCTCTCCACCTCTATCTTATCCATCCCATTCAACATCTTATACGTCTCAATGAGATCTCCCCTCATTCTTCTAAACTCTAACGAGTACAAGCCTAGTTTATTCAGCCTCTCCTCATAGTTCAACCCCCTCAACTCCAGAATCAGCCTAGTAAACCTCCTCTGCACTCCCTCCAAGGCCAAAATATTAGGAGGGAAATCCCAGTGATTGCCAGTGCTTGTTGGTGACAGCATTTTTGGCCAGTGTCTAGACTGCAGTACATTTGGAAAATCTTGCTCTGCAAACATTGCGAGTGTTCTGCAACTTATTTCTGAATATATTTTAATGCACAGTTCAGCAGCATTCAGTATGTGCAAGTAAGAAAGAATAAAGTTACTGGAGGGGGAGTTGTTTCTTAAATTGAGTGACACAGTGCTTATAAATGATGTAGTTATTGATCATCCGGTATGATCAGTGTTTTTAAAAGTATCAGCAAAACCGCTAATTTTAGTATACGTACAATTTAGAAACAGCTCAGAAAGAGGACATTGAGACCAAATAGTTTGTACAGTGTTTAACCTCCAACAAGATGTTTCTTCAGCTCACCCCTTCTGCACATCATTCTAGTTATTTCTTTCTCTTGCAGTTATATGGCTTCCTAAGGAATATAAACCTATTTCAGAGATGCAACAATTGCATGTTTGCTAATGATGGTGACAGAAGTGGGAGACTGCTGAAGGAAATTGATTGTGGTTTTGCAAAATATTGTAACAGCTTCAAGACAGGGTTGATTATACAAGAATCTATTGAGAAATACGATAGTTGCATTACTTTTTTTATGTCAGTGATGCTTGCGGTTTTTGTATCGTGCCCAAACCAAAAATTGGATACCCTGGGATTTGTTTGAACGTTTCAGTTTCACGTGGAGCAGGTGGTTCAGTAAGATGCACTGAGCTAATTATTAGCTGGTATTGCCTAAAAAATAAATGGCATTATGAATGAAGTACATTCGACTAACCGGATTGTCTTTCCACCTTCCGTGCCCATGTTGTATCCATTATATCATCAATCTTTATTTTCATATTCAATCGTCTTCATACTCACAACTGTGAGCAGTCCTTGTCCTTGCCAATAGCTGTCAACAGACATCTGTTTATAGCCTGAAGCATACACTCTGGATTTTATCTGAACTTTAATTTATCACCATAACAGCAAGGATTGCCTACAGAGAACTTGGCTGGTGTTCTGATTTTGTTTTGCTTAAGTATAATGCCACATCTGTGGCTTAAGAAATAATGAATACAGCAAGGACCCATCTTCTACCTTGTTCTGTAGCTGAACAGCAGGGAGAGGTGGCATACTCTGACGCACAGTCCAGTAGCTGTTTTCCCTTTGCTGCACATTTGGATAATTAAACACTGTAAAAGAAATGTAACATTCATGTTTCATTCAGTGCTACTTCCCCACATCAAACTATTGCAGTGCTATCCACTGAACTCATACAAGCTTCAGAAAACCTCAGTTACAACAATGAAATGACAGGATTGTTTATCCTGATTTGAGCTACTTTGGCTAACAAATAAAGGGAGATGCAACAATCACATTTAGAATCCAGAACAGGGAAGCATAGCAATAGAACCTGGGCATTTAGGATTGAGATCAGGAAGCAATTATTCACATGAAAGTCACTGGAAATCTGGAATTCTCTCTCCCAAATTGCTTGGGTGTTGCTTCCATTTGAATTTTCAAGACTAAAATCAATAGACTTTTGTGAGGAGCATGATATTCAGAGATAGGCAAATGGAATTAAAGTACATAATGATCAAATAGGATGGCAGAGTAGGCTCATGAAGATGGATGACCTACTCCTGTTCCTTTGTATTTCTAACATGGAATCAGCTCATTATTGGCAGATTTCTTTTTCGGCCTTCCATTAAAATACATCTATCATTAACAATAAGGCATCCAAATATTGAAGCTTTGTTGAGTTAAGTCTGTCCTGAGACAGTCAGGAAGAAAATTAACTGGAGTTAGAATCATAAGTGTAAGTATCCATTTGTTCTCCCCTGGCGTCATCCCCAAACCTAACCACAGCCACATTATGTGAAGCACTTCCAACCTTCAACTAGCCAGTCTAGCAGCACCTCCTTTAGAACCCTCCAGGCTGCCCCCATCTCGCTGAATGCTCCCCATCAGTCTCACCCCTTCCCGCCAACACAGGCTTTCCCTAGATCCCACATATGATGTTAAGCCCCCAAGCCCAACTGGTCACCCTCTCAAAATCTCACTTATCTCTCACCAAAGGATAAGACTATACATACCAGGAGGGAGAGAGGCAAGATGGGTGGGGACGTACCCACACTGAGAGGTCCTTACCCTCTTTGACCAAAGAATTGTGGAAACTGTGGTGGAGAATCAGGAGCAGTCAGTAGCCAACTGTGAGGTTGGAATGACCCAAGCAAGTGAGAGTCCAAAGCATATTCATCCATATCTCAAGTGAGTTTAATGTTTTCCATAACATTGACGATCTCCAAAAAGCTAACCCATGTCCTCTCTCTTTCAGGATCACCATCTGATGATGCCCAGCCGTCTAGAGTTGCACCCCCTCATCCAACCAGGAATGACATTGAATTCTCGATACAGCCTTCACCTGTATGACTCATCGGCACAAATACACTTACCTTGGTGGGAAATGTTAGTGGCTCGGCATCCGGGGCATTTTCTGGTGAATACCACACAGCTGCTTCTGCACATCGGATGGAAGTGGGAGCTTTCAGGCAAGCCAACAGCTGAAGGACTGCTGGCTCCCAGGGACAAGCTGCCCTCTGAAAAAGCTCATCCCAGCACTGCCACAGATGAAGAATCAAAGCCATGCTTATCAGGAGGAACTTTCCTGTAACCTTCCTGCAATTGCAAACCCATCTGGAGGAGTCCACCAGGTTTCTGTTACAGGAGATGATGCCAACACTGCAGACAACCAGGTCAACACTGCAAGGGTGGGGGCTGCAGTGCAGCAGAGGGGCAAGAGTTCCAAGCAATGACCAGTGATATCCAAAGCCTGGCTCACTCTGTGTTGTCCTTTTTTGAGGGTCAAGGCAGCATGTCAAACATTAGTATGGGCATATCAAAGGCCCAGTGGGATTTAGCAGTGGTGCTCAAGAGCTCGCCAAGTCACACTGACCATGGCTGAGGGCATTGTCTATATTGCTCAGACAATGAGGGCCTGCAGGATTGGCATCACCAGATGATGCTGCAGCCACCCCACCATCTCATGGAGTGACCTGGGCACCCTGACAGAGAAGGAAGCACTGGATCATAGTCTGGAGCATTCCCTCAGAGGGTTCCTAGCAGTATCTAGGCCTTCTGAATCCTGTTTTCGTGGTCCTGAGGCATCTACAAGGATTTGGAGGGAACATGGTGGTATGACATCACCAAAAGTCAGTTGGGCTCCTCTAGGTCTAGACGCTCCAGAGGCTGTCTACCAAAGGCATCACAGGTCTGGAACACAGCAGGCTGCTTCCATTTCTAATGTGCAGTCTTTGGGAACACCTAGAAGGAATGGGAAACTTTGAAAAGTTAAGTTGCAGGAGAACTGGGTTGGCAGAGGTGAAACATAGGAGGATTAGTCATGGAGAAGGGGGTCACTGAAGATGTAGTGTCACAATTAAATTAGTTGTTCACCTTAAGCTGCATACCTTTCACTTTGTGCAATCAGCCACATTAGTGGAGATGGTGGGATGGGGGTGGACTGCATTTCTATCTCCAGCTCAAACTTATGGTCTCACAGGCCTTACAGATCTTCCCTCTGGTAGAAGGCCCTGTGAGCCAGAGTGAGGCATGCCAGTTCACAACTTTACCACTCTCTCTACCGGCATCCCTTCCCCTCGGCAAGCATCCGTTGGGTCCAGCTCTGCCACCTCTTTTACGTCCTCCTGCTCCTCCTCCTCAACCTCCTCATCATCATGAGCCACCTGTTTCTCCTCCTCCTCATCCTCGCCATCAGGGGCTGCCTGTTCCTCTTCCTCCTCCAACATCTCATCCCTCTGCTTGCAAGATTGTAGAGCACACAGCAAGTAACCAAGATCTTTGTGACATTCTCAGGGTTGTACTGCAGAGCTCTGTGGAAGTGGTTCTAGATATCTGAACTGCACATTTAGAAGGCCTACGCACTGCTTGGCAATATTCCTGGTAGCAGAGGGACCTCACTATAATGGTTCACTGTCTCCGTCTGTGGCCTACCGACAGGAGTCATTGGCCACAATTTCAGTGGGTGGTAATCAGTAGTGATTTGCACCCATGTGACTTTGTGTAGGGGGTTGGGAACATTCCAGGTAGTTTTTCCTGCCAGATAACTGAAGTGATATGCACTTTGAAGGAGGGCAAGTGAAGGGAGCTGCGTGCTGATTGCATACAACATTGACAGTGAGAGCTGTGCACTCCCTCTGTGTTCAAATTCTCAATATTTCTTTTGTTTTTACCACTTGAAGTTGGTGATAGTTCTACTAACATATCAATTATTAAGTATTTTGTATAATTTGTTTTGAAATATTCAGCATACATATATACATTTTTAAAATGTCAGTTTACAGGATGTAAACTTTGCTGTCTAGACCAGCATATATTGCCCATCCTAGTTGCCCCTGAGAAGGTGGTGGTGAGCTGCCTTCTTGAACTGCTGTAGTCTCTCAGGTGTAGGTGCATCCATAGTGTTAGGGTGCCAATTCCAGGATTTGAACCCAGTGACAGTGAAGGAATGGTGATATATTTCCAAATCAGGAGGGTGAATAATTTGGAGGGGAATCTCCAGGTGATGGTGTTCCCAGGCACCTGCTGCCCTTGTCCATAGATGGCAGTGGTCGTGTGTTTGGAAAGTACTGCTTAAGAGATCTTGATGCCATCCTGCAGTACATTTTGAAGATGGTACACACTGCTGTCACTGTTCATTGGTCATTGAGGAATTGAACATTTGTGGAAGGGGTAGCAATCAAGCAAGCTGCTTTGTCTTGGATAATGTCAATTATTCCATTACACCTCAGACTTGTGCCACAGAGATGGTGGACACGCTTTGGGGAGTCAGGAAGTGAGTTACTTGGTGCAGGATTCCTAGCCTTTGACCTGCTCTGGTATCCATATCATTTATATGGCCAGTTTAGTTCAGTTTCTGATCAAGAGTAACCCCCAGGATGTTGATAGAGAAGGATTCAGTAATAGTAATACAATTGAATGTCAAGGAGTGATGGCTGGACCCTCTCTTGCCAAAGAATTGTGTTAAATATGTTACTTGTCACATATCAGTCCAAGTTTGGATATTGTCCAGGTCTTGTTTCATTTGAACATGAACTGCCTCAGTCTCTGAGTAGTTACTAATGGTGCTGAACGTTTTGCAATCATCAATAAACATCTCCACTTCTGACCTTATGATGGAAGAAACGTCATTGATGAAGCAGCTGAAGATAGTTAGGCCTAGGATATTCCCTTTGAGAAACTCCTGCAGTGATGCCCTGGAGCTTTAATGATCAACTTCCAACCACACCAACTATCTTCCTTTGTGCCAGGTTTGACTGAAGCCAGTGAAGATTTTCCCCCGATTCCCATTGATTCCAGTTTTGCTCGGGTTCCTTAATACCACACTCGCATAAATGCAGCCTGGTTGTCGATGGCAATCATTCTCATCTCATCTCTGGCATTCAGCTCTTTTATCCATGTTTGAATCAAGGCTGTAATAAGGGCAGGTACTGAGTGACCCTGGTGGAACCCAAACCGAACATCCACCACCAGGTTATAGGTAAGTGCTGCCTGATAGCACTGTTGATTACCTCTTCTATAACTTGACTGATGATGATTGAATGTGGACTGTTTGGATAGTAATTGGTTGGGTTGGTTCTGTCATGTTTCTTGTGAACAGGACTACTTGGGTTTTTTCTATATTGCCGAGTAGATACCAGTGTTGTAGCTGTACTGGAACAGCTTGGCTAGGCAAGTTCTGGAGCACGAGTGCTATTACCGGAATCAGTAGCACAGTGGTTAGCACTGCTACTTCACAATGCCAGGGACCCGGGTTGGGTCATTGTCCATGTGGAATTTGCACATTATCCCCGTGTCTGCATGGGTTTCCTCTGGGTGCTCCGGTTTCCTCCCACATTCTGAAAGATGTGCTGGTTAGGTGTGTTGACCTGAACAGGCACCGAACTGTGGCAACTAGGGGAATTTCACAGTAACTTCATTGCAGTGTTAATGTAAGCCTTATTTGTGACTAATAAATAAACTTTAACTTTATTGTCAGGTCCCATTGCAGTATCCCGTGCCTCAGGCACCAGGGTGTGGTGACTAGAGGAATTTTACAGTAAGTTCATTGCAGTGTTAATTTATGCCTTACTTGTGACTAATACATAAAGCTCTAACTTTGACGTGGAGTCAAAGTTGGCTGAAGACTGATATCTGTGATCCTGGGGACCACTGGAGGAGGCTGAGATGGACCATCCACTGTGTACCACTGTGTAAGATCTTGGCAAATGCTTCAGCCTTACCTTTTATGCTGGTGTGCTAGGCTCCTTCATCAATGAGGAGGTAGATATGTGTGGACTCTCGTCCTCCAGTGAGTTATTTAATTGTCCACCACCATTCATGGCTGGATTTGGCAGAATAACAGCACTTAGATTGTAGATTCGCTGAGCTCTGTCTTTTACTTGCTGTTTATGTCGATTGACATGCATTTAGACCTGTTTTGTAGTTTCACCAAGTTGATAACTCATTTTTAAGTATGCCTAGTGTTGCTTCTGGCATGCCCTTCTGCAATCTTCAATGAACCAGGATTGATCCCTTGGCTTGCTGGTAATGGTAGAGTGAGGGATATGCTAGGCGATGAGGTTACAGATTGTGGTTAAATACAATTCTGTTGCTGCTGATGGCCCACAGCACCTCATGGATGCCCAGTGTTTACTTGCTAGATCTGTGCAAAATCTATGCCATTTAGCATGGTGGTGCCACACAACACAGTGGAAGATATCCTCAATGTCAAAATGGGTCTTTGTCTCTGCAAGGACTGTTTGGTGGTCCTCCTACTGATACTATTACGGGCAAGTGTATCTGTGGCATACAGGCTGGTGAGGATGGAATCAAGTACATTTTTCCCTCTTGTTGGTTCCCTCACAACCTGCTGCAGACCCAGTCTAGTAGTTACATCCTTTAGGATGCAGCCAGCTTGGTCTGTGGTGGTAATACCGAACCACTCTTGGTAATGGACATTGAAGTCCCCCCACCAGAGTACATTCTGCAGCCTTACCACCCATTGCTTCATCCAAATGATGTTTGACTTGGAGGAGCACTGATTCATCAGCTGAGGAGTGAGGTTCATGGTAATCAGCAGGAGGTTGCCTTTCCCATGTTTGCTTATGAGACTTAATGGAGAGCAGAGTTGAGGGAAAAACATATTTGACCTCATCCTCACCAGCCTGTTTGCCACAAGTGCATCTATCCATGACAGTATTAGAGGTGATGTTGAGGATTCTCTGTTTAATTCCCTCCCAACCACATACCACTGTGCCATTACCTCTGCTGGGCTGCCCTGATGGTGGGACTAGACACACCAAGGAGTGGTGATGGTGATGGATGTCTGGGACAGTATCTGAAAGGTACGATTCCATGAATATGGCTAAATTAGGCTGTTGCTTCACTAGTCTTTGAGACACCTCTCTCAATTTTGGCACAATCTCCGAGATGTTAGAAGGGAGGACTTTGTCATTTCAAGTACATAGGTTGATACTGGATTGTCCACCTAGTTTAATTCTTTTTTTTTACTGTATTTTCTTTAATATATTTAACCTTATTCATCGGGCCAAAGTTTGTGAACAGGCCACATTTCAATCTTGTGGCCCACTGAGATGAAGGAGAGACATTCACATAGTCTAAACTGTACGAGCCTAAGTTGTCCTTTACTGTTCTAGAGCTCTAATAAAATTCTATCACTGTTGACAATTTTTTAAATTCATTCATGAGTCATGGGTGTTGCTGTCTTGGTAGCATTTATTGTCCATCCTTAGCTACCCTTAAAACTGAATGGCTTCCGAGGCCATTTCAGAGGGCAGTTGAGAATCAACTATATTGCTGTGGCTCTGGAGTCAGATGTAGGCTAGACCAGGCGAGGAGATTAATGAACAAGATGGTTTTTTTCTGACAATTGACAATGGTTTCATTGTCATCATGATTCTTAATTCCAGAAATTTTTTATTGAATTAAAATTCACCATCTACCATGGCAGGATTCGAATGCAGGTAATCAGAACATTAGTTGAGATCATTGCCTCCCCTGCATCTTGCACCTGTGGGCTGGTCAAAAATATAACCTCTAAAAATTCAACTTATTTTCTGAGGAATGTGGTCTGTTTGTCTCCCAATTATGAGCATTAACATCACACTAATACCAGAAGACGGGTGACAAGTTTAGAATAAGTGAAATAAATCCAAAATTGGTTTTATTTACCTTAGTCATCTGTAGTTTCAAAATAATGACAGTTATGATTATGGTTGTTAATTGATGTTGAGGTGGAAGAGATTGAAACCAAAGTAGCTCTCTTTTATTTATGGCTTACATACAGTTAATCTATATTAAGAATGACAGCAGCCAGCTGCACCTCTGCCACATCTCCTCTGAAATGTCCTGCTTCTGCAGCAATATTAATCCATCATTGGCTAATACATGTAACGTGCTGCAATGTTGTTCTCTCAGCTTCTCCAGCGTAACCACCTAACTGTATTTCTGTTGCTGTTTCATTTTCATGTGTAGGATATCTCGATACGGGCAACACAGCAGTCAGGAAAGGTATATCAGTGCAGTATATATCCATTCTGTTCTAGGCCAGGAGACATCTGTGCGCAGAAGGCATCTCACTTGACCATCTTACAGGGTAAAATATTCTCCTGATTGTTTTGGTGAAAGGAAAATTGCACTGCTGATTTAGCAAATGGCACTCTTTGACTTCCAAATGTATATTTAATATAGAGGAATGTCTAAATTGTTGGTGAACTAGGTATATAGTTTCTAAAGCAGATAATCTGTTCATTGTAGACTTTTCAATGGTTCTATTTTCACTTCAAGCTCTTTATCAGGCAAAAAAAAGACATTAAATATGCTGTCAATAATAAAAAAGAACAAAGGAGCTGTTATTCCCATTAACAATAGCTCTACAGCAAATGCATACCTGTCCTTCATAGCTCACTGGATCACATTCTAGCTATGGTCCACTGGGCATTCTCAAGGTGATTATTACTGTAGATTAAATGATGATGATTATTGTAGATTAGTTCTATTGAATGCTGCCCTCTTGCAAAATGAATGCACGGCTGTCAGATTCCTTTTAATTGCTTTTCTTCAGGCTTATCCAGTGAGGAGTTATTACAACAAGGCATAGCTAACACTGAAAACCTGCCAGTTATGGAAATATTTATTCTGCTACATTGTTGACAATTAACAAGCGACATACCATCATTTCTTGACAGTGTAATTTATACATGTTAAAATGTCTTCCCCATTTCCCCAGGGGGGAAACAATCTCAGGTAGCACATTATCATTGTAATTCTACTAATTGAAGCAATTCTTTCTTTTGATTTCCCTCCAAAACATGTATGGAATTGGAAGCTAAAGCCATATAGTCAGCAATAGCTTTGCCAGAGACAGAGCTCCCTGTATCTCATCCATTTTTTTGAATTTATTGATTTAAAGGCCATCCCTTTGCCGTTCCGTTCATGCTGCAGGGGAGATACAAGATATAGAATGGATTCAGCAGAAAGATGGGCAAATTTCACATGAGCCACTAATTAAAAAAGAAAGGACTTGAAGAATAAACGATCCAAATTGCCCATGTCACAAGTCTCAATTTGTGGTACAAACAATCCAGGAAATGATTGCATTCCTAACCACCACCATTTCTAATGCAACTTCATTATGTCCCACTCTGCAGCTTCCGTCTCTGAAACATTCACATGTTACCACAGACGCGCATCTCCATTCAAACCAATGGTAAGACTGACTTGTCTGAATTCACACCACAAAGATTTCTACACTTCCTAAGGCCGTGCAGCATAGCATTGGTAATTTAAAAACATTACTTCAAAATTAGGAGCAGTAGCAAAAAAAACCCATTGAGAACTCTTCCCATGATGCTTCAACTGAGGCTTAACAACAATTTGGCAGATGATATGAATGATAATGTTGATGCCAATTACTAATACAATGATGATACTGCATACATAATCAGAAAGTACATAACTTACTTATACTCTCCAGGGGCTGCTTTTTAAAGTGACAAATTACTTTATTTGGACAATAGCCAACCATGTTACTATAAGCAATGGGCTTTCCTGGTAATCACTATCCCCAATTGAGAGTTTCTTAATCAAATTAGGAGATTGCATACAATTGGCCCACATTTGAGTTCTTGCTCTGCTTCTATGTTTCTCAGATCACCCTCCACTCTGATATATGATGATGCAGTTCATTTTAAACTGTCAGCATTGCTGGCTGCGCAGCCCACCCAACTTTATTCTACATTCAGGTCAAGGAATCACTATTAGATGTTTCTTGCCTGTCAGGTTATGTTAAAATTTGACCCCATCATGGTCAACTTTGGCTTTGAAGTGTAAGAATACAGGCTTCTTATAACTTGTCCAAATATAAAGCTTGGCTAAAGTTCACACAAGCATGTTTCACAAGGCCAAAAGATGTCTCAAATTAAAGTAACCAGCGAAAAGCAGCAGATTGCCTTTCCGCAGATAAAGGAGAATCATTGGACTCTGATAGGGAAAAACACTTTCAAGACCCACTGTCATAATAGAAAACTAAATACTTAAGTTATCTTAAGTCATGATTCTTGCTGGAATGCAAGGGTAAGTAGTGTACAGATCGTTAATTGTATGTAGAAACCATAGAAATCCTACAGTGCAGAAGGAGGCCATTTGGCCCATCAAATCAGCAGTGCTAGCCACTGTGCCACTACGCCTCCCAAATTGTCTGATAAGGTTAGAGAAAATTTGGCACTGGGTAACAACTATTATGAACAGTGCCCAGTGTAAGTGATTGGTGACAAATAAATAAGGACAAGGAAGATCTGAAATTTAATTTACAAATTGGAGATGTGTAGCGGGATTGTCCTGTCCTGCCCACCATGGGAGTTATTGCGGGCAGGACACAGACAGGTCCATTGACTTCAGGCGGGATTTTCTGACTCTGGGGCGAGCGCAGCCAGAAAATCACGTCCGAGATAAGAACAAACAAAGAACAATACAGCACGGGAAACAGGTCCTTCGGCCCAACGAGCTCGCACCAAGATGTTTTGAGAGAATTGTGGAAAACAGCCCTGGAGAGATAGGAAAGGAGATAGGAAAATATAATACAAAATCTTGCTGATCAAAGATAGAAGGCATCTGTGAAAATGTGAGAAGCTGATGGAGGGTGGATTTTATTAGGGTGGGATTTCACTCCATGATTCAAACAAAGAATAAGATGCTGCAATGGATAATTTATAATACAAAAGATTATTCTTGATGGTGAGTTAACCTCATTGTTTTAAGATGGAACAAGGCGGAGAGGTTGAAGAAGCTAGGATTGTGTTCAGTGGAAAGGCAGAAGCTGAGGTGTTTTGAAGAATTGTGGATAGAAGTCTACAAAATTATGAGAGGCATAGACAGGGTGGATAGTCAGAGGCTTTTTCGCAGGGTGCAAGTGTCAATTACAAAGGGGCACAGGTTCAAAGTGAGAGAAGGAAAGCTTAGGGAGACGTGCGGGAGAAGTTTTTCATGCAGAGAGTGATGAGTGCCTGGAACACTCTATCAGAGAAGGTGGTGGAAACAGGCACATGAGCAATATTTAATAGGCAGCTGGACGGGTACATGAAGAGGGAATAGAGGGATATGGACTGAATAAGGGTGGAAGTATTTTTTAGTTTAGTTAGGGCAACGTGATCAGCATAGCCTTGGAGGGCCTGTATTGTACTTTTCTTTGTCCTTTTTTCTCTTTGTTCTTTGTGACTTGGTCAATCATCAGACCAGGAGGACCTTCAGTTAAATACTTATTGGATTGTTGTATATAAGGTTAGACCTGGTTCTTCCATTGATATACTACTCACATTGTGGTATTTTTATTATGAATTTTAGATTATATGGCAGTGGTGATTTAGAATCTGCTTTGAAAATATAATAAAATGTACAGTTTGGTGGGCTGTGTAATTTCTCATAAAATCTCAAGTATAAGATTCAAAAAATTGGGGAGTGATGCTACTCTGGTAGAAGAAGACGATAGAAAGCACAGCATCATACAGATCTTTGATAATAATGTCACTGTTTTGAGATATTTTCAATCTTTATTAAATTTAATTTTAAACCAAGGAGACAACTATTTGAATGTTACTTCTTTTCAAATCAGCTTCTACAGATAATAAATAAATAGTTTAGAGGGGACCCATGTTAAATAAAAGTTACCCATTGATTTTCCTTTTAAATTACTGGAGGACAAAGTCTGCATACAAATATTGATTCGTAAATTACACAACGAATTACCCCCAAGCTTCCCATTTATTATCAGAAACACAACCTATAAAAAGGTGGCACTTAAGCTAGAATTTTCATATAAACCAGGTATTTGCTAAAAATGAGACATCTAGAAATTTTTAATAATTTTTAATAATACTGGAAACAGCTAAAGTGAAACACAAGGGGCGAGATTTGCCTGGAATCGCCAAAGGCTGATAACGTGCAGGAAAAGTAGCATTGAAGCCATCAGCAGCAACAGTGGCTTTCTCTGCCATAAAGTCCAAAACATAGATAAACAAAACTGAGAGGTCAGGACCCACAGTGTATCGCTAGCGAGGCAGCCTCTGATTCGCTTACCCAGCCAGCAATATACAGGCCCGTTTCTCCCAAAAAAATTCTGAATGCTGAATTCACGGGAAAACTGGTGTAATTCCCGATTGGCTTTTCAGTAGGAGTTCAGACTCCCACCCTCGTGCACTGCAGAGGCCACAATTGTGAATCTCATTAAAAGCTTGCGGGGGAGGGGGGGAGGGGGACAGAGCCTATTCATGCCAGTGTCTGACACCTCCAGAACTCTGTGCATGCGCAGTGGCCCTGAACTGTCAGATTGCAGTTTGCTGGCCTGCTCAATCACCCCAGGACCCCTGCACTGCTGACACTTGTGACACCCCCATGGCTCGACTGTGGCCTGATTGTGGCCCACAAAGCATTCCCGGGCCAACAACAACCTCACTTCTCCCTGTCCCACAGCACTACTGTCTCCAGCACCCAACTCTTGCGGTGATGGTCCCCGCCCAACCCTCCTGACCACCTCCCTCTCCCCCAAGGCAGACACCCTCACAGGAGATAGACCCCTCCACGGGAGACAGACCACACCTCGTCAGGAGGCAGATCCACCACCCCCCCCCGCAACCCCGGCAGACCACCCCTTTCCAGCCCGCCCCAATCACTGGCCTCCCTCCAGTCCTAACAGATCCCAATTCAGAATGGCAGTGGGAACCTCACCTCTGCTGATCACCACCTTGGCCTCACCCACAATAGGCCCATCCCTTGGCCCTGCCTACAATGGTCCCACCGCCTTGGACCTTCTCCCTTGGACCAACCCCATTTCCTATTGGCCCTCTCAGGCCCTGCCCCCTTGGCCCTGCCCAGTACACAGAGGACAGTGCCACAGTGCCCCTGGGCATGGGCACGTTGCCCCTTGGGCAGTGCCAAGGGGCACAGGTTAGCACTGCCAGGATGCCCATGCCCAGGGGGCAGACCCCTGGCCACCCACCCAAGTCCCTGAAGGTCCCTGATTTCCTCACTCACTCTGGCTTGTGATCTCCCACTAGTTCCCTGCAAGTGGGAAGCTACTCTAAACCCCGCCAGAGTGAAATACTGCAAAGGTAGGAGATGCTATCAGGCCTGGAAATTTCTGTCCCAGGCTCGATAATGAGATTTAAAATATTAGATTGCTTGTCTGCTGCTAGTGAAGTGGGGCAGCAGATAAACAATCCTCAAGACATGCTGTCATTCCTCGAGTCTAAAGTGATTAATCAATGTTCCCTCTATATCCCCTGTAATGCACTAATATCATCTTCCTTCTGTTGTCAGCTGAACAGCCTGGACCATCCTCTGGGCCTCCTGGACATTTGGTAGCAAACACCACTAGCTTTTGGAGCGCTGCTCCTTTGTCAGGTAGCAGCGCTCCGAAAGCTAGTGGTGTTTGCTACCAAATAAACCTGTTGGGCTTTCCCCAGTCCAACATCGGCATCGCCACTCCTGGACATGAACAGCTCCAAGGGAGACGTCTCCATCCCCATCATAGAAGAGGCGTCACAGCTGTCACCCACACATAGCACCACCACAGATGCCTCAGTAGGATCATTACGTAGACAGGTTTCTGGGTCATTCACTAGTGAGCAGCTCACAGCTGAAGATACAGGGATATCCCAGGGAACCAGCTCACAGCTGGAGGCCCGTTGCAGACGATGTGTCCTCCTCCATTAAAGTGCACCCTTCTCATGTCTAACAGTGCTCTCCAGTGATTATGAGGCCAAGAGTTGTTGAGTTGCTGCCAGGCCCACCTCATGAATAAGATCACCGCGGTCCCTTTCACGGGTGGGGCCTCTAGTAGCTGATATTGTGCATCCCACGCTTCAGAGCCCTAAGGTAAGCTCATTGGATAGCAGGTTGTATTAAGCTCTCTGTTAGGCAGGAGTCAGACATATTGCTTAAGATGAAAGGAGCATCTCTCTATTCTCTATGCATGTCATCATCGTTCTCCTAGAGTCCAACCAATGGCTTCAGCGCTCTGCCCATGACACCTGGCAACAGCATGGGAGCATATTGCCACATAACTAGTTAGATGTAAGCCTCATGTTAGGAGAGCTCTTCATTCCTTAGTCCTGCCCATCCCCGAAGAAAGATGTGATAAGGCCATCCCTAGTGTGTGGGCCTAGTTGGGCCCTGTCCATTGTCTGGGGTTCTTCCGTTTCTCTCTCTCTATGATTCCCCCTCACTAACCTCCTTGAATCCTCTTCATCTGAAGAGATGTGGAGCTCCTCCACCTTCTCAGATCTAGATAGTCACCCCTCTGCAGTGCCAGGTTATAAAGCACACACCAGATCACACTGATGCAGGAGAGCCTCTGGGGGCTATATTGTAGGGCAGTCCTGACTGGTCCAGGCACCAAGACTGCATCTTCAGCAGGCCAATCACCTTCTTGACCAACGCCCACATTGCAACTTGATCCTCGTTGTAATAAGTCTCAGCTGGCGCTTGTGGCCTCTGCACGGCACCATTAGCCACACCATGAGTGGGTAACCCTTATCACTGAGGAGCCATCCCTCCATCTGCCACTGTCTGTCAAAGACAGCTGGGATCAGAGAGCACCCCAAGATGTAGCTGTAATGGACACTCACCAGGAAACAGACACACACCTGTATGAAGCACATCGTGGGGTAATAGGTGAGCTGCCCATTGAGGGACATGTATCGCTTGCAGTTCATGAATGGTGCTGCATGGTGCCATGGAGCATGAAGGGCCATGTAGGTGCAGTCAATCAGACCTTACACCTGGGGCAAGTCTGCTAAGGTGGCAAAGCCTAATTCCCTAACATCTTGGCTTGCCAACTTCAGGTTCAACTGGATATACACATGAGCCTCTCACATAAAGGGCATCTGTAACCTCGCAGATACATTTACGAGTGGCCAACTGGGAGATGCCACATAAGTCACCCATCCTGCCCTGAAATGAGCCACTCGCATAGAAATTCAGAGCGGATATGAGTTTAAGGGCCATAAACAGTGGGTGTTCTCCCCTTCCATGTGGTGGCAGCTCTTGCAAGATCTGACAGGGGGCCCACTATTCCCCAGGAGAGACACAGCTTTCTACAGCACTGCATCTCTGACATCTGCAGATATGATGACCGATGTTGGAATATCCTCACCTGGTACTTATGCATTTGTGGTGCTGTTCCCAGTGCAACATTGTGCCCAGCCTTTCCCTCCTCTGTAATGCACTGATCCTGGCCACGTGCCACAGCATGTCGGTGTCTCTGCCATTGTTTTGTGAGTAGGTTAGCCAACTCAACAGGCTCCATTGTCCTCCGGACCATGGTCTGTAAAGAAGAGAAAACCACAGTGAGCTATAAAGATTTGTGAGAGAGCCCCCAAATCTCCTCACTCAATTTCTCTGGGACTACCATCCAATGGCAGCACACTTAATAACTGCCTCAGCTCCTTTCCTCACACCCTGCACCCGATACAATTGCCACATCTCCACATTGGTTCCTATCAACTCCAGCAGGATGCAGTGTGTGGATCCACTGGGGTCTCAGTGGCACCAAATGCCTGAATTCCCCCAGCCCCCAAGCCCAATTTAGTATCACATAAGAGGACAGTTGAGTGGCTGCCTGTGATCAATGTTTGCATCTTGACAGGGGCCTTGCTGAAGCTCCCCATCACAATCTTGATTGGGATGGATAATGATGGACATCACCATGAAAGCTTGTATAGGGAGTGCACAACAGTGTTACCTGTGTGATGTTGCAGCCTTACTGGCAAAATCAGCTCAATGCCTGGGACATCAGATTGTGAAGGGTTAAATGATGGCCTCAACTAAATGGCTGTGCTGCCTGCCCACCATTTAATGGCATAATCACCAGTGAGAGGAGGCTCGGGTGGCATTTCAGCCGAGTGTCCGACTCTTGTGGCAGACAAGCCACAGCTTAATTATGAGGCCAGCAATTAGCACGTGCAGCTCATTCCCAGAGGGCATCCTGTTTCTCCCAGAGGGACAGGGCTGAGCAGCCTTCATAACACGTTGAGATCTACCGCAAGCACCCAGGCATCCTACCCCCTTTATCCTTACATTGCTGCCTGTGTGCAGACTCCAATCACACTGCAGTCTTCCTCCCCAGAGTGTGAGGCCCTTTGGGCCACATGAGGGGAGACACAGCCATTCCTAAATCCCCCACTGTGCCCTTACAACCCAGCCTCTCCTGGGACCCCACCTGGGTTACTCTCAGGTGCCCCCAGTGCTGGGCCTGTTATTTTCAAGTTCTCTGAATCCCCCACTAAGGAAGGCCACTCTCTCAGGCACGAAGCCAAGATGGATGGTACGGGAATCATTGCTTGCATACCAGCCTTCACAGCCCCTTTGAAGCAAGGGCTGCCCTGACACGAAGGGAGTGTAAGGCTCGCAAGTGACCCCTCCTGACCCCTCTGTCCAATGTGGCCCTCACCACATTGTTGCAATGTTGCTCTTATCTGTGCCCCCCAAGTCCTCTCCAGTACTCCCTGAGTGGTGAACATCCTAGACGGTGCTGGCCACCTGAGTGCTCATCTCCGAAATTCCCCTCAGAGGTGAAAGCACCAGGTTCATACTTTGTAGAGCTGCTGTAAATGCCGCCAGCATGACATCACGCTACTGAATATCTAGTGCGAGGGAGGAGTCCCAGAGAGAATGCTCGCTAATGACATGCTGAAGTATTAAAATGAACTTCCTGGGGTCCTGCAGCAGGTTTCACGCTATTCTGCCAGGAAGGTGGCTGGAGGATCAAATCAGAAACTCACCGGCATGGATGGTGTTTTCTGAGTCCCTGCGGATTTCGAACGCGAGCCGCAGTTCCCACAAATGGGAAGCGTGGGCTCAAAATCACCCCACTGTCTTTGCCATTGATAACTTCTCTATTGTATAAGAACAGCCCACATCAGACTTAGAGAAGTCAAGTGAAGATTGGGATATGGGTTCCACCCAGTTCAGCAATTGCTGGTTAGGTGCATTGACCCGAACAGGCGCTAGTGTGTGGCGACTAGGGGAATTTCACAGTAACTTCATTGCAAAGTTAATGTAAGCCTTACTTGTGACTAATAAACAAATTTTATTACCACGAGGACTCAGATTCCATGAATCCCACATGGAGGTCAGTTAGGGGTCCCCATGTGAGTACTGGGGAATATCACATTGTCATAAACAGAACAGACAGATGAAGCTCATTGACAGAAAGGTGTGCGAGAAAGTCTAGAGATACCTTATATGTATTCTAAAGGAACATATGCTTTTGTTTTCAAGGGCCCCCTATTCATTCAATTAAGTTTTCTTTTTTACCACAAGATTTGAAATGTGGCACAGATTCAGTGTCAAATTGCTCTCTTTAAGACCCCTGTACCTTTATCTCAAAATTATACACAATTCCCTACACATGGTTAATAATTTCTGAATTTATTCTTTTACATTAAAAAATGGTTGATGTTTGTTCAGTGGAATCTTGCTTTTTACATCTATTCAAATTTGTGACATTTGAAGGTGTGACTTTATCCATCTGAAATCTAATATAAATGAGAATTTTCTCCTCTTGAACAGAGTCCTTGTTTTTGTGATGACAGTAAAAAAAATTATTCTCCATGCTTGAAGTGAAGATGTTATTTGACTTTCAAAATGTTTGAAATAGTTTTTAGATGCAAAATACTTTCACTTTATTGATCGCCTTAGAACAAAGAACAAAGAACAACACAGCACGGGAAACAGGCCCTTCGGCCCAACGAGCCCGCACCGCCGCATCACCCTACACCTATTCTACCCTGCATGTCTACGAATGGAATCCCTAACTTAGCCAGATTCAGGGGAGAATAGTGTCAATTTGGTAAAAATAAATCAGCCTAAGAGCACATCTTTGGGGTGTGGGAGGAAGCCGGAGCACCTGGAGGAAACTCACGCAACCACAGGGAGAATGCACAAACTCCCACAGACACAGGCCCAAATCCATGTATCTGCACAGCTAGCAGTGCTAGTCACCGAGCTGTTGCGGAGCCCGTCTACCGGTCCAGGATCAAGCACACACACCAACACGAAGTACTAGGCCACTCCCGGAACCTCCAAGAGCAGCCCACGCACGACCCACCGTGTGCATGCCCCTCGTGTGACAACGAGGTGGACCTCCACCTGCGGAATAAAAAGACAAAAACATTAACTTACAGGTCTGCATTTCCAGTGTCTCCAGAGGTTCTGACCTTATCTAATAGCCCCTACCATAACCCTCCATCCTCGTTTCACTCATGTGTCTATCTAACTGAACCTTAAACGAGTCCAACGTTCCTGCCTCCACCACCCTACTCGGTAGCTTTGGCCATTTCCTTCATCCTTTCATGAATTACGAAAGAAGAATTTTCAATGTCATTAAAAATACGTCCTTTTTTTCTAGTTTGTGAAAAATATCCAGACAATCATTTCAACTGCCAGGTGCCTGGATCCATATCTAACCCAGGGAGATCAGATAAAGCTGCCCTTCCTGATAAGAGCCTCACCTAAAATTAATTTGAGTAGCCTTCAAACTAGTCCCTGTGGATGAGCTCCCAGAACTAAATTGCTCTCACAATTTACGCTAATTGGTAGCAAGGAACCCACAAGAGCTCTTCACTTATAACTGTGTCAGGAACTGCCATACCCATCTCCAGTGGTGCCATTAGTTTTTTTTTAATCTGCTAGTGTTTCGATATTGTGTCAGGCAAGCAGGCTCAGGTCAAATGTGAATATATTTGTTGGTACATCACCAACTTCCTTCACTGGGTTGAAAAGGGTTCAATTTGAAGAAGAGCAAATGTCTCCAATTAAAAAGCCTTCATATAGTAAGAGTCTTTAATAAACAACACACAGCCCCATTAAGAATGAAGCATTGTTCTGCGACCACAGGTGTACTGCTAAATGACCTCACTAATTAGTTTCTCAGTAGTGTGCTGCACTTGTGTCCCATAGCTGTACATCACTTCGCGACCTCATTATCACATGGAAATGTCTAGGGTATGCAGATAACACTGATTTTGATAGCATTTAGATCTATTGAGGTTAATGGTAGCCTTGTATATTTTTCCCTATCAAAAGGGTCCAGCAATAATGGAACATTAAAGATAGATCAACGCATAAGCTTAACATTCACTTCTTCCAGTTATAGCAGACAAATGCTTAATGTGTTCATAAAATTTAGTAGGGACTTTAAGCCCTGGAACATAAACAGCTGAACCCTTCCATTAAAACAAAGGCTGATCTAAACATTTGTTTGTTGTTCACAGCAACAGTAATTTCTAGGCTACGAAGTTTGCTGTGAAGTTTACTATTATTTTTGTTACAGGTTCTTAGAACTGAAATGTTATTCTTGACATCATATGAATTAAGCATTTCAAATCGTAACACAATCATATTGGTAATTCATTTTAAAATATACCTTTCTAAGTCATTATTTCTTTCACCTACATTACAAGGTCGAATGTGTTTTGTCTAAATTGCAATTCTTTCAGTTTAATTTATCCCAGCTTCACAAATGCTCCTGGATTTCTAAGTAATTCAGTTGAAGGGGATGACGGTTATAATACAGAATTCATCTTTACTTATGGATTTCTGAAATAACCTTCAAGCAACATTTTCAGATACAGTTATGAATCTGACTTGAAGCAATGTCAAGTGATCCAAAATATCAAATTAAAAAATAACTATTTTTTGAAAACATATCTGAAAAGAATTCACGTTAATACCACCATTATGGATTAGTTACATGTTAAACAACCCAATACATGATTTTTATGGGTCAATAAACCATTGAAGTTATTTGTGTTCTTTCTGATGAGGGATCACGGGAAGTTTGATTATCGACTAGGATAATGAGGGGCTTTCTTATTTAATTCATGAAGCCTTCAGAGCGAGACATTGCAAATACAATTTTGCCATCAGTCCTAGGCATAAGTTTGCAGCCATATCCGGATGCCCCAGAGACGATACTTCTGCTGACTGAACAAACTAAAACCAATGGACATTGACACTTCCTTCCTTGGTGCAAATAGAAGATAATGATTAATCTGCATTACATGAATACCCTGATTAGTTTGTTTAAATATTTCAGAGAGATTTGACAGGACAATTCATGATGAGAGATTATCAGGAGTTGAATGTTTATTTTCACTAATGGTATTTTCTCAAGGTGTACATGCATGTGGGGCAGCAGTAACTTACAGAAGTAATAGAGGCACTGGCTACTCAATACATAACCATATTAGTCCAGATTTCAATCTAATGCACCCAGTGGGAATAACATGGGCTTGAGTTGTAAGCCCATTTTATGTCAAAATCAAGGTTGTAACTGCATTGTAGTATAGGGGAGTGCCACATTCTTAGAGATGCCGTCTTTAAGCTGAGACATTAAACTGAGGCTCTGTCTGCCCTGTCAGGTGACTCCTAGGTACACTTTGACACTAATTTGAAGAAGAGCAAAGGTGTTATCATTGATGTCCTAGTCAATAATTTTCTCTTGACCATCATCACAAAGATCCACTCACTATCATGTTGCGGTTGTGGAAATTTTCCACGGGCATTATTTCCCACATTGAAACAGTGACTACACCTCACAAATACTTCAATATGGTACACTTACGGACTTTCTGTCATTGTGAAAGGCATCATGTAAATGAAAATATTTACGCCTATCTATCTTAACTTTATAAGAGCCAACCCGAGAAAGGAGTCTCCTTATTGGACTGAAAAGCATGAGGACACAAGGCCTGGCAGTGCAGGACCAGTTGTTGTAGGAGAGAGTGATAGGAGAGTGCGGGGGGAGTGGGGGAGGAGGAGGGTGTGGGGGGGTGGTGGGGAGGGTGTGTGGGGCAGCATCAATGTGGGTACAGAAAACCTCTTCTCTCCTGGACTTCCTTCACCAGGACCTTCAGCCATGACTGAGAACCTGTGCACCCTTTTCCTGGGTTCCTGAACCACCCCAAAACACCTTGTGTGTCAGCTGGAGCGCTCCACACCTTCAGCAGGACTGGTTCCAAGGAAACTACATATGGTGCTTCATAAATATTGTGACTAAGCAGCATTTGAGTGCTAAGCCTGCAGATGCCTGATCTTCCCCTCCAGGCAAGTTCATATACGGCAATCAGCAATAGGACAAAAGTTGTGTGCCTACTTGAGACTTTCAAGCAGCTGTGATTTGCTATCACTGACACCCATTTAGCACCTATTTCTTACACTTTGGTGAAAATAATCCTCTACACAGCACTTGAGAAAATGTCTGGTTGTACAGTCTGACAGCAATTATCTTCAAATCTCCCAATTCTTTTCTTACTGAATCAAAGAATACGGTTGTGGATTCAGGATCTTGCTAGCGATGGGCAATACTTGACATTGGGAGGAATTTAAGAGTGAAACAAGGGCCTCGCCCACCGTTTAGAGAACCATTGGGAACGCCCCACATCATTTCTTCCCAGGTAATCAGGCACCTAGACAGCTTTGGACCCCCCAATTGCTTAAGGCTCTAGTAGAGTGGTAAACCTGTCCACTAAGGTTTGCCGGTCAATTGGAGGACGGCAGCTCCGTACCACCAGCAGCATCACCAGTTTTACACTCTGGCCTGCAGGGAGAATTGGCCATGAATCCCTGGAGAGAGGTGAACGTGGGACCAATTTGTTGAAACAAACACAAGAGACAGCTACTGAAGGAGGCCCTAATTTCTATTCCCAGAACGGTGGCAAGAGCCATTTTTAGTTGACCTTTTAACTTCTCATTTAACTTATTTGTATTTCTGTAATACTTATCTTGAATTCTAGTGCCATTGATAAAAGTAATTAGAGACAATTTGCTAACATGGGATTGATTGTCTGAGGTTGGGTAATTTAATACTTCTAATGTATCTCCTGAGACATTTTCCCCGCTTTAGGACTCAGGTCAGAAAAGGACCGCATTAACTTGAGGAAATTATGATGTATCCCTCATGAAACAGATGGCTCTTGAAAAATAGGAACCAAAAGGTACAACTGCAGCTTTGCAAGCCCAGTTTACATCCATAACAAGGGGTGCGACACACTCTGAGTTAACTCCAAACATGAACATAATTAATGATAATTCAGAAGCCAGAAAGCATCTATCAAAATGTAATCCTGCAAAGCCCAATGGCTGCATTGTGTTCCTTATGGTGTAATGGAAAATCAATGGAATTCAATTGCAGATGATCTAATTGACCTCAGTAAATCCCAGAGAAGGCTTTAATTGACATTATTCCATCTCTCTCTCCTTCTCTGCTTCTCTGTCCGTACAGTAGCTCCGTTACCCAAGGCTTGCTAGTCAAGGCTCAACAATGCTGTGATACCACAATGGGATAAGGAAAAGAGGTTAGATCTACCTCAGTTAGTAAATAGACTGGAGCCATGCTATCAGCACCATTAAACATGACATTCTTTTCCATTAGGGCTTATCAGCTTATTACCTCATCAAATATGTTAAGTCAAAATTAATCCTTTGTGCTGTTTATTATTTGAAGGCTGTTAGAACTGAACAGTAATGATCTGTTTGAGGAAAACACAAAGCGAGTTCGCTGCCATGTGTCAAGAATGCCAAATAACTGAGATTATTGCCAAAATTCTCCGACCTTGCCCGTAACTCAGATTCTCCAGTCCTACTGCTGTAAATGAAGATTTGGTTGAGTGCCAAATTCTCCATTCTCACTGGCAGCGGTGGTGGGATGTCAGATATTGGAGAATTCTGCCCTATGTTGAAATGTACAAAACTGCTTCAGAGCAAATCAGTCTCCTTACAACACTTCCATTTCCTGGGGTTGGCCACAAACATCAGCTTTCTGAGCTCAAGACATTATCAATAATGTGATAACAGGCTTTGCATACTATGAATAAAAGTGACGTAATTCTCTAAGTTTCATGACTGGTCAAGTGGGTAAGTGGAGATATATCTTCTAGCTTTCCCAAGTGATAGATGGCACCCAGAACTTAATTCATGCCCCTCTCATTCACGGTCACACGGGCATACAAGCAGCACAATTGGCCTTTTGTAACGTAAACATCTCCACCCCCCATCACTTTGATCTGACGGGTCTCCACCTTTTCCTGGAGTTAGTTTCCATCAATTATAAATCTCTTCTGCCTGCTTGAACTTATTCTCCCATTGGACAATTTCTCTTTAATTTATCTCACTTCTTGAAAGTAAAATATGTGAATCTGGGTACTCTTTTGGATCTCAGCTATACTTGCCATTTTGTAGGGTATGTAGAACATCTGTTGTTCCAGTCATAATGACCCTTCCTCAACCCTTTTTCCAGTATATTGATGATTTCCAGAAGGAAAAAACAGTTTGGACCACTATTCTCAATTTCCCATTTTACTCTTGTTTCATCTTAAAGTGTAAAAGACCAGTTCAGGCCAGTATTCTTATTTCCCCATTTAACTGTTTTTTTTCCTTCTGGATGTATCAGTGCTATGTCCCTGCTCCTGCCCAAAACTGGACAATGTCATCAATTTTACTTCCAATTTTGATCCTTCTCAGAGCTTCATTAGTTCCTTTCCAAAACCCCCCTCCTCTTCTTTGACTTTTCTGTCTTCATTTCTGGTGATAGGCTATCAACTAATGTCAATTAGCACACTGATTCCCACAGTTATCTTGACTAGACTTGTTCACACTCTAGACACTGTAAAGACTTCATTTCATTCTCCCAGTTCCTCCATCTCTGTCATGTGTGTTCTGAGGATACAACCATCCACAACAGTGCATCTGTGATGACTTCTGTTATGCTCCATCGGAGATTCCCACAATACCATGGTTGTTCTGCTCTTATACTTCCCCCTTCCTCCCAGAGCCAAAATATGCCAGAATTCTCTAGTCATTCATGTCAGTAGGATTTTCTACTCCCACTGGCAGCGTACCCCTGCCCATGGGTTTTTTGATGGTGACGGGTAATGCCAGTGGGAATTCCCATTGACTGAAGTGGGTCCAGTGAATCCTGCTGCCAGCAAACAATGCGCCACTCCCGCTGGTGGGAAACACGCAGCCGGTAGGCCACAGATTCTTGTTTATGACTCCACTTGCCCCTCTCACCTTCCACCCCACAAGCCTCCATTTTAAATGGATCAAATGTATCTTCTCCTTGCACCCCCTTTCAGCATTCCAAAAGAGACCATTCCCTCTGTGATGTACCAGTCCATTTTTCAGTCACTCCCAACACATCATCCCCTTAACCATGGCATCTTTCCATGCAAATGAAGATGTAATACTTGCCCTTTTACCTCCTCTCTCCTCATCTTACAAGCAGCAATTCAGTTGTACTTCTGTCAATCTGATGCATTGAGTCACTGCTCAGAATGTGGTCTCCTCCATATTGAAGAAACCTAACACAGCTTGGATAATTGCTTTGCAGAGCACCTCAATTCAGTCCAGAGGCATGATCCTGAGCTTCCAATGGTCAACCATTTTAATTTTCTACCTTGTTGACATCTCTGTTCTTAGCCTGCTGCACTGTTCCAATGAATCTCAATAAAAGGTTGAGGGGTAGAACCGTTGCTCTAATTTTACCATTCTGCCTTCCATGAGAATAGGAGTGGGCAAGGGGGGAGTGAGGGGAGGCGGTGGACCGTGGGTGGGATTTTATGGGTTCTGGACAAGTGAGGTGGTAAAGTCCCACGCCACATCTTCCAATTAGGCACTCACAAGGCCTTTTCTCTCAGCACTGAGCTCCCCTGTTTCAGATCACAATCTGTACTCCATTTTTCCTTTCCTTTGCTTGTTTGTGTTTTTCTCTTGAAGTCAGCTGTACACCTGCCTCCAGGCACATCATTTGCATCTTTGTTTATTTTCTTGCCCTGTCATCATTCCCTTTGGCCCCAGAAGATTAATTATTCAGTCATTCCATCTCTCCTGACTTTCATCCTATTACAAACTTTCCTTTTGTCCTTGTCCCACCCATCCTTTGCTCAGAACCTGCCACCATTCTAATTTTTCCCAGTGCTGATGACCTGAAATGTTGACCGCTTTGCACTCCACAGATGCTGCAATAACCTGCTGAGTATTTTCAGCTTTTTCTCTTTTTATTTCCAACACTGAGGGAAGTTGTCTCTCGGAAAATGTATTGCAACATTGGTGACTTTTCTATTATTAGAGGTTAGAACAGCAGCCTACACATGGGCCAAAATAAAACCGTATCACAAGTCATCACATTGCTCATGCCAACCTTTGCAAACAGCAACACATATCCCCAGAGGTGTAGTTAGTAAGCTTGCAAAGGAAGCATTAGGTGAGACAGACAGCAGAGGTCAAGAGAAACCTGTTCTACTTTTGTTCTTTGTCTATATATAGTGAAATAAATTAACTATTTGTGTATGCTACTAATCAGTGCACCCATCAGTTGCTGTAAGTGACTGTCAACTACAATATTGGTATGGCCACAATGAGTGCTTTTGTATTTAATTGATGACAGAATCAAACACAGAGCCGTTTGATAATTCACAGTGGATTTTGACTTACAAATGAGTCTTGGGATTTTAAAGTTGGGACTTTAAAGTGTTTGCCTACTGTTGGGTCCCACAAGACATGAAAGGACATCCAAAATTTTACTTGTTTGCCATTTGTAATAAATGGGCTTTCTGCTGAACTGAAAAAAGTTGGCTGCACCAAGTCACATGACCACAGGGTTGGCACTTTATTCTGGGAGTTACGAGAACGAAACAGTCTCACATTTCATTGTATCAACAAAAGCAGAGGAAGTGGCTCCCTTGTCCTGAGTTATAAGAAAAATCAAGATCAAAACTCATTATACTGGAAAAGATACGAATGATAATCTTATCTTGCTCCTATTGGTCCTATTGAGGAACAATGGAATTCTGGCCAGAAGCACAGAAACCGATTCTAAGCTGCAACTAACAATGCATGGGCCATGTTACATGATCTAAGTCTCTGGCCTATTTGGACAGTTTTAACTTTACATATTTAGACTAATAGACACTCTACTATTTAACATCCAACCAGGATTTGTCTGTTGAGGTAGTATGGGCAGAAATTAGAAATAGGAGAGGAGAGGTCACCCTGTTGGGAGTCTTTTATAGACCTCCAAAAAGTTCTAGAGAGGTTGAGGAAAGGATTGCAGAGACGATCCTGGTTAGGAGTGAAAGTAATAGGGTAATTGTTATGGGGGATTTTAACTTTACTAACATTGATTGGAATAGCTATAGCTCTAGCTCGTTAGAGGGGTCAGTTTTTGTTCAAAGTGTGCAGGAAGGTTTTTTAACTCAATATGTAGATAGGCCAACTAGAGGTGAGGCTATATTGGACTTGGTGCTGGGAAATGAGCCAGACCAGGTGCTAGACTTGGAAGTTGGTGTGCTTTTTGGTGATAGTGACCACAATTCGGTTACGTTCACCTTAGTGATGGAAAGGGATAGGCATGAACCTCGGGACAGTAGTTTTAGCTGGGGGAAGGGTAATTATGAGGCCATTAGGAGAGAATTAGGAAGCATTGGTTGGACTAGGAGATTACAGGGACTAGGAACGTCTGAAATGTGGAGTTTTTTCAAGGAGCAGCTACTGTGGGTCTGTGATAGGTATGTCCCTGTCAGGCAAGGAGGAATTGGTAGGGCTAGGGAACCGTGGTGCACAAAAAAAGTTGATTTGTTGGTTAGGAAGAAGAAGGAGGCTTATGTTCGGATGAGGCTTGAGGGCTCGGGTAGTGCAGTAGAAAGCTTTAGATTGGCTAGGAGGGAGTTGAAGAGGGAGTTAAGAAGGGCTAGAAGAGGGCATGAGATGACTTTGGCTGATAGGATTAAGGAGAATCCGAAGGCGTTCTATAGGTATGTCAAGAATAGAAGGTTGGTCAGGGCAAGATTAGGGCCAGTTACAGACAGTAGGGGGAAGTTGTGTGTGGAACCGGAAGAGATTGGAGAGGCATTGAACCATTATTTCTCTTCGGTGTTCACGCAGGACGATATGAATGTAGCTGAGGAGGTCACTGGGGTGAAGGGGTGTAAAATAAAAAGTATTGTAGTTGATACAGAGGATGTGTTGGATATTCTAGATGGGTTGAAAATAGATAAGTCCCCTGGTCCAGACGGGATTTACCCTAGGATTCTATGGGAGGCAAGAGAGGTGATTGCAGAGCCACTGGCTCTGATCTTCAGGTCGTCGTTGGTCTCTGGTATAGTACCAGAAGATTGGAGGACAGCGAATGTTGTCCCATTGTTTAAGAAGGGGAGCAGAGACTTCCCTGGGAATTATAGACCAGTGAGTCTTACTTCTGTAGTGGGCAAGGTTTTAGAAAGAATTATTAGGGATAGGATTTATAGTTATTTGGAGAGTAATGAATTGATTAGAGATAGTCAGCATGGTTTTGTAGCGGGAAGGTCGTGCCTTACTAACCTTATTGAGTTCTTTGAGAAGGTGACCAAAGAGGTGGATAGGGGTAAGGCAGTAGATGTGGTATATATGGATTTTAGTAAGGCGTTTGATAAGGTTCACCATGGTATGCTTCTGCAGAAAATGCAGATGTATGGGATTGGTGGTAATTTAGGTACTTGGATCAGGAATTGGTTAGCAGATAGGAGACAGAGGGTGGTGGTTGATGGTAATTATTCATCATGGAGTTCGGTTACGAGTGGTGTGCCTCAGGGATGTGTTTTGGGGCCACTGCTGTTCGTAATCTTTATTAATGATCTGGATGAGGGTGTAGTTGGGTGGATTAGTAAGTTTGCTGATGACACCAAAGTCGGAGGTGTGGTAGATTGTGAGGAAGGGTGTCGAAGTTTGCAGGGTGACTTGGACAGGTTGCAGAGCTGGGCCGCGAGGTGGCGGATGGAGTTTAATGCGGAGAAGTGTGAGGTAATCCACTTCGGTAGGAATAACAGATGTGTTGAGTATAGGGCTAACGGGAGGACTTTGAATAGAGTGGAGGAGCAGAGGGATCTAGGTGTATGTGTACATAGATCCCTGAAAGTTGGGAATCAAGTAGATAAGGTTGTTAAGAAGGCGTACGGTGTCTTGGCGTTTATTGGTAGGGGGTTTGAATTTAGGAGTCGCAGCGTCATGTTGCAACTGTACACAACTCTGGTGCGGCCGCACTTGGAGTACTGTGTGCAGTTCTGGTCCCCGCATTACAGGAAGGATGTGGAGGCTTTGGAGAGGGTGCAGAGGAGGTTTACCAGGATGTTGCCTGGTATGCAGGGGAGGTCCTATGAGGAGAGACTGAGGGATTTGGGGTTGTTTTCACTGGAAAGAAGGCGGCTAAGAGGGGATCTTATAGAAACATATAAGATGATTAGAGGTTTAGATAGGGTGGATGGTGATAGCCTGTTTCCTCGGATGGAGAAATCTAGCACGAGGGGGCATGGCTTTAAATTAAGGGGGGGTAGTTATAGGACGGATGTCAGGGGCAGGTTCTTTACCCAGAGGGTGGTGAGGGACTGGAATGCCCTGCCTGCTGCAGTTGTAAATGCGCCTAGTTTGGGGGCGTTTAAGAGATTGGTGGATAGGTTTATGGACGAAAAGGGATTGGTTTAGATTAGTGGGTCAATGTTTTTTTTTAAAAATAAGACTGGTCGGCGCAACATTGTGGGCCGAAGGGCCTGTTCCGCGCTGTAGTGTTCTATGTTCTATGTTCTATGTTCAGTGAATCCTCCAAAAAGCAGAACTCCAAACCAAACAACAGCCTGATCCTCAAAGGCTGTCTCTGCTGGACATTTTCTTACCAATGCCTGCAGAAGTGACTCAGTCTCTGTGAACCTACTTCACCTTATAATATCAGTGCCAACTGCAAACTCTACAACTCCAGTCTTCAGCCAACTAAACTCCTGCATGAAAAAATAATCCTCATTGCACTCTGACTCTGGACTCTGGAAATCACTTAAATTAATATTCATTGTTGCGGTTCTTGTACTGTTATAAGCAATAGTCATATAACTCAATTTTTAACTTCCCCTTTGTGTGTGTGTGACTTTTCTGATTCTTCCACAAGAGGAAACATCCTCTCCACATCCATTCTGTTGATACCCCTCAGGTCCTTTAATGTTTCAAGTAAGTGGCCTTTCATTATTTGTAATACCAGCAGATTTAATCCCAGTCTGTCTAACCTTTTCTCATAGATTTCTGGTAGACAAGGGAATTAAGGGTTATGGGGAGAAAGCGGGAAAGTGGAGCTGATCCACTTCAGATCAGCCATGATCTTATTGAATGGCGGGGCAGGCTCGAAGGGCTTCTGAGGCCTACTCCTGCTCCTATTTCTTATGTTCTTATAAGATACACAATCCATGTGTTAGTCTGGTAAACCTTCTCTGAACAGCTTCCAATATATTTGCATCCAGCCTTAAATAAGATACCAAATATTGCACACAATATTCAAATATGATCTCATTAGTGCTCTGTAAAACTGAAGCATAACCTCCCTACTTTTGTATTCAATTCCACTTGCATTAAATGATACTGTTCTATTGTTTTTTCTAATTGCTTACTGTACCTGTATACTAGCCATTTGTGTTTTATGCACCAGGGCATCCAGATCCCTCTGTAACCCGGGGCTCTGCAAGTTGTCACCATTTAGATAATGTGTTTTGTTTTTATTTTTCCCACCAAAATGGACAAGTTAACATTGTCCTACATTATATTCCATTTGCAGGTCTTTGCCCAATCACTTCACTTATATCTTCCTTTTGTCTCCCTATGTCCTCTTCACAACTTATTTTCCTGTCTATCTTTGTGTCATGAGCAAATTTGGCAACCATCCCTCAATCTCTTCATCCAAGCCATTTATATACATTGTAAACAGTTGAGGTCCCGGCACTGATCCCTGTGGCACAGTACTTGTTACAGCTTGCCAGCCTGAAAAGGATCCCTTTTTGATTACTCTCTGCTTCCTGTTCACCAGCCAATTTTCTATAACATGAGCTTTTATTTCTCTGCAATAACCTTTGATGTGGCACTTTATCAAATGCCTTCTGGAAATCTAATAAATGAAGTACATTCGTCAGCTTCCCTTTATATCCACAGTACATGTCGTTTTCTCGAAGAACACCAGTAAGTTGGTTAAATGTGACTTCCCTTTCCCAAAACCATGATGTCGCTACCTGATTACCTTAAGCTTATCCAAATGCCCTGCTATAACTTCTGGCTTTGAATATTTTTCCTGTGACAGATGTTAGGCTTAACTGACCTTTTTATTTTTGAATAATAGAGTTGCATTTGCTATTTTCCAAACTAATGGGACATTCCCTGCAATGAGAGAATTTTGGAAAATCAAAACAAGTGCATCAACTATCTCAATGGACACATCTTTAAAGATCCTAGGGTGAAGTCCATCAGGACCCAACCTCTTACCAGCCTGCAGCTCCAACAGTTTATTCAGTACCACTTCTTTGGTGACTGTAATTTTCTTGTGTTCCTCCCACCCTTCCATTTCCTGCCATATAGCTGCTTCTGTATCCTCTAGAGTGAAGACTGATGCAAAATACATTTATAGACTTTTAGAAAATAAAATTAGAGTCAATATTAGCCACAACGAAAAACAAAATGTATCAATACATTAGATATTAGTTGAGCAGATTTGAAAAGATGCAGCAAAATAATTCCCTTTTTCTTGAAAATTGAGACTTAAAAATGCCTGTTTGAATTTCATAGACAGAAGTGTAACTGGGAAAATCTTCTGCACAAACATCAGTAAATACACACACTAGTGGTCAGGAAAAGACCAACTAGTCCATCATGCGTGCCTGATACCATAATGGCTGGAACCTTATGACTGAACACTTCCTTTCCTCCTCCCCCACCTGTAGCCATGCATGAAATGGCCTATTTAGGTTTTTGGACTGGTCTGTAGCTTACACACAAAGAACAGCAGGATATGTTTTCACCAGTGGAATGAAAGCATTAAGCAGCCAATCTTCCAGTACCACTTGCCTAAAGGCTGGAAGTAGAGATTTGCAGGGTGGCTAATCAATCCTAGTATCTCAGAAAGCAATCTTGTATGAAGTTGCAGCTGATTTTGTCCATTTATTTGGATATTCCTAGTCAAGGTTGCACGGATCCAATCAGTCATCAAATAGACAAATCCTCTGATCTGGTCATATGAAATGCTGCTCACTTTAATCTGAGACTGCAGCAGATACAAATTCCATTTATTAAATCAACTTCGCTGCCCACTTTCTAAACCATCCATTTTTTCTTCCCCAAGCATTGTTTCAATGTCCTTCTCATACAAATTACCTGAGAAAACCCACGTGCCATCCTACACTGGGCTGAATCTTGAGGTGGATGTGTCGGCGTTGGACTGGGGTAAACACAGTCAGACTTTTTACTGAATCTTGAGCCCAGATTCTCTGGACCCAATTTTACTGTTGTGTTGTGCCCGTTTTTGAGTACAAAAACTTGGTGAAGTCAGGCATGAAGCAAATAGTGTGATCTGTGCCCTTCTCCATGCTGGTTCCCCCTTTACCAAGGCCTGAAAAGGGCCGTGATCGAGACCGCGCCCAAAACAGTCGCGACGGCCATTTAAATGCACGTCCAACTTTACCGACACGTCCCCCTTTACCACTTTATCAGTGAGTTCATCCATTCAGACACAGTGCAAAACAGATATGCTCCACAAAAGCCCAGTTAGGGTGCCCGAGTTAATGAGGAGGTCGGTGCCTAGCGTCTGATGACTGTCTGCTTCAGACTTGTGGGGGAGGGAGGGAGGGAGGGTCTGCTGTCACTCAGCCTGAGATCAGTGAACAGGGGAAGGGGGAGGGGTTTTCACTCTGCCTGCCATCGATGGGGGGGGGAGGGGCGGGGTCCGCTGCCCCTCTGCCTGAAATCGTGGGGCAGAAGGAGGGTGGGGGGGAGGAGGCCACAATCGGGCTAGGTGGCCGGAGGGGGATAAGGGGGTCAGTAATGTTGGGGGGCTGGGTCAATGTCTGTGGGGCCAGGTAGAGGCATTAGTCGGCCTGGGAGGGATGTAGCAGAGGAGCAGCATTTTATCTTTTTCTTCTGTGCATGCGCAGTTGGGGGCGCCGATCAGCGCTGCAGGCTTTCAAGCGTGTTTTAAGCCCCACCCATAGGCTTGTGCCGTGTAATTATCACTGATATTTTTGCTGGCAGAGTGCATATCGGGGTCACTGGAGAACAGGTCTAAAAGTCTGATCTGAAACACTCCCAGTTTCAAGCCTGCCCAGCATTTGTAGTCAAAATGGCAAAATCGGGCCCTCTGCGCTTGAGAATGACAGCACACGGTCAAAATTTGGAGAGATTTGAAAAGTGTGATTCTTGTCAGCAAGATAGTGTTTTGCAATTTCAGCAGGCCTTGAACTCGCCACTGAACAAAGGGCATCTTATTTTAATCTGTTAGCTTCTCATTTTTGAGCAATCAGTCCAGTTATTGAGCCTGCACTGAATAATCAGCAGACACCAGCATGACGTCACATCAGTGCCATTTGACAGTGAATCTGGTACCTCACATCCAAGGGGGATATTGGAAGTGAGCACTCAGGCAATCATTTCTCTCAGCCTGCCCAACACTCAAGGGAAACGAGGGAGAACGCTGGGGACACAGTTAAGTACAGCTCGAAGCTGATGATGGGGGACATCCGCAACATACGGGGCGGGGATCAGATGTCATGAGAAAATGGAAGCTCAATACTATTCACCCTGGTGCTTTACAGGGGAAGCAATGCTGGGATGTGACGGTTGTGGCAGAGGGGATGTTGGAAGGGAGAGCAGATGTTCACTCAGTAAATGGGAAGCACTTGGATGGAAGCCTCTAAGGCATGGCGGGATGAGGGCCTGGGCTGTGGTAGGACTCCTCATATTTCACTGTTGTGTCCTCCCTCTTTCAGTGCATCATTCAGGTTATTCACAGAGTCTGTGGAGTTGGCCTTTCTGCTCATAACAATTGACCAGCAGCAGGGGGAAAGACACGTGCTCAGGACCAGAGGCCTGCAGAGAGCAGGAAAAAAGGATCAACGTCAGAAACAGGCCTAGAATCTTCCAGCAAAGGTGCTCCTACCTTCAGATGTCCGAGCCTCAGTGCCAGAAAAGGCTGCATCTGTCTCAGGGGTTGGTGGACCACTTCTGCCACATATGAAATGAGCTGGCATTCCATGGAACCAGAAGACACCCACTGCCTGTGGCCCTTAAAGTTACAGTCACACTAAACTTTTGAACCAGTGGCTCCTTCGAAGGCAGCATCTCCTCGTCAGCTCTCACTAATGTATCAGGGAATTCATAAGAACATAAGAAATAGGAGCAGGAGTAGGCCATCCAGCCCTTCGAGCCTGCCCCGCCATTCAATAAGATCATGGCTGATCTGTCGCTGCTCAGTTCCACTTTCCCGCCCTCTCCCCATAACCCTTAATCCCCTCTCCTATCAAAAACCCATCAACCCGCGTCTTAAAAATATTTAGCGAGGCAGCCTCCACCACTTCAACGGGCAGAGAATTCCAGAGATTCACCACCCTTTGAGTGAAGAAGTTCCTCCTCAACTCCGTTCTAAACCGCTCCCCTTTTATCTTGAGGCTGTGCCCCCTAGTCCTATTGTCTTTTTTGAGCGGGAAGAGTCTTTCCACCTCTATCCTATCCATCCCATTCATCATCTTATACGTCTCAATGAGATCTCCTCTCATTCTTCTAAACTCTAACGAGTACAAGCCCAGTTTATTCAGCCTCTCCTCATAGCTCAACCCCCTCAACTCCGGTATCAGCCTAGTAAACCTCCTCTGCACTCCCTCCAAGGCCAAAATATCTTTGCGCAGATGCGGCGCCCAAAAATGCACACAGTACTCCAGTTACGGCCTCACCAATGCCCTATACAGCTGCAGCAAGACCTCCCTACTTTTATATTCAATCCCCTTCGCTATGAAGGCCAGCATCCCATTCGCCTTCCTGACCACCTGCTGCACCTGCAAGCTGGGTTTTTGCGACTCATGCACAAGGACCCCGAGGTCCCTCTGCACCGTCGCCTGCTGCAGTTTTTCGCCCCGTAAGTAATAGTCCTTCCTACCATTCTTCCTACAAAGTGGACCACCTCACACTTGCCAACATTAAATTTCATTTGCCGTTTCCTGGCCCATTCGCCCAGCCTATCTAGATCCTTCTGCAGACTCTCCACACCCTCCGCACAATTTGCCGTTCCCCCAATCTTGGTGTCATCAGCAAATTTCGACACCCTACACTCGGTTCCCTCCTCCAGATCATCTATATAAATGGTAAAAAGCTGAGGCCCCAGCACCGACCCCTGGGGCACTCCACTAGTCACCATCCGCCAATCCGAATAGCACCCGTTGACCCCCACTCTCTGCCTCCTATTTGACAACCAATCCTCTATCCACGCTAACACCCTACCCCCAACTCCATGTCCCTCGACCTTCTGCAATAACCTCTTGTGAGGCACTTTGTCAAACACCTTCTGAAAATCTAGAAAGACTACATCCACCGGCTCTCCTCTATCCACCGCCCTAGACACATCCTCATAGAACTCCAGTAAATTTGTCAGACACAACTTCCCTTTAATGAAACCATGCTGCGTCTGCTCTATCAAGCAATTCCCTTCAAGATGCCTCGCAATTTCCTCCTTAATGACAGATTCTAACATTTTACCTACAACAGACGTTAAACTAACCGGCCTATAATTCCCCGCCTTTTGCCTGGCACCCTTCTTAAACAACGGCGTAACATTAGCCGTTTTCCAATCATCCGGCACTTCCCCGGAATCCAGCGACGTTTGGAAAATAACCACCAAGGCATCCACTATCACCTCCGCCATTTCTTTCAGAACCCTCGGATGCATCGCAGATGTCCTGTGTGCAAGGACAGGGATATTTACAAACATGGACCAGGATCAGGTGAGCCAGGATGCCATGGCCATGGGCATTGCCCTCATAGCAGGATGCCCTAGGTGAAAGGCATCATTGACACTGATGAGTCCTGGCCCGCTTTCAGACAGCAAGGGTGTTACTGTACTGGCCCTTTCAATGTGTGGTGCTGGGGGTGTGTGGCTCATAGGGAGGGGAGTGTCAGATGGGCTGGACACTCCAGGGTCTCTGGGGTGAAAGGTCCTGGGCTGTGCCCTAGATGATACTCATCACTTTGACTTTCCGCTGGCCCCAGTGCTCCTCCATTGGAAAGAGGGAAGCTGAAGTGAGGTCCAGAAACCCCACCATCATTTGGCACTGGCACTCATGAATTCCCATGAGTGCTTACACCATGCAGTTGAAGCCCTGCACCATGGAGTTCATACCTTCAAGCATTGAGGTCATGAGCTGAACCATGGCGCGGAGATCTCCTGTCATGAAGTAGTATCTTGAAAGAGGTGGCACAGAACTGCTTCACAGTTCCTGGGTTCGATTCCTGGCTTGAGTCACTGTCTGTGTGGAGTATGCACATTCCCCTCATGTCTTCGTGGGTTTCCTCCGGGTGCTCTGGTCTCCTCCCACAGTCCAAAGATGTGTGGGTTACGTTGATTGGCCATGCTAAAAAGAATTGCCCCTTAGTGTTCTGAGATGTGTAGGTTAGAGGGATTAGCAGGTAAATGTGTAGGGATATGGGGGTAGGACCTGGGTGGGATTGTGGTCAATGCAGACTCAAAGGGCCAGATTGCCTCTTCCTGCACTGTGGGGTTTCTATGATTCTAAATACACAGCTAGTGCCAAGTTCTCCACTGCTGATGTCATCCTTGCAGGGCTGGTCTTGATCAGTTTAATGTGTGATAGAACCATTCAAAAGTCTGATTGCAGCAGGGAAGAAGCTATCCTTGAGTCGACTGGTTGGTGTTTTCAGACTTTTCCCAACAGAAGAAGGTGGAAGAGAGTTTGGGACAAATTTTCCCATTTTGCCCACCATGGGAATTGCAGCAGGTGAGAGGCAGACCATGGAAAGGTCCATTGACCTTAGGCAGAATTTTTTGGTTTCGAGGCGAGCACAGCTGAAAAATCCTACTCTATATCCAGGGTGTGTGGGGTCCTTGATTATTCTGGTTGTTTTTCCTGAGGCAGCAGGAAGATTTTTACTGAAGTTTATCTGCTACTCACAAGTAGGCTGACATTAACTCTGCAATGAAGATACAGTGAAAATCCTCTGGTCGCCACACTCCAGCACCTGTTTGAGTACACAGAAGGAGAATTTAGAATGGCCGATGCACCTAACCAGTGTGTCTTTCAGACTGTATACAGAGGCAATGGATGGGAGGCTGGTTTGCATGATGGTTTGAGCTACATTCATAACCCTTTGTAGTTTCACGCGATCTTGGTCAGAGTGCATACGGATCTGTGATACATTGAGAAAGGATGCTTTCTATGGTCCATCTGTAAAAATTGGTGTGAGTGGTAGTGGAGGTCCTGAATTTTCTTAACCTTCTGAGAAAATGGGCTTTCTTAACTGAACTGACATAAGTAAACCAGATGTGCTTTTACATAAATCCAGTAGGTTCACGGTCATTATTATTGAATCTAGCTTTTATATTCCCAAATAATTTATTGACTGAATTTACATTTCCTAGCTTCTACTGTCGGAATTGCACTCAAATCCCCAGATGCATTCGAGCAGGCCTGTGGATTAGCATCCAGAATCAGAACCACAAAGGTATTGCATGTCCACTGATGTGGTCCTGGCGTACATAAAACATTGTGGTAGAAGCCACCCAGCTGTCACAACTGGTCATGTCTTGGATAATTTTGTACTAACTACACCTTTTTGCACCTCTTCGAAAGGCTCCATACATTAAGCCACCTCACGGAGCAAGGACAATAACAGGCATGTCTAAAACTTGCCTTTTTTTTGACTGCCGCCTGAAAACAAATGGTTTGATATATATTTTTCTTTGAAGTCGTTTTCAATTATTTAAAAATAGGCACATGTAACAACCTGGACACCAAGTAAAACACTTATTTTAGTTTGTGTTGAACCCATTTTCAGCTGCATCAATAAAATTGTATCTGGCCATCACTCCTGAATGTATCGAGGTATATCTTTTAAGCAAAAATATAGATTTCAAAGCTTTTTCTTTTTAAACCTTGCCCACTCTGCACAAAACAATCAGGAAAATATAAGTTTGAACAAAAACGTGAGAACAGGAAAGTCACTCCTGGAAGCGAGTACAATTCTGAACACCATTCACACTCAGATTGTCGGTTGCATCCAAAATGGAAACACTTGGCCACTAAATTCATTCATTTTCTGAGGTAATGCACAGCTCCACAATCCCCAACTTATCAATTTTTCCTTCTGCTACATATTCATTCAACTGCAGCATTTTATTCCCAATGAGCCCAGCACACAGGCAAATAGACTAAAATGTGTGCTACATATTTTCTCTTATGTTTGTGATCCATTTTACATTTATTTTCTGTGCTCGCTTTTTCTGTTTTTCTTGTATCACACTGTCAACCTTAAAATCTGCTTTTGTACATTTGAAGCCCAGTACCTTCACTCTGCCACATCCGCTTTAAGTGAAGCCTACATTTCATCCATTTCATGATGTTGGAAACCAATAGTTTTGGAAAACAAAGGGATCAAAAACATAGTTCAGATGTAGCAAGAAATCAGCTCAAATTTAATATGTTAGTTTAGACGCTAGCCCAAAGAATTTGCTGTATTTTGTTATTTGCGCTATGAATCAATCCTCAAAACTGACTGCGCACAGACAAAAGCATGAAAAGAACATAAATAAATAAAATTGCAACACTGAAGCTGATTGTTTTCCACAGCTGGAGTGGAAGGGATAATTTTAATTTGAAAATTAGGAGATTTGTTCAGTGTGGACATAAAGATTAAACGCTTACTGACTGGAGACACCAGCTTATTGCAATCGGTGATGCATTACTTCTGGCGGAATGGGACCTGGTAATTGAAGATTCAGACTTAAATTTTATTGTGAAGCGATAGCATTAGTTTATTAAAACTAAAACTTGCTGTTGCAGTCAGTTAAAGGCCTGCTAGTTGGCCAGTTAAATCATTTTATAATATGTGAGTGGGGAAAATTCGCAGCTTCAAGTGCACGCCTCAGGAAAATGTGTCTGCAAAGGTGGGTTCTTCATTGTCGGGGAGGGGGTGTCAAGTGTAGGCTGCGGTCAGCTAGCCAACCTGGGAAAGAGCCACAGAGGATGTTGAGGTGAGCAGTTTAAAGCCCCACCTGACTTTGTCCCAGTTAAAATAAAAAGAGAAAGGCCCACCAAGCCTCACTCTTCACATTCCTTCACCTCCATCCAGGCCACCTCATACGTCCATGACAAGCTGCCCCCACCCACAACCTGTGCCCAATCATATCCCCATATCAAGTTATGTCCCCACCCATCTTCCTCTGCTAAGCCTCTGCCACCTCCATGTCCAATCACCCATTCAACACTAAACAGAACCAATAAACCCTACAGCGACAATAGGATGTATACAAAATCTTTCAAAAAGTAATTAATACATTATTTCCCACTATGTTAAAACGTCACTCTACTACAGCCCAATAAACGCATCAAACACATAGACCCATTAAAGTGTCAGTGTAAGAATTTATAGGTACTTGAAATCTCTTAATCTTGTGTAAACAACACTGATAAATTGACAGCACAGGACAGTGACCTAGAGCTGCCAATCAACCTCAGGCTCAGGTGTTTCATTGGAGTAATGGATGTCTGTGATCTCAGCCAGGCCTCAATATGTGGGAGTGGGAGGCATTGCTTGGAATAGGGAGCATGAGAAGCTGTGTGGGGTGGCTGGGGAGAGATGTGTAAGGAAGACTTCTTGAACTTACCATTCAAATGGTCCCCTCATGCAAACAATGGTTATGATGACTTGAAGGTGCCGTGAACCATGACACTTTAAAAAGAGCCCAACTGTATAAAGATTGCAGAGGACTAGGAGATGCTTATCCTTACAAAGAAGCCAACCAGATCGGGAGTGTCTGTTTCGCGATCATGACACGAACAATCCAAAGGCGTTCTTGAAAATGCAAAGCCCCGGGATGGGGTTAAAAATTCCAGAATCGGGGCCTGTCCATCATTTTTAAAGGGCTTCTGAATCAATCTAACTCAGTGCAAATCCAGGATATCAGCTTTGGTTCAGTTGGTAGCACCTTCATCTTTGAGCCAGAAGGTCAGGATTCAAATTCCATTCAAGAAATGTGAATGCAAAATCTAGGCCGGCACTCGTGACTTTTTCAGATGAGACATTAAACCGAGGACCTGTCAGCCCTCGCTGGTGAGGACTTAAAAGATTCCAACACTTTGGTTGGAATTCTCCGATGTTGTACGCCATGTCACTACTGCCAGCATGACCGGAGAATCCCAGCTGTGGTTGAGGTGGGACAATCTCAGTCATTGTTTCAAAGAAGAGGAAGAGAGTTTCCCAGTGTCCAGACAAACTAGTATCCCTCATTCAACACCTAAATGAGACTGTCTATTAATTTACTTGATCCTGGGAGCTTGCTGTGTACAAATTGGTTGTCACATTTCCTATATGACAGGAGTGACATCACTTCCAAAGATCTCTTAATTGGCTGCATTGACTTTGGAGTGTTTGAAATGGTTAAAGTTGTTACATAAATGCAATTATTTCCTTCAGTGCAGAATAACACATCTGCAATCAGTATTAATTGATAGAAGACTGATTTGCACAAGTTGTCTTAAAATGATAGCGAGGGATATTGCTGGCCATGGTTAGCTGTTATCAGATGATGACAGAAACAAGCACAGTACACAACAGTTCTGGCAAATAGTAGCACGTAATCAGCTATTAAACATAAGGGGCAACACACGTTCATAAGCAAGTTGAAGAGATGCTCCATTCACAGTTCCATTTTTCTTTCTTCCTAAGTGGTAACAGGCTTTGATCTTTGGGCCTTCACTGTCCACGGAGATAGTAAGAACTCTCACAACACCAGGTTAAAGTCCAACAAATTCATTTGATAGTAAACCCACAAGCTTTTGGGGTTTGTCCCTTTGTCAGGTGAGTGGAAAGTGCCAGAGGACTGGAGAGTGGTGAATGTCATTCCTCTATTCAAAAAAGGCAATAGGAATCACCCTGGTAATTATAGGCCGGTTAGTCTTACATTGGTGGTCAGAAAGTTAATGGAAAAGGTCCTGAGGGATAGGATTTATGACCATTTGAAAAGATGCAGCTTAATCCGGGATAGTCAGCATGGATTTGTGAAGGGTAAGTCTTGCCTCACAATTTTGATTGAATTCTTTGAGGAGGTAACTAAGCGTGTAGATGAAGGTATAGCAGTTGACGTTGTATACATGGATTTTAGTAAGGCATCTGATAAAGTTTCTCATGGTAGGCTCATGAAGAAAGTAAGGAGGTATGGGATAGAGGGAAATTTGGCTGATTGGATAAGTAACTGGCTATCTCATAGAAGTCATGATGTGGGTATGCCGGCGTTGGACTGGCGTAAACACAGTAAAAAGTCTGACAACACCAGGTTTTAGTCCAACCTATTTATTTGATAATATTCTCACTAGCTTTCGAGGGGACAGCCTCTTCGTCAGGTGAATGGAGAGTTCTGATTCTCTCCATTCACCTGACGAAGAGGCTGTCCCCTCGAAAGCTAGTGAGAATATTATCAAATAAATAGGTTGGACTAAAACCTGGTGTTGTCAGACTTTTTACTATCTCATAGAAAACAGAGGATGGCGGTGGATGGACAATTTTCAGACTGGAGACTAGTTACCAGCGGTGTACCACAGGGATCAGGGCTGGGTCCTCTGCTATTTGTGATTGTTATCAATGACTTGGAAGAGGGGACTGAAGGGTGGGTCAGTAAATTGATGACACCAAGATTGGTGGAGTGGTGGATGAGGTGGAGGGCTGTTGTAGGCTGCAAAAAGACATTGATCGGATGCAGAGCTGGGCCAAAAAGTGGCAGATCAAGTTTAACCCTAATATGTGCGAGGTGATTCATTTGGTAGGGCAAATTTGAATGCGAATTACAGGGTCAGCGGCAGGGTTCTGAGGAATGTGAAGGAACAGACAGATATTGGGGTTCATATCCACAGATCTCTGAAGGTTGCCATTCAAATGGAAAGAGCTGTGAAGAAGGCCTATAGTGTGTTAGCGTTTATTAACAGGGGGTTTGACTTTAGGAGCCATGGGGTTATGCTACAACCGTACTGGACCTTGGTGAGACCACATTTGGAATATTGTGTGCAGTTCTGGTCACCTCACAATAAGAAGGATGTGGAAGCATTAGAAAGAGTGCAGAGGAGATTTACTAGGATGCTGCCTGGTTTGGAGGGTAGGTCTTATGAGGAAAGATTGAGTGGAGGAGGATGAGAAACAACTTAATAGAGGTTTATAAGATGATGAGGGGGATAGATAGAGTGGATGCTTGGAGAGTATTTCCTCAGGTGGATGTAGCTGTAACTAGGGGGCATAACTATAAGGTTCATGGTGGGAGATATCGGAGGGATGTCTGAGGTGGGTTCTTTATTCAGAGAGCGGTTGGGGTGTGGAATAGACTGCCTGCGGTGACAGTGGAGTCGGAGATGAGAGGAAATTTCAAGCGGTTATTGGAGAGGCATTTGGAGCACACCAGAATGATAGGGAGTGGGATAGCTTGATCTTGGTTTCGGACAAAGCTTGGCACGACATCGAGGGCCAAAGGGCCTGTACTGTGCTTACTATTCTATGTTCTATGAGATGATGAATTGGTATATAAGAGCACATTGTAGAATGGCAAACACAATTGTCACTGATAGCTTTCAGTCAGGGGTGTAACAAAGATTCACTGGACTGACTCTTGGGGATTAGCATTGTCATATGAGGCGAGATTAGGGGGAGCAATCTGACAGGAATTTGCAAAGTGTTGGTTTCAGCAAGAAAAATGAAGTGAATTGCGCCAATGGCTCCCATGTAATTTGAGACTGAATCTTGAGGCTCATGAACTGAAGTTATTATGGCCATGAGAATCACGCCATGCCTGCGCGGACCTCCTTCTGATCTGCCTGCTGCAGCTCCACTGAATCATGCCAATCACTGGAGAGCTCCATATAAATGGCTCCCCAGCATTTGTTCCAGATCGACTGCACGGGATGGCAGCCAGAAATCTTGCACCTCGGTTCTTAGAGTGAGTCCTCAACAGACTGCTGGATGGAGTGCAACAGAGTTGGGATGCACTCTAACCTTGCTGTAGAAGCAGGTCTTCCGTCAAGTTCACCACAAGCACCTGGGACACAGTGGCAGCCCAAGTGAGTGCCAGCTCGCTGCAAAAGTGGACAGGACAGTAGTGCTGTAAGAAGAACAGTCTTCCTCTCTCAGCCAGGATAAATAAGCCTCATACAGACTTGTTCTGGATCTCCTTGCATGACCTTGCAACTTCAACGTCATTTGTCATCTAGCCACTTCAGGCTTTGTCAACACCTGTAAGGAAGCCTCCTTCACCACTCTTGTCAATCACCATCCTTCTTCTCTTACTCACTACCATGCTCCGCACACTCCAGCTCCTACTCAAGCCCATGCCTGCCACACTTCATTACCATTTTAAATATCAAGACTTCCATCTACACTCTCCCTATCTGTGTCATTGCAGGGCAAACTCAACCATAACAATCGTAAGCAAGCATGCCCAAACAGTTTAATTCCGGACTTCAGAACCCTTACGCCATTTGAGGAGAGAGCCCTTGAGTCTATGGTGCTGGTGAAGTGGGCACAACAGACAAGTGTGAAAATCCTTCAAATCTCAAGTGAGTAATCAATGTTCCCTTCTTCATCTTCAGTAATGTGCCAATGCCATCTCCCTTCTCCTGCAGACAAAGCAGCCGAGCAGTGCCCTGGATCCATTGGACACGAGTAGCTGCGAGGATGATTTCTCAGATCCCACCGTGTGACAGCTGTCACTCACACCCGGCACCAGTGAAGATATTCACACCTTCATGAGATCACCAAGTAGACAGGCTTCTGGATCACTCAGCACTTCACAGCTGAAGATCCACAGCAGGTAGAGGCAGGGACATCCCAGGGAACTAGTACTTGAATTGATGCACAAGGCAGGGACTCTATGGGTACGTGACAATGTTGTGCCCCTGGGTCCAGTCACCCAAAGCTGATGGAACTGCAAGGGCAGAGTTGCAAGCATCATCAGCTAGTTGCTCCACACATTTATGTAGTAAAATGAATTTTATGTATGAAAGTTATAACCTCCCCCCACCACTCCCATCACTATACCCCCCCACCCCCCTCCTACCTCCCCTCTCCAGCCTGCCCCCCAAATGAGGCTCTGCCCCTTTGTTTCGATGCTGTCTGGTACCCGGTGGCAACTACCAGTGTGCCAGTCTGGCACTGCCCCTCCTGCCTCTGACGTCTCAGGGGGGGTCTCGATGCCCTCTGGTCCCACCAGCGAGGCCATCATGTCAGGTCCCAATTGCTGGGGATCATCTATGATCCCAGCTGGTGTGCACATCCATCGGCAAGGTCGGAACTTCAAGTGAGCCCTGACAATATCATCAATGGCTTCAAGGATTTAAATGAGACGATGAATCTTAAAATCAGCCTTGCATGTTTCCCTAACGTGATTACAACTAATAGAAGTACGCTGGGAAGATCCCAACTGGCCGAACACTGTGCGCGATTCCCGCCATCCACCCCTGGCTTACATTTCCTGTCCCACAATGCTGGTCAAGTAGCGTAGCAGGATGAGAAAATTGTGCCCCATTTACCTTTATTCTTTGAATTCAGTCACAATATATTATTTCAAGTATGTAATGTATTTGAGGGGACTTTGTTACTTAATATTTGTACACATGCCACAATTTAACATAAGTGACATGCCAATCTAAAACTGAAGCATTCCCACTAGATTAACTGGAATGAGGGGGAGCGGGTGGCAGGAGGGCATTGATAAAGTTATCATGCTGCATAATTGGATCACAAAGTTCCTCCTTCAGTTGTTGCATTCAAAGGAAAAACTTGACAGAAATATTCAAATACCTGTTTAATTTGCATACTGTTAAAGTGACAATGCCCGCTGTGTAATCCTGTCAAATTTTATCCATCTGTTTAGGAATATAGAAAGCAAAATTGGCATTGGCATACTAAAATAGCACTGCATGATTGAAGTATCATTGTGTTTGATGTTATGACGGAAATGATGCACAGTTCTTTTGGAATCAGAGATTCTGCTTTTAAAAAAAAAGCAAAACTGGTCTTGTCTTAAAGTCAAGCTGATGCTCAGTAGAAGCACTGCAGCATTTTATTTACCAATTACTTATTTTCAAATTGCAAGAACGGTCAGATTGATGATTATGATGAAATGCTACTTTAAGTGCAATAAAAAATATAATTGCAAGACAAATTAAATTGATTATTGAAGAAGGAGATGAGAAGAGTTTGCAAAGAAAAATGTTTAGATCCTGAGATGCTGGTATTGGAAGAAGCCACATGTTTATATGAACTTGAAATTACATGAAGGCGTATAAGATTCATTACTTGAAGCAGTTAATTGAATTGGCAAATTAAGGCGCCTCTCACACATGTGAATTACAATTTAAAGTAAGAACAAGGATATAGGAGTGAAAAGCAATTTCTAGGAAATAGGAACCCTACAGTGCAGAAGAAGGCCATTCGGCCCACTGAGTCTGCACTAGCAACAAGCCCACCTAGGCCCGACCCCTGCAATCCCATATATTTACCCTGCTAATCACTCTAATCTATGCATCCTGGGACACTAAGAGGTAGTTTAGCATGGCCAATGCATCTAACCTACACATCTTTGGACTGTGGGAGGAAACTAGAGGACCCAGAGGAAACCCATGCAGGCACGGGGAGAATGTGCAAACTCAACACAGACAGTTACCTATTTCCCTGGCTCTTTGAAGTAGCAGTGCTAACCACTGTGCCACAATGCCACCCATTGGAAGTCCACAAGTTATGTGATAGAATTTTCAAGTAGGTCATTAAGTAAGCACTAGCACCACTAGCTGAAAGGGGTGAAAGACTGCTTACATGCACAAATCAGGGTCCCAAACCAGCTTTAGGGCCACAATTGAAGTTTTCAGGTTCCAATGGATGCAGATTGCACTGCGCATACTTCCTACTTGTGCCAGACAGGAAGGGGCCTCATTATTGCTCCATAGAAAGAACCAGAGGCTTTTTGGTAAGATTTTTTTGGAGTGCAATGAAGAGTAGAAATGTTGCTCCATGCCCCATTAAAATACATTGGAGCCCACCCCACCTCCTTGCTGTGCTGCCTCCTACTTTAACTAAACACTTGCAGCTCAACTATTCATCCAGTTGCAAGGCATCCCATGTCCTGTTATAGCAAGCTGTCAACCAGTGTTCACCCAAATTATTCTGATGAGTCACAAATCTGAAAATGGTTTTGGACCTGCTTCGAGTGGATAGTCTCACCATGTGTCTAATTGCACACACATTCTGATTAGAAATTGAAAACGTCCCTTTGCCTTATTTCTCTCGGCTTTCATCAGCTACCTCACTGGAGGATATTGAATATGCTATAATTCAATAGTCTTCCACCTACTCTGCTTTCCAGCCTCCACACAGCAAACGTAAGAATCTTACAATCATGCAGATGAGGTCCTTCAGCCCATCGGGTCCGCAGCAACACATTAGAAATGGCTGTACTACCCCCCATCTGCCAGCACTTGGCCCATAGCCCTGAATGTTGCGATATGCCAAGTTCTCATCTAGATAGGCTTACATTCACACTGTAATGAAGCTACTGTGAAAATCCCCAGACCTGTTTGAGTAAACTGAGGGAGAATTTAACATGGCCAATGCACCTAACCTGCATATCTTTGGAGTGTGGGAGGAAACCCACACAAGCACAAGGAGAACGTACCAACTCCACACAGACAGCAACCCAAGCTGGGAATCGTACCCAGGTCCCTGGCACTGTGAGGTAGCAGTGCTAACAAATGTGACGTTTTCATTTACAAGCAAAACACCATATCCTATCATACTATCTCATCTTATTTTATACTAATTATGCTCTAATATTCTTTTCAATCCAACATTGAAATGCAGGTATAAGATTCTTCCAACTTGTGGTATACAAATCACATCTACAATGTCAATGCCCCCATAGAAAGTCATTTGGACAATCACAAAATTGACAGAGAATGAGCAATATTTTTACCCCATAACATGAACATGAACGGTAAGGTTGTAACATCAGTGTACAATTAAATAGCAAAAGGCTCTTCATGTGGGAATTCTCTAAAAACAGTAAAGTATTGTGATCCATAGAACCATAGAACACTACAGCACAGAAACAGGCCTTTTGGCCCTTCTTGCCTGTGCTGAACCATTTTTCTGCCTAGTCCCACTGACCTGCACCTGGACTATATCCATCACACCCCTCTCATCCATGTACCTGTCCAAGTTTTTCTTAAACATTAAAAGTGAGCCCGCATTTACCACTTCATCTGACAGCTCATTCCACACTCACACCACTCTCTGTGTGAAGAAGCCCTCTCTAATATTCCCTTTAAACTTTTCCCCCTTCACCCTTAACCCATGTCCTCTAGTTTTTTTCTCCGCTAGCCTCAGTGGAAAAAGCCTGCTTTCATTCACTCTATCTATACCCATCATAATTTTATACACCTCTATCAAATCTCCCCTCATTCTTCTATGCTCCAGGGAATAAAGTACTAACCATCCGTGTAAACTGCTGTCCCTCCTTGATCCATTAAAGCATATATTTCAAATTATTCAAGAGCCATGACCAGAAATAGACTGGCATTCCCTGGTCTTGTATGCCCTGCTGCCTTTGCCAGCGGGAATGGAAAATTTGGATCTCAACCAAAATCTCCATTCAATGCAGGGGGACTGGAGAATCCCAGCTACAAGTGAGGTTGGAGAATTCAAGCCTTAGTGTTTACTTTTCAATTGTGCAGTGTTTCAAAAAATTATTCTCAAAAAAATAACTGATTGGATGCCTGATTCCAGCGGCACCAGCAGATCAGCAATGGAGGGTTGCTGTGCAAGCCAGCGATCGGACTGGCCAGTGATCGGAAGGCCAGTAGTGTGGGGCAACTGCATATGTATCGATCTCCACTATGACAAATTGACGCATGTGCCGTGGCCCGCTCAACACTATGCTGCTGGCTTCTCCAGTAGGAATAGGCCTTACCCCTGGATTTTCAGAATGAATCTCCTCAGGCAAGCACAGAGCCTGTGCGAGATTCATTTTGAAAATCACGCTCAATAAACCAGAGGGACTTACTCCAGTTTTTGCACAAATTTAGCATTTAGAATTTTTTTTTGGGACAATCCCGACCCTTATCTTTTTTTACAGGTTTTTGCTGAAATTTGGAATACATTTCCATTAAAGCTCACTCATTCGAGAAAACATTGCATTTTTCATTTAGTTCTGGGAACAGGAAAGTCCAAGATCACTTGTCCTTCAGCTTCTTTGACCAATGTGCCCCAAATAAGTAACTTTATCTTTGGCAAACTCATTTTTCACCAAATGTGTCACTAAATGTAACTGGTCAAACAATGTAGGCACATTCTTCAAATATTCCTCCCATGTTTCCCCAAATCATCAATGCGTAAAATGCACAATCCTTGAATGGCTTTGTTCATTAATCTTTGAATTGTTGCTGGTGTATTTCTCATTCCAAATGACACAACTTTACATTGATACAGTCTGTCGGGGGTTATAGTTGCAGATATTTTCTTAGCTTGATCCTTTAATGAACCTTACCAATAACATGTTAGCAAGTCAATCTTCCTTGCAAAGTCTGCAGTTCCAACTTTATCAATGTAATCTTCCAACCATGAAATTGGATATGAATCTGCTTTTGACACATCATTGACTTTCCTATTGTCAATACAAAATCATTGTAATCCATCCTGTTTTGGCACCATCATCATTGGCGAGTCCAGTTAATCTGACTTGAGTCAATAATATCATTGTCGAACATAAATTTAATCTCTTCCCTTATTTGAGCAAGTCTCTTAGGGTTAAGTATGTAAGGATGTTGTTAAATAGGTAGAGCATTCCCTAAATCAACTTTATGTATAGTGTCAAGAGAATAAAACATGTAAAGAAATCAAAACTGTGTATAACAAACCTTACCGTTATTGCTATTTTTGAAAATGACTTTTATTGATGGCTGATCCAAGGTACATGACTCACAAGATTGCCTGTCTGTTCTACAATTTTCCAACAGAGTTTGCAAAAACAAAATCCAACTCATGCAATTACTGACCTCTCAGACCAATCTCGATCATTAGCAAAGTGATGGAAAAGCAGGTCAACAATGTTATCACTGCTTGCTGGTGCTCAGTTTGGGTTCAGCCAACGTCACTCAGCTCCTGACCTCAGTACAGCTTTCATCCTTGGATTTACAAAAGAGTTGAACAGAGAGGTGAGGTGAGAGCGACTGCTCTTGACATCAAGACAGCATTAGACCAAGTGATGTAGCTTCAGTAAAATTAGAGTCAACAAGAATCAGAGGGAAATCTCTCTGCCAGTTGGAGTCAAACCTGGCACAAGGGAAGATGATTGTGGTTTAAGACCAATTCTCTCAATTCCAAGGCATTATTGCAGAGGTTCCTCAGGGTAGTATCCTAGGACGAAATATCTTCAGCTGCTTCATCAATGATCCCCTTCCATCATAGAGTCAGAAGTGCCAGTCCATCCACTAGCCCTCTGTCATTTGCACACCAAATCCTCCTCCATCCCCACCACCCACTCCACAATGGGAGCTGCACTGGAGGGGAAGGGGTGGGGCTTGGTGCTGATAATGACCAGCATGGACCTGGTGTGCTGAACAAGGGTGTTCAAAGAGCTAGGCCCAGTGACTATTTTCCCCCCTGCCACTCCAAGGCTGCAAAGAAAAGGTGCCCAAGGATCCTAGGAGGTTGGGTGGCCTTAGGTTGCGGTACGGGGTTGATTTCTGTACTCTCACGTGGGTTGGAGATCCTATGGCTGGACAACCCCTTTTTTGCCCTGGCAGACCTAAAGGTCATGCCTGGATTTTTTTTTAAGAAAAAGAGAGACAGGAAAGGGAAAAAAAGAAAGAATTTGGACTTTGGAAGCTGGCAATAAAAAGTGAATGCCAGTTTAGATTAGCAGAGGTAAAGGGAAAAGTGCAGGTTGAGAATAGTGATGAGGACAGTGAGAAAAAGCAACAGTGTTATAGTCAAAGGCTTGGTGGGGAACTATTTAAATATATCCAAGCATTGCCAAGGTTTGATGAGAAGGATGTAGAAGAATTTGCCATTTCATCTGAGAAAGTTGTTAAACGAATGGAATCACCAAAGTCCGTGTGGTTATTACTGATTTAAACAAAGTTGGGAGTAGAGTTAGCATCACTATCAGAGGAGATATCTGGAAAGTATGATGACATGAAAACATCTATCTTAGGTGCATATGAACTAGTGAAAGAAGCCTAGAAACGCTTTAGAATCTAAGGAAAGAACCTGGCCAAACCTATACAGAATTTGAGAAGTTCAAACAGAGTAATTTTGATAGGTGGATAAGGGCTTTGAAAATAGACCAGATGTATAAAGCTTTTAGGAAAATTATTATTTTGGAAGAGTTTAAAAATACATTTCCTGATGTAGTGAGAACTCATGTGGGAGAGCAGATGGTTAAAACTGCAAGATTAGCAGCAGAAATGACAAATGACTATGAATTAGTTTATAAATCGAGGTTTGGAACATCCGGGTTCAGCCTGTGAGGGACGGAAACTGGGGAAAAAGAGAAACCCTGGGTGATAAAGGTTAAGGAGATCTTGTGGGAGAAAAGAAAGACAGTGTACTTCAGGTTAAAAAGGAAGTACAGGAGGGTGGAAGAGAAATGAAAAACTTCAGATGTTTTCATTGTAATTAATTAAGAAATACAAAGTTGCAGTGTTGGTGGTTTAAGAAAGCTACTGGAAAGGCTCATGTGATAAAACAGAATAAGCCAGTGGGATTTGTTAAAGTGATAAAGGAAAGCCCAGTTGAAGCAAGAGAGGTGCAAAAGAATGTACAGCCTGGTCAGAAGTTGATTGGTAAGAAGGTTCCAGATCTCTTTAAAAATGTATTTGCGTGGATAAAGATTACTCATGTGTACCAGGAGGAGTAGATAAAGAAATTAGAATTTTAAGAGATATGGGAGCGTAACAATCTTTGATGGTAAGAGATGAGGAGTTATGTAGTTTGGAAGGAGTATTGCCAGAAAAGGTGGTAATACGTGGAATTCAGGGTGAGAAGAGTAGTGTTGTATTACATAAGGTGAGGTTGGAGAGTCCAGTGAAGCGTGGTGAAGTGGTAGTAAGAATAATAGAGGAATTATCTTGTCCAGGGATATAGTTTATCTTGGGTAATGATATAGCTCGATCACAGGTAGGAGTGATGTCTTCAGTGGTTGAAAAGCCAGTAGACTATCAAACAACTGGGTTGTTGAAGGATTCATATCCTGAGGCTTTCCCTGATTATGAAATAAGGAAGCCGCAAAGTCATAGGTTAAGACAAGAGGAGAAATCAAAGACTGAAGATAAAGTCGAAGTTTAATTATCAGAAATGATTTTTGATCAGATGGTTGGAAAAGAACAAGAGCAGATGGAGGATGAAGCAGATATTTTTATTTCAGGAAAGCTGGCAGAGTTATAATAGAAAGATACGGAAATAAAATGGTTGTGTTAGAAAGTATAAATGAAAGAGGAATCTGAGTGTATACCAATATGTTATTACCTTAAAAATGATGTCGTAATGAGGAAATGGAGACCCTTACATAGACAGACAGATGAAAAGTGGGCAGAAAGTCATCGAGTGGTATTGCCGGGAGGGTATAGAAAGAAGGTACTGCAAGAAGCACATGAGGTACCAATCGGAGGTCATTTGGGGGTAAGAAAAACTCAAGCTAAACTAAAAAACATTTTTATTGGCCTGGACTGCATAAAGATGAGGTTAAATTTTCTTGGTCATGTCATACATGTTATAAAATAGGAAAACCTCAGGCGATGATAAAGCGAACACTCTTAATACCCATTCCTGTGTTTAAGGAATCCTTTACAAGGGTCTTAATTGATTGCATAGGACCCCTCCCTAAAATGAAAAGTGGGAATCAATATCTATTGACTATAATGGACGTATGCACCACGTTTCCAGAGATCATTCCATTACACAACATTGCAGCTAAAAGGATTGTAGAGGACTTACTTAATTTTTTTTGCCAGATATGGACTACCCACAGAAATACAATCAGATCAAGGAAATATTATTCAAGGAGGTTATGGATAGCTTAGGAATAAAACAATTTAAATCAATTGCATACTATCCAGAGTTGCAGGGAGCATTAGAATGGTGACATCAAACTTTAAAGACAATGTTGAGGTCTTATTACCAAGATTATCTAGAGAATTGGAATAAAGGAATTCCATTTGTGCTCTTTGCAAATAGAGATGCACCTAATGAGTCAACCAAATTCAGACCATTTGAATTGATTTTGGCCACCAGATAAGATGACCACTTAAATCGATTAAGGAGAAATAGGTAAGTCAGCATTCTGGACTGTGTCAGATTTTAGGGAAAGATTGAATAGAAAAGGTAAATTTTAGGGAAAGATTGAATAGAGCAGGTGAATTGGCTAGACAACATTTAAAAGTGGTACAGCATGTGGTGGAACTGAAAGAGGATAAGAAATCAAAAGTTCATAGTTTTGCTCGTGGAGGTAAAGTCTTATTACTTCTACCAGTGGGAGGTGGACCTTCAAAAACAACGTTTAGTGGGCCTTATCAAATTGAAAGGAAATTGAGTGAGGTGAATTATTTGACAAGTACACCAGATAGCAGGAAATCTCATGGAGTGTGTCATGTGAATGTGTTTGAAATGTGTTCTGATAGGGAAGCAGAGCAAAAGGAGAATGTTTTAATGGTTCTAACTCAGAGTGAAGAACAGAATTCAGATGAATTTGACATTCCTTTAATTAAATTGAATAATGAGGACATTATTAAAAATTGGATAAATTACTGAGTTACCTTTCAGAGGAAAATCAAACTGACCTGAAAGAGTTACTAATTTCACATCGGTAAGTATGTGGGAATAAATTTGGAAGTACTGGAATGGTTACACGTGATGTAAATGTGGGAAATGCTATTCCAACTAAACAACATCCTTATAGAATTAACTCTCTAAAATTGGCACAGGTTCAAAAGGAAATTGAAAGTATGCTTAAAAATGAGATAACTGAAGTGAGTTGCAGTGGGTGGCGCTCACCCGTAGTGAAACCAGACAGTACCCAATGATTGTGTGTGGACTATCGGAAAGTTAATGTAGTTACAAAATCAGACTGTTACCCTATTCCACAGTTGGACGACTGCATTGAGAAGTAGAACAATCAACTTTTCTGTCTAAACTGGATTGACTGGCAGGTACCTTTATCCGAAAGGGCAAAGAAAGTTTCAGCTTTCATGTCACCAAATGGTTTATATCAGTTTAAAGTAATGCCACTTGGAATTTAAAATGCCCCAGCCACACTTCAATGATTAACCAACAAGGTCATTTCAGGATTACCCAATTGTGTGGCATACATTAATGGTCTGGTGATTTTTTATTAGACATGAAAGATTATTTGAAGCATCTGGGGGAATTATTCGATAGACTTCAGGAGGCAGGCTAGATGGTAATCCTGACTAAGTGCGAGTTTTGAAAAGGCCAAGTCACGTTTGTCAGGCATACAATTGGACCTGGACAGATGGCTCCTTGGGATGTGAAAACAATAGCTATTGGGGGGTTCCCAATACCATTGACAAGAAGGGAAGTAATGAACCTTCTGGCCCTGAGTGGTTTTTACCATAAATTTGTGCCGAATTTTAGCAATGTGATTACTTCATTGACTAACTTGCTGAAGAAGTGTAGCAAATTTTAGTAGATAGTGGGGTGTGATTAGGCATTTGATGGCCTGAGTGGCCATTACTCCTGTGTTGGCTACATCAAATTACACAAATCCATTCAAGGTGGCTGTCAATGCGAGTGATGTGGGCATAGGTGCCATTCTCTGACAAGATTATGATGAAGGAATAGAGTGGTCTATCAGCTCTTTTTTCCAAAAAAATTTAATGATCACCAGAAGAAGTACTCAACGATTGAAAAAAAGATCTTGAGATTGGTGCTGGCATTGCAACATTATAACATTAATGTTGCCAATAATTTGTCAGAGACAATTGTGCATATGATCATGATCCATTGATGTTTTAGGAGAAATTTAAGACCAGAAATGCCAAACTGTTTTCTATTATTGCAACCATTAAATTTTAAAGTTCTACATGTGACAGGAAGAGCAAATGTGATTGCCAAAGTGTTGTCACAAATGTGATAAAAAGGGGTATTTGATGGTGGAAACCAAGGATTGAAATGGACTATATGTTATTTTTGCATGTTTTATTTTGTAAAATGTGCGTATATTTATTGTAGAGTACTAGCAGTGTGAAATTGAAAAATAAAACTACCTGTGAATGTTGATTATTCATTCTTTTCCTTAAGGGGAAGGTGTGACATTAATGTACCTTTAGTTTTTTTAAAACATGTTCTCTGCAGCTATAAGCAGTTTTGCGCTCATTGCTGCTGGGCTGACTGCTAGAAGTCAGTTGTACTGCTGCTTAAATGGGTTTTGTTTATTTTTATTCTGGGATCTTCTATGAGCCTGCATTGTGAGGAGGAAGGGCATGGCTTTTGGGCAGTTTTCTTTTCCTAGTAAATTTAATTTCATTTTCTGTTTGGCTGGCAGCAGTTTGAATTTGGAAGGGGCATCAAGTTGAAAAGAAATGTTTTTTTTCTCTCTCTGGTTTTGGAAATTCTGCTGGTTAGGTGAAAGCAAGACTTCTTGCTTGCCTAAAGTAGAGAATCTGCTGTTGATGACTAGATCAGAGTCTCTCCCTGGAGTTCTGAGAAGCTGTTCTGACTCCACGCTTGTCTGTACGTGCCTCAAGAGGACTGCAGCAGGACTCAGTCCCAGTGTCACTTTAGCAATTGTCTTTGCTGTGTTAAAACTTTAGAAAGGGTTTGGTTTTGTCTATGGGAAGTTTTGTTTGATTAGAACATTTTAGATATATTTGTTAAGGGTTATACATTATCATGGTTGTTTTGTTTTTGTTTGTGCTAAAAAATATTGCTAATTTTCTTTCCATACATATGAACTATATTCTTAAATAAACTTCGTCTGATAACAGCTCTGGAGTGGATCAGTTGAATCATACCTGAGGTGAAAAATATCATGCTTATTCTAGCCACATTCAAAGTGCAAAACTTATGATCCAAGTGGGCTTCATAAAACACTTTGAAGTTTATGATCTGAATTATAACAGAATTCACACAGAAAGGTTCCACGAGCAGCACTGAGTTAAGGACTAGATAATCTGTTTTAGTGGCTGAGGGATAATTATTGGCCAGTAAGTCAGGTAAAGCTCCACTGTTCTTCTTCAATTCACCTCACATGATCCATTACGTATTTCTGAGAGGGCAGATAGCGTGACATTTTGACATTTCCTATGAAACATAGAAACATCTAACATTGTTGCACTCCCTCAATACTGCATTGAAGGGTCAGATCAGATTTCATGTTCATAGCTCTTGGAGTGAGACTTGAACCCACAAAGTTCTGAGTTTGTTGTCAACAACTGAGTCTGTTGTCAACAATCCACTCAAAGGGAGAAGCCCATTGACCGGGAGTCCCATTCCACCTCAATTTGGAATATGATGAAGTTCCTTTAAATATAAGTCCTCAGCCTAAACATTAAAATTGTTTGAAAAATGAATTGTAAAGAAGACAACAGAAAACCAATGGGAAAAAAAATGTTTCAGCAGCAAATTCCCATAATATTGATGATGCAATTTTTAGTCACCATAATGTGACAGTGTCAGCTCCAATTGTTCATTGCTATTCCTGCTTTTACAGAAAACCACATAACAGATCAGATTTTTAAACCAATTAAACTGCTGTTTATATTTAGTCTGTCTAAGTTTGGTGTCGCAGTGCCAATACTCCCTGCTGTCAAATGTTACAATGCCGTCATTTTGACTAGCTGAAAATTGTGTGACTAAACTGGTATATCACATTTTAATCTCATCCTGTTGTTGGTATGGAACATCTCAGTTTGCCAAGAATTTGAGGGAAATTAGAGTCACACCATGTCTTAATGAAGAGGGGTTAATTGTTCCAATGTGTGGAAAACACATGCTGACTGAAATAAATCAGTTGAGGGAGCAGAAATCTCACCATTCTTATTCTGCACAACAGTGTCATTTAATTGCTTCCCTGATGCTCCCGGTGAATACTTTCTCTCCTTGCTTCCGAATGATTGATTGCCTGGTTCAACTGCTAGGGTGGATTTGCAGTTTCTAAAGGAATTGCAAGGGCTTTGAGAGTGACAGAAGTGATCATGTATTAACAGTCTGCAGTAGGCTACTTAATGTTGTACATCTAAGGCCTCCTCCACTTTTAGACATTCTAATGGACTATTACTCCAGGGGCATGGCAAGCTATCAGTAATATTTTCAATTGCCAATGAATCGTGCGAGAGGAAGCTGGTGCTGCATAATAGCAGGCTTGCTAAATTATTACCTACCTATTTCCCTAAGACATATAATTTAGAGGGTGACCCATCAACTACCTGCACGCAATGAAAAAAAAACTCCCACGCAGAATGATAAATAGCTTGCCTGAAATGTTCAATTATGTCTATATCAATTATATTGGATCGTTAGGGTCACTATGGACACTTACCATGCAAAGGTCAATAATCAGGTTTATTCAAATTCTCTTTCATTTCTATGTAGAAGAATTTTGTTACCTCATAGGGAGAAAAAAAAAACAGCTTTTGCAGGGATGATCTGGCAGGGTCAGTCAATAAATACATTACACAATGTGGCACGACTGCATTCAGAATAGGAAGGGTCCTAGGTTCAATCTCTGGTTTTGTGATAAGGTAGTGGATCTTGGCCAGGGTAATCGCAAGGGTTCCACAATTACCCTCAACACTCCTGAGCTAGGAATAAGTAGAAAAGAAGTTTGCTGCCTCATTAGTGTGATGATTATCTGGAGACCAAAGCTGGAAATCACATTGCTGTGTGTCCGGGGTGGAATGACAATTTTTGTTCCACATTATTTTTCACTAAATGATTACCTCTCCTTTATAACTAGGGTTGCAACTTCATCACTGTAATATGACTTAAAAAAATGGAACAATAATATAACTGATCAATTTTCAGATGCATATGATGACTGTAATTATGCTTCTTTTTCTATGAAAATGTACATAAGGCTTGACTGATTAAGTAAAATTGGCCCATTGTTGAATTGGCTAGCTTCATCTTTGTGGGAGCACAAAGGTTAAGGGAGTGAACAATAATAATGATCAATTCACCTGTACAAATAGAAATCAATATGTAAGTCTATTTGTGACTAATAAATAAACTTTACTTTTACTATGAAATCCTTGTTTCCGGTGTGTATGCTGCATTCCAAAGGCTGAATATAGACAAAACCCACAATTGATAATTAAGACAAAACAACTAATAAAGAATATTTATTAAAGTAAAGAAAAACTCACAAGGAAATCTTAAGAATGTTAGCATGGTTTTATCTGAAATTACCTCATTCCCAAAATATGCCCATGCTCCCTGAGCTCAAGGAAGCACCCCTTTTCCAAGCCAAAATTCAATTTTGTAACTCTCTGGGCAGGATTTTATGGTCTCGAAACATTAAAATCTCACCCAAGGCCAACGGATCTTCCCATGCACCGTCGCTCATCTACTCTGACTCCCGTGGCTGGCCAGCCAGTAACATTCTGGCCAATATGTCAAATCCAGCTAATAATTGCCACAATATACTACTTAGATGACAGAAACATCTCAGAAGATCTCGGAAACATATTTTCCTGGTTCCGCAAAGGCATAAAACTTCAATGTGCTGTGGTTCTAACAGTTAGATACAACAGATCTCTATGGCTCTGACCATGGCCTGTCTGAAGATTAGATGGAGATGGCAGGGAGAAAATCATGCATTTTCTCCCTGCGTGATGCTGCTGGAATAACAATCTGGATCATTGTACACAAAACACAGATTGACGATTTAATCTATTTGCCTGGTTAGTTGGATGGAAAACTAACCCCTCTCAACAATGAGAGTGCTAGCAGTTAAATTGGTCCTTCTGTTTGATATTCCACCCTATGGATTCAACTGTTCACATCTCTTAAATTCCTTGCCTTTAGATTTTATTGTTTGTTTAGCCCAATTGATCTCTGGTAAACAATATTTTTGATATGGCAATTCACATCTCAATCTCTCTAGGCTCCTGCCAATCTCTTTATTAGGCAAATTGCACCTCATTATTCATCCAAATGTCTGCTAATCTTGTTATTTGTCTGCTAGTTTGTTTTCATCTAAGTTTGACTGAATCACATTAACTTCCCAAATTCTTAACAGGTACAATCACCAATGACTATCAAAACACTGAAAGCATGGATTCCATTAAGGAAATATAGAATTCTGGGCTTCTTTGGGGGTCGTGTAACAACCAAAAAAGGCCATTTTGAAACCATTAAAGGGGATTCTGACCACAAGGGGTTACATCATCTGACTGTGCAGAGTGCTGATTATATACAAACTAGCCAATCAAGGATGGCATGGTAACGCAATAGTTAGCACTGCTGCCTCACAGCACGGAGGATCTTGGTTCAATTTTGGCCTTGGATAATTGATTATGTAGAGTTTGTAAGTTCTCCCTCTGTCTGTATGGTTTCCTTTGGGTGCCCTAATTTGCTCCTACACTGCAAAGATGTACAGATTAAATGGATTAGCCATGGTAAACACATGACGTCATGGGGATAGGGGTGTTGTTTACTTTCCCATATTTAACAGTGCACAAGGCAGACTTCCATCTGTTCCCATAGCGAAGATTTTCCTGATAACAGGGCACTGCCTGTTGCCAGAGGCTTATTGCTTGAGGGGCTCTCTGCATCAAGCATGGCAGACCAGAAGTCTCTCCCACACATCACCTGTCACTGGCATGCATTGGAAAGATTTTCCAGTTGGATACTCATCCTGTTGGCTATATTATCAACACAATTTCCTTGACCATCAACCCCTGGGGAGGGACTCAAACCTGAAGCTTCTTGCTCAAAAGGACACTATGCACTGTGCCATGAGATTTTCTTTTCAGATTCTGAGGAATATTTAAAAATGAGGAAGCAAAGAATTGAAAGAAATTAGTTTGTACATTTGATGTTTCATTGTTAGGTTTTTCATGTTTTTCACCTGTTCTTAGCTATTAGTGTGCTGTTCAAATTCTTGTCATTTTGAAATATCGTTCAATGAAATTTTTTAAAGAATTTTATAATCATATACTTTTTGCCAATGTCATTTTTTTGTTCTATTCAAGCCTGAATTCTTACAACAATTAATCAATTAATGTCCTCCCTACACATATCTCACAGGCGGGGTAGAGTCATGGTTATCTGCTATTTCTGTCTATTACCACCAAAAGATAAATGATTTGCAGGCAATTATGGTTCATGCCATTCAAATCACAGAAGTACAACAGTGCAGAAGGAGGATAATCACTCCACTGTGTCTGCATTGGCTTGCCAAATGGTAGTCAGCAGCTGTGGGCCAGTTTGCATGTACATCGATGTCTTTGGAAATATAAAAGAAAAGAATTAGAGGAATGACTTTACCAGAAAATGAAAGATTGCAATATCCATTTCCTTTAAACTGTGGAGAAATTCCAAAGAAGAGTCATATTGGACTCAAAAATTTGGGTGGACCTTTTCCAAAAAATGACCAAGAGTGGGACCTCAAGCCCCTCTTTCCCTATGCTGTAATGGTGGTGCGGGCACAAGGTGCAGGGAGTTTGAAAAGATATGAAGGGAGGATATCAGAGGTGAGCACTCAGGTGGCCATTATTTCTTGGGCAGTTCAAAATGCAAGGAAGCACCAAGGAGAGTGCTAGGGATGCAGGGTACCTTTCCATCACTGATGCCCAACACCACCCTTTGTGCCTGACCTCTCACAAAGTAGGACCCTGGGATCTCATTGTTGCATCCAGTACTGCCCATCTGTTGTGACCACCTCCCACCCAGTTTTCAGCTCCAATTAGGAAGGACACCCACTCAGCTCCTGTTTGAATGTTAACCTAGCACGGAGGAGCTGGGAAGCGATGTCTGATTGGCAGCCAGCACGTTCCCTTGGGGCAAGGACTGACCATCTCTGAGCAACCCACACAAGTGCCCCAATGCCCTAACCACTCTCTGATGATGACAGTGACTTTCAAACCCACTCCTGAGCTGTGCTTGTGTGTCTCATGAGACAGAAAGATGCTCTCATTTGGGGGTGGGCAAATGCAATGAAATTTACAACTTTCATTCTGTCAAAGGTGTGAGGCCAGAGGGAATTAATTACTGGACAGGAATTTCTAATCCGCTTCTCTGCGAACCCTGATAGTCAGGGACAGGAAGGATGTCTATTGTTCTCATGCAAGGCTGTTTAACTGAATAGCATTGGAAACCTGGAAGAATGAGACTGCCCTCTAGGGAATTGCTTCAACAGCTAACCAAAAGAGAAAATGCTGGGAAATCTCAGCAGGTCTGGCAGCATCTGTAAGGAGAAAAAAGAGCTGACATTTCAAGTCCAGATGACCCTTTGTCAAAGCTTTGATAAAGGCTCATCTGGACTCAAAATGTCAGCTCTTTTCTCTCCTTACAGATGCTGTCAGGCCTGCTGAGATTTTCCAGCATTTTCTCTTTGGGTTTCAGATTCCAGCACCCCCGCAGTAATTTGCCTTTATGCTTCAAAAACTAATTTATTCAAGTCATTGATCAGTTGTGTCTTGTCAAGATGAATGTCATTGCCAGAGTGAATAACTGATGATTCTTTGAGGAGTCCAGCTTGTAAGGTCAATATCCAGAGCTAGATCTAGTTGTATAGGCAGGAAACAAGGATCAATCCTTTGGAACATCAGGCCCCAAGAATGTGGAAGTGTCTTTCAATTAAAGACATACACAACTCAAAGTGTGGACAACCTGCAGGCAAGTTAGGATATTGATAAGAAACACCAGTCATCTTGTTCAATAACATGATTGACACTAATTTTGAGGTGCTCCTTCGGGATGCAGAACTTGTTGTCATGTATTCTCTAAGATATATTGTGCATGGCTGGTAGCTACGATCTTTCTCAGGGGGTGGGGGGGTGTGGGCAGAATGTGCAGGTCAGATACCATGAGACAATAGAGGGAGGTTGCCACAGGTGTGATATTATTCTCGTAGCTGTAAAAACTTTTGTCCGTGAACCTCAAGATTTGGTCTCAAATTATGCTGGAGAAGTTGGCACTAGTCACTCAATTTTTCCTTGTTGAACACAAAACATTGCCAAGATCACCCACTTTTTGAGTGAGAAAATCAGTTTGATTAAGATCACAATTTTCCAACACTGAGGTTGGAATTTTCCCATCTTGCCCGCCACAGGAGTCATAGTAGTCGGGACAGAAAATTCGGCAGATCATGCTCAGATCCATTGACCTTGGGTGGGATTTTCCAGCATTGGGATGAACACAGCCAGGAAATTCTGCTGTTGGTCATTTTTTGGGAGAAGGATGAGTTTTGCATTGGTTCTGAGAGGGGTGGGGCCTACTGGGATGTTTCACAGAAATTGGGCTCTGTTTATAAATGGTGTCTCAATCTCAAAATGAAGTCAAAAACCCTTCCCCACCTTCCCCCCATGGACACTGGATATCCCCTCTTTATTGAAGGCATATTTCCCTATCCCCCTCCCCAACAAAGAACTGGTATGTGTCACTCGGGCCTTCCAAATAACTTCACCTTCATGCCTTCTCCTTCACTACTTCCTTCATGAACCCCCTCTATCTCCCTCAGCCTCACTCTCAGGCCCCCCACCCCCCTCAGGCCTCACGCACACCCCCCTGCCCCCCCACCCCCACCCCTTCAGGTGGTCCAACATGGGGATCTCCCCGTGGGCAGAAAGGTGAGTATAACTCCCAGGGGGGAGGGATCTGGCCCAACAATTGCCTGGCAATGTACCTAGCACTGCCCCTTGATACACTATTCTTCCCCCCCACCCCACATTCCACTTGTTTCCTGTGCTTTACCATACAGTCCACGGTTATATTAGTATCTCCAATAACATTTGCGCATTATGTTGCCTTACTGTCACATTCTGTGCTCAAAAGTTTAAAAAAATGATTTTTTTGGCCTATATTCCCAGTCGAACCAGAACTCCATTTTAGAGAAGTTTTCATATTTTTAAGATTGTTCTGTGTTCAGGAGCTTTAAGTAACACCAGATGCTTAGTTGTAATAAGGGTAAAATATCTTAAGTTTTATTGAAATTCCCAACTTATAGGACATAATAAGTTAAAAGGCATTACTTTGCTCAGTTGTACTTAAAGTAATCATTCCAGAACCTAGCATCACTCATTCTCAATCTCGCTTTTACAGATTAGGTTTATTCTATTTCTTCTTGCAATCATCTTCGGTTATAACTGATTCTCTTCACGGCACACAGAACATTTTATTGAAACCTGACAAGTTAAGCAGTGATACATCCATTTCATTAACCTATTTTATTTGTCCACAGATTGGGGCAAATCTCTGGGTTTTTAACTCCCAGTATATTCCCTAATAGAAATATCTTCCAGTCTTTGTTTGATTAATCTTTTTATAACATCACTTTGGGTTGCTTTGTGGCTAGGCTTTGTTCCGGGAACAATCAGGAAAGACCTACGGCAAAAGATTCCACGCTGTGGGCCACCTGGGGAAAACTCGTTCTTACAGTAAATGTTGAATCAATTTATTTCCTTGCAACTTAAAGAAAGTCTCTTTAGCTTTATTTAAATTCAATATCAGCATTCATGTGGGATGGTCTGACGATGTTACCAAAGATCAATGACATCCCCACAAACATCCAAAGACCTTCTCAAGACTGATCCAATACATGCGCATGATTCGTGTCATAGAAACAGATGGTTGAAGTAATGAAGAGGTTAAATGGAGACTGTAATTACAAATGCATTTAATGATATGAAGAATATTATGTGTAACCCTAAAAAAGTGCTAAAACATGGATTGCTTCAATGTTATGAATGGTCGGAAGCATTGAACATTGAACACTAAGAAGACTTGGAGACTTTTGTGATCTGATATGATAAGGTGATTACAAAAGGAATTAACTGGACCACTGCCCATTGGCAACAACATCTCAAAGCACAGTGTTAGTTTTCACTCTACACTACCACCCAGCTCCACCTCACCATGACCTCTCTCCCCTCTATTGTTAAATTACCTAACCTCCAATATTGGGTGGGCAAAGATTTCCTCTAGTTAAACAATGGGAAGATTGAAACCATTTTTCTTTTCTGCCCCTCCTTCCTGTTCCCTTACTACTGACTCCATCCCAGTCCCTGAGATGAAGCCAGCTTCTTTCTAACCTTGGTGCCACATTGAACCTAAAAGAGAGTTACTAACCTCATATTCATACCATCACTGAGAATGCTTATTTTTACTTCTGTGACATTGCAGGACTTCACTCCTGTCTTATCTCTTCTACTGAAACTCTCATTCATGCCTTTATTACCTGCAAACTTGACAATTCCAATTTACTCCTGATTGGTCTTCCCCATTCTACTCTCTGCAAACTTGAGGCAATTCAATTTTCCTCTGCCCATATTTCACCTTGCGGAAATACTTGTTTCACTGTTACCTCTGTGCTCACTGACCTAGCGTGGCATGGTAGCACAGGGCTTAGCACTGCTGCTTCACAGCTCCAGGGACCTGGGTTCGATTCTCAGCTTGGGTCACTGTCTGTGTGCAGTTTGCACATTCTCCTCATGTGTGCGTGGGTTTCCTCCAGGTTCTCCAGTTTCCTCCCACAGCCCAAAGGTGTGCGGGTTAGGTCAATTGGCCATGCTAAAATTGCTCTTTAGTGTCCTGAAATGTGTATGTTAGAGGGATTAGTGGGTAAATGTGTGGGGGTGGGACCTGGGTGGGATTATGGTCAGTGCAGACTCGATGGGCCCAATGGCCTCTTTCTGCACTGTAGCGTTTCTATGACTAGTTCCAGATCAAAAACATCTTGATGTTAAAATATGCCTTGTTGTTTTCAAATCCCTTCATTGTCTGCCCGTTCCGTAGCTTTGTAACTTCCTCCAGACTTACAACCCTCTGAGGTATTTGCTCTCACATAATTCTAGTCTTTTGTGCATTCCCAATTTCAATTACTCTATCATAGGTGGCTGCCTTTTGTTCCCTATCATCCCAGCTCCCTAATCCTCTCTTGCTTTCTTTCTTTTAGGCACCCCTTAAAAATTATATATTTGACCAAGCTTTTGCCACCTGGCCAATTGTCTCCTTAGGTGTCTCAGACCTGATTCTCCAGCTGTTCACACCCTGCTAATGCTGCAAGCAAGGACAGAGAATACAGCACTCAGCCAAATCTCCATTCACTGCAGCAGGACCAGAGAATCCCACTGGTGTGAATGGCCGGAGAATTCCAGCTTTGTGTTACATTGTTCTTTTCGAAGGCCCTTGAGATATCTTATTAAAGTTACAATATTAATATATGTTTTTGTTTTGGACAGGAAGGATACGAATAAGAGGCTCCTTGAACTGCCTCAAGAAAGGAGAGAGACCATAAGACTGATTAACAGAAGAAAATTACCTTAATTCTAATGCAAGGTAACATCAAAGGCTGGTAAGATTCATTCGTACAGGGATAGGAAAATATAAACTGCACTGATCACCAATCTCTGAAGTAGAGAGAAAATAAAAAAAAGGAGAATTTAAAAAAGATAAAAGCAAAATACTGAATTCTGCAGTAAAAACAGAAAAGCCAGGATTTTCTGCAGGCATTCTCCGCAGCTGAAAATTTTGCGAGACTACTCAAACCAGAATCTTGGTAGTGAAATCTCATTCTCAGATTACTCTTGCCCCTCACTGGTGACTGGGTGCTGGGCAGCAATCCCATTTAAATACTGTAATAAATTTAAATATACTTAAAGAACTTCCCCACAGCATGTTCCCCCCCACATAAAGAATTACCCCCCTCACTAACATTTAAAATTTTGCAAAACGTTCAGCAATTGAGGGGAACCTGCCGGGGGCACAAAGATAAGTATGGTCCCCATGGGAGTAAAACATGCCCGGCAGTGTCTCGGCACTGTCCTCTGACAGGAAAGGCGGGAGAATGGGGTTGAGAAACAGATCAGCCATGATCGAACAGCGGAGCAGACTCAATGAGCCCAATGGCCTAATTCTGCTCCTATATCTTATGGCCTTATGGTCCAATAGGGATGGGCTGTTTCTGGATTTCCATGGAGGGGGGAGGGGTTCCCCTTATGTATGGATGAAGGGGAAATGGTTAGCCCTGGCGTTTTTAGATTGTGGCAGATAGGGTTTCCCACAATCTGGAGCCTCAGATCTGGCGCCAGTCTGAACCTAATGGGAAAAATTATACTCAATGTGCAGAGGCCAACGGAGAAATCTATTGATAAGCTCCCATATCCATCATAACATCCCTCCCCTCTTCAAGTCCATAATCCCACCATGAGAGGAGGGGAGGGTGAAATATAGAGCCTTCCTTGCCACTTGGTGATCAGCCTTGGGTCAATAGGAAGCAGGACCGGACCCGAGGGCTTGAAACAGATTGTAGACCTTGACTTCCGAAGGCAACACAGTAGAGCCACTGACTCTGGCGTTTCTTGAGGTTTCATTTCAATAGGGGGCCCTGATCTCTTCCACTTCCATTTTGAAGTATGTGAGCTCATCACCCAGAGGGGTAGATGTGGGGTTGACTTCCGTTTGAGACTAGACGCTGGCAGCGGTTGTCTCCATGGCTGGTAATGAGGTTTGAACTGGCATGGGCTCCCTAATCCTGAGATAGTCCAGGTATTTCCTGACAACTTTACCCTGCACTTGGACCTTATGAGATGCAGGCTCTGTTTCCTTGATTATGATCCGGGGACAACATCCTGGGATCTCAGTAGCCCCAGCTGCCCATAACAGCCAACATCCGGGACTCCTGCTCGTTCCTCCCACTCACCGATGCCTCCTCCCGCTCCTCCCCGATACTGGATTGACTGACAGTCGACATCATTGCTGAGGGGAAAAAAACAAAAATGGAAGATTGGCCTGAGGCCATCCCTGAAGTTCCTCGTGTGGACTGGGTCACTGGTTTTGAATGTTCTGTCTGTCCTTACTGAAGCTTAGTTCTTCCTCTGGATTTCATTTTGGGACTCCACCCACCTCATCAGGTTTGGGAAGAGTAAGTTGCTCTTGTCCGAAGCCTCTGCCCAATTAATAATTCCACTGGGGCAATTTCTGCTGTTGTGTAAGGTGTTGTTCTTTAGTCAAATAAAAATCGTGCAAGTTTGGTCTCTTTGAATGCTGCAGGTTGCTTCTTCGTGCTGAGTTTAAAAGTGTGCACTGCTCATTCAGCCACCCACTTGCTGGCAGGTGGTAAGGTGCTGACCTAATGTGTTTGATTCCCTTGGAAAGCATGAAGGTCTGAATTTTGCTGCCAGTAAAGGCAGTGACATCTGTCATAGGCCAGGACATCAGGTATCTCATCCTTGTTGCCAATGTAATATTCTTATCCAGGCCAATCTTCCATAACCTATCATCCTTTTATTTACAGTATACCTGAACACCTTTCAATGGCCACAGTGTGCAGCTCAGTGCTGACTCTATCAACTGTCAGCTTGAGTGGAGCCAATTGGTTTTAAACCTCTCGCTGATTCTTCCCTATTGGGCAAGCCTCCATTTGCCTAATATGGAAACTTATACTCAACAAGTCCAATGGGGAAATATATGATCCCCTATGGCCATCATAACAGCTGGGCTCCCCCAAATTTATTGAGGTATCAAGCCTCAACTTCAAAAGGCCAATAGGTTGCTCGATGACAGCTGTTGAATGACAGCGCGCATATGCATCCTCTGCTTAAGGGTTGTGATAGAATACTGGGGTGGGATTTTACAGCCTTGCTTATCCTAAAACTGGAAAATCCCGCCCAAGGTCAACAAATCTTTTCATGGTCTGCCCCTTACCTGCTCTGATTCCCTTGGCGGCTGGGCCAGTAACACACCAGTCAAAAGTCATGACATGATATCAGTGGAAATCCGTTGTCTCCCAGGACCCAGCCATTAAGGCACTCAGCGGCCTGAAGAACTAAGGCAATAGGAACTAAGGATGTGGGAGTTATGGCACCTTCCTGGAAAATATGCGCACACCTGGATGATCCATTCATGGATGTCACAGACAAATTGAACATTTAGGGAAAAGATCACAAAGATACATGGCTGCTCTTAAAAGAAAGGTGGCTCCAGAAAGACGTAGAGAGATGCAGGCTCATAGTGTACTGCATGGGCCAACTGGATTTGTGCCATGAGATATGAGTACAATCAGTGACTTCCTGTACTTGGGGAAAGCCACAAATGGCTCCAAAGCTGACAACCCTCTCAGACTGACTGGCCTGATGCATTGTGAACTTGATATATGGGCTAACCTGTCAGTAGATGGCATCCATGTCCTCCTTTAGGCAGCAATGAGCTGCTGATTGAAAGATATCCGATAAGTCTCCAGAACGTTCCTGGAATAGGCCACAGCTGAAAATGTTGAGTGCAAACTGCATCTTTAAAGCAACAGATACTGAGTGTTTGCCACTTCCCATTGCCATCAACTTCTGCTCCAGTATTCTCCAGAGGTCCACTACTACCTGGAGAGATGCAATCTTCACAAGCATTGATGCAAGGACATCTCTGTCATCCTCTGATGGTACACACGTTAAACTGGGTTGTACTTTTTATGACCTTGAGCCCTTCCATGTGCACTTCACATCCAATAACCTCTGACCACTGCACAACCATGCCATGGATCTGCAGCTCCATCTCTAAGCCACTTTACTGGAGAAGCCATGGAATCCCTACATTGCAGAAGGAGGCCATTTGGCCCAGCTAGTCAACACTGACTCTCTCATAGAGCATCTTACTCAGGCTCACACCCCACCCAATCCCCATAACCCCACGTACTTATCCTGCTAATCCATTAAACCTAAATATTTTTGTACACCAAGCGGCAATTTATGATGGCCAAGCCACCTAACGTGCACATCATTGAGCTGAGGAAGAAAACAGAAGCGCCTAGAGGAGACACACTCACAAACAGGGAGCACATGCAAACTACACACAGGCAGTCACACAAGGCCAGAGTCAAACCGGAGTCCTTGGCACAGTGAAGCAGCAGTGCTAACCACTACACCAGCGTGCCAGCCATAAAGTCAAGCTATGAAAGCACTGGCAAGAAAGTCAAATGAAGCTTCCATTGTGTCAAGAAACTTGTCCTGCTTTATTTGTTTCTATGTACATGGAAGAACCTTCCATTAACCAACACTTTACTTTGGCCTCACTCTCTGCAGTGTCTCCAAATTTAATAATGTCACTTCTGGAAGACACAGCTGCAGATCACTTCAAAGTCTGACCACCAGATCCCTGCACAACTGTTCAGAACTCACCCATCTTAAGAAGGTGAGACTCAGAGCCTCCATGCATTCTGTGCACCGTTCATTAAATTGGAAAAAAAAAGGTAGGACAATGTTTGGCAACTGGATATTTAATAACTTTAATTACCTGCCCATCACTGATGTGTGCTCCATTCCACCACACATCTCATCAAATTGGTTGGCAATGGGAAGATGTCAGGGAACTGTCCGATGTAGACCCATGCCATTTTACCACACCCATTCTTCATTCCTAACACCACAGAGCAGATTACTCTCTTTCTCTCTCCATTGACGCTGCCAGACCAGCTGCTTAGATGCAGAAGTTGAATTACTCTCTTCCTCCCTCCAAAAAAAAACATATATGCATGTTGGTAGGTATTGGGAAAGTATTGCCATAGCAATCTGACAGTGGACTGACCAGAATCTATTTCTGAATATAATAATCCTTTTATGTGAGAAGAAAAAGCTATAAAAAAAACACAGATACAACAAAGAACCCATGATTGTTACTTTTAATTAGCACCAGCAGTTCCCAAGACAGATTGATCTTTCAACATAAGGAGAAGAAGTAGCACTAGACAATTAATGGAGCTGGAACAGACAGACTGTCCCACGTAAACCATACAATTAATAGCGTGCAGAAAACAGCAGCTCTGTGCAATTCAATTCAGTCTGCTGCAACCACAAGGGAAACGGAGTCAGACATCAACACTTTGATCCTCATTCAGAGCTCCAATGAGCAAAGATAGTCGCTGGAAATTGGCAGCTGCCAGTACATGATAGGCTTGTGGCATTGCTAAACAAGCTTTCATCAGGAACAGGCAAATGTTGTGCAGCTGTAGGGATAATTCTTCTCTCAGGTTGAAATCGTTCTGCTGCTTGGGGAGATGTAAAATAAGTGTTGATTCTTCCATCTCTACCTGAAACTTAGTGAATGGAGCACAGAGTAGAGTATTCTCTCACAGCAGTGTTTGTTTTTATTGGTACCTCTCAGTTGTTTATTTCTAAACTAAAAGCCAATTCAAATTAGGTCCAATCATTGTCCCCACCTGAGGGACAAGCCAGATCCAAGCTGACAAGACAAGGGATGAGATTCTCCGCCCCCACCCCCCGCAGTCATGTACAGGAAGTAGAACAAGAACAAAGAACAAAGAAAATTACAGCACAGGAACAGGCCCTTCGGCCCTCCAGACCTGCAGCGATCAAACTGCCCGGCTTAACGAAAAGCCCCCACCCTTCTGGGGACCATATCCCTCCGTTCCCATCCTATTCACGCCCCTTAAAAGTCACTACCATATTTGCTTCCACCACCCTCTGTGTAAAAAATCTGCCTCGTACATCTCCTTTAAATCTTGCCCCTCGCACCTTAAACCTGTAGCCCCTAGTAATTGACTCTTCCACCCTGGGAAAAAGCTTCTGACTATCCACTCTGTCCATGAGTCTCATAATCTTCTAGACTTCTATCAGGGCACCCCTCAGCCTTCATCGCTCCAGTGAGAGCAAACCAAGCTTCTCCAATCTCTCCTTGTAGCTACATCCTGGTAAATCTGTCATGTTGTTTGCTGGTGACAGGATTTTCTGGTCCTGCCAGTGTTAGTAAGAATTCCCACTGATGTCACCCCACATCAGTGGGAAACCCAGGGGGAGAGTTGTGCTGCCAGTGGAACCGAAGCATCCTGCCAGTATGAACGGCTGAGGATTCCGGCCAAGATGTTGCATCCCATCATGGGTTTGATCAACCAAGATCCAAGCTGACAGGATGACGCACTGCATCCCCTCCTGGGCTTGATCTAACGCTTCATCTTAGCTAAAAGGTGAAGATGGCTTTGAAAAATTGCATCAGCTAAAGCCTCGGTTCAGTAAGGAGCGGCAACAACACCTCCCCCACAAGTCTGTGTCCTCAGCCCCTTTCTATATTCCTCATATATCTGTGACTGTGCAGCCAAATTCTTCTCCAACTCGATTTTCAAATTTGCTGATGACGCCACCAAAGAGGTGGTGACCTCAAACAACGATGAGACAGAATACAACAAAGAGATGGAGAATCTGATGAACTGGTATGGTGACAATAATCTCTCCCTCAACGTCAACAAAACAAAAGAGGTTGTCATCAAATTCAAGAAGCATAGCGGAGGAGATGCCCCTGTATAAATCAATGGGGATGAAGTGGAAATGGTAGAGAGTATCAAGTTTCTACATGTCCAGATCACCAACCCATTTGTCTTGGCCTCTCCACACCAATGCTATAATTAAGAAAGTCTATCACTGCCCCTAATTTATCAGTAGGCTAATGAAATTTGGCATGTCTGCTATGACTCTCACCAACTTTTACATATGTACCACAGAAAGCATTATTCTTGGTTGTACCACAGCTTGGTATGGCTCCTGCTCTGCCCAAGACTGCAAAAGGATTGTGAACAAAGCCAGTCCATCACTTAAACCAACCTCCCATTCATTGACTCTGTCTATACTTCCCACTGCCTCAGAAAAGCAGCCAGCATTATCAAGGAATTCATGCACACCAAACATACTCACATCCATCTTCTTCTGTCAGGAAAAAGATATAAAAGTCTGTGGTCACGGGCCAATTGACTCAAGATCAGCCCTGATACCATCAGACCTTTGAATGGTCCTACCTCATATTAAGTTGAGCTTTCACAACGCCATAGCTATGACTGTAACACTACATTCTGCACCCTCTCCTTTTCTTCTCTGTGTACGATATGTTTTGTGTAGCATGCAGGAAACAATGCTTTTCACTGTATGTTAATACATGTGACAATCATAAATCAAATCAAATTAAAAACCTCACTGGCTATCCTAATCCTGTACTCTACCCTAGCTTAGGCAAACTACGATTGGAGACATCAGCACAGTACATGTGCAATGGGCTAGCCTCATCCTCTGCTTGATCATGGTTTCATCCCTGCCATGTAAGTAATGTTAAGAGCCTCAAATTCACGTCTATACTTAGTTGGTTGTTGTAAGAAGTCTCACAACAACAGGTTAAAGTCCAATAAGTTTATTTGGTATCACAAGTTTTGGAGCGCTGCTCCTTCATCAGGTGAGTGGAGTGTTAGGTTCAAAAACAGGGCACATATAGACACAGGCTCAATTACAAGATAATGGTCAGAATTCAAGTCTTTACAGGTGATCAAGTCTTTACAGGTACAGACATGGTGGCCTTCAAGACACACAATGATGCAGAATCACCAAGTAGAGACTGATAGCCAAGTTCCGCACACATGAGGACGCTTCAACCGGGATCTTGGGTTCATGTCACACTATTTGTAACGTCCACCATTTGGCCTGGGCTTGCAAAATTCTACTCAGTATCCTGGCTTGAGACAATTCATACCTCTTTAACCTGTGATTAAACCTCTCTCCACTTGTATTGTCTGTTCCTGTAAAGATGAGATTACCTGTAAAGACTCACATTCCAACCATTACCTAGCAATTGAGTCATTGTCTTTATTTGCCCTGTTTGTGAGTCCAACTTTTCACTCACCAGATGAAGGAGCAGTGCTCCAAAAGCTTGTGATACCAAATAAATCTGTTGGACTTTAACCTAGTATTGTGAGACTTCTTACTGTGCCCATTCCAATCCAATGCCAGCATCTGCACATCATGGTTGGTTGTTCTGATGGATGGTCAGCATACGTGGTGCAAATCTTTGGAAATGTCATAAGGGGAGGTAAACCTCCTGAGATTTCTTTCATTTATATGTTCTTAAAGTGAAGTGCAAATGACTTGAATGTGTAAGAAGCGCCTGACATCATTGTGTGGCCCTAAGATTAGGTCCATATGTCCAATTGTGCTACCATCTCCAGAAAACTGGCAAATTGAACAAGGCATCCCACATTATGAACAAACAAGAACACTGAAAATCTGAATGTTATTTCAATCATGGAATTAATGCACAGAGGAGGCCATTTGGTTCAGCAGTCCTTGCTAGCTGCTTGAATGAACTTTTCAATCAATCCCACTTGCCTGCTTTTTCTACCATTTGGGAATTTTTTTTTCTTCAGCTATTTATCCAAATTCATTTTTACTTTATTATCAAGTCTGCTTTACCCAGTTGTTTTCTCTGTGCTGAGTCTCAGACTCGGTGAGCCAAGTGGCCTCCTTCTGCACTGTAGGGATTTGACTGGTTATATCCTTGGTCTCCTTCTATTTCTTATGTAAAATATGAAGTTGTTCACTTAAGCAGGAAAAACAAAAAGGCAGAGTATTATTTAAATGGAGATCAGCAACTCCCAGGTGTTCCAATGTGTGAAGCAAAAAAATTGAGAATACAGATCCAACAAGTAATTAAGAATGCTAATTGTTCCTATCCTTTATTACATGGCGAGGCGATGGCCTAGTGGTATTATCGATAGAAAATTAATCCAGAACCTTAGCTAATGATCTGTGGGATCCGTGTTCGAAACTCCTCATGGCAGATGGTGGAATTTGAATTCAATAAAAAAAAGTATCTGGAATTAGGAATCTATTGATGACCATGAAACCATTGTCAATTGTCAGAAAAATCTATTTGGTTCACTAATGTCTTTTCGGTAGGAAATCTGTCGTCCTTATCTGGTCTGGCCTACATGTGATTCCAGAGCCACATTAGAGAGCAGTTGAGGGCCACTAGGGATGGACAGAGCCACAGTGGAAGGCATTTGAGGGCAAATAGGGATGGGCAATAAATGCTAGCCCAGCCAGTGATGCCACTGTCCCATGAATGAATAAAAAAAAACTAGGACAGAGATGAAGGGAATCTTTCTCTCTCAATGCATTGTCTGACTTTGGAACTCTCTCCCTCAGAAAGCGGTGAATGGGGGAGGGAAGGTGCGGAGGCAGGGGTCACTGAATGTACTTAAGGCAGTGGTTGATAGATTCTTGTTAGACAAGGGAATCAGATGTTACTGGGGGAGATGGCAATGTAAAACTTGAAACACAAATAGGTCAGCCATGATCTTACCAAATAGCAAGGCAGGCTCAAGGGGTTGAATGGCCTACTTCTGCTCCTATTTTGTTTGTTCTTATGTATCTGCTGTCCCTGAGTGACACCATCTGAAGACACAGCACCAGTTTCTGACAACTCCCAGCTTTGCTGCTGAAATCCCCATTGGATCTCATGTTGGCTCTCTGATATTGATGGCCCCTTGCCAGAAGAGGAAACTTTCTGTCTGCGTCCTCCCGAACAAAAAGTTTTCATAGTGTTGTGAAGCCATGTTTTATATTGAAAATAACTTTACATCTTTACTGGCAAGAAAATACTGAGTTTTAAAATGTCTAAAATCATTAACTGCTAAGATGGCCATCCAGAGTCAGATGGCTTTAATGATTACAATACATACTCAATTACCTCAAATCTCTGTAAAGTTCTTAATTTAAAAAATGGACTCTGGGTGGGTACTCTCTCTTGAAAGGACATGCTGGAGACAGAACCTCTTGAGAAATTTACAGCATCTGTTGTCTGCGCTGAAATGCAAAATACATGAACTCCCAGGTTCGCTGTCTCTGAGCTCGGTATCCCAAGAAAGGTACAGTGAAACAAATTTATCATAAGCGGGCATGAGAAAACATCAAGGGGGCAATTCTCCAGCCCACCCGGCTGCTTCAGCAGTGCAATGGGCCAGGATACATCAGCAGAAGCTGTTTTGTGGGCTTCCCGCTGGGTGCCATCACGTCGGTGAGTCTTGCAGGCAAAGATTTCCAGCATAATTAGCTCAATGCCAGAAATTAGTGCGGAGCTGATTCGCATATGGAAATCGGCATTTACATCTAATTAGCAGGAATGGGACTGAGGTCTCTGGGCCCGCCCGTGCTTCCCATGTCATCAGGGGTGGTTCGCTCTAGTGAGGTTTACTACTGTTCCCCACTAATGGGGAACAAGCAGCCGATCCCACTGGAGGGAAGAGAGGCCAGTGAGGCCCCTCCAGGAGGGCTTGATAAGTGGGGTGTTACCCTTTGGACAGTGCCTGCCTGGCACTCTGGCGCTGCCAAAGGAGCAAACTGGCCCTACCCTAAGGGCATTGAGAAGTGTCAAGGGGGCAGAGCCAAAAGGAGTGGGATCTATTGGGGGCGGGGCCTGTTGGAGGGTGATTGGTTGGGGGAGGGGAACCTGTGCCACTCTGCCAGATGATTGCAGGAATAGAGAGGGGGGACACTGATCAGGGCTGACAGTCTGGCTGGGTGTTGGAGAGGGGGAGGTCATCAGGGTGACGGGGTTGAGGGGGGTTGGGGCTGCCAATGCGGGGAGGGGAGTTGGGACTGCTGGAAGAGGGAGGTCAAGGGCTGGGGGAGTGGTTCAGGGAGATTGGGGCTGGCTGGAATGTTGGTGGGGGGCAAAATCGGAGCTGGCCCAGGGAAGACTGAGGGGCCAACAATAAGGGATATTGTGGGGCTGGCCAGCGATCAGAGGCCAGCGATCTGGAGGCTCGCAATGTGGGGCTGCTGTGTAGGCTCCGAGGGTCAGGGACAAGAGGGGGCTGCTGAGAGGAGGAAGGAGGGTGGGGAGAGGAGGCCTCAGCCTCTTAATCAGCATAACAGGTTTGAGGTTCTTGCTTCCAGGCTGGACGAGAACGAGGCAGGTGAGGTTGGTGAGCAAACTGCACACGGTTGAGTGATGCAGCAGGACATAGGCAAAGAGAGGGGGAAAAGGAACGTAGTAGTGATTGGGGATAGTGGGGTGAAGGGTATTGACACTGTCCTTTGTCACAATGACAAAGTGCACAGAAGGGTGTGTTGTCTGCCTGGTGCTCGGGTCCAGGATGTCGCAGCTGGGCTGCAGAGGAACCTGGACTGGGAGGGTGAGAATCCGGTCGTTGTGGTACATGTGGGTGCCGGCGACGTAAGCAAAATGCAGACTGAGGATCTGGGGAGGGAGTATGAAAAGCTGGAAATGGAATTAAAAAGTAGAACCGACAAGGTGGTTATCTCTGGGCTACTGCCTGAACCGAGTGCAGACAGGTGTCGGGTTGACAGGATTAAGGAAGTGAATGGGTGGCTCAGGGATTGGTGTGGGAGGAATGGGTTTGAATTTATGGGGCATTGACACCAGTATTGGGGTAGGTGGGACCTGTTCGGGCGGGATGGGGTTGGTCTGAACTGTGCTGGGACCAGAGTGCTGGCGAATCGAGTAAAGAGGACTGTAGACAGGGCTTTAAACTAATTGGGGGGGGGGAGGGTGCGAGGGTAGGTGATGTTACAAGGTCTAAAGTTAAGGAGAGGGTACAGGTAAGGGAAGAGGCTGAGGATGTCCCAATAATAGAGGGAGTAGGGGGCGTGAGTATAGTTGGTGGCGTTACGGCAAATAGGGTCCAGGTGAAGGCTGGGATGAAAGCGCTGTATCTGAATGCACGAAGCATTCGGAATAAAGTGGATGAGCTGATGGCGCAGATCAACACAAATGGATATGATCTGGTGGCCATTACAGAGACGTGGCTGCAGGGTGACAGGGACTGGGAGCTGAATGTACAGGGCTATCAAGTGTTTAGGAAGGATAGGCAGGAGGGAAAAGGGGGGGGCGTAGCTCTGCTGATTAAGGATAGCATCACAGTGGTAGCAAGGGATGATATTGGAGCCAAGGAGCAGAGGGTGGAATCGTTGTGGGTGGAGATTAGGAACAGCAAAGGGAGGAAGACGCTGGTGGGTGTCGTCTATAGGCCCCCGAATAATGATCTGGAGGTGGGGCGGGCTGTTAACGCGCAAATAAGTGCGGCGTGCAGGAATGGGACGGCCGTAGTTATGGGGGATTTCAATCTGCATATTGATTGATCGACCCATGTTGGACGCGGGGGGCTCGAGGAAGAGTTCTTGGAATTCTGCTGGGATAGTTTCCTCGAACAGTGTGTGTTGGAGCCAACGAGGGAGCGAGCTATCTTGGATCTGGTGCTATGTAATGAGGCGGGTAGAATTAGGGAACTTGTGGTGAAGGATCCTCTTGGGGAGAGTGATCATTGTATGGTGGAGTTTCTGGTGCAGATGGAGGAGGAGAAAGTGGGTTCCTGGACACGCGTCCTCTGTTTGAACAGAGGGGAGTACGGTAGGATGAGAGAAGAATTGGCGAATGTGGACTGGGGGAGCGCGTTGGAGGGAGGGTCTGCTGAGGAGCAGTGGAGGATCTTTAAGGAGATCTTTCTTGGTGCTCAGCGGAAATTTATTCCGATGGTCAAAAAGGACAGTAGGAGGAGAGGTAATAAGCCATGGATAACGAAGGAGGTGAAGGAAAGTGTTAAATTAAAAGCGGAGGAATTTAGAGTAGCTAAGAGTAGTGGGCGAGAAGAGGATTGGGAGAGGTTTAAATGTCAACAAAGATTGACAAAGAAGTTGATAAAGAAGGGTAGGAGAAACTATGAAGCTGGGCTAGCGCTTAATATAAAAAAGGATAGCAAGAGTTTTTATAAATATATAAAAAGGAAGAGGCTGGCTAGGGTGAATGTTGGTCCTTTAGAGGATGAGAAAGGGGGCCTAGTGGTAGGGGATGAGAATATGGCTAAGGTATTGAATAACTTTTTTGTTTCTGTCTTCACGGAGGAGGACGTGAATAATTTGCCGGGTGTTAGCGATGGAAAGGTGGTAGGACTGGAGGGTCTTAATGACATTACTGTTACTAGAGAGGCGGTGCTGGACAGACTGGAGGGGCTGATTGTGGACAAGTCCCCAGGACCGGATGGAATGCATCCGAGGGTTCTGAAAGAAATGGCGGAGGTGATAGTGGATGCCTTGGTGGTTATTTTCCAGACGTCGCTGGATTCCGGGGAAGTGCCGGATGATTGGAAAACGGCTAATGTTACGCCGTTGTTTAAGAAGGGTGCCAGGCAAAAGGCGGGGAATTATAGGCCGGTTAGTTTAATGTCTGTGGTGGGTAAAATGTTAGAATCTGTCATTAAGGAGGAAATTGCGAGGCATCTTGAAGGGAATTGCTTGATAGAGCAGACGCAGCACGGTTTCATTAAAGGGAAGTCGTGTCTGACAAATTTACTGGAATTCTATGAGGATGTGTCTAGGGCGGTGGATAGAGGAGAGCCGGTGGATGTGGTCTTTCTAGATTTTCAGAAGGCGTTTGACAAAGTACCTCACAAGAGGTTATTGCAGAAGGTCGAGGGACATGGAGTTGGGGGTAGGGTGTTAGCGTGGATAGAAGATTGGTTGTCAAATAGGAGGCAGAGAGTGGGGGTCAACGGGTGCTATTCGGATTGGCGGATGGTGACTAGTGGAGTGCCCCAGGGGTCGGTGCTGGGGCCTCAGCTTTTTACCATTTATATAGATGATCTGGAGGAGGGAACCGAGTGTAGGGTGTCAAAATTTGCTGATGACACCAAGATTGGGGGAACGGCAAATTGTGCGGAGGGTGTGGAGAGTCTGCAGAAGGATCTAGATAGGCTGGGTGAATGGGCCAGGAAATGGCAAATGGAATTTAATGTTGGCAAGTGTGAGGTGGTCCACTTTGGTAGGAAGAATGATAGGATGGACTATTACTTACGGGGCGAAAAACTGCAGCAGGCGACGGTGCAGAGGGACCTCGGGGTCCTTGTGCATGAGTCGCAAAAACCCAGCTTGCAGGTGCAGCAGGTGGTCAGGAAGGCGAATGGGATGCTGGCCTTCATAGCGAGGGGGATTGAATATAAAAGTAGGGAGGTCTTGCTGCAGCTGTATAGGGCATTGGTGAGGCCACAGCTGGAGTACTGTGTGCAGTTTTGGGCGCCGCACCTGCGCAAAGATATTTTGGCCTTGGAGGGAGTGCAGAGGAGGTTTACTAGGCTGATACCGGAGTTGAGGGGGTTGAGCTATGAGGAGAAGCTGAATAAACTGGGCTTGTACTCGTTAGAGTTTAGAAGAATGAGGGGAGATCTCATTGAGACGTATAAGATGATGAATGGGATGGATAGGATAGAGGTGGAGAGACTCTTCCTGCTCAAAAAAGACAGTAGGACTAGGGGGCACAGCCTCAAGATAAAAGGGGGCCGGTTTAGAACGGAGTTGAGGAGGAACTTCTTCACTCAAAGGGTGGTGAATCTCTGGAATTCTCTGCCCGTTGAAGTGGTGGAGGCTGCCTCGCTAAATATTTTTAAGACGCGGGTTGATGGGTTTTTGATAAGAGAGGGGATTAAGGGTTATGGGGAGAAAGCGGGAAAGTGGAACTGAGCAGCGACAGATCAGCCATGATCTTATTGAATGGCGGGGCAGGCTCGAAGGGCTAGATGGCCTACTCCTGCTCCTATTTCTTATGTTCTTATGTTCTTATGTTGACAGATCAATGCATGCGCAGTGACCCGCTCAGCACTATGCTTGCTGGCCTCTCAGACAGGAATGGGCCCTGTCCCCTGATTTTCAGACTGAATCACACTGGGACACTCTGTGATGCACTGAGTGTTAGAGATTCATTTTAGAAATCACACTAAAAAAGTTAGTGGGATTTACTCCCATTTTCCTGCAAATTGGGGATTTAGAATATTTTTGGGAGAATCCCAGCCCATGTATACTCTATTGTGTAGCATTGGCTTGAAACTTCAAATCATATGTGTGTTCACATGAGCGAAAGTGACCTCAGAAAACAGATCTTATTATTCAACAAATCAGAAATAAACAAGCCTGTCTGGAAACCAACATCACAGAAGAGCTAAAGGATGCAGATCCCAAGTAGACACCCTCTCACTCTCCCTCTCTCTCTCTCCATCCACCATGCAAACTCAAACCCTGTCTGTTCTTTGATGACCCACATGCTGCAGGCAGCAATTTTAAAAGATAATCAACCCAGCAACTGCCAAATCTGGAAGACATGGATACATTGGCCATCAACATCTTTAAGCTACCTTGCCCTCCTGGAAATGCCCAAATCATCAATCCATAATATCCATCAACTTGTATCAGGTTCTAAAAAGCCTATTTAATCTACTGTCCCACTCTGTAGTATGTGTGTGTGTGTGTGTGTGTGTGTGTGTGTGTGTGTGTGTGTGTGTGTGTGTGTGTGTGTGTGTGTGTGTGTGTGTGTTTGTGTGAATTCCAAGTGTATGGTTGGAACTTTCTAACTTTTCATGCCGGCTGGATCTTCTTGTTCCGCTGATAGTGTACTCCTGTGGCAAGTTTCCCAGTTTTGAGGGGTGCATTCAATGGGAAACTGGAATAGCTCTGTTCTTCTACCCTATCTAGATTTGCAGCATTCAAGTAAGAAGTGACCTCCCCTATTTTTCCAACCAAAATTCACAATTGCACATTTATTTGTGTTGAATTTCACTTGCCACTTATTTATCTATTCTGGGAGTTTATATCCTCCTCATTGCAGTCTTCCTCAGCATTGACTATCCACCACAGATTGGTGTCATTCACAAATTTAGAAATTGTACTTTTGATTTCAAAGTCCAAATTGTGAATGTAATTTCTGAAGAGCAGCATTCCCAGAATTGATCCTTGTGGAACACTACTTTCCAGCTTCTGCCACTCTAAATAATGACCCTTTGATTTCTATCTTGATGCCAACTGACAATCCATTCCACACTTGCCTCTAACTGCACATTTGCAAATCACATCAATTAATCTATTATGCTGCATTTTATTGAAGGTATTTTAGAAATTTAGTTAATTATATCTACTATATTACCATTGTCTACTCTCTCTGTTACCTGCTCAAAACATTCAGTAAGGGTGGTCAAGCAAAATTTTCTGTTTTGCAATTCATGATGGTTATTTTTTATTATATTTCTCATTTCTTTATTCTATTCTTTTGAAACATAAGAAATAGGAGCAGGAGTAGGCCATCTAGCCCTTCGAGCCTGCCCCGCCATTCAATAAGATAATGGCTGATCTGTCGCGGCTCAGTTCCACCTTCCCGCCCTCTCCCCATAACCCTTAATCCCCTCTCTTATCAAAAACCCATCGACCCGCGTCTTAAAAATATTTAGCGAGGCAGCCTCCACCACTTCAATGGGCAGAGAATTCCAGAGATTCACCACCCTTTGAGTGAAGAAGTTCCTCCTCAACTCCGTTCTAAACCGCCCACCCTTTATCTTGAGGCTGTGTCCCCTAGTCCTACTATCCTTTCTGAGCGGGAAGAGTCTCTCCACCTCTATCCTATCCATCCCATTCATCATCTTATACGTCTCAATGAGATCTCCCCTCATTCTTCTAAACTCTAATGAGCACAAGCCTAGTTTATTCAGCCTCTCCTCATAGCTCAACCCCCTCAACTCCGGTATCAGCCTAGTAAACCTCCTCTGCACTCCCTCCAAGGCCAAAATATCTTTGCGCAGGTGCGGCGCCCAAAACTGCACACAGTACTCCAGCTGTGGCCTCACCAATGCCCTATACAGCTGCAGCAAGACCTCCCTACTTTTATATTCAATCCCCCTCGCTATGAAGGCCAGCATCCCATTCGCCTTCCTGACCACCTGCTGCACCTGCAAGCTGGGTTTTTGCGACTCATGCACAAGGACCCCGAGGTCCCTCTGCACCGCCACCTGCTGCAGTTTTTCGCCCTGTAAGTAATAGTCCTTCCTACCATTCTTCCTACCAAAGTGGACCACCTCACTCTTGCCAACATTAAATTCCATTTGCCATTTCCTGGCCCATTCGCCCAGCCTATCTAGATCCTTCTGCAGACTCTCCACACCCTCCGCACAATTTGCCGTTCCCCCAATCTTGGTGTCATCAGCAAATTTTGACACCCTACACTCGGTTCCCTCCTCCAGATCATCTATATAAATGGTAAAAAGCTGAGGCCCCAGCACCGACCCCTGGGGCACTCCACTAGTCACCATCCGCCAATCCGAATAGCACCCGTTGACCCCCACTCTCTGCCTCCTATTTGACAACCAATCTTCTATCCACGCTAACACCCTACCCCCAACTCCATGTCCCTCGACCTTCTGCAATAACCTCTTGTGCGGTACTTTGTCAAACGCCTTCTGAAAACCTAGAAAGACCACATCCACCGGCTCTCCTCTATCCACCACCCTAGACACATCCTCATAGAATTCCAGTAAATTTGTCAGACACGACTTCCCTTTAATGAAACCGTGCTGCGTCTGCTCTATCAAGCAATTCCCTTCAAGATGCCTTGCAATTTCCTCCTTAATGACAGATTCTAACATTTTACCTACCACAGACGTTGAACTAACCGGCCTATAATTCCCCGCCTTTTGCCTGGCACCCTTCTTAAACAACGGCGTAACATTAGCCGTTTTCCAATCATCCGGCACTTCCCCGGAATCCAGCGACGTCTGGAAAATAACCACCAAGGCATCCACTATCACCTCCGCCATTTCTTTCAGAACCCTCGGATGCATTCCATCCGGTCCTGGGGACTTGTCCACAATCAGCCCCTCCAGTCTGTCCAGCACCGCCTCTCTAGTAACAGTAATGTCATTAAGACCCTCCAGTCCTACCACCTTTCCATCGCTAACACCCGGCAAATTATTCACGTCCTCCTCCGTGAAGACAGAAACAAAAAAGTTATTCAATACCTTAGCCATATCCCCATCCCCTACCACTAGGTCCCCTTTCTCATCCTCTAAAGGACCAACGTTCACCCTAGCCAGCCTCTTCCTTTTTACATATTTATAAAAACTCTTGCTATCCTTTTTTATATTAAGCGCTAGCCCAGCTTCATAGTTTCTCCTACCCTTCTTTATCAACTTCTTTGTCAATCTTTGTTGACATTTAAACCTCTCCCAATCCTCTTCTCGCCCACTACTCTTAGCTACTCTAAATTCCTCCGCTTTTAATTTAACACTTTCCTTCACCTCCTTCGTTATCCACGGCTTATTACCTCTCTTCCTACGGTCCTTTTTGACCATCGGAATAAATTTCCGCTGAGCACCAAGAAAGATCTCCTTAAAGATCCTCCACTGCTCCTCAGCAGACCCTCCCTCCAACGCGCTCCCCCAGTCCACATTCGCCAATTCTTCTCTCATCCTACCGTACTCCCCTCTATTCAAACAAAGGACGCGTGTCCGGGAACCCACTTTCTCCTCCTCCATCTGCACCAGAAACTCCACCATACAATGATCACTCTCCCCAAGAGGATCCTTCACCGCAAGGTCCCTAATTCTACCCGCCTCATTACATAGCACCAGATCCAAGATAGCTCGCTCCCTCGTCGGCTCCAACACACACTGTTCGAGGAAACTATCCCGGCAGCATTCCAAGAACTCCTCCTCGAGCCCTCCACATCCAACATGGGTCGACCAATCAATATGCAGATTGAAATCCCCCATAACTACGGCCGTCCCATTCTTGCACGCCGCACTTATTTGCGCGTTAACAGCCCGCCCCACCTCCAGATCATTATTCGGGGGCCTATAGACGACACCCACCAGCGTCTTCCCCCCTTTGCTGTTCCTAATCTCCACCCACAACGATTCCACCCTCTGCTCCTTGGCTCCAATATCATCCCTTGCTACCACCGTGATGCTATCCTTAATCAGCAGAGCTACGCCCCCCCCTTTTCCCTCCTGCCTATCCTTCCTAAACACTTGATAGCCCTGTACATTCAGCTCCCAGTCCCTGTCACCCTGCAGCCACGTCTCTGTAATGGCCACCAGATCGTATCCATTTGTGTCGATCTGCGCCACCAGCTCATCCACTTTATTCCGAATGCTTCGTGCATTCAGATAAAGTGCCTTCATCCCAGCCTTCACCTGGACCCTATTTGCCGTAACGCCACCAACCATACTCACGCCCCCTACTCCCTCTATTATTGGGACATCCTCAGCCTCTTCCCTTACCTGTACCCTCTCCTTAACCTTAGACCTCGTAACATCACCTACCCTCGCACCCTCCCCCTCCCTAATTAGTTTAAAGCCCTGTCTACAGTCCTCTTTACTCGATTTGCCAGTACTCTGGTCCCAGTACGGTTCAGACCAACCCCATCCCGCCCGGAATAAGATTTTACCTGTTAAAAACCTGTTTAAAATAAGTTTAAAGCACTTTGTTCTTTGTAGAACTGTTTAAAGCATTTATTTATTGTATTTACTGCTTTAAGAATTCTGAGGGAGTGGTTAGAAGGCAGTTGTGGGCCAACAGCTTTAAATCAGCGCCAGGTTTAAAAGGAGGCCTGGTGTAGACAGCGGGCAAAGAGTTCCATAATTTTTCCCATTACTGACTGATGTTTAATTTGCTGAACATGTTCTGTCCCTCTTCTTAGAAATCATAGAAACCCTACAGTACAGAAGGAGGCCATTCAGCCCATCGAGTCTGCACCGACCACAATTCGACCCAGGCCCTACTCCCATATCCCTACGTATTTACCCACTAATCCCTCTAACCTACATATCTCATGACACTAAGGGGCAATTTAGCATGACCAATCAACCTAACCCGCACATCTTTGTGACTGTGAGAGGAAACCAGAGCACCTGGAGGAAACCTACGCAGATACAGGCAGTGACCCAAGCCAGGAATCGAACCCAGGTACCTGGAACTGTGAAGCAGCAGTGCTAACCACTGTGCTACTGTGTCACCCAATATATAGGAAATACTATTCACCATTAGTCCTCATTACTATTAACTATTCACCAGTTCTCTAACACTACAATTTTTTCTAATAACTTATTAAATATGAATAGTAATGCCTCTGCAATCTCTTCCTCTCATTATCCTAAATTATATGGATACAAACTATCCAGACAAAGTTTTATTCTCTTTGAGTTTTAGTTTGTTCAGTACATCATGTTTTTTTATTTAGATGCACTGTTCTCATTACCCATGTTATTATTGAATAGCATGGCTATCTGTTCCAACTCTGGTAAATACTAAGGAAAATATTTCTGCCACCTCTCTATAGTCCTTTGTGGTATTATCTTGTCAATTCCTTAATGGTCCAACTCCCAGCACATCATTCACTTCTTGTTGCTATGTACAAATAATATTTTACTCGTTGCTTTATGCTCTTTGGTCATTTAATTTCATAGTTCCCCTTGCTTTCCTAATTGTGCTTTTGTTAACTGTTCTCCACATTTCTTCCTAGTCCTTCATATCATGGAGTCTTATTCTGTCTATGTACTGAATATATATATCTCTTTCTGAACCCTCTATTTTTCTCTTATGTCTTTGTTCATTGATGAAGTGCCATTGATATTTAATTTGCATTTTTTTTCCTCCACTTCTGCTGAAAGCATTTGATTGCTTGCCATAGAGATAACCACATGTTCATATTGGCGGATAGTTTAGTTACCAATTTATGTGAGGTTCTGACATTGACAATCTAAAGTGAACCAGGGAGTGTGTATAAATCCTTGCAGAAATCTGTGACATTACTCATAGCTTCTCTCAAGTTTCACATACTGCAGAATTGAGGGTCTGGGCTGTGACTTTTCTTCTGCCTTGGACAGGCTGGAAAGTTGCACGGATAAATGCTTCAACCTCTTTATTGACTGGCCCTGAATGCACAGATCAGCGGGAGCGCTGAGCCATGACTTGTTGTCAGATGTGGCCAGGTTGGTACATATTGCTCGCTCACAGAACAACAGTGCACCTGCACCCTACATACTCTCCTCAACCAATGTCTACCCTGATTCCAGAAATCCCAAGTAGTCACCAGGTTAGTGCAAATTGCAGTCCATTCCTTTTTAGTTTGAACTGCTAGTGATCATTGACCCTGGGAGTCTCAAGATCCCTCATCTAAGGCACAGTAGCCTTCCCAATTGCATACTGAAGCCACAGGGGAACAGCTTGTAGCAGAACCAGCACAGATAAGAAAATAAGATATGACAGATATTATAAACTCACACCTGGTGATATGTAATGTGTAAATAAGACAGAAAGGAGACGTGTTCAGATCATCCTTTGCATAACCTCAAGACATTCCAAAGTGCTTTACAATTGATGAAGTATTTCTGAAGCATCGTCTCTGCTGCATTATGCTGGGAATGTGACAGACAATTTTGAACATAGCAAGGTTCCACAAACCTTAACGTGATAATGACAAGATAATTGTTTTAGTGACATTGCTTGTGAGATAGAGCACACGATGTGGATGAAATAAATTGCATTCTCCACTCTTGTCTTGTGGCAACAACAGCAGTGGCGGGCGTTAAAACTGCGCGCTAGCGAACAAGGTTGAATCACAAAGACCCTTTCCTCGACTGAATCTCGTCCCTGTTTTCCCATCTAAAAATAAAATGAAATTGCTAATAACATTCTTCAAAAAAAAAGCTGCTTCTTAAGCTTCTGGTAAGATGTCCTTAATGAGTTTTCAGACAACGATGCAGCAGTTTCACCCTGGGGAAAATTAAAACAACCATGTAGTAATTAGTTCACCCACTCAGCTGGAGTCAATTCAATGACGGAGCTAAACACTTTCAACATGGATTTTGAAGCATTTATTATGTTGACAGGTTCAGGGCAGCAGTTGGTGGCAGAAGACTATTCAGGAGTGTAGATTTCACCAGAGACCCTCACCAACTACCATCATTGTTTTTTAAATGTAAACAGGTTGCCTGCAATGCTATCAGCTGAACAGTGCTGGGTTCACAGGCGTGATGAAAATGAACATTTTGTACCTGCTATGAAGGACCAGTGCACTGCTCATCTGTGTATGCCACTGTCATGCAAGGGAAGTCATGGATCTGTGGGTTTAAGTGCATAAAATCATGAAGGATGGAACTAATCAACAAAATAAGTATAATTTCCAAACAACCTATGTAATTTTCAAAAGTGGAGTTGCGGTTCGCTGTTTTTTTTCGTTTCTGATTTTAAAATAACAGGCTTTTCGCAGAAGAGCGAATACTTTGATTATAATTTCATGGATCTATAAATCAGCCTTTAAAAAGTTGCAAATAACCATGAACTGAGCTGTTTAAATTCACTGGTCCACTTAACTTCTATAGTCTTTCGTTCTCCAGAGACGGATTAACATTCTTGCCCGTTACTTGATTAGTTCAGTGTCTGTTAAACCACTCGAGAGGCATGAAAGCAGCTTCGTAGCAGGAGAGGTCTGATTAGCTAAATTTCAGCTGGTAGGGCTAATTTAATCCAATAGAACTAATTCATTTAACTGAAACTGAAGAAGTCAAGTATTCCTTTCCAAAATAAACAAACAAACAAACAAGCAAACGCGAGGATGAGTACCCCAGCTTCTCACAGTGGGAAGCACATCCCATAGGCAAGCCTTGTGAAGGGAACCAACCTTTCAGATAGACAAGGAGTGGGATCAATTGTGAACTAAGACATGCAAGGTCAGGAGGAAATCTTCTGTTTCAGTCCATGGATTAAACGCTGGATCAAGAAGAGCAGGGAAACCAGCTTGTCTCATCTGAAATCAAAATAAATTTGCTTGTGTGTTTGAATATCGAGGGCTTTGTTCTGGACATCTCTCATTATCGCAAAAAATATAAAATATTTTTTAAAAAAGGGCATTTACCTGAGAACACAACATCTTCCCCCTTCCCAGCACAACTCACTCCTTCATTCATCTTATATACATATGTACATCCATTATTTCCACAAGAAATCATTAAATGTTGGAGTCAATTCCAGTGAATCAAACTGCATAATCAGATGCTTCTGTTGCAAGAGTTATTTAGTTGAAGCTGTGCTGATCAAATATACCAATTTGTAGCAACCACACTTCTGTCTGAGAACTGAAATGATTGCTTCCATTGAATTTTGTTTAATTTGTGTATTGCTAGCAAGAACCCTAAAAACTTTTATTTATATGTGAATGAGAGGATACATCTTCATTCTAGCTGTGAGTTTAAATAGTTGCTATGTAAAGATTGATCTCTTGAAAGGTAAATAAATGTTAGAAGTGGTTTTGTAGAGTTTTTTTAAAGTAAGTGACTCAGCTACAGAGGTTTTTGGCATGGATTCTAATCAGTAACGCATGACAAGTTCTTCAGAACAAAGTGATGGAAGGGCTTGTCGACAGTGCTATCAAGCAGCACTTAGTCAGAAATAACCTGCTCACTCACGCTCATTTTGCGTTCCGTCAAGGCCACTTAGTTCCTGGCCTCATTACTGTCTTTGTGCAAATATGGACAAAAGAGCTGAACTCACGAGGTGAGGTATTTTTATTTAATTCATTCAAGGGATGTGGGCTTCATTGGCTAGATCAACATTCATTGTCCATTGGTAATTGCCCTTGAAATAGCTGAATGTGCTGCCTTCTTGAAGTGCTTCAATCCATGTGGTGTAGTTATAACCACAATGCTGTTAGGGAGGGAGTTCCAGGATTTTGACACAGCGACAGTGAAGGAATGATGATATATTTCCAAGTCAGGATGGTGAGTGACTTGGAGGGGAGCTGCTAGGTGGTGCTGTTCCCATGTATCTGCTGCCCTTGTCATTCTAAGTGTCAGTGGTCTTGTGTTTGGAAAATGCTGCCTAAGGAGCTCTGAAGAGTTTCATCAGTGCATTTTGGAGATGGTACGCATGGCTGCCTCTGTCTATCCGTGCTAGAGAGGATTAATGTTTGTGGAAGGGAGGCTGATCAAGCAGGATGCTTTGTCCTGGATGGTGTCAGAGCTGTGCTCATCCAAGAAAGTGGAGAGTAGACTGTATCCCATCACACTCCTGGTTTGTGCTCCTAGGTTGGGAGTCATGCTTTGGAGAGGCAAGAGATGAGTTACTCACTGCAGATTCTATTCTGCTCTTGTGGCTACATTGTTTATTTGGCTAGCCCAAATCATATTCTAATCAATGGTAATTCCCAGGATGTTGATGATGGGGTTCCATGATAATACCATTGAATGTCAAGGGGTGATGGTTAGATTCTCTCTTGTTGGAGATAGTCATTGATTGACACTTGTGTGGTGTGAATGTTGTTTGCCACTTCTCAACCAAAGCCAGGCTATCCTCCAGATCTCTATTCATTTAGACATAGGCTGCTTCAATATCTGAGGAGCTGCAAAGGATGCTGAACATTGTGCAGTCATCAGCGAACAACCCCTCTTCTGACCTGATGTTGGAAGGAAGGTCATAGATGAAGAAATTAAAGATGGTTGGGCCTAGGACACCACAATGAGGAACACATACAGTGATGACCTGAAGTTGAGATGATGAGCTTCCAGCAACTATAACAATCTTCCTGATTCCAACAGTAGACAGCTTTCTCCCTGATTCTCATTGACTCCAGTTTTGCTAGGGTCCCTTGATGCCACACTTGGTCAAATGCTGCCTGGATGCCAAGGGTAGTCACCACACCTCTGATATTAACCTCTTTTGTTCATGTTTGAAACAAGACTGTAATTGGGGTCAGGAGCTGAGTGGTGCTGTCAGAACCCAAACTGAGGATCAGTGAGTAAGTTATTGCCAAGCAGGTGCCACTTGATAGTGCTATTGATGGCCCCTTTTGTCACTTTACTAATGATCAAGATTAGACTGATAGATAATTGGTCAGGTTGGATGTGTCCTGCCTTTAGTATACAGAGCATAGCTGGGCAATTTTCCATTTTGCTAAATAGATGTCAGTGTTGTAGCCATATGGGAACAGCTTGGCTAGATGTGTGACATGTTCTGGCACACAGGTCTTTAGTCTGGAATATTGTCATGGCCTATTGACTTTGCAGTATGAGTGCCTTCAGCTGTTCCTTGATTTCACATGGAGTGAACTGAACTGGGTGAAGACTGATGTCTGTGATGCTGGGGACCTCCAGAGAAGACTGAGATGGATCATCTGTAGGTATGACTGCCCATGATATCAAGGCAACATTTGACTGAGTGAGGCATTAAGTAACCCTTTTAAAACTGGAGTCAATAAGATTCAGGGAAAACGCTCCACACCTGGAGTCATACTAGCACAAAGGAAGATGGTTTCTAGTTGTTGTTGGTCAGTCATCTGAGTCCTGGGGCATTGCTGTAGGAGTTCCTCAGGGTAGTGTCTTAGACTCAACCATCTTCAGCTGTTTCATCAGTGATCTTCACTACATAAGGAGATCAGAAATGGAGAAATCCCTTGAAGATTGCAGAATGTTCACCAGCATTCAAGACCATTAAAGATTACACAGATACTGAACCAGTCTGTGCTCATATGCACAACGATCTGGATAATATCTAGACTTGAGCAGATGAGTAGCAATTTACATTCACACCACACAAGTGCCAGACAATGGCTACCTCCAGCAAGAGAGAATCTAACCATTTCCCCTTGACATGTCATGGCATTTCCATTGCTGAATCCTCCATTATCAATTTCCTAGGTTTATCATTGACCAGAAACTCAACTGGACCAGCCATACAAAAATTGTGGCTTCAACAGAATTCAGCAGAGAGTGACTCACTTTCTGACTTCCCAAAGCCTGTATACAATCAAAAGGTGCAAGTCAGGAACGTGATGGAATACTCCCCAAGTGCCTGGATGAGTACAGCTCCAGCAGCGTTGAAGAAGCTTGACAACATTGAGGACAAAATGTTGTGCACTACATCCACAACATTCAACATTCACAGCTTCCTCCACCAATGCAATGGCAGTAGTGTGTACCATCTACAAGATGCACTGAAGCATCTCATCAAAGTTCCTCCAACAACATCTTCCAAATCCGTTACTGCATTACTGCTGCCACCTCAAAGGTCAAGGTTAGTAAATGCATGGGAACACTACCTCCTGCAAGTTCTCCTTCAAGCCGCACACTATCCTGACTTGGAACTATATCACCATGGCTTCACTGTCGCTGGGTCAAAATCCTGGATCTTCCTCCTGAATAGCCCTGTGGATGTACCTGCAGCACACAGGCTACAATGGTTCAAGAAAGTGGTTCACTATCACTTTCTCAAGGGCAGTTAGGGATGGCCAATACAAATGCTGGCCTAACCAGCAATACCCATGAAAGTATAAACAAAAAATCTGACTCTGAAATAATCAACTTATCAGGGGAATTTTGGTATGTACTATAATGCCTCACCCCTGATTTTTTTCATTGCTATAGTGAAGCAGAGCTGTTACATTTAATTTTAAAAAGGCACATCCTAATACAATGCCTGTTGAATTAAATATAACATTAAGAAAAGGTAATGCTAAAACTCAATAATGAGTATTCCACTATCTGCTCTCTGCTCCAAACTCTTCTGTTGCTAGGAGAAAAGAATCCGACAGGTTTCTCAGCACACACTAAGATAGAATCCATAATGAAAAATTATGTTCTAATAACCATGATTCAACCTCAGCTTGATTAGAAGGCTAATCCATAACTTCGTGCTAAATGTTTGTTCAGGGTACATCAGTCGGATTTTTAACAATTAAAACATTTTTACAGGAATTAAAATTAGAAATTAGGATTTTATTTAATTGATTTTCACTGCATTTTCTCAATGATTGAGGAAAATACTTGTAAAGCTGACATTGATATCTTGAACAATTACGTGTCAGTAAACCAAATTTATTTGCATCTTACAATCTCTGCAAACTTGGCAATGAAAAGATTTGCCCTTCATTGGCAACTCTGTGAAAGTAGGTTAGTTCCCTGTAACACTGATGTCTTCAATGAATAATTGAACATCTGACACTATGCATATGGCTATCATTACATAACAAGTGGCAGTCTGCGCAGTGTAAATGCATCTGCCAGACTCAAATTGTGCTGTGAATCGAGTGATAAAGAAGCTCTGCCCATACATACGTGCATCTACTCACGGAAATCCATCCCCTGGTCAGGCTGATATTTCAATGTGGCTGAAAATAAGCATTATTCCACTTTGAGGAAAGAAAACGTCCTGAGATGGCGCACCAAATCAGCTTAAGCGAGTGGGATACACGACAACAGATGAAGTTTAATATGGAGAATTGTGAGGTTTGTACATTTCAGCAGTAAGAATAGATAAGCTGAAAAGAAGGGAAATTTCTAAATGTTGATGTGCAGAGAGACTTCTGCGCATTCTTCGAAGGAACATGAGAAGTTAGCTTGCAGCTTCAGTATGCAATTAGGAAGATGAATGGTTACGTTGGCCTATGCGGCAATGGGATTGGTGTACAGAAATAAGGATGTCTCATGACAATTACGTTTGACAAGGTGTTTGACAAGGTACCTCACAAGAGGTTATTGCAGAAGGTCAGGGGACATGGAGTTGGGGGTAGGGTGTTAGCGTGGATAGAGGATTGGTTGTCAAATAGGAGGCAGAGAGTGGGGGTCAATGGGTGCTATTCGGATTGGCGGTTGGTGACTAGTGGGGTGCCCCAGGGGTCGGTGCTGGGGCCTCAGCTATTTACCATTTATATAGATGATCTGGAGGAGGGAACCGAGTGCAGGGTGTCGAAATTTGCTGATGACACCAAGATTGGGGGAAAGGCAAATTGTGCGGAGGGTGTGGAGAGTCTGCAGAAGGATCTAGATAGGCTGGGCGAATGGGCCAGGAAATGGCAAATGGAATTTAATGTTGGCAAGTGTGAGGTGGTCCACTTTGGTAGGAAGAATGGTAGGAAGGACTATTACTTACGGGGCGAAAAACTGCAGCAGGCGACGGTGCAGAGGGACCTCGGGGTCCTTGTGCATGAGTCGCAAAAACCCAGCTTGCAGGTGCAGCAGGTGGTCAGGAAGGCGAATGGGATGCTGGCCTTCATAGCGAGGGGGATTGAATATAAAAGTAGGGAGGTCTTGCTGCAGCTGTATAGGGCATTGGTGAGGCCGCAGCTGGAGTACTGTGTGCAGTTTTGGGCGCCGCATCTGCGCAAGGATATTTTGGCCCTGGAGGGAGTGCAGAGGAGGTTTACTAGGCTGATACCGGAGTTGAGGGGATTGAGCTATGAGGAGAGGCTGAATAAACTAGGCTTGTACTCGTTAGAGTTTAGAAGAATGAGGGGAGATCTCATTGAGACGTATAAGATGATGAATGGGATGGATAGGATAGAGGTGGAGAGACTCTTCCCACTCAGAAAGGACAGTAGGACTAAGGGGCACAGCCTCAAGATAAAGGGGAGGCAGTTTAGAACGGAGTTGAGGAGGAACTTCTTCACTCAAAGGGTGGTGAATCTCTGGAATTCTCTGCCCGTTGAAGTGGTGGAGGCTGCCTCGCTAAATATTTTTAAGAAGCGGGTTGATGGGTTCTTGATAAGAGAGGGGATTAAGGGTTATGGGGAGAGGGCGGGAAAGTGGAACTGAGCCACGACAGATCAGCCATGATCTTATTGAATGGCGGGGCAGGCTCGAAGGGCTAGATGGCCTACTCCTGCTCCTATTTCTTATGTTCTTATGTTCTTAATTACACACAGATTTGGCAAGGTCACACCTGGAATACCACAGCTAGATTTCAGATTGCCCCACCCCACCCCATCACGTACTCTAGAGGTAACATTGGTTCTGAATGTATCAATTTTTTAAAAGGTCTGCTCCACTGTAATAACACAATCTGAGCAGCATAAACAGACTGAGAGTCTTAAACTATAGTGCCACAGGGAGAAGAAGTTCCATCCTCGAGAATTGTCAGTCCATTTAAATAGCCAGCTGCTCCAGCAGTACCAGCTGTGCCAGAACTCTGTACTGGGTTCTGCTGGGTCTGCAAGCAGGCATCCATTGATTGATTCTGGACCCAAATAAGTCCCAAGCATTTGGGAAGGAAAGGATCACCCTATATAGGGGGATGAGGTGGGTTAGTGCAGAGGGCGGTGCATTAGTGAGGCCAGGAGAGGAGGGACAAAAGGAGGGGGGAGAAATTACATCTTTGAGGGTGGTAGGAGGCCCTGAATTCATAGGTCATCCCATGATGGAAGTACCTTTCCTTCCTTTCAGCCTTTACAAAGAGCATTTTTAAAAATAGCTTTATACTCTGGCCCAACTGCCTCTGCCCAATTTTCAGTGCAAGCTGATTAAGGCAGTTAAATGCTATTTAATTGGACAATGGCCTGAAGCTAGGAGCCCTAATGGGTGCCCACTCTCTATTACTACCCTCTTTCTTCTACAATCAAGCCAGCTCTGTATCTACTTTGCCAGCTCACCTCTGATCCCATGCGACTTCACCTTTGCACCAGTCTGCCATGAGGGACCTTGTCAAAGGCCTTACTGAAGTCCATATAGAGAACATCCACTGTCCTACCTTGTCAATCAATAACTTGCCAGGTAGCTTGTGGAGGGTGGTATTGCGCATGTGCAGATCCCTAGTTCTACACAGATACATTAACAGAAGTAGGGGTATGACAGGGAGAGAGCTGTCAGGCCCCTGCTACTGCCCTAATGGGTGCCTCACCCACCCCTTACATGATGGGGAATGGGTCAGGGGTGGACAGGAACAAGTTGGGCTAGCCAGTCAATGGGGGAGAGGAGGTGAAGCCTTAAGTGGTCAGGTCACCTTCATGTCTATGTGGTATGGGGTGGGGGAGCCTGTTCTCTCAGTGGTAGGTGGGGAGGATCTCCCTCTGAGCTGAGGTGTTGGGCTGCTCTGCTGGTCAGTTGTGGGTGGTGGGGGCACCTTTCCCTTTGATGGGGGGAAGGTGGCTTGTCTCTGAATGTTGCGATCGGGGTGTCTTATAAAAGTACTCCTGCCAACGAGAAACACAGAGTGTTTCCTGTTCGGGTTAACGATCTGTGAAAAGCTGGGCTGGCCATCGTGTTTTACACAATGTTTAATTTTGCATTGATTAGGCGGGTGAATCCCACCTGACAGGTGCTGTTAACCTGAACAGGAAACACTCTGGTTTTCTCGCTGGCAATCTTACTGTGCAATCTGGTGCATTACACCCACAGGATGGAATTTTGTGAGATTTTCTCCTAAGTGTTCAGCTAGTCTGAAAATGGAAGAGTTCCAGATCAGTTTTTTGAGCAAGTTTTCATGCCCAATCTTATGCACTATATCTCTGAAATGTTGGACTAGTCTGTTTCAGGCCAGAGAGGCTATGGGCAGCGCATAAAGAACAAAAGAACAAAGAAAATTACAGCGCAGGAACAGGCCCTTCAGTCCTCCAAGCCTGCATCAATCATGCTGCCCGACTAAACTAAAACCCCCCTACACTTCTGGGGACCATATCCTCCTTTTCCCATCCTATTTATGTTTTGTCAAGACGCCCCTTAAAAGTTGCTACTGTATCTGCTTCCACTATCTCCTCCAGCAGTGAGTTCCAGGCATCCACCACTCTTTGTGTAAAAAACTTGCCTCATACATCTCCATTAAACCTTCTCCCTCGCACTTTAAACCTATGCCCCCTAGTAATTGACTCTTCCACCCTGGGAAAAAGCTTCTGACTATCGACTCTGTCCATGCCCCTATAATTTTGTAGACTTCTATCAGATCGCCCCTCAACCTGTGTTGGTGCAGTGAGAACAAACCAAGTTTCTCCAACCCCTCCTCATAGCTAATGCGCCCCTTGTCAGGCAACATCCTGGTAAATCTTTTCTGTACCCTCTTCAAAGCCTCTACATCTTTCTGGTAGTGAGGTGACCAGAATTGAACACTATATTCCAAGTGCAGCCTAATTAAAGTTCTACAAAGCTGCAACACGACTTGTCAATTTTTAAACTCAATGCCCCGATGAAGACAAGCATGCCGAATGCTTTCTTAACTACCATCTCCTTCATTGCAACTTTCAGTGACCTGTATTCCTGTACACCCAGATCACTCTGCCTGTCATTACTCTTAAGGCTTCTGTCATTTACTATATATTTGCTATTGGCATTATACCTTCCAAAATGCATCACCTGAAATTTGTCCAGATTAAACTCCATCTGCCATCTCTCCACCCAAATTGCCAAATGATCTATATCCTGCTATATCCTCCAATGGCCCTCATTGCTATCCACAAATCTACCAACATTTGTGGCATCCGCAAACTTACTAATCAGACCAATTATATTTTCCTCCAAATCATTCATATATATTACAAACAACAAAACTCCCAGCACTGATCCCTGAGGAACGCTACTTGTCACAGCCCTCCATTCAGAAATGCACCTTCCACTGCTATCTCCTGTCTTCTATGATCAAGCCAGTTCTGTATCCACCTTGCCAGCTCACCTCTGATCTCATGTGACTTCACCTTCTGCACCAGTCTGCCATGAGGGACTTTGTGAAAGGTCTTACTGAAGTCCACGTAGAGTACATCCACTGTCCTTCCCTCATCAATCAATAACTTGCCTGACAGCCTGTAGAGGGTGGTATTGTGCCTGTAGAGGGTGGTATCCCTGGTTCTGCACAGGAACATTAACAGTAGTCGGGATCTGAAAGGGAGAGAGCCGTCAGGCTCCTGCTGCTGCAGACAGTGTCAACTAGCTCACCCCCACAATCGCAGGGGCCTACGGCCCAAGTTGCAACACCTGTCAACCCCTCCCCATCACCCAGACCAATCATGGCCTCTTATTTTTGTCCCTCATTATCAAGGACCCCCTCCTTCCCCCATTTATTGTAGACCCCGTCCCTCCCCCACCAACTGCATGCAGAGAGGCAGCAAACGCACCCCTCTCCCCTCAGTCCTTGCCCGCATTAGACCCACCCCCACATGCCCTGCCCCATTGGCCCTACCCCTGGAATTGCCTCCACAAACCCCTCCCCCCCTCTGTAGGCCCTGCTCCCCATTGACTCCACTCCCTAGCATTGTCAGGTGGGCATTGCCCAAGTACTGGGCAAGCATTGCCTAGGTTCCAGGATGGCACTGCCAGTCTAACACTGCCCAAGAGGCACCCCTACCCTGCACTAGGTTACCCAGGGGGCCTGAATGGTCTCTGGTTCCACTGGTGAGGCCAACGGTTCCCTTCTCATGGGGAGTCAGTGCTTTCCTTGCTAGAGAGAACTCCCTGCAAGACCTTAAAGGCAAGCGGACCAGAATGACTGAGTGCTGGGCTCACTAAATACATGAAAATGAACAAACACCTGGATTTAAATGAATTAATCAGGCTCTCGCCCACTTTTGGGAAGAGCCTGACTGCACTGGAAATCCGGCTGTTGTAAAATCGTGCCGGTCATGAAAACCGGCATCATTTGTGCCGGCAGCTTTCCGCCCAATTTTACGGCATTCTGTCAAATTCCGCCCATAGTCTCACGTTCTGATTTAGTCTCATATCCTTTCACACAAACTCGCATATAGAGACAATATAAATTTAACAGAACTTTTGATAGTTGTCCTTTGGCTTACCCTTCATAATTTGAAAAGAAGAGCTTTGAGCAGAAACTGCTTGCAAATTCAGTCAGTCTTATTGATTGAATGGTATGGACACAACTTGAGATATTAAGCTTGTTCAATGGCACAATCCAGATTCATCTCGTATAATCACAGCTCAGAAGAGAGGTTGTGGCCTTCGAGTCAAAATGACACTTTTAACATTAGCAATACCTATCACAACGCTCAATAGGAGTGTAAGAGGGAATACAGATGCTTTAGATTTTAATGAAACATGCATCCCGTTGATTGAGATTTATAGATAATAGCTATGCTTGAGTGCTGTAACTAAACACACAAGAAACCCAAATCAATTGGACAAATCTTGTTTAAAGGGTAACTTTAGCGATTGATACCAGTGGACCATCTGACTCTAAGACTAAAGTTAAAAGTCCTCTTTCAGTATGTTGTTTAAGAAGGGTGCCAGGCAAAAGGTGGGGAATTATAGGCCGGTTAGTTTAACGTCTGTGGTAGGTAAAATGTTAGAATCTGTCATTAAGGAGGAAATTGCAAGGCATCTTGAAGGGAATTGCTTGATAGAGCAGACGCAGCACGGTTTCATTAAAGGGAAGTCGTGTCTGACAAATTTACTGGAGTTCTATGAGGATGTGTCTAGGGCGGTGGATAGAGGAGAGCCGGTGGATGTGGTCTTTCTAGATTTTCATAAGGCGTTTGACAAAGTACCTCACAAGAGGTTATTGCAGAAGGTCGAGGGACATGGAGTTGGGGGTAAGGTGTTAGCGTGGATAGAGGATTGGTTGTCAAATAGGAGGCAGAGAGTGGGGGTCAACGGGTGCTATTCGGATTGGCGGATAGTGACTAGTGGAGTGCCCCAGGGGTCGGTGCTGGGGCCTCAGCTTTTTACCATTTATATAGATGATCTGGAGGAGGGAACTGCGTGTAGAGTGTCGAAATTTGCTGATGACACCAAGATTGGGGGAACGGCAAATTGTGCGGAGGGTGTGGAGAGTCTGCAGAAGGATCTAGATAGGCTGGGTGAATGGGCCAGAAAATGGCAAATGGAATTTAATGTTGGCAAGTGTGAGGTGGTCCACTTTGGTAGGAAGAATGGTAGGAAGGACTATTACTTACGGGGCGAAAAACTGCAGCAGGCGACGGTGCAGAGGGACCTCGGGGTCCTTGTGCATGAGTCGCAAAAACCCAGCTTGCAGGTGCAGCAGGTGGTCAGGAAGGCGAATGGGATGCTGGCCTTCATAGCAAGGGGGATTGAATATAAAAGTAGGGAGGTCTTGCTGCAGCTGTATAGGGCATTGGTGAGGCCGCAGCTGGAGTACTGTGTGCAGTTTTGGGCGCCGCACTTGCGCAAAGATATTTTGGCCTTGGAGGGAGTGCAGAGGAGGTTTACTAGGCTGATACCGGAGTTGAGGGGGTTGAGCTATGAGGAGAGGCTGAATAAACTAGGCTTGTACTCGTTAGAGTTTAGAAGAATGAGGGGAGATCTCATTGAGACGTATAAGATGATGAATGGGATGGATAGGATAGAGGTGGAGAGACTCTTCCCGCTCAAAAAAGACAGTAGGACTAGGGGGCACAGCCTCAAGATAAAAGGGGGCCAGTTTAGAACGGAGTTGAGGAGGAACTTCTTCACTCAAAGGGTGGTGAATCTCTGGAATTCTCTGCCCGTTGAAGTGGTGGAGGCTGCCTCGCTAAATATTTTTAAGACGCGGGTTGATGGGTTTTTGATAGGAGAGGGGATTAAGGGTTATAGGGAGAGGGCGGGAAAGTGGAACTGAGCAGCGACAGATCAGCCATGATCTTATTGAATGGCGGGGCAGGCTCGAAGGGCTGGATGGCCTACTCCTGCTCCTATTTCTTATGTTCTTATGTTCTTATGTACATGTGCATGAAAATAACTGACACATTTATTTAGCACATTTGATGTAAAAGGCAATCAATTCCTTGCACTTTCCCTCCTACCCCTCCATGTCTAATAATTTACTGATTCACTTCCTCTCAACTTGCAAATGTTTTCTCTATTTTACAAGTTCACATTCACAGGCTTTTGCAGAAAATCATAATTTTATAAGGTCAAGTGAAATGTAAGCATAAAACAAGGATGGGTCAGAAAATGATTTGTGCTTGCTGACCGTGCTTTCTTGTCCTGTTTTCTGTTGCACTCTTGACTGTCTGAAACATGCACCAGAGATGTAAAAGCTGAAGAAAACAGATGACTGTGATCGATTTGAAGAAGTGCTGTTCCATTCAGAGCTAAAAAATAAATCAAAGCACTTCTGTGTATAAAAACAGACTTGCTTGAACAGAGAAAAGTATTACATTATAGAAAATGCCAACAACATTATCTCAGATGACCACCTGACTCTGTTGACATTGAAATAAAAACCTTACGTAGATCATTCTTCTTAGTTATCTGTGCTGTACATATATTTGCTGAACATGCTAAATTACCACTAATCAGTTTAATTCTTTTTAAATCAAACTACATGCATTGCACAATGAGGTCAAGGGTAATTAGTAAAATAGTCACGATCTTAATGTGAGCCTCACTCACAACAATGAATCTTGCATCCACTCACAAAAGTCCATTCTTATGATGTTCAACCTGGTCATTAGGAATCTGAGCATGCCACCATTATGTTTAATTGTTAACCCAGACTGTCAGCTCACGATATGAATTAGGATTGCTACCAGATGGACTGAAGTTGCCATCGCAACTTTGTGAACTTAATAGCCCAGATCTTGTGGCCCTAATAACTGAGAAATTTGCCACTGGTTAGGGTCATAACAGCACAGCAATTTCTGAGGAGCCCACTTGCACTCAACTCTGGATGAAATGATGTGCCTGAATGGGCTCCAGAGGAAGTTATGTAATAGTTCAACTAGGACGTGTCAGGGTGAACATGTGGGCTCATTGCCCTGTGCTTAGTCTGTTTTCTCATTGATTTATTCAGGGCTGATTCAAACAGGTATAAAACCTGTTCATGAGCACAGTGCTTTAAATCAGTAAAGCAGTAAAGTGTTGCCAGCATCCTCAACAACCTTGGCAATAATTCCTTTCCCCCAACATCACCCTAACTCCTCTCCATCAATTCTACTCCCACCAACACTCCCACCAACACCCCCCCCCCTCCCCCATCACCAGACTCCCAGCTCTGCTATCCTCCAACACCTGGTACACCCGGCCACTTTCAGTTCCACATTGCACACCTGGCTATTCAGCACCCCTTTCTCCCCCAGCTTTGAGTGTGTCTTGGGGAGCTGCAAGTAAAAACTGAACAAATGAGAGACTGAAAATGATTGAAAACTGCTTACGAGCAATCTGCAGATAGGCCATTAATTCCGAGATTGTCACTGTGTAAGAGAATATCTGTACCTCATGACGTTAGGGAATTGTGGCTTTGCTGGAAATTGTGGCTTTCCCTTTCAAAAGTTACTAATGAAGTTCCTTGCCCAACACTTTCAAAGAGAACTTCTCAAATCAGAACAACTAGTCCAGTCTTAGTTCAAAGTCACTTGATTACAACTTAAAACTACTTCATGAGTAACTAAATTACTACTGCCCTCTCCTTTGATTGGTTCTTTCTTCCAGTTATATTTTTTCAGCATAGTGATGGTTTATTTTATAAAGTTTCACTGTAGAGCAAAATGGATACTGTAGAAACAGTCACCCTTAATTTCTGACCAGGAGTTACTTGTTATTTCACCATTTGATTGGATCTCTAAATCAGGTTCCAAGCTTTTAATTGCAGTTGCATTTTGTATAGTCTTATGGTCCCTTTGAAATAGGGCTTTCATTGTGCAAATTCATTCCACTGATAATGAGAAAACTTTCATCCCCTCAATCTGAACTGGATACAGTCCAAATACCTGATGTGAAAGGCAAGTCTGATCCTACCACCCTCTCACATCTCCTGAATTTCATTATACCGGAAAGCTGAGTTTGAACATGCTTATAATGGGAACAAATGAATAATTCCATATCATCAACTGGATACAAAACAGTAATAGATCAGTGTTCTTCTCGTGAAGTTGATCAATAGTCAATCAATTTTGCAAGACCCAAAACATTATCCTTGCAGCCTAAGTATATTTTATTGTTTTTTTTTAGAAAAACATTTGTTAGTTGTAATTATATGCCGTTCTCCCTTTCCATCGCTGGAAACAACAGGCAATTTAAAAATCCTTCCAGATAAAACGCCAACTTCTTTGTTAAAGAACTTTTACATTGTTCAACACCAAAACACATTGCAGTCATTGATTAAAATAAAGTTAATTGTTTGAATTTATTTTCTAAGTGCCCTTGATGAGATGGTATGATAATTGTTGCCTTTCTTCTTGGTTGCGCAGCGAAGATTGGTGAAGATTAAATTCTTTGTTTATGAATTACCCATGCTTATTTGTTAGTAGATGAACATTGTTTGTAGAAGAAAGGCATTGTTTTTCAAAAACACAACATTCAACTCTTGCAAAGCACTCTTTTACAAAAGAGAAATATATGTCAGAAATCTACAACAACAACACATAATTCTGCCATCCCATTTACCACTTGCGCTTGCATCAGGTTGAAATTGCTGTTGAATTGTTTTAGTGCAATATCCTTGGAAACATTATGGTTCTCACATGTGTGAAGCAAGCAATATATGAGAACACACTCAAACTTTAGTGCTGAATACAAGCGATCCTTGGACTTATGACACAATTGGTTCCTGAAAACGGTGTCGTAAGTCGAAAAGCCGCAAGTTAGAACTGGTTTTCGCGTAGCAACAATGTTATAAATGGGGGAATTGGTTCCCCAAGGCACGAGACCCTATTTCACTGAATAGTGAAAATTTTGTCGGATCTTGTTCAGTATAATTGCCTTACAGGAATGAATATTGCACAATATAATAGTGCCTTTCCAAGGCACTTCTATATTGTATCTGAGAAGTAATTTTCCCTTTCTGATGTTATGAAAGGTGGAATATAAAGGAACATAACAATTGGTAAAGACCCACTGTTCACTGGCATGGAGTCCTAAAGGCAAAACCAGTAAGGTTGAAAAAGAGTGTCAATTTATAAACGTCATAAGTGTCATTGTTCATAACTTGAACATTGTAAAGTCAAGGATTGCCTGTATAGAGTTTTATGGAGTTTTATGGATTGTTGATCTGTTATAATTGTTTGTAACACTAATTATTGAGAAGTCACCCTAGTAAGAAAAGAATAGTTTATCAATTGAGATATGTTAATTTGTTATACCACAGTCATGGCTCAAATGTCATCCAGAAATCCTTGTGTTATTAAAGAGAAGGTGTAAAAAGTATGAATCAGGTGAGTGACAATGTTCACATAGAAACATAGAAATTAGGAGCAGCATTAGGCCATTCAGCCCATTAATTGCCCTCTGCCATTCATTTTGATCATGGCTGGTCATTGAATTCAATATCCTGATTCCCCCCTTATCACCACATCCCTTGATTCCTTTAGTTTATTGTTAGAATCTTACGAGAATTTGACAGAGCGTCAGTTTCATTGTTAAAAACGGAATGATTTCCACTAATGCCGCCAGGGGGGTTTCTGACCAAATCCCATCCCATTCAGGAGAATTCTTATGCGCGCAAGAATCACACAGCATTCACAGCATGCTCCCTCTGATTTATCTGCTCTGCCATAGCTTAATCATTGCAATCACTGGAGAGTCCCGCATAAATGACTCCCCAGCACTTGTTCTAGTTTATCCAAGGGGCTGGTAGCCACAAAGCCCACACCTCACTGTTTAGAGGGAGCCCTGACCAGACTGCTGTCAGCAGAGATGGGGTGTTCTCCATCTCTGCTACAGAAGAAGGTAACCAATACTGCTTGGGAAGCAATGCAGTCTTTGTGAGTGCCAGCTCACTGCAAAAGAGGATGGGACTGCAGTGTGACTGTAACTTTAAGGATCACAGGAATTCAGTGTCCTCTGGTGTCATGGGGTGCCAGCTCATGCAATATGTGGCACAGCTGGTCCACAGCCCTTGGGACAGAGGCAGCCTTTTCCAGTACTGAGGCTCGGACATCTGAACATATTAGTATCTTTGTCGGAAGATTTTAGTAAGAAGTCTCACAACACCAATTTGAAGTCCAACGGGTTTATTTGGTAGTAAACGCCACTAGCTTTCAGGGTTTGCCCCTTTGTCAGGCGACTGGGAGTTCTGATCACAAACAGACCATATAAAGGCACACACAGTTTACAGAATACTGATTAGAATGCGAGTCTTTACAGCTAATCAAGTCTTAAAGGTACAGACAATGTTAGTGGAGAGACCATTAAGCATAGGTAAAAGAGATGTGTATTGTCTCCAGACGGGACAGTAAGTGAGATGTTGCAAGCCCAGGCAAGTCATGGGGTTTACAGATAGTGTGACATGAATCCAAGATCCCAGTTGAGGCCGTCCTCATATGTGCGGAACTTGGCTATTAGTTTCTGTTCAGCAACTCTGCACTGTCATGTGTCATGAAGGCCACCTTGGAGAATGTTTACCTGAAGATCAGAGGCCAAATGCCTGTGAACGCTGAAGTGTTCGCCAACAGTCTTGTCTGGTGATTTTCAAGCAGTGTTCATTCATCCACTGTCGTAGCGTCCGCATGGTCTCCCCAATGTACCATGCCTCGGGACATCCTTTCCTGTAATATATCAGGCTGACAACGTTGGCCAAGTTGCAAGAGTATGTGCCATGTACCTGGTGGATGGTGTTCTTATGTAAGATGATGGCATCCGTGTTGATGATTTGGCAGTCTTGCAGTGGTTTCTGTGGCAGGGTTGTCTGGTATTGTGGTCACTGTTCTCCTGAAGGCTGGGTAGTTTGCTGTGGACAATGATCTGTTTGAGGTTGTGCGGTTGTTTGAAGATTCTAGGCCAGGGCGGCACGGTGGCATAGTGGGTAGCACTGCTACCTCACAGCTCCAGGGACCTGGTTTTGATTCCTAGCTTGGGTGATTGTGTGAGGTTTTCACATTCTATCCATGTCTGCATGATTTCCTTCAGATGTTCCAGTTTCTTCCCACTGTCCAAAGGTGTTCTGGTTAGATACATTGGTCACGCTAAGTTGCCTCTTAGTATACTGGGCTGTTTAGATTAAAAGAATTAGCGAGGTAAATAAGTGGGGTTGCGGGGATAGGTCTGAGATGGGATCATTTTCAGTGCAGACATGATGGACCGAATACATCCTTCTGCACTGTAGGGATTCTATGATGCTGACTCTCATGTTGCTCCTTTGCTCCTTCTCCCTGGATAGTTGCAGGCCTGTGTCTTTGTCCCTGCTGCTGGTCAATTGCTATTAGCAGAAAGGCCAACTCTGCAGGCATCACCTGAATCATACACTGAAAGAGGGAGGACACAATAGTGAACTATGAGGAGTCCTACCACAGCCCTGACCCTCACCCCTCCATGCCTCTGTGGCTTCCACCCAAGCGCTTCCCATTCACTATGTGAATATCTGCTCTCCCTTCCAACATCCCCTCTGCCATAACAGCCATATCCCAGCATTATTTCCCCTGTAAACCACCAGGGTGAATAGCACAGAGCTTCCCTTTTCTCATGCCATGTAACCCGTCCATTCCTCCTCCTCCACCCTCCCGACCTCGAGCTGTATTTATCTATTTTCCAAGCATTCTCCCTGGTGAACCTTAAGAGTTGAACAGGCTGAGGAGAAATGTCTGCATATGCGCTCACCTCCGCTATCCCCCTCGGAGGTGAAGACTGCAGGTTGACCCTTATTTAGAGTTGTCGTAAATGGCGCGAGCTTGATGTCACGCTGGCATCTGCTGAATATTCGATGTGGGCTCAATGTCTGGAGTAAGTGCTTGATAATGAGATGCTAATGTATTAAAATGAGGTTCCCTGCATTCTGCAATATGTTCCAAATCACTCCGTCGACAAGAATCATTCTTTTCAAAATGCTTCATGCTGTGGGGAGAGCTGAAGAATCCCGCCCTCTCTTTCCACAGTTGCTGCCAACCTGCTGAGTTTTTCCAGCATTTCCTATTTTATTTGATGTCAATATTCATTTCCCTGATATAGAATGGACTGGATTTTATGGAGTGTCTTATTCTCCATGCCTCTGACTGAAAGGTTGGTCATGAGCTTGCCTCCGTAAAAACCATGCCCACAGGCATTGTGTGCTGGGAGCCGCCCAACACTGGGACCAAAGGCAGTCAGAACAAAGAAGGGGTGAGCGAGACTGGATTTCAAGGCAAGTGTGGAGGCAGGTCAGGCTGGCAGGCTGCAGTGAAGGAGGATGAGGGAGATGGTTGTGGGTGGGAGAGGGGTGGGTGGGGGCTGGTGTTGAGAGGCAAGGCAAAGGGTAAAGGGGCGAGTGATCTTGCGGGGAAATAGGAGCTGGTGTTTACCTCCAATGGGCACTGTAGACCCCTGAATGAAGTCACACCCTGGCTCATCACTTCTTGCCTGACAGAGACCTGCTCCAGGCTACCTGCTGGGCTTGGGTCTTTCCCTGTCATTGTGGCAAAGATGGAATGATGCCCAATTCCTCAATGGATCCAAGGCTGTGCCTGATGCCTCCCTGTCCACTGTAGAATTGGATAGGTGTCGGGATGGGTGGGAAGGTGGTAGGAAGTTCAGACATTTTATGTTGCACCCTTTTGCCTTCAAATACCCTAGTGGGGCACCATTAAATCAAGACCAAGGAGTTAGGGATGAGTGCTTAACTATTGTGTATTATACATGCAAATCAATTACATTTGACACAGTCAACCTGTGAGTGACATTGTCTATATGCCCTTATTAGTGAGGAAATGTCGATGTGGACCATCCTAATTAAGATTCCTAGCATTTTCTTCCATTTGCTTCCTGCTGCCGTATGTTTTTAGTGACAGTTCTTTGAAGATCAGGAATTTCTAGACTGTAATGTGAATTCACAAAATGTGAAGCAGGTGCGACTGATGAAGAGTGAAGCATAGGACTGAGCAAAGTAAGAGGGATCAGTTTATAATACCTCTTTATAGAGTGGGGTGGGGTGGGGTGGGGGTTGGCGGTGGGGGGGGCGGGGTGGGAGTATGTTTGAGAGGGAAGCCAGAAGTGGTGCTTTGGAGGAGAGTGTTGAGAATAGCAGGTTGGGGAAATATGGAGAGAATTAAATAGAATATCAATGTTAACTGAAGAGAGTGCAGAGGAATGCAACAAGAAGTCAAGGTGAAAGGAACTCTGGAAGACTATAGAGTATCCTAACTAAGTGGCATGCAACAGATTTCACTCACAGAAAAAGCACATGTACCCATATTGGGTTGTGTATTGTCTGCTTTTCATCTATAAAACAAGAGTTGTTCAGTTTTAATTGATGCAATGAACTTTATATTAAATAGGCTCACATCTAAATCACAAACAAAATGATATCAGATGAATGCATTAAGTGTTAATATGCTAAAAATGAGAATATTCGTTTAATGTATCAACTAACATTATGGGCCAGATTCTCCATGCTCGCCCGTGGCTGGGATTCTCCATCCCCGCTACAGTAAATGGAGATTTGACCGACTGGCAAATTGTCTGTTCTCACTGGCAGCGGAGGCAGGAGAATTCTGGCTTGCATTTCTATCTTTGTAATTATTGATCGTAAGTAGCTCAAACCCTAGTATTAACCCATTTGCTTTGCTAGGGAGCTTAGCAGAAGAATTGTTCAAGTTAATATTGATCGATGCAGTGAATATCATGTTGGTATTTGTGAACCTTTCAGAGAAGAATCTGAGACCCAGTATATGAGACAAAATGGTGCAGCCAATAGGAGTCACTGAAGAGAGACAAGTGAGTTATCCCTCCCCCCCTTGCCATTGGCCTGGAATGATAGCTCTTGTCGCAACTTGTTGTTACATATCACGCAGCTCACAGAAAAACAAGGAAATCTCCTCAGTGAAGCAGTCACCCGTGTATTCTGTATTGTGACTGTTCAATCAGACCTTATTGTATGCTCCGAATTGCACTTGTAGCAAATGATCATTCTTGAGGTCCCAAGCTGTTTCCTTTGAATTTGAAACCTTTGAGTCCAAGTCACTTAACAGTAGGCAGATGCCTCTGAATAGAATCAATCTTCAGGTCCTAGCCTTCTTACAGGAATCTCTACCATGGCGATGGAAGAAAATCACAGCGGCTGTGACTGTGAAAGACTACCATTGCATACGGCCAGGTCAAGAGTAGTGGAAGTCAGCAATTCAGTCAGGTCCAAATTCTGAAAAGATCTCATTTAATACGTACACATTCTGCTGAATGAGAGAGAGATCCAATTATTTTTGGCCTGACTCTGGTTGTAGGAAAAGAAAGAATACAATGGTTCATTAACTGAGAGGAAATGGGATAGGGTATGCTGCAGGGCATTATCAGGGATCATGTCTTTTATATTTTAATTTATGTATCTATTCATATTTTGTTTGATTTCATGTAGAGATGGACAGGGCAAGCCCAGAAAGCCAGGCCTCACCAGACGGAGGAAAAGGGTTAACGCAGACCTCTAGAGGCCTGCTTTGCTGACAGGTAATGATTAACATATGCTATCAACTTCTAACAATAGTAAATGTGCAAGAGATCTTTCCGAGTCATCATGACAATGGGAGAACTGGCATTAAGATAGCCAGGCTCCATACAGTCTAGGGAGGTCACAGTCTTCTAGAAAACATGATCACCCAGCAGAGGGAGGGAGCAAATAACGCATCATTGTAGATCGGTGGGCAAACACAACACTTTGACATCATAATCGGGATAACATGAAATGTCCAGGGAAATGATTAGCAGGGATGTACTGAACAATGCATTTTGCATGAAGAGATTAAAAGAACCATCTTGTAACCAGCTTGAGAAATTAATATGATAATGCAAAACTTTGCAACTCGGAAAAGTATAATAACCTGTATGAACCCACAATGGGCAGAGAGAACTCGCAGGGAAGATGGGATTTCAGGCCCGAGATCATCTCTCCCTCATGCATGTGGAATAAAAACTGTTCCCTGAAGTTCAACATAGTCTCCAAGGCTCAGCTCATTTTATTTCCCTCCTACAGGGTTTACCACTCACAGTGCACCAAGGTAGTGGCTGAGATCAATGTTAAAGTGACTTTTTGCGCATTACTCTTAATTAGGCCAGTTGCGCGCTTAGTCATCATGAAACTTCCATTGTTCTATAGATATTGTAATTTAAAGTAATCTTTAGCATGATTAGGATAAAGCTGATGGTGCTGATGGGGAAGTTTTGAAATGAACTCCTTTAAATTTAATTCCCACATTACTGATAATTCACAAATTTCCTTTCAGTACACGCTCAAGAAATCTCACAGCTCCTGAGATTTATAGGCTCTCCCCAGAACCAAATAAGGTCAAAGGGCTGGATTTTGCTATTGTAACAATAGGGAAAATATAAAAAATTGCCTTCATTACCTTCTGACACTGACAGAAAATTGTGGCATCCATCCATGCACAGTTAAATGCAGAAATCCAGACGTTGATATCAGTGATTCATTGCTCTGCCACAGGATGCCCTATTGAAGTCACTGTAGAAGGCAACCTTTAGAAATCACTGAACTGATGAGAATTTTCCCTTTTTACACAAAAATATTGCTTTGAGAAAGAAAATAGAGTGTTGACGTCTGATGAATTTCATTCACTTATTGGGATGAGACTTAAATCTCCAAACACTGATTCAAGCAGTGGACCAGTATCTTATGAATTGGAACTGCCTGAATTGCAATGAAATGTGATTGACCTCGTTCAAGCAGTGGCCCATGACGGTTGCTCCCTCCTGTGAAGATAGCCCAGAGCTCCAATTCATTACACCAATTGAGATGGGTTTATCACTCATATTTGCTAACTCCCATTTTGTGTTAATGCTCTGCAACATTACCTGTCCAGGGGCGCAAACTTGGCCAAAGTATGTGGAGAGCCTGGGCTGCCCAAAAACTATGGTCCCCTCTCTCAACCTCTCAATTTGAATCCAAAAGAATATAAAGCACAATGTTAGTCATCAATTTGTTACACGAGTTGCCAGAAAGAAAATATATTTAGTGTTATGACCAGGCTATGGGTGGGGAGCTGACTTCACTCTTTGTCTCAGCCCTGGGTTAGTTATAAAAGAGTTTGAATTTTTAAAGGATGTGACTTGCCAATTCAATATGTACTTAACTGTGTATAGTTTAGTGTATGAATTAAGCCTGCCTAATTCCTTGAGCAAACAAGTAAGGAGTTAGTTTTATTACTAAAACTCACTCTGATAAAGGTACAGAAATTATTAATAAAAAGGTTTAAAATGTGGGAATTTGTCCAATGTCCCACTAATGCAAAAAAAAGCAGGCACACAACTTCCCCCAAGTGCGCACAAAAAGAAATAAACTTTGCAAAGTATCAGGTGTTAAAACTTGGTCAAGTAAAGGGAAAAAGTAAGGTCAGAAAAATTATTCATGGATTGTCAGAATGTTTGTTCACAGATTATCATAGAATCATAGAATCCTACAGTGCAGAAGGAGGCCATCATGTCTGCACCAACCACAATCCCACCCAGACCCCATCCCCACAACTTGTGCATTTACCCTGACACTAAGGGGCAATTTAGCATAACCAATCCACCTAACCTGCACATCTTTGGGCTATGGGAGGAAACCAGAACACCTGGGGGAAACTCATGGAGACACGGAGACAATGTGCAAACTGGACACAGATAGTGACTCAAGCCGGGAATTGAACCCAGAGCCCTGGCACTGTGAAGCACCTTCCATGGAGGCTATTGTACTTTTGTTTCCCACTGCAGTAGTCATTCTGCATCCATGGCTTCTTTATTTTGTGTCTTTTGAAGACAGTGGCTTTGAGCAGGAATCCCCCTTTAAGAGCTCTTGGTTTGCAGCAACAAGGTCTTCTGTGAATACCCATCATCCCACTTTGTTGGGAGAGAGGTTTCAGAGAGAAAGGGGGTAAGGTTATTGCCCCTACTGTCCCTGAGACAGGATCGTCTGTTTCTTCAAATCCAGTGGGCAGGATTTTACGGCCTCCCACGACGAGACTGAAAAATCCCACTCGAGGTGAATAGATACTTCCATTGTCAGCCGCTCGTCCGCTCCAATTCCGTGGTGGAAGGGGTGGTAGAGTTTCGACGAGTAGCTCTTAAACTCAAGAACAGGGTCACATGACTTCTCTCTAATTTCAATCTGTGGCTTATTTTAGCCATTGTCTCTGAGAGCTCCGTAGATACTGCCAGGAATTTACCGTCCTATCCACCACAGGAATCGAAGTGGGTGAGGGGCTGGCCATGGAAAGGTCTATTGACCTCTTGCGGGATCTTATCATTTTGGGATGAGTGAGGCCATAAAAATCCCACCATGTTTCTCCATAAAGTGCTTTGTGACCTTCACAAATGCAACTTAATAGGAGCAGTAGGCCTGTGTCCTTGATTTAGCACAAACTGTTATTTTTCAAAAATGCTATCTATCTATTTATCTATCTATCTATTATGGATATATCCTTCAGATGACATTACAAATTAATATCCTACATCTTGGTGACATTGGACATGAGCTTGCCTTTAGGCTGTACTCCAGATTTTGTTGTCAGCATTTACTCTCTTACCCTTCAACTCTTCTGACATGCCCCCAAGGCAGTGGAGCTATTCACCCATAGCTGGGATTTTGGTTAATGAGTCCCAGGGAATGTCCTCATGCCAGTAGGACTGAATGTCTGGAGGCCAAACCTCCTCTAAGATCCTCTGAATCTTTAGCCCGGGGTAGCGAGGGATCCAGTTTCCCTGTGTCACCACAAGGGAACAGGGGTGAGGGCTCTTGAATGGAGACACTGTCTACTCACAAAGAGTACACACTTTTGGCTCTCTTTCTCATATTGCCAGCAGTGTAGGCTGAAAATGAAAAGCAAGCTTGCACACAAAAACTTGCTACTCTTGTCAGCCTCAAACACAGTCCTGTCAGCCTTATTATAGAATCCCTACAGTACAGAAGGAAGCCATTTAGCCCTTTGAGTCTGCACTGATAGTAATCCTACTTAGACCCTTTCCCCGTAAGACCATGTATTTAATCTCCTAATCCCCCTGACGCCAAGAGGCAATTCGGCTTAGCAAATGAACCTAACCCGCACATCTTTGGACTGTGGGATGAAGCCGGAACACCCAGAGGGGACACATGGAGATACGGGGAGAATGTGCAGACTCCACACAGACAGTGACCCAAGCCAGGAATCGAACCTGGATCCTGGCTAACTACTGTGCCACCATATCGCTTTTATTATGTAAAAGGTATGAATGTTCTGGAGAAGATGTGATAAAGAATTACAAGAATGATAGTAAAAATGCAAGGATACATTATCAAATAAAGGATTTCTTTTCTCTTGTGTGAAGAAGGCAGAAGGCTAACCTAATAGATGTCTTTGAATGGAGAAAGAGTATGGTAGAATGGACACATGGGAAATATCTTTACTTCTAAGAAGTAATATCTTTACTTATAAGATAGTCATCAAAAAAGCAAATAGGGAATTTAGAAGAAACCTTCTTACCTAATGGGTGGTAAGAATGTTGAACTTATTACAGACAGGAGGACAAGGCAGGATGCTTCCCCTGTTTCCATCTCTTGACTGATCGGATATATATCTGTTTTACAGGAAAGATTTTTAACCCCTCTAATTCTCAAGAAAAGAGAAAATATTCTCTTTCACCTTGCTATGGGTGGCATGGTAGCACAGTGGTTAGCTCTACTGTCTCACAGTGACAGGGACCAGGGTTCAGTTCCTGGCTTGGGTCACTGCCTGTGTGGAGTCTGCACTATGCTAACGGTGAATAGATAGACTATGCTAAACTGCCCTTTAGTGTCCTGGATACATAGGTTAGAGGGATTAGTGGGTTAAATATGTGGGGTTATGGGGATAGGGACTAGGTGCAGACTTAATGGGCAGAATGGCCTCCTTCTGCACTGTAGGGATTCTATTTCTTATAAATTTTAAGAAAGGAAGATGAATGTTTACTTCTCAATACCCTATTGTGGACACACAGCACCAACTCAAACATGGCCACAAACACATATGCAAAAAAGTGATTGCAAAAGAGGAAGCATACAATTAGGGTTTAAGAGCCCTAAGTGTCACTGGTACCCTTGATTATGATGGAGGGCAGGATTTACTGCACCTCTTCAGACAACATGGTGCCAGCTATTGGCCGATGGTGGGATCTTCTGGTCCTGCAACTGTCAATGGGTATTCATTTTTCACACCTTCCATCAGTGGGGAACCCATGGTGGGCGGGCAGGGGTGCATTGCCAATGCAACGAGAAGATCCTGACATCAATGATGACCAGAAAACTTTGACAACAGACTTAGAACATTGCAGGCTGTGACTTTCTTTGGTTTGCTGAAGACATGAAGGTTCTAAGTTTCTGATGACAAATTCACAGTGGCTTACTGCTTGCAGCAACAGATTTCGAGCTTCACTCCAGTTGAGGTGTAGTCAAGCCTCTGGACTGGAAATCTGATCTTCCTCTTTAAATTGGTAGCTAAAGGCTTGTTTCAATTCTTTGCCTGCTGGTCGGTTCTTGACAGGGTCTTTCCTTTATTGGGTTGGATGTGTTTCCACTCTATGCACCCACTCCACAGCCAAGCAATCTGCAAATCCATTGTGACTGAACTTCTGTAATTATTTGGCACCCTTAATTCATTGGAATGGTTTGTTGCATTTGAATGCATTATCAATGAAAAGTCCCAAAAGGGCATTTTAATGCCCTATCCAAAGAAGCAGGTTAGTTTCCAGTCTTCTGCAGTTCCCTGCACTTTGGCAGAAAAGAAAAGGCCACCTGATCTTTCAACTCCATTTTGTTTCCAAGCAGACTGTCCTTTCTCTATTTTGTTGTACAAATAAAGTGTCTATTTTCCATAAACCCATGAGTATCATGGGATTAATGTGGCACACTCAGTAACACAGGAGAAGCTAAGAGAAATATAATGGGGACATTTAAAGGGAGACTAGAAAAATTTAAGCTTAAAGTTTATTTATTAGTGTCACAAGTAGGCTTACATTGACACTGCAATGAAGTCACTATAAAAATCCCCCAGGCGCCACACTCCGGCACCTGTTTGGGTACACCAAGGGAGAATTTAGCATGGCCAATGCACCTAACCAGCATGTTTTTCAGACTGTGGGAGAAAACCAGAGCACCCAGAGGAAACCCACGCAGACATGGGGAAAAGGTGCCGACTCTGCACACATAGTCACCCAAATCGATCCGTGGTGCTGTGAGGCAGCAATGCTAACCGCTGTGCCACTGTGCCATCCATGAACAGTAAAGAAACTAAGGATTATGCTAATAGATTTAGATCAAGAAAGTTGGGAGGGATCTTGAGTATAACATAAACACTGACGTATAGTTTTTGAGCTGAATGGCCTTTTTCTTGACTGTAAAGTTTGTCAAATTCTATGCACTGTAAAAAGTCTCACAGCATCAGGTTAAAGTCCAACAGGTTTATTTGGTAGCACAAGCTTTCAGAGTATTGCCCCAATATCAGGTGAGTGGGGAGTTGGGTTCACAAACAGGACATATAAAGACACAGACTCAATGACAAGATAATGGTTGGAATGCGAGTCTTAACAGGTAATCAAGCCTTTACAGGTGTAAACAATGCGAGAGGAAAAAGGCTTAAGAACAGATTAAAGAAGTGTGAATTGTCTTCATCCAGGCCAGTTAGTAAGAATTTGTAAACCCAGGCAAGTCGTGGGGGTTACAGATAGTGTGGCATGATCCCGATTGAGGCTGTCCTCATGTGTGCGGAACTTGGCTATCAGTTTCTGCTTAGCGATTCTGTGTTGTCATGTGTCTTGAAGGCCTTGGAGAATGCTTACCCGAAGATTGGAGGCTGATTGCCCTTGACTGCTGAAGTGTTGCCCGACAGGAAGGGAACACTCCTGCCTGGTGATTGTCGAGTGGTGTCCATTCACCTATTGTTGTAGCGTCTGCATGGTCTCCCCAATGTACAATGCCTTGGGACATCCTTTCCTGCAGCGAAACTATTCTATTCAATTCTATGCATTTCTCATTTTCATGGGATGGAGAATTCAAATCCATAATTTCGTCTGTTGAGCATAGGATTCAAGGACCAGCTGATATTGTTTATCAGTTGTCAAAGGATAACAGAAACAGTAGACAAATGTTTAGCAAGTAATAGAATTGTGAAATGGATTCACCAGTGTTGGTGGAGCAGAAAACTAAAGCAAGTTGTTTTTTAAAAGGACCGTATACATTTCCAAATAGAAAAAGGAGATAGGCTGATTTGTTCCAGACTTTTGATAAGGACACAGTAGAGTAGTTTGAAAAGGTAGAGGAGATTTAGAAGGATGTTGCCCGGATTGGGTGGCATGCCTTATGAGGATAGATTGAGAGAGCTCGGTCTTTTCTTCTTGGAGAGATGAAGGATGAGGAGTGACCTGATAGAGGTCTGTAAGATGTTGAGAGGTATTGATCGAGTGGATTCTCAGAGGCTTTTTCCCAGGGCTGAAATGGTTGCCACAAGAGGACATAGGTTTAGGGTGCTGGGGAGTAGGTACAGAGGAGATGGCAGGGGTAAGTTTTTCACTCAGGGGGTGGTGGGATTGCGGAATCAGCTGCTGGCAGTGGTGGTGGAGGCAGATTTGATAGGGTCTTTTAAGAGACTTTTGGATAAGTACATGGAACTTAGTAAGATAGAGGGTTATCGGTAAGCCTAGTGGGTAGGGACACATTTGGCACAACTTGTGGGCCGAAGAGCCTGTTTGTGCTGTAGTTTTTCTATGTTTCCACAGATTGACTAGAAATTTTTCACTGCCAAAGCACGGCTGGAATTCTCTAGTCTCAAATGCCCCACCATGACTGCCAATGAAAACGGAGAATTTTGCACTCAGCCGTACCTCCATTCACAGCAACGGGACTGGAGAATCCCAGCCAAGGGTGAGGTTGGACAATTCCAGTCCTTACCTTGTTCTGAGAGAAAGTTGTTCTCAAACTATAAAGTGCAGCACACCCCACGTACTGCACTCATGCTAATTAACATTGTACCAACAAGACATTCATATGGTTCAAAGAAAACTCTTAGAGGACTGAGTTATGAGGAAATACTAGAAAAGCATGAATTTTTTCAGACTTAAAATGAGGTAACTGAGCAGTGATATTACAAGTAAGAAAAAAGACAAGAAAGATTTTTTCAGAATGGAGGGGGGAAGGGGCAAAGATAGTCAAAGAATTTTTAAAAAGCACACAATGAGACAAAGGAATGAAACTAATAGGACAAAGAACAGAATTGCATAGACTACAATTGTACAACAGGGTTAAGCAGTGATTGAGAGTAAACTGAAGAAAGGAGATATATGCAGGAGTGAAAATAAAACTCAATCACAGGTAGGCAGATATAAATATTAAAAGACCATAGTCATTAATAGTCTGATAATGCATTTCCCACTGCAGTCAAGGGATATTCAATTTAAGTGTTCATTTTAGTGTAGCAGGACAGAATACCTGAGTTGGATCTTAGATCCAGCACTCCGGAAGCTTGTGATTCTAAATAAACCGTTGGACTTTAACCTGGTGTTGTGAGACTTCTTACTGGTTCTTAGTTAGCAGAGAAGGTGAACTCTCAGGATCTGACCTGGTATTATATTCAGAGTTTCAGTTCCCCAGAGATGACTGAGACTGAACAGAGACCTGGATGTGCAGAGGGGGAGCGTTTAAGAACAATAGAGGATAAAATGTAAAATAAACAAATTCTTCTGAAAATTAATGCTGGCAATTGAAGGATTTGGAACAACTTTGATCACATGGCTGGCATGCAATATGTATTCCACAATTACAGACACAAACATTTCAAACAATAATGATTATTAAATTGACTACATTATTTGGTGATTCAGTGTCAGGTTATTGTTTTCGTCTGAGTTTAAATTCTGCCCATGTTGATCAAATAAAGATAAAGCTCAGTTGGTTGAAAATGTCCAACATAAAACAAGCTTGAGCAGTAAATTACTTCTCTATTGAGACGGCTCCACAACACAGCAGTGCTCAGAAAAATCCTGTTGTAGCATCTTTCCAATCTCAATTGGAATCATTGAAATAGTGCCATGGGAAACTTCACAGTGTTAAAATGTGGGATATGCTACTAAAAATATGCAGTCATGCTCTTTATCCAGTTTAGTATAATCATATCTAATGAATAGTTATGTGTGACTGTTACATTAATAGGATGCATTGACATTATTTTCATTATAGGTTTTTGGCTCATACGAAATGTCAAAATTATGATTACCAGCATCATGATTTTCGTTAGAACAATTCCCTTCAATCTTATTATGACAAATCTGCTGAATATGTTTTAATAATGGTGCAGTGTCCTATTCTCACAACAACAGAGGTTGACAACTAAAGGTCATTTCACACTTCATCTGCATAACTGTCAAATTAAAATATTTGTTCAAATGGGACAGTTGAGCACCTGTTTTATGTGTACATACTAAGTAATTATTTACCAACAAATACTTAATCCTTTTAATCTTTAGGTTAAAACATGACCAAAGAAGAAATAAACAATTTCTGGAGATTATGCCATTCTGTTTTATGATTATAAGTACTTACTCTCTGCTGCTTGCAGGGAAACTTAATTTATTGCCATCTTCATGGTTGTGCGTGCTTCTTTTTACTCTAGGGAATTTGTTAATAAGCCTGCAACACTGTGAGAAAGAGGAATTGATAGCAATAGTACACGAGTGAAAATTACAGAGCTTCTGCAACTTTCAAGATAATCTTTATTTCTCAAGGAGCATCCAATAACTCTGAAATAATATCTATATAATTAAAATAAACTTTATATTGCATGTTATATTCTAAATTATGGCCTCTGTATGGAACCATTTTCTCAGACAAGGAGCAAGAAATTTTGTTTCTTTGTGGACAATTGTTACAAGTACCACTTGGAGTACCAAAGAAGCACATATATCATGTGTGAATAAAACCAGATGCCATTTCTCTGTTGGTGTTAGCATGCTCCTAGTGAATATCCACTGGAAGTATGCAGAGTAAGCAGGTGTTGCCATCAGCCATGCTGACTGACACCAGAGGTGCCATTTTGGAGGACAATGTTCCAACTTATGTTGAGGCTAATTTTGAGGCCATGCTCTCCATCCATGGGTACAACAATGCACGCTCAAAATCCGGAGAGATTTGGAAAGTGTGATTCACGCTGGCAAGTTTCCGAGTTTCACTGGCAGAGTCGTGTGAAACACCATGGTTCACCGGGAAGCTCATCTTAATACATTAGCCTGTCATTAGCAAGTACTCTCCATAGGACTTCTCCTCCTCCCCACCAGATATTCAGCAGTGAAAGCGCATTGGCACCATTCACAAGAAGTTTACCTTGACATGAGTCTGTTGTGGGGGTTTCTCCAGAGATCTAAAGGTAGCTTCTTGGGAGACAGCATGATCAGGGAGAAAGGGGGAAGAGGCAAACAAATAATTAGGCAGAAGGGAGTGGTGATTGGGGGGGGTGAGTACACAGCTGATGATTGGTTGGAATGGGCCGTAGGAGCCAACAATGGGAGGGGGTTTGGAGTAAAGAGAATTGCCAATGATTGGGAGTGAGGAGGAGAGCAACTGAGACATTTGTTGTGGGCTGCGAGGAGGTTTATTCCTGTTATGACCGGGGTGCCCTTTAAAGATGGTGCCCCACTCTCTGTACAGTCGGGTTTTGCTGGTGTGTTGAGGCCCTGCCCCTTGCACGATGGTGTGAAACTTGCCCCTTTGAATTTTAGACAGATTTGGAAGGAAAACCAACATGCTTCTCTGGAGGAAACATACCTATTTTCTCGCCAGAAACAACAATCTGCCATTTTTGGTAAGATTCTTAATCTCAGACAATTAATGAGACGTTCATTAGCAATTAGGAACCTTAGTTATTGCTGTTTTAATGGAGCATCAGATGCATCCAGGTTAGTTGACTGATGATTGTTATGATTATGTTATGAGCGGTGTGACAGTTGCTGAAGAAGTTTTCGTTGACCTCAGGGTTTCTGCATGAACCAGTAATGGGAGCATTAGGAGACATTCCCTTTGGAGAACAACTTCAGAGTAAACAAAGGCCACATAAAGCAAGGCAATCTGATAGAAGAGGGAGGAGGAGGAAAAGGGCTATCAGCAGGAAGACATATCTACCCTGAGAGTTTGGGGAACAAATCTCCAACTTGAACCTCAGCACGGAAAGATGTGTGCAAAGACTCCATTTCAGTAAGGTTGCCCTCTTTGAAATATGGACTGATGCAGAACAAAGGCATTATGGGTGTTGCAAGTACACAAGGTATTCATATAATGAGACTTGAGGCTACACATCAACTAGATGTTGTGGGAATGATTCCTTTTTAGTTCCAGTACACAACATGTGATGTGCACACTTTGCTTTCTGGGCAATCATTAGCAATCTGCACTGTTGGAAAGCCTGCATTTCTTGTTAATCCTCGTCTTTGCTCTGTCAACCTTTTGTGACAAGTTGGAATGTCGTTAGCTCTCATGAAGCAGAGAATCTCAATTAACTCTCCCCCTTTTCCTCACCCCACTCCATGCCACATGCGGCAAATTGTCAAATGTTGCAATAATCTTCAAATTCACCCTGGAAGCTACAGGGCACATAAAGGTTATAGAGTCATAGAGTCATAGAGGTTTACAGCATGGAAACAGGCCCTTTGGCCCAACTTGTCCATGCTGCCCTTTTTTTAAACCCTGAAGCTAGTCCCAATTGCCCACATTTGGCCCATATCCCTCTATACCCATCATACCCATGTAACTGTCTAAATGCTTTTTAAAAGACAAAATTGTATCCACCTCTACTACTACCTCTGACAGCTTATTCCAGACACCCACTATCTTCTGTGTGAAAAAATTGCCCCTTTGGACACTTCTGTATCTCTTCCCTCTCACCTTAAACCTATGCCCTCTAGTTTTAGACTACCCTACCTTTGGGAAAAGGTATTGACTATCTAGCTGATTTATGCCCCTCATTATTTTACAGACCTCTATAAGATCACCTTTAAGCCTCCTATGCTCCAGAGAGAAAAGTCCCAGTCTATCCAGCCTCTCCTTACAACTCAAACCATCAAGTCGTGGTAGCATTCTAGTAAATCTTTTCTAGTTTAATAATATCCTTTCTACAATAGAGTGACCAGAACAGTGCACAGTATTCCAAGTGTGGCCTTACCAAAGTCTTATACAACTTCAACAAGATGTCCGAACTCTTGTATTCAATGTTCTGACCTATGAAACCAAGCATGCTGAATGCCTTCTTCACCACTCTGTCCACCTGTGACTCCACTTTCAAGGAGCTATGAACATATACCCCGAGATCTCTTTATTCTGTAACTCTCCCCAAAGCCTACAATTAACTGAGTAGGCCCTGCTCTTGTTCAATTGACCAAAATACATCACCTCACATTTATCTAAATTAAAGTCCATCTGCCATTTGTCAGCCCATGGGCCCAATTGATCAAGATCCCGTTGCAATCGGAGATAACTTTATTCATTCTCTACTATGCCACCAAACTTTGTGTCATCTGCAAATTTACTAACCATGCCTCCTATATTCTCATCCAAATCATTAATAAAAATGACAAATAACAGTGGACCAATACTGATCCTTTGGCTTCTGTCATCAAGCCAATTTTGTACCCATTTAGTTACCTCACCCTGAATCCCATGAGATTTAACTTTATACAACAACCTACCATTTGATACCTTGTCAAAGGCCTTGCTAAAGTCTATGTAGGTAATATCAACTGTAGTGCCCTTATCTACCATCTTGGTTACCCCTTCAAAAAACTCAATCAGATTTGTGAGACATGATTTTCCATTCACAAAGCCATGCTGATTGTTCCTAATCAGTCCTTGCATCTCTAAATGCCGGTAGATCCTGTCTCTCAAAAAAACTTCCAACAGCTTACTCACCATAGATATGAGGCTCACTGGTCTGTAGTTCCCAGGCTTTGCCCTGCAGCCCTTTTTAAACAAAGACACAACATTTATCACCCGCCAATCTTCAGGCACCTCACCTGTGACTATCAATGAGCCAAAATATCTCTGCTAGGGGATCTGCAATTTCCTCCCTAGACCCCCCACAATGTCCTGGGATACACTTTATCAGTTCCCGGGGGATTTATCCACCTTGATGCACTTTAAAGCTTCTAGCACCTCGTTTCATGTCTATGGTCACCCTCACAGCCACTGGCAATGTACTCCTTGCTCTGCTCTGAGATTTCAACTGTGAACATAATAAATGGCAAATACTAGGTGATGGCCTAGTGGTACTATTGTTAGACTATTAATCCAGAAATTCAACTAATGTTTTGGGGACCCGGGTTCAAATCCCAATATGGAAGATGGTGCAATTTGAATACTCTAAAAAATATCTGCAATTAAGAATCCACCAATGACCATGAAACCTTTGTTGAATGCCAGGAAAGCCCATCTGGTTCACTAATGTCCTTTTGAGAAGGATTAGGGAAGGAAATCTGCCATCTTTACCTAGTCTGGCATACATGTGACTCCAGAGCCAAAGCAATGTAGTTGACTCTCAACTGCCCTCAGGTAACTAGGGATGGGTGGTAAATGCTGGCCAGCCAGTAATTTGAATTTTAAAAAATGCCAGCTATATTTCAACCACTCAAACAAACCAACACGCCATTACTAGTCATTAAGGGCTATCCACTGACAATGTCATTGTTGATTCAGAAGCACAAACCCGGCATACACATAAGATAAAAGTCATTCTTCCACACAAAATATGAAAGGACACATTATTGTTGTGCTAAAATAGCATTTCTGCTGCATGCAATGCTCGAGGAGCCTGCAGTTCTTGCAAGATTTGTGTTCTGCTGTATGCTGCACGAACTTGTCATCATGAGGAAGCAGTCCTTATCTCTAGCGTCTTTGTAAGCAGCTAAGGAGCTGGGTATGAGGAGGAAGGGCGAAGGCAATCATTCCCTGCCAAGGTTGTCTCCGAAAAACTCATCCATAGGTGATACCATTGGCTGTAACCTTAATTCCCATTGACCAATAGTCCCACACCACACCTTTCCTCTGTTATGGTTAACAGTGTCCTTATGACCACATTGCAAAATACAAATCAACATAATATAGACATTTCAAGCCATATGTTTAAATGAAATTGCACTTTTTTGCATACAAAAGTCCACTAATTACCCTTGTGGATCCTCCCTTGCACTGGTCACTCAGTGACTTTGTCTGGATTAGCATTCTTATGCTATACCACCCGAATAGGTAAAGGTAGGCTGGTGGAAGGCTTTTTGTTTTCAGTGGGGAGGTAGCAAGGACTTCTGCTCTAGAAGATCCAATCTCAGCATGGGCCACTGTAATCCAGGCTGGTTTTCTGGCAGGCATCAGGCAAAGGCACTGTGGCAGGTAGGGGTACAAGGAAGCTGTTACACTGAGAAAAATTAAGCATTCATATTCCATAGAAACACTGCCACTTTCCCTGGATGGTGCCACATAATCTGCTGGAGGACAGATTACTGAAATGTTGTGACAATCGCCAAGCCCTTAGCACACTGTAATCCACAGCCAGGGTGGTCGTCCTCTGAGCTGATCTGACAGACTTTCCAATACATCAAACATTTTGTGTTGCATATTCAACAAAGTTCTTCGGAAAGATGACTTTGAAGTGCTCAACAAAGTCCTCTGCATTGAGACCCGTGAGTGATCTCACCCTCGGGCAAACTGAAATATCCGCCATCCTTGCCTCCTGCCTTGACTGTAGCTGATCAGTTCTCAATTGTCAATAATATCCCCCACTCTACCACTACCATCAAGTCAGGGAGTCAATCCTGGTTCAATGAACAGGCAGGAGGGTGTGTCAGGAGCTGCACCAGGCATCTGGAAAAATAAGCATCAACAGAGTGAACTTACTTGCATGCCAACAGTGGAAACAGCAAGCCCCAATAGATAGAGCTAAGAGATTCCACAACCAATGAATCTGATCCAAGCTCTGCATTTCTGCCACATCCAGCCATAAATGGTGATGAACAATTATAACTTGAGGAGGTGGACATGGAGGCTCCACAAATATCCCATCCTCAATGAGAGGACAGCACATCAGTGCAAAAGGCAAGACTGAAGCATTTTCAACCACCAACTTGAGCAAGAAGTGCTAAGTGAATGATCCATCTTGGCTATCCTTGCCTCCTGCCTTGATTGCAGTGCATTGGTTCTCAATGTGTCCCCATGTTAAGTCGTTGCCTGGAATCTATTCTCTAATATATGTACATTGTCAATATCTGAATTGGTCGTTGCGAGTATGAAATCAACAATAGTGTTGTACCTTCTTTCTCATCTCTTCTTGGTATTCCTTTACTCTCACTTGGTCAGTTTGCATGAATCAGCTATCTGAAAGGAATATTGGTAGGGATTTAGCGAGGGTAAGATTGTGAACTAAAAGTGCATGCTTACAAAGTTAAGCAGCAGCAAAGTTAACAGCTTCATCCTAAGGTCCCTGCACCAAAAATGTTAGTCTGCGACCATTTTGATTCACTTCATGTGATATCAAGAAATTAGTGAAGGCACGGGATACTGGAAAGGCTAACGGCCTTGACAACATTCTGACAATAGTATTGGGGACTTGTACTTCAGAATGAAGTGCAATACCAGCAAAATGATTCTACAAAACAATACTAGCATCTACTCATCAATGTGGAAAATAGTCCCGATATGCCCTGTCCAAAAAAAGTATGACAATGCAAAGGCCAATTACCACCTGATCAGTTTGCTTCTGATCATCAGAAAAGTGATGGAAAGTTTTGATAAAAGTACTATCAACTTACTTCGCAATAGCCTGTTTATTGACTCTTAATTTGGGTTCAGCCAGGGTCCACTCAGTTCCTGACCTCATTACATCCTTGGTCCAAACATGGACAAAAGAACTGAACTGGAGAGGCAAGGTGAGAGTGATTGCTTTTGACATAAAAACAGCATTTGATTGAATGTGGCACCGAGGATCCCAAGCAAAACTGTAGACCATGAGAATCAGAGGAAAAGCTCTCTATTAGTTGGTGTTATATCAAGCACAAAGGAAGATGGCTTGTGTTGTTGGATGTCAATCATCACAGTCCCAGGGCAAACCTACAGAAGTTCCTCAGTGAGTGACCTGGGCCCAAACATCTTCAATAGCTTCATCAATGACCTTTCCTCTATCATTAGGTCAGAAATGGAGATGATGGCTAACGATTGCACAATGTTCATTGCCATTTGCGACTCGTAAGATGCATGTCCACATCCAGTGAGACCTGGACAATATTAAGTCTTGGGCTGGTAAGTGGCAAGTAACATTCATGCCATAAAGTTACAGGCAATAATCGTCTCCAGTGACAGAGACTCTAACCATTGCCTCTTGACATTCAATGGCATTACCACCTCTGAACCTCTCACTTTTAACATCCTGGTGATTACCATTAGCCAGAAACTGAACTGGGCTGGCCTTAAAAATGCTTAGCAGGATTTTATGGCCTTGTTTGACCTGAGACTGGAAAATCTTGCAGAGTTCAATGAACCTTCCCACTGTTTGCCCCTCGTCTGCTCCAATTCCGGTGGTGGGCAGGGCAGTAGATTTTTGGCAACTGTGTCTACAAAAGCAGGTCAGAGGCTAGGAACTCTGTAGTGTGTAACTCATCTCCTGACTCACTAAAACATTCCCATCATCTTCAAGACACAAGTCAGGAGTGTGATAGAATACTTTCCACTTGCCAGGAGGAATGGAGCTCAAACAACACTCAAAAGCCCCAACAACCACCCAGGACAAGGCAGCCCAATTGATAGATAACCCATCCATCATCTTAAGCATGTATTCCCTCCACTAGTGACACACAGCGGCAACAATTTGTACCATTTACAGCACAGCAGCAACACAGCAGGCTCCTTTGACAGCACCTTCCAATCCCACGGATCTACCATCCAGAGGACAACAGCAACACATGCATAGAAAGCTGCAAGTTCCCTTCCAAGTCACGCACCATCCTGACTTGAAACTAAATTGCCATTCCTTCACTACCACTGGGTCAAAAAACCTGGAACTCCCGCTCTAACAGCACTGTGGGTATACCAACATCACATAGGCTGCAGCAATTCTAGAATGTGGCTCACTTCATCCCACCTTCCTGAGGGCATGTGGGATAGGCAATAACTTTTGGCTCAGCTAGCAATGCTCAGATTCCATTTTTCGTTTAAATGGCCAGCACCATCTCCTCATTGTGGGATAAATATTGCAGACACATATGTCCCCTCTAGTTAGCTCCTGTTGTCTGTGTTTGTGCTCCCATTTTACTGCAAGAACAAGGGAAGTCTGTCACTAACCTTAACCACTTGTATAATGTTATTAAACTTCTGACAGCATGGTATCCAGATCCTCAAGGCTTGACATCTGACAGTGACCTACATGGCTACCTGAATGACTTTTGGCTGCACGCAGCAATTACTCAGCTGAACAGACAGCTTGAAGCAGCCAGTGCGGAATAGGTGGGGGTTAATCACATTTCACAATTCATGGGTTTTGTAAGCTATCCAATTCAAGCCTCCTACCTTCTGCAAATAACCTGCAATTCATAACAGTTTCACTCCCACCTGAAAGTGATCTATTAAAGTCCCACCAGCAAATGCAGTATTGGAATAGAGAAGACTGCATAGGTACATAGCTTTTCCATGTGCATTGTTTACTCTGATTCATGTCAATTTTATGCTCTTTTGTTGTACCAACCAACTGGGTCACATAAGCCTAAGTCCTTGCACGGCATGACACGTAAGGGTCTTAAGAAATTGATGGTTTTCTCATTGTCGCTGCCCCTTAACCAGCAGATTGGTCTAATAACTTTCCATTTCTCTGTGATCTCAATAAAACCGTCACATCAGCCTTAGTTTGGTACTAGAACTTTTTTAACCTCTTTCTTTTATGAAATACACCATTGCAGAATATTAAGACCCTCAATGATTTAGTGGGCTGGGATGTTTTATTCCAGCCTCTTTCATTTACTCTTGACAACATCATGAAATAATAGTTGAGGTTCACTGCAATTCCCAAACACTGAAAATATGACCCATTTTTCCTTTATTCCTGGGAGGACTTGTTATGATCATGGCCTTTACTGCACTGTAATAGAGTTTTTTTGCACAGAGATGATAAAAGTCATAGCACCCAGCAGTATCAAGTTCAAGAGGTGAATGCAAGCTGTCTCTGCACTTTAATTTGTCTTACTACAGCAAGATAATAGTTACCAACATGTTTCTAGTTATGATTTAAATGTTATTTATACCATCATTTGGATTACTGCATGTAAAAACTACAGGTCGTAATGTGCACTCTTACTTGTTATTTCTACAGTGGACAAAATATCATAAATGCTTCAAGCAATAGAGAAGTTCAGAATGTACTCTGTCTTTGAACAATCTGCACATAACACCCTTCAATGTGGACAATCTTTCACTGAGGCTCCTGCAGTAATATCTCTAACTCCAGGAGACAGAGTATTTCTTCCAATTCAAAATTATTGATTATCCCTTTTTTGAATGTGACATTGTAATAATATAGGTATATATGTGTATGAAAAGTACAGATATACATAGAAATGTATGCACAAAGAGAGAGAGAGAAAGAGAAAGTGAGAGAGAGAAACCGAAAATCAACAAAGTGTCATCAGAAATGACTAAAAAATAAAGACATTCCCACGATTAATCCTGATATAGCTACTGGGAAAGCAAAGGCTAGGAGGATTTGTGCTTGGATAACAACAGCACATCATGGACTTTTCACTGCATAATGTATGCTGCAGCAAACTTTACTGCTAGAAAATCACAAGGAAGTGGAAGAAGGCCCTGACTTACGAGAGGACATTTCTTATCTCTTGACATTTGAATCTGTAATTCTATGATGTCAACATCAGAAATGTGAGACAATAAAAAAAAGCTTTGAAGCATCTTCAAAGGAATGAGGTTTTGTTGTAGTGTTCTATCAAAGTATCAATAATATATGATAATTTATAAATAATGATTCTCTAATTTATGCTGTTCTTCTCTCCAACTTTCCAATGAACGGAACAGTTTGTCAGACAATTTCAACACCATGGTCTCTCATAAAGCAAATCTTCCTACGTTAAGCCAATTAAACAGCAGTATCTGCATATTATTATATGCTACCATTACTATTCAACTGGCAATAATTGTGTATTATGATTAAGTTTTGACTTCCATTGCAGTAATATCATGTTTGCCGTGAAAACATTTCACTATGTCAGGAGTTTCACCGTATTAGGAAACAGCGCACTATAGATTATTGACGATACAGGAAATAACAAGTTAATAGGTTGAATAAAATGGAAGCGGGGGCGATGGGGGAAGAACTTGCTGGAATGGTAAAATGGGGAGTGAATGAATATTGAGCAGGACATGTGCTGGCTTCCCAAACATTGACAACAAGGACTTGTAACAAACAGCACTTTATTCACCAGCTGAGCAGCTACTTCATGCTTGTGCCCTGCCCGCCTCTAGGAGGATGCCCACAGTCCCAGCACAAGACCCTTTTTGTAGCCATGTCACCATGCCATCACATGACATCACTCAGTCTACGTTCAGAAAACAGGACAAACTCTCAGGTTGAACAAATCCCCATTATGAGTTAATTGGTTCAATAGAGTGGCAGAATTTTACGCGAAAAATTCTAAGGTCATGATTTTACCAGCTCGCCCCACCCATCGATGGGCAGAGCAAGCTGGTAAAATTGTGCAAAAGCCAAGAAAACAGGATGGAATTTTGCGCAAAAAATTCTACATGTCCAGCTAGCATGAAAATGGGAGACTGGAAGATCCGTTTTTTGGGAAAGTTTACTCACAATCTTATGCACTCAATGCATGAAAAAATGAGCTAAACTGTTTCTAGCTAGTAGAGGCAATGGACAGGGCTTAACTCACTAGCCAGCCTGATCAGGCAGCAGAGGGAGCTATTGTGCATTTGCAAACTTCTATGACTGCACATGCGCAATCGCAACAGCAGAGGCCTGACAGAGATAGAGAGCTGTCAATCCTGTGCTGCTGCAGCTTGCCTCAACACAGCCCCTAATCCGCAACTGTGGTCGATCGCAACCCCTGCCACCCAGACTGATCATGCTTCTATCCCACCACTGATCGCAGGCAGCATGCACAGTAGTAACCCCTCCCCCTTCCCAATCAAGCTGACCTGGACTTCCCATACCCCCATAGGTCTCAGCCCATAGGACCCCCCTCCACCCCCAGCACCTTTCAGGCACCCCCCTGCACCTTCAGGCCATCAATAAACAGGGCGAGCCAGAAAAAATCGTGGCCGATATCTTAAGCCCTTTTCTGTTATCTGAACAGATAACAGGTGGTGAAATGGTCACCGATTAGAAGTCTTATCTTTCTTTGATAAACCCATTTGCAAGTGTACTGATTAAGCTGCAGTAGGTAACCATTCCTAAAAATATCAAACAATATCTTTCATATAAATTTACAAAATACTTCCTAAAATACTGCTCAGTTGCATCAGTTCTTGAATGATATTTGGTGATTTTCAAATTAATTTAAGCAAAAAGCTAAACTAAAAAAAACTAGCACATTTTTGAGCACAATTCATGTCAAGACCAGTGATAAGGCTCAAAACTTAATCTCCTAATATCTTTATAAAGCTTATCCTAGCATTTTTGATAAGATGAGCTGAGGTGTTAAGAACAGTGAATGTTAGAATAGAAAAGAACAGAACGTGCAAACAAATATTTGACAGGGATCATTAAGTTACCAGGGAACCAAATTGTATTCGCACTGCCTTCAGGAGTAAAGAACAAAGAAAGTTTGATAATTACATGTAGAATGAGAAATTAGCTCTAACTGGTGCAAAAGAGAATTGATTTAGACCAGGTATTGAGTATGAACTTTTTATAATTTGTCATGAGATATAAGGGACGTACATTGATGACACCCAGTTAGACCTCACCACCAGCTCTCTCGACTCCTCTGCTGTTCTAAATTATCTGACAGTTACGGATAAACAGAAATTCCTTGTAATTTGCCTTAGCCTAAAGTCCAAATTCCCTTCCCTAGCTACTAGTTCCATCCCTCTACCTGGCAACAGTCTAAGATTAAAACAGATGCATGCAATCTTCATGTCATATTTGACACGTCCCTACTTCCCCCAGCCCACTACTGAACAAGATACATGAGCTTATCTAATCCTGGCCTCTTAAGAATCCTTGGTTTTAATTGCTCTCCCTTTGGTGGCCATGCCTTCAAATGCTTAGACTCCAAACTTTGGAATTCCTTCACTAAACCTCTCCATCTCTTTATCCCTCTTTTCTGCTTTAAGGTGTTCCTTAAAACGTATCTCTTTGGCCAAGATTTTGCTATCTGCATGTTTTTGCCATATCAAGTTCATTATCAAATTTAGCTTTACAATATCCCTTAAACATTATAATTATTGTTATTGAATTAAAAATGATGAGGCTGAAGAAAGTACAGATTGCGACAATAGCTGTGAGAAGCCTCAGAATGCCAATAATCTTAACAAATCCACTTTTCTGAACTGGTGTCACTATGTTGTTCAGTACATCATTAGTCAAACCCAAAAAAATCAGAACATTTCTAAGTCATTTTAACAATGTGATCCAGCAAAGCTTCAATCATTACTTTCACATTTGACCAGTAAAACTGCATTCAAGACCAGGTCTCTGCCAATTAAATGGTGGCTTTGAGACAAATACATCCCAACTTTCATGATGACTGGTTGCTTTGGTGAAAGCATGAGAAAAGGAGTTGAATATGTACAAAATTAAAAGATAATTATGAATGGAAAAGATCATTTAGGTTCGTCTTAATTTGGCCATTCTATTTGCCCTTTTAATTACAATGGCCAATTGTTTCTTAAACAACGCCAGAATATTCCCCTCTCTCATTCAATATTTAATTTGGGTGTCAATTCTCTGCACTATATCATGTAAATCATTAAAAGAAGGAGCCAAATTCAAACTATAAGTAAATTGAAAAGTTAAAATAGAGAAGACGAAAGCAAAATAAGCAAAGAAAGGAAAAAATAACTTATTTTCATTTGCGCAATCTATATGAGTATTCCAGCAATAACACTAACCCATGTTTCAGTTCTTTTGATGTGACTTCGGAGATGCTTTCCTTTATTGGATAATGTGGGCAGAATCTTACTGGAATTTGGCAGAATGTCAGGATTGGGACCAAAATAACGGAGTGATTCCCGCCGAAACAACCAGCGGGATTTGTAACTGAATCTTATGCCTCATTAATAAACATTTTAATGACCACAAGAACCATGCCATTTCCTATGATTCGCCCCGATGGGCACTGCCAGGGTACCAAGCTGGCAGTGCCAGTGTGCCAAGCTGACAGTGCCCCATAGGCATTGCCTAGTCCTGTCCCTGAAAACCCGGGGAGGGGGGAGCTTCGATGGCCTCCAGTCCCGCTGGCAAGGTCATTACACCTGTGCATTGAAATTGGCTTCTGAGGCTGATTTTGTCAATGAAACAGGGCTGGTACAATCTTGAAAGGCTGGAAACCCGGCACAAATCCAATTTTTCACTTCTGGCTTGATTTTAACAGCTCGCCACATGATCAACTGGTGGGACAAGCTGTTAAAATCACTCCCATAGAGTTTTACAGCAAGAAAAATGCCCTTTGGCCACTGTGTCTCCACAAGTCATCAAGCAACTATTCTGACCCCATTTTCCAGTACTTGGTCCATAACTTTGTGTGATATGGCATTTCAAGTGTTCACTAAATGCTTTTTAAGTGTTATGGTTCCTGCCTCTACCACCTTTTAGGCAATGAGTTCCAGATTCCCACCACCCTTGGGTGAAAAGATTTTTATTCAGATCCCTTCTAAATCTCCTGTTTCTTACTCATCTATGCCCCCTGGTTATTGATCACTCTACTGAGGAGAAAAATTTCTTCCGATCTAGTCTATCTATATCCCTCACAATTCGTACATCTTGATGGGGTTCACCCTCAGTCTTCTCTGCTGTAACGAAATTAACCACAACCTGCCCAGCCTCTCTTCATAACTGAAACACTCCAGTCGAAGCACATCTTTGTGAATCACATCTGTACCCTTTCTAGTGCAATCACATCCTTCCTATGGTGTGGTGAGCAGAATTGCGCACATTCCTCTTATAGAGGCACAGGAATGGGGATAAGAAAAATATCAGCCAGGATTGAATGGTGGAGCAGACTTGATGGGCCAAGTGGCCTAATTCTGCTCCAGTGTCTTATGGTCTTATAGCTTTGGCCTGATGAGAGTTTTATATAGTTCCATTAAAACCTCCCTGCTCTAATATTCTGTGCCTCAGCTAATAAAGTCAAGTATCCCATTTGTCTTCTTATATAGCTTGTCCTGCTGCCTTCCTGGATTTTTGAACACACACCTCAAAGTCCCTCTTGTCCTCTATTTTCCCAAGTGATCTACTGTTCATTGTGTATTCCCTTGCCTAGTTAGCCTTCACAAAATGCATCACCTCACACTTTTCAAGGTTAAATTCTATTCTGCCACTGTTCTGCCTATCTGACCAGCCCATCAATAATCTAAGTTTTTCCTCCTCACTATTTACTTCATCACCATGAGAAGCTGTCAGCATCATGGAAACAGTCTCCCTGCAGCAGCGCAGGGGACAGTCAGAGTGAGAGAATCCATTACCCAAACAATTGGGCCACAGGGAGGAAAGGCAACTCTTGTGGCTCCAGTGACTGCCCTGGAGGGCCTTCCCCTCCAACCCTCAGCCCCCTGAATCTTTTGCTTACCCAAAGGCAGCCCATTATCTCCTGACTGGCATCAGTAACACTCAGCTCTCCCAGTGGAGCTGCTATTACTTCAGTGTTGCCTCTTCTCTGGTCCTACAGCAGCAGAAGCCTGTCCATTCTTCTTCAAAGGATGGCAGGCCACAGGCAGCAATTTAGGAGCTGTTCATGGTCAAATTATTCAATCAGCCCTGTTGCCTGTATATGCAGACTCAGGATTTCCTTTTTGCTCCACATTAGGGTCCCAAAGGCCGCAGTACAATTCAGCCCACAGACCCATATTTTGGGATCACCACTCCTTCCTGTGTGAGCAACCTCTGCATTTTGTTTTTAAATGGCCTTGTTACATTTAATGAGAGCCAAAACTTGAATCAGTCTGGAGACTGACCTAGAAATTCTGTCAGGTGAGCTTTTGTGTGGTAATGATTGCTCACGACTTAGCTACTTCTACATCAGTCTCACAGCCAATCAAAGGCTTCAACTTGCACTATAATCAAAAGGGGTTGCCCTGTATTCCTTCTTGGATCAGTTTGTATGTAAGAAGGTCAACCATACTTCCCTCATGGTTCAGTGCCAGAATAAGTCTGTTTATCCTTTTCATGTAATTGACATTCAGCTTTCCTAGATTTCATCTAGAGAACGTATTTCATTATTAAATATGAAAATATAAATAGGTGAGCAAAACAGATGACAACCTAAATGCAAACTGCCATTTATGATGCAAGTGTGCATGTTGCAGAATGCAGTGCAGAATGAACACATGCCCTCACAGAAAACTCAATTCTGACTGTACAGAGGATGTTTTCACATTGCTTACAATTTTTTGCAACCTTATAAAGTTTTCAATAACTCATGCAGTGATTGTGAAACCGCTCGCAGAAAAGTATCCCTCATAGGTCCTTCACTATCCGTACCCCTAAGCTAAGTGAGGGACCAGAGCCTTGAGCGCCCTTTATCCTTCACTGCCAGAAGAGTGTCCCTCGCAGGTCCGGTGCTCTCCAACCCCTGAAGGTAAACTGAGTGACAACGATTAAGCTGTCAAAGTAGAGTTAAAAGGACTAAACTGAAACTGAATAGAAACAAAGGATTTCAGAGGTTTGAACGTATTTCAAATGCTCTTAGCCTGCAGCAGCAGAGGTGCACATGGACACTGGACCTATCTCCTTGACCCCAGTATTGACATCCAACATGCCAAGATCACACTGGTCATCACGACACCAAAGCTGGCTTGGTGCATTTCCCAACGGATAGGCAAGTGAATAGTGGTGGTTTGCTAAATGGACTATCCAGTCTGCAAATGAGATTACAAGGAGGAGCGTTAGGGAATTATCAGGTTCCAGCAGGGCAGGCCAGGTGAATCCCAATGCATTCATGTCTGGCGGGAATCCCGTTTTACCCCGACACACTCCATTCAGCAGGTGATAAGGATTCCTGTCAGTGGCAAATGGGATCAGTGCGCGAAAAAGCCTCTGCTTGAGTCTCCCAGCCCTTTTGCAATGGAATAAGCTGGAGAATTGCCCTATCGCCCCCATGTTTTGTCCAACATGCAATCATTTTTACTCATCACTTCCAACTCAATTCTCACAAATTTATGTTACTGGAGCCACACCGCAGTGCCAGAACTGTGTTAATATTTTGATTTGTATGGTTGCATATTAACAAAGGGCAATAGGTCTTTTTAAAAAATGCCCAGAATGACATGAATCAAGGCAGAAGAGAAAACCTGATGAATGGGATAGATAAATAAATAGAATGGTATGTTTTCACCCCATTAAGACACTGAAGAATGTTTCTTATTTAATCTAGATGTAAAAGCTTCAGTTATTGTACTCAAATTTCAACTAGTAATAATGAAATGATAAATTATGGAAATCTTAAGATGTTTTAATTTCTTTACATTTATTTTAAATATAAAGGAATTCTGATGTTCTTGCTGAATATTGAATTTTAATTAATAGCTAGCAATTATTAAATATTAATAATCTCAAGTATTTAGAAATGCATTACCCTTTCAAAATCACAGTAGACATTAAATTAAACATAAATATAATTGGTATTTTAATTGTCAACTATCCTTGTCTTGTCAAGTTCCAGAACTGTTATATTTAAATCTGCTTTTGAATAGCTGCCTACGGATAAAACCAAAAATTGAAACGATTTTTTGGCTCACCTGCAGAAAAAGGCTAATTCGAAAGAAGTACTCTACACCAGAAAAATAACAACACAGGCTTTTATTTATATAATGCCTTTAACATAGTAAAACATACATGGCACTTCACAGGATAATGAGCTATCAGGGCATTGACTCAAAGCTTGGCCAAAGAAGTAGGCGTTGAGAGTTGTCGTAAAGGGAAGTATAGAATTGGAGAGGAGTATAGAATTGGAGGGGGAAACAGAGTTTTCTGATCAATCGTAAAATCATACAGCACAGAAGAAGTCAGTTGGCCCATCGAGTCTGCACCGGCCACAATCCCACCCTGGCCCTATCCCCATAACTCATGTATTTACTTTGGCTGGTACCCCTGACACTAAGGGTCAATTTAGCTCAGCCAATCCACCTAACCCACGTATTTTTGGACTGTGGGAGGAAACTGGAGCACCCAGAGAAAACTAATGCAAACATAATGAGAATGTGCAAACTTCACACAGTGATCTAAGCCAGAAATCAAACCCAATCCCTGGTACTGTGAGACGGCAGTGCTAACCACTGTGCTACCATGCCACACAGGTTTAAGAAGGAAATTTCAGAGCTTGGTGCTCGGGCATTTGAAGGCTTGCCTTTCAATGCTCGAGCAATGCACAGCAGGAACATGCAAGAGGCCAGTATTGGAGAGGCACAGAGATTTTGGAGGGCGCAGGGCTGCAGGAGTTTACAGTGATAAGGAGGAGTAAAGTCATGGAGCAATCCGAAAACAAGATGAGAATTTTGAACTCGAGCTACAAGCTAGAACAAAAGCTAATGGAAAGCAGTGATGGCAAAGAAAAGCAGGGACCAGGACTTTGAGGCCTGGCAATCGTAGTCCGATTGATGCTTTGTCACAGTTTATTTACCTTTGTCAGGAGTTGCACATTTCATGCTCGACATTCCGACTTGGGCCTGGTGAGAAAGATGTATCACAACAGGTTTCAGTGCAGGACAGCATTATCAGGGGAAAGGAAGCCATGCCCTCTGCACTTACTGCCAAAAAACAGGTCACTTTGAGAGGACAGGAAGAAAGTAAGTGCAGAAGGTAAGAGGGTAGGATGTTCGAGGTGCTGGGGGTTGCTGAGTGGTTAGCTGCAATCCTCGGATGGGTCCAGGGGTCAGTTTGAGGGGTGATGGTTAGTCAGTTGGGGATGGGTAAGATAAGAGATGTGGTTAGGAAGTCAGTCAGGGGACTGGATGGATCATGGGATCAGGTGATTGGTTGGGAGGTTCAGGTGATCAGCGAGGTAGGTTAAGATGGCTGGGAGGTTTAGTTCTTACTTGGGAATGCTGGGAGTAGTTGGCATTTGGACAGAAGGGTAATTGGACATGGAGGAGTACTTGGGGAGTCAGGAGAGTAGTTGTGTGGGTGAGGAAAAGTTGTGAATTGGGATGGTACCTGGAGGAGTCATAACGGTAGTTATAGTCTTATGCTGGCAGGTCGAAGATGTAGGTGGGTGTGAGAGGATAGTCAGGGAGGCTGTAGGGGTGGTCAAGTAGTGGGGAAGTCAGGTATATTTGGGGAGTGGGGTGGGGGGGTGAGAATTGCGTTCAGAGATCCAGAGGAGTAGTCGGTAATTAGTCAGCTGGATAAGGGTAGTTGGGGTGTGGGAGGGTGACTGAGGGTTAATCACTGGGTCTGAAGGATAGTCAGAGGAGGTGTTACAAAGAGTAATAAAGTAATTTCAGTGGTGGGAGGGTGGTCAGGGCATCGGGATAGCTGCATTGTTACATCGTCTGGAGGTTAGTTGGGGTGGGGTTATCAAGAGTAGAGAGGGTATTCAGAGGGGTGGGGATTTATTCAGGGTGTTTGGAGTGATTTTCGGGATGGGTATTTGGATGTGGAGGGTTGTCAAGGTAGGTGGGGTAGCTAGGGGTTCAGGAAGAGGGTTGGGGATTTAGTAGCGTGGAGAGTTTGGTACTGGTCAGGACTCATGTTTCTCAAGAGTTCAAAGTGGATTTTCAATTACAAGGGGACATTGTTCAAGATGAAGTAAGGATGTTCAAGGGAGATCTGTGGGGAAATTTTTCACACAGAGAGTGATGGGTGCCTGGAGCGTGCTGCCAGAGGAGGTGGTGGAAGCAGGCAGATTAGCAACATTTAAGAGGTATCTAGATGGGTACATGAATAGGGAGGGAACAGAGGGAAATGGACCAAGTAAGGGCAGAAGGTTTCATTTTAGTTTAATCAGGGCATTATATTCGGCACAGGCTTGGAAAGCCAAAGCATCAGTGCCTGTGCTGTACTTTCCTTTGTTCTTTGTTAATTCTTCTAACTTTTCCCGAGTACTTGCATGGTTGCTTCTGCAGGCAGGGGTAGGGTCCTTGAGTGCATCCTCTGTAGTACCTCCTGGGTATGATCCCCTTCTCACTGGGAATGAAAGTTCTGGGTGAATGATTGCAAAGGACTGAAGTGAAGGATTCTTTGTCAAGTCTGTTGACATCTTTTAGAAATCTTTGAAACTGTGGGCACAGTTACACAGGAATATCAAAGTAAAAAGCTGCAAATATTAAACAGCAGGAAACACTTTCAGTATCAAAACAACGATGTGATGGCAGGAATGAGATAACAGCCCTCAAATATTTTAACAAAACTGAAATTGAGAATGAACATGAAATTACTTATGTTGTTGCTACATTCTATTTTAGAGACTAACTAAAGTAGACTTAATGATCTGCCAACAGTGGGAAAACGGTTTCAAGCAATTCCCCAGGTGCTGGATAACATTTTCTACAAACTACGACTGGAGTCATGGGCTGGCATTTGTTAAGTATTGATGGCATTCATCAGGAGTTAATGAAGACTGGATATGTCTGACTGGATTGGAAGCCAGGTAGTAAGCTTCTAAGTTCAAATAACAGGACCACAGATCCAATAGTCTTGCAGTAAAATAGCAAAATAATGAAATCTATTATTAGGAGCAAATATGAGCACAATCTGTAAGAGGAGAAAATCTGTATTTCATCATGAAATCATAGAAATGTGCAGTACTGAAGGAGGCTATCCAGCCTATCAGGTCTGCACCAATAGAAGAAGATATCCTATTTTCTGGTTCTTGGTCCAGAGCATTGAGTGGCTACTCCCTAAGCTTAATATAATGTCAATTATAGGAAAAACACAAATGTGGAATATAAAGGGTGTTTGAAGATAAAGAAAGACCAGGCCAGGTACATGTTAAAATGGATAGTTCGAATATTTAGGATGTGGTTTTGCTTTTGTATGATTCACACAGTTTTTTTACTCCGGTATTAAGACAGGTTGATTTTTTCAATCCAAATAGCTTTTTCTTTACTCACAGATAGCTGCTGCCTCCATGTTGTGTTCCTGCATATCAAATTTCAAACATTACACTTTTAGACTTAAAGGGTAGAATTTTCCAGTCTTGTACACCACAAGAATAATAGCAAACAGGATAAGAACACACAAAGGTTTGCTGGCCTCGAGTGGGATTTTCCGATCTTGCATTGATAAAATCCCACCCAAACTGTTGGAGCTTCAGTGAGTGCATTTTTTATATCTCCATTGTGGCTGTGGACTAATAATGTTGCTGCCTGGCATCTGATGCAGCAGTGATAAATACAGAATGAATTTGCACATACCAATTAGTTCCTGTTTAGGAATAACACAACAATATAACAGGAGGGATTTTCTGGCTGCGCTCATCCCCAAAATTGGAAAATCCCACCTGAGGTCAATGGTTGCATCGTCCACCATCTCGCCCACTTTGATTCCTATGGTAGACGGGGCTAGAAAATTTCCCCCCACATGTCTATTCACTGTGCACATGTTAATACCTGCACTGACATAAAGTGGGGTTTTATGGCCTCGCCGTTCAGAAACCATAATAAATCCCATCCAAGGTCAATGGACCTTTCCATTGTCTGCCTCTCGCCTGCTCTGATTCCCGTGATTCAAGGGGTGGTAAAATTCCAGCGATGGTGTCTGATGTGATTTGCTTCACAAATGTACATGCACACTGTGAATGCCAGTTTGAAGCTTCAAGAGTACTTGTAGTCCCCCCAAAAATATAAGGAGTCCAATGGTTTTCCTGCAAGGTTTATGGTTATTAATTTAGTATACACATATACCTATTTAACGAATTGAATTCTTTAGGTCGCTATTTATTTTTGTTGCATGAAAGAATAATGGTCAATCTAAAAGTGATGCCTGATTCCTTTAAGGAGCCACATTCTAAAAGGGTTGCATGACCCAGGCTGATCTAATGAAAACTGAATCGGGACTTCACTCAAACTTGTTTCAGCTTGGTCCAGCAGTTAGATCCCAGAGCCATGTCAGAAAACATTGAATCCGCTGTACCATGCAAATAGTTTTGTCTTTTAATAAAGGTCTACAGCTTTTTTTTGAACTGGTGGAGCTAAGTTACAACACTAATAAACCTGTTTCTAAATTTCTTTCAGAAGAGAACATTACAGTTCATTACAGAATCGAGATGGAGAAGCCAAATTAACAGCTGCCAGATGAATTCCCCAAGTGGTTATTTGTGATAGATGTTAAACTATTAAGTGCTTTCTGTGTAAGGCCACTCGTGCTGAAATTCTACAGACAGCAATGTTAAGAACTGCACCTTCAGTCTCACATACTTCAATGATCTCCTATCTGACCTTTCATCATCCAATCGCCATAAACCTCCCCAGGCATATAAAGACTGGGGACTGGAAGAAAATCAGCAAGGGTTGCTGGAGGTGTAAAGGGTAAAATCGGTCCAGATCTGACAGTCACAATAAATTCACTGTGAAATTGAAGTAGCAGCGTGCAAAATTAGTGTTCAGTTCTTCTGTAATTTTAACAGGTCTCTTAGAGCAGATAAAGGAATTGCACATAAAATGGTTTAAAGACTTAGATGTTAATAGAATCAAGGCTCCTTTGACACCATCTAACAAACAGTCTGGTATTTCTCTGCAATTCTTCTGCATCCAAATTGTTGTCAAGATGCCAACTTTGGCAAAGACATTTTTTTGGGGGGTGGGGGAAAGGTGGCAGGGGGGAGAAAAACAAGCTGACAGGAATTTCAAAATCAACTGAAAAAAATTAAAATATAATGACATCATTATTATCATGAAATCAGGAACAGAAACCTCATTTTTTTCACCAGTCATTTCATATCTGACAATCCTAAAACTTTTTAAAACTACAGAAGTTAGATGAGATTTACACAAATCTCTATGGACTGCGCCCCATCTCTTACTGGAACAGAGCAAGATATTTCAACCTACCCAATAATTTGACATAATCTCATGTGTTGCAAACAGAGGTTTAAACCCATAAAACACATCGCTCTTTCTACTTTTTTTTAGTGTCATATTATCATAAAATGTGGTCTGTCTGCTTATTTAAAACACCACAATGACTTCTGAAGTTGATGTCTGGATTAAAGCACCAGATGCATTTGATTTCAAGTCAATACATTCATAAATTCTTTAGAGGACAGAGATGTTATATATTATATTCCTCAGATGAGGTTGTTTCCCAATTGCTATCAGGCATCTCAGGCAGTTTATTAGGCTCTGTAAAACATTCAGTTCAAATCTTATTCACCTAAATATCAAAACATTTTGAAAGGTTTGCTATTGACAAGCAACTGTTTGATCTTCAAAGGGAGAAAAAAAAGCCATTTTAAAACACAAAGACTTGGCACCTCCAGCTCCATAATGCCTGACAGCTATATGTATCAATAAAGGCTCCACAAGGAATTGTGCACGTGGAACTAAAGTACATCTTATTTAGGGGAACATTTTTGTTATTGTACTTCTTTAAAACTTCATTGTTCGGTTGGGTTCTGTATGTTATTACAGGCATAATGCAGTTTTTGTACCATGCATAATTATTGGTTCTTTAGGAGGAAGAATCTGGTGGAAATCTCACATATTTTACAGGAGAAGCATTTTAACGTGATTCAGAATTAAAGGTTAAATGTATGCATGCAGATCCATTTGTGGAAGTGATTAAATGAATGGGATGCAATTAAACCCAGGCAATGGGCATCTCAACTGATGGCTGGAGAATCAGCAAGAACACTCCATCACCTCCTTTGAAGAAGGCCCATTCTATTAAATGCTGGTCAGATGGGCCCTCCCCAGGGTCCATGACCCTGGTGGCTGTAATCTTGTCCCCAAGAGCTGCTTACCAAACAGAGGCCAACAGCTCTTCATTGTGATCAGTGCAACCCGGAGGAGTGGTCATAGCTGGTGACAATGCACCCACCAGAGGCCCAGGATCAGAGAGGGATCCAGCTACAGATGAGCAAGCACTGGATTATGATCATAGGGTAAGTGTTCCTTCTGGGGAGGACAGAAAAAAAGGAAGTTAATGGCTCCCAGTGGGTCACTCACATTCCCAATTTTGGATCCCTTAGTCAGGCACTGAGTGCCTGATACATAAGAACATAAGAAATAGGAGCAGGAGTAGGCCATCTAGCCCCTCGAGCCTGCCCCGCCATTCAGTAAGATCATGGCTGATCTGAAGTGGCTCAGTTCCACTTTCCCGCTCTGATATCAAGGGACCACTCCTAGGAACCTGCAAAAAAACCCAGCTTTCCGGGTTTTCCATGCAGCGACTGTCCTGATCACTGCTGATTAAATACCAGTGGAGGAAGGAAGGGGCCCTTAATTGGGTATTAATAACCCTCCCAAGGGTCTCAATTGACTCTGGTTTGGGAAGGCTGCTCCTGTCTTAATTGGACAAAGGCAGGAAGGTGTTGGGGTTCACTGTAAGCACCCTGCAGCCTGATTTAATGCCTTCTTCACCTTAAAATGTACCTCTGGGATAGCATCAAACTTTGCTCAAGCTTTCAGTCCGTCTGATTCTCTAACTTCTTATGTAAACTGAAGTCTAGCTTTGAGCACTGCAGCAAGCTTTAGTAGCTCATTATATGAAATATTTAATGTTTGTTCAATTGAGTTTTCTTTAGGCTCATGTACTTAAAATAAGCCATCCCTGGTGTTCTGAATTTTAATTTGACTCTTATGACAGGCACCCACTCATCAGAAGATTTTTTCCCATTCTGGTCAATTACTGGTGAATTACTTATTTTATGCCAAAAGTGAAAAAATCAATAGCAAGCAGCTGAATCCATGCAATTCTCAAAATAAGTTAATGTTAAAGAAGTTGCTGAAAAGATTAGAAAAGTTAAGGAGAATTTTCTCGTATATTTCTACTCAAATGAGGTAGCAAAACTGACTCTGGCTCAGGAGGATGGCATGGGTCAAGTGAACATTGAGAGGGCAGTGATCATTGTATCACAAAGGTTTGGGTTCATTATAGCTAAGGACAAGGAACCATTTGGTATAAATACACTTATTTCAAGGAGGATTAACGCTAGTGGAGAGAGAACAGATTAGGTCCAAATGAATTGGAATCAAAGACTGGCAAACAAAACTGTAATGAAACAAATGGGCTGCCAATAAAGAGGAGATGGTTCAGGGTCAAAGTATATCCTTACGAGAGTGAAAGGTAAGGCAAGCAAAGCAGAGTTCTCTGGATGCCAAAATGGATAAAGATGAAGCAGAAAGGGTTTTTTTTAATTTTATAGAATGTGAGCATTACTGGGAAGGCCAACATTTATTGCCTTTGAGAAGTGGTGAGCCACCCATGGCACATATCAGGTTGATAACGCAAGTGTGAAGCAGGTTGAATATAGAAAGATCAGAAGGGAAATGAAAAAGGAAATAAGATAGACAAAGAGAAAATATGCAAAGAGGTAGTTGACATAAAAGGGAATCTAAAAGTCTTCCACAGGCATAAAAATAGTGCGAAGGCATTAAGAGGTGAGGTGAAGCCAATTATGGAACAGAAAGTGGATTTGTGAGTGGTGGCAGAGGGGCAAGGCTGAAGTATGAGTATTTTGTATCTGTTTTTACCAAGAAGCAGTGCTCCATAAGCTTGTGATACTGAATAAACCTGTTGGATCTTAACCTGGCATTATGAAACTTTTTACTTTTTTTATCAAGGAAGAAGATGCTGCTGAAGTCATGATGAAAGAGGAGATACGTGACACACTGGATGGACTGAAAATTCATGAAGATATTAGAAAGGCTGTCTGCAGTTAAAGTTGGTAAGGTGCCAGAACCAGATCAGATATATGTGAGAATGCTGAGGGAAGTAAGGGAGAAATTTGCCAAGGCACTGGTCATAATCCTCTAATCCATCCTTAGATACAGGGGGATTGTGTCAGAGGATATTTCAAATGTGACGCACTTGTTCAAAAAAGATTAACCTAGCAACTATAGGCCAGTCAATTTAACCTTGAAAGTGAAAAATCTTCAGAAATGATAATTCAAGATAAATGTAAGTCATTTGGACAACCATAAGTTAATTAAGCATAATCAGGTAAATTGTGTGTAGTTTGATTGAGTTGTGATGTAGTAACAGAGAGGGTTGGGATAGTGCAGTTAATACATGGATTTTCAAAAGGCATTTGATAATGTGCAACGTAATAGCCTTGCTATCAAAGTTGAAGCATATGAAATATAGAATAATTCTGGCCACATGACAATGAAGTTGGTTGAGTGACAGGAAGGGACAGTAGAGATGAACAAACTGGAGGAAAATGTACAGTGGAGTTTCCCAAGGATCGGCAATAGGACATTTATTAAACCTGATATATATTAATGACCTGGACTTGGGTGTACAGGACGCTGTCAAGATTTGCAAATCTCATTAAACTTCGAAGTACTGTAAATTGTGCAGGGGATAATTATAGACTTCAAGAGGACACAGGCAGGCTGGGTGAATAGATGGACACATGGCAAATAATGCAGAGAGGCGTGGAATGATACATTTTGTTAGGAAGAATGAGGAAAAGCAATATAAGACAAAAGGGTGCAATTCTAAAAGAGATGACAACCACGAGACCTGGGGGCACAAGGTGGCAGCACAGATTGAGAAATAGGTTCAAAATGTAGGATCCTGGGCTTTTAAATAAAGGCTTTGAGCACAAAAGCAAGAAAGTTATAATAAACCTTTTATAGAGCGCCAGTCAAGCCTTAGTTGGAGTATTGTGTCCAATTCTGGGCACCACACTTTAGGAATTCAAAAGAATGTGAAGGCATTAGAGAGGGTTCAGGAAAGATTTACAATATGATTGCAGAGATCAGGGACCCCAGTGACATGGAGTAGAGAAGCTGTGATTGTTCTCCTTCAAGGAAATACTTTTGAGAGGAGATTTAGTAGAATATGATAAGGGCCTCTGGCCAGAGCAGATTGAGAGAAACTGTTCTCATTGGCAAAAGGGTCAAGAACCAGAGGGGCATTAAGGTGATTGGCAAAAGAACCAAAGAGGAATATCTTTTTTTTTAATGGGGCAAGTGATAAGGTTCTAGAATGTCGTGCCTGTAAATGCAGTGGAGGAAATTTTGATCATAGTTTTCCAAAGGCATTTAAATGAGCTGCTGAGGATAAAGAAAAAACGTACAGGGCAACAGGAGGAGGGCTAAGGAGTGGGGCTAACTAAGCTATAGAGAATTGACATGTATATTATGGGCCAAGTAGCCTTCTGTGCTGTAACAATTCTATGTTTTTTTCATTTGTTTGTGGTTTGTGAGAATGCTGACAAGACCAGCTTTCAATGACCATCCCAAATTGCCCTTGAGTTTGCGAAGCAGGATGGGAGTGGGGGTTGGGATTGGTAGGCAGCCATCTGACTGCTGCAGTCCATACTTTGCCGATGATTGAGAATAAAATGATGGGATGGTAAGTTAGTAGAATTGGATTAATTCTGCTTTCTGTGAACAGGACATACATAGACTATTTTCCACATTATTGGGTAGATGCTAGTTTTGTAAGTGGACTGGAAGAGCTCAGCTATGGCAACGCTCTTTAAGTCTTCAGTTCTACAATTGTGATACTGTCACGGACCATCAACTTTGCTGTATCCAGAGCCTTTAGTAATTTTTTGATTTGAAAATTAGAGTCACTCTGATTTGCCAGTTGGCAATTTTAGCACTCATGATAAAGACAATTCAATTTGATGGATATATAATTTATGATGCACTGCATTCAAAAGAATAAACTTTGTGGAAGGGGTGTCAGCTCAACTTGAGATCATACTACTCGATTCTATTCAGTAAATGAGCATCTCTATATAACACTAAAAAGATTACAAATTCTTGTTGAACTTCAAGTGGGATGATACTGACATATTTAAAACATTCATATAAGTTATATAACTTTTTGATGTAAATATCCATTAGAACTCAAATGTTGATGCTGTGTCAAAATACTGATCTATCCTTTCCTTTCAGACACTCATCAAACAGGCCTATACTGCAACATTTTCTATTTATGTTTCAGAGAAGCTTGTTATTGGTTATGATTTCAGTCAGCTAGTAGTGTGATCAATTTGGGACTAAGTAGTTATAAATTACCAGGTTACATGAACAGCTCACTGGTGAATTAGATGTCAATTACCAGCATTGATTGGCCGCAATTGGTTTAAAGTTAATTGTTGCTCTGAAAGCAGCAATGATTCCAAAACAGGTCCCCAGATACTGAAATCTGCTCAAAACAAATCCATTGTCAGCAGCATTACTTTATATTGTAGCCACTGTCACAATTTGTCCCAAACTGTGAACAAGAACTTTGCATATACTAGCAGCCTTGCACTGATGTGACATAGTCTGATTGTACATCAAAATGTAAAATATCATAAAACGGTACAGACACAAACCTAACTCTAGAATATTAATGCACATTCTTTCTCTCAAATTGGAAGCATTGCCAGGAAGCCATCTTGTAACCTTTTTTAAATATTTGCTTCTGAAATGCATACGTGATAGAAGCAAATAGCGGCAACAAATATTAAAGTTTATTTTGTTTATTAGTGTGTCATAAATAGGTTTACATTAACACTGCAATGAAGCCACTGTGAAAATCCCCTGGTTGCCACACTCCGACTCCTGTTAGGGTACACTGAGGAAGAATTTAGCATGGCCAATGAACCTAACCAACACATCTTTTGGACTGTGGGAGGAAACCACAGCACCCATGCAGACACGGGGAGAACGTGTAGACTCCACACAGACAGTGACCCAAGCTGGGAATCGAACCTGGCTTCTTGTTGATGGTTTGGATTTTGCTTAATTTCCAGACTTTTCAGCAATGGCCTCTAATTTCAAACCCATGTAAAATTTGTTTGATGTTTATTAATTTTAACCTGAGAGAGAGAGAGACAGGCCCAGGCCATGCAACTAATCATTTGCTCAGGTACTGCCTATTGGAGATTCAATAGTAGAAAACACTTGCCACTGCTACATCAATGATTATTTCGTCCAGAACTTATAAGTCCAGTGTAGAAAGTAAAATGGGAAAAATATAGCTTATAACCATGTAAATAACTAAGTAAATAGTGGAAGCTTTGTAGGAGAGAGAGGAAGGAAAAATACTGAAGCATTTGCATCATAAAAACATTCTCCAAATCTATAATGCTGCGGTGATAGGTGGTGTGGAGCGGAGATGGGAGCAGAGAACACTGTGAAAACAACTGAGGATCACAGGTTTTAATGAGGATTGAACTTAGTTACATATCTTATGTAAATATTGGTAGTGGTAAGCTAATAGAATGGCAAATTTTATTCTTATTCAGTGTCCTTCAAATTGGTCTTGTGATATATTGCATACATAAACTTGCCATGTTCCAGCAATGAAGGAACAGCTTTTGCACTTAGGCTGCAACAAGATCACAGCCATTATTGGAAAACACACTTGAGGTCCAAGACTATCAATGAGCAACACAATGGAAAATGTAATATTCATAACTGCACAATGCTCAGCATGAGGAACTGCTAAGATTAATGAGAAGCTTCAAACAAACAACCAATGAGAAACATTAAGAGAGTACCTTTAATGTACAAACATATTTAAAGGTGTTCCACAGAGAGATTAACTAAAGATTGCTTGGGATCAGTGTCCAAAATCTTTTGTCAAGGAGTTGCATTTTAAGAAGAATTACAAATGACAGTCCATGGTGGAACAAAGAGAGGAAGGATGTGCAGGAAGCTGATGTTTGAAAAATAGTGTATTCAGAGATGCTATAGGTTTGAAGGAGGTGACACAGGTAGGTATACAGTGGTTGTTATTTACACTATCTAACAGGTGTATTGCAAAAAAATTCCAAAGTCTTCCTTGACTGCACCACCAAAACTCACAACATCCACAACTAAGATTAAGAAGGGCCAAAGACACATGAGAACACCATCACCTCAAAGTTCCCCTTCAAGTCACACACCATCCTAACTAAGATATTCATTATTTCCCCGATGTCATTGCTGGATCAAAATCCTGAATTCACAGCACCATGGGAGTTTGTTCACCATTTCAATTATAACAACTTAAGAGGGCAAGAACATTTAGGAATTGATAATGAATACTGACCTTGCCAATGACACCGGTATCCCATGAATGAATGTAAAACATTGTGGTTGGCACCTTGTTGACAATTCCAAACATTATCCCTCCACTCAACATCCTCTCTAAACTTCCAGTTCCCACAAACATCACTCTCCTACACATCCACCAACTGACAAAAGCCCACAAGTTGATTGAAATCATCTGTGCTGCACTTCTTTTACCCCTCCATGATGGTCTGTTCAAACCACATCTTGCCCAGCTTCCATCTCGTGCCTCCATGGAGTAACTTTCCTGAGTAAGATCCACCAGCAGATACTCTTTGAGCCTAGGACTAGGAAATGCAATAGGTCACTAACAAGTTCCTCATGACAAACCCAATCTGTCAAATGGCAGGCTTTGAATGGCCACAGATTCAGGACAGGCCAGGGCTCTTGTGCAGCTAAGCTCTGCTGCTGGGGCCTCTTACGCATTTATGACGAGACACAAACAGCACTGCTCATTATTGAGGATTGTACCCTCCAGAGACCAAACAGCAGACGAATCAAGTTGAATTCAGCACATGAGGGGCCTGTCGCTTGGCTTTGAAAAATTGAATTTGCAAAACAAGTACAAAAATAAGAGAATAAATAAATATCGCTTGGTACATTCTCAATGAGTTGTGATGTGAAGATCCATTTTTGCAAACATATATACTTTCAGCCTGTAGAATGGCAGACAAAGCAACTTTTGGACTACTTGGAGATGCTGTTTTAATTTTAAGCATAAATATGAATGCTATTCAATTCTAATGACTGAGACACAAGTCCAATTTTAATGGGACCGGAGGCTACATTCATTATTCTACAAAAAAATCACACAATAATTGATGTGCTAATTAGTCCTAATTTACATATACAAAATAGGTTAAGTAGAGAGTAATCATGTCTCGATAAAGCAAACCCCACAAGTCCTTTCTTTGAAACTATATTTGTGATACTTTTGGGGATTACATATTAATGACCCGCACTAATTAAAGCTAATTATTAAATTGAATAATGGGGATTTTAAAATGGTAGAAGATGGCCTATCTCTCTAATACTTATGTAATGATTTGAATGGTTTTAGATTTTGAAAAGTGTGCTATTTTAATGGTAGGGTTGGAATTTGGGTAACTCCACACATACATTTTTGAAAAGATGGTTAAATAGTATGTAGAAAAAGTGAACCAGACACAGGAAAAATGTGTGTTCATTTTAATCGGGACAAAGGCAATAAGACGTTGCAGGGAACCTACAGTGAATTTAGCTACAAAGTTAATCCCTAACTGATTTTCAGTATTCTATAGTTATTCACAAAGATAAACAGATGACACTGATCAAGAAAATGGACCACACTTTAGAAAGGATGTCAAGGCCTTGCATGGTTCAGAAGAGATTCTCTAAAATAGTCTCAGAAATGAGAGACCTAGGCTGCAATTCTCCCAAAAGCGCTGAATTGGCTGAAAACTGTTCTCGATCCTGACTATTTTGTCAGTTCAGCTTCTCACCCGAATCTCCCCACCCTGTGCACTGCAGAAGTCCCAGTCGCGAATCTCATTAAAATCCCGGGGTGGGGGGGCAGGGCCTATTCACGCCGAAGTCTGACAGTTCTGGAACTCTGCGCATGCGCAGTGGGTCGATCTGTCAGACTCCCCGTTTCCAATCAGCTCGATCGCTAGCCAGCCCAGGACCTCTGCTGTACTACTCCTCCAGCCTCTCCTGCGGCTCAATAGTGGTCTCCAGGGCAATTCCTGGGCCAGCCCTGACCACACCTCCTACCCTGGAGCACCCCGATGTACAGCCCACCCCTCCCAGCAGTGGCTATCCCCCACCCGCCTCATCCCGGCTGACACTCCACCTCCCCTGTTGACTGCCCCCAGTGCCAGAATCCCCTGGAGGCAGACCCCCACTGGCAGACCACTTCCCCACCCCACCCCAATAGCTGCTCTTCCTCCATCCCAACCAATCCTGTCTGGAGAGTGGCAGTGGGATCCCCTACCCCCACCGATTGCCCTAGGTCCCATCCACATTAGTCCCCCTTTGGCACTGCCTGATGCCTGGTGGGTAGTGCCAAGGTTCCCCTGGGCATGGGCACATTACCCCTTGGGCAGTGCCGGGGAACAGGCTGGCACTGCCAGGGTGCACATGCTTACAGGGCACCACCACCCCACTGTCCGATTCCTAGGGGGCCCCAATCCTCCCCCTTCATTTCGGCAGAGTCTCCCGCTACTTCCCTGAGCATGGGGAGCTACTCTAAACCCTCCTGGAATGAAGTATGCCTGGCAGGGTGGGAGAATCAATCGGGACCAGTAAGTTCCCGATAATTAGATTGAAAACATATCTATAATACATCTAAAACAAATTCAAATAACTTCAAATGAATTCAACCTATCTTCCCACCAGTTCCCAGCATGGTCTGACGGGCGACTGTATGCCAGCTCTGGGAGATGCGCATGTGCAGATCCTGGAACAAGGTCGGTGACACACACCTCCTACTACAACCCACCAAAAAAATTGCAGGTCATGATGGGAGAATTGCAACCCTGCGCAACAATTAGGGAATCTGGAAATTTTCTGAGAAAGTTAAGGGAAGATTTAATAGAAGTTCAAAACCAAGAAAGATTTTGGTGGAATAAATTATGAGGAACTGTTTTCATTGGCAAAAAGGTTTGTAATTATAGAAAATAGGTTGAAGATAATTAGCAAAAGAGCCAGGGATGACAAACCATTTCTTTCTACAGTAAATTCATTTCAGTGCTAATGTAAGCCTTACTTGTGACTAATAAATAAGACCATAAGAAATAGGAGCAGGAGTAGGCCATCTAGCCCTTCGAGCCTGCCTCGTCATTCAATAAGATCATGGCTGATCTGAAGTGGATCAGTTCCATTTACCCGTCTGCTCCCTATAACCCTTAATTCCCTTATCAATCAGAAATCTACCTACCTGTGACTTAAGCATATTCAACGAGGTAGCCTCCACCACTTCAATGGGCAGAGAATTCTAGAGATTCACCCCCCTCTAAGAGAAGAAGTTCATCCTCAGCTCTGTTCTAAACTGTCCCCCCCCCAACCTCCCCTCCCCCCGCCTTATTTTGAGGCTGTGCCCTCTAGTTCTGGTTTCCTTTCTAAGTGGAAAGAATCTCTACCTCAACCCTATCTAGCCCCTTCATTATCTTATATGTCTCGATAAGATCACCCCCCCCCAGCCTTCTAAACTCCAAGGAGTACAGGCCCAATCTCCTCAATCTCTCCTCATAAGCCAACCCCCTCATCTCTGGTATCAACCTAGTGAACCTTCTCTGTACTTCCTCATAGGCCAATATATCCTTTCACAAATAAGGGGACCAAAATTACACACAGCACACCAGTTGCGGCCTCACCAGTGCCTTGTACCAGTTGCAGCAAGACCTCCCTGCTTTTATATTCTATCCCCCTCATGATAAAGGCCAACATTCCATTCGTCTTCTTGATCACTTGCTGTACCTGCAGACTGAGTTTTTGCAATTTGTGCACAAGGACCCCCAGGTCCCTCTGCACAGTAGCATATTGCAACTTTTCACCATTTAAATAATATTCCATCCTAGTATTATTTCTTCCAAAGTGGGTAACCTCACATTTGCCAACGTTATACTCCATCTGCCAGGCCCTCACCCACTGACTCAGCCTATCCAAATCTCCCTGCAGACTTTCTGCGTCCTCCACGCAATTTGCTTTTCCACTCATCTTTGTGTCATCATCAGCAAATAAATAAACTTTAACTTTACACAGTGATTACAGGAAAGCACATTCAATAATAATTTTCAAAAAGAAATTGGATTAATACTTGTACAGGAGAAAATTGCAAGGTTAAGGGAAGATAGCAGAGGACTAATGAACAAATCTTTCAAAAAGTGGATACAGGCATAATGGGCAGGATTTTACAGCCTCACTTGGACAAGATCATAAAATCTCACTCAAGGCAAAAGGAAATTTCTGTTCTGGGTAGGTTCAGCCAACAGGTCAAATGGCCTCCCCTGTGATGTAACATTCTATGATTCTTAAGGAAAATGTGTATTCCTTGGGGTAAGCAATTTTAGACCTTTGATAGAAGAAGGGGCAGGATTTTCTGTACAACCCACCATGTGTTTCATGGTGGTGGATGCAGCCTAGCATTGGCTGGCAGTGGGGACTTCTGGTCCTGCCATTGCCAATGAGGTTTCCCATTGAATGTACTCTCACAGCCAGGAAACCCATGGCTGGTGGGCTCTGAGGGCAGGCCTTGAAGATCCTACCAGTGTAAACAGTCAGAAATTTCTGGCCACAAAATCCAACATAGCTTATCACTGGGCATTGGACATTGAAGGCACCATACATGGTTATCAAAATAATTTACCACATTACTAGCTTTCGCATAGAATATAATCATAAAAGCATTGAATCATAGGATACAGCACAGAATGAAGCCTGTTATGTTTGTGGCAGCTCTCTCCAAGAGGAATTCAGTTAGTGTCACTTTTTTCCTCTTCAGTTAATGATCTTTTGAAAACCACCTTTGAATCTACCTCCACCACATTTTCAGGCACTGCATATAGATGCTGAAAGATGTTATAATAGTGTTACAACTTGTTAAACAGTTAGCGGAATTATGCTTCAAAATGGATTTCATAGATTAATTAGTACCTTTGGTACACAACATTGTCTTAATGAGACCTTAAAGGTTGTTATTAGTGTCAATCCTATTCACTTGCAGATTAACAAACTGGGAGGAATAAAGGTAGGACTGCATTAATCATAATTGAGGTTTCTATGAAATTAATTTAAATCTGGCAATTATAGTTTCCAAGAAGTATCTATTTAGTGAAATGATACATTTGAAAGCTACCTGTGTAGCCAATTTGGTCACCTTGATTGCTCAAGTCTCCTGAAATTATGGAAATCCAATCTAGTTTGCCTGGAGTTGGGGCACTAAAATGAAGCATGGCAGAGTAAGTACCAAATGTACTGAGGTCTGCAAAACCTGCTTGCAATAGTAGTGGACTCACCAACATTAAGGGCATTTAAATGGTCATTGGATAATCATATGGATGATATTTGAATAGTGTAGTTTAGATGGGCTTTAGATTGGTTTCACAGGTCGGCGCAACATTGAGGGCCAAAAGGCCGGTACTGCGCTGTAATGTTCTATGTTCGATGTTCTATAAATTCCATCCAAGAATCAATCTACTAAACCAGCATGGCACTACCTCTGGTGCAAGTATATCCTTCCTTAAATATGGAAACAAAAACTATATACAGTACTCCAAATGTGATCTCACAAAATCTCCATACAATTTTAGCAAGACCCATTCATCCAATCCCTGGCAAATTGCCAAAATGCCATTTGTCTTAATTACTTGCTGTAATTACTTCCTAATTCCTAATTACTTCCTGCAAGTTAACTTTGTGTTCATTGAAGTACACCAAAGTTCCTCTGAACATCAGTGTTCACACATTTCACAGTTTTAACAAGCTTTTCTAAACCTACTGCTAAAATGAATAACCTGACAACTTCCTAAATTATACCGTATCTGTCATTTTGTTCACTGCTTACTTAATCTGCCTAACTCTTTGCAAAATGTCTCCAAAAGTTAGAATCATAGAACCCCTACAGTGCAGAAGAAGACCATTTGGCCCATTGAGTCTGAACCAACCTCTCAGGTCCATGATCCCAACCTACTCCCCCAATCCAACACATTTATCATGGCTTACCAAGGCCTTTGACAAGGTACTGCATGGCAATATCTTGATGTATCTAAATGAATATAAAATTGGGTTTTTGACGGAAGCCAGAGGGTGGTTGTCGTGGGTTATTTTTCAAACTGGAGGCCTGTGACCAGTGGTGTGCCTCAGGGATCAGTGCTGGGTCCACTGTTATTTGTCATTTATGTTAATGATTTGGATGAGAATATAGGAGGCATGGTTAGTAAGTTTGCAGATTACACCAAAATTTGTGGCACAGTGGACAGTGAAGAAAGTTATCTCTGATTGCAATGGGATCTTGATCAATTGGGCCAGTGGGCTGACGAATGGCAGATGGAGTTTAATTTAGACAAATGTGAGGTGATGCATTTTTGTAGATTGAACCAGGGCAGGACTTATCCAGTTAATGGTAGGGTGTTGCGGAGAGTTACACAATAAAGAGATCTAGGTGTACATGTTCACAGCTCCCTGAAAGTGGAGTCACAGTGGACAGAGTAGTAAAGAAGGCATTCAGCATGCTTGATTTCAATGGCCAGAACATTGAGTGCAGGAGTTGAGATGTCTTGTTGAAGTTGTACAAGATATTGGTAAGGCCATGTTTGGAATACTGTATACAGTTCTGGCCACCCTATTATAGAAAGGATATTATTAAACTAGAAAGAGTGCAGAAAAGACTTACTAGGATGCTTTTGGGACCTGATGGATTGAGTTATAAGAAGAGATTGGATAGACTGGGACTTTTATCTCTGGAACATAGAAGGCTGAAGGGTGATCTTACAGAGGTCTATAAAATAATGAGGGGCACAGATCATTAGATAAGAACATAAGAAGTAGGAGCAGGAGTAAGCCATCTAGCCCTTCGAGCCTGCCCCGCCATTCAATAAGATCATGGCTGATCTGAAATGGCTCAATTCCACTTTCCCACTTTCTCTCCATAACCCTTAATTCCCTTGCCTACCAAAAACCTATCTACCTGTGACTTAAATATATTGAGCGAGGTAGCCTCCACCACTTCAACGGGCAGAGAATTCCAGAGATTCACCACCCTTTGAGTGAAGAAGTTCCTCCTCAACTCCATTCTAAACTGCCCCCCCCCCCTTATCTTGAGGCTGTGCCCTCTAGTCCTGCTGTCCTTTCTAAGCGGGAAGAATCTCTCTACCTCTACCCTATCCATCCCTTTCATTGTCTTATACGTCTCTATAAGATCCCCCCTCATCCTTCTAAACTCCAACGAGTACAGACCCAGTCTATTTAGTGTCTCTTCACAGTCTAACCCCCTCATCTCCGGTATCAGCCTAGTGAACCTCCTCTGCACTCCCTCCAAGGTCAAAATATCCTTGCGCAAGAGCGGTGACCAAAACTGCACACAGTACTCCAGCTGCAGCCTCACCAGTGCCCTGTACAGTTGCAGCAAGACCTCCCTGCTTTTATATTCTATCCCCCTCGCTATAAAGGCCAGCATCCCATTCGCCTTCTTGATCACTTGCTGCACCTGCAGACTGGGTTTTTGCGACTCATGCACAAGGACCCCCAGGTCCCTCTGCACCGTAGCATGCTGCAGCTTTTCGCCCTTTAAATAGTAATCCCTCCTACTATTATTTCCGCCAAAGTGGATAACCTCACACTTGCTAACATTGTACTCCATCTGCCAGGTCCTCACCCACTCGCTCAGCCTATCCAGATCCCTCTGCAGACTTTCTACACCCTCCGCACAATTTACTTTTCCACTCATCCTTGTGTCGTTAGCAAATTTCGTCACCCTACACTCAGCGTCCTCCTCCAGATCATCTATATAAATGGTAAATAGCTGAGGCCCCACCACCGATCCCTGTGGCACTCTACTAGTCACCAACCGCCAATCAGAATAGCATCTATTGATACCAACTCTCTGCCTCCTATTAGACAACCAATCCTCTATCCACGCTAACACCTTACCCCCAACTCCATGCCCCCTAACCTTCTGAAACAACCTTTTGTGCAGCACCTTATTGAACGCCTTTTGAAAATCTAAAAACTGCACATCCACCCGTTCCCCTCTGTCTACCGGACTAGTCACATCCTCATAGAAATCCAATAAATTTGTCAAACATGACTTCCCCTTAATGAATCCGTGCTGCGTCTGCTCTATCAAACCATTCTTTTCTAGATGCCTCGCTATTTCTTCTTTGATGACAGATTCAAGCATTTTTCCAACAACAGACGTTAAACTAACCGGCCTATAATTCCCTGCTTTTTACCTGCTACCTTTTTTAAACAGCAGCGTAACATTAGCCGTTTTCCAATCTTCTGGCACTTCCCCAGAATCCAGCGAAGTTTAGTAAATAATCACTAAGGCATCTACTATCATCTCTGCTATTTCCTTCAGAACCCTGGGGTGCATTCCATCCAGTCCTGGGGACTTGTCCACCATCAGTCCCGTTAGTCTATCTTTTCCCAAAGGTAGGTTTAAGGTGAAAAGGAGAGATTCAAAATTGTCCTGAGGAGCAATTTTTTCACACAGAGGGAAGTGAGTGTCTGGAACAAGCTGCCAGAGTTCGTAGTGGAGGCAGGTATAATTTTGTCTTTTAAAAAGCATTTAGACAGTTACATGGGTAAGATGGGTATAGAGGGATATGGGCCAGATCCAGGCCATTGGGATTACTTTAGGGGTTTAAAAAAATTGGACAAGTTGGGCCAAAGGGCCTGTTCCAAGCTATAAACATCTATGACTCTATAATCCATCTAACCTACACATCTTGAGAAACTAGGGAGCAGGTTTACATCGACCTAACTTGCACACCTTTGCACTGGGGGAGGAAACTGGAGCACCCAGAGGAAACCCATTCAGACATGGAGAGAACATGCAATCTCCACACAGATGGTCACCAAAGGCTAGATTTGAATCTGGGTTTCTGGCACTGTAAGACAGCCGTGCTAACCACTGTGCTGCCATTGTTGAGGGCCAAAGGAAATAGAGATTTGCACTGATAAAGCACTGCTCATGACCACCAGGTAGTGAAAGCACTTTATAGCCAATGAATTATTTTTTGAAGTGTCATTTCTGGTTTATTGTAAGAAACACACCAATGCTCCTCTGGTGACTTCTTATAAACACACTATTACTACCATTTAAAAGGATAAAAGTGACAGATATCCCAGAACCCCATCAACTGAAGGTTCCCCTTCAAACTACTTATCATCCTGAGTTGGAAATACATAATTGTTCTTTCACTGTCACTGGCTCAAAATCCTAGAACTCCCTCCCCAACAGCACTATGGCTGTACATACACCACATGGACTGCAGCAGTGAAGAAAGCAGCTCATCAGCATCTTCTCACAGGAAGTTAAGGGTGGGCAATAAATGCTGGCCTAACCAGTGATACCTACATCCAGTAAATTAGTTTGAAAAACACAAAAGCCAATTTGCATGTAGCAAACTCCAAGACCAGGTAATCTGTTTTTATTATCACAGAATCATAGAATCCCTACAATGCCCATCAAGCCTGCACTGACAACAATCCCACCAGACGCTATCCCTGTATTTATCCTAGCTAAGTGCCCTAACACTGAAGGGCCGTTTAGTATGGCTGATCAACCTGACCTGCATGTCTTCGTTCAATATTATGATTTTGATTCAGGGATAAATATTGGTCAGGACATGGGGGATAACTCCAGTGTTTCTCTTCAAATTAACACAGTAGAATCTTCTATATCCTTTCAAGAAGGCAATAAGGACATGTGTTTACGATCTCATCTGAAAGACAGCATCTTCAACAGTGTAGCACTCCCTAAGTACTGGGCTGAAACATCAGTCTGGATTAAAAACAAAAAAATCTTGGAAATACACAGCAGATCAGACAGCATCTATGAAAAGAAACAGAATAAATTTGCTGAATTTTCAGAAAAGTATGCGCTTCCTCTTTATCCTGACCCTGAACCATGTTTCTTTAGTCATGTTCACAAGGTTTTCAAAGCCTGGATTTGAATCCAGAGAGCAATTTTGCCTCCCAATCAAAGATGAAGGGTAGGATACCAAAACCTGAGGGCCAAAAGGAGAACCTTCAACAATCAGTGATTGGCAGCCCACCAGATGAGATGGGACCTACCTGTCTGAAAATTGGTAATCAGGGAGAAGATTTGGCAAGATGTTTTATTATTTAAGAAAAGACACAGCTATCTAGCCATGATCTTGGAGGGGCAACTCTTTAGGAATTGGCCAACAGTTCTAACTGTGGCACAGCAGTCATTATGGGTGAAGGGCAGGGGTCCGTCACATGATCAGTCACACCCCTCCCATTTCCTGTCTAAGCCCATCAAGTTGGCTGAGACATGGTCTAGGCTAACATAGAACATAGAACATAGAACATTACAGCGCAGAACAGGCCCTTCGGCCCACGATGTTGCGCCGACCAGTTTTTTTTAAAAAAAAACACTGACCCACTAATCTAAACCAATCCCTTTTCGTCCATAAACCTATCCATAGATCTCTTAAACGCCCCCAAACTAGGCGCATTTAAAACCGCAGCAGGCAGGGCATTCCAATCCCTCACCACCCTCTGGATAAAGAACCTACCCCTGACATCCGTCCTATAACTACCACCCCTTAATTTAAAGCCATGCCCCCTCGTGCTAGCATTCTCCATCCGAGGAAAAAGGCTATCACTATCCACCCTATCTAAACCTCTAATCATCTTATATGTTTCAATAAGATCCCCTCTTAGCCTCCTTCTTTCCAGCGAAAACAACCCCAAATCCCTCAGTCTCTCCTCATATGACCTCCCCTCCATACCAGGCAACATCCTGGTAAACCTCCTCTGCACCCTCTCCAAAGCCTCAACGTCCTTCCTGTAATGTGGGGACCAGAACTGCACACAGTACTCCAAGTGCGGCCGCACCAGAGTTGTGTACAGTTGCAACATGATGCTGCGACTCCTAAATTCAATCCCCCTACCAATAAACGCCAAGACACCGTATGCCTTCTTAACTACCTTATCTACTTGATTCCCAACCTTCAGGGATCTATGTACACATACACCTAGATCCCTCTGCTCCTCCACACTATTCAAAGTCCTCCCGTTAGCCCTATACTGAACACATCTGTTACTCCTACCAAAACGAATTACCTCACACTTCTCCACATTAAACTCTATCCGCCACCTCGCGGCCCAGCTCTGCAACCTGTCTAAGTCACCCTGCAAACTATGACATCCTTCCTCACAATCTACCACACCACCGACTTTGGTGTCATCAGCAAACTTACTAATCCACCCAACTATACCCTCATCCAGATCATTAATAAAAATTACAAACAGCAGTGGCCCCAAAACAGATCCCTGAGGCACACCGCTCGTAACCGAACTCCATGACGAATATTTACCATCAACCACCACCCTCTGTCTCCTATCTGCCAGCCAATTCCTGATCCAAGTACCTAGATTACCCCCAATCCCATACATCTGCATTTTCTGCAGAAGCCCACCATGGTGAACCTTATCAAACGCCTTACTAAAATCCATATATGCCACGTCAACTGCCTTATCCCTATCCACCTCTTTGGTCACTTTCTCAAAGAACTCAATAAGGTTAGTAAGGCACGACCTACCTGCTACAAAACCATGCTGACTGTCTCTAATCAATTCATTACTCTCCAGATAACTATAAATCCTATCCCTAATAATACTTTCTAAAACCTTGCCCACAACAGAAGTAAGACTCACCGGTCTATAATTCCCGGGGAAGTCTCTGTTCCCCTTCTTAGACAATGGGACAACATTCGCTGTCCTCCAATCTTCCGGTACTATACCAGAGACCAACGATGACCTGAAGATCAGAGCCAGATGCTCTGCAATCACCTCTCTTGCCTCCTAGAGAATCCTAGGGTAAATCCCATCCGGACCAGGGGACTTATCTATTTTCAAGCCCTCTAGAATATCCAGCACATCCCCGGTTTCAACTGCAATACTTTCTATTTTACACCCCTGCACCCCAGTGTCCTCCACAGCTACATTCATGTCCCCCTGCATGAACACCGAAGAGAAATATTGGTTCAATGCCTCTCCAATCTCTTCCAGTTCCACACACAACTTCCCTCTACTGTCTATAACTGGCCCTAATCTTGCCCTAACCAACCTTCTGTTCTTGACATACCTATAGAACGCCTTAGGATTCTCCTTAATCCTATCAGCCAAAGTCTTCTCATGTCCTCTTTTAGCCCTTCTTAACTCCCTCTTCAACTCCCTCCTAGCCAATCTAAAGCTTTCTAATGCACTACCTGAGCCCTCAAGCCTCATCCGAACATAAGCCTCCTTTTTCTTCCTAACCAACGAATCAACTTTTTTAGTACACCACGGTTCCCTAGCCCTACCAAATCCTCCTTGCCTGACAGGGACATACCTATTGCAGACCCGCAGTAGCTGCTCCTTGAAAAAATTCCACATTTCGGACGTTCCCAGTTCCTGTAATCTCATAGTCCAACCTATGCTTCCTAATTCTCTCCTAATAGCCTCATAATTACCCTTCCCCCAGCTAAAACTACTGACCCGAGGTTCATGCCTATCCCTATCCATCAAGAAGGTGAACGTAACCGAATTGTGGTCACTATCACCAAAATGCACACCAACTTCCAAGTCTAGCATCTGGTCTGGCTCATTACCCAGCACCAAATCCAATATAGCCTCACCTCTAGTTGGCCTATCAACATACTGAGTCAAAAAACCTTCCTGCACACTTTGAACAAAAACTGACCCCTCTAACGAGCTAGAGCTATAGCAATTCCAATCAATATTAGTAAAGTTAAAATCCCCCATAACAATTACCCTATTACTTTCACTCCTAACCAGGATCGACTCCGCAATCCTTTCCTCAACCTCTCTAGAACTTTTTGGAGGTCTATAAAAGACTCCCAGCAGGGTGACCTCTCCTCTCCTATTTCTAATCTCCGCCCATACTACCTCAACAGATAAGTCCTCATCAAACTTCCTCTCTGACACTGTAATACAGTCCTTGACCAATAATGCTACCCCCCCCCCCTCCACCTCCTTCTCTACTCCGACTAAAGCATTTGTACCCCGGGACCAGCAACATCCATTCCTGACCCTGCTCTATCCATGTCTCTGAAATGGCCACAACATCAAAGTCCCAGGTACTGATCCACGCTGCAAGTTCATCCACTTTATTGCGAATACTCCTCGCATTAAAGTATACGCATTTCAAACCCTGCTCCGCCCCACCCCCACAATGCCGTGCATTGCAGTCCCCAACTATGCCCCCCTCACTTTCACCCCCTCTACTCAGGATCCCACCCCCCCTCTGAATCAGTTTAAACCACCCCGCATAGCCTTCACAAATTTATCCCCCAGGATATTTGTTCCCCTCTGGTTCAGGTGTAAACCATCACTCTTATAGAGGTCCCACCTTCCCCAGAATGAGCCCCAATTGTTCAAGTACTTGAACCCCTCCCTCCTGCACCATCCCCTCAGCCACAAGTTCAAACTTTCCCTCTCTCTATTCCTCTCTAAACTATCCCTTGGCACAGGCAAGAGTCCAGAGATAACCACTCTGTCTGACTTGGCCTTTAGTTTCCACCCCAACTCCATGAATCTCTGCTTAATATCCCCTTCCCTTAGCTTCCCTATGTCATGTGTCCCCACATGAATTATAACTTGGGGTTGATCTCCCTCTCCCCTAAGAGTCTTGAATATCCTCTCAGATACATCCCGGACCCCAGCCCCTGGTAGGCAACACACCAGCCGTGAGTCCCTACCATTACTACCGACTCTCCTATCCGTCCCCTTGACTGTGGAGTCCCCAATCACGAGGCCCAATCTTTTGCATCCCCTAACCACCTGAGCTTTTTCAATAGGCTCACCCCCAGATACCTGCTCCCTTTGGCTATCCCCAGTTGATTCCTCCTCAACTGTAGCCTCCAGGACCGAAAACCTATTTTGGAGGGGAACAGCCCCAGGGGATTTTCCCCCCCACTTGCCTCTTTCCCCTCCTCTTGGCAGTGACCCAAGACTGATTTCTAGGAGTGACTATCTCCTTATAACTCCTATCTATGTCCTCCTCTGCTTCCCGAATTATGCGGAGCTCCTCTAATTCCCCCTCCAGCTCCTTTACACGCTCCTCCAGAAGCTTCAATCTAACACACTTCTTACAAGTAAAATCCCCTGAAACACTACTGGAGTCCCTCACCACATACATCCCACGGGAGATGCAGCACACTGCCTGAACTGCCATCCCTGAAACAATTACCAGCAGAAAAAAAAAGACAAAAAAAACAAAAAAAACCTTTCCCACACTTATAATTTAGGTTAGAGGAGGTGGGAGGGTGGGATTCTCTACCAGTGTAGAGGATCGGGTATCCTCTCTGCGCTAATTTATAGGATTAGGGGCTCAAGAAAAAAAAAACTACAACTACCGGTAAGCGTCCTAGTGACGACTTCCGGTTTCTAACTAATTTTAAAAAAAAACCGCCGAAAAACTCGCGACTTAAATTAGAAATAAACAGTTAAACAAAATAAACAGAAAAATTTACCTTTTATGCTGCCTCTTCACACGCCCAAAAATCGCTGCCTCTGGATACTGCTCCTCAGGAACAATGAGCAATATCTACCCACATTAACAGTATCCCAAACAACATGGGGACAGAACCTTAATAGGTTCCATAATTAGCAACAGTTGAAATCATAGAAACCCCACAGTACAGAAAGAGGCCATTCAGCCCATCGAGTCTGTGCTGACCACATTCCCACCCAAGCCCCGCCCCCATGTGCCAACATATTTTACCCACTAATCCCTCTAACCTACACACCTCAGGACACTAGGGGGCAATTTTAGCATGGCCAATCAACCTAACCCATACATCTTTGGATTGTGGGAGAAAATTGGAGCACATGGAGGAAACTCATGCAGATACAGGGAGAATGTGCAAACTCCACACAGGCAGGGACCCAAGCCGTGAATCGAACACAGGTCCCCGGAGCTGTGAAGCAGCAGTACTAACCACTGTGCTACCGTGCCGCCCCAGGAAGTTGACTGCCCATCACTTCCCTCATTGAAAACAACTTGGACTCATGATAATCAGGGAACCAACAAGGAGAACAGTGCAACAATTCAATTTGGACCCCTCACTAATCACTAAGTCCAGCTCAGAACAGCAAAAAGATCTGTGATATATGTTCTGATGAAAAATCATAGACTTGAAACATTAACTCTGCTTCTCTTCACAGATACTTTATTACCTGCCAAGCATTTCCAGCATTTTCTGTCTCATTTCAGATTTCCAGTGGCCACAGTATTTTGTTCTTAAGCTGTTGCACTGAATTCCTGGAGTTGGACTTTGAACCCATAACCTTGCAACTCACAATGCTATCAACTGAGCTGTAGCTGACACTTAATCATATATGGTTAGATGCTTCAAGGAAGGATAAGTGGTTTCTTATCAAAGTAAAAACCAAGAATGCAATGTGTATAGGATTTAGCATTCCTATTTCTTACAATCTATGTTGTTGAAAATTTTAAGCAAATATTTTGAATTATTTCACTTTGAATTTTCCCCTACCTCACCAATAATATTAGAAAGAAAAACATGAGAGGCTAACTCCCATGGCTCCCATATGTTTATAATTGGACAGTTTCTTTCCTTATGTGTGAAATTATCTAAGGATGATGTCATTTAGTCTTCACATGTAGGCAACAGTTTGAATATAGCAAAAAGAATTCCTCTAGTCCTTGCAAACTAGCAACATGAGAAATGATGCCGAAAATGTTTCCTCTGGTCCCAAATTGTTAGTGATAGGATGATTTATTTTGACTCCTGTGTGTTAACAATATCGTAAATAGAGCAGGAAGATTTTGCTGGTCCCTATCTATTAACTACATAATAAATCTTGCAAGAAAACTTCTTCGGTTTGACAGTTCCAGCAAAATCATAAAAGCAAGCCAAAAGAATGCATTTATGATTCACTGTTTAGAAATAGTGATCAGATGAAGTTTTCCTACGTGTAGACAATTTTTCAAGAAAATATAACATTTTTACATTGGATTACCCCAGTACAATGAGCAAGAGAGTATAGAAATAGGAGGATAACATGGATGAATGCTTGGCTGGAAGAATGGTGCAGGAATGAGGGATTTAGTTTCTTGGGACATTGGGATCAGCTCTAGGGGCGATAAGATCTATACAAGACTGATGAGCTGGGTCTGAGTCCCTTGTTAGCACTATTGGGAAATGTCTAAACTAACTTGGCTGGGGTGTGGGAATCATGGGATGATATCAGAGAGGAGTTCCATTGTTCACAGAATATTGGGAATGATAGGTATTACTAGAGTAGGGAATAATAGTAAGCTGTTAGGTGGGTCAGAGTATAGTAGAAAGTAATAGGGTGGGATTTTACACTCACTTGAGTGTAAAATCCCACCTCAGGTCAACGGAGAATTCCGTCCAGCGATAAAATTCCAGTCATAAAGTGTAAATGAGTGTTGATGTGCATGTATGTGAATGCACAGTGTGGTAAATAAGATTGGTGAATTACAGGAGCAGATGGCTATGTGGGCTTACAATGTTGTGGTTACAACAGAGACCTGACTCAAGGAAGGACAGGATTCAGTGTTAAATATTCCTGGATACAAGGGCAACAGAAAAGATAAGAAAAGAAGGATAGGTGGGGAGGGGTGATGGAATTGATTAAGAAGAGGATAGTATTGCTGGAGAAAGAGAATGTCTTAAGGGATCAAGGACAGAATTAATTTTGCTGCAGCTAAGGAAGGAAAAAGATGCAATTACATGGCTTAGTGTAGTCTAAAGGCTACCAAATAGTGGGAGAGATGTTGTGGCACAAATTTGCAAGGAAATTACAGACATATGCACAAACTACGGAGTAGTTATAAAGGGGAATTTCAATTAACCAAATTTAGACTTGATAGTTATAGAGTTAAGTGAAGAAAGGGGCAAAAGCTCTGGAATTGATTCAGGAAAAATTTCTACCGCAGTATGTTTCCAGTCCAATTAGAAAGGAAGCATTGCTAGCCCTGATACTTGGGAATGCGTGAGGCCAAGTGGATCAAATGTCAGTAGGATAACATTTAGGGGACAGTGATCATTGTAACATAACATGACTATGGAAAAGGACAAAGAACAAAGAGATTGTAAGAATAATTCACTATGGAAAGCCAGATGCAAGAAGTAAGAGTGGATCAGGGCTGAATTAACTGGAGTCAAAGTTTGGCAGGAAAATTGATAATTGAAAAATAGGCTACCTTCAGCAAAGAAATGGTTAAGGCATAGTCAAGATTTATTCCATCAAAAAAGAAAAATTGATCAAACAAATCCAAAGCTCCCTGGATAACAAAAGAGATAGAAATTAAGATAAAGAAGAAAATGTGTACTTGTAACAAATGCCAGATACAAAATACAGTTGAGAACAGTGCTAAATAAAGAAGGCTCAGCAGGGAGGTGAAGAACGGAATAAGGCAAATGAAGAGAGAATGAAAAGAGACAGGCAGCCAACATTAAAAGAAATCTAAATGTCTTTTCTCAGCAAATAAATAGTGAAATGGTGATAAAAGGAAGAGTAGGGGCAATTAGGGACCAAAACTTGGGACTGACGCAAAGATAGTAAGAAGTCTCACAACACCAGGTTAAAGTCCAACAGGTTTATTTGGTAACAAATGCCACTAGCTTTTGGACCGCTGTCCTTCGTCAGGTGAGTCATACTGACGCAAAGACGCAGAGGGCATAGCTAAAGTATTAAGTTAGTGTCTTGCATCTGTCCTTACCAAGGAAAAAATATGCTTTCCAGGCAATGGTAATTTTAAAGTTGATAAGGAAAGTGAATTGGATATGTTGTCTGCGCTTGAAGTTGATAAGAGCCAAATGAAATGCATTCAAGGACTCTGAGGGAAATGAGAGTGAAAATTGTGGAGGCACTGGCCATAATTTTGAAGTCTCTTAAGACTCAGGAGTGGTGTTAGTGGACTGGAGAATTGCAAATGTTGTTCCCTTCCTTAAACTATGGTGCAGAGATAAGCTCTATGATGTTCATGCAATGCTCGTGGAATAAAAGGGAAAGTAGTAACATGGTTAAAAATTATATAAGTGAGAAGAAACAGAGAGCAGTGTCTCAAGGTTGTGTTATAGGCTGGAGGAAGGGTTGGGACATTTGCCTTTTCTGGTATATTTTAATGATCTAGACCTTGATAGGCAGAGGACAATTTCAAAGATTGCTGATAATCCAAGACTTGAAAACTTTGTGAACTGTGAAAAGGATAGTGTGGAACTTCATGGCGTCATAGACAAGTTGGTGAAATACGGACAGGTGGCAGATGAAGTTCAACACAGAGGAATGTGAAGTGTTTCATTTTGGTGGGAAGAGGATAGGAAGACAATACAAAATTAAAGGGAAAATATCTAAAATGGGTGCGAGGTACAGAGTGACCAAAGTGTATGAGTACCTAAGTCAGTGAAGGCTACAGGATAGGTTGACAGAATTGTTAAAAAAGCATAAAGTATCCTAGGCTCTGTTATTAGAGGCATAGAGTACAAGAGCAGGGAAGTTATGTTGAACTTGTTGTACGCATATGTTCAGCCTCATTCAGTTCTGGGTGTCACACTTCAGTAAGGATGTGAAGGCACTGGAGAGGCTGCAGAAAATATACTCAAGAATGGTTCCCGCGGTGAGGCACTTCAGTTATGAATATAAATTGGAAAAGTTAGAATAGTTTTCCTTGGAGAAAATAAGTTGAGAGGAGATTTGATAGAGATTTTTGAATACAAGAAGGGACTGCACAGAATGGATAGGAAGGAACTGTTTCCACTCCAGAAAGGATCAAGAATGAGAACACATAGGTTTAAAATAAATGACTAAAGAAGGAAAAGTGATATGAGAAAAAGCTTTTCGTGCAATGAGTCATTCAAGTTTGGAATATATTGTTTACGAGGGTGTTGGATGCAGGTTCCATCAAAGTATTCAAAAGGAAATTAGACTGCTTTCTGAAAATGAAGAATAGGGGTGGCATGGTAGCACAGTGGTTAGCACTGCTGCTTCACAGCTCCAGGGACCTGGGTTCGATTCCCAGCCCGGGTCACTGTCTGTGTGGAGCTTGCACATTCTCCTTGTGTCTGCATGGGTTTCCTCCAGGTATTCTGGTTTCTTCCCACAGTCCAAAGATGTGCGGGTTAGGTTGATTGGCCATGCTAAGAAATTGCCCCTTAGTATGCAGGCATGTGTAGATTAGAGGGATTAGTGGGTATAATATGTAAGGAAATGGGGGTATGGCCTGGGCGGGATTGTGTTCGGTGCAGACTCGATGGGCCGAAGGGCCTCTTTCTGCACTGTAGGGTTCTTTGATACGAATATGAAGAGAAGGCAATGGGGTAGCGCTGGGATTTGCTAATTCATAGTCCAGTTACGATGGGCTAAATGGCCTGCTTCTACGCTGTGGCAATTCTCTGATTCTGTGATTAGACTAATGTTCCCAAAGTCCTCTTTTCATCAATGATTCTGCATTATTGAGAGCATTGTAACTGAATGTTGTGGTTGTAATGATGATGAGATTGTCAACATTTACCAACAGCAAATCCTCAGCGAAACATGGAAGAGCAAAGATTGTAGTCAGTGCTTCCTTGCTCACCCACAGGGTGCACAATGAGGTCCTCACAAATGAAAATCAATTAGAAATCACTAATTTGACATGAACTTCCACACAATTAGTCTTGCTGTAAAGTTAGTCACGTATTTCATCAGAAATGTAATTAGGATTTTAACAGCATACTATGCTCTTAAAAAATGGTTAGGATTTTCTGGCCTTTAATATCCTGCAGGTGCTAAAAGCGAGAAGTTAGTGCTCAGACAAGTCTCCATTCACTGCAGCCGGATCAGAAAATTCCACCAGCGTGAATGGCCGTCAAATTCCGCCCAATAATTTTGTTTTTGTGAGATGTCAAATTTCACTATTTCTTGCTAAAAAAACATAGATTTTTTAAAATAACATAAACTATTTTATTAAAACTTTGTTTATGATAATTGGTCAGATGTTTGATCTGTAAAGGAGTCAAGAGTCACAGGAGAAAGGGGGGCAGGATGGAAAATTGAGATAAGGCACAATCAGATTGGCCATGATTTATTAAATGGCTGAGCAGAATTGAGGGGGGCACATGACCAATTCCTGCTCCTACTTCTTATACTGTTAAATTACTCCAGCCCTTATATTAATCACGCGTGTGTATCCTAATCTTTATTGCATTTTCTGGAAAATTCTGCATTGTCAATGTGAAACCTCCTGTTACTTGTTGGTTTACTCTCTGTTTAGATATGAATTGCTGCTTAGCTTGCTTGCTGACATCACACTGATTGGATATCAGGGATCCTGAATAGCTGGCATCAAAATGAAATTAACATGGGGAAAGGTGAAATCCACACCAAAGAGATCGCTAGAGTGGCGTCACTTTGTCGCTGACCATATGATCTGGGCCATTAAAATTGAGATCTTAAATTTGGAGCGTGTAACATTACCCAATTTGGCAAAGTGCAGCTTCTGTAAAAGTTGCTGTTTTGTTGGACACCAAATTTGATACCATGCATTACTTAGTTGCCTTTAAAATGAAACTATAAACAGTTTGAAGCCTGTTGCAGAAGGCCTAATAGTGTCTGCTGCTGAGATGCTTACTGGCAGGCCATGTAGTTAATTATTTTTTGCACGTTTTAGCGCTTTCAATTTAGCAACAGTTTCTAGCATTCTATCAGAACTGTCTTGAGAGATTTTGACTACAGGCTATGAATAATCTGCTTACATTTTCAGCGCAGAGAGAGAGTTCGTTGCATACCATCTCCACAGGCAAACGCTATTTCTCCTTTCCCTTTCTGTTTGTCCTTCCCTGTAAAATACCTGCTAAACTTCAAAGTCAGAACTATTTCCGCCCCAGTCCTAATAACCTTTCATGCCTACTGTAGAGAAGCTGTCTGATCATCACAGTCTGATGGTTTGTTGCAATTCAACACTTCTAAGCTCAATATTGATTCTATGGATATTCATTTCTTCCCTTGAAAAGAGAGCTTCATCTCTGTTTTATTTAACTGTATTAACATTTCTTCTGATCAAATTTCCAAATCACCGCATTAATAATCTAGAGCCAATAACTGACGCATCACTTAAATTTCTTCCAGTGGCGACAGGAGAAATAAATTCTACTGTGAGCAATGTGTTGAGCTAGGAATCTGTCTGTCTCATTTCAGTGGTCAATTGATCATGTTTTGATTTAATGAGCGCTGTGCCCGGACTCAATAGCTGAAGTTAAACATCCAGATCTGAAGATTCACTCAGTTTCCATTGTCCAGTTCACTGGTAAGTCTTTCGACATACGGGACAGAATTTTCTGGCCATTCACGCCCCGCCGCCACCTGCCAGACAAAATGGAGAGTTTGCCGCTCAGCCAAATCTCCATTCGCTGCAGTAGGACGGGGGAATTCCGGCTATGACTGATGTTGGAGAATCCAACTCAAATTGTCTTTGGTTTTCTCAAAAGTTGGTGAGTGAAATGTGTCAGAGATAAAATTTCTACCTCTAATTTGCTAAACCATAGAGTCATTACAACATAAAAGGCTATGGATCAAGTGCTGGAAAAATGAAGTAAGAGTAGACAAGATTGTGCAGACACAATACTGCAAGGGCCTCTTTTTGTACAATAGAACTCTATGGGAGCGATTTTCCCCCCAAAAATTCTAAGTGCCGAATGAGCATGAAAACAGGGAGAGAATTGCACTGTTCTTTTGGATGAGCAAACAATTGAATCTGACCTCTCTGTGTAAAAAAAATGCTAGATTTGTTTCAAGGGGAGGGGGCAGAGCCTAAACTCATTGAAAGCCAGCATATCACAGCAGAGGGCGCAATTGCATATGCTCAGATCTTTGTGTTTTGTGAACACAGATATTTGTCAGTCACTGCCTCTTCCACACGGGCCGTCTGATCCTTTGATCACCACATATCCTCCTCCCTCCCCTGCCTGGAGCGATTAGCACCATCCCCTCCTTCCATGGTCCATCCAATTCCCCAACTCTTGTAGGCTTGCTCTGTTACTGTGGGGTTCTGTGGTGATCCTTCTCTTCACCCTGTGCATGGACCGGCCGGCCACTAGTTTCAGAGTGCGCCACATTCCCCCTCTCAGGCCCAGTTGCAGAGTGCACAGCATTTCCCTCCCATTGCACCAGGCTGGCAGTGCCAATGTACCAGGCTGGCAGTGCTAGGTTGGAACTGCCTCTCTGCCCCTGACCTCCTGGGGAGGGCTTCAATAGCCATTGGTCTTTCCGCCTGTGATATCTACCCAAGATATGTGTATAACAATAGGGCAGAGCAATTTGGGTGTTAAAGCAAAGATAGTAAAAGGTCAAAAGGGAAGATAATGGCAAGTTTCATACATGTATTCTCAAAGGGTAATCTCATGTCAGGGATATCATTAAGAGGGACCTCTATAGCAGGTGGTTGAGGTATGCAAAAATCAAAAGAAAAAGCACCATATCAATGGCAGATTTCATCCTATATAGACAGTTGGTGCAAGATGTATCTATATGGACAGCAACTGCCTGGAGAAATCAGGGGTGATCTTACCAGCTCACCACACCTGTCGATCAGAGTGGCAAGCTGGGCACATAGCATAAGAGGACAATAAAACCTTCCTGGCCCCGTTTTACTGGGGAGAACAATTTTGTTCCCAGAAAGAGTGTGAAGTTCATTAGCATCAGCATACCTGTATCTCCATATCATTTGCGAGTCCAGCATGGCTGCTTCCCCCTTCCCAGATGCTTTCCATCATGCCAATGAGGCACATTGGCATGAATCACTATTGGTCTCCTCTGGTCATGCTGAGGGGATTGGTGGATATTGAAGCCCTTGGGTGATTTGGGGAGATAGCTGGACAGTACCCATTATACTGTGCCCACCTTGACAGTGCTGGAGGTCATGCACCCTGACAGGTACTTATGAAAAGGGGCCTCTGTGGGAGGGGTGTTGTGCAGGATGGGCCAGATAGGGAGTGATGATGGGGGAAATATGCTGGGACCCTGCCAGGGAAGCCAATGGGAGGGCCCTAATGCCTCAATATGGCAACCCCTGTCAGTGTAAGGGTGACAATGCCATCGCTGGAAGGTGGGTGTCCTGATGTCCAGAGGGGTGTGATGGGAGAAGGTCTCACTGTTCACTGGCAGAAAGGTATCCAAGCACTCCAAAGCCAGCTTCACTGGCATGTTTATGTTTTGCCCTCCTTCCCCTCCACTCCAGCACAAAGCTCCCATGAAAGTGTTGGAAGATTACAGTGTAGCACTCACCAAATTGGTCAGTGCAGAGGACTCCTGTTTCCTCACCTATATGACACTTGGAATTCTTTTGGGAAAGTTCCACTCATCATATTTGAACATCCAGAAGCAATCCCACATGAGGCTGTTCCCTTCCTGTTGGCAAACACTTCAGTGGTCATGGGAATTCGGCCTCTGACCTTCGGGTAAATGTTCTCAAGGCGACCTTCACGACACATGACAGAGAATGATAGCCAAGTTCCACGCACATGACGACGGTCTCAACCAGGATCTTGGGTTCATGTCGCACTATCTGTGACCCCCATGATTTGCAAAACCTCACTTACTGTCCTGTCTGGAGACAATACACATCTCTTTAACCTATGCCTAATGCTCTTTCCACTTACAGTGTCTGCATTTTTAAGACTTGAATAGCAGGTTAGTTGTAGAGACTCGCATTCTAATCAGTAATCTGTAAACTGTGTGTGCTGTTATATGCTCTGTCTGAGGCCAGAACTCTCCATTCACCTGACAAAGGGACAAACCCCGAAAGCTTGTGAGTTTACTATCAAATAAATTGGTTGGGCTTTAACCTGGTGTTGTGAGCCTTCTTACTGTGTTTACCCCAGTCCAACGCCAGCATCTCCACATCATATCGACAGAGTCCAGTCATTGCAGTGAAACTTAACATCCTACGTCCCTGCAAGGCTGTATCTCTTGTCATATTATAATCTTCTATGAAAATCCCGTACTTGAGTTGGACCAACAGTACAATTAATGAAGGGGTGAATGCTTCATTTGAAGAAGCCAGGCCGTTGACTAACAGCACTGCCTTGAAGTTTGCTATTCACTTCCCTATATGGTCAAGTATAGAACATTGAACAGCATTTCAATACAGCACAGCTCTAAAACAATGCCAATATAACACCAACACAGCACCAAATTTTCTTTGGAATTAAGCAATGCCATGTGTGTGTGCATCAATAACCAGAAAGTCGTCATCAGTATTCACGCTGTAATTCTATTGCGTGAATATCATCTTTTGCAAAGAGTAAATAGCTAAGTTATTTTCAGAGTCATAATGTAGAATACAACTAGAGGCTCAGGAACGGTGCTGTGAGGCCAGAATAAATAAACACTTAAAAAAATAGTTTTATAGACAAAAAGGGTGACAAAAAGACTTTCCAAATCTTCTTCAGTTCCTTGCCCAGAGTGAGAATGGAAAATTTGGTATTCAGCCAATACCTCATTCACTGCAGCGGCACTGGAGAATCCCAGCTGGAAACAAGGTCAGAGATTTCCTGTGCAAACGTGGCTATAGCAAATTATGATGGAAAAATTTGATACACAAAGTATGCCACAATGTGACAACAGAAAATCAATTGGCACAGACAAGCAGCACTAACGAATTCATGATTTTTAATCTTATATACTTAATTTTATTTTGATAGAATAAATGTTCTGGACAGAACTTCCTAATCTCCTGTAGCTACAATTGGAGTGCTAAAGTCATTAATGCAACAGAAAGATGGGTTGTTGGAATTTTACACACAGATAATTACTTATGGGAGAATAATGTGTTCAGTGAGAAATCAGCCCATTGTGTATGTAACACCACCTTTGACAGTGATTTGCAATATATATTTCAAGAAGTTCAGGTCCTCAGAGTACTTCACAAACCTATTAAGTGAGAACTGTCATGCAGCATTTATAATATTTTATAATTTTAGCTGAACTAGGAAGGACTGATGCCTTAGCCATTTGCTAATGATTCTGATAAACAGATGCAGATAGCTGTAAATTGCATATTAGTTTTGCTCTTTCATCCCCCTATTAATTTATACAATGTACCATTGAATTGAACAAGCCCTCCAGTACCTCATGTGAGTTGATTTCATTCATCGAGTGCCTGCAGTGAGAATCAGTGGCCTTTTCAACTGCTGGAGCATCACCCTGAAGATCATCCCTATCCTTACCAATTGTCTGTACACACCCTTATTCACAGAGCCTTTGTGCAATAGGATTGCCACTTTAATATTATCTGGTTTTAGGTTGGAGAATCCTGAGCTTTTGGAGAGTGCTATCCTATTCCCTATTCATGCTCTTCCCTCCCCTGCTGCCATCAAGTTTTGTAAAACTGTATTTTGCAGTCCCTGCAAAGATGAAAAAGCTTATTCATATGGGCTTCAACATACTTAGCAGCATTGGTAATTCCAATCTTTAGTATTGGAGACCTCTGGGATTCAAACAAAATGCTGATCCATAATACAGCTCCTCTGGCAATGTTAGACCGTAAGGGTGGCTCTCAATCTTGTCTAAGATGTCCTCCTCAAGCCTCCCCAAGATTGTAAGCTTGCCAACCTGTTTGAGAACCATTGTGTTGGTGGACTTGGCTACATCATCAGTTACAAACAGCTCAACCTTCATCTCTGAGTTCATATTGCTCAGTTGGGTTGCTGTGCCATTTTGACAATAGTTGTCCTGCACAAACACGGACCAGGAAACCTTTTTAACTGTATTCCACAGTTAATAGGAGTTTTACTTCTGTCATCTGCAGTAAAAACCGTAATTCACATGCATGAGTTAACATCACTATGATTGGTACCACCTGCTACAAATTTCAAATGTTTTAAACCCAGTGCAATAATTAACATTTCACATTGGTTCAATGATTTTTTTATACACGCTCAAGGTAGTCACAATTCATGAGCTCATTAGGATGAGCTTTTTGCATTTGTAATATTACAGGGACAAATGAACCAATATGCTGTATTTATTTACTGTCTATCTTTTGGGAAATTACAGCATTATCTTGTAGGAATGCCTTAAATGAAATTCAATGAGGACAGCTTCATTGGTTCATGTATCAACTAGATTATATACTTTAATATTAATTACATATCTAAAAGTACACTGGAAATAGTACAATTTTAAAGAGGGTGCGGGAGCAGAAAGATCAAGGAATGCATGTAAAAAAAAACTTTGAAAAGGCTATCAAAAAGGTACCAAAGGATCCTTAACTTAATAAATTGGAGCATTATGTTCAAAAACAAGGAAACTACATTAAACTTGCGTTAAATACTGGTTAGGCCCTAGCTTGAGTATTGTGGAAATTCTGACCACAAGCCTTCAGAAAGGATGTCAAAGCTCAAAAGGATGCAGAGGAGATTCACAGACCCAGTACCAGGGATGTGGGACTTCAGCTGTGGAAGATACACTTAGATTTTTATTCGCGGGGCAGAGAACTTTAAGGGGAGAAATGATAAAAGAGTTCAGAATGAATAAGAAAAAAGTGTTTCCAGTGACAAAAGGTTGATGACAAAAGAATGGGTTCAAGGTAATTAGACAGAGGTGATGTGAGGAAAAGAAAATCTGCAGCAATTTGTTATAATGAGAAATGCACTGTCTGAAAAGGTAGAGGACGTAGATTCAAGAATAACTTTCAAAAGAAAATTGGATAAATACTTCAAGAAAATTTTTTACAGGGTTATGGGAAAAGAGCAAGGTTGTGTGTCGCATTTAATAGCTCATTCAAAAAGCCAGGTCTGGAATAATGGGCCGAATAGCCTACCTCTGTTTTGTACTATTCCATGATTCTATATTTGCATAATGACAGATAAACTTATGAATTATGTAAAATTACCCTAATTCTAACTTCAGACTCAAAATTTGGAAACTGTTCGTCTGATTTTGATTCAATCATCTTTAAAATGAGATAAATATAATTATATATCATGTACCTTTTAGACAAGACACTTCTTCAAGAAATGCAATCTCAAGTTTTTTTAGTTTAATTTGATCCCTAGCTCCTCTGATGAGGTAATCCCATTGCATTCCTGACACTTCCTTTCCATTTCCTTAATTGTTTCTTTGTTTTTGCATAGATTTAGAAAATAGTTAAAAATGTATGTCAATAATGATGAACTTATAATCAGTTTGTTGACATACACGTGGGATCTCTTGTAATTAATTGGAAAGATGTAAAAGCAAGCGACGATTTTGGTTGAAAAATTGGAATTATATTGTTTTAATGAATAGATTTCAGCCTCTTGTGTTATTAAAAGTTGCTTCTTTCAGATCAGATATTAAACTCTTTGAGATAGATGTAAAAGATCCCAATAAATCCTTCAAATGTGTCGGCCAACAATTATCCCTGAGTCAACATCTAAAGCATGTTATTATTTATTTCATTTCTATTCCTGGGTGCTTGTTATGCATATAATGGCTACAAAGCACTTAGGGAAATTCTGAGTTCATGAAAACTTTGAATGTAAGTATTTATTTCTTTTTAAATATGAAAAGTATTAAAAGTATATATTTTTTTTCTTCTGCAATGAAATATGCGTGATATCATGCATTTTTGGGTCTGGATAGAATTATTTTCAGTTTTATGCACGTAACGTACAATTTATGCAGTTATCAATATTTGAGATGAAACTCATTTATGAATATATTCAGTGTCTATTTTCAGTACAAATTTTTCCAGTATATGTTTTTCTTTCTTTTGCCAAGTGAAGGAGATCTATACTAAAAGAGACATGTCATGTATAATTTGAGAAAGAAGCTTAAATATTTTAACTTCTGAGCCTAGAACATTTGGTTTTTCTTTCAACCCAGAGAATGGACTGACATCCCTGCACAGCCCAGGGTTCTTCTTACTACTCAATTTCACACTGGTAAGTACACCTATCTATGTGTGACATTTAGACATGCCTGGGTTATTCCTCATATGTAGTTATCTTGGTCTTATTGAAATATTTTGTTTCACGGTCTACCATACAATTCACCTTCAAGATTTCTCTTTACGTGCAATTACAAAAAATATGAAAAAGGGAAAAAAAAGTAGCTTTTTCTAAGTCTGTAACTTTCATACTAACCTTATATTTCTTGGGAAAGACTTTAAAGAGATCCCTCCTCCTCTTTCAGGTAGCGTACCCGAAAAAAATATTGGCAACAATGGACTTCCATTGGATTGGTCTATGATTATGCTTGACAAATTATTGCAGTGGTCCGCCACTGTGAATTGCAGTATAGTTGTCTAGAAAACGCTCATCCTTTTGCCACCTGCTGTCAAATGCATTGGAAGGATTCAGATATTGATCATCTACCCATATGAGTGTGTTATAAACGCATAAGTCCTGAAGTGGGGTTTGAACTCAAAGCATCTGACCCAGAATTAGGGATGTTGTCCATCACAACACAAGTCCTCTGATTTAAGGGGACTATTCTCATAAAATAGTGCATTTGCTCATTTCTTCCTTTACAAATATTATTATTATCATATGTACTCCTCCAGATGGGAGGAATGAATTGGATTATTCCAATAATGAAATCCATTCCATCTTGTGATCAATTAACAGGAAGCACAGTTCAATTAGACCAATCATTCAATTTTTATGGCTCCTCTCCGAATAGAAAATAAGCAATTTATTAGTGTCACAAGTAGGCCTACATTAACACTTTGATATGATCTAATTTGATTTATTATTGTCACATGTATTATCACATGTGAAAAGTATTGTTTCTTGTGTGCCATACAGACGGAGCATACCGTTCATAGAGAAGGAAATGAGAGAGTGCAGAATGTAGTGTTACAGTCATAGCTAGGGTGTAGAGAAAGATCAACTTAAGTCCATTCAAATGTCTGACAGCAGCAGGGAAGGAGCTGTTCTTGAGTCGGTTGGTATGCGACCTCAGATTTTTGTATCTTTTTCCTGACCGAGAAAAGTGGACGAGAGAATGTCTGGAGCACATATTATGCTGGCTGCTTTGTCAAAGAAGTGGGAAGTATAGATAGAGTCAATGGATGAGAGGCTGCAATGAAGTTACTGTGCAAATCCCCTAGTTCCAACACTCCGATGTCTGTTCGGGTACACTGAGGGAAAATTTAGTATGGATAATGTACCTAATCAGCAGTCTTCCACTCAGACACAGGGAGAATGTGCAGACTCCATACAGACAGAAACCCAAGCTGGGAATCAAACCCATGCCCCTGGTGCTGTAAGGCAGTAGTGTTAACCACTCTATCACTTTGCTACCCTATGCACAGTAGCACAGTATCTCTCCTCTGTAAACAACAGGTGGCTTGAAGAGTGAAGGCATACCTTCCACAATTTGTGCTTTATCAAAGAATTCATTCGCTTTAGCTCATGGCTTTCACGGTTCTATGCATACTCCGCTCCACTGCAATCACTCCCCAGATTAGAGAACAGTGGCAACCAGAACCTGATGATGTGATATGGTCCTGATTTGTTCTGTTACGCCCACAGATAAATAATGAGAACAAACCACAATGAATCTTTGAACCTGTTGAAAAATGGACACCTGTTTGTATATTACAGAATTCAGTCATTGGCATTTTTGCCTGCCTTTGTTTGTGAAAAACATGTTCTTTGCAATTAATTTTGTAGAAGTTTGGACATCTTGACTCTTGTATGCCTATTAAATTCAAGCTTGGATAACAAAGAATAAAACTCATTTGAGTACTGAAGTAAACTATATTTATACTCCCCAATTCACGTCCATGAATACTTTATTTCTGCATTCAGTGTCACAACACATTGAATATGAATATTTATGTAGACTGACAGTGCAAGAAAAATGTTGCAATGATCACCTTGATAAATCACTGTCCGTAGTTGAGGGCAGATACTGAGATGTGAAGCAGTTGTGTTACGTATCAATTAAATATCGCAATATAGCCTTCTTTTCAAATAGATGGATCATTAATAGAAATTATTGCTGAATAGCGTGGTTGTTATTCACATCTGGTGTGTGTGTGTGTACAATGCTATAACACCATGCTGCAAATGCTCATATCCTGTGTTCGAGTTCCACCAACTAATTAGTATCTTAAAAAGAGGTTAGATGATTTTACTTCTGTAGCGCTGCCTGTCTTTTTCTATAATAACACAGGAGGACTTAGATATTCTTACGTGATACCACAGACAGCGTGCATGTGTTTTCTCCCCGCTGACAGTCACTATGTTTTGTATAGAAAGACGTGTGTGTTTTCTAACACCTTTGACTGTATGTTCCAATTAAATAACTCAGCAGCAAGCTTTTGTGAGTCAAACAATAAAGAAGGTTATGCATTCTCTCACACCTGTGCTGAATCACTGCCATATTACCCACCCGATGTCATTTGCAAACACACACACGGAAGTTGGAGATACTTGAAGGTAATGTACTTTTACAGATCATAGTTCTCTCAGTCTTTGATTTACTAGCATTTGTTTTCTGTGAGGCAGGCCTGATTTTTTGAATGATACTGATGTGTTAAAGTTGAAGTGAGGGTAATGCGGCATTAAAGGGTTGACAGCAGGTTGTGAGGTTGCTTGCAGTCAGATAGCTACTAGGTGATTATCAGGTGAACTTTATACTGGAACAGGTGTCATAGAATCATAGAATCCCTGCGGTGCAGAAGGAAGCCATTCGGCCCATCGAGTCTGCAACGACAACAATCCCGTCCAGAATCAGTCCAATCCCTGTAACCCACATATTTAACCCACTAATTCCTCTAACCTACACATCCCAGGACACTGAGGGCAATTTATCATGGCCAATGCACCTAACTTACACATCTTTGGATTGTGGGAGGAAATTGGAGCACCTGGAGGAAACCACACAGACATGGGAAGAACATGCAAACTCCACACAATCACCCAAGCCGAGAATTGAACCCAGATCACTGTGCCATCATGCCACCTTCTACATGTTGGGATCTTCCGCTTTCAGGGTATTGCTATCAATTACCTTGGCGTCTTGATGAGTTGCAGCTCCTTCAAGTTCTGTCTTTCTGGCAAACTGACAACTGATGACAGCAGCAAAGAGTTCTTAGTTGATTTTTAAAAGCAGATAAAATACAGCTTTCCCAGTGTGACTTTTCACAAGTTCAAGTCCTCTTCTAAATAAGAGAAAGGCATTCATTTTAACTTCATATCTCGTGTTATGTATTAACACCTCCGAGATCCAGGTTTGAATGGGAAAATACAAACTGATACAATGGGATAGTGTTAGAGGCCATTCATTTCCAAATGCCACCAATTGAATTTTTTGTTTCTCTTTTGCTCAGTATGAAACAGGGAGACAGTCAGTCTGGAAAGTTCAACTGGCCATAGCATTGGATTTGATGGGTTCCTCAAGGATTTGCGGGGAATCCCTCTCAGAGGTTCCCAGGTAAGCATTTGCATGGCAATTGTCCAGATGTGCTAATTTGCTCTGGGGAATTGTGTTGGGTTGGGAGCTATCTGCAAAGGTGATTTAAATTACAAACTTTGAACGGTTCTATCAGGGTTAAACTAATGGTTACTCCAAAAAAAGTTAGAACAAACAAAACCATTTCTAACTTCTACATAACTATTTGAAACAACCAAACACGTGCATGTATGTAAATGCCTGGGGTGTAGTGAATAAAACTGGTGTTGGCGCTGATAGATAATTAGAAATATGCATGTTGTGACTATAACTCAGTCTACGCTTAAAGAAAGGCAGAACTGACTATTGTTTATAAGCAGAATACCACGGATGCTGGAATCTGAAATAAGAATAGAAGACACTGGAAAATTGCAACAGGTCTGCAAACATCTAATCTCTTTCCCTATGATTAGATATTAAATATTCCCGGATGCAAGGTATTCAGGATGGATAGAGAAGGAAGGAAAGGGGAGACTGGCAGATAGCATAAAGGGAATCCCAAAGTCTTGTATAGGAGCATAGAGTGATAGAGTCATCGACGGTTACAGCATGGAAACAAGCCCTTCGGACCAACTTGTCCATGTCGCCCTTTTTTTAAACCCTTAAGCTATTCCCAATTGACCACATTTGGTCCATATTCCTCTATACCCATCTTACCCATGTAACTGTCTAAATGCTTTTTAAAAGACAAAATTGTACCTGCCTCTACTACTACCCCCGGCACTCACCACCCTCTGAGTGAAAAAACTGCCCTTCTGGACACTTTTGAATCTCTTCCCCTCACCTTAAACCTATGGCCTCTAGTTTTTGACTCCCCTATCTTTGGAAAAAGCTATTGACTATCTAGCTGATCTATGCCCCTCATTATTTTATAGACCTCTATAACATCACCCCTCAGCTTCTACGCTCCAGAGAAAAATGTCCCAGACTATCCAGTCTCTCCTTATAACTGAAGCCATCAAATCCTGATAGCATCCGAGTAAATCTTTTCTGCATTCTGTCTACTTTAATAATATCCTTTCTATAATAGGATGACCAGAATTGTACACAGTACTTCAAGTGTGGCCTTACCAATGCCTTGTACAACTTCAACAAGACATCCCAACTCCTGTATTCAATGTTCTGAACAATGAAACAATGAAATGTTGGGAAACCACCTACTATTACCACCCTACTTTTCTTGGAGCTATCTGTAATCTCCTTATATATTTGTTCTTCAATTTCCCGCTGACTATTTGGGGCTTACAGATTTTCCCCTTCTTATTTCTCAGTTCTACCCATATAGACTCAGTGGCCGAACCCTCAGATATGTCCCCTCTCAGTACATCAATACTGAAAGGGGTGTGAAAAGGAGGAATGAGGCCAATTGAGGCCAGGAAAGGGATTTACACATGGGCACATGTTACCCAGGCCATGGCAAAAGAGGAGAAAGTTCAGACACTTGAAGGGTTTAAAATTGGTAAGGAGGAGCTACTGGGTAAGCTGTCTATACTTAAATTTGATAAGGCACCAATGTCAGTGAGTTGCATCCAAGAATACCGAAGGCAGTGAGAATGGAAATTTTACAGGCACTAGCCATAATTTTCTAATGTTCTTAAACTTAGGGGTGGTGCCAATGTGGAGACATTGCCAGATAAGATTCTTGGGAACAGGGTGGGCCAGAGAGAGTTCACGAGGCAATGCTACTGAGATGGTGTACATATACTTCTAAAAGCATTTGATCAAGTGCCACACGACAGACTCGTGAGTAAAATTATCACTCATGGAATACAAGGGAAAGTGGCAATATGAAACAAAATTCATTGAGAAAAATGGGAACCCGAGCGTAATGATTGGAGTTTCAGGCTGGAGGAACATTTATAATTGAGTTGCCCAGGGTTCAGAATTGGGATCTTGTTCTTCTTTATGTATATTAATGACCTAGACCTTTGTGAACAGGGCTCAATTTCAAAACCTGCAGATGATAAACTTCTTGAAAGCGTTGCAAATTCTGAGGAGAATAGTGGAAAACTTCAAAAGGACATAGATGGTTGGTGGAATGGTTGGGCAGGTGGCAGATAAAATGTTATGCAGAGAAGTGTGAGTGATACATTTTGAGAGAACAAAATTAGAGAGACAACATAAAATAAAGGTTTCAGTTTGAAAGGGGGTGTGAGGACAGAGTGACCTGGGTGATTATTGATGGTGGCAGGACAAGAAGAGAGAATGGCTAATAAAGCATGCAGCATCCTAGACCTTATCAAAAGGGCTATAGAGTACAAAAGCAAGGAAGTTATGTTCAACTCATCTAAAATAACGGTTCGGTGTTAATGGGAGTTTTGCGTCTATCTCTGGGCACCACATTCTTTGGAAAAATAAAAATTTAGGATTAGGAGAAGATGCAGAATTGATTTACAATAATGGTTCCAGGAATAAGGAACTGCAGTTGCATCGTGAGATTGAAGAAATTGAGACTTTATTCCTTGGATAAAAGAAAGTTGAGAGCAGAATTGATCAAGGTATGCAGAATCATAATGGGCCTGGTCAGTTAAGATAGGGCAAAACTGTTACAAGAGCACATAGATCTAAGGTAAATAGTGAAATGTGGATAAACCTTTTAACACAACAAATGGGTAGGGTCTGGAATATGATAGCTCAGAGTGTGATTGAAGCAAGTTCATCCCAAGCATTCCAGAGCTGATCTATGACCTGAAAATGAAAAATGTACAGTGCTAATTTAAACACTCATTCACAAGACCAGTACAGACATGCTGCGTTGAATGGCCTCCTTCTGTAACCATTGCTCTTTGATCTCAGTTGTTGATTGTGAAATTTTGCTATGCGAAATGTGTTTGCTATGTCTACCTACATGTGGGTGGCACAGTGATTAGCACTGCTGACTCACTGTGCCAGGGACCTGGGTTCAATTCCTGGCTTTGGACATTGCCTGTGTAAACTTTTCACGATCTCCCTGTGTCTGCGTGGGTTTTCTCCAGGTGCTCTGATTTCCTCCCAAGGTCTGAAAGACATGCTGATTAGGTGCATTGGTCATGCTAAATTTTCCTTCAGTGTGCCTGACCAGGCACCGGAGTGTGGCGACTAGGGGAATTTCACATTAACTTCATTGTAGTGTTAATGTAAACCTTACTTCTGATTAATAAATAAACTTTACTTTTACTTTAAGTAACATCTATGACAACTCAAAAGAATTCCATTTCCTGTTCAGCTCTGCATTATGTCCTTTAACAAGTTTTTCTTCTTTTGCTTTTACATAGTATAACACTTAGTTACCAGAATTGATTTTTAGTGAAGTAACTTAATCTTTGTCTACACAGCAAGAAATTTATGATTTTAGAAACAAAGATTGCTCTGAACAGTTAATTATTTATATTACAACATAGAGAATATCTTCTATATTTGCAGGAGAAATTTTACTTCTCCATTTGGGTCCACACATAATTTTATATTACATTCTTTAGTCTAATCATTTGAAATTCTCAATATTACACTTTTCCATATGTCTTGCATCATAAATTTTACATACAATCCTGACAAAGCTCCTCATGTCAGAATGCTTTTTCAGTCTGACCTACTTACAGAAGTAAAGTTAAAATCAATCTCAATTATATTCAAGCATTGCAATGCTGAAGACATATTATAGAATATTTTGCATTCTTAGATATAGAAATTGCACTTAAAGGTTAGATAAAAGCATGCATTCATTTTAATGCAAGTCCTGGTTCGGTAACCTTTAACAAAAGAGAATCTGGTACCTCTTGAGACATTGCATTATAGTTAAGATCTGATTTATGCTATAACATCTGTCTACTTTTCCCTGGGATCCAATTCTGCAAAGATACACATGTCATTTCTTCTAATGACTTATCAAAGGATAGAAACAGCTGTGGCACTGCCAGTACCAATGGGAAACAAGTGCAGCTTTCGACAATTCATTCTCAACCAGGTAGAGAAATTCAAAATTCACATGCTCATATTCTCTGTGTTGGGTATTTCTGTCAATTTCTTGATATAAATTTCAGAATGAGATACTCTTCCAGAGACAGAAGCCCTTCATCATCTCTCTGCAGCATTTCAATCAAATTTCGGACACTCCAGAAAATGTATTATTCAATTCAACTTAAATGTCAGAATATATTTCTATTTTAGGCCATTTGTAATAACATCCTAAGCATTGGTCATGTTTCTTTGTCATTCAATATTTAAATATTGAACCAAACATTGTGAATATTTGTTTTTTCCTTCTTAAAAAAAAGAACACCAACTGCAAAGACTGATGACAAGATCCTCAGATTTTCCCCAATGAATGATTACCAGCTCAATTCAGCAAAATGTCAACTGAGTGCTAAAAGCAGGCGCTCAAGTTTTTCCCCTGGCAATTACATGTAATGAAGTCTAATATAAATTTGAATTCAGTGGCGTCCCATTGTGGGTGATTTGCCACGCAGTTTAACAAGTCACGAACAAAACCTTTCTGTCACCATCTGGACATTTCAGAATGGCAGCAATTACCCACAAACTTGGCTGGAGCCTCCAATTTTTAACAATTCAAACAGATCCACAATATGGTACCTGGTCTGAAAAGTAACATCAATGTTGAAACACTGCATTTTGCAAAGGTTATTAACAGGTTAGTGAACACATTAGCATGACAGTGCATCATGAAGAAGTGTGGCACTAATACAACTCTCATAATGGTTGAGGGAGCAAATTATTGAAAGTGAAATCACCATGGAAATAGAAGGAGAACATGGGCAAATGTAAAATTTGCAAGTATGAGATGGCCCATAACATTCATTTTGTAACCCTTGTTTTTATTATTTACAAATAAAAAACACAAAATAATGACTATTGGACCTGAGAAGGACTGACTACTAAAAATCATTGCTGTTACATTTAAACTTGATCCTGCGAGAAAAAGAATAGCTTCACTCCTAATTCCCCGACTCACTTTAACTGTAATATTGGTAGATGCAAGTTGCAAAGTAGAACATGTCTGCTGAAGTTGACAACATCGTTTTCACAATCAACTCCAGGGTAGATTCAGTGCCTAACCTCTAAATTGAATGTGTAATAATTTCAAACAACCAGCACTGAGTCTCGAGCATATCTTAATTAGTTCACTTACTTAAAGGCAAAATACTGCAGATGCTGAAATCTGAAAACAGAAAATGCTAAAGAAACTCAGCAGGAGTGACAGCATCTATGGAGAGACAATGGAGCCAACGTTTGGAGTCTGGATTACCCTTCTTCAGGGCTCACTTACTTTCTCATCTCATACGTGAGTTTACAAAGCTCTGCAAGTATAAACTTTTGATTCAAAGTTCTACAAAAACATTCACCAATGGATGTAGTATTAATAACTTTAGATATTTTAGTTATGAATTGTTCTTCTATAGGGGTGATGAGTATGTGAAGGAAAGTGAGTGTCAGTTGCATGGTAACAGGTTTGCGTGGTGCCATAATGGAGACATTTCTTGACAGCATTGTACTGTTTATTCAGTAGCCATCTTTTTAACTTATTGATGCCCTACATTCTATCAAATTAATTTAATAGTGCCTCCAGGGCCAGACACACTCTGATGAATTTCTGGGCATTTTGCACAACAGTATCAAACACAATTGTATATATCATCATGATTTCTTGCTCATTATTAACCACATCTGGATGAGAACCTTCGGCCTTCCTGGAGCATATTTCCCACTGATAGGAGCTGGTGCATTGTTTGCTGGTGGTGGGACTCTCTGGTCCCACTGCTGCCGATGGGAATTCCCATTGATGTCATCCCACACTGGTGGGAAACCCATGGGTGGGAGAGCGCAGCCGGCAGTATGAACGGCTGGAGAATTCAAGCCGTGGCGTTTTAACATTGACTTCAAATCACACGATAAATACAGATCACATCATCCATCCAAAGAAACTTTACAACAGAGGCCACGCTTCAAAAGCACTCTTTGACTGTAAAGTGCTCTAGGGATAGCCTTATGTCAAAAAAGGTGCTATATAGATGTCATCCATTCTGTCTTTTAAAATAACTTAAAAATCTTAAAATAACTTAAAAAGCTTCCAAAACCTTGCCCGAAAGGCAAATCAAAGTTTTCACCACTTTTCATGAACCGATTCTCTTCTGTTTTATTCTTAAAATGATGCGTAATCAGTTTACATCTGTGGCCCCAGGTTCAAAACACTTTGGCTTACTCTGAAATGACATTTTTTCACACTATCATGTGCAAGCTTGTAGCTTCACAGAGATACAAAGAGGACTTTTTCCACTTCTAGAGTATTGGTCCATTGAAACCTGTATTGCATTTAAATGCTTCTTAAATGGTTCCATAGGGTTTTTCTCCTCCTAAGTATCTTATCTAAAGGAGCAGGTAATTGTTACTTTAAATGAGTAGTGCATTTTGATGTCAGTATCAGAGACAAATAAAGGTTAACTCATAATGATAAATGATCTTTTTGTGTTTACTATGACCTTTATTATTTCCTGTGTTGAGTTCTCCTTTAAGCATAAATTCTGCTTTTAATCCTTGCCACAGAAGTGGATCGTGATTAATTAAACAGCCTCATTCAGTCAGTGCTGTACAGAGACATCTGCAGTAATGCAAAAGACAGAATGGTGCCTATACTGATCATACTATTTTCAAATATTATGGCATTAAATCATGTTAATTTGGTTATTATTTACAGATCCTTTATGAAAGATGATGGCTACTGGTTGACATAAAAGCAGCATTATTTTATAAGCTGGCATAACAGCATAAGTGGAGGTTATCTGTTGCACTGGCATAAACCAAAGGGTTTTTTTGCATAAATTTTAGATATAGTCCTAATAAAAATTGTTGTACCAGGAGGCTTATTCACTCTGACCTACTGAAGTAATCTTATCCTAACACTTGCAGCTGAATTAGCCTGAAACGTCCATGCAAAGTTGCTTGTGCCTAGTCAAGCTGATATCATTAAATCTAATGTCCTCCTTTATCAAGGTTAGTTTGCAATAGGTTTAGGTTGTCAATCTTCCAACTATTAATTAATAGAAATGCCCAAGACCTTGCTATCCATGTAAGTATCAGATTCTGCCTGCATGTCACTCTCGATCACACACATAAGCCCACGCGTCGGTGTTTAATACATGCGATGACTCACCATCCTGCCCTATCATTCTATTTATCGTTCCTTCCAGGAAAGGATTACAGGTCTGGATTTATAGCTCCCAAAACTTAAATTATGCTTGCGCACAATGATCTCTGAAGTTAATTGGCTGCCAATATTATCTGTCTGATGTCACACCTGAAGAGTTGTGATATTAACTCATCTCCTGTGGTATTGTTCACTGACAAAAGGATACACTGATTCACACCAAGAACTTTAGAAACAAATTGTAATAAGAAAAACAAATGTTACAAAAGTGACTGTCACATAAGGTCCGAGGGCTGCACAGGAACCTTTGGATTTTGTGGCTAGTGGAGAAACTGACCTTGAGGAAAGCTGGCCACAATGATCTCTGTGGCATATTTCCCCTTGGCTGATGCCAAATTAACCCTGTCACTGCATCAAGGGGACTCCAAGTGTACAGCAGCAATGGTGCCAGTAGACAGATAAGGGACACTTTGAAGAATTCTCACAAACAGCAGGTCAAGACATTAAAAGCACTTGATGTTTCACTGATCATTTAAAATTTCAGACTGCCAAGCATGGGTGGAGTTTTCCTGACCTGCTCGCCGTGGGAATTGTGGTAGGCAGGACAGAAAATTTGGCGGACCATGTAACGGTCCGTTGCCCTTGGGTGGGAATCTTTGATCTTGGGGCATGCACAGCTGGAAAATCCTGCCTGATATTTGAATCAAGATAGAACCTGAAGTATCATAAACATTTAAACAATATGTGGAACTTAGCATGATAGAGAAAGTTGGCATTCCATCAATGTAAAAAAAATCAGTTTTCAGGCCAGTGGGTGTTATTCAACAGAAGTGAACCTAGTATTCCATTGAAACACCAAGATATCTGTTCAATTAGATGTAACTTTCTCCAGGGATTTTACAATGAGACCAAAAGCGTGAAGTAGAAATTTGCATCATTTTACTGATTACTTTGGATCCCTCAACAGTGCAGCCTCTAGAGGGCCGTAGAATCACTGACAGAAAGTTCTGGATTTCTGCATGGTGCTGCATATGTGGGATATGTGGCCACTACAGAAGCTGTTGTCAGTTTCAGAGGCATAATGATAGCGAACACTGGCAGTTTCACTGCCACCATAAAATCTGGGCAATCACTTGATAATTAAATGGAAAAAATATATCTTATGCATAAGGCCAATGTAGTAAATAGTGTAACTGCAGTTGAAGGCGACTCTTTTTGCTTCGACAGTGAATGATTTATCATCAATATAATATACATACAGGAAAGAATAAACTACAATACACATTTACTCGCTCCTCCTCCCTGGCTCCAACTGTGACACCTCCTCATCCCAGGACATGCATCGTTGTTCCCGATTGGCTCAGCTTCCTGCTCAACCTCTCCATAGGGTCCAGCTTGATCACATAGTCCTTAAAGGATTGCCCCCTTAAAGGGGCCATGTTGTTACTGTAACCCTTTTGTTTCTATTAGGAACCTTCACAAGTACATTTCAAGGATTTAGTACATTTTAAAGAGTTGTCAGAAATTACCAAAAGTCATGCCTTATCAATCTGTAAATAATAACTGATTTAATTTTTTTAGTAAGTATTATTCAAACATGCAGGTTTATTCTCTATGAACTGCTGCATTTCAATTCTGTATGTTATGCAGATATTTACATTTTTTTTGAACAGTAGCCTAGATAAGTCATAAGATACAAATTATACCTTCTAATCCTTTGGCAGCTGGAGTGACAATTGACATCTTCTCAGTGAAAGAAAGATTCATATTTTCATGCTCTCAGAGATTGCAGTTCCCTTAATTTTTGCCATTTACTTGCTACAAAATTCTGTGCTGCAGTTCTACATATATTAATATTAGAGATTGCGTGATGAAGGTGGACTGATATTTTGCAATTTGAAACAAATTCAAGTTAAGCTAGCACACATTCTGTTTAAAATTCTAGAAGCCATCATTGGTTGAGATTAACCTTTCATTAGGGAACAATTGAGCAAGTAATTGACTTATTATTTTGGGAAAGGTATGAAGCCAAACATGCAGTCAATCTTTCCACACATGTCTTTCTCTTCGAAATGAGAATAGCAGCAGATGAACCACTAATAGGTCCCAATAAGAGCTTTTGCAAGTATAATCCAGGCACGACCCTAAAAGATAAATCAATTAAAGCACGTGTTAAAATTTGAGTACGTAGTTTAATTTAAATAAATCAGATGCACGTGACTAATTTCATCAACAGTTATTTATATGCTATTTTATGCTGCAGTTTAAAGATGCAAACAGTACAGAAGACGATTATAAGCTGTAATTCAAAGTGTATCCATTTTGCTTTTATGTTTTTTCTTCGGCAACTTCTGCACACAAGTGAAATATTATAACAACATAAGAAAGTAAGAAAGTGAAAGGCTATTTGCTCCATTAATTCTGTTCCCCCTACAAACCACCTCCAGTTCACTCCATCATAGATCTTCGCCTCACTGATATGAGGTAATACTCTCTTTCTCCTTTCCCAAAAGGTATTGATTTCAAAACTCTGAAGTATCCAGCCGTAGATATTGGACCAAACATTTTTCTGGACCTGTTTTTCCATTCTCCAACTGTTCCAACAATTGAGGGACTATTGCCTTGTTCAGCAGAATTAATTATCCTTATCTGAAATTATTGCTATATATTGCAGGTATCCACTGAAAGATGACAGTGCCCAAGGAACTCACGGAAATATGTATATGGGACCCTAGTGCAATTTTGGGCCTCCACTCTATTGTAGCCGTAATCCACAATAGAGAAGTGTTTAACCTGTATTAGAAATTCTGTGGCACTCTCAATGACAAGAAAATAAAAGTAGACTGCTCTATCTCCTTTCTCAGCGTGGTCCTGACAAATTATGGCCGGAAATTCATGCTTCCCTATGGTGGGTGCTTAGGCCAGAGTTGAGGGTGGGGAGTGTGAAATTGACAAATGGGATTCCCTCTGAGTTCCCTTAACCTCGGATGGGAAGCCCGTCTTACCCCAAGCAAAGTCTTTAAGAAAACAATTATTGACCAGCTGAAGGTTGTTTCTGGGCAAGCCTCCATTTTTAGATTGGTGGGTTGATTTACCTGGCATGGTGGAAACCTAAAAGTAAACAGGCAGGGATGTAATGTGGGGAGGGAAGGGGATGTACCATCAGAAACCCCCTTTTGAATTCACCACCCACCTCAAAGATCCACTGGCCACTGGATATTCCTCCCTACATGTCCTTTTACCTGACACCTCAATTGTCCACTTTGTACCCCCAACCCTCAAGCCTTTCTGTCATTCCTTAAACTTTCCTTGCCATCTGGTCACAGGATTTAGGCTCAAGCTTCCTCCTGAAGTTCTTGTTCTGTCCATCGCAGCTGCAGTCACACGAGGGACGAATGAGCTGCTGGCCAATCACTGTGAGGAGTGTATGTACTGAGTCACTGAGTGCTCATGCGAGCAGCAAGTAACTGCAGGACCATCAGACCTAGGGATCACAGAAAGGGAGATCCTGCCCTCTGAAAAATTTTGGCCGATATCCAAAACAAAATCATCATGGGAGCACATGTGAATCAATACTGAAACAGCAGCCTTTTTATCTTCCAGTCAATATCTTTGGTACCCCTTCTCGAGCTATATAAAGCCATAACACTGACAATTACACAAAATGGCAAAACCTCATACTGAACCCTGTGAGGGCATCAACAACATATTATATGCAAAAAGAAATGTTACAATTATTTTAAAAGTGTCTGGAATAGTCAATCTATGACTGAATTCACAACACCACTAAATGTATTAAGAATGATAGCATTGCAAACAGCACACAGACTTATCTCTTTTGCTTTTGAGAGGGAAGGGCTCAGTGAGGCTGCATGGACAAGTTGGACCGAAGGGCCTGTTTCCATACTGTAAACTTCTATGAATCTTTCATTAACATAAAGATGGACCTTGTTTTTATTCTTTCAAAGAATGTGGGTATCACTGGCTCAGCCAGTATTTATTGCCCATGACTTATTTCCTTTGAGAAGGTGGTGGTCAGCCTCCTTCTTGAACCACTGCAATCCATGTGAGTTAGGTACCTTCACAGTGCTGTTAGGGATGGAGTTCCAGGATCTTGACCCAGCAACAGGGAAGGAACAGCAATATATTTCCAAGTTGGGAATGTGTGTGGTTTGAAGGGAGACTTGCAGAAGCTGGTGCTCCAATGCATCTGCTCCCTTTGTCCTTCTAGGTGATAGTGGTCCCGGGTTTGGAAGGTGCTGCCAAAGGAGCTTTGGTGAATTGATCTGGTGCTTGTAGGTTGTACGCAGTGCTGCCATAAGAACATAAGAACTAGGAGCAGATGTAGGTCATCTGGCTCCTCCAGCCTGCTTCGCCATTCAATCAGATTATGGCAGATCTTTTCATGGATTCTGCTCCACTTAGTTGCCTGCTCATCATAGCCCTTAATTCCTTAACTGTTTTCCTTAAAAACATTCAATGAGGTAGCCTCAACTGCTTCACTGGGCAGTGAATTCCATAGATTCACAACCCTTTGTGTGAAGAAGTTCGTCCTCAACTCAATCCTAAATCTCCTCCTCCTTATTTTGAGGCCATGCTCCCTAGTTCTAGTTTTACCTGCCAGTGGAAACAACTTCCCTGCTTTTATCTTATCTATTCCCTTCATAATCAAATATGTTTCTACAAGATCGCCCTTCATTCTTCTGATTTCCAATGAGTGTAGTCCCAGTTTACACAATCTTTTCTCAGAAGCCAACCTTTCAACTCCAGAATGAACCTAGTAAATCTCCTCTGCACCTCCTCCGGTATCAGTATGTTCTTTCTCAAGTAAATAGACCAAAACTGCACACAGTACTCTAGGTGTGCCTCACCAGCACCTTATACAGCTACACCAGCAACATAATCTCACTGTTTTTAAATTCCATCCCTCTAGCAATGAAGGACAAAATTCCATTTGCTTTCTTAATTACCTGCTGCGCCTGCAAACCAACTTGTTGTGATTCATGCGTAAGGTGTCTCTGCACAGCAGCGTGTTGCAAATTTTACCATTTAAATAATAGTCCTTTTGCTGTTATTCCTGCCAAAATGGACGACCTCACATTTATCAACATTATACTCCGTCTGCCAAATCCTCACCCACTCACTTAGACTATTTATATCCCTTTGCAGATTTTCAACGTGCTCTGCACACTTTGCTCTGCCGCTCTTATTAGTGTCGTCTGCGAATTTTGACACACTATGCTTGGTCCCCAATTCCAAATCATCTATGTAAATCATAAACAGTCGCAATCCCACACTGATCCTAGAGGCACATCACTAGTCACTGATCACCAACCAGCAAAACACCCACTTACCCACACTCTTTGCTTTCTGTTAGTTAACCAATCCTCTATCCATGCGAATACATCATCCATAACACCATGCATCTTTATCTTATGCAGCAGCCTTTGATGCGGCCCCTTGTCAAGTGCCTTCTGGAAATCCAGATACACCACATGCATAAGTTCCCCACTGTCTACTGCGCACTTAATGTTCTTAAAGAATTCCATGAAATTCATCAAACATAACGTGCCTTCATGAACCCATGCTGCATCTACCCAGTGGGACAATTTATATCCAGATGTCTCACTATTTCTTCCTTGATGATAGATTCAAGCATTTTCCCTAATGTAGAAATTAAGCTAACCGGCCTTTTGTCTATCTCCTTAAACAGTGGCATCACATTAGCTGTTTTCCAATCTGTGGGAACCACCCCAGAACGCAGCAAATTTTGGTAAATTACCACTAGTGCATTTGCTATTTCCATTGTCATCTCCATTAGTACCCCTGGGATGCATTCCATCAGGACCAAGAGATTTGTCTACCTTTAGCCCCATTAGCTTGCCCAAAACAACCTCATTCATGATAATGATAGTCTCTAGGTCTTCATCTGCCATTGTATTCTAGTCATCAACTTTTGGCAAGTTGTTTGTGTCTTCCACAACACAACATACCTGTTCAATGTCTCAGCCATTTCCTCATTTTCAATGATTACATCCTCCTTCTCATCCTCTGAAGGACCAATGTTTACTTTAGCCACTCTTTTTCATTTTATATATTTGTAGAAACTTTTGCTATCTACTTTTATATTCTGAGCTAGTTTACTCTTATAATCTATCTTACTTTTCTTTATAGCTTTTCTCGTGTCTTTCTGTTGACTTTTAAAGATTTCCCAATCCTGTAGTTTCCCACTAATCTTTGCCACTTTGTATGCATTTTATTTCAATTTGATATGCCCCTTTATTTCTGTAGATATCCATGGCTGATTACCTCTTTTTCAACAGCCCTTCCTTATCACTTTTGCTAAGTAATGTGAAAAACTGCTTTGAAAATCCTCTGCTGTTTCTCAATTATTTCACCATAAAGTTGTTGCTCCCAATCTACCTCAGCCAACTCCTCCCTCATCCTATTGTAGTCTTCTTTGTTTAAGTACAAGACCTAGGTCTTGCATTTTACCTTCTCACGCTCCATCCATATTTTAAGTTCAACCATACTGTGATTGCTTCTTAGGATCCCTAACTGTAAGATCATTAATTATTCCTGACTAATTACACAGGGCCACATTTAGAATAGCTTGCTCCCTCGTAGGTTCAGCACTATAAATGTATGGTGTTGTGAGAGAATGTTGAAGGTGGTGGGTGGAGTACCAACTAAGTGGACTGCTTTGTCCTAGATGACGTTGAACTTCTTGAGTGTTGTTGCATTCATTTATGCTGGTAGGGGGCGAGGATTGGGGGGGGATTGTACTCCATCACATTCCTAACTTGTGCCTTGGAGGTGGTAGACAGGTATTGGGCATCAAGAGATCACCAAGGAATTGCCAGACACTGACCTGCTTTTGCAGCCATAGTATTTATGTGGCCACTTCAGTTCAGCTTCTGGTCAATGGTCACCCTCAAGATGTTGATAGTGGGGTTTCAGCGATGGCAAAACCATTGAATGTCAAGGAATGGTGGTTGGATTTCCTTTTTTTGGAGATAGCTATTGTCTGACACTTGAGTAACATGAATGTCACTTTCCATTTATCAGCCCAAGTGCAGCATTTTCCTCTTTGTTCCCATTGACTCCAATTTTGCTGGGCTTGATACAATCCTCTGTCCAATGTTGCTTTGATATGAAGGGCTGTCACTCTCACCTCACCTCTTGACTTCAGCTGTTTTGCCCATCTTTGGACCAAGGCTGTAATAAGGCCAGGAGCTGTGTGACACTGGTTATTGCTGATTATGTGCCGCTTGATGGTGCTGTTCATCACCCTTTCCATCATTTTACTGATGATCAGAAACAGACCGATAGGGTGGTAAATGTCCGGGTTGGAATGATCTGCTTTTTGTGGACAGGACATACCTGAGCAACTTTACAAATTGCCAGGCAGCTGTCAGTGTTGTAGCTGGACTGGAGCAGTAGTGATGTTTGAGGTTGTAGGTGCTAACCAGCAGGCCTCCTCGTCCATGTTTGACCTGATGCTTTGAGACCTCATGGCATCCAAAGTCGATGTTGAGGACTCCCAAGGCAAGTTGCCTTCTCTAATGGCTCTGTCCAGTTGGTGGGACAGGACAAATTCAGACTTGGTAATGGTGGTGTCTGGGATGCTGTTTGTGAGATATGATTTCATGAGTATGACAACGTTGGCTTTTACTTGGCTAGTCTGTAGGACAACTCTCCCAATTTTGACACAAGTCCTCTGGGTTGATAAGGAAGGCTTTGCAGGGTCATTTGGAATACAGTTATAGTTTATGGCACCTTAAATGGATGCTGGGTGGTCCATCTGGTTTTATTACCTTTAGGCTTTATAGCAGTTTTGTACAATTGACTAGCTTGCTAGACCATTTCAAAGGGCATTTAAGGGTCAACCAAATTATCCTTGGATCATCTGTATGTAAGACTAGGTAAGGATGGCAAATTTCCTTCCCTTAAAGGGCATTAGCATTGTTATTAATTGACAATGGTATCTTGACTAATATTACCAAAACCAGCATTTAATTCCAGATATATTAATCAAATTTAAATTCCACTACCTGCTATGGTGGAATTTGAATCCATATTCATTAATCTTGGCCTCTGGTTTGCTAGCTCAGAGATATTACCAATACGCCACCACCTCCCCTATATATGGGAATATGGATATTGTCACTAAGATTGTCCTATATTCACCCTTTAATTTTCAGCTTCTTGAGGAAACCCCAAGGAGCATGAGACGGAAGATTTTGTGAATGTCAAAGAAAACTTTATAAGTGGGTTTAACCTGAGCCTGGTGATCGTGTTTTCAATAAGTTTAGAACCAATTGGAGCAGCTTTTGTTAAATTGGCAGAAATACAATCCACCACAATTGCTGCCCTACCATTAGCTGGATGATAACATGGGTTCACATCTTCCTTCTAATGTGGTTCATTAAACCTTGTTTTTTGTGCAGGAAATACTGTACCATGCCCATTGAACTGGACATCAGAAAAGTATTACTCACAGGTGTTACCAGAATGATGGTTAAGTATAACTTATAACCTCTGCAACAAATTGGAAAATACTAGATACAGGCAACATCTATGGAGGAACAGAATAATTGGCATCATGGATGGGGGCCTGTCAAAACAGGAAGGTATTGCTGAAGAACAGGAATTAAAAACGAATAGAACAAATGGAGAATCGAAGGAAAACCCACACACAAAAGTAATAAGATGTGAAGTAGAAAATGAAAGATGTGCAAAATAGTTAATAGTCCAACTCATACAACATTGTGAAAAAGAACAGACATAAGAAGAGATATCAAATAAGATTTTTAAAAATTATATCATGAGAGATGGGCATTACTGGCTGAGCCAATACTCATTGCTCATCCCTAATTGTCCTTGTAGGAGCATGCATGAGTCAACCACGTTGGTGTGGGTCTGGACTCACATCTTGAAGATGCAGGGAAGGATGATAGACCTTCTTCTCTAAAGGACATTAATGAACCAGATGGGTTTTTATGACAATGGTTTCACGGTCATCACTTTTCATTAACAACTCTTACTTGCTTCAAATTTTGCCATCATTTGAACCCAGGTCCCCAGGGCATTACCCTAGGTCTTTGGCTTATCAACCTAGTAACATATCATTACACCATTGCCTCCCCAAGGCACAGTGAATAGCTGTGAATTGGAAATCCGGTGGGTAGAAATGGAAGCATAAAACATTGGCAAGGTAGAGGAGGTTTTTCAGTAGTCCAGTAGTTTGGGAGAAAAATAAACAGATTAACACCAGGGTTTTAGACCACATTGCCAGCATGGTATTCCATTGCAGGATCCTCAATTAATTATTCAATATGGTATGTGTTGCACATTCCACATTGGGAGTGTGTTATCTGCCTCTTAAGACTCCTGGCATGTGAACTAGACTATAGTTTAGACATAACTAAACTATGTTAAATGATTGCCAAAATATTTACGTAAGGGCCCTATGCTTGTGCAGGCTTGTTATGCCTGAAAAACACAACTGTGTTTCCAACAAATTCCAAGACCAACAAACTGGCAACTCAAATTCAAGAAAGTGTTTTAACTCCTGGGCCTTATTTCCATAACCAGACTGACTCCAGTAGTTGGATAAGGGCAACTGCAATTAGGAAAGGGCAAGAATCTTATTCCTCCAAGCCTCAAAGGAAATTTGAATCATATTTTTAAAAAAACTTTCCTTCTTGAGCTTCTTCATAGAATCATAGAATTTCTACAGTACAGAAGGGGTCATTCGGCCCATCGAATCCATAGTGACTACAATCCCACCCAAGCCCTATTCCTGTAACCTTCATTTTCCCTGCTAATCCCCCTGACCTTTTTCTTACCTTTAATCCAGCAAGTGCCAGGTTTGGCCAAGTTGGGAAGTAGGCAGCTGTTCCTCTGTGCAGGCCTTCAGTTAGTATAGCAGATTAGGCCCCAGTGATACTATTGGAGCCTGATCTGTGTTGTTAGTGAGGATTCCATTTGGTGTACTTCATTGTTCTCCACATCTAAAAGGGTGATCAGATCAAAACAAGAAAAGAAAAGCTATATCTCCCACTCCATTTTAATTTGCTCCTGCCCTGGCTAAGATTTCTACAGATAGGGGGAGTTAAAATTGGAGCCAATGGCCCAGATTCTCCCAAAACAATTCGAATTCCCCATTTTTGTGAGAAAATGGGAGTAATACCAGTTGATTTTTTCAGCATGATTTTCAGATTTCATCTTTGCATTCTGAGTTCTACAGAGTGCCCAAACTGGATTCTCTCTGATAATCTGTGGGCAGGGCTTAATCCTGCCCAAGAGGCCAGCAGCATAGTGCTGAGCAGGCCGCCACGCATGCACCAATCTGTCAGCACCAAGACGGGTGCATGCGCAATGGCCTCCCAATCACTCGCCAGCCCTTGCGACCCCTCCTCCCCAACCACCTCTCCACCACCTCCATCATTGACCTTCTGAACACGCATCCCTCAATTGCTGGCCTCCCAGACCTCTCCAGTTCACTCCCCCTGCCACCACCAGCACACACAGATTTCCCTGCCCCTCCAACTGGCCGGCCCCGATCTTCTGAACTCCCCGGATCATCCTGGCCGTGAACAGTCCTGAACAGCCCCCCCAGCAGGATGGCCAGCCTCGATCTCCTGGGCTTGTGATCCTCTAGCAGAGTGGCAGCAGGACCCCACCCCCACCAATAGGCCCTGCCTCCAATAGGCCTTGCCCCCTCTGACCCCACCCCCGGGCACTGCCCAATGGCTGGTGGCCCGTGCAAAGGTGCCCTTGGGCAGTGCCCAGGGGCTATGTTGGCAATGCCAGGCTGGCACTGCCCAGGGGGCATCACCCCTTAGACCTGATCTCCTGTGGGGCCCTCAATGGCCTCTTATCACTGCAACAGGATCAGGCCAGCTGTTCCCCACTAGTGGGGAGCAGTTTCAAAGCCTGCTGGAGCACACCAAACCTGGCATGGGGGGAGATGCTAGTGGGCCCAGTGACTTCAGTCCCCGACCTGCTTATGATATGGAAATTCTCATTTCTGGCGCAGAACTGATGACATCAGAAATCTTTGTTGCAGAGATGGGTGGAGGCTCTGGGCTGCTAGAACAGGGCAGTGGCCTGGGTGAAAAGCCCACAATGTCTTTTTCCTTTTCTCCATTAAGTAGCTTCCATTCATGAATTGCTCAACATATCTTAACCAATTAGTATTAGTTAAATAAGTGATAAGTTTAAATCTTAGATACATCACACAACCATTTCCACTTGTTACAAGACTATTATGACACAAAATTATGCCCTCTTTCAGAAGACAGATTGTGCTTTTCTATTAACTATAACGGTCTAACTATAGTTAGTGTTCAGAAGTGATTTTTTTAACGATAGATTTTCGAACTTTATTGAAAGGAGACAGTTAAAACATTTCTTTACAAATTAACGTGATTTTGGATATGACTGCTTGTGCTTCTTAACAATTCATGGTGGTGTAACATTTTATAATTTTGGACAAAAGCCCAGAACTGCATGAATGTTCATGATTTCCTCAGCATTTTGAACACTTGCAACTCAGCTGCAGCATAGTGGGTTATCATCAAATTGTGTCGACCTGTCACCAGGGCAGTTACAAATAAAACAGAATCAGGATTTTTATAGAAAACTGAAAGATTAAGACTGTGAAGAGATATGGTATCATCTCCCTGAGTTCCAAGATGTGAAAGACACTACCAGTTAATATAGAACTATCACAAATGCACACATTATTATTCCTCCCCACATTCCAGGGAAGCGAGATATAGCACTAAAACTTCTGCCGTTTGTTCTGTTATTAACACATTGCATCAAAAAAATGTGCAACCCCAAGTCTAGCATCCATTGACTAGTGTCCTCAATTAGAAATGGTAAACCTCTCAAAACTTATAGTGTTACCTTCAGTGATCTTCAATGTGTCAGAAGTGTCGGAAGTAAGAGCAACTGCCATATTCACTGCTACTGGCAAGGTTAGATAACTTCTAAATTAATCCTGGATGCCTGACAGAGGCTTAAAACTGTTAGCTTTGACAATCCCAGTCTCTGGAGTCATTAGGCTAGAAAATAGTCATGGTCGGCTTTGGGGCATGTCGCCACTAAAGGGCAGACAGGCTAATCGGTACCTTTCTGGCCAGATCTAATTTCACCCTTTAGCTTCAGGTTTAGTTAAATATTTGCATGAGCTATTGATACTTGTTGCGCTTATACATGCGGCCTACAAGACTGAATATTGGCCTTATGCCTGAGGAGAGTCTTAGTGGGGTTTTTGGGAAGGCAGTGGTTGCAATGAGCAGCGATGGGAAGGTCTCAATTGTTGTTGAGTTGTGAGAAGCACTCCTACTTCTGCTGGCTGCACAGAAAGATTTATTACTATTTGCTTTGTGTTCAACATTTTGGTGGCACTCACCACTTAGTTTGCAGTGACCACTCACAACTTCCAAAAGAAGGGTGGGGTGTGTGAGCAGGGGAGGGAGGAATCACAGGGCTGAATTTTCATTCCCTAATCGGGAACGCAGTGAGGGAAACACCCAGCTCTGCAAACTCGACTCAGAAGAAAGTTTGCCAGGCAGTGGGATTTTTGTAGTTTTTGGGGTGGGCGGATATACAAGTGTTGGAGTGGGGGAAGCTCCAGTTAGGGATCAATAATGTTTTGTTGAAAGTAGTTAAAGGTTGAGTTAAAGAAATCTGCTTTTCAAAAAAAATCCTCAAGATTTCATGGGTGTTGAACAAAATTTATATGCAAGTTTACACAGGTAAAACAATTTACAAGATACGCCTTATACTCCAACTTTCAGAGTCAACTTGAGGTACATGTGCACTAATAAACAAACTGTGGTCAAACACATTGCACCACAGGGAAAGTAGCAGGTGAAACACAGAAACATAGAAACTAGGAGAAAGAGTAGGCCATTTGGCCTTTCACGTCTGCTCCGCCCTTCATTTTGGCTGATCATTGAATTCAATATCCTGATCTCCCTTTCCCCCATATCCCTTGATCCCTTTTAGCCCCACAAGCTATATCTATTTTCTTCTCAAAATCAGAAAACGTTTTGGCCTCAACAATTTTCTATGGTTGTAAATTCCACACATTCACGCCTCCCTGGGTTGAAGAGGCTTCTCCCCACCTGAATTCTAAAATGTTTATCCCTTATCCTCAAACTATAACCCCTAGTTCTGGACTCCCCCACCATTAGGAATATTCTTTCTGAATCAACCCCGTATAACCCTGTTGGAATTTTATAAATTTATATGAGATCTCCTATCACTCTTCTAAACTCCAATGAATATAATCCGAACCAATTAAATCTCTTCTCATATGCAGACCCATCATTCCAGGAATCAGCTTGGTAAATCTTCACTGCACTCTCTCTTTCCTCAGGTAAGGACACCAAAACTGCCCACAATACTCCAGGTGTGGTCTCACCAATGCCCTGTATAATTGCAGCAAAACGATTTTAACCCTATACTCAAATCCTCTCGTTGTGAAGGACAACATACCACTTGCCTTCTTTACTGACTACTATACCTGCCCACTAACTTCTAGTGACTGATGAACGATGCCTCTAAGGTTGTGTTGAGTATCCACCTCTCTCAATTTACACCCATTCAAGTAATAATCTGTTTTATTATTATTACCAAAGTGGATGACCTCACATTTATCCACATTATACTGCATCTGCCATGCAGATGCTCACACGCTTAGCCTGTCCAAATCACGCTGAAGCATCTCTACCTCTTGCTCACAGCTCTCCCTCCCACCCAACTTCGTATCTCTGCAAATTTAGAGGTAATACATTCAATTCCCTCTTCTAAAACATAATATATAATATGAACAGTCGGATTCCTAGCACAGATCTCGGCAGAACCCCACTAGTCACTGACTGCCAATCAGCAAAGCATCCAATTATGTCAACCCTTTGCTTCTTATCTACTAACAAGCTACCTGCAATTTCATGTGCTTTGATTTTACATAGCAGTCTGTTATATAAAACCTTGCCAAAAGCCTTCTGAAAATCTAAATAAACAACATCCCACTGGTTCTCCTTGGTCAACTCTACTAGTTACATCTTCAGGAAATCCCAGTAGATTTGTCAAGCATGATTTCCCTTTTATAAATTCATGCTGACTTTGTCTGGTTATACCACTGCCTTCCAAATACCGAGTCATGAAATCTTTGCTAATAGATTCTAGCAATTTCCCAACATTAGACTCACTCATTTATAGTTTCCTGTTTTCTCTCTAACTCCCTTTTTGGATAGTGGGCTTACATTAGCTACCCTCCAATCTGTAGGAACTATTCCAGAGTCCAAAGAATCTTCGGAAATAACCACCAATGACTCTATATTTCCAGGGTTGCTTTCTTAAGTGCTCTGGGATGAAGATTATCAGGGCCTGGAGATTTATCCACCTTCAGTCCTATCGATTTCCCCTAAAACATTCCTCCACTAATAATGCTTTCCTTCAGCTCCTCACTAAAGCATGTTTCTCACAGCATTTCCAATACAATATTTATGTCTTTCTTTGTGAAGACTGAAGCAAAATACAAATTTAATTCCTCAGCCATTTCTTTATTCCCTGTTATGAATTCTCCCATTTCTGACTGTATTCATTTTGTCAATCTTTTTCTCTTTGCATGTCTGTAGAAACTTTGACAGTCAGTTTTTATGTTCTCCACGAGCTTACTTTCATACTTCTTAATCAATCCCTTGGTCCTCCTTTGTTGAATTTTAATCTGCTCCCAATCCTCGGGCCTGTTGCTTTTTCTTGCCAATTTGCGTGTTTTTTCAATGAATCTGACACATCTATACGCAGATTAAAGTCATCCATTGGGGCGATATGGTAGCACAATCGTTAGCACTGTTGCCTCATAGCTCCAGGCACCTTGGTTCAATTCCCAGCTTAGGTCACTGTCTGTGTGAAGTTTGCACGTTCTCCATTAATCTGCGCGTGTTTCCTCCAGGTGCTCTGGCTTCCTTCGCAGTTCAAAAAGTGTGCAGGTTACTTGCATTGACCATGTTAAATTGTCCCTTAGTGTCCTGGGATGCTATCACTTTCCTTATTCTCCTTACTGTCTTTTTCATTTGTTCTTAATTCTCCCTGCTCTGAATCTTTGCAAATGTTTCCATGGCACTGTCATATTATTTTAAATCTTCTTCAACTGTACTAGCAAGGATTCCTCCCCCCTCAAAGAACATAAGCCCCATTCCTGCCCCGATGTAACCCATCCAGTTTGTACAGGTCCACCTTCCCCAGAACCAGTCCCAATGCCCTACGAATCTGAAACACTTCTCCTCAGCCATGTGTTCATCCTATGCATCCTGCTGTTTCTACTCTGGCTAGTACATGGCACAGGTAGAAATCCTGTCCCATTTTTCAGCTTGCATCCTGGCTCCCTATATTCTGCTTTTAGGACCTCATCCTTTTTTTTTCACTTATTACGTTTGTATCAACGTGTGCTATGACCAATTTGCTATTCGGCCCCTCCCTTCAAAATGTGCTGCAGCCACTCTGAGACATCCTTGACCGTAGCACCAGGAAGGCAGCATACCATCCGGGAGTTTTGCTTGCGGCCATAGAAACTCATGTCTATTCCCCTTCCAGTTGAATCCCCTATATCTATTGCATTCCCACAGATTTTACCCTCCCTTCTGCAGGAGAGCCAATCGTGTCCAACAGATTTGGCTGTTGTTGTTTTCCTCTGAAAGGCCATTTCCTCAACAGTACCCAAAATGGTGTACCTTTTTTTGCAGGGTAATACCAAAGGAGATTCCTGCACTGCCTGCCTAGCCCTCTTGCTGTGTCTGGTGATCAGCCATTTCCTTTCTGCCTGTGGAGTCTGAGCCTGTTGTGTGACGACCTCTCTTTACATGCTATCTACAATACTCTCCACCTTGCGAATGCTCCACAGTGTCTCCACCCACAGCTCCAGCTCTGAAACATGGGCTTCCCGGAGCTTCACTGGAGACACTTCTTGTACACGTGCTGGCCCTGGACACTGGAAATGCTCCCAGCCTCCCACATCACATACAAAGCATAGACCATGACTGGGGGCCCTCCTGTCATCACCTAGCCCTTTAAATTAAACTTTTGAAAGATGTTTTGTTTCAGATCATATCCAATTCTCTGGGGTCCTTCTTTCTTGCTCTTCGTTACTACCAAATATAACCTTTACAAACTATAAACCACTGAACTTACCTCTGAGACTACAAGTGATAAAGTTGTTAAACACCTAGCTGACCTTTCAACACTTAGCAATCAACTCTTTCCCTTGTGTTTTCTATTACTGCAGCAAGGAAAGAACACACCTTGCTTGTCTTCCTCACAGTGCCCAGTCAGCCTCATCCATTGGTCTCACATCACTTTCTGACCTATAATATGTGCCCTTTTTCGGTTGGAGGAGGAGGGAGGGGAGGAAACACTCCTGTAGAGTTTCAGGCTTAACTGTTCCTCGACACCATTCTTGCACTTCTCACTTTTCATTAGATGTGGCTGCGCTGACTTCTCCCAGAATGTACTTCAGTGAAGTCTCTGCTGGAAACTAATGGCTTTCCAGATATTAGTATTTATTGTGAATTGCATGCTGAGGGTAATCTTGAGTCCACTCCCGCCATCTGTGAGAATGCCGACAGAGACTCGTGATCCGGAACTTAGATTTTTCGCTTTGCCGGCCGATCAACCACTCTCCCCACACACCGTAATTACCATCCTGGCTGATCAACCCCACCTCCCCCCCCGCCCTTTCCTTCCCTTCCTCCCACACAGAGCTCCCGTCACATGCCCCCATTGTGACTCCAACTCCCCAGGCCCTTACTGTATGGTCCCATCCCCTCAGGTCCCACCCCTTGGCACTGCTAGGGTACCCAGTCAGTAGGGCCAACATTGCAGGTGAACATTGTCTTAGTGTCAAGCTGACACTACCAGACTGGCAATACTCAGAGGGCCCTGCCTGGTCCTGACACCTACCACCCGGGAGGCTTCGATGATCTGCTTTCCGTCAGACGAGACCATTGTGTCTGGTCCATGTTGGTTGGGGCCATGCTTGATCCTTACTGGTGAGGATCTTGACCAGCAAGCAGATAAGGGCAAGTGAGCCCAGGTGATGAATGTATTCAAAGAGCAGCTAGATATAAAACTTGGGATGAATAGGATCAAAGATTATGGGGAGAAAACAGGATTAAGCTATTGAGTTGGATGATCAGCCGTGATCATGATGAATGGCGGAGCAGACTCAAGGGGCTATATGGGTTCCTCCTGCTCCTTTCTCCTATGTTTCTATATTTTATGGTTGCCTCCAGGAGACATTAATGACATGCTAATGATTTATGAACTTTTAAATCAGTTTCATGTGATTTTGCCGGCAAAACGGGGCCACTAAGATCACGAGAGTTGCAAAGCTGGGTGCGATCCTGATTTTTCTCCTTTTGCCCGATCTTACCACTCACCACGCCGATAAATCAATCCCCTATGTCTTCTTTAGAAGGGATTTCAATTCTGTGCTTTCAAAGATCTAGCCTCGGAACTCTTTCAAAGCAATTCCAACTTGGACTACCTCAATGACGGCTCCCTTCCAGCATTTGCTTTGAACTTCTTGTGGAGACTGTTCACCACAATGCTTCTACTGCTTGGAGCCTCTTCTCCCTGCCTCTGAACACGCTCAGTCACATAGGACTTCCTGATCCCAGCTCCTGAATACACCGAGCTACCAATGACTTCCCAACTTCTTCTAAGCTGAACTCTCTCAGCAGTATGGAACAAGAAAATGGCTCTCTCGGGTAACTTGCGTTGGGCAATTAATGTTGGTCTAGTCTAAATTCCATGAATGAATATGAAAACAAATTGGGCTTTATATAGAGTAACCAAATGACTGCCAAGGCAAACAGCAGTGTTCAGCTGCATGGAGGTGGTTAATAGTAAAATTTATTTATTAGTCACATGTAAGGTTAACATTAACACTGAAATGAAGTTACTGTGAAATCCCCCTAGTTCAACCTGTTTGGGTCAGTGCACCTAACCAGCACATCTTTCAGACTGTGGGAGGAAACCAGAGCACTCAGAGAAAACCCAAACAAGTACCGGGGGAATATACAAACTCTACACAGATAGTGACCCAAGCCTGGAATCGAACCTGGGTTCCTGGCGGTGTGAGGCAGCAATGCTAACTACTGTGCCACCCGCCACCGTCCTCTTCAACTATTCACAATTAACTGATTGACTAAAATTGACTGACCCTTAAGTTGCTCTTCACTGACTCTTGTACTGACCTATCAATGCTGTCACTGTGGATGCCACCCATGTTATTAGGCAGGAACCACTGAAACATGTTACAATCTTCATAGAGACACACAAACTGATAAGACCATAACAAATAGGAACAGGCCATTCAGTCCCTCAAGTTTACTCTGTCATTCAATATGATCATAGCTAATCTGACATTCCTCATACCCACTTCCTGGTCTTTCCCCCTAACCCTTGATTCCCTTATTGATCAATAATCCACCCATCTTAAATATGCACATGGACTCTTCCCTCACAGATCTCTGTGGTAAGGAATTTCAAAGACTCGTAACAATGATTTGTCTGGAATAAGCTGCAGAGGTAGTAGAAGAGGCGGGTGTAGTTTTATCTATTAAAAAGCAATTAGATAGTTACACGCGTACAATGGCTATAGAGAGGTATGGGCCAAATGCGGGCAATTGGGATTAGCTTAGGCGTTTGAAAAAATAGGGCGACATGGACAAGTTGGGCCAAAGGGCCTGTTTCCATGCTGTAAACCTCTATGACTTTGTATGACTCTAACTCAGGGAGAATAAATTTCTCATCTCAGTCCTAAATTGGCACTATGTTATTCTGAGTCTATACTGTCTGGTCCTAGACTGTCCCATTAGGGAAAACATTCTTTCAGCATTTACCCTGTCAAACCTTAAGAGTCCAACATGTTTCAATAAGATTACCTCTCATTCTTCTAAATTCCAACCTGTTTAGATTTTCATCATAAGATAATCCCAGGGATCATCCTAGTGAACCTTCTCTGAACTGTCTCCAATAAATAATATCTTTCTTCAAATAAGGGGGTGAAAACTGATCACAACACTGCAGGTGTGGTCTTGTACAGTTGCAGCAAGACTTTCCAACTCTTATACTCCAGCCCCCTTGAAATAAAGGTCAACATTTCATTAGCCTTCCTGATTACCTGCTGTACCTGAGTGTTGGCTCTTCTGTGCTTCATGTACAAGTATCCCTCAAAGTGCCTTTGTGTTGCAGTTTTCTGCAGATGTTCTCCATTTAAATAACAGTCTGACCATAATCTTAGGCCCTAAAATTAGTCCTCATTGCTCCTCTTTTACATCTGATGAATTGGCTTGGGAAGGCCACATTTCACCCCAGCTGTTGTCTGTCGCCCCAGGGCCACACAGATCTCTCTACAGCTCAAAGTTGTACCATATCCAAGTCTTTTGCAGATCTTCTGTCAATCACAACTTATATTTTGGCTGGAAAATTTCTCAAGCATGTTGGAGCTCATTAATGCACAGATTAAATGAGAAAAGAGCAATGCATTAATGACATGAACTCAGTGGGATCTATTTTACCATTTTGATTCTAAGAGCTGGGCGGACTTGAAACTGTCAGTGTTTCAGATCCGGCTTTTAGGCTTGTTCTCAGGTGTCCCCATACGCCCACTGCCTGAAAAAATATCAGCGATTCTGAAACCCGCTGCACAAACCTGTGGGTGGGGCTTAACACACCTGAAGCCCTGCAGCTCCGACCGGCACCTCCAACTGAAAAAGAAAAAGAATGATAGAATTTGGCTCCTTTGCCATACCCCTCCTGGCCGGATAATGCTTCTCCCTGGCCCTCACAGATATTGTCCCACTCCCACAATATTACTGACCTCATTATACCCCACCCCTTCTGCCACCCAGACTGATCACTGTCCCCTCCCACTCCCCCTGCCACCACCACCCCCCCCACCCCCCCAGTCGATCTCAGCTAGAGTGGCAGCAGGCCCCATGTTCCCCCGCCCACTAATCTCAGGTACAATGGCTGCAGATCCCCCCTTCCTCCCCACTGATCTCAGGCGGAGTGAGAGCAGACCCCCTTTCCCCACTCCCAACGATCTCAAGCAAAGAGCCGTCAGATTCTCGGCACTTATCACCTCACTAACTAGAACATCCAAATTGGACTTTTGTGGGGCATGTCTGTTTTGCGCCAATTCGGGATGGGCAAACATGATGGCAAAGAGGAAAGTGCTGCCAAGGTTGGGCGTGCAGCCTAATGAGTGAATATATTTAAATGGCTATCACACCCATTTCGGGCGTAGTCTGGATCGTGGCCATTTTCAGGCCTTGGTAAAGGGGGAATCGATGTGAAGCGGGCGCGGATCGTCCAATTCACTTCACGCCTGATTTTACCAAGTTTCCATGCCCAAAAACAGATGTAACGTGAAGGTAAAATCGGGCCCAATGACATTGACCATAATGGAATTTAAATGCACGTGGGCAAAATCAGCCATATTGCTAATATAATGCAGAACTATATTTTAAGGTTAGCAGCCCGCAGAATTAATTTAATCACGTGCAAACAGCAATTGTAAAAATGAAACCCTCCTTTTTTTTTCAAATGAGCAGCTTTAACTAACTCTTCCACTGCTCTGGCAGTAAGATATGAGATTGAGAAGTGGTTGGATAGCATATAATCTTGTCTTTAAATCATTGCTGCTTGACTACTCTTCAAGCTTAAACTTGGTAGTTCATTTAGCTTAATTTAGCAAGCCTTATTAAAATTCAATTATACAGTGTTAGTAATGAGGTTGTCAGGTACCTTCAGAAAATTCTAATACATGTTTGATGCACTCATGTACCACATGCCAAAAATAAGCTTAAAGATCAAATAGAGACAGACTTTTTGTGATATTGCAGTATTGGATCATCCCTTGTTACTTGTAGAACCATAGAAAAGTTACAGCATAGAAAGTGGTTATTCGGCTTATCTTGTGATTATACCCTGAAGATATCCAGGTACTCTTTCTAATCCCACTTTCCTGCACCTGACCCATAGTTCTGTAGCTTAGAGTGCTTAGAGTGGAGACCGAGGTACTTTTTAAAATAGTTTAGGGATTCTGCCTCTACCACAACTCAGGCAGCGAATTCCAGACACCTACAACCCTCTGCATAAAATAGTTCATCCTCATGTCTCCTCTACACTTTCTGCCACTTCCTTGTAACTTTGTCCCCTACTTCTAGAATTCTCTGTCAAAGGAAACAATGTTATCCTGTCCTCTCCATCTCTTCTTCTCCTAATTTTGTGCACCTCAGTCAAGTCACCTCTCAGCCTTCTTTGTTCCAAGGAAAATAACCCCAACCTATTCAATCTGTCCTGGTGGCTACACTTTTCTAGCCCTGGTAACATTCTTCAAAATCTCCTCTGCATTCTCTCTAGGGCAATTATGTCCTTCCTGCAAAGTGGTGACCAGACTGCACACTATTCTCCAGCTGTGGCCTGCCCAGCATTTATGTTATTCCAACATTATGGGTGCAATTCTCTCAAAAATATTTAAATTTAAATTAAAGGAACAAACTGGGTTTTGCCATATCGTTGTCTGGTTGTACTGAAATGTTTTAAATTTCATTGAAGATTAGTGAACACCTCTCCTGCCTATTATTTTGGAAATCTTTCCAATTTGAGCTTGTTACCAAGTTGTTTCCGTGGGGTTATAGTTTATAAGACTCATTTAACTGCAGTGCAAGCATCACACTATTATAATTGCAGACAAACTGAATGAATGATGAGACAATCTTGTTCCTCGTTTTGCTGAGCTGATGTAAAGTTGTTCCTATCAGAAATTACAATTATCCCAGACAATGTTTCACACATAAGATTTCAGATAATTGGCAACATATCATTGGGGAGATGAGGAATTATTTTAAATGCAGCAATTAATTATGATTTGGAATGCATGTCTGAAAGGCGAGATAGGATATACTTTCAAATGGAGAAATTTTCAGGACTATGTGATAGTAGTGGGTAAGTTGAACTAAATTGATGGCTCTTTCAAAGAATTGGACTGAGTGACCTTTTTCTGTGCAGTGATCCTATATACTTTGCTGCTTCCTGTGAAGACATTCCCCTCAGCAGCATGTTCCTGACGGTAGCACGGTGACACAGTGGTTAGCACTGCTACCTCACAATACTAAGACCTGGGTTCGATTCCTGGTTTGGGTCACTACCTGCGCAGAATTTGTACATTTTCTCCGTGTCTGTATGGGTCTGTTCTGGTTTTGTCCCACAGTCCGAAAGATGCAGTGGTAGGTGCATTGGCCATGCTAAATTCTCCTTCAGCATACCTAAACAGGCACCGGAGTGTGGTGACTAGGGGTTTTCCACAGTAACTTCATTGCAGTGTTAATGTAAGCCTAAACTTATGTCAGTATCTGAGTCCCTGGCCAGTAATCAGGAGAGTGGATTGCTCAGCCATTGCAATTTCAGTTTATATATAACTTCTCTCCCAAAATCTTTCCTGGTGTTTGATACACTTCTTGTACACTGAGCTAAGCCTAAGGAATTTTATCATGGAGATGTGAGATTTAAGTACAGAAAGAATTTCAATTAAGAACATGAAAGAAAAAAACTAAAAGGCTTGAAAAATGTGGCACTGGGATGAGAAAATAAGAGCTACATAACTAATGGAACAATTCACCCCATTACAAATTTAAGGTAGCTTGCTGTGGTGCTTATCCCATATTCGATGTTCTATACTTTCTGTTATAAATTGCTGATGCCTGTGGTTTACTCATAATATTCAACTGAGAGTCCCCAACTCATGGCTCCTGAGGGCTCTTGATACTTGAACCTGGACACAAAGTACATGGAGGCTCCCAGTTTTATCTGTTTTTAATAAGCCCGTATTGTGTTTGGAGAAGCTGAGCAGTTTTAAAGGGTGATTGGAGACAGGAGAAATTGAAACAAAAATTAGTTTGCTGGATCACTCTCTGCTGCACATGAAGGCCGTTATGACCCTGAGGAATTCCCAAGGCAAGTTTGTTTTCAAAAAAGAACAACTGGCAATCCCTTAATAGCTAATTGTACCAAATAATCTGCACACGGTATCCAGACTACAGGGGTGGCACAATGGCACAATGGTTAGCACTGCAGTCCCGCAGTGCTAGGGACCCCGGATTCGATTCCCGGCTTGGGTGACTGTGTGGAGTTTGCACCCTCTCCCCATGTCTGCATGGGTTTCTTCTGGGTGCTTTGGCTTCCTCCCACATTTTGGAAGATGTGCTGGTTAGGTGCATTGACCTGAACAGGCACCAGAGTGTGGCGACTGGGGGAATTTCACAGTAACTTCATTGCACTGTTAATATAAGCCTTACTTGCAACTTAATTATAATTATGCAACTTGCATCATAATTTAAGTTTACTTATGATTAGCCCTGGAGTCTGACTTAAGCTGCTGCACCAAAATAATATAGTTTATCGTTTGAGAAAAGGGATTGCCTTTGAAATCAAAGCAACATTTCACCTCTCTCTTCCCCAGTAAAAAAAAATGTTTGTGGAATGTGCAACACTAGAAATCACAAATTTACAATGCCACATTAGAAACCTATTGCCCCAAAGAAAAACAAAGCTCTAATTCCCTGTCCAAAATTGGGGAGAAAGGTAAGCAATCTGGGTACAAAGTGATCAATTTTACAAACATGGCGGGGTGGGGGGGAGCGGTTCTCCAGCCTCATCAAACAAGTGAGAATCCAGAGGTTCTGCTGAATGGGATGTCAAACAATTTTTATTCCCGATGGGTGTGAAGGTAATCAGTATCGACCCTGCCAGCCCTGCAGACCCCAATCATGTTACTGTCCAAGCCGGGCGGGAATCTGAAACTGATGCAAACCCACTTATTGTAATACAATTAGCTGGCTTGTTGGCCCATTCAGCGGCCTCCTGACAGTTCCCCGCCACCCCTGTGGGAAATGCATTGGGCAGGCTTGGTGTTGGTAACGACCAGGGGAGAACCAGCGACCCCCCAGAAAAGAGGACTTCAAAGAGGTCTGCTCTCTGCTCACATCCGCAGCTTCTGACAGAGAGAAGGGGAAATCCCTAATGCACAATGGAGTCCTGCTGTGATTTAAAAGCCCATTAGGTTAAAATGGGGCATGGAGATTAAAGTCACCAGGCCACTTACAAGCTTTCACAGCTGACAAGCTGGAATGCAGAAATGAATGACCGGGCTGCCTGAAAGCACCATGCCAGAGGTAATCTTCAGGTCTGACAGGGTTAAGAGGCTCACAACACCAGGTTAAAGTCCAACAGGTTTACCCAGTCCAACGCCGGCATCTCCACATCAGGATTAGAAGGAGCAGACCAGCCACAGGATCCCTATCCTGGGCAATAGTCTAAGATCAATCTCTTGCCCCCATCCCAAGCTTACCTAACCTCCCAGGATCATTAATAGACACTCCTGTTGTAGCCCGAGAGTGGCAGAGAGACAAATGACCACTGGACCTACCTCCTTAACTCCCCTTGTTGCCCAAGGCACCATGCCAGAGGGACACTGTTTCACTCTCATGTGTGTATGGTGTGTGGAAGGGTGACCCGCTATTTGCGGAGGGGTTGGTGGTGCACCTCTGGTCAGCAGGAGGTGGAGGGGGGTGTGGTGTTGGCACCATTTCTATTTGGTGGGGAGGGGGAGAGACCTCTCCATAAATGTGGAGATTGGGACATCCCTTAAAAACAGTGCTTCGGTCTCTGAACAATGAGGCTAGCCGGCAGGAGTCCTTCCTGATAGACAGTCCCAATGTGAAATCATCCCGTTTACATGCTAGCAGGAGCAATTATCCTGAAAACAGGAGAATTGGGTCCCAAGTATTTGGTCCTTTTTCAGCCAATTGATTTCAGTTGTCAAGACTCCACAAATCAATTTCGAGCTTTCTGCGTTGATCTCACACCACCTCTTTCAGTAAATCAGGCAGTTAGCAATTAACTGGAATCAGGAGTTAACCTTTTAGTTTTACTTTATGAGTATGGATGGCTTCAACCGGGATCTTAAGATTATGTCACACTATGTGTAACCCCCACCATTTTGCCTGGGCTTGCAAAATCTTACTAACTGTCCTGGCTTGAAACAATTCACACCTCTTTAACCTGTCTTTATCCCTCTCTCCACTCGCATTGTCTGCACCTGTAAAGACTCACGTTCCAAGCATTATCTTGCAATTAGTCTGTGTCTATATGTGTCCTGTTCGTGAACCCAACTCCCACTCACCTGATGAAGGAGCAGTGCTCTGAAAGCTTGTGCTACCAAATAAAGCTGTTGGACTTTAACCTGGTGTTGTGAGACTTCTTACTGTGGTCATTGTTTGAGATCTGATCCACTACGGTTGTGTTGTCAGCAAAATTGAAAAAAAAGTTGGAGAGGAATTTGGTGTATGAGGTTAAGAGTAAGCATAAGTGTACAAGTAATGTAGGGGTCTGAGAACAATCCATGGGGGCCTGGGATTTAAGGGTGATTGTGGAGGAGATGTTGTTGCCTATCTTTACTGATTGTGGTCTGTGAGTTAGGGAGCTCAGGATCCAGTTGCAGAGGGTCAAGCCAAGACCCAGGCCACAGAGTTTGGAGATGAGTTTCATAGGAATAATGGTGTTGAAGGCTGAGCTGTAGTCAAGAAATAGGAGTCTGACATAGGTGTCTTTGTTATCTAGGAGTTCTAGGATTGAGTGCAGAGCCAGGGAGATGGTGTCTGCTGTGTATTTTTTTTTATTTTTAAGCATTCTTTCATTATGCTGTTCACATTCACTGTTTACATTTAAACTTTGAATGAAAGGGCATCTGGTGCTGAATAATAAACTTGTTTCAGCCACTCAGTAGCGCACAATTTCAAATTCAGCCTTAGAGAATTACACAGAAGCACATCTTCTCTGTTGATGCACAAGGCCACACAACAAATACATTTAGTCCAGAAGGTAAGAGGCTGCAGTACACCACAGCTATTGTGGGAAAAATTACAACCTTGATCTCGAGGCCTCCATTGAGTATCTGGACTAAGGGACATACTTTTTGTCGGAACAAAAGATAGCTTTGCGTGTTTATAACCCAGGTTTATTTATTGGAGCAGTTTTTCTGGTGCTGATCACAATGAATGTTGAATTTCAGTACATGGAACCTCCAAAAAATGCAGTATTGATTCATCATCTGTAAACAAAATACAGCAAACAAGCAGCAACGCAAATGTATGAAAATCTTAAATGCAGTTTAGCTTTAAACGGGAAACCAGGAAAGTTATGGCATAATGGTGATGTCACTAGACCATTCATCCAGAGGCCCAGACAAATGCACTACAGTCATAGGTTCAAATCCCATGAAGGCAGTTGGTGAAATATAAATTTAGTAAGTAAGTCTAGGATGCCATCAGTAACCATGAAACCATTGTTAATTGCCCTTAAAAAAACATCTCATTCACTTAAGTTATCCAGAATGTATGGCCTACTTTGACTCTAAACCCACAGCAATGTGGTTGACTTGTAACTCTGCAAGCCACTCCATTCAAGGGCAATTCAATATCAGCTCAAGAGAGACACAGATATCCCATGAAAGAATAAAATAAAACTCATGAAAATTCATGAGGAAGAATTGCTAATAGTGTTAATGCCAAGCAATAAGATTGCTGACTTACAGGATGGGAGTTTCTCCAGTCATAGAAGTGTCCAACTGGCCCAATATACTTGGTTTTAGTTATTTCAGTGAATTTTTTAATTGCAGTAAGGTCCTGGCACAAATCTGCCCCGAATTCAATTGATTATCATATGATGATTTGTGCCTGCATGCATTATAGTTCAAAAGTCCTTGGCAGAGCGCGGGTTAATGTGGGGCTGAAGAATAGCATCACCCACAGTGTATGCAATCACATGGTAATAAACTCTCAAAGAACAGTCCAGAAACGGAACACTGCAAATAAGCAGCCTGCCTGCATGGTGGGGCAGCACCAAGCATGGCCAAACCTTGGAACTCTAAGTCGTTGAAGATTACAAATATCGGAATCAGGTTTAAACACAGAAGTCTCAAAATCTCATCAATGAGATGCCTTGATAATAGTAGAAAGAACCTATGTTACAACAATTGGGAGTTACAACTCTGAGAGGTCCCAGATTACTGATGGGGAGAAAGAAAGTACCAAGTTGCAAAAAAGGGGAAGACTTTCTACAGAAGATTAATTACTAACCTGGGTGATATTTCTTCCTGTAGTATCCAAACAAGAAATGCACAGCACCATTCATTCTTTTGAAACATAGAGCATTCCTTTTCTCCAAGTCACAAATATGTAATCTTGATGAATGAATGGCGAGACCGGCGCATAGTTACACGTACAAACCCAAATGCACTTACAGATTCCATGCAACTATCCTTTGTTGTTTTGTATTAATTACAAAATATTAGGAGTGATCGTACCAGAATTTGACAAAATATCGGTTCTGGTGAAAAAAATGTAGTGAATTATGCTGACAACTTTAGTGTAATTTCTGACCAGATTTTGATCCTCATTGACAAAAGTTGTTATGGCCATCAAAATATCTTGGAGCCTATGGTGGCCTCCCTCTGATTCATACACAACGGCTCCTCCTAATCATGCTAACCCCTGGGGAGCTCCATATAAATTGCTTTCCAGCACTTGTTCCACAGCTGCTACAGGGATGGCAGCCAAGAAGCCTATGCTGCATTTCGCAGAGGGAGCTCTTCTTGATGGAGTGCCGCAGAAGTGGGATGCACTCTAACCCCACTCTAGGAGAAGGCCTCCCACCACAGTCACCACACATGTCTGGGATTCAGTGGCAGCCCTGATGAGTGCAAGCTGCAGAAGAGGAAGAGGCAGCAGTGCTACAAGAAAAGGGATGATCTTCTGTGCCTAGCCAGAGTAAGTGAGCATCATGCGGTCATTTTCGGGGCCCCCTCGCATATCCCTTCCACCTCCACCTTCATCTCTCACCTGGGCACCTTTGCCTTTGCCAATAACTGTAATGAGGCCCTCCTTTCCCCTCCCTCAGTCACGTTCCCCCTGACATGCTGCCATGTTCCTCACAATCCAGCTCCCACTCAAGACCCGCATCTGCCACACCTCATTACCATGTTAAATGTCAACACTGCTGCCTACACTGTTCCTATCTGTGACATTGCAGTATAATCTCAACCACAACTAGCTTGAGTGTGCTGGAGTTCAGAACCCTCACGCCATTTGAGAAGAGAGCTCTTGAGCTGGCTGGGAAGGAGGAAGAGCACGCTTGTGCTGATAGTGAAGTGGGCAAGCAACCGTGAGAATCCTCAAGACATGCCATCATTCCTCAAGCCTCAAGTAAGTAATCAATGTTCTCTGCTTTGTCACCTGTAATGCACTAATGTCATCTCCCTTCTCTTGTAGGCAAAGCAGCTGAATAGGCCAGGCCAGTCACATGGCCCCTGGACCCACTGGACTTGAGCAGCTCTGAGGGAGACTTCTTGGACCCGATCTTCTCAGAACAATGGACAACCCAATATGAAGGGAAGATGAGGCCTCTGAGTGACCCACATACATTCCTCCTGCCCCCACCTCCTCTCCCCGCCCCCCCATCCAAACCACCCACCCTCCCATGATGGTGGCAGTGACACTCACTCCTGGCCCTGAGCAGAACTTGTGCATGTCCGCTGCATTCTCCCTGATGCTCCTTGGGTGGTGGACTGCCCAAGAAGTAATGGCTGTCTGAATGCTCACTTCTGGTATCTCCCTCAGAAGTGACAACGCCAGGTTCATGCTTATGTAGAGCTGTTGTAAATGACACCGATGTGATGTCACACTGGCGCCGGCTGAACAGTCGGTGTCGGGCTCAATATCCAGAGTGAGTACTCACTAATGAAAGCTAATGCATTCAAATTAGATTCCCACCCTCTCCCAGCATTTTCCACATTACATACCGACAGTGAGGTTAGCTGAAAATTGGAAAACACCATCACGGTGGTGAGAATCATGCTTTACTGATCACTTCATATTAGAGTCCGTGTCATCACTCCAGCACGGATGGTGAACACAGGGTTAAGATCCCACTGTTTTTTCCATTCATGAAAGATGTATTCACAAGAAGTCTCAGTTATGTGGGAACCGTGCCAAAATTGAAGATACAACTGTAGAATATTTATTTTTCCCTAACTTTTTAATTTTGCTTTTTAAATTGATGATTTTGATGTAATTGCACTACTAAAAGCACTATCACACTGAAAACAGTCCTCTTGATGAATTGTAGGCAGCTAACACAATTCTGCAGCCTTGCATGAAAATCTGTTGTCTATCGGAATAAGTGCAAGAAGCGAAGCATTTTTTGTGGTATCTTCTCCATTATGTATTCCGATTAAGAAGATAAATTCCTTTATATATTTAACAAAGCTAATCTGAAAGCACTCATAGGTATTCTCAATTCTTTGCTCATCAGTGGAACTACCATTAGTTGGTAATGTGAATTTGATTTTTCTCCCCACGTTTTGCTTATATACTTGCTCACACAGTCTAATACTGTAACTTTAATCTCAAAGGCCATTTTTTGATAACCTGACGAGGGTGAACCTTTAAGACTAAACGGGATCACTAACTCCAACTGAAGTTTTAAAGAATGGGGCCACACATGCTGTCCCTGGCTCTCAAGGAACACAGAGCCATGCATCAAGCTTTAGGTTTCCTCCACTAGAATGTGATAGTTTGGTGATAAATCTACGCTTCCTTGATGGAGAACATACATAAAGCCATGAAATCATTTGAATTTGCCCTCCATTACACAGGTAAATATCAACTGTCCAAGGATTGGCCATGCTAAATTGCCCCTTAGTGTCCCAAGATGTATAGGTTTGGTGAATTAGCCATGGGAAATGTGTGGAGATAAGGGGATAGGGCAGATGGGAGGGCATAGGTAAGATGCTGTGCCAGAGAGTCGGTGTAGATCCGATGGGCTGAATGACCACTTCTGCACTGTATGGATTCTATGCTTCTATGAACATGCAAAATTTTCTCCTCAAAGATATCATCAGTTTTCATCGTTAAGTCACTCAATTATCATTGTATTGTGTCAACATGTTGCAGCATTTGGTCAGAACACAGTCCATTCTTAATCACTTTATTATACTATACCTATCTTATTACAGTTATTTTCCCAATCCTTTATCCCCATGCAACATTAAAGCAGCCTGGAGAAAGTAATTGGATATTAGAAAATAAGCGTACCGATATGAAATCGACAGGTGAGAGGTACACCAATGTTGTTCTGAGTAACACAACTCTCATCTTTCTTTCTCCCTCATCATGGGTTAGTGTTTAGCTTATTTTCTGTTTCCCAGATGAGATTTGGAAAAATTCCTGTACATTAAGCACAACCAGCAGCATTCTGATAGCTGCTGTGCAAAGTTTCGATATTGTCACAAAGCCACCATTCCTGGATTTCTATTACATTTATTTATTTTATTAGTCCAAGTTTCTTTTTGTGACAATTTATTTTGTTTCCTGGGGATAAATAATCAACTCATTACTGCATCTTCCAACATTTTATGGAACGTGAAACATACATTGTCAGTTTTCCAGCGCTCACCTTCTGAACTAATATTAGTGTGCAACAATTTCGCTAGGTTTTTGACATCACTTCAAAAACTTCTTAAGATCGATTGCCAAACAACCTGCTACACTTTCAAGCTTTGTATCGCTTGGTATTTCCATATGATGATGACTTGGCATTTAAAGAAATAAGTGTCAAAAAGATTTCTCTCATGACTATAACAGCCAAAGCTGTCAGAAGTGAGGGAGTCCAATTCTCCCACTGCCTAATGGTGTCCAAATCCTACATCAATGTCTGAAAATGAAATGGTCAGCATCTCTACGACCCGGAAACAGCTGTCATTCTGATAAAAGAAGGTTCAAAGTGCATTTACAACAGGTGCTGAATGTAAATAGGTCATGAATGCGTTGTCACAAGGAACCATCTGTGCACTGCGATATAGTCTTGGTAAAGGCTTAGCCAATAACTGACAACATTTCCAACACTGTATAATTTCTCAAAATGTCTGAAAGGCTTAAAGATAGAAAGAATGTCAATTAAAATATTTTGAACAAAAACTGAAACAAATGTCTTTACTCGGCTAAATGAAAGGGAAATGACATTTTTACCTTTATTTTTGATTTGTCCGACAGTTGACGCAATAAAATTAATAATCTAGCAGCATTTTACTTTGACACATTTGCTTTGATTGCTCACTCACTATTTTCTTTGCTACAATATGGCAAATTTGAGTCTCTTGGTTGAAAGGAACATTCATCTGCATTTGATCTAAACCAGTGAAGTAATGGACATACCGTTATGTAAAAAAGCACTGTAAATGTCCAAAAACCACTAAGATTATACACTGTATGTGAGAAAGACATACAATTAAATCTCAGCCATTTAACAGACATGCACATTCGAGTTTTCCGATTAAGAAATACTGTGATCCAAGTAAATTGATCACAGTTGCCCTTCCTGAGCAGCCAGTGAGTTTCCCAATGGGGTTCCCAATCATTCTGTTCCATGAGAGTCGTGACGGAAGTTCTTTGAAGCATTTTGTTTCATTGTTAAGTTGAAATTCAAATGGATCTTCTTATTTCTGAAAACGGTTAACAATTACAATATTAAAACTTGGGTAAGGTGCTCTCAGCAATTCAATCTATGTTAGCTCCTGCAGCTTGCACAGAATCAAAAATATGAATAAACATTAAAGAAGCTAAAATAAATGCTGAAAATCTGCCTGAAAAAAATGAAGGTGCTGGACAACACAATTCCAATTCTCTTCCTGCAGCTAGTGGTGCACTAAGGCTGACTTTCATCTATTTCCAAAGCTAGTAATTCCTGGAACAGGTTGCTAGTTTGTTGCCAGAGGCTTATAGCTTGAGGGGTACCACTCCACATCAAGCATGGCTGATAAGGAGACTCTCCCGCTCTTAGTGCCAGCCATTGGCATGTTGGGAGGATTTACATGTTGACACTCAACCTGTTTGACTGAATTATGAATACATCTTCTTTGGCCATCAAGTCCTGGAGTGGGACTTCAACCCAGAGGTTCAGGCTCAGAGGCAGGGGACACTATCCACTGTGGCAAAGTACCTTCACATAATACAATGCAAGTGAGTAAACATTTTGGGTGCTGAAGATCAATTGTTTACATGGTAGAAACCAATTTTTTGAAAAAGCAGAACACATTTCATATCACTTTGTAGATAACCTAGCTTGCTACTTAAATGACTGCACGCGACCTCCTCATCTCTCTGTGTAATTGGGTATTGTGACATTGGGACCGATATCCACCATCAACATCTCCGACTGCAATAATATGGAATACGAGAGGGCATGAATTCAGAAGCCAACCCAACTTCCCTTAATGTTCAGCTGAAGTATATTTTAGGCAACTGTCTATGATTTTTCACTGCCCATGCGATTTTAGTTCCGGGGGGGTGCGGGTTTGGGAAGATATTGCAGCTGCATTAACTGAGCAGCACAAATGGAGGGGACACGCTGCTGGAGTGGTGTGAAACTTGGTGGGCATAAAAATGATCACTAATGAGGCATAAGATTCGGCTGAGAACATTCTGGTACTGTCGATGGGGAACACTCCATTTATTGATGCGATTTTGCCCGTTGGATATTGTAAGAATAGTTAGAATCATAGAGATGGGTGCTGTGGACATTGGAAGTCTGAAATAAAACAAAAAAAAAGTACTGGAAATACTCAGCAGTTCAGACAGCACCAGCGGAGGGAAAGATATAGAAGTATATTGGTAATTTATTCTGCTAGCAATCTGTTTATGAAGTCACATGAATTAAAGCCCTGTGCTTCTCACAGGGACAAAGGGGCTGAATGATTCTTGATACATTTTGAACACATTATTTAGTTCAGTTTAATTTTCTAAGCCCACTTGTTACAAATCTTACTCCCAGTGTGAAGTTTTAGAGAGAATCTGAGATAGCAGAAATAATTTTCAAAAAATATTTGGAATTACATCAGTTTCCCTTTTATTAGTGCCAGTTTTGGCTGGCTGATCATTTATTCATTGGTTGCTCTCTTTTATTCTTTCTGGTTTTTCATCTGATGTTTATGTACTTGATTTAGATTAGTAAATTGCTGACATGTTTACTTGTGATTTGTTTTATGAATAGGATATTTGCGGCAATTGGGTGTAAGTGTGATACGATTGATAAAGGTGCATGCTACCATGAGTTTCCATCAATGCCAACCTCCCTGCCTCTATTCATGTTAAACTAAACTATAAAGGTACAACCTCAAGCTAAAGGGACAGTCCTTTAAAACAGAGATGAGGAATTTCTTTGGCTAGAGAGTGGTGAATCTGTGGAACTCTTTGTCGCAGAAGGCAATGAAGGCCAGGTCATTGAGTCTCTTTGAGACAGAGATAGATAAGTTCTTGATTAATAAGGGAATCGGGACTATGGGGAAAAGGCAGAAGAATGGGGATGAGTAAAATATCAGTCATAATTGAATGGCGGAGCAGACTCGATGGACCAAGTGGCCTAATTCTGCTCCTACGTCTTATGGTTTTATGGTCTTATATGCTTATTTCACTTAAGCATATAACGAATAATGTTTTATCTGATTTGGAGCAAGGTTTTGTCACTTAATGGCCACAAAGTTGAGACACAGATCAATTAGAGATCAATGATATTGGATCAAATGTCACCTGACGTTAGCAGTTTTAATTGGTCTGTTTGAGATGACTACTTAGAAGTGTGTTATGTATCTTTAAAAAGCCTTACATCTAATGTGCAATATGTCATTTTAAAATATTTATTCTTGGCGAAGACACAAGATTTTCTTCTCATACAGGCAAATGGAAGTGAGGTTATATGTTCAAGTGAAGACTGTTTTTCACATTATTATGGGGGGATATTTCCTTTCTATATAGGTTACTGGCTCTCACCTTTTTAACATGTCAAAAATTTAAATGCAAGTTTGTACTGTGCCAAACAGACTTCTCACTTCATTTTCCTTCAAACTTTTGAGCAGATGAGCTATACTGTGTATGTGGTGAAGCTTAATTTGGTGCTGCAATGTGCATCAAACAGAAAATACTTCTAAATCTAACTAGATATTATTGGCTAATATTTGTAGAATTAATATAGAACAAATACATTTTAATTCAAAATAGCTTTCAGGATAATTTTTTTTCAGTGGTTTACCATTAACATGTGTACATACGCATTATTGCAAAGATTTGGAAATAAACTGTTTTTCAGACAACTTATCCATGGTCAAATACTACCATATACATGCAGCACATATAAGTGCATGTGCAAACCTTGATCAAACTTTATAAATGCTGTAGGAGCCTTAGCAAAGGTGGAAAACTCATGGAAATTCATTCTTTGGGGAGAGGAGCTTGGGGTTCAGTTCAAAGCCTCACAATTCAGATGTTCATAATATTGAATCCAAACCTGTTAACCTTTCCTAAGCCATCACTAATAAGCAAGAATTGGACATAAATCAATTCCCATTAATACCAAGTTACCAGATATATGCTCAGAAACAGCTGCTAACATCAGAACATTGCATACATATTGGCACAGCATGCTGACTACTATTTTAGTATTATACCTTTCATGAAATAGCAGAGGAATGGCATATGAATATTGTTAAGCATAAGGTTGTCAATATTACAATGATTAATTTCTATGTTAAGTAGAGGTGAGCATGTTAAGTGAAGGCAGCAGAGCGGTGTTGCTGATTGGCTGTAGGAGGCAAGATTTGCATAGCTGCAGTCACTGCTACCAGAAGGTGAACCTCCGGAAGACACCCTCCATCGTCGAGTGAAGGCAAACATCTAGGTGAGAAGGTGATTTATGGGGGAGCTGTTGTAAAGGGACAGTTAAACTGGCCTTTTGGCTAAGATCAAGTGTAGTACCAACATGCTATGCTTGGTTGAAGTCACTAGGTTACATTTCAGCTTCATTTGGAGCTATTTTTTAAAGTGGCATGTGGGCCTTTTGGCTAAGATGCAAATGAGATCAAGCCTTGGAGGAGGAGCTACACCTAGTCCAATCAACTTGGGTCATGTAGATCAAGCCCAAGACAGGATGTGAGAGCCCTGTCTTGTCAGCTTGGATTGGGAATGTCTCAACTTGTTGGGATTCTGAATTTGATTGGATTGAATTGGAATAAAGTTTTAAAAAAGGGACAGTTAAACCCCAAACACTACTTCAGTGTTTCCCTCCCTACCTCCTCCTTTAACCAAAAAAAAAGTCACTGGGAGGACCACAAGCAAGGGAAAGGTGAGTTGAGATTCTTTCATCCTTTTATCTGTATAAGGGTAGTATGGCAGCTTGGGCAGTGGTATGCTCCTCCTGCCAGATGTGGGAAATAAGTGAGCAATCTAGTCTCCCCAGCAACTTTGTCTGCAGGAAGTGCGTCCAGCTGCAGCTATCCACACACCACATTGTTTTGTTAGAGCAGCAGCTGGATGCACGGAGGAGCATAAGTGGGCAGAGAGTGTGATAAACACTAGTTATAGGGAGATTGTCACACCATAGGTTCAGTCAGGTAGATTGGTGACTGCCAGGAGAGGCAGGCAGGTAGTTTAGGAGTTCCCTGTAGCTATTTCCCTCTCAAACAGGAATACTGTTTTGAATAATATTGAGGGTGATGGTCTGCCAGGGGAAGATACCAGCAGCAGCTAGGCCTGTGGCACCACACCTGGCTCTGCTGTAAAACAAGGTCAAGCAAAGAGCAAGCCAGCAGTAGTAATAGGGGACTCACTAGTCAGAGGCACAGTCAGGTGTTTCCGTGGCTGTGATCTAGACTCCAGGATGATGTGTTTCTTACCTGGAGCCAGGATCAAGGACGTCTCTGAATGGTTGCAGGACATTCTTAAGGGGGAGGGTAAGCAGCCAGAAGTTGTTGTAAATGTTGGTACCAACGACATAGATCAGAAAAAGGATGAGGTCCTGAAGTGTGAATAGAGAGAGTTAGGCAGAAGGCTGAAGTGCAGGACAGCTCGAAGGTAGTAATTTCAGGACTACTGCTGGTGCCACTTGCTAATGAGAGTAGGAATAGGAAGTTAGGCAAATGAATGTGTGACTTGAAAGCTAGTGCAGGGGTAGGCATTTAGATTTTTGGATGATTGAGATCTCTTCTGGGGAAGGGGCGACTGTTCAAAAGGGATAGGTTACACTTGAATGGAGGGGAACTAATATCCTGGCAGGGAGATTTACTCGAGCCACTCAGGAGGGTTTCAATTAGTTTGGCAGGAGGGTGGGATCCATAGCAGTTGGGAGACAGAAGAGAAAGTTGAGGCCCAGAGTTAAAGAGAGCACATTAAATAGTGAAGGCAGTGTCAGCAATTCTGGTACTAAACAAATCAGGCAAAAGCAAAACAGAGAGAAGATAAGGCAAGGCCGATGAACTCAGAGTATGGATGGGTTCATGGGACTGGGATATTATAGCAATTACTGAAACATGGCTAAGGGAAGGACGGGACTGGCAGCTCAATGTTCCAAGGTACAGATGCTATAGAAAAGATAGAGCAGGAGGTAAGAGAAGAGGGAGAGTTCCCCTTTTTATTAAGGAAAACATCACGGCAGTATTGAGAGGGGATATATCTGAGGGTTCATCCACTGAGTCTTTGGGTAGAACTGAGAAATAAGGAAGAAATCACTTTGATAGGGTTGTATTATAGGCTGCCAAATAGTCAACAAAAAATTGAGGAACAAATATGTATGGAGGTTATATATAGCTGTAAAAAAAAATAGGGGGGTAATAGTAAGGGAATCTTAGCCTTCCTAACATTGACTGGGACAGCCATAGTGTTAGAAGCTTGGATGGAGAAAAATATGTTGAATGTAATTTATATGAATGATTTGGATTTAATAGGCATACTTGGTAGGTTTGCAGATGACACCAAGATTGGTGGCATAATGGACAGTGAAGAAGATTATCATGGATTGCAACAGGATCTTGATCAATTGGGCCAGTGAGCTGATGAATGGCAAATGGATTTTAATTTAGATAAATGTGAGGTAATGCATTTTGTTAGATTGAACCAGGGCAGGACTTACTCAGTTAATGGTAGGGCACTGGGGAGAGTTATCGAACAAAGAGATCTAGGCATACAGGTTTATAGCTCCTTGAAAGTGGAGTCACAAGTGGACAGGGTGGTGAAAAAAGCTTTCAGCATGTTTGGTTACATTGGTCAGAACATTGAATACAGGAGTTGGGACATCTTGTTGAAGTTGTACAAGGCATTGGTAAGGCCACACTTGGAATATTGTATACTGTTCTGGTCACCCTATTATAGAAAGGATATTATTAAACTAGAAAAGTTGCAGAAAAGATTTACTCAGATGCTACCAGGACTTGATTGTTTGAGTTATACTGAGAGGCTGGATAGACTGGGACTTTTTTCTCTGGAGCGTAGGAAGCTTAGGAGTGATCTTATAGAGGTCTATAAGATAATGAGGGGCATAGATCAGCTAGATAATCAATATCTTTTCCCAAAAATAGGGGAATCTAAAACTAGAGGGCATAGGTTTAAGGTGAGAGAGAAGAGATACAAAAGGGTCCAGAGAGGCATAATTTTCACACAGAGGGTGGTGAATGTCTGGAACAAGCTGCCAGAGATAGTGGTAGAGGTGGGTACAATTTTGTCTTTTAAAAAGCACTTAGACGGTTACATGGATAAGATGGGCATAGAGGGATATGGGCCAAATGCGGGCAATTGGGACTAGCTCAGCTAAAAGAAAGGGGCAGTAAGGACAAGTTGGGCCAAAGGGCCTGTTTCCATGCTGTAAACCTCTATGATTCTATGACTGCATGACATGTGAATTTTCAGTAAGGCACTACAGACTAGATCAATAGGAAGAAAGCATTGAGAAAACCAATTGACCTACTATTAATACTACAATATTTGGGATTTATGAAGCTTCAATCTTTATGGGGCTTAACATTTCATTGGTTCCATTAGGCCCATAAATTGGGCATTAATTTACTATCTAACTGCAACATTGGACACTTTTGGCATTTACAGAATAAAGACATACATAATTTTAATCAGTGACAAAAGTAGTGCTGATGATTATTTGCATAGTTTAATCTTCTAATAAACTTCGGACTCTCCATCACGGAATATAGTGGCTTCTCGAAGGACTGCAAAGTTATATCTGCTATTCCAAGAAATGCTTCCTGTCATGTCTAATTGATATCAGTTATTCTTCAATAAATCTAGTAATTCCATTATTCTTCAACAAACTTTAAATTTCACTGCATTTATATAGCATCTTTAACACTCTGAAATTCCTCACAAGACCAAGGCAACTACAGACATTAAACCATGGAAAGAGATATTAAGACAAGTTCTGAAAAGCTTGGCCAATAGGCAGGTTTTAAAGAAACTCTGAATGGGGCCAAATGGAAAGCTCTATGGGGGAGCTTTTGGAGCTCAGGGCCAGACAGCTAAGATCCATTTGCCAATGATGCAGCAAATGTACAAGATGTCAAGAGCATTGGTGAAAAGCAGAGCATTTGGAAAATCCTAGGCTGGGCAATATTGCAGAGATTGGGAGAAGATGAGGCCTCAGAAGGGTTTGAACAGAAGGTTGAAAACTTGGCATTGGTAGTCTGGTTACCAAAGCTAATCACTGTGCATAGCTGATTGCTATATGGGGCTTGTTAGGGAAACCCTAAGAAAAATCTATACAACACATATAGCAAATATATTCCATCCTTAGAATGAATCTATTTTTATGCCAAGTTGCTTTATTTTGATAGACAGTTAAAAAAGAATCTTTCCCACATCAAAATTTGGGCTATGATGTAAGATATGACAGTGAGAAATTTGAACAGTAAAAATGAAAAAAATGTGCAATCTGGGTGGAGAATGCATTTATTGAGCAGTAATGCCTAATTAATAATGCTTAATTACTCCAGTTAACAACAGGGAAAAGTAATATAGGGAGGCAGAAAACAATTGGTATTTCACAATTTCTATTCACATGTCTGAAAACCTTCAGCATAATGGGGGAATTGCAAAATATTTTATTCACGGATTCCTCAAGAAATATTCAGTTTTCCCTATGTATTCCAATATAACACTGCTGGTTTCACACAGTTCAAGGCTGTCCTTAAGGAAATAATTGTTTTCAATAATATTCATGACAGAAGACTGCTGAAAGGAAGGATGAGTTCTGCTAAAAGCAATACAAATCACAGAATCAGGAGGATTGCATGCTGCACTGTTTACGTCAAGCAATCCCTTTCCAACAGGGTGAAGCCCCCAGCAAAGGGAACCTATGGGATTCCTTTTATGCAGTTCTCCAGTTCAATTTGTAAAACCAACAGAAACAAATCAACTGTTTGTTTATGCAACCCTACTGCATTGTCAACTGGTATGCCAGTGCACCACATTTTGAAAAGGTTGGAGGGGGAGGGCACAGTTATAACTAGCAACAGATTACTAGTGGGTGGCAGATCCATCCTGGTTGCCAGTAGGCCTGAATCTTGTTCCTACAGTTCCAGCAGCTTACTGGTTCTCAGATGGGAATTAGGATCGCATGGTTGAGGGCTCTGTCAACAAAAATGGCATGAGGTGGTTTCTTCAGTTGAGGAAAGAGGAAGACTTGCCTGCAGACAGAGAAGCCAAGGAAAGGAAGAGACGTTGTGGAGATGGGCAATTTGAAGGTGAGCGAATAAGGAAATTGGGAACAGAGGTCAGAATTTTTCAGCCGTTCATGCTGGCATGATTCTCTGTTTCCACCACTGCCGCGATTTTCCCAACGGCATGGATGGCTTCAGTGGGATTTTCCATTGATGGTGGAGGGAACTGAAGGTCCTGCTATCAACTAATGACATGCTGCTTCCCGCTGTCAAAGAATCTTGCCCAAAACTGTTTAGTTTTATTATTATAACAAGAGTAGAAATGGCACTGATGCCATCATAAATGGAAAAGAAATATAGTTAGAGGAGGGAGCCTGAGTAAGTCTAGAAAAAAGGGATACTCCACATACTCCACCATAAAACAGGTATAATAACTAGGGTCTGTGTGGGTACTCATAATGACAGTTTTCTCAACAGCAAAAAAGCCATCATACCTCTATCTCTTGTCAGTTCCAAAGGAGAGCTATATTGTACTTAAAACTTTAACTCTGTTTTTCACTCCATAGACGTTACCAGAACTTCTGAGTATTCTTTAATCCATTTATTGGATGTGGGTGTAATTGGCTAGGCAAGAATTTATTGTTTATCTCCATTTCCCTTGAGAAGGCTCCTCCATCTTTCAAGACAGGTACACTTATGGAGCCTCCTCCTCCAGTGAGTTGTAATGGGGAATGATCCCTGTTTTACAGGTTTGGGAGAAGTACTCCAGCTTTATAATCAGGTAGGTTACTTGCCAGCTTGTTTGGCAATAATCAGTTTGGTTTCTCTGACTTCAGCAAATAATGGCAATGGCTGCTTCCAAGATTACCAACGTTTGAGAAGGAATAATGAAAAGACATGTACCTAAGACCTAATATCATCTTTGGGCATGGGTAGAGGATACCTTTTTTTTGTACTTTCCAATATGGTGAATGGCATATTTCCAGACATAGATATGTTTGCACTCTTGCCATTTTGGGGCCTTAATCAGCAGGGTGGCATCTGGGGGTGATCTTATCCTTCATAGACTAATACATAGGCTACAACCTCCAAAGGTATCAAAATGCTACCCTTCATGATTTGTGACAAGAGGACTTAATGTTCTGCAGTAAGGCATTACTTAATTGTGTTATATGGTAAAATATGAAGAAAAAATAGACGCCGATTTATTTATTCTAGAATTGCAGAGATATGTCAATTTTCTAATTAATACCAATGTGCATATGAAAATTGGGGTTGATTCACTTCAAGTGTTTAAACATTATTTTAAATGGTTAAACATATACTCAGAGGTTCATAATGATAGCTCGTGTGGTTTATCTGCTATAGGGGAAAGTCTATTTTCTATTTGATTGAATTTATGGAAGTAAATTAGCTCTAATTAGTGTACTTCATCATTATAATATTTATAATAGAACAAAACATGCTTCCAGATTCATGATGATAGTCTGTGGTTTTTTTGAGTCATAATGGAAAGTATGATTTTTAATTAACCTAATTTGTATATGCAAATTGTGTCTAATTATTATAATTTATTCACCTGTTATCTTTAATAGCATCATGAATAATACTCTCCACATTCCATTAAGCCAGGACTTGGCAGCTCTCTCTGTGATGGCAATGGTATTTTCAATTTGATAGCATTTGCATATTTAGATTACATCTAGTTAGCACAATGACTCAATATTCTAAATTGCTAAAAATGACATTGGTTGTTTGTGTTTTGAATTCTTAACTAACATGTGTGTTTAGTATTACTTGCCTTTCTCAGTTTTACTGTCAATGACTTTGTATCTAAAATCAGACAGAAGTCTAAAAATATGGAGCAAGTCTTTTCGTGTGGACATGGCTTTTTGTACGTAATATTTGCATACCTTCATGTCAAATTTCTTTGTTATCCCTATATATGCTAGTATAGTGATGGTTCTGATTCAGAGCAGGCTATATTAAGAGTGGTTATTGCAAGGGGAAAAGCTGTGCATCCTTTTTCCCTCTTGTAATACACTGGGACTTACCATATATGTATTTTCAAAGGAGCTAGAGTCAAAAACGTGATTTATTTTTCAACCAGTATTCATAAAGGACACTCGCCCTAATGATTCTCTTCAAATTGAAAACTGTAGTTTCCTGGGAGTTTTTTTTGTAAAAGAGCATGACTTCATTTAATTATTCTTACCCTTTTGGTTTGATACTCTGGACTAAGCCTTTGGCCAGATCTCATGGTTCAGCAGTTCATGAGTTAATGGACAGAATTTTATGTCCCTGACAAGGCAAGTTGGGTTGGAGGTGTGATATTAGATGTTGTTCCTGGCAGCTACTCACCTGCCCTTGACCCACTGCAATTTTACATGCAGCAGTGGAGGCATTGTGTCATTCTTGGGCCATTTGAGACTTATAGGGTCAATTAATGCTCTCTTAAAGGCTTCTTTTGGCTTCTGCCACATTTTGCCACATTAGGTTTGAAACCTGGCAGTTCTCACTTCTCTGGTTATTGGTGAGAAAAGTGGTTGTACATAATTTACAGGGTCACTATGCCCATCAAGGCATTCCCCAGGACACCCACCACATGGTTCAGGTTTGCCCGCCCTCTGATCTTTATACTTGGTCCTCACCCATGTTCCTTGGACATCATAGCCTGACTCCCAACCTTCCAATCCAGTTCCAACAAGGGTCACCAGTGTGGCTACTGCCATGATGGTGCTGCTGGGACCACAGAGCTTTGATTGAGTGGCAGTCCTCGGAGACAGGACCTCCTCTCCAGATAAAGGCTACAATCATCCTTAGCTAATTAGAGTGCTGCCAAGTATTAAATGGTTATGAGACAACCTGCCAGGGTTCAGCAGCGCTGTTGCTGACCCTCACCAGCCCTGCAGGAAACTCAGTGTAATGCAAAATTTTATTCATCAAGTTTGAACATCATTCCCACACGAACAAGAAAACTTTGTAGAGGTAGTGATTTCTGCAGGGAAAAAACAAACTTTAGGCTGAAATAACAATGTTTCCCAATCTTGCTATAAATCTTTGTAAATTACGAACAACACTGAATATTTTGCATTGAAGATTCCTGATGTCCTTATTGTTAAGGAGTAATCATCCCCATTACTTTAATAGAATGGATAGAAATTGTGATGCACCTTGTATATTTTTGGTGCCTTCCTGTCTTTAGCAGCATAATTTGGAGATGCTGGCGTGGGCACAATAAGAAGCCTCACAACAGCAGGTTAAAGTTCATCAGGTTTATTTGGTAGCACAAGCTTTCAGAGTGCTGCTCCTTCATCATGTGAGTCACTTTTGAACTTTAAAGTCCTGTTGGACTTTAACCTGGTTTAGCAGCATATGCAGTTCTAATGGGACTGGGAGAAGCAAGGAAACTCTACCCATTACAGATAGGAGTTTCATAACTTTACAATGACATTGCAGGGTCATTACGTCTTTGACTTCTGGGCAATAGAGTAGAACAATACCTTTTTCTATTTTTGTCCACTTAAAATGAACCTTTACATAAACAAGAAATTACACTGGGAACCAGAAACCTCCCACTGCAAAGTGAGTTTCAACAGTGAGTCGGTTTTATTAGAAAACCATTAAGATTTTATTCTACAACTGTGGGAGTCACAGATTTTTGTAGGATAGCCTTGGGTTACTTCATCTTAGACCCGACATATCCCTTTATCTAATGGGTTATTCTGCTGGGATCCATCTTTTTATGTTAGTTGGAAGAGAACAGCATAAATGTAAAGAGAAGCAGCTTTTAAGCCAAAATGAATTTTAAAGGATTTTAAGACTGGCTTGAAAAGAGGAGTATGATGTAAAGAGGAAGATGGATTCAGCCATCTCAAGGAATGCTTGTCAGTGATGGGCTGAAGAGAGTGGGAGATGCCTCAAAAGGCTGGGAGAGAGGAATGGAGAGTTTGGATAGGGATGTTGTGGTGCATGAGACTATTCAGAATCAGGCATTCTCCTCAAATAATCATTTTATATTTGAGTTGAAAAAAATGGCCTCACAGGCATATATATGGGTCCAAAGGACTGATCTAACTACCAGATAACATTACCATGCTCCAGATGTTTTCGAAATATGTATGTTTCAGCTAGATTATAACATCGTTCATTTTTTTAAAATCAACATTCTTCAATCAAAAAGGATACTGGGATAGTGGTCACTTCCTTGCAACACCCAGTTTCCAGGATTTAGTTAACAAGTTGTCAGGGTCATCCTTAAGGTGATTCATTTTTTTTATGATGGTATCTTACAATTTACTGATGCCTTGTTGAAGTAATCTTAAGGCCAATTCCTGTTTTTTTAATTTCAGAATTGCCCTGTGTTCGAGGAAATACCACAAGATGTTGTTGTCCTTAAGCATACAATTATGCCCAGGTATGTTTATGAACTTTTAAACCTTTATCCAGAGGATGACACTACTATTAATTTTAATCCTTACTTTATATCAGATAAGAATCACTATATAAAATCTTATGACTCCTTATTTGTAGCTGGATTCTTTTATAACTTCATATTTTATAGCTGGACTCTCTCATAACTTCATATTTATAGCTGTATTCATTCACAGAAAATCATGTAGTTGATCTGAGTTCATCCATCAGAAAGCAGGTACTTTTCTGCTGGCCACCTCCATTGCAGCTTCTAGCTGTTTATTGAAATGCATTCATGGTTTACACTTCCATCTCTCCAAATGGAAATGGGCTTCCTGGTAATAAAGAACCTTCTGGTTCTAGCCCTGCTGTTAGTTTCTACTTGTGTAAACCTGTATTTCTTTGTCCTATTCTTAAGTACAATTTAACTGAGAGTAATATCCCAGATTCATTTTTTTCCACTACCACTTACAATTCTACATATTTATATAAGATCAGCTCGAAGATGTATCATTGTCAGGCTATGTTTTATAAAACTGTCTTGCTGGCACAGACCATTGAGATTAAGATGTTGATTAGGTAAATAAGAAGGCACTGTTTTTGGTGGCAGAATGGTCACTAAAGCAGCGGACACAGATATGAGGTAATTCATACAAGAATCAGAGGGTAACAGATTTATAAACCAGCAGAAACCTGATTCTCAATTCTGCCAGTGGACAGAGGATCGAAATACCTAAGTATAAATGTAGCAGTTTGCAGTGAGTCATAAGGTATGTTCCATCTATACTCATATAATAGTCATGTTTTTGAGACCAAGTTTTTAGGCAAAAAGTCGGGTATCAACTTATGCACTAACAATATTTCTGACGGTTTGAAAGTCATGCGAGTTCTTTGGAACTGGTGCTGTTGCAATGGTTGCTGGCCATGGTCCTGAATTCATCTGCGACTTGCTGTCCCAAGTAAACTTTTGCTGACAGTTTAAGTGAGAGAGTAATTGTGTAAAAGACTCAAGAGACTATTCCCATTAATCCCGCTCCCAGAATTAGCATGAAGTAGATGAAAAATGAATATTTGGGGGCAGAAATCTGGAGTCAACTCATACATGTGATTTACAGAAAGCGAAGAATTTTTGCCCAGAAGTCGGAGGTCAACCTTTGCACAAGATTATCTATTTCTCAAGCTTGATTGAATGTCCTGACAAGCAATTACAAATTATCATTTTGAGCTGAGAAAGTCATTAGTTAATTAGGTTTTAAGTATTTTATTAGTGTCACAAGTAGGCTTACATTAACATTGCAATGAGATTACTGTGAATATCCCCTAGTCGACACACTCCAATGCCTACTCAGGTAAACAAAGGAAGAATTTAGCATGACCAATGCACATAAACAACACTTCTCTCAGACTGCGGGAGGAGACTGAAGCACCAGGAGGAAACCCGGGCAGAGATGGGGACAAGGTGCAGACGCAACACAGCCAGTGACCCAAGATGGGAATTGAACCTAGGCAGTGCTAACCAATGCGCCACCATGCCGCCCCAAGTTGTTAATGCATTTCTGAAAATGAGAACTGAGAAAGCATCTTCTTTTCCTGCCAGAGGTGCGGCAAAGATTTAGATTTCTAGAAGAGGAACAATGAATGTAATAGAAAATGAAAAATGCGTCATTTTAGGTTTTGAGAAAATTGAAAATTAGGAATGTCTTTCCTAACAGGTGTGGAACCTCTACTCAATTGTGTTTTTTTAAATATGTTGTGAGCTTATTAAACGCCAGCTCTAAAACTGAGAGATAGTGGAAGGAAATGGGTCACTGTACTTATCACAAGATGTAGCGACTGCCCTGAGAGGCCTTGTGGTATCTATTGGGATGTAGTGAAAAGAATTGTTTCTTGTATGCAATACAGGCAAAGCATGCCATTCATGGAGCACATAGACAGAAAGGAAAGGAGAGGGTGCAGAATGTAGCTACACCATCATTGCTAGAGTGTAGAGAAAAATCAACTTAATATAAGGGAGGTCCATTCAAAAATCTGATGGCAGCATGGACAAAAGTGTTCTTGAGTTGCTTGGTACATGATCTCAGACTTCTGTATCTTTTTCCTGATGGAAGAAGGTGGAAGAGTGTATGTCCAGGATGCGTGGGGTTCTTGATTAGGTTGGCTGCTTTTCTGAGGCAGTGAGAAGTGTGGATGAAGTCAATGGTTGGGAGGCTGCTTTGCGTGATGGACTGGGCTCCGTTCACAATGCTTTGTAGTATAATTTTAGTTTCATTTTCACTTCTGGCGTATCTTCCTTATATTCCCACTTATCAACATCAAGGATCCTTTCTTCTTCATATTAAGAATGTTATTCATATTTTTTCCTTGACCAATCTCAATGCTTTTCAAGTTGGTTGAGCTTTAGCCTTTCACCGGTAAGCATTCATGTGTTTATTACACCTGTTAACACCAATGGAAGAGCCAATAAGACAAGCTGTAAGGAGTCTCCTTTCTGTAATGACACCTTTGATTGTTCCCAATGCAGTAGGTCATCAGGCTGGCCCAATAGATTATACGTAGTAATTTGTTCTAGCAACATGTCTGGATCTGATAATACACCAGTGCTACAGGCCAATTTCCCATTATCCTTTTGACCTCTCTGAGCAAAACTGCCAAATCAACGTGGATAAACAAATATGATGAACTTTGAATGTGTGCTGCAGTTCAAACCAAACTGGTTCACATCCTACAACTTGTATCATGGAAGCAATAACCATGACTTGAATTATATTGAATTACTCAAGCCTGGCCTTTCGCTTAATCAATTCTTTAAGACTCCATCAGTAGGATTGAATCCCAAAAATGGAGGAAAGACAAAACTGGGAATGGAGGTCCATCTCCTGAATAACTGTGGAAATTATATTTTAAAGCTTGCTTGATATTTTTGGACATGCAAATTTGATGTTGAATTTTCAAAGCGAGAGATGTTTCCCGTTGGGGCAATGCATAAATGTTAATGTTTGTAATGGGGATTGAGGTTGAAGAGAAACATTTTAATGCCAAGTTCTAATTATTTTTAATGAGTTGGTACCTAGGTTATATTGCTAATTCTCACTTTGATCAGGTTTCCTGCTTTTGACAAATTTGCAGGGCTTGCATTTTGATGTGTATTCAGAAACAAGAAGCAAAATGCCTAAATTTTGCCTGTGGGTGGTTGCTACAAACTCACATTCAGAATTTCACTATTGTAGTGGACAATCTTCTCAATGCTGGGTGCACAGTTCAAACAAAGCAGCAACAGTTAATTTGGTCTGTGACCTTTCACGTGTGATGTTCCCTGCTCTTGCAGTCAGTGTACAGCAGATCTTTCATAAGTTGTGTCCAAAAACAAGTTTGCCACCCAAAGCATAGTCTTCCACAACAAGTCTGTCTACTTTAGGATAAAAATGGAAAGGGATGACTGCCGGCCGAACGGGAGTGTGCTGAACTGGGGAAAAGCGAGCTATAGCCGGATTAGGAGGGAGCTGCAGGACGCTGATTGGGAGGGACTGTTAGCTGGCAAGTCCACTGTTGGCAAGTGGGAGGCTTTTAAGGGCAAAATGAAAATGTTGCAGGAGAGGTACGTTCCGGTTAAGCGGAAGGATGGGAAAGGTAGGATTAGAGAGCCGTGGATTACAAGGGATATCGAAGACTTGGTCAGGAAGAAGAGGGAGGCGTATGTTAGGTCGAAACAACTGGGTATGGAGAGTGCGCTGGAGGAATATAGAGAGAGTAAGAGGGAGCTAAAAAGGGGGATTAGAAGGGCGAAGAGAGGGCATGAAATGGCTTTGGCTGGTAGGATTAAGGAAAATCCAAAGGCATTTTATTCCTATATTAGGAGCAAGAGAGTAGTTAGAGGGAAAATTGGTCCTCTTAGGGACAAAAGTGGGGAGTTATGTATTGAGTCGGAGGGAATGGGGGAGCTCCTGAATGAATACTTTGCGTCGGTGTTCATGAAGGAGAGGGGTTCGGTGTCGTGCGGTGTCTTGGAGGGAGCTGTGGATCAGTTGCAGGAAATTTCTACTACGAGGGATGAAGTGCTAGGGCTTTTAGGTAGTGTAAGGATGGATAAAGCTCCGGGGCCTGTTGGTATTTATCCCAGGCTGCTTAGGGAGGTGAAAGATGAAATTGCTGGGCCTCTGGCGCAAATCTTTGTCTCTTCTTTGGATACAGGTGAGGTCCCAGAAGACTGGAGGGTAGCAAGTATGGTACCGCTGTTTAAAAAAGGTAGTAGGGATAACCCTGGAAATTATAGACTGGTGAGTTTGACATCGGTGGTAGGGAAATTAATGGAAAAAATACGTCGGGGTAGGATGTATGAGCATTTGGAGCGTTGCGATCTGATTAGGGATACGTTGATCATGGCTTTGTTGGGGGAGGTCTTGCCTTACGAATCTGGTAGAATTCTTTGAGGAGGTGACAAAAACGGTTGACGATGGGAGAACCGTTGATGTCATCTATATGGATTTCAGTAAGGCTTTTGACAAAATCCCTCATGGTAGGCTGGTAGAAAAGGTTAAGGCACATGGGATACGAGGTCAGGTAGCTAGGTGGATTGAGAACTGGCTGGGCAATAGTAGACAGAGGGTAGTTGTTGAGGGGACCTTTTCGGGCTGGAGGCCAGTGACCAGTGGTGTGCCACAGGGCTCAGTACTGGGACCTCTCCTCTTTGTAGTATACATAAACGACTTGGAAGAGAGCATAAGTGGTGTGATCAGCAAGTTTGCGGATGACACCAAGATGGCAGGGTTGGCGGATACTGAAGTGGAATGTCAGGTGATACAACAGGATATAGATAAGTTGGTACATTGGGCAGATAGGTGGCAGATGGAATTTAATCCTGACAAATGCGAGGTGATGCATTTTGGAAGGAATAATGCAGAGAGGAGCTACGTGATAAAAGGTAGACCGATTAGGAGTATAGAAATACAGAGGGACCTGGGAGTGCAGGTTCACAAGTCTACGAAGGTTGCGACACAAGTGGAGAAGGTTGTGAGGAAAGCTTATGGAATGCTAGCCTTTATAGGAAGGGGTATAGAGTATAAGAGCTGCCGTCTAATGCTTCAGTTGTACAGAACGTTGGTTAGACCGCATTTGGAGTACTGCGTCCAGTTCTGGTCACCTTACTACCAGAAGGACGTGGAGGGTCTGGAGAGGGTGCAGAGGAGGTTTACCAGGATGTTGCCTGGCATGGAGGGACTGGGTTACGAGGAAAGGTTGGAGAAACTGGGACTTTTCTCCTTGGAAAGACGGAGATTGAGGGGGGACATGATAGAGGTATATAAGATACTGAAGGGAATAGATAGAGTCAATAGTGAGACACTGCTCCCTAGCCTGAGTACAATTACGAGAGGTCATGATCTGAGGGTGAGGGGGGAGAGGTATAATTTGGATGTGAGAGGAAGGTTCTTCACGCAGAGGGTCGTGGGGGTATGGTGTGTAGGGTGGTGGAGGCAGGAACGTTGGACTCGTTTAAGGTTCACTTAGACAGACACATGAGCGAAACGAGGATGGAGGGTTATAGTAGGGGGTATTAAATAAGGTCAGAGCCTCGGGAGACACCGGAAGTGCAGACTTGTATGTTAACGTTTTTGTCTTTTATTCCACAGGTGGAGGTCCACCTTGTTGTCAAACAAGGGGCATGCACACGGTGGGTCATGCGTGGGCTGCTCTTGGAGGTTCCAGGAGTGGCCTAGTACTTCGTGTCGGTGTGTGTGCTTGATCCTGGACTGGTAGACGGGTGCCGCAACAGCTCAGTGACTAGCACTGCTAGCTGTGCAGATACATGGATTTGGGCCTGTGTCTGTGGGAGTTTGCGCATTCTCCCTGTGGTTGCATGGGTTTCCTCCGGGCGCTCCGGTTTCCTCCCACACCCCAAAGATGTACTCTTAGGCTGATTGGTTTACCAAATTGACACTATTCTCCCCTGAATCTGGCTAAGTTAGGGGTTCCATTCGTAGACACGCAGTGTAGAATAGGTGTAGGAGGATGCGGCGGCGTGGGCTCATTGGGCCGAAGGGCCTGTTTCCTGTGCTGGGTTGTTCTTTGTTCTTTGTTCTTTTAAGAATATTATCGCTTTGAGCTGGGCAAATTGTCAAAGAAGACAAGATGAAGAAAGGCTTCAAAGGCTATTTTGGATGAACTACTACTCATGTTCACAATTACTACACCTTGACCATGTCTCTAATTGTTGCAGGCCTACAAATAATGGGATTGTCCAAGTACAGAGCATAAATATTAGGACTTTGAAATTATAATACAATTATTACATTATCTACATTACTAACATTTGACTAATGTGCTAGCCTTGTGCAGTTGCCAAAAAACTATGGTAATCAATGTAGATTTTATGCCATTCCATATATGCTGTCAGAAACATTTTCAATATGGAATGTTAATTTGATTTCTCATCAGCTGGTTTTCTTATATTATACCATTTTGCTTTTTACAATAAGGCAATTTTTACTGGTAAAATAAAGATGTTGGCTTAAGATTGCTACTACAGATCACCTAATGATTGGAACCACAAACTGGTGATGCTTCTGGAAACTTCTAGCAGGTGGATTACAATAAATCTGTCCAGAGCACATCATCGTGGAATACTGCACCAAAACAGCAAGGACAATTTGGGTGGCACAGTGGCACAGTGGTTAGCTATGCTGCCTCACAATGCTTGGGACACAGGTTCGATTCCCGGCTTGGGTCATTGTGTGGAGTTTGCACATTCTCTCCATGTCTGCGTGGATTTCCTCCAAGTGCTCCAGTTTCCTCCCACAATCCAAACATGTGCAGGTTAGGTAGAGTGGCCATGGTAATTTGCCCTTCAGTGTCAGGGGACTAGCCAGGGTAAGTGCAAGGGGTTATGTGGGTAGTGCCTGAGTGGGATTGTGGTTCGTGCAGACTTGATAGGCTGAATGGCCTCCTTCTGCACTGTAGGATTCTATGATCCTCAGACTATCTGGGATTTTCTGGCCACACTCGCACCAAGACCAGAAAATGCCTCGAGAGGTCAAGGTGCCTTTACGTGGCCCATGTCCCACCTGTCCCGATTCCCATGGCAGCCAGAATGGGAAAATACCACCCTCTGTCTCCAAGACTACCAGGTACCAAAGGAGAACAAATGAAACTGGTTATGCACAAGGGAACTCCTAAGGAGTTTATCTACCTCTTTGTATATCAATGGTTTTGACCAAGGGGGATGAAGCTCATTCATTAGCATAAATAGACTATCAATTATTTTCCTTTGTGTATCTGTCATCCTACGACTGAAATGCTATAACCTTTGAAGTGTTTGTTTTTTGAAATCCTGCTTGCTTTGGAGAAGTCTGGGAAAGTAACATCTAAAAGATGATAACACCAATGGCTGTGGGCTGTCTGGCTCTCCTTTCTCTCTCTCTCAACTAACTTGAACCACATCAGCCCATGGAATGCAGACAGAAATTCTAAAGAAGACTTCAGATTCCAAAGCATCGTTCCCTGGAGTGAGAGAAAAGAACTAGGACGGCAGCTTTAAGAACTGCATCAGTCATAAGCAACAGCATAAAGGACCAACAGTCAGTAAACTTTAGGTTCCTTGCCCTTTCTTATTGAATAGCAATCTGGCCAAAAGTTAATCTTGTCTACATCGTAACTTGCATTTCTGCTTGCTTGTATGTGCGTATGTGTTGCAGTAGTCAGAATCTGTGCATACTGTTTTAATATATTTTAGCTGGGTGAATTTTAGCAATAAAACAAATCCAAATGTCTTCGCCAAGAAAACCTATCTGGTTTGTTTCCAACAAAATGCACCCAGATAAATACTTACATTGAATTGTTGCATACAGCCTCTAAAAATTTTTTAAAAAACTGTTCAAATGAGGAGTGGGAAAAAATTGGGAGTTCTTTCACCCACCCTCAGGCGGTTGTAACTATGTGAGATAGATAGATAGATAAACAGATTAGAAATTATGTAAGTTCATGGCAATTTGAGTGAATCACAGTATAGTCATAGTACCACTTTTTTACCAAGTGGAATGTTTCCAAGTATAAATCAATGCAAAACAAATGTGAACACATCTGGACAGCACTCTTTTCATTCTAACTTGATGTCAATAGACTGAGGTGAGCCTGCAATATGAGCCTGTCAAATGTGCCTTGCAACTCATACATTCATAGCTGCAGGATAGCTGCAGCTTTCCATTAGCTAAGTCTTAATATTGTAATTGCTGCAGTCTATTGATATAAGTTAATTAGGTTCAATAAATAATTACCACAGTTCATATGAAATATTAGTCAACAGTCAGATGCAATGATTTAAGCTGGTCACCTAATTTTTCAGGCTGTCTCGTCCTCCCCTGTCTATCCCTGGCATTTTAATTGGAGTCCTCTCACCACCACCTCCCTGTTCGTTTCAGTTGATGATTCCTGACAACAAAAGAATGCCCTTGTAAAATGTTAAGCTCAGTGACCGGTGGCTGCATTTCATTCACCGTCGTTATGTCAAATTATTCTTCAAGAATGAAATGGAAACAATGAAAAATGCCACAGTGTTGACATGAAAAGCAAACAGTCGCTGAATGACAAGTCACTTGGATCGAAGGCATTGAATAACTCATATTAGATTTTTCTTAGTTTTGTCCAAACTAGTTATTACTGGCATTTTGAGAAATGAGTTGTATTCTTGAATTCAGACGGAAAAAGACAGGAGGAAGACAACTTGTGACAGCAAATGTATGCCTGCACAAAGTTGAGGAAATAGTACAGTATGAGGGGGGTGGGGGAAGAGGAGGATGGTGATCACATCAAGCTCCAATTAGGGGTCCTTGAGGGAGTGCTGTGAATTTTTCAAGAAAATAATGTTCACAACTTAACTCATTGTAATATCCCCCATTAGGTCCGTGGTGAATCATTGATTGCTCTCCGTGTGGGGCTCATTGAGTATGAGTTCCCCTGGTAGCAGGCAGTGGCCTGCCGAGCTGGAACTCACTACCTAGGCATTTTATATGGCAAACCCAGGACACAGACTTTCTGTTATCATATCCCCTAGCATCTAGATAAGAACGGTGCTGCAATGCATCTTTTAAATCAATCTGACACATGGCTCAAAATGCAGGAGGAGCAATCAGGATGTTAAAAACATAGTGTTCCTTATTAATGAGATTTTTAGCAGGTTTCAGTCATGGCGTTGGCTAATGGGTGGCAGTATATTCTGATGCTGGACTAAAGGATTTTTACAAACTGCTATAACATCATATTAGAGTATCATATTGGAGTATGATTATAGACCAAATAGGAAGTCTTCCCAAACACACCTATAGGGGAAAAGCAAATGATCTATGATGGCATTGCAGAAAACATGGATCACTCCCCTAGAAGCTGTGCACAAAACATGTCTGCAGGATTATCTAGGTGATAAGTTGCACACGATAGCACTGAAACAACAACGTAATTAAGTTCCTACTTTTGAAGCATGTTTGTGTGAAGCGTTGTCACATGTAACCATGCACAAAATGGAGTTTTAAATTTGCCAAGGTAAATATAGCCCCTGGGGCAAGGGGGACATGCCTGTGTACTACCTTGACACTTCTCCCTGGTACTGATTGGCACTGATCTGATAGTACCAACCTGGCAGTGTCAACCTGAGTCAGAGCATGGCCCAGGCTGGCAAGGCCAAAAGTGAGACCTCTGAGGAGGCCTATGGAGAGGGGGAGAGACCTTATGTGTGCTGGGAGGGTGCTGAGACCTGTGAAGGAGAAGAGAATGCTCTGATATTTCCATGGTAATGATTGTGAGGAGAGATTCCCTGATACATCCATTTTTGTTGTGGGGGAGCAGCGAGATATCCTCTGATATCTCTGTCATTGTGAGGAGGTGTGAGAGGAGTAGACTACTCCGGATACAGCCGTGATTGGAGGCATTTGCTCCAATATTTGTGGGGTGGGGAGAGTGGCGTTCTCCAACCCTGTGGCTCACTTTGGAGTCATCCTTGCCAGCTCGATCAGGCCCTGTCTTGTTCCTCCCCACCAGACTGATGGTGTAAACTGCACCCCCAAATGTTCTATTCACTGAGTGCCAGAAAATCAGGTCACAAAACTCAGCTGTGTGTCTGGAGAGACACATGTCGGTTTTCAGTTAGAATCTGATATTCTGGTAAAGTTTGGTAAAATTCTGCCTGTGAACTATTTTTTAGGAAGAATCTATCAATTATGAAAAATGAGATGAAGAGAACAACCAGCGTCGATAGTGTACCTTTTGTATCCTCTTGATCCTTCACAGTCAATTCATTATATTTGAACTATTGTGACTTTTGTTATATTGACAAAAGTGGCATTCAGTTCTCAAAATCAAGGCCAGGAGAGTGTTATGAGATTTTCTACATAAAATCAGCTAAATTGAAAATATGACAATGTGTAAAATACATCAGAATGTTGCATTATTAAAGCAAAATTGCAATTTTTTAAATAGAGATATGACCTTGGCACATCTGTTGCACATACACCACCAATATTGTATATCATTATTTTAGATTCCTTTTCTTAGACTTTTGTTTTATTACAGGCTAGTATTTTTGCTTAATTATTTCATGGGATGTGAACTGGGCTAGCATTTATTGTTTATCCGTAATTACCCTTTAAAAGATGGTGATGAGCTGCCTTCTTGAACTACTGTAGTCCATGTAGTGTATGTGCACCCTCAGCATTGTTAGAGAGGGAGTTCTAGCATTTTGACCCTGTGACAGTGAAGGAAAGGTGATACGGTTCCAAGACAGTGTTGTGTGGCTTGGCAGGAACCTTCAGTTGATGGCATTCCCATCACTTGCAGGTGATGGCTTAGACACAGTTGTAATAAGCCCAGAAGCCAAGTGGCAGAACCCAAACTGAGTATCAGTGAGCAGGTTATTGCTGAATAAGTGCCACTTGATAGCACTGTTGACTACACTTTCCATCACTTTGCTGATCACTTGAAGTAGTGCAACTTGGCCAGATTGGATTTGTCCTGTTTTCGTGGACAGGACATTGCTGGGCAGCTTTACGCAGGTAGATGATTGTGTTGTAGCTGTATTAAAACAGCTTGGCTGGGTGTGCAGCTAATGACCTCAAGATGCCAAGATGGATCATTTACCTAGCACTTCTAGTTGAAGATGGCTGCAAATGCTTCAGCATTATTTTTTGCGCTGATGTGCAATGATGGAGGATATCTCCATCCTCCATCATTAAGGATGGAGATATTTGAAGTATTTCTTCCTCCAGTTGGTTGCTTAATATTCCACCACCATTCACAACTGAATGTGGCACAGAAACATGGAAAATAGGAGCAGGAGTAGGCCATTTGAGCCTTCTCTGCCTGTCATTAGGATCACAGCTAACGATCCAAATGAATAGCCTTATCCCACCTTCCTGAGACATACTGTTACTGACTTAAGGGCTGCAATTATTTGACATTACAGGTGAAACAGGAGAGAAATGATGAGGGAACATATGACTGAGAGAGTTAGAAGGAAAATGAACAAATCCACAAGGAAATAAAAAATGCAGAACTATGAACTGCTACTAACCTAGATCAATTTTAGTGTCCTATTTTTGCACATCAATTTTGCGAATTAGATTTCTATTTAAAAGCAAACGAAAATCTGTTGAGAATGCAGCTGTATTTATTTTCATAAATTGAATTTCTCAAGTAATTTAAGTGACATTACGTTACCCTTTTTGGTATTGTGCCAGCAGCAAAGTTATGATTCAAAAATTAACATTGCATAAGTAATGAATGTTTAAGGTCACATATCAGATCTCCATTATAACAACATTTTCTGTTTGTGTTATTTATTTTTTTAACAAACTTCACATTCAATAAATGATTTGCACATAAACTAAATTGAAGATGCATTATTTAAAAGGGCTTTAAAATGTTTGTTGTACAATTATAAAACTCAAACAGAGAACTTCCAGCTTCTGTCACTCTGAAGCCTGTCACCTACTTTTTAATCCCTTCCTAATTATAGATCCAAAACACTTTTGCTCAGGATATTAGACATAATAGTCATCTGAGATAAGGAAATTTACAGTTCAAGAAATATTCTATGGGCATTTTAATGATCACAAATACTTCCAGAAAAAATGTGGTTTTATTGTTAAAAAAAAATTCAAATTCATTGACTCAAATTCAACTGGATTTCAACTCTCAGCAAGATATAGTAAGCACACTTTACTTCCTTTTAAATTGCTGAGTGGAGCTGTCCTTCCTTCAACAATCTTGTTTGATTCATTACTGATTGTCCAAAGTTATCTTTGGCATTTTCATTCTGAGTAGCAGTAGCAATGACAATGAGATCAGGATCTGAAGGCTGGAAATTGTTTTCAGTTGCTCTCCAAACTGTTCCTCACTCATTCTGATAATTTCAGTACAGTGCAAATTATTCTAAACCATATGGTTGTAGCCAATTTTCCAAATGTCACCATGGGTATGCTTATTTATCAGAAATACGCAAATGCAGGAATTTCCAAGCTACTTAGTGGAATGATTTCCATCAATTGCTTTTAGTGGTTGCCACGTTTCCTAAATGACAGCAGTGACAACACTTTAAAAGTACTTCATTCTCTGAAAATTGCTGTGGAATGTTCCAACTGTGATCTAATTGCTGTGGAATGTTCCAAAGTTGGAAAACAAGTGTGACATAAATGCATTTCTAGCAGGCTAAGTAAGGAGGCCCCCAATTCCTTTTCTGAATGGGTTAGAGGAACAAAGGGATCTGGGAATATCAACACATAAATTACTAAAAATAGAGATGGCTACTTGCAATATTAATAATATCATGAAAAAACAAAATCTCGGGGGGTATTTCTAAAGAGATAGAATTGAAAAGCAGAGAAGTTACATTAAAACTTACATAGAACATCAGATTATAATTGGAAAACTGTGAACAGTTCTGTGGGTTTATGAAATGGATATAGAGTTAGTGTTTTGTAATTCAGATCAGAAAATCCAAAGTGTTTTATGACTTCTGTCTGGATCATAAGTTTTGCAATTTGAATTGGTTAGGGTGAGCATGGTGTGTTTTACTTCAGGTATGATCCAAATGACCCACCAGGGAGCTTTTTATCAAATGAAATGTATTTAAGAAGATGGTAACATATTTTAATTTTACCATATGAAAAGAAAATCTGTAATAACATTTATCAATCACAAACACAAGCAAAACAACCATGATAATTTGTAACCTTTAACAAATATATCTAAAATGTTCTAATCAAACAATACTTCCTATCGACAAGACCCTTTCCACAGATTTAACATAGCAAAGACCAATAATACTGGAACTGAGTCCTTTGGTTGGAGAATTGAAGCCCTGACTTCTCAGCATTGTAACTTTTAGCAGTCCTCTTCATACACCCAGAACAGTTTGAAGTCTGAACAGTTTTCGGAATAGAGGGAGGGAGAGACTCTGGGCAAGCCAATCGCCAACAACAGATTTTCCACTCCAGGATGCAATGGTAGATATAGCCCATGTGGATACAGGGACATGTCCAGTTAGTGCTCTGGCAGCTGTGGGTGGCGGGGGGATGGTTTGTGGCTTCATTCTGGCAAGGTGGAGTCTGATAGAGCCAGCTAACCCGATTACACAGGGATCAGGGAGCCATCTTTAGATCTGTGTTAAAAAATAACTCCTCCCCAACCCCAAACAGACACGAAGGACCCTCCCACCACAAGAATCCGTCCACCGTTTAAAGATGGTCCCTCAATCTGCAATAAAAATAAGCTCCGACCACATATGTACACAAAGGATCCCCAACAAGCATCAGGCCAACCCCTCCCTCATCTTACAGGCATCGGGACAACTCACCAGCAAGCATCAGGGCATTCCACCTCCCCCCTACCCCCAACAACAAGAATGGGGGCATGCCCCTGCACACATAAGTAGTGTGCCCCAAAGGGGCTCCCCAGAGGGCCGGGGGCAGAGTCGAGGTGAGAATGGGCACTGAGTGTCAAAGGATTTGGAGAGAAAACTCAACTGTGCATCTGGAGAACTGTCGGTTGTCTACGTCAGTTTCCTCACTGAAACTGGCACTCTGACAAATTATGGGGAGACTCTGCCCAATGTAAAGTCAGAGAAAAATTGTAAAATAAAATCGAATGGTGAGAAAAAGAAAAGGTAAGTAAGCATAATTAATGAGATACTTGTACGATTTTCAATGAAAACGATTTCAAGAGTGCAGGCTGAATATTTCATGCATAAAATTATACCTGTCACTAAAGCAGTTCTTTTGTTGTAACATCCGTAATTCTCCCAGCACCGCAGCATGATGAGTGAAAATGTGCTAACATTGCGCAGTGAGACAATATAATTTCCCTGAACCAATCAGCAGTTGAACTTCAACATACTTTCAATGAAATAAATACTCAAATTAACAAATCGATTTTTGCATGGTTGCACTCCAAAAGCAGAATCATGTGAATTTAACCTTTAGTGCCAACTAACATGGGCAGCACAGTGGCACAGTGATTAGCACTGCTGCCTCACAGCTCCAGGCTTGGGCCACTGTCGATTCCTGGCTTGGGTCACCGCCTATGTGGAGTTTGTGCATTGTCCCCATGTCTGCGTGGGTTTCCTCCAGGTGCTCCAGTTTTCTCCTACAGTCAAAAGATGTGCGAGTTAGGTTGATTGGACATGCTAAATTGCTCCTTGGTGTCCTGGGATGCATAGGTTGAAGGGGTTAATGGGGTAAATATATGGAGTTATGGGAATAGGGCCTGGGTGGAACTGTTATCAGTGGAGACTTGATGGGCTGAATGGCCTCCTTTTGCACTTTAGGGTTTCTATGATTTCTCTAATCATTCAAGAGATTTGAAGAGAACTTGAAAGAATCTTGCTGCAAAATATCCCATCCAAAAATAATATCATGTAACTCTTATATACTTCCAAACCACTTTATTTATTATATGAAATTAAAACCACCATCAGTGAATTAGGTATTAGATCATATAAAATTTATTACACTATTGTGTAATAATTCAACTCAAGAGGAAATTAAAATGTTATTTAACATTGCAGAACAAAAACTCAATTCATTTTAAATGTTTAAACATTTATCTCAACTATAGTGCAAAATATGGTTCACATTTTTTGGTGACCTCTATTGTATTTGCCTCTGCAAAAGACACTGAGAGCTGTGCCCATTGTGATGGAACAGTACCTGCATTGAATGAGTTCAAAGACTTGCACATGTGTGGATGGCAATGCCACAAAAGAGAAACGATTTGTTATGGATTCAAGGCAAGACAATGGTAAAGAACTCTGGGATGAATACTAAGTTCCAGAAAGAAAGAGGAAAAGAAACTGAAGTACAAGAGAAATTGCAGATGTGTCCAATAAAACAAAGTTGACTATGGATGGTTACCAGCTAAATCTTCAAAATATACACTTCAAGTTTTTGAGCTTGTCTGGAGCCACATCTCTCCCTTGAAGTTTTTTTTTCAATTTCAGGAAACAATAAAATGGTTCTTCTTTTATATACTGTAAGCAGAACATCCATCAAAATAGCAGCTTTCCATTACCAAAGCACTTGGCAACAGCTGACATTAAGTACACAGTAAAGAAAAATAAAATGGGTTTATGTAGAAAGCATTAAATATTAATAAAAGGATTATAAGTCTCATTAGAGAAAATGAAATTGGTTTCAAGCCAACCATTATAATAAGCACCAATATTATAACTTTTCCTTACAGCCAGATCATTCTCTGTACAACCTGTATGATCTTTGTGACTTTATATCTATAGGTCAAGCGTCTCAGGTTTTGCTTACTAAAGTATATATCTGTAATCCCCTGTGGTGGGGTTCAAAGCATGAGATAATGAGCTTACTGGGGTGATGTCTGTTAAGCAAAGATAATATATTGCAGGTAGTGTATCTGAAAGGGATGCAAATACTGACCTTCAATTAAACCTCAGCTTAAGACAATGCTGAGAAAATCAATACTGCATCTGTGATGAGGGATTAGGAGAAGGTTAAGAGAAAAAATATGGAACCAAAATCTACATGAAAACATCTTAAACAAAGACTCATCAGTAGGTTGACAGAAAAATCTCTCAATTGTGTAATTTTAGTGTACAAGGATAATAATAGAGAAAGTTTCTGGCTTTTTAGATTTTCTTCCTGTGGACTGAAGATGTGATTATGTAGTTGTGTGTGTGTAATGTGCACAAGAAACATACGGTCAGGGTCTAATCATCTTTTGGAATATTTCTGAACATATTCATATGTTCCTGTATGAATTATATTGGTTTGTTTGATAATTTAGTCCTCAGAAGTGTGGTAGTAAGTATAATACAACACAAAAAATGTGAAGGTGAATAGATTTTAGGTTTTCATGGGAAAGGGGCACACTGCTGCAAGGCTCCTGAGTAACAAGCCATCGGTTCACATTTAAAGAATGGTATTTTCTCTGATGGTGGTGAAGTCTGACATTGGGTGGGAAAAGTGGCATTGATCTGCTGAGGGCAGCGGTGGATTTTTATACCTATAGTGCAGCACCTAGTGCAAAATGAAAGCAGGCAGATGTTCCATGAGGTATTGCGAGTGGGTGCCTGCTGATTTGCCACCCGGCCATCAACTCAGCACTTTGATGATCTGGACACAATATTTAAAGGCTGCCCGACTGTACAATGAGTACTCCAGGAAACATTTTTCACCCAGGTGCACTCCCCAATTCCTTGGCACCCCCGACACAAAATGGGTATCACCCCGACATCAAACTAGTGTCATCTTGACAAGACCATCTCCCCCCTCACTTCTTGTGAGAGTACAGCTTGGCTGGTGCATGCCTTCTGAGACCAGTTGCTCATTGCGCTTTTTTGACATCAAGTCAGAAAATCGTGTATTTTTTGACACAAAGGTATGATACCAGCATTTGGACCTGATAATGATATGCAAATCCATTCCTGATTCCTGATGTTGAATGGCAGAAAACACAGCTCACCTCTAACAGGGTGAGGGGACAATCATAATGATGCAAAATTCGCCTTCTCGCAATATTTAACGCTCTCACCACCAAACTCACCCGAAACAATTGGGAGAAGGAAATGCCAGCCATTGGCTAGGATTATTTGGGCCCCACGTAGTGAGTTTTCCAGTGGCAGAGGCGGCTTTCCATTGGCCGCTGGCAGGATCTTTCAGTCCTGCTGAAGTCAGTGACCATTTGCCTTGCTCGTTGGGCCCGCTACTGGGGAACCCACCCTAGGAGAGCATCTTTGGCAGGACCAGAAGATCCCGCTGGCAGGAAAATCCTCCCCATATTTCTTCAGATGATTGTAAGGCAAATCTATCTGCCCTGCTTTGTGACATCTTCCAGTCACCAGTTTGCGAAATGGTGTTAGGAGCTTGGAATTGATTCACAACGCAGTTTGTCACCAAGGAGAAAAAAACAAAGTGCTAGCTTAGACTTTGATCACCAGCAACAGTCTGGGTTTTATTGTTCACAATACACTTCAACTACAAATTGAAACTAAAACTGCACCCTTGTATAGATTTTGAAATCGGGCATATTTTACTATTGTATTCACAATGGGCATTAATGAAGGTTGTAGTCCATCAATCATCATTCAAGTGCATTTGGTATAGAGCTGAATGATTAATGGGTCTAAAGCAAAATGTGCCACTGGAGACCATTAACCCTGCATGGGGAAAACACAAACATCTGATAATGTGCTGACATTTAGAAAAACAAATCTTGCATTTATATGGTGCATGACTACTAAATCAGACAATGCACTTCATAGCCAATGAAGGGTGGCACAGTGGTTAGCACTGCTGCTTCACAGTGCCAAGGATCTGGGTTCAATTCCAGCCTTGGGTGACTGTTTGTATGGAGTTTGCACATTTTCCCCATGTCTGCATAGGTTTCCTCTGGGTGCTCTGGTTTCCTCCTGCAGTCCAAAGATGTGTGGCTTATGTTGATTGGCCATTATCCAAAATAGTGCCACAGGATATTTTACATCCAACTGAGAGGACAGACTGGGCCTCATTTTAATATCTCACCCAGTGACAGAGTGCAACATTCCCTGAATACTGTTCTGTTGTGTCAGCCTAGATTAGACTGGGACTTCTGATTTCTAACTCAGAGGAAAAATGCAGCCAGGTGAGCCACAGATCACCGCGTTCATGGGACCTGTCAAGTCATAAACAATGATATTGATAATACAGTGTATATTTTCAATCTTAGAAAACTTCCTTCTGAAAGTAAATAATCTCTTTTTCTTATTCATCCGTGGGACATGGGTATCGCTTCTGCCTATCCCTTGAGAAGGTGGTGGTGAGCTGCCTTCTTGAAACATTGCAGTCCACATGTTGTGGGTTGACCCAAATTGCCATTCGGGAGGGAATTTCAGGCTTTTGATCCAGCGACTGCAAAGGCGTTATGTAAAGCCAAGTCAGGATACTGAGTGACTTGGAGGGGAAACTTGCAGTGGTTGTGTTCCCATATATCTGCTGTCCTTATCCTCCTCCATGGAAGTGGTCATATCTTTGGAAGGTGCTGTCTAAGTATCTCTGTTGAATTGCTGCAGTGCATCTGGTAGGTAGTACACACTGGTGGTGGAGGGAGTGGATGTTTGTTGATGTGGTGCCAAACAAGTCAGCTGCTTTGTCCTGGATGGCGTCACACGTCTTGAGTGTTGTTGGAGCTGCACCCATCCAGGCAAGTGGGCAGTATTCCATTACACTTCAGACTTGTGCCTTGTAGATGGTGGACAGGTATTCCTAACTCTGCCCTGCTTTTTCAGCCAATGTATTTATGTGGTGAGACCAGTTGAGTTTCTGGTCAATGGTAACCCCAAGGAGATTGACAGTGAGAAATTCAGTGATGGTATCACCATTGAATGACAAGGGACGGTGTTTGTTTGCCCCTCACTGGAGATGGTCATTGCCCAGCCCTTGCGAATGTTACTTGCCATTTGTCAGCCCAAGCCAGCATATTATTCAGGTCTTGTTGCACTTAATATTGGAGCTTCAGCAAGTATATTTCTTATAGTTTTCCAGTGTGCTTGGTGAACTGATGCATTCTGGGGACGAATTTATAATCTCACTGCATCTCGCACAGATTGTGTTGATCCCGGAAAGTAGCATGCAGGCCTATAAATTGGTTCTTCGCCCGGTGCCAGATAGTTTGCAACCATCCTGGCCGCTTTCTACTGGTGCAGTCTGGATCATGCCCAGAAAGGATGCAAGACTGATTAGCATAAGATTGATTGGATTTCAATGTCATTAGCGAGTTCGACACACGATCATTCCCCCTCTCAGAATGTTCTCATCACATGGGTACGAATCAGTACAGGCTTCCGCTAGCAGAGTTTAGTTGTAATGGCCATGCTCAGAGTTCATTAAAGCCTCCGAAAGGTTGGGGGCATGGCTGGACAGTGCCCGTCGGCCAGTGCTCACTTGGCACACTGGTAGTGCCCATTGGACACCCTGGCAGTTCAGGTTGAAAACTGCCAGTCTGTCAGCAGCAGTGACATTGGAGTGGGGCAGAGTGGGGTGGGGGGTTATGATGTGGAGACCATGTAAAGGTGGGGTAATGCTTGTGGGCACAGCTATGATGGAATGGAGGCAATGCAGAGGGGGTCATGATGGGAGCCATGAAGGGGTGATCATGCGAGGGATCATGCGATGGGGGGTCTTGCAGGCTTAGACCATGATGGGCTGCATAATGAAGGGGGGTGCATGGTGGGCTTCAGGCAGGACGATCCATCAGGAGGGCACCGATGCCAGTGACCCATATAAGGGAGGGGGAACATGCTTCTGATGTTGGGGTGTTACTAATGTCCTTGGTGGGAGGGAAGGTGTCTCCCAGTGCAGTGCGCGATCGGGGCACCCTTGAGAAAAGACACCTGAGCTCCCTGCAGCTGAGTTCACTGGTGTGTTTTGCACACACCTCCCCCAATTACCAGCATACAACTCACCACTCTCACAAGCAGTGACCGCGTGTGGGACAATTGCAGTCCTGATCGTGTCTGACAGAATGGTACCGATTGCTCTGGTATTCCCACTATTATGACACTTAGCCTAGAATTCTCCAACCTGGCCTGTGGCTGGGATCTTCAGACCCGTTGCTGTGAATGAAGATTTGGCTGAGTGCCAAATTCTCCATTCTGACTAGCAGTGGCAGGGGGTGTATGAGACTGGAGAATTCTAGCCTTAGTTTTTTGGGTGGAAATCTCTGCCCTATTATTCAGCACATAGCTTAATGTGGCACCCAGGTAGACATATTCGTTTAACAGCCAATTCCCAGTCCTTTACGAATAAGATATTATAATAATTAAGAAAGGTATTTAACTCACCTGCTTTGTTTTTCCATAGAAACTAGAGGGTCGATTGTTGCATTTAACTGACACTTGAAGGATTAATGATTCCAGAGATCTTAACTACACTCCCTACACAGAATATGCTTCCAAATATTAATCATCCTTTCTTTGACAAAATGTTTTCTGCTTTTGGCTCTACCATGTATTTTCCTGGTTTCAGCTGTAATGCTTTGTTCTGGTTGCCTTGGTTGATCTTGAAATTGTGCTCCACATAAGTGGTTGGGGATGTATGAGACTGAAGAATTCTAGCCTTAGTTTTTTTGAGGGAAGTTTCTGCCCTATTATTCAGCACACCTATTCCACTCCTTTAAGTAGGGTGTAGGGCCTGGGTGGGATTGTGGTAGGTGCAGACTCAATGGGCCAAATGACCTCTTTCTGCATTGTAAGGATTCTATGAATTGTATCTTCTGTAAGTACCATTCTAATGTCTTTTTTATTCTCATTCTTTCAAAACACAAGATTGGAGATTTGTATAGCTTTTCCTTCCAGTTTAGTATTTCCTCTTCACTACATCCATGTCTTCAATTTTCTGATTAGCCACGGTGATCAGACTGAACGTAGTACAGCTTCATCATATTGATCTTAAAGGTGTGGTCTCTTAACTTGGCAATATTTTCACAACGTGCAATCACGGCAAGTCTTCTACTGCTGCCAGTTACAGACTGACTACCAGTCATGGGGAAGGCAATGGCCTAGTGGTATTATCACTGGACTATTAATCCAGAGACTCAGCTAATATTCTGGGGACCCAAGTTCGAATTCTGCCATAGCAGATGGTGAAATTTGAATTCAATAATAATTTCTGGAATTAAGAATTTACTGATGACTGTGAAACCATTGATTGTTAGAAAAACCCATTTGGTTCACTGATGTCCTTTATGGAAGGAAACCTGCCATCCTCACCTGGTCTAGCCTCCATGTGACTCAAGAGTCACAGCAATGTGGTTGAGTCTCAGCTAATCAGGAGTGGGCAATAAATGCTGGCCAGCCAGTGACATTTATTTCCCACGAGCAAAGAAAAACCATCCTATTAAATTGGTAGTGATTGACAGCAGTTTAAATCAGCAAGATTGTTCAAATTTGGGTGGGCTTAATCAGTATAAGTTGACATGCTGTAAGGTTTAAGCAGAACTTAAATAGCCAATCATTTATACATGCCCAGGACCAAGATGATATCGAGTACAAACACAAAATGGTATGAAAGTGTCATGAAACAGATGCTAGATCAGAAAAATATCATTACCAAAAACATTGAGTGATCCAGTTGCAAACAGAACACAGTCTGAGGGACAAGACAAACATAGCACCCCTAACCAGCATTCTGAAAATGTACAGCAGCCTCCAACAAAGATCAGCTTGTCTGGATGGATAAGCAAACTACTGATAGGTTTCAGAGACTTGCAAATGTATTGTGTTGTATAATGGCTACTTCAGACAGAAAGGGACAATCTTGAGTCCTCGTCTTCCATTCATGGGAATGCAGCAGGGGCTCAAGAATAAGCAAAACCTCCCAAATTGCAGATCTCACTGGTGAGATTGCGACTTCCAATTTCTGCCTGTCCTCACTGGTGATGTAATCAAGCTCATGCCCAGAATGGCATGAACCTAATTTAAATACATTTTAATATCTCATATCCTGCTGAGGTATTAGTGATTGACAGCATTTTAAGATACAACACTTAAAGGTACATCCGCATCACATCACAGTATCTGTCTTGCCGAGACCTTCTTGGTGATGGTGAGTGCTGCATAATGCACCCTCTCCATACAGTCTTCACTTCTATTCTGAAAGGTGTCATAGAATGGAAACACAGGTCACTTGATTGCCTCCTCCCTTTCATCCAGACCTTCCACTTAATACTCTTACGCTTTCAGACAGGCAAGAACTGGTGCCTGCCAGCCTCTGGGAGTGACAGTGGCACCAGGGAGAACAACCCAGCTTTCTTCATTCAATTTCTGTTTCCATTGCCACTCTGCCAATGCCCTTTTTATTGTCTTTTAGTCAGTCATCTCAGACTGTTGCCACTTAGGCTGAAGCTGGGGAGTCTGATACGAATATAACATGGGGAGTGGTGAACATACATTTGGGTGGGGAATGGCCCTTTTAGCTGAAATAAAGTTTGACATTATGGTTCCCCTTACCTACTGGAGTTGCACTGGGTGAATGCAATCTCCTCTCTGCTGTCTCCACTTCCTCTTCATCCTTCTTCAACTAAGATCACCTTCTGCACCCAGGGGAAAGAGGTCAAATCCTGAGAATGACAGGGTTGTGGAGAAATCAACACACCACCACAACCATGAGTTTCCTCTCTGGTATACACTGTAGACATCCTCCCAAACAATCTAGCAGCAGAAATGCTGTTTGAGGAAGCCGATGGCTGGCTACACTGTGTTGTAGGTCGCTCCACAATACTCATTGAAGGTCTTCTGACATTGCATGGTAGGATGATGAAAGGAGGTAATCAGCATATGTAATGGAGTGTGCTCTTATCACTGAGCGGCCATCTCCTGATGTCGCCTGGATGCCCAAAAGCAGTAAGTAGTGTGGATTGGCACGGGATAAATGTATGGTAGGTGTGCCAAGACAGCAGGCATTCACCAAGATGAAGCCTTTGTGCAATCACACACCAATTACATGTTTGGATAGTTGTCAAACCTTGCAGGTCCTGTTATTCTCCCCATTGACGAGGATCTCCAGAGTCACATGTGCATAGTGGATGATTCTCTACACCTCAAGAACCTGCTATCCTGGTAAAGCCACTTGCTCTTTCATCTTGCTGTTCTGCCCTAATGCAGAAGAGGGTGAAGTCCCCTCTCTTTGTTGTCTGTGCCTCTATGGCCTCCTTGATGCACCTATGAATGGCAAACTGCAAGGCAGTACTGATGTCCGCCTGAAAGAATCCACTGGACCAATAGTGGCCCAGCAAAAATGATTGGGGAACTACACCCAATGCATCTCCCTGGCAATTTTTTTTAAAATTTGATTTGTATATTGCCACGTTCCACAACAAACATGGAACTTGTTCAAGTGTCTATGTTCCTCAAAGATGAGCCAGTTAATAATCATTTTTATAACCAGTAAGTGTCTCTTCTCATGCAGAATCATGAATTGACAGATTGAGTCTATTCAATTCTACTTATGGGAGCCCAAACCTGACAGGCTTCACCTGAAAATGGCATAAGTACATTGGGACAATGTGATGGCTTGATAGAGTAATGCTAGCAATCAGTTTTGTGATTTTATATTAATTGATTCATCTTCCCATTAAGATTGGAACGAGAAATGCCTTAGCACAAATGAATGGTTAGAAGTTATGGAGCAAAATTTCAGAAAATGGCAGCTGTAAAAATTAAGTAAGGCAGTTTTTGACTTACTTGCTGGCTATAATTGGCAATTAGATAGTTCAGACATGTGAAAATGGAGAACTCAGAATTCATATCAGTAACAGCCAAATCTAGTGATTGAGATCCCCTTACAACAAGGTTCTGCTAGGAAGCACAAAGATTCATGGAGTAAACAGCATATGTCACCGTTCAATGTACATTTCAGGCATTCTTTCACTATTAGGAAATGGCATTCAATTCACTGATGCAAACATACACAACTGCTGGTGACATACTAAATTGAAACAGAAAATACTGACAATACCCAACAGGTCAGGCAGTATCTGTCGAGAGGGAACAGAGTTAACATTGCAGGTCGATGGCCTTTCATCAGAACTGACATTCAAATCACTGGTGACATATTCTCTGTTCGACTGAAAGACAGTTCCATTGTGTCAGCTGGAGAAAACCAGCGTTTATTTGAGGAAACAGCAGCATATTTAACTTTGAAAGAACCGTACCAGCACTTGGGCTGTGCAACAAATTTTTGCTTTCTCTCCTGGTTTCTATGCAGGAAGTAGGAATTGTAATCATTCAGTTTTAACTCAGCAATCTATTTTACATGAGGCTGAAAGGAATATTCGTGCCCAGGCTTGTCCATTCATCCTTAAATAATTATACTGAAATCCAGATCTTATTTAAATGTTTTAACAGTTCCTGCTTTCTCCAACATTAAATTTTTATTTAATTTCTCAAAATGCGACCCCTCTGAAAACCCTCGTTAAAATTCATATTTCATTTACGTGAACTTAAGCACCCTTCACTATCAAGCATCTTGTTAACTCACATACTTACTTAGAACTAACAGATCACTTTTTCCCCTTCCATTCTTGTCTTAAACCATTCCTAGCAAGAAAATTCTGGTATATAGAATCATAATTCTGAAGTAATTCACTAGAATTTAGTTTGGGGATAAAAACATTATCTGACCATTAATGCCAGCTGGATTTTCCCACCCCGCTGCAGTGAACAGAGATTTGGCTTGTCGCCAAAAGCTCCATCGTCACTGCAATGGGAGCATGGCCTGAAGGGGCGGATAAGATCACACCCATTGAGTAGAGCTCACTTGCACCAGTTTTTTTTTGCTATCAACCAGGGAAACCTCTGCCTTTAATAATATTAAAGTGTGTAAAGGACATAATTGATATTATAGGTGTGTGCTTCTTGTTCCTTCTATTTAATTTTCTAGCTATGGAATTATTGCCCATGCTTTTTTGCTTCTGGAACTGCAACCTTTTCAGTCACGTCATTAAATAAACAGCAGCTTAAACCTTCAGCAGACTCAATTTCCTGTGTGCTAATTTGCCACACTTGCATCAAATTCCTCTGTGTGTCATTTTAACCCAGTTATAAGCCCCATTTATTTTAAGCTTCACTTTAGTGTCCAAATGAATTGCAACCTGGAGTTAACTGAACATGTTTTAAACATATTTTAAAATATGTTAATCAGCTGATTCTCAAAAGGTGAAATCTTTTGCAAAAGCCTGTGACATTTGGATTTTGATGACAAATACTCTTTTCTGCCGGTTTGAGATCGTGCCAACTTCAAGCTTTGGGAAAAACACACTTGAGCATTTCTGTTGCATCTCCGGAGACATTTCCATCCAGTTCTGTCATACCTTCTCCCTCGGGTACAATACTTCTGCTTTTCTGTCCCCTGTTACAAATGAGATATGTGACAAAGTGGATTAAAATTGCTTTTGACCTTTTCAAAAGTAGTCACAAGAGAACCAGGTAGGTTAGCAATTGAAGAAATTATAAAGGACATAAATAAAAATTCTGCAAATACACAGACAGAACTTGTACTACAACATGAAATGCACTTATTCAATGTATTAATATCCAGACATCAAACAGATATTATAAACCTGAAATAATCATACTCTACAAAGCAACATTGATGATATTTGCAATCTCCTGAGATTGGGCATCCAGATGGCGCAATTCAAAGCCTGGGAATAGGAATAGTTCTGATTTATCTGACTATTGAATCCCAGGTCTGCATGATTGCATCCTTGTGAGGCGTGTGGTGATGTTTTGCATCATTAAAGGAGCTATGAAAGTACACTGCAGACATCAAAACTTCAAAGTGGAAGTTTTCTTATTGAAGTAACCACCTATTGTACTTGCATTCAAACTATAAATTCATGTTTTCAATTCTAAAATTAACATTTAAAATCTTGCTACAATGGTTATGGAAAAATATCCAAATTATGAGAGCCAAGTTCTAATTTTAATGTTACTATATGTGGGGTTACACATGTACGTCAGCCTGGAAAATCTGTTTTGAAATCATATTCTAGGTTCCAATAGCAATATTTTCCTCTCAGAAAAGCAGGAGGAAGTACTGTTCCTAATCACAGTTTGGAAAAGTCAGTTATTGAGGATGTCATTAGTTACAGGAAGAAAAACTCCCAGACATTCACAGCTTTAATGATCATTAACACTTTTAATCAGCACAAGCCACTCAATGAGTGTAACTGTTGGAAAGTTAATTGATTCAGGTAGGAAGTGCACAAGCTTTGTGAAAATAAGAAACGTTCAGAATGCAGACAAAGTTCCTGACCATATGGGAATTACCAGAATGAAGAGTCACGACCGAAGCAATTTGCTGGGGGTAGGGAGGGAAGCCCCCGCTTGTCACTCATACACGTGCCCCCACCCCCATCATAATTTAAAAGTGACACAGAGTGCAAGATAGTTTACAGATAGTGTCAAAGCAAGGTGAGCAACTTAGCATAGTGAGAGCTCCAACTCCAACTTAGACAAGAGAAAATTGGAACTGTATCAAGGTCACACAGGGTGTCAATGGAGATTAAGGAAAGTCACTATTGTAACAGTGGCATAAACAAAAATGCATTGCTGACTGAGATATGTAAACAATGGTATTGTAGTGTAGGGCCTAACGTATATAGAGTTAATGTAGGGCAAAGTATAGTGCTGTTAACACAGTGACGTGAGATTGCAAATGACCCACATGTAGGGTCAGTCTAGTGTTGGACAGAACTGTATGCAGACCCAAGCACTTAGATAGCTCCGAGCTTGTAATCTTTATTATATCTTAGTAACCAGTTCTAGAATTAGTAAAACATTATGGTTCACCTACTCCAGCCTATAAAGACTTTATTAAAACCCACCAAGATATCAAAACAACATGCTGGTAGCTTGTGGAAAAAAAACACCAAATTCTTGCTAAAATGCAGAGATAATTTGAAATGTTGAAAAACTGTAAGAAAAGAATAATGAAGTATTCTGACCTGAAAAGAAGCCGCAGAAGCTGAGGCACCAAGGAAAACTCATCAGGAAACAGGCCCAGGGAAAGGCTTGGAAGAAAGACAGAGATCTTAAAATTCCCTACTGTTTCAGAATACTCCAAAGGATTCCTTGAAACCCAGCTGCAGAACCCAGAGTGCATCATCCACACCCTAGCAGGGGTGAGCTAAAACTTTTGAAATTCCAGGATACAGCAAGTTCTGAGAAATCTTTAAATAATTCAGAGCCAGAAATATAGTTTGAAAAAAGCCCGTCACTGAAAGTTATGATACCTGGAGCAGGGCCTTATCATGTGGCATCCAAGTTTGCTTCAAAATGATTAATGAATAACTCATTGATTACTCGAGGTGAAAACTTGGAACTTTGAAGTAAAATGCTGAGCAGGAGAACTCTACAGGCCTCCAATTCAGGCATCTATTGTTGAAAATGTTTTTCAAACTAGCACAACTGCCATTGTAGAAGAGTCCACCACAACTAGCAAGGGTCAGAAACCCCTTTGACCCAAGTGAATGGCAATGCTAGTTTGAAATTGAGACAGCTCTTAAAGCAGAACATACACTTTTAAAATTTTGAATATGGGTCAGAATTTCAAAGGCTCAAATCAATCACAAAATTGAAAACACTGAAGGGAAAGATTTTCAAGATACAGCATTGCTTCAGGTTTAAATAAAAAGTCAGAAGGGGAAGTGAATATGCAACTTAACCCGATAGGACTGATTGCAGACAACATTATTGCCACATAGGGAATTAATGAATCAGCCACAAAATTCAAAAAGGAGATAAAATAATTCAACATTTATTTTAATAAAGTAGCAAAATACTCAAAAGATCTAAAATCAATAATCTGCATAAGATGGCAGAAGGTTGCAAGTAAGGAGATTTAAAAGCAGAACTCAAAGGCAGAACATTGACAGGAGTAGCACATGATGCCTTCTATAACCATTACCTCATGAAAGCAAAGGAAGATCCAACTCCAAAAAAGGCAATCCACATAGTCAGAACTCCACGAACCACACCAGATCATTTCAAAGGAGAGAAAATAAACAGTGATGCAGAAGTCAACCCACAGTGGAGTTCGTTTTTCAGCGAAAACACAGGGACACTCCAAGCCAGGGAACACAATACCTGAACCAGCCAGCAGTTTGACCACGTCAACATTGTGGAGCCAAGTGTCCCTACGGGTAAGATCAATGTCCCTGAATCTCACAAGACTTTCAGTGCAACAGCATTGGACACTATAGCAAAACTGTATAGGGCAAAATCTCTTAAACTCAGATAAAAGTCAATGATCATTCACCAGGCTGAGCCTGCAAGCTCAGAAGACACACAGCTGTCCTTCTTTGGTGAGGTTGATGATCTTGGCCTCTCAATTTGGAAGGCAGACATTTCTGTCAATAGCAATTTCAAGTGTTGAATGCAAGCAGGAGCCAGCATAACTGGCCTGTCAGACAAAGACTTCTAGCTTTGGACTACACACCATGGACTTGGAGGAATTCAACTTGCAGTCACAGCCAGGATTCCTAAATCAAAAAGGTATGACAGAAATAGCAGTGAGAATGTTTACCACTCCACCAACTGTGGTGAACACCAGATATGGAAGAGATCTAAAGCCTCCAGACTGTCTCGACCTTTGCATTTAACAACTTGAAGGGAGCAGATGGGGTAATTTTTTTTATTCATTTGTGGGACATGGTGTCTCTGGCTTGCCAGCATTTACTGCCCATTCCTAGTTGCCCTTGAGAAGGTGCCTTCTTGAATTGCTGCAGTTGACATGCTGTGGATTGACCCACAGTGATGTTAGGGAGGGAATTTCAGAATTTTGACCCAGTGACTGCGAAGGAACTGTGAGTGGCTTGGAGAGGAACTTACAGGTGGTGGTGTTCCTATGTATCTGCTGCCCTTGTCCTTCCAGGTGGAAGTGGCTATGGGTTTGGAAGGTACTGTCTAAGGATCTTTGGTGAATTGTTGCAGTGCATCTGACAGGTAATACACACGGCTGCTACTGAGTGTCGGTGGTGGAGGGATTGAATGTTTGTAAATGTGGTGCCAATCAAATGGGCTGCTTTGTCCTGGATGGTGTAGAATGTAAAAATAACAATATAACACATAATGGCTTAAAATATATTGGATAAAGACTGGGATGAAATGTAATATAAGAACATGGCACATGTCAAGTTCATGTGGAGCTGGGTATAGTACCACCCACACAGTGATGTAAGAAATCACCAGGGTCAGTCTGGCATTGGACAGAGTCATGTTCAATCTGAAGCATGATGACAGCTCCTAGCTTGTATATATTTTACTATCAGTGTGATCTTACCAGCCTGCCATGCTCATCGATCAATGTGACGAGCTGGGAACATAACTTGAGAAGCCAAAAAGGATGCAAATATGACTGCTATCTTCCCAGCCCTGTTTTACAGGCAAAAATGGTTTTGCACCCCAAAAGGCATCATGCCAACAAGAAGAACTACTGCCCTGCAGTAATGATGTCAGGTACCATGGCCATGCCAGGCGGAATTAGAGGCCATTGAGACTCCTGGGTAGTCAGGAGCATGGCTAGGCAGAGCCCACCTAGAAAACTGGCAGTGACTACATGATACCCTGGCAGAGCCTAATTGGGCATTAAGTTTTCCTAGGGCAGTACCAAAGAGGTGGGGTCTGAGTGGGGATGGGGCCTAAGTGGGGGCGGGGCTCAAACAGAGGCTATGCACAGGATGCCAATGTGGGGGAGGAGGGAAGTAGTGCAGAGGGGTCATGTTGGGATTCTGCCATGGAACCTCTTATGAGGGGTCTGATTCCCCGGGGTGGCACAGGAGCAAAGTGGTTAGCACTGCTGCCTCACAGTACTAGGGGCCCAGGTTCGATTCCCAGCTTGGGTCACTCTCTGTGCAGAGTCTGTACATTCTCCCTGTATTTCTTCTGGGTGCTCTGATTCCCTCTCACAGTGCAAAGATATGCAGGCAAGGTGAATTGGTGATGCTGAATTTCCCCTTAATGTCAGGGGGATTAGCTAGGGTAAATATAAGTGGTTATGGGGATTGGGCCTGGATGGGGTTGTGGTCAGTGCAGACTCGATGGGCTGAATGGCCTCCTTCTGCACTGTGGGATTCTACAATTCTCTATGAAACCAGCAACCTGTGTTGGTGGGGTGTGTGATATTGTCACTGATGAAGAAAGGCAGTCCAATGTCTTTTGGGGTGGGGGTTGGGTGGGTGGGGGTGTGTGTGGGGGGGAGGGGGAAGGTCCCTGAGTTCACCAGCAGATTGGGGGACCCCACAAAATGGCACCCAAGTGCTCTGAAGCTAGCTTCATTAGCGTGTGTAGACTCCACCCCAGCATACCGGCACAAAGCTCCCAGCTGTTAAAAAAATTGACAGAGTGCCAGAACTTGCTGAAAAGGTGGATGTGGGAGGATTTCCATTGTCATACTGTTTTGAAAATTCTGCCCTATATCTTTGTAATGGGGGCAGCACGTTGGCACTGCTGCATCACAGCACCAGGGACCTGAGTTTGATTCCCAGCTTGGGTCACTGCCAGTGCAGAGTCTGCATGTTCTCCCCATGACTGCGGGGTTTCCTCCAGATGATCCGGTTTCCTCCCACAAGTCCAAAAGATGTGCTGGTTAGGTGCATTGACCAAGCTAAACTCTCCCTCAGTGTACCCAAACAGGCACTGGAGTGTGGCGACTAGGGGATTTTCATAGAGGCTTCACTGCAGTAGGCTTACTTGTGACACTAATGAATAAACTTTAATTTAAACTTTAACTTGTAAATGGCTCTAGTATTAGTAAAAACTTACCATTAACATACTTCAGACTATTTTTAAAATCTACCATGATGTAACCAACACTCCACAAAAGATAAAGCAAATGAAGTTAACTTATGAATGCAATGGCAAGGTTAGCGTGGGTGTTTAAATTACATTATACATGTTTCAATGGCAAAGAACATATTGTATTAACCTTGGTTGGTACTACAGTGCAAATGCTTAAATGTCTCTTCAAATTTTCTTTAAACAAGTGGAATTCACTTTGATTCACAGAAAATGACCTTGTTCTGTTCAATTTAGGTAGTGTTGCAATGATACTTTAAAATTATTGCTTTCTTTAACAGGACAGTTCTTATTAAAGTCATAGCTGCCATCCTATTTAACAGTGACAAAGATAAAGCTTTCATAACTTTTGAAGGTGAATATGTTTCAAATTTGTTTCCTATAATTTAGGGTGAAAAAGAATGCTTTGATGGAGATCATACTGATTTTGCCCAGTGACAGACACTTGTGATTTGGTTGGCGTGGGGAAAACAGCCCAGACCAAATCCTGTAGAAAATCAAACCTTTGGGTGGGATTTTACTGCCAGTTCCGGCCATGGTCCCGTTGCAGTGAAGACGGAGAATTTGGCATCCAGCTAAATCTCCATTCGCTGCATCAGGGTGGGAAAATCCCACCAGTATGAAAAGTCGAAAAATTCTCACTACATAGTTTTGGACACTCAGACTCAGAAACCCGAAGAGAAAGAGAGAGAGAGATGCGTTTGGTTGCACGAAGCAGAGAAGTTACAGCTGTGAGAGCCAGATGCTTGTAAGAGTCAGTATCTGTTTGGAAAGAAAATGGAACAGATGGGACCTTTGAGGTTTAAGAAACAAGCATTTGACAGAATGGACCTAGCAGCTGGAATTCAGTTCAAAGGTACCTAGGATATTGAGTGTAAGGACTTTCAAAAGATACTGGAAGCCTTGTCCTGGTGTGGCAGGTTCAAGGGAGCCTGCTGGAATGCTTGGAGGGGTGTGGGATTTAATATACAAGGCTACCTATCTCCTGAGAATATGCTGTAATTTAGATATAGGTTAAGATACTATTTTTGGTTGAGTCAATTAATTCATGAGGCGGTATCTTTTAGGACAGAAGAACATAAGAAATAGGAGCAGGAGTAGGCCATCTAGCCCTTCGAGCCTGCCCCGCCATTCAATAAGATCATGGCTGATTTCAAGTGGCTCAGTTCCACTTTCCCGCTTTCTCCCCATAACCCTTAATTCCCTTACCTACCAAAAACCTATCTACCCGTGTCTTAAATATATTTAGCGAGGTAGCCTCCACCACTTCAACGGGCAGAGAATTCCAGAGATTCACCACCCTTTGAGTGAAGAAATTCCTCCTCAACTCCGTTCTAAACTGCTCCCCCCTGATCTTGAGGCTGTGCCCTCTAGTCCTGCTGTCCTTTTCTGTAGTTTGGTGTATTCGTTGCCTGTTTAGAAATATTTATTTTAATTTGTTTGTTACAGTAAAAGTTGTAAACCATAAAACCTTGTGCAAATTGTTCTGTTTGTTGTTGGGGAACTCATATTTCTGTTTAAAAGTTCTTAGTCTCTATGGGGATCCTAACATTCCCCTTCCCTCACAGTCTCTTGGCAGCCCTGTATTTGACCACATTAGCCTCCTCCAATGTCTCACCCAGTTGTGTGGAACTGCTCTCACCTGGCTCCATTCTCACCTATCCAAACACAGATGGAGTGTGGGATCTTCTTGCTGCGTTCGCCCCAAAAATGGAAAATCCCACCTTTTCATGGTCTGCCCCATGCCTACTATGATACTTGTGGAGGCAGGATAGGAAAACTTCCCCCAGAGAATCACTTGTGATGGCTTCCTGCTCCTGCACTGTTACCTCTGCTCCCCCCAAAGATCTATCTTTGCTCCGTTCCTTTTAAGTATCTACATGCTGTTGCTTAGTGACATCATCTGAAAGCAAAGCGTCAGTTTTCAAGTCTGCATAGAAGGCACTCAGACACATCACACCAGTACTTCACCAATGGATTCCTGCACTGTCGATAAGTTATCAGGCTGCTTATGCAACATTTTAAAATTTCATATTTACTTATTAGTGTCACTGGAAGGCTTACATTAACACTGCAATGAAGTTACTGTGAAAATCCCCTAGTCGCCACACTCCAGCACCTATTCGGATATACTGAAGGAGAATTTAGCATGGCCAATGCACCTATCCAGCACATCATCATTTGGACTGTGGGAGGAAACCGGAGCACCTGGAAGAAATCCATGCAGGCACAGGGAAAGTGTGCAAACTCTGCACAGACTGTGACCCAAACTAGGAATTGAACCCAGGACTCTGGCACTGTGAGATAGCTGAGCTAACTGCTGTGCCATCATACTGCCCTATCAGTACTGGACAAGCAGAAATTTCCTCCAAGAAAATATTATAAAGCTTGAAGCCGCAGATCTGGTCTCCACCTCCAGCTCTGTTCCCTAGTTACTGACTCTATCCATCTGCCTGGGAGCAGACTGAGATTAACCAGTCTTATTTTTCCCTCTATAATGTTCCTGTTAAGCAGCTTGGGACATTTCATTACGTTTAAGTTGCTATAAATATATCTTGTTGTTGTTGTTTTGTTCCTCGTTAAGATCCTTAAGCTGTTACCAGGGGGCATAACTTTAAAGTTCATGGTGGGAGGTATAGGAGGGATGTCCTAAATAGATTCTTTACTCAGAGCGTGGTTGGGGTGCGGAATGCACTGCCTGCTGTGATAGTGGAATCAGATACTTTAGGAACTTTCAAGCAGTTATTGGATAGGCACATGGAGCACACAGAATGATCAGGAGTGGGATATCTTGATCTTAGGTTTGGACAAGGCTCGGCACAGCTTCAAGGACTGAAGGGCCTGTACTGTGCTGTACTGTTCTATATTCTATGTTCTATGGTCTATCATGATACCCGCCTGAACCTGGAGATGAAGGTTACATTTTCAACTACCCCCCTGAGCTGTAGCCCCTGCACACAAATTTTCATATAATTAGTATGGTCTTAGTAAGTTAAATTGGACTTGTTGCATGAAAGCACTTCAATTTATTTTCTGAAAGATAGAAATTCTTCCATCAACAAACACTGATGGTTTGTCAATTAATTCAGTTTTGGGGTTCAAATGCCAATTTTAATTCTAGATACTTTTGGTGCTCATTTGCCCAGATGTTTAGCTAAAGTTTTTTCAAGTCTAGAATCCTCTTCAGTTTATTTCATAGAATCAGTGCAGAAGGAAGTCTTTCGGCCCATTGACCCCGCACCAACAACAGTCCACCCAGGTCTTATTCCCGTAACCCATGTATTTACCCTTCTAATCCCCCTGACGCTAAGGGTCAATGTGCCACACCCAATCCAACCTCACCCACACATCTTTGGATTGTTGATCAGCTGTTGATTTTATTTTGTGGCCCTTCCTTTGACAAATGACACAATAGCAAAATACTGCAGATACTGGAAATCTGAAGCAAGTGGAAATTTCAAGTTTCTAGGTGCCCAGATCACCAATGGCCTGTTCTGGTCCCCTCCATGCCGACACTATCATTAAGAAAACCCACCAGTTCCTTTACTTTCTCAGGAGGCTAAGGAAATTCATCATTTCTACTATGACTCTCAATTTTTACAGATGCACCAGAGAAAGGATCCTTTCCAGATGTTCCAGATATTTATGTATAGCTTCTGCTTTGTCCAAGACCAGAAGAAACTACAAAGGATTGTGAACGTAGCCCAGTCCATCAGGCAAACCAGACTCCCGTCCATTGACTCCGCCCACACTTTCCGCTTCTTTCATCGGGAAAGGGATACAAAAGCCTGAGGTCACGTATCAACTGACTCAAGAACTCCTTCCCTGCTGCTATCAGACTTTTGAATAGGTCTATCAAAAATTAGTGTGAGGTTATTCACTTTAGAAGCAAAAACAAGAAGGCAGGTTACTACCTTGATGGTTGTAAATTAGGAGAGAGGAGCGTGCAGCAGGGCCAAGGGGTCCTTGTGCACCAGTCACTGAAGGTAAGCATGCAGGTGCAGCAGGTGATAAAGAAGACACATGGTTTCTTGGCCTTCATTGCGAGAGGTTTCGAGTATAGGAGCAGGGATGTGTTGCTGCAACTATACAGGGCCTTGGTAAGACTACACTGAGAGTATCGTGTGCAGTTTTGGTCTCCTTTTCTGAGGAAGGATGTTCTTGCTCTTGAGGAAGTGCAGTGAAGGTTTACCAGGCTGATTCCAGGGATGGCAGGCGGGATGTATGAGGAGAGATTGACTAAGTTAGGATTGTTCTTGTTGGAGTTCAGATGAATGAGGGGAATCTCATAGAGACTTATAAAATTCTAACAGGACTAGACAGTATGTAAGTACGTAAAAACGGAAAAAAGAAATAGCAAAGACAACATTGTGTACATTGTAGGCAGAGACAGGAGAATTAATAATCAGGGAATAAATAAATGACAGACAAACTAAACAAATACTTTAAGTGGAATTTTCCCATCCCGTTCGCCACAGGAATTGTAGAGGATGGGGCATGGACCATACAAAGTTCCATTGACCTCAGGTGGGACTTTCCAGCCTTGGAGCAAGCACAACCAGAAAATCCCACCCTTTGAGTCTGTCTTCACAGAGGAAGATACAAAACCCTCCAGAAAGGATCAAGGGTGTGATGGGAATAAAGAACGGAAATAAATTAGTATTTATACATAAAAGTAACACTGGAGAAATTAAAATAAGTTAAGAAATCCCCCAGAACTGAAGATGTACATCCCAGAGTGTTAGAAAATGTGGCTACAGATATAATAAATGCATTGGTAGTCAATTTCCAAAATTCACTAGATTGTGGAATTGCTTCTGAGATCGAAAGATATCAAATATAAACATATTGCTTAAGATAAGAGGGAGAGAGCAAACTTCAGACCACAGGATCAAAATCAGCATGATATCAGTAATGGAGAAAATGCTACAATCTATTTTAAAGAACGTGATCATTTATTAGGAGATCCTGTTGTTCAGGGTCAGTATCCAAAGTTCTGCTTGCAAGTCCCACTTCTTAAACTGCAGGAAATTGGGAAGTGTCAATGTCCAAAGGGACATGCATAAATGTTCATGGTCACGAGTCACTAAAATCAAGCATACAAGTAGAACAAGTAAAGCAAATGGTTAGTTGGACTTAATTTGCAAGAAGGTTTGAATATAGAAGTAAAAATATCGGGGGCGATTTTCCCACTTGCTGGATTGCTCCACTAATGCAGAGGGCTGGGAGACATCAATGGAGGCTGTGTAGCACACTCCCCACTAGGCACCGTGGCCTCCATGCATCTCTGGCTACCAGCGTCATCAGCTCCGCACCAGAAATCGGCAGGGAGCTGAATAAATTATTCAAATATTGATTTACATCTGACTAAAAGGCCCAGAACTGAAGTCGCCTGGCCGGCTAACATACCAGCACCCTCTCCCCCCTCCCCACCACCACCACCACACACCCCTACGCCCTTTACCCACACTCCTGCCATTCCTACCCCACCAGGACTGTTTCACCCCAGCAGAGTTTACAACAGCTCCCCACTACCAGGGAGCTGGTAGCCTGACACTGCTGGAGTAAAGGAGGGTGGTGAAGGCCCCGCGGGAAGTCGGGGGTAAAGGGGGTGCGGCCTGCCCATTTCCAGTTTGGCAGTGTCAGCCTTGCCCCCAGCACTGCCCAAGGGCAAGACACCAATGCCCAAGGAGCACCTTGGCACTGCCCACTGGGCAGCAGAAAAGGGTGAGGTCTATAGGGGGTCGTGCCTCAGAAGGAGATTGGTGGTGTGGGGAGTCCAGCTGCCACTACACAGGGATCAGTGACAGAGGGAGGGAGACCAGTGATCGGGACTGGCCATTGGTGTTGAGGGAGGAGGGGATCGGCCTGCCGAATGTTCGGCACTGTGGGCAAGACAGAGAGATCAGGACTGCCGGGGGGGGTTGAGGGGGATCGAGGCCTCACTTTAGCTTTCTGTGCACTTAATATAGTTCACACTAGGATACAAGTAATATTCTGATTTCACAGTTTGTTTAACTTTTCTTATCAACTATGAATGTTATCTAGCTTGGTTTTTCCTCTTTAAGAAACACAGAACTTTAGGAACTTTCAAGCAGTTATTGGATAAGCACATGGAGCACACCAGAATGATAGGGAGGGGATAGCTTGATCTTGGGATTGGACATAGCTCAGCACAACATTGAGGGCCGAAGGCCCTGTACTGTGCTGTAATGTTCTATGTTCTAGAATAAGTTGAACATGATTCAGATAACGTATAACATGCACCTTCAAAAACACAGCTTGAATATGAGGTATTTAGATTTCTTTAAAAAACAGGCACACACTCAAACAAACTCTACAAGGTATCTGTGATTCAATTAAATGGCTTGCTCACTCTATTAGATGTAAGCTACAGATGAATCAACAAAAGTCTGTAACAGTTATATCAAACCAAATTGGGCAGTGATTTCCAGGGATTAAACTGATTTTTAAACCCCTGATGTACAGGTGGAGAATTAATGGGGGTGAATTTCCTCAGGGTTTCTCTTGTCTGCTGCTGCAACTCTAGTAAGAAACATTATCTATACACGTACAGCAGATTTAATATCTGCCAAAGCTATTCCAGCAAAACAGAAGAAGCTCCAAGGAATGTCACTTCCAATCAAACCAACGCTATGCTAAATTTTAGCTTAATTTTTTGCCAGTGATTTCTATCAATATACTTCTACTCTCTGAACACCTGCTGAAACTAACAGAACAAAAATAGAGCCCAGGTTTTTTTAACACCTTATCCCACTACAAGGTTTTCATATTTATTACAAAGCAATATTAATAGGTTCCACCAGAATAAAGCAGAGTAAAGAGAGAATAGGAATATTTATTCCAATTATTCATTCCTTGCCTTTACTTTGTGAAGGGATTATTGTGATTGACTTTTCAGTATGCACAGTGGAGGCACAGATAGACTATAATGGGTTAGATCAAAGCAAATGAGATGAGTGCAATTCTGTAAGATGTAGCCTCTACCCTTGATAGGTTATTCAACTATTTGGACGTGAGAATTGAGAGAAATAATGTGATGAAACCTAAAGCTCAAATCAAATACATGTGTCTTTATGAGCAATATAATACACCCCTTTGTTATAGACAAAGATGGTAGGGTGGTTCCCCTGTTTTATCTTGCCTCTTGACTAATCACAACAAAATGTGTTTTGGAGAAGTGTTTTAACACCCATTAGCGTTGTGACTCTCAAGAACATACAAAAGACATGCTTTTTTATAAATTCAAAAAGGTGTTTCAGTACCTTAATGGATTTCTGGACTTTAAGTAAGAATCTAAAAGTTGCTTGCGAACCCAATAATCTATTAGAGTGCTGGAACAGCTATACCCAAGGGAAAACATTGCTTGATTTACAAGTCCAGTTGTTTGATTTCTTCTGCGAATCGCTCAAGATGAGAAGGTTTTGAGTGATTGCAGCTTCTACTATTGATACTTTGGATTATTAACAAGTTTACTGGCCTGTAATGAAAAAGGAGGTTTTTTTTTAAGAAAGTGCAAATGTATCAATGAATGGCTTTTTTTAAAAAAGCTATTCTTTTGCACATATTTTCACTATAAGTTGCATTGCTTCTACATAGTGTTGTGACTATAATTATCATTGACAGTATACCATCTGTAAAAGGTATATGGGAATTGAGCTGCTATGGCTTTGTATGGAGTCTTGAAAGGCCATATAGAGAGTGGAGTTGGGGTGCGTGAATTGGCATAGATGGGATATACTGACTAACCTAGGGTGAGAGCATATGAGACATGAGGGTTATTCGTCCTCACCTTTACATGTCCTAATAAGAAGTCCGGAATCAGCCCATTTATTCTGAGTGTTATACTAATATTTATAAAGAAAGTTTGAGGATAGAGTTTCACCTACAATCTCCAAGTTTAGGACATCTTTTGCAAGTGAATCTGGATTTTTATCTCTGCATGTAGCGTGACCAAAAAAAGTAAGGAAATAATACAACTTAGAAAGATATACTCCATTTTGTCATACTGGCTAATGTGTCATGTTCCAAAATGTTCTGCAGTCTCAGAAGGCAGGACTATGAATATCTAAGATGCAATATTATAGGGCTCCATTCCTGGAAATAGTTATGTAATCATAGGTACGATATAGAGGTCTAACCATTATTGAGCTATTAAATATCCCAACTGCAATCCAAGAAGGCTTTGTGGTGAGAGTGAAGCTTTAAAGTTGCCTTGTGCATTAAAGACTGCACATTGCAGGGTCTTTCTTTGAATGGCTTGTGGCACAAGATATAGTTGATGTTACAAAGCCATGATTTGAAATTACTCCAAGCAACTCAACTTACAAGTGAATGGCTACAAAATATTTCAACTTGTTTTAGTTATCCTAGGCACTCTGCCAGACATTGACAGGAGGAAAGGCAGTTGTGTAATCATGAAAATGAGCTAGACAAGGACAAGTTCTCCCATCTTAGACGTACTGAGCTTTGCAGTTAACTTCTAATTCTGATGCAGAATGAATGCAGGCACTATTTATTCTTTTGTCCGAGGTGGAACCTTTTTGCCTATGGCATACTTACTGCTAGTTTCTTCCTCAAAACAAGACAAGTATTCAACAACGATACTGCTCCTGGCTTGATGACCTCAACTCACATGTAGACGGTTTATAATACATTTTCTAAAGATAATGAAAAAGGTAGTCATTAAGCATTATGAAGCAAGAAGGAAAACACTAATTATTCCATCCTAGATCCAAGTGAAAGGAAAGCACTTAGAAATTTTATGCACTAAATGCTAACAAAATATGTCTGTATTCTGAGTCACAACTAAAACAGGATTATATTTTGTTAACTGTTCACATTATTTGTCATCTTTCTGAATATAACAATGTCCCATGTGGATGCAATGTTTGTTTTGGCAGCAAATGCCTAACAAAGCACAATATGAACAGTGAAAACAGAGGAGAATCCAGATGAAGTGGAATAATTTGTTCATCAGATCCTAGTGGCAAAGAGCCAGTAAATAGAAATAATAGAATACTAATAGAATACCAGCATCAGTCATAGAGATGAGGTCAATGAACAATGCTATTATTTGCAGTAATCGAGGTGCAATTGCTTCCAGTCCATCACAAACACTTTGCTAATGAAGATTCCTCCATTTCAGTGAAAAGCTATTCGTTCTGTGAAAGGTTTAGAACAGCAGAATGCACAATAATAGGATACAGTTATTTTTGAGAGTTCTAGGTACACACTTGACTTTACTTGTAGATATACAGGGACCTCCGCAGAAAGCATTGACTTTCAGTCTATAAACAGTGCACAGTGTCACTATTAGGCCAATTGCATATTTAAAAACAAAGCCATCTAAGGTTAGGTGATAATGGGGAGAGCACATTTAAGAGACATGGAGAGCCAATATGATGACCAAAATATTTTTCAGATTTGTGGAGAGTGAAATGCAACACCTCAGAGGCAAACTGAAAGTATTGAGTTTTCCTTTCTCACAGGTCCATATTGGTCCCCAAATAGTGTAAAATTATGATTGGGGAAGGGAAAAGGGAGCACATGGTAAAGCACAGATGTCCAAGATATCCTCAAAAGGAGGAACACACCTCCCCTTCTTGGCCCACAAGGAAATATTTCCAAGAATGTCTCTTCTGGATCTTAAGGCTCAGGATTTGACTAGCAAAGTAAGAAGCTTGAGTCAGAAAATGAAGTCACTCAACGGACCTGCATCAATCAAAAGGCCCCTAAATTCATGATCTTCACTCTGCAGGTACAGGTGCAGGCGTAGGCTTGACTTCGGAAACAGAGTACAGGCAGCCTCACTATTTATGTTTGACTGAGAGACTGGACTCGTAAAAGGCTTATCCCATTGGGGTTCTATTTTGATAACTGAAGAGAACTGTTGGTTTTGTTTGATCGACATATTTCGGTGTTATAGTAATTTTCTGCCTTTTGTTTTCAATGTCTTGAAGTTTATTCACACAGATTAAGAGGTGTGAAATATTTGAAGCCACCATTATTTTTTCTTTAATAGAGTTGGAAAAACACAATGGGTGGGATTTTCCAGCTCATTCTGAAACAAAAATTTCCATGGTCCACCCCCTCACCTGCTATGATTCCCATGGTAGGAGGATTGGGAAAATTCACCCCCATATTTATTTTCAAAAGAAGATTTGGGAATGGGTGTTTTTATCTGAACAGTTCCCCACATCATTGTTACTATGGACAGAATTTTGCACCCTGTGCAATAATATATATTCTCCAGCTGCCCATCCGAGCTTTATCTCTTGATTCTCTGGCATTCTGTGCACAGAAAATCTGGAGGCATGGCTTTTGCTTTCACATTGGCAGGGCAGGGCCTTACAGAACTATCAACAACGGCTGCACAAAGGGGTGCCCCAATTTGCATTATGCCAAAACTACCCAATACCCTCTGCCCCACCAACATGACACCTGCTCCCCTCCCTCCCCCCTCACACCTCCATTCACACACAAGCACTGGGGAAAACCCCTCTCTCTGCCCAACAAGCACTGGGACAATACCCCCATATGCATAAGAGAAACCCCACCATGGGGGCTCCCTACTGGGCCTTCCCCAGCACTGACCCCTTTAAACAGGAAAACAGGAAGGCCTTTAAGCATATCACATTTTATTAAAATGAATTTAAATGACATCATTAGTGAGGGGCGTGGAAAATTGGGGAACGTGATTTCAGTGGCACCTCATTATCCGACTCTCATGATATTTTGGGTCCATGTCGTCATTTACTCTCAAGGCTAACACGAGCTCAAAATCAATGGCTCATTGGTTCTGTACACAGTGTAAACAGGGTGAATGGACATGGAAGACATGAATTGGCATGAGCTGAAATGGGGACTATTGGGGATTTCCACCCCCCTGCCCCCTGTTTTACATGTCTCCAAAGTGTTTACAATTGTATGAAAATTAAGGCCGGAACCTGTCTGCTGCTGGTTTTCTCTGGTGGAACCAGCATTGGGTGAGCAGCCATGATCCCCAGTTTAAATTGTATTGAAGTTCAAATGATGCCATTGGACCCTGAACCCTCTGTGTTATAATGTAGCCTCTCAATAGTTTATGATGTTACAAAGGACACCTGCTGCAGCACAAACTCACTGATAACAGTGTGGTGGCACTACTGCTTCACAGCGCCAGGGACCTGGAGTCGATTCCTAATTTGGGTCACTGTCTGTGTGGAGTCTGCGTGTCCTCCCCAAGTCTGCATGGTTTTCCTCTGGGTGCTCTGGTTTCCTCCCACAGTCTGAAAGATTTGCTTATTAGGTGCATTGGCCATGCTAAATTCTCCCTCAGTGTACACGAACAAGTGCCGGAGTGTGGCTACTAGGGGATTTTTCATCATAACTTCATTGCAGTGTTGATGTAAGTCTATTTGAGACAATAAATAAACTGGTAATGTGGCTGTTCTGAAGTAATTTATGCAAAGCAAGTGATTGCTGTTTAAATATCTAAAAAGCCAATGCCCCTCATGTGAATTTAACTGTATGAAAACACCCACTGAATTAACTTTCAGTAAAGTATCTGTGCAGTGACCCTTCAGGCTTCTTTATATGTTTGTGTTATCACATCAGACTTTACTGACAAAAGTGAGCAACAATGATGCATAGGTTGCTCTGATAAAATGCATAAAAAACCTTGTTATTGCTACCAACAGGATATTTAAGCGAGGCCTTCACACCCCACCTCCAGGGTCCTTGACCAACTCAGGAAGTTAGATACGATGATGCACCCATTCCATTCAAAGAAAAATTTTCTAATTAAAGGGGGCATGACATGGATCACTAGGGCTTGCCAACAGTTGTATTTTTGAGGTTGCAACAACCACCAAAAATCTCAGAAGGCAGCACCCTGGGTCTTTCACTCTTACCTCGATGTCCTGCATTAGGATATGAGGAAGTGTTGTAGTGTAACCTTTCCCAGTGATAGGAGGAGGAGGACAGCTGTTCCAGCCAAGTAGTGAAGTGGTTAAGGAAGAGAGAAGTTGAAGGGTGGTTCTTCCAACCTGAAGGCAGTACACCAAGAGAACCTAAAACGTTAAGTATGACTGGTGAGTGCCAAGTGCCAAGCCTCACATTCCAACTTTCCCAACGTTCTCCAATATGCCTCAGGGCAACACACTTTGCAACTCCACTTAGTCCTGTCTCTTAAAGCTTCCCATTTGATTAGTCAATACTCAGCTATTGCCCTCTCATATTCAATGTCCCTTCACAAAAGTTGACCTCCTTCCACTCCACACAAACCATTCCAACACTCAAACACTTTTGTTTTCTCTCTTTGCAGGAGAAGAGAGCACACAGCTTAACAAGACAGGTACCTTATCAGCCTTTTGCAATTTGTGTCAACCTGCTACCTGCAAGGCTGTCTTTTTCTAAGAGACTGCAGATGTCAGCAACAACCTGAGGCACTGGTGCTCATACATACTGAGAGAGTTGATCCTTTGTTAGGAGTTGCTAGTGTTAGAGCCCTGTCTCCTTCCAGCTGGATCTTGATGTTCATCCCCTTCGGCTGTTTGGAGTGGTGTTTGGCCTAGAAGGTAACTGGTGCTGCAGTCGATTTTGCTCCCTCTGCTGCTGGTGTTATTGGCAATGGTGTTACTTTTTCTCATACCCCTCGCAGAACTAGAACTGCAAAAGCATCCAAGCCATGGTGATGGCCCGCAATATGGAAGTAGATCTGAATGTCAGTGAGGTGTTAGGCAGGTGAAATGCCTTCCAAGAAGTCTGCAATCATCTGTCAAGCAGTGTTGGCATTCCCTGAGAGAAGAAATACTTTGAACTGCAGCCTCTCATCTGCCTCAACAAAGACATCTCAGCCTGTCAGTTACAGTGCAAAAACACTGCCCACTGTACACTTATCTTGGTGACAGAAGCCAGAAATTTTCATCAGTCACTTGATATGTGACAGATCTAAAATGTTTTAAATGTTAGAAAAAATTTTCTTAAGTTGTTATGAGCCAAATCCCATCTATTGCTAGAATTGTAGCACCTACCAGTATTGTGAATGACATATTTCATATTTTTAGAATATAACTTTAGGAATTCAAATATTAAATGCAAGATAAATGGAACACTTGGTTAAGAAACTGGCATGCGTCTATTAAAGTGATCTTGAGATAATAACATTTAAATGGTAACTTTTGCTTATCTTAAGTGCAAGACTTAAACAACAAATGACCTCTCTCTCTGGATATGTAATAGATGCAAACAAAAGAGTTCTTTCAAGAGGCCCGCAATTCTTGGTGAGAAAGGGGTTCATAAAAGTTTATTAGAGTTATAAATCATTCACATAGGTTTCTGAATCAAAGAGTTATGTTGAAGGTAAATTAACTTATTTACATTCCTGTTTGACAACATCCCAAAGCATGCAATGTTGGTACGAAACGGGCTGAGAGGGTAAGAAGGTTAATTTGATGAATTTGGCTGGGTGTTTCTCACTAAAAGAAGTTATGGTTTGATTTTAGTGTAAACTACAGCTCACTGAGTTGAGAATGCTAAAGGAAATAAATGATAGGCGAGTCTGCAACTTAAGCAGAGAAAATGCTAACATTATTCATTCACTATGTGGAATGCAGGTGAGATTTGAACTCAATTTAGAGTTTGTAAGTTGATAAGAATCTGGAAGACATGCCTAGTTCACAAACCTAGAGGAAGAAATCTACAATGGAGTCTTTTTGACAGAAGATTCCTGGAGTCTTTTGACAGGAGATCAATTGGAGTTAACTTGGAAGCAGTCAGCTTGGAACACATCTGTCAGGAGCTGGTAATCAGTTTTGGGACCAGCAGCTGTACAGAAGCCATGGCAGTATAAAAGGTCATTAGGAAAAAGGGGCATTCCTAATGTTTGTATTGCAAAGCAAGAATGCAGTCAAGCCTTAAGTTGAGCTGAGAAGTCCACCATCTTAAGGTTTTGAAGAGAATTTAGGAGATCACTTAGCCCAAAACTATATAATTGCATACCAAAATAACAACTGGAATACTGGGGGAAATCAAAATTGCTTCCTAACGTAGGCTGCTGCTGCTACTTGGCTGGGAGCTGCTCCAGGGGGCTGTGACATATCTTCAGGTGGTCTCAGGATAAGTGAATGAATCTTAAAGATTATTGGAGTGTATAAGGGAACACTTGCAAGGAAATAAAAAGGAGAACTGAGTTCAAAGCATAATTAGTTATGAAAGATAGTATTAAGTTGATTGTACCAGTCCAGGTTTTGCTTATTGTTTTTAATATACAATTTTGTCTTTGTGCAACAAGTGAAAACTTGTGGTGTTATTCTGTCATTTAATTGCAATGTGTTGGGATTTACCTTTCAGCATTAATGATCTCTAACAGGAATATAACACCAGTAATTTGACACAATCTGGTATGTTGTAAATGGAGGTTTAATCGCATGAAACACTTTGTCTCACATACATCTTTTAGTGCCATGTTATCTCAAAATGTGGTTTGTCCACTTCTTTAAAACACCATAATGGCTTTCAGAGTTGATGAGTCTGGATTAAAGTACCAGAACGCATTTGATTTCAAGTCAATATATTTATAAATTCTTTAGAGGAGAGTGATGTTTCATATTTTAAACTTCAGATGAGGTTATGTTTTCCAGTTGCCATCAGGCATCTCAGGCAGACTATTAGGCTCTGCAAAAGCCTTAGTTCAAACATTATCCACCTAAGTATCAAAACACAGTTAACGTTTTGAAAGGTTTGCTATTGACAAGCAACTGTTTGATCTTCAAAGGGAGAGGGAAAAGATATTTTAAAACCCATAGACTTGGCATTTCTAACTCTGTAATCATCTGACAGCAACATGTACGAATAATGGCTCCACGAGGAATTGTTTACATGGAACAAAATCAAGCCTTATTTAGGGGAATGTTTTTAGTCATAGTACTTTTAAATTTTCACTGTTCTTTTGTTATTGCAGGCATAATGCAGTCATTGTGCATTGTTTATATGCACTGCCTCCAAAGGAAGAAGAATACGGTAGAGATTCATCTCTTTTATAGAAAGCATTTTTACCATGCTTCAGAGTTAAAAGTTAAATATAGACATGTGAATCCATTTGTGGACTAATTAAAGGCAAGGGGCGGAACTTATTCTGCAGGGTCTCATCTGCTGGCTGGAGAGCTAGCTAAGACTTTCCCTGGTTTTTGTGGCTGTGACTCATCTTTCATTCCCTCATCCTGCAGTATAAATATCTCTCATTTTCTATGCCTTTTAGCTTTGACAAAGGATCATCTGGACTCGAAATGTCAGTTTCTTTCTGTCTTTACAGATGCTACCAGACCTGCTGAGGTTTTCCAGCATTTTATCTTTTGGCCCCACATCACCTCATTTGGAGAAGACCCATTGCAATAAATGTCTGTCATGCACTTAAGTAGTCAACTGCAGGTTACCAGTCCACCCAAGGGCCTCAATTGCTGCTAAAGTAGTAAGGCTATCTCTGTCTTAATTGGGGCAGAGGTGGAAAGGTGGTCATTTGCACCCTATAGCCCAATTAAATGTTTCCCTGTTCCAAACTCATCTTCTGGGAGGGCATCAAATTCTGCCCAAGTGTTCAGCCCATATGCTTCTCTAAACTCTTATGAAAGCTGAGGACTAGCCTTGATTACTGCAGCAAACCTGAATAGTAACTGTTCATTGTATAAAATATTTAATATCTTTTCCACAGAATTTTTTTAGGCTAATAATCTGAAAATAAACCATTCCTAGCATTCTGAATTTTAATTTGATTCTTATGACATGAGTCCACTCATCGACAGACACTCTTGCGCTGCGGTTAATTAGTGGTAATTTACTTACTGTATGCAAGTGGTTGAATCCATGTAATTTTCAGAATGTTCCTGAAAAGTCTAGATTGTAGGTTTCTTGTCAAATGATGAAGGAGGCATTGTTGAACCTGATTCTAGAGAACAAGCTAAGTCAATTGAATCAATGTTAACAGTGAAACATTCAGAAGATTTGATCTGATTTATTGTCACAAGTATTGGGATACACTAAAAAGTATTTCTTTTGCACACGGAACAGACAAAACGTATCATTCAAAGAATACATAGGGGAGAAGGAAAAGAGAGAGTACAGCATATAGTGTTACAGTCATAGCTAGGGTGTAGAGAAAGATCAGCTTAATATGAAGTAGGTCATTCAAAAGTCTGATGGCAGCAGAGAAGAAGCTATTCTTGAGTTGGTTTGGTGTGTGACCTCAGGCTTTTGTATCTTTTTCCTGACAGTAGAAGGTAGAAGAGAGTACATCTGGGGTCCATGGTGTCCTTAATTATGCTGGCTGTTTTTCCGAAGCAGCAGGAAATGTAAACAGAGTCAATGGAGGGGAGGTTGGTTTACGTGATGGACTGGGATATGTTCACTACCCTTTGTAGCTCCTTGCAGTCTTGGTGTGATCATTGTACAGAAAGTTTAGCTCATTTATAGAAAAAAGACCAGAAGCAATCTTGAATAAAAGTACTTAATTCAAGGAGAGTCAGTATTAGTGGAGTGAGAATAGATCTGATATAGGTAATCTGGAATCAAACTGTTATGAAAGGGTTGGCTCCCTTTAAAGAGAAAATAGTTTAGGTATAGCCAAGGTACATCCTTACGAGGGGAAGAAGTAGGAAAGCAAGGCAGAGTTCTCCATATGTCAAAAGAGATAGAGAGTTGAAGCAGAAAGACTTTTTTTTAATTTCAAGCGATGTGGGTATTGTTGCAAGACAAACATTTTGCTGCCCAATCATAATTGCCTTTGAGGAGAGGCAATGAACAGCCTACAACATATTGCAGGTCAACAATGCAGGTGAGAAGTAAGTGGAATATAGAAAGTTTGGAAAGAAAATGAAAAAGGAAATAAGGGAGGCAAAGAGAAAATACAAGAAGAGACTGGCAACTGACATAAAAGAGAATCTAAAAGTCTTCACTCGGCATATGAATAGTGTAAGAGTGATAGAAGGAGGAGTGGAACTGATTATAGACCATAAAGGGATTTATAAATGGTGGCAGTGGGTCAATTAAACTAGTACATTTCATCTGTCTTTACCAAGAAAGAAGTTGCAGCTGAAGTCACGGTAAAAGAAGAGGTATCTGAGAGATCAAAAATGGATAAGTAGAACATATGAGAATTGTTAGATGTAAGTTAATAAGTCACCAGGACCAAATCAGATGCATCCAAGGGTACTGAGGGAAGCAAGGGAGGAAATTGCTGAGGCACTGGTCATAATCTCCCTATCATTCTTAGATTCAGGGGGTCTGTGCCAGAGAACTGCCGAGGTTCACTGTTCTTCATGGATGAGTCTAAGGATAAACTCAACGACTACAGGTCAATCATTTAACGTTCAAGATGGGAAGCTTTGTTTTTATTCTTTCACAGGATGGCATCATTGGATAGGCCAACATTAGTTGTCCATCCCTAATTGCCCTTCAGAAGGCGTTGATGAACCACTTGTTGAACCATTTAAGTCCATGTGGTATAGGAACAATCATAGTACTATTCCAGGATTTCGACCCAGTGGTAGTGAAGGAATGGCTATGTAGTTCAAAGTTAGGCTGATGTGTGCCTTGGAGGAAAACAGTGCATCAGCTGCCCTTGACACTCGAAGTGGCAGAATTCAAGGGTTTGGAAGGTGTTGCCAGTGGAACCTTGGTAAGTTGTTGCAGTGCATCTTGTGGATCGCACAAACTGTTGCCACTGTCCATCATTGGTGGAGGGGCTCAATACTTAAGGATGGAGTGCCAATCAAATGAGTTGCTTTGTCTTAGATAGTATCAACTTTCTTGGGCATTGTTGGAGATGCAGTCACCCAGGCAAATAGAATATTCCATCGGACCTCTGATTTGTGTCTTGTAGAAATTAGACAGGGTTTAGGAAGTGAGGCATTGAGTACTCAGCACAGAATTCCCAGTCTCAGGTCTGCTCTTTGCATTTGTATACTATTACAGGTAAGTTTTGTGTCAGTGATAACCCCATAAATGTTGATAGTGGGGTATTGAGTGATGGTAATGACATTGAATGTCAATGTATGATGGTTGGATTCTCAATTGTTGGAGATGGTAATTGACTGGCATTTGTGTGGCATGAATGTTGCTGCCACTTGTCAGTTCAAGTATGAATATTGTCCAAGGTCTAGCTGTATATGAGAACAGATTAGTACCTGAGGAGTTGTGAATGGTGCAAAACATTGTACAATCATCAGCTAACCATATGAGGAAGCAAAGGTTACAGAAGAAGCAGCTGAAGATGGCTGGGCTTAAGACACTACCCCGAGGAACTCCTGCAGCAATGTCCTGGGACAGAGATGATTTTCTTTGAGCAATCGTGACCATCTTCCTTTGTCCTAGGAATGAATTGAACCCGTGGAACAATTTCCCCCTATACCCATTGACTCCAACTTAGCAAGAACTCCTTGATGGCATATTCAGTTAAATGAGACTTTGGTGTCAAGAGTAGCCACTCTCTCCTCACCCCTTCATTGCAGCACCTTCATCCATATTTGAAGCAAGGCTGTAATGAGGGCAGAAGTAGAGTGGCCCTGAATGGGCAAACTAGCACTGCCCAAGAGGCACGCTGGCACTGTCCACTGGGCACTGGGCAGTGCCAAGGGGGTGGGGCATATTGGGAGCTTGATTGTGACTTAGTGGGACCCGCTGCTACTCTGAAATTAGGATCACAGGGTGAGGGAAGAAGTGAGGGCGATCAGGACTGGTCACTAGGTGGGTGAGAGGGTTGGGACTGTCGGAAGATGGATAGGATAGAGGTGGAAAGACCCTTCCCGCTCAAAAAGGACAGTAGGACTAGGGGGCACAGCCTCAAGATAAAAGGGGGGCGGTTTAGAACGGAGTTGAGGAGGAACTTCTTCACTCAAAGGGTGGTGAATCTCTGGAATTCTCTGCCCGTTGAAGTGGTGGAGGCTGCCTCGCTAAATATTTTTAAGACGCGGGTTGATGGGTTTTTGATAGGAAAGGGGATTAAGGGTTATGGGGAGAGGGCGGGAAAGTGGAACTGAGCAGCAACAGATCAGCCATGATCTTATTGAATGGCGGGGCAGGCTCGAAGGGCTGGATGGCCTACTCCTGCTCCTATTTCTTATGTTCTTATGTTCTTATTTAAGTGAGATTGGAACTGGTTTGGGGAGATCCGCGAGTGCAGCGATCAAGGGAGGGAGGGCTTGGAAGGCCAACAATGGGAGGTTGCTGGGTTGACCAGCGATCAGGCTGGCCAGTGATCTGGAGGCCAACAAAGGGGGATGCATCAATATTCACACTGCCAAATTGGCATATGCACAGTGGCTCACTCAGCACTATGCTGCCGGCCTCCTGGGCAGGATGGGCACCCCCCCCCACCACCACCACCACCACCACCACCACTACCACCACCGCCACCACCACCCTTACCAGCATTAATCATTCTATGGCACTCTGCATTGCACAGTGTCAGAGATTCATTCAGATAGGTATGCCCAAAAAACGGTTTGGAAATTCTCCCGTTTGCCTATCCATTGGGCACTTAGTTGTTTCAGGAGAATTCTGGCCATGAAGTTTTATATTTGGAGGCATAGCATGCAAAAAGAAGCAAGTTATGATGACACTTTTATAAAACATTACTTCATCATCAGTTGGGCTGGTGTGACTAATTCTGGGCACTACAATTTCGGAAGGTAATGATAACATTGCAAGGATGCACAAAAGATTTACTGAAATGGTCTCGGGATGAGAGGCTGCAGGGTTATGTTAAAAAAAGAGGCAAGTGAATGTGAACTAACTGCTTGCATTGGCAGAGAGCAACCACAGTTTCGAAGGGTTGAGTAGCCTCCTTCTCTGTCGTGCCCAAACTATATTTCTTTCCATATGACCAAACATTTGCACCAGAAACAACTCATCTCTGCTGATTTAATACTTATTATTGGCTATCACAGCTAGTTAATTTCTTATTATCATAAAATTCAACTCATAAAATGTGAGAAATTTAGTGTAGATATGTTTGTGATGAAAATCATAAAAATATAAATCTGGGGAGAGCAACTGTACAATAATAAGCAGCAATATTCAGTCTGAACATATTAATCTCATAGGACACACCATGAACAATAAAATTTGTCATTTGACTTACACCCAATAAAGTGCAGCTTGCATAGGGGTAATCTGTACAAATACTATAAACTGCATCCATGAAACGATGTTGGCTATATTGGAGATCATAACAAAACCAAGTTGGTTATGGACAAGTCAATATTTATACAACTGATATCGAGAACATTTATGGGGATAAATTAATACATTTCACTCTAGTGTGGTGCAAAATTAACACACATTTGTAATTGGTTTGCAATTCAATCCTTTGCTGTCTTAAATCTACCATATTCAGGCCAATTTTGGTTGCATATTGGATTTTTTGTGTTTTTTTCCTGTGGGGCATTCTTGTCTTTTAAAGGAAAGAAAAGCTGGTAATCTATAATTAGGATATGTCCCCCTGAATTGATTAGCATGCTATGGCCTGAATCAACATGAAGGGTACAATTTAATCAGTGACATGTTTTAGACGATTGTGAAAGCTTATTAAATGAGTTCTTAGTGTGTTGCTGGCATGGAGAATCTTTGCTATCTTTGTGAGAAATGTGGATTATACCATTGTGCCTCAAGGAACACACATTTAGTTTGATCGTTTTTTAACCTGCCATTATATTCCCCATATCTTGGCCCTCTGATTTGGGCATTGTTTGTCGATCGTTAAATCCAAGAATAGCCTTTGCCCCACTTCTAAGACGACAAAATTCAAATAAAGCAAAGCAATGAATGAGAAATGTTAGTATTTATGGGATTAAGTTGCCTGGAACTGCTGGGGATCAGGTGGCATAAGTCGTCTATGGGTGGCAGGTTGGTCGGTCCTGTTTCACACCAATCTCCACCAAGAGATCTGAACATGCTCCTAAAAGAACAACTAGCCTGTCTGAGGAAAAGTTAGAGGGCAACCAACAGCTGTGGACAGAGGGTGTTTTAGATAATGAGAGTCACTGGTGAAGCAAGAGGAGGTTGTAGCAGAGATTGGGGGTGGGGGAGGGGGAGGTGGCAGATGGAATGCTTTGAAGGCAGAAACGACAGAAAGATTTCAATACAAAATCTCCACATGAGTTACTATGGTGAGTCTACCCATGCCCAGACCAACTGCTGCTGAAATTTGCATCAATACCTTGGTTACCTCTAGAATATACCAATGGTCTCCTGGCTGCTCTTCCATATTCATTATACTTGAACTCATCCAGGATATTGATGCATTTATCCTAAATTGTACTCAGTCCACCTCACCCAACACTTATACATTCACTCACCAGCATTGGCTTCAGTCTGGCACTGCCCTGATTTTAATTTTTTCACTCATATTTTCAAACTTTTCCATGCTCATGTCCCTCTGTTGCTGTAACCACCTTCAACTTTACAACCTTCCAAGAACTCTGCAATCAGCATCTTGAAAATCCCTGATTTTAATCACTGCACCATTGTTGGCTATGCCTACAGCTACCTAAGCCCTGAGGTCTAGAATTCCCTGTATACCTCTCTGCTTCTCTACCTCTCAATGTTCCTTTAAGTCACTCCTTAAACCTACCTCTTTGCCCCAATTTTTGATTAATTGTCTTTATCTGTTGAGTTTTATCTCACAATGAAATTTTGTCTGACAAAAGCACAAACAATAAGTGCAGGAGTAGGCTGTGTGGTCTCTTGCACCTGTTCTGCCATTAATAAAATAATGGGTGAACTTCTACATCAACTCCACTGTCCTGCCCTATGCTGTATCCCTTGACTTCATCAGTGTCCAAAAATCTACTGCTCTCAGTCTTGAATGTGTTGGACTCATCTACTCAGTGTCTACTGCCTTCTGGGGTAAAGAATTTCAAAGATTCACAACACTCTGAATGGATACTTTTCTTCTCATCCCTGTACTAAGTAGCTGATTCATTATCCCAAGATGATGACTGCTAGTTTTAGACTTCCCAACCAAGACAAACATTCCCCAAGCATCTAACCTGTCAAGGCCTCTTAGAATTGTACACATTTCAATGGGATCACCTCTCTTTCCAATGAATATGACAGAATATAGGCCCATTCTACTCAATCCATCCTTATAGGAATACCCATGTCTCATGAATCAAACTAGTCACCTTCACCATGGCAATTGTATTGCTCCTAAGGTAAGGAGACCAAACTGTACACACTACTGTAAATGTGGTCACACCAAAATCCTGTATAATTGGAGCAAGTGTCCATTGCTCTTATACTCCAATCCCATTACAATAAAGGCTAACATGCCATTTGTCACCCTAATTGTTGCTATATCCACATGTTTATTTTAATAACACTCCTGTGAAACTTCTTGGGACACTTTACACAGGATCACATTATTATTGCACATTGTGTTGCTGTTTTTCTTGTTTTTCACAGTACATTGCTGTTGTACAATTGTGGAAAGAACTTTCCACACACCTGATGAAGGAACAGCGTTTCCAAAAGCTTGTGGGTTCACTATCAAATAAACTGGTTGGACTTTAACCTGGTGTTGTGAGACTTCTCACTGTGTTTACCCCAGTCCAACACCGGCATCTCCACTCCATGTTTCATACCAGACCAAGGAGAAAAATTGAAACTCAATGGCTATTATCAACTTCTCATTTTGTTAAAATAGTCTCTCAATTCAAACTTGACTGACTGGCACCAGAAATGTTAATCCAGCATATGGACACATGGGTTGTACAGTGGCACAGTGGTTAGCACTGCTGTCTCACAGAGCCAGGGACCTGAGTCTGATTCCCAGATTGGATCACTGTCTGCGCAGTCTGCATGTTCTCCCTGTGTCTGTGCGGGTTTATTCCAGGTGCTCCGGTTTCCTCTCATAGTCTGATAGTCATGCCAGTTAGGTGCATTGGCCATGGTAAATTCTCCCTCAGTGTACCCAAACAGGCACCAGAGTGTGGCGACTCAGATTTTTACAGTAAATTCATTGCAGTGTTAAGGTAAGTCTACTTGTGACACTAATAAATAAACTTAACAAAAAATAATAGAACATGGTATCAGGGATTGCACCCTGATGACTCAGTGACCCTCATGACACCACAATCATTAGCTGTCAACCTGCCTGAAAACCAAATGTTGAAACTAGTTTAGAGAAATGTTTGGCATATAAAATCGCTGGCTCCAATGCATCCTTCCCTGAGGAGCTCAATGCATTCTAAGCCCATTTTGAGCAAGAAGTCAGACAGCACATCCTCCACCCTGGAAACCTTGGATGAATCTGTATCTGAGATCACCATTGCAGATGTCAGAGCAACTTGCTCAAAGGTCAACCCACAGAAAGTGACTGGCCCCCATGGGATCCCCAGATCCCAGTCAGATCCTGCATGGATCAGCAAGGGGAATATTTGCAGACATCTTCAACCTCTCTTTACAACAACCTGAGGTCCCGATCTGCTTCAAAAAGATGGTCATCATCCAGTATCAAAAAAAGAGTCAAACAGTGTGCCTTAATGACTATCCTGTGGTGGCTCTGACATCCATCATTATGAAGTGCTTCAAAAGGCTAGTCATGGCAATTCCAGCCTCGCAGACTATCTGGATCCTCTACAGTTTGCCTACCACTGCAACAGACCCACAGCAGGCACCATCTCCCTGGCTCTGCACTCAATCCTGGAACATCTAAATAGCAAAGATACTTATTTCAGACTCCTTTTTATTGACTACAGCTCAGCCTTCAATGCCATTATTCCTATGAAACTCATCTCCAAACTCCGTGGCCTGGGCCTCAGCTCCTCCCTCTGTGACTGGATTCTGAATGTCTTAACCCATAGACGACAATAAGCAAGGATAGGCAACAACACCTCCTCCACGATCATCCTCAACACAAGATTGTGTTTTCTGCCCCCTACTGTACTCTTATTCACCTGTGACAATGTTGCCAAATTCCCCTCCAACTCAATTTTCAAGTTTGTTGACGACACCACCGTAGTGGATCGGATCTCAAACAATGATGAGACAAAGCACAAGAATGAGGTAGGGAGTCTGGTGAACTTGTGTGGCAACAATAATCTCTTCCTCAATGTCAACAACAAGAAGGAGATTTTCATTGACTTCAGGAAGCGCAGAGGAAAACATGGCCCTGTTTACATCAACAATGACGAAGTAGGAAGGGTCAAGAACGTCAGTTTTTAGATGTCCAGATCACCAACACCCATCCTGGTTCCCCCCATGCTGACATTATAGTTAAGAAAGCCCACCAATGCCTCTACTTTCTCAGAAGACTAAAGAAAATTGGCATGTCAGCTATGACTCTCATCAGCTTTTACAGATGCAGCATAGAAAGCATTCTTTCTGGTTATATCACAGCTTGGTATGGCTCCTGTTCTGCCCAAAACTGCAAGAATTTACAAAAGGTCATGAATGTGCCCAATCCACCATGCAAACCAGCCTCCCATCCATTTTGCTTGCCATTTTAACACACGATCCTCCTCCCATTCCCACATATCTGTCCTTGGCTTGCAGCAATGTTCCAGTGAAGCTCAAACCAAACTAGAGGAACAGCGTCTCATCTTCTGGCTAGGCACTTTATAACCTTCCAGTCTCAACATCGAATTCAACAACTCCAGTTGATTTGCCACAACCTACCTTGACCCTTTTGTTTTCATTCTATTTTATTTAATTATTTACTGTTCTCTATCTTTTATTTCTTTATTGTCTTTCTTCATTTTTCTTTCCCCCCCCATTCTTTCCCCCTACTTTACATCCCTTCCCTTTCTTTTCTCCCCCTTTGCTTCTCCTTTTCTAAATCTTACCTCTATCCCATCCATTTTCCCTCCCTCCCAGCATCTCCATTTTAGCTTTTCTGCCGTTTGGCCATTCACACCTTTTATTCTCTCTGTGGAACACTATTAGCAGTCTTTTCCCCTAGTTTCTATGGCTATGACATATCCTTCATTCCCTCACCCTGCAGTATAAATATCTCCCACTTGCTCTGCCTTTTAGCTTTAACAAATGGTCATCTGGATTTGAAACATCAGCTCTTTTCTCTCCTTACAGCTGTTGCCAGATGTGCTTAGGTTTTCAAACATTTTCTCTTTTGGTTTCAGATTCCAGCATCCGCAGTAATTTCCTTTTCTCCCATCCATTGACTCTGTCTACACTTCCCGCTGATTCGGCAAGGCAGCCAATGTAATTAAGGGCCCCATGCACCCCAGATGTTTTCTCTTCTGCCTTCTTCCATCTGGAAAAAGACACAAAAGTCTGAGGTCATGTACTAACCGACCCAAGAACAGCTTCTTCCCTGCTGCCATCAGACTTTTGAATGGACCTAACTTGTATTAAGTTGATTGTTCTCTCAAGCCTAGCTATAAAACTGTAACACCACATTCTGCATTCTCTCGTTTTTTTCTCTATGAACAATATGCTTTGTCTATATAGAGTGCAAGAAACAATACTTTTCACTGTATGTTAATACATGTGACAATAATAAATCTAAATCAAAATCAACATTGCATATCACAATCTAATAATGATTGTCTGTGCATCAGGGCTGGGTGTGAAGTCCAATTGCTTAAAGGCAGCACCAGTTGCAGACTTTACACCAGTTATTGCAATAGACCCTGTAATTGTCAGCCATATAAAGATGTAATCAGCATCAAGTTAAAAAAAAGTGAGCTGGCATGTGTTGTGCTAACTTTGAGCAAATGTTGTCTGTTCTGAGCAAATGCCTCCTTTTAATGACAAGACATCTTCATAAGATAGTTTGCCCTAAGACCTTTGAAGTGTTATGATCCACTCAAGAATTTGTGGTACGTATAATAACACATATTCATCCATGAAATGTAATCTTAATTGCTAAAATACTTTTGATCTTACATGAATCAATAACAGAACTTTTGTTCTTTATAAATTATAAGCTTCAGCTTTAAACAGTGCCTAGGGAATCTCAACAGAAATGATTTAGCTGGCCAATGAATTGCAACTAAGCCACATTTTTCATGGTAAAAGTGCTTTAAAGTGTATAAAATTGAGTACTGTTCAGTCTGATTCAGATTTAATGAAAACTGTACAAGATATTTATGATAATAAAACAAAAACTTTGCCAGCACTTTTACTGCATGTTCAACGTTGTTGAAAATTAGTTTTGGCTTTGCAGAATCACTGAATTTGCATGCTATAAATCATATATTAATCTCCGAACTGAATCAAAAATAAAGCAGTGTGAGATTGCCTCCTCCCGGGACTCCTCCTCTTCTCTCCATTATCAGGAGAGATGTTCATTCTGGATTCAGGCAGCTTTTATGCTCTGGAGCATTATTGTGAAGCTAACACTTTCACACTGAGTTGCAGTCATACTGCAAATGCACCCCATATATCTGTTTCTAACATATGGAATTTTATGTTGACTGAGATTTGCAGCAAGAGTATAGACAGTTCAAGTCTAAGTCGAAGAATAAAAACAAATACTGTGGACACTGGAAATTGGAAATAAAACAGGAATTGCCAGAAAAAACTCAGTAGATCTGGCAGCATTTGTGAAGAGAGAAACATCGTTAATGTTTTATTTGTCAGACTTCTTCAGAGATCTGGAGAACAATCATACGGATTTGAAACATTAGCTCTGTTTCTTTCTTCATAGGTGTTGCCAGATCTGCTGAAATTTTCCAGCATTTTCTGTTTTTATCTGAGCCAAAGATAACTGAATTAAATTTTTTGGACAGTAATCCAAAGATCTTGGCCCATTGATGAGTAGAAATTGGACTGGAATTTGTGTGTGGACATAAAGGCTTTTTTTTGGCAGCAACTGTGCAAACCATTAGCAGAGCAGTCTCTGCTTTCAGACATAATGATTTATTGCTGATGCTAAGTTAAGACATCCAATGAAATAAAATGTAATAATGCAAATTAAATAGTTTAATAACCAGAAATGATCCACTTGACCTTAGCTAATGAGTGTGAACATGGTGTGCAGGACCAAGCTAAATGTAAGCTGCGTTTTAGGGAGCAGGAGCCTCAGATCAGGTTAAGCAATTCATTAACACACAAAAAGACATTAAAAGCTTGATGAATTATGTAGAACTGATGAGCATCAACATTCCTTTGCCAAAAAGTGTTTCTCTTACACGTTAACTATACCACATGGATGGAATGAAAGTTAATTTGAATATGTATTTTCTCTGCTATTAGCTGCACTTCAGAAAGTTGTGGAAAGCTGTAGTTCAATACTTGATGCAGTAGCAGGAGGATTGTTCTTATATTCAAGCTGAAATGCACTTCATAAAATAAATGCTTATATTATGTAATAGTCCTAGGAGAAAATATTCAAAGATGTATATTCATTGATTATACATTTAACTCCAAATAACATATTTTATTGGCCATTGTACTTCCCAGTCAGGTTTGGCACCAAAAACATCTGAGACTAGACAATGCCAAGAAAGAGGTAGATTATTTATTTTTAGTTTCCTGATCGATCAGTATGAAATTCCCAGCCCCATAGTGAAATCTTGAAACTCCTCTATCCCGGACTTCCTTCTTGTTGCACCTATCCTGAGAGCGAGGCTTATCAGATCCCCCCAATACCTTTTTCATTCCACCCTGTCTCAGCCAGGCATTTTTCCTTTTGATCTTGGCAGTTAACTGTTCCCTGGTGCATTCTCAATGGGAACGGCCCCACAAATCAGAGCCCACTTGCTAACCAGTCTGCTCTCTCTTCAGTATAAATTGTTGCTCCCTTTGAGGTTTGGTATTCTTGTGAATTTGTCCTGATGAGTGCAAGATGAAAAGCTCTAATAACACAGCAGAATTTTCCAACCACTCACGCCAGTGGGATTTTTCCATACCACCGCCATTAACAGAAATTTGGCTTGTCGCCACATTATCTGTCTTTGCATGGAGTGGGAGCGTGGCATGAATGGGCAGTTAGATCACACCCCACATCTCCATCCTTAGCAATTCACAATTTCTGTATTACCGAGTGACTGTGTAATTTAATTCCAGTACATATAATGCAAATCTATTGGTGGGCACATCACAATATCCATTATTTATCAAAATATTCTTTGCATCTTTGTGAATAACTAGCTTACCAATACAGGTGACATTAAATGCCATTGTAAATTTGAATTCTATTGCTTCTATTTTATATAAATAAATGGAAGCAACAGAAAATGGTTGTTTGGGTTATATTTATCTGCTCCACCCCTCATTTATATGTTTGATTGGTGTTTTCATCATTCCACAAATGAATTACAGAGAGGTTTATTTTAATACAAGTGAACTTTTGAGGCTAAGATTCATGCCAAAACAACTCATAGTATGAAATATATAAGAAGAAAGTAACTACATTGAGATATTGCCAGAAATAGCTCTATTCTGTCATGATGATGGCATTAAGACCTGTTTGTGTAGCACTGTGTCCAAAATGCATAGACATTATTTCTTTGTTTGAAGATTTCAGTTTGTTTTGGAGACTTTAGCCACTTTTGGCTTGGACTGTACAGATCTGATATACAAATTAAGATTTTGCTTTAAGATATATCTATCAGCGCCACCTGTTCCCTCCTGAATGTTCTCTGAATGATATCAAGCTTAAAAGATACACAGATCATTTTAAGCACAAGCACATTGAAAAGAGCCAGGTTTGTGAATGCATAATTTACACATACTGGAGTCCAATATCACTCATCAACCACTTCCTAATGTGCACACATTACACTCCTACTGAGCAAGATTACTACAGCAACAACAGATCATTAAGTGCAACACATAATAACTATATTCTGGAAAGGATTGCAGCCCTAGCACTAATTTGGAGAAATGTCAAAGACTGTACTATGCAGTGACAACAATTATTGACTGTATTTGGTAGTTAAATATTGAAACATCCTCCTCCACTATCGAACATTGTTATGGCCTCTCTTGCATATCACTATGCCTTCCCTTGTCACTGTTCCATGCAGACTCTGGTTTGAGGGTTGAAGAACTTCAGATCTTCAGGGCTGTGTGACTTTGGTAACGGAGGGCATTCTAGCAGATGTTTCATCCCTTGGGGTGCCTTTCCACAGCCACTGCTGCCAGAATTAATTTGGCTGTATTCCCACTTCCACATAAGGGCTGTGCAGTGGCTGACACCAATTTTGAATTGCTTGAGAAAGCCAAGTAGTTACGTTTCATTGTTTCCTGATAGGAAGAATTCCTCAGGTCATTAGGCAACTTGTATGTCTTTGTCTGTAGCTGGATTAACCAATCAGTAATGAAGCAGCTGTGGAGGTTATAACTAGGGAGCGGGCAGTATGTATAAGAAGCTTCCCCTTGACTTGAATCTCTTTGTTGCTGGTGGAAGAGAGGATAATGAGGTCCTTTGCCTATGTGACTCGATGCAGCTAGGCTGCTTATGACAACTGGAGAAATACCAGATTGTCCTCTTCAGTCAGATTGAGGCAGCTAATAATCACTCTCCAGGCTGCATTGAGAATGGGATCCAATTTCTTGGCAAGGAGCATTCCCAGACTGGGCAAACCTATTCAGCTGCTGAATAACACAGGCCAGGGCAGTTGCCCAGGATGTTGCCCATTCTAACAGGCCAACCTCTTTAAAAAGTTGTTTTTGATTGCTACCTTCACCTTCACCCTCACTTTGATGTCATTTTCTTTCAAACAAAATATTCAATCTAACATTACTCCAAGTTATATTGGTCTAAAGTTCTGTGCCAATGTTCTTCCATACTAATATTGATGCGGCAATATGGAATCCTAAAATGACCACATTTTACCTATGTGCATATATTAATGATGAAAGAAATAAGATTTGATTTCCACCCATTCATCTTTCACTGTCTCGGCACTTGAAGTTCCTTTCCCTGACCCAAACAGTGAACATCTAAGCAACCTCATTTGAGGGCTCTAATATGTGTACAATTTTGCTTATTAGGGTAGAATACCTTTATCACTCTCTTTGGCAAAACATTCTATATTCTAGCAAACTTCAACAAGTTCTTTTTTAATTTATCTGAACTAAGATTTATGGGTTCACTTGTTTGCAATAACCTCCAAATCATAAAATGCACCAGGTCCCAGAGACTTAACCCAGATGAACACACAGATTCTGCACAGACCAACTGGCAAGTGTAACATGGACATCTTTATCCTCTGTTATTCTGATCTGAAGTCCCTACCTGGTACATCGCTGTACCAAAAAAAAGCCAGGCAGCATGCCTTAATGATTACTGCATAATGGCTCTGACATCCATCACTATGAAGTGTTTTGAAAGGTTACTCGTGGCACCTATCAACTCCAGTCTCCCAGACTGCCTGGATCGACTACAGTTTACCTATCACCGCAATAGGTCCACAGCAGACACCATCTCCCTAGACGCAACCCTGGAACACCTGAAAAACAAGGTCACTTATGCCAGGGTCCTATTTATTGACTACAACTCAGCCTTCAACACCATTATCCCAACAAAACTCATCTCCAAACTCTGTGGTCTAGGGCATGGCTCGTCCCTCTGCAATTGAATCCTAGACTTCCTAACCCACAATCAGTAAGGACAAGCAATGACACTTCCTCCATGATTATTCTCAATACCATTGACCTGTAAGACTGTGTCCTCAGCCCCTTACCATACTCCTTTTACACTTTTGACTGTGTGGCCAAATTCCTTTCCAAATCAATTTTCAAGCTTGCTGAAGACATCACTGTAATGGGTTGGATCTCAAATAATCACGAGACAGAGTCCAGGAAAGTGTTAGAGAATTTGGCAAAATGGTGTGACAACAATAATCCCTCCCTCAATGCCAGTGAAATGAAGGAGATAGTCATTGACTTCAGGAAAAGTAATGGAGGACATGCCCCTACCTATAACAATGGTGATGAATTGGAAATGGTCAAGAGTTTCATGTTTCTAGGTGTCCAGATCACCTGTCCTGGTCCCACTGCGCTGATGTTATAGTTAAGAAAGCCTATCAATGCGTTTATGTTCTTAAGAGGCTAAGGAAACTTGGCATGTTTGCTACAACTCTCACCAATTTTTGCAGATGCAACATAGAAAACATCCTATTTGGATGTATCACAGCTTGGTATGGCTCCTGCTGTGACTAAGACTGCAAGAAACTAATGGACTATGAGTGTAGCCCATTCCAGCATGCAAACCAGCATCCCATCCATTGACTCCATCTACACTTCCCGCTGCATCGGAAAAGCAGCCAGCATAATCAAGGACCGCATGCACCCTGGACTATCTTCTGCCTTCTTCCTTCAAGAAAACGATACAGACGCCTGAGAATAGGTACCAACCAAAGGGATCTGGGTGTCCTTGTGCAAGAATCACAAGGAATTAGTTTCCAGGTGCAGCAAATTAAGAAGGCAAATGGAGCTTTGTCCTTCATTACTAGAGAGATGGAGTTTAAAAACAGCGAGGTTATGTTGCAGCTGTATAGAATGCTAATGAGGCCACTCCTGGAATACTGTGTACAATTTTGGTCTCCTTACTTGAGAAAGGATATATTGATACTGGAGAGAAGATTCACTAGGTCGATTCCTAGGAGTTGAGAGTGTTGGCTTATGAGGATTGACTGACTGAGTAGACTGGGGCTATACTCACTGGGATTCAGAAGAATGAGGGGAGATCTTACAGAAACATGTAAAATTATGAATGGAATAGTTAGGGAATAGAAGCAGGGAAGTTGTTTCCACTGGCGGGTGAAACTAGAACCGGGGGCATAGTCTCAAAATAAAGGAGGGGAGATTAAGGGCTGATTTGAGTCAGAATTTCTTCACACAAAGGGTTGTGAATCTGTGGAATTCCCTGCCGAGTGAAGTAGTTGAGGCTATCTCATTAAATGTCTTTAAGGCAAGGATGGATAAATTTTTGAACAGCAAAGGAATTAAGGGTCATGGTGAACTGACGGGTAAGTGGAGCTGAGTCCACGAAAAGATCAGCCGTGATCTTATTGAATGGCAGAGCAGACTCAAGGGACCAGATGGCCTACTCCTGCTCCTGTTCTTATGTTCTTATTAACCACCTCAAGAACAGCTTCTTCCCTACTGCAAACAGACTTTTGAATAGACTTACCATATATTAAGCTGATCTTTCTCTACACCCTTTCTGTAACTGCAACACTGTATTCTGTGCCCTCTCCTTTCCTTTTCCCCTATGTATTCTGTGAATAGTATGTTGTGTCTGTATAGTGCACATGAAACAATATCTTTTGCCGTATCCTAACAAATCAAATCAAATCATATGCCAAGGAAAAACACTTTAAATGATGAATTCAGAAAGTTTATTAATTATTAAGGAAGTGACAAGTCAGAAAGATAAAAAAGCAAAGTTTCAATTAACAGCAATTAGTACTAATTAACAGTAAGAGGAGAAAGCTTAACTTTAATAATTGAACAGACTTCTCACCAACCTTTTCAGACCAAGTCGTGAAGCGACAACTCCAAAAAACATTGAAAACGGCTCTCAACACTTGTCTATAAACATTGCTCTTCCCTCTCTTTCTTTCTCTCTGCCTCTGCCCAAAATGTCTTTCTTATTATACCTTAACAGATTGAAAGCCCACTTTAGCCAATTTCTGGAACAATAACCAATTGGTAAAACCTGTCAATAATGAAACAAGAACTGCTCCATTGATTTTTAGCCTATTATGCATGTTGTTTCAGCTTTAAGACAATGTTTTTTTTCTCATCTCTTATCTTGAGCTAAGCTGTCTTCACCAATAACCAGTCAACGTAAGTGTCTGTCATGTAGGGTTTATTCAGTCAAGGTTAAGAGATCATGTTTTAAGGAAAAGACAGATAAATTTTTGAATTTTAAGGCAAGGATAGATAACTTTTTGAACAGTAAAAGAATTAAGGGTTATGGTGAGCAGGCAGGTAAGTGGAACTGAGTCCACAAAAAGACCAGCCATGATCTTATTGAATAGCGGAGAAGGTTCAAGGGGCCAGATGGCCTACTCCTACTCCTAGTTCTTATGTTCATATGTTCTTATGTTTCCTCTTTAATCTTGGCCTGTGAAGTACACAAAACTCTTATTCTCACAACAATTTAAGAGTCTGTATTAATAATCAAGTGTTAATAATATGTTTATCATTATAAAATTGTAAACATTTGTGTTCCAAATTACATTTTTGACCAAACATTTCTACTAATGAATTACTTATTATTTAATCATCCCATGCTGTCTACTTAACTAATCTGGCTAGTTTCTCATAATATTGGTTTAATTTTTAAAACACGTTTTCTATCAATTTTAGCAGAAAATGCTGAAGAACAAATTAATTCAAACTACAAAATGGTAGTCACATAAAAACAAATGATTTTGAAACTACTAATACTTCTGCAGAAAGGAATTAAACTTACATCGCCATAGGAGTGAAAACAGAAGATAATTATAACGTACAATTAAAACTGTAATCAAGAATGGAGGAACATACATTTCTATGGGTGACAGACAAGTGAGTGCATAGTTCACTATGCAAATTGTAGACAATATACCTGACGTCCAAGACAATGGAACTTGTGTTTCTCAGTTCATCATGGGAAAGGGCAAGGCATATCTGACTGCAGTCATTTTTTTATATTGGCCTGATGGCACAGTGATTAGCATTGCTGCCTCATAGTGCCAGTGTTCAATTCCTAGCTTGGGTCATTGAATGTGTAGAGTCTGCATGTTCTCCCTGTGTCTGCATGGGTTTGCTTTGGCTTCCTGTCAGAAAACGTGCTGGTTAGGTGCATTGGCCATGCTAAATTCTCCCTCAGTGTACCTGAACAGACGGCGGAGTGTGGTGACTAGGTGGTTTTTACAGTAACGTTAATGTAAGCCTACTTGTGACACTAATAATACCTTGGTAGGAATAATGGTAGGAAGGACTATTACTTACGTGGCGAAAAACTGCAGCAGGCGACGGTGCAGAGGGACCTCGGGGTCCTTGTGCATGAGTCGCAAAAATCCAGCTTGCAGGTGCAGCAGGTGGTCAGGAAGGCGAATGGGATGCAGGCCTTCATAGCGAGGGGGATTGAATATAAAAGTAGGGAGGTCTTGCTGCGGCTATATAGGGCATTGGTGAGGCTGCAGCTGGAGTACTGTGCGCAGTTTTGGGTGCCGTACTTACGCAAGGATATTTTGGCCTTGGAGGGAGTGCAGAGGAGGTTTACTAGGCTGATGCCGGAGTTGAGGGGGTTGAGCTATGAGGAGAGGCTGAATAAACTAGGCTTGTACTCGTTAGAGTTTAGAAGAATGAGGGGAGATCTCATTGAGACGTATAAGATGATGAATGGGATGGATAGGATAGAGGTGGAGAGACTCTTCCCGCTCAGAAAGAACAGTAGGACTAGAGGGCACAGCCTCAAGATAAAGGGGGGGCGGTTTAAAACGGAGTTGAGGAGGAACTCCTTCACTCAAAGGGTGGTGAATCTCTGGAATTCTCTGCCCGTTGAAGTGGTGGAGGCTGCCTCAGTAAATATTCTTAAGATGCGGGTTGATGGGTTTTTGATAAGCGAGGGGATTAAGGGTTTTGGGGAGAGGGCGGGAAAGTGAAACTGAGCCAAGACAGATCAGCCATGATCTTATTGAATGGCGGGGCAGGCTCGAAGGGCTAGATGGCCTACTCCTGCTCCTATTTCTTATGTTCTTATTGTGTTCTAATAAATGAACTTTCATAATCAACCTTGGGTAAAGCTGATGCAACTCTTCTCCCTAACAGAAAGACTCCTTGTCCCCACAATTGTGCAAATGTATCCTTAATACTAGTTTGAAGACATGCATTTACATGTAGACTCAAGGACGGTTGAATAATTTTGACTCATCTGTCCCTATTTGCGTAAGCACGCAAGAATTAATCCTGAACGATCAAGTGACAGTAAGAAAACCAAGAAAAATGATAAGTCTTCATCAAAAAGTATTCAGCTCTTTTTTAATAATTTACATGGAAGATGAGAAAATTACAGCAAAAACAGCAGTTTGCCCCAATTAATGTGATTCTTCACAATTGAAAGCATTTGACAGCCATTTTCTGTTCAATACAGTGCCCCTTCAGCAGTTTAAATTGGATTCTGAAAATAGACCCTCATTAATTAGCATTCCTTTTGGCCATTGCTTGTGCTCAACATAACCTCAAGAGCAGATTCTTCACTTTAGTATACCCTAATAATTCTTGTGTGTCTGCTCAGGAACACACAGCATCATCAATTCATTGTCAAGTGGCCATTAAAGGAATTAATCATGGCTTCTTCATGATACATTCTGATTGATGGTGGGGATGCATTCTTGTATGAGTTACACTGTACGTAACGGGGGGTAGATTAACACTCTGTTATGATGCGGTGAGGGATCAGTAATTTTGTGTTTAAAGCAGTTCAAAGTTTGAAAGCCCAGTTACCCATGAGGAGGATAAAGCCCACAAGATTCCATGATTTTAAACAACTAATTAGACATTGCCATACAAAGTAAAAATAATTCTGCACTATCTTTCTTATGCTCTAGCATTCAGAACTAACATGAGGTAAATATGAATTAACCAGCAAACTGTGGTCAAGCACATTAAATGGCAGATTTGACCAAGGTGGATCCCACAGATTTGTCAGCAATCCACCCAGATATCAGAGACCACTATAAACAATTCTGTGAAAATGGTAAACTACTTGAAACAATATCTCAGTAAAATTTTCTTTACCTTGTGAGAGATTTTAACTTCCTTTCTTAGATCTAGCCTCTAAATTCCCTCAAAAGCTGTTCTGACCTGGACTGCTCACCTCTCATTTGTTCAATTTCTCCGACTGAATTTGCATTCTATAAGATTCACAAAACTGTGATCCCATCTCTAATTACTGGCTCAATTCATGCTCTTTTGCAGACCATTAGTTTCACAAAGCTGGCCCTACCCTAGGTTTCTCAAAATTCCAGTCTCCTGGTTGCATCAAGCAATAAAGGGTTACCAAGGCTTCTTCTGAGCACTAACACGCTCCAGCATGAACCTGCATCTTCTGCCACCTTCACAGCATCCCTGGACTTGTTTCATCCCTATTGCCTAGAGCCTGCCAACAGTTGCCTGGTCTTCTCTGTGACTGCAAACTGCATCAGGTCCAAATTGCAACCTTCAGATACACCAAACAGCTTCCCAGGGATTTGCAGAGAGCCTGCTAACAGCAGAGAGTATAATCTCTCTTTCTGCTCCAGAACACAGGCAGCATGGTGGCATACTGGTTAGCACTGCTGCCTCTCAGCACCAGGAACCTGGGTTTAATTCCGGCCTTGGGTCACTGTCTGTGTGGAGTTTGCACATTCTCCCTGTGTCTGTGTGGGTTATCACCATATGTTCCGGCTTCCCCCCAACAATCCAAGGATGTGTGGGTTAAGTGGATTGGCCATGCTAAATTCTCCCATTAGCATTCAGGATGTTTAATTTAGGGGAACTAATGGGGTAAATATGTGGACTTATGGGGATGGGGCTGGATCTGGCTAACTTGCTCTGTCAGAGAGTCGGTGCGCACTCGATGGGCCAAAAGACCTCGTTCTGCACTGTGGCAATTGTATGATCAACAGTCCCTCTCCCAAAAATCACACAGACAGGTTGATAACCAGAAAATCTCCTTAAACGCCACCCATTTCCTTGGCCTAGCCATCCCACGTTTGCTGAATGTTTCTAAACTAAATTAACTTCAAATCCCAACACAAAATATCTCTCTAGACTGCATTTCTTTGCAAGGAAGTCTCCAATTCTCCAGTTAAGCAAGACCACCTGCTGTTTTATAACTGTTACTTTTCAAGTTATTAACCCCTTAAGTCAAAATGGCCTGAACCTTTTAAGTATAATGTTCTCCAAGCTGCCTTAGTTGCATTCATCCCATTTTCTGCAATTAAATTTAATCTTCCCTGAACTAAAAATTATTCTCAAATATTTACATGTAATGTGAACTATATATCACAACTTCATGAGATGTATTTATGCCACTGCACTGGAACTAACGATGTATGGTTCCAGCCAGGTGCTGCCAAAGACATGAGGCAGAATTTTCCCTGATTTGCACTGTATGGCAGACAGTGTAAAAAACAATGTTATTTCTGTGGGTTTTTATGCCATATTGCCCTCTTTCTGGTGCACCCTTCCTCATTAATAATGCATTCATGGGAAACACATAAGCCGGATTGATGGTGGGTGACTCACATATACCCAAAATGCCATGACGTCAATACTTCATCAATCCAGGGCTGGAATTTTCCCACCATTCGCAGTGGCAGGATTTTCCCATCCCCCTACAGTGAACAGAGGTTTGGCTTATCGCCAAATTCTCCATCTTCACTGCAGCAGGAGTGTGGCATGGGCAGGTGGTAAGATCATGGCCCAGGTACCATATTTGAAGTGCACCAGGGCGCAACATGCCTCATATCTACTGATCAGGCCTGCTCCAGTTAATACCATTGAAAGCCAGGAGAATGGCTCACCCAAAATATAGTGACGCCTTGCTGGTGCAACCTTTAGATACTGTTGCAACCTGTAGTGATGTCCTCTACCAAGGCTCTGGCCAGAATAAGTCTTGATGTGGAGATGCTGGCGTTGGACTGGGGTAAACACAGTAAGAAGTCTCAAAACACCAGGTTAAAGCCCAACAGGTTTTTTCGCAGCAAACGCCACTAGCTTTTGGAACGCTGTTCCTTCGTCAGGAACCTGGTGTTCTGAGACTTCTTACAGAATAAGTCTACCAGAGTCATTAATCCAGTTTAGGAGCTAGTGGAAGTGGCTGTCAGCACTAATGGAGCATACAGGGGATCAACCATCCAGTGCAGGAACAGGATGAATGATCTAATCTGTTTTGCCAGAGTAAGCCAACCATCACATCACTCTCAATACACACTCTCAAACCCACCACACACTAACAGGGATCCCACACTTCAAGAGACAATATTATTAACTCCCAAACCCATCACGTATCCACAGGGATCTCACACCCCAAGGGGCAACACCACTAACTCTCACTCATACCCTCACATCTCCATCAGACACATATTCTCTGGAGCTCAGGTCTTCATCCTGACTGTGGCTCCCCTCACCACAGAAACATTCTATGCATCCTTACCATCTGCTGTGCGCTGTGAACGGTGTCCTGCTCACACTCTCTCCATCTGTTTTCACACTTCTGTGGTGATGGTAAAATCAGTGGTAAATACCCATGTAAGGACCCATAGATCATCTCTCTCTCAATACAAGTGTGAGGGCTCTCTCTTTCTCTCTCTCTCTCTGTTTTTAACCCTGCTGCCATGCACTAATTATCTCTACTTCTGCTAAGCGTCTGGCACCCTCAGCCAGCCAAGACCGCAGCTCCATCCAAGTCATCACCTCCAGCCAAGAGGATATCTTTTCCATTGAGAAGCTGGGAATAAACACACAAAAGACCTGTCACAGCACTTAACCTGACTCTCCACCAGTGTAGAGACACTGATGTCAGTGAGACCTAGGTGTAGAGTGGGCTTGGGTTCACGAACTGGTGGTCACTATACAGACACCTGTCCGTTGCAAGAGGAGGCTGGTTCAGCTCCACTCCCCCGCACTTGGAGGACTGCTGGTGAAGGGGTATCTGTTAGGACTGAGTCAGGGGATGAGTCAATGGATTCAGCCTTCCAACTCAACATAGAGAGTCCTCCTCAAGAAGTCAGACCTGGACATTCGAGCAACCTGAAGGGAGGAGAGCAACAACTGGACAACCCTGGGATCATCCAATCAGAAATCTCAGAGGCTATCCACTTCTTCCAGGCCCTCTTTGCCTGTGAACCCATCAACCCATCTGTCACTGAAGAGGGAGTCACTGGCCCTATGGAGGACAGCCAAAGCAACTGAGGACCCACAATGCCTCTGCTCTCCAGTGACCACAGGCCAAAGTCAACAGGAGCAATAGGGCTGAGCACTGCCCAGACTATTTCAACTACTGATGTGCATGTCAGAGCAGCACCTTGAAGGAATGATAGGTCTAGAAAAGCTAAGAAATTTTGATCACAAGTTGTACCACAGGTGATCATATTTTTGTCAATTTATAATCTGAAATCGGGTGGCACAGTGGTTAGCACTGCTTCATCACAGTGCCAGGGACTCGGATTCAGTTTTGGCTTTGAGTGACTGTGAGGAGTTTGCAAGTTCTCCCTGTGTCTGCACAGATTTCCTCCAGGTGCTTGAGTTTCCTCTGATAGTCCTAAAATGTGCAGATTATGTGTATTAGCCAGGTTAAATTGTCTCTTATTGTCAGGAGGATTAGTAAGGTAAGTACATTGGGTTACAGGGTTAAGGGGCCTGGATGAGATTGCTGTCAGTGCAAGCTTGATAGGCCAAATGGCTTCCTCCTGCATTGTAGTGATTGCATGAAAATATATTCACTTTCACTGAATAATATGTAATGGTACATTTCAGCTTCATACATAGGCTTTGTGAATTCTCCTCAGCATCCTGCACCTCCAGTGGGATTCGTGATCCACAATGGTGAACACCATTAAGTGAATGCATTGTGACTTAAGGCTGGCATGAAACTGAATTCTTCCCACTGCCCATCATGACATCTCCTGTAAACATGAGCAGAAAATTCTAGCTATAATAGAATGGGAGTGTAGTATTTCATGACATGACCCAGGAATTAGACTTGCAGCTGTATGTTTAGATTTTAAAATGTTTTTAAACATTATAAGATGCCAGAGTGGGAGCATAATGGTGCAGTGAGAATCTTGGTGCGTAATGAGTCAAATCATACATGCCCTTAACCGATGAGATTGAAAGATTGAGAGGGAGGCTGGACTGTGTGTGAATTTGTGGCATAGGAAGAGATATAAAGAAAAGGAGTGAAATATTGGATCAAGAGAAAAGGAGAAAGTAAAGTCAAAAAAGAAAAGAAAAACATTTTCCTTTGAAACAACTCACACAAGTCCTGAAGGAATGAAATCCCATTCTTATAAATGTTTATTTTCCAGGCAAGGGAGGTTGATTGGAAGTTATTAATAATTATTACATCATTAGAATTACAGGACTTACATTTTTGTGATGTGTTCCATAATCAATTAATGTGTAACTGCAATAACCTCATGAAATTCTCAGAGTGAAGTTAAGGATAAAATGCCATTTTTAGAGAGTTAACAGCCTGTTGGCATACATCCACCATCAGTTTTTGGTGATTGGCAATTCACAGAACATCTCTTCCTTGCCACATATTACTAGCCAATTTGGACATTTGTTATACTCTCTGCTAGCTGCTACTTTTCAACAAAATCTTTCCAGTTTCACATCAGGGATGAGGAGGAGACTGGCAAGTGGGAAAAGAATATGTCCTCACAACAAGTTTTGAATATATTTTACATTTAAAGATGTTGACCTTAACCAGAAGAGTTAAGCTCAATTACCCAGCGCTCAATTACCCAGCGCCACTCCAGTTTTGATCCCCGCTATTGCCATGGCTTAAAAAATACACTCCCCCCACCAGCAGATTTTTAGCTGGATGTGGGGAAGGGAGTAGGAAATTGAACGAATGGGATTTCCTCCGGGTTCCTGCCTGCCCTGATCACACAACAATTTTACTCCAGGGAGATTCAGAACTTGGATGGTAAGTTCATCCTTGCTCCAATTGAGGACCTTAAGTGGTCAATTCATGGCCACTTAAAGGCCATTTTCCACACAACCTGAACCCGACCCTCTCCATACTGGGCCCCTTTGAATTTAACTTGGCCTCCAGTGGCTGGACTCAGGTATCAGGTGTCCTTTTGAATTCCTCTTCAGTCACTGCAGCACTTGAAGTTACAGGGGCTAGAGAGCTGCTGGCCAATCAGATTGGTCAGCAGCTCTCTAAGGTGGCACTTTGTTCCAAATGATGTTCAGAAGTCCTGAGAGCAGCCACTTAACACTCATTCTAGGTGTAAAGGCTGCGGGGCACTTGGAGTCGGCTATGGTATGTTTCTGAACAATGGGAAGCAAGACCCTGCTATCTGATAAATTCAGGCCCATATTTCGTGGGGCATTCTATTGTCCCAGATGCCTGTCTGAATGAAAAGTAAAGCCAAATACCACATGCAAAAGTTGGCATCCTCTGGTGTACATAATACCATGTTGAAATGGGTGTAGTGGGACATGGACCTACAACATTATGACCCAAAGGCTGAAGTGTTATCAGTCCAAAGCCAACAGTCCATGAGGTTACGCATAGACACAGTGAGGACCATAAGACCACAAGATGTGGGATCAGAAGGAGCCATTCATCCCATCAGGTCTGCTTCGCCATTCCGTGAAATTATGGCAAATCTGATATAATTCTCAAGTCCTCTTTCTGACCTTATTCCCATAACCCTTGACTCCTTTACTTATTAAAAATCTATCTCAGCCTTGTACATACTTAACCAAAAAGCCCCCACAGCTCTCTTCAGTAAAGAATTCCATAGATTCACTACCCTCTGACAGAAGCAATTCTTCCTCATCTCTGTTTTAAATGAGCAACCCCGTATTCTGAGATCATACCCTCTGGTCATTCTGGTCCTCTCAGCATCTACCCTGTCAAGGTGCTGAGAGCACCTACCACTGAGAATCCTATGTCTCAATAAAGTTGCCTCTCATTCTTCTAAACCCCCATGAATACAAGTCCGACCTAGCAACTCTCTCCTCAAAAAATCCCTCCATACCCAGGACCACTGCTTGACAAAAAAATTGAAGAGTACCAAAGATGTGCAGGTTATGTTGATTCATCATGTTAAATAACCGTTTCATGTCAGGGGAATTAGCTGGGTAAATAGTTGGGGATAGGGCCTGGGGATTGTTCGTGCAGGTTTGATGGGCCGAACAGCCTCTTTCTGTACTGTAGGGATTCTATGAACATATAATTTTGTCACATTATCCGCCTATTAAATCTCTTACCAGCCCTTTACCAGTTACCTTGTTTAGCATACTATAGCAGGAAATTGATCTCAGATATCAATCAAGTGTTCATGGCAGGACTGATAGAACATTGAGAGAATTTTGACATCCATTACAGAAAATTACAATAGATTTGAACTTGGCATGCTAAGATAGCAGCAATTTATTAACATTAAAAAGTCATGAGTGATCAGTGTTTAACTTTCATTGCACTGCCTTTGAAGGTTGTGCATAAACTGAAATATATCTAATCAGGGCAGAGACAAATCAGTAATCTATTTTCTTTGTTACTTACTATGACAACATGCACATCAATAGCCTCACATTGTGCACGTATTGCAACTTGCTTCTCAAGGTTTTCCAACTGGTAGCAACAAGAGGAGAATATAAAATGCATGGAGAGATATTAAAATTTTTTTTTATATTTAGTGTGACTGCACTCAACCAGCCATGATGCAAATTTAGGAACAATTTCTCACATCAAGCATCGTGAATCTAACACCAGGTAAATTCAGCAGGCCCTTCACAGTCTGCCCCATGCTGCCTGATTTATATTACATCAATAACTTATTATCAAACCATTTGTTTTTTTCTCAACAGTCTGTGAGGATTTTTAATGAATGTTCATTCATGACTTTGAGATTCACAAAGACCAGCAAACAGAATACTCATTCACTACTTGCTGACAGATAGAAGAAGGACTTACCAAATGCATTACGATCTCAAGAGACTGCAACTTTTAGATCCAAAGTACTTATTTAGGTTTGAACAAAGAAAACAAAGAACAAAACAGCCTGGGAAACAGGCCCTTCGGCCCAACGAGCCCACGCCGCCATTTTAACACTACCAGTCCCCCCCCTCCGTCCATGACCTTTATTTATTGTTTTATGGCCATCCACATTGAAGGTTTGTTCCTTGGAATACTTGAGGCCCATATGTAAATTCAAAATAAACTTTGTTAAGCAGCATTTTAAGTTTTAAAGTTTATTTATTAGTCACAAGTTGGCTTACATTAACGCTGCAATGAAGTCACTGTAAAAATCCCCTAGTTGACACACCCAGTACCTGTTCAGGTACACTGAGGGAGAATTTAGCACAATACACCTAGCCAGCACATCTTTCGGACTGTGAGAGGAAATCCAAAGGAAGAACATGCAGACACCACACAGTGACTGACCCAAGCTGGAAATTGAACCCAGGTCCCTGGTGCTGGGAGGCAGCAGTGCTCCTGCCACCCGTGCATGATAAATACTGAAATTCATCAGTATTATCTTAAATTCAGCATGCTTAAACTTCAGCGTATTTACAATGGCATTAGAAATAGCATTTTGTTTTAATCTCAACTTACATAATGCACTGGTACGATGCAGCAGACCTAATCTAGCTCATTTGCATGAAACTGAGATCGCTAGCAGAAATTTGGGCTTGAATGCCAGCTTTCTGAGAGTATTAGAGTACGTGCAGTTAATGGCCAGCAGACACTTACAGAACAGGCAGGTTGTGATGACAATCAGCACGAGGTGCTGAGTTGATGCCAGTTGTAACATTTTGAAGCTCAGCACTCTAGCTGACACTTTCGCTTAACCTCGCACAGCACAGCATTCGGCCACAGTAAGGATTTCCCCTGCCAGTGCTGTTTAAAGGGATCTTCAATTGCTTACAGGTTTGTTTTTGGTTAATTTCTTCTGGCTGATGCTACATTTCCACCAGTGTTTTGTTTGGTATAATGATAATGTTGCCACAACCTACAGAAAGTGGTGCAGCAGGTGCTGAAGGAGATTTTGTTAACTTTAAAGTTTCTGCCCAAACCATTTCCTCCAAGTTTTGGGTATACTCAAAGTCATTCCCTTTGGGATAAAGCATGACGTGAAGAATGAACAAAGGTCATGCAAAATTGAAGAATCTAATTTAAGAATTGGAATGGGAAGGGGGCGGACGGCTCTTTCAGCTCAAGCTGTTCAGGAAACTAATGAGGAACAATAGGCTGAAATTTCACCATGATGGCAGGAAGCTGGAGGAATTGTTATTCGGTCAAGAACCCACCTCCAGTGAGAGAATTTGATTTTCACAGAAGACATCCTTTAATTGATTGTCCTATTACAGCCAGGAAAGGAGGCAGGTCAGATGAAGTGGGGGACTAGCTTAGATTCCCCCATGGCAGCCATCACTGACGCTGTTGGTTGTTGCAGGAGAGATCTGAGGTTTGTTCCAAAGCCTCCCACTTCACCATGGAAGTGAGATGTCTCTGGAAAAACAAAAGGTCTGTCATCTGTTTTGTTTTCGTTGATGTTGAAATGGATCTAGGAGGCTGTGATAGGAGAAGGAGGAGGTTCCCCTCCCAGAGGACGGTAGAAGGAGGCCACCAGGACATGTCGAGCACTGAGTGGGTCTCTGGGCTCTTACTGGACAGGATTTTCCAGCTGCGCTCAGTCCAAAACCAGAAAATTCCATCCAAGATTAATGCACCGCTGCTTTGAAGGAAAAGTGGTAAAAAAAAATGGTAAAAGAGATGGTGAGGGCAATCTCACTAGAATTTGGCAGTGTTGCTTTGATGAAACATATGATGCATTTCTGTCCAGAGAAACAGGTTGGTTTTCTTTCCAGATCTTACCATAACCTGTCACAATAAAATGACTTGGCGAGTTTCATGGTTTCATGGAGGGAACACGCTGGCAAAGTCTGGCTGCACTGAAATTGGGGTTCCATGCTTAAAGAACCTCCAACCAGAACACCGCCCCCATCCCCACCACCCCCCGTCGACCACAGAGATTTCAAGGGTTATCCCCATTGCCCGCCCTCTCCCCGACCCCATCGATCAGAGTCAGAGCCGGCACTTTGCTCCCCATCTAAGCAGAGTCATCATTTCTCCTCCCATCACTTCTCCCTGTCCATCAGAGCTGGCACTACTCCTCCATTCTGAATCACTACCTCTCCCTACCCCTCCAAACAGTTACTACTGGCACCCTCTCCCCCTACCCTCCCAAACATCAGACTCCTTCCCCCTTGACCCCCTTGATCTTACTGAATGGCGTGGCAGGCTCGAAGGGCTAGATGGCCTACTCCTGCTCCTATTTCTTATGCTCTTATGTTCTCACCTCCAGTTGCCCCTTTATTATCTCTTGCCTCTCCACAGATGAGCTGTCTCCTTCCAGTGCTTCACCGTCCGCAAGGTCCACACCACTTTTAGGGAGAATACAGCTGATCATCACAATAATTAAAGTATGATATTTTAGACTGTCACCTGATCAGGCACAGGAAGCACATCGGACATGGGGAGCATTGGTGACCTGCAAGTTGCCACCAAGGTCCACAGCTGATCCTTGGAGGGAACCAAATTTAATTTGATTTGATTTATTATCGTCATATGTATTGTATACAGTGAAAATTATTGTTTCTTGTGCGCTATACAGACAAAATATAACAATCATAGAGAAAGAAAGGAGCGTATGCAGAATGTAGAGTTACAATCATAGCTAGGGTGTAGATCAACTTAATATAAGCTAGGTCCATTCAAAATCTGATGGCAGCAGGGAAGAAGCTGTTCTGGAGACAGTTGGTACGTGACCTCAGATTTTTGTACCTTTTTCCCGAAGGAAGAAGGTAAGAGAGAATGTCCTGGTGTGTGGGGACCTTAATTATGCTGGCTGCTTTGCCAAGGCAGTGAGGAGTCTAGACAACGTCAGTGGTGTCGGGCTGGTTTAATTGCTGGACTGGCCTTTGTTCACGACCCTTTGTAGCTTCTTGTGGTGCTGGACAGAGCAGGACCCATAACAAGTTGTGATACGACCAGAAAGAATGTTTTCTATGGTGCATCTGTGGAGGTTGGTGAGAGTCATAGTGGATATGCCACATGTCCTTACTCTTCTGACAAAGTAAAGGTGTTGGCTTTCTTAACTATAGTGTCAGCATGGGGGGACCAGGGCAGGCTGTAGATGATCTGGACACCTAAAAACCTGAAGCTCTCAACCATTTGTACTTTGTCCACATTGATATAGACAGGGGCAAGTCCTCTACTATGCTTCCTGAAGTCAATGATTATCTCATTTTGTTGACATTGAGGGAGAGATTATTGTTATCGCACCAATTCACTAGATTCTCTAGCTCTTTCCTGTACCGTGTCTTGCCCTTTCTGAGGATCAACCCATTACGGTGGTGTCATCAGCAAACCTGAAAATCAAGTTGGAGCAGAATTTGGTCACGTAGTTATAGGTGTATAAAGAGTATAGGCAGAGGCTGAGGACACAGCATTGTGGGGCACCGGTGTTGAGGATGTTCGTGGAGATGTTTCATAGGAATAATGGTGATAAACGCTGAGCTGTAGTTGGTAAATTGGAGTCGGACATAGGTGTCTTTATAATCTAGGTGTTGCTAGAATTAATTCCCAGAGACCAGAATTGATTCGCACCATGGCTAACCTTCCAAGTCCTTTATAATGATGGATGTCAGGGCCACTTATTGACAAGAGTCAATAAGGCACAGTGCCTGGCTTTTCTTTGGTACCAGGATGATGGTCGACATCTTCAGATGTGAAGTTGTACAAGTCCTTAATGACTTTGTTAGCTACTGGCAAGACATGGAGAACAATGCTGTGTAGTGTGCGGCCTTCAGTTCCAGGGGGCGCAGTTTTCTGTAACCATCTGTCCGAAGATTTGTGGTAAATGGGTCTCCAGGTAGCTTTATCTTCGCTGCTACATGTTGTGTTGAGGGATGTCCTCTGTGCCCTTCTTGGCCTTTTTTCTTCCCCTATGCCCTCCTTATGCTCAGGATCCGACCTTTCCTGCAGAAGGGATTTCTCTTCATTGCAATTGGGCCCAAAATCTGCTGGACAAGTTCCCAATACTTCATGCAACTTTCCTTTTGAACTGGAGACTACTTGATTGTGATTGACAACTTTGCCCACTGCTCTTTGTCTGCAATGCCATGGCAGTGTCAATGCTGTTAAATATCCAAGTGCTGACTGCCTACTCTCCCCACGGCCTATGCTGCATCAAGGACATTTCAATTCCAAATGCCAAGTCCTCTTTGTCACATTGACTCTTTAGTGGTGTCCCAGGAGCAGCATTGACTGGCTTCCTACTCTGTACCCATCTCTCTTCAGCTGGTCAGCAATAGATTGTTCATCAAACCTGCCCCTCTAACAAGTCCCTAATATGCTATTTTACCTATATTATGTCCTCAATGGGAAATTGAATGGAATTAGTGTCCTGCCTTTCCCCACCCTGATGAATATTTTTGGCGTGGGGAATAACATCTCGAAATTGACATGGTACCAGTAATTTGGGGTCAGTTTCCAAAAGTATTGGAACATATTTTGTCAAATGTTATGTGATTTCATATTGTTTCATCGGCCACTTCACTTGCTGAAACACCTGCTTCAGCCACAATGCACCTCCAGTTTAAACAGTGGAGGTAACATTAACTGGTGTTCATCACCCCTGATATTGGCACCCTATTCAGGAATCCATCCAATCAAGTTAGCACTGTTTGAATACTGATGCTGTTTAGAACAGCTGAGTTGCCTGCAATGCTTTCACTAACTGAGGGTTAATAGCAGTTTACAAACCCTGTAACCAGGTTCTGCAGCTTTCTTATTTCCCATTTCTTATTTCTATAACATCAGAATTCACACAATACTTAATCTTGTTCTCATTAACATGACAATGTGTGAGAACAATTCCATTGATTTAGAAAGAAACTTGGTTGATGATGACCATAGAATGAAGTGTATCAATATTACCAATTATTCTATTGTAAAGTTAAAATTCAACGGGTCAAATGACCTACTCCTACTCCTTATTTATATAGTTGTATCCTGCATTTTAGTGACTGACAATAATTCAATGCACCCGTGCCCTGCGATCTGCCTGATACAATGTTAGGGCTAAACCAGACTAATATACCAGATCCAAATTTTGATCCTTCAGTATCTAGAAACAAGTCTGAATTGTTCTGATCCACTATGATTTCGTGCAAGATTCCTATATACAATATCTAGTTGTCAGCAATTACAATGATGTTATTATACCACTAAACACAGTAAAGTGTATACTAGTTTACAGGCTTTCTGACATCCAGACAAATTTCTTACCAGGTGACACATTTGTCTCTTTTAAATAAAGATATAAACACTCATGCTCACATGTTCCTAGAATTGCCTGATTTTATTCCCCACAGCCATCAATGCTGTTTGCGTATTAGCATAGCAAATGTTCACTTTGATGAATACAATCTTTTGGGATAATGATTTGATTTCAATACTTTTTTTAGTGCATACCTTTGTGTGTATACATTGTCATCAATTTTTTTTGTATAATGAAGTGTGGTATGCTGTAAGACAATCATTGAAAAGTGATATTTTATTCTCAAACCACTTTTTATATAAATGCCTTTTTCCCTTTCAAGATGAGTGATGCTGATGCGGGCAAACAGAAGTCATTTCATTTTCAGGCATCCAGAGTCAGCATGGGGCACTTCCAAATCAGGTGTAGAACAATCAGATATAGAGTAAAGCTCTTGCCATTCTGCCTCCTAGTGAGGCATATTTTTCTCTTTCCCACACCAGCCAGTTTGCAGCCCCACTAAATAAAATTGCCAAATTAGACACAGCTTGATATTGTGGGTCTATACTCAATAGGTGTTTGATTTGAGGCTCATGAATTTAATTCACTTTGAATCTTCACTGTGGATCCAACACAGGCACGATGGGCCAAATCACCTCCTTCTGTGCTCTATCATTGTATGACTCTTTGATTCAAAGAGACACGACGTACTTTCATCTCCTCAGTTTGGCTGATTGTAATCCAGGTCCCAGAGTTGAAAGGCAGTTTCTAACCCACCAATCACTAGATTCCCTTGGAACTATTTCTATTGTATTATACCTATGTTGACTAGACTCAAATATCACTATTTGCAATGGTGCAAAGAACAAAATATGAAACAAAAGTTTCACTTAAATATGTATTTCTCCTATAATAAACTCAATTGTAGAATTTGCAAGATGAATATATGGTCGAAATTTAACGAGAGTACACACAGTAAGTGTGAATCTTTTCATGCAAAAAGCATAAATTGTATGGATTTTGTAATCAATCTTATACATGCACTTTATTCACAGACTAATGCAGACTTCTGATGCACTCCAATAAATTAGAACCTGGAATGTTGGCTCAAATCTCAAGTCACCTTAATCTCTGTATTTTTTAATTTAGTTTTTAGAAGTGCAATTCAGGATTCCAGACAATGTATTAAAAATCATTATGTGGCATAAAGCACATTTTTTAAAAGTTTACTTATTAGTCACAAGTAAGGTTTACATTAACACTTCAATGAAGGGACAGTGAAATTCCCCTAGTCACCACAATCCGGTGCCTGTTTGGCTCAATGCACCTAACCAGTACGTCTTTCAAAATGTGGGAGGAAACCCACACGGGCATGGGGAGAACATGAAAACTCCACACAGAGAGTGATACAAGCCAGGAATCAAGCCTGGGTCCCTGGTGTTGTGAAGCAGCAGTGCAAACCACTGTGCTACTGTGCCTCTACTGTGGACCTGAATATGATATGCACATATGGAGCAAATTTGTAAATTGCTCAGATTTCCCAAAATCAATTTAGAAGTTTCTAAAAGTCATGATATTTGTGTATCCTTAGTTTCTCAAATGAAATGCAAAAAAAGTCTACGCTTTCCTTGTTGCCATCATGAGTAATGTAGAAAGTCACAAAGAGCCACCATTTCAAAGTTAGATTAATGAAGACATTGTCTAATGTAGAGGTTGCTTCAAATGCACTGCTGTGCAATGGGGAATTTGACCAATACAACAGTTGGCACTCTGCAGAAATACAGATAAAATATAGAATCATTAAGGGACAAATAAAAGTTTTCAAATAAATCACATTTATCATTGCAGAGATGATCATCCAATGGGCTGAATTAATTGTATTATTCAAAGTAATTATTGGAAGGAAAACAAAGTTGACTAAATTGAAACTTCATATTGAATTTTTAAAAATTATTTGATAAAGTAGGCCAGGTAATGACAATCTAAATATATTATTTTCTTGTTAAATCATCTCCTACTGTCACATACCTGCTGCAAACAAAGGATGTGATCTTACTGGCCTTTCACACCACGCTCCCACTGCAACATGGTCAGTGAGTTTGGCGCCAGGCCAAATCTCCACTCACTACAATGGGATGGGAAAATCCTGTTGGCGTGAATGGCCATAACATTCTGGCCAAGGGGTTTTAATTAATCATTTACATTTTGATTACTATGTATAAAAAGTTTTTTCTTCACAAGTACAGAACTAATCATAATTAAAAATGGTGGTTTCAGGAAGCTGAAATGTGATTTCATTATGGTCATGGCCTAGAAAATGTGAACAGGGACCACGGGAGCAATCCCAGCTATTGAAATGATGAGGCCCAAACATGCAATAATGGGCCTCAGATATCATTATCATTGAGGTGATGTGTTGCAGACAGTAGCAACGCACCAACAAACCAGAATGAAAGGTAGGACTGTTATGAGGCTTGAGCAACCTTTCAGCGAAAGCAACCTACTGGGAATGAGGTTGTCCAGGTTGGGAAGGGAAGGTGTGATTGGGTCAAAAGATAGTAGCAGATACTTTCTTCAAAACCAAATTGAGGACGACATTGAGCTATTTTTGCAGCTCTTAGGCAGAATTCAGGTCAGATGTGGAATCATCTGTTTTCTTCTCAGACTGTGGCTAGCTTTCAATTCTTTATGGTTTCAAAAGGCAGCCAGCAAGCCAAAGTCATGCAAAACAAAGCAATATTTTTTGACAAAAGATTTTAATTCAAAAGATTGTCATCCAACTAGTGCTATTTAAAAATGAACAATCCCATCAATAGAAGTTAAGAAATGTCATAGCTCTACTGAATGTTATTTTTAGGTTCCATAAATATCAGTTGAGCTTAGCCCTATAGGAACCTCATCAGTTGTACTTCTATAGCCCTGTTGGGCTTCACTTAAAAGGCATTTTTGAAACACTACTTTATGTAACAAACCAACTAACTCAATTTGCTACTGACTAATGGTTTTGCGTTCTGTTGAATCCTTTGTTCTCATTATTAATGCCTACATGATTTTAATGATTTTAGTTAAACATTTGTTAGCATTTAATCTGAGAATTTGCACATATAAGCTTCACTGACCTTAAAGGCATTTCATTGTTTAGTGTGCTTCGAGATATGAAAAGATAATATCAATGCAATTAGAAATTTTATTTTGTGTCGATTAGAGTTTAACAAGGTGGAGAAAGATGAAAAAAAAATTGCATGCAGCATATTTGTTCAGGAATGAAGCAATACTTGTCTGACTTAACTGGCTGTGCATTGAAAATAAATTTCTTTTTCAGAAGGAAATGGTAATAGCTCCAGCCCAAAAAAATAGGAATCAGCGGATGGAGACTAGACTAAGGTCTATCTAGCTTGTCTTCTGCTATCCTGGTGGTTGTTACAATGATTATGGAGTTGCTGATTAATCACAGCACTCAATTTCAATCAAGTAGACCCAAAGAACTGACTAAAGAAAATCTCCTGTGGCAGTTGGAAATACAGATGATATTAACTGCATTAAGAACCTGAGATGGGCGGGAGCTAAAAATAGCCATGTTCCCCAACATGCCTGTTCCTTGGGCTCCAGGCCATTTTTATGACGCTGAAGTTGGGTGGTTGATCCATTTTGAACAAACATTTGGCCAGAATGTTCTGGCAGGTTTCTTGGCACTGAGAGGTGGTGCACCATTCACGAGCAGCAAAATCTCCTGGTCCTACACTGTTAATGGCTTTCCTGTAGTAGTCAAGCCATGCTGCTAAGAATCCCACAGGATACAACGGTGTTGAGAGGGAGATGGCAGGAGGGCCGGTGGGGTGGGAGGGGGGGTGGAGTGGGGGAGGGTTCTGCTGGGGGCTGGGGGACGTGTGTAAACCTTCTAGACAGAAAACTCTGGCTTCCAATGGACCCTAGACTGGCTAAGAGAACCTCTAGGCTGGCCCCTTCTTGCACTAGCATGCGGTTGGCTCCAGGCCTTGAACTGGCCTCCAGATGTGGAAACCTGGGAGCTGACTGGAAATTCCTCCAAGATTCCTTTAATTGGACTTAAGTGGCTCTTATTGAGCATGGAGGCTAACTACCACACGCATCCCACCCCCCCACCCCCCGCAACTTCAGCGTCATAAAAATGGCCTGAAGCCAAAAAACAGGCATGTTGGGGAACGGGGTTATTTCTAGCTCCTGCCCACCTCAGGCTCTTAATTCAGTTAATATCATCTGTATTGCCATCTGCCACAGGAGATTTTCTTTAGTCAGTTCTTTGGGTCGACTTGATTGAAATTGAGTACTGTGATTAATCAGCAACTCCATAATCATTGTAACAACCACCAGGATAGCAGAAGACAAGCTAGATAGACCTTAGTCTGGTGTCTGCCTGCTGATGGGATCAGAGAACCCGCCACTAGTAAATAGCTGGATAATTCTGGCATAAGATTAAATGAGTCAGTAAGCGGGCACCTCCAATTTGAAGCTCCTCCCTCCTTACTTACCCTCTATTGCAGCCAGCTGCACTTTACAAGCTGGAAGGCCTGTAACTGGCAATGAGTGGCCACTCTAAGGATGGTGTGCCTATCTTCAAGTCAATTAAGCAGGCACCTCTTTGAAAAGCGCAATAAATGACTTCTTCCCACTCCTCTCCCCCTCCTGCCGCACACACCAGGATGAGTTCAAGACTACCTCATTAAACAGTCACAACCTCTGTCTCCCAGAACTACCTCACCCCAGCTTAGAGGGAAAATCCACCCTTGGATGTCTGCTGCATTACTCTGATTAGCAATATTGGACAGTATTTTTCAACCCTTCAATATTAATTTGTCGGAATCAGCAATTACCTAATATCATGTAATATTGCATGTTAATGTTTTGTCTCTTTTAATCCACAGGTGTCAGTCCACTTTGTTGTCAAACGAGGGGCATGCACACGGTGGGTCGTGCATGGGCTGCTCTTGGAGGTTTCGAGAGTGGCCTGGTACTTTGTGTCGTTGTGTGTGCTTAATCCTGAACCAGCAGACGGGCACCACAACAGCTCAGTGACTATCACTGCTAGCTGTGCAGATACATGGATTTGGGCCTGTGTCTGTGGGAGTTTGCGCATTCTCCCTGTGGTTGCGTGGGTTTCCTCCGGGTGCTCTGGTTTCCTCCCACACCCCAAAGATGTGCTCTTAGGCTGATTGGTGTACCAAATTGACCCTACACTATTCTCCCCTGAATCTGGCTACATTAGGGGTACCATTCACATACACACGGGGCAGGGTAGCTGTAGGAAAATGCTTTGTTGAAATGGCGGCGTGGGCTTGTTGGGCCGAAGGGCCTGTTTCCCGTGCTGGGTTGTTCTTTGTTCTTTGTTCTATCAAAGTTGGGTTTAAAAAACAGGAATTAAAAACATTTGACAGCATTTGATAGGAATATTTAGAAAGAATGCAAGGGTGTGCTGATGAACTCTCCATAAATCAGGAATGACAATGATTGATTTTTCTCACAGGTGGGGGGTGGAGGAGGAGAAGAAGTTAGATTACCTTGACAAGAAGCAAAAAACAAGAGGAGCATGGGAAACCATGTTGGCAGTTAAAACATGATTGGTAGCCATGGAAACTGATATCACCAGAGAGTTCAATTTATATCCACGCAGCGTACACTCAGAATGGAAATGAGTCCTCAGAGTGAAAATCCCCTGAAACTTGTCCTCTGTAGGGAACTGGATGGTACACCACCTTGCCTGCAGCGTCCCTGATTCCTGTTTCTCATTAAAATATTTTTGGTTTACTGGAACAGGATTTTGTCCATGCCTGTGTTCTGTCTTGCCTGGGTGATAATCTGGAGGGTTGGATAGCACAGGTTTTATTCAGCACATTTAATTTTCATTCTATTGATTTGAATGGAACCAAAATCTCTAAAAGACATGCCAACCACCTGGCAGATTAATGCACAGGAAAGAATAAAAGAAGAAACCTATTCTAATGTTTTTTTGAGACAATTCAAAAGCATCAGAAGACAACTATTGTATTGCTGTTTATTTGATGTATTAATTTGCTGCTGCATGATTACAATTCTTATAACTCAACTCAACTGTTAATTTCCATCCCAAAAATGCATCCTGACATTTTTCTGATTGTTAGTGTTCAATTCACATGAGTGTCTGTTGTGATAAAAGCTAATCAGCAACTCTTTGTTATTTAAGAGACAACCACATTGCTATTGGTCTTGAGATGTGTGTAGGTCAGACCAGATAAGGACAGCAGATTTCCTTCCCTAAAGGGTATTAATGAAACATGTGGTTTTGTTTTTATGACAGCTGACAATGCTATCATGGTCATCATTAGACTTCTAATTCAAGCTTTTTATTGGATTTAAATTTCACTATCTGCCATGGCGGGATTCAAACCCAGGTCTTCAGCGAATGGCCCTAGGTCACTGGGTGACTAGTCCAGTGAGAGTACCACAGTACCTCTGCGACCCCCCCCCCCAACATTGCCTCACTCCATTAAGTTACACATTTCCGATTACAGGACGCACAAATCAAATTATGGAAACAGTCATTTTTATTGTGAGGAAAAGGTATTGGAAAAATATTGAATTTGTTCCAAAAGGATTAAACATTGAAAGATTTCAATAAGTAAACAAGAGAAGGTTATTACATTTTCTTTAATCCCAAAATTGGAGGCAACAGGAAAGTCATGAAGGATTTTTATATTTTGGAAAAGTTAAATTCAAAGAAGTGTTGAGAACAATGAAATCAAAGATGAAAGAGAAAACAAATATTTGAGGAGAGGCGTTGAGTTGATTTGGTCCTGGCTGTGTAGGGAAGGCCTCCTGGGCTGGGAGAAGGTGAAGTCTGAATCAGGCATTTGGCCAAGCTTGGAATATTTTGGGCTAAAAGAAGGAGGCATGTTTGGAAGCTTCTTGGATTTCCACAGCAGAGTGGGAAAGAGTTTGAGCGGTCATGTGGAATGCCTTAATTTAAAAATCAGTAATGTTACTGTTGTTAGTATGACTGGATTTTTATAGTTGAACATCAGTAAGGGATTGATGCCTAGAAGATGTGGATCTGCCCAATTAGGGAGTCTTTTGTGGGGAATGTTATGAAAGATTGTTTTAATTATGTATCTGTAATCTTCTATCCTTAAGTTTTTTTTTCTTATTAATTATAAATGTTTTACTTACAGCTTTTAAAATCTTATAAGTGTTACTGAACATTTTTCTGCTGCGATCAGTGCATTTTCTTCTTGTTTTCAGAAAACAAATAAGAGGATATGGCCCATAAATCAAATTTCCTTCTGGGATTTGGTTTTCTCAGCAACTAACATCTGCTGTGGTCATCACACATTTTACCTAATATTATTTAATAGGAATAACCATTGAATAATTGTTCATTCTGTTTCTCTCACATTAAATTTTTTTTTATCAGTTGGATGATAAAGTATGGATGCAGTTATATACAGAGATCACAAACAGAAAGTATACAGTATACAGCATTTGTTAAAAAAATTCACAGGTTCAAATTGTAATTGGTCATTATATATTAAAACATGGCGTAACCCCCATTACCATTTTTATGTAGCTTTTATTTATACTAAAGCCTGGTTATTGACTTGTTAAAGGAGCATTCCTGACACTGATGCCATACAGATTTTGAGACAAATCTCAAGCATAAAGCTGCAATTTTATTAATACAATGGTATTGACAACCTTTATCATGTTCAAGCCAAAATTTTCCTAAATCACCAAAGTTGAAATTTATAAACATGGACTTTATTTAAGTTTTAAGTGTATTTATTAGTGTCACAAGAAGGCTTACATTAACACTGCAATGAAGAGAGTATGAAAATACCCCCAGTCATCACACTCTGGCACCTGTTCAGGTACACTAAGACAGAATATAGCATAGCCAAGGCACCTAACCAGCACATCTTTTAGACTGTGGAAGGAAGCCAGAGCATCCAAAGGAAATCCATGGAGATACAGGGAGAATGTGCAGACTCCGCACAGATAGTAACCGAGCTGGGAATTGAACCCAGGCTCCTAGCATGAGGTAACAATGCTAACAACTGTGCCAGCATGCTGTCCCATGTTGTGTGGTGTAGTGGATGGGAAACAGAAGGACAAGCAAAATAAAAAAAGATTTAAAGGATGGGGAATTGCAATGGTTATTGGCTTTGATCTAGTTTAAATGGCTGGGGCAAATATTGTAGCTTTCTGATGACTGAAGGTTTCTGAGGCTACATGAATTCACAAGAATCAAATGCGACATAATGGATCAGTAGTCTCACGCAGACAGGCAACAAGAATAGCTGACATTCTTTCCAGGGACTTGGACTAGAGAAGAATAGAGACAGTTGTAACCTATGTTTTAAGCATGCTTCCCCTACCCTGCATCTACTCTATATCAGTAGAGGCTCTAAAGAGTGCCAATTATTCCAGACCTGAACACCAAGATTTTGATGAGCATTAATATTATTCCCCATTTATACCAAAATAATAACATCTTATCAATGAATTATTCATAATTAAATTGAGCACCTAATTAGGAAAGAAGTTCTTACAATTCCAGTGAATATTCTCTCATCATTTGCCTTTCCCCTGACGTGTGTATGGCTCATTAAATTGAAGTCCAATTCTTTCACTGCGTTCTATATACGCTCTCAGTCTGACTGTTACTCACTGTCCAGCTTAATTCAAAAGTGAAATCTTTTCCCAGTGTAGAATTGGTTCAATAACTAGATTATAATTAGTAATTGGCATCATATTCGAAATATTTCACCCAACTCTATTGTAGCATTATTTATATAGAATTCCATTTATTTATGTACATATGATTCAAGTTATTTATGTTTTTCCCTTCCCTTTACACCACTTTTTCTGGCATCACAAACCTTGCTGAGGTATATTTCCATACTTGGCAAATTTCTGAGTTATGGTCAAGCGAGCAGACGGCAAACATTGGAAAGCTGTTTGTCTATGGAAGGCATTGCATCAATTCTCATCTAACATCCAAAGACAAAGCCATTTTCCAGCAAGGCCATGACTAGAAATCAGGAGCAAGAACTTTTCTGTTGTTTTAGATCTAACCCAACACATGGCATGAATCACACATAGGTCTCAGCAATCTGGGGCTAGATTTTTGATTTGAGATTGGGGCTCTGATGTTGGAAGCATTTCCAGATTGCACTGATATGTAACATGAATATGAAAGAGATGGCCAGTCAGCCAGAGGCACGCTTGCCATTAAACGAAGCATGGGTGATTCTGCAGTTGGAAAGGCTATACATCTGCATAATGAGGACAGTTACATCAGGCTCCTATTTATAAACTTCAGCTCAGCCTTCAACATGATTATCCCAATAGATCTCATCTTCAAACTTGAGATCCTCCCTCAGCAACTGGATCCTAGACTTTCTAAACTACAACTAAGGACAGGCAACTTCACCTCCTGCGCAATTATCCAGAACATCTGTGCCCAACAAGGCTGTGTTCTCAGCCCCTTACTATAATCATTATACATATATAACTACGTGGCCAAATTCCACTCCAACTCCACTTTCAAGTTTGCTGATGACACCACCATACTGGGGCAGATCTCAAACAATGACAAGACCAAGTACAGGAAAGAGATAGACAATCTGGTGAAAAGTCAGTCAAAAATGAAGGAGATAGTCACTGACTTCAGGAAGCATAGTGGAGAACATGCCCCTGTGCACCTCAGTGGTGATGAAATGGAAATGGTTGAGAGCTTCAGATTTCTAGGTGACCAGATCACCAACAACCTGTCCTGGTCCCACCACTTTAAGAAAGCCCACCAATGCCTCTACTTTCTTAGTAGACTTAGAAAATTTGGTATTTCCAATACAACTCTAATTTTTACAGATGCAACATAGAAAGCATCCTTTCCAGATGCATCTCAGCTTGGTATGATTCCTGTTCTGACCAAGACCACAAAAAATTATAAAGGGCAGTGAATGCAGTCTAATCTATTACTCAATCCAGCTTCCCATCCATTGGCTCCATCTACAGTTCCCACTACTTCAGAAAAGCAGCCAGCGTAATCAAGAACCCCATGCACCCCAGACATACCCTCTTCCAGCTTCTTCTGTTGGGAAAAAGATACAAAAGTTTGCGATCACCTACCAACCAACTCAAAAACAGCTTCTTCTTTTGAATGGACCTACTTTATATATAAACTGATCTTTCTCTACACTTTACCTATGGCTGTAACACCACATTCTGCACCCTCCCCTTCCCTTCTCTCCTATGAACCTGTGTGTTTTGTCTATATAGTATGCAAGAAACAATACTTTTCACTGTATTTTAATACATGCGATGCTAACAAATAAAATTATATCAAATCCAGCACTGAGGGCAACAGCATCACTGACAGAGGTGGGAAATGTCAATGTGGATAGGACAGAGAGGATGCTTCAAGACTGTGATGTCCCCTCAGTACACTTTGTTAGCTTTACAAACAAGAACTAGCTACAGTTGTCTGATCATTAATGGGCAAAGAAATGGTGATTTGTGCTGCAACTGTGGTTATTGTAGCAGCAAGGTTTCCAGAATAGCAATGGGAAATGTGGGACTAGGGAAACAGTATCACGTACATTGTGAGAATCACATGACAGTAGATTGAGTACAGTAGCAGCCCAACAAAAACCAGCATGAAGGTATTATCTTGGAGATGTATATAGTTATGAGCTGTTGATAAACACTTCAATCTTCAAACACATGAGCCTCCGAAGGGAGACACTGAACAAATCCTTACAACATGTTGGCAGCAAAGGAATGAACACACAACCTCCAGGAAGCTGAAGAAGGATCCAGAAAATGAAAAACTAAAGAAACTACAGGCTGACCTGAATTGAAGTCACAGCTGAAGATTGTCTAAAGAAAACTCCATTGCCAGGCCAGATTGAATGCAGAGTCATAGGACCTAGCCAGATCAAAGAAGCCTGAGCAAAATTTCAAAATAAATAAAAAAACAGCAGGAGAACAAAACACACTGTGCAGCTAAGGACTCCGCAAGAGCTCATGGAGATCCATTGTGAATACAAATCCTTTGCAGAGTCAAAGGGTCTAGCAGCGGTGAGCAAAAATTCAGTTTTCAACCAGAACTCGTTCTAAAAATCTTCAGTGCTTTATAAAAAAGTCAGAGAAGTCTGCTTATGAAATTATCACTACCAGTGTTAGGGCGGCACAGTAGCACAGTGGTTAGCACTGCTGCTTCACAGCTCCAGAGTCCCAGCTTCGATTCCTGGCTCAGGTCGCTGTCTGTGTGGAGTTTGCACATTCTCCTCATGTCTGCATGGGTTTCCTCCGGGTGCTCTGGTTTCCTCCCACAATCCAAAGATGTGTGGGTTAGGTTGATTGGCCATGCTAAGAAATTGCCCCTTTGTGTCCAGGGATGTGCAGGTTAGAGGGATTAGTGGGTATAATATGTAGGGATATGGGGGTAGGGCCTGGGTGGGATTGTGTTCGGTGCAGACTCAATGGGCCGAAGGGCCCCTTTCTGCACTGTAGGATTCTATGATTTCAGTTTAGCTTCAGAATCAACGCCTTACCAAATGGCAGCTGAGCTTGCTTGAAAGGGTGAAAAGAAAAGCAAAAGGTTTAAAAATCTCAGCCAAAGCTGGGAATCAATCATCATACAGCCAAAAATCCACATAAAATGGGGAGGGCCCCAAATCTTTGCTGAAGGAGTTAAGTCCCAAACAGGTTGGGGCTGCAATCACAGTGGGAGCCTGCCAAAACCCAACAAGTATAGGATAAAGGGACAAATTTTCCAGTTCTGCCTGCCATGGGATTTGTTGCTGGTGGGATTGGACAATTCAAGGGATTGTTTAAAAGCCCATTAAACTTGGGCGGGGATTTCCGATCTCAGGACCAGCATGACTGGAAAATCCCTCTCAAAAACACGGCCAGTTTGATGAAAAAATACTAATTCATTATTAACTATAATGAAATTATTAACTATTTTGAAAATCAGCCGTGGAAATTAAATCTACCAGATCAATTTGAGCTGATACAAGCACTCAACCAGATGCAAAATTGGGCATCATGGAGATGAACATTTTTAAAAATACCGATGTACAAAGGGGCTAAATAGGACATTAGAAGAACATATGCATGTACTTATTTGGTGAAACGGCCATCACTGTAATCACAAGCCGAGAAATAAATGAATCTTTAACCACGTCTTGTGAGGTATTGAAAGCCTTTGACAAATATTTTAAGCCCCAAGTTGTGGAGAGTTCAAACCTTAAGATCTCAATCTCAACCTCAACCTAATTCAGCAGTGAGGAAAGCAAGTGCAGTGTTAGCATTCATGTCAAGAGGGCTGCTGTTTAAGGCTCTGGCCAGAGTCCATTTAGAGTATTGTGAGCAGTTTTGGGCTCCGAATCGAAGGAAGGGTCCAGAGGAGGTTCACAAGAATGATCCCTGAGTGAAGAGCTTGTCATATGAGGAACAGTTGAGGACTCTGGGTCTGTACTGGTTGGAGCTTAAAAGGATGAGGGAGGATCTTTTTGAAACTTACAGGATACTGCAAGGCCAGGATAGAGTGGACGTGGAGAGAATGTTTCCACTAATAAGAAAAACTAGAACCAGAGGGCACAACCTCAGGCTAAAGGGACAATCTTTTAAAATAGAGATGAGGAGGAATTCCTTCAGCCAGAGAGTGGTGAATCTGTGGAACTCTTTGACGCAGAAGGCTGTGGAGGTGAGGTCATTGAGTGTCTTTAAGACAGAAATAGATAGATTCTTGATTAATAAGAGGATCAGGGATTATGGGGAAAAGGCAGGAGAATGGCGATGAGAAAAATATTAGCCATGATTAAATGGCAGGGCAGACTCGATGAGCCTAGTGGCCTAATTCTGATTCCATGTCTTATAGTCTTATGGTCAACAAAGCATCAAAAAGGGTGAAAAGGCCTCAGGCAAGGAAGACAATACCAAAACAAACCATACCAGTATAATGAACTTCATGAGTGCCAAAGTTTAGTGAAGAGGAGAAAAGAGGCGAAGAAGCAGCTGATAGATCTCTTTAAATTATCACTGCCGCATTACTCAAACTCCAACTACAGGTGGCAGTGCAGAGCAACCAGATGGCTGTGAATGAAAGAAAGCTATCTGATGTAACCAAAAGAATAGAAACCCACAAAAGGAAAATGAAGCTATTCCACAGGAAAATATCTCTATCAAAGCTAAGTTGGAAGAAGTCAAATTAGCGGTATAGACAGGCAAAGCAGCAAGCAGAAAAATTATTCAAAGGAGCCGCTGCCCTTAAAGATTCTTAGAAGAATCAGTATATGCCTATTGTGATAGAAGATAAGACCACTCACGTCTGTGAGTTCCAGTAACCAAGACATTTATTCATAAGCATACTTGGGAGACACAGCCTTTTTCTTCAGAGTGTTTCCCTGATTAAAAAAAGGCTGCATAACATATTTATATCATTTGGTTATCACACTTGCACTATAAAATACAAATAAGCAGAATTATTTGAATGGAACTGTTCCCTTTATTTCACTGGGACAGCTCAAATCTGTGCTTCGTATCACACATTTTCTTACCCATCTTGTGAAGGTCATTAAGTTTGTAATTTTTATTTCCCACATCATCATGCTGAGAAAGGGGCTTCCATAGCTGTACTCTAAAGCTATACATGTGTCTATTTCTAAAGCTGTAAATGCACAATCCAATATCAGTTATAATAGCATTATTCAAAATTTTATTCCCTATATCAGTCTTTCCTTTTGGACTCCTTGCCCCAGAAGGACATTTTCCTCCAATCCTCAACGCGCCAAGAAATTCTAGAAATCCAGTTTAGAATCAGATGGATTTTGGGTCTGCTACTCTACTGTTTTCTTACAATTTTGCCAAAGCCCTTCTAACCTGAGCTAGGCACAGAACCATCACTTCATTAAATGGCAAAGCCTTTGTAAATGTTCCTGATGCTGGCATTTCAGTAGCAGTGGATATCCCTGTTGGCCAATATTACCATCTGTACTACTTGGGATACCATCAGTCTCATAGAAACAAATACAAATATTAACCATTAGGACTGCAATGGCTGCTGTTACTCTCTGTACTTCCTACCAGTTATACAGCATTCTTATCATCTTAGCCCGATTACTGCCTGAGTCCTCCAAAATTTCAACTTTTCCACTGGCCAGGTTGACCTGCACACCTTCCCCTCATGATCACTTGACCGCTTTATTCAATAAACATCCTGATAATGACCACAGCTCTTTTCACTGCTACCTGAGATGCCAGGCTCAGGATGTCATAGAATCAGAATCCTACAAATGTGATGCCATTGATGTTTAATGTAATGTCCCACGATGGACTGAATACATAGCCAGTGAAACCCTTGCCTGCAAGATGAAAGACCTCCATCATAAAGGAGTCAGTGATGTCAGCAGAAGGTGGGTTATTATTAGACACTGATCCTCCATATAAGAATCTTGTCCCCTCCCTCAGAAGCATTACTGAACAGGGACAGGTTTGGAGTGCTTCAAAGGTTCCTTCAAAAGGGTTAACCAAAAGTTAAAGTCCATTTATCAGTCACAAGTAAGGCCTACAGTAACACTGCAATGAAGTTATTGTGAAATTTCTCCTAGTCGTCAGAGTCCGGCACTTGTTCAGGCCAATGCACCTAACTAGCACACATTCCAGAATGTGGGAGCAAACCAGAGCACCTGAAGGAAACCCACGTAATCACATGGAGAATGTACAAACTCCACTCAGCCTGTGACCCAAGCCAGGAATCAAACCCAGGACCCTGGCACTGTGAAGCAGCAGTGCTAACCATGCCATTGTAACCAATTGCACAATGGCAAAATTGTTACTGATGAGTTTCAGTGTATTAAAAGTGCAGGTAATATAATGCTGTGATTTAGTGTAATACTCAGGATCCTATTTGACATATCTACCAGGAATTACCTTCCACTCCCAGGAATTAGTTGAATCGTTAAGCGAGCTGCTGGTTGTTTTTCTACTGACAGAATAGATGGTGAGACGTATGGTGGAGGGGGCGGGGGTGGGGGTGCAGGGGGGATGATTCTCCCAGATGGGTGACAACAGCAGAGGCCATTTAGCAAGCTTCCTGCCAGGCACCACAGTCTCCAGGCGTCTCCGGCTCTTCCATCATGGAGATGATTTAAATATTTAAAGCACTACTTACATTTCATTAGCTGGCCCAGGACTGGAATCTCGGGCTCCGCGAGCATTTCCACCCGCCCCCCACCACCCCCCGCCGCCGCCGCGCCCCCCCCCCAACAGGAATGGTACACACCAGCTGGATTTACAATTGCTCCCCACTGATGGGGAAAAGGCAGCCGACCCCATTGCAGGGAACAGAGGCCATGGAGTCCCATTCCAGGAGGTCAGGGATAAGGGTGGTGCTCCGAGGCAGTGCTGGCCTGACCCCCAGGCACAAATTGGCAATACCCATGGGATACCTTGACACTGCCCACTGGACATCAAACAGTGCCAAGGGAAGGGGGCCAGATGGAAGTCAGGCTTATTGTGAGTGGGGCCTCTTGGGGGTGGGGCAGGTCCCCCTGCCACTCTACAAAAGGCTCACGAATAAAAGGAGGGAAGGGGGTAAATGGGACCGCAAGGTGGTGGGATCAGGGTTTGGAGGGGAGAGGGGATATCCGGGCTTGCCTGGAAAGATCCGGGAGCCCAGCGATCGAACGGGGAATGGTGGGGGGGGTCAGAGTGGCAGCGATGCAAAATCATGGGGTTGGGCCAATGCTCGAGCTGGCCGGCGATCAGGAGGCCAGCAGTATGGGGCCACAGTGCATGTGCCGATCTCCACACTGGTGCACGTGCATGTGTAGTGGTCCATTCAGTGGTATGCTACCAGCATCTCCAGCAGGATAGGCCAACCTCCTGATCTTCAGAGAGAACCCCGCTAGGGCACTCTGCAGTGGTCAGAGTGTGGGAGAATCATTCTGAAAATCATGCTAAAAAATACAGCGGGAGTAGTGCTATTTTCACTGGCGAATTTGGCACTTAGAATATTTTTGGAAGAATCACCCCCATAGTTTCACCTGTGACCAATGCTTCCAAGCATACGTATGCGCCACTAGTCATCATTATCCAGTAAGTTTGTTCCCATCCCGGGATACATCCAGTTCATTCCGGTATCCTCTTAACCAACAACTTATTACCTACTTCTGGCATGTTCTGGAAGCTCCTGCCCTTGTGAACCATGCAGAGTGTTGCACGGAAAATCCTGCCCATATTATTGATCCCACTTTATTGTTGAGATTTTCTTTAGCTCGACCTCTTATTCTCTATCTCAGACAAGCCTCCAGACCACTTAGTGAGGCACTGAACAAAGTCTCACAACTGCCATTTAATTTTCCCTATGGTTTAGTAGTTGCATCCCAAACTGCAATATAGAATATTTCCTATTTTGCTCCCAAAATATTCTAAAATCACCTTCTGAATAGAATAATGCTCATGGATTTTTTTTTGCCTATTCTTGTCATCGCTTTGAAGTAATTCGAAAAATGTTATTACGTAAAATCTCATGGTATTGACAGTACAATGACAGGTCATTTGGCCCAACTCATCTACCTCGGTTCCGCACATGCCTTCTCTGATCCTGCCTTATCTAACAGGCATAACATTCTAATCCTTCCTCTTCCATATACTAGCTTCCCCTTAAATACATCTATACTATTTAGTTCAATTCTTCCTTATGATAGCAATATCTGCGTTTTAACCACTTTGAGTAAAGAAGTTTCTCTTGAAGTCCTTACTGGATTTCATCAGTGACTCGCTGTTATTTATGACCTCTACATTTGGTCTCCTCAGTATCTACTTTGTCAAACTCCTTCAATAATTTTAAGGAACTCAATAACACCCTATTATCAGCCTTTCCTTTTTGGGAGAAATGGTACCCAAACTGTCAAGTGTTTCATGATATTTCTGAGACCAAGAATTCTCTGGCCATTCACACCAGCTGGATTCTCTGATCTCGCTACAGTGAATGGAGATTCGGCTGGGTGCCACATTCTCCATCCTCACTTGTGGCAGGGCGTAAATGGCCAGAGAATTGGGACCAAGGCCTCAGTTCTGTTGCCGTGCGTGTGCGTACATGCGTGTGTGTAGAGCCGGTATAATTTTTTCTTTAATGTATGATCCTTGGAGAAAATCCTTCCAGAGTAACAGATGGAATTGCTCACTCAACACCATAAATAAAAGATTAACATAGTTCTAAGACAGAAATTTACATTTTGTACCAAGAATGAATCAAGATACATTCGAAAATCCATATATTAGTCTATGAAGTCATAACTTGAATTCTATCCTCCAAAAAGTTGTAATTTTCAGAGGGCTCTCTGTTAAAAATTTAAAGATCCTGCCTTTGAAATTGATATTATGCCTTCACAAAGAATTAAGAGAACCTACAATCACTAAAAATTACATTGCAATAGAGAAGCAAATATTTTATTTATATATTTGCATATGCTCAAGGGATCTGGGTAATATTGAGCATTAATCATAAAAAAGGAATTGCCAAGTTTGTTTTGTCTTCATTTTCCACATATGTTGAATCTGACATAGAACCATGGAAATGGTAAGGTGCAGAGAGAGGCCATTCAGCCCATCATGTCTGCGCTGGCCAACAAAATTTACCAGATGTCCATTTTAATCCAATTTTCCAGCACCTGGGCTTTGCAGGTTACAGCATTTCAGAAGCAGATTCAAGTATCTTTTCAATTAGTTGAGAGTTTTAGCTTCATTCATCAATAAATACACCTAGTGAATTCTAGACACCCTTGTAGTGCAAAAAGCTTTCCTCACTTCCCCTCCAACCCTTCTGTCAATCACCTTAAATCTATGCCCCTTGGTAATTGACTCTTTAACTAGGGGAGACATGTCTTACCTATCAACCTTGTCTAGGCCCTTCATAATATTACAGAAGGGAGACTTCGTAGTCCATCATGCCTCTTTAAAAGAGCTATTCAATTATGCTGGGGGGAATGACAGAATCAGGCTATTGAGTTGAATGATCAGCCATGATCATAATGGATGGCAGAGAGGCTCACAGGCTGAATAGCTTCCTTCTAGTTATATTAAATTTTACAAGGTAACTTCAATTTAGCTTCAAGAATGAAAGAGCAATATACTTAGAAAGGGGACAAATTTCAGTTCATTTTTTGGGCACTGCTTGTATTAAAAATAGTATCCTGCACACAAACACTTCTGTAATGAGTCTCACTGGATGTCCTGTTGGTGAGGGTGTATTAGTGAGACCAAGAGGAGTATGGAGAGTACACAGACCATGACATCAATCAATTGCAACACTGAATTAACAACAATTTTAGAGTCCAACATGTGAGCTAACATTCTCACTTAACTTCAGGCAGCTAAACAGATGTTCAACAGCAGGAAGGAGCACTATTTAATGGGATCATCAACTACTTTCAGATTAGTTTCCGGTTGATTTCCTCTGGCTGTTGTTTCAATTCTACAAGTGTGCTTTGTTTTATCTTTCTATAGTTGTTTCAAGATGCCAAAAGCTATAGGGAATAGTGTGGCACGTGTTTATTGATGGTGATGAGTGATGTAAGCATGGTGAATTGAGCAATATCTGAGGCTAATAGTGCAGTTAGCAGAATGCATTCACTGATCTTTACTATTCATGTGAGATTATTTAACTTCTTGCAACAATGTAATCAGGTGCTTGGGGCTTGATCCCAGCATTGACCTCACATTGTTACCTGCACCCATTGCCGTCTCAACATATGTTTGGAGGGCCTCATAGTCCCCTATGAATTAAAGACATATCTGCGTCTTTGCAGTTCCTCCACCAAGTGCAGAATCCAGAAGCCTTGGATCCCACTCTCTTCCCATGTTGCGTCAATATTCGATGCTTCCCAAGTCTGATTCTGCTTATCAATTACTCCCATTACCTGGTTCAGAACAACTCCTTTTTAAGAGACAAAGCCTGGTTTTAAGCTCCACAGACTAACTTTAATTGATGTTAGTTACTCATGATAGTGTTCCCATGTATGTGCATCAAATTTGATTTGATTTACTTTGATTTATTGTCACATGTATTAGTATACAGTGAAAAGTATAATTTTTTGCACGCTAATCAGACAGAGCATACCGTTCATAAAAAAGGAAACGAGAGAGTGCAGAATGTAATGTTACAGTCATAGCTCGGGCGTCGAGAAAGACCAACTTATGCAAGGTAAGCCTATTCAAAAGTCTGATGGCAGCAGGGAAGAAGCTGTTCTTGATTTGATTGGTACGTGGCCTCAGACTTTTGTACCCTTTTCCCGACGGAAGAAGGTGGAAAAGAGAATGACTGGGGTGTGGAGTCTTTAATTATGCTGGCCGCTTTGCCAAGGTAGTGAGAAGTGTAGGCAGAGTCAATGGATGGGGGCTGGTTTGCGTGATGGATTGGGTTACATTCATGACCTTTTGAAGTTTCTTGTGGTTTAAGGGAGAGCAGGAGTTATACCAAGCTGTGATACAACCAGAAAGATTGCTTTCTAGGGTGCATCTGTAAAAGTGTCATAGTGTCATAGTGTCATAGAAGGGTGTCATAGTCTGCAGGGAGACTTAGATAGGTTGCAGAGCTGGGCCGAGAGGTGGCGGATGGAATTTAATGCGGAGAAGTGTGAGGTAATTCACTTTGGTAGGAGCAACAGATGTGTTGAGTATAGGGCTAACGGGAGGACTTTGAATAGTGTGGATGAACAGAGGGATCTAGGTGTGTGTGTACATAGATCCCTGAAAGTTGGGAATCAAGTAGATAAGGTTGTTAAGAAGGCGTACGGTGTCTTGGCGTTTATTGGTAGGGGGATTGAATTTAGGAGTCGCAGTGTAATGTTGCAACTGTACACTACTCTAGTGCGGCCGCACTTGGAGTACTGTGTGCAGTTCTGGTCCCCGCATTACAAGAAGGATGTGGAGGCGTTGGAGAGGGTGCAGAGGAGGTTTACTAGGATGGTGCCTGGTATGGTGGGGAGGTCCTATGAGGAGAGACTGAGGGATTTAGGGTTGTTTTCGTTGGAAAGAAGGCGGCTAAGAGGGGATCTTATTGAAACATATAAGATGATTAGAGGTTTAGATAGGGTGGATAGTGATAGCCTTTTTCCTCGGATGGAGAAAGCTAGCACGAGGGGGCATGGCTTTAAATTAAGGGGGGGTAGCTACAGGACGGATGTCAGGGGTAGGTTCTTTACCCAGCGGGTGGTGAGGGATTGGAATGCCCTGCCTGCTGCAGTTGTAAATGCGTCTAGTTTGGGGGCGTTTAAGAGATCTCTGGATAGGTTTATGGACGAAAAGGGATTGGTATAGGCTAGTGGGTCATTGTTTTTGTAACTGGTCGGCGCAACATCGTGGGCCGAAGGGCCTGTTCTGCGCTGTAATGTTCTATGTTCTATGTTCTATGTTCTAAGTTGTTGAGTGTCGCAGTTGATGTGCCAAATTTCCTTAGTTTTCTGAGAAAGTAGAGGCAGTAGTGGGCTTTCTTAACTATAGTGTCGGCATTGAGGGACCAGGACAGCTTGTTGGTGATCTGGGCACCTAAAAACATGAAGCTCTCAACCCTTTCTACATCATCCCCACTGATGTAGACAGGGGCATGTTCTCCACTATGCTTCCTGAATTCGATGACAATCTCCTTCATTTGTTGACATTGTTGGGAGATTATTGTTGCTGCACCAGTTCATCAGATTCTCTATCTCATTCCTGTACTCTGTCTCATCATTGTTTGAGATCTGACCCACTATGATGGTGTTGTCATCAAACTTGAAAATTGAGTTGGAGGGGAATTTGGCCATACAGTTGTAGATGTATAAGAAGTATTGTAGGGGGCTGAGAACACAGCTATGTGGAGCCCCAGTGTTGAGGATAATCATGGAGGAGGTTCTGTTACCTATTCTTACTGATTGTGGCCTGTGGGTTAGGAAATTCAGGATCCAATCGCAGAGGGAGGTGCTGAGCCACAGGGCAAGGAGTTTGGAGATGAGTTTCATAAGAATAATGGTGTTGAAGGCTGAGCTGTAGTCAATAAATAGGAATCTGACATAGGTGTCTTTGTTATCTAGATGTTCCAGGGTTGAGTGCAGGGCCAGAGAGATGGCATATACCATGGACTTGTTGCGACAGTAGGCAAACTGTAGTGGATCCAGGCAGTCTGGGAGACTGGAATTTATTTATGCTATGACTAGCCTTTCGAAGCACTTCATAAAGATGACGTCAGAGCCACCTAATGATAGACATTAAGACTCGCTGCTTGGCTTTTGTTTTAGTCCTGGGATGATGGTCGTCTTCTTAAAGCAAATAGGGACCTCAGATTGTTGTATAGTGAGGCTGAAGATCTCTGCAAATACTCCCACCAGCTGATCCACACGAGATCTGAGTCCTTGTCCAGGTACTCCGTCAGGCCAGTGGGTTGACCTTCGAGAAAGCTGCTCTGGTGCCTGCAATGGTGACTTCAGATCAAGGTTAATCCGAGGCTCCCAGGGTGGAGGGCATGCTCTTGCAGACCTCTTGCTCAAAATGGACGTAGAATGCATTGAGCTCATCGGGGTGAGGGACATGATGGGGCGGGGTGGGGGAAGGGGAGGGGTGGGGGCGGGGCGGGGGGGTGGCAGTGTTGGTGCGTTGGAGCCGGCGATTTTACATGCTTTCACCTTGTGGTTTGTTATGTCTTGCAGACTTTGCCATAGTCAAAGTGGGGTCTGTATAGCTAGCCTGGAACTCTAGCTTGGTCCGCTACTGTCTTTTGGCATCTTTGATTGATCAAGTCAATCAGCAGTGGAGTTAGTGCCAGCCGGATGCTGCAACCATTTAAAAGAGTAGGCAGCATTGAGTTGGAGTTCTCTCTGCATTGCAGCCAGCAGGTACGTGTTCATTAACATTACTATTTCCATACCTGTTTTCAAAAGTTTTCAAATTTAGCTTCAAAAGAATTTACTAGCCTAAAATTCCCTCCTCCATCTGGTGAGTTTGGGGTGTGCAACCCCTAACTATCTGGATGTATACCTGGAAACCTCATGGGAGCTGCACCTCCTCATGGGGCTGGAGACATGTAAATTAATTACAGAGCATTTGGTAGACACATGTTGGAAGGAGCACATATGGTTGCGGAAATATACATGTGCCAAAGCGTAAAATCAGTGTAAGCTGATTGTGGACAGATGCAATGTTGCTATTACCCAATAAGAAGTTCAGGACATTGAATTTTACTTTGATAATGTATAACTGTTCAACTGTTTAAAGTGTTTCATTTTGCAGTCTTGTATTTGTACCATTAGAATTTCTACCATGCTATAGGAGAGGCAGAAATTTAATTGGAGGGACTCAAGAGTTGAGGGATACTTGGGGAAGACTTTAAGACAGGGTAATTTGCTCCAAGTCCTTGGAAAGTAGAGGTGGGACAGTATTTAGTAAGGACAAATGTGATATATCACTTTTCTTTCAGGAAGGTGATGACTATCATTTTGAAAGGTGGAGGGACAGGTATGGGTCCATTAGCTGCTGTTAGTCAATTGTACTGTATACAAAGTGAAATCCTTTCTATTCATGTTAGACTTTTAATAAATAGAGATTAATTGGATGGTATTTAGAAATTTAGCTGAAATGGCTATTTAGATCTTTGGGTCTTTGATTTCTGTATGGTTCTTCTGTCTCAGTAGGAGTTCAGTCTAATCTTACTGTGTCTCAAACCATACCAGTCCAGACAAGTCAAACTAATTTAATTAGCAAGCTGAACTAAGGTGTAAAAAGGGGTGAATTGCAATGTTCAGTAAAGTTAACAGTATTAACAGTCAAGAGCTATTAAAGAACCAAAAAGCATTTCTAAAAGATAGCTCAATCAAACGCAGAAAGTGATTTTGTTCATGAAGTCCGTTGCTATCAGGTTGTCTCACACTCTGACTGAAAATTTGAATGATTTTATATATTTATCAATTTCTTGAATTATACACTGTTTTGTATCTTATATCTTAGAATCATAGAATCACAGAATCACACAATGCAGAAGAGGCCCTTCGACCCATTGATTCTGCACTGACACAGGAGAAACATCTGAACTTCCACCTAATCCAGAGATATGCATGTTAAGTTGATTGTCCATGGTAAATTGCTCCTTAGTATCAGGAGGATTAGTGGGGTAAATGCTTGGGATTACAGGGTTAGGGCCTGGATAGGGTTGCTGACAGTGCAAGCTCATTGGTCTCCTTCTGCACTGTACAGTTCTATGACCTATGATCTAATCCCATTTACCAGCATTTGACCCATAGCTTAAATGTTATGATGCACCTAGTGCTCACCCAGGTACATTTTGAAGAATGTGAGGCAAAACGCTTCTACCACCTTCCCAGGCAACTCATTTCAAACCATCACCACGTTTTGGAAAAAAATGTTTCCTCAAATCCCCGTAAACCTCCTGCCCCTCATCTTGAACATATGTCCCCTCATGACTGAACCTTCACCTATGGGGTACAGCCAAATGTGTGGCCAAATTCCCCGCCAATTAAATTTTCAAGTTTGCTGATGGCATCATCGTAATGAGTCGGATCTTAAATAATGACAAGACAGAGAACAGGAATGAGACAGAGAACCTGGTGAACTGGTGCGGCCAAAATAATCTCTCCTTCAATGTCATCGACTTCAGGGAGTATAAAGGAGAACATATCCCTGTCTACATCAACAGGGATGAAGTAGAAAGTATTAAGGGCTTCAAGTTTTTAGGTGTCTAGATCACCAACAACCCATCCTTGTCCCCCCGTGCCAATACGATGGTTAAGAAAACCCACCAACACCTCTACTTTCTCAGAAAACTAAGGAAATTTGGCATGTCAATTACAACTCTCACCAACTTTTACAGATGCACCATAGAAAGCATTCTTTCTGGTTGTATCATGGCTTGATATGGCTCCTGCTCTATCCAAGACTACAAGAAACTGCAAAAGTTTGTGAATGTAGTCTAATCCATCACGCAAACCAGCCTCCCATCCATTGACTCTGTTTACACTTCTCGCTGCCTTGACAAAACAGCCACCATGTTTAAGGATCCCATGTACCCTGGGACATTCTCTCTTCCACCTCCTTCTGTCAAGAAAAGGATACAAAAGTCTGAGGTCATGTACCAACCGATTCAAGAACAGCTTCTCCCCTGCTGCTGTCAGACATTTGAATGGACCCACCTTGCATTAAGTTGATCTTTCTATACATCCAAGCTATGACTGTAACACTACATTCAGCACTCTCTTGTTTCTTTCTCTACGAACGGTATGCTTTGTCTGTATAGCGCACAAGTAACAATACTTTTCACTGTATGCTAATACATGTGACAATAATTAATCAAATCAAATCAAAAGCCATTCCTTATCCACTCTGTCCATGTCTCTCATAATCTTGTACACATCGAATGGGGCGCCCCCTCAGTTTTCTCTGCTTCAACAAAAACAACCCAAGCTTATGCAAGCTCTCTTCATAACTTAAATGTTCCATCACAGGCAGCATCCTGGTGAGTCTCGTCTGCACCTTCTTCAATGCAGTCACATCCTTTCTATGGTGTGGAAACCAGAACTACACACAGTACTCTTGTTGTGGCCTCACCAAAGTTCTATATAACTCCAACATGACTTCCCTGCTTTTGTAATCCATGCCTCAATTGATAACTGCAAGTCCTATATGCCTTTTTCACCACCCTACTAACATGCCTTTCTGCTTCAGAGATCTATGGACAAACACACCAAGGTCCCTTTGTTCTACAGAACTTCTGAAACATCCATAGTCTTGATTTGTTAATTAATATTTTCGATAATGATATATCTTAAATATGAAATTTCCAGCTAAAAATGCCTCTGAAGTATATTTTAACATCTAACACATTCAATGCTTTTTTTTTAGGTGGAGTGGGTGAGTTAGTGATTCTTAGTGATGAGGAGATTGTTAAGACTGGATCCAGCTTGTCCAAGAACTTCATTGAAATTACTTCATAAAATAAGGCTTAACTAGTTCATTGCTCATTTCCTGCACTACCATCGCAATTCTCTCTACAGTTTTCCCAATTGCAATCCCTTGATCTCTCGCTTTCTCCCTCATTCTCTTCCTCTCCTCTCCCCCTATTCCAGAATGAAACAAAAGTCTTTCTCCTGACAAATAGTGCGCACATCCCAATTTGGCCAGTGTAGATATTGCAAAGATGTTGCTGTCGTATGGGTCTGTAGCCTGGGATAATAGTTTAATTGTTTCAGTTGATTTGGTTCTTTCCAGTCAGTTCCAGTATCATGGGAGGATTCAACATGTTGTGTAATCTCGGCAGTAGAGGGAATTGATTTAAAGCCTAACATGGAAAATGTATTCTTTCTCATTAGCTTTTGTTATACCTAAGGTAAGATTTCTGCACATCTAACTTTAATAAAATGTTTCTCTAATGGGATGGTTGTAGCTTAATTGATTTTTTTCCTTAATTGAAATATAGCTCCAGGAGAATGAGATAGATCGAGTATGAAACCTGGTCAAGTCGTACAGCTCTTGGCAGGCACAAGCAATCCATGAAAAAAATATATGCCACAGTTGTCTCACACTGACCATTATTGGCAGGAGGATGTATGGAGAACAAGTCAACAAACAGACAGGGTGCAGATGACTGATAAGGCAGAAACAGGAAGAAATTAGGAAGCAGACAAACTACAAGAATATTAATGTATTGTACATTTCATGCCTGGGTTTTGCACAATGTTCAGTGAAATGTGATGAATGCAAATACTTATTAGATTTTAAAAATTTTAAAGGCGATTCTTCCAGCCCCCTGTGCTGCTTGAGTAGCAGAGTGGGCTGGAAGACATCAGCGGGGATTGTTTCGCAGGCTTCCCATTGGGCATCTCTAGGAACAGGTTTTTCAGTGTTATCAGATCCATGCCAGAAATCGGTGTGGAGCTGATTAACATATTGAAATAATTATTTCAACATGGTTAGTGGGCCCAGAACTGAAATCTCCGGGCCCACTAGAATCTTAGCTCCCTCCAGGAGTCGTTCCCTCCTGTGAGATTTATTCCTATTCCCTACTAATGGGGAATGGGTGGCCTAACCCCACTGGAGGGATGAAAAGACGTTGAAGCCCCCACTGGGAGGCCAGGGGTATGGGGGGTGCTCCTGGCAGTGCCAGCCTGGAGGTGCTAGCCTGGCACCCTGACGGTAAAAAGTCTGACAACACCAGGTTTTAGTCCAACCTATTTATTTGATAATATACTCAGACCAGGGGGCACCTTGGCATTGCCAACTGGCCAGAGGGCAGTGCCAAGGAGGTGGGGCCTAATGGGAGGCCGATTGGTCGGGAGGACCCAATGTCACTCTGCGTTAGGATGACTGGGAGAGGGAGGGAAGAGGGTGATCGTAAACTGGTCATCTGGATGGGCGGGGGTTGATGCTGTCAGGGGCAGGGGAGATTGTTGGTGAGATTGGGGGGGAGGGGCCTTGGAATGGCCGGGGGAGGTCCAGGAGTTTGGCAATCGGAGGTAAGGGGGGTTTGGATGGCTGGCAATTTGTGGGGGTTGGGTAGGTTGGCGGTTGCAGGATGGGCCAGCAATCAGACTGGTTAGTGATTTGGAAGCCAGCAATGGAGGGCCACTGCGCATGCACCTATCTCCATGCTGACAGATAGGGGCATGCACAGTAGCCTATTCAGCACTAGCTGCCGAGGATAAGCTCCACCCCCGATTTTCAGAGTAAATCCCATTGAGGCAATCTGGGATAGAGTGTCAGAGATTCATTCTGGAAATCACACTAAAAAAGCAGTGGGGTTTACTCCATTTTCCCGGAGGTTGGGAACTTAGGATTTTTCTGGGAGAATCCTGGCCCTCATAAAAAATTCTTCAATTTCAATTGGAAGTGGAAAATGTTGGAATTATTTTCTCTCTTTTCTGTAATTTTCCTCCTATGCTTCCTTCCCAAAGATAGTTTTGTGACCAGATAATTTCATGCAGCCACTCACTTCTATAATATCTCACCCAAGTAAATGACCACCCTTTGTGTCTTGGCCAAGACAGCTGCCAATGTAATATATACCATTAAACTTAAATAATACACATTGGCAGTGATCAGCGATCAACGTCTGACTTGAAATTTCATGGAATAATGGTCAGAATCACAATACATGATCCCAATAAAAAGTTAAAAACCCTGAAAGATCCTGTGATCCCTTGTAATAAGGATGCAACAGAAGTTCTAAACACCGCTGAATGTAATGCTAAATGAATAGAATCACAGAAAGCAATTTCCAGATATCCCCGTAAGACTTCACAATCCCTTGTAATAAGATCTGAATTTGACATTTAATCATGGTAAACTGGTGGGTGGAATCTTCTGCTGAGTGCTGACTGATGCGGGGAGACTGATGGGTAGCTCGTCAACTGCACAGCCGAGTTTTCTCTCCAGACATTAGGGCACTCTGTAAAAATTAACATCTGGGGGCAAGGTTTTTTCCAACAGTCTGGTGGTGTGGAGGCTGATGGACCAGGCAACGTCAGATCCACGGAAATTGGTGCACCATCTTTAAAAGGCACCCTGATCTCGAGTTAAAAAAAAAACTTCCCTAATGTTCACGAGGACCCTCACATAAGCATTGGATTGTCTCCCCCACAAGCCTCAGGCAATACTCCACAAGCATCTGGGCAACCCATTACTACCCGCATTGGCCCCCTGACAACACACAGGCAGCATTCTCCCCCTCCCCCCGCCCCCCCCCACCACCACCCCACACCACCGCACGTAAGGGGAACACTCCCATCCAATGGAGCTCACCAGAAAAACCACAGCAGTGACCAGGGTATGCCATGGCACTGCCAAGACACGTCCCTCTCCTACCAAACATTATACTTAACCTTGGTGCTCCTGACTGAGTCCTGTTTTTATATATGAGTTGTAAACAACTGAGGTACGAAATTTCAATCATAAGGCCAGGAAGCCCTTAAATGATAAGTATTAAAATATATTGAAATGAGATTCAAAGGGCGGGAACCTTATTATGTAACTAAAGGTTGAGGAAAATTGGGAAAAAATATCCCACAGGCAAGAATCTCATTTCCTGGCTCTTATGGGAAATCAGGTGCACATTGCCATAAACATTTACAGCTAATGTGGGCTCAAAATTCCACCCAATGGCTCTATCCTTGGCCTCTATCCTATTAAGGCTTCATTTAATTTGAGGTCTTTCTATAGTTACAACTGACCTTATTCAACAAATAGTTTTATAGCAGTATGTTTATAATTACAAGTTTATTGTAGTGAGTGGAGATCGTATTAAGCAGAGTAAAAAGTAGAGTCTTAAATCGGAATGTAAAAGCCAATGTTGGTCATTTTTTATTAACCAGTTTTTATGGAGGGAGGTGTGAAAGGTTATTTGCTGCTCTCACAGAGAACCCAGGCAAACTCAATTCCAATAATTCCCAAACCTTCCCACCATCTGAAAGGTTGTTTCTGACATGTCTTTTTTTTCTGAGCTGAGATTTTCCTCTACTGTGATTGACAGGGCCCTCAACCATAACCGACTCATCACCTGTACCTTCATCCTCCCCTTCCCCTTCCTCCCAGAATCATGATAATGTTCCCCTCGTCCTCACGTTTCATCTTACCAACCTTTGGATTCAAAGGACCATCCTCTGCCATTTCCACCAACTCCAGCATGATACCATCACCAAGCACCTCTTCCCCTCACTCTTTTATCATTATCCCAAAGATATCATTCCCTTCTTGACTTCCTGATCCACTCCTTCATCACCCCAATTTTTGGTCTGTTTCCCACATCTTTTTGATGCAAATTCAGAAAGCGCAATACCTTTTCCCCTCTCATCGTCAGATGGCCCAATCGCTCCTTTCAGATGAAGCAACATTTCACTTGCACCTCCTTCACTTTAGTCTACTCTCCACTTATTTACAATACAGTCTCCTCTACACTGGGGACATTCAATGCAGCCTGGGTGACTGCTTTGCAGAAGGCCTCCATTCAGTCTGCAGGCATCACCTTGATCTTCCTTTCACTTGCCATTTCAACTTAAACTTTAGAAAATTACAGATAAAGGTTAGGTGCATTGACCTGAACAGGTGCCAGAATGTGGCGACTAGAGGATTTCACAGTAACTTCTTTGCCGTGTTAATGTAAGTCTTACTTGTGACTAATAAATAAACTTTAATTTAAAGATAGAAAACATGTGTGCAGTAAAATCGGAAATTTAACAAGATGTATCTCACTGAGCACGGTGACAATATCAAAAGACTTCATCACAAATTAGAGAAAACAGCTGTTGAGTTGACACATGGGGTGGGATTTTCCAACCATGCCTGCCCCATGACCAGAAATTCCCGCCCAACCTCAAAAGACTTCTAAATAGCCCACCAAACTTTCTGTCTCACCCATTACGATTCCCACAGCAAGCAGGCTGGGAAATTTTCAGGCATGTTTTCTGCAAATTTGTTGACAAAAGGCTGTATGGCCTACTCCTGTCCTATTTTCTATGTTTCCCTATGAAGCTGAACTGAAGTTTTAAGGAAAAGTTCAAAACCAGACCGTAGATCATCGTTAATATAAGACCATAAGGTATAGAAGCAGAATTAGGCCATTTGGCCCATCAAATCTGCTCCACCATTCAATCATGGCAGATAAGCTTCTCAACCCCATTCTCCTGCCTTTTCCCTGTGACCTTTAATCCCCTTACCAATCAAGAATCTGTCTATCTCTGTCTTAAATATACTCAATAACCTAACCTCCACAACCTTTTGTGGCAATTAATTCCTTAGACTCACCAACCTCTGGCTGAAGAAATTCCGCCTCATCTCGGTTCTAAAGGGTCATTCCTTTATTCTGAGGCTATGCTTTTAGAGTGCAGTCTCTCTTACTATTGGAAACATCTTCTCCATGTCTACTCTATCAAGGCCTATCAGTATTATATATATGTATCTATCTCAAACTACAATCAGTACATTGAATACATGGGAGCGGAAAATATTTTTCAGTGCACTAACCCACAACATTGTAAACCAGAGTCGACCAAGAGAGCCAGGCTGACAAACATTACTGAATTCGACTCAAGTGAAAACATGGATACAGCTTCCTTAAAAATTCCAGCAAATAAGCCATTAAAATAGAGTAGTCAATGTTATCATGCTGGAACATATGAGACTCTGAATAGAATGATAAAAGAAAGCGACAGTTCTTCCATGATTAATTTTGAAGGAATATGCATAAAAGGCAGATGTCATTCCACCTTCTCCTTTCCAGTCAACAAGTCATGCCTGTTAAATCTTTCTGGTGTCCCTGTACTGTCAGTTCCAGAACAGATCAATAACATATTATCATAAGATATGTCTTTGTAAAGAGGCCAGTGATCTTTCCCACCTGCACTAAAATCTATGAGAATGTAAATCAGTGGGTTTTTTTGTTGAAAAAAGCACAGCAGGCATTTGGCTAACAAATTCTTCACATCGAACTGACAGCTGGGGAATCAGCAAGCAAAAGCATATGCCAATGTATTCTTATACGTGCTTATCATACTCGAGGTGAATCAGCCAGCGGGCGCACTAGGACAACACTGAAAGGACACTTCCCAGTTATTACCTTGGATGTATGAATAACATGTGAGATTTGAATACAAGGAAGTAATGTTAATCTCCAAGAATGGATGAGTTTGGATTGGGTGCGAAGTTGAAGTTTTAACAATGTTCAAGTGCCATCAACTGGCCCACTCACTTTTTCAATGGAGGCAAGATGGCAAATGAGGAGCCAAACCACTCTCAAGAGGCTAGTTGGTCAGTAATAGTTTTCCAGAAGACTGGGTGCCTTCATTTAAAGCTTTTTTTTAGAGTTTATTCATTAGTCACAAGTAAGGGTTACATTAGCACTGCGATGAAGTTACTGTGAAATTCTCCTAGCTGCCACACTCTGGCACCCATTCGAGACCATGCACCTAACCAGCACTTCTTTCTGAACATGGGAGAAAACCCACACGGGGAGGACGTGCAAACTTCACACGGACAGTGACCCAAGCTGGAGTTGAAACCTGGTCTCTGGCGCTGTGAGGCAGCAGCACTAACCACTGTACCACTGTGCCACACATTTCAGTTGAGTGTTTACATTTAACCCATTCCACCAGAGTTTTCTGGGCCTCAGTAAATACCTTTACAACTCTATTTATGGAGCAGGGGGCACAGGAGTGTTTCTCCCTGGCTCAACAAAATGATTTGCTTCCAATTCTTTGATTGTCTACTCACCAGAACCTCCCCCGATGCATCTCCCCCCACTGCTGGCCATTATCTGCTCAACCATCCACATTTTCGCAACCTTAATCTCCCTGCACAATTGGCCCATGCCTTTGACCATCAACAGGCACCACAATCAGCCCCTCCCATTAGCTCTCCAACTACCATCTGGCTCCAACTATCATTGCCCCACCATGACCTCTATGATGCCCCTCCATAAGAATTTTCCTCATTCAAACCCTTTGCCACCTTCAAAACTATCACTGAATGTGATCTTCCCCTGACTTCCTACCTACTGCTCAAGTGGGTCCTTCTGCTACCAGGATTACCACCTGACACTTAGCTGTTATGCTGGCTCTCAGGCGAAAATATTGTGGGGAAAAAAATTAAAATGTGTTACCATCTTCAGAGTATCTGGGAAACCTGTATTAAATTTGAGATTCAAGCTTGAAGTTTATTTATTAGTGTCGCAAGTTGGCTTACATTAACACTGCAATTAAGTTACTGTGAATATCCTCGAGTCGTCACACTCTGGCACCTGTTCGGGTACACTGAGGGAGAATTTAGCATAGCCATTGCATCTAACCAGCATGGCTTTCTGATTGTGGGAGCAAACTGTAGCACCTGGAAGAAACCCACGCAGACACAGGAAGAAGTGCAGACTCTGCACAGAGAATGACCCAAGCCAGGAATTGAACCCAGGTCTCTGGTGCTGTGAGGCAACTGTGCTAACCACTGTGCCACTAAGCCTTCCATCATATGGGTTTCTCCACTACCCACTCTGTGCCTAGCCTATAACTTGAACCAAACAAACAATTGATATTTGCAAGTGCTAATCAATATTAAGAGTTAAATATATACCAACATTTAAAATGACCCTTGTACATGATATGGAAATACATGAAAAATTGCCTATTACTAGAATGACCATACGGTGTGTCCATAATTGAAGAAATACCAATTAAAATCAAGTTGCAGTATCATTAATAATATGCTAATGAATGGGTGTCAATATAAATTTGCATTTTATTATGCATGCATGCATAAAGGAGAAAATGACAGACACAGTTGGGGAGGGCAGAGAGACTCTTAAATTAATGCAGCAGTGATAAGAGAGGTAGTTTTTTTGTTGCCACCATTAAAGACCAATGAATACTGAATGTCACCTGAGGAAGAAATGCTCACATTTGAGATGCGATCTTTGTTCTGCTAATATACGAAAACTCCAGGACATGGCAGTAAGAAATATGCTCTTAAGGCAACAGAAAGTGGACCTATATTCTTGGAATAGCTGTTATTGATAAGGTTAGACATTCTGTAGAACCTCCTTAAACATGATTAGTACTTTGGAGGCTGGTTGGATTTAAAGGGGTTTCAAAGCCACAACTAAAGCAACCTGAAGGGAAATCGTCAATCAGTAAATTTAAATTGAATGTTGTTCACGCTTTATTCAGATCTTTTTAAAATATATTTTGGTACATTACAGTAAAACCCAAGTGAGCATATATACCATTGCAAAATGCAGATAAAAAACAGACACAGTAACATTATCCTTCATTAACCAGCTTGTTAGTGACAATAAATTCACATCCTCATCCCTTAACAAATGGAAGTACCTTTAGCATGGATGGATGCAGACAAATTACTGATTGAAATGAGAATAGTTTCAGAAAGCTGAGCACAAAGAAAACCTGGTTTTCCTTCAATGTGAATCTAACCATATATATTAACCATATATATTTTGCCTATACGTTGCTGCATGTCTAAAGAAGAATTTGTGCATAAATTTCCATTGCTCATATATTTAACAAACAAACAACTATCTTTTCCAACAGATGAATGATAAAATATTCTAAACAGTTTGAATAATGCCACACAGATTGAAGCAACTTAAATATCACATAATGGTCCAGGATATGCTGGAACAAGGTATTTGGTGGAATGCTCCACTGGACAGATTTTGCTGCTCACCCTGTACCTTTTGCCACAAACTCCTGAAAGAGAAAGCTGGTAACAATTCACCGAGCCAGCTGGGACCATTGTGAAAAATAGAACCAACTGTTAATTTCCTTAACCAATGATGTTTAGGGAAGAATATAAAGTGAAATACAATCAAGACAGAGTACAGGAATGAGTTAAAGAATCTGGTGAACTGGTGCAGCAACAATAATCTCTCCCTCAACATCAACAAAATGAAGGAGATTGTTATCAACTTCAGGAAGCATAAAGGAGATCATGCTCCTGTCTACATCAATGGGGATGAAGTAGAAAGGATTGAGAGCTTCAGGTTTTTAGGTGTCCAGATCACCAACAACCTGTCCTAGTTCCCCCCACGCTGACGCTATAGTCAAGAAAGCCCACCAATGCCCTTACTTTCTCAGAAGGTTAAGAAACTTTGGCATGTCAACTACGACTCTCACCAACTTTCATAAATGCACCAAAGATCGCATTCTTTCTGGTTGTATCGCAGCTTGGTATGGCTCTTGATCTGCCCAAGATCGCAAGGAACTGCAAAAGGTCACGAATGTAGCCTAATCTGTCACTCAACCAACCTCTCATTCATTGACTCTGTGATTGTTTTTGCACATTCAGTGCAAACATGCAAAACTATGTTTACAAAAGTATTTTCTATTTACTATATGTATACATTTATTACAATTGAAAAATTATCTTATTCAACAAAATACTTAAAATTCTCATATCAGACATGCATACGTGTGCATTCACTTTCACCTTTCTCTCTCACACATACTCTCGCCTGTCTCTCCATAGCTCTGTGACTGCAACTTCCTTTCATTCAGTAACACTGCCTCCCTCTTTCCATGGTTGCTTCTGCTCCTTCCCCCTTGCCATCTCCCCTTCCACCATGTAGCCATCTCCTGACTCATGGTCATGACTGACGTCCCTCTGCCATCTGCTCACCTTACGTCTGCCACCCACTCCACCACACGCTCTCCTTGGCTCTCACCCTTTATTGGGACTTTGAATACTCACTTTGCTGCTCTTTCCAGCTCATCCATTCAGAGACCGGCTTTTCAGTGCATTGACCAGTGCACTTATCAGTAGCCAAAACCTGGTGAAAAGCCCCATCCTGTTGGGCAAGCTGGAAGGACAGTTTTTTTTCAAATTTATAACAGCCAGATCCACCCTTGGATGTTTCTGATAGAAACCCATGCTTCTGCGGAACCCACTTTGAGAAACCTTGGCATAATGCATCTGTTCAATGAATTGTTTGATTATTTAAGTGCTAAACTATTTCTTTTCCCAGCAATTTTTAGGCCAATATGATTGTGTGCAGCTCAAATACATATGCAAATACGTAATTCTATGGAAGTTATTTTTTTCTTCTTTCTTTGAGCCAAAACTGTCTCCACTCACCTGATGAAGGAACAGTGCTCCGAAAGCTAGTGGCTTTTGCTACCAAATAAACCTGTTGGACTTACACCAGGTGTTGTCAGACTTCTTATCATAGTTTCAGAGGACCATAGGCTGCTCTCCCCTTTGAGAGAGGGTTAACTTATGGTGATTTAACCTGAGGGTCATCACACCTCAGGCAAGGAGCAAAGTTGAGAAGGCAGGGCCTTTATGGATAACTTCAGCCAGTATGGGATTTGTACCCGTGCTGTTAGCGTGAATCTGTATCACAAATCAGCAATCCAACTGAGCTTACCAACCCCCTCAGCCTGTTCCACTCACCACAAAATTTTGAAAACTTTTCACTGCTCAAAACATGCAACACAAGAAATGAGGGAGCTTTCAAAGGAGACAAGGACTGGATGCACAATGGCAGCAGAATGAACAGGGCTTTATAGAGCAATAACATACAAGATTAATTTGCACACTGTCCTAAGTCATTTGAACTTAATGTTAACTCTTGCAATCACCGTGGAGATAGCACAAGCTTATTAAGTTGTCATTTCTAAGACAAGTTCTAGTCCAACTATGTTTCCTAAGTTACAACAATACCTACACATCCAAAATATTTCAATGCTTCAAAAGTGCTTTGGAATACGCAGAGGTCTTGAAATACCATGGCCCGGATTCTCCCCAGGAAATTCTAAGTGCCATATTTGCATAAAAAGTGGAGCAACACTCATTGGTTCTTCCAGTGGGATTTTCAAAATGAACCTCCCACACTCTGTGCACTGCAGAATGCCATGGTCTGGAGGTACCAGTGCTGCTCCCTTCACATTCCAACCACTATTTTGTAAATTGAGTCTATATATGCCCTGTTTGTGAACAGAACTCCCACTACCTGATGAAGGAGCAGCACTCTGAGAGCTTGTGGCTTGTGCTACCAAATAAAGCTGTTGGATTTTAACCTGGTGTTGTGAGATTTCTTACACTGCAGAGTGCCTCAAGGAGATTCATGCTGAAAATCAGGGGACAAGGCCTATTCCCGCTGGAGAGGCCAGCAGCACAGCACTGAGAGAACAACTGCGCATGCGCTGATCTCTGCTCTGACCATTTGGTGCATTGGCAGTAGCACTGCACTGCCGGCCTCTTGATCGCTGGCCAGCCTCATGACCCCCTCTTTGTTGGCCATGCGACCACCCCAAACCCCAATCAGCTCCATAACCCTAATCCCCTGGAAGTCACGACCACCCATCCCCCTTACCCCGATCAGGCCTTTCTCTTCCTCTGACTGTGATCCTGGCTGCAGAGTGGCAGCAGGACCCCCTGAACCCATTGATCTCCTCCCCATGGGTGTCACCCCCAAAAGGTCCACCCCCTCTGGCCCTGCCACCTTGAATTGCTTGATGCCTGGTGGGCAGTGCCAAGGTACCCCTTATGCACTGCTACTTTGCCCCTTGGGCAGTGCCAGGGGGCCAGGATGGCACTGCCCAGGGGCAACCCCACCCCCCCGCACTCACTTATGGCCAACATGTGAAAGCTGATCTCCCTGCCAAAGAAACAACTCAGGAAGTACTGTCTCGACCTCACAGCAGGCCCCCATGGCCTCTCTTCACCCAGCAGGATTGGGTGGTCAGTTCCCTGTTAGCAGGGAGCTGTTGTAAATCCCACCGGAGTGAACCACTCCTGGCGGGTGGGAGGGTGGGGGGGACACTGGAGGTTAGCAGGCTTGGAGACTTCAGACTCCTAATATTTAAATCAGTTTCACACTGATTTCCAGCATGGAACTGACAACACCGGAAATCTGGGCCTGGAGACATGCAGAGACCCAGGCACCCAGCAGAGAGCCCAGTAAATGCCCTCTGCTGATACCAACCAGCCCACTATGCCTCTCCCACTGGGAGAATCACCCCCCGCACCCCCCACACTTCATAAATGCAAGTCTTTCTGCTCACTATCCTGCAGAATGGAGTTTGCAATTGAATCTTGAGAATCATTCCTGGACCCAGCCATTTCTGTAGCTAATGGCAGTATTGATGCTATTTTTGCGACGGAGCCTGATGCAGTTGTTTGGTATAAAACAGCTGTCTCTTGAGTACTTCTAAAAATCGGCTTAGTAATTGGCCAGATCTGCGTTGTTCGATGGGGACAAGATTAATTAGTAATGTGGACTAAGCTTAGTTCATTCAAGCCGCTAAAAGATATGTGAATTAGAGATATATGATTCTTGCTCAAAATACAAAGGCACTCTCATCTGACAAACCTTCTCAATGTGTGTCACAGAAAGTCTGGTTCCGTCTCCTCAAAACTGGAGGAGTGCACTGAAAGGGACAGAGGGTGCTTTCTTTTCCTTCCCAGTCACAGCATTCACCCAGCAAACCAAAACAAAAGGGCAAAAATGCACAATGCAGTTGCCAACATGTGAAAGCTGATCTCCCTGCCAAAGAAACAACTCAGGAAGTACTGTCTCCTGAGTCAACACTATCAGCAAAGGTATTCATTATAAAATCAGTCTCTCAACCATATTTCAAAGAGAGTTTCTTTTTAAGACAACAAATCTCTCTAGATTTGGCTGCATGCAAATCCAAGAATACATAATCCAAGCTGTTACAGCATCACAAGAACTGCAGTTGGATTTGGGCACACACCACCTCTGCCTCCCACCCACCCACTCCCCCTTCCATTGTTCGCTTCCTTTTATTGTTGCCTCTGCATCACACCAAAGGCAAACAGCCTTGCCACTATGACGGCTGCACTGTGTTAATTTATTGATTGCCCATACCTATACAGCATCAAGTTCAATTAACATCTTCAATTAGTCCATTAAAATTGAAGTGGAAGATTGAATGTGATGTGCAAAGTTGCTGGTTATGCTCCTAATTAATGGATTCGTTCGGCACAGAGGAGCAGAGGAGGGGGAAAGCAAAGGATTCAGCCATAAGCTAAAGGAGCCAGAAATTCAAATTTGCATAAGTAAGAACTCTTCGTGCTGAGGGTATTGACTTATGGAACAGACTGCTGCCTGGTGCCGTGAAATTGGACTGAGTTGAAACATTTAAAAAGGGAACTGGATTAACTGAGTAAATTCCTCATTCAGTGGGGAGTGGAAGAATGCTAATTTGGAGTAAGAAAAGATGTAAAGTAATCACATCGGAACCTGGATGAAGAGGAAAGCTGGACATGACAAATGACTTTTTCTTGTTATTCCATCCTTGTGTTCTGTAAAGCATCCGGACCTAATAAATTCAGACAATTGTTAGCTTTCTACCGAGTGCAAAAGATACTTTGAAGGTGCAAATGACGGAGTGAGGAAATAATGCCCCACAACACAGGGTAGTCTGTGTGAAAATTAAATCATATTCAAAGGAAAATTATCTCCATGCAGTGTCCTAGTAGTTAATTTATATTAGATCCTGGATGCATTGTGACTGAGAAGGAAGAAGAACCTTAATTAGGAATAGTTCAATTGTGAATGATGAATAGTCTATGCAGGGAAAATTTCTCAACAGAGCATGCTCCTATATTTTATATAAAGTGAATGTAAATGATAAATTATTGCTATTTGGGTTATGTTTGAAACAGAAGAAGATCCAGAGCTCTGGGGCGAGGATAGGGAAGTTGGATTCATTTAAAATTGCTCTTTTGGATCAAGTGGGCCTTCTGAAATAACCACCTTCTATGCTGTAAAATTCTTTGGTTCTGCAAAGGTTACTTTGAGAGACCAATGGTGCAATCATTTGTCATAAGTAGTTATTACTCATTATTAAAGAAGAAAGAGTGACAGCCCTTGACATCATGGCCACATTTGACCGAATGTGGCATCAAGGAGCCCTAGCGAAACTGAAATCAATGGATATCGGGGGCAAACTCTCTGCTGGTTGGAGTCAAAACTGGTACATTAGGAAGATGGTTGTGGCTGTGAAGGGTCAGTCATCTCAGTTCCAGGACATCTCTGCAGGAGTCCCTCAGGGTTGTGTCCTAGGCTCAACAATCTTCAGCTTCTTCATCAATGACCTTCCCTCCGTCATAAGGTCAGAAGTCAGGATGTTCACCGATGGCTGCACAATGTTCAGCACCATTCACAACTTCTCAGATATTGAAACAATGCATATTCAAATGCAACAAGATCTGGACAATATTCAGGCTTGGGCTGATATGTGGCAACTAAAATTCAAGCCGCACAAATGCCAGGCAATAACCATCAGCAATAAGGGACACTCTAGCCACCACCGTTTGACATTCAATGGTGTAACCATCACTGAACCCCCACTGTCAACATCTTTGGGATTACCATTGACTGGAAACTCAACTGGACTTACCACATAAACATAGTGGCTATAAGAGCAGGTCAGAGGTTAGGAATACTGCAGTGAGTAGCTTACCTCCTGACTCCCTATCCAACATCTACAAGGCACAAATCAGGAGTGTAATGGAATACTTCCCACTTCCTGGATGGGTGTAACTCCAACAACCCACAGGAAGCTTGATACCATCCAGGACAGAGCTGCCTACTTGATTGGCACCACATCTACAAACATTCAATCCCTCCACGACCGACATTCAGAAGCAGCAGTGTGCACTACCTACAAGATGCACCGTAGCAATTCACCAAAGATCCTTAGACAGCATCTTCCAAACCCATGAACACTTCCATCTAGGAGAACAAGGGCAGCAGATAAATGGGGACACCACCATCTGCAAGTTCCCTTCCAAGCCACTCACCATCCTGACTTGGAAATATATCGCTGTTCCTTCGCAGTCGCTGGGTCAAAATTCTGGAATTCCCTCCCTAATGGCATTGTGAGTCGACCCACAGAACATGGACTGCAGCAATTCAAGAAGGCAGCTCACTATCACCTTCTCAAGGACAACTAAGGAAGAGCAATACGTGCTGGCCAGCCAGCGATTCCCATATCCCATGAGTAAATTAACAAAAAAACTATTCCTGTAACTGTTCTTTTCAACAGGACCCCAATTTGTGTAAGATAACAGACAGTAACAGCAGAGTAGAATTGGGTAGGCCATTTAAATTCCTGGGTCGTCGAGGGCTTGGCTGAGCAGTGGCCATCGGGCACTGGTATCCTGGCAGTTTCCCCTTGGTGTCCTGACAATGTCCACCTGACACCCTAGCAGTGCCTAGCTGGTTACCATAAATGAAACACTTTGGTCGGGGGCACTGCAATCTTCTCAAAAGAATTCGGAGGTCATATGTAGAATGGTCAGGAAATGTAGCTTGATAGACAGTTAATGAAAGTTATGTATATGTATTTGAGGAAGTTGACCTAATATGCTATTCAACTTTCTCTCTGGGTGCAATCTGTTAACAGTTGACTCGGTTGCTGTCAATGTGCCTCATTCTGTTTTGTTGTCTTAGTCTTCAGGTCCACAGCTGATTGAATCCAGGTGAAACAACCTTGCCTCGGTTATTATTAATTGTAACTGAGTTTTTATGCATTAATCTGTCGTCATCCTACCCCAAGTAACAGAATTGTTTGGTCTGTGCTCAGAGCTGGTTGTGCATTATCGGGTGGCTGGGTTTAAGAATCAAATGACCCTGCCCTTGCCAAGGGAGCTTGATGGGGATGTGACGTATTTACAAGTCAATCTGCTAAATTGGCCAAGAGGAGATACTGAATCTATTGACAGCAGGACCCATAGTGAACCTTTGGTTTGATAATACTCAGAAGTGCACTGGTTCAAAAAACTAATTTGATTGGAATTTCTGACCTGACATATGTGGTTAAGTTCTTTGACAGTAAATGAAGATTGCCTTTGACATTTATACATGGAGTGATGGTGACTATGAATTCATATCACACAGCCATCTGGGAAGTGATTACTAGTCAAGATAATCCAGTAAAACTGAGGAAGAATCAGCCAGACTGTTTCCCTCTCCACAGATGCTGCCTTATATGCTGAGTATTTCCAGCATCTTCTTTTTATAATATGGCAGCTGGGTCTGTACTCGATGGAGTTAGAAGGATGAGGGGAGATCTCTTTGAAAATTGCAGAATACTGAGAGGTCTGGATAGTGTGGACATGAAGAAGATGATTCTATTAGTAGGAGAGACTAGGATCTGATGGCACTGACACAGAGTAAATGGACAACCCTTCAGACCCGAGATGAGGAATTTCTTCAGCCAGAGGATGGTGAAGCTATGGAATTCACTGCCTCAGAAGGCTGTGGAGGCTGAGTCATTGAGTGCATTAAGACAGAGGTAGATAGATTCCTGATTGGTAAAAGGGTCAAAGATTACAGGGAAAAGGCAGGAGAATGGGGTTGAGAAACGTATCAGCCATGATTATATGGTGGGGCAGGCGTGATGGGCCAAATGCTTTAATTCTGCTCCTATATCCTATGGTCTTCTGGGTGGAAAGTGCACTGCAACCTTACTCCACACTAACCCATTTTTTTGACTGGATTGAGTTAACCTCAACCTTTCGTTTTCTGTAAGACATGACAATTCACCACCATCAAAAGTCATCATCTATATTAACCATTATATGTAATTTTCCTGTTACTGTGTAAATTGTTTGGATCGGGAAAATATCTGCTTTCCCAACATATAGTTGCATTCCTGTGGCTTAGGGTGATTTCTATAACTGTCCTATAAATTACTGGGAGGACAATGATGTTTGCATTGTTAACAGCTTGTAACTACTCATGAACTGGTTGTTCACACACAGGTTCCCTATTGGAATGTTTCATTAATATGGAAATGCCATTCAGAAATAAATTCCTCTCTGCTTTTGTTTACCTGTTCCCTTAATGAAAGGACAAACTGAACAGCTGCTTTACAGTATATCATTTTAGTGGAATGATGCTTTTTATTATCAAGGGTAATGTGTGTGAGTGTGTTTGGTTGGGGTTGATGAGGGAGGGTAGATGGTTGTTTTCTGGTTGGCATTCAATTGTAAGAAATTGATGCTTCGGCTGTGTTGAATTTTGGTCAGACGTGATTTGTCACATTGTGTTCAGTTTTGGGCTGTAGCTAAGGAAGTAAGTGGTCCTTGTAAAGGGTACAGTGTAGATTTACCAGAATGATGCAAAGGTTGAAGGAGTTCGTTCTGAGGATAGGCTTTATGAACTTGTGGGTGACGGGGCAGGAGGAATTTTTCCATTCCACGCACCATGGGAATCATAGCAGGTGGTGAGAGGGCGGACCATGCAAATGTCCGTAGATTCCGGGTGGGATTTTCTGGTTTTGGGGTGAGAGCAGCCTGAAAACCTGCCCCTGGTTTGTGTTCACTTGAGTTTAAAAGGTTCAGGAGTTAGCTATCAAGTTCTTTCAAATGATAGCTAATTTGATTCCAAGTCCACAGCATTGTTTTGATAAAGTAGATATCAGAAACTATACCTCCCTAGAACAAGGGAGCCTAATCTTTAAATTAGACATTGCTTGTTTAGGAGTGAAAACAGGAAACGTTTTCACAAAAAGATAATGGAAATCTGTGGCTCTTTCTCAAAGTGTTGTGGATTTGGAATCAAATTAGAACTTAAAAACATAGATCAATATATCTTTATTAATTATAGATATCGGGGGTATGGAGCAAAGGTAAGTTAATGGAATTGAGTGGCATATCAGACCATGATCTACTAGAATGGCAGAAATGTATGTGAGAATCTAGATATTCTGCTCCCGCTTCCATGTTCTTTTCCCAATGCCATTTAATTACCAGTGGCTAAATGGTGTGTGAAACTTGCCTGGTGTGGCTGGCCTCCTGAAATTGCACTTTAGGTGATCACTCAGCTTTAACACATCTCACTTGCAGCAGGGACAATTCATCGTGTAACCAGGATATTAAATACTTTGTTTAACTATACGGCAAACTGTATTTCAGGCATGATGCTCTACAGCATCTGTTTTTGAAGCACTTTAATCAATGCTTCTATGTGCATGGATTTGTTTTGTGGCAACATTGTATTAAATTTTGATTTTGATGCAGTGTGTCGAGTTTTCGATTATGCTGAGAACAATATCTGTACTGGGTGTGCATTCCTGCATTGTATCACAGAGCTGGAGCAACTACCAACTATTATAAGTCAGAAATCAAGTTCTATATTGATTCTATTTGCTCCTTTTCAAATTTGAAATAAATCAAGATATTTTTGTATGTTAAGATGCTTTATAAATGTGATTTGTTGTTTCTGATTTACATGGATTAATTTTTAATCCGTGTAAATTTTAGTTCCAAAATTATTGGTCTGAATTCATGAATGGGGTCCTTGAACAGTCCTGCATGAGAAGTTGAGTAAAATAATGTTTAAGCCCATCTTAAATGTTCCATCAGGTGCTGCTCTGCTGGCCACGCTCCTCAGTTATTCTGACATCTTTTGCATTGGTGCTTGATGGCCAGCACAGACACGATGGGCTGAAGGACCTCCTTCTATGCTATAAAACCTGTTGATTCTGCAGTTCTTTTGTCCATTTTGCCCATTCTATCTATTAATTAATGGGTGGCACGGTAGCACAGTGGTTAGCACTGCTGCTTCACAGCTCCAGGGTCCTGGGTTCAATTCCCAGCTCGGGTCACTGGCTGTGTGGAGTTTGCACATTCTCCTCATGTCTACGTGGGTTTCCTCTGGGTACTCCAGTTTTCTCCCACAGTCCAAAGATGTGCGGGTTAGGTTGATTGGCCTTGCTAAAAAAATTGTCCCTTGGTGTCCAGGGATATGTAGGTCAGAGGGATTAATGGGTATAATATGTAAGGATATGGGGGTAGAGCCTGGGTGAGATTGTGTTCGGTGTGGACTCGATGGGCCGAAGGGCCTCTTTCTGCACTGTAGGGTTCTATGATTAACATGCAATAATGTAATCCAGTCTGATATGATCTGAACTGTCTGTCACAAATCATAGCACTTTCTCAATTCTTCCAAAACAGCTTAAAGACCTCCTAAAGATCAGTCAATAATTGTTCCTCTAATTTATTTTACAGAGAACAAGTGAATTCACAGAGCAGCAAATATAATCAAGTCTCACATTGAATCAACAACTATTAGAACATTCTTTCAGAGATGAAAATAATAACAAAATATACCAAAAAACAAAGAGAACAAAGAAAATTACAGCACAGGAACAGGCTCTTTGGCCCTCCAAGTCTACACTGACCATGCTGCCTGACTGAACTAAAACCCCCTACCCTTCCGGGGACCATGTCCGTCTATTTCCATCCTATTCATGTATTTGTCAAAATGCCCTATAAGAGTCACTAAGCTTCTACTACCTCCCCTGGCAAAGAGTTCCAGGCACCCACCACCCTCTGTGTAAAAGATTTGCCTCATACAACTCCTTTGAACCTTGCCATTCGCACCTTAAACCATTGCCCCCTAGTAATTGACTCTTTTACCCTGAGAAAAAGCTCCTGACTAACCACTCTGTCCATGTCTTTCATAATCTTGTAGGCTCCCATCTGGTCGCCCCTCAACCTCCATCATTCCAGTGAGAAAAAACAAAATTTTTTTAACCTCTCCTCATAGCTAATGCCCTCCATATCAAGCAACATCCTGGTAAATCTTTTCTGTAGTCTCTCCAAAGCCTCCATATCCTTCTGGTAGTGTGGTGAGCAGAATTGAACACTATATTCCAAGTGCACCTAACTAAGGTTCTATAAAGCTGCAATATGACTTGCCAATTTATAAACCCAATGCCCCAGCCAATCAAGGCAAGGATGCCATGTGACTTCTTGACTACCTCTCTACCTGCGTTGCCACTTTCAGTGACCTGTGTACCTGTACACCCAGATCCCTCTACTTGTCAATACTCTTAAGGGTTCTGCCATTTACTATATATTTCCCATCTATATTAAACTTTCCAAAATGTGTTACCTTAGTTTGCCTGGATTAAACTCCATGTGCCATCTTTCCGCCCAAGTCTCCAACTGATCTAAATCCTGCTATATCCTCTGACAGTCCTCATCACTGTGCACAATTCCATTAACCTTTGTTTTGTATGCAAACTTACTAATTAAACCAGTTACATTTTCCTTCAAATCATTTATATAGATTACAAACAGCGAAGGTCCCTATCACCCTATTGCAATTTGCAAACTTGCTGATCATTTCCTGGTTGAACTTCAGTTTAAGGTGTCTGGCCCATGATGCTATCAGTGAGCCAAGATGTGAGATGTTGTTCATAAGGTGTCAGTGGAGTGGCACAGATCACAGAGCAACATTTGGATCTTTGAATTTAACCAGTCATCTGCCCCTTACCTGAAGATGTTTCACCATTCAAATGTGCAAAACAGAGAATGCAATTAGCCTAATCTTTACCTTGGCAACAAATCATTAACACATTGACATTTTTTGGACTGTAACTGGAGGATTTTGTAAAGTAAGCCAGGATATCTATGCAGTGAAAGCATTTTAACTTACTTTGTATAGGTACTTGTAAGTCAGTTTTGTTCAGTTTTTTCGATCAGTGATCTTTAATTTGATACTGCCGTACAGTGAATTTTAGTTAGGAAAGAAAATAATTTCATGTGACAATGTAAATATTGGACAGTAATCAAATATGTGCTTGCCTCTCAACTGCGGTTCCATTGTGAAATTCTGTATTGCAGACTTTAGGGTTTTTTGTGAATTTTTTGTTAATGTGAAGGTAATGGCAACAAACAAAAGATACCATCTCCCATTTGTGGTAAAATTAACATTCAATTAGTGCTAACAGAGACATTACTATTGTACTAACCTGCCGACAGATTAATTACTGCAAACATACAATTTCTCACTTAAATGCACCCATAGTAGTTGAGTGTTCACTGGCTGAAAAAGCAACAAAATTAAATTATTGGGAAACACAGACCCTGTTAATGGGTGAAGCCAAAAATCAGTGTGACTGGATGTTGTGATCAGCAGTGAAAAAATGGCCTACCAACTTTTTATGAGTTTTTGCATTGGCAATTGCATTAATTAGTGAGTGCAGCATCCTCTGCAAGGGACCTGTGAACAGGTCAGGAACTGTGTATCTCCTCAGTCAATCAGACTGAAGTACCCTTATTGAGAGACACAAATTCTACGCCAGGAAGTGTAGATCAGAATATTTAATTTGGTATGAAATCATGTACAGAGCAGCATCCATCCATTTCCTAAGACAATGGTTTGTGCTGTGGTGGCCACATCTCTGTTAAGCATCACTTTGTTTGGTTCAGGAGCCCCACTTTAGCATGGCAGTTTCTGTGGAGGAAGACAGTGGACTGCGAGGTTGTACATATCATTGGCCCCTATTTTCTCTGGGCCTACTTCTCAATTAGCTGATGATTTTTGTTTCTGTTCACCTCTTCTAATGCCGTTCCAAACAATATACCTGCAGAGGTCACAACCATCAGTTGTTGTCAGTGTCATTATCAGCCACCTTCATAACTTGCTTGCAGGCGTCCTTTGTAGCAGAAGTATGAACTCCCAGGAAGTCATGACCCAGTGACCAATTTTCTGTACAGAAGGTCTTTGGCTATATAGCTACCATCCATCTGCAGAACATGGCCACACCAGCAAGACATTGTTAACTCAGCAATTGGTGCATTTGGATGGAAAGCATGTTTAGGAGCCTCAGAGGTGTTGACCTTGTCTTGTCAAGGTGGCACGGTGGCACAATGGATAGCACTCACCAGGGACCCTGGTTCAATTCTGGCCTCAGGTTACTGTGTGGAGTTTGTATATTTTCCATGTGCCTGAGTGGATTTCCTCCAGGTGCTCCAATTTCTTCCCACAGTCCAAAGATGTATGGGTTAGGTGGATTGATCTTAGCGTCAAGGGGACTAATTGGGTAAATACATTAGGTTACAGGGATAGGATGGGATTGTTGTCAGTGCAAGCTCAGTAGGTTGAGTGCACTGTAGGAATTCTATGGTTAGCAGATGCGCAGGATACCTCTGAGACACTGAAGGTGCTAAAAGTTGAGCACTTTCTTCTGCCTAGCATATGTTTTGCAGGCCTCATCAGTGTATAGCAGTACAATAAAGACATTGGCCTGTTAGTCTCATCATGAGGCGTTCTCAATCAGGTTACTGTTGTTCCACTCACTCTTTGTCTTGGATCTTAGGCAAGCAAGGCTAAACAGCCTTCCATCGGCTCTGATATGTAAATATACAGCCTCTGATGATGAGCTGAAAGCATATGACTGTAACAAAAGAGAAAAATATGTCCGTGAGTGTATGCCAGATTACAACCCTGTTTGACTCATTGTTAATCTTAAAGGGCTCAAATGTTGCCCCGTCATGACTGGCCTTACCCATCATATTGTCATAAAAAGAGGTGATCACACTGAGGAGTTTTGGTGGACAGCAAATTTTGTTGATGGACGTGCAGTCAAAGTGAATGGATGCACACCAGATTAAATCAGCTACCACTTACGCAATCATCGAAAAGTTGTTTCAGTGTTTTTGCGTTCATGGATTACCAGAAGTCTTGATTTCAAATAATGGTACTGCTTTTGCCAGCATGAGGTTTCAAAAATTTAATGGCATTAAGCACTTCAAAATAGTACCATATCACCCACCATTAAAAGATTTGGTGGAACATGCTGTACAAACTTTCAATTCCAAACTGAAGAAGTGGACTGAAAAAGCCTCCACAACAGCCGAGGATTTCAATGGTGAGAATTCAGAGGCTATGACACTTTACTTGGCTCATTTATTTGGCTTGGTTGGTGTCACCAACCCCAAACATGCCCACTGTTAGTATTGATCAAAGTATTGAGAGGACCATTGTAAAGCCAAAGCCCATTGCAGGGGCTGAAGAGGCAGTACATAAGAACATAAGAAATAGGAGCAGGAGTAGGCCATATAGCCCTTCGAGCCTGCCCCGCCATTCAATAAGATCATGGCTGATCTGTCGTGGGTCAGTTCCACATTCCCGCCCTCTCCCCATAACCCTTAATCCCCTCGCTTATCAAAAACCCATCAACCCGCGTCTTAAAAATATTTAGCGAGGCAGCCTCCACCACCTCAACGGGCAGAGAATTCCAGAGATTCACCACCCTTTGAGTGAAGAAGTTCCTCCTCAACTCCGTTCTAAACCGCCCCCCCTTTATCTTGAGGCTGTGCCCCCTCGTCCTACTGTCCTTTCTGAGCGGGAAGAGTCTCTCCACCTCTATCCTATCCATCCCATTCATCATCTTATATGTCTCAATGAGATCTCCCCTCATTCTTCTAAACTCTAACGAATACAAGCCTAATTTATTCAGCCTCTCCTCATAGCTCAACCCCCACAACTCTGGTATCAGCCTAGTAAACCTCCTCTGCACTCCCTCCAAGGCCAAAATATCCTTGCGTAAGTATGGCGACCAAAACTGCACACAGTACTCCAGCTGCAGCCTCACCAATGCCCTATACAGCCACAGCAAGACCTCCCTACTTTTATATTCAGTAACTGATAGCTGATAACTGATAACTGATAACTCAGTAACTGAGGATGTACTTGTACCAGGAGAAGCATATGAAGAAGTTGGCCCAAGCGATGCAAACCCCAAGGAAAATCCTCAACCAATTATATTTCTAAGTACTTGGGGATGTGAAGGGGGAAGGATGTCATGGTGCACCTCAGTGACCACGTGACTTTCTCACCTGAGGTTTCACTGAATCTCAGAGGCCATGTGGCTTCCTGTCCAATAGAATAGGACTACGTACTGTTCAAAGGGCAGTTCAGGCTTTAAACCTGCAGTTATTGCCTGGATTAAATAGACTCTAAGAGTAATGGATTGCTGTCAGTAGTTACCTGTAAATAGCATTCCTATCTGGAAGTAAATGGTTGTTACCTTTATCCATTGGTCGTTGCCTGGAGTTTTTGTTACTACAATGCCCCTAGAATTTGATATGTTGAAAAACATTTGGATGTCTTGCAACGGTTGAAACCAGTGGTCTTTGCGCATCATCGAGAAATCTTAGTGATTTCAGAATGAGTGGGCCATTTGCTTTAATGACAGGTTCCATGCAATCTGCAAAAGATTCATATGGGCTCAAGACATTATCTTTGTTTCTCTATTCACAGAGTCTGCCAGATCCACTGAGTTTATCTAGCATTTTCTGTTTTTATTCTATCAGAGTGATATTAGCATTGAACCAGTCAGTATTTTTCTGCCTATGTTCCATATATTGAAAGTGTTGAAGTATGTTCCATTTTGCTTCTGCACCCTATGTGAGAATGCCAAAGAGCATTTGTTCAATCGAGCTGAGGGACTGTTGGTTTTTAGCTGGGTAGGCATTGTGGTTGATACTGATCTGCGGACAGCATTTCTGCACTCAATTAAAACATTTCAAGGGTTGCATCCTAACCCTGCTACGCACCAGGGAGTGATCTGTATCACTGTCAGCAGTGTGTAGCTGTATGTGTTCAGAATACTGTTCAGAGTCACGTCTGATGATGATGAGATCCAGCTGGTGCCAATATCTTGATCTTGGATGTCGCTGGGACAGCTTGCAGCCTGGTTTCTTCTGAAAGACAGAGTTAGTTTCACAAAACTCAGCGTTAGTCTCACAAAAAATATTTTGATTTAGGGATTCTGCTGATTGCAGAGTCAAGCTCCACATAAAACTTTCCAGTACGTAATATTGGAGCATGGATACTCATGACATTAACTGGCCCTGTTTGAATGGAAAAATGAATGGAGATAACACATTTCACTCTCCCAGCGTATCTGTAAGACAAGGGAGCTACTCACCCTTGGCTTAGAGTTGGGTCCATGAGTTATACACTGTGTCCATGTCCACATGCTGCTGGATCTACACTCTGCATGTTTGGGATTCAGTCCTTGTCTAAGTTCCCCTGAAGCTTTAGCCTGGTAGCATGGGTGAACAAGGAAAGTGTGTCACCATGAGGAGGTCCAGCTGAGGTTCTGTCGATGGAAAGGCGGTAATCTGACAGGGAGAGACATTTGATTCTCTTTTACACATTGCTGCTGGACAGCAATGTAGGCTGAAAATGAGAATCAAATTAATAGAGAGAAGGAGAAGAATGCTAACTTTCTACACACTAGATACATTACATCAACCTATTGGTTAGGTCATGGAGAGAGAATATGGTTTGCTTCACCTCTTGTCCAAACTTTGAGATACTTTGCCTTTCTAGAGTAATTTGACATGGATTAAGGACTTTGCATTTTTGAAAGTGAAAGTCTTTGGCCCATTTATGAGATACATGGTAAACAATGATCTGATCAGGACAGCCATTGTCCCACAGGACAACTTTGATGCGCTCTATTGCTGCATCAAGTTTACAAGGTAACATATGGCTAAGATCCTATTTACAAAATTGCTGCTAAAGCCAATCTTACAGTGCATAGTGTTCAATGAATCCTAAGAATATATTAACTAGTGAAGAGGATATTAACTAGACTTGTGCTGGACAGTAATGAAGAACCAATTCACATGTCAAGGAAAGGGATTGCGTTAGCCTGCTCCATATCGAAAGTGAATTTGAGCATGAGATGGTGCATATTAAAATGTGTAAGGATAACCTCTCATACACATGCAGAGTCAAAAGATCATGAAAGTTTCATCAATGTATCAGAAATATATAAGGGGTAGGGGGTTGGGAGCCTAATCCATCAATTTCACCCTGGTACTAGTGGCTATATGAATGGTATTTTCCAATAACAAAATGCTGCCACCAGACTAAAAAGACATCCTGCCTATCACACAATTGAGTAGTATTGTGTATGAATTTCAGTGCTGGTGCTCTGCTTATAAGCCATATGGCCAGACAACTGGCTGATCAAATCAAACATCATATTCCTTTGTTTATTAGAGGAAGAATGCAGGTTCTAGTCGGTCAGTCAATGCTTGCAAAACCCTAAACAAAACATCTGCTGTTAGATTTAGTTCTGCAATTGGGCAGCATCTGTCGTACAATGCTGAGTGTGCTAATAACTACATGAATAACCAATTTACAATGATCAGTTCAACTCAACTTGTAATGTGGCTCATTTATGCTTGCCAAAGGCATCATGCATAGGCAGAGACAGGTACCCTGGGAAAAAAAGCAGAATAAATCCTGCACCTTTCTTGAATTTCCCAAGAAATTCAAGAGCCTGTAGTTCCCTGTTGCTTTATCCATGGCAACATATTGGCCAATCTATCAACAGCTTTTCTCCTCTTCTATAAACTGGTTTGATCATTTAAAATTTGGCATTCTTCTGTTTGCCCTGATGAGTGATGAATAGCTTCAACAACTTCTTTCACCTCTCAGTAAGAGTTTTCCAGCTTAAGTGCTGTGAATTCACAGTTGCATACATTTCAATGCTAAGTCTCTCAGACAAATTACTGTTATATAATGGAGGAAGGAGCTTCCTGATTGCTTCATTTAATTGTATGTCTGGATGTTAAAAATTGATGTCCAACTGTAAGAATGAATGCTGATATTCTCAGCATTACCTTTATTACAAAATGACCAGTATCTTTGTCTACTCTATCCCATTAAAAACAAAAGTTAAGAACTTGTGAGTGTCAAATGTTTGTTTTAGTAACAGAGATTTTAAAGAAGCCAGTAAAAAGAAATGAGGTTGCCAAGAAGTTAAGAAAAATATATAGAAAATAGTGGGAATATATAGCATGCATAAAGAGAAAATATAGCATAATGTTTTGGGTACAACACTTGATCAGAACTGCGTGTCATGTCAAAAGCCTGAACTTAGTTTTCTATTTCCTTACCAATAACTTACCTGCTCAGCATTTCCAACAATTTCTTGTTATAATTCAGATTTCCAGCATTTTTAGCTTTTCTCCCACCCTTTGAATATGCACCTCTCATGAATATTCTCCTAAAACTGGCAGTAACCAGGTTTTTGCATAAACTCACCATTAGGTTATTAGAGATACTTACAAAAATTCATAAAGTATTTAGGAACACATGAATTACTGGGCGATAAAAGGCCAAGTTCCATCTGGTTTGCATTCAACCACTCTGGTCGTCACATGATACAACAATGTTGACTAATCATAGTAATTAGTCTCTATCAATCAGCCCACAACAGACCCATAAATTACACAAGAAAAACCCATAGCTACAAAGTCACCTTGAATAATGTTGAAGACATAGGGAACCAGTGAGAATTAGGAAAGAGGCATACACTAAATACACAGGTGCCAGAGGACTGTGAGAACAGAGAAAATATGAAGAAATTAGGACAGAAGTTGAAAAAAATAGAAAGTCAAAGAGGAACTGTGGAACTAAATTATCAAGGAACATTAAATAATAAAATATAGGCACATCAATTAAATAATAAAATATAGGGACATCAATCAAACAAAGAAGGCTGTGATGGGAATAGGACATTAAGGGCTAGACACGGTGATAGATGTGAGGTCACATACTACTTGGAGTGTGCAAGTCTAGCTGGAGTAGAGCAACAAAGGGATCTCTGAGTATACATAAACCAATCGATAAAAATTGTACTGCAGACCATTTAAAAAAAGCAAACCAAGCACTTGGCTTTACTTTTAGAGAGATAAATTTGAAAAGTAGGGATGTGATGCTAAACCTGTATTGAGTCTTGGCTAGGCCATATTTAAAAGCTTCGTGTGAAGTCCTGGTCACCATATTATAAAAGGAATATGGAGGCACTGGGGAGTATGCAGAGAAAATTTACCGGATAACACTATAAATGCATGGATATACTTAACAGCAAAGGATTGACAGGTTAAATTGGCCTTTGGCTAAGATCAAGCATAGGATCAAGTATGAGATCAGGTGTAATGCTTGTTCTTGGATCTGGTATGTCGTTTTTGTAGGGGACATGGATTGTATTCAATTTGTATTTGAATTGTTTTTTGGAACAAGCTGATCCTGCCCACCCTGCACAGTGGCATTGTAACTCTGATAAAGGTTTTCTTTTTAAGGTGACAGGCTAGATTTCTTTTCTCTCATGAAAAGAAGGCTGAGAGGATGACCTAATAAAGGTCTTTAAAATAATGAAAGGTTTTGACAGAGCAGATACAGAGAGTGTATGCATCTGCTTGTGGGAAAGAGTATAGCTACAGGTCATCAATATAAGATTAGATACCAAGGAACCTCCAAGAATGGTAAGAATATGGAACTGCCTACCAGGGAGGATGTTGAAGCAAACAATATAGATTGAATAAGCGGAAACTACAAGTGGGAAAAGGAAATAGAGGGTTACAATGATAGATTTAAATGAGGAAAGGAGGGGGGAAGCTCAAGTAGAGCATAAACACCAGCATGAACTGGTTGGGCCGAATGGCCTTCTTCATTACCTTATAGCCTATGTGTTCCTGTGTGTTCTTATGTAATTCTTTTGCCTCCCAAGTTTCAAAAGCAGTAATTTTCACTCCACAAATCTGTGATTTAGAGCATGAAATGGCATGGCTCATTTTTATGCCAACTATTCATGGACAACATACATTTCATACCATCCCAAAAAGATTTGCTTGAGATACTTGATAGAGGTGGCACATAGCTCAGATAGTTCCTGAAACATTAAGAGACAGCATGAGTTAACAAAATATAAAATTTTTTTCAAGTGCAGGAAGTTACAAAATAATTATTAAAAGTATTTAGCATGCTCTAAAGGCACTTTAATTGGCTGGAATATTCTGAATGTGTTCTGCAGTATACTTTACAGAAGGCAGGCAATTTGAAATGTTACTCCCACAGAAAGAAAACAGTAGTGTTACATGCTTGGATTTGCTAAAGGCATTCGACAAGGTATCACACTGGCGGTTAATGGAATAGGTGGTGAAGAAGATTGCTAGATAGAAGGCTGTCTCAAAAATAGGAAATTGAGATTAGCCATGAATGGAAACTTTTCAAGCTGCAAAAACACAATGAGCGCCCCAAATCACATCTCACAAGCAATTCTGCATCTTTCCCTGGTGCTCTGGGGGTTGAATTCCACAACAAGGTCCATTATCTTATGAAAATTTTCTTCACCTATCTAATTTATTTTTGTAACCTTGCTAGCTTGAAAATGGAGGGTATGCAGCGAGAAGATCCGCAAAATATATGAAAGCAGCAGGCATTTAGCAGAATATAAACAGAAAATCCTGGAAGTACTCAGCATGTCAGGCAACATCTCCTGGAGAGCACCACAGAGCTAAGGGGTAGAATCATGCTGGCATTAAACATTTTCAGAGATTGGGAAGAAAAGTGGCCTCCATCCCCAGAGTGATGTTTGGCAGCCAGGCAACACGGTTTTAAGAGGCTGCCTCTGGATTGCCATCCAGTTAAGGTTGAAAGGGAGATCAGGGACAGCCCATATCATTGTCCTGCTGCCCTACCTAGGGAGGTGCATGCTGCTGCAGCAGGCTGGAGAGTACAAGGGCACCTCAAGATGGAGGCATCCTCTGAGTAATTGTAAAGCCACAGCTGCCAGTTCATCCAGCTTTGGAAGACCACCTACCATCCCAACCAGATTTCAAGCGCATTCTGCGACTTTAATTTATGAGTCATGCAAAAATCGCAGTTGGGGAAATACTTCTCACATGGTACAAGGAATGTTGATCCAGCATCGGGGTCCAAACAAAAATTCTTGCCCCTGACAAAGGGAGAAGGGGAATCATGTGCATTAGCACATGAAAGAGTCAGAACAGTACAAAGGGGATGAGCGAGAAAACTCAACAGCTACAATTTGACAGCAATGAATCAATTATGCAAACTAAATATTTCCAGATATCCTTGAAAGTATTCACATTTCAGGTGTTTAGTTTAGAAGATTTGTCTGAACCAAAGAAGTCACAGGACTGAATTCAAAGCCATGCTTTTGGGAGAAGCTTCAAGATACAAGAGAATTTAGTGGATAAAAGCAACCATGTACTGTAAAATCTATATTATATTGGTGGGTTTTGAGCATTAGGGATTTCAATTATTGGAGAAAAAATGTTCTTTTTCAAAATATTGGAAGGTTCTACTGACTGGTCATTCAGTATTAATTGTTTTCATAGATTCCTAGCAGCTTTGCATTGGCAATTTCTAATCACTTACCTTTGGGTCTCATTCGTTATTCTGCTGTTCTCCCTGTGTGTGCTCAGGTTTCTTCCCACAAGCCAAAAATGTGCAGGTTAGGTTGACTGGCCATGCTAAATTGCCATTTAGTGACCCAAGATGGGTAGGTCAGGGGGATTAGTGGAGTAAATGCATGCAGTTATTGGGATAGGGCAGGGGTGGGCCTGGGTAAGGTGCTCTCTCAGAGAGTCAGTGCAGAGTCAATGGATTGAATGACCTCCTGACATTCCATGTCAGTTCACGGCTTAGTTGGTCGAGCTCTTATCTCCGAGTCAGAAAGTTATGGATTTAATCCTATTGCCTAACTTAAGTCTAAAAATAAAGGACCTCAAGGGACGTAGGCGTGGGAAGGTAGACCTTGGGATTGGAGTACATGTGGGGTCAGGAGGGAGTTGGGGTTCAGGCCCAGCAGGGGCCGTGGGGTGCGGGAGGTGGGAGGTATGAGGTTTGGTTGGAGGGGGAAAGATGAGTGTCATGCTTAGAGGGTGGTGGCAGTCCAAGGGGGAATCAGATCTACAGAGGGTTGTCAGGCCTTGGAAGAAGGGTGGGGGTCTGGTGGAGTTAATGGGTACAGCTGGAGGGAATCCTATGAGAATGGGAGAACTATCAGGGTAAAGAGGGAGTCTCCTTGGTTGTCAGGATGTGGGGGGAACCCCGTGGGGGCCTGTACAATACAGACCCAGAAGTTAGAGGAGGTGTTATTTCTAACTTTTTCTGAGTAACTATTGGTACAGCCCTGGTTGAACCATCTGAAGTTTGCAAATTACATTTGCATTTTCAGATGGTTCCCAGCACAAGGCAATTGACGAGGGCAAGTTTGCGCTTCTGGGCAGTTGTGGTGTAGACCGTAGCCTCTGAAGTTTGGAGAGGGGTTAGTTACCCTGTGCATCTTTGGTGTAACCGCCCCCCACCCCCCCAATCCAATCCAATGTTGGGGTGCTCAGGAGCCACAACCCATTGTAGAAATAATAGGCAAATGTGGAATGTAGCCATGAACTTATCAATTACAAGTCAAAAAGAAACAATCTTGTCAAGCAGTCCAGGATAGCGTGAAGTGTGGATAATGGATGGAAGGCAGATTTGAGTGATGGATTGGGCTTCGTTCATGACCCTTTGTAGTTTCCTGCAGTCTTGAACAGAGCAGGAGCCATATCAAGCTATGGTACAACAATAAGGAATGCTTTCTATGGTGCATCTGTGGAAGTTGGTAGTGGACATGCCAAATTTTCTTAGCATCCTGAGAAAGTAGAGATGTTGGTGGGCTTTCCTAACTATAGCATTGGCATGGAGGGACCAGGACAGGTTGTTGGTAATATAAAACATAAAAACTTGAAATTCTTGTCCATTTCTATTTTGTCCCCATTGATTTAGACAGGGGCTTGTCCTCCTGAAGTCGATGACTATCTCCTTCGTTTTGTTGGCATTGAGGAGAGATTAAGGACAGCAGAAACTTTCAACTCACTCAGCCAAAAGGCTGTTACGATGAGATCAACTGAAAATTTCAAACTGAGATTGATAGATTTCTGTTAGGCAAGTTTCTTGACGGTTAAAGAATCAAGGCAGAGATTGAGATACTGACCTGTCATGGTCTAACTGAAAGCTAAAACAGGTTTGAGAGGCTAAAAGGCTTCCGGTGGCTATCCTGATATTCCTGATAAGCTCAATTAAGCATTCACCATCTGCCAATCCACATTTACTGCATGTGATTTTCATTATAGAATGCTGAACATAAGGTTTGAGAGCTAACTGTAACTATCATATTAACATGCTTATCATAGAGCACTGACATGTTTATCACAACATCATGAAATATAATCGATGCAGTGGATTTAAAACCATGCAAACTGAGGAGTCAGAACATGTGCTGCCAGCTCATCTGTATATTTTTCCAGCATGGTCAGTTATTTACTTTTGTTTCTGAAGCTCTGGGTTGTTAAGGTCTGGGTTCTAATACGGCTTACAGCCTGGTGACAACATCTGTCAGCAATGCTGAGCATAACTTTAAGCTTCCGGCACATAAAAGCAGCAGGTCTTGTTCATTTTGTGATTTAAATGAAAGCTTAGGTCTGTCAACATCTTGTGCTAGAGGGCAAAGCAGGATATCAGTGAGTCAGGCTCCCACTGGTGATCCAGAACATGCCCACGGACCATACATACTGCACTCATGAAAGCTCTTCTGTAGGGCAACAGTATTCATGGAGGAAGATAACTAAACGAAGCACAGGAATGTGATTATGTACAGTGAAACTATTTTACATGTAAATATTTGGCCCCTGCAAATATGCATTCAATCCTACTAATTCAAACATTTTTGCTGGAAAATAAATTTGATTTCCTCAGCAGTGAGAGTTAAGCAATTCCAATAAAACAGCACAAAAGGACTTTCCTTGTTGTTGCATTGGTTTCAGTTCAAATAAACAGAACATTCAAATTAAGAGACTTCAAATGAAAGAATGTAACTCCATTGAAAGATGATGGAAAAATGCATTCAGGCTTATAAAAAAAACACCTTTCAAAGGATCTTCACAACCCAGATTGTAACACAGCAACTTCATTTGCCCCAGTGTAGCACTGAAATTCAGACTGAGTGCATTGTAATGGGTTGGTGTTGCTTTGAAGGCTGCAAACCTGACACAAATGTTATGGTTCATTTTCACTGCTCAAAAAGACAACTATTCCAAAATACGTTTAGAAAATATTCACTTTTGTTGAGGATGAAATTGGTCAAGGGCAGCAGCAGATTGAATCAATAACCTGCTTTGAGCCTTGCCCGAATTTAAGAAAATGGATTGCCGCTGTTTTTGCTACTGTTATCCAGCATTGCTGTACCGAAATAATCACAAGCTATTTTCACTCTGATTGTGCAGCCACGATGTACAAATGATGCTGTAAACTGTGTCAGTCTGATTTGTGCCATCATGTCCAATGTTTATGCACAAGTGAGAAGCGGCAAAATAGGTAACAGCCTTTCATGACGCTACTGGCCCTTTAAGTGGAATGTAACTGAGTGACCCAGTGACTGAAAACAAATTTAATTTAAATGGGATTTGCCGAGAGGGTTGGTCTAAAATGAGCAGCTTAGCACTGTAGCTCAATAAGGCATTGATGTACTGAACTACTACATGGCAAGGTGCAAGACTGTCCACAGACACACACATCCACACACACACACACACACACACACACACACGCACGCACGTACGCACACATGCATGCAGCATGCACACATACACGATTTCAATCTCCAGAGGAGAGTAATCAAGTAGAGATTAAGCATTGAGAAGGATGAAAATCTCAGTTCTAGAGTGGGCTCAGCCAAAGTTAGAGAACAGATTGTCTTTTTGGTCAGAAATGGTAAATAATAAGTGGATCCCCAGGTGGGAAAGTGAAGAAAAAATAAATCCATTCCAAATAAAAACAGGAACCAAAGATAATTTGCCATGAATGGAGAAGACTTGAAACTCATTAAAAGTTGTCCATAATTGGATCTTCGAATACGTTTGAACAGCTTTGAAGTAGATCTGACTGGAAGATTTGCTTTAGAGATTAATCTTGTAATTATACCACAATATTTACCAACTGCATCTAATAAAAATCAGACCTCTGACACAGAACAGTGGAAAAAATTGTGGAACTATTCACTTTGTTGTAAGCTCGCTGATCTTCAGACAAAAGAATATTTAATTTCTCTGAGCGCAGCCATATGTTCATTCCAGATGGTTGAATTAACTCATTTACTGTCAAAAAAAAGTTGGTAAGGAAAACCAAGACACTGGGCTGGATTTACTGCAGCCTTTCGTGAGGACAATCATGGCAACAGGGCCCACTTAATTGTGGGTGGGGCCCCATATCGGTATCAGAGGGAAAAGCTTGCCTTGATTTAGTTGGAGGGTGGAAGGGGCTGATTTGGGATTCCTGGTTACTGATAGCAAGACGTTAATTAGGCTGATCAGTGACTCATTAACACTGAACTCACTGCAATTTAGTGGTATCTCATGATGTCTTCTTGTTTGAGGGATATCAGTATGACATCACTAGAAGAGAAATGTGCCATGTCATCCAACCTGAGTTTCATTGCTAAGCAGCGCATACACACACACTCATACAGGGCTGATGCCTTCACCTGTGTTGAACTATTCTCATGCGCCTTGTATTAATAAATGAACTCCAATGTGTTTACCTAACCCCTTTAAAGTGATTGGTATCTTGTGTATTGTGTAGTGAATACATCCAAAGGCATTATGATATGATACTAAAATGGCAGCTCAGAGATTAAATGGAAGCTGCAGAACTGTCGTACAACTTTGACAGGTCACCCAGCAAAGTCTGTCAGGTTCTGGGCCTGATTGCGAGACTTTGCAACAGGTGAGGTTGCCTGCTGACAGCTACATAGCCTTGTCTCTGAGATCCCTGCCCCTATCCTGTGACCACAATCGTGACCCTCATCCTGCCATCACTCACCACAATCATCCTAAGCTTCTGATGGGTGTATTGCCACCTGCTGCCACTATTCTAGCTGGCACTGACGGCATGAGGAACTGCTGACATCTGGTTAATCAGCAGCTCTCTGGCAGATGGAGCCTCAATAGTGGGGAAGACCAAAAGCTGACTAATCAAGTGCCTAATGGGAACTTGACTCTATCCGACCTCCCCCATGGAACTGAGAGAGATTTGTCACGTGTCTAACAAAATCTCAACTGCCTTTTTGCACAGACTTGGAAAGAGAAAGGTATTTAATACCCTTTCATTTTTTTTTGAAACATCTGTTCTTGGTGAATGTTCCCTGAAAATTTGCACAGAAAAAAGTTACCTTCTACCAAAATGCACAATTCTTCAAAATTCTTAAATCTTTGGATTATTTGTAGACAAAGTGAGTGACTTAATCATTCATCTTAGACAAGGGACTTGGTTCTTGCAGCACACTAACCTTCCATTGTTTCTACCTATCCTTCAGGATGTTTAGACAGAAATAATTTCTAGAGTCCTGTGAGTAATGACTTGGAGAAAGAGAAAACAAGCTGAGTAATTGTCGAAGCAAAACTTTCAACCAAACAAATTTGGTATTTGTCATTTTGAGGGCAAATATTTCATAGCCTCAGTTTTCTATTCACTGTATATTTAAATCTAAAGTTTATTTATTAGTCACAAGCAAGGTTTACATTAACATTGCAATGAAGTTACTGTGAAATTTCCCTAGTCACCACATTACGGCGTCTCTTCGGGTCAATGCACCTAATCAGCACGTCTTTCACACTGTGGGAGGAAACTGGAGCACCCAAAGAAAACCCACACAGACATGGGGAGAACATGCAAACTCCACACCGACAGTGACCCAAGCCGGGAATTGAACCCGGGTCCCTGGCGCTGTGAGGCAACAGTGCTAATCACTGAGTCGCCCTTATTGGCTAAGAGGGGGATTTCAAAATGAGAGCTTGGAGTGCCAATAGAACTCATAACATTCTGACTCAGAGGGAACAGTTGACTTGTCAAAACAACAGTACATACTAGTAACTGCCTCATTTACAAACAATTACAGGAGTGTAAAACAAACCAGTGTATATTTCTCATGACCTGCGTATCTCTGCAAAATACATTTATACAAATTTATTATTAGGTGAACGTATGGGAATGGTGCAGACTCCCAAAGGTTTGCAAAGAAAAATCATTTAATTGCTCCTCACTAAGGTTCCCAAAAGTTGACTTATTTTGGCTACTTATTCTTGTATGCTATTTAGGTATAACTCTTAAAACTTTGGTCCATGCCCTGAATGCAAATCTCATGTCCCTAGGAGTTTAAATTTTCTTCAGCGTGCTGCTTCAAAGCATGAAAAAAAAATTGACCAGTTTAATCCTGGATAAGAAAGGGATTTGTAAAAGTTGGAAGGGTACCAAGATGCCCTCAATTACACTGTGGTGGGAAATGACTTCAATACAATTTCAGTTAAAAGATTAACCCTGCGAACAAGAAATACAATGCATTAGGACTTTCTGCTGTGGTTTCCTGAGTTACATGGAATTACCACCTTTCAATCAAACTCTATGCCCTTAATAAAGGACAATATTTTCTTAGTTTGTGTTTGCAGCAGTTTTTGTGATGGCTGCTTTCGCTTTACCAAGGCCTCCATTTTTGGCTGTTCGGATGGGTACACTCAGCAGACTCGTAGACAGGCATAATTCCACGCTAGCTAGTCAATTACAAGCCATCCACCATGAAACTGTCTGTGAAAGGCTGAGCACTGCCAGGGTGGGTGGGGATAGGACATGCGGCAAAAGAATGGAAGGTGCTGGTTGGTGCTTCCAACGTGCTCATGTCCCTGTTGAGCACAACTGTTGTAGACCTGTCTCATGGAGTTGCAGACCCATGAAAAAGTATATATATATCAATGTTAAAACTATGCCATGTGTGTCTAGGCACCTCAGTACTAAGACACACTTGTTAATTTTACTTCAGCCTCGTCAGTTTATCCTTTAAACATAAAGGCTGCCTGCCAACTGGCATGCCCACCAGCTGTAAATGTAGATGGTTTGATTCTCCCGTACAATTGGTGCTCAATTAAGTTACATTTGAGTCTGATTGTTGGCAAGTGCACTTCCGACTCATGCAAGTGCCCACTCGCTGAAATATTGCACAAGGGTGTGATAATTCCGGTACACATACCCGCAATCTACTCACATGATTTTATGAGCTTCCTAGGTCAGGCATGTGTCCAAACTTCATAAGATTCTGATCCAAGGCTACACATATATTAACACAGACCATATCCAACTACAGTCATGGATGTACTTATTTTTAAGGTGACAGGACACACCCAAAATTGGCATTGATTTTAACCCCCAACAACAGACAGGTGTGTAGGGTGGGAAGAGAATGCAGGGTGCGGAAGAAAGATCAATTTGTTTGTTTGCAAGTAAGGTGGAGAAAGGAAGATTTCGAAAGGTCCTCAGGAGCGGGTTTTGGAAATCTAGAACAGTGGTATCTGCAATTTTCCTTGCTGAACACCCCTAACAGAAGCAAGAACTTGGATTTATATTGAATCGGATTTATATAGATTTGGATTTATGTAGAATCTTGCATCCTGAGGCCAATGATATTCTTTAAAATTAAGTCACAGTTCTATTGTAGGAAAGGAGTAGCAATCAAATAAATTATCAGTTGCACAGTCTTTGTGATGCTGTTTGAGGGATAAATGTTGACCAGGTGTTATGGACAGGAGTGGAATTAATGTAAACAGCACTACTTTCTCCTCATCACTCATCCATAAACAGAAAAGTGTTTTCGATGAGATTCCCTGTTTATAAGTTGTGGAATATTCACAACACCTCATGTATGGTGTAATCTAATTTCTATTAATAATCCCATGGCAAACTCAAGATAGAGTGAACTCAAAGGGTTAGTTTATTTGCACACACTTAAATATGTGTGAAATGCCAGAACATTGCCCATTTTCCATCAAACATTGAAAGAGATAAAGAGAAAATAAAGATTTGCAAGGCAAACTACAGAGAAAAGAAATATTGCTTCATGCAAGTCTGAAGTCAAGAATCAAAGTCCAATGAGGTATTTCTTCATGGTGGTTGATTGTCTCAAAACTAATGCAGTAAAATTCACTACTCCAGTGTGTTGACTTCAGATAGTGAATTGGTATGCAATAATGAATCAGTCTTGTGGGGGATGGTGCAGATGTTTCAGTCAGACCAGTGTAAATGGGCTAAGCTTTCAATCTGTGCAGAACCCCTTTTCTGTGATGCTGCTAGTTAGATGGTAAAATAACAGTAAAGCAACACAATATAACTGTTTCCACCAGGCAGAGATTCATGTCATGTAACTGTTTCCTCTACATAATGTATTTGACAAGGGATGTGTACCTCTCGTCTGTGTTTCCAACATGGGCGGCACAGTAGCACAGTGGTTAGTACTGCTGCTTTACAGCTCGAGGGATCTGGGTTCGATTCCCGGCTTGGGTCACTGTCTGTGTGGAGTTTGCATGCTCTCCTCATGTCTGCGTGTGTTTGCTCCGGTTCTCTCCCAAAGTCCAAAGATGTGCAGGTTAGGTGATTGGCCATGCTAAAATTGCTCCTCAGTGTCCTGAGATGCGTAGGTTAGAGGGATTAGTGGGTAAATAGTTAGGGATATGGGGTGGGGCCTGGGTGGGATTGTGGTTAGTGCAGAGCCATTGGGCCAAATGGCCTCTTTCTGCACTCTAGGGTTTCTATGATTCTATGATGAAATGTTGCAAACATTAAGGGCGCAATCGTACCTGTCATTCATACCATGCTCCCGCTGCAGTGAAGTCGGAGAATTTGGCGGCCAGCCTGAATCGTGGTAAGATTCCAGCCTAAGAGTTAAACAGAAAGTCTAAGGGCCCTTTACCCTGGCAAATATATAGGATCTGATTTTACCATTTTCATTCTAAGTGCTGAATCTGGGCGCAATTCAGATCCGACTTAGAAATCTGCTTTCAGACTCCCCCATATGCACTCAGCCTGAATAAAAATCTTCAGTCTGCAGCACGCCCGAAACAATCGGAGCTCTGAACTGCGCATGTGCAGTTAGAAGAAAAAATTGAAAAGGCACGCCGCTGTCAGATTGTTCCTGAGCCGCAGGAAGTGGAGAAAGCGGCACGGGAGCGAAAAGTGGGAACGATGGCCCCCACAGGCATCACCGTCCCCCTTATCCACCCACCCCACCGCTATCCAGTCCGATCGTGACTCCCTGCTCCCTCCCCCGCCACCAATCACTTGCAGAGTGGCAGCGGACCCTCTGCACCCCTCTCCCAACCAGAGATCCATCTGTCCCCCCCAACCAGTGAGTGATTGGGCCACCCCCTCTCAACCAGAGATACATCTTACCAGACCTCCCCCCCCCACCCCACCACCACCCTCAAGAGAACGATGTGGACTCACTCCACCGCTCCCCCCCCGGCTCCCGAGAATGGTCTGGCCTCGCTCATCCTGTTCCCCCCTGCCCTGCCAGAGAATGAGCTGGCCTCTGTCCCAGAGGAACATCTGACCCACCTCCTTCTCCCTCGATCACCACCACCACGCCCCCCCCACCCTCAGCACCAGACAACGATCAACCCTTACGCTGCCGACAACCAGACAATGATCGGCCCTCACTCCCCCAGAGATACATCTGACCCGCCTCCTCCTCTTCCCCCTCCCCAACCAGACAATGATCTGGCCTCACTCTCCCCACCCTTCCCCCCCAGATAATGATCTGGCCTCATCCCCCCGCACCCCCCCGTCCCCCCAGAAAATGGTCTGGCCTTACACCCCCTCACCCCAGAGAATGATCTGGCCTCACTCCCCCTCCCCCCCAAAGGAACATCTGACCTGCCTCCTCCTTCCTCCCCACCAGATAACGATCAGCCCTCCCCACTCCCACCACCAGACTTCAATCGGCCCTCCCCCCTCCACCACCAGACAACGATTGAGCCTCCCTCCCCTCCTCCCCATCAGAGATACGTCTGATCCACCTCCTCCTCGCCCCCCCCCCCCCAAACCAGACAATGATCTGGCCTCACTCCCCTCCCCTCCCAACCAGAGAATGATCTGACCTGCCTCCCTCCTCCCCTCCCCACCACCGATCTGAGTCAGAGAGCCTTTGGAAGCTTTGAATTCACCCCTTCAGCAGCCGGAGCGCACAATTCAGACTTTTATTCAGCAGGTTCATTTCCGCGTGATTCTGGATTGGCGAACGCGGTGGTAAAAGGGGAAATGCTGATAAAGTTGGGCGAGCAGTTCATTAATTCAATTAAAGTAGATGCAAATACATTTAAATCGCTGTTGAACCCATTTTGGGCATGAAGCGGACTGCGGCCATTCCCGGGTTTTGGTAAAGCAGCCGTCTCTGCGGCGCGGATCGCGTTACTGGCCTCACTTCCGACTTTACCATGTTTGGGCGCGACGCAATGGTAAAATAGGGCCCATAGTCTCCAGCTGACCAGCCTGGATTATAAAATGAAGATGGCTTTTGTATGGTTCTCATGAATTTGGTCTCTGTAGTCCACGGGGACTTTAGTATCCCTTCAAAGATAACAGGGTGCAAGTTTTTTACGTGACTGCCATTTGGATTCTTTAGTTGGAGAGTCACAGACTGACACAGTTTCAGCCATTTTTAAAAGGTCCCATTTTTAAAACTTTAGAAATAGCCATCAGGATATCAATGTAAACATTACAAAACTGCACCATGTGAGGGTCTTAGAACTCCATAATCCTTTTTGACTTTCACCAGAAACCCTTGCATCCACATGATCTGCCACATAGGTCAGCAACTTAGCATTGCATCCAAAAGCCAAAGAGTCTGAATAATGTATTGCTCACTCAGATAGTGTTCACAGTTCCTGTATTAGAAATTAAACCAACAAACGTCTGACTAAAAAAGGGAGAATCAGCTTGACTCAGTATTAAAAGTACTGAAGTAGGGTAATTGAAATAATTTGGCATTAAACATTAATAGCTTTGCAGTAGGGAAATGTAGTTATGAGCATTAACAGCTTTTAAAGAGTCGTTATTAGAGCTCTTTCTTAGTCGGTTGGTGTGAAAAAGTAACAATTACACACTTAATGACCTTCACAGGTGGTGATAAAAAGTGTGATAAGAAGCACAGGCCTTAGCTGTCCTCCCAATCAGATAAAGGAAACAGCTGCAACTTGCACAGTTCTTCTCATTTAGTAAAACATGGTCAGCAAAAGATATAATTCCCAGAATTTTACTGGCATGCATGCCCCCAGACTTGGAGAATGGCTTTCTCCATTGGCCTCAGACAGGATTGTACAAAACTTGGGTAGACGTGCCAGTAGAATTCTGCCAAGATGTTGTATAGTCTTTATCTAAGAGACATCCTGTAGGAGCAGGTTGTCTCTCCCAAGCATGCTTGTGAATAAATGTCTCTATTACTGCAAACGACATACTTCAGTGATTTCAGCAGTTTATCACAACAGTACTAAATATGAAATGCAATGTTGGCCTTCATCCCAAGTGGATTGCAGTGCAGGAGTAAAGATGTCTTGCTGCAATTATATAGAGTCTTTGTGAGACTGCACCTGGTGCTTTGTGCACAATTTTGATCTCCTTATCTAAAGAAATGTATACTTGGCATAGAGAGAATGCAAAGGAGATTCAACTGGCTAATACCCGGGATTCTCCTATAAGGAGAGATTGAGGGAACTGGGTCTGCGTTCTCTAGAGTTTCAGAGAAAGAGATCTCATTGAAACATTCAAAATTCTTACGGGACATGACAGGGTAAATGTAGATAGGATGTTTCCTCCTGGCTGATGTATTAACAACAAGGGGACACTGTCCCATTATAAGGGGCAGGTCAGTTAGACATGGTATAGAATAGATAGACACAGAGGACCCTATTTTACCATTTTGATTCTAAGTGCTGGGGGACTTGAAACTGGAAATGTTTCAGATCCAACTTTTAGATCTGCTCTCAGGTGCCCCCATACCCAGTCTGCCTGAAAAATATCAGCAATTCCAAATCACACAAGCGTGTGGTTGGGGTTTAATGCGCCCAAAACTCTGCAACTCCAATCAGTACCTCCAACCGTGCACGTGCAGGCAAAAATAATAGAATGTGGCTCCCCTGCCACATCATTCCTAGGCTGGTTAGTACCTCCTCCTGACCCTACAGACATTGCCCCACCCCCAAACATTACAGACCCCCTTTTACCCCCACGCCCTCCAGCCACCTAGACCGATAGTGGACCCCTCACCCCTTCCCCCTCACTGATCTCAGGCAGAGTGGCAGCAGACTCCCCTTCCCCCTCACTGATTTTAGGCAGAGCGGCAGTGGAACCCCGCCCCCCCCCCCCCCCCCCCCCCCACCCCACTTCTCCCCACTGATTTCAGGCAAAGTGGCAGCGGAAGACCTTCGCCCCCTCGCCCCCTCCCCCGCCACCCCCACCAATCTCAAGCAGAGAGCCATCAGACACGCAGCACTTACCTCTTCACTAATTGGAGCACACAAATCAGACTTTTATGGAGCATGTCTGTTTCGCACCAATTCTGGATGGGCAAACAAGGTGGTAAATGGGGAAGTGCCGGTAAGGTTGGGCGTGCAGCCCAGTAAGTCAACTTAATACGTTTAAATGGCTATCGCATCTATGTCGAGTGCAGTCCCGATTGCGGCCTTTTTCGGGCCTTGGTAAAAGGGGAACTGGTGTGGAGGCGGGTACAAGTCGTGCTACTCGCCTCATGCTCGACTTTACCCAAGTTTTTCAGGCCCAGAATCCCCACTGTGCAAAAATAAACCATTCGGCACATTGAACTAGCACCAACAACAATCCCGCTCAAGCCCTATCCCCATAACCCCACGTATTTAGCCTGCTAATGTCTCTAACATTATGGGACAATTAAGCATGGTTAATCAACCTAAAACACACACAGATACGAGGAGACTTTGCAAACTCCACATAGACAATCACCATGGCTGGAATTGAATTTGGGCCCTTTGCACTGTGAGGCAGTAGTGTGAAACACTGTGATGCCCGTTTAAGACTGAGGTAAGGAGGGATTTCTTCACTGAGAGAGTAGTGAACCTTTGGAGTTCTGCACCCCAGAGGCTTGTAGAAGCTCATTCATTAAGCATGGTCTGAACAAAAATCAATAGATTTCTGGATACTGATGGCCCAAGGATATGAGGATAGTGGCGAAAAATGTTTTAAGAAGTCAATGGTCAACCATGATCTATTTGAATGAATGGACAGGCTCAACAGGCAAAATGGTTTATTTCTGCTCCTCGTTTCCTAACACCACAAAAAAAATATGTAAAACAAGGCTAAAGAAATTTCAGCTGAACTCTTCTATGTAGAGCGGCTGTATATCGTTCTGAAAGACATGTTGGTTAGGTGCATTGGCACGAACTGGCGCCGGATTGTGGCAACTCCAGGAATTTCATGGTAACTCCATTGCATTGTTAATGTAAGCCTTACTTGTGACTAATAAATAAACTTTAACTTTTTACTAATGTCACTCCATCTGCCACTGTAGATGATGGAGCACTGAGCTCAACTGCGTGGGCTCTCGGTGTATCCATTTTACAACACAAGTACAGAACTGACTATGATGTATCACATCCCTGCTTTGTATGGAGGACCTTGGAGCTTCTATATTACTATTTATTAAAAACTTTGAATTTTTTTTTCATCCTTGGTGCATTTATAGGGCAGATCTGCTATGTAGCTTTAGGTCAGTATTGATTTTACAGACGTCAAAGCAAGCATAGGTCATCAAAAGTAGGTATGGATTGTTGTAAGTCTGTCTTCAATTTTAATCTCAATAATTTCATATCTTGACACTTATCATTTCCACAACGACCGTTAAACCAATTAGATTAGCTAATTGTAATGAAAATTAAAAATAACAGTAGATGCTGGAAATATTCAGCAGCTCTGGCAATATTTGTGAGGAGACAAAGAGAATTAATAGGAAGAATCCGGCAAGACAAATACCTCTCACTGGTTGGAGAGGGGCACCCGACATTATTTCTGTGAGGGAGGCCCAGCATGATTTAAGGCACTGAACTGGCCTGTGTCAGATCTCCTATAAGACCAATGACCTCAGGGGGGTGGAAATCCCACCCCCGAGAGCTATTAGCCAATCAGAGACAGGCAGCTCTCCACTGCCGACAGCAATGGGAGCGATGGCTACCCAGCTCCAAAGCTTGACCAGACGAGAGTCCCTGGATCCCTGCAGATAAATGGACAAGATGGGGGCTGTCAGGAGGGGGCCTGTGGAGAGGGGGTTCAGAGGCAACAGGGTTGATTTCAATAGCGCTCTTCTCCTGATGCTGTGTCCCCCATTGAGACTGAATGCCTGTAACAAGGGAGCACCCCCTTCGTGGCCACAGGAAAGCTGACAGAGTTTGCTGAGTGGTCTTCAAGTCCCATTAAATCACTGAACTACCATTAATTTTTGATGGGCTCAGAGATTATTGGTGCCAAGTGGATAATTAAAGAGCCTAATTGACAACCTGCCATCAGAAGGCAGGATGACCGCATCCGGCCATTCACACTGCTAACTTAGTTGGGAAGGCTTCCTGGTGCTGAGAATCAGTCGGGGTAAACCCTCCATATTCACCCAAGACTCCCACACGTACTCTTAAGCGATCATTCCTAGTTGACAGCCAGCACTAAACTCTGCCACAGATTTCAGGTCACCATCCTTTTACCAGAGCTGGTTATGAAGAACAGTCACCAACCTAAACCATTGGATTGAGTTTTCCCAGCCCTTTTGAGATTATGGTGGGGGAATGTGTCAAAAGGGGGAGCCAGACATCTTCATGTCCTAATGGCCTAGTGTGGGGGGACTGCCAGGCAAACCCTGGCAGCATCCCAGCCAATTCCCCGGGAGGGGAGGTCATCTTTGATTAGCATTGCATGATCCTGGAGGGGACACTAGCTGATAATTGTCCTTCTGCCTAACATGCCACCAGCGCACCACAACATCTGCCCTTTCACTAAAAATTGCAAAAGGTAAGAATTAAGTTTTTTTTCTAACAAGAGAACTTTTTAATTATTACCAGATTACTCACTTCTAAAGTGAGATAGTACTTCTAGCAGCTAGTGTTACTTTCCCAGAGGTTAATGCAAGGGGACCATGTAGCTGGCAAATATATTTGTGAATGTATGCTTTTTCCTAATTTCTAATATATGCATATACAGTATAACCAAAAAAGACTTGTTTACATTTGATTTCTGTATTCACACTTATTTCATGGCAAATAAGGAAGTTGAAATTATGAGAATGCTTAGGGTTGCCCAATGCACATGAGGTTCCTATGGCTCAAAACGTTCGGGAAAACCTGAACTAATATTTTGCTTCTTCTGTAATAATTTCAATCCCGGGATATTCCAACTTTTGTTCTGGATTGGGTGGGGGTCATGTTTTGATGGCAGGTGGGTCCACTGCCTCAGTGAGGAGGCAGCCACAGCGGTTGTTTTATATGGAGGTAGGCTGTGTGAAAGGTCGGTTTTGGTCCTTTATCTCTTCAAAATGGTACCCTACTCCTCAATTATTTTAAGGAAATTTCAATCTTCTCCTGAGAGTTTAAATCCCACATGGTGTTTTGGACATCCTACACAAGAAAATTGGATCATCTTAAATGCTCTTTATCATAAACAACTGTGCAAACTACAATGTTCCCCCTTTCCCGACACTCCCCCAGCCAGCAAAAATGAAGGGTGCCAGATTTGATGGCGGGATTTCTGGTGTCGGGGCTCCAGCTATATTTTGGATAAGCCAGAGACCCTCTCCATAACTGTGAAAATTCAGACATAGTCGCTGTTGTAATGTGAGAGAGCATGACAGCAAATTTGCACACAGCAAGGTTCCACAAGCAGCAATATGACAATGACCAGATAATGTGAGTTTTTCAAATAGTATTGATTGAGGAAGATAAATTGACTGGTGGACTCCTCTCTGGACTTCACTGAATAGTGCCTGGGAATGCATCTTAAGGGGCAGAGATCTGACCTGAAAGACGGCTCCTCCAAAAATGCAACATTCCTTTGTTGGAGAAGTCACCTTTAAGGTGAGATGTTAGACTAAATCCCCATCTACCTGTTAAAATGGATTGCGTGTTCACACGACATGGGGAATTGTCTACTTCTGCTCCCAGAAGGGTCTCTTGTCTCCAAGTCACAGAAAAACAGGAAATCATTTCACACAAGCCATGATTAATTTTAATTTTATGAGTTTTTTGAAAAAGATTACAGCAGTAGAGGGTGAATTTAACTTTAATTGAGCGTAACTCAGTACAAGATTTTTAAGTTTTACATTTGGGCATCAAGGGAGCCTTTCCAATGCAGCTATAGTTAATAATTCTGCACCACATTGCAATGAGGAAGAACCAGTTATCTCTTTTTAGTAGATTGAAATAGATATTGCTGACAATGCAGGTAACTGCAACCTCTAAGGTCCCCAAAGTTTCCCTTGGTTGTTTAAACTGCATGTTTGACATTTAAATCATTTGTTGCATCAATGTCTTTCAAATGTATTCATAACTAATTTGCAAATGTCAGTCCATCATTTTCAGTTTTTCTGCTCTTTTAAGATCGTTTCAGGAAAAATGATGCTTATATTGAGATTAATGCCTCACAGAATAACTCCCTTCTGCTGCACCTTGTTTGCAAATTTGTGCTGCAGCAGATTGCTTGCAAATCACCTCTAATAAGACAGATATTATAAAAAATGTTCTTTTTAATTTATAATCAGCTATTAATTCTGCCCTTTTCTCAGACAGATTTACATTGCATTATGATATATACTATTGTTATATGCATAGCACACTATATTACAACACATTTATCTATAGAACATAGAACATAGAACACTACAGCACAAACAGGCCCTTCGGCCCACGAGTTGCGCCGATCACATCAACACCTATCTATAACCCCCAATCCCATAAAACCCCATATACTCATCCAGAAGTCTTTTAAAAGACCCCAGCGAGTTCGCCTCCACCACCACCTACGGCAGCCGATTCCACTCACTCACCACCCTCTGAGTGAAAAACTTACCCCTAACATCACTTCTGTACTTTCCTCCCCGCACCTTAAATCTGTGTCCTCTCGTAGCGACCATTTCAACCCGGGGAAATAGCCTCTGAGAATCCACCCTATCCATTCCTCTCAACATTTTATAAACCTCTATCAGGTCGCCTCTCAACCTTCGTCTCTCCAGGGAAAAGAGACCCAGCTCCCTCAACCTAACTTCATAAGGCATGCCTCCCAGTCCAGGCAACATCCTTGTAAATCTCCTCTGTACCCTTTCAATAGCTTCTACGTCTTTCCTATAGTGAGGCGACCAGAACTGCGCACAGTACTCCAAATGAGGCCTGGCAAGGGTCTTATAAAGTTGCAGCATTACCTCCCGACTCCTAAACTCAATCCCTCGATTTATGAAGGCCAGTACACCATACGCCTTCTTGACCACCTCTTCCACCTGCGAGGCCGATTTAAGAGACCTGTGGACCCGGACCCCTAGATCCTTCTGCTCTTCAACACTACTAAGACTCCTGCCCTTGATAGTGTACTCGTTCATCCCGTTGGTTCTGCCAAAATGGACGACTACGCATTTATCCGCGTTGAAGTCCATCTGCCACTTCTCCGCCCAGTCCTGCATCCTATTTATGTCCTGCTGCAACTTTTGACATCCTTCCAGACCATCCTACAGATATGCATCCTACAGACCATATACTACAGATATGCATTACAATCATGACAATGCAGTTTATTTGTACACTGGGAGTAATCTTGAGTCCACGCTCACCATCCAGGGGAATGGTTGAAGCTTTAGCAAGACCCCAGATGCTGGGACTTCCAACTTTCACCGACCCTGATTCACATTTATTTTAAGACATTTATACATAATTAACCTGCCCCCTTCGCTGAATATTGACTCCATGCCTTATATTCAAACCGTGCCAACATGATGTGATGTCAAAGCGGTTTACAACAAGTTCACCCAGACATGAACATGTTGCGGGGATCCTCCCAGGGGTGTAAAGGTGAATTAAAGCTCCCAAGGGAGAGGGACATCACCAGACAATACTCTGGCAATGCTCCTGACACAGGTGAGGTGGGGGAAGGTGTCTGATGTTCAGATGGAAGGCAGGGGATGCAATGCCAGCTATGATGGTGGGGTGAGTGTCACATGAGTGGATGTTGCATTAATGCATTGGATCAATTGACAGAATTGTGTTATCTGCAAGCACAAGTTTGCAGCTCCCTTAAAAATACCAATTCTGTTGAATCACTCTGTACAGTTCAATGTTAGACCATGAACTGAGGCAATAGGAATAGTTTCTGATGTTGATTTGTCTTGTGATGTCTGAGTAATTCCATGGATTGTTATTTGTGAGAGGTCACGCCATGCCAGTTGACCCACAGTCACTGGGTCTTTAGTCCTCATGATGTTGAACATTTCTGACACCCAGGAGGATTGATTGGGATGCAGCTGGCCTACCAACCAAATGTAGTTTTCTAAACAATGTACAAAGCTAAGTTTTCTTGATTCAAGTGTCACTGAATCGGACAAGCAAACCATAAAAATTCAACTAGTAAATGGTAATGAAAGTCTCCACAGGCTGAACATGTCAGGATTAACAACAGAAGAGCTAAAGGATCCCCAAAAGATATTGACTACTTTGGAATTTCAGGATCAGGCTAAATATTTGTATTTAGAGTTCATGTCAGCTTACAGAATCCATAGACCACTTTGTCAGAAAATACAGAGAAAAGGGTGTTCACCGTGACTTTTCAAATGCAGCTCTTTACATCAGCACTATGCCTCCCAGCAGAACTATGTGTGCTGTGTTCTGTTCACAGGCAAAATTGAAACCAAAACTGGACTACATGACATATTTCCCTTCTAATGAAGTAATGCTGCTATACCTTAAAGGCATATTACAATTATACACAGTTCAGCTAACCTTTAATTGATAGGAGGCTATTTTATTCAGTAAGTGTATTTAATAAAAAGAATTATATTTTAAAATGAGGTCCACACAGTAAACCCTATTGATTGAACATTATTTTTCAAAATAAGAGCTCTAAATACCAAGCTTTCTGATAGTCTTCATACTTCTTGCCAGTAAATCTTGTTTTGAAAGGTACAAGCAAAAACAAAACTAAATCAAAAAGGTGAAAGATTTCCATCCTTTTTTCCTTGATTGAAAAGATGACCTTTCAGCAGATTTCCTCATCAAAATAGTGCGTTTTTGTTCAAAACATCTTCTGTGATACTTACTTGAAAATTATTCATACTGAAAAGTCACTCCTTTATATATCAAAGCATACATATGAGAGAGAACTATTTCTAATAAATGTTCAAATATTGTTATATATTTATTACTCTGCAGGAATAAAGCACAATATACACAACAAAAAACAAACACACTATCTTTTCATGCAATAACAGGATCCATGAGGGACATTATACTTTAGATGTCTTAACATTTCGACCTTGATATAAATAATGTCCTCTATATTTTTCTGCATTTCTATTGAAAAAACTTTGCACCAAAAATGCCATCAAATCAGAAGCTGTACAAGCAGTAACTACTTGTTTGTTCTAAAGCCATTATTATCCATTATAATCGCAATCCAATAAAGTGTCTTTCATTACTTGGGATAATTAAACATGATGGCACATGATGTGTAAGTGGGCATTATGGCCACAATCAGTCATTCAATGTTACAAGCCATGTTTGTGTGTTAGGCTCATGCTGGAGATCAGGAAGGAAATTGGTAAACATGTTAATGAAGTGAATGCAAGTTAATCAAGGAACTGTGTTCTGCTAAAATGCTTGAGCCTTGTTGCATGCCCTGTTCATACAATGACTGTAAGAAGTCTCACAACACCAGGTTAAAATCCAACAGGTTTATTTGGTAGCAAACACCACTAGCTTTTGGGGCTCTGCCCCTTCGTCAGGTGAGTGGGGAGTTCTGATCACAAACAGGGCATATAAAGGCACACACTCAGTTTGCAGAATACTGATTAGAATGTGAGTCTTTACAGCTAATCAAGTCTTAAAGGTGCAGACAATGTGAGTGGAGATAGCATAAAGCATAGGTTAAAGAGATGTGTATTGTCTCCAGACAGGACAGTAAGTGAGATGTTGCAAGCCCAGGCAAGTCATGGGGGTTACAAATAGTGTGACATGAACCCCACTCACCTGATGAAGGGGCAGAACCCTGAAAGCTAGTGGCATGTGTGTGTTGGTGTGCGTTTTTGTGTGTTGATGTGTGCAGGTCTGGTGCATGTGGGAATTGGGGTGCATGTTGGTGTGTGTGTGTTTGTTTGTATGAGTCTGTGTGTTGGTGCATGTGTCTGTTGTGTTTGCCTGGTACATGTGTATGTGTGTGTGAGTGGGTTTCTTTGTGTGTTGGTGTCTGTATGCCTGGTGTGTGTGTACTGACAGTCCTGTTATAAATTCCATGGTAAAAAGCCTGACAACACCATGTTTAAGTCCAACCGATTTATTTGATAGTAAACTCACTAGCTTTCGAGATTACCCTCTTCGTCAGGTGAATCAGGAGGGTAACTTCGAAAGCTAGTGAGTTTACTATCAAATAAATCAGTTGGACTTAAACCTGGTGTTGTCAGACTTTTTACTGTGTTTACCCCAGTCTAACGCCGGCATATCCACATCATAAATTCCATGTACATGAAGCTCATCCTGCTGCTCGATCGCTTCCTGAATGTCAACTCAGCTGATACTTTCATCTGCAGTTTCACAACTAATTGCTGCAGGCAAAATCTGCCCACTTGTATTATTTGTCAATAAATTAGCATGAAGGATGGTTTAGGAGATATGACCTGAGTTAGAGATCTAAATAAACAGGTTTCCAATCTTTCATCCTTCCTCTTCCAACTGTTCCATATCACGGGCTATGGCTCAGCATGAAGTGAATCTCAGATCTCGACTTTAATTAATCAAATGTTGCCTCTGTGCATACCAATCCATGATCTTAGAGAAAGAAAGTGCTGCAAGAAACATTGCATACGAACTTGAACCCCAACGAAATACCTGAAGCTCGACAAGGATAGTACAAATGTACGCCAGCAACAAAAAGCTATGAAAATAACCAAATAGAATCTCTGCAGTGCAGAAGTTGAAAAGGTCTTGTATATTAATTCACTCATCCTAAATCTGAAAAAAGTTTGGAAAAATTGTGAAATGCATATAGAGTCATCTAGGTTTACAGCATGGAAACAGGCTCTTCAGCCCAACTTGTCCATGCCACCTGTTTTTTTAACCACTCAGCTAACCCAATTGCCCACATTTGGGCCATATTCCTCTATACCTATCTTACCCATCTAACTGTCTAAATCCTTTTTAAAAGGCAAAATTATACCCACCTCTACTACTTCTGGCAGTTTGTTCCAGACGCTCACCACCCTCTGTTGAAAAAATTGCCCCTCTGGATCTTTTCGTATCTCTCCCCTCTCACCTTAAACCAATGCCCTCTAGTTTTAGACTCACCTCCCTTTGTGAAAAGATGTTGACTTATCAATGCCCCTATTATTTTATAGACCTCTATATGATCGTCCCAAAGTCTCCTATGCTCCAGGGAAAAGAAGTCCCAGTCTATCCAGCCTCTCCTTATAGCTCAAACCATCAAATCCCGGTAGCATCCTTGTGAATCTTTTCTGCACTTTTTCTAGTTTACTAATATTCTTTCTATGATAGGGTGACCAAAACTGTACACAATATTCCAAGTGTGGCCTTACCAATGTCTTGCACAACTTCACCAAGACGTCCCAAGTCCTGTATTCAATGTTCTGACTGATGAACACAAGCATGCCAAATACCTTCTTCACTACCCTGTCTACCTGTAACTCCACTTTCAAGGAGCTATGAAGCTGTACCCCTAGATTTCCTAGAGTGGAATTTCCTGAATAGTTTTGGTATAACTATGGTATAAGGGGGGAATTGTGGCATTTTCCTCAGCAAGGAGGCACACATATAACTGCCATTTTACATTGAAGCATCAATATTCACAAATGCACCTCATAGTTTATGCAGACTTTAAGGTAAACTTGCCAAAGTCTTCAGATGCCAATTTGCATTGTTCGATTTTACCTGACTGAACCCAGACAAAAAAGCTTTTGCGTAAGTTTTCTGGATTTCCTGCACAATCCACTGATGTAGATTTATGTCTCAAAAGATAGGAATAGCACAGCTAAAGGTGACCGATCTTCCCTTCATAGGAGATTTCAGGAGGTTGACAGTGATTCCCTTTTCACCAACACTTCAGTTAAGCAATTTTTTTGCCATTTTCACATAGCATAAGTGTTTCAGACCTTCAATCACCATCCTCTATTTCTGCCCTCCCCAGTATGTTCAGCAGCAGAAATGGCCTTCATAATGGAAACTAGATTATTCACTATCAACAATTACTTTTTGACCATGAGATAAAATTGTCCAGAAATAGATTTGTTATGCTTATATTTGGATTTTGCTCATAACTTTATGATGCCTATAAAATCGTTGAAGCTGAAATTGTGTCAAACTATTTTTTAAGTTGCTAAGGCAGCCTTCTAAAACAGGGGTCAGGCTCCTTCTATTTGCTAAAAGGTGACAGATGCTTTGCAGAATTGGGCTGTACTGAACAGAGCAAGGCTCAGCCCTAATCCAGTCAGGTTTTCTTGCCATGACTATATCCTATTTAGTGTCCAAGACTGGAAGGCTCACTTAGAATATTTTATTTTTATTCCGAGAGGCACAGGAACGTTCCTTCCTGCACAGTGATTTTCCTGCTGGCCGGTGTTGGCTGCAGTCATCAACACCTTCACCCCTCTCTGCCCCCCCCCCCCCCTCCACAACCCCCTCTTGACAGTTTCTGCCCTCTCCAGGGGGGTTACTTGATCTCTAGTGGTGACCTAAGTTTCAGTCTTCGCTTGTGCCAGTTGTCTACGAAGTGCTGGCAGCTTACTCAGAGTATGTGGATGAGGCAGAGGATCAATTGCTTATGATCCTTGAGCCTCTGCCTTTGGGCACACACTGACCCCTCCGTGTCCAGGTTTGGCCCGAAGGTAGGCCCTGACAGAATATCTACCCAGTACCTAATGATTTTACTTCTTTGCTGCTGTTGTGCATCTTACATTGGGGACACACAGATTGAAAGAAAATAAACTATAAAGCAAGTCAAAATAGCATTGAAAGACAGGTTTTATCAGTGTTGTTTGCATTTGCATTAACTGTTAAGCACACTCCAAAGCTCCATAGATCTAATTTATGCAAAGTGAACCAATCAAATGACTAAACAAAATCCCACTGAAATCCGTCTTATTGCTTCATTTTACTGAGAGCAGCAGGGGAGGAGATGGTGGCAAACCCATCCAAAATCTTTCACCACATATAAAATGTGCACGAGACCTAATCTCTTGTTGAAACAAATCACAATTTTTTTTTCCATTCCTCCTGGGTTGTAGGAGGAATTTACTAGCATTTGCTTCCTATCCTTAATTGCCCTTGGTGGTGGTGAGCTGCCTTCTTGAACCCTGTGTTATATGTATGCCCACAATGCCGTTGGGAAGGGAGTTCCAAGATTTTGACCTGATGCCAATGAAGGAACAGTGATGTCAGGATGGTAGGTGGCTTGGAGGAGATCTTGAGGTTTAAACACTGCAATGAAGTTACTGTGAAAATCCCTTAGTTGCCGCACTCTGGTGCCTGTTCGGATACACTCAGGGAGAATTTAGCATGGCCGATGCACCTCACCTTTCACCCATCTTTTGGACTGTGGGAGGAAACCAGAGGACCCGGAGGAAACCCACACAGATACGAGGAGAATGTGCAGGCTCTACATAGACAATCACCCAAGTCGAACCCAGGTTCCTGACACTGTGAAGCAGCTATCATAACCACTGTGTCACCATGCTGCCCTTGTATATCCCCAGTTCTTTTTTCATAACTCCCCTTCAATAGTAATGTCACATGGAACTGCTGTGCTATTGCTGAAGGGAACATTAAAAAGGCAACCATGCTAACATGCTACTATATATTGTTACTTAACACTATCGTGTTTGCAATGGATTTTAGCCTTGGGAGTTCCTACAGGCTATTTTGTTTTTTTCTTGGCATCAGTTTGCTCAGAGCATTCCATCAATTACTGGCTAAGCAATAAGTTGATAACACACCTGCAAAATATACAGTTTCCATTTCTACCCCTCCTCTTCCTCGAGAAAATTATATACTAATTTATTTACTAATATGTTGCTGACACTTTAAAATTGTGTAAGCTGAGTGTAGTTGAATTGGATTCCCACAAGTCATGCTTTCTCAACCAGAAAATGACGCATCTTCTAATCACATCCTACCAAGATTCTGTTTATTCTGAGTGTGTAATTTTAGTACTGTCTCAGGAAAGATATTTTTATGAATGCAAAAGAAAGACAGAGTTTTTTGAGCTTTTACCTTCTCTCCTGTTAAGCAAGATGGCAGCTTTAAAGGCTTGCGGCATTGTTGGACAGAGAAAGGATGCTGAATGCCTTCTCAATCCAGTGGAGGATATGGATTAACTAGAACAGCCCAGCAAAATAATTCATAGTGTATGAAAAGGTACTACTAACAAGTTCTACAGTGTTTAGGAAATGACTCTTATTCCATTTAACAATGTACAGTTCCCATCATAATTGCAAGCTGCTGCTTAATACCGAGGTTCAGTTTCCCAGAGACAAAGGCTTTTTCAAATGAGCTTTTGAATGGCACTTTCAATGAGACTCGCTTGCCAAATTTTCTTCTTCTGCTGGTTTCATGCCCTGCATTTCGATGATATATTTAACTGTTATAAGAGATGAAAAATATGCATGTAAGTTTCTGAGGGTAGATTCACAGCTTTTTTCAGAATAACCATTAGGAAGGATATAGATGCAAGAAATGTTGACTCCGCGTGGCTCATTTCTGCATAGTGGGATAATTAGGGCTCAAATGAAATGTGTACTCGATGACCCTTTGGAAGAGTTAAAATTGATTTGATTTATTACGTGTGCTAAACCACTGTCAATTGTTTGACTGACTGCCTCATCTGAGGGAGTACACTCTTGTGCAAATTCACAGCAATGTCATTTATATGTTTGATGTATTATGTTGTTCTTTGTGCATTGATATACATAGCCCAAATCTGTGTTCAACCAGGAAATATGTGGCTGAAAAATCCTCATACTAGTAAATGTGTCTGAATGCTTGTTGACTTTGTACTGGTCTTCTCAATTTTGTTACAAGGACAGCATGGTGGCACAGCGGTTAGCACTACTACCTCGCAGTACCAGGCACCTGGGTTCAATTCCAGCCTCGGGTCACTGTCTGTGTGGAGTTTGCACTTTATCCTTGTGTCTGCATGGACTTCCTTCGGGTGCTCTGGTTTCCTTCCACACTCCAAAGATGTGCGTGTTAGGTTGATTAGCCATGCAAAATTTACCCTAGTGTTAGGGGGATGAGCAGGGTAAATGTGTGGGGTTAAGGGAACAGGGCCTGGGTTGGTGCAGACTCAATAGGTCGGATGGCCTCTTTCTGTACTATAGGGATTCCATGAAGTGTATCAACAAGTCACCTCTTTTTAATTAGCTCCCTCTGATACATAACAGAAGTCATCAAAACCCCATCTATGTTAATTTTGTGCAGATTATACATATTTTCTGTTGTATGTTACTCTCTGCTTTGCTGTTAAATTTACTTAGCGAATTATGTATAGATGTACATAAGAACATAAGAACATAAGAAATAGGAGCAGGAGTAGGCCATCTAGCCCTTCGAGCCTGCCCCGCCATTCAATAAGATCATGGCTGATCTGTCGTGGCTCAGTTCCACTTTCCCGCCCTCTCCCCATAACCCTTAATCCCCTCTCTTATCAAGCACCCATCAACCCGCTTCTTAAAAATATTTAGCGAGGCAGCCTCCACCACTTCAACGGGCAGAGAATTCCAGAGATTCACCACCCTTTGAGTGAAGAAGTTCCTCCTCAACTCTGTTCTAAACCTCCTCCCCTTTATCTTGAGGCTGTGCCCCCTAGTCCTACTGTCTTTTTTGAGCGGGAAGAGTCTCTCCACCTCTATCCTATCCATCCCATTCATCATCTTATCCGTCTCAATGAGATCTCCCCTCATTCTTCTAAACTCCAACGAGTACAAGCCTAGTTTATTCAGCCTCTCCTCATAGCTCAATCCCCTCAACTCCGGCATCAGCCTAGTAAACCTCCTCTGCACTCCCTCCAGGGCCAAAATATCCTTGCGCAGGTGCGGCGCCCAAAACTGCACACAGTACTCCAGCTGCGGCCTCACCAATGCCCTATACAGCTGCAGCAAGACCTCCCTACTTTTATATTCAATCCCCCTCGCTATGAAGGCCAGCATCCCATTCGCCTTCCTGACCACCTGCTGCACCTGCAAGCTGGGTTTTTGCGACTCATGCACAAGGACCCCGAGGTCCCTCTGCACCGTCGCCTGCTGCAGTTTTTCGCCACGTAAGTAATAGTCCTTCCTACCATTCTTCCTACCAAAGTGGACCACCTCACACTTGCCAACATTAAATTCCATTTGCCATTTCCTGGCCCATTCGCCCAGCCTATCTAGATCCTTCTGCAGACTCTCCACACCCTCCGCACAATTTGCCTTTCCCCCAATCTTGGTGTCATCAGCAAATTTCGACACCCTGCACTCGGTTCCCTCCTCCAGATCATCTACATAAATGGTAAATAGCTGAGGCCCCAGCACCGACCCCTGGGGCACCCCACTAGTCACCAACCGCCAATCCGAATAGCACCCATTGACCCCCACTCTCTGCCTCCTATTTGACAACCAGTCCTCTACCCACGCTAACACCCTACCCCCAACTCCATGTCCCCTGACCTTCTGCAATAACCTCTTGTGAGGTACCTTGTCAAACACCTTCTGAAAATCCAGAAAGACCACATCCACTGGCTCTCCTCTATCCACTGCCCTAGACACATCCTCATAGAACTCCAGTAAATTTGTCAGACACGACTTCCCTTTAATGAAACCGTGTTGCATCTGCCCTATCAAGCAATTCCCTTCAAGATGCCTCGCAATTTCCTCCTTAATGACGGATTCTAACATTTTACCTACCACAGACGTTAAACTAACCGGCCTATAATTCCCCGCCTTTTGCCTGGCACCCTTCTTAAACAACGGCGTAACATTAGCCGTTTTCCAATCTTCCGGCACTTCCCCGGAATCCAGCGACGTCTGGAAAATAACCACCAAGGCATCCACTATAATCTCCGCCATTTCTTTCAGAACCCTCGGATGCATTCCATCCGGTCCTGGGGACTTGTCCACAATCAGCCCCTCCAGTCTGTCGAGCACCACCTCTCTAGTAACAGTAATGTCATTAAGACCCTCCAGTCCTACCACCTTTCCATCGCTAACACCCGGCAAATTATTCACGTCCTCCTCCATGAAGACAGAAACAAAAAAGTTATTCAAGACCTTAGCCATATCCCCATCCCCTAACACTAGGTCCCCTTTCTCATCCTCTAAAGGACCAACGTTCACCCTAGCCAGCCTCTTCCTTTTTATATATTTATAAAAACTCTTGCTATCCTTTTTTATATTAAGTGCTAGCCCAGCTTCATAGCTTCTCCTACCCTCCTTTATCAACTTCTTTGTCAATCTTTGTTGACATTTAAACCTTTCCCAATCCTCTTCTCGCCCACTGCTCTTAGCTACTCTAAACTCCTCCGCTTTTAATTTAACACTTTCCTTCACCTCCTTCGTTATCCATGGCTTATTACCTCTCCTCCTACTGTCCTTTTTGACCATCGGAATAAATTTCTGCTGAGCACCAAGAAAGATCTCCTTAAAGATCCTCCACTGCTCCTCAGCAGACCTACCTTCCAACGCGCTCCCCCAGTCCACATTCGCCAATTCTTCTCTCATCCTACCATACTCCCCTCTATTCAAACAAAGGACGCGTGTCCGGGAACCCACTTTCTCCTCCTCCATCTGCAACAGAAACTCCACCATACAATGATCACTCTCTCCAAGAGGATCCTTCACCGCAAGGTCCCTAATTCTACCCGCCTCATTACATAGCACCAGATCCAAGATAGCTCGCTCCCTCGTCGGCTCCAACACACACTGTTCAAGGAAATTATCCCGGCAGCATTCCAAGAACTCCTCCTCGAGCCCACCTCGTCCAAAATGGGTCGACCAATCAATATGCAGATTGAAATCTCCCATAACTACTGCCGTCCCATTCCTGCACGCCACACTTATTTGCGCGTTAACAGCCCGCCCCACCTCCAGATCATTATTTGGGGGCCTATAGACGACACCCACCAGCGTCTTCCTCCCTTTGCTGTTCCTAATCTCCACCCACAACGATTCCACTTTCTGCTCTTTGGCTCCGATATCATCCCTTGCTACCACCTTGATACTATCCTTAATCAGCAGAGCTACGCCACCCCCTCTTTCCTCCTGCCTATCCTTCCTAAACACTTGATAGCCCTGTACATTCATCTCCCAGTCCCTGTCACCTTGCAGCCACGTCTCTGTAATGGCCACCAGATCGTATCCATTTGTGTCGATCTGCGCCACCAGCTCATCCACTTTATTCCGAATGCTTCGTGCATTCAGATAAACCGCTTTCATCCCAGCCTTCACCTGGACCCTATTTGCCGTAACGCCACCAATTGGAACATCCTCGGCCTCTTCCCTTACCTGTACCCTATCCTTAACTTTAGACCTCGTAGCGTCACCTACCCTTGCACCCTCCCCCCCCCCAATTAGTTTAAAGCCCTGTCTACAGTCCTCTTTACTCGATTCGCCAACACTCTGGTCCCAGCACGGTTCAGACCAACCCCATCCCGCCCGAACAAGTCCCACCTACCCCAATACTGGTGCCAATGCCCCATAAATTCGAACCCATTCCTCCCACACTGAACTTTTAAATAAGACTGGTGGTTTTGAAATAGATATACCACCAAAGATGGCTGAGGATGTAAATTCAGTCACTGGCTGAATTGCTGGTGAGTGATATTGAGAGACAATGGAATCACACTCTTCTTCCAGGCAAGGATACATCAAAAGCACAAAAGCCATGCAGAAATTAATTGCCATCTCCTGTGGAAATATTAGGAGCTGATTATTACCTCAGCAAGAATGATTTTTGTGAGAAATGTCCCAAATCAGTAGTGAATTTTACTTTCGAGGAATAAACAAAGATGGGGATAAAAACCAACTGCAAAAGTTAGTCAGTGTCAACTAGTGCTGGCTTTGTCAGTGTGTACACAGAGTTTACTGTGTTTACCCCAGTCCAACGCTGACATCTCCACATGTTGTCAGTGACAGAGGAAGAAAGACACAATAGACCCCTGCAAAAGTTTTGCAGTTAATTCTCTCTGCTTGCTGAAGCAAACCAAGTCAGCAACACCACAGCCGACTGTGCTACCCAGGGGTAGCTACTCAGCTACATTGCAGAACACTGGAATCTCTAACCGACTATTAACCTCTGTAGTCAATGCAAGTCACAATGACTGTAATCTACCACCTTCAAGGACATGTCAAAGATTTTTCTTACATTTTTCTTACTTACTTTTGGACTAAAATTCTCATTTCTAATCTATCTGAATGTATATGCATGTGCTTGATCACTTCTCTCACATTTAGTAGCTAAAAAAACTAACTTATTCTTTAACTCAAGAAAGTTTCGTTAAATTGAGCCATTTAAAACAGAAATGTTGAGCTGGGAAAGTATCTGCAAGGGAAGGGCTCCTTTTAAAATTAATCCTGTTGTGATTAAACGAGGGGATAGGATAATGAATAAAGAAAGGGAGTCAGTTCATCTCTGCTCACCCAGAGCATAAACATGTGGGATGTCCCATCTGGAATTTAGCAAATTAAGGGATCTCGTCTGGGATTACAAGTTTGGTGAAGCACATCTGGTGACCTGTCATTAACGTACTCATGGAATGAAAGAACACTTAAGAAAGCTTTGCAAATAACAACATTGATGCATAAATTTGTGTGCTCCCACGGCTGGTTTAATAGCAGGGAAGCATGTGATCAAGTGGGAAGGTGCAGGAGAGGGATATTGGCAGTGAGGATTGGGGGCTGTGTTACCTGCTCACTTCCACCCTCATGAAGTCCTTGGCAGGAAGGTCCATGGATAGCAATCCTGTCTCACGTCCAATCTTTTAAGTGAACAATTGAAGCCATCTTAATACATCATCTCACCACTGCTCATATTAACTTAGTGGTGGGCAGAACCTTGCCATGTGGGGAAAACGAGAAGTAAATTCATGCAGGGTTGTTTGCGGGCTCTAGGTGGAGGAACCCTCATTCAATGACATCTCACTACCTAACTGAGGAACTTGATATCAGGCAGCCAACACCTTCCTAGTTGAGCTGAAGTTGGATAGAGGCTCCATGGCAGGAATTCCACCAACAGGGTCCTTGATCCCAGAGAAAGGCCTGCTGCTGACCTGTCAAGCACTGATATGGAATAAGATGAGTTGGGCCTTTCTGTAAAGAGATGACACAGGACTCTTGTTGGCTCCCTAACCAGCAGCTAAGACCCCAAATGTCCTCCAGTCTAATGATATTCTGTTAAGTATTAATTCATGAGCTGTTCCATCTGGTTGAGACTCATGTCTAATTAGTCCCACAATGTGACCTTCACAATGGGGTTTCTGCCACTGAAAACAGGCACTTTAATGATTTTGGTGACATGCTTGTTAAGATTGCAAGTTTTATTTGATGCAAACTATAGTGCCTCAGATTAAATATAATTACTACCTTGAAATCGGTTATTAAAAGGATGTGCTCATGCTCACACTAATAAATATGAGATGTTTGTCTTACTAAAATACAGAGTTTCTTGGAAGAATGAGACAGTCCTATGTAGTTGCATTCAACCTGGGCCCCTTTCTGGTCAGCAACTTAGTATACCCTGTAATAATCCAATGTTCCCCTTAAAAGGGGTGGCAATCAGAAGAACTAGAGGACCTGCTTTTGAACTCTACATTTGGGAAGTAATCATGCATAGATTACTGAATTTCACTGCACCCTTAAACCCTCAAAAAACACATCCAACAACTCTCCCTGACTAAACAGACATCATGTGGAGGTGCCGGTGTTAGACTAGGGTAAGCACAGGAAGAAGTCTCACAACACCAGGTTAAAGTCCAACAGGTTTATTTGGCAGCGCCAACTTTCGGAGCCTCGAGCTCCTTCTTCAGGTCAGTGAAGAGTTGTACAAAGAACAAAGAACAACACAGCATGGGAAACAGGCCCTTCGGCCCAATGAGCCCGCACCACCATTTTAACATTATGAGTGCCCTCCTCTACCCATAACCTTTGTCTACACCTATTGGGGAAGATTGAGGGAAGACTAATTTAGGACAATTTGTTACACCAATCAGCCTAAGAGCATGTTTTTTGGGATGTGGGAGGAAACCGGAGCACCCGGAGAAAACCCATGCAACCACGGGGAGAATGTGCAAACTCCCGCAGACACCGGCCCAAATCCATGTATTTGCACAGCAAACAGTGATAGTCACTGAGCTGTCATGTTGCCCGTCAGATGGTCAGTTGTGTTCACAAACAGGGCATATAAAGACACAAACTCAATTTACAAGATAATGGTTGGAATGCGAGTCTTTACAGGTAATCAAGTTTTAAAGGTACAGACAATGTAGGTGCAGAGAGGTTTTAGCACAGGTTAAAGAGATGTGTATTGTCTCCAGACAGGATAGTTAGTGAGATTTTGCAAGCCGAGGCAAGTCGTGGGAGTTACAGATAGGGTGACATGAACCCAAGATTCCAGCTGAGGCCGTCCTCATGTGTACGGAACTTGGCTATCAGTTTCTGCTCAGCGACCCTGCACTGTCGTGTGTCATGAAGGCCGCCTTGGAGAACGCTTATCCGAAGTGTTTGTGGATGATCTCCAACCTCCCCCTCCCTGCAACCACTCCCCCTACTTTGATGGGCAGCCCCAATCACTGATCTCCTTCCCTCTGTCACTCAGCCTGAGTGCAGAGTGGCAGCAGGGCACTCCCCACCCCCAACAATTGCCCCCAGAGGTCCGGTCCCCATTAGGCCCTGCCTCTCCATTAGGTCCTGCCACCTTGCACTGACCTATGTCTGGTTGGCAGTGCCAAGGTGCCCCCTGGGCATTGGCACTTTGCCCTTTAGGAAGTGCCAGGTGACCCAGGCTGGCACTGTCAAGGTGGAAATGCCCAGAGGGCACACCCTGGGCACCCAACCCTCTGGAGAGTCTTGTTTGTCCTCCCTACACTCCAACAAGATAGGGCCACCAGCTTCCCGCAAGTCGGGAGCTATTCTAAACCCCGCTGGAGTGAACCACTCTTGGTGGGTGGAGGTCTGTGGGGAGAGGCTAGCAGACCTGGAGTTTCAGTTCTAGGCCTGCTGCTGCTGTTTAAATTAGATGTAAGTTAGAGTTTAAACAAATTACACACCGATTTCCAGTGCGGAACTGAGAGTGCCGGAGACATACAGATGCTGTGGTGTCCAACAGGATGCCTGCGTAATGGCCTCTGCTCGAGTCTCCTGGCCTGCTGCACTACAAAAGCAGTGCAAAGGGCTGGTAGAAACACCCCTAGGCAATTTGAAAGTTAACTTCTTTTATATGAAGAATTGCTAAGTAACAGCAGGGGATCTAATTAAGGCAGTGAAACAAAACAGACTGACCAGATATCGAACATCACATTTGCTCATTTAATACTGGCTTCAACTGTAAGTCTAAAGAATATTAATAAGGGTTGGGGAATATTGAATTTTTCTTAACTCGTAGAAAATAGCATACCTCCATCATTAAAAATAAACTCTGTGAAAAGTTGAGCATTCCACTGCCAAAAAAATAGCAATTGAGCTGCTACTGTTAATCTGTTGTTACAAAATGGGATTTTTGAGATATAAGAACCTACCTTGTGTTTCAAAATATCCTCAAAGCATGGCACATACAATGGATTTTTTTGATGTATGGTAGTTATTATTGTGAGGTAAGCGCAGTATCACATGTACACAGCAAGAGATAAATGGTTAGCTATTGGTACTTTTGAGAGGGAAAAATTGTCCAAGGCACTCAGGATATATTTTTTATACATTCCTGGGACGTCAGCGTCACTGCCTGAGCCACTATTCATTGCCCAACCCCGAGGGTAATTAAGAGTCATTCACATTGCTGTGGGTCTGGAGTCACATGTAGGCCAGACCAGCTAAGGACAAAAGATTTTCTTCCTTAAAGGGCATTAGTGAACCAGATTTTTTTTAATGACAATCATCACATAGTCTTCATTAGCCTTTTAATTAACTGATTCCAAATTTCATCATCTGCCATGGTTTGATGTTCTTTCGGCGAATCAGTGCAGACTCAATGGGCTGAACGACCTCCTTCTGCACTGTAAGGATTCTATGGATTCAAATTTGTACCTTTCATTCCACTACTATTCTTGTGAAAGATCTGACTAATTAGGAGGTCTTGTGGTGCTTTGTCAGTGTTCCTGTCTTGAAGGCAGAAGCTCGGGTTCAAGTCCCACTGCTGGACTAGATGGCCCAGCGGGGTATGTTCATAATGTGGCTGAACAGTTTGAGTGTCAACTTGTCAGTTTTCCCAACATACACCGATGAAAAACAGTGGTGTGAAAGCGATTTCTGGCTAGGAACTTGCTGCTTGCCCCTAACCTTGGTGCAAATCATGGCACTGTGGGTCAGACCTGCCTTTGAGCAGAGAACTTAAGAAGAAGATCTGATGAAAGGGTATTGCTGTTGAAAACCAGTTTTCAAAGGGGAGATTTGCTTCATTCACAACATTAACACTGTGATAAGCAGTAAAATTAGAAGCAATGCAATACAAGCCGTTCAATTCAAATAATTCAGTTTTTTAAGAAACGATTATTGCCCTCATCCCTCCTCACCTTTTTATTTTTGTTTCCCAGGGTCTCAAGCCGATGATTGCTCAGAGATTCCTCCAGTGATTTGCTAACTGCTCTTTCCCAAGTGAGTGCCCCGAGCTGATTCCAGAAGACATCTCAAGGACCCCATGCACCCCCGTCATTCTGTCTTCCACCTTCTTCTTTGGGGAAAAAGATACAAAAGTCTCAGAACACGTACCAACCGACACAAGAACTGCTTCTTCCCTGCTGCTGTCAGACTTTTGAATGGACCTATCTCGCATTAAGTTGATCTTTCTCTCTACCGTAGCTATGGCTCTAACAGTACAATTCTGCACTGCCTCCTTTCCTCTATGTACAGTATGCTTTGTCTGTATAGTGCCCAAGTAATAACACTTTTCACTGTATACTAATACATGTGATAATAATAAATCAAATCAGATCAGATTAGCATGGGACACATGTTGCACAATTTGAAATTCTTGGCCACTCCACTGAAGACTTTCCCTCTTCATTTTGACATGTGATACTTTCAAGAAATCATGGCTGAGTTAATGCCTTGATATTCCACATGAAACTACAAACAGCTCTTTGCTGTCTTGCCCTGTCTACACCTACTTGGTCTTGGCACATGATCTTCTGCTTTATCGTCTCCACAGGCACTCTTGCCTTCCAATCGGATGTTATATTTCCTATATTTCCCATATTTGCACACACGTTTCTGAAAGTAGATCATCCTTTTTCTATGGTGTCTCTCAAGTTGAGTGAAACCTTAGTCTTTTCCAGTAGAAAACACATTAATAAGGCAACCTGGTTGAAAATTGAGATTCATGTCATCTAACATTTATACCCTTCCCATTATTTGTGGCAGTAGGCTTCACTGAAACACTTCGCCTTCAATATTGTGTATGGCGAACAGCTAGAGTTGTCACAATGGTTCAGAATTAACATGGTGCATTATTGTTTCCAGAGATTCATTTGTGAATGATTCACTTTTGCTGTCACTCAGGTGATGCCACAAAAGTGACGTGAGAAGTCTTGCCATCTAAATGCGTTACAGAACATACCCGTGAACACTGCCTTGACTAACCTTAGGCATCAGTGTGAGGCCACAATAATTTTGTTGCTTGCTGCATTTTGTGTCAACATGTTTACCATCTCTCTGCAATTTGAATGAACCACTCTCCAGTGGTAACTACTGAATCAATACTTCTCCTTTTCCCCACATGTCTGTAAATCTTTCCTGCTGTTGGGGTCTCTGCAGCTTCCTGAAGCATTCTCGTACTGTACTGCCACCTCTTATCAAAATAGGTACACCTCTTTAATCAACTGCAATGCTTCTAAATTGATCAACTTATTTCCTGAAGACAAATGAACAACAACTCCCTCACCATCAGCCATCTGTATCACTAATGAGAGACAATTCAACAATGTTCATTGCACTGGTGGTCAGGTTGCATGGAAAAATGGAAATCTCACTCTACCATTGGAAAAAATAACAGGCCTTAGTGCTTTGAATTAAAAATACTTTTTCATAAACAGAATGTAATTAATTGCATGAGTTACCTAGAACGTTAAATAGTTAATTAAGAAAGTTTTCTATGAATCTCTGCATTACGTGTTGCAGTCAAATATTATTCACCATTCTTTCCTATATAACTGCACTTCAAGCGTATTAACTGTCAGGTGATTTGGGATGCCCTCTGGTCATGAAGATGTATAACTGCACAATCTGTCTTCACTCCTGCATTGATTTATTAAGAGAGTAGGACAATACAAAAATTTAATTTGGTTTTACATGCAATTTTAACATTGTGAGGATTTCCTTCCCATCCTAAAAACCTGAAAATAAACCATAGATCCAATGATTTCCTTGGATGCAAATTATCAGGGGACATAATTTCACAAAATGGATATCACTCTTATTCACTACAGCTGCACACTCAGTTGTGTCCGTCAAATTAATGTTTTTAATGTTTCACAATTGTATGTGAGCTTAAAGCACAAACCAAAACTATAATAAGATATTACATATTGTAAGTACAGAAAAATAGAATTAGAGACTCTGCAATGTCAGGAACAGCCCAAAGTGATGTTCAATTCAATTTAAATAATTAAATTATATCCACCTAGCAGTACAATATTTAATCATAATGTTATGTCTATCTCCTGAGAACACTTCTTATCAACTTAAGGATTCCACTATCATTGATTGTTTAATAGAGAGAAAGAAAATGGCATTTCCTTAGATAATTTGATGTTATTTAAGTGTGGGGAACATAAAGGGATTGACAACATTTTCTAAAGCAAAGAGCATAAGGCCAGTTGGCTGTGTTGCCTGCCTGGTGTCAAGGTTCTGGGATCTGATCAGGGCGAGAGAGGAACTTCCAATGAGATCGGGGAGTGTTGGGCGGTGGGGGGAGGGTGTTGTTGGATTCAGTTGTCGTGGTCAATGCACCAATGACATAAGTATGATATAAGTATAACAAGGGAAGAAGATCCGTATAGAGAGTTGAGGAGCTAGGCACTAAGTTAAAAAGTAGAACCTCAAAGGTTCTAACTCTTGATTATTACCTGAGCCATGTGTGCAAATTGGCATAGGGTAGAGAAAATTAGAGAGGTTAATACATGGCTCAATGGCAGGGGGCTGCACCATTCGGATGGTGTACACCCTTACCGTCCTGGGACTGGTATGCTTGCGAACTACATAACCAAGTAAGTAGAGTGTTTTAAACTAATAGTGCGACAAGGAATCAAATGTGGAAAGATCTGATAAATCAAAGAATAGAGACAAGGTAAGAGAGGTAAATTGTAATATAGGAAATGATGGTCAGAGAGTGGCAGAGAGGAAAAAAGACTTAAGAATGCACCAATAATCAAGGCAAGATATTACAAAGATAACAAGGCAAAACTAAAGGCTTTGGCCAGAACATTCCAACTGTTCACACCAGTGGGATTTTCTGGTCCTGCCAATGACATACTCCTGCATTAAGGTTTCCTGGTGATGTAGGAAGCAGTCAATGGGAGACCCATTAACAGCAATAGAAGTAGAAGATCTCACTGCTGGTCAACAGTGCAACATCACTGTGGAAAAGACACCACAGGGAGGCCAGAGAATCCTGCCCTGTGTATCTAAATGTGGTAAGAGGTCTGACAACACCAGGTTGTTGCATTCTCAATGTAAAAAAACTGACAGTGCACATTGAGGTAAATATATATTATCTGATAGTCATTATGGAGTAGGAAGCCTCATAACACCAGGTTAAAGTCCAACAGGTTATTTGATAGCACAAGCCACAAGGTTTTGCAGCACTGCCCCTTCATCAGGTAAGTGGGAGTTCTGTTCACAAACAAGGCATATAAAGACACAGACTCAATTTACAAAATAATCGTTGGGATGCTAGTCTTTACAGATAATCAAGTCTTAAAGGTACAGACATTGTGAGTGGGGAGAGGGTTAAGCACAGGTTAAAGAGAATTAACAGGTTATCTCTTTAACCTGGGCTTAACCCTCTCTCCACTCACATTGTCTATAAATTGACTTTCCGTCTTTATATGCCCTGTTTGTGAACAGAACTCCCACTTACCTGATGAAGGGGTAGCACTCCAAAAGTTAGAGACTTGTGCTACCAAATAAACCTGAAGGAATTTAATCTAGTGTTGTGAGACTTCTTACTGTTTACCCCAGTCTAACACCAGCATCTCCACATCACGGCAGTCATTATGGACACATTGCTGCAAGATGGCAACGATTGGATCCTGAAATTGAAGGATTCATGTCATTCAAGAGGAATAGGAAATGATGTAAAGTTGGAGGAGTAGCACAGTTAATAATTGATGGCATTTCTGCTATAGTAACAGATGATCTTGTTTCAGGTGATCAAGATGTAGAATAAGTTTGAGTGGAGATGGAGACTAGTCGGGGAAATGGTAGGAGTGGTCTACAGGTCTCTAACAGTAACCAGAATGTAGGACAAAGCATGCAAGGAGAAATATTGGGTACTTTGATGGGTGAGTTAACCTGCTCATAAACTGGAAAAATCAGATTGGTAGTAGAAACTTGGATAAGGATTTCATGGAATGCTTTTGAGATAGTTTCTTAGAACAGCATGTTCTGGAACCAACCAGGGAGCAGGTTACATTAGATTGGGTAATGTGTAAAATGACAGGATTAATTCATGGTCCAAGAGTAAAGGCACCAGCTGGGAGCAGTGACCACAATATCATTGAATTTTAGATTCAGTTTGAAAGGAAGAAGAATGGATCTAAGACCAGTATTTTAAACTTAAATAAGGACAATTGTGTGGGCGTGAAAACTGAGCTAGGTGAAGTGAGCTAGGACACTAAGCTAGGGGACACATCAATAGATAAGCTGCACAGATATTTAAGGGGATATTTCAGATTCATCAATATATTCCTGACAAATATCCTCAACATAAGTATATTCCTATGATAAAGAACAATCCTGAGTCCTTGGTTAATAAGAGTTAGAAAAAGAATCAAACTTAAAAAAAAACATGTGACTGCATAAAGATGAGTGGGAGGTCAGATAATTTTTTAGAATGTAATGAATACCAGAGAATGACAAAAAGATTAATAAAAATATAGAATACAAGAGGATGCTAGTTGGAAATATAAAATCAGATAGCATGAATGTTGATAGTAGCTAAAACAAAAGCAAGTAATGTGAGTATTTGGCATTTTTAAAAATTCATTCATAGGATGTGGGCATCGCTGCCTAGACCAATATTTATTGCTCATCCTTCATTGTTCTTAAGAAGGTGATAGTGAGCTAATTTATTGAACTGATGTTGCTCCTGAAGTATAGGTATATCGATTGTGCTGTTAAGAAGGATATTCCAGGATTTTGACCAAGCAAAAGCGAAGGAACGGTGGCATATTTCCAAATCAGGATTGTGAGTGACTTGGAGGGAAATTTTCAAGTGGTAGTGTTCCCAGGTATCTGATGCCCTCATCCCTCTAGATGGCACCAGTTGCAGGTTTGAAAGATGTTGCCTAAGGATCCCTAGTGAGTCCCTGCAATGCATCTTATAGATGGTGCACAGCGCTTCCACTGTCCATTGGTGTTGGAGAGATTGAGAGGGGGGATTTCCCAGCTGCATTCACCCCAATACCAGAAAAACTTACTTGAGATTAATGGACTTCTACATGGTCAGCACCCAATCCGTTACGATTCCCATTGTGGGTAGGATGGGAAAATTCCACTGTGAATGATTGTAGATGTGATACCAATCACGTGGGCTGCTTTGTCCTGGATGGTGTCAAGCTCTCCAGTGTTGCTGAAGCTGTATTCATTCAGGCAAGTGGACAGTGCTCCATCACACTTGTGCCTTGTAGATGATGGACAAGGTTTGGGAAGTCAAGAGGTGAGATACTTAACCCACTCTTGAAACCATGGTATTTATATGGTTAGTCGGGTTCTGTTTCTGGTCAATGGAAATTTAAAGAGTGAGAATGGGGAGTTGAAGTAGATAACAAGGAAATTGGGGATGAAATGAACAAATATTTTGCTTCTATCTTGACTATTGAGGATATGAAAAACATTCTAATAATTGATGTAAATCAAGAGGTGGAAGGAAGAGAGAAACTTAGTGAAATCACAATCACATGAGGAGTGGTACCGAACAAACTGATGGAGCTGTGATCTGACAAGTCTCTGGGTCCAGATGGATTAACAAAGAACAAAAACAGCCCGGGAAACAGGCCCTTCGGCCCAACGAGCCCGAGCCGCCATCCCAACACCACCAGTCCCCCCCTCCACCCATGACCCTTGTCTAATGTTTTATGGCCATCCACATTGAGGGAAACTAATTTGGGGACAATTTATTACTGCCAATCAGCCTAATAGCACATCTTTGGTGAGGAAACCGGAGCACCCGGAGAAAACCCACGCAAGCACGGGGAGAATGCGCAAACTCCCACAGACACTGGCCCAAAACCATGTGTCTGCACAGCAATCAGTGATAGTCACTGAGCTGTCGTCTTGCCCAGTATCTGGTCCAGTTTAGGCACACACTGACGACATGAAGCACTAAGCCAATCTCGAACAACCAAGAGCAGCCCAAGTACGACCCATCGCGTGTATGCCCCTCGTTGGACACAAGGCAGACCGACTTAAAACCTGTGAACGAAAAGAAAAAAAACATTATTATTGTGCCATATCCATTTACCTTACCAGGGACGCCCCAATGCTAATGACCCTTATTTAAAACAATCTCCTATATCCACCCATCTCCAACCCACTCATGTGGCTGCCTAAGTTACCCTTAAATGACTCTAGCGTGTTTGCCTCCACCACCTTACTTGGCAGAGCATTCCATATCCCCACTACCCTCTGTGTTCATCCTAGTGTTTTAAAAGAGGTAGCTCTGGAGGTAGCAAATGATGTTAATTTTCCAAAACACCCCTCTATTCAAGTGTTTGTTGTGGTCACCAAATGAAGTCTGAGGAATGGTAATTAAAAAGAAAATATGGGACACCTTTGCTTCCCATCACAAAGACAGTGAGGTAGGTTTGAACTTTTGTTCGGTCTTTGCTTGAACTGTTGACCCCAAACATTTTCCTGGGGTCAGGGTAAAGTACATCTGGTGGGCTGTGTCCCAGCAGATGCCTGCCTTCACAAGAGCAGAAAGGAGCATTGCTGAGGCTGTTTCAGGACAGTACGGTTGATGATGTTGGCTGAAGATAAAAAAAACTTCTTTCAAGTTTAAGTTTCCTGCTTGCAAGAAGGTTTTTCATCATTCTTGATTGTATTGTTCAAAACAGCCACTTAAAATTTGAAAACCACAACTTAACACAACAATTACTGGCATGGCACAATGGTGATTCTTGTCTTTGGTAATCCTAGGCACAATATTGCATTATTCTGTCAAGTTGCACCTTATCTTAATTTATCCATTCTTAAATTAGGCAGACATACTGTGCATCTGATGTTGCTCCTGACAGAAACAAGTGGTGTTGTATGGTAGGAAACCAGTAGAATGGCTCACGCCTTGATTTCCATCCTAAAACAAGCAGTTTATGTCAGATTACAGGAAGAACCTTGTGGAAAATTAACTCTATCCTTTTTTGATCCGGGACTTTCCTTCCATAAGCCCTATTTAAACTGATATTTTCTAATTCTCATTTGCCACAGGTGGCTGTTTTCATTCTGCGAAGTGAAGGTTAAATTATTTAACCATGGAAACAACCATGGTTGATCTAGTCTTCTTTAGTTCAGGCAAGCAGACTTTGATTTTGCAAACCTGTATGAAGTGGAGCTAAGCATTTTGATTTATTTTTTGTTTGACAATCTGTGAAATTTGGAAAATTCACACTGTTGGAGAAAAAATGTGGAAAATGTCCCCTTTTGATAGAATGCAAATAGCCATGTGCCTATAGAAAAGAGAAGATTATAAAGTTTCTTCAAGATTGATTCAACAACTTCACAAATTCAACGTATTAACTGATTAAAGGTCTTTGTTCAAAACGTCACTCTAAACAACTTCTCATTTTTGAACAATATCTACAATTTAACCTTCAACTGTCCCGCATATCATAATTGTCCTCAATTGGAGCATCACATGTGGCATCTACCCTGGGGCCTATTTTGACAATGCAGACAGAGATTCATGTGACATCCTGTCCGTGGAATTTAACCCTGGTGAAATATTATAAGCCAGCGATACATCCAATGTACTCTAGAAAATGCTTCCATCCAGTCTCTTAATTATCTCAATATTTTGCTGACATGGATGAATCAGAGCTCTTCAAAGGTTATACAAAAAAAATTCTGTTGATGCAATCCTTGACAGAAAATTGTAATTACGAATTTGCATTAAAAAATTAGATGTGAGGTGACAATTCCCTACAATGAAAGAAAAAATGCTTGATATTCCAATTAAAATAATGATGTAATGAATCAAGTCACAACACAGTGCAATTCAAAATTAATCAGGCCAGAACCTTCCCAGGTCCTGTCTCCAATCTCTTTTGGGTTAATTGATTCAGCTATGGAATGCAGTTGGAACACTCCAATCATTGGGCTTTAAAGGTACTTCAGGATATTATCCAATAATGCATAAGGCAAAGAGTGGACTGTCAGTGAGGACAGGATCTGGATAGATTTCTATCTTCTGTAGCCTGGTGAGAATCAACTTCTCGACTCACACTTAAAGAATGGATTTTTGGTCAAAATACTAAAGGATTACTTTTACCTCATTACTCCAAGGAGAGAAGGGGTAAGAGAATTGCTGAACTGTGGCCTGAAATTTACTTTGGGACTGTTTTGCTGCTGAAGTTGAATTTATGTCTTAGCTGCAAAACTACATTTCTCATTAAAGATGCAAATTGGACTCCCAGCAGTATTTCTGCTCTGCTGATGAGAAAACTGCAGTGGAGCAGCAGTACCAAAATGGGCTCAGCAGAATGCAAAGGGCAATCAAACCCCCAAAGAAATGAAACATCTTTGTTTCAAGTAAATTGGTAAGAGCTCATCTTGAGGTTGCAGGCCTGAGTATAACTCAAGACAGAAACCAGAGGTAGGTTCTCTCCCTTATTCCACACCACTGTTTACCTTCCCACATTTGTCTTCTTGGGAGAGATGTTCATCTCTATAAACCAGCAAGCCTTGCGTTCATCCAATTCTTGTACATCCCAGTTTTGATCCACTGGCAATTATGCATTCAGCCTCCCGCAGCCTAAGGAATTCCCTCTTAAACCTTTCCACCTCTCTGCTGTCCTTTAAGGTGCTTCTGAAAACCTGTCTTTTTGTCCAAATCTTTGAACATGTCTCCAAAAATCATGGTGCCAACTTTTATTTGTGACCTCTCCAAGAGACACCATGGGACATTTTATGGCATTAAAGTCACTATATACATATAAGTTGTAAATCTGCTTTCTATATGCTGGGCAGCACTGTGACACAGTGGTTAGCACTGCTGCCTCACAACATCAGGAACCCGGGTTTGATTCCTGGCTTGGGTCACTGTATGTATGAAGTTTGCATATTCTCCCCATGTCTGTGTGGGTTTCCTCCTGGTGCTCTGGTTTCCTCCCACAGATGCAGAGATGCTGGTGTTGGATTGGGGTAAGCACAGTAAGCGCTTTATCTGAATGCACGAAGCATTCGGAATAAAGTGGATGAGCTGGTGGCGCAGATCGACACAAATGGATACGATCTGGTGGCCATTACAGAGACGTGGCTGCAAGGTGACAGGGACTGGGAGATGAATGTACAGGGCTATCAAGTGTTTAGGAAGGATAGGCAGGAGGAAAGAGGGGGTGGCGTAGCTCTGCTGATTAAGGATAGTATCAAGGTGGTAGCAAGGGATGATATCGGAGCCAAAGAGCAGAAAGTGGAATCGTTGTGGGTGGAGATTAGGAACAGCAAAGGGAGGAAGACGCTGGTGGGTGTCGTCTATAGGTCCCCGAATAATGATCTGGAGGTGGGGCGGGCTGTTAACGCGCAAATAAGTGCGGCGCGCAGGAATGGGACGGCAGTAGTTATGGGGGATTTCAATCTGCATATTGATTGGTCGACCCATGTTGGACGAGGTGGGCTCGAGGAGGAGTTCTTGGAATGCTGCCGGGATAATTTCCTTGAACAGTGTGTGTTGGAGCCGACGAGGGAGCGAGCTATCTTGGATCTGGTGCTATGTAATGAGGCGGGTAGAATTAGGGACCTTGCGGTGAAGGATCCTCTTGGAGAGAGTGATCATTGTATGGTGGAGTTTCTGGTGCAGATGGAGGAGGAGAAAGTGGGTTCCCGGACACGCGTCCTTTGTTTGAATAGAGGGGAGTATGGTAGGATGAGAGAAGAATTGGCGAATGTGGACTGGGGGAGCGCGTTGGAAGGTAGGTCTGCTGAGGAGCAGTGGAGGATCTTTAAGGAGATCTTTCTTGGTGCTCAGCAGAAATTTATTCCGATGGTCAAAAAGGACCGTAGGAGGAGAGGTAATAAGCCGTGGATAACGAAGGAGGTGAAAGAAAGTGTTAAATTAAAAGCGGAGGAGTTTAAAGTAGCTAAGAGCAGTGGGCGAGAAGAGGATTGGGAAAGGTTTAAATGTCAACAAAGATTGACAAAGAAGTTGATAAAGGAGGGTAGGAGAAGCTATGAAGCTGGGCTAGCACTTAATATAAAAAAGGATAGCAAGAGTTTTTATAAATATATAAAAAGGAAGAGGCTGGCTAGGGTGAACGTTGGTCCTTTAGAGGATGAGAAAGGGGACCTAGTGTTAGGGGATGGGGATATGGCTAAGGTCTTGAATAACTTTTTTGTTTCTGTCTTCATGGAGGAGGACGTGAATAATTTGCCGGGTGTTAGCGATGGAAAGGTGGTAGGACTGGAGGGTCTTAATGACATTACTGTTACTAGAGAGGTGGTGCTCGACAGACTGGAGGGGCTGATTGTGGACAAGTCCCCAGGACCGGATGGAATGCATCCGAGGGTTCTGAAAGAAATGGCGGAGGTGATAGTGGATGCCTTGGTGGTTATTTTCCAGACGTCGCTGGATTCCGGGGAAGTGCCGGAAGATTGGAAAACGGCTAATGTTACGCCGTTGTTTAAGAAGGGTGCCAGGCAAAAGGCGGGGAATTATAGGCCGGTTAGTTTAACGTCTGTGGTAGGTAAAATGTTAGAATCTGTCATTAAGGAGGAAATTGCGAGGCATCTTAAAGGGAATTGCTTGATAGGGCAGATGCAACACGGTTTCATTAAAGGGAAGTCGTGTCTGACAAATTTGCTGGAGTTCTATGAGGATGTGTCTAGGGCAATGGATAGAGGAGAGCCGGTGGATGTGGTCTTTCTGGATTTTCAGAAGGCGTTTGACAAGGTACCTCACAAGAGGTTATTGCAGAAGGTCAGGGGACATGGAGTTGGGGGTAGGGTGTTAGCGTGGATAGAGGATTGGTTGTCAAATAGGAGACAGAGAGTGGGGGTCAATGGGTGCTATTCGGATTGGCGGTTGGTGACTAGTGGGGTGCCCCAGGGGTCGGTGCTGGGGCCTCAGCTATTTACCATTTATATAGATGATCTGGAGGAGGGAACCGAGTGTAGGGTGTCGAAATTTGCTGATGACACCAAGATTGGGGGAAAGGCAAATTGTGCGGAGGGTGTGGAGAGTCTGCAGAAGGATCTAGATAGGCTGGGCGAATGGGCCAGGAAATGGCAAATGGAATTTAATGTTGGCAAGTGCGAGGTGGTCCACTTTGGTAGGAAGAATGGTAGGAAGGACTATTACTTACGTGGCGAAAAACTGCAGCAGGCGACGGTGCAGAGGGACCTCGGGGTCCTTGTGCATGAGTCGCAAAAACCCAGCTTGCAGGTGCAGCAGGTGGTCAGGAAGGCGAATGGGATGCTGGCCTTCATAGCGAGGGGGATTGAATATAAAAGTAGGGAGGTCTTGCTGCAGCTGTATAGGGCATTGGTGAGGCCGCAGCTGGAGTACTGTGTGCAGTTTTGGGCGCCGCACCTGCGCAAGGATATTTTGGCCTTGGAGGGAGTGCAGAGGAGGTTTACTAGGCTGATACCGGAGTTGAGGGGGTTGAGCTATGAGGAGAGGCTGAATAAACTAGGCTTGTACTCGTTAGAGTTTAGAAGAATGAGGGGAGATCTCATTGAGACGTATAAGATGATGAATGGGATGGATAGGATAGAGGTGGAGAGACTCTTCCCGCTCAAAAAAGACAGTAGGACTAGGGGGCACAGCCTGAAGATAAAGGGGAGGCGGTTTAGAACGGAGTTGAGGAGGAACTTCTTCACTCAAAGGGTGATGAATCTCTGGAATTCTCTGCCCGTTGAAGTGGTGGAGGCTGCCTCGCTAAATATTTTTAAGAAGCGGGTTGATGGGTTCTTGATAAGAGAGCGGATTAAGGGTTATGGGGAGAGGGCGGGAATGTGGAACTGAGCCACGACAGATCAGCCATGATCTTATTGAATGGCGGGGCAGGCTCGAAGGGCTAGATGGCCTACTCCTGCTCCTATTTCTTATGTTCTTATGTTCTTAAACCTCATAATACCAGGTTAAAATCCAACAGGTTTATTTGGTAGCACAAGCTTTCAGAGTGTTTCTACTTCTTCAGGTGAGTGAAGAGTTGTGTTTGCAAGCAGCGCATACATAGACACAGACTCAATTTACTAATTAATTATTGGAATGCGAGTCTTTACAGGTAGTCAAGTCTTTACAGGTACAGACAATGTGAATGGAAGAGGGTTAAGCACAAGCTAAAGAGGTGTGAATTGTCTCAAGCCACAGTCCACAGCCCAAAGATGTGCTGGTTAGGTGAATTGGCCATGCCGAATTCTCTGTCAACGTATCCGAACAGATGCTGGAGCATGGCGACTAGGGGATTTTTACAGTAATGTCATTGCAGTGTTACTGTAAGACTATTTGTGGCTAATAAATTAACTTTATTTTGGACTCTCCTCATGCTTACGTCTGCTCATCCTCCTTTCTCTACTAAATTCACAGTTATTTTGGATTTACTATTGGTTTGCTATTCTATCTTTACCATCTGTGCTTCCCTCATTCATCACAAACTCCTGCAGTGTTTGTAAGTTATTTAAGGTTTTAAGCGGTGCTTTTTGAAAAAATCTTGAAGCTTTCATGGATGTGCATTGCATATGTAATGTTGTTTTTATTCCCTCAGAGGAATTTTTTGCAGCGTCAAATGTTTTACTCTTAGTAAGTAGCTCTGCAGAGAGATGGGATATTTCAGTTCTGTTTTCCTTCTACTCTGATGTTGCCTGCTTTAAAATAACCCCCCAAACCTTTGTTTTAAAATTTTGTTTTGACACAAGTGAAAATGCTTGGTCCCAGACATACTGCACTGTGGCACAATAACTCTTTAAGATAGATTTTCTTATCATTGGATCGCACCTTTCTCCTCCCTCTGATCTGCAAAATTGTATCCATGGCCTGCAGGTTTATATGCCTTGTTTTGGCTTATTATAGCAAATGGATATTTTCTTTGTGTGTGAAATTTTCTTTCCTTCCTATCGTCCTACATGGAGTTCTTCCATTTTCAGGCATAAAACCTTTCACCTTCAATATTGCTTCCTTTGTGTAGTTTTCAAAGCTGAACGTTTCTGCTTCGCTTCTGTCAGTGAAACCTCTGTGGATGTGCCTGTGTGGGTGTGTGTGTGGGGGGGTGGAGGGGGATGCGGTGGAGCAGAAGGAGGTGAGGAAGCAATTCTGCACAGAACCATTCTGCACGATCTCTTTGAAACTTGCAGTATACTTAAAGGGTTAGACAGGGGAGATGCAGGTAATTGGAGATTCTAGAATCAAAGGACACAATTTGAAAGTAAAGGGGGAAACCATTTGGAACTGAGCTGAGACAATGAGAGGATTGTGAATTTTCTAGAACCTGAGCTATGAATCATCTGAATCTCTGGGCTATGAAATCTTCGTCATTGACTACGTTTAAAGCAGAGATTGACAGATTTTAAGTAGAAATGATGTAGAGGAACATGAGGACAGTGCTGGCAGATGATATTGAAGCAGATGATTAGCCATGATTGTATTGAATGGTGAAGCAGGCTCAATGAGCTGAATAGGCTAGTCCTATCTTCCTAAGATGGATGTTCCCTCCATCAATTACAATTTCTTTAGTTTCCTGGAAAGTATGTCTGACTCAATATGAGAAGGCATATTATAATCAAACATAGAAGAAAGATGCGATCTCGTGACCATGTTAGCCATGGGCGCAAATAATATAAAGGTCGTTGGACCTCACTAGTGGCCAAAAACGGATTTTTTGCCGCCGAATTCTCAGTTTGAGATGTTCCTCATGCCCCAGGGGTGGTTCCTGATCTTGGTGGGGCGGGGGGGGGTGTTTGGTGGAAATCCTGATCTCCAATGGGGGAGAGATCCCAATCCTTGGGATTTCCAATTGGGGGGGGGGCGGGGAACTAGATCTCTGGGATCCCTGAAAGGGGAATCCTGATCACTCAGACCTCCATCGGGGGGGAATTCCCTTCTCTGTGAGGACGGATCCCCAATCTCCACGAGCAGGAATCCCTTAATTTAACTTTGAGGTCAGAACGCATTTTATTAAGGGCACCTGATCTCAGAATCCCAGTGTTGCTGGCATGTTTAGACACTGTCCCTCCAGCTGGCTGTGTGATCTTCACCAGCTATTTCAAATTGCACAGAGTGCTGTCAAACCAGGCAAGTGAAAAGGTGTCTGTAAAGCTGATGGGTTTCACACAGCTTTTCTTGCCTGATCCAGAAAACTGTGCAATGTTGGGAAAACTACACCCCATATATCATATTTCCTGAGTCTTAGCACCTTAAAAAGCTGGACCTAGGTCAAATGAAAATTCATTCTTCTTCCCACCAAAGCAATAATTCTGGCAAATAAAGCAGCAATGAAGTGTCCAACTTCTAGATTAATCAGGAGATTAGAGAAACATGTAGCATAGGTAATACAGTAACCTTGGGTTACTGCATATAGACTGAGTAAACCTATTAAGCACTAAAGCTCTGGAGGATAAGTTTCTGAAGCGTGTTAGAGATGATTTTCTTAAGCAATATGTTGAGGAACCGACCACAGCATAGGCTATTTTAGATCTAGCATTATGTAATGCAAAAGTGCTAATTAATAATCTTGTTGTGAAAAAATATTTAGGGATGAGTGACCATAATATGATTGAATTTGACATTCTGTTTGAAGTGAGGTAGTTCAATCTGAAGATAGGTGATAGATTGTTAAACTTGAACCAAGAAAATGATGATGGCATGAGGGGCAAATTTACTGTAATGGATAGTTTTGAAATAATTGTAGTTTACAGCAACTATATATTCCTTCACAGCACAAAAAAAAAGAAAATTAAGTCAATTGCGGCTAACAAAAGAGGTTAAGGATTGACATAAAAGGATATAGGCCTGAATTTTCAAGAAGATGAGCGCTCAGTGCCCATCATCTAGAGAGTTAGCAGAGAACGCATCCCAACTAATTTTGACAGACCCGTAGCCATTTTACACTCAACTGAACATTGATGGGAAACAGGTGGGTAGTTTCACCCACCCTTGGATGCAGGTCCCACCTTGGACAGCCGTTGGCCAATCTGACTGGCATTCAGCTTTCCAGCCTCTCCAGGCACAATGCTGAAGTGGCAAGAAGAAGTACTGCAGGGCCATGTCTGAGACAAAATTCCAGGACCATGCCTCAGGTCAGCACCAGGGTTAGGGGTAAGGGAGGTAGGGAATGTCCTGGGGATTTGGGAGGGGAGCGATCTCAGTTTCAGCAGCCAAGCCAAAGGAGTGGGAGGGAAGGTCTGCATGGGGATAATGCAAGGAGAAAGGCATTGAACTGGATCAACAGCCATGGTCTTATTGAATGGTGGAGAAGACGCAAATGGTTTACCCCTGCTCTTATTTTCCTATTTTCTACATTACCAGCAGCACTTGGTTTGTCCTGCATTTGTGATACAGGCACCTTGTTTGTAACCAGCAGTAGGAGTAAAATTCGAGACCGTGATCCAGTGTTAATTTTCATTCATCTTTGACGTCAAATTCTTCCCACAAGCTTATGTAGCACAAGAAACAAAATTGTTCTTGTCAAATTATTTCTCAATTTTAAACAGCTTGGCATGACAATGGCTTGGCATGGGCTGAATTAAAGCTCCTTTCATACAATGTCAATATCTCACATTATATTCTTATTCTTCCTGGTTGTATCTCAGCTCGGTATGGCTCCTGCTCTGCCCAGAACCACAAGAAACTACAGAAGGTCATAAATGTAGCCTAATTCATCACGCAAACCAGCCTCCCATTCACTGACTCCATCTACACTTCCCGCTGCTTTGGCAAAGCGACAGCATAATTAAGGACCCCACTCAGCGTAGCCATTCTCTCTTTCACCTCCTTCCATCAGGAAAAAGGTACAAAAATCTGAGGTCACAGACCAATCGACTCAAGAACAACTTCTGCCCTGCTGCCAACAGACTTTTGAATGGACCTACGTCACATTTAGATGATCTTTCTCTACACCCTAGCTATAACTGTAACATTACATTCTGCACTCTCTCGTTTCCTTCTCTATGAATGGAATGCTCTGTCTGTATACTTTTCACTGTGTGCTAATATATGTGACAATAATAAATCAAATCAAATCAAATCACATGCCATAGACTTAGCCTACCTTCCATGGGGCAGCATTTCAGCTAAATTGTGCTGATTATAATGGTGCCATTCACCCAAATGTAGCCAGAAGGTCACAAAAGATCAAGCACAAAATTAAATCCAACATAAATTGAGTTTATTTGATCTTTTAATTGAATTGGTTCAAAGAGGTTATGCTGGAAGATGTCCTGTAACAAAACTGACTGCATTCCAGATCAAACTCTCTAGAATCTCAAAGTTATGTTTAAAAAAGGTACAAAGACACCTTCAACCGATACTACATGGAGATTGTTGCATAAAGTTAAATCTCACCAAGGTGAGGTATCTAAATGGATACAAAATTGGCTAGAAGGTGGTTGTAGAGAGTTGTTTTTCAAACTGGAGGTCTGCTGGGCCCACTGTTCTTTGTCATTTATATTAAAGATTTGGATGAGAATGTAGGGGCATGGTTAGTAAGTTTGCAGATCACACCAAGATTGGTGGCATAGTGGACTGTGAAGAAAGTTATCTCCAATTGCAATGGGATCTTGATCTTGGGCCAGTGGGCTGATGAATGGCAAATGAAGTTTAATTTAGACAAATGTGAGGTGATGCATTTTGGTAGATTGAATCAAGGCAGGACTTACTCAGCGAATGGTAGGGCATTGGGGAGAGTTACAGAACAAAGAGATCTAGGGGTACATGTTCATAGTTCCTCGAAAGTGGAGTCACAGATGGATAGAGTGGTGAAGAAGGCATTCGACATGCTTGGTTTCATCTATCAGAACATTGAATACACAAGGTGGGATGTCTTGTTAAGGTTGTACAAGACATTGGTAAGGCCACACTTGGAATACTATGTGCAATTCTGGTCACCCTATTATAGAAAGGATATTCTGAAACTCGAAAGGCTGCAGAAAAGATTTACTAGGATGCTACCGGGACTTGATGGATTAAGTTAGAAGGAGAAGCTGAATAGACAGGGACTTTTTTCTCTGGAGCGGAGGAGACTGGGAGGTGATGTTATAGAAGTCTATAAAAAAATGAGGGGCATGGATAAGGTAGATAGTCATTATCTTTTCCCAAAGGTAGGGGAGTCTAAAACTAGAGTGCATCGGTTTAAGGTGAGAGGGGAGAGATACAAAAGTATCCAGAGGGGCAATTTTTTCACACGAAGGGTGGTGAGTGTCTGGAACAAGCTGCCAGAGGTAGTAGTAGAGGCGGATACAATTTTATCTTTTAAAACGAATTTAGATAGCTACATGGGTACGATGGGTATAGAGGGATATGGGCCAAATGTGGTCAATTGGGATTAGCTTAGGGGTTTTAAATTAAAAAAAAGGGCAGCATGGATAAGTTGGGCCAAAGGGCCTGTTTCCATGCTGTAAACCTCTATGACTCTATGATGCTACGACAACAGATGAATGAACATCGCTCGACAATCACCAGGCAAGACTGTTCCCTTCCTGTTGGCGAACACTTCAGTGGTCACAGACATTCGGCCTCTGACCTTCGGGTAAGCATTCTCCAAGGCGGCCTTCACGACACACGACAGCGCAGAGTTGCTGAGCAGAGACTGATAGCCAAGTTCCACACACGTGAGGACGGTCTCAACCGGGATCTTGGGTTCATGTCACACTACCTGTAACCCCCATGACTTGCCTGGGCTTGCAAAACCTCACTTACTGTACTGTCTGGAGACATCTCTTTAACCTGCAATCAGTGCTCCTTCCACTCATATTGTTGGCCACTTTAAGACTTGAATAGCAGGTTAGGTGTAAAGATTTGCATTCTAATCTGTAATCTGTAAACTGTCTGTGCTGTTGTATGCACTGTCTGAGGCCAGAACTCTCCATTCTCCTGACGAAAAGGGAAACCTCAAAAGCTTGTGAGTTTACTATCAAATAAATCGGTTGGACTTAAACCTGGTGTTGTCAGACTTCTTTTTATGACTCTGTATACAGATGTATCATTTTACTAAGAAACTGACGAGTTTACAAATGAAATTATTAAATGATACTGTATAGATTTTAAAGTCACACAAGACATACGTCAACTTCATGTTTTCTCCAAAATCATGTTTTTGCACATACTTGCTGTATGAATTGACTGCCACACACCACCCTAATCCTCACCATCATCCTCCTGTTCAGTCACAACATACTATACTCATATTAGAAGTCTGCCTCAGTTTTCCATCTCACAAGTGTATGTTTTACTCACCAGTAATTTATAGCTGGGAACAAGGAATCAACAGGATAGACAGGCTGTGTTGCTAAAATGCACAAGAGCTTAATACATGTTAGCAATCAATGTTGATAACGTTTTAAAAAGGCAACCATCTGCACTGGCAAATTCACTTGTATACTCGGTGTTTAAGTTGACCCCCATTCTAGGAGGGATTTTGAGGTTTGGCTAGTCGATGTGTACATCAATACCTATGGTATTTAAAATTGAGTTATTTACAGATGGTGGCTGAGACACTCTGCGCAGGATATTCTACATCCGCAACCTCTCCCCAAACCACATGGCAGAGGTGGCCTGCCATTGGTTGGCGGCTAGATCTTGTCAGTGGGGTTTCCCATTGCATGGGCACCTCATCACTGGGAAACCCGTGGCGAGGGTTTGCCTTCTGTGAAAATCCTGCAGGTGGGAATAGCTGGAATGTTACAGCCTCTGATTAAAAAATGCTTACTTTTGGTGATTAAACCCATTGTATTTAATAAATACTAATACAACTGCACCAAGTTATCATTTTTAAATATATTCTGGATTTTTTTCTATGCAAGAAAATGACACAATTATATTTATATGCTGCCCATGGAAGATTTCACATTGGTGATTATACAAATGAATTTGAGAAGAAATTAAACCATAAAATTAATTTGGAAAATGAATGGAACTTTGACTGCAATTTCCATTTTGATCGTGCCCAAAGTGGAAATTCTAACCAGCTGTTTTAATATATTCGAATAATATTTGAATATAGCTAAATGGGTGGCAAGGTGGCACAGTGGTTAGCACTGCTGCTTCACAGTGCCAGAGACCAGGATCCAATCCCCAGCTTGGGTTACTGTCTGTGCAGAGTTTGCACATTCTCCCCGTGACTGTATGAGTTTCTTCCAGGTGCTCTGGTTTCCTCTCACGGTCCAGAGATGTGCAGGTTGGGTTGATTGGCCATGCTAAAGTGTCCCGAGATGTGTATGTTAGAAGGATTAGCAGGGTAAATATGTGGGGTTTTGGGGATAGGGCCTGGGTCGGATTGTTGTCAGTGCAGACTCGGTGGGTCGAATGGCTTCCTTCTGCACTGTAGGGTTTCTACGATTTGAAATGTTATTGAAATTAGTATTGGAATAAATGTATAATAATAGTGAAAAGCCCAATAGGAAATAGCCATACAAAGGATAAGCAGAAACTAAGTCCATTGTTTTTAATGCACTCTTAATCATTTCCTTTGGGACAACAATGATATACTGGAATGCACTGCAAAAAATTGAACTGTTCACTAAATTCTTGCAAGTTATTGCAAAGGGTAAAACTTGTAAAATGTTAATACTCCCTTCATGTGATCAGCAATGTTTCACCCTGACAACCTTTCACATCATGTTGTCGATGTTATTTTGCCAATGAAAATAGCAGTGACAGGCAGAAAATTTAACTGGAATATACTGCAGGCATCTAGCATTTCTGTATGAGCAGCATCCTCAAAAGGTTAACACTTGGGGCATCTGGAGAAAGGGTCAGATATATAATTACAGAATAAAAACACACAAGTTAAATCCAGAGGGCAGAATGGAGTAGTTATTACTTTTGAGGTTGGGAGATGTAGTAAACTTCTGGTAAGCTTTGATCAGTGAGGTGAATCAGGAACAAACTGAACCAAATTAAACTTTGATCAGTTAGTTGATCTCTATACAATTGTCAATGCCTTTAATTAGGTTTACTGGCAGATACTGTGGTATTTTCTAGAGACAATATAATGGATTAAAGAGTTATGTCTACAATAGAGCAGAAATAATACTTTTTCTTCAGTAGTGTCTATCAGAATGCTGAAATGGAGGTTTGCAGCTAATGATATACAGTTGATGAAAGTTCTTATGCATTTTGAACTATGAAAAGTCACCTTTGCAACACTGGCAGTGTTTCTTAGACCACAGCAGGGTTGGGAGGGCGGGGGGACTGTTGATTTATCGGATGACAAGCAACAACCTGGTGAATAAAGAAATGTCAGCAAAGATGACATTCTGACAGCTCGATTGGAAAAGTGATTAATGAATGACATGAATATAACGGGACTGGTTTTCAGCCACCTGAAGGATGCAAATCTAGTATTTCAATAATGAACACCAACAAAATTGAATATCTGTTAAGAGTTATTAATAGACAAGCACTATTCTGAACAATTTATTGCAACACCAATTTCTGTAACCTTTCACTGTGACCCATGGGACTGAGAACACGGATTTTCTGTTGTAATTTTGCAGTAGACAACTTTCAGGGGGATGAAAATCTATCTTGATGCGATATTAAGATATCCATCATCATTCTGATTGTTCAGAAGAGAGAGGAGCAAGGCAAGGGTCTGCTATTTTTTAATAATTCACAAAATTGTCAATCCCCTGAACACGATGGTTCAAATGAGGGGATAGAAGTTGGAAGTTACATTATGGTGTACATTTAATGTCTCAATGTACAAGAATACGAGTTAGCAATATGAGAAGGCAGCCTCGATATACCAATCCATTTTATTTCTAAAGCCTTCAGCAGTATTCTGACCATCTTTTCAGCACTGACATTTTAAAACGACAACATAACATTACAGAGAAGGCCATCTATCTGTGGTTCCAGTTGCAACTCTACTGCACTCATTCAGCAGCTGATAAGAGAACATTCTGACAAATAAAACAGACCAACAATGGCAACGTTTCCACAGGCATTGCAAGAAGTCATTACCCAGTCAGACTTCCTTGGAACCTCCCTCTTGTGCATCAACACCCTCTCCAGTAGCATAGTTTTGATGAGGGATTGTGGAGCTGAAATGTTGGCAAAATTTTCCATTTATGTGATTGAAGTGGACAGTTTCAGCAGCACCCATCCTGCTAGCTGGTTAGCGCCCAATTCCGTGCTTGGAAACTGAATTAGTTATGCACAAGTGACTATCAGGCCAAATCACCTGACAGTCATCTAGCGGGGTCAGTGATCTGGGTGCTCAATTGTAGACATAACTCTATAATCAATTGTATTGCCCTTATTCCAACACATGCATCTTACTCTCTCCAGCACATCTGTCTTCTGGACACTGTCGCAGGTGTCTCGCAACCAAAAGAATAAAGTTTGCAGCTTCAAGAAGAAGGCAGTACCCTGCTTCAAACACCAGACCCTTGAGGCCTTGATCAGGTAAGTGCAGATGCACAGACATGTCCTGTATCCCAGAGATGACTCCAGGAAGCACAGTGACCTCATGTCCCTGGCCTGAGAGCCCTTCGCAGAGCAGGTCAACACATTGGCAACTGCACTTGAAAAGCCATCCAGTGCAGGAAGAAGATGAACCAGCTCACCCTGCACCAGGGTAAATCATTCCTCAACACCATCCAATATCAAACTCTTACAGCCTTTGCACAGCCCTTGTGTCTGTCACCCCGACCATCCCTTCTCACTGCAGTCTCAGTCATAATGTCCATTTGTGAACATGGCCTTCTTGCCTGAGGACTGAAGCACAGTCTTGTCCTCGTGGACAATGGTGCCAGCGCTGGGAGCAGAAAGATCCAGCACTCGTCATTATACTGGTCAGTGTTTGCAAGTGGAAGCCAGCATGAGTATGATAGCATAGTGCTATCCTTGTGGAAAACATCGGCAAAGAACAGGAGCAGATCAACCCCATAGCCCTAGTGTGGGGTTCATTACAAGAATGGTGTAGCACTATGTCAAATAGGCTCTATATGTTGCACTCACCTCAAGGTCACAGGCCAACTGAGGTCCGATCTGTGTATGTCACACATTTTAAAACAGACATAATTTCCTACTGGTGTGATGCAAGATTGGAAGGCATGAGGAGATTCTGGTGAACAGATGTTTTAATGAGCAATCATGAGATGATAATTAATGCAAAATGTTTTCATGCAGTTAGACAGCAGGACAACTGACCCACCATTAACTCTCCTTTGGAAGAATTGCAAACTGTTTTTACATCAGTAGGTTTCCAGCTTATTGCTGGCCATTAAATCCTTTGCTCCCGCCCACGACCAAAACTGCTGCGGGCGAGATGAGAGAATTCCACCCATTAATTCTGTTTCTGTCTCTCCATGGAGTTTGCCGGACATGCTGAGAACTTCCAGCATGTTTTTCTTTCTATTTCATGGCCAGAACGTTCTGGCTGTTCAATGCCGGTGGTATCTTCCGGTCCTGCCGGTGGCACACTCCCACCTATGGGTTTCCCAGCAGCGTAGGGTGGATCCTATTGACTGCGGTGGGACCAGAAGATACCGCCACTGGCTAATGGTAGGCTGCCTCCCATCGTGAGAAAGACACCAAGAGGAGGTCAGAGAACCTCACTTCCATGTTTCCACCATTTAAGTATTTTGGTAGTATGGCGGTTATGCTGCTAGATTACTGAAACATAAGCTTAGATCCTACTCTGGCAGTTTGAGAATTTGAGTTAAGTAGAAATTAAAAAGAAGCTGCCATCAGCAAAATTGATCATGAAGTTGTCAGATTGTTATCAAAACCCAACTGCTCAATAAACATGAGCAAAATCACATCAAAATGGATTGTCTGTTAACTGCTCTCAGAAATGCATGATCTACATACTCAGACAAATAGTGGGGACCAAATTGGATAGCCCCCAAACTTGGGTTTGTGTTCTCCGTGCAGGGTTAACCTTTGCCTACGCCATGTCATGTAGGGAGAAGGCTGTGCTGTTGGCCCATTGTATAGCCAGCACAAACTACACTGTATACTGGCTTCAGGAATCTAAAGGGGGATCCAATATTGTAGGTAACCTGCAAGCTTAAATTTTATCTGCACTGCTTAAAACTAGCTTGCACTTCTTACAGGGAAGGTGCATTATGCCTGGAGCAGGGGCTGGCAGGAAGGAACGCTGACCTGGAAAACATTGAAAAAATGACACAACATTTCAGAAAGTGGACTATGAAGGCCTCAGTGGTGGAGATGGAAAGCAGACCTGCAGGGGAGGGGAAGGTTTTCAGCACACATATTCTGAAGGTATTGAGATCAGATTGTTGAGGAGGTCAATGCCAGGATTCAAGTCCTGACAAGCTGAGTGGAGTGTCACAAGAAGTTCAACAACTTCACAGTGTGATCAAAGTCAGTGAATACATCTTCAAGTGTTATAGCTCAGTACCTGTACCCCTAGTCCCAAGCACTGCTCAGTGCACCACACCCCAATCATTCACCTATTAAAAATCTCTGACAGTTGATTTGTTATGCTGTGTTTGCCTCAGGAGTCATTTAGCTTCTTATTCTAGAAGAGACCTCATTTGAGGAAATGGTCTGCTAACTATTTACAAAGGTTAATGAAAGCTCACACAGAGATATAACTGGCCTGTGAGATGTTACTCTGACATCCTCTCTCAGTGAATCATATCACTGTATCACAGCTTCGTTTGCAAGTGCTCTTATTAGAGTGAACCCTTTACTCTAGAGTCAGGGCCATTATACTTTTCTTTGCTCTTTCTTTGTATCTAACCATTACATGCTTCACCCCACCCTTCCACTCTTCACACTGCTGCAAGCCAAACACACACCCCTCACAGGTTGCACACACTGACAGCTATTTAACAACGGCAGCAACATCAACTAAAGGGATTGAACTATGTTCACTGTATAGGGCAAGATGGCATGCAAATAGCAGTGACAGGAGCTAACTGGAGAAGGCCAAGTATGTCTGCAATACTTAACACTGTGGAGAAGACAGTGTGACCATTACTGTGAAGACCATTCCTGGGGCTGAAGCTCAGCCAGCAGCATTGCTGAAACTATCAAAGGTGACAGGATCCTTATATCTAATCCTCTTCTCACTTGGCCCAGTCCCTCTGACTGCAGATGGGTTAGCATGTCCTTCTTTCAGCTTCCCTACTCCCTTCTTCATGTCTTGCTTATGACTTTTTCCTTTCAGATAACCAAGAGGCAGTGGATGAACAAGACAATATTAATGAAGAAGCAGTTCACTGCCACCAGCTAAGATGCTGGCACTGCACAAAACCTAGGGGGTATATTCGAGGTGGTATCTGAATGTGGTAACACACTGGGCACTGGTGGTATCAGTCAGGTGGAAAGATAATGCAGCTATCAGCCTGACTGAAGGCAATTTGCATAGGTATTCCTCTGCAGAGGACTTCAATGAGGCAGCCCACCAAAGAAATTTGATGGAAATGGATAACAAAATACATTGGTGTATTGAGAAGCCTGTCAAAAAAGTCAGCAGCCAATGTCAAGGAGCATTAGAGTCCAGCACTAGCTTGGGACAGGATCATGTGCAGAATTTGTAGCCCATCCTTCCTTAGTATGAAAATAGCGGACAAATCGATTTGCACACTTGTAAGTCCAAGCATGATGTAACATGTGGCCAATGTAGCAGCTCCCATTACTGCAGAAGCAGCATCAATCTAATGTCTGCTCATTGCTATGAAAGCTCAGTCTCTGGTCACGTAAGATCAAATTGTCATGTCACGTTAAGAATGTTGCCATTATGGTTGTGGATTACAGTGTGCAAAGTGACGAGTAGGATTTCACAGCAGTTCAGCAATCTGTCCTCCAGCATATCACTCATGTTGCTGAGATACTATCCTACAGGAGTGACAATGCAAGCTGGAATTTTATAGTCTCTTCCACCAATCGGGTGTTTTTGGCCCTCCAAGGGCAGTAGAATTTTGAAGGGTTGTTGCGCAGCTCCTAGCGGGATTGTAAAATTTAACCCCCAACATTTGTCATCCCACCCCTACCACTCAACCTTGGTCATGACCTGTCAGTTAGCCATCCCAGGCTGTTGCTACCCATGCCAAGATGGTGCAGTCTGAATTTAAGCTTTCCAGTGGCATTGGCCAAAATTCTCTGGCCTTTCATGTTGGCAGAATCTTCTGGTCCCCCTGATGACGCACCCCACCTTGGGTTTCCCAGCAGCGTGAGGTGGCTTCAATGGGAATTCCCATAGACAGCGGCAGGATCAGAAGATCCCACCACCAGCAAACAGCACGCCACCACCCATCGCTGAGAAAAACAAAGTGACAAGGCCAGAGAATTTCATCTATTGCTCCAATTCTTGCCTAATGTGTTTCAAGATGCAGGGCAGCTCAAAACACTCCACAGCTAATAAATTACTCTGAAGTCAGCGTTATTTTGTAAGCAATAGTTTCAACTAAATAATTCACAGCAAACTCCCCAAAACACCAATGAGAGAAGCAACAGCTTTGTTGGTGTTGGTTGAGATCTGAATATTGGCTAGAACACTTCGCTGCTCTTCCTTCCATGGGGCATTTAAATCCTCTTAAACAGGCATGTTGTCCTTTAGTTCAATGCTTCATCAAACACTTCACTGGGGTGTCGACCTTATTTATGTGTTCAGTTTCTAGTATAGAATTTGAGTTCACGACCATCAATTAAAGAATTGAAATAGCTATCAACTGAGCCAGTTAACACTGTTAAGTTTAAATATTTTAAAATCAAATTAATTTCCATATTTGCTTTCAAAACACCATTTTAAAATTAATTTTGTTCCAATGAATAAAGGCTCATCATTGACCCAAAATGTTGTCTTCACAGACCTGCTGTGAAGCTTGCGGATGATGCAGAAATGCAGACAATCCTGACCTGCTGAATGTTTCCAGCGTTTTGTGTTTTTTTTTCTGATTTCCAGCAACCATAGTATTTTGTTTTATTGATTGATTGATCGGAGCACTGTGGGACAATCTGAAAATCATAAAAATTCCAGAGAAAGGCAAGTTTAAAAATAAAATAAAACAGCTCTTTCAGCATAACCTTCTGCCCCTTCGTGACACGCATTGTGACACAGGAGGCACCCCTTCATCTGGCTGGTGGCAGGCTCTTCTGTTCCTGCCTCTGTCGACAAGGTGTCCCATTGTCTGCACCCTCCACTGCCAGGGAATCCATGGTGGGGGCGGGGGGGTGGTGGTGTGGGGAGGAAGAGGTGGCCACTGAACCCATGGTGGGGAGGGAGGTGCGGAGGAAGAGATGGTCACTGTCAACAAGACTAGACAATTCCACCAGTGGGAAGGGCAGAAAATTCCACTTTACTGTCGCTTAATGTTCTTTGAGAGATTTAGAACGCGTGATGGTTTCGGAGAAAGTCAAATCATGGGGACAAGATTTTGTAACAATTATAATGGAAATGTTCCTACATCATCAAACAGAATAGTTTAAATAATAAGTTCAAATAATTTCTTAATTTATGAAATGCCCATGTTTGATGATAGATCAAAGGAACGAAACACTTTGACTTGCTTCTCACAGAGTTAACTTATAAAATATTATGGTTTCAAGGCTGACTGACAGACAATCACTGACTAATGGTTTGGTGGAATAGTGTGTCATAAATTCAGTAATCAGCTTCCCTTCAAATTGATGAACTTTTGACCTTAATTCAAAGCTTACCAATTACCTAAGCACTGAGATGTATCTACTCTGAGCCTGACCTGGAAATCTCGCTACACGCCACAAGATTTCAGTTCCAAGACATTTTTAAACTTAAGCATTCCTTCTTCCACTGATCTGAGAGACAATTCATTATGTCTTATGAACTAAAGAGATTAATGTGTAGATTTGGACAAGTGGGTGGTAATGTCATTACATCCAGGAAAACGTAATTGCATTGAGTTACCTGCCAACGACAGTTTCATTTTCTTTCCTTTCATTACACTGGACTTTTACGAGGCTCAGGGCACGAGTTTGCATTTGTGCAATCTCAAAGGAGACTCATTAACTTAGTTGCAACTTTATTTTATTAATAGATTATGAATGAATTTCACTTGTAATACTTGGTGGTAATTTGCAATCATATCATGAGCATAAAGCTATGCCCTTAATGTATAATTAATGTTGATTGATAACATAAAGATGTTGATCTATATTGTATTATAGTGCAAATAACCATCCTAGCAGGTATGATTTTAACAGGGCTGAAATGAACAGCATTATAAATGGCCAGGGACAGGGCTTTATGCAGAACAAACTTTTCATGGTAGGGTAGATTGTGGTCACACAGGGTGAAGACAAATGAGGGAAAGTCACTTGGTAGTCAGTTGTGTGAGGCATTATTTGCAGCTGTTGAATTCCCTCAGAAATGGCCCCAGCTTTAGAAAATAGGCTGTGCCATAAATTCTCTCACTGGTACTTTTCCTTGTTTTAATTATTGAAAAGCTTCATTAATTAATTCTCTTTATGTAGTTTTAAATTTAATGCAATGTTCAGGTTGAATAGATGTAATGTTTCTGGGGTTTTTTTAAAGAATCAGTTCAATAATTTAAAGGAACAGTACACTTCATTGCTCTTATTCCTGGAAGTTAATCAGGATAATGAAGGATATATTCTTAATTGGTTGTGGAAGTGCAATGTTAGCAAATCTACCATTAATAGCGCCATGAGGAATACCCATTACCACTGAAACTTATTATACAGTGAAATGTTATAAAAGGTTAGAAATTAATTAACTTTTTTTCTAATTGGACATATATTATCTTTTGTGGTAATAATTAAACAAGAATCTAAACTGAAATACATAAACTTAAAGCCTAAAAGCTGCACTCCAAAGGATAGCTGACTATCTAATTAATCCTGATGCATTCCACACATTCCCTGTGTAATAAATTGTGGTATGCCAGGATTTTCGGACTAACTTTATAGAGACTTCTGGTGGCACATACTAGGTTCAAAAGATCCTAATGTAGAACAATTTGAATTCAACTCTGATTCATCCTTACACCAATGAAACTCTAGTGCTTTAATGCAGGAAAGGCATGGTGTCAACTTTAGTGCAATAATACAGTTCCCAGAACCAATGTATGCCACAATACAATGTGCCTTCAAACTATCATAACTCATGAAAAACATACTTGAGCTCTCTTCTCCCCAATTGCCCCCAAACACTTCCTTAAAGGATACCCATATGCAGATATAATGGGATAAAGTTTTGCCTTGGGCACCTGAGCTAAAATATGGCCAACAGACAATCCAAAGTGGCAGTTTCATTTGCAGGATCACAAAGGAGCTGGTCTGATTTTTCATCCTGTTAAATTAATGGAATGAAAATTAGTCAGGTTTCGTTAGGGGATATAATTAATTCCCTGCACCACCACCCACCTGCCTTCCATAGCACAGTGTTCAAATGATGTTCTGATTATCTTTTATATCAAAGGATTAGAGACAAAAATCTATCCTGATGTTTACTAGGGCATCAATGCCTGCTCTTTTAAAAGACATACAACCCGACACCAAGACCACATACTTCCATTTCTCACGGAGGTGGAATAGAGAGCAAGTTACAAACTGCTCCCTGAAGGCAGGTTGGTGAGTTAACGGTTATAATGAGATGCATTCCCATGATGAGAGCTTTGGGACAACCAGCAGATAAATCGAAGTGTGGACAGCTGCATGCAAAAAGATAAACTGGGGCAATTCTCCCAAAAAAATTCTTAAGTGTTGAATTCACGTAAAAACTGGAGTAAATCACGTTGTATTTTTCAGCGTGATTTGCAAAATGAATCTTCCACACTCTGTACACTATAGATTGCACTAGTGTGACTAACTCCAGATTGCTGCTGGTGTTAAAACTGCACTGCATGTCAGACAGAGTAAATGCTTTCTCCATTGTCTCTTTCAAAATCTCCCCCATAAATACCATGGTCAGTATTGTTAGCCAGTTCATAAAATTGGACGTAAGATTTGGAGGGTTGACACTCTTCAACACATTCTACTTCATTGCACTTTACATTCAAATAACATATTTGATGAACAGAATGTTCGAATGCACGACATAGAGGTCATAGGGATGTTAAGTGTGTTATAAAAGAGATGGCCTTCAGCACGAAGTTGACCAGTTGCAGTCACCCTCACCTTAGTGCTTGTGATCAGGCATGTGCACCAGAGCCCCATCATCAGTGAGTACCAGGGCACCAGCAGCATTTTCAGACATGGCTGGAATTTTCTAGGGCCATTCCTGCTGGCTGGATATCCTGGTTCCGCCAAAGGCGAACCCATGCCATGGGCGTCCCAGCAAAGTGGGTGCATACAATTGGAAACATCCGTGGTTCTTCTGCTGCCGCAAAACAGGCTGCAGGGAGTGCTGAAAAACCCACCCATGCTCCTTGTCATTTCTGCTGTTCAACCATAACTGGTAACAGTTCTCCACTGTACATAACTGTGATCTGAAAGAGATTCACTCAGGGATCAGTTTTCCACTTTGTTTTATTCTTTTATTCACAGGGATAATTTGAAAAAATGAAAAGGCACAGGGGAAAGAAGAAATGGCTCCTGTGTTGATGGAACGAGGAAGATGAGCTACAGTGGCTTCCTCTGCATGATTATGTGACAACAGTATAAAATAATTTAAAAGAGGCCATTGCTTGCTCTTTCTGATTAGATTTGACAATGTTTGTGTGGGTGAGTTGTGGGCTTTTTATTTACCTAGTGAAAGCTTCAAAGTTGATGCAGATTAATGGTTAACTGAAATCTGACACCACCTAATTCAAAAATTATATTTTGGAGTGGAGGGAGGAGGCCATGATATATGTAATCAGATAGCTAAAATCATGAGTACATCTTGTTATCCACTGTTGCGTCTATTTTAGGTCTTTTTGACTTTGAATGTCTGCGTGTGGATCTTTTCCTGATGCACATAATCTTCCTTTCTCTTCAATGCTATCATTCTCACTTAGTGACAGAACTTCTGGCGCTGACACATTTCTGGTTTTGGTTCCCTTTTCATTTTATTGATGAACATATTACTTTTTGAGAAAGCAGAGTGCACAAGTGCTGAGCTAGGACAGAGTAAGTTTTTTTTTGAAGAATACCTCTTCTCCTTTCTTCCTTTATGTCTGGTCATCAACAATTAAAGCAAAGAATATTCCCTTTCAAAATATCCTTTCCACTGAATTATTTAGCTGGCTAGACTGAAACCGGCGTCTATATGAGATGATAGCCCATCTCTAAGTAATGGTATAAGTGCTCAAGGAAACAGATACACGTTCTGATTTTGTCTCACAATAAACTTAGTTTAATGCTCAACAACTGATTCCGGAGTCTCTCTGATGTCTGATTACTGTACATATTATTCTACATTAACAATAATCTCTCATTTATGTGATGTGGTATCCCTACCAGAGTGTAGAAGGGCAAACGTTCTTCACCATGTTGGTGCAATGGCATGAGATACTGCAAAGACAATTTAAATTTGCAGAGCACTGTTACCATAGACAAAGCAGACATTCAGGAAGGAATTCTAAAGTTGAGCCCCAGTCAGATGGAGGCAGGGTGATGGGAAGGAAAGAGGGAATGCATAAGAGGCCAGAGTCAGGGGATGCAGAGTTTGAGATGGGGGTGCAAGGCTGGAAGTTGCAAAGAAAGAGAGGCGCAAGACCATGTGAGGATTTCAATATGAACATAAAAATTTAAAACTTGAGGTATGAGGTGATTGAAGGCCAACTTATTCATGTTGAGGGCAATGTGCGAACTTGGTGTGGGAAAGAGCAAAAACGGCAGAGCTTTGCATGACCTGATGTTTATGAAGAGTGGAAAGTCACCAGGACAGAATTGGAAAGGTTGATTACGGAAGTGACAGACATAAATGAAAGCTTCAGTCGCAGAAGGTCAGTGGTCAGACATGTCCTTCATCTCAGTCAGATCTGCCAGTGAAGAGAGAGCAGAAGAAGGAAACATACACCAAGTAAAACATATCATTTTTTTGTACCTCTCAAAGTCACTTGAAAAAGATCTTGAAAGAGATCTGAGAAAACAGTCCTATATTTAAACTGTTGCTTAAGAAAATAATGTTCAAAGTCGGGAACCAGGGAACTAGGAGAGATGGAATTGCAATAGAAAGGAGATATTCTGAAAATATTAAGAGCATAACTCAATAATATCTGACAATGATAGTTCACCACTTAGAGAAAAATTATTTAGACAGATGCACTGAAATGACACCTAGGGATACTAACTCATGAATATTTAATGCAGTAACCTATTTACTTTAAAACCCCACTAAATAAGGGCGAGGAATTACTGATGAGCATGCCAAGCATTCAAATGCTGCTGCTGTTTTCTAAGGTGTAATTTCAGGACTTGCATCTTTGTCTGGCGAATGATAAAGTCCTTTCAAATTGGAAATAATGGCCCTGAAATTATAGCGTGGGATATGAGTATCTGAAAGTTTAGCGGGCTTTACTGAAGTTCCTCTCTCTGCTATTAAAATAAATGGACTAACACTTCAGCTTATAAAAAAAAGAGAAAATAATTTCAGACAAATGGCTGCTGCTCTCAGGAAGAAAAAAATCATCTTTCTGAAACATTTATTGTGACTTAAGTCTTCAGACTGATAATTCTTTGTTTTCACATGTAGGCTATCAAGCTATGTATTTGTCGTGACACTTTTCAATTTTCACTGACAATCAAATTGCAGTAAAACTGCCTTTCAACTGATCCTCCCCTGATCATCCCTTGAACTTTCACTCCACCCTTTGTAATTTAAAGTCAGCAGAAACATTTTAAATTCCATCTGTTGGAAATTCAGCTCTGCTTTTTTATACATGGAGGGGTGTGTCGGGAAGTGGGGTGGGGGGGTGGGGGGGAGGGACGAATGCACGGGATTTATGACTTTCCTGCTCCTGTTCAGACTGAAATAAGGCAGAAAATTCATCCATCCATCTCACCATTACAATTTCAGTACTAACCGTTGTGATCCCAACATTGCTTTCAGAAAACATTTGACAAAGTCCCGCACAAGAGATTATTGTGCAAGATTAAAGCACATGGGATTGGGGGAAGTGTACTAAAATGGATAGAAAACTGGCTGGCAGAGAGGAAACAAAGAATAGGAATTAATGGGTGCTTTTCAAATTGGCAGGCAGTAACTAGTGGAGTACCACAGGGAACAGTGCTGAGACCTCAGCTATTCACAATATGTATTAATGATTTGGATGAAGGAACGAAATGTAGCTTCTCAAAGTTTGCAGATGGTACCAAGTTGGGTGGGAAGGTGAACTGTGATGAGGATGCAGACATCCTTCAGAATGATGTATGAGGAGAGATTGATTAGGTTAGGATTGTTTTCGCTGGAATTCAGAGAAATGAGGGGGGAGCTCATGGAGTCTTAGAAAATTCCAACAAGTCTAGACAGGATAGATGCAGGGCGGATATTCCCGATAGTGGGTGAGTCCAGAACCAGGGTTAACAGTCTGAGAATTCAGGGTAGGCCATTTAGGATGGAGGTGAGGAGACATTTCTTCACCCAAAGGCTGGTGAGCCTGTAGAATTTATTACCACAGGGAGTAGTTGATGCTAAAAGATTTAATTTATTCAAGAGGCAGCTAGATATAGCACTTGGGGCAAATGGGATCAAAGGTTATGGGGAGAAAGCAGGATTAGGCTATTGAGTTGGATGATCAGCCACGATTGTAATGTTTGGCAGAGTAGGCTCAAAGGGCCAAATGGCCTCCTCCCACTCCTATCTTCTATGTTTCCAATTGTCTATGTTACTCTCTCCTCAGCATTGCCAGAAAGCTGTCCCAACAACAAGAATCCCAGCAGCATTGTTGCAGATTGTGTGATATATGCACCCTCACAGGCTTACTACTAATCGCACAGCCTCATCTCACTGCTTCTATATATTCCCCAGCTCCTTTGGCCACCCCAAACACAACCCACATACGTAAAAGGTAAAGTTCCCACAGTCTCAGCTGACTATAGGCTACTTTCCTCTACGTGGGTGACTGGCAGTGGTTTAACCTGAGGGTCGCCACACCTCAGGTGAGGGGCAAGGTTGAGAAGGTGGAGCCTTCATGAATAACTTCAGCCGGTACAGGAATTGAAGGCCTACCATTGGCATTGCTCCACATTACAAACCAGCCATCCAGCCAACTGAGCTAATCAACCCTCCAATCACCCAAATAGTGTGCTATACAATCATTCTCTACCCTACAGGGAGCAGGGCAAAATAGATGGGGTGAAGGGGTGTGGGCAGTGCGGGTGGGGGGTGGGGGGCGAGCACAAATCCCTAGGCATCCCATGTGCCATACTTAGAAGATGGTTCTCTGCATCACAGAGGCAGCTGCAATGGGTCCTGTGACATCTGGCATCACTGAGGATATTGAGGATGATGGCATCTTTCTGCCTTATGTTCCTTCTCAAAACCCAATTCACCACCATTCCGCTATGTGAAATGAAAAGCAAAGTGCTAATGATGTGACCATGGATCTTTGCTTCCTAACCAGCTCCCTTCCTTCACACCCTTCTAAGTTCCTGTTTTCAGACATCAGAGTCCTGCCACCTGCCCAGTTTCAGGAGTCCAAGGAGGAGGAAAGAGACAAGCAGCACTGCACTGCACTGATTAAGTGTCACCTTCACGCAATCAGACGGTTGCAGTCACCAGTTCAGGAATTGGCACTGCGCATACCTTGGAATCTAGTATAGAGTTGGTATCAGTGTGTTGTGAGTCATCTGGGCACAATTAGGCTGCAAGCAAACCAGAATGAAAAGATGGTTCATTTGCCAGCTCACTAGAGGGTGGGGTGAGGTGTCAAACAAGCGTTTCTGAAAAGAAGTCAGATGAGGATCTTGATGAGGCTTCATAAAAGCGAGCATCAATAAACATGCAGGCTGAGATGCCATGTACGTTAACTGGTCTGTCAGACAACCTGTGATGAGCCTGTCAAGGAGCACACTGGAGATTGGCATCAATTAAGTGGAGAGCATCACACGGAGCTTGTCCTCTCCATGGCCTCTGTTCCATATCCTGTGCTGCTGCAGAACTAGCAGCTCTTTCACTGCTACCCTCTCTGGGAGCATATATGTGGGCAGGTCATCTATTCCTCTGCTATTTGTAACAGGATGCAGTAACACTTTCTGGTGAATGCAGAAGCTCACCGAAACATCTGAAAAAAAAAGAGTCACTTTCCAATATAAAATGTTCAAAAGATTTAACTTGGGTGCATTCAGGATGCCCTAGCCCTTCCCATAAAACTACTGTAGGACTTGTCTTGCTGTTCCACGCTTTTTGTTCTGTCAGGAGTGGACAATGTAGCCAATGCCAAAACCTATGATGGCCACATCTGGAATCTTGGTGTCACATTAGTCAGTCATGTAGCCTGGCTTCAGAACATCACCAATCCAATGTGGTATCCACAGGGACGCAGGTACATGCTCACATATCTCTGGAGAATGTTGGTAATGTCTGACATCATGGTTCATTAGCAACCTAATCTAAAAGTGACATTTACCCTGGTCGATGTTATTGCCTGTTATATGTTTCAATCTTGCAACAGTTCTGAAGAACACCATTTGTGCTTTGGGATATCCTGAGGTCTTTGAAGGCAGCAAATAAATAGAAGCTCCATTCTCTCTAGATGCCATTTGCATTGTTCAGTTAAATACAAGAATTAGCATTTTTTGATCAAGCCAAAATATGTGGAATAGAATACCTGCCTTTTAATTCCATTGTGCGAAAATTGAGACATCAGAGAAATTCAGTATGGCTTCACAATTATTTAAACAAATTATAATGGATTATACTTGGGTACAGGAACTTGCATCACATCACCAATGAGAATATCAACATTGACAAAGACTTTCCTGGAAGGAAAATTACATTCACAGTCTGCAAAATCACAAACCAAGGTGAACCATAGAACCAAACATCCCCTTTCATAGAACCATAGAATCCCTGCAGTGCAGAAGGAGGCCTTTTGCCTTTTGATGGGTAGAAATTCTATCTATCAGGCATGCACCAACAACAATCCATCATGGCCCTAACCCCGTAACCCCACGTATTTATAGTGCTAGTTTTTCTGATACTAAAGGACAATTTAGCATGGAGCGGCACAGTGGCACAGTGGTTAGCACTGTTGCTTCATAGCGCCAGGGATCCAGGTTCGATTCCAGCCTCGGGTCACTGTCTGTGTGGAGTTTGCCTGTTCTCCCCATGTCTGCGTGGATTTCCTCCAGGTGCTCCGGTTTCCTCCCACACTCCAAAGATGTGTGGGTTGGGTTGATTGGCCATGCTAAATTGCCCCATAGTGTCAGGTGGATTAGCAGGGTAAATACATGGGATTAAGTGGATATGGCCTGGGTGGAATTGTGTTGGTGCAGACTCACTGGGCTGAATGGTTTTCTTTTGCACTGTAGAGATTCTACAATTCTACAATCAAATCAACACACAGAACTTTGGACTGTGGGAGGAAACCAGAGCACCCGGTGATAACCCATACAGACTAAGGGAGAACGTGCAAACTCCGCACAGACCCAGTGCTGGAACTGAACCTGGGTTCTTGGCACTGTGAGGCAGTAGTGTTAACCACTGTGCCACCCCATCAATTTTCTGCAAAGTTCATTTAAACATTATAACGATATTACTAACCTAGTACACTTCTCCACTATACCAACACCTCTCTCATCACCCATGACACTTTCTGCAATTCCCTGCTCCTTTACCTCTCCCATTCTTACCATCCAAAATCCAGAACATTCATTCCAGGTTAAGCAGCGTTACACTTGCACCCATTTCAATTTGATCTACTGCATTCGCTGCTCTCAATGTGAACTCCTCTATATCAGAGAGACCATACGTTGACTGGGTGATCATCTTGCTGAGCACCTTCAGTCTGTGCGCAATCAGAATCCTGGCCTTCCCCTTGCTTGCCATTTCAACACACGATCCTGCTCCCATGCCCACATGTCTGCCCTTGGCCTGCTGCAATGTTCCAGTGAAGTTCAACACAAACTGAAGGAACAGCGTCTCATCTTGCAGCTGGGAACATTACTGCCTTCCGGTCTCAACATCGAATTCAGCAACTTCAGGTGATTAGCTCTACCCCACTTTGACCCCTTTGTTTTCATTTTATTTAATTTTGAACTGTTTTCTACATTTTATTTCTTTATTGTCTTTCTTTTGTTTCCCCCACTCTTTCCCCCTATTTTCTCCCTCCTTTCTTTACCTTTTCTCCCCTTTGATCTCAATTTTACCTCTCTCTCACCCAGCTCCCCCATTCCACCACTCCCCCCCAACAAACACACACACACACACACACACACCCCTTCATCGGTCACAGCTTACCCTCTGATTTCAGTTTCTCTGCCATTTGGCTATTCACACCTTTTATTCTCTCTATGGACAGCTTTTAACCTTGTTTTTGTGGCTGTGATTCATCTTTCATTCCCTTACCGTGCAGTATAAATAACTCCCACTTTCTTTGCCTTCTAGTTTTGACAAAGGGTCATCTGGACTTGAAACATCAGCTCTTTTCTCTCCTTACAGATGCTGCCAGACCTGCTGATATTTTGCAGCATTTTCTCTTTTGGTTATAATCATACTGAATTTGATATCAAAAGTTCTGCACAAGTCAAAAATGGTCTGTGGCCAACTGTGGTCAACTAAAAGGATTTAACAAATTAAAGACTGAGTAGAGAATTGTAAATATATGAGAACAGTGTTTATTTGTATCTGACCGTTGATGCAATATTATCAGCGCATTGACCTTCCCAAAGGTAGAATTAATGAATGTGGACATTCTTCTCATGCCTATTTTGTATAAACTACCAAATGAATCACTACAGTCTTGATATTGCAAACTACAACAACACTTTTTTTCCCCATCAAAGAGTATTCTACGCTCTTTAAGCCATGATATGTTTTATTGGTTACATGAATAGTTTTCAATTACCAAAGTATTTTCTCATTGTAGTGAATATTATTACATACTTGTGATACTATCCGATGAAAAAGAGCTGTAATTGTCTTGTCAAATTACTTATAGTTGCTAGATTTTAAAGGCAAGTCAATCCTAATTAAAATAATGGGTGAGATGGAAGGCCACTTATGATTATAGTCAGTTTCTCCTTGCGCCTGGCTAAATAGAGCTGCTACTGCCATAGCTGTTTTATCATCTATCCCATCTCAAATAGTTGTCATTGGCAAAAAAAGTTTTATCCTCTTTGAACAAAAAAAAACTGTAACAGAAGAACAGGCCTCTCAGCCCACCAAGTATGTGTCAACACAGATGCCTCTCTAATCTAATACTTTTCTGCCTCTAGGTCGTCCATATACCTCTATCCCCTGCCCATTCTTATATTTATTCAGATGCCTCTTGAAAGTTGTTATAGAATCTGCTTCCACCATGTCCTTCAGCAGCGCATTCCAGATTTTCGCCACCCTCTGTGCTGAAATGCACCTTACATCTCTTTTAAACTTTCCCCCCTCACTTTCAATGTATGCCCCTGAGTGATTGACCGTGAGAAAAAGAGTTTGACTGTCAACTCTAGCCAAGCTTGTCATAATCTTGTAACTTTCTACCAGGTCCCCCCTCACCCTCCAATGCTCCAATGAAAACAATCCAAGTTTGTTCAACCTTTCTTTGTCGTCCATATCCTCCAAACCAGGCAACATCCTGGTAAATCCCTTCTACACTCTTTCCAATGCATCACTATTCTTCGGTAGTGTGGTGACCAGAATTGTACACAATACTCCAAATGCAGCCTAAGCAAAGTTATACAACCTGTACAACTGCAATTTGATTTTCCAATTTCTATACTCAACATCCCAACTGATGAACACCAGCATGTCATACACCTGATTGACCACCTTGTCCCCTTAAGTTGTTATCTTCAGGGATCTGTGGATAAGCATGTCAAGATCCCTTTGTATGCTAATATTTCTAAGGGCTTTACCATTTGCTGTGTACTTTCCTGCTGCAGTCGACCTTCCAAATCGCATCACCTAACATTTGTCCAGGTTAAATTCCATCTGCCATCTTTCAGCCCAGGTCTCCAGCTGATTTTATATCCTGCTGCATCCCCTGACAATCCTCCTCACTATCCGCTACTCCCCCAATTTTTCTATCATCTGCAAATTTATTAATCAGGCCACCTACTTGCGCCTCCAAATCATTTCCATACATTATGTATTATCCATATTTGGGATTGATTTTGGATTTTTCTGTTAAATTATGTATTCTGCTACAGCACATTCATATTTGCCAGGGAAGGGAAGCTATACAATGAAACTACAGTTCGGGTCTCAGCAAGATTTTGCTATACTACAGTACTAATTCTACTTGTAGTAGAAATATGTAAGGTTTCTGGGCTGGTTTAATTTGATTTAACTAGCTAAGAAAGTTGCTACATAGTTACATTTTAATTCAGTCACAATTATTGTAACAGGCCAATTTAGATGTTCCCTTAGACCGGAAGTGCCTCATGTCATTACATAATGTGCATTTGTTAGAAAATACAAGCAAAAGGTAAAGAAGTCTAAATGTTAAACAAAATCTCTCTAGTGCTGTTCATTCCGTAGACATCCCAATTTTCAGGAGGCGATCAAGACAGCACTGAGCAAACTACACTAATGCTATTAACCTTCATTCTTTGCCTCGGAGTTCTGCCTCTGTAATTGGCATGAACCCAGGGGTATTTGAGCAGGGATCAAAAGTATACGTCCAAATGATGCATTCTTGTAGTGGATCTGAGCTGCAGAAGTGCATGCATCTTCATAATGAATTAGCCTAAGAAATATATTGCTTTTATCCAGTATGTATCTATTATGCTCAATAATGGATTATCAAAATGAGTTCCGTGGTAACTACAGAGCACTGAAGTCTTTGTCATTTTCATGATGATTCTTATGCTTGATTTTTATACCAAGAACACAGATTGTCTAACATGCATAACCTCCTAATATATCTGAAGCAACCTTTCATTGACTCAATGGCTATTATACTTTTGTGAAGTTCATTTTGATTTTAAAATCTCTTCAGTACTTCCAGTGATTAAAGCTGCATTACCATAGAGCTACACAAGCATGAAAGGCCCAAACATATGTGCCATGTCCCCATCATAATATTCTTCTCAAAGAAATATCAAATTGCAGTGAGGTACTATGTGAATGTTTCTTGGTTATTATTTTAGTGCCATAATCCCCAGTTGACAATTGGAATTAGCATTATAAACAGAGTCTATTCAGATTACTTTAGTTTAAAAGTTAATATAGTCCTTCTCATGATTAAGATTAAATCAGTCTAATGAATATTTTAATATTTTCTTCTAGTGAGTAAATGCCACATAAGATGTTCATTATAAAGTATTTCTTCTTGCCTTACTAATAAAGAACAAACAAGCAGTAACCATCATGGACCAAAAATGGAAAATAAAGTGGAATCAGACCAATGCAAAAGTGTCAAGTAAAATTTGTCAGAGGCAAAAAATGGAGAAATTGTAAATGAACATCAGGTCAGTCAGAATTAAAAGATAGATTAATTTGGGCAGTATTATTTATCGCTTCTCGGCCTTTTGGCTAAGATCAAGTGTAGTATCGATATGCTGCACTTGGTTGAAGTCATTAGGTTACATTTCAGCTTCATTTGAAGCAATTTTTTAAAGCGGCATCTGGGCCTTTTGGCTGAGATGCAAATTAGATCAAGCCTTGGAGGAGGAGCTACACCAACTCCAATCAGCTTGGATCATGTAGGTCAAGCCCAAGACAGGAGGTGAGAGCCCTGTCTTGTCAGCTTGGATCGGGAATGTCCCAATTTGTTGGGACTCTGAATTGGCTTTAATTTGACTTGATTGGATTGGAATAAAGTTTAAAAAAAAATTTGGGCAGTATTATTTATAAGTCAGGCCTGCAGAAGGTCCTTACCAAAGCCTATCTTTCTTTTTCTGTTACTATGTAACTTGCCATGTATTTTCTGTTTCCATTTTAAGTACACCCTCTCACTGTGTAAGCTGGAATTCTCCAGTCCCGCTGCAATGAATGGTGCTTTCGTTGAGTACCAAATTTTTCATTCTCACTGGCAGCAATGGCAGGGTGAATGGGATTGGAGAATCCAAACTTAAGCATTTGTTTACGGATTTGTCAAAATCTTTTCTTGGCCAGATGATCATGTTAAAGATTCTCAAGGACCTACTGAGCAATGTGTCTGACCAGTCTCTTCATTTGGTTCATCTCCCTTGTGAGATGGTGCCAAATATATGGCACTGAGAGTGGCAGGGGTTAACATTCATGAGGCATCCACTGTGTGTCACATTCTTGATGATGATGATCTCCTTTATTTACTGCACATTCTTCAAGGCGAGCTGGCACACTCCCAACAAAATGCTGGCCAAAACCATCTCCTCAGAGAAAACATGTCAGCATCTGTGTGACATTCATAGTCTGCTCTAACCACTGACAGTGATAACACCTCTGTAGATTTTTCAAACCTTCCTCCTAAAGACTAGCTGCTTATACTTGAATGATGGGTTCACTCAAGATGAAGATTGAACAACTGGTAAGGTGAAGATTTACATTGGAACCTGACAAAGCTGCTATGAGTAGAATACAGGGCATTCTTTGGATATTTGATACAGGACAGATAACAGTTTGAATTATTAAAAATAGCTCAGTGAATGATGGATACAAGTTTTTTTTTCCTCGCCAAGGTAGGGTTTGTGTGAGGGAAAGGTTGACTTACACTTATAGGCTCCTAACACGATCCTTTAATAAGTTCAAAAATTACAGGGATGCATTAATTCAAGGATATAAATGTCACATTCTTCTTTTCAGCTTGCAATGAAAAATGTGTGCTACAAATGACATTACAGAATGGAATGGAGGAGTATGATGGTAATTATACACATTTCCATGCTCCTTTATTGAGTAGTGGAAGTGGAAAACAGTTACTGTTTATTGCCTGTGCCTAATTGACATTGAGTAAGTGATGATGAGCACATTCTTGAACTTCTGTAGTTCATGTGACGAAAGTTTTTCCATGATGTGTTAGGTAGGGAGCAATGCTACCTTTAAGACATTGCGCACATTCAATTTTTTTCAATGTATGATGCTTTCTGCATGCTATATTCTGACCTTTCATGGAACAAGCCTATCCAGTACTTTTCAGGCTAGTTGATCATTGAAAGGGAATTCCAGGATCTCGACCCAGTAACAATGAAGGGATGGTGATGTATTTGCAAGTCAGAATGATGCGTGATTGGAAGGCCACTTGGACATGGCAATGTTGTCATGCTTTTGTTCCCCTTGTTGTTCTAGTTAGTAAGGTTGTAATTTTAGAAAATGCTGTCAAAAGTCGCAGATGAAATATCTTGTTTCTGTCTTCACTTTAGAGGATACAAAAAACATTTCAGTAAAGCTGTAAATCGGGAAGTGGCAGGAAGGAACTTGGCGAATTTGCAGTCAGTAGGAAGGTAGTACTGAGCAAACTGATGGAGCTGTGGCCTGACACGTCTGTGGGTCCCAATGGACTTCATTCTAGAATCTTAGCAGAGCTGGCGCTGGAGGTAGTAGGTGCATTGGTGTCAATTTTCCAAAATGCCCTAGATTCTGGAAAGGTTTATCACACTGGAAAGTAGCAAACATGACCCCTCCATTCAAGAAGAGAGGTAGGCAGGAAACTATAGACCAGTTAACTTGACATCTGTTATGGGGAAGGTGTTGGAATTGTTCGTTAAAGAGATCATAGCTGGGCCCTTGGAAAAATTCCACATAATTGAGAAGAATCAGCATGGTTTATGATTGGGAAATCATGTTTATCCAATTTACTACAGTTCTTTGAAGCCGTGCGCTGTGAATAAAGGAAAACCTGTAGACCTTCTGTGCTTGGGTTTCCAGAAAACATTTGATAAGGTGCCACACCAAAGGTTATTGCATAAAATTAAAGCTCATGACGTAAGGGGTAACATAGCATGGATAGAAGACTGGATAGCTGACAGGAGACAGAGTATTTCTGAATGGCAGGATGTGATAAGTGAAGTTCCGCAACAGTCTGCAATAGGGCCTTAACTTTTTTTATAATTTACTTCAATGACTTAGATAAGGGGAGTGAAGGCGTGGTAGCTAAATTTGCAGACAACACAAAGATAGATAAGAATGTATGTTATGAAGAAGATACAAGGGCTAGGATTTTACAGACTTACCCCTCCCATTGATGGGTGGAGTGAGACAGTAAAATTGTGCGAAAGTGAGAAATCAGGTTCATCATACCCGATTCTCGGTTCTCGCAATTTTATGAGAGCTTAACTTCTGGTGAATTCAGGTTCTTGTCAGAAATGGGTGATAGGCTGAATAATTTATTTAAATTTATTTAAATGTTAATTTACATCTGCTTAGTGAGTGTGGCGCTGAATCATCTGATGGGGATATATGATATTCATGCAGTCTGGGGCTTGCAATTGACCATGGGCCCTCACGATTGCAGTGGTGGGGGAAGCTGGCTGGTGCGGGAAAGGAAGAGTTTGAGAGGCTGCCTGCAACAGCTGGGGCCTGACAGCTTTCTCGCTGTCTGTCAAACCTCTGCTATTGAAATTGCGCATGTGCAACATCAGAGTTCAGTTCCCTCCGCAAGCTGGCTGGCAAATTAAGCCCAACCTACAGCCAACTGCTTACAGTAGCTAGAAGCAATCTAAGCCATAGTTTCAATATCTAAGTACGTAAGATTGGGCGTTAATACTCATCCTAAAAAATGGATCAGGAACTGGAGCAGGAAATCTCCCATTTTCATGCCAGCCGGACACTTAGAATTATTCTCATAGAATTACTCCCAAGGAGTTTACAGATGGAAATAGATAGGTTGAGTGAGTGTGAAAAAGTTTTGTAGGTGGGGTATAATATGGGAAAATAAAAAGTTGTTCACTCTGGCAGAAAGAATAAAAAGCTGAGCATTACTGAAGTGGAGAATGACTGCAGAATTCCGAGGTGTAGTGGGATCTAAATGTTTTAGTTCTTGAGTCACTTAATGCTAGTATGCAGTTTCAGCACAAAGTCAAGAAGGCTAATAGAATTCTCTCCTTTTATTATAGGAGTAATTGAACATAAAAGTAAGTTGGGGGTAAGGTGTTAGCGTGGATAGAGGATTGGCTGTCTAATAGGAAGCAGAGAGTTGGTATCAATGGGTGCTATTCTAGTTGGCGGTTGGTGACTAGTGGAGTGCCACAGGAATCAGTGCTGGGGCCTCAACTATTTGCCATTTATATAGATGATCTGGAGGAGGGGGCTGAGTGTAGGGTGACAAAATTTGCTGATGACACGAAGAGGAGTGGAAAAGCAAATTGCGCGGTGGGTGTGGAAAGTCTGCAGAGAGATCTGGATAGGCTGACCGAGTGGGCGAGGACCTGGCAGATGGAGTGTAATGTTAGCAAGTGTGAGGTTATCCACTTTGGTAGAAATAATAGTAGAAGGGATTATTATTTAAAAGGCGAAAAGCTGCAGCATGCTATGGTGCAGAGGGACCTGGGTGTCCTTGTGCACGAGTTGCAAAAACCCAGTCTGCAGGTGCAGCAGGTGATCAAGAAGGTGAATGGAATGTTGGCCTTTATAGCGAGGGGGATAGAATATAAAAGTAGGGAGGTCTTGCTGCAACTGTACAGGGCACTGGTGAGGCCGCAGCTGGAGTACTGTGTGCAGCTTTGGTCGCCACATTTGCGGAAGGATATACTGGCCTTGGAGGGAGTGCAGAGGAGGTTCACTCGGCTGATACCAGAGATGAGGGGGTTGGACTATGAAGAGAGACTAAATAAACTGGGTCTGTACTCATTGGAGTTTAGAAGGGTGAGGGGGGATCTTATAGAGATGTATAAGATAATGAAGGGGATGGATAGGGTAGAGGTAGAGAGATTCTTCCCGCTTAGAAAGGATAGCAGGACTAGAGGACACAGCCTCAAGATAAGGGGGGGGACAGTTTAGATCAGGGTTGAGGAGGAACTTCTTCACTCAAAGGGTGGTGAATCTCTGGAATTCTCTGCCCATTGAAGTGGTGGAGGCTACCTCGCTAAATATATTTAAGACACGGGTAGACAGGTTTTTGATAGTCAGGGGAATTAAGGGTTATGGGGAGAAAGCAGAAAAGTGGAACTGATCCACTTCAAATCAGCCATGATCTTACTGAATGGCGGGCAGGCTCGAAGGGCTAGATGGCCTACTCCTGCTCCTATTTCTTATGTTCTTATGTTCTTGAGCTATTCAGGACATTGGTGAGACCACAATTTGAATATTCTGCGTAGTTTTGGTCTCATTCGGTTTATAAATTTGGTTTTGTGCAAGTTTAATTGATTAATATCTGAAATGAACGGTTTGTCTTATGAGGATAGTTTGGACAGACTGGTCTTGTTTCCACTGGAGTTGAGAAGAGTGAGGGGTGATTTCAATTGAAGTATATACACCCTGAATGGCCTTGACACGGCAGACATCGATGTTTTGTCTTGTAGATGTGTCCAGGGCTATTGGGCACTGTTTTAAAATTAGGGAAGCCCTCCTTATCAGACAGAGATGAAAAGATTTTGTTTCTTTGAGGGTTTGCATAACATTGAAATACTTTCCTTCAGAAAGTGGTGGAAGCGTGGTCATTGAATATTTTTAAAGCAGAGGTGGATAAATTCTTGTTAGGCAAGGGAATCAGAGGTTATTGGGATTTGATAGGAAATTGAAACTTGAAAGGTAATCAGAGAAGCCATGATCTTACTGAATGGTGGAGCAGGATTCTATTTCACATGTTTGTATGTATGTGCTGAGAATAGAGGGAGTAAATGCTTAAGATGGCATATAATCTGCAGGTTGCTTTATCTTGGACGGTGTCAAGCATCTTAAGTGTTATTGGAAGTATATTCAGGCAAATTGAGTGTATTCCAGCACACTCCTAACATACACCTGATACATTGTGAAAAAGCGTTGAGGCATCAGAAAGGGAATTATTCACTGCTGAATATTCTGGGTGGAATATTAGGGCCATCTCATGGTGGGAGTGCGGCTGAAAATTTGGTGATTTGTTTAAAACTCCATTGACTTTGGCAGGAATGGAATATCACAACAATAGGAAGGACTGTAAAATTCCATCTCCAGTCTCTGACCTTCTCACAAGGCTAGTCCAGTTACGTTTCAGGTCAATGGTAACTCCCAGATGTTGATGGTGAAGGGTTAATAATGGTAAGCATAGAATCAAAGCATGATTTCATGACAGAGGAAGATCAATTTGCTCATTGTGTCTGTACTGGCTCTCTGCCACAACAACTCAACTAGTCTCACTCATGTAAACCATGTAAACTTCCTTTTTTCAGGTGCTTATCAATTTCCCTTTGAAGGCCGCATTGAATCTGCCCCCATCATACTCTCAAGCTATGCTTTCTGTATCTTAACCATTTTGTGCAAAAATATATACTTTCTCATGATGATTTTGCCACCCATCTTAAATCTGTGTCCTTTAGTTCTCAATCCCTTCGTCCCTATCCACTCCCTCGTGATCCCTCATAATAATGAACAGTTCTATCAATCACTTCTCAACCTTTTCTTGTCTCAGGAGAACAAGCCTAGTTTCTTCAATCTATCCTCATAATCAAAGTCCCTAATCTCTGGAGCTATTCTTGCAAAGGTTGCTGTACCATCTTTTTAAACTTTCACATCCTTCTGAAAGCACAGTGATCAGAAAATAGACATGATGCTCTAGTTAGCAAAAGTTTATCATGCCTTCTTTGATTTTGTACTCTGTGCGTCGTAGAGTGGCACGGTGGCACAGTGGTTAGCGCTGCTGCCTCACAGTGCCGGGGACCCAGATTCAATTCCATTTGTATGTTCTCCCCATGTCTGCATGGGATTCTCCCAGATGCTCTTGTTTCCTCCCAAGATGTGCAGGTTAGGTTGATTGGCCATTCTAAATTTCCCCCTAGTGTCAGGGTAAATTAGGAGGTTAAGTATGTGGGGTTACAGGGATAGAGCCTGAGTGAGATTGTTGTTGGCGCAGGCTCAATGGGCCAAATGGCCTCCTTCTGCACTGAGGGGATTCAATGATTCTAATTTGTAAAGCCCAGGACCCTGCAAGTCTTTTCAACCACTTTCTCAGCCTGCAGTGATGACCTGGGGTTGAGATTATTGATTCTGAACAACCATCTTACTTTGTGTTTAGGGTGATTCCATAAGGAACTGTATTCCTCTGAGTCCCATTGACTTCAGTTTTTGGGGCTCCTTGATTCCTCACTTGATCAAATGCTGCTTTGATAGGAACTCACTTTAACCTCACCTCTGGGATTCAACATTTTATTCTACATTTGGACTGTAGCTATCCTGAGATCAAAAGCCAAGTGGTCTTGGCAAAACCTCAGCTGAACATCAGTGTGTACTTTATTGGTAAGTGTCACTTGATAGTCCTGTAGTTGACACGTTCCGTCACTTTTTCAATGATTGACAGTAGACTGATACGCAGTAATTGCTGGATTAGACATGGCCTGCATTTTATGGATCGGGCATACCTAGGCAATTTAACACTTCATTGGGTAGCTGTACTGGAATGCTTGGCTAGAGGTAAGGCTAGCCTTGTGAGAAGGTCAGAGACTGGATATGGAATTTTATGGTCCTTCCTGTTGGTGTGATATTCCATTCCTGCCAAAGTCAATGGAGTTTTAAACAAATCGCCAAATTTTCAGCCCCACCCCCACCACAAGATGGCCCCAATATTCCACCCAGAATATTCAGCAATGAATAATTCCCTTTCTGATGCCTCAACGCTTTTTCACAATGTATCAGGCGTATGTTAGGAGTGTGCTGGAGTACAATTCTTCTGCACTACAACCTGGGTGTTGTCAAGACTGTGGCCTTTGCAGTATCCAGTGCATGCGACCATTTTTTGATCTTGTGTGGAATGAATCAAATTTGTTGAATACTGGTTTCTGAGAGGATCGGATCTCAGAAGGAGGCCAAGATGGATCATCTGCTTGGTATTTCTGACTGATGATGACTATAAATCCAGCGTGAGGGAAAGAAATTGACAAAGGCAGTGGTACCTCAGCAAGCACAATCTAAATTCACTTGCATAGTTAACTTAATTCCAAAACAGAGAGAAAATAAGCAAGGTCACTAAACAATTGCACAAGCACTTTGACATCTCATGAGCAATTTCCTTCTGGTACAATGGGTTGGAACAACGCTTATAAGACAAACTATTAACTGAATCCATGAACAGTCCGGACACTTTGTTACAGGTACATCAGGTGATGTAGACAAATAGTAAGTGAAAAATGGGCTAAAGACATTTATCTGGAAATATAATACAGCGGGACGGAGGTAACAAAGGAGACTAGTTTTTGTCAGCGAATGTGCATTCAAGCTAACAATTGAAACACATCTATTATCATAATCTTCTGTCTGCTGTGGTATCATTTGTCATGCACCACAAACTCTTCTTACACCTCCCACCAGGAGGTTACAATGACTGACACACTGCCTTGTTTGTCCTTGCACAGATTTTAAAGCTTCCTGCTTTGCCAATGACAGCGCTCCTGACATTACTTGAGACAGTTGAAAATGAAGATGAACCAGTGGCATTTTTTGATCTAATAACATTAAGTAGTTTTAAGGCTCTCATTGTATTTAACATTGACGTATGTCCTGTGAAAATTTCCCTGATACGCCCGCAAGAGGATTACTGGTCATTTTATTTATTACTAAATAGGCGATGTTGTTTTATAATTCAACACTTAAGCACAAACGTGTGGCCAACTACTAATATGAACTTGGTTATAAAATGGAAGATGCTTGATGCCATATGTTCCAGTATTATTTGCAGCAGAACTTTATGTACACCATATTGCGGGTAACATTGAATTAGGCCGAGAATGGGTAAAGACATTGCAATGGGTGACTAACCCATTTTCATTTAGTGATGCAGGCAGTGGGCAAACGTTGTGTTGCCTGCTAAGCCAAATGCTAGTGATGTACATACACCCTGTGCTAAGTGAGCTGCTGAGTGGCTACATGACTCATCAGGTGAGACAAGGGATCATGTTTGCTTGAGGCTAATAGCACATAAAGCTGATCTGCAACATGCAAAGCCACACATGTCATAGAGTCCCTGCAATGTAGAAAGAGGGTGAGGTTACAGATTTTGGGCTATGTGGAGTGGGACTTTACAGCCTCGCTCGAGCAAAACTGGAAATTCCAACCGAGGTCAACAGGCATTTCCATTGTCCGACCCTTGCTCACTCCGATTCCATGATGAGTAAGTTGCTAGAATTCCAGCAATTGTCTTTCATTTCTGAGTAAATAGGTTTCAATTCAACTCACAGTATTGCAGGAATGTTTTTCTCCTGGACAAGGATCTGCATTTAAAATAGCTTTTGACTCAGCACTTTGATAGTGCAGATCCACATCACTAAATTGCCAAACAAATGGCTAAAATTATCCTGTGTGGAAGGTGCAGAAAGGCATAAGAATGATCATTTTAGCTTACAATTAAGGTGTCAACATACCCATTGTTTGTGGTACCAACACAGGACTTTGCCCACCAACTATACATATTAGAAAATGTTGGGAGCACTCTATAGGGTTTCCCAAAGTCTCTGGCTATCTGTGAGACTCTCCACAGGTAGCAGTCATTGATGAAATCAATTCATATGTCACTAATTGGGAATGGGTAAATAGCATTTACTGTGCATCTGGCTCAAACTGTGATTGACATGACAATACTTGACACTGGTGCAATAGGTGCCAAAAGAAGAAAATATTTTTGTTTTGCTTGCAAGATCAATTTTAAAATAAGGGAAGTATTTTGTGGCAACTTATCTCTGCCTTTCACAGCCTCCAGCTCCATATCTCCAGTTGTCTATCATTATCAATTTGAACTCATGCACCCTCTTCTCCTTCCCTTGCAGCCCAGTTATTTTTCCCTCTGTTTCACTCATACTTCCCACTACATTAAAAGGAAGACTGGCCTTTATATTGTGCTTTCACAACCTCAGGTTCTGTTTTTGCTGAGAACTGATAAGGTACTTTGGAAGTGTAGCCACTGTTGTAATGCAGGAATGGTGAATGTGCTGTTGTTGTCTTCATTCCGTTCCTGTATTTCTTGTTACAGTGCTGTTTTTTTTCTCGAACATCCATTTCTTCTGTGAATGAAAGATTACAGTTTCCGGGTCCCTTATGAACTGAAATCTGTAACTTCTATGCACTACTGCATTAAGTTTTATCCAAGTCCTTGTGTAACCATTAATCATCAGAGCCTGTTGTCCGAACGGTAGGGATTCTACAGCACATCCACCTGATACACACAGATATAATATCTCCAGCATTTAGTAGTTGGTGAAAAAAGCAGCCTCCATTTTAAACTGCAGCTGCTTGTAAAGACAAAATAACAGAAGAGACTCATTCTTATTTTTGTCGCATCTCATGACTTTTTCACTCAGTGGCTCTGAAATTATATCATGGTATAGCAGTGCACAAATGAATTTAAATGCACAGTTTAATCTCTTGGTTGGAATCACAGGGCAGAGAATTTCAGATATTTTACACATTAGTAAGTCGATCTTGTAAAACATGATTTAAGGGCTAATTTGCTCATTTCTCTTTAACTGGTTTCTCTCTTTTCCCTTCAATCTCCTATCATCAACAGGAAGAATACTCAGTGCAGTTCCGCTGAAGTAGAACTCCATCAACATTAAGCATTATCTACGTTCCGAACACCACTCTTCCCCTATCCTCCTGATTCTATTACACATCTGTGAGACATCTGTCAGACACTAATTTGTATTTACTGTTACCATCATTCAACATGGTGATATATATACACCATGGCCACACTGAATGTTCCATTGTTCCTATTTTTAATGTAAGAAGAGGGAAATGCATTTATGCGATACCTTTCATTTCTTGACGATGTTTCAAAGTGCTTCAAAACTAATGAAATACTTCTGGAGTGTGATATAGAGAAACACACCAGCCAATATTTGCACAGAAAGGTTCCACATACAGCAATGAGACAACTGCCTAGATAATCTGTTCCAGTGACATGATTGAAGGCTAAATGTATTCCAAAATATTTCCCCACTCTTTTCCATATGTTTCCACAGAATCTTTTACACAGGTTTAATAGGACAGATGGTGCCTTAGTAACATCCCATCCTGGAAACCTCCAGCAATGCTATGTTTCCTTTGCATTGCGAAAAATTTAGGTGGTGCGGGTGCAAGCCCTAACTAAGCAACTTAATTATATGAGCTAGGTCTAACACACATAGTTTTGACTCAGAGGCAAGAGTAATACCACAGAGCCAAGGCTGAATGGAGCTGTGGGCTTCAATTTAGCATTAGAGTCTGAGTTGTCATTCAACCAAACAAAATAGTTGGAGATGTTATGCGTATCTCTAATAATGACCTTTCCCGTCTTTGCTGATGACATACTGCAGGTGGCTATGGATTCAACAGATTACAGCCGCCTGCCATTTATAATACACCTTATTTTCTGTTGCTGTATGTGATGGGGTAACAGACCTGTTTAGAACCATCACTTGAGCTGATTTAAGTACCAAATGAAATGAATCAGAGTTGGTTAGACTGGGGGGAATGTAATTGTAATTATTTAAATAGAATAAAAATAGCAATAATTTCTGGTGTTTACTGAACATAGCACCTTTCATGATCCCAAAGCTCTTTAAAATTAATTAAATGCTCTTGGAAGTGTAATGTAGAATAATAAATAAACTTAATACATTTTTTATCATTGATAGGAAAAGATGCAAATTTAAAAACTAATAACTAAAGTGCAATTCCATTAAAATCCAGGACTTTGTTTTAGTTCATACAACTTTCCACTAAAAGAGAAATCTTACACCATCTGCTTTGTTAAATACCGTTCAAATACTTCCAGCCTGACTATTGTCTCGATAAATCAGTTCCATTCCTCTCCTTGGTAACTGTCTCACACTGAACCAGACAATCCCCAGCCTCAGTGTTAACTTTGACCCTGAAATTAACTTGAAACCATATATCTGTGCCATCAGTAAGAGTGTCTAATTCCATCTGATTCCATCCCACCTCAGTTTATCAGTTTCTGAAACTTTTTGTGACCCCTCAGCCTTCTATTCTTCCTAAAATTGAAGTCATCCAAATCTCTGCACTTACTCAATCCAAGCAGCCTTAATGTACTCTTCCTGTCCTGATTGACCAATTTTGGCTTCTGACTGAGCAATGCCTCATTTTACCCTTGATTTCAATTCTCTCCATGGTGTCAGTCCTCCCTAATTCCATAACCTCCATAAGCCTCACCACCTTCTGAGCCATCTGCACTCCTATAAATTCAGCCCTCTTGAGCATTTAATCATTTCATCATTGGTGCCCATTCAATTTGAGCAGGCTTGTAATCTTTCATGAATAATCTGCCAACCACCTCCAGAATATTTCTAATCTTTGGGCAAAGAACATCCCATGTTTACATGATTTAGCTATTTTTGACTAGGTTTACAAATAATATGATGTGAATTTTATGACCTAGCTAGGGTGAGGCTTGTAAAATCCTGCCCAAGACCAACGGAGAATTCTGTTCTGTGAGCCTTGCCCACCCCGATTCCAGGCTGGGCATGCCGGTAAAATTCTGGTGCACGTTTACTGAGGCTGCACGTTTATTTTTATTAACTTTTTATTTCTAATCTTTCAGGATTATCCCTATTATACAATATCCCTATTAAACAATGTTGTTTTTGGTTCTTTAAAATGTGTAAGCCAAATGGTGTTGTATGTGGCTTCTTAGCAGCAATATTACATTTTTAAGATAATGAAGATTAATAATTTATAAGATAATGAAGGGGATAGATAGGGTAGAGGTAGAGAGATTCTTCCTGTTTAGAAAGGATAACAGGACTAGAGGGCACAGCCTCAAGATAAGGGGGCGCAGTTTAGATCGAAGTAGAGGAGGAACTTCTTCACTCAAAGGGAGGTGAATCTCTGGAATTCTCTCCCCGTTGAAGTGGTGGAGGCTACCTCGCTGAATATATTTAAGTCACGGGTAGATAGGTTTCTGATAGACAGGGGAATTAAGGGTTATGGGGAGAAAGCAGGAAAGTGGAGCTCATCCACTTCAGATCAGCCATGATCTTATTGAATGGCGGGGCAGGCTCGAAGGGCTAGATGGCCTACTCCTGCTTCTATTTCTTATGTTATGTTCTTGTTACAATACGGTGTGTCCCATGATCTGAGTGTTTATAATTCTGCACCTACTGAGTTTTCACATTAATTTTGTTCACTTATTTCTCTTTAGCCTAAAATGATGAAAAGATTGGATGCTTGAATCAATTTAAAGGATTTTTATATATTTGAACACCCAGATAGCAATGTGATAAATCACCAGTCTGCTATATTGGTTGAGAAATAAATTTTGATCAGGTCACTGGCCTGCTCTTCTTAAAATATTCTACTTCTACCAAAGAGGGCAAATGTTGGGATGGTGATATTTCTGGCAGTTCAGGATTCCTTTGGACCTGAGAATAAAAATAAAACACTAAGGGGGTGGGGGTGTACAACTGGACTGATATAATACTTCTAGTGGACTCAAGGAAAGGGTTGAGATGCTTCAACCAAAATGTGTAGTTACTATTGATGCAAAGTGGAAAGTATGAGGAATGAAGAACCAGCCGGAGAAGAGACCATGGATTTCGAAGGACTGACTTCAAACTAGTGGAAGAGGTTGTAGAGTGACAGGAAGTCTGATTGAATCCATTATACTTTGCATAGTATTTTTCCATGTCACCTGGGGCTTCTCTTTTATTACTTTGATGGATGAATAGAGATTCTTTTCCCTGGTGATGAGGAGTTAGGACCAGCAAGGGCAGTCATGAATCACACTTTTATTTAACTTGAAAATAATAGATTTTAATAAGCTTAACCCCTTTTGTTATGCTTAGTGAAAGCTCAGCGAGGAGAAAATGTAGCTAGGGACCCCTTTGGGTCTGTTCTCACAAAGGTGTTGTGTGATTTCTGGCAGTTGCCACAATGGGTGGAAAGTGGGCTGCATCAGTGGTATTCCTGGTCCTCTACGTCACTTCCCTTTCAGTACAGTCAAGTTCTCAAATGCAGGAAAACGTCCGAAAACTGACAGAAGGTCTTAGACCAGGATTGTCTGCAGACTGGCCAGTCTTTGGAGGGCCTTTGAACACTCAAAATTCAGCACATGGGAAGGATTATAATGAACCTCAACCTTCTCTTCCCTTTCTCACTCTGAACAACCTTCAAGCTTCAGAGGAATCATATCTTCAGGTTCCTGGTCAGAGGTGGGGTGTAGGGGTGGTTGGAGGATGGTTAATGGATTCCATTCACATCACCTGGGCCAAGATATTTGAAGAGATTCCTCCATGTATAGACGTGACACATCTGATGGGCAGCAGAGTGGCACAGTGGTTAGCACTGCTGCTGCACAGTGCAGGGACCCGGGTTCGGTTCCAGCTTGAGTCATTGTTTATGTGGAATGTGCACTTTTTTCCCCACATCTGCATGGGTTTCCTCGGGTGCTCAGGTTTCATTTCACAATCCAAACGACGTATTGGTTGGGTGCTTTGGCCATGCTAAATTCTCCCTCAGTATAAGCAAACAGGCGTTGGAGTGTGGCAACTAGGGGATTTTCATATTGGCTTCATTGTAGTGTTAATGTTAGCCTAATTTGTGATAAACTTTAAAACTTTAAAGTTATACTTAGTACCCGATTTTACCATTTTGATTCTAAGTGCTGAATCTGGGTGCAATTCAGATCTGACTTGGAAAACTGCTCTTAGGCGCTTCCGTATGCACTTGGCCTGAAAGTAAAACTGTGTGTCTGAATTGCGCTGTGGGTGGGACTTATCGAGCCCGAAATGCTGCAGCTCCAATCCAAGTTTTGAACGGCGCATGCGCAGTGAAAAAAAAATTGACACATTGCTCCCAGGTTGCAAAAAACGGATGCAGCGGCCCGGGAGCAAAAAATGAAAGCAATGGCCCCCATAGACATTGCCCCATCCCACAACATAACTGTCCCCCTTATCCACCCAGCTCCCCTACCCAGACCAATTGCGACTGTCACCACCCCCCTCCCCCCAGCCGACAGCCCGCAGAATGGCAGCGGTCTCCTCCTGCCACCCTCACCAGAGATCCGTCTCCATCCCTCCAGAGAATGATTGAGCCTCCCTCCCCCCCGCCCCCACAACAGAGAACAACCTGGCCTCCCTCTCCCTCTCTACCAAAGAATGATCCAGCCTCTCTCCTCCCCCACAACCAGACATTCATCTGACCAGCATTCCCTCCCCCCACCCCTCCACCAATCTGAATCAGAGAGCCGTTGGAAGTGCTGAACTTACCTCTTCAGAAGCAGGAGCGCCTGAAACAAATCTTTGCCGAGCATGTCAGTTTCATGCGGAATCTGGATGCATGAACGCGATGGTAAAGGGGGAAATGCCGGTAAAGTTGGGCGGGCTGCCCATTAATTCAATTTAAATGCATGTAAATGCCCATTTCAGGCGCGGCCCAGATCGCGGCCATTTTCGGGCCTTGGTAAAGTGGGCATCTGCGCGGACGTGGGCGCGGATTGCGCTAATCGCCTCACACCTGACTTTACCAAGTTTTCTCGCCCGGATGGGAGTGAATTGGGCCCATAGTCTGTCTTTTGCCCAGTCATGGGCCTGAGAAGAAACTTGACCGCACAGACATCCAATTCTGCATAACACTTTATTGTAAAAACATCTGATTAATAGAAAAGACCTTAGGGCACTATTGTAGTAATCAACTAATCATTTTTTTAAAAAAATTACCAGTGTTATGAGCACCATAAAAGGAATAATTATCACATTTTTTAGTGAAGAACCCCAACACAATACCAAAAAACCATGAACACACCGCTTATGATTTTGTGGCTCTCTACTTCAATACATGGAACATTGTAGGTAATGTATACCCCAGTTCTCCCATGGCAAATATTCCCATCAACAACATACAGCACAGGACTTACATTCTTTTTCCTTCCCAGCCAAATAAACTTCTCCACCAGACGGTCTGAATTTGCTTATTTGCTGCCTCAGGTCAATCAATTCTTTGTTAATTTAGAGGAAATAAAAAGTTTTGAAGCCTAGCACAACAGTGCAGACGAGATCAAGTAACATCAATACAACTAAACTGATTTTGGCCTTGGTGCATCTTTTCTTCCGGAAGCAGGAAGCTGGAAAATCAATGAAAATGAAATATCGATGGTCGATGGGCCTTTTCAGTGTGAGCTGCTGGTTCTGGTCACACCTCCACAGGCAGCTTGCCTGAGCAAAGATCCCTAGATCAGGCCTCCTGAATCACCAGGAGTACAGTTAATTGGAAGCAGCTACAGAGGGAAGTGGACTGATTGCTAGTCCTGTGGCGTCAGAGGAAGCACTCTTGCTCTTCTGGCTGCAAAGGAATTTCTTTGAAATTAAGCAGGATTTACATACCACATGTTGTTTGCTGTGGGGCCACTGAATTATCTATCTGAAATGGAGCAATTCTAACACCCACTCATTATCACAAAATCTCCTGGTAAGATCCTTCACTATAATTAGTCTCCGAGTTCACATATTTAGTTGAGCCAACAACTGTTACATGGGACATGTAAGTACAGACTTTGCAAAGTTAGCAATAGGAAAAACACCTGCCCATGTTGGGCAATGACATGTCTCATCACTGAGTTGCTACCCCTTGCCCTTAACTTCCACGTGAAAAACAGGCTATGTCCCAGTATAAAAAGCTCTTTTAATTGAATGTACAAATAATTTGTGTTTTAAAATAGAAATGATGGGGGGGGGGGGGGCAATTCTACCCAAAGTGCTGAATTAGTGGGAAAACCGTTCGAGATCATGACTGTTTTTTCAGTGCAACTTCAGACACTAACCTCTCCACTCTGTACTGCAGAGTTCACGGTCGTGAATATTATTAAAAACTTGGGCGGTGGTGGAGTTGGGGGCGGGGGGGGTGTTGCAGGGCCTATCCACGCCGTAGTCTGTCAGTTCTGGAACTCTGCGCATGTGCAGTGGTCCCGATCTGTCAATCTCCCCGTTTGCTGGCCAGCCAGAACTCTCCACTCACCTGACGAAGGGACAGCATTCCGAAAGCTTGTGGGTTTTACTATTAAATAAACCTGTTGGACTTTAACCTGATGTTGTGAGACTTCTGACTGTGTTTAGCCCGGGACCCCAACAGTGCTGCTCCTCCAGCACCCCCACGGCCCGATCACGGCTCCCGCAACAATTCCTGGGGCAGCCCTGACCACCCCTGCCCCAGAGCACCCTGATGTCTAGCCCCCCGCACCCAGCTATGACAATTCCTCCACCCCCTCACTCCAGCAGACCGCCCCCTGCTGGCCCTCCCATTGTCCCCCCCCCCAAGGGTCAGACCCCCACTTGGGAAGCAGATCTCTTCCGGCAAACCACCACCGCACCCCCCCCCCCCAACCCCGATCGCTGGCCTCCCTGCAGCCCAGACCCATCTCCACGCAGAGTGGCAACTGGACCTTCCACTCCCACCAATCATCTAGGCCCTTTGGTTCTGCCCGATGCCCGGTGGACAGTGCCAAGATGGCCCCTGGACATGGACATGTTGCCCCTTGGGCAGCGCCAGGGCGCACAGACTGGTGCCGCCAAGGTTCCCATCCCCGAGAGGGGACACCACTCCCCCACCACCTGATCTCCTGGGAGCCCCCGATTGACCCCCCTTCATTCTGGCAGGTTCTCTCACTAGTTTCTCACACATAGGGAGTTACTCTAAACCCCGCCAGAATGAAACACTCCTGGCAGGGTGGGAGATTCTATCGGGAACGGCAAGTTCCTGATAATGAAATGCAAAATATACTTAAACTACATTAAAGAAAAGATTCAAATGACTTACCTGTTTTCCCACTGGCTTCCAGCATGGTCTAAATTCCGACTGTTCTCTGGCTCTGGGAGATGCGTTCCTGGCGCATGCGCAAATCCTAGAAAAAGGCCAACGACGCACATCTCCCAGTCTGACCCGCCAGGAAAGTTGTGGGTCAGGATAGGAGAATCGCCCCCGATATTTCAGTGAGTTCAACAGAGAAAGTTAAGGCTAAAGGAAGAACAGGAAGATATGGTCAAAATACCTTATCGAATGTGTATGTTCCCCAGCTGCCGACTGGAAAGTTGTGTTTGTATATTGTTGTAGTCTGCAAATCACATCAAATGAATATTAAATTCAGAATTTTGGGTGTGAGCTGGAGAGTCCTGGAGAATCCAATTCAATCCTGGAGGGTTGCCAACTCTAGTGGACAGATAAGATTAAGGGCCCAATTTTACCATTGCGTTGTGCTTGTTTTTGGGGGTGAAAACTTAGTAAAGTCAGACATGAGGCAAGGAGCGCAATCTGTGCCTGCCTCTGCGCTGGTTCCCCCTTTACCAAGGCCCAAAAATGGACACGATTAGGACCATGCCTGAAACAGGCACGATGGCCATTTAAATGCATTTGAATACATTTAAAGTGAATTAACGGGCTGCACACCCAACTTGACCAGCACTTCCCCCTTTACCATCGTGTTTGCCAATCCGGAATCGGTGCAAAACAGACATGCTCCATAAAAGTCCGATTCAGGTGCTTCATCAGTGAAGGTTAATGAGGAGATAAGTGTGTAGCGTCCAACAGCTCTCTGTTGTCCATGGGTGCCCTTTCGTTGTGGCCATTTTCTGTCTCAGGTTGGCGGCAGCTCTGTGAGTGTGTCGGGGAGTAGGGGGCTCTTGCTTAGCAAGGTCTCCAATGTCCAACTTGCAACACTGACCCGGTTGTCAGCACTGACCTTGGGTCTTGCAGTGCTGCTGGATCCTAGTGCACTCAGCTCATTTCCAGCTGAAGCACGTGCGCAAAGCTCTTTCAAATTGCACTGCTGCAGTCTCTCAACTTTGTAAAGAGCTGTGATTGTGGGGAGCATGTGGCTGTGGGGATAGGGGAGCTGTGATTGTGGGGAGCATGTGGCTGGGGGAATTGGGGGGGCTGTGATTGTGGGGAGCATGTGGCTGGGGGAATTGGGGGGCTGTGATTGTGGGGAGCATGTGGCTGGGGGAATTGGGGGGCTGTGATTGTGGGGAGTGTGGCTGGGGGAATTGGGGGGGCTGTGATTGTGGGGAGTGTGGCTGGGGGAATTGGGGGGGCTGTGATTGTGGGGAGCATGTGGCTGGGGGAATTGGGGGGCTGTGATTGTAGGGAGCATGTGGCTGGGGTAATTGGGGGGGCTGTGATTGTGGGGAGCGTGTGGCTGGGGAAATTGGGGGGGCTGTGATTGTGGGGAGCATGTGGCTGGGGTAATTGGGGGGCTGTGATTGTGGGGAGCATGTGGCTGGGGTAATTGGGGGGCTGTGATTGTGGGGACCATGTGGCTGGGGGAATTGGGGGGCTGTGATTGTGGGGAGTGTGGCTGGGGGAATTGGGGGGGCTGTGATTGTGGGGAGCATGTGGCTGGGGGAATTGGGGGGGCTGTGATTGTGGGGAGTGTGTGGCTGGGGGAATTGGGGGGGCTGTGATTGTGGGGAGCGTGTGGCTGGGGGAATTGGGGGGCTGTGATTGTGGGGAGTGTGTGGCTGGGGAATTGGGGGGGCTGTGATTGTGGGGAGTGTGTGGCTGGGGGAATTGGGGGGCTGTGATTGTGGGGAGCATGTGGCTGGGGTAATTGGGGGGGCTGTGATTGTGGGGACCATGTGGCTGGGGGAATGGGGGGGGCTGTGATTGTAGGGAGCATGTGGCTGGGGGAGTGGGGGGCTGTGATTGTGGGGAGCGTGTGGCTGGGGGAATTGGGGAGCTGTGATTGTGGGGAGCGTGTGGCTGGGGGAATTGGGGGGGCTGTGATTGTGGGGACCATGTGGCTGGGGGAATGGGGGGGGCTGTGATTGTGGGGAGCATGTGGCTGGGGGAATTGAGGGGGTATTGTGATTGTGGGGAGCATGTGGCTGGGGGAGTGGGGGGCTGTGATTGTGGGGAGCATGTGGCTGGGGGAATTGAGGGGGTATTGTGATTGTGGGGAGCATGTGGCTGGGGGAATTGGAGGAGTATGGACAGTGACTGTTGATATGCTAGAGGCAAGCAGGTTCCTTAACCTCTACATGTTTTCTTCCCCATCTCCCCCAACCTTCACAGTGACAAAGTGGCTCTTGCAACGCAACCGATTGACCTTGCTGTTCTTTTGGTTGCTGCTGGAGCTGAGGAGGAGGAGCTGGAGGAAGAATTGTGGGCACTGGAGGCCTGGGCTTTACCACTTGCAAGAATAGAGGGAGACAGCCACCAGAGAGAGGCAGGAGGTGGCCGCCATTCACCTAGCAGGGTGGTGCAGGAGGAGGAGGGAGCAGAAACTGGGGCAATTCCATGCACGAGTGTCATTTGAATGATGTTGGATAACGTGTGCCGCCGATGTCTCTACCCTCCAAAAGGGGACAGTACAACACTGCGCGAGCTGTTGCAGGACCTGGCACCTAAAGGCAGGAGGGGGTACCCACTATCGGTGGCTGTCAAACTGATGGCCACTCTCAACATTTATGAGACTGGTTCCTTCCAGACCCAGTAAGAAGTCTCACAACACCAGGTTAAAGTCCAACAAGTTTATTTGATAGTAAACCTACAAGCTTTCGGGGCTTTTTCCCCTACGTTAGGTACATGGAGAGTTCTGGTCTCAAACAGAGCGTATAAAGGCACACACAGTTTACAAAATACTGATTAGAATCTGAGTCTTTACAACTAATCAATTCTTAAAGGTGCAGACAATGTGAGTGCTTACCCCAGTCCAACGCTGGCATCTCCACACCAAGTCCTTCCAGACTCCCAGTGGAAACGTCTGTGGCATCTCCCAGCCTGCCGTGCACACCCGTGTCAAGCAGGTTACTGAAGCCCTGCGTGCTCGGGCTGGGCAGTACATCAAATCAGGAAGCCCGGTTTGCAGTTTTCGCAGCCAATGCAGGGATGCCTAACGTACAGGAGGCCATCGACTGCACACACGTCACCCTCAAGATCCCCCTACAGCATCTGCATTCATCAACAGAAAGGAGGTCCCACTCCCTGAAAGGTCAACTGATGTGCAACCATAATATCAACATTATGCATGTCTGCGCAAGGCACCCAGGTAGTGTACACAATAGCTTCACTGTCAGGGTTCAGACACCCCGGAGGCATTTGAGGAGGAGCCCAGGCTTGCAAGGTGGTTTCTGGGTGATATGGATTACCCAGTTTGAATATGGCTGATGACGCTCGTGCAGAGGCCTGTGATTGAGGCGGAGACCTGGGATGATAATGAGACCCATGTAGCCACTCATGCAACAGTAGCATTGGGCTCCTTAAAATGCAATTCTGCTGCCTGGATTGACCTGGCAGGGCCCTCCATTAACAACCCAGTGATCTCTTCCTGCATACCCGCATGCTGTGCTCTGCAAAATCTGGCTCTACAGACAGGTGACGTATTGGAGGAGGAGGAGGAAGTGGAGACTGACCAGCCGGGCGTCGCTGGAAAGGATGGCCAACAGGAATAGGAAGAGGAAGAGGAGGAGGAGGAAAAAGAGGAATAGCATACCGAGGAACACCAACCTGGAGGGCTGGTAGCTCGAATATGTCATGCGAGGGCAGCCAGTGAGGCCCTGATCACCAGGCAGTTCACTCGCTAGGAGTTTGTGTCCGTGGGTCTCATTGCACCACCCCGCCCCCGCCCCCCACTCTCCACCACCCCCCCACCCCGACCCCTGCATAATTCCTTCTATCACCTGCAACATTGTCACACCAGAGTGTTGGGCCTGAGTACTCTGTGTTAGTGAGTTTTTTTGGCAGGCAGGAGGGTGATGATGACTCGCTAAACACCATTATGATGATGCCTTGGTGCAAACTAGTCTGATGTTCTTATGTTCTTATGACTCCTACCTGAGCTCTGCATGCACGCTGACCCCTGGGCCCACGCTTGTAGTGGGTAAGGGATCTGAAACCCCCATACAGGGCCTTGGGATGGGTGGGGTGGGGGATGGGAGGGAATCGCTCATAGGGTCTGGGGACCCAGTGGCTTCCTTTTCTCAGTGATAGAGCACTGAGGGGCCTCCCCAACTGACATCAACATGAAGCATCCCTTTGGCAATCATCAATGGAAGAGGGTTCATTACTGAGACAAATTAGTCACAGGTGGGTGGTGAAAAAACATTTAATTGCAAAAAAAGGTGTTTAAGTAAAATGTTCTAACATAAAAATGTGTGAACAGACAATGTTAAGATACTTAAATATCTCTCTAACTCGTGCAGCCCATCTCAGTGCAATTACAACTTCCTAACCTTATGTGACCTATCACTGCATCTCAGTGACTCCCCAGAATATACATTCTGGGTGGAGGTGGAGGGGGCCAGCTATCTACCATGTCCCGTGGCTTGTAATACACATGGTGGGCATCCTCTGGAGGCCTTGTACCTTAAGGGTCCTGGCTTGCTTCCAGGTGTCTGAGATGTTTCCATGACACCCTCTTCATCCCGCTGCCCTGGAGATGCCCTGGTGTCAGGAAGGGGGGGAGTCAGAAGGTGTAGCCACAGCCACAGTCTACCGGCTGGAAGGCTCTGGCATTGGCCTGAGCCCATCCTCCTCCCTTGGGGTTCCTGTGGGCCCCTGGGATGGCAGTGCTTCTGCACTGAGCGCCAGAAGCTCTGACGTCACCTGATCCTGCCAGTCCTGGAGGACCACCTGCGTCCTACCAATTGTGGTCGAGCCCTCTGCGATGGCCCCTTGAGTCGGGGGCCATCTCTCAAAGGCCGCAGCAAGTGCCCTCTGAGACTGGGCCATGCTTTGCAAACCCTCAGCCATATTCTCAAGGGCTGCTGCCATAGCCTGCTGTGTCTCAGTGCTGTCTTGCTGGGTCTCCTGCAAGCTCTCAAGCTTCTCAGCCATGGGCGGCAGAGCCTCGAGAATCCTGTTCAGTCCCACAGCTATGGCCCACTGTGACACAGCCGTGGCCCTCTGTGAATCCGCTGTGGCCTGCTGCACCTCGAACATTGCTTAGAACCTGCCACTCATGGTGAGCGTCCCTTGCCCCAAGCTTTCCACAGCAGATGGAGTGTTGGCCTGGGAAGCATGCAAGACGAGCAATAGCTGGTCCGTCTGAAAGCTTTGGGACTCCTCCCAGCAGCCTCACAGTTGGTCCAGTGTCAGGCCCTCCTGCATTCTCTGGCTCTGTTGCTCCATCTCCAGCAGCTGAGGGAGAAGTGATCTCAGAGGCCCAGCATGTCGCCTGGGGCCAGCTGAGTCCTTGCCTCTGGCACATTTTGTGCAGGAATGCTTGCCTGCCTGTCCATTCTTGAGTCTGATGGAGCTGCCCCTCATTAGGGCAGATCAGCTGCAGGCAGTTTGGCAGAGCATTCCAGCAAGTTACATGAAGTTTGCTTGTTAGCATTGAGGGAAAGGTAAGTGAGAACCTGCAGATGTGCTGATGGGGTGGGGGTGTGACTGGGGGTCGTGGATCAGTGCCTCGATTGTTGACTCGACAGTATTGGGAGCAGAGAATGCAATAGACCAGATTGAAGGAGGTGCAATGAAGCACTGCTTCACCTGAAATCAATATTTAGGACCTGGGATGGTGGGCAGGAAGGAGGTAAAGGGCAGGTGTTGCACCTTTTACAATTGCATGGGAAGATGCTGTTGGCAGGATGTGAGATGTCGGATATAATGGAAGAGTGGACTAGGTGTCCCGGAGAGAACGGTCCCTGTGGAATGCTGACAGGAGAGGTGAGGGAAAGATAAATAGTGGCATCATGCTAGAATTGTAGAGGATGATCCTTTGAATGTGGAGACTGGTGGGGTGAAAAGTGAGGACAAGGGGGGCGCTATCCTGGTTCTGGGAGGGAGGGGAGGAGGTGAGAGTAGTGGCCCAGGGGATGGGTTGGACGCGGTTGAGAACCATCTCAACCACAGTGGGAGGAAAACCACAACCGAGGTAGAAGGCAGATACATCGGCAACGCTTTTTTGGAAAGTGGCATCATCAGAACAGATGCGGCGGGGGTGAAGGGACTGAGGAAATGGGATGGTCTTCTTACAGGTTTTGGGGTGTGAAGAGCTGTAATCAACGTAACTGTGGAAGTCGGTGGGCATGTAATAGATACTAGTAGACAGTTTATCACCAGAAATGGTGACAGATAGGTCAAGGAAGGGAAGAGAAGTGTCAGAGATGGACCATGTGAATGTGATAGAGGGGTGAAAACTGGAAACAAACTTGATAAGATTTTCCAGGTCCAGACAAGAGCATGAAATGGCACCAAACTAATCATCAATGTGCCAATAAAGGAGTTGTGGGAGAGGGCTGGAGTAAGGCTGGAACAGGGAATGTTCCACATAACCCCTAAAGAGACAGACATATAGGACATAAGAGGACACCCATACGGGTGCCCATAACCACACCTTTTATTCGGAGGAAGTAAGACCGTTAGAGGAGAAATAGGGACTCCACAAAAAATGGTGGATGATATTTCTTTTAGCAAACATTTGAGAGATTAGCTTTGTTTGTAAATTAATTATTAATGATTATAAAGGAAATGCATTTAAAAAGGAAATGTAAAAGTATGACGAAAGATACTTAAGAAGCTTGTGGAATGGAAGCATGCCTATCACAGAGGCCAAAATGTTGTTTGTTCTCAAGAAGGAATTATAGCTCCTCAGGCTGCAGGGATGAAAGGATATGGGGAAAGCAGAAACAGGTTGCTGAGTTGGACGAACAGACATGATCATAATGAATGGTGGAGCAAACTTGAAGGACCGAATTTCATACTATGGCTCCTATTTTCTATGTTTCTATATACATATATATATATATTTACAAGATCATTATTACAATCTATATCGATACTTAAGATTGGGGAGAGGGAAGAGAGAGGGAGGTTTCACACAGCCATGGGAGTCTGGAGGAGATGGGGGCCTCGTGCGGGAGGGTCTAGGATGAGGGTGAGGGTGATCACTCTGCCTGACATCTGTAGGGTGGAGGGAGGAGGGCGGCTCTCTCTGCCTGAGATCAGTGTTGGGAGGAAGCTGGGTCCGTTGCTACTCTGCCTGAGATCGGGGGCTGGGGGGAATGGAGAGTCTGCTGCCACTTTGCCTGAGATCAGTGAGGAGGAAGCGGGGTCCGCTGCCACTCTGCCTGAGATCAGTGGAGGGATGGAAGGTCCATTGCCACCCTGCCTGAGATCAATGGGGAGGAAGGGGAAGGGTCTGCGATTGGTCTGTGTGGCGGGGGAGTAGGGGGATAAGGGTGTCAGTAATGTTGTAGGGGTAGGCCAATGTCTGTGGGGGCTGGGTGAGGCAGGAGGAATGTGGCAGGGGAATGTTATTCTATCTTATTTTTCTGTGCATGTTGAAGGCGCTGATTGGGGCTGCAGGGTTTCGGATGCATTGAGCCCAACCCACAGGTTTGCGCAGTGTGATTCGGGCTCGCTGATAGTTTTGCAGGCAGAGTGCTATGAAGGTGCCTGAGAACGGGTCTAAAATTCAGACCTGAAACACTCCCAGTTTCAAGTCCGCCCAGCACTTAGAATCAAAATGGTAAAATAGGACCCTAAGACTACTGTTCCTGAGAGTAAAAAGTAATGGGAATATTTAGCCTGTTTCTACATTGCAATTGTGGTGCGACCCACAGAGGACAAAGCTTTCCAAGAATAGAAAATGATTTGACATTGTGTATAAGAGGAATTTCCCTTTCCAGATCTTTCATTTGAAATCTTGATAAATGCATTTGATTTACAGTCGGTTTTCACAGTGATGGCAAAGGTCTCCTTACCCCTCTTAAGTATCGATATAGATTGTAATAATGATCTTGTAAATATATATATATAGAAAATAGGAGCCATAGTATGAAATTCGGTCCTTCAAGTTTGCTCCACCATTCATTATGATCATGTCTGTTCATCCAACTCAGCAACCTGTTTCTGCTTTCCCCACATCCTTTCATCCTGGCAGCCTGAGGAGCTGTAATTCCTTCTTGAGAACAAACAACATTTTGGCCTCTGTGATAGACATGCTTCCATTCCACAAGCTTCTTAAGTATCTTTCGTCATACTTTTACATTTCCTTTTTAAATGCATTTCCTTTATAATCATTAATAATTAATTTACAAACAAAGCTAATCTCTCAAATGTTTGCTAAAAGAAATATCATCCACCATTTTTGTGGAGTCCCTATTTCTCCTTTAACAGTCTTACTTCCTCCGAATAAAAGGTGTGGTTATGGGCACCCGCATGGGTGTCCTCTTATGTCCCATTTGTCTGTCTCTTTAGGGATTATGTGGAACATTCCCTGTTCCGGCCTTACTCCAGCCCTCTCCCACAACTCCTTTATTGGTACATTGATGATTAGTTTGGTGCCATTTCATGCTCTTGTCTGGACCTGGAAAAGCTTATCAAGTTTGTTTCCAGTTTTCACCCCTCTATCACATTCACATGGTCCATCTCTGACACTTCCCTTCCTTGACCTATCTGTCACCATTTCTGGTGATAAACTGTCTACTAGTATCTATTACATGCCCACCGACTTCCACAATTACGTTGATTACAGGTCTTCACACCCCAAAACCTGTAAGAAGACCATCCCATTTCCTCAGTCCCTTCACCCCCGCCGCATCTGTTCTGATGATGCCACTTTCCAAAAAAGCGTTGCCGATGTATCTGCCTTCTACCTCAGTTGTGGTTTTCCTCCCACTGTGGTTGAGATGGTTCTCAACCGCGTCCAACCCATCCCCTGGGCCACTACTCTCACCTCCTCCCCTCCCTCCCAGAACCAGAATAGGGCCCCCCTTGTCCTCACTTTTCACCCCACCAGTCTCCACATTCAAAGGATCATCCTCTACAATTCTAGCATGATGCCACTATTTATCTTTCCCTCACCTCTCCTGTCAGCATTCCACAGGGACCGTTCTCTCCGGGACACCTAGTCCACTCTTCCATTATATCCGACATCTCACATCCTGCCAACAGCATCTTCCCATGCAATTGTAAAAGGTGCAACACCTGCCCTTTACCTCCTTCCTGCCCACCATCCCAGGTCCTAAATATTGATTTCAGGTGAAGCAGTGCTTCATTGCACCTCCTTCAATCTGGCCTATTGCATTCTCTGCTCCCAATACTGTCTACTCAACATAAGAGAGACCAAATGCAGGTTGAGTGATCGCTTTGCTGAACACTGTCAGACTGTCTGCAAGCAGGATCCAGGCCTTCCTGACGCTTCAACACACTACCCTGCTCTCCTGTCCATCTTTGGCCTTTTGCAATGTTCCAATGAACTCTAATGCAAACTGGAGGAAAAGCACTCATCTTCCGATTGGGCACTTTACAGCCTTCTGGACTGAACATTTAGCTTGAACACTCTCCTCCACCTTAACCCCATTGCCATTCTACATTCTTCATTTTAGTTCTCCTTCTTGCCTCCCCCACCCCACCCCACCCCACCCCACCCCACCCGCCGCCACTTGAGGGCAACTGTCAGAGTCCCCTTAACCATTTCCTTAACCGTTTTTACTTCTGTTCTGCCATTCAAGCATTCTGATCACTTAATTGACACTTTTAACACCTTCTCACCATTCTGTATCCTCATTTACATTCCCTTTGTACCATGCCACCACTCTCCCACCCCCACCTTTGCGGTATAACACTCTGATGATTCTCATTGAATTCTCATTGCTCTTAGCTCTGACAAAGGCATCTAGGCTTGAAACATGGGACGGAATTTTCCTGCCTCACTGATCTAAAAGCCAGAAATTCCCACCCAACTGTCAATGGTATTTCACATTCCCCACAGCCCGCCTGCTAAAATTCCAGTGGTGGGTGGGATGGGAGAATTCCGGCCATTGGCTCTATTCTCTCCCCACAGATGCTGTCAGGCCTGCTAAGATTTTCCAGCATTTCCAGTAGTTTTTGACTTTTATCGTACAGTGCAAACTCCTACTCACCCCTTACAAGGCAAATGTGACTAGAAGAGGATAGTGCCAAAGGTGAGAACTCTGTAACCTGGGACATGCTCTTCCTCAGGTTGGGTCAATAGACTTCTCCCTTGCATAGGAAACTATGATCAGGTTGGGGATCGAGGACCACGGTAACCCTTTCCACGCAACAGGGAACAAATAATAAATGTTTCAGTGACATGGGGCAAGCGTGCCACAGAGATGTTCCCACAGTGGGATCTGCACCCTTCTTTCCAATGCAAATAAGATGGCCTCCCGACTACCTCACTAATTTGTGCTTGCCAGTACTGGAGAACTGCAGTAAGTGTGATTCAATATAATCATAGAATGATAAAGCATAGAAGGCCATTCAGCCTATCATACCTGTGCAAGCCCTTTGAATCAAATTAATTTTTGCTCTCCATCCTTTCCCCACAACCCTGCCTTTTTCCCCTTCAGTTATTTATCCAATACCCTTTTGGAAGCTATTTCATAGATATTGGGCATGATTCTCTGATCTTTTGCCTCACTACCACTGCCAACGAGGACAGAGAATTTGGCAGTCAGTCAAAACTCCATTCACTGCAGCGGGACTGGAAAATCCCAGCTGCGGATGAGGTCAAAAAGTTTTGGTCAATGAAAGCTTCTTTCAGATAGAGCATCCAGATCACAGCAATTCACAGTGTAGGAAACATTATTCTCTGGATCTTTTATCTTAAGAAGGTTTGGCATGTTTTTATTCAAAATAGGCTGTATTTGAATAATGTACTTTGCATACAAAATACTGAGGTACAGATCTGTTGGTAACAATGCTTGCAACAATTTGAAATAATAAAATAAGAGTATCAGAACAAAGATACATAATCATTACATCAAAGCACAAACGTCTCCTACATTTCCCTTCACTACAACAGTAACTACACTTCAAAAGTGCATGATTGGCTAGAAACTGCATGGGAATGTTATGGGGCGGAACTTTGCATGTTCCCCTCAGCACTTGAGTTCTTGATTAATAAGGGGATTGGGGTTATGGGGAAAAGGTAGGAGATTGGGGATGAGAAAAGTATCAGTGATGATTGAATGGCGGAGCAGACTCGATGGGCCAAGCGGCCTAATTCTGGTCCTATGCCTTATGGTCATATGGGCACCGGGGAAAGTGTGTAATGTTGAATGGGTAGGATTCTCCCCGGGAATCCGCCCACCCCGACTTTGAGTTCATTTCACGGTGGAGTAGAGGAGTTCTCAAGAAGGGAAACCCCCCTCATCCCCTATTAAGGCTTTTCAGTGGCCACTTGAGGGCCTTTTCTCACTGAGCCTCAATTTTTTGGTTGGCAGGTGTGGCAGTGCAGAATGGGCACACCAGGCAGGAAGGGGAGTAGGGGAGGGGAATGCCTCAATCTGAAGGCTGCACCCCTCAGAAGTCTGGGAGCTCCAGCCACCCCCCTCCTTTTTTGTTCTACTCCCTGATGCCACAATCACCCCCCTTCCAGATCCCTAAGACATTCCCTACCCTTCTGCCCCTGGGACACCCAGGATTTATCTTGGAAACTGTCCGTGACTTAGTTCTAGGCAGAGCACTGCCATAACTCTTCTAATCGCTCCAGTGCTGTACCTAGACAGATGTTGACCAATCTTATTGACCAACAGCTCTCCTTGGCAGGACTTCCTTCCAAGAACAAATGGAAGTCTTGTCCACTGTCAATCAGAAGTCGTGAACATGAAATCACAGTGGACTTCAGAGCATTAGCAGGAGTATTTTTTTACCAAAAATATACTTTATTCATAAAAAAAAACTCGATTAATCTATTTCAAATATACAGGGCTTTGAACAGCAAACACAACGTGGAATTAAAACACTTTTACAGATCCGTACAAACTACAATGACTACATTTCAAAACTTAAAAAACTATATCCATGCCTCAATATTTACAGATTTGTTCTGATTACAATGATTACATTTCAATACCTAAACCTTTCTACATGCCTCAATGAATTACTGTGTGCCGTTAGTGCTCAGATTGGCACACAGCTCCGCAGGTCGAGGGTGTTCTGCAGTTCCCGGGCCCTCGGTCTGCCTCCGTTAAAAGGCCTTACAGTGTGGCCTTTCCCCACTGTGCCTTTGCGGCGGCTGCCCCAAGCTTCAGCGCGTCCTTCAGTATGCCAACTGCTCACCATCCTTAAAATCCTGCCCAAGAGATAGGGTAAGGCACTACATAAGTTCAAGCTCCTTTCTTTTTAGTTGATATTGGCCATAACACATATTTAACAGGGGCAACTTATCTAATAGCATCATTACTTCCAATAGATTCTCTGTATCAGAATCAACAAAAGATTTTCTTCTCAAAACACTAAATATATGGAGGCTAGAATGGGAATTAGCAGTCCATTTTATACCACGCTTGATTTCCATTTCCATTTATTCAAATTGTAAGAAAACCATTCACAAGTAGGACAGTCAACACTTCACTTTGATGCTTATTTTGCACAACAGAGGAAGATCAATATTGTTTCTGAAGTCCTTTTTCAAATGTTAACCAATTCTGTTTGCTATCTTCATTGGTTTCTGTCTGCATTTCAAATTGATAGGGCTTTCTAAAATTTCATGGCATTTGCAATGAGGGAGAGTATAACATTAGTAGTCATAACACATATTGCTTGTTGAGGCATTCTATACTATTTTGTCCTCAGAGTTTTGAAATATTGCTGACCTGTCCCAGGAGTCGATTCATATATGTATATTTTCTGCTGATAAGATATCTTATGAAAAGAACATCAAAGAACCTGCTGTACATAATTATTTCAACACAGGCTTCTAGATTTTTTTTAAAGTAAAAAGCAGAATATAGGCATGAGCTAATGCAGAACCTTCTGGGTACATTGATTTTCCAACCCTTTTATCTGAGCCAATCAGAGCTGAAAGCACTGCACTGGAGACTTAGTGAATCTTTGTGGGTTTGGAGCTTATTAAGAACATGGTTAGGTGCTTAGCAGATGCATCAGCTGCTTTATTGCACATGTTCTCCATTTGCTTTCTTGGCTGTGTGATGGCAATACCTCCAAACTTATCCAAAGCACAGTGATCAAATTATTCAAACCTGCTGGTGTGTTCAAAAGAAACTAAAATCCAACTCTCATTCTGAGTGTGCTTACAGGAAACTAACCAGTTGCATGCCAGGTAAACATAAGTTTAAGTTGATTTATTAGTGTCACAGGTAGGCTTCACGTTAACGCTGCAATGTGAAAATCCTTAGCGCCACACTCCAGTGCCTGTTCAGATACATTGAGGGAGAATCTAGCATGGCCAATGCACCTACTCAGCACATATTTCGGACTCGGGGAGGAAACTGGAGCACCCAGAGGGAAAAAGTGCAGGGTCTGGACAGACAGTGACCGAAGCCAAGAATCGAACCCGGGTCCTTGGCGCTGTGAGGCAGCAGTGCTTAATTTATATACAAAGAATAGTTGGCATGCCAATTATCTAACTGGTGGCATATTACCATAAAATATGAGAAATTATAATTGTACTCTGGGCACCAAACTAAACTACTGGACCTGAAATTGCTCCAGGGTATTTATCACCTCATCTACAATCTATAGAGGCCAATTTGGCTTTGATTTTCACCTTGGGAATGCTCGTTTCCTGAGTACAAGGCAGAGAGGGGGAGAAAAAAGTGTGCAGTCTCATTGTGGATTGCTCCTGGGATTTCCTTGGGGGGGATAAACCACAGTTGGCACAGTCTCCAATAGGTGCAAGTGTTCAAAGATCTTCGAAATGTGGCACCATTGATGTCATTGTGTTTCCTGTCTTGTTTTCCCATGTGTCCATTTGATGGGGCCCCAAGGAAAAACGCCTCCAATTAACAGGTCTGTGTTACAGGATTTTTCAACTGATTCCAGTTAAAAATATAATTGGTAGATAAGAACATAAGATAATGGAGCAGGGGATAATGTTGTCTGCTCCGTCAAGCCTGATCCGCCATTCAATTAAGTCGGGTTGGGTTCTTATATCAACTCCAACTTTCCTGTCTGATCACCATAATCACTCAATTCCTTTAGAAAAATACTGATCCGTATATTCAACAACTAACCATCCCTATGGCTTTCTGGAGAGTTGGAGAGTATGGACAGTTCAAAAGATTTCCAATCCTATGAGTGAGGAAATATCTCTTCATCTTTGGAAAGCTACTTGAAAAGTTCTGTTCCAAATATAAACCATTCGTGCAAGGTAAAGAAATAAAGGAGAGCTGAGCCAGTGGGCAATGAGGCTGCTAATGAGCCAGCCTTGATGCTGTTTCCACATAGACTGTAAACAAGAAGCAATTTGTTGGCTTTTAAGCAATTAGGTGTCTTGGTAATCACTAAACACCCCACAGCCATTGAGTTGGAAATTCTGCAACCTTTTTTTTGTGGCTCTTGAACAGCAAGCAATATAAAACAAAGAAAGTGACACGGGTAGGCAGCAGGTTTTTTTGAAACAAGCTCATTCACTGTGAAGGCAAAGCAGGTTCATTAAAGGGAAAGCTGTCAGTACTTCTGTACAAGTGAAGAGGTTAGTGATACTACAGGGCGGTTAGAAATCATTTTGTTTGATTCAAGTGCAATAACCTGCTAATGTGAGGCAGTGTGTTCTTTATTCAGTATGATTATGCAAACATAAGTTGAACACATGACATGAATTCATACACAGGTCCAGTGTTACAAAACCAGTAATCTTGCCACTTAGGCCATGATAGATTTTAGATCTTGCCAGATTTAGACTTGGGCAGTTCTGTTCAAGAGGGTTCAGGCCAAGCGGGGTCTGGTGGGGTCAAGGTTCACTCGAAATGTACAAATAGCCTGGCGTGTTGCAAAGCAGTTAACTAGTCCAGCACCACACCAATGCAGCACTGAGCTGAATTTGGATAGCAGGTAAATTAATTGTTATGCTCTTTTGCTACCTGTCCAGGAAGTTCCACGTCTCACAGGCTGGAACTGCTCCAATTCTTTTGGGACAACACGGTGGCACAGTGGTTAGCACTGCTGCCTCACAGGGCTTGGGTCATTGTCTGTGCGGAGTTTCCCCCCATGTCTGTGTGGGCTTCCTCCCAAAGTCTGAAAGACATGCTGATTAAGTGCATTGACCTGAACAGGCTCCAGAGTGTGGTGACTAGGGGAATTTCATAGTAATTTCATTGCAGTGTTAATGCAGGCCTTACTTGAGACTAATAAATAAACTTTGTTTTTATTTTAGCCAATTAAAGGTGATGCATGGGAAATTCTAAACATGCCCAGCTTTCAGACGACTCCGATTTTTAGATAGCTCGATTTGAGACACTACATCTACATTTCTACATTGACTTCAATATAGTTAACTATCCCAAGGTGCTTCACGGGAGTATTATTAACTAAAAATTACCAGATAAGATTTTTGGGTTGAATTATTAGTCACTTAGTCAAAGAAGAAGAAAAGAGGGATACAAAAGTGGAGAGGTTTAGGGAGGAATCACAGAACTTAGGATCATGGCACTGAATGCCTGGCTGCCAAGTGCCATATGATTAAAATTGGGAATGCTCAAGAGGCAAGAATTGGAGGAGCACAGATTTTGCTGAGAGTTGTACGTTTAGAGGCAATTACAGAGATTGGTATGAGCGAGGCCACATGGGAAGTTGAGAACTAGAATGAGAATTTTAGAATTGAGGTGTTTCTTAACAATAAGCTAATGTAGATCAGTAAGCAGAGTTTTGGATGGTCTCAAGATTGCAGAGGGTAGAGCATAAGAGACCTACAAGTAGTGCATTGGAATAGACAAGACTAGAGGTAACAAAAGCATGGATGAGGTTTTCGACAGAAGCTGAGCTGTGGTAGTGGGGGGTCAGATAATGTTTTAGAGGTGGAGGTAGGTGGTGTTGGTCATGCCACAGGCATGTGTTTGGCAGCTCATCGAGGAGTCAAATGAAGTTGAGAAACAGCCCAGTTTAGCATCAAACAATTGCCAGGGACTGGGATGGAGTTAGTAACTATGGAATACAAATTCATTAATGTAAGATAAAAACAAATTACTGTGGATGCTGGAATCTGAAACAAAAACAGAAAATGTTGGAAAATCTTGGCAGGTCTGACAGCATCAGTGGAGAGAGGACAAAGTCAACCATTCGAGCCTGTGTGACTCTTTAACAGAGCTAACAAGGAGTCATCCAGACTCAAAATCTTAGCTCCATTTTTCTCTCTCCACAGAGGCTCTCAGACCTGCCGAGATTTTCAGACATTTTCCGTTTTTGCTTCATTAATATAAGTCCTATCTGTTCTGTATTTTTGCCTTGCTATGAAACAGCAGCAGCTTAAGGGAGGGTCAGCCCTTCAGGAATGGCACGGAGTCTCCAGAAATTGAAGATCAATCTCCAGGACACTGTTGTGTGCAGTCCTGCAGAAAAATAATTGGGGCATTAAAAAATGTTGTCATTTTCTTGGAACATTGCTCTCCCAGAGATAAAAATATTGGAAATGGAGAGACAAAAGTTTGTTTAGTTGACAGTCAAGTGTCATCCAATTAGGTAATGAGTCTTTATACTTTCCAGTTGTAAAAGGGAGGCAGTGCATCATAAGGATAGATGGCTTAACTGGCTAATGGCCGGCATGTGGGCAAGTCATGTAATGAACTCTTTCATCACAGTTGGCAACCCTCATAAGTTTATAAGGTATGGGAGTAGAATTTAGCCATTCGGCCATCGAGTCTGCTCTGGCCTTTGATCATGGCTGATATGTTCCCCAACACCATTGTCCCACCTTTCCCCATAACTTTTGGTCCCCTCACTACAGTTTAATGATTAGTTGGCGGCCTTGTATTGCTATGTTTTTGCTCTCACTGTCTTCAGAAAGATTAAAGAAGCGCATGTGAAAAGCTATGATCATCTAATCAGATCATAGGTTGGTGTTGGTGATATGAGTTAACTCTGACATAATTAAGGTGCTCAGACTAATGCTGCAGAACCTGAGAAGATAGCAGATGCAAGTTTATAACAGCTTACACTCAGGTTCCACAAGAATTGAGGACTTCAATTATTCAGGAGATCCGGAAGGAAAGAAATTAGAGGGAGAGGCCTCTCAACAGTCACTTTTAATGATTAATTCTTAACATAACTGCAGGCCTCTCAGCTGTAAGACACAGCGGCAGCTGATGTCTGTGCTTACAATTTGAGCAGCTCAAATATAAGTTCTAATGATCTCAGTACAGATTCAGATATATGGCATGATCATGTATATTGAAAAATGGAGCCCTTGTGGCTGAATGGGTTAATTCAGTGAATCACTGAACTTTGTAAAGCAGGATAGGCTCGTGTTCAAACCTCAGTTTAAGAACATAAGAAATAGGAGCAGGAGTAGGCCATCCAGCCCCCCAAGCCTGCCCCGCCATTCAACAAGATCATGACTGATCTGAAGTGGCTCAGTTCCACTTTCCCGCTTTCTCCCCATAACCCTTAATCCCCTTGCCTACCAAAAACCTATCTACCCATGTCTTAAATATATCTAGCGAGGTAGCCTCAACCACTTCAACGGGCAGAGAATTCCAGAGATTCACCACCCTTTGAGTGAAGAAGTTCCTCATCAACTCCGTTCTAAACTGCACCCCCCCCCCTTATCTTGAAGCTGTGCCCTCTAGTCCTGCTGTCCTTTCTGAGCGGGAAGAACCTCTCCACCTCTACCCTATCCATCCCTTTCATCATCTTACACGTCTCAATGAGATCTCCCCTCATCCTTCTAAACTCTAACGAGTACAAGCCCAGTCTATTCAGCCTCTCCTCATAGCTCAACCCCCTCAACTCCGGTATCAGCCTAGTGAACCTCCTCTGCACTCCCTCCAAGGCCAAAATATCCTTGCGCAGGTACGGCGACCAAAACTGCACACAGTATTCCAGCTGCGGCCTCACCAGTGCCCTGTACAGTTGCAGCAAGACCTCCTTATTTTTATATTCAATCCCCCTCGCTATGAAGGCCAACATCCCATTTGCCTTCCTGACCACCTGCTGCACCTGTAGGCTGGGTTTTTGCGACTCATGCACAAGGACCCCCAGGTCCCTTTGCACCATAGCATGCTGCAGCTTTTCGCCCTGTAAGTAGTAGTCCTTCCTACCATTATTCCGACCAAAGTGGATAACCTCACACTTGCCAACATTGTATTCCATCTGCCAGGTCCTCGCCCACTCGCTTAGCCTATCTAGATCCCTCTGCAGACTTTCCACACCCTCCGCACAATTTGCCGTTCCATTTATCTTTGTGTCATCAGCAAATTTCGACACCTTACACTCGGTTGCCTCCTCCAGATCATCTATATAAATGGTAAATAGCTGAGGCCCCAGCACCGATCCCTGGGGCACTCCACTAGTCACCAACCGCCAATCGGAATAGCACCCATTGACACTCACTCTCTGCCTCCTATTTGACAGCCAATCCCCTATCCACGCTAACACCCTACCCCCAACTCCATGCCCCCTAACCTTCTGTAACAACCTTTTGTGCGGCACCTTATCAAACGCCTTCTGAAAATCGAGAAACACCACATCCACCGGTTCCCCTCTATCCATCGCACTAGACACATCCTCATAGAATTCCAATAAATTCGTCAGACACAACTTCCCCTTAATGAAACCGTGCTGCATCTGCTCTATCAAACAATTCTTCTCAAGATGCCTCGCTATTTTCTCCTTAATTACGGATTCAAGCATTTTTCCTACAACAGACGTTAAACTAACTGGCCTATAATGCCCTGCCTTTTGCCTGCTACCCTTTTTAAACAGCGGCATAACATTAGCCATTTTCCAATCTTTCGGCACTTCCCCGGAATCCAGCGAGGTTTGGAAAATAATCACCAAGGCATCCAGTATCACCTCCTCCATCTCCTTCAGAACCCTTGGATGCATTCTATCCGGTCCTGGGGACTTGTCCACCATTAGTCCCTCTAGTCTGTCGCGCACTGCCTCTCTAGTAACAATGATCTCATTCAGACCCTCCACTCATACCATCTTTCCATCGTTAACACCCGGCAAACTATTCGCGTCCTCCTCCGTGAAGACCGAAGCAAAAAAGTTATTCAAGGCCTCAGCCATTTCCTCATCCCCCACCACTAAATCCCCCCTCTCATCCTCTAAGGGTCCAACATTCACCCTAGCCAGCCTTCTCCTTTTTATATATTTATAAAAACTCTTACTGTCCTTTTTTATATTTAGCGCTAGCCCAGCTTCATAGTTTATCCTACCCTTCTTTATCAACTTCTTCGTCATTCTTTGTGCTGATTGATCTTGGTTAGTGTTAGGGTAGGGGCACTTCTTTTTGGTATCAGCATTCTGGAGGTGAAAACCAATCAGCAATTCCTCTCCCAGTCATTCCTAATCACTTCCAAGGACCCCTGCAGGAAAATGATATTGGCTGAAGAAAATGTCAGCCTCATCAAGAGGACACTATTATTTAAATATCTGCTTACACTGTAATGACTAATGACAATTTCAGGCGGGGAGGGAATGAGCGGCAAGGAATTGGCAAGAAATAACAACGAAAAATGTATGTTTATTAAAAAACAATTTGCACTTGACTTCTGGAACATTAGTCGGTTTTAGCTATGTGAAAATTACAAACTCAATTTCTCACTCTATATCCCTGGATCATCTGTTTTTGATAGTGTTACCAGGTGCATCTATGAAACATTTAAGAATTCAGCAACCATGAGCAGTATAATGAGCATTCTAACTGCGTGTACTAACAATAGAAAAGCAAAGCACAAGGGTTTCGGACAACACACAGTCTACGGCATAATAAGCATTAGCTCAGAGACCTCAGGAAGTGCAAATCAACGACCGAATTAAAGTACTGAGATAATTACTCACCTGCAAATCATGGTTTAATAATGGAGAGAATAGAAGATGGGCATATTCCAGCCCTTTCAAAAGTAGAGTTTTTTTTGCTTATGTATCTTATAGTTAAGAGTTACAGAACGTTATGTCAGTCCCTCAGTATATTAGTACTTTAAAGTGAGGGGCTCAGTACTTGACTAAATCCCACAGAGATTCCTGTTACTGGTAGCTGCAGAAATACAACGTCAAGTATAGTGGGACCCAGGCTACAGTTGTTTGACCTGAGGTGCATCTATTGAGATGAAGATGTGCAGCTCGTTATAAACAAGCTCTGCTTTCCCCTAGGGATACTAAGAGACTGAAATGATCCCTTTAAAGCGCTGGAAAATAGCTCCCAGTTTGTGTCAAAAAACAAATTGGCAAATAAAGATTTTCTTTATTTTTCTCCATTATTGTCTTCACTTTTGTGGTTTTGTGGAAGAACGTACATTTTTTTTCTTGCAGAAGTCTATTGCATTGGTTGTTCCCATCAAATTACTTTTGTGGAATGCCTGCGATGACATATTGCATGAGGAAGACAACACCTCCTGGGAGAAGGGCATGATCGAATATCAGCCTGTAACATAGACAAAAGCCAGGATTTTCCAGCCCCATTGTGGCAGGACACGCCAGGAGATTCGGCAGACCAGCCACAAGTCCATTAACCTTAGGTAGGACCGGATGCTCCCAATGATTGGTGAGGCTGGAAAATCCTGACCAGAGGATGGAATTTTGTGTCCACCCTTATGGTGGCAAGTGAGCATTTAATTGGGTCGGAGGGTGGCAGGTGGAACCCTACCGCCTTCCCGTCCTGGCCCCAATTAAAGGTAGAGCAAGAGGCACATAGATGGCCTTTCTGCCCTGCTGCCAATTGAGACTGGTAAATGGATATTTATACCTATTTAAAGGCTTCATCCACCACTAGTGGTATTTAGCCAGAAGCGGGCAGGTAGTTCATTATGCACAAAGTCTCAAAGGCAAACCATAGCTCCCAGCATTGGGTCCCTTTTTCAAAGAAACTCAGCTTTTGATTGAGGGACACAGTATAGGGAGGGAGGGTACACACTGAAATCAATTCTCCTGATCTTGCCCCCAATGCCAACACTCACATAAGTCAATGATCCTGGATTTCCAGTCGGTGCATTACTGGCAGCAGTTACTGCCTCCCACCATTGCTGTTTATGAATTCACAGCTATTGGATTCTGACTATCTGGCAGCTCCTGAGGGCAGGATATTCACCCTCGAGGCCCTCAATCCTGAGAAAAGCCCACCGTACCTCAGATAAATATGGTGGGCCTTCCGAAAGTAGATGCTGCAGGTATCTCACTGATTCTCCAGCCCCCTCATCAGCTACATGTAATACTGCCCAAATTAACTTCTCTGCCTGGCTAGTCTTTAAGAGGAATGTCCTAGAGTCTCTTTAGCAAATATACATCTTTTGACTTTACATTCATGTATGTGTCTCATTGTGTGCAATTAACCATCACACTGATTGGAATATCTAATTTTGATTGCAAAACTATTTTAAATTAAAACTCATTCTGCAAAGATATACCAAGTTTTCGATGGAAAATAATAATTTTAAGTTCCACGGCAACTCAACAGGGATATATATTGCTTGGTGTTTATCTGTGTCACTCAGACCAGAAATTGTCAAGTTCAATCGTTGGTTTCGGCTGACTTGGCTGATTTTAGCTGAGTTAACTTTAGAGTGCAACCATCAGCTTCACTGTCCCTGGCCGAAGGAAAGAAAAGCCAGACTCGAGTCCTTATATCAATCTCGTGATTTGAGGGGGATATGCATAAATATGGACATCAAATAAGGATAGAAGTGGCCACATGGGTGATGCTAACAAGATTGAACAGTGTGACAACAAGCTTTTTAGCCACTGGCAGCTCTAACCTTGTAGCTGATTCTAATAGCTACATGGCTGAGGCATCAAAGGGCTGATGGCGCTCTTGGAGCCTTACCCCAGCAAGGAGTCAGTGAGATCAATTTTGACTCACTATTGCCCAGATAGCAGAAAGCCTCAGGGCTCAAGATTCCTCACTCTGATATTCTGGCAGGCCTGGATTTAAGCAGAATGCTCTAGTAACAAGCTGAGGACTCAGTAAGTATTCAAAAGACTTCAACTGGTGTTGTCAGGATCCTCAAGTGTAATTTTGGTGTCAGTCATTGCTTCTACCAGAGCTACCTCATCCCACCCATAAAACATGTGTGCTCCAAGTCTGGGCATGATCATTTGCAGTCTGATGGGCAGCACGGTGGCACAGTGGTTAGCACTGCTGCCTCACGGTGCCAGGGATCTGGGTTTGAGTTCCAGCTTGAGTTACTGTCTGTGTAGAATTTGTATGTCCTCCCTGTTTCTGCATGGGTTTCTTCCAGGTGTTCCAGCTTCCTCCTGCAGTCTTAAAGTTGTGCTGGTTAGGTGCATTGACCCAAATAGGCACTGGATTGTGGCAACTAAGGGAATTTCACAAGAGCTTCATTACGGTTGGCCTTACTTGTGACTAATAAATAAACTTTACTTTAAAAACTGCAATCAGAGGAAGCTGGAAGCAAGGATGACATTGACTTTTCCTTGATTCTTTTTGGAAACTCTGAACCTTAAAACTTCCTCTTCTTCATCCCATTGTTCCTGTAAGTGCTCAGAAATCTGCAGAGTGCTTTAGTGCGATGCGCAATTGACTCCTACCAAAATTCCTTCAGGAATCTCCTCTTTACAGTATGGTAACTGGTCCTCAGGGGAGAAACAAACTGCCTGTAGTCATTGTGGTTGTCATTGGCAGTTCATCCTTGCAAATTAAAATGAGGCATAATCACAAAAGTCAGTTGTGGAAGATGAAATTCCTGTTAAAATGGAAAAAAAGAACAAAGCTTGTTTTTTTCTTTACGAACCACTTCTACAAACACATTCTCATATATCACGTATTTCAAAGGTACCCTATCACAAGATGTCATTAGTGGATTATTGTTTATGGGAATAAACAAGTCTTCTCCCATTAAAAGAGGATTTTGCATCACCAAGAGGCTGATTTTTGGCAGCAAGTATATTCAGTAGCAGAATAATGTGGCTGCATCGCCAATGGCCTGACTCAACTTTTCTCTGTGCATTAACATGGTGCACTGTCTTACAAACGACATTACCATAGCAACACCCATTAAACAAATCAATGCCTTCTGCTTACTTATCTTATTAATTATTCATGCACTTCAAGAGTCAGATTTTTTTTAGTCGCAGGTGTTCTAAATAATTCGACATTATTATAATAATAAATGGCAACCCACAGACAAGTTAGTCATGGCATTGATAACTAGCACTGCGTGTGTAATGTGGCCATTTTGTATGATGTTTCATGTTAAGATTGCTAGGAGCATTACTTCCAAATCAATCCTGTTGTGGCTTTTACTTGTAATGCCTCTTAAACTTAATATTTATGATCACATCTTCATTCAGTCCAAAAAAAATGTACATAAACAGAAAAACAAGGTCAAAGACTCAAAAATTCCAGTTCGTAGAATAAAATCCCTACAGTGCAGCAAGGGGCCATTTTGCCTATCAAGCCTGCACCGACAGCAATCCCACCCATGCCCTAGACCTATAACCCTACATATTTACCCTGCTAATCCTCCTGACATGAGGGGGCAATTTAGCAAGGCCAATTAACCATACGCACACATACACACACATCATTGAAGCATGGGAGGAAACCAAGAGCACCCAGAAGAAACCCATATCACAAGGGAAAATGTGCAAACACCACACAGATAGTAACTCAAGTCTGGAATCGGGCCTTGGTCCCTGGCACTGTAAGGCAGCAGTGCTAACCACCGTGCCACTGAGAATTTGCATTCCTTTTTATGATGGGGGGATTGAAATAGTTGAAGATGTTGGTATTAACACCTGCAACAATACCCTGGACCTGAGATGCTTGGCCTCCCCTCCAACAATCGCAAACAACTTTCTTTTGTGCTAGGTTTAAAAAATATTGGAGTTTACTTGTTCTGTCGAACAAGCCTCTGACCATACAAATCTGTGTCCCCCTGTTTATTTTCCAACCATCAACTCATTTTTAAAAATGGAATTGTCTTTCCTGCTCTTTCATTTTGTAACTCCTTACCTGCAGATGTGTTTTCTTCAGCTAGACTGATGAGCCACATTGCTTCTGACTTCCTACATCAGGCTGTGCAGCTCAGACATGCCACAGAGAAGGATGGAATGTTGGTTGTCATTCCTCCAAAGAAAGAATGTCTCATTGATGGTTCAGCAGAGAACTTGTAGAACACAGTACACCAGTGATAAAGAACTCAATCATATTTGTAACTGAAGGGACAGTCATAAATATTGCAATGGAAACTTGTTAATACTCTACTATCACAGCAGCATTTTGCCTCGTTTATTAATTTCAACAAAAGCTGTAAATGTGAATTTAAAAAATTATTACTCACTTTTGCTTTTACCTATTTTTTCCCAAACTACTAAATATTTGGAAATATCACCTCCGATCACTAATAAAAGCTGAACAGCAGAGTCAATTCACCGCTAAACAGCCAGCACCAGAAGACTATGGGAAGGCATCTATACTGTAAATATAACTGAGTCAAAACTGTAAATGTATTATCTCTAAAGGGCTGGCTGCAGAAACTAACGTGCGATAGTAGTCACTAATCAGAATTCTTACAGTCACTATTGATCATAAACTGAAAATTACTCACAATGCTGATATCAAGCTTGACAAATGGCTGACACCATTGATGACTGAGATAGAGTCAACTGGCCTACAATTTCTTGGCTTAGCCCTTTTTCTTTTTTTTTTCTTTTTTTGAGTATAAACCCAGTCATTCTAAAGAACACTTCCACCTCCTGTATCGCTATTGTTATATGGCAATCCTGATTACTCAATGGAACCAAGAGGCATTCTGGCCCCAGGATCCGAAAGTTGACACAAAGGGAAATCTATACTATACCCTCTACTCCAACCGGTGCACCAGTTCAAAATTCCATGGCACCAGAATCATCAACTGGTCCTTAACCACATCCAAGATAGGGGCTATTGCGGATTTCAAAGAAACTGCCAGATATTCCAATGATTCCTACAAGTGAGAATTGTAGACCCCAATGTCACAGCAGTCAGTCAATCATCAGAGTTGACCTTGGTTCCAATATAGGTGCAATGTTGCTCAAACATCCTTCATTTCAGGCAAGTAACATTGAGTTCTAGATCCCATGTCTTCAACGCCATGTACTGCCTACTAGACTTTCTCTGCTGGAAAGTGGCATACCTTCACCATTCACAGCTCATCTGGTTCCCCTGTACTTTGTAAACCACACCAGAGTGTCTGCTGTGGCTTTGCCCTCAAGATCGTCCTATTCCTTATCATCAGCAGCCTCCTCATCTTTGATTTCATCTTAGCCTCCTGCTCATCACTTTCTTATGTCATTGCTATATTGGATCATCAGAAAAGGAGAGTATAAGCTAAGAATGGATGAAAACAACACACTTGATATTAAGGAAATAGGGAGGATGTAGAAACCTTTGACTTTCTGCTGGTTGACAAGGAAGATTCTTCAGGTGTACACCCACTATCATGTCAGCTGCACTGTTCCATTGATCTTGTCACACCGCTTAACTAGACTTGAGTGTCATCCAGAGGTTTTGTGGCCTATTCCTAATATCTAAAACAGTTTGTATGTTCTTACAACCCTTGCAGTTTCCTGCCTTTTTAGGCATTATGTCCAAATTTACCACTAATAAGAGTGTCAGAATTAGATAATATTTGAGGGATGTTTCTCAGGTGGCATCAAGCAGCCAATCTGCTAATTTCACCTTGTTAAAATGGAGGAAAGGAGACATAAAATTCTATATACTCATCATCACCATTTGTCAAATGGCAACAGATATTAGAATATTCCAAGTTAGCTATCTTCTTAACAACAGTATGACAAGGTATGTATTACTGTTATTAACTTGAGGGTGAAGGAGTTACAGTGATCCATGGTGCTCAAGGAAGGAAAGGATAGCAGTCTATTGCTTTGGCTGCACTTGCCAGATCATTGAACATTTTGCTGGCAGTGGTCTGCAGTTCACTGGTGTAGGAGGTAGCACTCAATGTCACTTTCACATTCCTTTCCATGGCACTGAGTCAATTTCTGTGTCTTCCTCCCTTGGACACTATCAACCTCTATCTATTTTGCTGTATTTCATCTCAGAGCAACTATGGATCTTTGCCCTTAAATGTCTGTACTCCTCTTCTATAGCCCGTTTCTATGGTCTGCTCAACTTTTACAGATGTACCATGGAAAACATTCTTTCTGGTTATGTCACAGCATGGTATGGCTCCTACTCTGCCCAAGGCTGCAAGAAATTACGAAAGGTCGTGAATGTAGCCCAAACCCTCACATAAACCAGCTTTCCATCTATTGACTCTGTCTACACTTCCCGCTGCCTTGGCAAAGCAGCTAGCATAATTAAGTATCTCACGCACCCTAGACATCTTCCACCTTCTTCCATCAGGAAAAAGATACAAAAGTCTGAGATCACCTACCAACCGACTCAAGAACAGCTTCTTCCCTGTAGCTGTCAGACTTTTGAATGGACCTACTTTGCGTTGATCTTATTCTACACACCAGCTATGACTGTCGCACTACATTCTGCAATCTCTCATTTCCTTTTCTATGAACTTTATGCTCTGTCTGTATAGCGTGCCAAAAATAATGCTTTTCACTGCATGCTAAAACATGTTAAAATAATAAATCTAATCAAATCAAATCATTGGCTATCTCTGCCAGGTAATCAACTTGAAAGCATGCTTTAAAATGATCACAGATCTCACACAAGACATCACTTGAACTTACCTGACAGTTTTCTTGGTTTGGCAGAATGTTCCCTAATTGCTTTCTGCAGCAACACTCCCACCTCAACCTGCTGATGCAATCTTCAGCCATTCCAAGCTGTGTAGAGGCTCCAGTCTACAATTTCTCTTCTCTTCAGCACAATATTCCAATGTTTCACTCTTTCAGCATCAGCAGGCATACTTGCTAACAATTCGCCTGGAAAAGATCAATTAGACAGTACTCCAAACTCCAGGGTGCAATCTTGCTCTAAATGATCCCGTGAATTTTCAGGACTTTTTTTTATTTTTAATCTGCGATGAGTAAATACCTTATAGATCATGCTGTCTGTGGCAATTTTATTTAAAAGGCATGACTTTTAAAATATTTATACCAGACCTTCCTTTGGGATAAAAAGTCCCACCTGAGAGAGGAACACTTTTTCACATTCTATCTGGCCTACTTTACATTTCTTAGATTTTCTGTTTTTGTTTCAGATTTCCTCTTTTTCTCATTTGTCAAAGGGTGAAGAGGACACTTTGAGGTGAGATAAAGATTCCACCGGGAATCTGTGTCAGTTCTTTATCATTGACAATGAGAGTGAGATTGATCTGTTTGGGGATTCAATCTGGATCATGTGTTCTATTTTTTGCCAGATCCTGCTGAGCATTTGCTAAAAAAAATGCAGCAAGAGGTGACTGTGTTCCAAGGGATTCTTCTTTGTTTCATTCATCTCTGAGATCTTGCTCAAGTCTCCTTCCACGTCATTTGGCAAGGATTGAACTTAATTCTTGCACTGATACCTCCAAGTGAGAATTTCAGTTATGCTTAGCAGTTTACTAAACCTTCACTCCTTTTTGAAATATGTCTCAGAAGAATTCTTGCAACTAGTGTTACTTGAGTAGATTTCTGTGCCCAAACCAATCTTCTTGATGTAACAGATTCAGAAAATACAACAGGTTATCAACGTTTAGAAGTAGCCTTGTTCATGTGCTCATATAAAAATTCAAGTGTGCTCAATTAACCTTGTGTTCTTTTAATTTTTCCTCAGTGTGTGAGCAATTGCAATCAAATAAAACTAAAAGAAATGTTACGGATGTGCACTTATAGTGCCCAATGATAGAAGTTAAACCTCAAATTGAAGTTTGAGTAACATAAATAATAGGCTGCCCTTTCAACATAGTTTAAAATTATCCATTGTCTTTTGGCAGAATGTAAGGCCCCATTTGAATATCAACAGCTTCCATCAGTTTCTAAGATACAAAACTACCCATAGTAGTTTGACAAGGTCCCTCATGGCTGACTGGTGCAGAAGATGAAGGCACATGGGATCAGAGGTGAGCTGGCAAAATGGATACAAAACTGGCTCGGTCAAAGAAGTCAGAGGGTAGCAGTGGAAGGCTGCGTTTCTGAATGGAGGGCTGCGACAAGTGGCGTTCCTCTGGGATCAGTACTGGGATCTTTGCTGTTTGTAATATATATAAATGATTGGGAGGAAAATGTGACTGGTTTGATTAGTAAGTTTGTGGATGACGCAAAGGTTGGTGGATTTGCAGATAGTGAGGAGGACCATTACGGGATACAGCAGGATATAGATCAGTTGGGGCCTTGGGCAGAGAGATAGCAGATGGAGTTTAATCCAGACCGATGTGAGGCAATGCATTTTGGAAGCTCTAAAACACATAGGAAATATACAGTAAATGGTAGAACCCTTAGGAGTATTGATAGGCAGAGGCATCTGGGCTTACAGGTACACAAGTCACTAAAAGTGGTAATGCAGATGGAGAAGGTAGTCAAGAAGGTATACGACATTGAGTTTAAGAATTGATCAGTCATGTTGCAGCTTTATAGAAGTTTAGTTAGACCACACTTGGAATATAGTGTTCAATTCTGGTCGCCACTACCAGAAGGATGTGGAGGCTTTGGAGAGGGTACAGAAAAGATTTACCAGGATTTTACCTGGTATGGAGGACATTAGCTTTGAGGAGAGGTTGGAGAAACTTGGTTTGTTCTCACTGAGCGACAGAGGTTGAGGGGCTACCTGATAGAAGTCTACAAGATTATGAGAGGCATGGACAGAGTGGATAGTCAGAAGTTTTTCCCAGAGTGGAAGAGTCAATTACTAGGGGGCATAGGTTTAAGGTGTGAGGGGCAAGATTTAAAAGAGATGTACGAAGCAGATTTTTTACACAGAGAGTAATGGGTGCCTGGAACTCGTTGTCAGGGGAGGTAGTGGAAGCGGATACGGTAGTGAGTTTTAAGGTACGTCTTGACAAATACAGGAATATGATGCGAATAGAAGGATATGGTCTCTGGAAGGGTAGGGTGTTTTAGTTACATCAGGCAGCATTGTTGGTGCAGGCTTGGAGGGCTGAAGAGCCTGTTCCTATGCTGTAATTTTCTTTGTTCTTTGCTCGTGAAACAAATCAGCAATCAGTTGTTAACCTCACTCACACAAGTGATAAAGATGGCCAGTGTGAAGAATGGAAACATTCACATTGCTGCTGTGAGGACTTATTCAGACGGTTGCATAGAGGAGAGAAGAGGAAGTTTATCTTACTGTGACTACATGAACTGGGAGAGTCTGATGAAGATATTGGACACCCAGAGTGTCCCTTTTCCATGCTGACATTTTGCCACATTAAGAAATAAAAACAAAGTCAATGGCTTGTGAAGAATAAACCTTCAAAACATCGATGACAGTAAGGCGTTTGATCAGGTTCCCCATGGTAGGCTCATGAAGAAAGTAAGGAGCTGTGGGATAGAGGGAAATTTGGCCAATTGGATAAGTAACTGGCTATCTCATAGAAGACGGAGGTGGTGGTGGATGGAAAACTTTCAGACCGGAGACCAGTTACTAGTGATGTACCACAGGGATCAGTGCTGGGTTCTCTGCTATTTGTATTTTTATTAATGAATTGGAGGAGAGGGCTGAAGGCTGTGTCAGTAAATTTGCTGATGACACCAAGATTGGTGGAGTAGTGGGTGAGGTGGATGACTGTTGTAAGCTGCAAGGAGACATTGATGGGATGCAGAGCTGGGCCGAAAAGGGGTAGATGGAGTTTAACCCTGATAAATGCGAGGTGATTCACTTTGATAGGACAAATTTGAATGTGGATTACAGGGTCAATGGCTGGGTTCTGAGGAATGTGGAGGAACAGAGAGATCTTGGGGTTCATATCCACAAATCTCTGAAGGTTGCACTCAAGTGGATAGAGCCATGAAGAAGGCCTAGAGTGTTTTAACATTTATTAATAGGGAGTTTGAGTTTAAGAGCCACGGGGTTATGCTGCAACTGTACAGGACCTTGGTGAGACCACAGTTGGAATATTGTGTGCAGTTCTGGTCCCTCACTATAAGAAGGATGTGGAAGCATTGAAGAGAGTGCAGAGGAGATTTACCAGGATGCTGCCTGGTTTGGAGGGTAGGTCTTATGAGGGAAGGTTGAGGGAGCCAAGGCTTTTCTCTTTAGAGTGGAGGAGGATGAGAGGTGACTTAATAGAGGTTTATAAGGTGATGAGGGGATAGATAGAGTGGATGTTCAGAGACTACTTCCTCAAGTGAATGTAGCTATTATTAGGGGGCATAACTATAAGGTTCATAGTGAGAGATGCCCAAGATAGGTTCTTTACTCAGAGAGTGGTTGGGGAGTGGGATGGACTGCCTGCTGTGATAGTGGAGTCGGATGCTTTAGGAACTTTCAAGCAGTTATTGGATAGCCACATGGAGCACATCAGAATGATAGAGAGTGGGATAGCTTGATGTTGGTTTTGGACAAAGCTCGGCACAACATTGAAGGCCAAAGGGCCTGTACTGTGCTGTACTGTTCTATGTTCTATGACAATTTGATGGCTTACCATATTATGTAAGCAAATTGTGTTCTGATTTCAGAGCTAATTGATTCATGAAACTTCAGAAAACAAGGTGTCAAGAATGATTCAAATTGGCTGTATTTCTAACTGTATTTTGCACAGTGTGGGCTGTTATCTTCTTGAATTTAACATGATAAATTATGGTATAGTAATGACAGGATCATTTTATCACAATCATGGGGACAATTGCTGCACTTCAAAACATAGGGTGTATCAACTTTACAAATGTAAAATAGTGTGCTGGTTGTAAATCATAAATAAAAACAGAAAATGCTGGAAATGTGCAGGACTCCAGGCAGCATCAATAGAGAGAGCCATATAGAATTAACAATTTAGGTCTCTCTTCCACCTTCTTCCATCAGGAAAAAGATACAAAACTCTGAGGTCACCTGCCAACCGACTCAAGAACAGCTTCTTCCCTGCTGCCATCAGACTTCTGAATGGATCTACTTTGAATTAAGTTGATCTTTCTCTACACCCTAGCTATGACTGTAACTCTACATTCTGCACTCTCTCATTTCCTTCTCTGTGTATGGTATGCTTTATCTGGATAGCACGCAAGAAACAATACTTTTCACTGTATGCTAATACATATGACAACGATAAATCAAATCAAAATCAAACAGTCTCTGACCTTTCATTGGAAAAATTTGAAATGTTCTGCTCACATGGAAGGGGGAACAGCAGGGTGGGAGGGTATGGGGGAGGGAGACAAACTAAAAGCAAGATCTATGATGGGATGGAGGATAGAACAGATAAAATGACAAAAACATTTCAAGGTAAAAAGCCAAAGGGAGTGATGATGGGTTAAGTAAGGGAGATGTATTTAACAGAAGTGTGAAGGAATAGCAACAACGCAAACATAAAAAGATTGAGAAAGAAATAAGTGGGGAAAAGCAAAACACCAAAAGAAAAGAAAAAGTTATGATCTAAAGTTCTTGAACTTAATGTTGGGTTCCAAAGGCTGTAAAGTGCCCAGTCGAAAGGTAGTGCTGTTCCTTGAACTTGTTTTGAACTTCATTGCTACATTGTAACAGGCCAAGGTCAGAAAGGACGGAATGGGAGCAAGGTGGAACATTGAGCATGACAAGAAATAGGAAGTTAAGAGCCAAGCTTGCAGACTAAATGAGTTATTCCACAAGCACAGAGAGTACATTTATCTCCCAACAGTAGAAGAGACCACACAATGAGTAGAAAGTTAATGGTAAATTGAAAGAAGTACAATTAAATCATTGAAGGATTGTTGAATCATGAAAAGCAAGATGGTAAAAGGGCATTTTTATGCAAGTTCAGGAGGCACAATGTTTGCCCATTCACCACCTCCCTTCTCACCATCAAAGGTGGCTGGTTACACATCGAACGTGAAAGACACTTTAATACCTTACTGTTTTGTAATAAAGTTAATATCTATTTATGGGCTTGCCTTGGCAGTTCAATGTAGAAAGTGCCTTCAGCAAATTTCTGGTAAGTTTTCAGAAGATTAATACTTCATATGTTCTTGTCTTCTAGCATCTTTGGAATTATACTGTATTCATCCAAATAAGAGAGGGGGAATAGAGGGGGATTTTTTGGAAGCAAGCCTCAAGCATTTTATCACTTGTAACAATCATGAACTTTTCCTACAACTAAGTAATCAGGGTACATAAAGGCAAATGTAAAAGGTTTTGGGAATTATTGATATACCTTTAGTCATAACTTGGGTACACTTTTAGAAGGAATGCAGAAATTTAGCATGTAGGTACAGTGAGCAGTTAGAAAGATAACTGGCATATTGCTCTTTATTGCAAAGGGATTAGACTACATGAATAAGAAAACCTTGTCCAGTTTCGGTCTCCATATCAAAAGAAGTACACATTTCCCTTGGAGGCAATTTTGTAAAGTTTCACCAAATTGGTTTCCAGTTGAGTGGGCGATTCTATAACGACAGGTTGAATAAATTGAGCCTATACTCTTTGGAAGTTTGAAGGGCATCTCTTGAAATGTTTCCAAGATTTTATAGTGAATATTTTATTGTATTGATGATGCAATAATTTTGAATTTGGGCGTACATCTCAGTGTTTACTCTGTCCAGCCCTTCAGAATCTTCTAAGTTTCAAGAAATACTCTCTATCCATTAATCAAGTCTCTTTCATCCATATTAATATATTATTGCAAACTCCATGAATCCTGATCCTATGGGGCACTTTTTGGTAATTACTGTGGGTCTTCTGGAAATCCAAGTTTACTACATCTAACAGCTCCCCTTTACTTGCCCAACTAGTTAACTCCTCAAAAACTCTAATAAGTTTACTTACTTTAATTTCCCATTTGTCAAGCTGTACTAGCTCTGTTTAATCATGCTATGACATATTAAGTGCATTGTTAAGACTTTCTTAATAATTGATTTCAGCACTTTCCTGCTGACTGATGTCAGATTACTGGCCTGTAGTTCTCATTTTCCCTCTTTCTCATTTATTGAATAGCAATATTACATTTGCTAATCTGTAATCTGTAGCAATAACAAAGGAACTAGGGAATTTTGGAAAATCAAAATGAGTGCATATACTATTCTTGCAAAGAAATTCATGTCTTTTACTTCGAAGACAGACTCAAAGAATTTTACAATGTCTCTGTTATTTCCTCATAACTTCTCCAGGTCCCCTGCATGTATATCTTAAGGTTCTTTGACCTCTTTTCATTTTCTTATTCCATGGGATATGGGTGATGGTGGCAGGGCCAACATTTGTTGTCCATCTCTAATTGTTCTTGAGAAGGTTTAAGTGAACTGACTTCTTGAATTGCTGCAGCTAATGTAATATGCATCCACATTGCTGATGAGAAGGGAGTTCCAAGATCTTGACCAAACGACAATAAAAGGTCAGTGACACATTTCCAAGTCAGGACGGCTTGGGACTTGGAGGGAAACTTGGAGGTGGTGCTATTAGCATGCATCAGCTACCTTTAATCTTCTAGGTGGTAGATGTTGCAAGATTGCAAGATGTCATTGAAGAAGGCTTGGCAATTTGCTGGTTTATTGCTGGTACTGACTGCTGCACCTGCACATTAGATGTGGAGGGAATTAATGTTCAAGGTGGTAAGCTTTTCTTTTTTGTTTTATAGATTCGTAATTACTTTCCCATTTTGTATCAGAAAGCTACAATTAACAGTACATTTTTTAATCCATTTTTATATTTCTGGACTTCTTATTGTCATCTTTTTTCCCCCTTTAAACAACTTTTTTGATCACACTTTGCTGATTTTTAAGAGTTTCCCATTCCTCCGACTTACTCTTGTTCCTTGCAACATTATAAATATTTTCTTCTAATCTTGTACTATCCTTAACTTCCCTAGAAAGTCACAGATGCATCTTTCTTATTTTTTTTGTTTTTTTTAATGGATGTCTTTTAGTTGAACGTTTTAAATAACTTATTAAAATATTTCTCGCAATGTTTCAATCACCAATACTCTTTTTGGTTTTTTAAACAATTAACTTTAGCCAGCTCCCCACTCATACCGATGAAAATCTTACGCTTGTCTAGGCATTACAATGCTACACTTTAAAATCATTCATATCCAGAGTTATGGAGGAAAGTGTCAGCAAGTCGGAAAGCAGATATATATTTTGGCTGCATTTTAGCTTAAAGTTTATTTATTAGTGTCAGAAATAAGCTTACATTAACACCACAATGAAGTTACTGTGAAAAATCACCTAGTGGCCGCACTCCGGTTCCTTTTTGGGCACACTGAGGCAGAATATAGCATGGCCAATGCACCTAACCTGTGTCTTTCAAACTGTAGAAGGAATCCAAAACACCCAGAGGAAACCCACGCAGACATGAGGAGAAACTGCACACTCCATACAGATAGTTAGCTGAGAAATTAATCGCTCCTTGGTGCTGTGAGGCAGCAGTGCTAACTACTGTGCCACCATGCCGCATTTAAAAATTCTGGGAAATGGGGTGATTATACAATCACCAAATAAATACAGATATGGAAGGCTTTTCTGCTTATCACAACTCTTCCATCCAGAAAACATAAATTATTCATCATAACAACTAACTCTCCTCATATTATTCCCATATGACCATAGGACCGCAGAACCCCTACAGTGCAGAAGGAGGCCATTCAGTCGATCGAGTCTGCAGTGATTACAATTCTACTCAGGCCCTATTCCTGTAATCCTACATATTTACCCTGCTAATCTCTTGACACCAGGATCAATTTAGCATGGCTGAACAACCTAATCCGCACATCTTTGGACGGTGGAAGGAAACCAGAGCACCCAGAGGAAATGGGGAGAATGTGTAAACTCCACACAGACAGTGACCCCAGGCTGAAATTTAACCCAGGCTCCTGTGAGGCAGCACCTTATGTGTTTACTTCTACTTCCCAACCCTAATGTTCGTTCAACGTATTGATCTCCCTTTGGCTGAAGTAAGGGCTGACATCAGTCAAAACTTGCCCTTCACTGATTTGAATCTTTGCTGCCTTGTCTTGAAATAATATTCTTGATTTACCTTTGTTATAGTATTAACAAACTTATAGACCTCAACAAAGTCCACAATTCTCAAGTCATTCCTTATAACTCAATCATCTGATGCTAAGGATTGGACAGGTGTATTTTCTCTGCATTATCTCCAAATTGAATACCTCTTTGATGTTTCAGTAATGAAATAAAGATGGAATACTCTGTGTGGTCTGACCAGATAACGACGTTGAAAGGCTGCATGGGGAAACAATGGTAATGCAGGATCAGAGAGTAAAAACGTAAAGCAATTACTTGCTCATGTTGTTTAGGACAGTTGTAATTAACAGAAAGAAAAGGCAAGGACAAGAACAAGACACTAAATTATCAAACACATCCCTCCAGTATTCCAATTCATGCAGCCCAGCATCTAATTAGATTTTGAACTCCCTGAATGTTAGCTTATTTCAAACTTTATTTGCGAAGATTAGTTTTAAGTTTACTTTCACTAATAAATATACTGTACATCCATTCATATATAGTTTAAAGCAATTTTATAGATTCACATTTGCTATGCTACTTAATAGTTTTTACACTTGCTCGGAGTCCTGCCCCACAACCTTCTGCCCTCCTCATCTGTTGCTTCAGCTTCTTTGACCTGCTTTGTTTTTTTTTATTCATTGTGGGTGATGGTGGCAGGGTCAGAATTTGTTGTTTGCTCCTGAGAAGGTGTTAATGAACCCTCCTCTTGAATTGCTGCAGCTGGTATAATGTGGGTGCGTCTACAATACTGTTAGGAAGAGAATTCAAGGATCTTGACCAAATGACAGCCGAAGAACTGTGAAATATTTCTAAGTCAGGATGGTTTGTACTTAAGGGTAACTTGCAGGTATTCCAATGCACCTGCTGCCCTTGTCTTTCTAGGTTGTAGAAGTTGCAGATTTGCAAAATGAGATTGAGGAAGGGTTGGAAAGTTGCTGCAATGCATCTTGGTTGAGGAGTGAGTGAATGTTTATGGTGGTAGATGGGATGCTGATCAAGTGATCTGCTTTGCACTGGATGTTAAACTTCCTGGAGGCAATTTACCAACTTTCCGCACTTGACACAGATCGCACTGATCGCGGAAAATAACATGCAGACCTAAAAGGATAGTCACTCTCGCTTCATCTTTGTGGACCAGCTCTTTTGTCCATATTTGAACTAAGGCTGTATTGAGGCAAGGAGATGAGTGGCCCTGGAGGAACCCAAACTGAGTGTCAGTAAGCAGGTTATTGCCAAGCAACTGCCACTTGATTGCACTGTTGATGATGACCCCTTCCATTATTTTACTGATGGCAAAGAGTAGACTGATGGGGCAGCAACTGGCAGATTTGTCCTACTTTTAGTGTACAGGATATTCCTGGGCAATTTTCCATTTGCCACATAGATGTCAGTGCTGTAGCTGCACTGGAATAGCATTGTCAGAGGCACAGCAAGTTCTGGAGCACAAGTCTTCAGGACTATTGCCAGAATATTATCAACGTCCATTGCCTTTGCAGTATCCAGTGTCTTCAGCCACTTCCTGATATCACTTGGAGTGAATCAAATTGGCTGAAGACTGGCAACTGTGATACTGGGAACCTCCGAAGGGGGCCAAGATGGATGATCCACCCAACACATTTGACTGGAGATTGTTGCAAATGTTCCAGCTTGTCTTTTACACTGATGTGCTGGGCTCCCACATCATTTAAGAGGGGAATGTTTGTGGATCCTTCTCTTGCATTTTGTTCTTTATTGTCTACCACCATTCATCATAGGATATGGCTGGATAGGAAGTCTAATCCATGATTGTTTAGCCTTGTCTGTCACATGCAAGTCCTGTGTTGTTGCTTCACCAGGTTGGCACCTTTTCATAGCATGCCTGTTGCTCCTAACATGATCCCCTCTAATCCTCTGTAAGAACAAATATTGATCATCTAGGTTGCATGTTATGGTAATCAGGGACATGCCTGACCATGAGATTACAGATTGTGATTGTGATTGAATTCAATGATGTTGCTGTTGATGGACTAAAGCACTTCAAGAATCAAGTCTCCACAAGAATTGCACAGTGATCACTCCCACCAATACTGTCTTGGACAGATACATCACTGGTGAGGACCAGATCAAGTTGTTTCCCTCTCTACCTGCTGTAATGGCGATGTCTGGAATATTGACTTAAAAGTAATTCAGTGGGTATAACTAAGTCAGACTGCTGCTGGACTAGTTTACGGGACACATTTCCTAATTTTGCCACCTCTCCAGATGTTTGTCTGGAGGGCAATCGGAATCATATATTAATGGTGTGCTTTTGTTGTTTTTAGTGCCTGGGTCCGTACTGAGTGGTTTGTTTGATTTTATTATTTTCCAACTTTTCTGCCGAGATTTTATGCAACTTAGTGGTTTAATTACTTGGCAACGAATTTGTGTGTGAGTGTGCATGTGTGGGAAGAGGCCAGATCAGATAAGAACAGACTTCTTTTTCGTTTTTATTCCGGTTCAATCAAATCAAGTCCAATTCAGAGTCTCAACAAGTTGAGACATTCCTGATCCAAGCTGACAAGACAGGGCTCTCACCTCCTGTCTCGGGTTTGATCTACATGATCCAAGCTGAGTAGAGTAGGCATAGCACCTCCATCAAGGCTTGATCTCATTGCATCTTAGCCGAAAGGCCGAGATGCCGCTTTTAAAAATTGCTTCAATTGAAACTAAAATTTAACCTAATGACTTCAAGCAAGTACAGCATGTCAATACTACACTTGATCTTAGCCAAAAGGCCGAGACGCGAGCAGCCAGATCAGATAAGGATAGATCTCCTCAGATAAGGACAGATGCAATGCTAAACCATATGAGGACATCTGGAGGAGGCTGAGTTGAATGACCCACTTCACACTTTTGGCTGGAGATTGTCGCAAATGGTTCAGCCTTGTCTTTGCACTGATATGCTGGGCTCACCAATCATTGAATGTATGTGGACAACCTGTTTTCAGGATCAACACATTTCTGGGACTGTGACTATTAAATTCCATATTTATTCATTAGTTGAATTCAAATTCCTCCACATGTAGGATTTGAACCTGTGTCTCTGGAGAATTCATCAGGAACTCTGCATACTAGCCCTGTGATGTTACCACATCTGCTATCATTCCTGTTTGCCCCTCTGCACCTTGTTGCTGTGAGGGGGGAAAACTGAAAAGGGAAATTGCATCTTCAGTACAAAAACTAATCTCAAGCAACACATAGAATTGTGAGATTGAGTTTAGGTGGGGCATAAATAGACAATGACAGATCAATCATTCACCATAAACCCAAACCAATTTTCATTCTATTGACTTCAAATGGAAAATGGAGTCAAGCGTGATGTATAACACGGCTGATTCACTACCTCCTGTTTCTCAGCCGCCGAAGTGGAATAATCCCATAATTTTATAATAAAGCAACAATATCATCATGCAACCATAACAGAGTTTACAGCAAAGCAATGGTTTGCAGAAATATAGATAACAATATACAGAATTGAATAATGTAGCACACATGCAGACTGATACCACAATTCCTTTGGGGAAATGGCATGGCGACATCTCGGTAGAACGAGTAATGAAGGCAGCAATTGTCTTGAGCAAAAAATAAGATGTCACATTGGCATAGTGGAGTACCAGAGTAAAAGAGTTATGCCAGAGTAGTAGAACTTGGATGGTGTTGCAATGTTCTCGGCGGAGGTTGTCATGGTTCTATGATAAAGATGGATGCTGCTGTGCTGAAATGGAGATGGACACAGAGGAGAAGGACAACAATAATGGCAACATTGGTGTGACTCAAATGTGTGGGAGTGGGGGGTGGCACTTGTCTAAGGTAGGGAGAATAGCATATTGCTGTAGATGAGAAGGCGGAAGCCATGAGGCATGGGCTGTGAGAGAAGAATCTACCAAAGCTTTGATAGTGAACTGAAAACAAACATTGTATTAATTTTTGATCACAGTTTAAATTTTTTTAAAAAATATCAATGACAAATGATAAACCCAAGATGTTCCCTACCAATTTATCTGGTTAATTTTCACCAACAGTAACAAAAGGGATATCTTCAGGTCTTTTAAAAACACAGGTTAACAAAACTAGACTGAACATGTGAAAATCACTTGAAAGAATGGTTAATTTCAGAGTGGAACTTTGCCATGAGATATGAATGTCTTTGTGTAATGTTTCTTTTGGTCTAACTAGTAGCCATGGGTATGAAGGGGCCACAATCAGTACCAGTCCCTTTTGTGTCAGATAACCCCCAAAATCACAATGTAGAAACGAGCTGAAACATTGTAAACATAAGCAACAAGTTCAGTGATTCAAACTGGCATCTGCAATCGACCAGTGTTGACCCTGTAAAGCGAGACTTTCAAAAATTTTTTTTTGAACAAAAGCAAGAAAAAGGAGAAGCTCGGGTTTGATGAGTGAAGAATTTAACATCAATCATGACATACACGTCCATGGAATCACATCATTTATTTTGCAAAACATATTGAACAGGTGAATGGAAAATGACATTAAAAAGCCATGACTTTTTTTAATAATCTTTAAATGACAGTTCACAAGTAATTAATGAATCTGCAAACCCAATTTAAAAAAATGTACAAACCAAATATCTATTATTAACCCTTAAAGGACTGAAATAGCACTACTTGTTATACCTCCTTTAAAGCATACAAGGATTCTATTGTGGATTCCAAGGATTGTTGTATTTAAGGTCAGCTTGCTATTAATTGCCATATTTTCTCCCATGTTACCTGATAGTGCCGCAAGTTATTGCCACGTTTGTTCATTGTTACTTTTCTTTTACATATTTTCCTGCATATATTTTTTTTTTGGTCATGCTAGTCCAACCCCCTCAATGTATTATAGTATTCCCCAGAAACTTTTGAACAGGTATCAATAACAATTAAAATGGCTAAAGATATGTCAGCCTTTACTTCAAGGGTCCTGGAATACACAGAGGTGAAAGTTATGATATAATTGTTTAAAGCTCTGGTTAATCCCTATTTCGGGCACTGCACTGAGTTTCAGGCATTGTATCTCTGGAAAGTGACCTTGGAGGAGGGCAATGCTTAATCACTGAAGTGATGCTGGGGCCGAAGGAATAAAATTATGAGGGTAGGTTGCATAGACTAGTCTTATATCCCCTAGTGTATAAAAGAATAAGGAGTGGTCTAATTCAGGTGCTAAACGTGATCAAATAGATTATTGGGTTCGCTGGATTCATAGAATTATAGAATTCCCTACAATACAGAAGAAGGCCATTTGGCCCATCTACCACAATCCCATCCACACCCTTTCCCCTTAATCTCATGCATTTATTTTAGTTAGTGTCAGGGGGACTAAGGGGCAATTTAGCATGGCCAATCCACCTAACCAGCAAACCTTTGCACTGGGGGAGGAAACTGGAGTATCCGGAAGAAACCCTTGCAGACATGGGGAGAATGTGAAAACTCCAACACAGGTAGTGACCCAAGCCGGGAATCAAACCTGGGTCCCTGGTGCTGTGATGCAGCAATGCTAACCACTGTGCCACCCCTCCCAGCTCCCCCCCCGCCCACCACCGATGGAGAGCAACCATCTTTTTGGTGAAGCTGGGCCAGGAAGGGACACAATCTTAAAATTACATCTAGGGTTGATGTCAGGGAGCAGCAGCACTTCTTCACACAAAGGAACTCTCTCCCCTAAGTAGATGCCGAGGCCATTTCAATTGAAAATGTCAAAAATAAGATTGATGAACTTTTGAGAAGTGTATTAAGAGTAATAAAACACAAGTGGGTGAATAGAATTAAGCCACAGATCAGCTCTGATCTAATTAAATGGTGGAAACAGGCAGAATAGCCTACTGCTGTTCGTACCACAAACAGTAACGTCTCCTTGAAGCAGCCTGAACAATTATTGCGCATGGCAACAGCTCTGTGTGACAGCAAGCTTTCTCAGCCTGGAACGGGGCTCTGAGAAAGCTCCATTCTGTGGGAATGAAACACTGCCACACCACCCAATTCACGCATCCACCGCCCCTCCCGACCCCTTCCCTTCACAGTGGACAGATTGGCAAGTGGCAGCACTGACATGAATACAGCGGATCAGTGGAAAACAGGAATGGTTTAGGTACACAGCTTTAACCAGTGTAAACGCGTACACTTGGCTCCCCGTTTTCCCTGCAGAGACGACCACGTGCAACATTGGTTAATCTTACTGTTGCCAAAGATGGAGAAGGAACTTAAGTAAAAAATACAGCATGAGAAAAATAAGGGGAGGGGTATTAAAACATTAATAATTACTGCAGCCAATACATTTCCTTTTGTGGTACAAGGTCCTCAGTCTAACCTGGTGCTAACTTTTACTAACATTTTCCAAGCCAGCAGTACGATTCTGCAAAACGTTTGCAGGTCAATACAAAACGCAGTGAATAACATGGACACCCATTTCACCCCCTCCCCACGTAAATTCTGCAAACAGTCATCAACCTACAGGTAACTTATCAGCAAAGTCAGTTCTGGAAGGGTTAACATTGTCCATTGTTAACATGCAATTTCAACTGCAATGCTTTGCACAAATAATAACAAATATTCCTATATCCTAAAGCTACCAGCACTATCAAGAAATACTTAAAATTATTCAACGAGACTGATTTTATTTTAATGCTTTTCCATCATTCGGTGATTAAAGTAACTGCTTAATTAGGTGGCGCTCTTTTGCACACTGTAACTGCCTGTGATTTGAACAGATTACCGTGAAACAACATTTGACAAATTACAAAGCCACTTATACCCTCTGAGCACATAAACAGCACAATAAGCTTTCCCCATAATACCCATTTTAGGTGCAAAAAACCCCACATCTAATATACATAGCAACTTCCATTGTTTTACAAGCAGTCATCATACAGCAGATTTAATGCAGTTTTTTTACAGCTTTGAGTGACTAGTTAGCTAACTCTACATACAGTAATTCCAAACAAAACTCCATAAAGTCTTTATGTTCTTCTTTCCTTTGCTAAATGCATTCTTAGATTGTCATGTATCCAGAGTGCCTGGAAATTGTGCACGTTACCTGATTTAACATAATAACAAAAAAAAGAGGCTTCTTTCATTTACGTCACAACATAGTAGCAAGCCATTTGGTATTAAATCTGAATTTCTGGGTGGAGAAGGCAGTTCTTCAATTCTTCAGTGTAATCCGCAGGTACAATTCAAGGGTCAGTAGCAAACACTGCCCACTTCTCTCATCTGTTATGTGTTGCAGCATTCCTGAAATGGCCCTAGAAGATTCAGTTGTAAGACATAGTAATGCTCTATAGAATTGAACAATATCTCTTGTAGAAGCTGATAAGATTTGGACTTCTATAGGATTTTAAGCAGAATATCCCATAAGATTCTTTAATAAGAGCAATCTGTACTTCAATCTAATTCAGAAATCAAACGTACAATATAGAAATAGTATATCAGATAACTTCTAATTACCTATAAGTATATAAGCTTTTAAGTATAAAATGTATATACATTTTCATTACATTGACTTCAATCTACTCTACATATTTAGTATAGAGCTGTACACACAACAGCATTCGATCCTTTCAAGTTAAAAACAAGACCAACTTTGTAAAGAATAAATATAGTTTTAGGTGACTTGGTAGCATGGGGGTAGAACACCAGGTACAGTGGCTTTAGATACCTGGCTTGTTTGTTTCCCAAATTTGCTTGTCACTCTTATTAAGATGGGTCCCTGGATGGAGTGCCTTTTTACTGTGAGGTTGTGCACCTATTTCAGGGAGGCACATCGTTGGGAGGGCTGGTAAAACTCGACAGTGTCAGTTCTCCTGCTGCAAGTGTTTTGTCTCTTCCCTGATCAGAGTGGCAGTGACACAACTTGTAGCAGTCATCCACAGCTGTCCTGTTCTTTTGTTTTTTTTTTAAATGATTAATGCGAATCATCACTTCGCCGAGAAGTGGGCTCTCCTTGTACTGCAGAGCACTACGGAATTCCAGCTTACTGATATTGGTACTGATCAAGAGTGACAAGGGTAAAACTGGCTTAAAAGATCAGCGAAAGTAAAACTGATAGTATTTATACAGTCTGCATTCTTGCTGGCATTTTCAGATTAGTGTCTAACATCATTAGCTCCAGAAAGAAAAAGATGATTCTGGCTTGCCACTGAACTTTGGTGTGATACAATTGCCCACAAAAATTCAATCCTGAAAATATACCCCTTTGCCATTCTGCAACACAAACATTTCCTGCGAGTGTTTGTAACATAACGGCGCAGAGAAGCTGCCGATAAACGGCTTTATACACTACTTGTTTGGAAGGCCTGCCTTACTAAAGGTATACAGGTGTTAGCAAATGTGTGATACTGCAAAGCAGGCTCATCTATTTTGATGTGTAAGCTCAACATGGACTAAAAGCAGCGACTATTTACATCTTCCCAAACATTGCATGAGGTGTTTTTTTCCCTAAAGCTGGTGCTCATGGACATAGGGGGAGCTGCCGCCTGACACTGCCCCCTGTTGGTTTGGCGTAAAGTTTGCCAGGGGAATGACCTTCACAGGATCCTCGTTGCTGCAGTGTCTCTCCGAGCTGCTGTACAACTGCTGCCTGCCGCTGCCTTGGTTTTTGTCAATGTCATCCTTGTTGCTAGCTCTCCCCAGAGTGTGCCTCCCCTCTGACCTGCCACTTTTGCCCCAGTTTTGCTGAAATCCGATCGACGGCAGGGGAGGGTTAGGCTGCTGATATTGGGTCAGCGATGGGGGCATCCAGCAGTTGTCAGAGTGACCGAGGACGAGGCACTCCTGCGTACAAGTCTCCGAGGCTTCAGCCAGCGCTTTCTGAAGAGACACCTCGACACCTGCAACACAAGCACAGATACATAATGAATCAGTTTAGCAGATCCATGGGGAATAAATGTATTTTACTAATTTGTACAGGAAAGTGTCAGTAAAATCATTTGTTCAAAAACAGAAAAGGAAAGTCCTTATCATAATATTTGAACATTGTGCAACGAGACAACAAGATAATTTAATCGTGCTTTGTGCCACCAAGAACCCATTGTTATGTCAGGTTGAGATTAGGCTGCGCTACATCACTTGGTGTTTACATTTACAGATTTGCAGTAACACCCAAGTGTCTGCTCATATCATTTACATTTGTCGTGCTTTGGTGTCAGTTTTAATCAATCTTGCATTTGTTATTTACATATCTACTTGCCACGGTGCCTGACAGGTTCTGGGACCAAGGTCATTCAAGTTAGCAAACCCGGCCCATCCACTCTAATTAGCAGAATCACAGTTACATGAATTAAACACAAACTAGACAGAAGATACTGCTTCAAGTGTGGTCCGAAAAATGAAATGGAGATGCCACTAAAAATTTACCTAAGAATGAACACATTCAGACATTTGGCAACTTAATATATGCCACAGAATTATATCAAATTTACAGTATAGAAACAGGCCATTCTGCCCAATGGGTCCATGCCAGTGTTTAAATGCCATGGAAGACTCCTGCCATTCTACCACATGCAACCCAATCAGGAGATCTTTCTACTCCTCCTGTACTTACCGCACCACTCTGTAAATTCACCTATACTTTTTGCCTCAACTACTTCACGTGGCTGCAGGTTCCACATTCTAAACACTTTTAGAATGTGGAACCTGCAGGAAATGTCTGCCCAGAGTGCTGCAAAGCTGTGTGGAACTCATTGGTTTCACAGCTGCCTTTCTAGCTCGATCAAATAGCACTCTCTGCAATTTTCGTGTGCTGGTGAGGATTACACAGCTGGCTGAGGGAGCACCTATTCTCGCCCCCCTGATCTCAAAGTTAAAAGCATCCACTCGCTTCTTCAACGGATATCAGGACATCCTATGGGGACTTCTCCAACCCTCATACTTAGAAGGCAACACACCCCCGCCACTGTAAAACCAGGATATGCCCCCCATCCCTATTCCCCACCATAAGGCTACATGAAGAGCCCAGGTTAACACTGCCAGGGTGGCAGGGGGAATGCCAAGGCATTGCCCTGCCATGTTTCTCACCACCCGGAGGCTATACTCACTTCCGCACGCCAGGAGTGGTCGTCATGATTTGTTTTCCTTTTCAAAGACCAGCAGTGCTTTTCGCCGACAAGACATCACATTGGTGGGGTAATGGAGGGGAGTATCTAACCACCTTGGAAGCAATATCATTAAGCCATATAATAATATTATAATCCATTTAAATTCATGGAAATTTGCTTCACTCTCTCTCTCGGCATGAACTTGATTACACTGCTAGCAGAGGATGGGGAAGATCTCAAACTGAGGTCTCGCTGCCGTTATGAATCTCCCATGAAAGTTAGCAGCCATTATGGGATTTGCGCCAGTGGCAAATGGATCTTGAGAATCGCGCTCTTTAAGTAAACAAGTTTTAATTGAAATCATTATTAGATTTACCCATGGCAACCTTACAGTTATGACTCTTATATCCAATGCCTGTGGAGCTTACTGGCATGATTTCAACACTGAATTTTTTTTTCCCTCTTTGTTGAAGGCACTTCCCTAGGCTGGAATGAAGGTGTCTGCCAAGAGTACCATACTCAACAGTCCATTCCGCAACCAGCAGGCTGGGCAATACGAAGATAGATAGACTTTGGACTTAACAAGCAAGTCTGATTGCATCTATGGTCAATACATGGACTATCTAGCGTCCACTTGACTTTTCATCTTTAAATGTTTGAAATGCAGCAAGATGATTTTTGAAATTGTGACAAATTAAACTTCCAACCAAAGAGAAAGGAACATTTCACAAATGACAAGGTTTGAGAAAACAAAGCTCACAGTAGCTGCTCATGCTTCAGCAATGAATAACCTGAAGCGAAGGAATAGGAACATGAAACAATTATCCTTTCTAAAATTTCTAACTAATTATTTATAACTGCTTTTGAAATCAAGTTGCTTTAGCTGGTGCAACCTTTATGTTTACACCAAAAATAATTGTGATACACATCACCCTGTGATATTTACGCCATTGGAAAATCACAGATGTTTGAATCCAGGTGCCGGGGCCAGACAGCAGCATATTGCCATTAGGTCATCATGCTGGCATCACCTGTGGAGACAAGTGCTGTTTACCCTGTGCTAATGGCAGCATTATTCCAAAAGACTCAGTTAGACAGGGGGAGAGTTATTGGGCTACAGTTGCCCAGTTTGTAATGCTTTCTCTAATAATATATGACCTTGAGTCCAAACTGCAAGTTGTCATAATGTGCTTGGTTCCTCAGGCCAGTGTAACATGAGCAGAGCTGCATGAGGAGATGTCAAGAGCCAGATGACCTCCTGTGGCGTTACACAAGGACAAAAATAAATTAGGTCTTGAAAGCCTCTCTGAGTGTAACTGCCCCTCTGATTGTCAAATTCTGGTTCCCTCCATCTAGTTATTTTTTATTTGAATTCCAATCCCTCTATCTTCTTCTTTTGTGTCTCTGTATTTGCCCATAAGATGCTCGCACAGTAAAAATCAAAGGGAGGCATCAATGTGAGTGGCTTGAAACAAAGAATTGTTTGAATGACGGATGAGAAAAAAACAAAATCAACATAATGATTGCAATCAAGCACAAATCATTCTGTAATAAAGTTCCAGGCTACAACATACATGGAAAAGTGCATGTTACCACAGGACCACAGTATCCCTGAGTGAGCGTGTCACACCGCCAGAACCAATGCCTCTGGGTAAAAGTTACTTGCCGTTCCTAAATGTCATGGGGATGGGAAGCAACTTGACAAAAAATTAATCAATGGCCATTATATCTCACCAATGGGGAAACCCATGGGATTTTACACTTCACCTAAAGGAAACAATTTTAATCTATTCTGCCAGTTCAGAATTGGGTGCATTGTTGGGTTTTGCACCTCACCCAATTTTATTCCCTATTGAAATCAAGCAGCTATATTGGACAAGGTGTGAAACTAGAGTTCATCTGATCTGGTTTGATCCCCTCCTGGAGAATTAGGTTCAAATTATCTCCTCCAGTTTTGAAGCGCTCAGAAAAGATTTTTCACCAACAAAGAGTGCTGTAAAAAATGGAGCAAATAAGTGTTATGGACAAGAGGGAGGGATGAATTTAAACAGCCCGGATTTCTCCTCTCACTACCCATCTATGTTCCAAACCTATATGAATAAGTCCCAAGCAAACACGAGTTAAGATAAAATAAGAGGGTTGGTTTATTTCACACACACTCATGCACAAAACACAGAAATGGAGTTTTGCAAGCCCTGTCCCTTTTGCACTCATGTAATAAATGAGGGATAAGAAAAGTAAGGGAAAATCCTGATTAAAAAAATGAGTCAAAGCATTCAGTGAACTTAGAATCTAAAGTCCAATGGTGTACTCTTTCACATAGTAGTAGGCTAACTGTTGTAGACTGATTTGTCTTTCCAGAAGCAAAGACTTCCATGATGGAAGATGACACATATTTGTTTTGTTTTGAAGGCACATACACTCAAGTTCCAGTTGTGCACTGTATATATGAGGACCAGACAATTGTAAATCTGGGCATCAACTCTTTCTGCTGCAGCCTGTGAAATGGTGAAATGGGAGACACCACAGACAGCTGCCTGGAGTCCTGCCTCTCTTTGGAATTGAGCAGTGACTGTTCATAAAATGCAAAGTAGTATAATTAAAGGAGTTCAGACAGGTTAAGTATCAGTCATGTGACAGGGTGGTTTCAGGTTGAGTTATTTGGCTAACGCGGACCCCGATTGAAACTCATTGTGTTTTGGAGCGGGTAACAGTGGGGCCAGGAACATCACATTGGAGATTAGGAGTCACGAACAGCTGACTGGGGCAGACAACACATCTGCTAAACCATTGCAATGGCTTAGATGGAATATTTATATGATGCAAGGGATGTTACCTTCCAGGAAATGTGGGTGCTAACCTCTGTTCGCTTTCAAACTGCTCAAAAACCTCCAGAAGACAACATTTGACCAGCTGCAACCATTTTATTAGCTTCACAAATGTCCATTTTGAAAAACAGAGAACAGAAAAAACTTTATAAAGTATCAGGCTGACACGGATATCTTTTCTTCCTGTCTCTTGGCCAACATACGGGAAATAAGTAACAAAATAACAGCTTTGTGTGGACATATGAAGTTAATTTTAAGGGAATTTCTAAATATTTTCTCAGGGATGTAGAATATGTCAAAAATGATTTAATTTTATGAAAAGATAATTACCAGTAATAATAATGTATACCTATCTGCTTATCCCAAATATATATGTTTAATATGCATGTGAACAAGCTTTCATTCTCCTCTGAAAATAAACTTTCTGAAAGAATATTGTGAATGATAAGGCTAACAAGAAGCTGTTGAAAGCACTTTGATCGAGACAAAAGGTGACATGAGCATTTCTAACAAAGCAGACTGTAGCGGAGTCTCCATTATCCACAGACAGAGTATGGACTCCTGATGGATAATGAAAATTGGTGGATAATTGAGAGTCTCTGAATTTTCCCCTTTGCATGTATGGCACAGCAAGGTATTAGAAACAAACTGAGCCTAGACAACAAAGGAAACATTGTGCCTTCTTTTTGATTCATCAAGGAAAGGGAATGAAGCACAAACGCCAAAAGTGGCTGTGCCAGTAAATAGTGTCTGTCACTAAACTGTCTCCTCCAAAAGTTCTGGCGCATGGTCAGGGAGCTGGATAATTAGAACGTGAATAATAATCAGAACACTGTGTAAATAGAAACAATACCTCAGGGTCGCTTCAGTTAGGAAATAAATATTAGGATGCCAGTACAATAATGTTCTTAAATAGCCTCAAATCTGCACTGAAGAGACTACGCTTTTAATAGCTTCACATTTCCATTAACTACACAATGATTTGATAACATTTATAATCAGAAAGGAAGTTGAGCTGTTTAATATTTGCTGTATGTACCAACTCTTGTGCATTGGTTTTTGCATGCAGCATTGTTTTATGGCTCTTTTCATCTGTAAATGTGATGAAAATTTGAAAAGAAATCAATGTGAATTGCATGAACTGAAGGGCTATGATCAGTAAGAATTCTAAAAAGCCCATGCATTATACATAACCATTAGAGCAGAGATCTCTCGCAAAACAACAGCTCCACTGCCCTCATCATATATTACAGAGACTTCATTCTAGAATAAAAATGAAACAGTACATTCTTTTCTAAAGGAAAACCTTAATATCATTGGGCAATTTGAATTAATAAAACCTACACTTTTGCCAACAAAGCAGCCATAGTATAAGGGGAAAATAAAATCAATATGTCTTAATTTGCATAACATACATAGGTAGCAGCAGGGAAGTGAGCCTCTCCTGGAAGTTAACACAGACATTTTCTCCATGGAAATGAAATGAGTAAGACTGTTCCCGTCCCTTTTCCTAGCCTTTGTCAAGTTTCTCTATGTAATATTGATGCTGATAGCCTTCCCCAGGGAATAACATCACATTCATCTACTTCAAAGACAGAATTAACCAATTCAAAAGGATTTTATTCAGGCTTAATGTAGATGTGCCTCATGAGTTACACTTCACCTTGTGCAGCACTGGGGTTGGACACCCTTAGGAGATTAGGAATGAAGTGAAAGACAAAATTAATTCTACATGTCAAAAATGCTAATGGTTTAGGCCCCTATTGTCAGCATAAATACAAAGGAACCCTGAAAAGTGTCACAAAAGTCTGAACTAAAACGTGTGACATTTGGTTAAGATAATGAAAGTTTTTGATGGTGAGAAACATTGATTATGAAATGTGTGGTGATCTCCTGCATTACGCTGAAGGAACACAATGGCAAATAGAGTTCTGAAATCCTAGCCATCTCTGTATCACTCAGTGGAAGGAATTTTAGCTTTAAACAACTGAACAGGTTGGGAGGTTTGAAGGGGGGGGGGGGCGATAAGGGGAATAGGGGGGATGGGGGGAGCAGGACAAATTTGAAGGTGACGAAGGGACTAATTGAAGGTAAAGGGTGAATCCTGGATCGGGGGGGAAGAGGGTGAAAGTTGGTGGGGCATCATGGCAGGAAGGTGAGGTGTCAGAGACAACGTGGAGTTTGGGTGGAAGACTGGGGAACCTGGTAGTGGGAGGATTGGAAGCCTAGTAGGATAAATCAGGGGCCTGGGGCATGGGAGGCCTGGGTCAAAGAGTTGGTGGAGAGATCAGAGGCCTGAGGGGTGGCTGGGGCTCTGGCGCAGAGCTTAACTTCTAAAAGATGAAATTCTTGTCCCAAATCTGTCTCCGACTTGGCCACTTGCTGTGGCACGGTGGCATAGTGCTTAGCATTTCTGCCTCACAGCATCAGGGACCTGTGCTGGATTCCAGAACTGGGTGACCAAATGGAGTTTATATGTTCTCCCATGTCTGCGTGCATTTCCTTTGGGTGTTCCAATTTCCTCCCACAGTCCAAAGATGCATAGTGGATTTGATGGATAGTAAATGCACAGGTTTACGGTGATGGGAGGAGGGCTGGGGCTGGGGTGAGCCTATTTAAGATGCTTTTTCAGAGAGCCAGTGCAGACTCGGTGGGCTGAATAGCCTCTTTCTGCACGGTAGGGATCTTATGATTCTGTCATTCATCGAGGGTTCTGATGCCCCATTAACTGAGACAATAAAGAGGGTGATGATGCTCCCTGTAAGTTATGTACACATGCAGTCTGGCTGCAACCCGCAAGTTATTGTGCAGGCCACTGAGGTTGTTCCAGATACTGAGCATGCAATGGATTTAATGACACCACAGATTCATATAAACGGACTGCACACAACAAAAACAATTTGGAGGGCACAATCATGAGCACGCATCCAACCTTCTCTGAGGAACTGGGCTGGAATGTCAAATACGATAATGAGGCTTTATAATCCAACTTTTCAACTTTAAATTTGGATGGGCAGGTTTTCCAAGTATTACATTTAAGCATGGACTTGATAAATCCTGGAAATTAGTGACCTTATCACTGGCTCCTGGATTCTATCTGTCTGCGGAACCCTTGCCATTGGGCAGCACCCGCACCCAACCTTCCCCAAGAGCACTGTGATCCTCCATCACTTTCCAACATGCCTCCGATTCATTTCACAATCCTTTGATTCTTCTGCTCCAGACACCTGACTTCTTCTCATGCCTCTGACTGCCCCACCACCCCTTACCCCAGGCTTCTAGACTTCTGATCCTGACCTTCAGGCCTCTAGGTCACTTCACTAGACTTTCAGTCATCCTAGTACTGGACACCCAATCCCCCCCATGCAAGTCCCACGTGGTCTCTGACACCTGATCTTCACTCTATAATGCTTCCGCCCCACCAACTTTCACCATTTACGCCCCCTGCTGGGATTGAACCCTGCCTGCTTTGATCGATTACCTTCACCAACCAGTTCCATGCTTCACTCAAAGCCAAGTCTGTCAATCAAGCATGGCTTCTGGACAAGGGACTGGCCAGTGATATCCCATGCACGGACTTCACACAGTGCAAGGGACTCCCAATTTATTGCTGCACAGTGGCACATGATTAGCATTGCGGTCTCACAGCTCCAGGGACCCGGGTTTGATTCCTGGCTTGGGTCACTCTCTATGTGGAGTCTGCATGTTCTCCTCGTGTCTGCATGGGTTTCCTCCAGGAGGTCCAGTTTCCTCCCACAGTCTGAAAGACATGCTGGTTAGGTGCAATGGCCATGCTAAATTCTTCCTCAGTGTACCCATATAGGAAATTGGAACACCCAAAGGAAATGCACGCAGACAGGGGAGAACATATAAACTACATTTGGTCACCCAATTCTAGAATCCAGCACAGGTCCCTGATGCTGTGAGGCAGAAGTGCTAAGCACTATGCAACCATGCCACAGCAAGTGGCCAAGTCAGAGGAAGATTTGGGACAAGAATTTCATCTTTTAGAAGTTAAGCTTTGCGCCAGACCCCCAGCCACCCCTCATGCCTCTGATCTCTCCACCAACTCTTTGACCCAGGCCTCCCACACCCCAGGCCTCTGATTTATCCTACTGGGCTTCCAATCCTCCCACCAACCAGGCTCCCCAATCCTCCACATTGCCTCTGACATCTCACCTTCCTGCCATGATGCCCCACTGACTTTCATCCTCTTCCCCCTCACCCAGGATTGACCCTTTACCTTCAATCAGTCCCTTCCTCACCGGAATGTGGTGCCTAGGAGATTTTCACAGTAACTTCATTGCAGTGATAATGTATGCCTAGTTGTGACAATAATAAACTGGCTTTAAACTTCAAACTTTATTTGGGGGAGCCCAAATCCTAACTTTTCCTAACCCCTGATCTTCTCCTGGCAATTTGGATAAGTAAAACTTAATAAGAACATAAGAAATAGGAGCCGGAGTAGGCCATCTAGCCCTTCGAGCCTGCCCCGCCATTCAATAAGATCATGGCTGATCTGAAGTGGATCAGTTCCACTTTCCAGCTTTCTTCCCATAACCCTTAATTCCCTTGTCTGTCAAAAACCTACCTACCCATGACTTAGATATATTTAGCGAGGTAGCCTCCACCACTTCAACGGGCAGAGAATTCCAGAGATTCACCATCCTTTGAGTGAAGAAGTTCCTCCTCAATTCCATTCTAAACTGTCCCCCGTCTTATCTTGAGGCTGTGCCCTCTAGTCCTGCTGTCCTTTCTGAGCAGGAAGAATCTCTCTACCTCTACCCTATCCATCCCTTTCATTATCTTATATGTCTCTATAAGATCTCCCCTCATCCTTCTAAACTCCAACGAGTACAGACCCAGTCTATTTAGTCTCTCTTCATAGTCCAACCCCCTCATCTCTGGTATCAGCCTAGTGAACCTCCTCTGCACTCCCTCCAAGGCCAAAATATCCTTGCGCAAGTGCGGCGACCAAAACTGCACACAGTACTCCAGCTGCGGCCTCACCAGTGCCCTGTACAGTTGCAGCAAGACCTCCCTGCTTGAACTCTGTTACAGCCAAAATAGCTATGCAGTCAATTTTACTGGTGAAACTTAATCTTCCAGCTGTATATTGCAATAATTGTCCCATTTATTTAGAGTAAGGTGGTGATATGGTACTATTTTCACTGGATCACAGACCCAGGGTAAGGTTCTGGGGACCAGGGTTTGAATCCCACTGTGGCAGACGGTGAAATTTGCATTCAGCTAAAAAAAAAATCTGGAATTGAAACCATTGTTGTTAAAATCCATCTAGTTCACTGATATCCTTGCTTTAGGGAATGAAATCGGTCTACCCGGTCTGGCTTACATGTGCCTCCAGATCTACAGCAATGTGGCTGACTCTTAAATACTGTCAAGCCAGTCAGCTCAGGGGAACTAGCGGTGGACAACAAATGCTGGCCCAGCCAGCAATGACCACATCAAATGAAAAACAAAAGTATCTTTAGAATAGACTGGAAATTAAGTTTAAAAAAAAAATTCCTTTAATGTTACTCAGATTTGTCAGTCAATTTATAATCCACTAATTATCCTGCAATGGACCAAAAGATTGGTTTAGTAGGCAGATAGCATTCAAATTTCTCTCTGTACTCTTTGATGACTCACCAAGCTTAGTCTATCAGTTGTTGAGTCATACGGACCAAGAATACTTAAGATTCAACAACTGGCTTATGCCGGAGTAGTTGATCTTGGCTGAAACATTAGGAAAGGAACAGGAATTGGCCTCAGGCTTAAGTACAGAAAATGACATTTCTCCACATTTACAGATAGCAGAAGAGGGCAGGTTTGGTTTCAGTGAGTGATGTCGTTCCCCCTCCCCCCGTCCTCCGCCTTCCCCGGCTATTAACCCATTCACAATCACCATCAAGGCTCACATGGAGTCAAACTACACAAGGATCTAGCAAGCAACCAACTATGCTGGAAAAGGGAACAGAGCATAGAGTTATCAGCTGCAAAATTCCTCAAGTTGCCAACTTAACTTTGTTGGAAATGAGACGGAAAGCTTGATAAGAGTGTGAACGGTTTCTGCCACACTTCTGATGAGAGGTGGTGCAGTTCCAAGGAAATTCCGGACCACGCTCTCAGGAGGACATAAATCTTTATAAAATTAGTTTTCTGACCTGGTGAACTGCAAATTGCTGACTTTTTTTTAACTTTATGGATAACATTTACTTTATGGATACCTATCCAAAGGGTTGTCTGAAAGTTTCAGTTGATTTTCTCAGTTAATGCATACAAAATGCAAAGATTGAAGTTGATACTGTAGGTGGCCCTTTTCTTATACTTTGAGATGATCATAACAAATGCTTATTTAGTCACTCCTTGAATTTTAGTAACCTGTGATATCCCTGACTCCATAGGAAGAACTAGCACACATGAAACCTGCAAAACATTGTCTAACAAGAACAAAACAAGCAGACTATAAAAATTTCAACATCTGCTTTCCATCATTTTTTATGCTGTCATAATACATACCAGAGTTTCAAGGATCTACTTGCATAAAAGCATTAATACATAGGCTGATTTATATTTGGATTGAATACTGAAGCTAGTTTTAGTTCCCACACATGTTGCGTAATATAATGATCTTGATAAAAGGTTTGGAAGAGAGTTTTGATTTGAATTGATACATTATTGTTACATGTTTACAGTGAGAGGTATTGTTTCTTGCACACTATGCAGGCAAAGCACACCGTACATAGAGAAGGAAAGGAGAGGGTGCAAAATGTAGTGTGACCGTCATAGCTAGGATGTAGAAAAACATCAACAAATAATTCCAAGCGTAAACACCCCCGTGCTACTCAGCTCACCTAAAGAGGTGGGTCTCATTACTTTAGAACAGTGTAGAGTGGAATGTAATGGCCCCATTGTGGCAAAGGTGGATTCGTAAAATACAGTGAGCCATTAAAAGTCCATTAACTTCAGCAGGACCAGAAAATCTCATTGCGGAAGGAGCAGTAAAATTCTACCCAGACACTCGGAGGCAATATGACAGAATTATGTATAATTGTGAGTGAACTAGATTATTGATAGATTAGTTCAGTTTGAACAGGTGAAATGCATTTAAAGTAGCAATAGGCTAGATGTTAGGCAGCGAATACCTTATGTCTAAAGTGGAAGAGGTTTGATTTTGCTAATGTAAGCGATATACATTCACTAGTCAACAACTTCACAACAGCAAAGCTTATTAACAACAATGTATATATCATCGCGGGTGTGAAATCCTTCTGTGAGATAATTTGAAGGAAAAATCAGCACAACTACAAAGTAGGAATACTGATTTTATACACCAACTTAATCATTAAAATTAATAATAGAGAGCATTTCACCCCTTAATAACAAGGTGTAGCTTGGGGAAGTAGGAAATACGCAGAACAGCAACATCATTCCTTTAGTTTAGAAAGAAAGATAGAAAGAAGGAAAAGGCAGGAATCATATACATCAAATTTCTGTATATGGAATGTACACGTGTACAAGTGAGCCTCATAACAGAAGTAATATTACACCCACGGAAACAATGTAACAAATTGACATGAATTAACTTGATGTTATATTAAACCACAATGTCACTGAGATTGAAACTATTCAAGGGAAAAAATACAGTAACATCCAACTACATCAATCCTATTTATTGTTGCTGAATTTTAGACACACACGCGCCTGCTGACACACACACACACACACACACACACACACACACACACACACACACACACACACACACACACACACACACACACACACACACACACACAGCAGTGCTCAACACCACAGCAATATCATACAGTGCTAATGAAAGCTGGCTTTTTCTCAGAAAGCAACTGCTCCCAGGCAAGTTATTAATTTTGAGATCCGAGACAGAAAACTGGAATGCTTTGGCAAATAGACATCCAGGAAATTCAGACAAATAGGGTTACCCAACACCAATAGGGACTTGATCCTGCTTTAAGGCAGACTGTATTAGCAGCACGACTGGTGTTGAAAGACTATTTTTTCTGTCTGGAAACAAAAACTTTGTAATTTTGTGTTATGCATTTTGGACAATCCTGGTTAACTCCTAAGAAAATACACCCTTTAGCTAAATATGCAAATGTTTATGACCAGATTTTTAATTACCAAATTTATCAAAAAGGAATTTTTTTTCATCTTGAAGAGTCTTGTGGCTGTAAGGACGCAGGACTATATTTGCTGCAGAAATGTAAACATACTCTTTCAGCAAATTAGGTCCCAGAACATAACTTCTCATCTAATTTCACCAAATCTTATGTGACTGTCATGATAGAGCAAGAGCAAGCTAAGTGCGAGAATTTAGGGATGTTTGCTGAATGTCACTGACTGTGATAGCAATGATGTAATTAGCCAAACAATCCAGACTGACCGAGAAAGACAGTGCACAAAATAGAGGTTGAAAGCTAAAGGAAAGCTCTTAAATGGTGTCTATTCAAGAACTTAATAAATCTATTAATTAATCATATTACTTTGTACCATGAAACAAATTTAATTCATCAGATGCCAGAGTGCCTTCAGTGATATATATCTTAGAACCTGCCTGTACTTGCATTAATCTATCATAAAAAAAAACAATTACCAAGTTTCAATGGCATACAACTGCTAACATACTCCCCTGACCCACATATCCTAAGCTAAACTTCACTACAGATTTCACAATGGCATCTATGTTGGAGCTTTACTCGAAGTTCACTGGGCTATGGAAACACATCATACTGTTGTTATCGCCTAAACAGGACCACACCGCTGATTGTTGTCCACATTCTCCCTCCAAAACTTGATATCTTCAACTGCTCTCACTCAGATCCACACAGGCCCTTAACTTAAATCCCAGCCCCATACTCCGCCCAGAGAAGTTTGGCTTTCCAGTTCATTTCTTCTTTCCAACCTGGTCCTCCAAAATTGCTCTCTTTAAACTGTAGAGAGCTCCCCACGTTCCAGCTCATTCTCAGCTCCAGTTTCCCCACTTCCGCCTCTCCATTTTCTACCTACCATCTGCACTCCCCCGCACTGGGATATATACGTGGCCCCTGGGATTTAATTAGTGCTTACACGGGTCTGTAATCTTAACAGATTTTAGTGTTTAGTTGGGGCTGGGAATTACAGCCAAATGCAATAAATATCCAGTGATCCAGTCAATTGTCAGAGGGCTAAGCCCAACACAGACAAGAGGGGTAGGGGAGAGCCAGGACATACAGAAATAAAGGGTACAGGGCTGGATTTTCATAAAGACTGGCCTCTGATATGAAGGGGCAGTCCCAATTCTGGGATTCCCACCACACACACTTCCCAGAGCCTGAAGTTTTCACAACATCCCAACCTGGTTCCATTGCAAGGGCAGGCATCTCCCACCATGACCCCCCAGTTTTCATCAGCTTTGTCAGGACACGTGATTCACAGCCACTAAGAATTCAGGAACTTTGAAAAGTACATTTAAAAGGTATTAACCATGCTCCCTCAATTCCTCATTGATACCCTCATGCCCCTCCCATATTCTGCGTGCCCCCACCATTCCCTCATGTCCTTCCATGTCCTCCTACAACCTCCCTGACTCTCTGCATCCTTTATGCTTGCTCACCAGATTGGCACTTCTATAGGGTTGCAGTAAGCACAGTTTATTTCAAATCAGATTTTTGATTTTATAAAGTGTATTTAAAATTGTTTTTTATACCACTCATTGCTTCTGTACTGCATACTGGTGAGCAGGCATAAAGGATGTAAGGGAACCATGAAGGTAACATGGGTAGTGAGTGGGTGAGAGGTGTGAGGGCTGAAAGCCTAACAGATTTCAATACAACTGGGATAAAGTCCTAAAAAAACAAGGCAGGCCTTCCAGCCTTGGTATGTGCATCCCTCCATGGCCACATCTGAACTGCTGAGGTCTGAGAGCCCAAGCTTAAAACTGGATGAAGGGAGGGAATGAGAAAACAAGTTAGGCAAAATAAGTGATGATAGAAAATGTGTGTGTGCTACAGGGAGAATGGGATGTTGTTTTTTTTTCATTGAATCATCATAGATTCCCTATGTGCAGAAGAGGCAATTCGGCCTCCCGAGCCTGCACCAAAAGAGCATCTTACCCAGGCACTCTTCCTGCCTTATCTTTGGAACCCCACACACTTACCATGACTAATCCATCAAACCTACACATCTTAATGCTGCAATTACACAGGGAAAGATTATGGCAAGCCAAACTTATTACTGTCTTGAATACATAAGGATTATAGCAGCTTCTGCCTAATGTCATATTCTCTGCCACTTTTGAGGATAAACACAGTGAACAATTCAATTCTTTTTACAATAATATGCTGTCAATGTCAAAGAGTTTTGATCTACGGAGTACAAATGAGTGGAAAATAGAAAACCTGAATCTAATTTGAAAAAAAATGTCTTTCTTTAGATTAATTTGGAACAATCTGTTCCTGTCATTTTTGGAGGAACTTGGCCATTGTGTGAAATGTTGGGTATAATTGTCGAAGCAAAGCAAATGTTTCATTTGATAAGGAGAATTTGAGCCTTACAGGAGGGAGAATATCATTGCTGCTCTGTAGGCCTTGAGCTTGTTGCTGAGTCTGAGTCCTGGTGTTTAAACACTTCCTTTCACAGACAGCTGAAGGCTGCAGTGGTACACTGAAGGTTGTGTTGAACCTTGTTGTTGATATCTACCCTATTAACAATTGTCTCCCAAGATATGGAAAGTGATCCACATTGTCCAAGACTTTGTTGTCTGAGGGGAGGCTGTGCTGTATGGTGGGGCCATGTTGATGGAGAACCTTTGTCTTACGGATGTTTAGTTTAAAGTCCAGGCTCTTGTTTGCCTCAGTGAAGGTGTTGACGATGGCTTGTGGTTCAGCCTCCAACCATTCGCAGACACAAGCATCGCCTGCATACTGTGGCTCAGTGTTAGAATATGGGGCCTGCAGGTAACGGAGGATGAACAGATTCTCGTTTAGCTCCAGTCTAGCATCGCGCTTGCTGAGGGTGAGATGTTGCACTGCAGCAAGGAAGATCAAGAAGGGAGTCGGTCTTGTTTGACCCCAGTCCAAAGGTGAATTGGGTCTGTGATAGATCTGTTGTTCAGGATCACAGCTTGCATGTCAGGGGCTGGTGACAAACTTTTGGAGGCAGCCATAATAAAGGAGGATGTTTCACATTCCCTTACTGTTGATAGCATCTAAGGCCTTTCTGAGCTCAAAGAAGTCATGTACATGTGATGGTGCTATTCCCTGTACTTCTCTTGTAGTTGCCATGTGGTGAATCAGGCACCTATGTACAACAGATCCTTAAAACCCTGGAAAAATACATCAGTGCTGCCTCTACAAGATCCTGCAAAGCCATTGGCAGGATAGGCACATCAACATAGGTAGCATTGACGCTCAGGCCAACATCTCCATTATCGAAGCACTGACCACGCTCGATCAGCTCCACTGTGTGGACCCACATCAGCCGCATGCCTGACACAAAACGCCTGAAAGAAGTGCTTTCCTTGCAGCTTCCACATGGCAAGTGAACCCCAGGAGGGCAGAGGATACCCTCAAATCCCCCTTGAAAAAAATATAACATCCCCATCCACACTTGGGAGTCCCTAGTCTAAGACTGCCTGAACTGAAGTAAAAGCGTCCAGGATGGAGCTGAACATCTTGAGTTTCATCATTGAGAACATACTGAAACTGAGTGTCGACAGTCAAAGGAGCGTGTGGCAACCTGGGTACCCCAGCCACCAGCTCCTCTAACCATCATCTGTCCCATTTGTGGCATAGACTGTAGGTCATGCCCTGGACTCCTCTTTCACCTGAGAACTCTGTTTTAGTGAAAAAGTAAGTCATCCACAATCCCGAGGGACTTTCAAAAAGGAAAGAGAAGGAAACAAAGTTAGATACCACATAAGATGGGGGTGGCATGGTGGCGCAGCGGTTAGCACTGCTGCCTCACAGCACCGGGGATCCAGGTTCAATTCCAGCCTTAAGTCGCTGTGTGGAGTTTGCACTTTTTCCAGCGTCTGCATGGGTTTCGTCCAGGTGTTCCAGTTTCTTCCCACAGTCCAAAGTTGTGAGGGTTAGGTTGATTGGCCTAGTGTCAGAGGGATTAGCAGGGTAAATGAGGGTTACGGAAATAGGGCCTGGGTGGGATTGTGGTTGGTACAGACTTGATGGGCTGAATGGCTTCCTCCTATAGTGTAGGGATCCTTTGATCTACGGATTCTTGTTTATGCACCTGTGATTGCACACAGCCATTCCCTCACCCCACAACCATTTCAGCAAGACAGAGCATGAATATCAATTAATCCATTTTCTAGCATTGTTACTTAACAACTAGAAATTACTATAATACGGGTAGAGAGCTTTAGCCACACAGGAGAAGCTGGACAGTGGGAAAAAATAAAGTGAACGTTAAAGCAGCTATTTTTGGTCTTATGTAGATTACTTTAAGTTTGATGTAGTGCTCAGCAGTTAATCTTGAAATCAACTATCCACCATAAGTGTAACCGTGGGACTTTGAACTGAAGTAATTATGGCAATATTCATTTTACCATGGTCCTCAGTAATGTCCATTTTGTTCAATAGCTTTAGACAACCTTTCGAAAGGAGGCACCAGGTTACTAAACGATTTTACTGAATGCATGATCAGATAGTCTGGCAATCTGAAATCCAAATATGAGGTAGCTGCCATCTATAGTGCTAAATGCGGCATCTTTGACCTCCCTTTTGCAGATTTTTTTATAAATAGCATTCAGGAGCTGCTGTATCCAATATTTAGTATCCATCTTCCAGCACTATTCTTTTCATGGACTTGTTGCAATAAAATGCTCCGAGCAATTGCTCCGAGCAATTCATTTTAAAACATCACAACACCACAAATGATGTTCAATTTTTCAAAACTTGTCACAGAGCTGTCCTCCTATCTCACAACATAAATCTAAGATACTAAGGTCTTGTTTATGCAACATCAATAAAATTATTTAGACCACTGGCTGCGTTCCACAAGAAAAACAACATTTTGAAGATAGTCCATAAGATGTGTGCTGTCACCAAGGGCTGAAGATTGTTTGTTATGTTGTGTAGGTCACTACTTACCTGAAACAAAATGTTGATGCCCTGCCCAATACTGTCTGTTCAATATACTTCTATAAACTTAAAGAGATCACCCAACTGACAGGTAATGAGAAATCCTGATGGTCGGGGGGGGTAAAACCTCTGACTCTAAGCCCTACTAACTGGGAAGATCCCAGTTTTCACTGTGGTGAGTTAAGCCAAAGTGTCACGAGGGACTCCAATGCTGTCACAATGCACCTGGGTCACAGGGAGAAATTAGGCCAGGGCTCCCACTTTCCATACAGCAATCCCTACTGGATTCCAGATGAGAACACTGAGATGTCCTCCGCAGCTGCCAATACTAACTGTCAAAGCTCACATGAATAATAACCACATGACGAGGTTTCAAGAGATAAATGTCCCTTGTGAACCATGCCCCCAAATGCAGGAGTCAATGCCTTCAGGAGACAGAAGAGTGAACAAAAAAAAGAGCCAGAAAGAACTAAAGAATGTTTCATCAAACGTGACATTTTAAAAGGACTGTATTCATTTCCTCACCATTTCTTCATCATTTTTAATGTGATTTTAATTTGCCCCTATATCACCCTATTTGGAGTTTTAATTTTATAAATATTTTTTATTCTTAAATTCAAAGTATCAGCCTATTAAGCCAGTCTTCTCCAATTCCCTTCAATTAGTGCAGAAGTTAGGAAGATTGACCAACATATTGGCAAGCTCCGCTGAGTTAGAGTCATAGGGCCCGATTTTATCATTGCGTCAACTTAGTCAAGTCGGGCATGAGGTGATTAGTGTGATCCACGCCCGCATCTGAGCAGGTGCCCACTTTATCAAGGCCCGAAAATGGCTGCGATCCAAAACGGGCACAACAGCAATTTAAATGCATTTGCATGCATTTAAATTGAATTAATAGGTTGCATGCCAGCATTTCCCCATTATCATTGTGTTAGCACACCCAGATTCTGTGCAAAACAGACATGCTCAGCAAAGGTTTGTTTCGAGCACTCCAGCTTCTGAAGGTATAAGTTCAGAGCTTCCAGCGGCTCTCTGACTCAGATCGGTGGTGGAAGGAGGGGAAAGCGAGGTGGGCCTGATCATCCTCTGATGAGGCGGGGGGGGGGGGGGGGGGGGGGGAAGGAAGGTCCAATCGTTCTCTCGTATGGGGAGGAGGGAGGTGGGTTGGGTGTATCTCTGATGGGCGGGAGGGAGGCTCGATCATTCTCTGATGGGGGGGGGAGGAAGGAGGCAGGTCAGATGTATCTCTGGTGGGAGTGGAAGGAAGGCGGCCCAAACATTCTCTGGTGGGAGGGGGAGAAGGGAGGCTCGATCATTCTCTGGTTGGGGGGACAGAGGAGTGACGCCAGATCGCTCTCCAATGTGGGGGGTGAGAGGGAAGCCAGGCAGTTTTCTGGCGAGGAGGAGGAGAAGGAAGGCTAGATCGTTCTCTGGTGGCGGGGCAGGGTGTGGGAAATGGCGGAGGGAGAGAGACCAGTTCGTTCTGTGGTGGAGGAGGGGGCAAGGAGGAGGAGGGAGGCAGTCCAGATGGATCTCTGGTGGACGGGCAAGAGCAGGATGGACCGTTGCCACTCTGTGGACGATCGGCGTGGGGGTGGCGAAGTGGGACAGAGGGTCGTGATTGGTCTGGGTAGCGGGGGGGGGATGTTATATTATGGGGCTGGAGTTTAATCTGTGGGGGTTATCGCTTCCATGTGCAGGGAAAAAAATATTGAAAAATACGCTCCTGTCACATCACTCACGGCCTGCTTTATCTGCTTTTTGCAGCCCGGGAGCAATGTAACAGGGGCGCGTTTTTCAAATTGTTTTTCACTGTGCTTGCGCAGTTCAAAGCTCTGATCAGAGCTGCAGTGTGTCAAGTGCACTAAGCCCCACCTACTGCGCAATTCAGACTCATGATTTTTGTTCAGGCTGGGTGTGTAAAGGAGTGCCTGAGAACGGTTTTCCAAGTCAGATTTGAATTGCACCCAGATTCAGTACTTAGAATACAAATAGTAAACTCAGGCCCATAGAGTCATAGAGGTTTACAGCATGGAAACAGGCCCTTTGGCCCAACTTGTCTGTGCCACCCCTTTCTTTTAAACTGCAAAGCTATCCCAATTGCCTGCATTTGGCCCATATCCCTCCATACCCATCTTACCCATGTAACTGTCTAAATGCTTTTTAAAAGACAAAATTGTACCTGCCTCTACTATTACCTCTGGCAGCTTGTCCCAGAGATTCAGCACCTTCTGTTTGAAAAAATTGCTCCCCTGGACCCTTTTGTACCTCTCCCCTCTCAGCTTAAATCTCTGCCCTCTAGTTTTAGACTCCCCTACCTTTAAAAAAATATTGACTATCCAGCTGATCTATGCCCCTTTTCATTTTATAGACCTTTATAAGATCACTCCTCAGCCTCTTATGCTCCAGAGAAAAAAATCCCAGTCTATCGAGCATCTCTTTATAGCTCAAACCATCAAGTCTCGGTAGCATCCTAGTAAATCTTTTCTGCACTCTTTCTAGTTTAATAATTTCCTTTCTATAATAGGGTGACCAGAGTTCAGAGTTTCTGCCCACCTTGGCTCTATTGCCTCGCGCAGAGTTGGGCTCTGTGCAAGGCAATAGAACCAAGATGGGCAGGTACTCTAAAGTCACATTCAAAACATGGTTCCTGTTGACATAACAGCAACCTGGGGTTCATTTTACATGGTGGGGGTGGGGGGAGGGGGTAGAATAGGCTGTGGGGGCTTGTTTTCCAACACTACCTAAAAAGCAAATTTTACATCGGTTTTCAGCCTGCTAACCTATGTGAAAGAATTCATAGAAACATAGAAGCTAGGAGAAGGGGGGGCCATTTGGCCCTTCGAGCCTGCTCCGCCATTCATTCCGATCATGGCTGATCATCCAACAAAATAGCCTAATCCTGCTTTCTCCCCATAACCTTTGATCCCATTCACCCCAAGTGCTATATCTAGCTGCCTCTTCAATACATTCAATGTTTTGGCATCAGCTACTTCCTGTGACAATGATTTCTACAGGTTCATCACTCTTTAGGTGAAGAAATGTCTCTTCACCTCCATCCTAAATGTCTACCCTGAACCTCAGACAGTGACCCCTGGTTCTTGACTCCACATTCCTCATTGGTCTTTGATTCTGTACCCTGAATCATGTGAACCAATATTTATATTCCCTATGGCCTCTGTATAAAACTTTATTTATCTGTCCCTCCCTTTGCTGTATGAATATGGAAGGGGATGTTGCAGACTCTTTTTTTTTGTGGTTTCCAAATGGATGCAATAAAATTCTCTAATCCTACCTCAAATTAGACGTAAAGTTATTCACAGAAATCAGAGTACACAACGTCAGAGGGATTGGGAAATACGTCTTCACTTATTAAAAAAAAAACCTTCTGTTTACTGGTAAGTGATAAAAGGAAAAATTAATGCTCTTTGAATTGACTTCCTCTTCTCCATGATACATACGGTATCTTGGTAATATTAACCAGCCAAATTAGTGTTGAATCATTATTATCTTCCTGAAGTGATAAATCAACATTCTGGTAACTTTAATTTACACCATAAGCCAGGAAATGCCAAGGGCTTAAAGTACACATATATTCGTAACGATTTTAAAATATAGTAGATGGTTGCACATCTCAGGGAGTATTCTTGTTTTATTTTGTTCCTTCTACTATTCAATGAATTGATTAAAAACACTTTGTCAACATTGCAATACAAGGCCTGCAACTTATTTTTGCCTTTGATTATACTTTGGTACTCAACGGAAAATTGCCACACTAAACAGCACATGCAGAGGTCCTTAAAAAGATCTTCCGAAGGCCTCCACAGAAGCACTGAAAGCAAGACTACATAGTTTCACTTGTGCCTTTCCAGAGATTATCTTGGTATAAGGTTACCAACAGTATAATATTTACCATTTATATAGATGATCTGGAGGAGGGAACCGAGTGTAGGGTGTCGAAATTTGCTGATGACACCAAGATTGGGGGAAAGGCAAATTGTGCGGAGGGTGTGGAGAGTCTGCAGAAGGATCTAGATAGGCTGGGCGAATGGGCCAGGAAATGGCAAATGGAATTTAATGTTGGCAAGTGTGAGGTGGTCCACTTTGGTAGGAAGAATGGTAGGAAGGACTATTACTTACGTGGCGAAAAACTGCAGCAGGCGACGGTGCAGAGGGACCTCGGGGTCCTTGTGCATGAGTCGCAAAAACCCAGCCTGCAGGTGCAGCAGGTGGTCAGGAAGGCGAATGGGATGCTGGCCTTCATAGCGAGGGGGATTGAATATAAAAGTAGGGAGGTCTTGCTGCAGCTGTATAGGGCGTTGGTGAGGCCGCAGCTGGAGTACTGTGTGCAGTTTTGGGCGCCGCACCTGCGCAAGGATATTTTGGCCTTGGAGGGAGTGCAGAGGAGGTTTACTAGGCTGATACCGGAGTTGAGGGGGTTGAGCTATGAGGAGAGGCTGAATAAACTAGGCTTGTACTCGTTAGAGTTTAGAAGAATGAGGGGAGATCTCATTGAGACGTATAAGATGATGAATGGGATGGATAGGATAGAGGTGGAGAGACTCTTCCCGCTCAAAAAAGACAGTAGGACTAGGGGGCACAGCCTCAAGATAAAGGGGGAGCGGTTTAGAACGGAGTTGAGGAGGAACTTCTTCACTCAAAGGGTGGTGAATCTCTGGAATTCTCTGCCCGTTGAAGTGGTGGAGGCTGCCTCGCTAAATATTTTTAAGAAGCGGGTTGATGGGTTTTTGATAAGAGAGGGGATTAAGGGTTATGGGGAGAGGGCGGGAAAGTGGAACTGAGCCACGACAGATCAGCCATGATCTTATTGAATGGCGGGGCAGGCTCGAAGGGCCAGATGGCCTACTCCTGCTCCTATTTCTTATGTTCTTATGTTCTTATAACCATTTTCTTTTACAATAAACTCAAGGGAAAGAAGTCTGCAAAACCAGTGTATTATTTAATGTTATTTTTCACACTTGTTTAGTGCGGTGAGTGACTGGGTAGTGTTTGAATACCTTTCGTCTCTGACAATGAGGGGCTAAAAATAAGAGGGAATGATGGTCTCCCCTTTCCAACAGCTGTTCAGGAATCAAGCACATCCTCGTCTGACAGCTACCCTCAGCACAGCACCCTCCAATTTTGCACTAATTGGGCTCAACAAGCTTCGCACCATGAACCAATAGAATAGACACAGTAGCAGATGAAGAGCAGATTAAAATGCTTTAAAAAGTCAAAACTCATCACAAATTTTTAAAGCATCAATTATCTGTTTAAAAGTACAGAATTATAGCAATATTCCATGCTTACAAATTTGTTAATGAGCTCATTATTGTAACAATTGTTTTTAGTAATATTGCATAATTAACAAAATGGCAAAGAAAATAAGACTTGGATGTAGATCATGTCTTATTTGCAACCTGCAGGAATATTTCAAACTCTTGTACATGCAATTAATTACTTCACAGTGCAAGGACAGTTTAGACAAGCATGGCAACCATTTATGCACATCAAGACCCCACAAAAACATTCTTAATTCTAGATTTAGATATTTTCCTAGTTGGATGAAGATATCAATAGTTGTGAGCCCAGTGGAGAGGGTGGGACAGGGGTTAACTTGAGTTCAGTTACAGATTGACATGATCCAATTGATTAGTGAAATAAACAACCTTGAGGGACTAATGCACCACTTCTGATTCTATCTCCCATCAAGCAGTGTGTAGTGTTAAAATATATTGGGGTTACCTAAGGGTCAGCATGAGAAACAGTGCTTTTCTTAATCTAGATTAATAAACTAAATCTGTATTATTGTAAAATAGCAGACAGGACCACAATTTCAGGATCCTTGTCATTATTCTGGATGTCACCAATGGGTGGTAGGCATGGGAGAAGGATGCAGATAGTAAGCCCCCACCCTGCACTCTCGACTCCTGACCTCCTTGGCTCCATTGCAAGGGCAGACATTCCCTCACTCCCTGCAATTTTCTTGGAGTCAGGCCAGCTTCTGTGTTACTCATTATTCGCAATCTCTTGGAATCATGAACCATAGTCTGAATTCAGGGAACGTTTGAAAGGTAAGTTTAAAATGCCTTATCCATGTTCCTTCTAGGCTTCACGCACCCCTCCATTCTCATTTAATGCTAATTCATGGTCCCCACCCAGCCCTATGAAAATTTATATCACCCCTGCTAACTTACAATGAGCACAGTTAGGAATTAGTATTAAACACTGGTCAAAGTCGTGAAATCCACATCCTGTAAAAATGAATTAGAACAATTGTGAGGGTCTGGATAAAGGAAATGGGAAGGACCTATTTACCTCAGCAGAGAAGCCAATAGCTAGGTGACATAGATTTAAAATGACTTACAAAGGATTAGGGGAGAGATGAAGGATTAAAAAAAATCATACGAATGGTGGTAGGGAACTTACTGTCCGAAAGGGTGGTAAAGGCAGAAAACCTCATCTTATTTAAAACATGTATGTATCTGAATTACCAAAACCTGCAGGACCTTGGCCCAAATGCTACAAAGTGCGATTAGGCTGGATGACTCATTTTTCTGGCTGGTGCAGACATGATAGGCCAAGTCGCCTTCTTTTGTGCCATATGATAGGGCAGCACTTGTTGAACAACTCTGAGCATGCCCATTGCTACACGAACAACCAGTTCAATATAATTGGTCAATTAGAGACACATGCAATGTGGAATATCTTTAATTATGAGTGGCTTTAAGCTGTATATAGATTAAGCAAATCAAATTAGTAACAATAACTTTGAGGAAGAATTCCTGGAAAGTGGACAGGATGGTTTTCTGGGCCAATATGTTGAGGAATCAATTAGGAAGCAGGCCATCCTAGACTGGATATTATGAATTGAGAATTGAATAATTGACTACCTAATTGCGCGAGGCCCCTTTGGGGATGAGTGCCCACAATACAATATAATTCTTCATCATGAGAGAGAGTGACATAGTTGGGGCTGGTTCATTAGATACGTTCAAGAGGGAGCTGAACATGCCCCTTGCAGCTAAAGAGATCAAAATGTATGGAGAGAAAGCGGGAATGGGATACTGAAAGTGCATATCAGCCATGATCATATTGAACAGTGGTGCAGGCTAGAAGGGGCTGAATGGCCAACTCCTGCACCTATTTTCTATGTTGGACAATTCTACTAGAATTGTTCAAGGAGGTAACTAGTAGAGTTGATGAAGGGGATTTTTTTTTTTGGATTTTCAGAAGGCTTTCAACATAAAATATTAGCGTGTAAAATTGAAGTGCATAGGAATGGGAGAATGTATTGAGATGGATAGAAAACTGATTGGCAGACAGGAAACAAAGAGAGTAAGAATATATGGGTCTCTTTCCAATGCAGGCAGTGACTAGTGGGATAGTGCCGAATCAGTGACAGACCCTATCTATTCACAGTGTGTAGTAATGATCAAGATGAGGGAACTAAATGTAATATCCCAAATTTGCAGATGATACAAAGTTGGGTGGGTAGGTGAGCTGTGAGGACGATGTATGTAGGTGGTTCAGCATGATTTGTGCAAGTTGAGTGAGCAAGCAAATGCACGGCAGATGCAGGATAACATGGATAAATGTGGGGTTACATATTTTGCTAGTAAAAACAGGAAGGCAGATTATTATCTGAATGGCTATAGATTGAGAGAGGAAAATATGCAATGAGACCTGGGTGTTCTTTAGACACCAGTTGCTGCAAGTAAACATGCAGATACAGCAGATGGTGAACAAAACAAATGGTATGTTGGTCTCCATAGTGAGAGGAATCAGGTAAAGGAGCAAGGATTGCTTACTGCAGTTATGCAGGGCCTTGGTGATATTGTGTGCAGTTTTGGTCTCCTTATCTGAGGAAGGGTGTTCTTGCTATGAAGGAGTGCAGCAAAGGTTTACTAGGTTCCTGGGATGGCAGGGCTGATATACGAGGAGACTGAGTTGGTTAGGATTATATTTGTTGGAGTTTAGAAGAATGAGGGAAGGTCTCATTGAAACCCCTAAGATTGCAATAGAACTAAACAGGATAGATGCAGGATGTTATGGAAGAGGATTGTGTGATCAACTGTATCAGACAGGTCAAGTAGGATGAGGAGGGATAGTTTGTCTTTGTCACAGTCACAGAGTTTATTCATGCCAGTTCCACATCCTGTTGTATTGATATTTGTCTGTGGATCCTCACAAGCCTGTTTATTTGGTGTGGAGTTCACAATTTCTCCTCGTAGATAATGTAAGTAGTTTGAAATTGGATTCCATCACCCTTGTTGTGAGAGTTTGTTACCTGATTTCAACCCTGAATTGCTTAAATCCAATTTTTAAAATTGTGCTCCCCTTTACTGAATTCCTTCAGCAGATGAAATAATTTTCTGTGTCCACTGTATCGAATCCTTCCATCATTCTATATACTTCAATTTGTTCCCCTTTCAACCTCCTAAAAACAAAGCAATACAGACCATATTTATGTAACCTTCGCTCAAAACTTAACCCTTGAAACTTGATATTTTACTGAAAGGGTGGTGAAGCAGAAGAACAGAAACATTCAAAAGGAAACTGAATATATATTGGAAATGGAAAACTTCACCAGATTAGGGAAAAGAAGAGTGAAGTGGGACAAACTGGAGCCCTTCCATTGGCTAGCACAAATATGATGGGCTGAATATCTTCCTTTGTACTGTACAATTCTACAATCATTTCAGTGAAACTCCTTCTGTTTTTTTCCCTTCCTCACAGTGGCAATATAAAACAGACATGTGAGTCTTTCCCTATAGCATTTGGGAATGTACAGCATGGTTAACACTAATGAACAGTTCAGACAGTACATCTCATGAATTGCTTTCTTCAAGCCCTAGGTGTTGTCACAGAGGTGCATCACAAGTACTTAGCCATACATATACCTACAAAGCGCTGTAGGATTCTCACTACTGGAAAACCTTTCCCTAAAACCTAAATGTTTAATTGCTGCAAAAGCCCAAATGGTTCACTAATGTTCTTCATGGAGGAATCTGCCATTCCTATCCAGTCTGACACCCACAGGACTCCAGTCCCACATTCCGCTGTCAATTCTGAGTACCTCTGAGCAACTCAAAATGGCATGGAAAATGTCTCATCAGAGTCACCCATATTTCAAGAACAAACTTCAAAAAAAACTATAAGCATCTCGCTGCACCAGAGCCTTCTCTTGGAACCATGATTTTGATACTAATCCTGGCTCTGGTATTGTAGACAGCTTGGACGTGAAACACAGTATTCAGTTTAGATAAATAGTGTTGGTAAAGTATGGTGCACAGATGGAGTGGTACCTGGCCAAGTCAGAGGTAGTACTTCAAAATTGTAGGATAACTTTTACCACTCATGATAATGTGCCAAAATATCGATGCCATTCCAAACACAAAATATGAATAACAGTCAGCACAAGTGCAACATTTTACTCCCTTTCCTTTCTCCCGACTGTCATTGCCATGGTTTTCTTACAAATATAAACTTACATTACAGTGACAGTAAAATTGAGTTTTCCTAGATGTTAGACATTTGCACTAATTTTAGGCTATTTGTACATTAATTGCCAACAATCACTTGCTATTTTCGTTATAATCTAAAGCAACAGAACAGTTGCATTATTAGCACTTTGCTATAGATGATCTTTTAATCCTTTGGTCCTTTGTTTACATATTAATGTTGGCTTATCTTTGCACTTCAACCCAAGCTGATAAAATTCCCACTTACCTCATCCATCATCCATGGTCCAGGAAAAATCAACATTCATCCTGTCAGCAACCTCATGCCAGGCATGCCGATAGCTGTTTTTTGTTGGATCAGCATTAGCTCAATTTAAGAGACCTTTCATTTGCAAGAGCACATGGCAAGGTTTTGTCCATAAGCTGGGATTTTCTCCTGCACACTAAATATAGCAGTCCCGAAAATAATGGGTGCAATTGTGCCTGGAATTCCAGCATGCTGAGAGGACGGGAGGAGGAGGTTTTGGGGGGGGGGTGTGGTTTCCTTCAATCCTACCCCAAGGTCAATGATAGATTGGAAGTAAACAGCTGCTTATCCCCTTTAATGCCAATGCAAGTGAAGCTGCCTTCATCAGACTGACCAGATTTCCATCAATAACACAAAAACAGGAAAAATGAGGAAGGTTCCAATTGGGAAACATATTGTGTTTTATGTGGAAGAAACCTGGATAAATCCAAAGAATAGGTATATGGGGCCCAACTTTAACTTTACAAGTGGATGGGTTTGGATGAGTTAACACTCCTCCATAATTAACCAGCAACCACAAATAGAAATTCTACCTGAATATTTCTTCACTTCTACATTTTGAAGCTCTTACCAACATGTCTAGTACTTTTGAAAGCTTCTGTGCTATGACGCATTTTGACCCAAAAGGAGAAAATATATAATTGGTCAGGCAAGCACCAAATTTAATGATATATGTTCCAGCTAAAAGAAAACTGCTGAGCACTTAACAAGCGAGCCAGAAGAATGGCAACTGCATTTTACTTTCAAAGTCATCCCCAAGTTCTATGTGTGAAAATACACTTTTAGTCTTACAAAGTGAAGGTCATGCAGCATGTCAGTCAAAGCACTGACAAGTTTCTTTTCAGAATATCATCTATAAGCTTGGCAATAACTAGACTCCTGAATAGAAGAATGCAATTTCAAAGCAATTCAGGGTCCCCTGTTCAGTAATTATGCTCCATGTAAATGGCCAATTCAGTCTATAATTATCGCTAGCAAAATACCTCTTCCACAGTCAAAAACAAAATTCTCAAATACAATTTCCCTGCATTTATTACAGATGCATTCCAAGAAGTTGGTGATTTGAAAATGTTAATGGATGAACTAGTCTGTAATCCACTAATGGAAGTGTGTCTAATTGCTGAATACTACCTCTACTTTATTAAGATCCATTCACCCCATTTTAGATGGGCATGAGTCAAATAAGGATTTAATGGCATATTAAACATTTTGAAAGAAATCCTAAAATATACAGGAAATCATTTAGAACAAAAAAAGCATTCTTGCTCTGAGCCAATTTACAGATACTCAGAAGAATGTTTTTTGGAAGATATTTTTACCCACTACATCAATGGAATAATTACGCGAGTAAATAATTAGGCAAACATGTGGGAGAACATTACCACCAATTACAAGGTAATTGCATGCAACTATTCACATAGGTATAATCAGATTTCTAATCAGAAAAAAAGTTATCAAAGTTTTTTTATATACAGTGCTATGAGGGAGAGAGAAATGTACCAAACTGGAACATTTCCCAAACAAGTCAAAAGATCTATTCAATTCAATAATGTCTGGCTGGTATTAGAACAGATACTAATCATACTCTGGTTTCTCCCAGATTTCAGCCCTAAGCCTTACATTCTTAATCTAAAAAATAAAGATATATTCCCTGAATCAACTTTAGACATTCTGGTTAGCTGCATTGGCTATGCTAAATATTCCCTCAATATATCCGAACAGGCACCAGAGTATGGCAACTGGGAGATTTTCATAGTAACTTCATTGCAGTGTTAATGTAAGCTTGCTTGTGACACTAATAAATAAATTTTAAAAAAAATTATTTTAATCTGAAGGTGGTAATGAGAGTTGGGAAATTTCCTGGCTTGCCACATCTGCCTCAGGAGAGAATGCCCAGCAAAGACCTGATTTTCACTCTGGAGAGTGAGTGGGTGGTTTTGGGCTGTGAGGTGGGAGGGGTGGGTTGCACAATATTGTTCTGCCTTCACGTCCCCAGACTCAGGGCCTACCGAGTGTTGGGATAAGTGGTTTAGAAGACCCAAACAGACTTAAACAAACAGACTTAAAACCCATATAAAAAATAGACTATCATTATCAATGAGAGTTGGAGTGCCGAAAATTCATCTAAGTACGCCCAAAAAACAGGCGGAGAGTGAGTTAAATTGGCTGAAAACTGGCATCTGTAATGGCCCACAGAGCTGCATGGGTGCCCAGTTTTGAGATGCTGGGAACCCTAAGAAGAGGCTTAGATGAATCATCCACTTGTAACTAATGATTGCAAATGATTCAACCATATCTTATGTATTGATGTGCTGGGCTGCCCCATCATTAAGGATGGAAATATTTGTGGAACCTCATCTTTTGGTTAGTTGTTTAATTGTTCATCATCATTCATGACTGGTTATGAGAGACTGCAGGGTTTAGATTTGATCTGTTGGTTTTGGGATCGCTTAGCTCCTTCTATCAAATGTTGCTTCCTCTATTTGGCATGTAAGTAGTCCTGTACTATAAGTTCACAGGTTGAAGCCTAATTTTCTGTTTCTAGCACACCCTCCTGCACTCTTCATTGAACCAGGCTTGATTCCCAAGCTTGGCGACAATAGTAGAATGTGAAATGAGGGTACAGATTTCGGTTAAATACAATTCAACTGCTGTTGATGGTCCACAGAGCTGCATGGGTATCCAGTTTTGAGATGACATGTCTGCTCAAAGTCTTTCTGTTTAACACTGTGGTACCGCCACACAACACAATGAAGGATATCCTCAATATAAAGAGGGGGCTTAATTTCCAAAACCACCAACCACAATGTGGTAGTCAGTCCTACCAACACTGTAGTGGACAAATGGAACGTGACACCTAAATTGGTGAGGATGAGATCAAGTAGGTTTTGTCCTCTTGTTGGTTCTCTCACCATCTTCAGGAGTTGGCCAACTCAATGAGTAGCAGTGAGATTAAGCCATTTTGGTGATGGACATTGAAATCGTCCATCCTGTATATATTCTGTGTCCTTGCCACCCTCAGTGCCTCTTCCAACTAGTGTTCAACATTGGGGAGTATGATTCAACAGCTGAATGGGTGGAGTTGATGACAATCAGTTTCCTTGCCAATGTTTGACCTGATGCCATGAGATATCATGGGATTTGGAATCAATGCTGGGGATTCCCAGTACAATTACCTCTGAGTGTACATCATTGCATCTCTGATGTGACTGTCCTGGTGGAAAGAATGGTGTTGGTATCTGGAAATTTGCCTGTAAGATATGATTTGGTGAGTATGACTATGTCAGTCAGTTACTTTACTCACCTGTGAGAAGCTTTCCCAGTTTTGGCACAAGATACAAGATGTTAGTAAGGAGGACTTTGTAGGGTCTGCAGGGCTGGGTGCGCTGCTGTTATTTCTGTTGCCAACACAGATGTCAGGTAGTCCAATTAGTTTAATTCCTTTTAGACTTTATAGCAGTTTGGTACAACTAAATGGCTTGCTTGGTCCTGGAGTCACATGTAGGCCAGATCAGGTAAGTGTGGCAGATTTCTGGCCCTGAAGGACATCAGTGAATCAGATGGGTTTTTAATGATTGACAATGGTCATATTATTGAGATTAGCTTTTATTAAATCCCTGAATCACTCATTGAATTGATGAGATTTGAACACATTTCCTGAAAGATTAGCCTGGGCCTCTTTGTTTACTAGCCTAGTTACATTACCACCAGGTCATCATCAATCCTCTCCTGCTCTAAAATTCATGTTTCCACACTGAGGGTTAAGGTCCTTGTGACAGTGAAAGTGAGATCTATTTGAGTTTCACAATTTGTTCAAACGCTCCTGCTGAGTTTGAGTTGCCTCAAGTGTGAGTCATGCAAAGCTCCCTTTCCTCTACCGGTGAAAATGGGATCTATTGGAAGTGAAAGCGGGACTTCTGACTCTGGGTCCCACCACCAATGTTCAAGGTCCATGGAGTCTCCATAACGCTAAGAAAATCCTGCCTTATTAACAAATTCACTTTGGAAACTAATATACTGTTGAGTAATGCGTGCCTTTATTAAATTGAATTTTATGTATTTCAAAAGTAAAAGTTTTTTTTACTATACTTACCATTAATATCTAATTGTGTTTCAGTGTGTAGTCTGTTCATTATTTTGCTGTTGTGTATCTATGCATTTTTAAGGCATAAATACAGTGATGTGGAGCTATCCTCTGTTATACACTTTCAAGCAGATATTAGTTTATAAAGTAGATGAATTTACTATCCACCCAGGGGCTATTATGTAAACATAATTGTTCATTTTGACATATTCTCCCGTTTTGACTTTTAAGTAAATCCAGTGGGGCTGAAGACCTTTGATAATGTCACACAAGAGGAACGTGCTCCAGGGTTTCCTCTGTAAGCACAGTACATTTCAAATAATTAGCACATCTGGTTGTGAGTTCCTCCATTTGTGATTTCCCTTGTTGTAACATTGGAAAACAAACTTCAAACATACGTATATTACCAAAACTTCATGAAGGTAACCTAACAGCACATCCCAAATAGAGACTTCAGATGCAGCAGGATTTGATTTTAACATATAGCTTAGTATTCATCCACACCTTTTGAGAATAAAGATGATTCTAACTAGTTGGATTGAAACTGGTGCCAAGCTGCCTTGAAGAAATCCATTCAACCCATCATGTATGTGCCATCTCTTTAAAAGAGCAATTTAATTTGTTCCACTCCCCCATTCTTTCCAAGAATGGTAGCCAATTATTACCTATCTTCTGGTGATCATAGGGGCAGAGTGATAGTCCAAACATTCCAGCCCTTGGAAGTTTCTGCAATCCTCTAAACCACCCACCCCGCTCACCATCCCCCCCACACCCCCCCACCCCTCCACCCCTGCCGCCCCCACCGAAGATTTGCAAAAGTGGAGATTAGAGTGAAGATGATACTAAGGAACATTTGCGGATGCAGACATTCTGACTCACTTCTAGCTCTTTATGTGTGAGCCTTTCAATGTGTAAGAAATCAACTCATCAAAGTGTTTTAGTATAGCTGGGGATAGCAATATGGGATGGAGTGTCATAAAATGGGTATTATAACAAGTGCAAAAAATTGAATCGAGAAGAGGGGTCAACTGATTTCAAAAGAACAGCTAAACTTTAAAAAGCCTGCATTCTAAAAAGATTAACTGACCTGTAGATATATCATTTATACAAAACATATTTCTTGTTGTAGTGGGTTCAGCATTATATTAAATTCATGCCTAATCCAGCTCAAATCTAAATTGTTAAAACATGTCAGTTTATTGATAAACTGCAACAAACCAGCTCCAAATTTCCATTTCAATTTTGAGGGAAAAATATCCTCAATATTAAGTTACCAATTCCCATAGTGGATTTTTCCATGCAATCAACCAAATTGAGATTAACTTCAATTTTTGGTTAAGATTAAGGCTTATGGTTTGTACAGTACAGCAGTTGAAGCACTTGACTTTGCAGCTACATTTGTAAATTGAGGTTTCTTTTGAAGAAGGCAGAAAGCAGCCAGTAATGCTCCCACTAATCTGCAAGGTTGACTGGAAGTTACCACATAGACTTTGTTCTGTGATAAATACTTGTGCAAAGGGACTACACACAACAAGTTTCAAAGGAAATGCTGTTACCTAGGTCACGAACACATCAGAGGTGAAGCACTTCAAAGATTTGTACTGACCATTTATATGTCAAGGCAACAGAATTGCAAAGAACTCAATAACTCAACACTGAAAAACTAAGACCATCTCAGGAAGGAAACAAACAAAAAGCATTTCCAATAATTGTTAAGAATACTGCAGAAAACAAAATTGTGTTTTGTCCAAAGCAAATAACAGCCTATCTGAATCTTTCAATTCCAGATTCCAGTACATATGTGACTTACGGGAAAATGGAAAATGACATATAAAAGATAAAGAGTTCACCCTCACTGAAGGATAAATATAGTTTGCATGGAAATAATTAAGTTTGTAATTACTATTACTTAGAGCTGTACATTTCCCATTCCTGGTATCCAGGCTGCATTAGAATGGACTCATTAATAATAATGAAGTCATTTAACCCTGCAGGCACATTACAAGGTGAAAGATGCCGCATTTCATTACTATGAATAGAACAATAATGTGGAGGTATGATAGACTATTGATGCATACTTACGACAGAAGAATGCTTGATAACTGTTTCTGTACATATTTCTTCAACCTGTTATTTAATTACTAATAAATGTGCAATTATTTCATTTCCTCCACTCGAGATGTCCTTATTTAATTCAGATCAGTAAGTACTAGCTGAGGCTGAGAGCACTCTTTCCATTAATTTACAAGGATCCAATCTCACTAAAACTCTCAATTTACCGGGGCCTGTTAGAAAATGTAGAGGCCTTAGTATTAGCGACGTTAACCCTGCCCTTCATGCAGCTCTTAATACGTCTCTAATATAGCTCCGTGAAACATTGACAAAGCAAAACTGAAATCAATAGAAGTCAGAATTGCTTCTGTTATGTTAGAGATGTTAACTAATGATACTCAGGAAGAGGTAGGGAAAGGGATTCTGTCTTCATGGGCTCTCCATGCACAGTTTTATGTTGTGCTCACTGATAGCTTAAATCTAATTTTTCAACATCTTTGAGCATCAGCATGGTGGAGATAGTCACGATGTGGCAAGATGTCACATTCTACACATGATGAATTGCCTGTCTTACCTAGGTCCTTAGATCAAATGTAGAACAGGTCCTTCTCCAAGGAAGAGATATTGAAATTCCTCACTGCTGAGCTCTCATCACTCATTTCTTTTCTAACACTGGAATGGGGTATGAACGTTGACTGCAAGCATCAGCCAGGGAATACCATATTGGCCTTAAGGATTTAACCAATGGAATAATTCAGCACTGAAGGATAGAAAAACAAATCCGGAAGCAAATAAATATTTTCGTACAAAATTACACCATGGTTCCATAGGTTGGCACAGTAAGAAGTCTCACAACAACAGGTTCAAGTCCAACAGGTTTATTTGGCTGCACAAGCTTTTGGAGTCTTGCTCCTTCATCAGGTAAGTGAGGAGTTGTGTTCATAAACAAGGCATATAAAGACACAAAATCAATTTACAAGATAATGTGGCATCTCCACATCCGTAGGTAGGTTCAGGACCCTTTCATCTCTAGAACCCAATAGCACATACAGTTCAATATAAATCTTCTCTCTCTCTCTCTCTCCTCCCCATCCCCCTTAATGATTCAGAGACTTTCAACAAAATAAGATGGGACAACTTTGATTGAATTGTTCAACTCAAATCCTCACCATAAAATCACCGATCTTCTGCTATGATCTACATGAGTTCTACAACTGTGCTTCATTATAGATTGCTGCTGCTGCTCAAATGGTAGGGTTCAAGCATTGTTCCTAACTGATTTTCACCTGATTTAAAGCTAGTTAAAGGGCAACATTCTTATTTTTAAGACAAGAGATTAGATTTGAAGTTGCCAAATTTATGATGGTTTCTGTTCGTGTCTGTCCAAATCGACAGATGCTGTGATTGAAATTATGTTGGAGGAAACGAAGCAAACAAGGGTGGCATGGTGGCACAGTGGTTAGCACTGCTGCCTCACAGCACCTGGGACCCAAGTTCAATTCTAACCTTGGGTGATTGTCTGTGTGGAGTCTGCACGTTGTCCCCGTATCTGAGCGGGTGTCCTTCGGGTGCTTCAGTTTCCAACCACACTCCAAAGATATGCATGTTAGATTGATTAGTCGTGCTAAATTTCCCTTAGTGTCAGAGGGGCTAGTGTGGTAGATACATGGGGTTGTGGGGGTGGGGTGTGGGTGGGATTGTGGTTGGTGCAGACTTGATGGGCCAAATGACCTCTTTCTGCACCATAGGGATTCTATGATTTTTAGCTCTGAAAACTACGATCTCCAGTCACAGCTAGAAAGAAATAGAATTCTTGGCAGCTATCAGCAACACCTAGAGCACTTGGCTGTAAATGCAAAAGGTATAAATTTGAGGAAAAATGTCAAGGTAATGTGACTCATATGTCCTATACCAAGTATTTGCCCTAAGTATGCATGACACATAGCATTGTATCTTGGCTAGATTTTTACTGCAACATCTAACATTCTCATAAAACTTTGTAGCTTTTTGGATGCATAGCCATAATGCAGAAGAGTGTAGATTCAAACCACAACTTACAATTAAATCTATTGTCTAAATCTTTCCAACATTATCCAACTGTGTGCTTATGTTCATTTGCTAACATGGGTACACGTTAACAAATTCATTCTCACTGGCAGAACAGTCCATAATCTGGTACTGCCATTCTCGTGTTGGAGGTTGATGCAGGAGTCTTTGAAACAGATTGCAAACTCTGCAACTTTTCCTTGCTGAACATTGGAGGGGGTTCAGTATAGACAATTGCTAACAACATGTTCAGACCAACTCTGGCACCTTTTTAGCAACCCTAGCATCCCTTCTTTGTTTTTCACCCTCTTTTACTAAACCCAGTGAGGAGCATCACAGTAAGTAGCTCACATATCTTCTAATGAATGGTATCAAAATAAAAAGAAGAATATAGTTCGAAGGGTTTCATTTCCTACTGGCAAGGACTTGGCTGACCTTTAAAATCCATCGGAAACCAGCAAGCATAGTTCACTGCACGTGTAGTGTGAGAAGTGAGGAATTTCACAGGTCTCCTCATTAGAATCTGATTAGCATTGTGTTTGAATAGAAAATGAAGCCCTTATAAAGGTTACGTGGCCAGAAGAACAGTTGTACTAAATGCAACACAAATGGAGAGGGAACATGCTCCTTAACTCTTGATTACATGAATACCTACTTCTCCTGGGCTGATGTATTGCAACCAACAGAAATTCCCCAGGTTTGCATTGTACTGGAATCAGCTGTCAAGTTATATAGAACTGCACAAAAATTACAATGCAGAAACAGACCCTTCAGCCCAAATGGTCTATGATCCATATGAGCCTCTTGCCACTGTGTGTAATTCAGAATATTGAGAAATACACACCATTTCTAAGCACCCTAAGCCATGTGAATATTACTTTCAAAATATGTGGAAAGCATGAACTTAAAACTGGCTGTTGAGGCTTTTGTGTACCAATTAGGTGGAAATGAGCAGCTCCTCATATACCGGTTATTTGCATGTGATTCAGAAATCAAAGTATGTACACTAAATCTATGCAACATTCATCAAAGGCAAATGTATAGGGGTAGTTTTTTGAGGCTCAGCTTCCAAAGGGAGTATGGGGCAGCATTAAAAACACAGCCTCTCAAAATTAACCCTACAAAATGAAGGTGTTTCATCAAGTTCAATACATATAATGAACAAAGAGTTTTTTTCCCAAATTCCTTTAGCTTAATTTTCATTCTCTTTGCTCTTTACTCTTGTCAGAGGTTAATTTTTCAGCCATTACATGACTGCCCTCTGGAACTCTTCCAAACCTACACTGCCCTCAGCCTTGCCCTTTCCGTTCCTTTGCTTCTACTTAGTATCCATCGCTCACTTCTTGTGAAACACTTGAGGCCATCAGGCACATCAGCAGTGCCTTACAAATGTCTGTTGTTGCATTCACTTAGCAGGATACACAGCCATTGGTAATCGCTTATGAGGGATGGTCTAGAATGATTGTCTCTGGCAGCAGTGTTGAAATAATGTCTTTCAGTTGTGTGTGTGGGCTCTTGTATGCAATTATGTCCTCAGCCTCTAGCTTAAGCTGTTCCTTCGCTTTAATGCTCACTCTACAACCCTCAGGGCAGCGTTTTAGAATGACAAGCATTCTGTAGCAATACAACAAACAACAATTCAGTACTCAGAAGGCTATTTTATTTTATTGCAGTTTATGCCATTACTATTTAACTATTCATTGCATTTAATTTATACCACTTGAGGTGCCAACTAAAGTAATTGTGAGTGTCCTGGCTATAGACTTGTCCACTGAAAGTCTTTAAGCCTATTCTTGCTTTAAAAAAAGACTATACAATAAACAAGGTCCATGGGTTAGTATCTAAAACCTATTTTGGAAACTGGTGCAGTTGCCTATGCTTCTGCATTCTGTACATCAAAAGGAATTCCATTTTTCACATTGTGAAGGGTCTGGGTAACGCAGTGGGTTAGAACCCAATGCAGGCATCTCTGGGACCTGAATTTGAATTCATTCCAAAATCAAATAGATGAAAGTCTCGTCTCCCTGCCAGCTGTAACAGTACAAGTTAAAAAATGAGTTTGGGCAGAGTCAATCCAGCTCCTTAGAGGCACAAATTCACAGCACAAAACTGTCCATAATTCAGCAGTAATTAGCACTAAATTAGCAGCCTCAGTCATAGGGCTCAATCGGGATTTGGTGTAGGAAATGCATTGCTGTACCACTGCAGTAGGAAATGCTCTTTTCTGGCAGTTTCAGAAAGCAGAAGATGCTTGCTTTGGTACAAAACTCATGCTATATGCTCATGTAACATTTCTCAGCACTAATACAGGTGAAAAGGAAAGGGGTAAAGAACATATGTTATTAACTCCCTTTAGTTTTGCCAGAAGTCTAGTTTCGTCAGAATTTAAGTGCATGACCAACACAAGGCTCTGAAACTTCAGTCACACTGCCACTCTGCGCACAGGTACCCAAATGATGATTACATTTTTAATGTTAGGAAAGGGCAAACGGAAAAGTTGGTTCTTGTCCAAATTAACAAGTTTATGTATTGGTCAAATGAACTGTCTGAATTCATTATATTTTTTACCCCATTTGCAGGACTTAGCGTGAGCGCAGGTTAGCACAGAAAGTGACGTTGTGGTTTGTCACTTATAGCTCTGCTGCGCACTGAACCCCCAATGTTGTCAATCAGCAGAATCAAGTGGTGAGACTTCCCTTTTTTCTGCTCTCATATCAATGTTGGAAGCCCATAAATGTTAAGACTTGCTTAGTGCAGTGTAACTCAGTTTTTAAATGATGACCTGAACAATAACACTGCTGAACAACTAATCTGGCCCTGAAAAATAATTTCATATTAATGGAATGTTATTCAATGTCTCAATGATGTTTAATTAACAGATGTTTAAAGATAGATTAAATAATATATTGTATAATTAAAAATGTAAAATATAATTTTAGGTTTGTTCATCTATTTCAGATTCTACCTGAGCCCTGTGTGTATGTTCCAATCTATATTTTGATTTCTGTAAAAAGTTTTAAATTTTTGAAGTGACATGATTTTAATACTAATCATTTTCTGGTTGTCTGTCAGTAAGAATTGTTTAATGTGATTGGCTGCTTGGGCAGCTTGATGAGCTTAACACTGGGAATCCCCATTAAGCTAGCCTTTGATCAATTGCACGTCAAGACAGACTGATCTATTATTTCTTGTTTTCTCTCTACCTCCCTTTTTAAATAACTGGGCTACATTAGCTACCTTCCAGTCTGTAGGAACTGTTCCAGAGTCTATAGAATTTTGGAAGATGATCATCAATGCATGCAGTATTTCTAGGGCCACTTCTGGGATATACATTATTAGCCTCTGGGGATTTATCGCCCTTCAATACCGTCAATTTCTCCAATACCATTTCCATACTAATACTGATTTCCTTTAGTTCTTCCCACTCATTAACTCAGTGTTCCACAACATTTCTGGAACATTATTTATGCCTTGCTTTGTGAAGACAGAACCAAAGTATTTATTTCTTTGTCCCCCAATTATAAATTCCCCTGTTTCTGACTGAAAGGGACCTCTGTTTGACTTCAACATTTTTTTCTCTTCATATATTTATAGAAGCTTTTACCATCAGTTTTTATGTTCCTCTCAAGCTTATCACTCACTCTATTTTTCTCTTCTTAATTAATCCCTTGGTCCTCCTTTGTTGAATTCATCAGGAACGAAGATGTGCCCATATATGACCAGCAGTGGAAGACTATTTCCTTTTCCAGGTTTTCTGATAAGGTGGTAATACACCAAGGATTGTGGACTGTTACACTCCTTGCAGCATTTCTCGTCCATAAATGATTGAATTTAAGTCAGGATCAATGATGAGACTCAGCAGTTATCAGGTACAGTTCAAGAAAGGGTATTGTGTTAAACGTAGCCATCTACAAGTGAATGTTACATCGTCACTTGAGTGGAAAGTCTGCATGTCAAGTTGCCATTTATGTTGCAGGGAAGCATGCTTTTGCGATCTCCCCATTTCCCCTTTGCCTTCCAGATTCTAGAGGTTGTGGTTTCTAAGGGAGCCAAGATTGCTATTAGGTTGCAGATGTCACGCTCTCCTGAAATTAGATGTCAGTGATGAATGGATAGTGTGGAAGGTAATTAAAGGAGTAGTTTGAAGATAATTGTGGTCTCACCCTGCACAATGTGCATTAGATGCAGTGCTGTTAGCACATACAAACATATCTCCTGGGTCCTGGGTGTAAAGTATTGCTTCATATTGGATACTCTTGGGGGTGGTTTGAATTTGATAAAGGATGGTGTTGTTACCAATTCATTCACAGCTACTAACAGATATGTAAAGGATCCAGGTTGAGAAGGATTTCTTGAGGTTTGTCTGTGTGATATATTGAGGGGTATGATGGTCATGGTTGAATTTTATTTGGTACTACAGGTTTTCTCTCTTGTTGGGAATGTGTGGCTTCCATGTTAAAGGTTTATTATGTGCTAGTTGCTCACTGGGAGCCGGCTGATGTTATCTGTGAGCTTTCAGGGATCGGGGGCATCTACATGGATGAGCAGTTTTTTGGTGATAATGCTTTCCTGTAAGGAAAGAGACATGGCTACATGTACCTGCTCTTGTGCTGGTTGCCCATTGCTACCCTCTTCCTCCTCCTCAGTGTCAGACCTATGAGCTCGCATGGACAGGGACCTCCTCCTCATCATCATTTTCTTCATTATCTACCTCCTCAAACAATGTAGCTATGAGCCTGATTTCTGCCCCTTTACTTGCAATCCATATTGTGCCATATTGTATTGCATGGAGCATACCCCTAATATTTGGAAGATGCTGGCAGAGGAATATTGCAAAGCTGGTCAAGGCACCTGAACCGCATTTTAAGAATGCCAATAGCCTAGTGTGTTGTACTGTGAGTTAGTACATAGCTGTTTTCAATAGTTCTGTCTGAGGTCAGTTTACATCTGCCTAAAGGTGGTGTGCCTCAGAGGTCAATGCTGGGTCCACTGTTATTTGTCATTTATATTAATGATTTGGATGAGAAAAAAGGAGGCATGGTTTGTAAGTTTGCAGATGACACAAGATTGGTGGCCTAGTGGTCAGTGAAGGAAGTTATCTCTGACCGCAATGGGATCTTGATCAATTGGGCGAGTAGGCTGACAAATGACAGATGAAGTTTAATTTAGATAAATGCGAAGTGATGCATTTTGGTAGATTGAACCAGGACAGGACTTACTCAGTTAATGATTGGGTACTAGGGAGAGTTACAGAACAAAGAAATCTAGGGGTACAGCTTCATAGCTTCTTGAAAGTGGAGTCACAGGAGGACAGAGTGGTGAAGAAGACATTCAGCATGATGGTTTCATCAGTCAGAACATTTAATACAGGAGTTGGGACGTTTTGTTGAATCTATACAAGACATTGGTAAGGCCACACTTGGAATACTGCATACAGTTCTGGTCACCCTATTATAGAAAGGATATTATTAAACTAGAGAGTGCAGAAAAGATTTACTAGGATGCTACCGGGACTTCATAGTTTGAGTTATAAATAGAGGCTGGATAGACTGGGACTTTTTTCTCTGGAGCACAGAAGACTGAGGGGTGATCTTATAGAAGTCCATACAATAATGAGGGGCACAGATCTGCTAAATAGTCAATATCCTTTCCCAAAGGTAGAGGAGTCTAAAACTAGAGGACATAGGTTTAAGGTGAGAGGGGAGAGATACAAAAGTGTCCAGAGAGGCAATTATTTCACACAGAGGGTGATAAGTGTCTGGAACAAGCTGCCAAAGGTAGTAGTAGAATTGGGTACAATTTTGTCTTTTAAAAAGCATTTAGACAGTTACATGGGTAAGATGAGTATAGAGGGATATGGGGAAAATGTGGGCAATTTGGATTAGCTTTGGGGTTTATAAAAAAAGGGCGGCATGGACAAGTTGGGCCGAAGGGCATGTTTCCTTGCTGTAAACCTCTATGACTCTAATGGGGATCAACAGACAATTTCCTAAGGTGTATTCCCTTGTCCATGGCAGCCAATCACAGATTTATGTTGATGATTGAAAATGATTAGGCAATGGGAATTCCTCAGGATGAATAACTCATGGCAGCTTCCAGGGCACCATGCACACATGTGCAAGGAAGTCTTGGGGAGTTCACTTATGCATTCAAGGGATGGAAGGATTCCCTGCTCATGATGGTATCAGCTTGATGAGTTGGTGCCCTTACATGATGTGGGTAGTCAACAGTCCTCAAATCTGAGGGAAGCTTGCTAATTCTGAAAATGCCCTGGCCCCCTGTATCTGTGACACCATATCCATTGCAAAGTTAACGTGACTCCTCAGCTGAGCAAAGAGGACTTCAGTGACTGACTCGAATCAGCTGTGCATGGCTGATTGTGAGATTCTGCAGACGTTTCTTGCTGAACCCTGGAATGAGTTGGTTGCACAAAAATTCAGAACCATAGTGACCTTGAGAGTCACCAGTAGGGCTCAAGGATTAACTGACTGTGGTTCGAGATCCTACTGGAGCATGACACATACGTAAGTGAACAATTTATAGGTTAACCTAAGTTGCTTTCTTCATTGGTTCTCAGTCCTGGTGAGATATGACCTTTGCAGTTGCTAATCCCTGACCTCCGGGTAAAACCTGGCTGTCCTCCTCCTCTTCCTCCTCCACACTGCACTGCCTTTAACTCCTGGTCTGGTCCCCTCCCTCTGGCCTCACCTTGATCATGTTAATTTTCCTGTGTGACATGAATACATGATGGTGAGATCCCCATTTTGCAGTTTAATGGCCACAATATACACTATTCCTTTCTCTGACCCACTCTCCTTCCTGTCATCTGGGTAACAGAGTTATAACGGACAGAAACATCTGCCCCTCCAAAACTACAGGCCCTATTCTCCAAGTCCCTTGGCTGCCTGTCACACATCCATGATTGAACTTGTGGAAGTTCTATGACACTTAGTTCATCTTTTTGTAGCTGCTTAAAAGGGTGCCTCATCTCTCCAAAAGGATACCTCACCTCTTCAAAGATCTCCCGCAAGTGTAGATATTCTCCTGGAAAGTGTAAAGCCAGTGAGTCAAGTTTCCAAAGCCTGGCTGACAAAAATTGGCACCCAACTGAAGACAGCTGAACTTTTACATCCGCAGTTGCTTCTGTGAACTGCACTTCACCAAAGTATAACCGCTCAACCCCTGTTCCTTCCTAATGAAAATGGTGGGTGTTGGGTTCAGGGGCAGGATTTGAGGCTCTACCATCATTTTGGTGTGGAGCCCTTCCATCTCCATGAAAATCAGAGCCTCAGTGGAAAAAAAACATTCTAAGGTTGTGCACGCTTAAATTAATGCAAGCCGGCCGTAACCAAGCCCAGCTCTTATCCTGGGGCAATTGTTCTATTGTTTACTGCAGCATGAAGATTGATCCATTCGGAAAGCAAACATTCTTCCTGCTGCTGCTGCGAGTTCGGGCATAAAGCACTGATCCTAAAAATGGAGTTTAAATTAGTTACTGAAATATCACATTCTTCATTGGTGTGTGGAATCATAGGTCTTGTTTCGTTGGAGTTTTAATTTAACAGGTTGATGTTAGTCCACAGAAAAAAATACTTTTAACTACTGGAATAGTTTGGACCAAAACTGTCACTTCATCCACTGGTTCCTATTAAGCATTTGTAAGATTTATATGGGATAATTGTTGTTGGAGCAGGTAATCGTCTTCATTTTACATCTTAGATTTTCATGCTGCAAACCTTAGGTGAGCCATTCTCATGACTACTCCTCAGTGAAGTGTTGCAGTATATTTTTGTCATATAGCAGTCACTCTTACGGCATATCTAAATCCAGCTCTAACCAACTTAACACCAGCATCTTTTCAAAGCCAGCGACAAAGTAACAAACTTCTGTAACCTATAACATTTTATCTTCCCTTTACGTTCTTGTGCCTTTTGAAATAGTTTTCCACGAAGTGGCAACTTGCTTTACTGTATGAGTCAATACTTTTAATTGATCTTTCAGTCCTATCTATCTCATAATTGACACCCTAACATGCTGAGGTCCAAGTCAGTCAATAAATGTATTAAATGGCTCTGCTGAGCCTTGGTGCACACTTTTATAAGGAGTTAATCAATTGTATTAGCGAAAGGTTAAAGAATATATATTCATTATTTGGAAAACAGATTCTTATTTGCTGCCTGGTCTGATGTGGTTCATTTCTTCTTATCCATTCTCTGTTAATTAGGTCAATAGTCTAATAAACTCTGGCTATTAAGTCAACAGTCCAATCTCAGTCAAATGCCATTCATTTAATTAACACATTAGAAGCCTATTACACTGAATCAGATGGTCATTTTGTTCAAGCAGAATATTCAACTGCTGAGCTTTCCCATTTTTGTTTTTGTTTAGTAGATACAGGCTGTGCAATGTTATTTCCCAGAGATGGGATTAATCAGGGAAATCAAACAAAATATCCAATACATTATTTTTAGTATCTGGGGCTCCACCATAAAACATAAGTAAATGAGATGGCATGAGATGGTTTTCAATCTCATTTTGTTTTAAGGATGCCACAGTATTTCATAGACTACAGATGTGATGAGTCCTCCAGTTGCGCACTAATGTGCCATTAACTTGTTAGGTTTATTCAGAAGTGAATCCTGTATAACTTCAACTTCATGATTAGCAGTGAAATATAACAGGCCAACATCGTACTAGAATGAATTCGCAAATCCCCAGCCATGGGATTCATTACACCTGCACAACAGTATTCTGGCTGTGAAAAACAGACCTGTAAAAAACATTAGATCCCGCAGCTAAGCCTCCTGTCCCACTAACAAAGATATATGTCCTTTTAGAATGCTGCGAAAGGACAGCAGCAAATTATATTGTCCTGATTGTAACATTTTTTCGTTTTAGGAGAAAGAAAAGGCTTGGCTCAGTGGCATTGCTCTCGCCACCGAGTGAAAAAAAGTTGTGGGGCAGGCCCCAGTCCAAAGGCTGGAACACAAATCTGAGTTGACATGGGTGTGCTGCACTACTGGGGATGTCATCTATTGTTAATTGTATGTATATTGTATATAATGTTAAGTGTATACAGTCAGGAGATACTCATTGGATGATTACTTCCGGACATATAAAGACAGTTATTGATACTGATAGTAGATTTTAGGGCTAAGTGTTATACTTCCATAACACTTAACTTTGTAAATAATACTTCTGGTCTCCTCCTTCACCCACTGGTTGTCTGTCAGTAATTTAGCATCTAATGGATGAAAGATTGAACGCACAAGTTCCCATGGCCCTTTCTTTGAAGAAAAGTTGGAGGGTTTCTCGCCAATGTACTGGCTAATATTTATCCCTCCGCCAATATCTGAAAAATAGATCATCTGGTCATTATCATATTGGGAAGCTGCTCTATGCAAATTAACTGCCATGTTTCCTACATTATGATAGTAACAACACACAAAACATACTGTAAAGTACTGTGGGACTTCCTGAGGTTACGAAAGCTGAGATATCTGGACTTAAGCATCTGTATGGTGAAAGACGAATAAAAACAGAAAATTCTGGAAAAACTCAGCAGCTCTGGCAGCATCTGTGGAGAGAGGAACAGAATTGAAGTTTCGTGTCCACGTGACTCTTCGCTAAAAGGGAAACTTAGCCTCTTTTCATTCAGCTATTTCTCTACTTTGGCTGTCAGTGGAGATTTGGCTGGGAACGTGAATAGATCGGGACAACTTGTGAAGGTCACAGAAACAAGGCACAATAAATAACCTCCTACAGATTGTCACTGTCAGCATAAGCCAGTGATTATACACTTGGCAGCAGGAACAATGTGTTTTCGTTATTTTGGAACCCACTTTATTAATTAGGAGTGTGGATGTAAGTTTTGACTTATTAACTGTTCTATGAATGGTGATAGTTTCACAATCCAGGACAGAAGTGTGGCAGATAAATTTATGTTTTAAGACTGGACATTTGGAATGAGGCTATTTTGAATTGGAAGAATGTTGACATCAGTTTAATCAGAACCAGGTGTATGATTGGTTGGGAGATGTTTGATTCGTTGAGTAACTGCCATTTCAAACTCGTCATGCTAGGAACTTCTAAAAAAAAGGCCAGTTGCCGCAATTTTGTAGTATATGCTTGCCAGTTTACTGTTTATTAACCATTGAATGCTGACATATGAATACATAGAAATGCTATTCATAGAGCTATGCTCCTGATTAGAATGGGCATAAGGCCATGGTTATCATTTAGGCTAAGCTGCTACCAGCAGCAATGGCACCATTCACAGTTTAACTTGCTTAAATTATGAAACTTCATAGAACACTTCCAGCAGATATTAATGATAAAATGTGTGTCTTGGAAATCTCACAAAGAGGTGGTTTAAGTAAGGATTTAATTTCTCAATAACACTCTTGATTTTTTTTAGGTGGAATAATCTAATGATTTTACATTTGCCTTTTTTTTAAAAGAGTGTTGTACCAACGTATGAAAGTATCCATTTAAGGTTTTCTTTTGTGATTATAAATGCTGAACTGACTCCACACACATACATTTTCACTGCTGAAAGTAGCTCAGTAAAGTTGTGAACACCTTAACAGGCAGATTTGGTATATTCTAAACAATGCAAAATGGGGAAGAGTGTGATTAAATGACATTAAAACTGTGTTCTGACAACAAACATGCACAGATGTGGGAAGTGTTGCACAAAAGTAAACCATGATGAGAGAGAAACAGCCCACACATCTTCACCCAAATCCAATTTGTTGGTCAACACTGTGAACAATTTGGGAATTTACAATTCTGACTCCATATGTGATGTTTCACAGTTGTAGACAGAGCAAATAAATAATTGTGCCTTTAAAACATAGGCTTGCTTCTTTTCCAGGTCATTATTTGGTGATTTCTATGTAAATTTTGAAAATGAGAGATTAGCTTGTCACTGGGTTCAAATTATTTTAGAAACAGATCTGTCAACAAAGACATACCCGCAAGATGTCCAGAACAAGACATTCCAAAGCATATTATTCATAACACAGGGGCATGTTGACAAGGCTGTTTAAAAAGAAACATGTGGATTCCCGACTTCATTAATAGAGGAATGGAGTACAAAAGCAAAGAATTATGCTAATTCTTGAATAAAACAACTCAGCTGGAGCACTCTGTTCAATGCTGGCATTGCACTTTAGGAAGAATAACAATGTCTTAAAGAGGGTGCAGCAGGTATTGACTAAGAATGGTACAGGCATTTGAATTCCAATTATGTGAAGAGACTAGAGAAGCTGGGCTTATTCTCCTTAGAACACAGAAGGTGAAAAGGGAATTTGTTAAAGGATGTTTAAAAGCGTGAATGGTTTTGATGGAGTAAATGAGGAGAAGCTGTTTCCAAAGGCAGAAAGAATGAGTAACCAGAGGACACGAGACACAAAATGATTGGCAAAAGAACACTAGAATGTTGGCCTTTATTTCAAAGAGAATGGAATATAAAAATACAGGAGTCTTGCTAAGACTATATAAGGCATGAATTAACCCACACCCGGAATACTGTGAACATTTTTGGCCCTGTTAACTAAGGAAACCTATGCTGCCACGGGAGGCAATCCAGAAAAGATTCACTAAGTCGATCCCAGATATGGAAGGATTTTCTTATGAAGAGAGGTGGAGCCTATACTCATTGAAGTTTTAAAAAAATGAAAGGCAATCTTGTTGAGACATATAGAGGGCATTTTTCCGAGTCCACTCTGGCACTTTTGTAGAGCAGTGGGCCAGGAGATTCAAGTGGAGGTCGTTTCGTGGGCTCCCTGCTGGACACCACGGTCTCCGTGCATCACCGACAGCTCCAGAAATTGGCATGGAGCTCAATAATTTATGAAGATGCTAATTTGATTACCATCAAAATATCATTAGCGGACTCAGGACTGAAATCTTCAGGCCCACCAGGCTCGCTATCTCTATCGAGGTCTGCCAAGGTGGTGGTGATGGTGGTGGCGGTGGGTGGAGTGGGGGCGGGGGGGGGGGGGTGGTGGTGAGGAATGCTGCCTGGGCATTGCCACTTTGGCCAGCCTGGTCCCCCAGCACTGCCCAAGGGGTAACTTGATACTGTTCATTGAGCTCAGGGGTGCAGTCTGGGGGGCGGGGGGGGTGCTCAGGGAGGGTCCTGCTGCCACTTTACACTTGGGTTGAGAGATAGAGAGAAGGAGGCCAGCAATCGGGGCTGTCGGGGCTGCCGCTGGGGGATGGAGGGAATCGGGGGAAGAAAAATTGGGAGATCGGGGTGTGGGGGGTTGGGGTGGGGAATGACGTCGAGGTGGGCTGGAGGCAGGGGAGTCAAGGCTGATGGCTGGTTCCTGGCATGTTCGAGTGGCCAGTGATTGGGGTATGGAGGGGGGGGTGGTGGTGGGGTTCAGTTAGCCAGCAATATGGGGGTCATGGGGCTGGCCAGCGATTGGGAGGCTGGCAGTGTGGGGCAAGTGTGCATGCGCCGGTCTTGGTGCTGACAGATCGGCGCATGCACAGTGTCCCACTCAGCACTATGCTGCCGGCCTCTCCAGTGGGAATAGGCCCTGAAAACTGAATTATACAGTGCACAGATTGTGGGAGATTCATTTTGAAACTCCTGCTGAAAGAAAACAGCGTGATTTACTCCAGTTTTTGCAGGAATTGACTATATGTGTGGTGGCAGCAGTTTCAAAAGTAACAATTACAAGAGATCTGCATAAATACTTGTAGGGAGAAAAAATACATAAGGCATTGGGAAAGAGCAGGAGAACAGGAGCAATAGGGAAAAAAAAGTAAATCGTGGAAATGACTGATACAGGTTTATCTGCAAGGCCTGGCGTACCTGAACATGGAATGTCAGTAGCCCTGCTGATTCTTACTTTTTAACTATTTTGAACTGTTTTTTTCCCCCTTTCAGCATCCTCACAAAGGAAAAAAAGGTGACTCCTTCTGTGCTGTACCATTCGATGATTCCAGAAGAAATAATTGAATAAATGCCAAAGAATAAATTGTATTCTATTACATTCTATTAATAGAATTTAATATTTTATTTGATTCTATTAAAATTTGACTCAAGCCTCTGAGATCCTTTGAAAAAGAATGATGCACATCTTTAAAGGAATACCAACCTATAGCGAACCTCTTTAAACATATCAAATTCAGCAAGGTAAACCACTTCACTGGTAAATGTAATGCAGCAACGAATTAAGCGCATAGCTCTAGCTGTTAAATTTTGTGCAGCTTCTCTTGGAAAAAATAGAAGATTGATTCAAGTTTTCTACCATTACTCCATATCTTCAATTGTCACCTATGATCTCCTTTAAACTTCTTATAGATTGAACAGTCGCTTTGGTACAAATTCATAATTCATAATTAGGAATTCCCATTCAGAAAACACCTCATTTATCTGGGTGGCATAGTGGTTAACAGTGCTGCTTCACAGCACCAGGGACACGGGTTTGATTCCTGTGTTGGATCACTATCTGTGTGGAGTCTGCACATTCTCCTTTTGTCTGCATGAGTTTCCTCCGGATGCTCCGGTTTCCTTCCACAGTCCAAAGATGTGCAGGTTTGATGGATTGGCCATGCTAAATTGCCCCTTAGTGTCAGGCGGACCAGCTAGGGTAAATGCATGGGGTTGTGAGGAAGGGGACTGAGTGGGATTGTGCAGACTCAATGGGCCAAGTGGCCTCCTTCTGCATTGTAGATTCTATGATCTTCTAAATGCCTGATTTCCTGTTGTACCTCTGCCTGTGAAAGATCTAACAAGGACAGTCAGAAGAAACAAGAACCTTTGGAATCTAAATTTTTATCCTTCAACACTCCAGGTTTGCAGTACTTTTTTAATGCTTCTGCTAAATTTCTCATATTTCAAGGCTCTGTTGGTCATTGCACATATTTCTCCCGGTAACAACATTAATTTTTATTTTGAATTGTCTTCTCTTCAGGACTATCAAAAAGAAATTGTTTAAACAGCCGCAGTTTAAGTGGAAGAACTGACAAATGTTATGGACCAGATACCCTTAGGTTCTATGTAATAATGTTTGAACAGTTAGTGAGATATTTCAATCGCCCGATTTGTACATTTTGAAGGTCATATATATTTATTGAAAGGCAGCAGGTCATCTGAATTTGGAGTTCACTTCAACTGGCTTAATTTTGTTTTGAACTCCAGCATGAGCATGACTTCCATTTGCATAGCACTCTTCACACTGGTGAGATGTCTTACAAGTGGAGAAGAAAAACTACAAAGGCTAAGGACAGACTTATCTTTATCTTTTGATTATCATTTATATGTTATTAGAATGTATCTGAAGACTAGGAATTGCCAAAGCCCCAAAAAATTAAAATACACTGTTCCAAGGTACCACACCCAAGTGTTACTTTCCTTCTTAAAAATTGAAATGTCATATACGCTTCCTCTTTGAACTTGCTCTAATTATCAACTGGAAGGATGAGGTCCATGCAGCGACTGGCCCTTTTAACTAACACCATTAGCTTTCTGCTAACTCGCCCCATTTCCTTAGCAGAACAGATTTTGATACTGGGAAAAGCATGCGCACAAATCTTATTCACATACAAAAACAGCTATCCCATGAGATCTTGCACATGGTGTAGTTGCATTCATTGTGTTGCCAGTCAGCCTTGAACTTTCTATGTTGCCAGGGAGTGTGTGTACAGACCAATAAAGTGAACATCATTTTATTGGATGTACCAAGAGCTCAAAGAAATCACAGCAAAGAAAACACTGACTGGCTTGACAGTGACATTCATTGTCCATTGCTGAGAAATCATTACATTGCTCCTGACCAATTGGGCTGGTCTTCGGCTGAGACGAGATCCAATCACAGAGACTTGCATGAGATGGACTTGAAGATATCTGAAAGTGAGTTTTAAAGTTGCAACATAAGAATTCTGGAAGCATCCCTAAACTCATGCATTTGTTTCCACGGTAGAAAGTAATATTTCAGGATAAGATATAATCCAACAGATAAATCTAATCATAAAAAAATTAAAATACCATCTTACTACAGACACCATATTGTCAAAGTAAATAAAACAGAAACTGTTTTGTTCCAGATCTGAAATGTTTCAGTCCCTCAGCCATAATAAGACACTGACTGACCTCAAATTTTACTTTGACCACTCCCCATAAACATGACGAGAGTGGTGACTTTTAAAGGACAGACCACATTAGCAGCTAACATCACAACTATGCACTGGATCACAGATTTGCCATGAATGATACTTCATCAGATATCACTGTTGTAAAATGTTACAGATGTAAAATCAAACATTCTTTTGACCAGGAGCCTGAAATTTGGAGGCAATTTACAACTGACTTCTAATTGACCGCGGAACTTCAACAAATAGTTGTAATTATCTATATTTCTGCAAGGAGCACTAGAACACAGTCCTTAAAAGGACAGTATGCAGCTAAACATAACCTTGCCCCAAGTTGCCCACAAGCATTGCGATGCGTGATCCTCTAATATTTGCAAAGTGTCAATTAACATTAATCAAACAGAATATTCTGAGTTGTTGTATTTAAATTTGCCAAACTCCATACTCAGCCAGTACAGTGTGAAATAAAGACTAATGGCCCAGATAGCGGCAGTGAAATTCAACAGAAATAAACTTGAATGGGAAAGGAAATTGAGCAAAGGTAATCAGGTGGCACGGTAGCACAGTGGTTAGCTCTGCTGCCTCACAGCACCAGGGACCCAGGTTCGATTCCAGCCTTGGGTGACTGTGGAGAGTTTGCACATTGTCCCTGACACGGTTTCCTCCGGGTGCTCCGGTTTCCTCCCATAGTCCAAAGATGTGTGGGTTCGGTTGATTGGCCATGCTGAATTGCCTCTTAGTGAGCCAAGATGTGCAACTTAGGGGGATTAGCAGGGTAAATATGTAGGGTTACGGGGACAGGGGCTGGGTGGGATTGTGGTTGGTGCAGGTTTGATGGGCTGAACGGTTTCCTTCTGCATTATACGGATGCTATGATTCAAAATGGAATCATGGACCATAGCTGTGTACATTGTTCAAATATCTGGCACTCGGATGGCAGATCAGCTCCACCCCAATTGAAACTGGAGGATTTTGTGGACATTCTGGCGATATCCCTTTGACTATCCTTCTCCGATAGTCCCTGGGATAAGTGCTACCGCAGTTACTTTGGTGTGATTTTCCAAAGCTCGGCCTGTTACAATCACAACCTTCTCTGGCCTGATTTTTACGATGGTGATTTTTTTGTTTACTTTTTTTGATGTTCTTCGCATTTACAATCTTACCCCAAGGGATCAATCTGCTTACCAGTTCTTTATTGAAGTACTATTCTTGTGTCTTCAAAACTGTGTTGTACAATCAGCACGCTACATTTTCAACACCCTTTGATACTGCGACTCTGTTACTGTCCGGCCAGAATGTCGAGGATGATCTCATGCCATGTATCACAATCTACATATCAGACCTGCACTGAATCTTCCTACCAGGTTGAGCATTATGTTGTTTAGAAGGAACCACTGCTGCACACCATGTTGCGTGTGTTAAAATGAAAAAAAAAGCAACAATCACTCACAAGGGGTTGGGCAAACATATTGTGGGTTCATTTATTGACTCTAAGCACATGTGAACAGATACACATTGACAGAAAGCCTAAATACAACAGAGTGGCAGAGTTGTGTCTGCTTGTTCTGCTGGAAGCAAAAGTTAAGCTAAGCTGGATCTCACGACACACTTCCTTTCTAATGATGTCATGCTGCAATTCCTGAAAGGCATATTACAACAATAGATGAAGGGCCACATCAATATACAATTGAATCCATTAGGGAAGTAAAGTTAATTTAGCAAATTCTGGACTACAGCACTTAAAATTATAATATGCTAAGTATGTAAGAGTGGAAGATTTATTCTAGATTTTAAAAAAATTTGAAATTTGAAATGGAAAATTGTGTGTGAAAAGGTACCATTTAGGTCTTTTCTCTTCCAAAACCTAATGATTCAATGCAACTTTCAGCAACTTCTATTCTATTTATTGAAATAGAATTAATGGAGAGCCACCTCTAAGAGAACTTTAGTGATAAACTTCCATACTCAAGGCACAGACATTGTCTACTACATTGCTGCTGTGTCACCACATTCTCCCAGACTGTAAAGTTCCACATTAAACAGGGCAACTTCTCACTCGAACGGTGAGATTTCTTCCATCTGTAGTGCTCACTTAAATGTGTGCACACGAAAGACAGTTATCTCAATGTGAGCTCCCAATGGAACACTTCTCTGCTGCGGATACATCAAGAAATTGTGTGTTGATTTTGGACAGTAAATCATGGGAGTATGCCTTTTATTTTCTATTATGTGCTGCAGGGAGACAGGTCTCTTGGTTAGCATTTGTAAAATCAACCCCATGCTGTACTGATTTAGAAAAAAAAACATCCATTTTTGCAATATTCTCTGATATTCTGACATCGTAGCTGATCATCGCCATTTTAAATTCAAAAACCAAATCAGACAATTGGATTTTTGGGAATGAATATGGAAATTGAAACTATCCAATTAAGTAACTCAGAATCTGATCCATCTGCCTGAAGGTTGAGTTACTTCAATCTGTTGTAACACTCTTCCTCTATAAGCACATCTCAACATTAGTCAGGAAGGGCTGGGGGGTGGTGGGGGATTGGGGGGGGGGGGGGGGGTGATGTGTAGAGGACGACTGTCAGATTGGCACAAATAATTATTGTGGTGTTTTAATGACCAGTCAAACTGACTTTCTACTAATGTTGCAGACCATTAATTAGGCGGAGAGGCTAAAGCTGACAGGCTGATCATGCATATCTATTCTCCAATTCAAATCTGTGACCAGTGCTTCAATGTTACTGCTCTGACAGGCATACTTTAAACTGCTCGTACGTTTTCAGACTGGGGTCCACAAACACTGGGGTGCAGACCAGTTGGAGGTGGGGGTTGACGTTTCCATGTAGCCGTTAGATTTTCCATCTGGGTATGACCATGAAAAGGCTTGCCAGAGCAAAGTTTTTAACTCTTGTTTTATTATTCTTGAATTTCTTGATTCACTTTTGGCAAATTGCTTCTACTGAGAGCTGATCATTACCTGTGTTAACAGCAGAGTATGCTCTATTAGGAACAACTGCCATTGTCTTTTGGATGTTGGAACATGGCTGGCTGGAATTTGGAATCATGGGATGTTTGCATCACTTGCTCAGTAATGGTTGCCCATCCTGAACTGCTGTTGAGAAGGTGCTGGTAAGCTGCCTTCTTGAATTGCTGCAGTCTTTGTGCTGTAGGCATACCCACAGTGCTGTCAGAGAGAATGTTCCAGGCTTTTGACCCTATAACAGTGAAGGAACAGCAAAATGTTTCTACTTAGTGTGGCTTGGACAGGAACCTCTAGGTGGAGTTGCTCCCAAATCTTGACTGCCTTTGTCCATCCAGACAGGAGTGGTCATGAGTTTGGAAGGTGCTGTCTAAGAAGTCTGTGAGAGTTCATGTATTGCATCTTGTACTGCTACTGTATGTCAGTGTTAGAGGGAGTGAATATTTGTGGAGGAATGCCAATTAAGCAGACTGCTTTGTCCTGGATGTTTTAAAGCACTTTAAGTGTTGTTGGTGCTTCACACACCCAGGCAAGTGGAGAACATTCTATTGCATTTCTGACTTGAACCCTTGTAGACTTTGGGGAATCAGGAAGTGAGTTAATTGCCACAAGATTCCTAGTCTTTGACCAATTCTTATAACTAAGCCTTTATATGGCTAGTCCAGTCAAGCTTCTGGTCAATGGTAATCCCAGGCAAGATATATCATGGGCGATTCAGTGATGGTAATATCACTGAATGTCAAAAGGCAATGGTTAGTTTTTCTTTTATTGGAGATGGTCGTTGCCTGGCATTCTTTTGGTGTGAATGTCATTTGCCACTTGTCAGTCCAAGTCTGGATATTGTCCAGGTCTTGGGCATCAACTGATTCTGTATCTGAGGAACCACACATGGTGCTAATCTTTGTGCAATCATCAGCAAACATCCTCACTTTTGACCTTATGATAGAAGAAAGCAGCTGAAGGTGGTGAGGCCCAGGATGTTAACCTGAAGTACTGTTGCAAAGCATTCTGGAACTGAGAATATTGATGTTTAACAACCACAACCATCTCCTTTTATGCGCAAAATGATTCCAACTAGCGCAGAATATTTCCTGATTTCCAATGACCCCAGTTTTGCTGGGGCACCTTGCTGCCAAATTCCATCAAATTATTTCTTGATGTCAGGGGCAATCACCCTCACCTATTGAGTTCAGCTCTTTTGTCTATGTTTGGAGCAAGGCAGTAATGAGGTCAGGAGCTGAGTAATCCTGGTGGGACCTAAACTGAGCATCGGTGAGCAGGTTATTTCTGAGTAAGCAACGCTTGGTAGCACTGTTGATGACCCTTTCCATCACTTTACTGATGATCAAAAATAGACTGATGGGTCGGTAATTGGTTGGGTTGGATTTCGTCAGTTTTGTGTACAGGGCATACTTGGACAATTTTCTGCACCAGTTTTGTGCTGGAGCAGTTTGGCGAGGGATACGGCAAGTTCTGGATTAATGTATCAGTATTCAACAAGAATGGGCCAGGAGTGTGTCATGACCAAATATTTGTTAAATCATTGATGCACAAAAAACAAATTGGTCTAAACCGGATTACATCATTATCTGACCAAACAAGTCCATTCCGAGTACTTGGTAAAGAAAAACTGCAGCTTAAAATTTAAGTCTCATGTGCCTCCAATACTACTGGCAATTGTATGGGCGGCATGGTGGTGCAGTGGTTAGGACTGCTGCCGCACAGTGCCAGGGACCCGGGTTCAATTCCAGCCTCGAGTCACACCTCTGTGTGGAGTTTGCACATTCTCCCCGTGTCTGCATGGGTTTCCTCCGGGCGCTCTGGTTTCCTCCCACAGTCCAAAGGTGTGCAGGTGAGGTTGATTGGCCATGCTAAATTGGCCCGAGTGTCAGGGGATTAGCAGGATAAGTATGTGGGATTACAGGTGGGATTGTGGTCGGTGCAGATTTGATGGGCCAAATACCCGCCTTCTATTCTGTAGGGATTCTATGAATGCTGATGGTAAGCGGCTGCCACTTGTACAAAGGGCAATGTGCAGCAGCAGGGTTCATTCACAGTCATCGCTTCCCCTGACAGTAGGAGGACATTGTGAATTTCTTTCCCGGACAGTGATGGATTTTGGAAACGCTTTTTTACAGGGAGTTATAAGGGAAAAATTTGTGGAAGGGAAACTAATAATTTTTTTCTTGTGTAGGATGTTTTATTACAGTCAGGATTGTCAATGGCTGGAATCTTCCAGGTGGTCACGCTGGCGGGATCTTCTGGTTCCATTGACAGCTCACCCCTACCATGGTTTTCCTGGCAGTGTGGGGTCTAATCAACGAAAAATCCCATTGCTAACGGTGGGACCAGAAGACCCTGTGCTGGCAAATGGCGTGCTGCCTACCACTGTGGGAAACATGGTGCAGGGAGGCCAGAAAATCCTCCCCAGTGTTTCAAAATCTATCCACTTTCCCTGTGAGGCAAATGGATTGTGGGTTATTGTGAGTTCTAGGCTATACTGACTCCTCATTCTTCACACTTCTGTCACTCTGGGTTCCAAGCTGCAGGTTCCTGCAGTGATGTCACTGGATTTTGTCACATGAGAACAGTGCGCATGTGCAGATGGGTATGATGTGGAGATGCCGGCGTTGGACTGGGGTAAGCACAGTAAGAAGTTTCGCAACACCAGGTTAAAGTCCAACAGGTGATGAAGGAGCAGCACTCCGAAAGCTAGTGGCTTGTGCTACCAAATAAACCTGTTGGACTTTAACCTGGTGTTGTGAGACTTCTTACAGATGGGTAGCACCAGCCATCTTGCATGGCCAAACTGCATTGGTTGGAGACACTGTTAACATATCCTTAAATAAAATTTATTTATAATTGATAATCATTTCTATTTGTATTTAGACACTCCAGCAAGACAGTAAAAAAAAATCAACCTTTCTGATGATAACTGTAAGTGCCTACACAGATTTATTGGAGTTTCCTCATGTTACATCAGTCAGAGTAAAAATTGTATGTCCTTGTGTCTTTCTGTCTCGAGAGTATGCTTTTTAAAAACAATATTGATATAGCCTACAGGAGCACATGATGCATGGATATTGGTTATTAAACTGTTTTGCAAGAAAGTAATGGATTTAACTGAACCAGATCGGACCATGTTATTAATGTGCAAGGTGTTGCTATTGACCATAATATTCATTTCACAAAAACTCTTAAGTTCTCCTCAGGGTTCTCTCCACAGCAGGAGAAACCTTGGTATAACTGTATATATTTGGGAGGATATCAATAAAAGCACCCGACACACAATTCCCTCTGCACATTAGAGAATGTGACATATCTGAAGCTTAATGCATGCTGTCGTCCAGCAGCCTGTGCTTATTACTGCACTTTCTCCCTAATGACACCGGAAAGAGGTTTTCAGCAAAACCATTTTAGCTTAAGCATTACTGCCACAGACAGATTCCTGCAATTGAGGCTTCATTGGCTTGACCTTGGTGACCACAAATTGGGAAGGAGACAGCAGATAAACGTTTGGGCTAACAGTTTTCATCTCAAATGTAACTGCCAGCTCTTCACCTGGGTACAGGTACCATCTATCATTAAGCACTCGTGTATGTGTGTGTGTGTGGGGGGGAATTCAGTTATGTCTCTCAAAGGCTAACTCAAACTGTGCAGTTCAATTTTCATCCTATCATTTCGGCTGAGTAGAAAATCCGACAATTTATTACAGACCCATGCAGGATAATGACCCAGTTGCAAGGAAGCAATGATAAAGCTTAAGTTCATGAGCTACTCCTCCGTTTTGCAAACACAAGGCTGTCAGATCCATTCCTATCACCTCCTCCAGAATGCAGCTTTTCTAGCTGTACTTTAACCCCTTCACGAGCCCACTGGGTTTACCAGAAAGCTTTTGCTGGCACATCAAATCATAGCTGACCATGAAGTTACAATTTGAAGTTCATTTTATTCAATCATAGAATCCTGGAATCCCTACAGTACAGGAGGCCATTCGGCCCCTTTAGCCTGCACCGACAACAATCCCACCCTAGCCCTGTAACTGCCCGTAAACATACATATTTATCCTGTTAATCCCCTGAAACTAGGGTCAATTTAGCATGGTTGACCAACTTAACCCGCACATTTTTGGAGTGTGGGAGGAAACCGGAGCACCCGGAGGAAACCCATGCAGACACAGGGAGATCATTCAAACTCCACACAGACAGCGACCCAAGCCGGGGATCAAACCTGGGACCCTGGTGCTGTGGGGCAGCAGTGCTAACCACTGTGCCATCGTGCCGCCCCGCTGTGCCACATGCTGCCCCAGTTGATCCAAGTTTACAGCTTCACAGAATCTCCTTAGTTTGACTTATACTCTCTGTCAGGAAGGCATAATGACTCGGATATTTATGCCTTCTCGTGATTTATTAATAACATTTGTATTATTTTCACAAGCCGTTGATTAGAAATGTTTTCTGCCATTTTTACAACAAAACCATCAACATGCTTTACGGAGGCTTTAAGACACTTAACAGTTCCTAGAACAGTCAGCTTGCAAAATATTGCTCCTGAGCTGCTATGTAGGTTGCAGCAATAGAGGGAGAAAAACTGCCCAGCTGATTGTGCAGCAACGCCAATAATTAGCTGATAAAGGTTTCTGCTGGTCGGTATTTATAGGAAAGTTTTTTTTTGTTTCAGACTCTATGTCATTGGACTTTGTAGCCAAACGAATGAGTCAAGAAAAATTAACATCTGCCCCACTGTTAAGTTAGTGGGACATATTCTAAAAATATCATCTGAAAGCACGTTCAATGGCTGAGGAAGGAAGGAAGGTATTTTTCTTGTTGAAGGAACTATTAAAAAGGTTGCACAAAGAAAAAGGCTGGTCTCCCTATCATGCAACTGTAACATAGCGAGCAGATGCATCTAGGTTCATCAGTTAATACGATAGAGGAGTGGAATTTGGCCATTTGACCCATAAAATCCACTCTGCCATTCAATCATGGCTGATACGCTCCTCATCCCCATTTTCCTGCCTTCTCCCCATAATCCTTCAATCCATTCCCAATGAAGAATTTGTCTACTTCCTCCTTAAATTTACTCAATGCAGGGGATGGTAAGAATTCCATAGCTAACTTCATTGCACCTTCAAGACTGAATTATAACTTTTCCAAGGATTCAACAAGTGGTTTGATGCTCCCTATTTAAACTCACACATGAATTATAAATGATTGCTTGAGGTACCCATGGAACCATTACTCTCCTGAAGAGATTTGATGAAAATATGAGAAAATCTACGAAATAAAGATGCACTTTTGTTTGAAGACTATATTGTCCACATGTTTTCCAACATTACATTCATGACTACTCTTCAAAACTACAGGTCTTTCTTTCCATTTTCTTTGTCCTAGTTATAAATGCAGCCTTAAAAAATGTTCCCTGTTGTCCCTTTATTTCTACCCTCACATACAGTTAAAATGTTCTGAGTTGATATATAGGCTCTATTTTACCATTTTGATTCTAAGTGCTGGGCACCCTTGAATCTGGGAGTGTTTCAAGTCCAACTTTTAGATCCGTTCTTCTCAGGTGCCCGCCCCCCCCCCCCCCCCCCCCCACCCCCGCCACCGCCATATGCACTCTGCCTGTAAAAATATTAGTAATTCGAAATAGTGCTGCATAAGCTTGTGGGCAGGGCTTAATGTGCCAGAAACCCTGCAGCTCTGTTCGGTGCCTCCAACTGCACATGCGCAGAAAAAAAGATAGAATGCTGCTCCCCTGCCACATCCCTCCCGGGCTGGATAATGCCTCCCCCGGATTCCATAGACATTGCCCCACCCTCCCCAACATTGCTGACTGTCTTACCCTCTGACCCCTCCATTACCCAAATCACAGGTTCCCCCTTGCCCCCCCCCACTGATCTCAGGCAGAGTGACAGCAGACCCCCTCTTTCCCTTCACTGATCTCAGACAGAGTGGCCTCGGACCTCCCTCCCCCCCCACTGATCTCAGACCGAGTGACAGCAGACTCTCCCTTCCCATTCACCCCCTCCTCGCCCCCTTGCCCCTCACCGATCTCAAGCAGAGAGCCGTGAGAGTGAGGAGGCACTTAACTCTTCACTAACTGGAGCGCTCAAATCAGACTTTTGTGGATCATGCCTGTTTTGCGTCAATTCTGGTTGGGTGAACATGTGGTAAAGGGCGAAGTGTCATTAAGGTTGAACATGCAACCCATTAAGTCAATTTAAATACATGCGAATGCATTTAAGTGGCCACCGCACCTGTTTTGGTCACGGTCCCGACTGTAGTCTTTTCGGGCCTGATAAAGGAGGAACTGGCGCAGAGGTGGGCATAATGCGATGGTAAAATCAGACCCTATGTTTCTGACACATTCAGATTTTTCATTTAACAATAATTGAGTGATTATTTGCTAAATATTTGACTATTTGATAAATATTCATTTTTCATACAAAACCTTTCCATTCCATCCTCTTTTGTTTTCTCCCTGTGCACCAGTAAACAAATGTGACTTCCCAAGTGAATATAAAGGGCTTATGCAAGACTGCTCATTTGTACATGCAACCAGAATGTGAAAGAAAGAGTTTCTTGAATCATCGGCTCATGTCTACTTGAGGTGCAGTGACACGTTGAGGGGGATGGGGGAGGTGAACTTGCATTAAAACTGGAAGTGTTTGAAACGGTGCAGTGCATCAAGAGAAACAAAAAAAACAGACTTGTGAGGAACTCTTCAACAGCTGATTGGCCTGTCACACACATTTCTAACATTTACTATTCTTACTTCTATTTTTCAGCATCCTTATTTTGCCTTTTATCTACCTGCTCACAAAAATGAAATAGTTGTTGCGCTATAGAACAGATCCATTCCACAGTTTGTGGCCAGAATCCTCTGACCTTGCCTGTGGCTGGAATTCCCCGGTCCTGCGGCAGTGAATGGGAATTTAACTGAGTGTCTAATTCACCGTTCTCACTGGCCATAGTGGCGGAGCACGTGGCCTGTGTTTTGCTAAGTCATTGCAGAGCAACTGCAAAAAGCTACAATTTAAGCAGATTAGCTAAACCCTGCCTTGCAGCAGTAGGGTGTGGGTCTAAAGTAAAGTTTAATTATTATTCGTAAGTAGTCTTACATTCACATAGTAATGAGGTGAAAATCCTCCAGTCGCCACACTCCAGCATCTGTTTGGGTACACTGAGGAAGAGTTTAACTTGGACAATGCACCTAACCTGCACATCTTTGGACTGTGGGAGGAAACCGGAGCACTCGGACGAAACACACGCAGGCACAGGAAGAATGTGTAAACCCCACACAAACAGTGACCCAAACCGGGAATCAAACCCATGCCCCTGGGACTGTGAGATAGCAGTGCTAACCACTGTGCCAGCATGTCGCCCTATGGGTCTAGAACAAACCAGAATGGCTCTTGTATCAGATTAATTTGCAAGTAGATTGATATGTTTTTCTTAAAATGCTTTTCGTTCAAAGACTTTCAATGTCATCATGACATAAACTTGAATACTGCAGCATGCTTTTTACAAGCTAAAGAGTGGCAATATCAGCTGACTTCAAAGAATGGTACAGGACAGAAGGAGCTCATTCTGCCCATATTGTTTTTTTCCCGATTCCTTGAAAGAGCTATTGAATTAGTTCTATTCCCCGGTCTTTCCCCATAGTCCAATTTCCTTGTCCTGTCAAGTGTTTATTCAATTCACATTGGAAAGTTATAATTGAATTTGCTTCCACCACTTTTTCAGGCAGTGCATTCCAGATCACAACTAGTTTTTGTACAAAAAAATGTTTCCACATGCTACCTCTGGTTCTTTTGTCAATTACTGTAAATCTGTGTCCTGTTATTGCCAACATTTCTGCCACTGGACATAGTTTTCCTTATTTACTCTATTAAAACCGTTCATGATTTGGTACACCTCTATTAACCTTTGCTGCCCGAAGCAGTATAACCCAGTTTTATATAGTCTCTTCACATAACTGAGAAGTTTGGTTCTTGATACCATTTTCTCCTCACATCCTTCCTAAAGTATCTTGTACAGAATTGGACACCATTCTCCAACTGGGACTTTATCAGTGATATACAAAGGTTTAGCATAACTGCCTCATTTTTCTGCATTATGCCTTCATCCATAAAACCAAGGATAATGTACTTTTTAAAACCACTTTCTCAACTTAGCCTGCCACATTCAAACAGAATGTGTACTGTCTGGTCCCTGAATCTCCTTTATAATTGTACAATTTAGTTTACATTCTTCCTATTAAATGGATCAATTCACATCTTACAGTGTTGAATTGCATCAGCCATGTGTCTGTCCATTTCACCATTCTGACTATAGCCTCCTGAATTCTGTTACTATCCTCCTCATAGCCTCCTACTTACTGAGTTTTGTATCAATTGCAACCTTTGAAGTTGTGTCTTGTACACCTAAGTCCAAGTGCTGATTTATATCAGCGGCTCTAATACCTGTTCCTGGGGTGCTCCATCAGTATACCTCCAGCCAGACTAAACAAATACAAGGAACTGCCAGTACATACATTGATGTGAAACATTGGCCAGGATTTAGCACTAGTAATGAGGGACTCCAAGCAAAAGTTGGAGAACCGGTTTGAATCCCCATTCCACTATAGCTACCATGAGGGCTGCCTGATCTGATTTAAATTCTGGCCTGTTTTGGACCATCAATCAAAGCTACAGTCAGGCAGAAATCCTGGAGAGCTACCAGCCAATTAGAGGCTGGTAGCTTTCCAATACTGAGTAATACTACTGGTAGTAATGGCTGTTGTTGCAATGCTCCTAGGCCCAGCACAAGGATCGCCATTGGCTCTCTGGACAAAGGTGAGATTGTGGGATATGGTTTGTTGGGAGGGAGTTGTGGGAAAAGAGGGTTGTAGGGTTGGAGATAAGGGCGAGTGAGAGTGGCTTTCAGCAAACCCTCCTTTTCCAATACCAGGTCCCTCAATTGGGCATCAAGTGTCCGACAACAAGACTTCTTTAACTCTGGTTTGCTGTTCACAGACATTGCCACGATCTGCTGAGTATTCTCAGCCATCTTCTGCTTTTATTTCAGATAGCCAGCATCTGCGGTATTTCAGTTTTGCATTATTCTCTGATTTCTGTAGCATATTTTATATCCATGTAGTCATTCCCACTTTAAGTCCTTTGTGCTGGAATATTGTCATCAAGTCTATTGTACAACACTGCCAAATCCCTTTTGAAAGCCCACAGACACAACATAACTATACTACCTTGATTAACTCTTTCCATTACTTCATCAAAACATTTAATCAAGTTAGTCAAAAATAGATTTACTTTAACAAGTCCAACTATCCTAGCTTTCATTTGTTAATTAGTATTTTTTCAAGTGACAATTAACCTTGGCCAAAATCCTCCGCTCTCCCGTGTGTGAACCGTATCACACATCCACCTCCACCCTGATTAAGTCTGTGGTGAAAAGGCACTTCTTGTTTTGTCAGCAATTGAGGCCCTTACATGGCCAATCAAGGCTTACCAAGGAACTCATCCCACCATTACCAGTCGTAACCTAGAAACAGGAGCGCAACAAGCAACCTTGTGTGTTGCTGCTTGCGGAATGGCAGGGGTGTTCCTTGTTCAAATGCATACAGTGTCTGATCGAGGGACTCAACATCAGAAGTGGGTCCCACTGTCCATGCTGCTGATCACCCCCTCCTCCTGTGAACCCCCCACCAATCATCACTCACCTGTGGTCTACAATCTTGTGACAACCTTAGGCCTCGAGTGGGTAAAGGCCCACCACTGGTCTGTCAAGATTTTGACTCTTGACTCTGATTGCCTCCAACAGCTTCACCACCACCAATATTAGAATGACTGGCTTGAAGTTACCAGGGTTACCTCTCTCTCATCTGTTGAACAAGGATGTAATATGCGCAACTCTTCAAAAATTTGGGAGTGTGTAGCCAGAGCCTTCTACTGTTAACGCTTCCCTCTTGGGGCCGGATAATGCCTCTCCTGGGTCCCCACACACATTGCACCATCACCCCTGCCCCCCGCCACAATATTACTGACTCCCTTATCCCCCTCCCCCTCCGCCACCCAGATCGATCACAGGCCCCTCCCCCCTTACTCCCCATCGATCTCAGACCTTCCCACCTCCCCACTCCCCACCACTATCCCCCCACCCCCCTGCTAATCATAGGCAGACTGGCAGCGGACCCCCTTTCCCCCGACTGATCACAGGCAGAGTAGTAGAGAGGTGATCAACTTGGTCAAAGATGCAAGTTTTAAGAGTGCCGTAAGGAAACAGAGAAAGGCAAAAAGCCACAGGGGCTTAGAATATAAATTCCAGAGTGTGGACCCAGACTTCTGAAAGCACAACCACTGATAGTGGGGAAACAAAGTGAATTTGGGCATTTTAAATGTTTTCTTCTTTTGCCTTTACCTTATGGGATAAAACAAATGGACCACTGAAAACTTCCAAAAGATAACTAGATTTTTGCATGAAAAAGGAAATGTTTGTAGGACTGTGGGGAAGAGCAGCAGAGTGGGTTTAATTGGTAGTCCTTGCAATGAGTCAACACAGATATAATGGGCCGAATGTCTGCTGCATCATTCTATGACAGGTTGCTGGAGTTAATGCCACATTTAGGCAACATGTCAGGGCAAGTTTAGCTACTGTGCCCCAAATCTCCTTCCCATACAATTCAAAATGCTAAACTGTAATCTCTAATAGTATGTTCATTTTGTTTCTTCCTTCTTTCATGGGATGTGAGCATCACTGGCAAAGCCAGCGTTTGTTGCTCATCTGAAACTGCCCTTGAATTGAGTGACTTGCAAGATCATTTCAAAGAAATATTAGGAGTCAACTACATTGCTGACAGAGTACAAAGTATAAATTCATCCTATGGACAATGCTTCTTTGTCTCTATGTGGTGTCAGTCTGGGTACAGAACATTGCCACATCAATGCAGTGCACCACCCTGTCACTGTTAATATTTTATAAACTTCTATTTCAGAAGACTTACTAAGTAGCCCATATTGCCTTGACAAACATTAACTGGTTATGTGATGTAATGGTGCACAGTTTAGTTATGACCTACTCACATTTCACACCACATCCATATTGAATTTCTGATTAATAATTTCTTCAGATTCTACCAGCTGCCTTAAGGCAATACAATATGAAACTTTCACTATTTGAGAAAGAGCACTAATTTTGCCAGTTTGTTATAATCTCAATTTTCAAGATGCATTACCCAAATAGAAGAAAAATAGATAATGGATCCAGAATGGGAAAAAATATGGTATAAGCCAATTTTCAAATAATGCTATTGGGAGCTTTTATAAAGCCCACAATAGGACATCATCTTCCATACCTGTAGAAGCCTTTAACAATAGCTTAGACTTACAATTTTGGCTGGGATCCCCCTATCTACATCAACAGTGATGAAGTGGAAATGGTTGAGAGCTTCAAGTTTCTAGGAAGCAAGATCACCAATGGCCTGTTCTGGTCCCTCCACGCTGATACTATAGTTAAGAAGTCCACCAATGCCTCTACTTTCTCAGGGGGCTAAGGAAATTTGGCCTATCCGCCATGTCTCTCACTGATTTTTACATATGCACCTTAGAAAGCATCCTTTTCAAATGTATCATAGCTTGGTATGACTCCTGATCAGACCAAGGCCACAAGAAACTTCAGAGGGTTGTGAACATCGCCCAGTCCATCGCGCAAACCAGCCTCCCATCTACTGCCTCGCATACACTTCCCATTCCCTCAGGAAAGCAGCCAGTATAATCAAGGATCCCACACATCCTAGACACATTCTCTTCCACCTTCTTCTGTCAGGATAAAGATACAAAAGTCAGGGATCATGTACTAACTAAATCAAGAACGTCTTATTCCCTGCTGCCATGACACTTTATAATGGGCCTACCATATATTAAACTGATCTTTTTCTACACCTAATACTGTAACACTATATTCTGAGCCCTGTTTTTCTTCTCTGCTATGTACTCTGTGAATGGTATATTTTGTCTGTGTAGTGCGCAAGAAACAATATTTTTCACTGTATCCTAATCCATGTGACAATATCAAATCAAATCAAGCAGTTTAGGTGCAGGGCTCATGTTCTGCATGCCACATCCTTTGCACATTGCTTCACAGCCATTTATCTCTGAGCAGTATTCGCACCAAATGTGAGGTGGGAGGAAGTTCACGTGGAGCGCAAACATCGAAAAAGGCCCATTGAGCCAGATAGAAACCATAGAAAACATAGAAACCCTACAGTGCAGAAAGAGGCCATTCAGCCCATCGAGTCTGCACTGACAACAATCCCACCCAGGCCCTAACCCCGTGTTCCTACATATTTACCCACTAATCCCCCTAACCTACGCATCCTGGGACACTAAGGGGCAATTTAGCTTGGCCAATCCACCTGACCCACACATCTTTGGCCTGTGGGAGGAAACTGAAGCACCCGGAGGAAACCCACACAGACCCGGGGAGAATGTGCAAACTCCGCACAGACAAATGAGCTGCTTCTTTGCTGCAAATTTCTACACAATTCAATAAAATAAAATCGAGTGATTGCGTCGGTCACCAGTTGAATTGTCAACTGCTGACGCCACTTGAAGGGCTCTCTGCTTTGCCTACAGCATTCCTTCTTCATCACTTTCATTGCAATTTGTTTGCCTTTGAAATATAGATACTAGGAGATTTGTAATAGCTCCAGCACCTCATCAAACCAGAGTGCTGGGGAGAAATTACTTGCAGGGAATAATGGAAAACCACATTCTTGAAAACATGACCAGAAGCTGAACAAGTGCCGGTTTTTGATTCCAACTTTAAAGTTAAAGATTATAACAAACCGACAAAATTATTGCTCTTTCTTAAGCACTGAAAATTTCTTATTTCTAGTTAACTTGGCTTTTCATTGCAGTAATTGGAGCTGAAAATTTGGTTGTAATGAAACATTCTGGTGAGATTACTGAGGAAGATGGAAATGGCTCCTGGAGATATTGCTGCTATCATTTTAATGGTACTTCAATTTTTAAATAAAAAGGAGTTTGACTTCTCATTGCACTGACTGTGAACCTGTAAAAATTAATTTTAGAATCAAAATGGCCTGCAGTTTTTTTCATTAATTAGTGAAGAGTGACATCGATAGAAGATCAACAAGGTGATGAGATTCCTGATTCATTTTGTTCTGGGTAGAAATGTCTTACTGGCAAAATTATTTTAGCGCATCTTTGTGTTGAACTGCTCTGTATCCTAAGATTTTAGTCTCATTTTTAAGTCTGCAGATATTTAAAACAACATGGCTGCACGACTTTTCTCAGGCTTGCATATTGATTTGGACCACAGGCTCCTTATCTTACAGCAACATGTGATCCTGGTTAGACTTACGTGGCTGACTAAAGGTAAACTAATATGGGGCAATTTAGGGTTTATTATATCATTGTAATTGAAGAGAATTGGAAAACGATAATTTTTCAAGTTAGGATTATTTGAGGAAATGATTAAGAATTAAATTAAAAATCATGGTGCTTTATCCAGTTTAAAAAGGCACAAAATGTCAATTCTTGCTTAACTGGAGTAAGTGGTTTGGAAAATGTTGGCGAAGGAGCTGAAAACATCACTCATTCTTTGAAATCATTGCAATGGTATCTTTGTTCTTCTGATGGGACTGTGAACAATTACTTTTTATTTGGACACTGACCTGTAACATTTCAACCTAATAATGGTCGCGAAGCCAGGTCAAAGCTTGCCATTAAAGCAGAAACCCATATCCTTCTGCTTGAAAGATCACACAGTTGATGAGACAGATAATGCTGTCAGAATGCAATATCATAAAGGTTTAATATCCTCTGATCTCTTAAAATAATATCTTGTTTCCTGCTGGTTGCAATGAACAAGTGGTAGACTGTAATTATCCATTATGCTGCTGTCGTTATATTAGTATAATTACTCAAAATCTACTGAAAACATCAAAGAGGGTATATACTAGAAAAGGGAATCTTTACGGACATCATTCATTTGTGGTCTTTAATATAGGAGAAGGGGAGATAAGCTGATTAATAAATTTAAGGCAAAAAGCTTAGGCCAGAGGAATAAATACACTGGCAATAGCTAGAGAGATAGTAAAATGATCAAGGCAATAAAAGAATGGCTTCACTGCTTGAGGTTAGTGCCCCTTTCAGACAGTAAACAGGTTTGTTAACGTGTTGACATGGAAACAGCAAGCAAAAGAGACTTTGCTCTGGTGCTGTCAACTTGAAAGGACACAATGTATGGTGCTACAAAGTGAAAACAAACTAGAGAAAACAAGTCCAACTACAATCAAAATGTCACAGAAAACTCCTAAAATGCAGCTGGATACAAAACGAGATACAGCATGACAGCTCCAGCATAATAAATTTCCTCTTCATAAGAGCAGTTCCGATAAACTGACAGTGACATTTAATGAGGAGAGCGGGGGGCACTGTTCACTGACACACAACTCGCGTTCAAACCAGAAGGTGTTAAGGCACATCAGTCATCATACATGACAATGCTTCAGTCTGGTCAACTTCAGCTCATTTTCACTGCAGTTTTGTTTTGTGATTTCACCGACATTCGAGCCACTTCAGCTGACTTAATTACAAATGACTCTCATGGAACAGTGAATCCAGTCACAGAACAAAATAGCAGCAGACTTCCATTTTTAAAGGCAGGCAAAATATCAGATCAATTGTCAAATATCTGATGCATCTAAAATCCTGGTTCAAAGCATACATTTGTTGTCATAAAGAGACAGTATTCCTTGTTAGGCTAAAGACCTCGGATTTTAACATTACGATCTATCACTACTCTAAATGACATATGTGCAAAGCATCTTAAATCACCACTGACAAATAACATAGCTCAAACACCAAATTCCTGTGCACAATTCCAATTAGTTTACTAGGTTATAGAAAACCTCCATTCCAAGTGCAATTCTACTTCAAGTACACAAATTTGTGCTAAGGTAGTTCTTGTTTCTAGGATTCAGCGTTACTGCAGAAACTCTCTCTCTCGCTCTCTTTTATTTCAGTGGTTGCAAGATTTAAACAATTTTTTTTACAGAAAGTACATGATGTTTAGCCTAAAGGCTTAAGGACTTTAATAAGATACCACATGCCGGACAGATTCAATCTTTTTTGACATTGTGTCGAACAACCTTGCTTGGCTAAAGGATACTGTCTCTTTAAGTCACCTTAAAATGTTCTTTAGCAAGCTCTAAATCTATATATTTAAAGGAAACAAGTCTGGGAACATAACAATTCAACTATTTTGGAAGGGGAATGGATGACGTGTGCCTTGTAACAGCAGACCAGTACCAGGAGTTCAGAATCATTACAACTGTGAAAAGCAAACATATAAATGGACATACTTTTCCTCTCAACTGGTGCTGACATTCTCATTACTCATACACATTGTTTTGCTTTATAGCAAAATGCTTTATCTTAAATTATCTATCATTTTAGATTTTTAATTACCATCAGACTCAGCTGATTCACTTTTTATTTTAGTGCTCCTCTTCATTGCTACAAATTTTCACATTTCCAATTTGATTTTCCTCATTAAGCATCAATCTGTAAATTAGTGTACTCTAAAAGAATGGCATTCCTACAGGCAGCCAAGATTTCTGATCCCCTGGTTTAATCACTATTGCCTGAAATCATCGCAAGTGATACCGTGTGATAAGTACGTGCACATGTATACATACCCCTTATAGGAGGGTTCACGTTTGATTCCACATTCAGGTGGACGCTGCGATGTTCTGTGGAACCAGGACAACGAAATGAACTTTCAGAGATACACATACCCCCTAATAATAATAATAATACAAACACTGAGAATAGTAACAACAATCTGCCAACAGATTACAAACAGCAGGTAGGGTGATACTACAGGCCCATCTGAACAGTCAGTTGACTGTATGTGAGCACATTGCTTTCTATGAAAGACAACAGACGGGACTTTCTAGCCGTGCTCACGCAAAACCAAAAAATCCCACCTGAGGTCAACTGACCTTTCCATGGCCCCTCACCCACTTCTATTCCCATGGTGGGCAGAACAGGAAAATTTGGCCCTACATTTTTTTCCATTGGTGATGAAATTAAAATACCGTTACTAGGATGGCTGGCCGCATTTAGTGCTTATATTTTTAGTTAACACGGTTGGAAGCTCAAATAATAGTAAGGTTCCTTCTGATGGCTGAGTCCAAGAGCTCAAGCATAGATTTTAAAGCATCGAGAAGGGGATATTCCCATTGACAGAGGAGCCTGTTTCACACCCACAAATTTACATACAATGCACATCTTTACTAATGCATTACTTTGACATAAACAGAGAGTGGATGAAAAACTGAGCCAGGACAAGGTAAAACACAATATGGGTCTTTACAGGGCAAATACATAATCTGTGTTCAAACAGGAAAACAATATTGCACTAACTTGAATTGATAAAGATGTTCCCTTGGTCTTCATGGACTAAAGTATCTTATAGATTCAATGCCAACACTGTTCCTCAAAATAGACGTCCACTAAAAAGGGAGCACAATGATTCATGGGGCACAAAATCTAGTGGGAAGCAAAGTTGCAAAGCTCATCACCTGTATTTTACTGCCCCACCCACCTTGGAATTGGAGCGGGCAAGGGGCGGACAATGGAAATGTCAGTTGACCTCGGGTGGTATTGTGCTCGAGTGAGGCCATAAAATCCTGCCCCATGTAACTGTGTTATCGAAATACAGGATTTTGAATATTTGGATACATGATTCTAATAGAGGGTCCATTACATTCTAAATGGAACACAGTGTTGGCATAAATGCAAAAACTACAACCAAGACAGTCCACATTTTCAATAAAAACTCTTTCCCTGTTTTACCTTGGCCTGAATCTTGGTTCTGGGGTTATTAATTAACATATCTCTTCTTGAATCACCGATGTTTTAAAACCAATCACAACACTTTTGTTTCTCATCACGGGGCACCTGCTGACAACAGTTGATATCTAGCTATCCTCAAGGACCCCTCATATAAATGACTTATTTGAATAGTCTTTTGTGAAGACTATTCACAAGTTTTGGCGGTTTCTTTATGATGAACCTGTATTACTTGGTATATGTAAAAGTTAAAAGAGATTTACAAAACGGATTTTTGGATATTATAAATGGGTGTACAAAAGGGGTACATTAATCTTATACTTGTTCAAAATGAGATTTCCTTTGATCTTAGAAATGAATAATTAACAAAGAAAATGAATTTAATAAAGTGGCTGTCTGAGAAATTCCAACAAATATCTTTCTGTGGTCTGAAACAGCAGATCAAGAGAGGGAAAAAGAAACAGGAGGGCAAAATAGATATACAAAAGCAGAGGGAAGGGTGACACACAGAGATAGCCCCTTTAATGGCTTATTTAGTAACTGCCCCTACGTAATCCCAACTGCGATACCTATTCTATGCAAAGCCTACTGATTTTGGACAAGGCAGCAGAAAGAACATAGCAATTAGTCTCAATGCCCCGTTGGGAGGAAAAGAAAAATTCCATCATTGTTTCTATGTTGTAAAAGTAGGTGTGGGTAGGGTTATCCTTGGGATGTGTTGCCCCCAGCCCTCAATCTAATCTTCATGTCTTACATTATGAATAAAATTTGATTGTTTGGGTGATGTATTGGAGAGTTACCAGCATCCACTGGAGTTACAGCTTAGCATATGTCAGCATCTACAGGTGAGGAGGGCAGGACATTTGCAAAAGATCAAGAAATGAAACCAGGTGCAAGGCAAGGTGAGAATGAGCAGAAAGAAAAAGATGTAATGGAAACAGTCAGTAGGAACATTCATCCATGAACTAATGCTGAAAAAGAGATATGCTATCAAAGTTTTTGCACTCATTAGAACAGATGGAAGAGTGGCAAATTTTAAAGAAAGCAATAAGTTATACTGCATGGGAAAGGGGATTTTGATTGACAAGTCAATTCTGATCTGTTAATGCATTGCCATAAAGAATGCACCAGGAAAATATTGCCCTCCTTGGTTTTGTTTAATTCACAAAAGACATAATAACTGAACATGATTTTTCTTTTTGCTAACAGAGGACAGGTTCCTGCATTAATGTGCAGTTTCAGGCACAACTGATAATCTTAAATTGGTTGTTAGTGTAATTCTTAGCACACTTGGGATTGTTCGACTAATGCTGTCCAATTTTAGAATGACATCTAAAGTTAGATATTATGCTATGAATTTTGTCAGCACAGGCAGGTTGAGTATGGTATGTGCTGTAACAAAAATGTCAAGAGCACTGCCTTTACATGGTTTTTTTTATTAGTCCATGAGTATTTTCACTTTTTTTTGCTCATCATTACTTGCTTTCCATTCAATTTTAATGATTGCTTGGAGTGTTGTGAAGAGAACTATATGCCAATAACCGCTGAAGTTGTCCATTGCTGGCATTCTCCGGTGCTGCTGAATGCCAAATTCTCCATTCCCACGAGCAGTGGGATAGGAACGGACAAGATCGGAGAATCCTGCCCATAGTACATCATTTGAAAGAATATGGATGAATTACATCCACAAGCTAATTCTTAAAATGATGATGTCTCAACATACCTATGAATGGCTGCTTGGAGTAAAGCTGGGTGAATGGGTTGTTGGGGGAGAAGGGGGTAGTGGGCAAGGTGGGATGGGGGGTTGAAGCGTGGGTGCGGAATATCTGGGGGAGATGTTAGTTGTGGCTGTGGAGATAGTTTGTGAGTGTTCTTCTGAATGTTTACAATAGTTACCCAGAGGTCAGAAGCGGTTTTAATTCTTCTAACTTTCTTCTGGGTAACTATTGCTGTAACCCTTTTGGGTATCCCACAATTTGATGATGGGGACTTTGGAATTTACAGCCAATTTCTTTTTTCTCAAATTTAGAGGTTAATACATTTTTTCTTTCTTTAGCTCAAGGAAATTTTGTTTGATTGATTTCTATTGTTCGCTATCTAAATGGTTAAACATGTTTGGATTCAGAAAAGACGTTTACCCATAATGAAGAAACCCAAGCCTTTTTTTGATCAGCTGAGAAGGCTGAATAAAGAAGAACCAGTTCACCCTTCTCACCTGGTCCTAACAAAATCAATACCCTACATTCAACTGAGCTTACACATATTTTATAGTTATGATGCTGTGGTTTAAATTTGAATAAAATTACTATTTAGAGCAATGCAGTCTCAGTAGCCTCTTAGATTGTGTAAACTCAGTTAGTTTATAGTCGTGAGCCAAGAAAGATCATAGCTGTGGCTCAGTGGGAGCACTGTCACTTCTGAGTCAGAAGAGTATGGGTTTAAATTCCTCCCCAGAACCTCCAGTACAAAATCCAATCTGACATTTTTAAAGTGCAGCAATGAGGAGTGATGCAGCGGAGGAGGTGCCATTTCTTGGATAACACTTTAAACAGAGGCCATGCCTGCCCTGACAGGTGGGTGTAAATGATTGCTTGGCACTACTTAAAGAAGGAAAATTCCCCCTGGTGTCCTGGCTGACATCTGTCCTTCAAACAAAAGTCACTGAAACAGTTTATTTTGTTACTTTTTGTGAAATCTTACTGTGCTCAAACTATCTTAATCTAAAGAAATGTAAAGCCAATTTCTACATTTCAGAAGTATTTCATTGGCAATAATGTGCTTTCGGACATCTTCAGGTCACAACAGGTGTATCAATCTCAGCTTACAATCTCTTTCTCATGCCTTAATGGGGGACCCTGGAATACTGCTTGATGTTAAAAGAAAAAATACAAATGTAAAATATGAATAGCAGAGAACAATAGAACTGCTGAGATGTGGTGCCAGGAAAGTGGCCGTGGCTCCATGTGAAAAGAGCCTGCTGTCCTCTCTGATAATGACAGCATACGTTCTCCCTTGCCACTCACTCTTCCATACTCTTGTCAGTGCCACAGATTGCACCAACCCATGTGGGGATGCTGCAGACTATGGTTGAGCCCTCAAGGCCCAGAACTGCTCGAGCTCATCCACCAAGCTCATTAAAACTGTCTCAATGGTCAATCAGCTGCCATCCCCTTCCAAGCTGTAGCCACTCGGGAAACATATGGAGGAGCACTAGAAAATCAGTGCAGAAATTAGAAAAATAAGTGGCTGCACAATGACAATTCTTAATTATTTCTCTTAACTGATGGACACAGATGGAATTGAGTAATCTGTTTTTATCCTACATTTAGATTTGCTGGTTTTACTTGGTGTTGAAGAGGGAGAAAACATCCATAACAATGGACACAGGGAAGGGAATCAGATGGTAGCAGTGAGCATGGTGGTGATGAGGATTGCAGGATTGTTACTGCATTGGGAATTGGAGTGTTAATTTACAGGAAGAGTTCTTTGATGTGCTTAACTCTGAGAACTGAGGGAACTAGTGGCACTGATAATCAATGTAACTACTGCTTCTTTATCTTCTTTATCCTGCTTCTCCTCCTGTTCTACTTCCAGCTACCTGGGTGGTGTGAAGAGTAAGTCTGTCATAATGACAAAATCATGGAAGGGTCATTAAACAATTAAACATTGGGATACTCACTCTGGGCTGCACGACCAAACTTATGCTGAATGGCTTTGTCAGCAGAAGCATTGCTTAGGCATGACAACTGTTGCATAGTGGCAGGATAGCTACTTCTGTGGGCTAACCCACAGCTGCTCATGGGTTCCTGATAGAAGTTATGACTTGAAGTCTACCATATAACCAACACTCAGCCTGCAACCTGATGGCCTGGAATAGAGGCAGGGTAGAGAACTGGTCCAGAAATAATGCGTCATGGCTGCTGCCAGGCATTATTGCATTGTCAAGTGATCACAAACAAGCTTTACGGGATGGAATATCCTCTACTGAGAGATTTGTCAGGATCAGGTAGATGAGTGCAATCTGTGGCACCATATACTTAATGAAACCAATCATGCAGATAAAACCTAATGCCCTGGTCATAAAAGAAATGTTGCTGTTGGTGATTCTCCCTGATGCGACAGGTGAACAGCAGAGATGATGCTTCTGATAAACCTGCTGGAGCCTGAAAGGAACCTGTAAAGGGTGCACTTTTACAGGATTCACTAGTGAAAACAACTGATATTTACTAATAAGAATTGTAGAGCAGCCTCATGACTATAACCAGCTCCCAAAATATCTCTTTGCCTGAGAAGCCATTTTCATCATGGAGTGATTCCACACTCTTAATTGGTTGAAAAGGCCATGTGATCCTTACTCTGCTGTGTTGCCCTTAAAGGGACAATCACCACAAAACCACTTGAAGAAAGGTTAATGGGTATGCTGATTTTGAGAGTCACATTCACTTCTGCTGGTTGAAGGTTTGAAATGTGCTTCCAGCAGGTTCCATACCTTGATGGCAGTGAAATAAGGCCACCTGAGATATCACTTGTAAGTGAAGTTAAGGTAGAAAATACGCTCTGTATGGCTTCCTAAGCACCTCACCCTTAACTCCCTCGCCCCTCTTCCCCCAGTTGCCCCTGTTGTTGCCTAATGTCTTCGCTGTTCCCTTCAAACATTGAAGTTTGAAGACAGCCTTACTATGATTGCATTATAATAAATATAAGATGCTTATTTAGGGATTTTAATGATCATTTAACAAGCCTCTAGAACCTACCGAGCAGTCCAATCCAGTGTGGTGCAGACACGGAATGAGTGTGTTTATGTTATTTCCTATATGGCTAATTAGACACCTATTTTGTGGCTAAGAATGGACAGGGTAGCAACAAATTTCAAGGGCTGAGATTTCAATACAATGAAGAAATAAAATTGCACAGAAAACTGAACAAGATTGAACTTGGAGAAGTTGTTCACTCCCACATCTTGAATAATGAAGGCGGCTATCACTCTGATTTTGAAGGTAAATGTGAAAGGCAGTCCATAATTTATTTGATTTCCAAGAGAAATTCATTTCCACATTCGATAGTAACTGCTTCAAGTGGCTTTTCAAAACTGTTGGGTGTTACTGCCGGAATTGAATTTTCTTATTCTGCGATAGCAATAGCTTGCTCAGCAGTACAGTTTACAAATATCTGTGGAAAAATCAATATGTTTTAATTATAAAGAACAAAAGCAAGAGCAGATACAGATCTATTGTTCGTCTCTTAGGTTAGCTGGGTCACCCTGCCAAGAAATGGAGCTTTCACAGGCTGAGAAATTGAGTGTCTACAGAGTTCATGGCTTCCTTTTGAACAAGGTTATCTTTACTGCAAGCTACTTTTACCAGCTGTTGTCCGGCAGCAATTACTTTATTTTTTGTTGTCTGAAGACCTCTGCACTTTCTTTTCACTAATAGAGCTATATATCTCTTAATGTCTGAGAGTTGACCCCCACTTTTTCTGTTGGGGTTAAATTCCTTCTATCTGTTTCAAATCACTACAAGCAAAGGCACTATCTGTTCCAATCATTTTCCCCTTAACTTCACAAATCAAATTTGATCTGCCAAAATTTAAATTCAATGCGTAGTTCATCTTTAGCCAACAGCCTCAGACCAATATCTGTAAAATTCACATATACAGCTCTCCCACCAGGGCTGGACTCTGTGATTTGCTGCACAAATCAGTTGAGGGGACATGACCTGAGATAGATGTACAGTGCTCAAACTGCTGATTTGTAACATTAGAAGAATACACTAACATTGCAGATATCCAGAGTGCTGACCAGGATGGAATCAGACTGAAGAAACTTGAGAACAACACTGACTTCAATAGTCACTGTCCACTGTTTTGTGGGGACTGTACGTATTTAAAGAAGAACAAAGCACAAAAAAAAGTAAAGCACAGGGCCGGGCCCTTCAGTTCTTCAAGCCTGTGCTGATTATGATGTCCTAAGTAAACTTAAAAAAAACCTTCCTGCGGCAACTCGGCCCAAATCCCTCTATTTCTTCCCTATTCATGTACCCATCCAGATGGCTCTTAAATGTTACTAATGTACCTGCTTCCACCACCTCCTTTGGCAGCGCGTTCCAGGCATCCACCACTCTCTGCATGAAAAACTTCCCCTGCAATTCTCCCTTAAATTTTCCCCTCTTACCTTGAACCTGTGCCCCCTTGTAATTGACAATTCACCCTTGGAAAAAGCCTCTGACTATTCACCCTCTCGATGTCCCTCATAATCTTGTAGACCTCTGTCAGGTCTCTCCTCAGTCTCCGTCTTTCCAAGTGAAAACAATCTTAGTTTATTCAACCTCTCCCCATAGCCAACACCCTCAAAACTAGGCAACATCCTGGTGAATCTTCTTTGCATTCTCTCCAAAGTTTCCATATGCTTTTGGTAATATGGTGACCAGAACTGCATACAATGCTCCAAATGCAGCCTTAGCAAGGTTTTATATAGCTGCAACGTGGTTTCCCAACTCTTGTACTCAGTGCCCCATGCCAGGTGCTTTTTTAATCACTTTGGCCACTTGTGTTGCACTTTTTGGGACTTGTGGACCTGCTTGTCCAGACCCCTCTGTATGTTCATGTTCCCAAGGGTTCTACCAATTACAGTATCAAATTCTGAATGAAAATTTGTTAGTGAAATCTGGAGTTCTCTAAACTTAAAAAAATTGTGAAACTTGGTGCAAGTCTTTTGAATCATTGGATTGATTTTGTGATACAGCTTTGCACTGAACGATACATATAGTGGTGCAAATCAGCACCCAATCAGCATGAATATAGAATATGTGGCCACCCAAAGATCTGTGCTTTTGGAAAACTAAAATCTAGACTCAAGTTAATTGTCAGATTGGTAAGTAGCATTCATCTCAAAGCAGAAGACTGTGGCTGACCACTTTTTAATCTAGGTCAATACTTTTGGTTAAATTATGGCCCCATCTGGTTGTCCAGGTGGAGATAAGAGCACTATTTAAAGGAGAGCAGAAACTTCTCCTAGAATCCACACCAAAATTCTTCCCTCATTCAATACCATCAAAAAATAGGTGATCAAATTCTTCACTTCAGATTCATTCTTTCACATTCGTTGTGAAATCTTGACTTATGTAAGTTGGTTATTGTGTTTCAAAAAATAGCAGTAATTCAGCTTCAAAATGCTTTTTCATAATTCTGAAATACTTTGATAGTCCCATGGACATGGCAAGTTCTTTCTTTTAACTCTGATTTTATCATGTGAAAACACGAGTTATTGAAGTTTTCAATACATTTTCATCCACAAAAAAATTATTAGCACCAAGAAATGTCAGTAGCTCTCAAACAAACATTGGAGGTGAATCTGTGATAGTGTCCAAAAATGAGTTTAGTATAGTAATCATTTACCACCTTTAACAGAATTTTTCTTCAAGTTCATCAAGGTCCCACATGGAAGACTTGTAAAGAACGTAAACTCACATGGGAAACAGAGTAATTTGACAAAGTGGATTCAAAATTGGCTCAGTTGTAGGAGACAGAGAGTGATAATGGAAGGCTGTTTCAGTGACTGGAAGCTGATGTCCAGTGGCAGACCACAGAGATCTGTGTTGGGCCCCCAATTATTTGTTTTTTGTGAAAATGACATTGATGACTATTTGGGGGTTAAGATTAGTATGTTTGCAGATCACACAAAGATTGGACAGGTGGTTAACAGTAAGGCAGAGTGTCTTGGGCTACAAGAAGATGTAAACAGAATGGTCAAATGGGCAGATAATGACAGATTGAATTTAACCCTGAAAAGTTTGAGGTGATAAATTCTGGAAGGAGTAATTTGTCAATGAAGTATAAGACAGTCAGGTGAGACGTATAAGATGATGAATGGGATGGATAGGATAGAGGTGGAGAGACTCTTCCCGCTCAAAAAAGACAGTAGGACTAGGGGGCACAGCCTCAAGATAAAGGGGAGGCGGTTTAGAACGGAGTTGAGGAGGAACTTCTTCACTCAAAGGGTGGTGAATCTCTGGAATTCTCTGCCCGTTGAAGTGGTGGAGGCTGCCTCGCTAAATATTTTTAAGAAGCGGGTTGATGGGTTCTTGATAAGAGAGGGGATTAAGGGTTATGGGGAGAGGGCGGGAAAGTGGAACTGAGCCACAACAGATCAGCCATGATCTTATTGAATGGCAGGGCAGGCTCGAAGGGCTAGATGGCCTACTCCTGCTCCTATTTCTTATGTTCTTATGTTCTTAGAAGTTCTGTGGAACAAAGGGTCCTTAGAGTGTTTGTCCATAGATCTCTAAAAGCGGAAGGATATGTAAGTAAGGTAATGAAAAAGGCATATAGGACACTTGTCTTTATCAGTCGAGACATAGTTTACAAAAGCAGAGAAGTTAAGTTGGAGTTCTATAGAACTTTGGTGAAGCCACCGATGGAGTACTGTGTGCAGTCCTGATTGCTACATTATCAGAAGGACGTAATTGTGCTTGAGGGGATGCAGAGGAGATTCACCAGGATGCTGCCTGGAATAGAACATTTAAGTTCTGAAGAGAGGTTGTGTGGGCTTGATTTGTTTTCGCTAGAGCAGAGAGGCCAGGATGACCTGATCGAGGTGTACAAGATTATAAGAGATATGGATAGCTTGGATAAGGAGCAGCTGTTCCCCTTAGTTGAAGGGTCAATCACGAGGGTACATAGATTCAAAGAGAGGGGCAGGGGGTCTAGGGGGAATGTAAGAAAAACATTTTCACCCAGAGGTCTGGAATGCACTGTCTGGGAGGGTGTTAGAGGTGAGTTGCCTCACATCCTTTAAAAAATATCTGGATGAGCGCTATGCACATCTTAACATTTAAGGCTATGTGCCAAGTTCTGCTAGCTAGGATTGGGTGGGAGTTCAGATGTTTTTATGTATTGATGCGGACTCGATGGCCAAAGGGCCTTTTCTGCACTGTATGATTCTATGATTCGATGAAGTTGCTTTGTTCACACATAAGGCCAATTAGATGGTGAACTGAACACAAAGAGTCAAATATTCTATATTGCCACAGTCACACATCTTCATACACACTGCATTCATCTTATTCAAGAATACCTCCAGCCAATACAAAATATGGTATCTCACTGCCAGCAACTGTTGAAATCAATATTGCTTTCAAGTTTCATCTTGCTAATTCCTTGTTGGCCAGCACTCAGGACATCTGCAGTGGTGATCTATTCACTCCTTCATAATGCATCAAGAAGATCATGGAGCCACGATTCAGCAACAGCAATTGGTCAACACTTTACAACAACATAATGGCAGCACAATTCTATTTAACCACTGGCTTACTAGACCAAGAATCTGGTAGTCATGTTGAACATGTTCACAGATGACCACCCATGTTGCCTAGGATCATGAACTGTGCCATGTTGACATTGGATGTCCATTTAGATGGTATGAACCCAGCAGTACAGACTTATTATTCTGCTTCCCTGGAATCTGTATTACCCTTTAATTTGAAGATAAACCTTTCTGGCACCTTCATATAAAGTAGAATGAAGAGTGATATGAAAATTTCAGGGAGGTCAAAGCTACAAATTGTAGCCAAATGTTGCAGCAGAGTGTCAGGCATGAATCAGATGCTCTCCAAGGATTGTCATATTATCCCTTGAATTAATGAACTGCATGGCCAAGTGAGTATGCAAATCACCTTATCCAACAATTTCATGCTCAGCTCTTCAATACAATATTCTGCCAATAGCCTCCTATTGTCATAACCTATGCCTAGTCAATGTTCAATATTATTCTGCCAGTCAGTTGAAATCATGGGCTGTATTTTACAACTATGAATTTGGCAGGCCTGGCCCCTGCACTTCTGTAAAACACAGACGACAGGTCAGCAATCTGACATCATCACGCCAATCTGCAATTTTATGAAGGTGGGCAGGCACTGAAGCTCACCCACCATTTTGCAAAAAAAACAATTAAAAAGCTATCAAGCTTGTCAAATATCCAATTAACTGAAATTTTACTTTGCTGATGTATTTTCAGTAGGTGGATGGAAAAAATTTTGGGAGTGATTTTTGCCAGGTACAGTAAAACAATACAAAGGGTGAATGAAAAGGCCTTTAAATGGAGCCATGGTAGCACGTGGCAGTATTTGTATGTTACAAGACTTCAGCATTTTTAGGCTGCCACAACAAATAAGGAGAAAATGAGAGAGCAAGTGGTCCAAAGACATGCTGATTAGGTGGATTGGCCACGCTAAATTCTCCCTCAGTGCAACCAAACAGGCACCAGAGTGGATTTGGCAGGGGATTTGCACAGTAATATCATTGCAATGTTAATGTAAGCCTACTTAGGAATAATAAATAAACTTTAACTTTTAACTTTAAATTGATGGTAATGATCAACTTTCAGTTCACATTATAACCCCTCTCCTGTCTGACGTACCACCCTAGATGCCCAACTGCATTGGAATGTGGGGTGACCTCCATGCCAAAATTAGCCAGCTTCCCACTGGGTGGCTGCTAACTGGCAATCCAACACTTGTTTTACCATGCTCAGATGGCAGGGGCAGAAATGAGCATTGCCACCCTCGCCCAAAAGGCATAAGATGCAGCCCCACATTTCTTTCCTCTGTTGTGCAGCATATGGCAGTCAGCATGGTACTTTGTTCCTCATAATTCTCTTATGGAAGGGGTAACTGCATTGGGAGTTTGCAATGTTTGACTGACAGCCTACTGGGATTGCTGTTGTCTCCAAAATCCTTGATCTGTGCATTCTAGAAACAATGTATGAAAATGAACCATGCTCAGGACTGTAATAGATGACTGGAGGTGTTTTCCCACCAGTTAACATTTGTAGTGTATAAGATATTTCTGCAGAAAAGGAAGTCAATAGTCCCAGACAGTGTCTGCCTCACATTCCCAATTCTTTGCAGGAACACTTCCAGCACCTGGTCAGTGATTATGTATTCCCTCCCTCACAGTAACCAATCCTACATTAATTTGTCTCTGTAAATACCTATGCTTTATTTCCAATCAAGTGATCAGCAGTTTAATTGTCCCCTAAAACGCAGTTCAAAGCTGATTAAGGGCAACTTTCACTGACCGGCTTGTTGCGTGGAAGATGTAACCCTTTTGACTTCCTTTTAGTAACTCACAAAGAATATCGATCTTGGGTCAGTGGTAACACACGTAATTTCCAAGCCAGAATATCATAGTGTGAAGCCCATTCAAGAAAAGTGAATGTATAATTTATATCAGAGTAGTAGTCAGGGAACATTGCACTAACCAGAGGTACCATCTTTCAGATGAAACACTGAATTAAGATACTTTCTAAATCACAGAGCTATGTGAAGGTGACTGGTGGAGTTCTCCTGTTAAATGGGTCAATATTTCTTTCCTCAGTGAACAGTATTAAAGCAGATACAGATTAAAATAAGAAGTAGGAACTGGAGCCACTTGGTTAGCCCTTTGAGCCTGCTTTACTATCCACAAGACTGTGACTGATCTTCTCCCCCAATTTTACCTTTTGAACTATCCTTATTTCTCTTAATTTCCTGAGTACCCAAAATTATCAATCTCTGGCCCTGATTTTACCAGCACAGCCATCCCCAAAATTGGGTGGGTGAGGCTTGCATTCCCTGTTGACTGCCGACATGACCTTATGAGCCTTGAGTGGCTGTGGCGGTAAAACTGGGGCCTCTGTCTTGATAACTGAGCAATTACAGTCGTGAATTCCGAAGATTCCTAACCCTTGGTAAAGAAGTTTCTCCTTTTCTCGGTTCAAAATGTCCAAATGGCCAAAATGGCCAACATTGGTATCAATGGGTGCTATTCTGATTGGCAGTTGGTGATTAATGGAGTGCCGTAGGGGTCGGTGCTGGGGCCTCAGCTATTTACCATTTATATAGATGACCTGGAGGAGGGGGCTGAGTGTAGGGTGACGAAATTTGCTGATGACACGAAGATGAGTGGAAAAGCAAATTACGCGGAGGGTGTGGAAAGTCTGCAGAGGGATCTGGATAGGCTGAGCGAGTGGGCAAAGAGCTGGCAGATGGAGTACAATGTTAGCAAGTGTGAGGTTATCCACTTTGGCAGAAATAATAGTAGGTGGGATTACTATTTAAAGGGCGAAAAGCTGCAGCATGCTACGGTGCAGAGGGACCTGGGGGTCCTTGTGCATGAGTTGCAAAAACCCAGTCTGCAGGTGCAGCAGGTGATCAAGAAGGCGAATGGTATGCTGGCCTTTATAGCGAGGGGGATAGAATATAAAAGCAGGGAGGTCTTTCTGCAACAGTGTAGGGCACTGGTGAGGCTACAGCTGGAGTACTGTGTACAGTTTTGGTCGCCGCACTTGCGCAAGGATATTTTGGCCTTGGAGGAAGTGCAGAGGAGGTTCACTAAACTGATACCGGAGATGAGGGGGTTGGACTATGAAGAGAGACTAAATAGACTGGGTCTGTACTCATTGGAGTTTAGAAGGATGAAGGGGGATCTTATAGAGACGTATAAGATAATGAAAGGGATGGATAGGGTAGAGGTGGAGAGATTCTTCCCACTTAGAAAAGATAGCAGGACTAGAGGGCACAGCCTCAAGATAAGGGGGGGGCAGTTTAGATCGGAGTTGAGGAGGAACTTCTTCACTCAAAGGGTGGTGAATCTCTGGAATTCTCTGCCCGTTGAAGTGGTGGAGGCTGCCTCGCTAAATATATTTAAGTCATGGGTAGATAGGTTTTTGACAGACAAGGGAATTAAGGGTTATGGGGAGAGAGCGGGAAAGTGGAACTGATCCACTTCAGATCAGCCATGATCTTATTGAATGGTGGGGCAGGCTCGAAGGGCTAGATGGCCTTCTCCTGCTCCTATTTCTTACGTCCTTATGTTCTTAACACATCACTCTGACACAGTGACCTCATGTTCTCGATTCTCCAGGTTATTTAGTCATTTATTTCATTACTACTTGTAGGATTTTATGGCAGCTTGTGTGTGAATTGGCAGCTGTATTTATCATTGTTGCAACAATGATAAAATTGCAGAAGTGCTTCATGGTTTGTAGGGTGTTCTCAGACTTTCCAAGATTGTCAAACGCACTAAGTAAACACAACTTCCTTCTTCCTTTGAATGACATTGCACTGACAATCCAAAATATTGTGCCACTCTCTACCCGTCCTGCACTAGACTTTTCACAACTGGCAAGAAATTCGCAATGTCAAGCAGGGCGTTTTAATATCGGAAAGGACATTTGGAGAACAAGTCATCCTGAATGACAGCTTCAAAAGCTAGCTGTGCAAAGCAAATCCTGCAAACACAAGTTCACAAAAATGCATATAACTACTTTACAAAATTGTTGACAACCAGGAAACTGCAGTAATTTTAGATTGCATGACAAAAGAGAAATGGGGATAATAATAATGTATTATAGGCTGCAAATGCTGGGTCCACACAAGTAGTTGTCCTTATTTGAATTTTCCCATGTACTTCGTGTTTTACATCTTCTGACTGATACTGCTGCCTAGGGATAGAACTCATGCACCCGCTTTATTTGTGGGCCAGTCTAAAACAAACTTCTACTGTATCTCCTAGCATTTGATCATGTGATTCAAACTGAAGCAGCCTAAAGCTATTAAATGCTTCCCACTAATTTGAATGTCAAGCTATCCCTCTGAACTGAGCACTTTGAAACAATTGATCTTAATTTGAATTAAACTGAAGTTCAAATGAAGTAGACATTTATTTTGAATAACAAAATCCCCTCAAGATGATCTTTCAATAACTCAAGCTCATGCTATTGTTTCGCTCTTTGCTTCTAGTTTGTCAAATGCCTTCTCTCTGCTCCTCTCTTGAAGCTACTGATTCAATGTTGGAAACAGTTCTAAAAATGGCAGTCACCCTATGGCATGTTATACTCCTAGTAGCCAGTGAATGAAGGAAGAATCCAAAGCTGCTCTTTACTTGGATTAGTTATATTTTCAGAGTGAAACATTGCAGGTACATTATCTCCTGACTCCATTCATGTTGGAAGTGTCTCCTTAGATATGCTTGTGTAACCATCTGATCAATGCCCCCCACATCTGCATGCAGTTAACACCAGCTGATACAATTAACACAGTAGTCTAACCAGGAATCTTTAATTCATACAAAATGAGTGGTTATAAGCAACATTAACAAAATAACGCATCAGAATTAAGTCAGATCCTTAACTAACATCCTCACATGCACACTTCCAGCAGGATATTGCTGGATAATAATTAGGAGTGGGGAGGATAGTGTTCTTTCACTAACCATGTATAAATTACATTTACTGTTTTCCCAATTGAATCAGATAAACTAATTGGAATTCTTCTGGTCTGCATAGCTCAACTTTCAATGTATGCATTCACCAAGGGGGTCACTTGAACAATGACTTTAAGTTGCAGTATTTTTCCTTTGAATATCTAATTTGTTAATATATTAGGGAAATGCTTTAATTTCAAAGTATAAAAGTTATATAATTTTATTCCATAAAGAATGCATAATAAGAATGAATACTCTGCATTTTGTACAATCAGCTTTCAATAATAGTGTTGTCTAAATGCTTTTGGCTGTCTTTTCTGGATGATGAGTGACAATCAAGTTGCTCAGACTTCCTGGTGTCTGTACAAATTCAATACTAGGCCAATTAAAGCTTTCACTGGAGTAGTTTAACTCCATTTGGCTCAGTCAATCTTCTACAATTAACAGTCACAACAAAATATCTTGCAATTTTAAAAATATACGTGCAACATAATTTATCAAGAGCTAGGCCATTGCTGGCAGCAATATTTAGTGCTGCAATGTGATGAAACTCAAACCCTGGAGGATTTGTTGGGTTTCTCTCCCTCCAACAGTAAGCTCAATTCAGACAATTGTTAGTTATTCCAATCTAGTTCCTTTCCAAGCTACTTTTTCAAAGGCACATTCAAGAGAAAAGAGCCTTGGCATTAAAACAATCAAAACAAAAGATTGCTTGACCTTAAAAGATATTTCTCACAAAGGAGACTCAAAGGATGAGATTCAATGGTCCAACTTTTATCTGTGTGCTAAATTAATGATTTATAGAAGTTTATGATAAGAATTATCATAAGGGTGGCACGGTTGCACTGTGGTTAGTACTGCTACCTTACAGTACAAGGGATCCAGGTTCAATTCCGGCCTCGGGTCTCTGTGTGGCTTCCTCCGGGTGCTTAGGTTTCCTCCCACACTCCAAAGATGTGCAGGTCAGGTTGATTAGCCATGTAAAATTGCCCCTCAGTGTCAGAGAAAATTAGCAGGTAAATACATGGAGTTATGGGGATAGGCCCTGGGTTGGATTGTTGTCACTGCAGGTTTGATGGGTCGAATGGCCCTTCTGCACTCTAGGGATTCTGTGAATTACCTTGGCTTTGTATGAAAGAGGAACCATAAAGCTCGGTCTTATTCGGAAAATTTTATTACTGCCTCAAAGTTCCAGTATAAAGGAGGAAGACTTCAGCAGTCATTTTTAAATACAGGTGTCTTCTACATCCAACAAGGCTTTCTACAGTCTAACAAGATACTCGTGACACAGTTATTATTTGTTGGAACAGGTGCAAAATGGATAAAAAAAATCCTCCAAGCATTGGGACTTAAAAAAAAAGGAAAATGCTGGAAATATTCAGCCATTTCGACAACACCTGAGAAGGGAAAAACACTTAACATTTCAGATCTGTGACGTTTCATCAGAACCAGAAAAGGTTAGAAATGTGATTGATTTGTAGCAAGTGAAAGAGGACAGGGTAAAAAAAGAACAAAAAGGAAGATCTGTGGCAGGAGCAATTAAATGGCAAAAATGTTGATGATCCAAGGTCAAAGGGAGTGGCAATGGGATGAGTAAAGATACAAAAGGTGTGTCTGGGAGCAATGCGAATGACAGAATGATGGCGCCGATTAAAAGTGATAGCAAGAGAAAGACAAGATTAAATGGCAACACACAAAGAAAAAGGGCAAAAATTGAGGGGAGTGGGGGGAAGAGATTACAGTTTGAGATTGTTGAATTCAATGTTCAGTCTGGAAGGCTGTAAAGTATTTAATCAAAAGATGAGACGTCGTCCCTCGAGCTTCGTTTGAACACTACATGAGATTAAAACAGAGATAGATCTGGTTGTCATCAATGTACTTGTGAAAACTGATGTTTTGTTTTCAGATGATTTTGTCAAGGGGGCAACATGTATATAAGAAATAGGAGGGAGCCAAAGGATAGGAGGACACAGGAGGTAGTGATCCAGGAATAGGAGGAGAAGTCACTAATGGTGATTCGCTGGCTACAATTAAATAGCTAAGAATGGAACCAGGTGAGAGCAGTCCCACCAAGCTGGATGACAGTGAGAGATAGTGGGTGGGATTCTCCGGTCTCATCCAGGACAGCCTCACTGCAAGTGAACACGAAGAATTTAGTATTCCAGCCAAAACTCCATTCACTTTCAGTGGCACCAGAGAATCCCAGCCGCAAATAAGGCTGGAGGTTTTTGGCAAACATATCAAGACAGTTGCAAAGAAGAATTCCTGATGCACGAGTGTTGTCATTAAATACTGGGTCCAGAAAGTTGAGCCGATCCAGAAAACATTGGAATGGAAAACTGCTGGAAAAGATAATTTGAAGTAGAGCAAGGCAATGGAGGGATTTGAAATAAAAGAGCCAGAGAGGATTTTGCTTTTGGACCACAACATAGTAATTTGCTTGCTGCATGGGCCAGCTTTAAAAGTAGATAGTGTTTCCCTGTACAACCTAGGAGTTCTTGTATGTATGGGAGCACAGCAATGTAGTTCATGATTCATAACTAATTGGATTATGTCATGAGACACCTTGTGGAAGAATAAAAAATTAAAAACAATACCAAGTGCAGTTCAGGAACAATGCACTAAGTTATGGTGAATTATAACTACTCTTTCAGTATTGAGGGCATTAATGTTTAAGTTACTTTTTTGGAGCTCAAATAAGGTTCTGTCAGTCATGTTACTATCAGTGTTTGCTGACAAAATCACCCACTACCTGTCACATCATCTGCACTGTAGTCAAAATTGATGATCATAAAAAGGACTGTACGACAAATGTTACATACCCAAATCTGCCTTTACAATGCAAATGTATTTTATCTTTTATCTTTTCCCTGCCATCTTTGGAAATATACTGTGAATGAGGAATCAGAGGGTTACAATCCAATGCCACTGAACTTATTTTGATAAAACTAAGGAATAACATCTTCTAGCTGCATGAAGAGCATCGGTATCTCATGTATAATGGCACTATATATTCTTTTTAATATTTAATTTTTAATTTGCAATAACTTAGGGCTTTTTGAATGAAAGCTATGATGCATTTCTGTTTCATGAAAAGTCATTTTGCCATGAAGCTAGCAAGAAATAAGTCGGCTTGCATATGCAAAAGAGCGCTGTCAATTAAGCATTATTTAGCAGCTTAACATTTCCTTTCATCACAAAAAATAAAGTCAAATAACCCTTCAAGGTGTTAAGTGGTGTGATGCATTCATACTAACATACAGTTAAGAAAGTGGGTACTCATCAATGGGAAGCTCCAAGTCATGATGTGCGACACAATTAGAAATGCTTCCCCATCTAATTAATACAACAGTGGGAACAAAATGTACAAGACAATAATCTTTCCTATGCTAATATAGTGTAACATATGCAGGTTACATGTATCACGCATTATTCATGTTAGCTACTGACTTACTCGTAATGGAAAATTATCGGCTTGTTACCCAAGATTTGCTGCCTCAAAAAGTTAGTGGTTAGTACTTGGTGGACAGTTTGTCCATGATACCCTGATTCTTCAAGGAAAAGTTCCTCTCTGATAGTGAGCATTTATAAAACTGGCCCCAAAGTCAGATAGTACATATTTAATTAGTCTTGTGCTTGAATGCAGAGAGCAGCCCTGTTTAGTGTCCTCAGCCTGAACATTTCTGTCCCACATACGAGCAGCATGAGTCATGGGTAACCCTGTACTTTGGAGCATCATTATAATGCTTAGCTGCTAAAATGGAACGCTGCTTAAATCGGACTTCTCCCTTCAAATTCACTGTTTAATCCCCACTGTGGGGAAACTGGACAATGTCAGTAAATCCAGGTAATTGCAACTGCCGGTAAATTTCAGACTTCAGGTCAGAAGAAAGAAAGCAGTAGACTTGCTTTCGCACTACGTTTTAAGATCATTATATAACAAGATGTGACACTTTAATTGGGATATCTGTAAAGTGTTGGGCATGTTCAAGGTGCAAGACTTCTACAAGTACATTCACCACATTCCACTTCCTTTAATTTAAAGATGTCTGATTCAAATTATCTGGCATTTCAATTACTACTGGATGCACTAACGCCTGACACTTCACTGTTGCCTCTGTACTAACGATTCCCTGCTTCCCTTATTTGCTCCATTAAAATACAAGTCTGTAGTCAGACACAGTTATCAAGTAAAATAAATAATTTTACTCCTGACTATATTACTGCCATCTCTGATTATTTTCAAATCACTTATTGGAATTTTAACCCAACCATTTTTAAAGGCCCTATTTTTTCCTTCCTTTAAATTCTAATTGTGAAAAGCTTGCTTTAACAATAATTGCAGTAACATATATGGAAGTTGCATTTATAGATAACTCGACAAGAAAAGCCAAAAGGGAACTGAGGATTCCAAAGTTCCTCATGAAGGAAAACAGCATTTCTGAATTTCAGGTTTCCGGAGCTTTGCAAAGGAAAGTCTGCATGTTGAAGATTTGGATAAGAATGAGAATTGCTTCAGGAAGCAGAAGTATGAAAGGAGGATGGCCAATGATGCAAGAGCGCTGCTTAGTTGGATTAATCACAAAAGAGTTTGTAAAATCCCATTGGTGGCTGCCTGTTGAAAGCTGAAGATAACAAATGGCAACGGCACCCTGTGAAGAATGTTTGTCTTTGTAAGATAATGGATGCGATCTTACCAACTCGCCGTGCCTGCCGATTAGCATGGAGAGTTGGGAACATTGTTTCAGAGGCCAAAAATCCAATTCACACCCAGCATCAGTGTGCCTTGATTTCCATATCATTAGCAAGCCAGCATTGCTACTTCCCTGCTCCCAGATGCTTCCCTGCTCCTAGATGCTTCCCTACTCTCCGTCGAGATGTCACGCCAGCACAAACCGCTACAGGTCTCCACCAGTGGAGATCAGGTGCCATGCCATATGGGGGTGGGGGGGGGGGAGTAGAGGCCATTAAAGCCCCTGGGTGGTCTGGGACATGACCAGGCATGCCCATCATACATTACCCACCTGGCACCCCGACAATGCCAGCCGGGCACCATAAGTGTGCTAGGGCAGTGACAAGGGGCTGGGGTCTCAGTGGGGGCTATGACGGGAGACCTATGCATTTTAACAGGGGGTGGGGGGAGTGGCATGTCAGGAGTCTGCCAGGGTACCTTTCGAGAGGGACTAGATGCCCTGATGCCAGCAACCCATGTTGCTGTGGGGGGGGTGACATTGGTGGAGGGGAAGGTCCAATATCTGTGAAAGGGAGGTGGGAAGAGGTCGCCCTGCAGAATTGCGCCCAAGCTCACTGAAGGTTCACCTCCACCATCTCCCCAAACCACGCCCCCACCCCCACACCATTGTACCAGGCCAAGGCTTCCAATTGTCAAGAAAAGTGAAAGAATGTCGGAAGATCACTACGCAGTCCTCACCAACAAGTCTGGCATGGAAGACTCCAGTTACCTCCCTGTTATGACGCTCAGAATTTTCCTGGGAAATTTTTGCTCCTTATCATTACTGTATTCACCATTATTCTACGCCGTTTCATAAAAGTTGGGCAAATAAAGATTAATGTATGCCAAACCTTCCTGGATTTTTTACTGCCTTTATTGTTTAGACTTTCTGGTTTAATTTTCAGACAACGATTTGAGCGGTTGCAATTGAACAGGTTTGACTGTGAATCAAAGCTGCTGTGTTGAACACTCATTTAATTTTCTTCCCTGTATGAACAAACATGACTTCATCGGTCTATGTGCAAAAATTAATGAAAATCCAATGCTTGTAGCCAGGGTTAGATGTAATGGATGCAATTTTTTTTTACAGTTCACATGTAGAACCATTCCATTTATAGCAATAAAGAGAATCCATTCAACTCACTATATTCATACTGGCTCTTTGCTGAGGCAATCCAAAACTAATGCCACTGCCCTCATCTCTTTCCCTTGTGGCATGGTTCAAATATTTATTAAATTACCCCTTAAAATATGCTGTGGCCTCGCCCTGTGGCAAATACTCATGAGGGTAAAGAAATTTAACCTCTCTCCACACTCTGATAATATTAAATTAATGACCCACTTGTCAGTCACTCCATAACTAGAGGAAATAATAATTTAATATTCAATCTTTCAGAAAACTTTCAGGTTTCTAAGAACATTGTTTTTAATGTTCTCTTTGCCTTCTCTACCCTTACAACTAGCCCCAGCATTTCCAGTCTCTCTTCATAATTCTCATTCCTGGCATCATTCTAGTAAATCAACACCGTACACCCTGGTTTTAATGTTTCTTCTATAATGGGGTATCCAAAACTATACACAATAGTTTAACTTGAGGCAAAATTATAGTTTGTACAAATTCGTTATTACTTTACCCATATATTCTCTAAATTTGATGCCCCAAATTCTATAGATGTTTCTAATGGCTTCATCTATAGGTGTTCATTCTATTGAGGAATTATGCATTGAAACAAGTAGGCCTATCTGGTTATTCAAATCCTGCTTGTTGATTTTCACCCAAAATACATTGGAGTGGAGGAAACTCAATGTATGCCAAGCATAATTTTACCCAAAATGACCAAATCACCACAGAAGACCACCTAATTTCAAACACAAATTCCATTCAGAATAAATCAAGTTTTGTCATCTTTTGCACTAGTTTTAAAAACATCATACTGAAGGAAAGCCGCACCCAGGCAATGTTCTCAAATCATATTAATCACCATGGTGAACTTACACTAATTGTATCTGCCTGTGAGCTTCCAAAGTAGCTCCAAAAAATTAATCTTTTTTTTAAATAGGCACCTGGGAATACTAGCTCATTTTAAAAGCTTCTGAATATTTGAAAATGAAGTAAAAAACTGGCGACTATACATCAACAAACCTAATAAATGGTTCTGTAGAGTTTTAAATTATTTTTAGTTCTGTAAAATTTATGGTTACCCACAGGTAGTTGATTAGACACTCAGTAAAATTGCTTATTTTTTATATGAAAAACCCATTTTCAGTTGTACTAATCAAAATGCAGCAGGTTACTCTTGAAAACATCAAGAATTCTGGTGCATGCTGGTTCATGGAAGAGTTTTGCGTTTTAAGCTATTCATATTGTTTTGAGTGGAATCCTGGACTACATTCCAAAAATCAGCACAATTTTGTGCAGAATTTGCACCTTGATTGCCAAATGTGCCCAAAGTAGAAACTATACCCCACCCACCCCACCAACCTCCACCCTCTTAGCCATGTGATCTTAGATTTATTGGCATTAAGTTCCATATTCCATCTGTCTGGCACAGTGCTTAGCACTCTGCCTCACAGTTCCAGGGACCTAGGTTCGATTCCCGGCTTGGGTCACTGTCTCTGTGGATTCTGCATGTTCCCCCCGTGTCTGCATGGATTTCCTCTAGGTACTCCAGTTTCCTCCCACAGTACTGGTTAGGTGCATAGGCTATGCTAAATTCTCCCTTAGTGTATCCGAATAGGTGCCAGAGTGTGGCGACTAGGGGATTTTCATGGTAACTTCATTGTAGTCTTAAATGTAAGCCTATTTATGTAATACTGATAAATAAAATTAACTGTCTTCACATTCCAGTAACCTCAACGTCTTTATGATGTGGAGATGCCGGCGTTGGACTGGGGTAAACACAATAAGAAGTCTGACAACACCAGGTTTAAGTCCAACCGATTTATTTGATATTAAACTTACAAGCTTTCGAGGTTCCCCTCTTCGTTGGGTGAATGGGAGAGTGTTGCCCAACAGGAAGGGAACGCCCCTGCCTGGTGATTGTCAAACAATGTTGATTCATCCGATGCATGGACTCGCCGACGTACCATGCCTAGGGACATCCTTTCCTGCAGCATATCAGACAGACAATGTTGGCCGAGTTGTACGAGTACGTACTCTGTACCTGGTGGACGGTGTTCTCATGTGAGACGATGGCATCCATGTCAATGATCCAACATGTCTTGCAGAGATTGCTGTGGCAGAGTTGTGTGGCATTGTGGTCACTGTTCTCCTGAAGGCTGGGTAGTTGCTGTGAACAATGGTCTGTTTGAGATTGCACGGTTGTTTGAAGGCAAGTAGTGGGGGGTGTGGGGATGGCCTTGGCGAGATGTCAATGTCTTTAAGCCTTTTATAATCCTTCTGTTTGCCATCACTCTTGATTTTTGACATCAGAACGTATACTACTATATAGGTTGTTATGGATTGCTAGTTGTTCTATCATTATATAATGATGTGACATACATTAGATTCCATTAGTTAGGGTGACCTAATTACAAACATGGTAGGTTATGCAGTTTTAGATTCAGCAATTTTTAAAGGATGAAGAATGGACTTAGATTCCTGCAAAGGATATCTTCATAAAGGGATAGCCTCGCTGTTTCAAGGCGCCATTCCAAAATGGTTATCTAGATAATATTAGGGATATAAAAAAAGTGACAATGTATTTCAAATTATTTTCTTTCTCTCAATTAGCCTCCCTCTGATCTCTACGTTTTTATAATTCCAAGATTATACACCTTGGAAAATAAACTAATCCATACTTTTTCTTCCGGTAGTGATTACACTTTAATAATTGCCCATTGCTGAATTGAAGCACGTATATGTCACCTCAGAGAAAGACAAACAGAATTTGTCCTCCTGTTATTTGTGCTTCTGAGAAAAGAGTGTTGTTTTACCTCACTGTAAAGCCCCATTTCTCTACACACTGGCTTCACATGCCATATTCAGACATAGACAGCATTTTCAATACAAAGAAAACCTGAAAGATTGTGGGATAATTGCATATGTTTCAATAAAAGCCAGACACGGATGGAAACAAAATATGGAGCTTACATGAGAGGATTGAGGTTGTAAATTTTCTAACCAACAATAAAACTGGTGTTGGTGAAAGAAAATGAGAGTGAATGAGGAAAAGAAATAGCAATAGTTTGAAAGTGAGAAAGAAAATGAAAGCGAAATATCATCGTGTGGCTTATCTGTTGCACCGGATCAGTAGGGTTGGAAAATCCCACCCATTTTATGTTACATGGCATCTGATTCCAGTCCTCAAGAAACGCCAATGTTTCAAAGAAACGACAGTGGATCTACTAACAGCATGAATTACTGTCGCACCAAAGATCCGTAACACTTTTTTTAATTAGCTCAAGTTGCCTGGAACTATCAGAAACCATTCAAGATTTCACATTTCCTAATCCCCATTGCACATCGTCCACACCCACATCTCACTCCTCACTCCTCCTCTTTGCGAAGAAGACATTCTAACGAGTTTCTATACCCTTTGACTCAACGTTGACTAACGATAATGGAGTTCACTGATATGTTTTAAAGAACTGATGAATTACTCAGGTGAGATCTAGGCATCAAATGTTTATTATAATGTCTTTTTGGTGATTTTGTGACACAGTCTAATTAAAAAAAAAAAAATTTCTCACTGTAGGCTACATTGAATTGTCAGTACCTGTTTTAGAACTGAGGTAATCTAGCAGTGGTAAAAGAGAGGAAAATGTCAAACTTTGATTTGCAAATAGTTCTAATCAAACAATAATAATATACTCATAATAGGTTCTCACATTTTATTTTACTGCAGGTTTCTGAGCTCAACAGGGCTTACGGGCTCTTTACTCAGGGATAATAATTCAGACCTACAGTTAAAATTGCAAAAAAATTGAAATTTCCTGACTGCACTTGGAAACAAGAGCAAAGACTGTCTCCAGAATGGTGGAAGAATCCTTCTGTCTTTGGAAGCTTACCATGCTGCAATATGACTCCTATTGTGCCTATACAATGTAGCCTGACTGTGTAAAGATGTCAAAATGATGGTGAAATAATCCAGTCAAGTTGTCTTTGGCTTCTTTACTACAGTGAAGGCAAATGGTGTGAGGCTCCATCCAGGAAGCAACCTTTTGTGCCTTGGGTTCATGATCTCTGCAGGAAAGCTTTGAGTCAGCATCTGGACTCAATTTAAGAAGCACTAAGTTTGGTAAGCTGCCTGGGTATATGATATATGAAGAAGAGCACATGCTGCTGTGGACTTCCAACTTTAAAATTTAACCAACTATCCAGCAGCTTGAATGTGCAAGGCCTCTTCCTTGAAGGCAGAGTGCAATTCACAGTCAGCAGTATGACTTACCTGTGTTATCTATCTGTAGCAATCTACATGGACTAGTCTCTTTGTATGTGTTACACTTGCAAAAACTGACACAATTCCAGACCCCTTGTTCTAATGTCCAAACATTATCCAATATTGCAGTCTTATATTGCGGCAAATATTTTTCTTACTAGATACATTATACTGTTGCCAGTAATTTGACAAAATATGGGACAGTAAAGCATTCTTCATGTATTGTTCTCATGGCACAATTGGGATCTGCAGTCTCCAGCTTGGAAATCCATTCAAAAATATGTTTGGACACCCCCACCAAGCAGTAAGGCACACATACAAATTCATAACTGGACCATTATAGACTAAAGCATGAGTTTCCACTGGATTGATAGGTTAGTTAGATGCATGGATTGATTTTATCCATCATAGCCAGTCCATCAATAAAATGGGACAGATCCCAGAATACCACTTGAATAAGCAGGGAATCTAAAAGACTAGTCTTTCTGGCAAGGTCGATAACTTGTTCTTTATTCCCAACAGGGGTCAGGTTTGGTTAATTCATATGATAATTGATGATTGGAGACTCATGCTGTAACCACTGAATCAATTGATAAATATCTGTTGAATTGTTATGTGCCCTTCTTATTATTCAGGGATCTTCTGATGTTAATGTGTAACAATTCATAATAGAAACACCCACAGAAGAATGACAGAACAACTTGATTGATGCAGGAAGAATGGATATTAAAAATACTTTGATCAAGACTGAAGTTATACGTCGTTATCTGTGACTCAGCTATGTTCAGAGATTATGGGATCCTGTTCAATACGTATGACTATTGCCCATTCATCCTCAAGGGGCAAGTTCAAATCTGTTATTTATGTTGGGGTGTTGTCCCTATATGGGAACAGGTCATGTGACAGGTTGTTGGGTGAGATGGCTGGGAACTGCTTTGAGAGGGCAGTTGTTGTTTGGAGTGTGGAGCGAGTAGACTGAATGAAGATCTGTGTTCCCTGACACCTGGCTGTGGGACCTCTCAGTATGAAGGAATTTAACAAAATCTAGCTCAGAAAGAGGATATTCTTGTCAGTGGAGGCATTTCTAAATAACTTAGATTAAAACGCATGCTGGGGTGATATCTGCAATTTCATTCTGAAAATCCATATGAAGGACTTGCATTATGCTACAAATACTGTAGTGGCACTTTGTTAAACAGACATGGAGAATGGTTACATCTGACCCATACTATGCTGCTCCTGAACACGTTAGTTGCTGCCAACAGATGTGAGGTGACACAAATTTAATTCCCTAGCACTAGCATGTCTCACCTTTCTCCGTCTATACTTTGTAATGAATGGGTTCCTCACTTCTTCACTGTCCCTCTCCTATAAATTAGTCAGGAGATAATTGAGCTGAAGACCGATCTACAGCTTCCAATGCTAGAAAAGCTTCCAATAGTATGGCTAACAGGTGTTCTACTTCCATAGAGTAGGATGGACAGTTAAATTTTCCCCATGATGGCAAGTCAAAAGCTAGGGGCGTAGCAGGAAACTGATCACACTCTTGACTCTGTAAAACAGTGGCCTGAAATAGCTGCCAAATAAAGGTAACTTATAGTTTTGTTGGTAACATTCTATTTATTTGAATCACCATCATCTATTGTAAAGAGATTTCAAATAAATGTTGAAGGTGGGAATTTATCCAGCTATTTGCTGTAGGTAGGTATTATAGGTGCCTCCATGTGATGACATTGCGAATGAATTTCTAGCTCCAAGAGTAGTTATATAGGGACTTGAGAAGCAGTTACTGTTTCTTTCCACAAATGCTGCCAGACCCGCTGAGTTATTCCAGCACTTCCTGTTATTATTTAAAATCCACCAGGTCAATTTATGAAGGCTCAGCTATGCCTCAATTAAGATTCCTTTTGGTTTGAATCTTACTGTATGTTCAAATGCATGGCTGCACACTTGGTTGGAGTAATGAACACTGCTGCTGTTTTTTTGGGCTTTAGCCAGCACCTGGTACTTTGTACAACTAACCCGTATGAGCCCAGACTGTGAATCTTAAGTAAGTATTTGGCTATAAAGGGAGGTCAAGCCTGATCCCCATGGTCATTCTCATGAACTTCTCATCAGGGCACACTGATTACTGGATATTTTCCCTTTCTCAGGGGCATTGAAGTCAAGTGCAATATCTTGCTATGCTCCTGTCTCAACATAGCTAATATAGTATCACTTCATGATTAAAAATTCTTGATCTCTTCATGATCTCTTCACGATCTCTCTGATCTGTACCCTTCTATGCAAACAGTTTAACGCATTGACTAACCCAGCCAATATCGGCATGGAGCTGCATGTATTATCGGGTTTGATTCCCTGCTTGGGTCATTGTCTGTGTCGAGTTTACACATTCTCCTCACATCTGCATGGGATTCCTCCGAGCGCTCTCGTTTCCTCCCACAGTACAAAACTCTGTCAGTAAGGTGGATTGGCCATGCTAAATTGCCCCTTTGTATCATGGGGATTAGCTCGGGTAAACGCATGGGGTTATGGGGATAGAGCCCGTGTGGGATTGTGGTCAATGCAGACTGGATGGGCCAAATGGCCTCCTTCTGCACTGTAGGATTCTATGATAGGCAAGCTCGTTTCAATTCATTTCAGTGAGATAGGACAGAAAAATTATTTGGGTTTCCTCCTGTCGACTTGTTGCTGTGGAGGGATAAATAACAGATTTTATTTATGCTACTGGCTACATTTGCTGTTTGTGGGATCTTTCTGTGCAAATCTTGTTTTGCATATTTTCCCACGTAACAACAATACTGAGAATTTTATGGAAATTTATGAGAATTTGGCTAAGCAACAGTTCCGGTCAGAAAACTGGTGTGGAACTGTCCAGCTCCACTGGCCTGTTTTCTCTCTAGATCTTGTCCCTCTAACCACAAAGAAACAAATGCGTGAGGTTTGCACCATCAGAGCTGGGAACCGATTCAACTGAGATCAAAAGGGATCCCCGAAATCCAGAGCTCAAGTTTCTTTTGCTGGCAGCACTTCCTGCACATAAGGTCGTTTCAGACACCAGTAGCTTCCGTGACTTCACACAAATTACAGGATACATATTCCATCAACTGTGCTGCCCTGTCATGTCTTAACTTTGCTTCCCTTACATTAACTTTATTCTACTTCGGATTACTTATAATACCATGTTATACTGGCCCCAATTTCCCTTTATTCCAAATGCCACAACTTTTTACGTTGAACATTTAGCAGCTAATCAACTCAATAGTTTCCTGCGATTGCACAGTTTTTCCCCCGTGCAGCCTCGCAGCAGCGGAAATGGTGTAAGACTGCAGCTCTCATCTCCCAACTCTTTCCCACACCTCCATACTGACTCAGGCCACACTGCAATCCCTGGGCTTGATTTATAAGTATTTCTTAGCTCCCGACTGCCTCGTGTAGGTCTCCACTGACCTGAAGAAGGTATTATTCTTTGCAAGCTTCAAACAACAACTTACCTCACCTAACTGCTGAAAATTGCAAAAAGAAATTGAAGTTATCCATCTCTTATCTGAAGCTTTATTGTGCAATAATCATAGGGAACCTATATAAAATGTGCTTTCTAAGTGATGCTGCCCAAAGACGTAACATATTTTTCTTGTTCTAAACTACCTACCAAATGTAAATAATTGCAAGTGCATTTGGTTGGAATTCCTAGTGAAGAGGTAACATTCCATTGCATAACAGAAAGGTTAGAATTACAACTGTCCATAAAAATGGACAGTGAGGCCGGAATTTTACCAAGATGGCAGCCCCGATTCCAGGGGCAGGCTCGGCTCGGAGCACAGCAATCTCTGTTGGCCTTGAGCAGGATCGTGCAAAACTCGGGTGGACGTGCCGGTAAAATTTCTCCCCGGGTGTTGGCTGGTCATTTGACCACCGAGTATGTGTTAAATGAGAAGGACGTGCATCACAGTTGATCCAGGTCCTATCATTTGATGCACTGACATTTGAATAACAATCACCTGACAAGGTCAGAACTGGCAACCTTAACCATTTTTAATCTTTTTTTACTAACATAGGGAGACTGATGCCTAAACAGTAATATTGTTTGAAGTACTTTACAACTTTTCAATTATGAAAAATCTGCACTTTAACACTATTGAAGCTCCAATCAACAAATTCATCACAATGTAACATTGAATCTGGCATCATTTTGATCTCCATCCTTCAATTGCATGTATATTCACTGAGTAGGCCACTGAAAGTACTCCGTTTATTTCTTTGCCAAAAAAAAACTCCTTCTGCATTTCTTTAGCACAATACTGAGAGGGTGTTTGGAGATTCTGTTCTTCAAATAAAAAGTTAAACTGGCCAATGTGGCCAGGAAAGAGCCACTGATATCTTATTTTAATAAAATTAGAGTATTCCCCCAGTGTCCTGGCCAACATTACAACATTAATATCCAAAAAATGACTAATTGGTCATTTCATATCACTTGCTGATGCTGTGATCTAGCTGTGTGCAGCTTGATTGTTAAGAACATATGACCATGAAAAATAAGAGCAGAAATGGATATGTGACCTCTCAAGCCTGCTCCATCAATCAATACAATTAGGGTTGATCTTCTGCCTCAACTCCACTTTCCTGCTCACTCCTCATCTGCCTCGATTCTTTGAGTGATTAAAAATTTGTCTACCTCAGCTTGGGATATACTCAACACTGGGGCATTCCACTGAGTTAGAGAATTTTAAAGATTCACAACACTTTAAGTAAAGACATTTCATGGAATCATAGAATCTCAATGCAGCAAGAGGTCATTCAGCCCATTGAGCCTGCACTGACAACAAGCCCGCTCAGGCCCAATCACTGTAACCCTACAAACTTACCCTGCTAATTTCCCTGACACTAAGGGGCAATTTAGCATTGCCGATCAACCTAACCCGCACATCTTTGGACTGTGGGAGTAAACTGAAGTACCTGGAGGAAACCCACGCAGACACAGAGAGAATGTGCAAACTCCACAGAGACAGTCACCCAAGTCTGGAATTGAACCTGGGTCACTGGTGCTGAGGCAGCAGTGCTAACCACTGTGTCACCGTGCCATCCCATTTCTCCTCAGTACTTAATTGATTGACCTGAGGCTACGTCCTTGAATCCTAAATTCCCCAAGGAGGCGAAGTAATGCCTCAGTGTAGACTCTGTCAAGCCCCTTCAGTATTTTGCATGTTTTAATGTAATAACCTTTTATCTTTCTATACTCCAGAGTGCATAGGCCCAATTTAGTCAATTGTGGGTGCCTACATAACAGAAGTAACTGCACTTCAAGAACATTAGATGAGAAACAGTAAGTATTAATGAGGTAAAATATAATTACTGCCTATTTTTCTTTCAAACTAAGCATCTAAGATCATAGCTGTGAGCATAAAATCCTGGAGTGTAGGAGAGACAACATAATGACTGTGACATCACCAGACATTGAATTTTGGCCTGGCAAAAGGTCATGAACCAGAAACGTTATACTTCTCTCTGCACAGATGCTGTCAGAACTGCTGGGTGTTCACAGCATTTTCCAATTTTATTTTTGATTTTTCACAGTACCTTGCTCTTGATTTGATTATACTTGAGGAACAGTGTCTATGAAGCAACTGTCACCATATGGATCTGGCCTTCGTCGATCCATCACTTTACTACACCTTACATAGGCCTCCCCTGATGACTGAAGGAATTGCTTAATCAATAACTGAACCATATTGACCAAGAAGTGTTTGAGTTACATCAGCACTTTTAGCTGATTTTGCAAATCTGAGCTGCATCAATAGTGGGGAACTTTACAATCGACCAGAATGCTGATTGGCTGCAGAGAAATTTTTTCTTTCTTTTGCTCATCGTCTATGTGATTTCTACTACAAGTTGCATCATGTGAATATGCAAAAGTAGGAATAGATTTGGCCGTAATACCTCACCAGTGAAACTGCCAACTGACACTATCTGGGTCACACAACCACTTAAGGTACTTCAAGGTAAATGATACTCAGGGAACCAGACTTCAGCTCACAGAATACTTCCAATGTGATGTTATGTTAATAGCACATTCCACTTCTACTTTATCATACCAGCAATGAAATGCAGGTGCGACGAAAATGAAAGGATGAGAGTTTTGAGCCAAAAATGTCTCTCAGTGCTGAAAGGGTTAAGGGTTTGATGCTGGGGTTGAGGGTCTCTTGCTAATTACAGTACTTGCACTCACCTTGTGTTTAATTAGCTTCCTGTCCTCCATTTCAGCATTAAACCTACTGGATATTCACTGCAATTTGTACCTGTTAAAAATACACGTGCTTCAGCCAAAGTGTCTCTCCAGTTAGGCTGTTCAGAATTAATAATTATGTTGGCATCGTGACATTGTGGTGCTCATTTCAATGTAGCAGAGTGAAACTCAACCCAGTTTGAAATCCCTCCCAAAAAGAAATTAGGAAACCATCAAGAGTGGGTTAAACACACATCAGGCACACATTGAACAGAGTTTAGAGAGATAAATGTGCATGTTAGTCAAAGCTGCCTCACAGCGCTAGAGACCTGGATTCAATTCTGTACTCGGGTGACTGTCTATGTGGAGTTTGCACAATCTCCCCATGTCTGTGTTTCCTCTGGGTGTTCCAGTTTGCTCCACACTCCAAAGATTTGCAGGTCAGGTTGATTGGCCATGCTGAATTGCCTCTGAGTGTTAGGGAGATTAGCAGGATAAATATGTGGGATTGCTGAGATTAGGATTGTTGTCAGTGCAGGCTCGAATGGTTTCCTTCTAGGGCAGCACAATGGCACAGCAGTTACTACTGCTGCCTCACAACATAGGGACCTGAGTTCAATTCCGACCACAGGTGACTGTCTGAGTGGAGTTTGCATTTTCTCCCCATATCTGCATGGGTTTCCTCTGGGTGCTCTGGTTTCCTCCCACACTCCAAAGATATGCAAAATAGGTGGATTGGCCATGCTAAACTGACCCTTTATGTTAGGGGGAATTAGCGAGGTAAATACGTATGGTTAAGGGGATAGACCCTGGGTGGGATTACTGTCACTGCAGGCTCAATGGGCCGAATGGCCTTCTTCTGCACTGTAGTGATTCTATAATTTTAAAGCTGATCTTATCACCATCCCGGTAGTTTTGATTTTAAGTTAAGACTTGATACAGTTACAAGACTGAGGTCTTTGATGAAGAACAGCACATAGTCACTCTACAACATCTTAATCAGTTTGCAGCATATTTAACAACTCAAAAGATAACATTCTGGGGGAAGCAATGGCTTAGTGGTATAATCACTGGCTATTAATCCCAGAACTCAGTTTATGTTCTGGGGGCCTGGGTTCAAATCCTGTCACAGGTGGAATTTGAATTCAGTGCAAAATATCCAGAATTAAGGATCTACTGATGACCATGAAACCATTTTCAAACATCAGAAAGAAACATCTGGTTCATTTTAAGGAAGAAAATCTGCCACCTTTAACTGGTCTGGCCTACATGTGACTCCAGAGATACACCAAGGGCAATAAGAGATGGACAATTAATGCTGGCCAGCCAGAAACACTCATGTCCCACGAATGAATAACAAAAAAATCATTTGGTAACTGATATTTTACTGTTTTAATGCTGGGATTATTGGAAATGAGGGGGCCCAAGTTTTTAAAGTTCTTTGTGTTTCTTTGACCGTGAGTGTACTTTAATTCCACATTTGGCTACATTGTCTGCTTGGGACAGCCGACTGAGGGATTTGTTTTTCACTGGAACCTCATCACTTCAGAGTAATAAAGTTAAATTCTACCGGGAATTTAGTCAATTTATTTTGTGTGTCATATTGGGACCAAGTCTTGGGGATCTCTTTATGCACAGGCAGCATGGTGGCACAGTGGTTAGCACCATTGGCCCATAGCACCAGGGACCAGGGTTCAATTCTGACCTCAGTCACTGTCTGTGTGAAGTTTTCCCTTGTCTGCGTGGGTTTCCTCCAGGTGCTCTAGTTTCCTCTCACAGTCCAAAAATGTACGGGTTAGGTGCATCGGCCATGCTAAATTGCCCCATAGTGTTGGGGGACTAGCTAGGGTAAATGCATGGAGTTATGGGGATAGGGCCTGGGTGGGATTGTGATCGGTGCAGACTTGATGGGCTGAATGGTCTCCCACTGCACTGTAGCAATTCTATGATTCTATGCAAAGAAACCTCTACGTGCAAAGTCTGAACTCTGGTTCAAAAACAAAAGCAAATGGAGCCCTGCTTATTGATGTGCTTAAAATATCTTGCAACAGTTTGAACTTTGTGATGCAATTGCATATCATAGATTAATGCATTGGGAAAATTTCCAGATAAAATGTTTAAATCTTGCAAATTATGAAAAGGAGCAATTAAATGACCTGAGGAACACATCATTGACATTTAATGATGAACTGAAACCTATCACTTCAAGGTGCCAGATTGGAACAGTAATACAGCAGCAAAAACAATAGATTTCAATTGGGTGGGCATTAAAGGAAGAATTGCGCAATGCAGTAAATTGCAATATAAGTTAGAGGACTAAATAATGACTTTTTCTAGTACTGTACTTTGCCATTTGATTTTTCTATTACCTAAAACCTACAAAAATGGTATTTGATTTAACTTTAACTGCACATATTGGAAGTAGATTGAGATGCAATCAGGCTAAGCAACAGCTAGTACATAAAGACAGGATGGGATACAAATCATTGAAAATCACACTCACTCAGGCCTGACTCAGGGTCAAAATAATTGTGCGCTAGCTCAGTTCAGCTTTATATTTTCAGGGTTGGTGCAAGAGTAATAGGCACCCTAGGCAAACTTTCAGCCTTGCGTCCTCCATTCGACCACCACAATTAACTTTTGACAATGAACGTTGTGCATTAGGGTGCATAAAAATTCTGCACTTATAATTACAGATTTATTTTACATGGAAAAGGAGAATATTACAATTCCAATTGTCCATTCTCATTCTGTTATACTTTTCATGGGATATGTACTAGAGGAAATGCACATTATAATGGTCCAGAACTTTACTTCCTCAGATAGTTGTGCCCCAGATGTGCTGGAGACCTGTGGAGGTCCACATGCAAGGACCGCACAGGAATTGTCCATAAAGTTTAAACTTCCGACTAAGCAATTACCCTGCTCCGGGAACCATCTGATCTTCTGACTTAAGCTGGAATTTCAGATTGTTCAAACTCCCTTAGCAAATTAGTTACCCAGGAAAATTTAAAAGGATTAAATCTACTTCCAGATTCTGGGTAACTGCCCTCCACCCGACTGCACCTCCTCAACTAGCATTACTTTTCCCCTGATTACCCTCCCTACCCCGACCATTCTCCTAAACACATGGCTGCCCCAACCTGGAGTACTCCTTGACTGCCTCAATGGTCTTTGTAGGGTCTGACTAAATCCTCTACAGCAATCACTCTCTCAAGCCCCTGACTACTTCCCTAACTTTGACCACCAGTTCACTGCCCCTATTTTCCTGCTGAACCCCAGACAAACACCATTACCCCATCCACCTGATCTCACAGCTCCACTCATGCCCTCCCAACCTCAAACACCCTTCTGAACCCCTGACTGCCTCCCATCCCACTGACTACCCTCTCGTTCCCTCAACTATGCTCCCACACCCAGACTAACACCAGATTGTACCTCCCACCTCCCTGACTACCACAATGGTTTTCTCACCACGGCCAGCACTTAGCACAAAAATTCCAACCTATGTATTCCCAGAACAATTATTTGTTGATGGAAGGTGCAATTTACCCAAATTTACCCAAACCATTATGATAGAATGGGCAAGACTAAATTGCATTCTTTCATATCATTTACTGTTTTACAATTTTGGAATAACCATGTAGATGTATGAATTTGTAAAACAGATCCAATAGCAAAGTGAGAAATGTAATATGAAAGTTTGAGAAAAGTTACACTATAAATACATAGAAATCTATATGTATTTCAGTATACATGGGCATATATCTAGCTCTAGACCTTTCTTTCCCACTGCTGAAGTCTGTTCATGAATAGCTCATTCAGTTTTTTGCTGCCTGCCAAATCTTGCCACTCTGTGAATGTTGTAGTGCTGGAACCGATTCTATTCATACTACGTTGTCTTTTGCTCTATGGAAGATGCTAACTTCAGTCACAGATGTGAATCCTTTGAGTAGCTAAAGTGGATTTCCATAGCCTTGCTTATGATTTTTACATTCAGAACACTTTCTCTTACATGGGAAGGATGGTGGGGAGTAGGATGGAATTACATAACATGCAAGTATGCCCAGAGGATGTCAATTCATTTTTCAGAACCTGGTGCAGAGGTTTCCTCACATTGTGTTTGTCCCAGGTTCAGCCTTTCTGGCACAATGGGTGACATATTTACACTGAGCAAGAGGTCATTCCATCTGAAAATGAGTGTCAATCCTGTACATTGACAACATATTGTAAATTTCACTTGCCAACAAATAGTTCTAGGGATGCAAAGAATAGGTGTATGGAATGTTCTTTACGGTTCAGTGCTGAGTAGAGCACAAATTAACAACAGAACATTCTCTCCTTCATTACAAATGAGGGAGACAGTCTTGCTCATTAGCTTTGTGCATATGCTAGAAGAATGAACTTTAATTGTTAACAGCAACTTTTTCTGAGGTAGGAATTGCATGAGGAAGGGAACAAACTTTTTCTGAAAGGACCATCTGTAGAGGCCATGCAAAATTGCATGTGGTAAAGTGTGAAGTTTATTTATTAATGTCATAAGCAGGCCCACATAAACAGTGCAATGAAGCACTGTGAAAATCCTCTAGTCGCCACACTCCAGCGCCTGTTCGGAGAATTTAACATGGCCAATACACCCAACTAGCACGTCTTTTGGACTGTGGGAGGAAACCAAAGCACCCGGAGGAAACGCACGTGGATACGGGAAGAACATGCAGACTCCACACAGACAGTGACCCAAGCCGGGAATTGAACCCGGGTCCCTGGTGCTGTGAGGCAGCAGTGCCAACAACTATGCCACCATGCCACCAAGATCTTTCTGTTTGAGCCATTATCAATAAGGTTATAATGTTACCGTAAGGAACAGCTTTTTAAAGCAAGATGAAAGTCATGGTTCATTGAAAATACTTGCTCTAGAAATAAAAGTAAAATAAGAATGCTATAAAGAATGGTTGCTGCTTGAGTTCTACATAAGCCTCTGTCTCAAAGGCAATACTTTGCCTGTGATTAGAACCTATCCAGCCAGTGAGCAGTTATTTGACATTGCTTTCTTGCATTGGTTATTGTGATTTTTGCCTAAAGTTTTTTTTTATTCCATCAACTATATGCATGGCTACATTTGATTGGATTTGTCCTTCAGGTATGAAAATGCTAGTTGGAGTCCCAGCGTAAAATAATCTTTCAGCATATGGATAAATTGATAAAAATACATACTTTGAAAGCTCTTCAAAAGTGTTCCTTCAAAACAAATTACTCTCTCATTCCTCTGCATAAGCGTTTTAGGTTGGCTCTAACATCAGCTTATGCAAGAACGAGAAGATCACATCCAAGAAATTCCCAGTCGTTCAATGTTTCAGAGGTGAATGTCAAATTTTCTTAAAATTGTTAAATTCATACTCATCTTGCTCACATGGTATAAATACGTGTTATCTCTCAAACCATCTACAACATTATAGTCAATGCACAACTTCAACAGACTGATTTATGCCTACAGCAACCAGGACTGAAATGTCGTAAGAGGAAACGAATGTGACATTTTTATCAGCCTGATGAAAACGCTTTTTGGAATCAAGTCTGGGACAAGACATTGCAAGATAGTTCACATTCTCAATGTAATATCTTTTTAGTGTGTGGTTCAAACTACAATGGCTTACAAAATCATTTTTGTGGTGCACCAATAGTCTGATCCATTTCACGGAGCCTTGTGTTCCTATTGTAGCCTAACATTTAGTTGTCTGATCGCTACATACAGGGAATGGTTTGAAACTGCAGTGCTCGGCAGTTTCTGAAATTACTTCTTTTTTCCAAGAAACTAACTTTTCTAATATCCCATCCAGTAGATAGTCAGCTTTTTCTTTCCTTAGACAGGGATTAGGTTTATGGATGTAAAGCTTGTGCACTGACCTTGTTGACTCCCTGGGCTTTCAGCCTGGGATTCATGCTGATCCAGGGTTAACATAGGTCAATATCATAAATGTGTAAACCTCCTAGTACTGGCTTTGACCTCTATGTGAGAAAAGTTGACTAAGTCCCTCAAAAGTGTTGCTGAAAAGAATTGTATTGTCTGCAACAGTTTTGCTACAATTTGCATGAAAGATATCTATATCTGAGAAAAGTATGGGGCAAGTATGACTTTAAGTGTAAGCCAAATCAAATATGTCAATAACATTTGAACTCAGACTATAGTACTGCTGTGCCAATTCAAATTAGAAGCACATATAACTTTAATGAATTTACTGAATGGATAGGTGTTTGACGTCTGAACCCTGACACTTTTAGATAGGTAAATGTGCCTGCATAAAATCTCTTCATTCAAAAAACAAACCATTGCAAATAAGTGTGAATACATCTCAGAAAAAAAAACAATCTGTCAACAAAGTAATTGTATTGTTGTCAAGAAAAACACTTTTGCAGGAGATTACTATTCAGCATTAATGCAGAGAATTACTTGAGGAAAAAACCATTACTTGAGGAAAATACCGTGCCCACCTACCCTACATTAGTCTGTATTCTGCACAGGTCAAAATTCACAAATCCAGTTTCACTTATTCCTGCATTAAACTTTGACAGTTGGTAGTTCACTTGCATGTCAAAAGGCAAGGAGCATAAAAGAGAATATTAAAATAATTGATTGTGCCAGTTCTTCAAACTGATCTAGGTATTGTGTACAATATGCTTCCTGGAGATGGTATACTCAAAATAATACTACAATAATTCAACTGTTTTCATGGTCAGAAATAAAATATGATATGCTGTTGGTACTTCAGGAATATTTAAATATGTTCAGGGATTGGACCAGTTTCTATTTTAGATTTTCTTTGTTTGTACGTTTCCTGCTGATCTATTATGTCTCCTAGCTGGCTACTGTTTGAAGCCAACTTTTTCAAAAAAGAAAATAACCAAAGTGACAACATTTAAACAGCCAAATATAGCAACATTTAAAAAAAATGATGTTGGCATTGGCTAAAAAACACTGTGTTCCCACACTGTCACTCAAATCCAGATGATGTTGCTGCAAATGGCTGACAAAGTGGGCCTCATATCTGAGATGGGTCATTGTGAATAGAGCACATCTGCGTATCATATTATTTATCATTAAATCCAGAACAGTAGTGTACATGTTAGTGTAACAATACAATATTGCCAGTTGCCCAGACTGGCAGGAGATGCAGCGAGCATCTTGGTCTGCAGAAAGGAATTTACTTCACTCGTGGTTAATTGTAGGGCTTGACCACTGGTAAGGCAAAAAACATTTAGGAGAAAAACTGAGCTCTGAAGAAATGTCGGCCTGCAATGGGAAGTCTGAACAACCATTTGATGCTTGAAATATAAAGCACAATCATTGACTGAATCCAGCATTTTATCACACCATGACAGCAATGCACTGTCCCTATCTGCCACCCAGTTTGAAGCTTTTCTTTTATTTAGCAATTTCCCAACTGTCATCTCTCCAGATGAGAGGCTACAACAATCCTCTGTTTCAGTAACGATAAAGAGAAACATATAGTTGCACAAACACTTCCAATCCACATATGCATAGAAACCTACAGAGAGACATGGTAAGCATAAAAACACAAAAATCATCAAGACTACTGTTCTCCGTTAAGCTTCTAGAGTTAGGACAGTTCTGTGAACTTGAACATACAATGGAATTCAGGCATGAAGTATTGCTTAATTTACCTAACACAATATATTGAACTGTAAAATATGTGATCTTACTGATATCACTGTTTAAATAAAGTGCCGACGGTATTTATTTGCTTCAATGTAATTGCAAAAGATGCTAATTGGGATCAGAGTCGCTTTCAGAATTTATTAAATGAAGATTTCAATTAACCTCTGGAGAAAAGTTTAGGGAAACATTAATTACCATTGTATCATACAGCAATGAAAGAATTTATTCAATTATGTACAAAATGTGATGAGGGCACATTTTATTAATAGTCACCTCTTTACCCTTCATCTCTGGAGACCTAAACTTCACTCATTCAAAGATAACAGATGAAGGACAGACTGGTATCTGTTGATGTACTCATGCGAAGCAAGGTCTTTCAGTGCCCAGTGGACATGAGCCTGTGGTACATTTCTAGCTTGTGAAATGTTCAGCACTGTCCTTAAATGCAAATTAGAAATGATTTCCAAATCTGCCAGTCCTTATTACAAAGATATCTGCTTAAGTAGTTCATGACAATTCTGAACCACTTTTCATCTCATGGCATGTTTAGGATTCTTTTTAATTATTGGTCCTTGGGGTGTGAGCATCTGGCAAGGCTGGCATTTATTGTCCTTTAATGACCCTCGACAGTTGTGGTGGTGAGCTGCCTTGTCAACTGCTGCAGTCCACGTGATGTTGGGACACCTATGGTACTGCTAGGAAGGAAGTTCCAGGCATTTGACTGAGTGACAATGAAGGAACAATGATATGTTTTCAAGTTGGGATAATGAATGACTTGGAGGGTTATCTGTAGGTGGTGGCATTTTCATGAATATCTGCTTGACACCACTGGTGGTGTGAGGAGTTGTCCATGGTACTAAAACAAAATCACAGCAGAGTGAATTCTACAGCACAGAGACATCATATAACAGACAAGCTGATGTAGCACATCAGCTGTATTAACGGCCAGGTGCTTAGACCCTATCCAGCTGAGGACTGATCTTTTCCAGTTTTCTGACATTGGAGTGGAACTTGGGTGTGGGTGCGTCAATAATGTTGAAGTGCTATCTTCCGGAGAGTTGCAACACTACCAAGCTGGAGCACTGCTTAGCACTCTCACATTCATCTATCAGTGCACAGACTGCAGGAGGTCCATGCCATTCCCCCAACCTGTCAAGGTTGCTGGAAAGTGTTGTCAGCGTTTGAATGTCACCAGTTTGATAATCATTTAAAGTTGTTACTGCTGGCGATGTACAGGTTTCCGCTGTAACTACCATAGAGGAGACCATATGCTCCGTGATTGACTAAAAATACAGATTCCTTGTGCCAGCTTGCTGCAGGAGATAGACTTTAACTTTTTGTTAGACATAGCTGCTCCTCCCAGGTCACTTGTGCCTTGAGAATTTGCTGATGAGCCTGAAGATGGTTTACTTCAACAGCAGGTCTTGAGTGATGGAAGTGACTTATACGAAAGGTCAGCAGGTAATGTAGCCAGATGCGTGATCACAGAAGGCAGCAGCAGGTTGTCACACTCCCTGTATATGATTTTGCTCCGGGAAAGAGAAAAGGAAATGGAGATAGGCGGTGAGACTGTTCGACACATCACTAATGCCAAAAGTCAAGTCTGTTTGCAATACCCCTCAGTTTTCTCTGCTCCACCAGGGAGATGACTTGAAACCTCCTGCAGTTCTGGGCCTCACCTTGATGTTATACAATGATCTTGTCATCAGAGAAATGGTGAATAAGTTTGTGTTTGACTGGTGTAAACAATTGTGCAGATATGTGAAACATCTGAACACCGTGTAAAAAGCAAAAGGGAAAAGGAGCAAGAGGTTTAAAAAATATCCTTCTTGGGATGTGGGTGCTGCTGGCAGTGCCAGCATTCGTCACCAGTTGCCCTTGAGAAAGTGGAGTTGAGCTGCCTTCTTGAACAGCTGCAGTCCATATGGTGAAGTTATTCCCACAGTGCTGCTGGGGAAGGCTTTCCAGGTTTTGACCCATCAACAATAAGATGAACAGGTGGGGAGAAGGTAAAGACAGCGTGAGATCTGCAAGCAGTTAAGGGAAGAACGAAAAGATTTCCAGTTGTTACCAGGTGAGAGGAGGATGCTGTTCGTGTCTGCTGTGAAGGTAGCAGCTGGTGAGAATATGATTATAATGAGGAGCAAGTTTTGTGTGGTGTGCAGTGTTAATTGCAAGAAAAGCACCTGGAACTGGGAAGGAGAGTTTTGTTGAGGGGAGCATTGTTGAGGGACAGAGGAACTGTAGGAGCGTCGGATACAGAGCAGGAAGTGATTAGCACATTGACTGACTGGGTCAGGCTGTCAAAATTATCCTTGCAATGTACTCATGTCCTGGAGGTGATGCCTACAGATTCACATCTTCTAATATGTCCCAAAATCTATCTGGGATGTCTTTTTCCAGTTGAGGAGAAATCTCTCTCTCTGAAACCTGACCTCCTCCAGTAGGATCTCCTGAGCTGCAATGGAGCTCTTACACCAGTCATGGCAACCACAAGCTCACTGCAAACAACTGAAAGGGAGGATACTTCTGCTGCCTTAGGGGTAGGGTACAGGAAAAGAAAGTGAAAAATCTCAACTGGACACCTCTAAGATGAAGTCCTGCATCCAGATAGGTTTTCCAAAGATGAGAAAGGCAATCAAAATACTTAAGGCCTTCATTATGGCTATTTTCAGAGAGAGAAGTTGCTTTGTTGTCAGGGCATTAGTCCCCTTGCTGTGTTTGGAGTCTGACAACACTTCAGGGCAAGAGATCAGAGGGAAATCATAGGCTGATGCAATTGCGCGTATCAACAATCTCAAAGATTGAAAGCAGCCAAATGCATTCATGTGGGTGCATTCCCCAACTCTCCTGTTGGCCCTCTGAGTTACCCTCCTGCATCCATGTGCTGCCCACTATCCCTAATTAGACAGAAAACACAGAGGCAGCCTTAAGAGAGTGCAGGAAGAAAAACATTGGCATGGGTAGGATAGCAACCTGGAAATGGTGCCGGAAGTTATATATTTTCTAAGACCACAAGAACTTGACCAAAGCCATAGCACCATTGCTTTATGAAGTGTAACTTTTCAAGTAGGCAATGGGATTGCTAAAGATCGTGTCTTCTTCACAAGAAGCAGAGGGAAAAGAAAGGCCTGGTCCCTAATCACATTTAAATGAGGTTCACTAATCCAACTATTTTGAAGTAGTCATGAATCTGATCAGGCAAAGAGCCTATTTCCACCAAAACAGTATCACAAGACAAAATCCCCTCTGATGAGTTCCTGACATTAGGAGAGCTACTAAGTCTTATTAAAGGCAATGAGCAGACACATGATCATTTTCTGAACAAATCAAGAAGAATCACGAGTTAAACCAGACTATACCACTTTTGGACAATTCCGAAAGATAGTTCTGGAGTGTGCCATGTTACTGGACCATTTTCTTGGTTGGCATGGAGAAGTTGAACTCAAATCAGAATGAATGCAATCAAGCTAATGCATGGTTCATTTTCCAGCACCTTGTCTACATTGATACCTTAATCTGGGTTCAGCAAGTCGAGAAAGTCTGTATTCATTCGAAGTGAATACATTAAAAGTTGAAAGCTAATGGAATGTTAATTCTGAGAATCCACCAGGAATTTCCCTGTAAGTATTTCAAATCAGGCATGGCATATAACTTAACCAGAACTTTGTAGGAGCCAATTTGGAATTCAATATTCATTGTAATTATGTTAGATTTGGACTGATGCAATCGCTGTAGATATCATGATGTGCAATGAAAACAATATCTGGATTAGACAGTTAGCAAACTAACCAAAGCTCCGAGTGAAAACAACAGCTTAATGCAAGTCGAAGGAACAGTACCTGAAATTAACAGCTATTTGTCAGCACGTTTAATATGTAGACTTGACTGTTGCTTTTTTAAAGTGTATCCATACCATAAATAAAAACACATCAAGTAAATGAAGTACATTCATGTTAAATAGATAACTAAGCTGTTTTAAACCTTGAATTATCTCTGTATAAATGGGGGTTTTGCTGTGGTTTTTAAGACATCAGTATTGCAGAATACTGCTTCAAAAGTTGTGCTGAAAATGTCCGCCATATCAGGTTAGTATCATAGATATTACTAGTTGGTTGAGATCACTGATGAGTTTGGGTTGAGGCTTAAAGACCAATTGCACAAATGTGGACCTTTGCTCTTACAGGTGAAATATACTATTTTGTCTTCCCAACTGGATGCAGTAATGATTTCTAGGGAACCTGAGAGGTTAATTCAATGGTGTTGAAGGATGAGAAAGTAGAAAGGAGGAAAGAAAACTTTTCAGTTATTGGCATCTTTGGAACATGTTCCAGATTCATAATTCTCCAGCTTCTCTTTCGATGAGAGAGATCTAGACTTTGGATCCAGAATAGTTGAGTGCTCCAAATGAAATCTGAAGTCAAAATAATCTGAATATTAATAAACTGTTATTGAGAATTGGTGGCTGCCTGCCATTTAGTAGCTGCCATTGAACTGTTAATTGCATGTAAAAAAAAAATCCACTAACAATATCTTTCTGAGCAAAGTGAGATTTAATGTATCAGAAGCTGCACGGCTCAGCCTGCCTGGCTGACCTCACATTATCTGATGACATCTGTAATGTCCATCCAATATTGCTTCACCATGCTTCAAGGAGGAGACATAGACATTGAAAATGGTGCCAAAAAGAACAACAAATCTGATCTCAGGTGAAAAGGAATTGGGCTATAAGGAGGTTTTAAAGAAATTGACATTCTACAATCTAGATAGAAGGTGGGAAGGTGAAGATGTCATCAAAATATGTAAAACATCAAACAGGATAGACAGTGGACACAAATGTACTTCAAGGTTAAGTCAGGCCTCTAGAACTATACTAGGGAAAAAAAATAAGGATTTCAAGCTGGTAGGAGCATTCAAAACACAGTTGGATGTCAAGTTGATTGTAGGCTTGGATAGGCTGAAACATCTTCTCCTGTCTTTTTTTACATATTGTTCTGGCCAATATTAGCTCTTTGCCCAACTCGATGACATAATATTTCTTTTAAAGGTAAAAAATGATTAAAACAACTTGTCACCTTCAGTGCCTCTGTGGATAAATGCATGAAGTGATAGCTAGCACAGTACTGTGCTCAGTGATCTAGAGCATTAGTGGTGATGGGTGGGTTGTGTTGTCACTGCAATTAGCTTCAAGAATTCCTGAGTACGGGGATAAATAACATTGAGAAATCGCATCTCCTGACTATTTTTCAAATAATCTCCGGTACAGGAACACATCAGCAGATACCACAATGAGGTTTGCTTCTATCCTGCCTCATATATAGGACCAAGAACCCACAAACTGATACATAATTGAAGGAAGCCACTCAGCTCGTCACCTCCTTTCTAAAGCAACCCATAATACACAGGGACAGGAAGAAGTAGGTCAATTAACTTATTTGATATTGTCCTTGACTCCACTTTCCCATCTTAACCTCATAATCTTTGATTCCCTTACCGACTAAAAAAAAGTCTATCTCAATTGAAAATGAACTCAAATGCCCTACTCTCTTCCCATAGTCTTGAATATTTTTCTGATACAAATATTTACCAAATTTTTCCTCAAAGAAGCTCATGGTCCATATCTCAGTATGAAAAACATTACATATTCCTACAGTCTTCTGTGTTAAAAAAAAACCCTAACTGCCATCCTCCTTCACTAATGATGGCTTTAATTAATGAGCCCTCCCCTCACCACATAAGTCAAAAAGGAGGGAATTGCACGGACTTAGAGTCATAGAGTCATTGAGGTTTACAGCATGGACTTGGGGACGCATAGTCCAGCATAAATTACCAATTTAGGATCCAGAGAAGAAGGAAAGCATGAGGAAATTTTGGGGGGTGTAAAATGTAATTGTAATACACACATTTATAATTGGCCATCTTTCATTGCAAATCCAGAAATTATTGTAATATTTATGGACATTTGACTGCAGCAACAAGAAAGTGCAAGTCTAATTTCTGATTACATATTTTACATGAACCATCGGTGAGTAAGTTAAAGAAAAAAGCAATTTTACTTCCATTTAGTTTTAAAGAATGCAGACCAGTATTAGCAGAATAAATGTTATTCAGACAAATGAAAACATCAAATACCAATAAGCAACCAATCTGAAGATATGAATCATGAACAACTGAAATATTTCAGCTCATACTTCAACCTTCAGCAGGTTAAGCAGTTATGTCCGTACCAATATCAGAAGCCACTTACATTTCAAAATTAACTCTGATTCTGGCGAGCAACTTTAATAACTGTTGAAATGTAGTTTTACGTATTGAAATACCATTTTGCTGTGTAAAATTCCACTATAAGTAGAAAAGTTCTATTAAAGGTCAGACACTACAATTACAAGTCAAACTGGCTTTCCACATTACATGCCTGTCTGTGAAGTAAAACTTTTCGAAGCAGATGTGGCAAAACAAAGCAAAAATATAAAAAGCTTGAAAATCTCAACACGCCCGACAGTATCTATGGAGAGATAATAGAGCCAACGTTTTTGAGTCGATGTTGTCAGACCGACTGAGATTTTCCAGCTTTTTATATTTTTGTTTCAGATTCCAGCATCCGCTGTATTTTACCTTTCTTTTAGCGGCAAAACAAAGAATGTATTGATAATGAAAAAACATCACCGTAGTTTATTCTCTGATAAAATAGGCTGGGATGGCCTAGTGATATTATTGAGATTATTAATCCAGAATCTTAGCTGACGTTTGGGGACCCAGGAAGATGGCCATGGAAGATGGTGGAATTTTAATTCAATAAAAAATATCTGGAATTAAAAATCCACTGATGAAACTATTGTCGATTGTTGGAAAAACCCATCTAGTTCACTGATGTCCTTTAGGGAAGGAAATCTGCCGTCCTTGTCTGATCTGGCCAATATGTGACTCCAAAGCCACAGTAATGTGGTTGACTATCGACTGCTCTCCGAAATGGCCTAGCATGCCACAGAGTGCAAGGGCATCCAGAGATGGACAATAAATACCATTGACGGCCATGTCCCATGAATGAATAAAATAAAATGTTCCAGCGCAGTCGAGGCAGGATCTGCCACAGGAAATGTGGAATGCCAGCCAAAAGTCAATTTATTTTTTGACAGGACCAGATGTTAGCAACAGTCAATGGGGCTGGAAAATTATATCCACAGCCTTTTAAATTTATAATCCAGAACAAATTCTGTACTATTCATTGCTTTATCTATACAGGTCAAATAACAATGGGACATTGCAGCATGGAAGTAGAAAACTCAGCCCAACCAGTCCATATTACTGTTTTTCACCTGAAGAAGAGGGAAACCCCTCGAAAGCTAGTGAGTTTACTATCAAATAAATCGGTTGGACTAAAACCTGGTGTTGTCAGACTTTTTACTGTGTTTACCCCAGTCCAACGCCGGCATATGCACATCATGACCGTTTTTTATTCACATGAGATTAGCACTATAGCTCTTAAATACCCACTCACTTACTCCTTTACTGCTCTTTTCTTCAACCAGTCATCTAAACTATTTCTAAATGGCCCCTATTTAAATTCCAAATCCAGCAGAGCATTCCACAACCTCACAATCCGTAACATGGATAAAGGGTCCCTTTCTCTGTGTCGTAATTACTCACATTTAATCTTTTAACTACATCTCCTAGAATCACTAGAGCAATCAGTTTCAATCTTGTCTCAATTCTTCATAATTAAAAAAATAAAATCTTTTATTAAACCACTCATAATTTCCTTGGAAATGAGAGCATCTTGATTTTTACGCTCTTGCTGTATTGCCTCATGCCATACATCCAGTGAATCTACCCTGTACCCTCTCTATTGCATCTACATCTTTCTTATAGTGTGAGGCAGAAAGCTGCACAAGATACTTCAACAGTTGTCATGAGAAAGGTTTAACATAGATTTACTGTTATATTCTAAACCTCTTGTCATACACTTGTATTCTGTAGACTTCATTGTTATAGTTGCACATATAAAGTAATGTGGTTTCAATTTGTAGGTTGTACTGAATTGTCCTATGTATGTGAATGAATAACATAAAATATTCCACTTTGTTATACTGTGGATCTTATGAAATAAAATAGGATTGATGCATTTTATATCTGTCAAACGAGGCCATTTTCAAAGTTCTGTGTACAGTTCTTATTTTTGGCACTGAACCGTTTACAAAGATATTATTACAGTCGCTGAAAGCTGATAAATACTAAAGCTGGTTTGCCAAGAAATGTCACACTTCAATCAGGAGCGCTTTGAACTTCAGTTAAAAATAGCCAATTGACAAATCTTTGTACCAATGCCCATTTAATCATTCATTTAGCAATTAAATCCAAACACAAACAGCCAACAAAATCACAATTTGCACCAGCTGATTAGGGTCTTAAAGTGCATTTCTATCTTCTTGTGAAATTTGGCAAGGGACTGCCTTCTTTAATGTGAACATAAAAATTATAATTGCAAAAGACTTTATGCATGGATCAAAATCCGTATTTAAATGTCATGCTTGAATTTAAAATTGCATACAATAGTAGTAGATATGAAATGTATAATACAATGGAATTCTTTGAATTAGAGAGAAGCTTGAATCAAACATTCATTTAACCAGACTGAATTTTAGGAAAACCCTTCAAACATTTACAGAAATAAGACGATAGTAACATCTGAAAAAAATAAATCTTTGAACCATGCCTCTACAAATATGTATTGTTAAACTGTGTTACCATCGACCTGGACAAGCAATACTAAAATATAAAAAAAATTCATTTTGAGAAGTAGTCACTATTGTTTTATAGACAACAGCAGCTAATTTGCACATAGCAGGGTTCCACAAACTTCAATGAAATGAATGAATCATATATTGTGCTTTTGATGGTATTGACTAAGGGCTACATATTGGCTTGAAGCATTTATTTGTTTTCTTCAACTAGTGCCATTATATTCACCTGAGCAGACAGATTCCTTTTTTTTGATGTTACATCTTCCTAAAGATACCTCTGAAAATGCAGCACATCTTTGGTACTCCATTGAGCTGGCAACCGAGAAGATATATCACACACAACCTAGAAGATATATGCAAGTCCTGAAGCAGAACTTGAACCTCCAATCTTTTATTTCAAAGGCGACAATGTCTTTGATGCCTGTTGGTACTTGTTATATAGATCTGCACCATTAATGTTTTATCCAAAAATGTCACATTTACAATTTCATGACAATAGTGCCAGTGAAAATCTTCCTATAGTTTTTTGCCCAGTCCTACCACACATAGCTGTCAAAACTTAGCATCCTTAATGATTTATATTAGATAATAGTGGATGTGAATCCCAACACTGAGGATATGTAATCTGTTAAAAATGAAATTCAACAAAGCACTGGTACTGGTGAGGTTATTTTACAGAACCTGTTCCAGAGATTAAAGAAGAAAAGAATGACTTTGGACAGGATTTTCCAATCCTCCATGCTGGCAGGAACTTCTTATCCCACTAAGGTCAACCTCCATGGCAGGTGTCTGGGTGGCTTAGCCATGCAAAAGGACTGGGAAGTCCAGCCACTGACGCCAGGAAATCCCGCCAGTGACTAACGTTTCACCGTATTCACCGTGAGAAAAATGCCATGTGAATGAGGAGGATGGGGGTAGGGCAGGAAAATCCTGGCCTTGGAATCAAATGCAAATGTGAGCTATTTAACCCAACTTGTGATTGTAATGTAGCTGCTTCACTAAGGAACTTAGGTAATGATTTTTGTGCCACAGCTTTCCAAGATATTCGGATCACCAAGTTAGCACGTAAACAAATAATAAACTATCTCCCATGAGTGTTACTGCTCTGTATTTCCAGCACACAGCTAAACTCATTTTAAACACTTGATAACTTTGTTTTTTAAATCCCAAGAAACTATGCAAGGAATTTGGCGCACTGTGCCTAGCAGTACAACAGGAGGTGGGAATCACTCTGTCCCTTGCATTTTGCTAGTTCTCACGTAATTCCAATTAAAATTTCAAGTATGCATGGAATGCTCAGGCATCGTGTGCAATGAGGGAAACTTTTCAAGGGTGAAATTCACAGTTAACTGACAATGTGGCAGATATAGGCAGGCTATAAAGGAGCAATCTGGACCAGCAGAGAAGCTTTGCATCAAGGCCACAATGTGTATACCCAAATCCGTTGCCATTAACATAAATCCATGAACTTTATTAAAAGTAAAATGGTGGCACAGGTATTTTTTAAATTTAAAATTCACATTGCATTGGTTTCACTCTATTCATTTTGGCATCATTGGTGTTTATTGAGTCTAACCTAATCATAGAGCTAAAAGCACACCAAATTGTTGGCCAACATCCTGCAAGTGACCCATACTGAAATAATTCCTCTGAGGCTGGTGTACCTTCACCAGATTCCTTTTCTTTACAAACTCTATTCCTAGAATGCTTCAGGTACACAGTCAGAATCAGTAGTGTCAGTGGACCTGACACTCCCGTATTATATCTGTGGGGCTCCTTGAGGTTGTAACTGTTTGCCCAATCAACCAGGGAGTTCATACTCCAAGGGGCCAACCTTATGGGTCTCGTTGAAGTCAATACAATTACTTACATTGCTCTTTCAATTCCCCATTTTTCCCTTTATCTCCCACCACACTCAGGATGCCAGGCTCTTCCTCTTTCACTCTTCCATTTCTGCAGTCTTACCCTCTCTGCTCCTTTGGATCCCCTTCCACTCCACTGCCTGCTACCCCATCAAGCACTGACAAACCCTTGCTGGTCTTCAGCCTCCACGCAAGCTGCCATTCTCCTGTCCCCCTCCTTTGTTCTACAGAGAAAAACCATTAACCTCAGACATAAACTGCAAAAATCCAACTGTTGCATATCCCCTTTTCACCTTTAGACAAACATGAAGCTGGTGCCATAGGGATTCTCATGTACCACTCACTTTATCATGAAGGTAAGATGTAATTACATAAATACAAGTGGAAAATCACCAATGGGATAGCATGAGTTCTGACCCACCATTAACACCTGTTGGATTTAATCATGAAAAATGATCCAGCTGTAGGGAAAGCAAAATTTTAGCTCCCATCTAATTGACCACCGTTCCAGCCATTGCGGCCTCCATAAAATCCCCACTTCCACAGAGATATAATTCCCCAGGAAACAAAAATCCCGTCAGAAGAAATGTCTCTATATTAAATGTTGAACAAAGGAATGTTTCAACTTGACATAATATTTATAAAACCAAATTGCACTTTGAATCAAGTAAAGGCACCACTTGAAGATAATATCACGTGAACTTCTTCACCCTCAACAGCCACCTGCTCCACCAGTTACAAAAGCAGATGTATCACATTCCCTCCGGCATAATTCTTCAGCTCAATTAGGCGACACAAATTAACGGTGTGAAAGTCCTGAAGATAGGATAAGACAGACACTTGATATTTAGAAATCATGTGATATCAGAAGTACCCTCTCTTACAGTTCAAATGAAATATGAAAGTAAGAAAAAACTAGCCCAGCTGTGGAAGTGCATGGAGATTTCATAAAACTTCAGTTTGAGTGGTTGAACTACAAACTCTTCTCCAGTCATAAGACATATGTACAGGTTTGATATCATTCATTTTGCTAGGAGCAATATTCTCAATCCAGCGCAGAACATTTCAAGATGTGTTGCACAACACCTAATGCTGTACTATTGCAGCCTGAAGAAAGTCTTCATTAGTACATTATTTACTGCTATATTCCAAGGTATCTTTACCTAGTGCCGCTTGCCGTTTTCTGGCTTAGGAGGCCAAAGCAGGCAGACTCCTTTGCAAAGCATTGCAAATGGCACTCAGCACTAGACACTTCATAAAAGGCAACTTAGGTAGACTCTGCCTCAGCGATTCCATTTTACTTCTCAAAGGACATTTTTCTCTTCTGCATGGCATTTTTCCATGGCAGGTCTAAGATCTAGAAGTCACAAAAAAGGAAGCGTAGTCCATTTTTGCGTTGTTCTAACACACAGCATCACAGGCCAGTAATGTGCAACTTGACTGCTTGTTTCTTCAAGTTACTGTAAAGAATTCCAGATACCTGCGGTTGCTTAGATCTGCTTATCACCCTTATTTGTTGAGATTTTTCTTTCTTTTTCCATTAACTTGTACTAGTTGCTTATATTTTTGTAATAAGAAAGGCTAAATAGATAGTAAACCAGAATTAACGAGATGAACTTTGTGACCTTCTATAAAAAGGACTTTTCAATATATGATAGTATGTATTATGTACTATATTGTAAAGGAGTGAAGTTCCACTCTGTGACTGTTCAGCGGTGAGCCTGCTTTCATTTGGCTGACTCACCCTGTAGCTACTTATCTGCCAGCATCTCTCTGGTCCCAGCAGGGCCATCAGAGACAGTAACCACTGCTGGGGCTGCAACCAGATCTGAAGAAGGCATGCTATGTTGGAGTCCAGACTTTAACGTAAACCAGTGGTCTCACTGAGGGCAGATTGGTAGGCCCCTGAGAGGCAGGGCTGAGGGGGCTGGGTGGAAAGGGCAGGGTGCGAGAGGTAAGGCATGGATGGAAAGACCTGCAAGAGTGGGGACTCAAATGGATAGAGGGTGCCTGTAAAGGAGGCATTCCATCCAACCCCTCATCACACTTTATAACTGCTGAGCTGAATACTTGACATGGGCCTCTCCTGCCATAGGTAAAATCCCAGTGGCAGGAGGTATAAGCTATCGTAACGGAATTAGGCTATTTGACCCATTTGAGTCTGCTCTGACATTCAATCATGGCTGATAAGTTTCTCAATCCCATTTTCCGGCTATTTTTGCCCCTTAACCTTTGATCCCCTTACCAATCAAGAACGTATCTATCTCTGTCTTAAATATACTCAATGACCTGGCGTTCATAGCTTTCTGTGGCAATGAATTATATTGGTTCACCAACCTCTGGTTGAAGAAATACTTCCTCATCTTGGTTCCAAAGAGGCATCCCTTTATTCTGAGACTGTGCACTCAGATTCTGATCTCACCGACCAATGGAAACATCTTTCCCAGTTTCACTCTATCGAGGCCTTTCAATATTGTGTAAGTTTCAATGAGATCCCCCTCATCCTTGACGCTCCTCTTTTGTCAAGCTTTTCATTCTTGGGATCATTGTCATGAAAAGATAAGGGGCTCTTAAGTGACTATTAACTGACCACTTAATGACTTCTATTGGCCCACAGGCAATTGAGCTTCCCAACACTTCTCCCATTGCTGGCAAAATTGCAGGAGAGATGGCAAGTTGGCACCAGAAACCCCCCAACCCCTGCCATACATGCTGATCCATTTCCAGGTGACCCTATATTTAATACAGTACACAGATGCTGGAAAGTTGTGCAAACTGGCAAGCGAGCATTCATAAGAAACAGGAGCAGGGGTAGGCCAAATGGGTATCAAAACTACATCATCACTCAGTAAGACTGTGGTTGAATATATCGACTCCACTTTTTTGCCCTATCACCTTGATTTCCTGAGAGAACCAGAATCTATTAGTCTCTGTCATGAACTTACTTATCAACTGAGCTTGCTAAGCTCTCTGGGGTAGGGAACTCTAAAAGGTTGATAGCCAGCGGAGCTTGAAGAGATCTTTCCTTAACTCTAAGTGGCTGACACCTTATTCTGAATCCCTAGTTCCAGACTCTCCGACTTTTACTTATGAAGTGCTGAAAGAATTAAGAAGAACAACTCTCATTCTTCTCAATGCCAAATAAGACAAAAGGAATGAAATTGGATGAAAGACTCAGCATTAACCTAGGCACCAGAAATGACATTGGAAATCCCAGCCCTGACAAACCAGTAAAGTCCTCCCTAACTAACATCTGGGGGCTTGTGCCAAAATAGGGAAAGCTGTCTCACAGACTAGTCAATCAATAGTCTGATGGAGTCATATTCATGCAGTCACACATTACAGATTATATCCCAGACACCAGCATCACCATCCCTGCAAACATGATGTGGAGATGCCGGCGTTGGACTGGATAGGCACAGTAAGAAGTCTCACAATATTAGGTTAAAGTCCAACAGGTTTATTTGGTAAGAGCTTTCTGAGGACTGCTCGTTCATCAAGTGACTCATCTGATGAAGGAGCAGTGCTCTCAAAGTTCATGACACCAAACACACCTGTTGGACTTTAACCTGCTGTTGTGAGACTTCTTATCCTGCAAACAGGGTGGAGACACATTGGACACAGACAGGAGGGAGTTGCCCTGGGAGACCTCAACATTGATTCTGGACACCATGAAGTCTAATGGCACCTGGTCAAACATGGACAAGGAAACCTCCTGCTGATAAGCATGTACCCTCCCTGCTCAGCTTATGAATCAATACTCCTCCAAGTTAAACACTACTTGATTTTCGTGGCAGGCAGGACAGGAAAGTCCTCCCCACCCCCAGAAGTCAGAACTTAGGCATTCACCATGGGTCACGTAGCTTGGTGTCGATTTCAGCAACTTTAACCAGCAATGCAAACATATAGGCACTCCTACCACTTTAGTAGCAGCAGCGGAGATTAATCAGCTACTAACATGAAAGTTGTTGGTGAATCCCTTGAATAGGTGGTAGTGATGGGGATGGGGGTATTTCCTGCGGCTGGACACACATTCGGCTATTGAGGCTTCAGCTGGAGCATTCAGGTCTAAAACAGTCGCACTGGCTTCAAATCAGTGTTACATGCTTATGGATCCCACAATCTACCTGTGCTGCATACTTTGAATGTACACTCCCTGTATTTGTGTTAATGCCTTTACCACAATCACATCCAGAGTGGCCAGCACCAGAAATATATGTTTGTACTGTGGCCACCATTTTGAAGCCAAATTTGCCCTTGTAAACCCAAAATATAGGTGCTATGACACAATCATGTGTTTTGACTAGAATTTCTTATGCAAAATGATTCATGTTTTGGGATTTATTTCCCCCGGATTGTTGATATGGTTGAAGTTCCAAGAGCTAGATCACAGAAAACTATTTAAAAATTAATCACTTTTTTCCTCCAAATTAACTGTAAATAGAATAAAAGAGAATAAAGTCTGTAACTCCCAACCATCTCTAGGTGGATGATCCACCAGTGACAAGTGTGTGTGGCTGAATGCACTCTATCCATTAGGGAGGGAATTAAAAGGCAATGACTATATAATGGGATTCATGATGCCAAGTAGTTAATAAACAGAATCTGATCCAAGAGATGAATCCATTGCATTTAGTTCATTGGCAGAGATTTCATCTTCGGATACAGAGCCTCAATTTTACCATGGATGTGACTCGCATAGACATCCATGGCACAATTGCCAACTCTCCACTGGCATCCCTTGGACTTCAACAGCATGCTATTGTTATGCTGTCAATATTTGTACCGCATCCCAGTTGTTTCAGTTGGAATGTGTCATTGTGGTCAAATATTTGCAGGGTGGAGCCTTTTATAAAAGTCAAGCGTCTTTCATCTGAATCAATGACCTCAGTTTTAATTTATGCAAGCTATTATTTGTGGAAACTAATAGCTCTTTATTCACTTTCCATGATTTTAAGGACACAATTTTTTTCACAATAATCTTCTGTTGTATTTTATTAGGAAATCTAGATTATATCATACACAACAAGAAGTCTCACAACACCAGGTTAAATTTCAACAGGTTTATTTGGCAGCAAAAGCCACTAGTTTTCAGAGCACTGCCCCTTCATCAGCGCTCTGAAAGCTAGTGGCTTTTGCTATGAAATAAACCTGTTGGACTTTAACCTGGTGTTGTGAGACTTCTTACTGTGTTTACCCCAATCCAATACCGGCACCTCCACACCATATCATACAGCTAAGATTTGGCTGTGTTATATTGTCGGTATCTTTCACATCCAATCCCTGGAGTGTAATGCTATATAAACCGCTGTTCAGATGAATACTGGATATTCCATGATATAACATGTATCTTTGATTTCAAAGCATCTTATTGGTTATGGGGCATTCTATTTGAAACTAAGGGATTAATTCAATGCTATGTAGTTTTCCTGCAAAATAATTTTGACTTGATTCTGGTGTCATTGGTCAGGTAGGAAGTGCCTCATCTCAACTGGACAGCTCATGATTACCTGCCAACATGTAAATAAATTTTGGGAAGTAGGTTTTGCATGAGGGCATGGGTGAGTATGAGTCAGAGAAGGCCTAAAGTTGGTTTGTCCCGCTCTTCTCGGCTCCAAATTAGAAAGTAAAATATTCCTTTGCAAACTTTCGTCATGTCTCAGTTGTCTCCCAGTTTGCTTCAATTAGGGCTTGGGGGCATCACCGCATCTAATCTGCATCTTTAAAGGAAGACCCTCACTGCTCTTTGTTGCCTGCCCAGAGGAACAAGTTAAAAGCCAGGATTGGAATGAAGCAGGTGGTATGTCACTCTGGGTATTTAGCTACTCAGCCACTGGTTCATTGGTGGATCAGGTAAAAATTCTCCTGCAGGCATATATTAAGTTGGAGAAGATGCTGATTAAACAATGTTCTGTGCCATAATTAAACATGAATCAATTCAAGCTGTTCTAATAAAGCGACCTCAAGTATCACACATGGACTCACAAAATCAGTCAAAACATCGCTGCAAGTTCAAATAATATCAAGAAGGAGGTCTTTGAAAGAAAAATAAATTTAATTAATATGTCTGCATGACTAAAAAAGGATCTCAGGTGACACAGAGCCATCTTCCTACTTCCTCACTGCTTACACGCTTAATTATATAATGGATAAAGTTCTTATTGTAATGAGAAAACATAATAATCTGCAGGAACTCTTTGTACAGTCAGAGTAATGAAAAATAAATTGTCACTGCTGCACCTCTGAATTAACATTCTTGCATAGGGTGATGATTATGGGAATATTTACCACATTCCTCACAGCACCTCAGATTGCGATTCTTCCCACAGTCTGGTTAAGCACGTTGACCCAAACAGGCGCTGGAGTGTGACGACGAGAAGAATTTCACAGCAACTTCATTGCAGTGTTAATGTAAGCCATACTTGTGACTAATAAATAAACTTTAAAGTAAGATATACCCCACACAAACAATTTACTGCAATGCATTACAGGAAAAAATCAGAGACAGTGCAATAATTATATTGCATATTGATGCTTGTTGAAGATGGTAGTTAAATAGAACTGGAGAACAATAGGTGGTTCCTTGTTGAACTGCATTGAAATGCAGCATCATTTGACCGGTTCTGCAATCAGCAAAATAGCTGAGTGATCTGAAACAAAATCAGAAAATTCTAAGAGTTGCAGTTTATGTTTTATGAATCAGCACGATGGATAAAGCTAGCATTTTGTTTGGTGAATCATCCATCTTCAATGTATGGTGGCACTGTAGTTAGCACTACTGCCTCACAGTGCCAGGAACCCAGGTTCAATTCTAGCCTCAGGAGTTTTTGTGGAATTTGCACTTTTTCTCCGTGTCTGCATGGGTTTCTTCCGGGTACTCTGGTTTCCTCCCACAGGCCCAGGCTGTGCAGGTTAGGTCGATTGGCCATGCGAAATTGACCCTAGTGTCAGGGGGATTAGCAGGGTAAATGAGGGTTATGGGAATAGGGCCTGGATGGGATTGTGATCAGTACAGACTCAATTGGCCAAATAGCCTCCTTCTGTACTGTAGTGATTCTATGAAAATATGACACGAGAGAAAAAAAAATACCTTTATGAACTCTAATCATCCTTACCCATGTCACATATATGTCAAGCATCATATGTCACAAGATAACACAGACTTTGTGAGCTATGATAAGATAGAAATCCCTTGAGGTGTATGGCAGTAACATTTTGTTACTGAAATCAAACTATGGGCAGAATAATGCTTGGGTTTGATGTTGACGCAAAACTGCAAATTGGTTTGCAAAGGGGTGCAATTTGTTCTTTGTGCTATTTTTTATACAATTTGGGCTGGAGGAAGGGCAATTATACAGAACCACAGAAAGATTCCATTGTACCCATGTTGACTGATAAAATATTGTGCAAGATTATCCAACTCTCCAGCTCCCACACCACAGCCTTGTAGATTCGGCATTTCACGTGACAAACCTTCTTAGAACTTGATCAAGAAATATCAGCAATACAGAATTTATTCTTATAGGATGAGACTAGAAATTTATATATTATGTCTACTGGTCCATAACCAAGTAGAGATATCAGGTAAAGCAAGGTTCAATGATAAAGATTAAATCAGGGAGATCAATCCATCTTCAGTCTCCATTTCAAATGTGCAAGTTCTCTCCTTCCTTAAGTATGTTTATTGCAAGCGCTGATGCCCATATTTAGAATGGAACTTGCTTATGTAAAATTTCTGCTCAGTCAATACATCCTCCAGCTGTGATGCCACTGTGGTGTCTCTGTTGGTAAGAGGATGTAATTGCAGTTTGACTCGTTTACATCGGTAGCTCCCACTACCAGGAAAATATGTCAAAAAGTGCTACTTTATCAACAGTGTAAAGTGTCATATTTTTATATGACATTTTACACTGTTAATAATGTAGCAATTTTTAAGTCAAACAATACTCAGTTTTAAAGTTTCAAGTGCTTTTACACTCTGCTAATTTATTTTCTGCTGCTCAAGGGTGAGGAATAATTCTTTGGGAATAGAAGGTTCTCAGCTCAATGTAAACATCAAACATGAGTTAGCAACTCCCCTAATGCCTCAGTGAACAAACAGTCTATCTGCGATTGTCCCGAGCCCTAAAGATAGGGAAATGTGAAGTTTAAATCATTGCTTTGTTAATCAATCTCAGCTGCATTGGCAGTAAATATTCTACAAATGGCTTTAGTGCGTGGAAAATCAAAATCATTATTTTCCCATTCCCAATCCCAATCTCTGTTGTAAGAATAAGTAAGAAGAATCCTGCCCACGATTACTGTCCAGATCCAGTATTTGAACAGAGATTATTTGGGTAAGATCCCAACTGTTATTCAGCAGCAGAGGAGCCATGCCCAACATGTGTTCTAGAACTGTCCTCGAGATGAGTTAGTCCGATCTAGAACTGTCCCCACCATGAGTCTCTGTTCCAAAATTTTCCCCATCATGAGTTAATGTATGCTGGAACTGTCGCTGTCATGAGTTGTGTTCTGGAAATGTCCCCAGTGTGAGTTGTGTTCTGGAAATGTCCCCACCATGAATTAGCATGTTCTAGAACAGCCCCCACCACAAGTTAATGTATTCTGGAACAGTCCCCACTGTGAGTAGGTGCACTCTGGGATTGTCCCTATCATGACGTTTTGGGAATGTGCCCACCATGAGTTAGTGTTTTCAGAACAGGCAGTGAATTAAAAGGTATGGCATTGATCAGATGGATGTGGATCCATCCTATATCAGCTCAGATTTGCACCATTTACAGGGTAACATTTTGCTGAATTGGGTTGACGTTTCCATTTCACATCGCAGTAAAATTGCAAATTTAGCCACAATTAATGTTCTATGTATTTGGGTTGGATTTGGACACAGGCCCCCGAGGAGACAGAACAGCCTTTTGATCCTTTTCTTTTACCAGTCTTTAATTTGATCTTGCAATGCTCAGCTTAGGAAGTTTACAGAAACTTTACTTCGCTGACATATAACAGAAGATGATGTTCAGGTCTTAAAAGCTTAAAACGCCTTTCAGCACTCAAAGGTTAGTCCAGAATGTGATTTCTTTATGACATTAAATAAACAGGAAGATTATTTTAAACCTCCAAAAGTCATCTACTCACATAAAGCTCAATCTTGGTCAGTAAACAATCTGGTTGTCAAATATTCTCTGATATCGGTACATTCTCATATGTCAAAATATTTGGATATCCTCAGCTGGATTGAAAAATTCTAAGCAACACATCAGTTGGTAATACCTTCTTAATTGCAACTTAATGTCACAAAGCACTTCTAACAGCAGCCAATAAGGAGCATGAATTATTAAATCTGAGTAATAATGAACTGAACGTATGCAGTGAACACAAAGGAATAGAATCAGTGAAAAACGTAAGATGATTTGGACCTTTCCAGTGTCTCCTCATTTAATAGAAAGACATTTATTGGGCATCGATCTGTGGTTTGGACAGCTACACAATATGCTCAGGTTCAGGTCTCTCAACCTAGAATTGTTGAAATCCCAGGGGATCAATATAAAAAATGTCCTTTGATGAAAATGTATAAAAGAACCTTCAATGAAAAAAGAGATTTTGAGTAGATTTTGATCTAATTCCTGTTTTTTTTTCCCACAATACCCTTTTGTTGAACAGGAAATTACCATCCATTTGTATAAATGAACCAGGCTCTTACAAGCATGCCAAATCCTTACAAAGATTTATTCCCCCTTCTAAAATTATATTACTAGTGATTGAAAAAAACCTTGTAAACAGCACTTGGCTTAAGCAGTGGAACCATCGAAAGACAACTGGAATATATGATAAATAGTGTTATTTTGAAATAGGTGGCACCATTGGGACAGAGATAGGTAGAAAAATCAAATACTCAACAATCTGAATTATATTCGGATAATGTTAGCTGTAGCTATGGGATGCATTTGAAATATCAGTGTCTTATTTGTGATTTGTTTTTCTAAGCCTAAAATCTGTTGACGTTTGGAAGGGCTATTAATCTAAGGAACATTGATCCACTTGCATTTTAAGCATTATCCACACAGTTGTGATTTGAAACAATTACAAAGATAAACAAAGTGAAGTCATTCAATAGGTGAAGAAATTTCAAATTGGAGCGATTGAATCTATTCGCATTTTAAAGAGCATTTGCAGGAATGGAATCAGAGGCAGAACAATTCTATATTATCGGCAATTTTGTTTCTCAAGAGGATTTTTACATGTGGAAAATCCTGTTATTTTTAAAAAGGAATAAGAAAACATGTCCAAATAACACTGATGGTTCCCATGCCAACATCACAATCTTGAAATAATGCAGTGCAAGAAGTGTGCTCTTATCCTCGCTTGGGATCATTTCTCTGGTATGTATTTTGTAGAGGTTGAAAAGATGGGCTCAATACTATATCTGTATCATATAGGGACTGAGTGAAAGACATACAACTCAGCTTGTCCATTACAATCTAACTGTTGCCTGCTCATATAGGGTCAGATGTGGACAAAGATTTGACATTGTGTCCCTACTTTTGTTGCAGCAGGCATATTGAGCACGTTAGTGTATCTTTATTGTACACTGAAACAATGGAGTTCCAACAATGGACAATATTTTAACAAAGAAAATGGTAGACTGTTCATTCTGGTGAGAAAAATGGCATTTTTCTCTCCATGGAAATAGGTCGATTTTCTCTTACAAAAACAAAAAGTTTGACAAAGAGTCATCTGGACTCAAAATGTCAGCTCTTTTCTCTCCTTACAGATGCTGCCAGACCTACTGAGATTTTCCAACATTTCATCTTTTGGTTTCAGACCAAAAAGTAACTTCCCTCCTCCCCCAACCTACATCCTCTGACCAATTCCTCCCCATCAGAGCCAGCATTCACCACATTTCCTCCTCCCCTCTCAACAATCAGTGCCAGCAAACCCATGGGTGGTAACCTGATTGCATTGCTAGCGATGCACAGTAAAAATCAGAAGTCACAACCTTGCCGGCAAGATTCATGACTTCTGGGTTTCACCAGATCTTGATCCCCCACCATCATTCCTGTGGACAGTGAGCACAGACTCAGGATCACCACGTATAGATCTTTAGGGAAGGAAAAGTAATTTATATTGCTTGTCTGCATGGGACAAAAACACAATGCCTGAAACCTATTTCCATGGAGAGAAAAGTGCCATTTTTCTCACCAGAATGAACAGTCTGCCATTTTCTTTGTTAAAATATGGTCCATTGTTGCATCTCCATTGTTTCACTGTACAATAAAGACACAATAGTAATGCAAAAATATTTAGACATCTGTCTGATATTCCTCCATCTGCTACTTTAGCTATGCCCTTAGTCCATTTTAAATAAACAAATTAACCTGTTTAATGTGAATAGAATTTGATACAAATAGAAATCATAGAAACTCTATAGTGCAGAAAGAGGCCATTTGGCCCATCGATCTGCACAGACCACCATCCCACCCAGGCCCTACCCCCATACCCCGACATATTTTACCTGCTAATCCCTCTATCCTATGCATCCCAGGACACTAAGGGGCAGTTTTTTTTAGCATAGCCAATCAACATAACGCGCACATCTTTGGACTGTGGGAAGAAACCAGAGTGCCCAGAGGAAACCCACGCAGACAAGAGGACAATGTGCAAACTCCACACAGACAGTGACCCAAGACGCCAATGGAACCCAGGTCCCTGGAGCTGTGAAGCAGCAGTGCTAACCACTGTGCTACTGTGCCAAGTACATTAATTGCCAAATTCTCCATTCTCGCTGGCAGCGGTAGGGAGGCAAGCAACTGGAAATGCCCTGTTGGTGACTGATTCTGATTTTCAGGAGGACCTTGGGGCTGGAATTTCCATTAGAAACAACTAGGCACCTTGTGAATAACAGCAAATCAGGGTCAAATGTCGCACTTATGCCACTCTCCCAATGCATTTTCCTTCGTCTTCATTACTATCACCAGTCCTTGATTCCACACACCATTGGTAATTGAAATTGCAAGGCAGCCATATTGAATGCTATGAAAGGTTTATTAGTTTCTGTAGGAAATAGGTTCACTTCTACTGCAGTTGCTTTTGCACTTTGAACTTTTGAGATATCCACTATGTAATTTCCTTGCTATTATAAGTGCAGCATTTTTTTTTTCCTTGCCACAGTAAATTGCTGCACCCTTTGAGCGCTGATGCTTTCATCCTTTACATTTAAGACCTGCTGTTAATCCTTCAGATTTGGCTGCTCCCATCGTTCTCCCACCCCAAATTTGATGAGCTGTCCCTGAAGAACGTGTTTCGTTCTAGCAGCTCTCCAGCTCCTTTTAAGTTAGGCCCCACCATGAACAAGGCACATGCCCAATACAGACTCCTTCCGATGGCCACTGTGCATGTTCTGACCATTGCACAATTAATGATGCTAACAAGTATAGTCCCTATAGGTCTAAGAGTGGGCACCCAGTCAGGCGATGGACTTGATATTGTTTCTCAAAGTCAGAACTGACATCCTACATGACTGTGAAGAACATGAGTTATCTCTCCTTGGTCTTCTTGAGCTATCTGCAACCATTGATATATTTTACCAAACTATTCTCCCCCACATCCTGTCCTTGGGAATATGTTTGCCTGATTCACTCTTGCACATCTAACCTTAGCTGGAAAAAAAACCTTCAATTTTTCTTGGCCTGCTCCTGCACTATTGAGTCCCTAAGGATCATAGAATCTTACAGTGCAGGAGGCCATTCAGCCACTGAGTCCTCACCGACCACAATCCCACGCAGGTCCTATCCCCAGAATCCCATACATTTACCTTTGCTAGTTCCCCTGACATTAAGGGATAATTTAGCATGGCCAATCCACCTAACCCGCACATCTTTGGACTGTGGGAGGAAACCAGAGCACCCGGAGGAAACGCACGCAGACACAAGTGAATATGCAAATTCTACACAGGTAGTGACCCAAGCCGGGAATCGAACCCGGGCCCCGGCGCTGTGAGGCAACAGTGCTAACCACTGTGCCACCATGCCTTCCAATAGTTTTCCATTCATCTTTTCTTCTCCTCAACTACTTGCTGCCCCTCAGTGACATCATCTGAAAACACAGTATTAGTTTCCACACATATGCTAAAGGGATCCAGTTCTAACTCACCAACACTTCAGTCGACTCCTCCAATGTCATTCCTCCACCATGTTTTTATGCTACTTCTTCAAATTCCAATGTTGGATGAACAGAAATATCTCCTGCAAAATATTAGGAATGCCAAAAACCACTGTCTTTGCTGTCTACCATAATCTCTGCTCACTATCCATCAAACTATTGCTTTCTTTGGTAAATCCCTGAGGATGAGGGAGCCTCTTTGTAACTTTGGTAACATATTTGCCTCTGAGAAGAGCTTCTGATCACATATTCTTGCCAATACTAAGACCACCTATTTCCATCTCCATATCATTGCCCAACTCACGCCTGCCTCAGTTCTTCTGCTGCTGAAATATTCATCCCTGCTTTTTTTTCTATTCCAATTCACTCCTGGCCACCTCCTAACCTTCATGAACTTGAGGTCATTCAAAATGCTTCTTGCCTGTGTCCTTACATACACTGAGTTCCATTTGCTCTCAGTCTGTGCTCATTGACTTATTGCCAGTTAAGCAATGCCATGATGTTAAAATTCCTATCATGTTTTGAAATCCTTTCATCCCTCAGCCCTTCCATTCTCTGTAACCTCCTCCAAGCCTACAACCCTCTGAGATATCTGCACTCCTCCAATTCTGGACTTTTGAGCACCCCCAATTTTAATTGGTCTACCATTGCTTGCTGTACCTTTAGCCTCCTAGGTCAGAAACTCTGAAATTTCCTTCCTAGACCTTTCCACTGCGCTTTCTCTCTTTCCTCTTTCAAGACATTCATTCAAATCCACCTCTTTGACCAACTTTTTGGTCACCAATGCTAATATCTCCTTATGTAGCTTGGTGTCAAATTCTGCTTTATAACACTTCTATGGAGCACCTGGAGAAATTATGCCACATTGTAGGCGCTATTTAAATATAAGTTGTTGTTTTTGCGAAGCTTTGGTTGGCGGGGCGGGGGGGGGTGGTGGTGGTGGTAGCCCTATGTGTATATAAGATGAAGAAAGACTAGATTTGATAACTCTGCTTCATTAAGAGGCACTGCTTTCGATTTCTGCTTTGCTTGCTCTCTGGCCAATGGCACGGTAACATAAAAGCAAAATACTGCTGATGCTGGAATCAGAAATAAAAACAGAAAATGCTGGAAGAGGTCAGCAGGTTTGGCAGCGTCTATGGAGAAAGTAAATAGAGTTGATATTTCTGTTCCTACAGAGATCAGAGGAAGGACCGACGTTGCCACTGTGCTAATACTGAGACAATCAGCAAGAGATTTCATATTGTGTCCATGATTATTCAAGATCAGACATTAGAGGCATGAAATGCCATTCTTGCTTCTGCATGGCTAGAGGTGACAATTGATATTGCACCTGTTCTACAGTACAAAGACAGAGTAAGACCATTATTGGACTTTACTGTCCAACCAACAAACAGCCCTCATAATTAATGTAAAGCTTAACCTCTGCTTTTAAATAAAAAAGAGCTTACTTAAGACAGATTTAATTGAATCTGCTCGTTTGAATGGATTACAGAGCCATGATATAAGATCCATTTCCCAAGTCTTCATTGCCGCATCCTTCGCAAAATAAAGTCCAGAAAATTAGGTGGGCTTCTGGTGAAAAACAATTCTTGAGCAAGGGTAAAGGGGTTTAAAACATATAATTAAATCTGAGGAAAAGTCCATTTTGAGCCTCTTGAGTTTCTGCAACGATGTCTGCTAAATGACATGACTGTTTTGAATATACAGGAAATGCTGGAGTTAACACAGCAAATGCTGTATCGAGCACTTTGAGGGATTCAATTCATCACAGTGGTTTCTTTGTCCCTGATCATTTTGCTTCTAAATCAACATGAGCACAGAAAAATCACTCATTGGGTGATTTCAAATTTCTGAAATTGACTTGAAATTGTCAAATAGATTGTCACAGAGGGACAGGGCAGCTTAAATATACTTATTGAGGAAGATGAATCAGATTTCTGAGTTTAAAGTATGATGCGATGTAAGATGCCTATGAAATGAAAAGCTACCGGGGTTTTTGTTGCAGTAACAAATATTAATCATCTTCAAAAAATGTATTTCAGCTTCTCTATAAAGGAGATTTAGACTTCAATCATAAGGTTATATACTCTTCTTCTCATAACACCAACTAATCCAGATTTTTTATTTTTATGTTAATTCAGTTTGGTTATTAATATGGCATAAAGAGAAAAATACACGTTCCAAGGTTAGAGCTAAGCCTGAATGACAGATCATTAAGTTTAGTATTACTTCCCACATGATGCCATTTTCTGTGCAGGTGTGACTGCTGTCCATTTTATTATCCATGCTACATTAATAGACCTCTTTCTGTTGGGATTCCATAAACTCGACATAATTATGTAATGGTTTAATGAACACACCTTAAATGAGGAAAACTGTTACGGTTAATACTTTACACGGTGACTGATCATCATTTGACAAATCAAGGTAAAACTTGCTGCGGTGATTTAACATAAAATGCCTCCGAAAATGCTTTGGTTGTTAAACTCCTCGTTTTATTACAAGCTGTAAGTAATTAGCACGATTGTTTTTGGCTTTAAGGTGATTCAATGACTTCCTTTCTTTTTCCCTGCTGCATGTCAGCTTTCTTTGTCATTCTGATGCTGAGAGGGTGCAGTTTTACTTTTTGTTCAGATCAAAAAATAGGCAGAAGATTCATGTCTCAACATCTTGGACAATAGAGGAATAATAGCCAATTATTCATTAAATATGTTTTCGTAATTAAGGCTGAGCAGCTGAAAAAAACCTACCCCTCACCGACATTATAAATACTCACTTCCAGAATTTTTATTCATTCACAACCTTCAAGTGCTTGTATGTTTCAGTGTTTATATTTTACTAACCAAATTCAAGCCTAGATTTTGTCTCAGTCCAACTGAAATTTCGAAATTCTGAAGGTGTGCACTTCACTTGACTAACAGTCATTTTCACAAAATCAACTGGATTCGTTATCCTCCACTAAAACATTTGTCCTTCCTGAGGTGCTGACTCACCTTGAACTGTGTGTCTACGGCTACTTCCCATTGCCACATTAAAGTGTTCATTCTTTGATTTGATTTGATTTTTACTATCACATATATTGGGATATAGTCAAAAGTATTGGTTCTTGCACTCTATACTGACAAAGCTACCAGTTATAGGGGAGAAGGAAAGGAGATGGTGCAGAATGTTACGAACTTCACCTGTAAGTCTAGGTGAAACAGATGACTTAACCATCATGTCACACTAAATCTGTACTCAACCAACAGAGTTCTGCATATGACTTCTGTCCTCCCTAGCCCAGGGATTAAAAGATAATTATTGGCCAGACTGAGAGTGGCAAGCTCATCACATAGAGATTGAGCCCGGGCTTCATCTACTCTAGGGCTCAGGTTTTCCATTCGAAGGCTCAGGTCTAAATACAACCTTTACCAACTACTGAAACATGAGGGGGGCCATCCATAAGATGTTACTGCGACTAGAAGTTTGAAATGTAATTCATCTTGGTCCTTAATTTCTGACTAAAATAAAAGCAAAACACCGTGGTAGCTAGAAAATTGAAATAAAAACACAAAATGCTGGAAAAACTCAGTAGGTCTGGTGGCATCTGTGGCGAGAGAAAGAGAGTTAATATTTCAAGCCCTCGTCTTCAATCATATGGTGGGCGATTCTCCCAGACTGCTGCACAGCAAAAGCAGCATAGTGGGCTGGGAGACTCAAGCGAGGGCTGTTTTGCGAGCTTCCTGCCGGGTGCCACAGCCTTTATTAATCTCTGTCAACTGGATTTCCGGCGCCGTCAGCTCTATGCCAGAAATCGGTGCGGAGCTGTTTAATAAATGAGAATTATAATATGATTTGCATTGAATTAGCAGGCCCGGGTCTCCGTGCCTGCTAGAATTTCTGTCCCCACCAGCAGTATTTCACTCCAGCGGAGTTAACAAGAGCTCCCCAGCACTGGGAGCAAGCGGCCCAACCCTGCTGGAATGAAAGGGGGCCATCGAGGTTTGGGCGGGGTGGGGCGGTGGGGCTGGGGGGCGGTTAGGAGTACTCCCGGGAGCTGCCAGCCTGGCAGTGCCAGCCTGAGCCCTTGGCACCACTAAGGGACAAAAGTGGCAATGCCCAGATGGCATCTTGACCTGCCCACCAGGCATCAGGTAGAATCAAGGGGACGGGGGCTCGTGGCGATTGGTAGACATGGGGGGTCCTGCTGCCACTCTGCAGAGGGGTCAGTGGCAGAGGGAGGGAGGCTAGTGATTGAGGCTGTGCATCGAGGTGGGATGGGGAGGTGTGCAAATCGGGACTACCAGGGTAGGGGGTGTGGGGTGGGAAAGAGATCAAGGTTGGCCCGGACATGTTCAGGTGACTAGCAATTGAGTCACGGGGTGGTCATATGGCCAGCAATGGGGGGTTTGCTGTGCAAGAGGCCAGCACAGCGGTCTACTGCGCATGCACCAAACGCAGTGCTAACTGATCGGCATATGCGCAGTAGCCCGCTCAGTGCTGCGCTGCGGGCCTCTCCAACGGGAATAAACCCCGGCCACAGATTGTTCACGAAGTTCACATTAGGGCACTCTGAGTGTGGGAGATTCAATTTGAAATTCCTGCTGAAAAAAAAAACCAGCAGGATTTACTCCAGTTTTATGCAAATTCGGCACTTAGAATTTTTTGGGGAGAGTCGACCCCATGGAGTCAAAATGTTAAATCTGTTTCTTTCTCCACGGATGCTGCAGTAAGGGCTGAAATTTTTCAGCCTCTTTTGTTTTTATATTCTCAGAGCGGAATTCTCCTTGACTGAGACTAAGTGCAATGCCTGCCCTGCTGACTGGAACAGAATAGGGATCCCATGTCAGATTCTGCACTTGGAAGACAATTATGCACAGGCAAATTCCCTCTACAGCTCCTGGCAGGCCAGCAGCTCATTTGCCTGCTCACCTTCAGCTATGAGTTTGAAGGTTTGGGTGTTATGTTAAAACACTAGTCAAGCACACTCATATCACTGACTCCAGCCCCTGTGTCTTCACCAGACCATGCAGGATGTCAGCAATCCTGCAGGGAAGGGCCAACAGTCACAAGAGGAAGTCTTTTCCTTGATTCAACCACCCTTCTACTGAATCCAACACCTGCGAGATGGCGATGCTCCAATTGGACCTCAACCAACCATATCTGGAGGGTCCACGCATCCACTTTCAGTAAACAATGACCCACTGGTTTGTGAGCATTTCATGCAGTTTTGTCAGGGTCCAGCTTTCCTCACCATTTCTTGCTTCTGACTTCCATTATACATCTTTATCCTGGTGCAACAACAATAATCTCTCCCTCAATGTCAAAAAAATGAGAGAGACAGCCATTGGCTTCAGGAAACATAGAGGAGAACAAGCTCCTGTCCACATCAATGGGGATGAAGTAGAAATGGTCGAGAGCTTCAAGTTTTTAGGTTTTGCGAATCACCAACAACCTGTCCCAACATGCTGACACTATAATTAAGCAAATCCATTAACGTCTCTACTTTTTTAGAAGACTAAGGAAATTTGGCATGTCCACTACGACTCTCACAAACTTTTACAGATGCACCATAGAAAGCATTATTTCTATTATATCACAGGTTGGTGTGGCTCCCACTCTTGTCTAGAACCGCAATAAACTACAAAGGGTTATGAATGAAGCCCAGTCGATCACCCAACCCAGCCTCCCATTCATGGACACTGTCTATACTTCACGCTTCCTTGGAAAAGCATCCACCATAATTAAAGACCCCACACAGTCTGGACAAACTCTCTTCCACATTCTTCCATCGGGAAAAAGATACAAAAGCGTGTGAGGTCACATACCAACTGACTCAAGAACAGCTTCTTCCCTGTTGCCATCAGACTTTTGAATGGACCGACCTCACACTAAGTTGATCTTTCTCTATATCCTATGAACAGTATGCTTTGTCTGTCTAGCATGCGAGAAACCATACTTTTCACTGCATACTGACACGTGACAATAATAAATCAAATCAAATAAATTGAAATATTAAATGTAAATTGCTGTTTTACCAGGAAGGAATAGTTAGAGGCTGGGATGGGAAGGGGAGAGGAAGTAAAGGACAAGATTTGCGTCTTCTACTCTTCCATAGAAAGGTGCTGTAGGAAAGGAATTCATGCCTCTCTGCATGAATGATCCCTCGCCCTCCCCTTCCCCACAATTGTATAGCCCTCCTTCCAATTTGCCCGCCTTTGCCTTTGTTAGGAGACCCTCACCACCTTCCCCCGGCCTTAACTTGCACTCCACCTCCTGATGGAAATTTGGATCTTTGTGATGGTAGCACAAGTCCTACTGCACAGGACTGTGCAGACAGACACTGGTGTGTGGCAAGGGGAAGGAGACCTCTGTATTTTGCAACCCCAGGTGCAGTACTGATCTGAGATGGTGACACAGGAGGCTCCATGGTCCTGTAGCACAGTGCTGCACATGAAGACCAGCTTGACATGGAGATGGAGGGCTCCTTGCCATGTCTGCCATGGCAGAGTGGTGTACAGAGCATCAGGAGCAGTGCTGCACTATGGCAGAAAGTTGTTGCACTCACTCTGGATCTCTTAGGAACTCTGAGGACCACCCTGTGCTCACCACTCATTAGCAATTGAATTTTAGACCAATGTAATTTCACACTGGTGTGACACAAGATTGGGAAGCCTGACAGGATGTCAGCAGGCAGCTTTCTTAATGAGCATTCATGAGGTGCAAATGAATGCAAATGGCATTCACACCACCAGCCAGCGGGAAGGCCAACCTGCCACTGGGAGAACTACAACATGATTTTACACCGACACGTTTCTGACTTCTTGGCTCCCGCCAGATTCTCCACACCTGCTGACAAACCCATTGCAGGCTGATTTGGAGAATTCCACCCTTAACGTCTGGAAATATTTCAATAGAAACAATGATCACACAGAAACATTTCATAAAATGAAGACATTTTAGATGAGAACCATAATTTGCACATCAGAATCCAGCATTTATTTCATGTGAGTGTCAGACAGTAAAGGGGTGAGTTGATGGGCAGTGTGGGGACAGGTGGTTGGAAGGCTGGAGGTAGTTGGAGGGTCAAGGGGAAGGTAGGTCAGATTGGGCTGGGCAAGGTTCTCAGAGTCAGGGGTTGGCGGGGATAGGGCGGCAATGACAATCTGTGAGCAATTATGTATACTTACCCAGCAGTTAGAACTTAATTTCTTTCTAACATTTCCTGGGTAAATATCTAGGTAAGAAAGTTGGAACCCTTCAAAACCTCCAACTCTAGTTCAAGAGATGGAGACTTTTCAGAGAGTTTTGGATAGAGGACATCTATCCATCAGATGTCAAAGCATCATGGACAATTCCCACATAGTCAGTGTATTGGGACCTCTGAGGGGGTCTGCATCTTGAGGAGTATGTTCAGGAGGTTCTGAGCCAATGTCGCTGACCCAGCATCTCAACAGCCAAGGATTCAATCTCCTCTAGAGCATGTGGACAACCCTCAACAGAATACGGACTGGACGTGGTCGATGTGGCGCACCTAATATGGAAATTACACCACGAAGCCTCAGCTGGCTCAAACCGTGGAAATCTTAACCAAACCAAGGAGCACATAATAACATTTTATGCCCGCCTCAAGTTTTGAGTTCCTATTGCTCTCCAACAGAAAATTAGATTGGTTCGGGTAGTTGACATTAAAATTGTGATGTCCTAAAGCCACAAATAACAAGAAGAGCTTTCCAAACATCACATTAAAGATAGACAGAGTCCATATGGGAGAAACAGGCATTCCTATCTCTCTCATATTTGAAAGAAAATACATATTTTGCTAAAAGTATTGTTTGAGTTCCCTTTATCTGCAATATTATGCACTGTCAGTATTATGTAGTATTGTAATTTTAATGGAGGGGGGTGGGTGATCCTTGATTACCAAACAATTTAAAAAGAGCCCTTTAGAGCAAAAAAGTTTGAGAATTATTGATATGCATTTACCTATAATGTGAAGCACAGAAGGATACAGGATGATAGGTCTATGCTGATGTTTATGCTCCATGCAGATCTCTTCCCACCCAACTCCAACCAAACCTATCAGTGTATCAATTAATTCCCACTTGTGCCAGTTTTGAATGTGCTGAAAAGCAGGGGCCCTAAATTGCAATATAATTTTACAAGTTTCAAATAAAATATGCATATGACTTGGCTTGGGAATTGCAATCTCTCAGAATGCAGTGTTATAGACCTGGGTATTAATTACAAAAAGAAATGTGTGTCCCCCATTTATATTTAATGAAAAAACATATCGGTGATCATTCTTTTGCTGTGTCCTTACTTGTCTGCCATGAAACCCCATACAAATCCAGACGCCTAACTTGTATAAAATGATGGTATTTCAGCACAAGTAGGGCAGATGGGTTGCCATCTAGACTTACATCTTTGTCTTCACTAAATCTCATCCCCCTCTCAGCAAACGAATTAACCACCCTGCAACCGAGCCTGGTTGAATTTTTCGATTTGACGGGGGCAAGCCAAATATCAAACAGCTTGCTGCATAGCAGCACAGGATCCATAACTGAATAACGCAGCTTGTTTCAGTAACACTTGGCCAACATGGCTTGATCAAGACAGTCAGTTTAAAGCCTTTAAATCCTCCCAAATGACAGAAAGTCATGTTCTCTCCTGCCTGCTTTCTGAGGGATCAGTGACCTGATCAATTTCCTCATCCATCTCCACTCACTGAAAATACACATCTTCAAATTTCCACCAAGTGTTCAAAAAAATCCTCTCTCATTGTGTTTCCCTCATGTAAACATGTCTGTCAATTCTGACAAGATCACCTTTGTTAGTTCTGCCTCATCTAGAAGAAAATGTATTTACATCCTCCTGCAACTATAAGCCGCAATGCTGAGCCGTGAAATTCCAGCAATTTCTCTGGTCCTGCCCTTGACATATCTATTTAGCATCCCACTCTAATCCTTTAGGTGACTGCTTTCAGCTAAAGCCACATTAAAGTTAGTGCTAATCTGAAAATTCTAACAGTAAAGTGTCTGTCACATTCTGTTCATCGTGTAATCAGGGTGGTTAATTTTATGGCTACAGTGAAGCAATTGACTGGTCTGTTTCCTTTTATACATAATACATATATATATATAAAATAAATGTATACATGCAGACAGACTTATGTAATTATATACTCATGTTAAACTGAAATTAAAAACACAATCAAACATTTATTTTAACAAATTAAACAGCAGTCTGTTGAAGTTACACAAATATAAGATAGGCCGTAAAGGTAGTTTAAATATTTTTTAACTTTCATTTCTTTTATTAATTTTTCTAAGACCATCAGTATAATTGTATGCTCTGCTGTTACTCTTGGCTGCTCCAACATTCAAATAACTTATGGCTGACTCCCTTTAGCAGCCTTGGTTCAATATGCCTTAATACTCTTACCAAAAATAATCTATCAGTTTTGGATTTGAAACTTTCAATTAATCCAACGTCAATAGCACTGAAAATGTCAATGTGGCTTTATCAGTCGCCCAGAGAATTAGAATGAGATGTGAAATAGGTGTTTGAAGGGTATTGCACAAGGCCAGAGCAATTGTTGGGATTTCATGTGGAAGGCAGCTCCAGATTTCCACCACCTTTGTGTGAAGAAGCGCTCTCTGCATCACCTGTTAATGACCTAGTCCCAATTTTAAGAGTCTAGTTTCGTTCACCACAAGGTACAGTTTCTCTCTATTTACCCTATTAATCCACTAATCATTTTTAAACTTCGCAACTGGTTCACCATTTCTAGTACCTTACAAGGACGGTAACCGCCAAGTAGATTAATGAATGAGTGGTCTATTAAGGTCAGTAACTATGTACAGAGACTGATATAAAGTTTACTGTACTCTACGACTCCAGAATCCCAACTGGCAAGCAAACTCACCCTCAGTTCCAGGATTTGAACACTCCAGCCCAATTAGCAGAACAGGTCACATGATTATCGGAGACTTGCTGCCACTGATCATTGGAGACGTGCTGCCACCACCCTCTTAATCTTCAATAAGGGATCTACCCTATGCAATCTGCCCTCCTAATTGAATCATTTTAGCTCCATTTATCATTCTGCTGAATCTACACCATACCACACTTTCAAGGCTATATATCTTTCCTGATGTGCAAAATTCAAATGTGCCCATTGCTCATGAAGTAGCCTCATTAGGGTTTTACACAAGTGTAGTGTGAAGTGTGTGTAGTAAGGGAAATCCTAGAATCATAGCCAGCTGCAGCACACAAGGCGATTGTTAATCCATCGTTCTTGCATTACCTCTTTAGGAAAGTAATCCATCGTCCCTGTTCTTTCCCTCTAGTCCTGCAAATGTTTCAACTTCCCATCTTTCCTCATGTCATCTCTGGTTCTTTCACCATATGTCTTCAACTTGTGTCTTCAGTAATAGTGAATTATACAACTGAAAATTGTTAATAGAAACATAGAAACATTACAGCACATCACAGGCCCTGCAGCCCTCAATGTGGTGCTGAGCTATGTCCAATCCCAAGATCAAGCTATCCCCTCCCTATAATTCTGGAGTACTCCATGTGCCTATCCAATAACTGCTTGAAAGTTCCTAAAGTGTCCAACTCCACTATCACAGCAGGCAGTCTATTCCACACCCCAACCACTCTCGGAGTAAAGAATCTGCCTTGGACATCCCTCCTATATCTCCCACCATGAACCTTATAGTTATGCCAAATTTTATTTTATTATATAAGTTAATCTTACTTACTTTATCAAAACACTTGAAAAAAATCTCTCCTTAACCTGCTCTTCTCAAAAAAAGAATAATCCCACCTTTTTTTAGTCTCTCTGCTTAACTGAGATCCTGCATCCTCCTTACCATTTTAGTAAATCTCCTTTGTACCCTGCCCACTAAAGTTGCACTGGAAGAGTAGGAGAAACACCAAGGAAGATCCAGATTCCATTTCTCTATAAGTACGTTTCTGATTCTTATGTAGAAGTAGAGTATAAAGTTAGGCTAAAGTTTATTTACTAGTGACTAGTAGGTTTACATAATACTTCAATGAAGTTACTGTGAAAATCCCCAAGCTGCCACATTAGTGCCTGTTCGGGTACATTGTGGGAGAATTTAGCATGGTCAATGCACTAATCAGCACATCTTTCAGATTGAGGGAGGAAACTGTAGCACAAGGAGGAAACCCATGCAGACACGGGGAGAACATGCAAACGCCACACAGACAGCGCCAGGAACCCAGGTTCAATTCCTGATATGGATCGCTATCCCATGCCAGCAATTGAACCTGGGTTCCTGGCGCTGGGAGGCAGCAGTGCTAACCACTGTGCAATCATGCCGCCCTGCATAGTATATGAATATGATAAATAAATCTTCATTTCTCCAATACACATTATTCTCCAATTACTGGCCAAAAGCACAAACAGATCAGCTAATTTAATCTGTTCACATGTCAGAAGAAATTGACTTTTAGATTATATCTGCTATAAATCTCTTTTCGTAGTGTGATGTGTGCTGACTTGAATAGGCAATGCATTAATTCACAAATTCAAAAACTATTAGGTATCTCAAGGTTGGTGTAAAGTTGTTTTGTGCTGACATTAATAAGAACCAATTGAATGGTCTTGCCAAGTTGCAAAACTGTTTTCAAAAATAACTTGTACTGAGTCAGGAGGCCAACTCTTGATGTGAACTTCAAAGTAAATGCCGAACTAATGCTCACATCTCCCGATTCTTTGGATCACATGGATATTGAAGATCTTTCCACGTTTTGTGAAGAAAAGGAAGGAAGCTTGGCAAGCAGTTACCTTTCAATCAAACAAAAAAAAACCTGTTGTTGGTTGTGGGCAGCTTTATGAGATGTTTTTGAGGGTCACTGAAAAAGGATATGGTTTATAATGAGTGACCTATGCAGGGAAGGGAGAAGGATCCTTTTCAGCATTGCTTGTGGGCCGGGCAGAGCAAGAGTGCTTATTCCAGACCCCAACAGTTTACCTAACAATGCCTGCCACCAATTCCTGCAGCCCCTTATATGATCTAGTCAAACGCCATACCTTCTCCTGACCAATATTTTGAATACCCCACCAGTCTCACCCTAATCATGTGCAATCAGGACCCCTCTGTCCCTTCCAAATACTGATTCTCTCCTGTCCCCCAAAATCTCAATCTCTCTTCTGTCATTTACATCAGCCGCAGCTTTGTTGAGCCTTCCCACTCAAAAAGCCTGAAGCCTGTCAAACTGGCTATCCATACCCAAGAACCCAACAGAGAAAAAAAAAGAGTTACGCTGCAGTTAAAAATGGCAAGACATGCGAGAAACCTATTCTGTCAGTTTACCCGAAGTCACAATTAATTCCCCCATCTCTCACCTATGTGGAATTTGGAATTTGCTGAAATGCTGATTCTCCAACTAAAACATTGAGCACAGCACCCAAGGCTCAGTGAATTTACCTGATGTAACGAACAAGTTACAGGGAATCCAATATGAGCAAATGTTACCGTGACTCATGAGACAGGAATTCCACAAGAGTTTTTCCTGATCATCCACCATAAAATTAATGTTTCCATGGACGTTCCACTGATGTTTTGATAGAAAATCAACAAAATGTCCAAAGCAGAAATTCTACTCCTTTTGAATATTTTCAGCTATGGAGTCAAAGATGGTGTCCCACTTAAGAAGCAATGATAAGATTTGTTTAAAATATCAGATTTGATCACCTCCATTCTCTCTTTCATGAGCATCTGGCCCTGTTTCACTTTGCTGTCTAGGGCTTGGGACTGAAACAGTATTTTGGTATATTACACATTCTTTTCCCTCTAATTTGAAGCTGGCATTATTTTCCAAGCAGACCAGACAACCATATAGGGAGGGAAGCTTGTGATTTATCTCTTATCTCTTGTTGCAGTCAGGATATTGTGAAAAGTAGATTTGGAGATTTTTTAAAATAATTTTACTTTTGGTTTCTCATATCCCATGAATTTTTAAAGTACTTTTTTGCTAATGGTAGTGCAGGCTATTTAGGCCAAGTTCAATTGGAGAAATATCCCATGCCTCCAGAGCTTTCTTTCATTCTTTCTTGGCTCAGTCCTATTTGAACATTGTCTGGTCATCCAATTACTTCCAACCCTAGGTTATTCCTGGCCTGTTACCTGGTAACACTCGCCCAGATTCTATAAGGGAGTGAGAAAAAGGCATGTAAACAGTTGACTTTGACTATGTCTTGAAAAACAGTCTGTCTGGAAAAATAATATTTGCTAGTTATCTTGTTCACCCCATGGGAGTTTTTGCAAAGGTTTTATAGGTGAATTGATAGTCACTACTGCTTAATTAATACATTTGTAATGCTATTTTGTATAATGGGAAATGTTTTCTATCTTAAACAACACATCCTGTTATGAACTTACATTCAATGCTTCCAAACATTGAACACAAACGTTAATAAGATGACTGCCACAAATTAGTTGACTTTCCGGATTTGGACTCCAGGACTTTGGTCAATATCTAATTAAATATGTATATAGGTAGATGTATCTCACAGCCATCTATGGAATTCATACATCTCATTGTTCAAGCGTGGATCACCATCTGATAACTATGGAGTTTCCATGATTTATACTGGAAAAAAGGGAAATCAAAACTCAATGGATATTATCAACTTCCCAACATAATACCATGGCCTTGTTTACCCAAAACACACTGGATGGGCATCAGAAGAGTTAATCCAACAGTTTTATGATTAAAAGCAGACCCAGTAGTTCACTTAATCCGAATGGGAAACAAGTCTAAGAACCAAACTCTGCCATTAGCTGTACGCCATCACGTAACCAAAGTACCTGTTCCCGATTCAAAGTTCACTAGAGAACCAAGCTTCTGGTGTATTTGTCTACAATAACTCTCAGAGCCTGTTAAAGATTCTTCATTTCACAAGACCCTCCCTTCAGCCTTAAAAGTACTGAATTGATTCAAGAAAGCACTGACCTGCCCCATGGGAGATCAGATCCTGAAGTGACTATGATATGTAAATATGTGCAATCTTTATTTGTATTGAAACTTTTCATGCATTTCTGAATGCCTGAGACTGGCTGTATGTAGTGTTATGTGGAATAAATGTTTGAAAACAGTAAACTTTACTTAGGCTAACCTCACAATAGCTTGCTGCTAAATTATTTAATTGCAATGCACACTTCAACGGTAAGAAAATACATGCCTATTACCATTTTAAATATGTTTTTGGGCAATAGAAAATCACATATTCTACATTCATGACATAAAACTGGAGTACAGAAAGTTAGTTCTGAAGAGGCAGCATGAGCAGATTCACTTTCCCTCTGATGTGTCCTGAAAATCATCAGCGATGTGGAAATTTGGGCACCAAATTGGACTGAAATAAGATTAATTTGATTTCTGCCAATTTCCAATCCAATTGAACTGGGATTTGGGGCTGGCGATGGAAACTCATATCTAATAATATGCAGGACCTTCATTGGCAACTGGGAGCTAGAGCTGTGCCAGCCTCATCTTGTTATTTATGCCAAATGTTTGCTAAAGTAAATGTTTTAAGGCAATTCTGAGTCGTTGTCTTGCCTCTCTCACCATTTTTCCAGTCTCGCCAAGAGCATGAACCATTCATGAACCATTGTGCAAGTTGCTCTTAATTATATTAGCTCAATCCTATTAGTGTGAAGAGAGATGCTCCATGTTCCAAGCATCTAGTGTCTACCACCTACCACACATTGGAACATAACCATTGCAAATTTCCGTTCCAATCTCACTTGAAAATATATCATTGCTGAATTAAAATCCTGGACCTCTCTCACTGATCACACTGTTGTATACTACACCACATGAACTGTAGCAGTTCAAGGCAGCAGCTCCGCAGCATTTTCTCAAGGACAATTAGGAATGGGAAATAGATGTTGGCCTTGTCAGTTCTACTCATACCCCATGAAAATGTTTTTAAATTACTCCAAGTTGATAAATTAGCGAGAAGATAACAAGTGTTGAGATATCAGGTTGGTCAGGCACTCCATGTCTGGACAACTCCTTTACACCCTCAATCATAGGGGAGAGAGGCATATTTATCTCATTCCAGCAGATGCAGAAGCTTTTGCTGGCAGACTCATATCAAAAACATGCGAATGTCTGATTAGTTATCATGACTGATGACTCTTCAGAAGCATTTCAATCCTACCCAGTTATGCTTAAAAGAGGCCTCAACTCAAACAATCTTTTCCTGATTGGGTGTGCCCATCAAGATACCACCAATCATTTCAGCAGGTCCTGGCAGTAAAGAAGCAGACTCAAACTTGTGCCAACTCCTGCAAAGACATATGTAGTTACTGAGTAACAGAGGCTGGGACATGCAGGGACATTAAAAACAGCTTGACCCGGAATTTGATTGCACCTCATTAGAAGTGTAGGCCAGTGCTGACCTGTGGAGATGGTACTCTGTAGACAAATAAGGGTTATTTTGTCAGCACCCATTTCTGCTAATTAAAAAGGGATTAGATGATGGACTACTCTGTCACTTTTCTCCAGTTTCATTCTTGCATCTCAGATTCACTTTGCTGGACACTTCTCATTCTCTAGTCCATTCAGCCTTGAAAAAAGTTGGAACCCAATTGAAATGTTAGCTAGAGAAGGCAGAAGTTTCATTCATTAGCCAGCATGTTGTCCTACGAACTGACAGGGCAATGGGTTTATGCTGGTGAGTTTCAACACCCAGCCCAAGTACAAGTTTGCTGCCAAACCATAATTTCTTCCCTTTGGGAGAAAGAACACATCAAATGCTCAGCCAATTTGCTAACAGTTAGGATTGGCAAGCAGGACAGTGTTCCCTAATATCAGGATGATGGGGTGGAAGGAAGGTGGTGAAATTACTCCAGACAAAAATTAAACAGTGAATCCACTTGAAAGGTTCATCCCCATGAATTTGTATGAATGGATGAACTATTCTGGTCTTGGCATTTATGCCTTAATATTATTTTACAATATTTTACTAGCAGAGTTGAATCATCTTAGGTTGTAGTTGGAACACATTCAAAATGTTATTACATTTGTTGGATTGTAAAATATTATTACAATGAAGAGTTTTACAAAGAAATAACCAATTTAATGCTCTTAATATTGAATTTGGACTTTGATGTACCTGATAAAAAAAATCAATTTCTTTTGCTGGATCAATCATACAGGACATGATGTATTATCAGTAACCCAATGCCTTATTGGTAACCTGAAGTGGGACTTTGGTCTAGCATCTTTAGATTATAATTTGTTCATCTGAACTAACATCCCACAGTTACAGTGTGTGTAATTTGAAGAACATCTCTCTCTTTACAAAATATACAGAGGTTTGTTTCATGATATAATCGAATTGCCCGCATTTTTAACAAATCTATTAATATTTTTGATGAATTATTGGCCTGTTTAGATTTTTCCCTCTTGTGTTTGTGGCAACTTTTGTTGTAACGTAAGCATCAGAGGACAAATGCTCAAATAATAATAATTTTAAAAAATTTAAAGGCAAAAAGAAAGTCAAAACTGGAAAATATTCAGAGGTGATTTGCACATTGTATTACATAATCTTGGCTGAGCATTGCTGAAGGGATCACTACACTATTAGACTTTCCAAGATGTTAGAAAACAAAAATCTTGTCTACCCTCTCTGGTTGACAGGGCAGTTGACTCTCAAACTTTTGGAAAAATTCAGACCAGACTGTTACTTGGTGCATTCTCTATGGCAACATCTCTATGAATCAAGTTCCACTTGCCAACCAATCTTCACTCTCTTCTATTGCAATATAAACTGTTGCTTCATTTAGAATTAGTATCCTTGTGAATCTGTCCTGATGAGTGCAAAATTAAAAGTTTCAACAAGCGTCTATTTTTTAATCAACGCTCAAGTTTGGAAGTAGCGAAGACTAATTCTAATACTAAAGTATTATGGGACATCTTGAAGTTATATAAGTCTTTATTGATATAGAACTAGAATTTTCTGGGCTAGTTTTATATCCTTTATAAATATATGGAAAGTGACTTTCAGTTTCCACCCCTCTCAAAATCCAAACAACATCTGATGTTGAGCCAATTCTCAACTTCAGCAAGAAATAATTTATATAGCTGAAACTTACAGAGAAACTGTCTCCCCAGTGTTTTGCTCTGTGGTGCGTTAACAAGCATACTTACATTCATAAGATTTAAAGGAACAGATATACAGATTCTAAAGCAGTTGCTCACAAATGAAAACACCAAACTAAGTTGAAGATTTTCATTTCTTCAGAAGAAGCTATGAAGTTTTAGTAAGAACAATGCCTGAGAGATTGTTATTCTGGATAATCCTCTTTAACAGATGAATCAGAATAAGGAAGAAAAATTCTCTTTGGCCTACATTGATAACAGTTGTGTTTTTGATTAGTTAAAGAAAAGGAGTCTGGCAGAAGATGTCAGATGAATTGGTAATGAGTGGATTTTCAGGCTGACAAGCAGGAGCATGAATACTAGTTAATACTTGATAGAGTTTAGAAAGATGAGGGGGGATCTTATTGAAAATTACTGAGTAATGGAAGGCCTGGATAGATTGGACATGGGGAAGATGTTTCCATTAGTAGGAGACACTAGGATGTGCGAGCATAACCCTCAGAGTAAACGCACAACCCTTTAGAATTGACATATAGAGGAATCTTTTTTGACCAGACGGTGGTGAATCTATCAAATTCATTGCCACAGAAGACTGAAGAGGCCAGGTCATTGAGTGTATTTAAGACAGAGATGGAAAGGTTCTCAACTGGTAAAGGGACAAAAGGTTACAGGAAAAAAAGGGGAAGAATAGGGTTGAGAAGCTTATCAGAAACTGAGAAAAGCCAAGCAGCACGCCTGCATGTTTATCATCTGGTAGCTCTGACATCCATCATTATGAAGTGCTTTGAAAGGTTAGTCATGGCACAAATCAATTCTAGTCTTCTGGTCTGCCTAGATCCACTACAGCTTGCCTACTGCCGCAAGATGTCCATGACATCTCTCTGGCCCTGCACTCAATCGTCTCTCTCAAAGTCAACACAATGAAGGAGATTGTCATCTACTTCAGAAAGTGTAAAGAAGAACTTGCCTCTATCTACATCAACAAGGATGAAGTAGAAAGGGTCGAAAGATTCAAGCTTTTAAGTGTCCAGATCATCGACAACCTGTCCTGGTCCTCCCATGCCAACACTATAATTAAGAAAGCCCACCAATGCCTCTACTGAAGACTGAGGACATTTGGCACGTCAACTACAATCCCACCAACTTTTTGATGCACAATAGAAAGTATTCTTTCCGGTTGTATCCTCCACTGCCCAAGACCACAAGGAACTGCAAAAGGTAGCCCAATCCATCACGCAAACTAGCCTCCCATCCATCGACTCTTTTCTCTGCCTTGGCAAAGCAGCCAGCATAGTTAATGAACCCATTCACCCAGATATTCTCTCTTCCACCTTCTTCCATCGGGTAAAAGATACAAAAGTCTGACGTCACCTCCAACACTCTCAAGAACAGCTTGTTCCCTGCCACCGTCAAGACTTTTGCATGGACCTACCTTGCATTAAATTAGTCTTTCTCTGCACTCTAACTATGACTGTAACACTGCATTCTGCACAGTCTCATTTCCTTCCCTATGAATGGTATGCTCTGTCTGTTTAGCATGCAAGAAACAATAATTTTCACTGTACGCTAATACATGTGACAATAATAAATCAAATCAAATCAGACATGATTGAATGATGGAGTAGACTTAATGGGCTGAATGGCCTAATTCTATTCCTATATTTTATGGTCTTAAGGTTGAGCAAAGAAATTGCGGAATTGGGCCATAATAGAATGATATTCTGACTCTCACAAATGCTTTAACTTCAAATCAATAAAACTCAAAATCCTCATTTCTAAGAAATTAGAAGTTAGAAGTAGTTGATATCCTTTCTTTAAAAGTAGTCTGCTATTTGGCACAAATCTTCACCACTGATCAGAATATACCTGAATAACTAAAGGAATGTTACTATCACTGGAGAATGTGTGTTATAAGTCAACTGGTTTGAGCACAGAATAATTTGCACCTTTATTTTGGACATTTGATCCCAGGGTTATAAGATTCTATGCAGTACAGAATCTGGATGCAGGAAGATATTTTCCAATGAGTGAGACTGAAGATATTCTTGGGTCTGCTGATGTATAAGTGGTAATTTCATGTGTTCACACAAGTTTGCAAGGAAAATTATATATGATAGGGTACAGGGCAGAAATCCTAAGGTATATTCTGAAGTTAGACTAGATCCCAAATATTTGCTATTTTGGTATTAAAGTGAGAATAAGGTGTCTTACCCCAGGTATGATTCTATTGACACACTAGGGAGCTTTTATCAGAATAAACTTCATTTGACAATACAGTTTAACTATAATAAATGAAACAGTTTAGCATTTGACATTTGAACAATAATTGTACAAGACAAAATACAATTCTTAACTGCTAATCTATCTCTATTAGATCAAATTCAAGCAATATTCCTCTTACAGTCTTAAAACCCCTTTTCAACATCAATTAGCAAACAACACAGGCTTGTATGCTTATACTTGTTAACAGTCCTAGAATGCTTTGAACACCTCTGGAGAGAGAGAGAGTTTTCTTTAGAGATAAAGCACCACCTCTTAAACAGCTCCAGTCAGCAACTACTCTTGACTTAATAAAAAATGAAACTAAAGCACTGATTGAAATTTTATCATCCCAACCACTATGGAAAGATCCATTGAACTCGGGAGGGATTTTACAGTTTTGGGACTAGCAAGGCCATTAAATCCTACCTACTGACTTTCCTGCAAGCTTAGCATCTCCCATTAATGACATAACTCTAGCAGTCAACTTAATCCAAACCCTACTCTGAAAAGTCAAGGGAAATCTAAGTAAACACAAATGCATCAGTTCTGTTTGACCACAGTATTAGGTAAAGTCAATCATTTCCCTGCATTCTCAACATTTGAACTGTCTGTTGCTCAGACAAGTCGGCACCAAATAAAATATAACTGACTTTCAAGCACACCCTTTACAAGAAACATAATAAAACTGCATTTATTATACACATAATATTATCTCACATATTAGAAACTTGAAACCTGTGATAATGGCAAGCAATGATTATGCAAATAACAACACACAAAATTGTGAACAGATGAGGTTCATTGCTAATAAAGCAGTCTTATAAAATTAGTCCTAAATACTTGGGCACAAGTAAGGAGACTGTTACATTCATCGAAACCAGAGTTATTAGTAGCTACTGTTTAAAAATATTGGGTTTTAATAGATTTTCCAAGAGCGGTTTGCTGCAATTAAGCACTCATCCATATAATTATATTGGTGGTTATTGGAGCAAAGGGGGGCAGTGAGTCAGTGCACAAATTGTCTGCCAGAATTAGGAGGTTACAGTCTTTCCATTCACTTGAAGAGATGTTAACTTGGATGTTGCCTTTTAGAAGTTAAAACAAAATGCCTTCCACTGTCACCTGTCTCCGCACACCATGGTCACAAAACCTTTGTGCCAAGTACCCCCATGGCTCCCTGTTCCATCTGCCACCCCCACCCCTCCCTTCCTCACCACCTTACCACTTTCTTTACCCCAGGTTTGGTACCTCTCATCCCCTTGCCTGGCAACATTGATCTGGCTGCTGTTGCTTGATCATGCATGATGATACATCATAAGAGATTGTCCCCAGAAAATTGTAGAATTGAGTTATCTTCAGATTTTCACAGCTAAGGTACACTGGTTGAACTTTAAAGCAATTCAATTTCTGCTAATTGCTTTGAGAGATCTCCTTGAGACCAGTGAGCAAAACTTGAGTTAAAATTTGTGCATTCAAAAATTACAGAAGCCAAAAGGTGACAGAAAGGCAGCAACCCTGGGCTAGATTCTTATTGCCACGGAGGTGAGTTTGGTCAGAGGTGCCATTTGAAACTTGTATTTCCTAATGATGCTAATACATACTGATGTCTCTGGATTACAATGCAATTCTCAAAAGGGTGGGAGGGGGGAATACAGAAACCGGCAAGCTTCCAATTAACTGGCTGTTGAGCTCATTGTAGAGTCTGTTAAAAGGCTTTACAGCAGATGTTTTAATTATTTTAACCAAATTGCATGGGGAAGAATAGAATGTCTGTCATGAGCACAGCTGGCAGCCACGCATGCTAATGGATGTAGTGGTCAATACATTTAAGAAAAGGAAATCTATGTTCAGCTCTTAAACCTGTGACACAGAGTAATCATTGCTGAAGCTGAGAGACTTGCCCATAGGAACAGTAAGCAGTAGGACTTTTAAGGGGGTTGTGAATTTGTTGCCACCAGAGCTTGGTCAAGGAAGCCCTTTTAAACCAATTAAGTTCAGCTAAGGGGATTCAGACAAGACCAGCTACTTTAACAGTGGACAGAGTAGTGAGCAGCATCCACAGCAGAATCGCCTCTCAGTCAAGAAGTGGCCACAGGAGTATAGTGAGAGGCTGTACGGCAAAGAAAACATTATCCTGCTGCCAGAGTCAGCTGCCTGAGTACCAGTACCTTAGGAACTGTATCTATCGTGGCAGTTGGTGTTGACTTGTACTTTGATCCATAATGACCTGATGCCTCATGCCCGCCTTGGCAGTCTCCTCCGACCTGCAACTGCATTTGTGCTCTCTCTCTCTTATATTTTATATATTTATATATAATAATAAACAGTGATATTTTTCTTTTCTCATTGAAGTAACTAAGATGGAATTGTACACAGACATTCTGATTTCCAACAAAAATAAAGAACATTGCAGTGCAGGAACAGGCCCTCCAAGCCTACACTGACCATGCTGCTTGAACTAAAACCCCCTACCTTTCCAGGAATTATATCCTTCTATTCCTATCCTATTCATGTATTTGCCAAGCAGACCCTTTGAAGTCATTATCGTATCTGCTTCCGCTATGTCCCCTGGCAGTGAGTTCCAGGTACCCACTACCCTCTATGTAAAAAACTTGCCTCATACATCTCCTTTAAACATTGCTCCTCGGACCTTAAACCTATGCCCTTTAGTAATTGACTCTTTCACTCCAGGAAAAAGCTTTTGACAATCCACTCTGTCCATGTTCCTCATAAACTTGCAGATTTCTATCAGTTCACCCCTCAACGTCCATTGTTCCAGTGAGAACAAACCAAGTTTCTCCAACCTATCCTCGTAGCTAATGCCATCCATACCAGGTAACATGCTGGTAAGTCCTTTCTGTACTCTCCCCAAAACCTCCACATCCTTCTGGTAGAGTGGTGACCAGAATTGAACACCATTTTCCAAGTGCAGTGTAATGAAAGTTCCATAAATTTGCAACATGACCTGCCAATTTTTAAACTCAATGCCCTGGCTGATGAAGGCAAGCATGCCATATGTCTTCTTGACTACCTTCTCCAACTGTGTTGCCATTTTCAGTGACCTGTGTACCTGTACACCCATATCCGCCTGCCTATCAATTCTGCCATTTACTGCACATTTCCCATCTGTATTAGACCTTCCAAAATGCATTACCTCACATTTGCCATTAAACTCCAATGCCATTTCTCCACCCAAGTCTCCAACTGATCTATATCCTGCAGTATCCTCTAATGTCTTCTTTGTTATTTGCAATTCCACCAACATTTGTATTGTCCGCAAACTTACTCATCAAGCCAGTTACATTTTCCTCCAAATTATTTATACATATTGCAAGTAGCATAGGTCCCAGCACTGATCCCTGAGTAATGCCACTTGTGACAGACCTCCATTCAGAAACAGACCCTTCCATTGTTATCTTCTGTCTTCTATAACTGAGCCAGTTCTGTATAAATTCTGCCAGCTTGCCTCTTACCCTGTGTGACTTCACCTTCTGTACCAGTCTGCCATGAGGGACCTTGTCAAAGTCCTTACTGAAGTCCAAGTAGACAACATCCACTGCCCTACCCTCATCAAGCATCTTTGTCATTTCCTTGAAAAATTTGATCAAACTAGTGAGACACAACCTCTCCTTCACAAAACCATGTTGCTTCTCAATAATGCATCCACTTATTTCCAAGTGGGAGTAAATCCTGTCTCAAAGAGTCCTCTCCAATAATTTTCCTACCACTGACATAAGACTCACTGACCTGTGATTACCTGTATTATCCTTGCTACCCTTCTTAAACAAAGAAACAACATTGGCTATTTTCCAACCCTCTGGAATCTCTCCTGTGGCCAATGAGGATGCAAAAATTTCTCTCAAGGCCCCAACAATTTCCTCCCTTGTCTCTCTCAGTATTCTGGAGTATATCCATCTGACCCTGGGGACTTGTCTACCTTAATGTTTCTCAAGAACCCCAATACCACCTTTTTGATCTCAACATGACCCCAGACGATCTCCATTCCCTTCTCCGGGTTCTTTTACAAAGCCTTTCTCTTTGATGAATACTGATGCAAAATTCTCATTTAATACCTCACCCATTTCCTCTGGCTCCACGCATAGATTCCCTCCCTTGTCCTTAAGTGGGCCAATCCTCTCCCTGGCTACCCTCTTGCTCTGTACACATGTACAAAAGACCTTGGGATTTTCCTTAATCCTGCTGGTCAATGACTTTCCATGACCTCTTTTAGCCCTTCTTACTCCTTGCTTAAGCTTCTTTCTACTTTTCTTGGATTTCACACTTGCTTTGTGTGTTCCCAACCTCCTATCCTTGACAAATACATCCTTTTTCTCTTTGACTAGGCTCACAATATCTCTCATTATTCAAGGTTCCTTCAACTTTACAGGAATGTGCTGGTCCTGAATTCCTACCAACTTACACTTGAAAGCCTCTCACATGCCAGATCTTGATTTGCCCTCAAACATCTGCCCCCGATCTACATTTTTCAGTTCCTGCCTAATACTGCTGTAATTCGCCTTCCCCCAGTTTAGCACCTTCACTTGAGGACAACACTTATCTTTATCCATCAGTACCTTAAAGCTAATTGAATTGTGCTCACTGTTCCCAAGCTGCTCCCCTACTGAAACATCCACCACTTAGCTGGGCTCATTTCCCAAAACCAGGTTCTGTACGGCCCCTTCCCTCATTGAAATAGCTACATGCTGTTTCAAGAAGCCCTCCCAGATGCTCCTTTCAAACTCTACTCCATCCATACCCCTAGCACTGTGAGTCCCTGTTAACCAGGTGGTTTTAGCCATCACATACTCAAAGACTTGATCATGGACCAATCGTATCCCAGAGACAGAACTTAACTCTCTCATTTTAACACCTTTGCTGATTTGATTTGTTATTTCTGAACATGCTGATTCATCCCTCACAACTCAACACTACACTCACTATCCTTTCTCCTCCACCTCCCACATATTTCAGCTTCTCCATGTTTAGCCAAGCCCACCTCCTCTGAGACCAATGCCTTCCTGATGTGTTACATCCTCAATTTTTCTGAGTTCAGACAAAATATCATCAAACAGAGGAGTTAACTCTTTTTCTATCTTCCATATGTATTTCCGGATATTAAGGAGGAGGATTCTCTAGTCCCATCAGATAACCTGCAGGAATTCCGATGCCCTGCTGAATGGACCATTGGCCATAAATCAAGATTTCCACCAGGCATGAAAGCCAGTGGGATTCACCTGACATACCTCACTGGTCCCAAAAATTATGCAAACTGGCTAATAGTAATGTAATTACTGGGCTGGATGGTCCATTCAGCTGCCTCCCACCATGCAGCCACTTCCCCAGCAGGAAATGCAACAGGTATGCTTTAGTGCTGGCAATGACCAGTGTGAACCTGGCCTGCTGGACCATGAAAGGGTTCAAGGAGGTAACTCCAGTTCCCATGTGCCCTCTGTCACTGCCAGGCTGCAGGTGAAGGGTCCCAAAGGATCCTGAGGGTGGAATCATAGTTGGGGGCAAGGGGCTGACCTCAAATTATCCCCCGAGTAGCGGGGAGCCCATGGCTGAACAGTCTACTCTAGACCTGGCAGACCTAAGATTACCCCTGGCATGGTGATTCCAGGCAGTGCTCTGCTCAATATCTTCATTCTGCCTATCATCTGTGAAAATACTGAAGTGGCATGGATGCTTTAATCTTCATGCCACCAGGTAACCTGGCAGGCTTTTAAATCACAGCAGCACTCCATTCTGCATCACGCATTTCCCTTTCTTTCCCTCAGAAGCTGCAGGTGAGAGTAGACTCCATTGAAGTCCTCTCACAGAGAGGGGATGTCACCTTCAACAAGGTGGCGACTCTGTACACTCAACCCCATTCTAATTACACAGCTTTTATGTGAAATCTTTGAGCCTTCTGAGAAAGCTCAGAATCTTTGAAATACCTTCCAACCATTTGGAAAACCTTTGACTCCATTCAATTTCAGTCTAGCATTTTAACACTCATTTCAGCAGTGGTGTACGGGAAGGGTGAGTGGTGGCGGGAGCTGACCAGTTATTTCAGTGGTGGAAGTGAGGACGCGCCTCATTGCTGAGGGGTTGGTGTTGGTCACCATTTCCATTTTTGATGGGAAGATGGACCTGTCTGCACCCTGACAGTCACTGCTAGCACCAGCAGGAGACACTTTGGCTTTCCCAGTGGCATGGGCACTTAATCTTGATTTGGGAGAATGGCACCTTAGATCTTATTCCAGATCTCCAGCTTTGGCAATATTTTCCTTTTGACTCTTTTGTTTTACTTCGCTCTTTTGCTCTATTAAAAATCTACTCTAAAGCCATAATCTCCATAAACATCCCAAGTCTTGAGCTAACCTCCTGACCATTAATGAATAATATATTTGGAGAGCCAAATAACCTAAGAACTGACCAATTTACATCATGATAACCATGGGCAGGCCAATTTAAAAAACTATAATGTTTTGCTAGCCAACTGCTGCGGAATTAGATTACTGGATTATCAACACTTCAGAAAGCAGGCATCGAGAAACAAATGAGTCGTAGAAAGATAGGTTATGAAATTAAAAATAATTGTAGAAATATATCTTTATTATTGGAAAACAGTCATGAGAAGTTGAGCAAGTTGTTTGTAATGACGAGTTAATTACAAATACATAATTCATATTGGGACTCATGTATTGATCAGAAACTGACAAAGGCAAAGAAAATCAAATCTGGGATTAATCTTTGACTAAGGACTTGTAAATAAAGTGAATAAACAGATTACTCCTTGGTGGCAAAGCTATTTAATCAGCAACAAGATTTTTTCTAACAGTCCCTCATTGGCAGAAACACATTAAATTTATTTAGCATTTATTGCTGCTATATAAATTATATTGTAAAGGCATCATGGGAGGAGTAATAGTCTGAAAAGCTGTTACCAGCTGTATTCGATTGAAGGTTATTCTGAAATATGCAGAATCAATTAACAACTAAACAACGGTCAAGTTCAGTCACCATAATCATTTGGAAAACAATTAGGACAACATAATTTCACAATCCTTCCTTTATCAAGTTCCTTAATATTGCAGTAAAATATCACAGCCATCTTTTCTATACTGTCCAGAAAACACAACTGTATCATTGTGCAAAGAATGATAAAGATCCTTTGAGTTCTCCTCCAGCCTCCCATCCATTGACTCTGTCTACACTTCCCGCTGCCTCAGCAAAGCAGCCAGCACAATTAAGGTCTCCACACAGCCCGGATAATCTCTCTTCTATCATCTTCTGTCCGGGGAAAGGTAAAAAAGTCTGAGGTCACGTACTAACTGATTCAAGAACAGCTTCTTCCCTGCTGCTGTCAGACTTTTGAATAGACTTACCTTGCATTAAATTGCTCTTTCTCTACATTCTAGCTATGACTACATTCTGTGCTCTCTCATTTTCTTCCCTATGAGCAGTATGCTTTGTCTGTATAGCACACAAGAAACAATACTTTTCACTGTATGTTAATACATGTGGTAATAATAAATCAAATCAAAATCCTACAAAGTAAATTTTAGTTTTGGATTTGGGGCAGAATTCTCCCAGTTCATGTACAAGAGGTTTGGTGGTGGCAGAAGCAGACAATTGAGCGGGAGCCAGAAAGTTGGAAACCCGCCAGTAAATCACATTGCAATTCTCCCAACGGCAGGTTGGTCTTCCTGCTGGCAAGCTGGCATGAATGCCACTTGAGTTTCATAAAAAGAGCTGGCCGCTGGCTTCTCAGTAAGCCTTCCAATCCTGCAAAATGTCAGTGTGAAATTACATTGGTCTGAAACCTGATTGTGAAAGAATGGTGCAGAAAAGACAGTCCTCAGTTCGCAAGATTCTTTGAGGCGAGTGCAACAAAACCTTTCTGCCGGAGTGCCGCAGTGCTCCTGCTGTACCGTTCACTACTCTGCCAGAGCAGACTGGTTATGGCCCTCCATCTCCATGCTGAGCTTGTCTTCATGGACAGCACTGTGCTGCTGGACTTGGGGAGCTTACTGTGTCACTGGAGAGAGGTGAGGGTGTGGGTGTTGGCCTATCAAAGCCAAGGGGAACAATCTGGAAGGGGGACTGGTCAGAAATGGGGAGGGACAAAAAGCAAGGGCTCACAATGGTTAGCAGAGGGGCACGGAGGTAGATGACGAGGACGAGCAACGGAAAGCAGAGGGAAGACTGAGGGGGAGGGAAGCTCGATCCCAACAAGGCTATATGAAATGCTTACAGACAAGGGAAGGAATGGTCAAAGTGATATTACATTCTTCACTAGAAGGAGATATGCAAAGGCTCCAGGTACAATGGGTAGAGATCCAAGTGGGACTTGGGTGACTGGCAGCAGACGGGCTCGGGAGAAGGATAGTTAAATGGTTAAACAGATGTCTTGAAGCTGCTAGCCTTTTCTCTCCGGATTGCTGACAGCCTGCATAGTCTGGTGAAGATGGTGGGGCTGGAAAGTGTGAAATGAGTGTGCTGGACTGGTGTTTGAATGTGGCAGCCGAACCTTCAAGCTCACCAGCTGACAGTGGCGAACGAATCAGCTATTGGCCTGCCAGGAACCTGTGGAGGGGAAGTTGCCTGTACTTACTGAATAACGGGAAAAAAACAGGATTTAGGCTATTGAGTTGGATGATCAGCCATGGATGTGATGAATGGTGGAGCAGGCTCGAAGGGCCAAATGGCCTCCTCCTGCTCCCATCTTCTGTGTTTCTATGTTTCTATATTGAACTGGCAATATCACCTCCCTTTTAAATTCAAACTCTTTTTACAACTAACTCACGAGTAGGACAAAAAAGAGTCAGTTCATCCCTTCTACCATGGTCGTAACAGATGAATATGACTTCAAGGGCACCTGCAATGTCAGCATTCAACAGAAGGCACAGGCGATAAGCCAGACCTGGAGTCACAGATACTATCTGTCTATCGCTTTGCTGAAACTGAACCTTATCTGTGATTAACTCCTCCTTTTCTAGAAAACCAATGACTTATTTTTCCCAATTACATATCTTAAACAATCAATATCTCATTTATACCAGTGGCAAACCTCACTCAAAGTAACTTGTGATATTTTTGGGACCTGGTGAGGAGCAGCCATTTGTTGAAAGGATTTTGGCACGAGAATGGTAAATGAATATATTTGTGAAATGAAATTTGAATACCAATTCCAATATCCAAGGAAGACTGTTTTAGACTGTTTTGGGGAAAAAAAATTATTTTCTTAAATGAGATTCCAGGTTTGCCTTCAGTGCTTTAGTGATAATTTGTGATTCATCAATTTGGCCGATTAGTTTTTGTGAGATTAAACTCAATTACGTCTTTATTTTGAGGTTTCCATGGTTTTTACTTGTGATTTGGGAATTGTCGTCGTGGATTTTGTATACACTCCTGTGAAAGCCACAAATCAGTGAATTTGTTAGTCATTATAATTGCAAGTTTCTCTGGACTACTTTTTTCAAAAAAAAAAATCCCTTTGAGCAGAAATACCAGTTCCCGTATAGAAACCCTTCCCTTCCCACGAAAGCAACAAAAAATAATCCCTCCTACTAAAGCACAAGTGAGTACTGGGGTTCCAAGCAACATCGTAATAACTTGGCCGGGGTAAAGTTACTGGTTTTACCCCATCACTTTTGATCCCCGTTACAAAAATAATACCCAAAATAATCCATACGTAGATCATTATAGATTTTGAGTTTTTTACCCTAAATTTTCATCTGCGACCCAAGCCCAAAGCAGGCAGGATAACAGCTGAAGACATTGAGAAAATGGAACTCTAAGCATAGGATCTGACCTTGACATTCCTCCCACTCCTGCATTTGCCTGATATACCCCAATCTAGAACAAACGTGTTGATTTCAGGTGAGTAAACTTCAATTGTTCTCATCCATAGCAGTCACAATGGCATTTTTCACCAGTGGGTGGGCACTGGTGGACTCCAGACTGAATGTGGAATTCCTGCCGGATGCCCATCATCTAGTTTGAGTGATTTGCAGCATGGAAAACTAGACCAAATTTATGGTGGAGCTGAGACAGTGAGTGTGCTGCGAAGAGCAAAATCTAAGTCTTTAAATTACTTGCTGCTCATCATTAATGCAGGCTGTGTGCTGCCTAATCCAGTCACACGGCATACAAGTGAGAAGGCTGTGAGCCACTCGCCACTGTGTGAAAATAAAGAGACCAGTTGAAAATAACACTCTGGAACAATTCCCTTTTCACTGCTGTTTCTGTTCTGCCACCATCGGTCCAGTGTAGCAGAATTTAAAGTATTTTTTCCGCAGAGCTGAATCCATTCTACATCTGTGATGAACAACATTTGTGAAACGAATGTTGGTTAGTGTGCATAATGATGTCCAATGCATGCATAATCATCTGGATTCTTAGGAATAGTAATTTACTGAAGTCAACTAATTGTCTGGCTGAATAGCTAATTTCTCAACCCATAAGAAATAATTTGAGCAAATGGAAATCATTTCTGCTCAGCTTCGTTTTATAATTTAAATTTTTATGTTTCACTGGAGAATGTTGGGCAGATACCAACAGCAGTAAACCATTACGCCCTTCCCTGCGTAAGGCATATTCTAAGGCACATTACACTTGCAGTCACTGATCACTGTCGTAATAACGTATGCCAGTCTTTAGTTTTGGAGATGCCGTCAATTGCCAGTGCTACACGTGACTAGTTACCTACTCAAGAACAATATCTACTGACAACAGAACCAGTCATTCTGAGTATGCACAAAATGCTAATTTAAAATTGACAGTTAATACATGAAAAAAGACTCTTCAGTTAACATACAGCAAATAATTGTGCATATGATAAATTGCAGAGTTTCGTAAACCTTTCTCATATGGCAGGAGATGATGTATCAATGAGGCATATTAAACTTGGGACAAATTCACTGCAACTGTCATAATAGTACAAATACAACAACAACTTCCATTTATATGCCACCTAGGTATTTCATGGGTGGGGGAGGGGAGTTTATGAAAATAATCACACTGAACATAAGAAAGAACTTAGCAGAGGAGGTGATCAAACAGCTTGGCCATTAGGTTTCAAGGAAAGATGAGAGAGAGAGAGAGATGAAGGCGTTTTGGGAAGGAATACCAGAGATAGGGCCTAGTAACCGAAGGCACAGCTATCAATAAGAGAATTAAGTATGTTGGGAAGGGTCAAGTGGCTAGAATTGGAATAAGACAGTGACTTTGAAAGGTTGTAGGGCTGGCTTAATAACTATATTTTCAACCCATGAATTTAACATTGAAAAACATTCAAAGGCAGTTTAGAGTTAAAAGTAATCTGACACCAAGCCAATTGTGATATTAGGAAATTTAGTCAAAAGGTGGGTTTTAAGGATTGTGAAATCGAGGCATACCCACCAGTGGTCTGCTGGTGAAAAAGGGGTGCACAGGCAATTAGATGAGTTTGGACAGGCCAGGTTTGTAAATTTGTCTTATTGAAAAGGATACAACAATAAGAAACGGGAAGGCCACTGAAATATTTGAAGACATGGACAAGAATTATAAATTTGACATGTGGGGGGTGCATTAGCCAATGCAAATCAGTTGTCATGTGAATAATGATAGTTAGGACTTGATTTGGATAGGATACAAATGTACAGAAACTACTAGGCTGGTAAGGGGAGAACTTAACGTATCCAAGTCTGAAAGTGGTCAAGCCTTGTAGGAGAGTGATATAGTAATACATTCTTAAGGCCAGGAGTCTGTCATTTGGAACAGAGTTGGGTGAATTGGACAGTTTCTCAAACAAATTTATAACAAAAAAGGCAGAATGATTCACTAAAAAATGATCGCAATAAGCATTCTGTGGTGACTTTCATTGCCACATAAGCTTCTAAATGTTTCCACTGACTGCAGATTGTACTTGAACTTTCAAATTTGTGCAGCAGGGATTTGGCCATTTTGGCGAACTCCAGGGAGCTCTAGAAGTGCATGTACAGTTTTCTTTAAAAGCAGTTACAGATGCAATAATGCCCAGCATGTTGTAAGGTTTATAAAGAGAAATGCAATAATCAGAAGGTAATTACGGATGAAGAGGGCCATTTAGTCCATCCGAGTTCAACCATCCAGTGAGAGCCTAATGCTGCCCAATTGTAGTACCCAATTGCTTCTAAAATTATTCCAAGGTTTTTGCCTCCATTACACAATGTTGAAAGTTTATTTCACATGGTGATCGCTCCTTGCATTAATAACATTAACTCTTGCCTTCCAGTTCTATTTCCACTGTTTAATTAAAGTCATGTTTGGGTTTATTTTTTCAACACACTCAACGATCACATATACCTGCTTTAGAATCGCATTTCCTTCCAAATTTAAATGCCCAGATTCTCCTGTCTTTTCTCTTAACTCAGACCTTTGACCCTGGACAGCAGGATAGAATATCAGAAGAGAAATTAGAAGAATGGAACAATAAAAAAAATCTGTTTCTTTCCCCGGTGCAAAGCATTTAATTTGTAATTGGGAGGATGAGTGACAACTGCCTTATAATACAATTGGAAACTACTTGAACATTCAGCACGACCAAATGTGGTGGCCTAAATAAAAATTCTAACAGCATATTGTGAGGGTTCTCCTGTAGGAGGTTTGCCCTCCACCCTGAATATCATTCTGATTACTGGTTCCTATTGAAATCATTGGAGATTGAAGAACAGTAAAGACAAAGCAAGAAAATACAACTGCATCAATAGTGAAGCTTCCACCACGAGTTACTGAAGGCTGCAAATGTTGTTGTAGCAGAATCAAAGCCAACAATATGTGTAAAAGCGCCTATTGCCCTTCTCTATCTGAAAGCAACTGAAATGACTAATGAGATCGTTGACTGACTAGTACCCCTAACTTTGGACTGTATCGCTGGGACAAAGAGGATGGTAGGTTTCTGTAATGTGCTGCTCGAGGTGGTGGTGCAGGCAGATGTGATAGGGGTTTTTAGATAAGTACATGAATGTGCAAGGAATAGATGGATATGGACCAAGGACAGGAAGAAGGGTTGAGTTTAATTTAGCATCATGTTCGACACAACATTGTGGGCCGAAGGGCCTGTTCCTGTGCTGTAGTGTTCTACGTTCTAAATCCTGGAATTCCCTTCCTAACAGCATGAACCTACACCACGTGGACTGCAGCAGTTCATAGAGGTGGCTCACTACCACTTTCTCAAGAGCAATCAGGGATGGGGAATAAACGCTTCCAAAGACAGCAACACCCACATCAAATGAAAGACTTTTAAAAATTGTTTCCTGGGTGGATAGCTTGAATTGGGAAATTGGCAGGCCTCCGGTAGAGTGTGACCTGTCAGACCCATCTTTTGCTTGGAGGGCTGGGGGGAATGTGGACGGGAGGGCAGCCAGGAAGAGGGAATGTTGAGGAGGGGGCAGGGGATGGCTGTGGAATGGGGTCGGCCTCACCAATCCTGGAAAAGTTTGGAGGTAGCCACAAGGGTGGGAGACAAGTTTCATTAAAGGCCTGACTCAGTCTTAATGGAGTGAATTGAAAGAAATAACATCTGGCCAACTTGGCTAGTCACTGCATTTGTGCAGCAAAACTGGTTGGTGGGATTTTACAGCCTCGCTCATCCCAAAACTTAAAATCCTGCCGGAAGTCAACAGACTTTTCCATTGTCTGCCCCTCGCCCCCTCCGATTCCCGTGGTGGCCAGGGCAGTGAAGTTCTGACCATTATTGGCTTTGTAACTTCACGCATTGCTCTATCTCATGCTCCAAGTGATCCTTGATCCCCACCCAAGCTAGCTTTAACTGAATTGCCTATGGCCCAAACTAACCTCCCTGGAATGTGGCAATATCCAAACTCTAGCATAACCTTAATCCCAAGGCTGCTGGACTAAAATACCAAAATTGCCAATAAAGTTCCATGAGATAGTGTGAGGGCCTGAGGAAACATATGATGTGGGGTGGCGGGGGTGGGGGGGGGGGGTGGTAATGGGGAGAATGGAGTGTATGAGGAGCCATGTAGGTGTGCAGGGGGGAGGGGGTTCATTAATTAGCACGGAGGTTACATGGGGAATGGGTGAGGTGAACAATAGGGGCCCTAAAATATAAGCAATAAATTGGAAAATAGAACTGCCAGTTTTCACTCAATGCTTGGTAAAACTGACAGTAACTGCTAGTCTCCGCGCTTATGCAGTTAAATGCAAGAAACAAGCGTCACTGTCAACGACTGTCCATTCCTCCACAGGGTACACTGTTGAAGTCCTTGCAGATGGAAATCAGTACATTTACGTTAACATCCACTTTTTACAATAGGTAAAAATATCTGAAAAAGTTATTCTTTGTTGAATGAGTTGCAACAGATTTTTAATTGACTCCTAATTCAGAATTACTAATGACCAATCTTTCTGGCCTTGAACAAAAATGTATCCATTTGTGAAATGCTGAATTTCTCCATACCATAATAAAAATTCAAAAAATGCCTACAATGAGAAAAAATGTTTTTTAGGTCTTTGATTATGATATCTATGCTTCTCCCCTAATTCCAACCTTTATTTTGCTCTCAGTATGCTCGATAAATCCACCAAATGAGTATTGGCAAGTGAATACCATTTTGTAAATATGCAGTCCTTATGGAAGGACGTACCTACAATTAACCTCAAGTAAGAGGGCTACATGTACCAACTCAAAGATTGGAAAGCTTGGTTTTCGCAACTCAATAGTTTCACAATAAATTTCAGTCCGGTCGTGTCCGATTGACACATTTTTCACGTTGAAAGAAAATGAGATCTCATTAACCAGTGGTAAAATGCCCGAGCATTCTCTACCTTTTCCGAAAGTCATCCCTCTTGCGCAAATGGAACATGCTCCAAAGCCCTCTGATCACCACATATAACTTCCACATGATTTGCAGAATGATCTCGTAAAAGGGAAGAGAGTGTACGGTTGGCAGTAAATAATCACATCAAGCAGATTCATATCATACCATGAACTTCACAAGCAAAACTCAAACTGTTTTATAACTGTCATCTCAACCCCATTGGATATTGAAGCTTAATATAACTATAATAATATTTGTTATTTTTGTATCATGCTAATAGTTTCTGTGTTATATGAAACCATTCCAAAATATTTTGTAATATTTTATTGTTGAAATTTAGTACAATAGTAAAGAGCTTTGTGGCTGAGTAGAGATTTCCATCATCATGTACGACAGTCACTATGTATAGAATCTGTACATATAATTAACTCTAGTTAATGCACCAGAATGATAACAGGGTTTCACTACGAAAACTGGGCTTGTGTTTCCATACAAAATTAAGGGGCAGTTAAGATGATTCTATGGTTAGAAATTACTTCTTCAAACAGGGAAGTGGAAATCTAGGCTTGGCCACCAATGCACCCCACTGCCCCCAGTGCACCTACTCCACCCCAAAACTGTTCAAGATTGGTCAATTGGAGAAAGTAGAAATTGTTAGCAAATTAGACTAAGAACAGGGACTTGGAAGCAAGGAAAATGAGTGAACATTTTCTCATCTGGGTCAAGTGATATTGTGTTCACACCAAAGAAACGAGCAATTCAGCCTAGCTGTTTTTCACCACATTTAGCCTCTTACCGCTCTGATTCCAAAATCCTTTATCCCAAGGTGTGTGTGCAGGTGCTCATGTTGATCTGGATAAGTTGTATCCAGATGGAGAGGGCTGAGGAGGCAGTCTGCAGAGGATATGATGGAGATGTGAGCGTGTGTCAGAGAGCGGGTGATTGGTGATGTCCCTTGAGCTTGCCAGTGGCGGCAGTGGCACAGTGGTTAGCACTGCTGTCTCACACCTGGCATTGGGTGACTGGGTGGAGTTTCCACATTCTCCCCACGTCTGCATGGGTTTCCCCCGCGTGCTCCAAAATCTTCCCACAGTCCAAAAATGTGCAGATTAGGTGGATTAGCCATGGTAAATGCATGGAATTAAGGGGATAGGGTGGGGAATTGAGTCTGGACAAGATTGTCGGTGCACACTCGGTAAACCAAAAGGCCTTTTCCTGTACTGTCGGGATTCTATGGTTCTTTTTATATGTGATGACCTTGTGAGCTATGAGTGTTGAGATGGTTGATTTACCCTGGTGGCATGGATGTGATCATTCATCCTCTTCTGTACAGGATGGCTGACCTCCTCTGTGCAACGTTGGCACCGACCACCACTGCCACCAACTCCCAAGGCTAACTGGTGAGGTTTCTGGACCTCCTGCAACCAAAGCATGGGTAGAAGACATCATGGCAGGCATCCATTAGGCAGTTTGATCATGGGTCACTGAATGTTTCTTGGTTTTTAAGGCCATGTCTTCAGTGGAGTAAACCTGAGTTGAGAGATGCATGTGTGGTTTCAGGTTAGGTATGGTACTTGGAGTAAGGAAATTATGAGGTAAGGGTAGAGTGGGCAATTCAGACACTGCCTGCTGGTGATATGGCATGTTTCCTATGGCTGCATAATTAATAAGGCAGGAAGCAGATGATACGGTGCAAAAACCCACCCTTGCAATTGGTGGGAAGTCCTTTTTCACGTCTGCCGCCACATTTGATGCAATTGGGGGAAATTCTGCACTTGGCCTCCCCAAGATGGAAATATTTTGCCCACTTCAATGCCATCATAAATCTGAAGATGTCTTGCAGGTTACCCTTCAGCCTTCTCTTTTCTCAAGTTTTCTCAAAACTGTTTCGTCCTTTGCGATGTCATAAAACATTTTATTTCTGTTATCATCCTCATGCTATAATGACTAAATATTGTTTTATTTCTTATTTGGAGACCAAAGCACTGCACAATACTCCCGAGTGTGATCTAAACACAATTTTATACAAGTTTAACATAACTGCTCTCTTTTTCAGTACTATCTCTTCAGAAATTAACCCAAGCACTTGCTTTACTAATTTTAATGAACTTATTCCCCTATGTTGCTATACTTAATGATTTGTATAGATCTGAGCCCCGAAATTTCCTTTGTCCCTCAAACCTATTTCGAGTCTTATGGTCCAAGAAGTATGTGACCTCTATTTTTCCTACCAATATGCAGCACTTTATAGTTAGCTACATAGAAATAAATTTGCCAATTACACACTTATTCTGCAAATTTATAAACTCTAACATTTTGTTGCTTTGTGTTCACTGGATTTCCAATTTGGCCTCCTCCGAATATTTTAAAATCACTCCACTGAGACAGGGAAATCAATGATTGGATCCTGACAGTAAATAAAAACTGCTTTTGTCGGTAGATAAATAATTACTAGTGCTACATAAATAAATAAATCTCCGCTTGTCTCACAAGAGAACGCACTTTCACTTTTCATTCCAAAACTGGCTGATAGGTCTCCCACTTGAGTAGGCCAGGTTGTATTTCTGCAAGGCTTCATTTTGTTTTGGTAGACATGAACATATATCTATCTATCTTCCTATCTCATAGCTCAGCACTCAAATTCTCTGGGTGCAGTTAGCACGGTTGGCTTCCCTGAAACCAGTCTATTACTGCCCACTTCAATATCAAATCGGCAGAAAGAGAAAAACACATCTCTAATTATTTGACCTGCAGTACGTTAATGAACTGCAGAGCAGTTCATGAAAGAACGGTTGCACAGTGGTTCGCACTGCTGCCTCACAGCTCCAGGGACCCGTATTCAATTCCAGGCTTGGGTTGCTGGCTGTGTGGAATTTGCACATTCTCCCCGTATCTGTGTGGGCTTCCTCTGAATATTCTGGTTTCTCCTCCCACAGTCCAAAGATGTGCAGTCTGGATGAATTGCTGTGCTAAATTGACCCTTAGTGTCAGGGAGATTAGCTAGGGTAAATTCAGTGGATAATGGGGATATGACCTGGGTGGGATTGTGGTTGGTGTAGACTTGATGGACTGAATGGCCTCCTTTTGCACTGTAGGATTTTATGAAAATAAACTTACCACCAGTCTCTCTAGGACAGCTCTGGATGGGTAATAAATGCTAGTCTTTCTAGTGATGCCGATCTGCCAGGATTGTATGTTTTTCTAAGTTTAAGGTGACTGGCAAGAAAAATGCAAATAAAATATTCATTTACATATGTAGGAGGAAAAGCGTAGATTCATGCTCAACACATTTGAGATCAGTAATTGAGCAAATGGGCAAACTCAAACTTGCATTTCCTACTGCCATGTGCAAAATACTGATAATCATATCACAATGCATAATGGAAACACAATCAGTAAATACAATCATAGGATAAAAAAGGAAACTGTATGAAGCTTGCCTCCCTGGATGCACTTTCATGTATTGCTGAGATGAATCCTGATGAAGGTGCATCGAGGCAAAATCTGAATGCTGGGGCAGACACTATGAAGGGCTAACATTGATATGATAATAAAGAGTGGCCCATGTGCAACATCAAAGCAAGCTGCAATGAAAGGCCCGAGATGTGCAAGACCTCTGTCCTACAATTTAATTATGGCATCCACATAAGGTGATTGAACAGGCTCAGCTTGAAAAGGCCAACACAAAAAAGCTAAAAGTAAGATGATAGGGGCAATGCACAAAATAGAAGATTGCTGATGGGCAGATGGTCATGTTGATAAAGAAATCAGTATATTGGCTGGTAATCATGACTATTTGAACAACCAACTCAGTTTCATTCTTGATAATCAAGAATCTAAGTAACTATGTTCGAAATACATAAAAATTCTAACTTTTAGCATTGTGCACATCTGTAACTTACCATTTTCATGGTATCATTTTCAAAATTGATAAACTACCAGTAACTCTGCTAATAGTTGCACAACTGTAAATGACTTTCAAGGTTTACAATGTGAACCTGTTAGGATATAAGCTCCCTGATTGAGGCAGTGAAGGCTGTCCAATTAGGGAGCTCTGCAGAGGTATATGGCATGGCATAATGGTTAGCACTGCTGCCTCACAGTGCCAGGGACTGGGCTCAATTCCTGGCTTGAGTCAATGTCTGTGCAGAGTCTGCACATTCTCCCCATGTCTTAGTGGATTTCCTCCAAGTGCTCCGAGCCCTCCCATCGGTCCAAAAGACGTGCTGGTTAGGTGCATTGGCTATGCTAAATTCTCCCTCAGCTTAGCAGAACAGGTGCTGGAGTGTGGCGACTGGGGAATTTTCACAGTAACTTCATTGCAGAGTTAATGTCAGCCCACTTGTAGCACCAATAAATAAACTTTTAATGGGGAGTGCCTGGGTTACCACACTCAGTGTGTGTACACTGTACTGGAAAATACCTGTCTGAACATTACTAACTATTGTAAGTAAATCTAAGTTTGGTGAGGAGACATTGGCTTCAGTGGAGTTATTTTAACGATCACCCTCAATAATTCCAATCAATAACCAATCTGTCAATTATTGTGCCAATAAAGCCTATCCATTCAATAGAAATTATTAACATCTCCTGCAAATAATAGTGATTTTTGACACATTGGGTGGAATTTTACCAGCACATCCGCCCAAGTTTCGCACAATCCTGCCTGAGGCCAATGGAAAATACCGTTCTCAGAGCCTCGCCTGCCCCCCGGAATCAGGACGGGTGTGCTGGCAAAATTCCAGCCATTGTTGCTAGACATGTTACTTCTTCAGTATTAATCAAGTTTCAGAAAATAAAATAATGATACTTCTACAGTTGCAAATTAGAGCTTAATATTTGTCCTAAACAAATAATAAATTTAGTTGAGGGAAATTGGACACCAGACAAAAACCTCCATGATAAATACCCAACAGGAGTACTCAAAGGAGATGTGTCAAATGTTGTTTGTACTGCCAGCAAGTTCTTTGTTGGTTACACGTAAAGGACTGAGAGCTTTGTTGACTGATGAATTCCTCCAATTTAGTGCAGTCAAATAATTATTATTAGACATTAATGATTATCACAATGTAAAATATGAGCGTAAAAGTCACAAAAAATTCAATTGCTGCTAAATATGTCGTTCATGTGTTGTGACAACGTGTGTCGCTTTTAGCAGTTGATTTATTCATAGCTTTTAAATTGGCTCCAGCCTCACTGTCAGTAATTATTGTGTTACGCTGCGCGGCATTCATTCTGCAGAAACAAAGGAGACACCATGAAGCCCTGAATAAAAGTCAAAATAAGTGAACACGAGACATTGATTTTATTCTCGACAGATAGCACGTAAAACAGGGGAAGTTTCCTGAAGAGATTATTTCACGTGATTAGAAAGCTATTTGTTTGAACTCACTGGTGGAAACTCTATAAATATAGATGGTGAATGTATTGAAAACTTTGTGATGATGGAATTCAGGTTATTTTGTTATTTTACTTGCCCTGTACCGAATTGACTGTGTGTAGCCAACCTCAGATTTGCATGTAATAATGCAGTGGTTGGTGGGAGTGCACCTTAATGTTGTTAAAACAAAAAAGAAGGGCAGAAAAGCAAACATTGCAAATCTGAAAGCAAGAACAGTAAATGCTAGAATTGCACAACTTAGCAGCCAGCTCATATAAACAGGAAAAAACACAGGCTCTGATGTTTTGGTTATGTAGGATTCATTGAAACACAGGAACATCTGAAGAAATGTTAAGCTGTCTTTAACAGGTGCTGACTGATTTGCTGTCTATTTCCAGTAGTTGCTGCTTTTATTGTGAGTTGTTGTGAACACTAAATTATTACACCTTTTTTTCCTTTAAATTCCACACATGTTAAATATTGGGTACTCAGATTACAAAATCAATTAGTGCCTTATTTAGAGCAAGGAAATGAAAATACCGCTGATTATTTTTTTCAAAATAGACATATTGGTCGGAATTTTCCAATCCCAACATCGCAGCGTCTCCCATAGCAAACGCAGCAACTCATTCAAACGTCCATTGACTTCAGCACGATCACAAGATCGCACCGGTGGGAGGGGCTGGAAAATTCCAACCATTGTTCTTTATTGTGTACTGTGGTGACATGGCCTCTTTAAGGGGACATTCCCCAAGGACCACGTGATTGGGCCTAATAGACTGCTGGGGCAGGGAGCAAAGCCAATCGGATGCGAGGACGTGTGCCCCGGGTCGGACAGAATCCTCAGTTGGAGCCAGGGAAGAGTAAATTGAAGTAAAGTTTATTTATCAGTGAAGTTTATTTATTTAGGAGTGCAGAATAGTCACATCTTTGGTCTGTCAGGCCCTTGTTGTGAGTCATTATTTACCATTGGTATTAAACACTTTAATGCTCTGAGCCACAATGAGTCACCTTCGATCTATTGCATGCACAAATCTAACTGTCGCTCTTTCGAACAATGTGTTGACAAGCATTTTAACATCATTCTCTGTAAAATCATCCACCACACAGATTACTATTTATCAACACAGTTGAAATACAAGTTAGCAATGGAAATGTAATATAAGGCTTGCTCATGGATGTATCAAACAACTCTGTCCTAATGGAGAAAGTTTCCAAATACCAGCTGCCTGCTTCTCCCCTGAGAAACTTGGCCAAAGAGTTGATTCATTGGAGAGCATCTTGCCTGCTTCTTGAATGACCAAGATTCATATGATGCTATTTTAAGGCAGTTCTGTAAATGGGTGAGCAGCTTCTACACCTGGAACAGGGATAAAGCTACTTATATATGAAAATTGTGCTGCTATGATACAGTAAAACAAGGTGTTGTGTGGTCTAACCAGTGACCCACAAAAGTGTGCGTTATATTGATCTCAAGGCATCAATCATTTCTAAGGGATTGGATAACCATGTTGTGGGTTCATTTGTTTGAACTAGGCATGGATAGAAAACTTGAAAACACATCAGCAGAGCTGTCTTCACTGTGCTTTTCTTAAATCCAAAGAAATGAGACAGAACTGGATTGCATGACACACTTTCTCTTCAATGATGCCATGTTCCTATCCCTTAAAGATATATTACAAAATTCTCTTTTCTTTTTAAAGAAGCTTCCCCCTTTCAAGGAAAAATAACTATTTACCATGCAGGGTAGCATGCTGGCACAATAGTAGGGCAGCACAGTGGCACATTGCTACCTCATAGTGCCAGGGACCCGGGTTGGATTTGAACCAACCTCAACGACTGCCTACGTGGAGTTTGCACATTCTGACTGTATTATGTGTGTTTCCTCTGGGTGCTCCGGTTTACTCCCATAATCCAAAGATGTGTGGGTTAGGTTGATTGGCCATGCTCAATTACCCCATAGTGTCAGGGGGTTAGCAGGGTAAATACATGGAGTTACAGGGAGAGAGTCTGGGCGGGATTGTTGTTGGTGCAGGTTTAGTGGGCCAAATGGCCTCCTTCTGCACCATAAGACTTCTATGATTCTATGGCATGTTGACGTTTTGTTATCATTACGTAAACATATCGAACTGATTAATCCAGGAGTTTGTGAAGTGTTGAGGTAGTCTGCTGGTATGTCCAGATTAATGGCAAAGGAAACAGCAGGAATACTCCTACAAAACCTCTCTCACATAAGAACTAGGGGCAGGAGTAGGCCGTCTGACCCTTCAAGCGTGTTCTGCCATTCAATAAGATCATGGCTGATCTTTTCATGGACTCAGTTCCACTTACCCACCCACTCACCATAATCTTTAGTTTCTTTACTGTTCAAAAAATTATCTATTCTTGCCTTAAAAACATTCAATGAGGTAGCCTCAACTGCTTCACTGGGCAGGGAATTCCACGGATTCACAACCCTTTGTGTGAAGAAGTTCCTCTTCAATTCAGTCCTAAACCTGCTCCTCTTTAATTTGAGGCCATGCCCCCTAGTTCTAGTTTCACCTGCCAGTGGAAACAGCTTCCCTGCTTCTATCTTAACTATTCATTTCATAATCTTATATGTTTCTATAAAATCTCCCCTCATTCTTCTGAATTCCAATGAGTATAGCCCCAGTTTTCTCAATCTCCTCTAATAAGCCAACCCTGTCAACTCCAGAATCAATCTAATGAATCTCCATCGTACCCCTCCAGTGCCAGTATATCCTTTCTCAAGTAACGAGACCAAAACTGTACACAGTACTCTAGGTGTGGCCTCACCAGCACCTTATACAGCTGCAACATAACCTTGCTGTTTTTAAACTCCATCCCTCTAGCAATGAAGGACAAAATTCCATTTGCCTTCTTATTTACCTGCTGCACCTACAAACCAACTTTTTGTGATTCATGCACAAAGACACCCAGGACACTCTGCACAGCAGCACGCTGCAATTTTTTGCATCTAAATAACAGTCCATTTTGCTGTTTATTCCCACCAAAATGGATGACCTCACATTTACCATCTGCCAGATCCTTGCCCACTCACTTCGACTATCAATATCCTTTTGCAGGCTTTCAGTGTCCTCTGCAGATTTTGCTCTGCCACCCATCTCAGTGTCACCTGTGAATCTTGACAGACTACATTTGGTCCCCAACTCCAAATCATCTATGTAAATTGTAAACAATTGAGGTCCCAACACTGATCTCTGAGGCACTCCACTAGTCACTGATTGCCAATCAGAGAAACACTCATTTCCTCCACTCTTTGCTTTCTCTTCTCAGAATACCTTAGCCCACTGCTGAGCTGTTTGAAGTGTTTCTCCTTTCCCTAGCATTGCAGGTTCTTTCACCTTTTCCCTTGCAATCCAATCTGCTGAATGATGTGGCATTGGAGCCAACTGTTGTATCACACTCTCAAAACTGACAAGTTGTAGCGCAGTGCCCACTTGGTGCTCGTTGCATATCAGCAGCATTTCAATGAGGCTCAGGCTTCAAAATAGGTCAGGCCTCTCTTCCACACCAATGATTAGGAAAAGTGGCCAATTTGTCTATGATGTTAAGCAATTTTGCATCTCAAATACAACTAAGCTTTGTGGCAAAAGATAATTCTATGTATAGTGTTTGTATCTTAGAGATTGCAATGAAGAAAGATTGAATAGACTGGGGTTATCTCCTTTGGAACAGATGGAGATATAATGGTGGTGTATAAAACCCAGACAGAATGAACAAAAATGACCCATTTCCCTCGCTGAGAAGTCAAGAGCCAGGAAGCATGAATTTAAAGTGATTTATGGAAGGATTAGAGAGAAGTTGAGAAGAATTATTTATTCCACAGAGGATGGTGAAGGTCTGGAATCCACTGTCTGAAAGGATGTTAGGGGCTGGAACACTAATGGTAAGTAAAGCATTCTTGGATCTGTAATTGAAGACAAAGTGGTGGACCAAGAGCTGGAAAGCGGGATTAGGGTGAATAACTCCTTCTTTGCAGACAGTGACATAATGGCCTCCTCCTGTGCCATAACTTTCAATGATTCTATGAATGAATATTCAGATTTGCACTGTCATCCAATTCTTTAAAACAAGCACAGCTACTAAGCAGCTGTGAGTAAACATGCCTATTGCCAACTAACATGTCATTAAATGTATCAGATATTAACAGCATCAATAAGGTACTAAAAAAAATTCTGAATCCTGCTAGCATGTAGTCTGCATACACCAAATACCTGAAAGACAATGAAAAATGAATATACATCCCGATATTTAACCAAACCTCATGAAAAAGTTAGAACATTCCATTAAAATAACTGGTGAGAGTTCTTGCTTTTGCTTTGTATTGCCACAATTGGCAAAAGTAAACCTAAATATATTCCACTCAAGGCTTTGATTTTATTCTCAACAAATAATTCAGAATCAGAAAACATTCTTAGTTTCTCAGGTACCCATGTCTCACACTAGATATTCATCTTGGAGGCAGGAATCAGAGTTAGGGGATTTCCCACTGCAGCTTCATGAATGGCAGTGCCCACACATGCGATTTTCAAGCTGAGGGATTGGGGATGAGGATGGGCTGTAGTCCATTCTGCCTGCTATCTCCCATAGCAAGCACAATGTGGAGACAGACACTGACTGATGCAGAGGTGGCCAGTTTAAAGGGCTTGCTTCTGTTCGCTGAGATCCTGGCACAGTTCTGGAGATGAATGTGAGGCCTAATGACCCTTACTGTCTCCCCAGTTACTCTCTCTCTGAACCCCTTCATACCCTCCTCATCCTTCTTTATTCCCTATAGAGTTGTCACCCATTCCTTTCTCCTAAACTGTGGAGTGACCACCTCTCCAGTTATCCATCCTCACAATGTGCTGTAGTGATTTCAGTTGCTGCTTAAGCTCTGAAACCCAGAGCTCAGGTTTCTGCAGCTTATGATAATTCCTGCATATGATCATCCAGGACACTGGTAGCATCCACAACATCCCACATATTACAGGACATGCATTTTACATGCCAAGATGTCCTGCCCTGCTTCAATTTACTTCCTTATTTTAACCTTATTTTCCCTTGGTTGATTTATACCATCTTACGTTACCTGGCCTTGACTTAACTTTACTTCTCAGTTGCCTGTGTTTCTTATTTAAATATAGGTAGCTATCCACTTACCTTCTAAATTATTTGTTTTTCTAATTTTCAGCTATTTAAAGACCCTCCCTAGCAGCAGTTTATCGCTAACCAATGATTTTTTCTTTCTCCTGCAAAATCATTCTTGGATTTTTTCAAACTCATCCCTCTCATGCCGTTTTTCAACTCCTGGTCTCCTGGAGGTTGAGGAAGATAGAAAAAGGAAAGCGCACTTCCCCCTCTCCTCTCTGAACTCTCTTCCTCACCTAACTCACAGTGATCCACTCTGTATTAGCTACACTTCATGCCACTGCACTTAACCATGCTTATTGGTACTACAGAACTATAGCTTATTGGTACTACAGCTATAGACTGTTTACTCTTTGACTTCTTTTATAGGCTTACAATGACATGTCAAGTAGACAACACCTTTCAGACTCTTCTTTCATGTAGTGCCAGCCTCCACACGATGGTTCATGACACCTCTGTGCTGGTCTGAACTAGGTCACTTTCCAAAATGGATGCCTTGAAAATCGTGGAATGATGGAATGGCCAGTTCTGCAATGGAGTTGGTAACAATGGGACCAATGGGATGAGATTTGGCCCTCCAAAGGGACAGGAGAATCTGGCCCTCTATCTCCTATTAGATATAGAGGCCTTTACATAATTCTAAGTTACAACAAGATCAATTTCTATTTCAAAATCGTTTAACAACACTGTGGAGAAGGATATTCTTGGAGGCCATAACTAACTAAATTAGTGCTAGTTTCTGGACTTAATACTGCAGAAATGGCTGTGTGTATTATCATAGCATTTGTGGTGAATAAACAGTGTCATCACAGTCAATGTACAGCACCAGTACCTTCACAGTCAATAAACTTGTTGTCCTCCTTAGTAACCATTGTTGTGTATTAAATACGTGAATACACACACAATCCCAGACCTCTGAACATGAGACAAAATTGCACATTTATCTCATGCGCATAACTCAACCTTAAGAAGGTGATCAGCACTATCAGTATCTTCATAGAATCCTTACAGTACAGAAGCCCATCGAGCCTGCGCTGATCACAATCTCACCCAAGCCCTATCCCCATAATCCCACGCATGTGCCCTAGCTAGTCCCTTTGACACTAAGGGGCAATTTAGTATGGCCAATCCACCTAGCCCACACATCTTTGGACAGCGGGAGGAAACCGGAGCACCCAGAGGAAACCAATGCAGATGCAGGAGAATATGCAGACTCAGCACTGATGGTCACCGAGGCCGGAATTGAACCTGGGACCCTGGCAGTGTGAAGTAGCAGTGCTAACCACTGTGCCACCGTGCCACCCCCATTGTCGATAAACCCCAACAGTATTTTTGCATTTCGGTGCTGTTAGTAGACCTGCAGTAAATAAGCACTGTGGGCATCTGCCTAGTCAATCAAAAACCATCAGTATCTCCATAGATAAAAAACTACTTCCCTACCCTAGCAGTAAATCACCTTTGAAAAACCTATCGCTGATATATTTATAATCAACATAACACTGCCTCCACTTTGCGAGGGTAAGGCTAGATGCAAAGCTTTTATTTTTAATAATTCTGAGTATAACTCCGACTGAGTTGCTCTTGGTGCTTCAGAGGCTAAGGTGCAATGATGTACGTGGTGAGAGGGTGTAATAAACAAAGGGAATTGAAATCTGACTTTCAAATTTCACCCAAAGAATAGTGAGAATCTGTTTCCCTTTACCTTATTTCTGAATAATATGAGCTGGTTGTAAAATGTAATCAAAATTTGCCTTATTTTTCACATTCCAGGCACTAGATGTAATTTATTACTGACTGAGCTCCAGGCAAGGGAACAATTTTCATTTCTATAGCATCTTTTCTAACCTGAGCGTATGTCAAAGTGCTGTACAGCAATGAAGATTTTTTTTTCAAACATAATCACTGCTGTGGGAAACATGGGAGCAAATTTGCACAAAGCAAGTTCTTACAACCAATAATCAAATAATGAGCAGATGATCTGTTTTAGTGCTTTCTGGTTGGGACACAAATATTGGCCACATCATTAAGGAGAACTTTCCTGGTCTTCTTCATATAGTACCATTGTGTTTTTCATATTCACCTGTGAGGGCAGACTTTGTCTTAGTTTAACAGCTAATCTGAAAGAAAACACTTCCAATGGTGTAGAAATCAGTACTGCACTGAAGCGTCAGGCTAGGTTGTGTGCTCTGATTCAGAGGCAAGAATGTGACTCAATGACGCATAGCTAAGTAACCTGGGAATCTGCAGATTGTAATATTTAGTTGTTATCACACCTTGCTCCTTCAAAAGTCATGGCTCAGGTTATACCTCGTGGAAAAGTTACCCAAAAGAATCCAAGATCAATCGCAGCTTTATCTGTGCTTGGTAAAATAATGTTTATTTTTAATGTTTGTAACGGAAAACTCTTTTTTCGTATGTTGACAACAGGCAAAAATCATTCTTAAATCAGTCCCAGTCTGGAATCTTACTGCACTTGTAATTTTCTCACCATATTAAGAAGGTTGAAAAAAATTAACATTTTTAATAGGCACTCAAAAATCTGCACAAGTCGCTGCTTCAGAGCAACTCTGTCTTTCCCCTCACAAGAACGTGTGACCATACGGATACTGTTAACAAGTAATGTCAGTACAATTATTTGCTGTAAAAAATCTATGTCATGGAGACTTAAAAATAATTGGAATTATGCCTGTAATCATTTCCATATTTTACTAACAACAGTGGTAAATGGATTTTCTGGACTATAAAGAGTACTGTGCTAATATTCAAACACATGGTGGTAATTCCATTCAGCTAACTGCAGGGCTTCATACACAGAAAGTCAATCATGGAGATAATTACCCTCAATTTGCCCAAGAAAATGACAGTCTTATCAAGTATGAAATCAAATTAATACGAAGTGACTGAAACTATTTAAAAAAACACATTTCTTCTTTGATCATATAGATCTAAACCCACCAAAATCTATGGCTGTAATCTCTTTTCATCTGCATTTGGTAACCAGTTTGCTGTAGGTTTGTATTGATGGCCTTGCTGTTGCTAGGTTTGGCTGCTTATATTTTGTATTTTTTTTTGTCTGGAAAGGCAAAGAGAAACAGAAAAAAAAGAATGTGATATGGGGCTTTGTATTCTAAAAGAATAGGGTGGCAGAGAGGGTGGGAGGTGAAGGTCTTTGAGCTTTGTATGTTTTCAATGCACTCAAATCCAAACTCAAGGGCAATATTTCCAAATGTATCTAAGACGCTATCTTGCCATAAGTATAACATGGTTCCCAGTGACGCTAAAGCTGTGTAGATATATGAGTCAGCGTGTGAGGTTGAATGGTTCCAGGCATCCAAGGTGGGCACAAGAATCAATTTGCCAACAATATTCGCCCTGAAGTAATGTGCCAGTATAAACGACCTTCCAACTCTGTCATTTTTTATTATTAATTTCTTTCTTCGTTACTTTTTGTTGATTTTCACACTAACTTAAAGTGTAAGGATCCTGAGATTAAGAATTACAACTCACACTATAAATCTATGGGGTGGCATGATGGCACAATGGTTAGCACTGCTGTCTCACAGCACCAGGGACCCAGGTTCGATTCCTGGCTTGGGTCACTATCTGTGTGAGGTCTGCATGTTCTCCCCATGTCTGTGTAGCTTTCCTCTGGGTGCTCCGGTTTCCTCCCACACTCCAAAATATGCGCTGGCTGGGGTATTGGTCAGGCTAAATTCACCCGAACAGGTGCTGGAGTGCAGCGACGAGGGGGATTTCACTGTAACTTCATTGCAGTGTCAATGTATGCCTATTTGTAGCACTAATAAAAGATAAATTTTAAAATAAAACAACTTTTGTTAAAGAAAAAAGATTAAAGAGAAAAGTTAAGCAAATTTTGCTTCCAATGTCTCTCATCTTTGTACTTCAAGGCTGCATTTTTCCATTGTTGAAATCAGAAATAAAGCCTAGAAAAGAGCAGGGGTTCTAGGACACCAAATAAGCTGCCATCAAACTGTCTACCATGGCATTTCAATCAATCACTGTGTTTTAAATGACTGGCTATGAGTTCACAGCAGTGTTTATTACATCGAAACCAGATGGGTTCGATACAGCAATACTTGTTAATTGCAGTGATGCCACTAAATTGGATAGAACAATCTGAATTTCAGCGTGGGAAGAAATACTTATTTGACTAAGCCAACAGAAGACAACTTGGGCATTTGCTACCCAGCCAACAGCTGGTCACACACCCTGGGAACCAATCACAGAATCCCTACATGGCAGATAGAAGCCATTCGGCCCTTCGAGTCTGCACCGACAACAATCCAATCTGGGCCCCATCCTCATAACGCCACATATTTAGTCTGCTAATCCCTCTAACAAACGCATCCCGGGATACTAAGGGGCAATTTAGCATGGCCAATGCACCTAACTCACACATCTTTCGACTGTGGGAGGAAACTGGAGTACCTGGAGGAAACCCACGTGGACACAGGGAGAATGTGCGTACTCCACACAGACAGTGACCCAAGCCAGGAATTGAACCCAGATCCCTGGAGCTGTGAGGCTGCAATGCTAACCATTGTGCCACCCAGTCAAATAGCTAAGAAGGCACATGCATGAGGATAATTGCAGAACAGCCAAAGTACAAGGTGAAACTGAAGAGGGACTACTTAGAAAAGGAGTCACAGTGGAAACAAATCAATCCCCTAGTCAGCATGGGTCCAATTGTCCTACAGTCAAACTGGTCTAAGTAGGGAATAAATCATTTGCACAATTTATTTAAAGTTTCTCTTTAACTCTTTTTCTTGAACAAAGATTGTTTTATTTATATTGCAAGTTCTGATTCTCAATTACTGGAACCTTACACTTTAAATTAGCGTGAAAGCCAACAAAAAATATCTACAAATACAGCTTTAATCTTTGATACAACTCTCCACCTAATACAGACAAAGTAAAATTCCCCCATCAGCTCATTTTCACATTTTATGACTAGATTATTAACACAGAGAGGTGATTAAGGATCAGTATTGACTAGTTAATGAGCCATATTACAAGATAAAAAGATGCAAGCAGTGATGCTGCACTTTATTGAGCAGGAATGAAACTTCAGTATCATTTATATGCATATTTCATGCTTGTGTCCTTCCCTCTACAAGTCTTGCCATCTGAAACATGTGCTTTTCAGATATGTCAAACAGATATAAACCTTTCCTGGCCTGTCCTTTATCGTGCTGATGTAATTAGATACATGGCTTTCAGGTGTATGATTTCAAAATATTTAAAAAACCAAAATGGAGAATCAACAGTCCAGAATGGAATTTTCCCAGGTGTCGGTTCAATCTGAAAATTGGCATGTGTGTCTCCAGATGCACAGCCAGGTTTTCACTCCAGATTTACTGTCACTCATTGCACAGAAAATCTGGGGGCGTAAGCACTGTCACTCTGACGGGGCCTGATAGAGCTGGTAAGGCTGCCTCTATAGAGATCGGGGTGGGGGGGTGGTGGTGTGCCATCTTTATAGGGCACCCCTATCTATGCTGAAAATAAACTCTACCCCCACCCTCTCCATGGACACAGATGACTGCTCCACAAGCCTCGGGGCAAGGCCCAAACCCCGATCCCCATCACCACATGAGTAACCGGGCACTCCATCACACGGCACATGGACCCACCAAATCGCAAGAATCGGGGCACTCCCCTCACAGGCATCGCCTCCTCATGGGCACTGGGGCACACATCCCTTCCACGACTTTCAAGGGGAACTCCCCAGACAGCCTGTCCCTGATAGTGCCATCCTGGCAGTGCCAACCAAGTTAGCAGTGCCAGGGCACGGCTGGCCATGTCACTCACCATCTGGGAGCACATTTACATATGCATCCCTGGCATGGTCATCACGACTAGTTTCATTTTAGAAAGCCAGTAGTGACTGTTGTCGGCATGACTTCATGCCATCTGGTTGAGATGATGCAGTATGGGTGGAAATGGCAGCTTAAAACCCTATAATTAAATGCAAATGTATTTTAGAATACATTTGTGTGTAATTATAGAATAAGAGTTACAGTTTTCAAGGTGAGGAAGGGGTGTTAAAACATTTTCTTTGTTCTGTTTAAGATTTTGTTTGTCTTTGGTTAATCAAGAGGTGGAAGAGCCATGCCACCATTTCTCCCCATCAGAACACTTCTCAGTTTTGCCACTGTGTTGTAAATTTCCCTTGTACCTTAGCTGCTATGTTAAGACTAACTGAAGAATTAGTTATTTTGAAGCATTATCAAAATAATCAAAACAAAGAAAAGGTACTACAAATCTGGAAACTGCAGAGATAAACATCCATATAAATGCATGATGAAGGACAATTTTAAAATTGTCTCTCTTTTCTTCAATTTCTTCCCTTATGTCTGCTTTGTTTGTGTCCATGGAATAATGTTTCACAGTGGTTCCCTTCTTTTGTGACACACTAGCAGGTTTTTATCTGCGTTTATTTGTCAATGCAGTCAGGTATATGAAAGAATTAAAAACTTGATTTTACATCGTGCCTTTCACAACATCAAAACATCCAAGAGCCCTTCACAGCCAGCGAAATGGAGTATTGCACTGTAAGAAAGGTGATGTCCTGTTGTCACTTAAAACAAAACTTTGAATGGAGTTCTCCGCGTGTCTGATTGGGTTTCTTCTGGGTGCTCAAGTTTCCTCCCGCATTCTGGAAGATGTGCTGGTTAGGTGCATTGACCCAAAAAGGCGCCAGACTGTGGCGACTAGAGGAATTTCACAGTAACTTCATTGCAGTGTTAACGTAAGCCTTACTTGTGACTAACAAATAATAAAGTGATTTGGGCATTTATTTAATTGTTCTTTGTTGCAACCTGCTGGGTGCAATTTGCTCCAATATTAACCATATAACAAAAGTGGCTGCATTTCAAAAGTATTCAACTGGCTGTAAAGTGCTTTGGAGCATCCTGAGGTCAGGAAAGATGCTGGAAAAATGCAAATCTTTCTTTCAACATGCAAAGCCGCAGCAGCATCCAGTGAACAACAAAGAGAAGGGAGGATGGTTCAGATTTTCTTTGCCTGGAATCACTGATGGTCATCTAACTGTGGAAGTCCCAGCAACATACCGTACCAGGTCAATCAATGTAACACAGACACAAGATCCTTCTGAATCTAATGTCTCAATGACACCTACAAAAGTTATACCTTGTTTTTCAAACTGGGGGTTTATTCAATCAGTCTCCGGTGACTGAGAGATTTAGTTATGGAAAAACACCATGAAAGCATGGAAGCTAATTAAGGGATATATGATTTTGGAAGAATGCATCCATGTTTTCAGCACTGGTATTTGAGAGTGGATGAACCATGCCTATTTACTGGCATGGCTTTGGGAAGCTCTAGGTCTCAGCGCAAGTCTTGATTTGATTTAAAGTGACAGAGGTGAAGAGATTGGAATTTGCAACAACTTTGGTATTTTGAAGAGACATGGGGTTAAGTCAAAGTAATATTTGAATGGAAACATAGTTGGGGACTACTGCCAGAGTTAGTGCAGCAATTCAAGAAGGCAGCTCACCACCATCTCCTCAAGGGCAACAAGGGATGGGCAATAAATGCTGGCCAGCTAGCGACAACCACTTCCCACGAATGAATAAAAGAAATTCCAGGCTACTGGAAGGACTCTGCGTTTGGCTAAAAAAAACGTTCAGCAGAACCGCCCAGTCTTATCAGGAAGTCACAAAAGTAAAAAAAAAGGGAAATCCAAGAAGAGATTAAACTAACAGTTAAGTCATCCACTCAATTAAGCTTACTAGGCCAGCATTTATTGCCCAACAAAACCACATTATTACATATTCAGAATGCATACAGATCAACTGTCTTGATAAGTAAATTGATGTCTGCTGTCAGATGATGAGATGGTTTTTGATTCTGTTTTTAATAGCAGGCAGCCTATTTTCAAAACTTAACCCTTTGACTTTAACCTACCATTACACAGAGTCCAAAACAGGTAACAATGTTGAACTAAAAACTCAACCCTCAAATAGCTTATTACTTCAAGGAAGTTGGAGACAGCAGGAGAAAAGAAATTGCCACATCGGCAATAAATAAAAGAAATGTAAATGTCACATGAACTTTATTTGGCTGAAGTGTACATTGCTAACGAAGTGTCTTTCTGAACAGAATGCCACCTTTTCAACATTGACAGGACACGGTCGCTCAAATTCAATGACATTAGAAACCTTCTGACACCAGCTTTCCATGGGCTGTGTGCAGCAAGCTCCCAGTTTTCATCATTACTGGGCAGAATGGACACAATAAGGGGCTGCTTTTCATTGATAAACCCCTGCCCAATCTACAACAGATGCAAGATAGCTTAGATGTGCAGCGATCTGTTAAGCAAACAGAATGGGACCACAGTTGCTGACTTTCCCTTTCATATATTAGAGCCTGAATTATATTTGATCCATGCACCCCTTGGTGTTTAATTAGGTTATCTGCAAGATCAATCCCAAGCTGCTTTCTAGCCACCCCCTACCTTTACCAGTTCTTAATAAACCTAGCAGATCAGCTGCTAAATATGTCACTTTTTTTATCTACTTGCAGCACATGTTAATGTGTTGACTTTTTCCCAAAGGTATCAGATAAATCACTTGGCATGTATTCAACAAAAGCAATTCCTTCAAATAAATTGTAGCCTCCAATGAGCACAAATAATAATCTGCGCAAAAAGACTCTATGCCAAAAAAAAACTAGAAGGTTAAATCCTTTATTGAGCCCTAGCTTGGCATTTTGGAGATCGACAGCCTGTTTTAATTTCACAATACCAGTGCAAGATTTATTGCTTTATATATTTAAGAATTGTGTCAACCAAACCCTGCTGTACTTAATGAGTTAACTGGAATCTCAAAATGTTCAAATCTGTTTCAGGATGTAGCTTTGGTGTGGAGAGCAGGGTTATTCTACAGGGCTCTCACATGACCCTGGGACTCTCCGTTCTGCCATCTTGTTAGCACAAGAGGCTTATGGGTAGCAGGGTCCTGACAATAATGAAGTTTCTTCACAATCAGGGCTCCACTGTTATCTGGAAATGCATTGGTAGAACTCAAAGTTTGTTGTCATCAGCTGAACAGGGTGGCATGGTGGCACAGTGCCAGGTATTGCTGCCTCATGGCTCCAAACCACCCGGGTTCAATTCTGGCCTTAGATGACTGCCTGTTGAGTTGGCACATTTTCCCTGTGCCTGCATGGGTTTCCTCCTGGTGCTCCGATTTCCTCCCACAATCCAAAGATATGCAGATTGGGTGGATTGGCCATGCTAAATTGCCCCTCAGTGTCCCAAGATGTGTAGTTTAGATGGATTAGCCATAGATGTGTTTGTGAGATTACGGGGACTGAGGGCGGGAAAGCACCTGTGTAACATGCTGTGTCAGAGTCAGTGCAGACTTGATGGGCTGAATGGCCTCTTTGGCACTATCAGGATTCTATGATTCTATGAACCTTGAATCTAAAACTGTTTTAAAATGTGTTTACATCAACATTTTTATACTGTCTTCTGAAATTGGATTCCTTGAGGAGCCCAACTCCTTTGCAGGATCAGTTAAATTTCAGTTCAAGGGCTATGAGAGACAAATTTCTATTGGCCCCTTTTATTGCCTCAGGAAGAAAACAGTCAATTGTATCCATAAGCTCTGTTTTCAGCTTGTGAATCTCTGCTCCTGGGACCTTTCAGTGAAGGTATACAAACTGATGCTTTCATTGTTGTTGACATCATCTTTCATTGTTGTTAGGCAAATACTTCAATATAACAATACATCATTTAAACAAAAATTTCATTCCTTTCCCAGAGTTACAAAGTCAATGTGCAGAGTGGATGGGACAAGCTCATAATCCATCTCCCTGATTGCCCCAAAAGCCAATTTAAATTCAAATTGAATTCAGTTCACGGTCCCCACAAAAGAGACATATCAGATCCAAGTTGACAAGAGCAGACATTACACCCGATCTCAGCCCTGATCCCACACTTGACCTTAACCAAAAGGAACAATGCATTATTGTGTACCTGGCAAACACGCAAGCATTTGGCAACTCCCATTTACCTGATGAAGGAGCAGCGCTCTGAAAGCTATTGGCTTTTGCTACCAAATAAACCTGTTGGGCTTTAACCTGGTGTTGTGAGACTTCTTACTGCATTTACCCCAGTCCAACACTGGCATCTCTACATCATAAACATGCAAGTTCACAGTGAGAATGAGGTGTTATCTCACTACATGTGCATTATAAACCAAAACAGTACCTCTTTAAGCTGGAACTCACTTTCATGCCAGAAGCCTAAGAACTCCTGCAGTGCCACTGGGAGCCAATCCCCACTTATCTGATCATGTACGGGGTGGCGGGTTGTGTGGGACACATAATTTCCCATGGATGCCTGCCCGAAATGAGTGGGAAATGACCTGGCAGGATTTAAATGAGGCCCAGCTATTAAAATCAGCCGGGTCCCAATCTACCATAGGCATAAAATTAACCTCCCATTGCAATTTTCCTGTATAAAACTTGGGGACCTTTAATCTCGGCCAGAGATTTTGCTTCCTAGAAGTGAAGGAAGTTCAAAAATAAGGTTATTCAACAGATGTTGGATCAAAGTTGCTGGGGCATGTAGCAGTTCATGAGGGGTCACCGCTTGCATTATTTACACAAGTGCAAACTCATCATGTGCCCTATGATCTCCTCGGTTAACTCTATCCAACCTTAGATTGCATTAAACTTCATCTATTGTTGATAACACTTATTATACTCAGACACCGGCAAATAGAGGGAACATATATGTATATTATATTAAGCACATTTTCTTCTACCATGAGCAGGCCAGCACAAACATCTTTGTGTTTGTTTAACTGTATTTGTCCTCTTACTCCAAGTTCCATTAATCCAGGCACCTGCAGTGATTTCTGATTGGAGTTTGAAAGGAAACAAACAAAAGCCAAGCAAGCAAAGCTGCAGTGTAACGTATAATCATCCCGATCTTGTCAGCTTAAATTATAGATTTTAAGATGAAGTACCTTTCTTGCTACTTTGGTTCCACATGAAGAGTTTGGAGTCCAATGCCAAAATTTATACCGATTTATTTTCTGAAGACTGAAGAGGTTGGTATAAAATCTTAATTCATTTCAAATCCAAAAGATGCATCTGGGGAATGACAATGTTGCTTTGCTCTTGAAATTTTAAATCACATATAAACAAGCTCAGTTTCTGCTTTTCATGCCAACACCCAAAGGATGTTGTGGAAAACAGTGTGACAAAGCCAATGAGATATCATTGTAGCAGGGGTCATTAAATATTCGAAAGTGTTATTTTAAGGGCTTATTGGATTAGAGTGCATCAAGGAATGAAGCATGGCTTGTCAGATCTAACGGTTTAAGCTATGATGGTCACTTAGGTGCAAGATTGCCTAACCACCTCTTCAATTTTGTTTTCTTTCTCCTGATCTATTATGTCTGAGCTCAGACACCAAAGGCATCTTATCTAGCCTCCTGTCAGAGGCAAAATTTCTGCCCACTCTCCCAGCTCTGACTCATGTTCTTGGATCTGAGCTATTGTTATGTGTGGGGGCAGGTCCAGCAAAACTGAACAGAGATCAAATATAGGACCCCTAGCATTCGGGGCGGCACGGTGGCACAGTGGTTAGCACTGCTGCCTCACAGCGCCATAGACCCGAGTTCAATTCCCAGCTTGGGTCACTGTGTGGAGTTTGCACATTCTCCCCGTGTCTGTGTGGGTTTCCTTTGGGTGCAGTGGTTTCCTCTCAGAGTCCAAAGATGTGCAGTTCAGGAGGAACTGCCCCTTAGTGACAGAGGGACTAGCTAAGGTAAATGGATGGGGTTACGGAGGCAAGCCTGGGTGGGATTGTGGTCAGTGCAGACTCAATGGGCCAAATGACTGCCTTCTGCAGTGTAGGATTCTATGATTCTATGATCTATCGAGCCTTCTGTCTCCAAAAAAAGAAAGCCTCGTGAACTTTCCATCACTGCCTCAGGGATTACTGCGGTTCCCCTTACCTGAAATTCTTGGATCAATGATGCTAGTAACGGAACGCATTGAAATTGCCAATATTGCTAGTCCTGCCATGTCATTGTCAATTACATTCAGTGCAATGATGAATGGATCACCAAAGATCTCCCTGTTGGGGGAACTGAGTCAATATCAAAGCAAGGCTGCAGTGATAAGTTTCCTCATCTAACTTACCTTGGTTAACTCCAAATCACTGAATTTCAGATGGAATTGTGGGGAAAAATCCAGACCATAAATGAGATCAGGCAGCCAGCTGGCTTAAATTCCTATTCCCTTTCATATGGTCTTAGCAACATGATTTAGGGTTCACCATCATGCAGTGAGGCACACAGAATTAATTCCAACCTTACTTTTAATCAATGTCCACACATCTACTCTTCCCAGCAGGGCTCATTGAATAACAATCAAGAACAGGATTTCTTGTTGATTTTTTTTATCTTGATTGCCCTGAGGCAGTGACATCAATTTTATTTCCCTGACTGCTAACCTAACTGAGGGCACCAATTTAACACAGCCCAGGTTCAAATTCATAACTGCTGATTTGGGGTTAAAAGCTAACTGATGTTTTACTCCTAGAGGAATAAGGAAGGTTTTAACTTGGGACTTAAACGTTTGATAGTCAAAGGGATAAATAGCATAACAAATGACGTTTTCAATAATTTGATTGGTTGCAGACATTGACCACATTACAACTGGTCACAGCACTCACAGGTGAGGGAGAAAGAGCACTCATCTGCAAAGTCCTCCTTACTAACATCTGGGGTCTTTTGCCAAAATTTGGAGTACTGTCTGACAGACCACTCAAGCAACAGTCTGATGTAGTCATACTCACTAAATCATAACTTACAGATAATGTCCCAAACATTACCATCCCTGAGTATGTCCTGCGTCATTGGCAGAATAGACCCAGCAGAGGTGGTGGCACAGAGGTAGACAGTCAGGAGGAAATTCATGGGCAAAGAAACCTCCTGCTGATTACCATGCCCCCATAGCTGATGAATCAGTACTCCTTCATTTTGACACCACTTGGAGGAAGCACTGAGTATTGAAAGAACGCAGAATGTACTCTGGGTGAGGGAACTTCAATGTCCATTAACAAGAGTGGTTCAGTAGTGCCAGCACAGACGGAGCTGGGTGGAATCTATAGCTGCTAGGCTGGGACTGCAACTGGTGGTGAGGGAACCAAAAGCGGGAAAAGCGTACTTGACCTCATCCTCACCAATCCTTATGTCACTGATGCATCTGTCCATGACAGTATCAATAGGAGTGACCAACTTACAGTCCTTATAGAGACAAATTTCTGTCTTCCCATTAAGGAGGCCCTCAATCGTGTTGTGTGGCACTACACCCATGCTCAATGGGCTAGACTTTGAACAGATCTAACAGCTCAATATTGGACATCCATGAGGCACTGCAGGTGAACAGCAGTAGCAGAACTCTGTTCAACCAAAATTTGTAATCTTATGTCCCGGCTTATCCCCCGCTCTATCATTGCCTCTAAGCCAGGGGATCAACACTGGTTCAAAGTAGAGTGCAGGAGGGCATGCCAGGAGTAATGTGAGGCTTGCTTAAAAATGAAGTGTCAACCTTGTGAAGCTACGAAATCGGTCTACATGTGCACCAAACAGCATAAGCAGCAAGTAATAGACAGAGCTATGCGATCCCACAACTAACAGATCAGATATAAGCTCTACAGTTCTGCCACATCCAATCATAAATGGTGGTGGACAATTAAACAACTCACTGAAACAGGAGGTTCTAAAAATATACCCATCCTCAATGATGGAGGAGCTCAGCACATCTGTGCAAAAGATAAGGCATTCGCAACAATCTCCAGCCGGAAGTGCCGAGTGGATGTTTTATCTTGGCCTCCTCCGAAGGCCCCCAGTATCACAGCTCTGATGAAAAGTCATCCAGACTTGAAACATTAAATCTATTCTCTCTCTGCAGATGCTATCAGATCTGCTGAGAATTTCCAGAATTTTCTGTTTCCGTTTCAGATTCTAGCATCCACAGTATTTTGCTTTGATTTCAGTCTTCAGCCAATTCAATTCATTCCACGTCATATCAAAAAGCAATTGAAGGCACTGGGTACTGCAAAAACTTTGGGCCTCAACAATATTCCAGCAACAGAGCTGAAGACACATACTCCAGAACTTGCTGCAGGTATGTTCCAATGCTATGGAAAATTGCCCAGTTACATTCTGTACACAAGAAACAAAACAAATCCAACCTGGCCAATTACCACCCATCAGTCAGTCTACTCTTAATCATCAGTAAAGTGATGGAAGGGGTCATCAGCAGTGCTATAAAGCAGTGCCTGCTCAACAAGAACCTGCTCAGTTTAGGTTTTGTCAGAGTCACTTAGCTCCTGATCTCATTACAACATTGGTTCAAACATGGACACAAGAGCTGAATGCAGAGGAGAAGTGAGAGTGACAGCCTTTGAATTAAGGCAGCATTTGACTGAGTGTGGCATCAAGGAGCCCTAGCAAAACTGGAGTCAATGGGAATCATGGGGAAAACCCTCCACTGGTTGGAGTCATAGTTGGCACAAAGGAAGATGGCTGAGGTGAATGAGGTCAATCATCTCAGTTCCAGGATATCACTGCAGGAGTTTCTTAGGGTAGTGTCCTGGACTCAACCTTCTTCAGTTGTTTCATCAATGACCTTCCTTCCATCATAAGGTCAGAAGTGGGAATGTTCACAGATGATTACACAAACTTCAGCACCATTCATGACTCCTCAGATACTGAAGCAGTCAATATCCAAATGCAGCAAGATCTGGAAAATCTCCACGCTTGGACTGACAAATGGCAAGTAACATCTGTGCCACACAAGTACCAGGCGATAACTATTTTCAAAAAGGGAGGATCTAACCGAACAGGCGCCAGAGTGTGGCGACGAGTGGATTTTCACAGAAATGTCATTGCAGTGTTAATGTAAGCCTGCTTGTGATACTAATAAACAAACTATATAAAAACATCAGTCCTTGACATTCAGTTGCATTACCATCACTGAACATCCTGGGTGTTATCACTGACCAGAACTGGACTAGCCATAATAAATACTGTGGTGACCAGAGCAAGTCAAAGGCTAGGAGTCCTGCAGTGAGTAACTCACTTCCTGGCTGACTGAAGTCTTTCCACCATCTACATAGCACAAGTCAGGAGTTTAATGATAAACTCATCATTTGCCTGGATGAACACAGATACAACAGCATTCAAGTAGCTTGACACCATCAAGGTCAAAGCAGCCTACTTGATTGGCATCTTATCCGCAAACATTCAATCCTTTTACCACTGGTGAACAGTGGCAGCCATGTGTACCAAGATGCACTGCACGAACGCATCAGGGTTCTTTTGGCAGCGCCTTCCAAATCCTCAACCACTACCATCTAAAAGGACATGATCACAGGCTACCTGGGAACACTACCACCTGGAGGATCCCCTCTAACTCACTCACCATTCTGACTTAGAAATATATTGCTATTCCTTCACTGTTGCTGCATTAAAATCCTGGAATGCTTTCCTCAGGGACTGCAGTGGTTCAAAAAGGCAGCTCACCACCACCTTCTCAAGGGCAACTAGGGATGGCAATAAATGCTGGTCCTGCCAGTGATGCCCCCATCTCATCAATTTTTTTTAAAATCTGAATTCCTAGTACTGAAGCTCCTGACGAGAGTGTAGTATATATTATGTGTTTTGATGAGTTTAGAGTGAGCTATAAAAAATTCTGAAATGTTCTGGAAAGGTTGCAGACAGGCTGCTAACTGCCATGTTTTGTCCCCTCCTGCAGCCTGAGCAGCTATGACCTTTAAGCACAACCGCAATCAACTGCTTGTTTGAAGTCCTCCCCTCTTTTCACAAGACCTTTGCAGCGTGATTTAGGGCTCACTAATGGTCTGGCACTAATCCAGCTCATTACATTTAAAAGTTATTTACATGTCGCTACGGCAATCCATTTACTGTCAGAAGTAATTTCTGATTCAGCTTCGTGAGATGGAGAGGCTGCTTGTAAATATTTGGGAATTATCTTGAAACAGACTACCTAATAGGGTTTGGTTTGTTGGTTAAAATGCAGAGCCACTTTTAAAGGCAGTGTTACAGCCGGGTGGGGGGTGTGGTTAATTGAAACAGCACTAATTTCTTCGTTCACCATCCTTCCATAACAGAAAGGTTTTTTGATTTATTTCCTTCTGTAAAGGCCGTGGCTTACTTCCCAACCCCTTGGTTTTTGTGTGATATCATTTTATACTAATAAACTCACCAGTTACTTGAGGTAGGACAAACTAAAAATGGATTAGTTTATTGCATACATTCAAAAGACGGAATAGAGTTGTAACTTTGCCTTTGCATTCAGATAGTAAAAAGAGGAATAGAGAAAAGAATATCTTACAGTACAGTGACTGCAGTTAAACTAAACATTGGTTCACATGTGTGCCAGTCTAAAATCAAAGTCGAATGAGGTATTACTTCACGGAGGTCAATGGACTGAAACCTAATGCTGGATAATTCATTTTTCCAGTGGTGTTGACTTGGAGATAGACTTGCAGAAATGAATCAGTCTTGCAGGTGATCCAGCAGAAGCAGTGTAAAGGTTCAGTAGCCCACCTAGATAGAACTCCGTGTCAGTGAGACTGCTAGTTAGATAGCACAATAAGAAGTCTCACGACACTAGGTTAAAGTCCAACAGGTTTATTTGATAACATAAGTTTTCACTACCAAAACTTTGGCTTGTGCTACCAAATAAATCTGTTGGACTTTAACCTAATGTTGTGAGACTTCTTATTGTGCCACTCCAGTCCAACGCCAGCATCTCCACATCATAGTTAGATAGCAAATAACAGACTGAGCTTTTCAGTTCAGCGAGGCACTATTACTGGTTCTACAAGCCAGAGACACAGGTCACATGACTCCCATCTCTTCACCATCATTGACAATGGATGTGCAGCTATCGCAGGGTTCTGAAGAATGGTAAATGTCTCAACCATTAGAAGGTGAAAGAAATATTGTGGGACCTTTGTTTTGGCAGATGATCCATCTCCTTCTGGTCTACCTTGGTTATTAAATGCAGATGGTGTTTGGATAGCTCTTTTTGAAATTGAGATGTACAGTCCAGTAACTGCTCCTCAGAGATAATGAGGTGCGAGTTTTCCAAAAGCTGCCAAGTGGTTTCTTTTATTGGTTGGTGAGGGATGTGGAGGGGTGTCACGATACAGACAGACTGGTTAAGCTATTTTATAGGTATGTGGTCAGCTTTGACATTTTAGAAATAGCAATGCATGTATCTACATGCATTTTATGAAAAATATACAAGTTGAGGTCTCAGATGCAGTTATGATTTAAGCAATCGGAAGGGATTTGTGAAAATCCAAAGATGAAGCTTGAATGCTAACCTTATTTTTGAGCAGTTTCATATTTGTTTTTGTAAATAAGCTCTTCATAACAGGATTTTATGAATTTGCTATTAATAGCATTCAGTGGAAATCTTTTTCTAAGACATGGTTTATGAAGATACCATCTAATGTGAAAAAGATAAAGAGTTTGGAATTAGAATAGAATAAACTTGGATTTGATATAGAATGGGTCTAAAATTCATATGTATCAAAGCACGAGCTTGAATTTAATAAGAATTGTGCTGTAGTGGGTGATACAGGTAGATTGGTTAAGCCATGATAGGTATATGTTTGTGAAGGCTTGAGAATTATGGGTTAATCTTCAGATGGGCAATTCCTCTGGATTACTGAATATTTAGGAAGTATATTTTTCAAAGATAGGCATGTAGATCTTACTCCTGGCTTTCAGTAGACTGGTCAAACTGGAACTCCAGAGACAGAAAGAACGGACAAACTATCCAGTAGCTGAATTTAAACCATTTGCTCTTCCAAGTGCACAGGCAAGGGTACGAAATAAAACCTTAAATGAAAGACAAATGTACATCAGCACCAATAACAGGCACCGAACTGTGTGTATAAGCCATATGTGTATAATATATCTGCTCATGTGGCAGGAATGGTTTGGTGGTGGTTCTTGTCTCTAAGTCAGAGGGTTGTGGGATTTGAGTCCCTCCATGGACTTCAGCAGGTAAACAAGGCTGACACTTCAGAGCAGTTCTGACGGAGTGTTGCACTGCTGGAAGTGTTGTCTTTCAGAAAACCTTTTAAACCAGAGCCTGATCTGCCTTCTCATATAGATGCAAAAGATTCCCTGGCAGTATTGGAGAATAGCAGCAGAGATCTCCCTAATGTCCCTCAACCAAGTTCACTAAAATAGGTCTTTGCTTATTATCACACTGCACGAATTCACTGCATTCAGTGAGCAGTTTAAAATTGTGTTCCTGTGCTTCTTGTGTTCTTGGGTTAACCTTTGAATCAAAAACATAGATTTTAAACTCCCGTTAGCAGCTGTGCAGGCTGATCCACCTAGTGGGAAAAATTGACTTTGAGGCTCTATCTGTATGCTGGCAGTAAGTCACCTACCCGAACACGGGAGTGAATCTCTTTGTGAGGAGGGTTTGCGAGCCAGCTGGAGACTGCTGACAGCTGAAAGCTAAGAGGGCTGACAAGGGCTGTGTGGTCAGAAAAGGGGATGTTAGGAAGCTTGAGGAGGTACAGGCACATGTTTGCTCTGTGGGGCCAAAAGGAAGCAGAACTGCCTCTTGCCTCTGAAGCAAACAGAGAAACAATTTACTTATTTTACTGGGCTTCTTCTGGCCCTGGACCTATTTGCTAACAGATTGACTGCACAGAGAAGTCACAATGGCTCAGGGTTAAAATAACATAATCTGGATCTTTAAAACGGGACCAGTGACATCGTCCATTTAAAACTAAGAACCAATGGTGATGAACGCTGAATAGATTTTCCCAAACACAAAAGGTGTAGCTGTGGTTTAAATATAAAAAATACTGTTGTTTAAATTAATTTGCATAATTTCCCACATTTTTCACAGCAACACATCCTCCTCTTTAACCAGGTACTTTTGCTGCTTCACTTTTTCAGATTTGGCACATTTCTGAACCTCAAAACAGCTTGATGAGTTTGCCCAGTAGTTGCAGGTCCAACCTGCAATAGCTTAAACGACGCTGCACAAAATAGGATACGGTACATTTGCTTTGCATGACCTTCAAACCTTACTCGTGCATTTTCTTTCTTTTCCACTGTCCCCTTTAAACAGTGTCTGCTGTCCAATGAACAGGAAAATGTACTCACTTCTGATTTCCTGCCACTAGATGTTGCTTGTGTACTTTGTGGATATTTTACAGAGAAATATCTATCCACAAACTGCCTTCCTGGGAATTGGTGAAATGTCCTAAACAAAACTCCACTGGGATTTTCCAGGACATATGGGTGCTCCTACAAATGGGTTGGTTTTGTTTTTTTTTAAATGGCATCTTTCTTGACTTATTAATCACAACTGTATTACTTATGCAGAACTCCCAGCTTCTCCTCGTCAAACCTTTACTCTGCAGTAAATGCTTAAATTTTATAATTTTGCAATTTTACTCACATTAACAAAACCTTTATGACTTAGTTCAGATTAAAAGTGAAAGTTTATTTATTAGTCACAAAGTAGGCATACATTCAGACTGCAAATAAAGTTACTGTGAAAATCCCCTAGTCACCACAGTCCAGCACCTGTTTGGGTTCACTGAAGGAGATTTTATCATGACCAAATCACCTAACTTTCACATCTTTGGGCTGAGGGAGAAAACCAGAGTACCCAGAGGAAACCCACGTAGACACGGGGAGAATGTGCAAACTTCACACAGACAATGATCAAAGCCGGCAATCAAATCCGGAACCCTGCCGCTGTGAGGCAGCATTGCTAATCGCTATGCCGCTTTCTGAAATTGTAATGTTTCAATCAGTTGGATACAGACTGATATGGATTGATAGTTGTGAGGCAGGAGTTTGCTTTTATTTATAGCGCAGTTTGTGGTAATGTCCAGAAATCTTTACATTATCCAAAAGTCAAACCTGTACCCTTTATTAATATTTATATGACTTTTAATTCTGCAAATAATGCATGCAAACAGTTGGTGATTTTTTTTAATTTCTGCTAGCATAATGGGAATATGGTGCTAGTTAAGGTTTCTGCATCTATTAATTTTAAAAACGAATAAACCTTAAAATCAATCATTGTGATTTAGAACTGGTTGCAAGAAGGATTAAATGGTAAGACTGAGGATGTAGGAAAACACGTGTTAAAGATTACAGTGAAAGCACTCTCAGGGGGTGGGATTTCACCAGCCCGATGGGGCTTTCACTTACCAGACAGATAACTAGCAACACTCGTATGTTACTTGGTGGATGCCTGATGGAATTAGTGCCCTTCAGGCATGTAAATGACCACAGTGGGGCCTTCAATGGGATTCAGCCCAGAGTCCCTTCCACCTGTTACCAGTTGATCAGTGGCCGCAACTGTCAGTTGCAAGCAGCATCAGCAGGAGTGGTGGCAGCTACCAGCAATCCATCTAGGATTGTCAAGGGCATCCCAGGCTGAAGGTAAATGAGAGCGAGATAAGGTTTGTGGGCTAATGGTTGTAGGCAAGGGCAGCCACCACCCCATTGCTCCCCATCCTCAACGCCAGATCCCACAAACAAACACAGAGTGCCTAAAAATCAGGAGCCATTTCCAAAATGCCACTGACAAATTCAAGAATAATTGCTAGCTGGTCCTTTGAGAGGCAAAGAACATGGGACTTGCATTTAATTCCTCAACCACCACAAACCAGAAATATGCTCAGGGAAAATGGGTGTTATTTTGCCCTAATGAGCCTCATTGACATCTTGCTGCTGGTGGCAGCTGGAAATCCCATGTCAACCTCTGCCCACTCGTTTAATCAGGGGAGGTTTCACCAATGCTGGAATGCTGATGTAGAGCCTCTCCAGTGATTAGGTTGGCCCAGCCTTCATGTTTCCTGTCACAATGTGCTGCATTAAATCCCGCCCAATGTAACAGTTCAAATTTTCATTTAGTATCCTTACAAATTAATAAAGAGAGCTGAATTTGTCCCTGTTAGCCTGAAATGTGTTTGATTCTAGATTTTATATTTAAAAGTACAATGCTGTAGTACATTGTATCATATCTTCACATCAGCCAGCTTTGTTTCATTATTTACAAATGCTCAAATAACTAATACTATTGGAGATCCAAATCAAAATACCTCAAAATCTGTGGTGAAATTGAAACAACAACATATAGGTCTAGGGGAATGTTGGCACAGTGGTTGGCACAGCTGCCTCACAGCACCTAGGTTCAATTCTGGCCTTGATGACTGTGTGGAGTTTACACATTTTCCCTGTGTCTGTGTGGGTTTCCTCCAGATGCACTGGTTTCCTCTCACAGTCCAAAGAAGTGCAGGTTCGGTGGATTGGCCATGCTAAATTTCCCCTCAGTGTCCAAGGATGTTTAGGTTAGGAGGATTAGCAGGGTTAATGGGTTACCAGGGATAAGAACAGGGTGGGATGCTCTATCGGGGAGTCAGTACAGACTCAATGGCCCAAATAGCCTCCTTCAGCACTGTAGGGATTCAATTATTTTCTATGAAAATCCAACAGCTCTTTCTACCCACTCCCCCCATCCTATCTCCAAAACCCTGCACATTTGCTAAATTGCCTCTGAGTGTCAAAAAATGTGTAGCTTGGATGATTTAGCTAATTCATCCAAGCTACACATTTTTTGACACTCAGAGGCAATTTAGCATAACCAATCCACCTGACCTGCAATCTTTGGATGTTGCTTCTTACAATGAGACAGATCGGTCTTAATGAGAAAATCAATTTCCCCCATGGAGGAAGTGCTAATGAAAATGCTGACTATTGAGGCTGACAATTATCAGCCTTCCATTTCTTCCCCTTAGGAGCCATTTGCCATGTACACTCTCCAAATACCCAACAGCATGGAACATAATGTGGGGCCCCAAACCGATTTTTACTAGATGGTCACACATAGATTTTGGCTGGCAGTAAGTGCTGGAAAGCAGTCAGGTTAATCTTACCCTCCTCTACCCAGCATTACCCAGCTCCCCTTTCCCCAGGAGTATTGAAGCTTCGCCTATCTTTCCAATTGTTGAAAAAAATCAGTTCAGGACAAAGGCTTTCAAATTTATATACCAAAGTGTCACACTAAATGATGCAATTAACCCACCTTCAAGGGAGCTAGACACAATTGGATTAATTTTCTAAATTCCAGCTCTGCTGGGAGTGACAGTGACAAATTTGGGTGCGTGCTGACATGATTTTGCACTCAACTATTTAACTGAATAGTTGACAAATATTGTATTGCGGCATAGTGGTTTGCACTGCTGCCTCACAGCGCCAAGGGCCTGGGTTCAATTCCGGCCTTGGATAACTGTGTGGAGTCTGCACATTTTCCCCATGTCTGCATGGGTTTCCTCCAGGTGCTCTGGTTTCCTCCCGCAGTCAAAAGATGTGCGGGTTAAGTTGATTGGCTATGCCCAATTGCCCCTTCGTGTCAGGGAGTTTAGCAGGGTAAATACATGGGGTTATGACGATAAGGCCTGGGTGGAATTATTGTCAGTGAAGGCTCAATGGACTGACTGGTCTCTTTCTGCACTGTCGGGATTCTATGATTCGATGCACATACATTTCTGATAGGCTCTCCTAGAGGGCACTGAATAAGAAAATGATATCAATGCATGATATTTTGAAAGGCCTTCGGTGGTCTGTATCCTCCAGCCATGTTTTATTTTTCCTAAAATTTTGGCATCTGTTCCACTAAAATTATTCACAGCTCCCTTCCCTTTCCATACAGGTATTGGGTATTAATCTTGGGTAGTTACTGAAGAACATTTCTTTTGATTTGCATGGGCAGTTTGCACTGTGATGCATTTGGAATCCTTGCTGAACACTTAATTGGAAGAATGAAAGCCATGGTGATGTTGGACACTTTCAGCACGCCACTGGAATATTAGCCTCATCTGTACGCTCATGTTATGGAATAAAGCGTTAACACAGGCTGGGATACTCTGGTTCCCCCCATACGCACACAGTGGGCTTCCCAGAAATGGAGGTGGCTCACCATCGGCTGCTGGAGGGATCTTCTGATCATACTGAAGTCAATGGCCGATTGCGTTGAAATTGTGAATTGAATTGCAACTTTGACGAAGATGTAAATAGCTTTTTTTAATATTCTTACACTGTGTTGAAAAAAAATTGACCAATAACTTTGCAACCTCCAAGCTGATGACAGCTGGTTGCCTAACAACCAGGTTCTGCCATTCTTCTCCATTCAAGCTCCAAACCATAATCGGTATAAAGCTGGGGAAAAATGCAGGGAGCCAGCTCTTCTCATTTATTTCACATTTTGACGTGGTCTTAACCCGAAGACAGATTTGACATCTGAGAAACAAGCCATTCAGTTTGTACTGAGATTTTTCTCCACAAGAGCCAAAGTCAAAATTAAAGTTTACTTATTAGTCACAAGTAGTCTTACATCAACACTGCAGTGAAGTCACTATGAAAATTCCCCAGTCGCCATACTCTGTTCAGGTACACTGAGGGAGAATTTAGCTAGTCTAATGCACCTAACCAGAGCACCTGGAGGAAGTCCACACAGACACAAGGAGAACATGCAGACTTCACTCAGAGAGTGACCCAAGCCGGGAATCCGACAGGGGTCCCTGGTGCTGTGAGGCAGCAGTACTAACCACAGTGCCCACAATATTCTGTTAATTTCTATGTCTTTCTAAGTTCCTCTCTCAAATAACTAGATTTGCAAATGAGCATTTTTGTCGGCCTGTGTTATCAGTTCTTAGGACAATCAGAACGTTGATCGCACTGAATTGCAACTGATTGTCAAAGAACTATTCTGAAAAAAAATGGTGCCAGAGCAAGGCGACTTCTTGTGAACTGTCTCCAGCATACCCCTCTAATTTAATCTTTTACTCCAATTCAGCGCTTTTAAAACTGAATTCTAAGCATTTTAAAATGTCTAGTAATACTCTGTCAGGAAAAAGATATAAAAGTCTGAAAACACATACCAACGTACTCAAGAATAGCTTCTTCCCGGTCATCAGGTTTTTGACTGGACTTATCATAGATTAATCTGATCTTTCTCTTCATCCCACCTGTAATTGCAACACTATATTCTGCACCCTCTCCTTTTCTTCTCCCCTGTATACTTTATGAATGGTATGTTTTTCTTGTATAATATGCAAGAAACAATACTTTTCAGTGTATCCCAGTTCATATGGCAATAATAAATCAAATCGAGAAATATACATTGTTATTTGGATCCTTTCTTTGAATTGGAAAACACAGTTTTTAAATATAATTCAGCAAAACAATGATACAGCATCTCTTAACATAGTATAAGTTTTTTGTGTAAATATTTGGCTCAAACTCTTATTTTGAGCAAAGCGTTTTTTTTCCAGTCCTTCCCACCGACAAGATCTTCTGGTCTCGCTGAAAGCGATAGCCCTGTCGCTGGCGAGCATTGCAACTGACCACTGGCTTGGGCAGGATCAGAAGATCCCACCAGCAGCAAAAGATAAGCCAACTCCATTGCTGGAAAACCTGCCATGGGAAGGCAGCAGGGGTTGGGGGAGGTGGTGGCGGGCGGCAGAATATCCCCGTCTGAACGTTCATACTCTGCTCCACAATCTGAGCATACAACTCTGCAAATGAGGCAAAAATTTGAGTGCAGCGTTGAGGGGGTTCAACATTGTTGTGGGTTGTATTCCTCAGATGAAATGCTAAGTAGGGACTCTGAATGCATTTTTTTTGCTGGTGTGGGGAGTGTAGTTCTGGTACACATTACGGGTCTCCTAAAAGTTAAGGCTTATTTATTAGTTATAACTAAAGCTTACATTAACACTGCAATGAAATTACTGTGAATTTCCCCTAATCGCCACATTCCAGCACCTGTTCAGGTCAATGCACTTAACCAGCATGTCTTTCAGACTGTGGGAGGAAGCCAGAGCACCTGGAGGAAACCCAAGCAGACACTGGGAGAATGTGCAAACTCCATACAGACAGTGACCCAAGCTGCTAATCAAACCCAAGTCCCTGGTGCTGTGAGGCAACCACTGTGTCACCCCACACTGTTCTAAAATGACCAAGGAATTCTCTTTGTACATTTTCCTCCAAAGAATTGATCAACTGGTCAATCACCTCCTTGCTGTTTGCAGAATCTCGCGCTATGCTGAATGACTTCCATGTTCTGAGTCATAACAATCAGACATCACAGTAAATATATTCTGGGAAGATGAAATATTAATACAAAGCATTTCTTTCTTCCAGTGACATCAAAAAAAGGTTCCAGTTTACAGTTTGTATTTATGTTGCCTAGATGAGGATGAGCACTCAAAATGTCACGTAATTGCAACCACAACATGCATAGCATCTCAGCACTCCCAACCGGTGAAAGGAGCAAGTAGCAGATAGGCTAAAGGGCCTTGCACATCATTTACATTTTGTTATAACATTAATCAGGCAGACTGCTGTGCCATTTTCATGCTCAGCACAAAGGCATTTAAAACACCGAAATTACATGCTGGCACACCAATGCCACAGCATGAGATCCAACTGTGCACGCATGGTGCTGTCATTAAAAATCAATTCTTTAATATGCAGCAACTAATAGGCCATTGAGAAGGGAATGAATGAAAGGCAACTGGGATTCTGAATTCAAGCTAGAACATAAGAAATTAATCTTCAGCAAAGTATGATTTCTGTGTAATGAATCATAACAGTGAGTGGATTTGCTTTCAAAGCCCTACTTGAAAGCTGCATTCCATCATTATTTTATATACTTTTGCTCAATGTTAATCATTTCAAAATTTACTTTACCTGAAAATGGTAATTAAAAAGTTCAAGACACAACAAAAAAAATCAATTAATGGAATATTATCTCCAGAATTATTTTCTACTCTAAACTTCCTGACTCTTGGACAGAATATGATTTTATGGATTGGAGTCAATCTCTAATTTGGTGCTGAAATGACATCTCTGTCATTTCTGAAAGCTCTGAAAGTGCTCAGCAGTCCATCTGACTGTAGAAGAAATGGCACCTGACTCCCATCTTCACTTTGCCTGATAACCATGTACGCAGGCTTCCAATAGGAATCCCTGTTCAGCGAATAGCAAGACAACCCTGTCTAATACTTTCTTCTCTAATTTAGTGGGCACCATGGTCAGCTGTAATGCATCTACTAAAGTTAAAGTTTATTTATTAGTCACAAATAAGGTTTACATTAACACTTCAATGAAGTTACTGTGAAAGTCCCTTTGTCGCCACAGTCCGGTGCCTGTTCAGGTCAACACACCTAACCAGCATGTCTTTCAGAATGTGGGAGGAAACCTGAGCACCCGGAGGAAACCCACACAGACACAGGGAGAATGTGCAAGCTTCACACAGACAGTGACCCAAGTCGGGAATTGAACCCAGGCCCCAGTGCTCTGCTAACCACTGTGCTACCGCGCAGATCACTATGGACCGAGATTGAAGCTATTGTGTTCCTATGATTTGGAGACAGTGGATCAGACTTTCGCGGAGATTCTGCAGACCTTAAAAAAATGGTGGGCCAAACCCGAGTTTGGAAATCCTACCCCAACTGCCAACAGATCATATTTTTGCCAGTGGGAAAAGTGGATGGAATGTAATTTCACAAGGGAAAATCAGAACTTAGCAAGGCCATTTAAACCCATTTTTGTTGTAGCAAAGGCCTTAATTGGCATTGTGGAAGTTATGAATTTAAGGAGGGGGTGTAAAGGCTGATGAAAGGCATATAAAGTATGTGGAACTACCAAGCTGTATAGTTATTTAAATCCCCAGCCCTTTACAAATAATAAAATAGATTGTCTCCATTAGTGAAATTTGTAAAGAACTACAATAGGTATTTGTTGATATTACCCCAAGGTCTGCCATTATATATTAATGCTTTGTTGATTTCCACAATTATCCCAGAAGTGAGTTGTATGTTCACAATTTTAGTGACAATTCAAATAGGCTATTCAATGATTAACTGCCTTGGATGTGGAGTTATGAATACAAATCTGTTTTTGTTAATATACAGGATTAAGTACTTGAGGTTTTTTTCTTCATTTTTAATGTGCTCTCCCAAATGGGAGTGCTTTTTTATCACCAGCATCTGCAGTATTTTGTTTTTATAATCATCCTGCATCGATTTAAATGGCAAATGTGGCTTTTCATCAGCTTTCTTCTATTTGTAATTGGTAATAAATAGCCTCTTGTCAGAATTTTGTGCAGATTAAAAATGTTTGTGGAGTGAAGCGTTGAAAAACTCCCGTCCTTCCTTTAAAAAATTCAAATAACTTTCAAAGTTTTATAGGCAGACATTAGCACGAATCAGCAACTTGTTTTTAAATAAAATGTCGTACTTTTATCTTCTGCAATGAAAGGTGTGTTACTGCTGAGGAATAATTCCCTTCTTGCAGCATGGTAATACTTGTTAAGACTATTGTTTCATGCTATAGACTCTAGGCATTAGGAACGGGATTCAGATATGCAAATTGATTTCTTTTGGGACTTTCAGACATGTTAGAGAGAGGAAACTTTATTCCAGCACTCATTTTGAAGAATAATTTTCAAACCAATTTCACGTCTCATGTTTTCCCCATAGGTTTAGGGATTTGGGGATAGATCTACAGGGAAAATGTACTTTCTAAGAATGAAGAAATGTGCACCAATAATGGAATATAAGCCAATGGATATTTATCATCATAGTAAAGAAAAAGCTTGACATACAGAATTCTTAACAATGCATTCAAACATTGGCTAACGTCAAAGGATAATTTAGGTTCAAAGTTAGGTGTCACATCCTCCAACTGGTTATTAAGAATATATGAACAGTTAATTAAGTTTAAGTTTATTTATCAGTGTCACAAATAGACTTACATTAACACTGCAATTAAGCTACTGTAAAAATCCTTTAATTGCCACACTCCGGTGCCTGTTTGGGTACACAGAGGAAGAATTTAGCATATCTTTTGGACTGTGGGAGGAAACCAGAGCAACTGGAAGAAACCCACACAGACACGGGAAGAACATGCAGAGTCTGCATAGACAGTGATCCAAACCAGAAATCAAAGCTGGGTCCTTAGCACTATGAGGCAGCAGTGCTAACCACTGTGTCACCGTGCCATCCCCTAACTATTGTTGTTCCAAATGGTTTCACTTTGCATCAATACTGGTTACTGTGTAAAAGCCACATAAGATTAGAACAATTTCCAACTTTGACAGAAAACATACTTCAGCTTTTCTGAGCAAACCGCTCAGCTCAGAATTTAGCAGTTACATTTGTTCTACAAACTACATATTTTAATAATTCTAATCCTGCATGGAACTTTGAACTAATTATCTTCAGGGTCACATTATTTTCACGAGTGCTTATGACTTCAATTCAAGCTAGGCAGTTTTATGCTCTATTTAATCTAATAAATGTCACTTTGGTTTAACTGTAAATGCTAAGAACGAAGACTCTAATCTGACCTTAACTAGTTAAAGGTACTTTGTCCTGGTGAGCTGAAGGGCCATTGTGGCTCTGGGTAAACAGAGTGACAGTGTTCCTCCACCTGCATCTAGCCTAATTAGATTAAGGAAGAGAGATCATTTTGAACTGCCAGGAAGTACCAATTAATTAACTAAAACTGTGAGCTAATTAGTAGCCATGCATTTCTTTAACTGGTGAGCATTGAATTGATGATAGCAAAGCACTGCGGGAATTTTGCAAGATTAGACCATTTAAATGGCTACTGTCATGTGATAAATTGTCTCACAAGATCACTTACTGGCTTGGTAAACCCAAGAAGAGCACAATTGATTGAGCTGGGTTTGAGTCTTATCCGCATCCGAGCTCATATTAAAACAGAGCTATTGATACCATCGTGAACTGAATCAAATTCTACCTTCTAAAAGCTTGTTGTGCAGGGCACATTAGCAGAGAAATTTGTCACTGTTAATCTATTTAAAATAAACAGCACAATGTCAGCTTTACAACAGTGGGTGGAGATGTGACATAGGGACGTGTTGAAAACTGTTGAAGATTGAGCAATAGCCTCGAAAAAGTTAACAGACACCCCAAGGGCTGCTGGTTCCGGAAGCTCTTGGTACTAATAACATCTCTTCCCTTGTATTGAAGGGCAAATGAAATAACAACACGTGAGAGCCTGAAAACAGAAGAGGCATACGATTATTTTCATTTTTGTTTTCATGGGATACAAGTGCCACTGGCTAGGCAAGCATTTGTTGCTCACCCCTAATTGCCCTTTTGGAAGATTGGTGGCTATGCCCCCCTTCAGCAATAAAAATGATTATCCTAGTGAGTTCATTTTTTTTTAAGGTCTGAAAGCTAAAAGAAGGATAAACAAAGTGGCATTTTCAGCAACCAGTTGGCACTTGGAAATATGATAACACAGAGTTGCTGGATTCAGTTCCCACAGACGTAAGCTCCTTCTTCCTTTGCTATGTGATGGTCAATTGTCTCAGCGAGGCCCATTCATGGTCGATATAGTGGGCAATTGACCTTTTCCTAGCAGTAGTCATGGAAGCCTGTGATTACAATATATGCCTCATATGTTCCAGAAAGTATCACATTTTGTAGAATGGCTTTGTTTCAAATTTTACATCAAATATAATTGATTAAGTATGCGGAATTTCCTTGTTCAGTTTAGCCATAGTGGATTCTTGTTTGATGTTATGCTCATTATATTGATTTATTTGTATGTAAGGCTTGGAATCAATAAAAATTGAATGATGTTTTCATCGGAAACATGTATTATTCATTTTGAACACATTTTATGAAATTATGTTTTTTTTAACTTTTTTTTTACTGAAGCTCAGTACAGTCAGCAGAATCAGGTATGGTTTTTCTAACTGGCATTGTATGTCAGCCATCACCACATTTAGACCTGCACATATTACATCCTCACACCTGGCTCCCTGCACATTTCCTTTTTAAATCCTGCAATTGAGTCATCATTGCCTGAGGTGAAAATCTATTCCAAAAGCTAACAACTCTAAGTTGACGATAGTTCTTGCTTCAAATATATCGAACATTTTTTGCTTAGCTTCTAATCATGACTTCTAGTCCTCTGCATAGAACAATTCCTCCGCATTGACAATTTTTTTTAAAGAGAAATTTTCACAATGCCTCTCCTCAAAACCATTTTCCTTAAAATCATTGAGATCCTTTTGTCCCTTTCCTTCACTAAAGGGTATCAGACAGTTCATTGTCTTTTCTCCAAATCTTCTCGTGGGGATGTGGAGGAGTTCTTTGATCAAAGATCAGCAGTCATGATGAGAAGCGAAGGAAACCAACCAACCAAATGTTAAAAATAAGCTTATGCCCTCTCCTTCTCCACTAGATTGAAGTTAAATTTAGCATTTATATGTGCTTATATATGCTTAAAAGAAAACAATTTGTAGTTAGTCAAAGTAATATTTTATTAAGTCTTTCTGGATCACTTCCACTTGCTTTCAAAGTTTCTCTACTTTCTATAACTTGATGGAATTTATAAACCTTGACATCCTGCAAGGAAACCCTTACGAGGTTGCCAATAAATTTACGCACATTTGTGATTTCAGAAATGATTACTGAGGGATTCTACTGGTCATAGCTAACAAATTAGAAATACTATTATTAATGACTGCATTCCATTTCTCATTATGTAGCTAATTCATCATCCAATTTACAACTTCCTCCCTGACCCCATGAGTTTTAATTTTAGCCACAGCTTTTCATGTGGGGAACCTTGTGATTTGGAAGTATGTAATAGTAATCACATTACTACCAACTAACTTATTTCCATCTACAAATGCTTCTATTAAATCTGTTTGGGCATGATCGGCCTTTCATATGAATGGAAGCTTGAATTTATCGGGGTTATTCTAATTGGGTGCTCTGGAATTATTTCCTTTAGAACATGTGCCAATGTCTTTTCCAAGTATAGGAGGTAAAGTTACAAGCTGAAAATTCCTAGAATTATGTTACCAACCTCTCCACCACATTGAAGTTGGCTTTTACAGACAAATGAAAACACCTCCAATGAGTAAACAATATCAAATGTTGTACATTGCTTTAATAGGTTAAACGATACTAGGAGTGGATGTACAATCTGCATGGTTAACTTGTTAGAGTCGCATTATCCATAATACCATTTAATAACTGTGTCCTGTATTCTATCTTTTGCATTCAGTGTGTTACATGTATGTATTGAGGAAAACAAATGGAACTTATTACAATGACTAAGCTGTCAGATAGGTACTGGATTCGTAATCATGAAACTTCATGTGTGCATCTCAGTCTGTACTTGCACTATTGTGCAGATTTGATTCATACTTGGTGAAGATATGGGTGAAGGCACTTTACAACAAAGTACTGATGCTATTTATGGGCAAACAGGCTGTAGATAAGTTCAATCTTGCCTTAACATTTCTTCAAAAAGTACTTCAAAATTTTGACCAACATTTACTTTTTCCTTCAACTGATATCAATAATAAAACAGATTATCATGTTTCTCTATATTGCAATAGTGGTTATACTTTAAAAAAAAGTATTTAATTGCTCTGACACACTTAGGATGTCCATCTGAGACCTGATTGGCACTATATAAATAAAATATCTGCCAGTGAAATTATCCATTCTGTACTAACTTGGTACCAAATGCAACTTTCAGTTTCTTAGAACATAGAACATAGAACATTATAGCGCAGAACAGGCCCTTCGGCCCACGATGTTGCGCCGACCAGTTAAAAAGCAATGACCCTCTAATCTAAACCAATCCCTTTCCATCCATAAACCTATCCATGGATCTCTTTAACGCCCCCAAACTAGGCGTATTTACAACTGCAGCAGGCAGGGCATTCCAATCCCTCACCACCCTCTGGGTAAAGAACCTACCTCTGACATCCGTCCTATAACTACCACCCCTTAATTTAAAGCTATGCCCCCTCGTGCTAGCTTTCTCCATCCGAGGAAAAAGGCTATCACTGTCCACCCTATCTAAACCTCTAATCATCTTATATGTTTCAATAAGGTCCCCTCGTAGCCGCCTTCTTTCTAACGAAAACAACCTCAAATCCCTCAGTCTCTCCTCATAGGACCTCCCCTCCATACCAGGCAACATCCTGGTAAACCTCCTCTGCACCCTCTCCAACGCCTCCACATCCTTCCTATAACGTGGGGACCAGAACTGCACACAATACTCCAAGTGCGGCCGCACCAGAGTTTTGTACAGTTGCAACATGACGCTGCGGCTCCTAAATTCAATCCCCCTACCAATAAACGCCAAGACACCGTATGCCTTCCTAATAACCTTATCTACTTGATTCCCAACTTTCAGGGATCTATGTACACATACACCTAGATCCCTCTGTTCATCCACACTATTCAGAGTCCTACCGTTAGCCCTATACTCTACACATCTGTTATTCCTGCCAAAGTGAATTACCTCACACTTTTCCGCATTAAACTCCATCCGCCACCTCTCGGCCCAGCTCTGCAACTTGTCCAAGTCTCTCTGTAAACTATGACACCCCTCCTCACTATCTACCACACCTCCGACTTTGGTGTCATCAGCAAATTTACTAATCCAATTGACCAACCATGTACTTTTTAATCCATACTAATTTGCATTTGGTTCTCACAGTTTGCAATGAGAGTATTTTTTGATTGTTTTAAAGGAAGTTAATTTAAGCTACAAATAAAAATGTAAGTATTGAATAGTCAGGCAGAATTTGTGGGAGATAAACACAGTTAACGGTCCAAACCTTCCAGTCAGCGGCAGAGCAGGAATGCCCACAGACTATATTTAAAATGCGTGCTTTACATTTTACACTGGACTCTTAGCACCTTCCAGCTCCAGCATGAATCCAGTGAGGGGAAGAGTCAGGAGGTGAAGTGGCAAAGCATGGTTGTAACCAAATCGCACCCCCTTTTCTATTAAGAAGACATGCCCTTTCAGGTCTGTCTTCACCTCTGATCAGGCGAATGCTGTGCAATTTTAAAATCATAAAGCCCCTGTGACTTTTTAAGCAGGTTTCCTACCTAGGGGAAGAATCTTATGGCCTGTCTAGCCAGTGAAATTTTTCAGTCCGGCCCAAATCAATGAACTTTTTAACGGCTCGCACATTATGTGGCCCCATCCCTGCCATGGCAAAGCTGTATGATTCCACTTCAGGAGTCTGCCAAATTGGCTTAGCTCCCTATCAGGTAGGGAATACTGAGAGACCATTGCCTGGGAGCAGGTATGCTTCCTGCTGCTTAGAAATCATATGGGATCAGGTGGCCATATACTATTATACCAGAGATTGGTGGAAAGGTCTGTGATAATGGACAAGGTTATTAAAGCTTGGCCAATATGGTGGGGGGCTCCAATCACTGGCAGGGGGCAGTTTGATCACAGGGACAAGCAAGTTCACCTGGGGGTCCTGTCCTCCTCATGAGAAAGTAGCATCGGAAAGTCACTTCCCCATTTGTGAGAGTTAAAAGTCCTTTCTGTTTCAAGGCTGTGATTTCAATCATGCTCATCATACCATGTTCTTTGGCAATCAAAGCATTTTGTGCATTATGATGAAATATGTGCTATAATAGTTCTTCCATATAATTGTAGAACATAAAATAGCTCAGGAGCTAAATTTCAGTTATCTGTTATAGAGAAAGTGTTGACATCAATTGCTTTAAATGAGAATGGGTTTTATTTGACAGAATTCTCTTTTTCTCCAATTCTCTTGCCATTCCTGCTCTACTCCCTGTAAATTGATGGTGACATTTGCACAGCCATTACAGTCCTCCACTATCTTGCCCCTCAGGTTGTTTCCCACACACAGGTCCGGACAGTGAATGTTGCTGAAAGGGGGACATTCTAATTCTGATTTCATCTGGGAGAGGAAATTGCTGCCTTTGCCAACTCGTGTGATAAAGAATTGTTTTCATTTAAAATTAGTGAAGATAGGAATTTCATCCCCTTCACATCCACACATTCAGGAACATCAGCATTGAGCCATTGTATAGTGATTAAGAGAGCTTCTCTCTCCAGCCTCAAGGTTTTGAAGAATGTTATAGTGAACCTATTGCTGCCCTTGGAGAAATTAATTATCTGAACACAGACCAAGTTTCAAGCCTAAGATCGCCCTGATCGGCGGGGCTCAGTAGCACATGGTACATCTAAAGTCTCAACTCTATTCCTTTGAAATGTCATTCTAGGAAAGTCTGTATCCCCTCCCATTCGCAGAAGCTGAAAATAATCATCATGGTGGCCCCTTATTGCCTTAAGTTGCTACATATAAAATGATTTTATCATTTAACTGACCAGTTTGAAAGCCAATTTTAATTTAATAGTGGGAATCTTGAAATCATCCAAATTTCTATGGATTCGATACCATTAATTTTGAACCATAATTAACACTTTTAATAGTCCTGGACCAAGGAAAGCCATATATGAACACACAAGCAATATCTATATATTCACGTACAAGGGTATAGTTTTCCAGTTCGGGGCTAAAAGTAGAGGCAATGGGTACACATGGGTCCATCGCTGCTTCCTGGCATGACAGTTTCATTAAAAGCAGGTGACGCAGCAACAGCACTCATCCTCCAGGGTCATGTTATTTGAATAGTTGTGCTTCCTTCTCCCGGTTTCAGTTCAAGCTCCTACTGCTGAATTAAAATTAGAGACAGCTCACCAGGTTGGGCACAGGAAGAGATGAAAAATTAGCAGTGGGAGGTCTGTAATCAGGAGTTGCCATTTAAGTATCGCAGAACTGGAGGAGTCGAGAAATGGTACATTTACCAGCAAAAATGAGAAAGAGCAGAATAGAATAAAGGGAAATAAAGCTGTGGATAACAGCCAAGCTGAACTTGGAAATTCTGACAGGTTGGAGCATTGTAATATTGAAACCCGTATTCCAGGGCTGTGGATCGGTTCCTTGTATATGTAAAGGTTGCCTTAGACACACGTATATAGGGGGGGTGGAGTGGGAGAGTATTAATAAAACTATGCTCCGTGAAAAAAAAAGATTAAAAATCACACAGAGGGGAAAAGGACAATTTTTCAGGATTATGGGTGAAGAGCAGAAGATTGGAATTGGTTGGATAACTTTCAAATAGGCAGCGCAGACATGATGGGCTGCTTGACCTCCTATGGTACTTTATAAATCTGTGATTCAAAAATAGTGGTGCAAATCAAAATATAGGTCAGCCAGCCCGTTGCATATCTTTCAAACCTATCAGTGTACCCAGACAACTGCTAACTATTATTCATGATTAATTAAAACATTTCTATAACCATCATACTCCTTTAACAAATGATTTCAAATTACCAGCCCATTTCTACTGTTGTCACATTGTCAGCTCTTTAACAAATGGCTCAGTAGGTCTGTATCAGTGAAGTAACTATGTAGGTCAGAGCTGCTTAATAATGCTGTTCATCTGGGCCATATAATTACCTCAAGCAATTTGCCTCAAACACAGGAAATCACTTACTGGATTCCGGGTCCGAGTTGCCATCACCTTCAGTCCTGCTTGGGGAAGTTTGTTCATAGTATTCTTCCTGTGGGAAGCCGAGGGGTAAAGGGTGCGACGTGCTGGCACTGCTGTTGGGTTCATGGTCACCCAATCCACTATCGCTGCAACTTTCCTGAGAGCCATCAGGGAGATGGAATGTGACCCTTCGTTGTGACTGGAAGAAGAAGAAAGATAATGGTTATTATGTAACCTTGTAAGAGATAGGCTACTTTATTTTTAAAGCTCATCACTTACTTACTTCCTGCCTTTAATTTTCTCACCTTCGTTTCTGAAGGTGACAACTTTTGCTAATTTCAGGCATCGGTCACAACACTCAGTTCATGCTGCCATGGTTCTGTGTAACAAAAACAGGGAATGCTGGAGAAACTTAGCAGATCAAACAGTACCTGTGGAGGGAGAATAGAACCAATGTTTTGAGTGTTTGGATGAGCCTTTGCAGACTTGAAACGTTGGTTCTGTTCTCTCACTGCAAATACTGTCAGCCCTCCTGCAGAGTTTCTCCAGCATTTTCTGTTTTTCTTTCAGATTCCAGCATCTGCAGTATTTTGCCTTTATCTTAATTTTTTTTTACCTGGATACTAAATGTCCATATGCTATTTGGGTGTTAAGGGTATCACAGTTGAACCCCAGTCCGGACCTCACACAATTCCCACTACTGCAACAATCAGGTGTTTCTATTCCCTTAATGAGGGCACTGTGATCAGCTCAGATCAGCTACCTTGGCACAGACTGGAAATGAAATCTGGTCTAATTGACTCAACTCATCATACATATGTACACGCATATGAACTAGAAGCAAGAGTAGACAACCCAGTCCTTTGAGTCTCCTCCACCATTCAATAAGATCATGGCTGATCTGACTCTAACCTCACGCCTCCCCTGATAATCTTTCATTCCTTTCTTTATCAAGAATCTATCCACCTCTGCCTTGAAAACATATTTTTCCATTATTAATTATCCAATTTGAGTATAGGACCAATACTCATTTAATTGTCTCTTTTCTAAGTATTGATACTTCTACTATCTGTTTTCATATTTCTGGCTAGCTTTCTCTAAGTCTAATCTTCCCTTCTTTATTAATCTTTGCCATTCTTTGTTGTTCTTATAATCCGCCTAATCAAGTACTGTAAATCTCTTTATCCTTGCTTGCCAATTTGAAAACCAAGTACAAATTTTAAGGTTGGATGATGGGCTAAATCATGTCCTATATCTGGTCAAAGCTTAGTGATTCTTGAACAGTCAAGTATGTTCATGTTTAAAGGAAATCTGGAAGGAAAACTTAAATTAACCACTTTACATTTACATGAAACTTGTTTCTTTGTCTTACATTATATTCATCAGCCTCAAATACTTTGTTAAAACACAAACATCTGTTCAGGGAAATGGCGGTGAGTAACTTACCCCTCAGTCATGCTCAAGTGTAAAACAATTTGCAGCGTTGCACAGAAAGGGTGGGCATGTGGGCCTAATTGCATAGTTCTTTCAAAGAGCCACACAACATGATAGCCTGAAAGGCCTCCTGTGTTACATGAATCTATAAGGGAGAAATTCATTCACATTGCACTACTGGATTTGTTGATTTCCTGGGGACAGGCAGTACTACGGGCGTAAGTCTGTGTAGCATCACAAGGGCACAATTCAGACAACTTCTAATGATTCTGGAGCAACACTGCCCTTGGTAACCAAAGCTATTTCCCACCCTCAACACCCCCCACCCCCATCCGCCCCACTAAAGTGAAACACTGCCCATAAATCTATCCTGAACAATTGACATTAAGAAAAGAAAACACCACCTGTCAAGCTCTACTTCAGCTGATGCATTATAACACATAAGCATGATACAGTGGGGTTAATTTTAATTCTATCCATCTGGCAGGAACAAGGCAGCCAGACATTCAAATACAAAAAGGTTGCTTCTCTGCTCGGAACCTGGCTGCCAGCACCATCTTTGACGTTATTTTGCAAAGTCTGCAGGCAGAAGAATTGCCCACCCATGGATTTATGCAAATCAATGACTTATGATGCCAACAAGGAGCCCAGTGATATTCTAAGCAAAGCAAATCAGCAGATCACAGAATCACAGAATACTACAGTGCAGAAGAGGCCCTTCAGCCCATCGAGTCTGCACCAACACATGAAATGCCCTGACCTGCCCACCTAATCCCAGCTGGCAGCAGTTGGCCCACAGCCCTGAATGTTATGATGTGCCAAGTGCTCACCCAGATGCTTTTTAAAAGATGTGAGGCATCCTGTCTTCCCCTCCCAGGCAGTACATTCCAGACCGTCAACACCTGTTGAGTACAAAAGTTTTTCCTCAAATTCCCTCTAAACTTCCTACCCCTCACTTTTAACTTGTGCCCCCTCATAAGTAATCCTTCAACGAAGGGGAACAACTGTTCCCTATCCACCTGTCCACACCCCTCATAATCTGGAACACCTCAATCAGGTCACCCCTCAGTCTTCTCTGCTCTAATGAAAACAACCCAAGCCTATCCAACCTCTCTTCATAACTTAAATGTTCCATCACAGGCAGCTGATTCACCGGGATACTGGTGAATCTCCTCTGCACCCGCTCCAGTGCATTCACGTCCTTCTTATAGTGTGGTGACCAGAACTGCACACAGTGCTCCAGTTGTAGCCTCATCAAAGTTCTAGACAATTCCATCATGACCTCTCTGCTTTTGTAATCTATACCCCAATTGACAAAGGCGAGTGTGCCATATGCCTTTTTCACCACCCTATTATCTGACTTTCCCCCTTCAGAGCTTCCCAGTGTTAGAGCTTTCATAGCATACTTCCTTGTCAAATTACTCCTTCCAAAGTGCATCATCTCACACTTTTCCAGGGTTAAATTCCATCTGTCACTTATCCGCCCATTTGGCCATCTCATCTATATCTTCCTGTAACCCAAGACACTCAATCAAGACACTCACAGTTAACCACCCAGCCAATCTTTGTGTCATTGGAAAGATACTGATCCCACTCCCCACGTAGTCTTCTATGTCATTTATATAAATGATGAACAATAGGGGGCCCAGCACGGATCCCTGTGGTACACCAGAGGCCACAGGCCTCCAGCCACTAAAGCACCTGTCAGTCACCACCCTCTGTCTCCTACTGCTAAGTAAATTATGTATCCACCTTGTCAGATCACCCTGTATCCCATGTGCATTTGGCTTCTTGATAAGTCTCCCATGTGGGACTTTGTCAAAGGCTTTGCTAAAATCCATGTAAACTTAAAAGTTTATTTATTAGTCACAAGTAAGGCTTACATTAACATTGCAATGAAGTTACTGTGAAATTCCCCTAAACATCAACTGCACTACCCTTATCCATAAACCTGGTTACATGGTCAAAAAATTCAATCAAGTTTGTTAGACATGATCTCCCTCTGATAAAATCATGCTGACCATTCCTAATCAAACCTTGCTTCTCCCAATGGAGATAGATTTTCTCCTTCAGAATCTCTTCTAGTCGTTTCCCAACCATAGATGTGGCACTCACTTGTTTGTAGTTCCCTGGCTTGTCTCTACAATCTTTCTTAAATAGTGAGACCACATTAGCTGTTCTCCAGTGCTCAGGCATCTCCTCAGTGGCCAGGGAGGAAATAAAAATTTTGCAATTTCCTCCCTGGCCTCCCACAACAACCTGGGACACAATTCATTTGGATCTGGAGATTTGTCCAATTTAAGCCAGCCAATACCTCCAATACTTTGTTGCACCCTCACAGTCTCTCTCCCTGAGTTCCATAACCACCTTCTCATTCTCATGGGTGAAGACAGATTGAAATATTCATTTAACACCCTACCAATGTCCTCTGCGTCCACCAATAGATACCCTTCTTGGTTCCTAATGGACCCTACTCTTCCCCTGGTTATTCTCTTCCCATTGATAATACTTACACAATCTCTTAGGATTTTCACTACTTTTACCAGCCAGAGCTTTCTCATATCTCCCCTTTGCTCTCCTAATTGATTTCTTAAGCTCCATCCTGCACTTTCTATACTCCACTAATGCCTCCACAGTCCACTCCCCTTATACTTGTCAAAAGCCTCTCTTTTCCCTCTCATTATGTCATAAATGTCTCTGGTCATCCATGGTTCTCTGGGTTTGTTACACCTTCCAATTACCCTAAAGGGAACATGTTGGGCCTGTACCCTCCCCATTTTATCTTTGAACAGCCCCCATTTCTCTTCTGTAGATTTTCCCTGCAAGTAACATGTCCCAGTCTGCCTTGGCCAGATCCTGCCTGATTTTATTAAAATCTACTCACCCCCACCAATCCAAAACCTTTTTCTGCAATTTGTTGATTCCTTTGTCCTCAACAAATTTGAATTGAACCATATTGTGGTCGCAATCACCAAAATGACCTCCCAACCACCTGTCTTGCATCATTCCCCAGAATTATGTCCAGCACAACTTCCTCCCTTGTTGGACCCTCTACATATTGACCTAAGACTTTTTCCTGTATACATTTTAAGAACCCTACTCCATCTAAGCCCAATTAATGTTGGGAAACTTGAAATCACCAAATATAATTGCCCTCTTATTATTTTTACATCCCTCTGTGAATTGTGCACATAGTTGCTCTTCAATTTCCCACTGACTATCTGGGGGGGGCAGGGGGGGTCTATAATAAATACCTAACAACACAACTGTCTCTTTTTTATTCGTAAGCTCTACTCACAAAGCTTCATTTGATACCTCTTCCAAGATATCATCTCTTCTTACTGCAGTTACTGTCTCCTTAACTAATTTGGAATGCCTCCTCCTCTTTTACCCCGCTCCTCTGTTTCACCTGAAAATTCTATATCCTGGGACGTTGAGCTGCCAATCCTGCCCCTCACTCAACTGCGTCTCTATGACGGCTATTATAATTACATGTGCCAATCCTCGCACTCCACTCAACCCTTTTACATGTAATATTCGTGGCATTAGAGGCCCTCCAGCCTTGTCTTACTCTCCTGAAACTGACTATCACTGTATTCTGTCTGACCTGACCAGATGGGAAGGAAGAACTGGTTCTTCGGGGTGTGAGAAAAAAAACGTCTTTTTGGGGTCAAGAGGAAAAGGAGTGCTTCTTGAGGACCCGCACAAGGAAAACTGCAGCTTCGTTGTCCCAGACATTCTCCCGTTCCTTCTATTCCTCTGACAGGATTCCCCAAAACTCCCCCTCCGTCACTTAACTGGAAGCCAGTGTGTGTCCAATGGACCACCCAAGTATTCCCTTTTGCTGACCTCTTTCACTCAGAATGGGTGGAATGTGGATTAGTGGACCTCAGATATGAGGCCTGGTTGTTAAAATCAGCTCCATGTGGCAGGCAAGATATCAACTTACTGAACTGGTTTCTTGCTGGAAACCACTCCAAGTTAAAACCATTCCACAGTAAAAGAAGCTAACAATTTTATGAACATCTTTCAAAATGCAAACACATAAAGTTTGGTGAAAACTGTTTTCTTCTGAATTCTAAATTAGCTTATACATTTGTGATCAGCATGCGAAATAAGGATGATGAAAAGTTAATCATGCAGTCAAAACAGAAAGAAGTATAATATTTCTCACTGCATTCGTTAAATCATTAAATACATCAATTTGGAAATTGGGACAGATTTCCATGTGATATGAAGTGACCAAAGTTTAATTAAACTTTTATGTTCCCAAATCTCTGCTTTTCTATAATTTCTGCATGCCCGCATGACAACATGTTATTCTCTTTATCAGTCCAGTGCTGGCTTCTCCTATTTGAAACCATTGGTGTGTGGTTCACTTGGTATAGTACTCTCTTTTCTGAGGATGAAGGTTGAAGCCCTACACCAAAGACAAAATCTAGGTTGATGCTCCAGTAAGGGTCCACTGGAGGTACTGACATTTGGAGAAAAGGTGCTGTCCAATCTGCCCTCTCAGGTGGATAGAAAAGATGCAACAGGATTATTTTTGAAGAGCATGGAAGATCTGCTGCCTTTCTACAGAATGTTCAGTTAGACATTCATGAAATACAATGGACCCGTACACATAATTTAGTAAAGTTCATCAAAGCAGAAGTCAATCATTTTGCTCCTTGAACCTGATCTGTCATTCCATTATATCTGTATTTATTTGACCACTTTTGGCCATGTCCCCAAATACACTGAACCACTCTTGAAAGCTTCAATTTTCTCAGCATCCAATTTATTGAATACAAAGGGTTCCAATTTTCTCCTATGCCCTGTGAAAATAGTACTTCATGATTTGGCTGTTCTCGCTCTAATTTTAATTGAATGCCCCATTGCATTTCTTTTTTTAAATTAGCTAATAGCTTTAACTGATTAAAGCTATTCATAATCTCTGCTCCTTTATGATGCCTAGTTTCTCACCATTTAGATAATATGCTGACATTTTTTTCAGTGTCCAAAGTTGGTGGTTTCACATCAAGCTCCATTTGCTGTACTAATATCCACTCATTGAATGTGACTCTATCCAACTTCATGCCATCTGCAAATATACATTGCTCTATTCCTTCAACCATGTCCTTGATAAATACGATGAAAAGCTGAAGTTCTAGAATAGATCCTTTGCAAATAACTATCACATTATGCGATCAGAGAGACTATCTACTTTTTATCTCCATGGGTTTCCTCCTTCTCAACTAATTTCTAACACAAATCAAATGGCTAACTCTAAATCCATGCACTCCCACTTTTGCTAACAAGCTCTTGTGTAGAAACTTTTTAAGTGCCTCATCGAAGTCCTTATAGATAACATCCTTAGAAACTCCACAAATCTACTTTATTACTGGTTTCTTAAAAAGTTCAATGAGACTACAAAGCCGTACTGGCTCCCTCTCATCAGCTCACAATTATTCAAGCACTCAGCCACTCTGTCCTTCTTCACATATTCTCGTAACTTCTCCACAACCGATGTTAAGTTCCCTGTTATCCTGCCTGGTTCCTTCAGCAATCAATCAAACCAGGCATTCTATTTGCCTCTTGCGTCAATTATTATAAAAATAATGAATATTCACCAAATAAAGGGAAAACATAAACCATGATAAGCAAAACTTTGCAGGTGGAGCAAGATCTTGAAAATTTGCTCCCCATTGTTTGTCATTTGTCACTGGGAGTTGAATGAGCCATTAGAAAGCACACAATGGCCCTGATGCACTAAGAATTTTGGCTCTATTTCCACAATAAATGCATTTGGAAAGCAGTCAAGATCTCATTACACAGGGAATCGTGCTACAAATTCATATTCTACCTCTCTACGGTCCAATGTTTCAGAGCACCAATTTGCTATGCCACTGGTAGATCTATCAATGATACACTAATGTGTCTGTCACCACCCCAACAGTTCCACATCTTTAAAGAGGCTAATAGTGTACATCTAGTTAAAAAGAGAAAAGTAATCTGGTACCTTTTCACTCACATAATAAAGTAATTTAAAATGGTGTTTCTGTATCACTCTCATATATTTAGTATTCACTAGAGATTGGAGCTATTTGGAATTATGAAACTAGAAAGAGATGTGCTCCAAGGAAAGCCTCTGGTACTTTCAAATATTTCATCTGTGGTATAATTCTGTTGTCAAGCAATGACTACAAAGGTCAAATTTTGTGTGCAGCTTTTCCCAAAAGAAATCAAATCAAAAGATTTGGAAATGGGTTGAATAATTCCTTTTCTATAGAGTGATTGTTGAAAATACAAGATAAAAGGGGAATGATTCAACAGAAACAGTAATTACAAACTATTCAACAGAAATATTCTATTGCCCCTAAAATCAAATCAAAACTTGATTTTTTTTTCTTGAAGTGAAGGTGCACTTGTTATTGCATATCGTGACTTCGTTTTCAAGAGTTGACAAATGTCACTGCTCCAGATTGACTCCTTTACATATAGAGTATGATTAGTTCATTATTACTGCAGGTGTTGTATTTTACTTGTAACATTCAATATAATATCACGTGATCCTATATTCTAACTTAAAATCAAGTTAAAAAACAAGTTACATAAGTAAAACATGGGGACAGGGATAGTTAAAAAATATTTACCAGGGAGAGACATAAAGAAAGACAAGGATATGAAAATTGCCGTAACTCTTCAACTCAATTAAAGAGAAACTTGAAAGCCATTTTATGTTTCAAAAATTATCATATGCAAGCAGCTTAATTAATGGATCTCTTATTCGCAATAGGACTGAAAATTCTCAACTGCATTTGCAAGTGTATGTTATTAACTGTTGTTTGCAGAATGTGAGATTCCCTGCAGAACCATGCCTGGAGCTTTCTCAAATTCTAAGCACTGTTGGTTTTTCTTGTGGTTGTTAAGTTCCCATTCTGGAGCTACCTTTTTATGGAATAATGGAACAATGGGTTATCTTTGTGGAAGGGTTTGGTATATTCTAACAAGCCCAAAGCTCCCTGGTTGACAAAGGAGACAGAGATTAAGATGAAGGAAAAAAAATGTCCTTATGATAGATCTCAGGTGGGTAATACAACCGAGAATAAGGCTGAAGTGACGGGAAAACAGAGAGCAGTCGTTAATAGATGTTTTTGATGAATGCTAATGAATGGGGGGGGGTTTGTAGTGGAATTCCCCAGAGGGTGGTATTAAAATTCCCAATCTTACTGATAATATGAATGACCTATACCGTGATATACGAAGCATAATTACTTACTGGATGATAGAAAACTTGGAAGTATTGTAAACTGTGAGGAGGATGGTCTGAAACCTCAAAACGACATAGACAATTTGATGGAATGAGCAGACAAATGGCAGATGAAATTTAATGCAATGAAGTATGAAACAATTCATTTTTGTAGGAAGAATGCAGAGCGACGATGTAAAATATAGGGCACAATTCCAATGGGGTGCAGGAGCAGAGACCTGAGTATATACATGCATAAATCATGGAAGTTGGTGGGACAGATTGAGCGAGCAGTTAATAAAGCATACATTACCCCAGGCTTTATTAATAATAGCACAGAGTGCAAGACCAAGGAAGTTATGTTAAACGTAGACACTGGTTCAGGTTCAACTGGAGTATTGTGTCCAGTTCTGCAAACCATACTTTAGGAAGGACGTGAAGCCATGAGAGAGGATGCAAAAAAAGATTCATGAGAATGATTGCAAGAATGAGGAACTACAGTTACATACATAGACTGGAGAAGTTTCACGGTTTTCCTTGGCGAAGAGAAAATTGAGAAGAGTTATGATAAAGTATGAGGGGTCTAGATAGAGTAGATAAGGAGAAATTGTTGCCATTGATCCAGGATCAAGAACACAGGCACAGATTTAGGCTAACTGGCAAAAGAAGCAACGGTGGCATGCGGGAAAATATTTTTAATACGCTGTGTGAGTGAGGTGGAAGCGGGTTTAATTGAGGTTTTCAAGAGGGAATTGGATTAAAATTTGAAAAGGAAGAATATATTTGGAGAAGGTGAAGTGTAGCACAAGGTAAACTGTCCCTTCAAAGAGCCAGCAGAGACACAGTGGGCCAAATACCCTCCTTCCGTGCTGTAACCATTGTGGGAAGTAGGTATTTATCTGACAGGTCTGCTGATTTCTCAGATGCTACAGAAGATCAGGGGCTTGAATCGGTAATACAGTTGAAGAGTAAATTCACTCTGTGCTGTCATTACATAGAATTACATCAAATTAGATCATGCAGCCAACTAGACTATGCTGTTGCTTTGCTCCATGCGAACCTCCACTCAACCCTTTATCATACACTACCAGCATAACCTCCTCATCCTTCCCTTCGTATATATCCCATCTCCCATAGCGTTAAACACAACTCTGTGATTTGCCTCAAACACTTCTTGTGATAGTCAGTTTAGTGTTCCAACTGCTCTCTGAGAAAATAAGTTTCCCCTGAATTTTCTATTGGATTTATTAGTGATTATCTTCTATTTATGGCATATTGTATTCATCTGACCGCATCAGTGAAAATATCTTCTCCATGTCAGCCCTATCAAACACACTTATAACCTATCAGATCACCCCTCAGCTTTCAATTTTCCAGAGAAAAAATAATTGTTTGCTCCTTTTTCCTCAATATTTGTTGCATGATTAACTAACTTACCTGTTTTTAGATCCCAGCAACATGTTTTGCTGTGTGACTGACTCTTTAGAAGTGACCAGCTTAGGCAGTCAAAACCAAACCTATTTTTCCCCCATCCTCTATATACTTCGTAAGTTATAATTACGAATAAAAGTCAAAAGTAATGCAATGGGTGGAAGACTGGCCCACCAACAGTGATGCAGCAGGATGAGATTGCTCATCCACGTACTAACCTGTTCCTTCCCCTTCTCTGAAAACTGCAGTATATCCCAAGCTACTGTTCAAAAGGGAAAGTTTATAACCACCTCACACAGTGATAGCGAGATTACTTACACAAGTTATTAATATATAATATCAATAAGCCCTCCTCACTCATCTTTCTCAATGATGTACACATCCATCGATGTTACCTGATCTAAATAGTCACCACCAGTTAGCTCTCACATTTATTGGTTTTAATGGGTTACACCCATTTCCTTTCACAAATAATTATCAGGTTCATTGCAGCAATTGCACAACATCAGTGGAATTTTCTTATTCACTCTGCCTCTTTCTTCCATTATTCAGACAAGGAGTGGTGCGCTTAAAGCCCCTCTCCACTCCAAACAATAGCAGCAGAAAATAGTAGGGGAAATTGCTAACACAAAGCAGATTTACCCACTGACCTGATGGACAAATCCAATTTTAAATTGGAGGTGCCAAGTATACCAGTCCCAAGTTGGCATCAGAGTCCTAAACATGTTTTTATTTTAAATCTTTCTGGGTTTACCTGGGAATCACAGGAGAAGCAACTGGGCTCATCCACACTTACAGCATAGCCCGGGCCTTTCCCTCCCTCCCAACCACAGCATGTTCTTGATGCATTCTCCTGAACACATGTCAAGGATAATTCCATTTGGGTCCCTAGCAGTAATCACTTGCACCCAAAATCTTGCTGATGCCCATGGCCCGCTGGTGATTACTACTGGGTTCAGGCAGAGCACAAACTTAACATGGAAATAAAGTCTGGGTGCTAAAGTCTCTCTGGGCCCATGTCTCAAAGGAGTGTGGGTTTGCTGCTCAATCAGCCAATTAAGGCATTGATTTTGTTCGCTGTTAAAGCGCTTCCCTTGATCTCTCACTGAACTCTTTTGTAATGGGTATTTCCTTGTAATATGTCTAATTTACAATAATGCTGAAATTGAATTAATGTTTTCAAATAGTTTGCATTGTCACTGGTCTCCCATTAAGGACCTGAAGAAAATGTCAAATGAAACTGGAGGTGGTCTCATATGGAGATCATACCCAAAGAACTGGCTTCTCTGGCTACTTTCTGAAAGTCAAATTGGGACTGGTATAAATCAGCCCCTACAAAGGTTCAATTTTGTGGTTGCATCAACTCAAACATATGTGAAGCTTCCAGGGTGCAAGTGGGCAGCTCTATTAATACTTCCACAGCATTTCCACACGTTATGCTGAACTTTCCCAGTCCCGTTGTGTCAGACCTGAAGAGAGTAAAGTCGGAAAATAGAGGGAAAGAGGTCGGAAGACAGGGGGAAGCTGCATCAGGGTGTATCCCTCAAACAGTTTTACTGCAGGGGAGCTTTTCTAGGAATGGGCAAACAATTTGCATTAAGGTGTAAATCAAGTGTGGTTTGCGACCTGTTTGCCATTTTGTCAGTGGGGGAAATGTCTCACATCCAGCTTTTCTATTCGCTTCTCTACGGCAGGTCGAGAGACCATCAGAGCCAGGGACTGTAGGTCGCAAAGAGGCAGTATGCAGGAAAAGCTGCCATCATGGCCAGTTTGACCCAGTGAAGGGGTTTTCCTTTCCCTATTCACCTAGCACTCTGTACCCCTTCTATTTAAATACTAACATGCAGATCAGCAATGGTGCCTTCATGTCAAGTCTAATTAGGACAGCAAGTTCAGAGGCGAACAACTAAGAGGGTGCCCTCAGAAGGTTGAAATGTTGGTTTCCCTGCCAATGAAGGCTTAGGACCATCATTTGCTCCAGGCATCCGGCAGACAACAGGAAAATTCTACCTATTGATTCCAGTCGCCTATCATTTCATAAATAAAGAGGAAAAACAGCAAGCTCTGGATTTCCACATACCAACAGCACAGAGGAGCAGATGCTAGAGGCTTTTGTCAGTTCCACAGAGTAATGATGGAGAACACTAACAACTTTGTTGTCATCACCACTATAAAATCACTTCATTCCTCATGTGCAGTTCTGGACAGTGAGTATAATAGGATGGAGGGATTTGCAAGTGATTCTGATTTATTTCTTACCAGCTGTCCACATACCCATAGCCACTTTTCTGGAGGATTCACAAGAGGATCAGGAACCAGGAACCAAGAGGCAGTTTTTTTCTCTCTCTCTCCATGATGCTTGTGCTCCAGTTTACATCACAAATAAATCTTGGAAACCTCTGGTCTGCCTGGTTTACTGAATGATGTGTAGGATTTTATGGCCGGGTTCAACGCAAAACCATTAAATCCAGCACAAGGTGAAAGAACCTTCCCATGCTCTGCCCCTCGCCCACTTCAATTCCCACGGCAGGCGTGCCGGTAAAATTCCGGGCGATATCTTTACCTCCAGGACCATCAGAAAAGCCAAGTTGTATATTTTTAAACTTGGTTACGATTCTGGTTATTCGGTGGCCAATGTCTTCCAGTCAGGAATAATTTTAATTGATAGTCTCTCAAGTTTCTACTTGCTCCATCCATCACGCTTTTTCAGGAAAATCACTCTTATCCAGCCCACAATTAAGAGATGGAAAATTATTGAGCAGTATGCTTTCCATTTTCCTATATGTGTTTGAGACACACAGTAGTAAGATGGCTATTTAGATGTGCACCAAGCTTCAGATCTGTTCTACTGATTCACAATCTTTGGCTACACTGTACTTGGGTAACATTTTTGTTAAAATTTGCGCTCTGTGGTTCAGTGACCAAGGAATCTATAGAATGGAGTAGGTTCAATGATATTCAAAAATATCCTGGACATAAATTTGCTCCCAATTCCATTGATCCATGAACTTGTGAATGTGCAGAACCTTGACAGGGTTAAGTGGGTCAGTGGTAACTTTAACATGATGACTCTGATGTTCCTTCCCACACATCAAGTCCTTGCATGTAGTAAGTGGAAATGTACTTGGCAAATAGAAGAAAAAGCAACTAACTCTGATATTTAGATTTTGAACACAATTTCACAGACTGAAAAAGTGAAAAGCTTTGTGAAATCTCAGCCAGACTAACTCAGCACAAGACAAAAAGTCCAAGTTGGATTGAATAACATTAAGCTAACCCTTTGGGAGTTGAAGGTAATTTGCAGCTGACATTTGTTCACATGAAAAGTGGTTGAAATCACTGCTCCAAAAAGCACTGGATACTGGGAATTTGGAGTTTTCCAGACTCTGATCAATCGATTTTTGATAGGCAATGACAAAGAGATGTGGCCTTATTTTCATACTCCCCCCCACCCCCAGTGGGTTTATGAGACAGGGTGTGCAGCATGAAATTGAATGGACGAGATTCCTTCCAAGATCCTGATCCACTCCAATCCAGGTGAAATTTAATGGTGGTGTGGGCAGGGCCTCTGATAAGGAGCCTGCCCTTGCCTCGATTAAAGCCTGGAAGTGGCCCCTTAATGGCCATTTTAAGAGCCTTCTCCTGCCCAGACTGAAACTTTAGGCTGACGAGCTCTGGGAGGCTAAATGTGCGAAACAGGAAACATTTACAAATCTTGATTTTGGGTAGCCAAGTGTCAGGGAGGAGAGGGGTTGGGTGGGGGGGAGGGTGGTGGGAACATATGGGAGGATAACAGGAGCACCTCCATCAGATGTCCCCTTTCAACTGAGGACCACCCTCCCCTCAAAGAGCTGACTTGTGGGACTCTCTCCACGCCTCGGCTTATCCTCCAGTAACCTAACCGGGTTCCACCCGCCACCCCCTCTTCCCCCCAACTATCTTCCCCTCCTTGGGACCCTGATGATTGGAACATAAACGGCAGTGGGTCTGTCAGAGTCAAAAGGGAGCCCCCAGCATCCGAAAAGTTCAAGCCTTGGAATTAAAGTGAGTAAATGGAGTTCTGGTATAGCCTTTATTCAATTGGTGGAGCAGGTTGGTGGAACTCAATGGCCGAATTCATTTCCTGTGTTCCTACATATTCTAATGATGGGTCATTGCTGGTCTCCTTCATTGGTTCAATGGAAAAGGGCAATACATGTTATAACAGTAAGCGTAAATGATTACTCATGTTCTGTTTTAGTCTGAGGTTATCCCTTTAAATCTAATCAATGGAGCAAGAAGAGGTTTTGAAAAAAAGACTGCAGTTTCAATCCTTATGCTGAGCTTATTTTAATACATGTATTATAAAGTTGGTTCAAACTAGGTTTCGAACTATAGCCTTGAGCAGACAAATAAAGCTAACTTTGAACAGAGACCATGTGATTTGTTCAGTTAAGTGCATGACAGCCAATTATTTTAAATCCAACTGTCAGCTATACAAAAAAAAAGAGCCTTGGCAACTGGTGAAAAGGTAGATATAAAAGTAGAAATTTCCCTGGAAAACATACCTAACTTTTTTTTAAAGATGCCATAATTTAAGTTATTTATTAAAAGCTCAGCATTCAATACCAGCTCTCCTCATTTTACCTATTTGAGGTCTCAGATAAGATTCCTTTACTGTGAATATTTTATGGTGACAAACAACTTTATCAATAAACAAACAGATTTTTGTTAGTTAATTGCTTTTGTAATGAAATTCTTGCTACCTTAACAAAAAAAAAGTTCATTGTATGCCTATAGAGCAGAAGGAAGATCATTCGGCCCATCAAATCCCATGCAGGCCCTATCTCCATAATCCCATGCATTTACCCTAGCTAGTCCCCCTGACACTAAGGGGCAAGTTAACTTGGCCAATCCACCTAACCCCCATATTTTTGGATTGTGGGAGGAAACCCACACAGACATGGGGAGAATGTGCAAACTCCACACAGTCAGTGACCCAAGCCGGGATTCGAACCCAGGTCCCTGGCACTGTGAGGCAGCAGTGCTACCCACTGTGCCACTGTGCTGCTCTTGAGATGATGCAGTTCAATGAAATTTTATTAAAGTATTAGTATCTAATAGTAATCACCCAAAAGCACTTACTGTTCATGTTCCTATCACACTTTTAGGATCCAGGTTAAGATATTGATTGCAAGGATAGATAGTTTCAATGATATGGAGATTTAGGACTCATCTATAACAGTTATCGAACAATATCAGAACCAAAATAACCTAAGATTTAAGAAGACCAAAAGTGTAACAACAACATAAAAGTACAAGGAAATGTGCAGCATGTGCTAAGTTAACCCAGTCCAATTAACAGTAAAGTTGTAGCAAATACACTCCAATAAGTGCAGGGGAGAGTGTTTGTGGATTTGGGATAAGATCAAGATGATGAAAACATGGTTGTGTTGGATCACTGGAACATGAAAAAAAATCTAGAACTTGATTCTTATTTATAAAAACAATGGATTTCCTGCTGAACTTAAAAAGATGGCTGCTATAAGTCTTTTAATCACAAGGTTTGCTCTTTGTCTGGGACCAACCCCCCAGCAGTAACAAGTACAAGGAGACTTCATGTAACTGGTTTTGCTTGCTAAGATGCTGGCAGACACATATCACACCTGGGAATGTCCAGATGCATTTAAAGTTAAAATTTATTTATTAGTCACAAGTAAAGCTTACATTAACACTGCAATGAAGTTACTGTGAAATTCCCCTAGTCACCACACTCTGGCGCCTGTTCTCGTACATTGAGGGAGAATTTAGCATGGCCAATGCACCTAACCAACACATCTTTCAGAATGTGAGGGGAAACCGGAGCACCCAGAGGAAACCCATGCACACACGGGAAGAATGTGCAATCTTCACACGGACAGGGACCTGAGCCGGGAATCGAACTCGGGTCCCTGGCACTGTGAAGCAAAGGGGAGACCAAAATTTCAAAAGGGAACCAAAGGGATAGTATTAAGATCTGATAAATTCAGCTTGCTAGCTTGTGGGTCTGCCTAGACAATGGATTCCTAACACTACATCCTAATGACTGGGGCATTATCAGTCCTGAAGTCAAAGCCAGCTCCAGATACTGGATAAATATTCCCTTTTGACAATCACTGTGGAGAACAAAGCTTACATGATTTGAGCGGACCATGTTTTTTTCTATTAATTCTGAGGACATGGGTGTCGCTGGCTGGCCTGCATTTATTGTCCATCCCTAGTTGCACTTGAACTTAGGGGAATGCAAGTCCATTTCAAAGGGCAGCTGAGTTAACCACATTGCTGTGGTTCTCAGGTCATATGTAGGCAAAAAAATCAGATAAGGATAGCAGATTTCCGTCCTTGAAGGACATTAGTGAAAGAGATGGGTTTTTCTGACAATTGACAATGATTTTGTGGTCATCAGTAGATTCTTAATTCAGATTTTTTTTATTGAATTCAAATTCCACGATCTGCCATGACGCAATTCGAATCCAGGGTCCCCAGAAATCACTGTATGCTTCGGAGAACTGAGAAATCTGAAGTTTGCTGTCCTAACATTAGTTGAAAACGACTCCAGCTGCCTGGCTGAAAAAGCAGTTGGTTACCATCTCTCCGTGCCTCCAAATCTCTTCTGATGGTCAATTTCCTACCATTTCCTGCTGAAAGGACCCAATCTCCTTCTACCTGCTTCATCTTGTGGTATCCACACCAAATGCAAACAGAATTCTCCAACTCCTGTCTTCAACCAGCTGAACTTAGACTCCAAAGTGAAATAATTCCTCATTGGAATTTGAATCTGGGCTTTGGAAATCATGTGAATTAATATTCATTTCTGTGGACCTTGCGCTGTAAATGTATGTGTGCTTGCATGCATGCATGCGCAGTGGAGTGGGAAGTTGCAAACACTCCTCCCTCGGGCTTTGAATGTGAAATAAACTAACCTTCTGAGTGCTGCAGGGTTATTAGTAAATTGGATCACACAATTTGACGGTTTGGGAAAACACATCACCGTATACTTTAAAAAATAATTCAAAACACCTTCTGCGTATGGACAGGTGGTGAGAAGAAATCAGTGCAGTTTGACTATCTAGAAACTAGCAACAACTAACAGCTTTTCAAAATTGACAACATTTCCTGTGTAGTTTCACTGCAATTGCAGTGGAACATGAGCTCTCAATAACATCGGTATTGCTATAACCATCTGCTCCATAACTTTCATTGAGGCGAAAGATGCAAGGATTTTCTCTTATTTGTACACAGTTCTGAATATATATTCAAAGTCTTTGTTGTCAAATTGTGTTACAATTCTTTTCAGTTATTTCTATGGTGTCACAATGTTATAGATTCCCATCTGTGTACTGGTCAGTATTTTCATAAGAACTTAGAAATGAGCAGCCACTTGACCGCTCAAGCCTACTCGTCCATTAAATAATTTCATGTTGTAGCCTCAATTCTATGTTCCTTCAGTAACTTTTTACCCTCTCTTGTTAATCAAGAATCTATCTAGCGCTGCCTTAAAAATATTTAAAGATTCTGCTTTCACTACCTTTCGGGGAAGAGAGTTTCAAAGATTTACAAACCTCTCCTAATCTCTGTCTTAAATGTGAGACCCCTTTGTTTTAACACAGGGACCTCTCATTCTAGATTCTCCACAAGATTCTCCAAACTCCTCAGGATCTTAAAAGGTTTTAATCAAGTCACCTCTTACTCTTCTAAACTCCAGTGGATACAAGCCGACCCCATCCAATCTTTCTTCATAAGAAAACCAGGCAATTCCTAATATTCATCTAGTCAATCTTCTCTGAACTGCTTGGAATGCATTTACATCCTTCCTTAAAAAGCAAGCTTGTAAAAATAGAGGCCACTTGTGAACCTAATTTTTCCCTGTATTTTACCCTTAGTGGGGAAACCTCACTCCAAATGGGAAGCTCACAGCTTTATATATTCAGGCAAGGTGGGTGGGACTTCCTTTGTGGATGCTCTGGGCTATTCTGTCTCCAAAGGCATTTAACAGTTCCCCGGGCCACTTGAGCCTGTTCTCCCAGCCCCGCCTCATCCCCCTTGCTGGGGTCTCCGACCATGGATTTGTCTGAGCTACTCAGTGTGATTGCAGTGCCTGCAGTCCCAGCAGTGGCAATCTCCCCTGAATCTACACAGACTACAGGGCTGACAGCCATCTGATTGCTCTCCAAGGCAGCCTTCACGACACACGACAGTGCAGAGTCGCTGAGCAGAGACCGATAGCCAAGTTCCGCACTCATGAGGACGGTCTCAACCGGGATCTGGGGTTCATGTCGCACTATCTGTAACCCCCATGACTGGATTTGCAAAACCTCACTTACTGTACTGTCGGGAGACAATACACATCTCTTTAACCTATGCCTAATGCTCTTTCCACTCACAGCCTGCATCTTTAAGACTTGAATAGCAGATTAGTTGTAAAGACGCGCATTCTAATCAGTATTCTGTAAACTGCATGTGCTGTTGTACGCTCCGTCTGAGGCCAGAACTCTCCATTCACCTGACGAAGGGGCAAACCCCGAAAGCTTGTGGGTTTACTATCAAATAAATTGGTTGGACTTTAACCTGGTGTTCTGAGACTTCTTACTGTGAAGCCATCTGATTGTCCAGCATCTCTCTAAGGTTAAGGCTTCCTCCTGAGAAAGGGGAAAAGGCTTCTCTTGAAATTGAATTAACAGTGTTCCCAGCATTAGTTACTATGGAGCAGCTGGTGGAACTATGAGTGGGCTCCCCTGAATTTTTGACTTGCGGGGAGGGAGTTGTTACTGCAGTGTCCCCAAAAATGTAGCACAATGGCTGGGATATCCTATTGCAGTAACACTATCATGAGGTCTGATATTCTCACCCATTTGCCTTTCCTCATAGCTATTATAAAGCTTGGTTTAGTTGAAAGAAAGAATGACCTGCATTTATATATCACCTTTCAGTGACATCCCAAAGCTCTTTGCAAGCAAATCACAGCGGTAAAGTGGGAAATGTGGCAGCTTCGTCACGTAAGTCAAGATCCCACAAAAAGCAGTGAGCTAATGACTGGATAATCCATTTTTCAGTGTGGCCACAGAGGGAAAGTGCCACTGTCAAGTGGACGCTATCCTTGCCATCTTCAGTGTGGAGCACAGTTAAATCTCCAAGGGATGCAGCTGGAAAATCAGATGGGATATGGGAGTCCTGGGGAGGAGTCAAGCTGGGAGTGGAATGCAAACAGGACCATATTTCAATGGGATGATAATCTACTCCACTGGAAGTTGAAAATTAACCTTGAGGTGAATTTGAATTTGTGCTAATTTCATTCATCAGAAGGAAGAAGTAGACTTAACTTGAAACAACAGTCTCTACGGTGGCTGAATGGTATGTATCACTGAACATTACAAATTACAAAGCCAGCAAATACAGCCAGCTTCTCTTAAAAAAAACCTCCTCAGAGGCAATTAGCCTGGAGAAGTATGATTTTCTCACATCCCCTAACCCAGTCACAGAGCACCCAGACAGCAGCTGGATGGGCAACCAGCATTAGATGTAATCACTTGAGATAAAGAACTCTGGCTGAAAAAGGAATTCACCCAGCCACAATTTAATCAAGTTACAATCATGTATCTGGAATCTACTAGCCATAACCATGTTTGGATAACTGGTCAGTTGAAAGAGAGGATCATGTGGCAAGACAGCTAACTCCCTTTTGCGTTTAAAAATATATTCTCTCCAGGCCTCAAAAACAGATCAAGAGAGAAGAGCCAGAGATCACTCTCTCTCTCTCTCCATACATTTTGTGTGCTTGAGCTCTGTTTGCTGTTTGACTATTCAGATAGTAGTGAGTGAATGAGTGAGAGTGAGTGAGTGAGATAGTTGCAACTTTTATATTATTTTTCTTTAGAGCATACTAAATTCAATAAATACAAATTTAAAAACAAACTCAAGGAAATGTATGTCTGTGTATGTCCTTTACAGTCACAGCATTTAAACAATTAAACACTCACTTAGCAAGTACATCTTTCAAAAGAAGAGGGGGGTCATGCTACCCCTCCTCACCTGATTACAACTTTACTGAGTGTTACCTGCTATTTTTTGCATGCAACTTAATGATTAGATCGTTCCTATATTATGTCAGTTGTGGTTCTGTTAGTGGCACTCTCTTGTCTATTTCACAAAGCTCTGGGCTCAAGTTCCATTCAGGTATTGAGCACAAAAATCCAGGCTGATATTCCAGTGCAGTATTAAAAAAGTGTTACACTGTCAATGGTGCCATCTTTCAGTTAAGAAGTTAAACTAAGGCACCATCTGCCTGCTCAGGTGTACGCAGAAGATCCCATAGGCACCCCTTTGAAGAAAACCAGGGGAATTATCCCTGGTGGCCAATGTTTATCCCTCATACAACATCACCAAGAAAACACAGATTCAGTCATTATCACATTGCTGTTTGTGGGATTTTGCTGTGTGCAAATTGTCTACTGTTTTTGCCAAATTATAGCAGTGACTACACTTCAACAAGTACTTCTCCAGCTGTAAAATATTTTGGGGTGTCAGTGGTCATGAAAAGTGTGAGATAAATCTAAATCATTTGTTCCTTTCTTTTATTAGTTTATGGTCAAGGTACATGATGACTGGACAACTGAGCAAGATAAAGCAGCCACGGAACTATATCACAGCACAAGGGTTGTCAGAAGAGCTGAATGAAAAACAATCATGGAGAAGAGGATTTTTTTTAAATCATAGCATTACCTGTCAAAATGGAAAAGGTATCTTGAGGAAAAGAGTCTCTTGAAATATGTGGTTCTGTTTATAAACATGGCTTCCAGAATAACATCAGTGTCAGAGCTCAAATAGTTTTAAAAGGTTTTAAAGTGGGGCTGAATTTCCACATTTCCGTAACTGTGGGAAGACCTATATATGTGGGTCCTCCACACAATTGTTAACAGAGCCACAATGGCAAACTGCTTCAGAAATCACCATCTGTCAGTCCCTTTCCTCCCCCTCCCTAAAATGTGCTTTAAAAATGATTTGACTAAAATGGCCAAGCTGTGCATGGGGCAGGTTATCTTGTAGTGACTGCTGGGGTTTAGTCTTGTTTTTCTAATGGTGCAGCAGAGGGTCTGTGGCTATTGCAGGAACTCAGACTGTCCTCAAAACTCCCCTCAATGACAAAATAGTCACATGTTCAGATAACAGAACATGTTAAAGTAGTCAAGCATGCAAAACAAAAACTCATTGTTGCAGAAGACAGCACTAAAAAGAAACAGTTCTGCTCTGCAGGATACCAAACTGTATTGAATGGTTATTTCCATTCAATTTCCTTTATCTGAAGTAATTGTGGGTCTAATCTAATTTATTTTCTGTCACTGTCTAATGCACTGCAAAGAAAATTATGAGCAAGTCTGAAGAATTATAAATCAAAACTTTTAGCTCACACGTATCCTGCTTGAAGTATGACATGGTGGTGTGATCAGTCCTCAAGATCATTGTGATCATTCAAATCAAGCAAATTATCAATGCCAGTTTAGCTAAGCCTAGCATGTGTTTAGGCTTCATACTAAGATGATTCAGATGCACGTGTGACTGAGCCTCCTGATCTATAATCTCTTCCAACTTTATAATCCACTCAATCTATCCCTTCAATTGCACTTACAATCCATTCTGCCCCCTTCAGTTAAAATGGAAGTACACCCAATATTCAGATGCACGCAGGGACCGAGGAGCACTGCATTCATAGGTCACAAATATTTATTTCTAATACTATCAAACTTACCTCACTCTTCCTCAGACAGAATCTCTCTATCTTCACCCAGGGACATTAGCATTGGATAATTTAAAGAGTTTCCCACCCAGGATCAGCTTCAGAAAATTTCCCCATCAGATCGAATATAGGGTGTCAACCAAATTTCCAATGCTAAAACCTATGATTCTGGAGTGGGACTTGAAACCATGACCCCAGACCCAGCGACCTGCACACTTCACTGCTGTGCTGAGGGATTCTTGCTCTGGAGAAAACTCTTTCCTTTAGCAGGACATTAAACTGACCTCCTGGCTGTCTCCTCTGTTAAGAAAAACATTCCCCTGCCAGTACTTTGACGAAAAGCAGGGGAGGTCCCCAGAGCATCCTGGTTAATATGTATCCCTCAATCAAAGTAATTAAAACAGACAATGGAGTCATTATTATGTTGCTGTGTTTGGGAGCACAAATTGGTTGTTGCATTTCTTAAATTGCAACAATGGTTCTGTTTTTAAAGTGCTTCATTGACTAGCAAACCTTTCGGAATCTCTTCAGTCATGTTTTCATTTAAAGTTTCCCAATAATACATGCTATCTCTGACCTTCAAAGAGCAATCCATGCTATTCCTGTGTGACACTTCCAAACATCACAACTGTCATCCTTGGGTTCCAAGTAATCATGCCAACAGATGCCTAATTACAAGTAATCCTAACCATCGATTTGCAGACACCAGAAACTGTCTGCTGTCGTTGCCTGTAGGTTTCTTTGCAGCCATAAAGAAGAGGCTTTCATCTCATCATCCTGGAATGAGTTCAAATCCAGCTCGTAGGCACTTGTGTTTTCTTGCTGTAACATCCAGTCTGTGAGGTGCTGCCCCACTAATAGGCTGCCCTACTCCTGTGGCTGCTTCATTTGATCTATATTCATAGATTTGAACACGAAGCACAGATTGTGCTACAGGAGTCTCAATATCTGAACATTCAGAATTTATCCCCTTCGCTATTCTTATATATCACATTTTATCCACCTCACTCGAGGCTTCTTGCAACAAAGAGAATGGCTAAGTAAGCACACTGTGGTGCATCGCCCAATCAAGCTGAGCGACCAGCACAAGTGTGGATGAAAGTGGCTTCAGTGTTCTTTGTGCACAATCATTTTTCCCTTTCTCAGAGAAAAGTGACTGTCTATTCCAATGGGGGTTCCCCTGCAGGACAGAAACTGCTGGCACCAACATACAACTTGTCATTCTGAAACTCAGTATATCAATCACCATCCTGCTGTTAAACTGAGCTGATAGAGGTGTGTGTACAACTTTCGTTTTTGGAAATTATGCTTGCTCATCTATATTGTTCGAGACAACTTAGTTCATTTGTATGGAAGTGAGCTGATGCAAAAGTTCATGCACCAGACCAGTTTGGCAGTATCATCCCCTCTCCCCGCAACTTGGGTGGGTGGCTAATCACAGAAAGTTAATGGCCTACTAAAAACAAATGTCAGAGCCAACTAGAAGTTTTGACTAATTGACTAATTCAGAGAAAATCACCGCCGGGTAACAATTTGATGTTGTCTCCTGACCCAAAATCCCAAATTTTGTCTCATAACAGTTACCTAGACTGTAGTATACTAATCCAGAGCATATTCTAAGGGCCAAACTATTCCTTCCCCATGAGGAAATAATTTAGATACACTTCTTTTAACCTCTTACGCTGTATTTTTCTCTCATGGTCTGATCTTCTCTACATTGGGAATATCAAGTGCAGATCAGCTGAATGCTTTGCTCCGTCATGTAAGTGTTTGCACTTGCACTGTACACTTGCTCAGTCACTTGCTGCTTCAATTCTCGTCCCTCCCTGAACCTCATCATTACCACAGTTTCAAAGGAGGCTCAAGGTAAGCCCTGGTTGTAGCACCTATTCTTTTCAGTGCACATTTTACAACCCCTGGGTCTCAATATTGATAATAGATCTTAACTATTGCCCTTGTTTCTTTCCAACAGAAAGCAATGGCAATGTGGAATGGGTGAACCAAAATTTCAGAGCTAGGGAGAAAGAGCAGTTTGGGACGAGGGTGAGTATTTCCTTCACCTGACTGGAACGCTGTTCTGGCAGGGTACTACTTTGTTTTCTTCTGCCAGGCTCCTGGGCCTGTGAAATCTCTTCCATTTTGTCAGTTTATCATGCTTTCCATCCATATAACGATTTCCATATTGCCATAATTTTAGCTACTAACACACACTGGAGTAATTTCAACCCCTCAATGCAGTTGGAAGAGAAGATGGGTGATGCAATGAAAACATTTTTCAAATGGAAAAGCCAACCCTAACCTGCCTACACCCTGTTTTAAATAGAGGCAAATTGGCCAGTGCTAACTAACCAACTCTGAGGAGACAGTATGCCTCCATTTTAGCACAACTTTAATTTTCAACACCTGCAGGTCAGGAATCCCAGGCTTTCAGAATCCTGTCAGAGGGAAGATGACAAGTGCTGGATTTATGATGTGAGGGTGTGTGTGAGATTCATCCCCTTTGTGATGTACAGCTCCCCTCACTTACTGCACTCCTGTGATGTCACACTCATTTGTTATCCATTCCTGCCTGTTTTCCAGTCCCCACACAGCCAACCTGTCAATCTGTCTGGGTATCAAGTGAGGCGGGAATGAGAAAGCGATTGAGAGACTTAAAATAGGTCCTGATGTTGATTTTGATAGGGTCTGTGAGAAAAACACATTTCCTGCTGTCCCACCTGTATCGTCGCCCCCACCTCTTCATCTTCCTCCACCCAGCAAGTTCACGTTTCAATTTTGAGTTTTTAACCAAGTCCCTGTTTCCCATACATATCTGTTACCTCTTTGAACTGTTTCATGCCACCTAGGTTCCTAACAATGTTGCAATGTCACTATCACTTGTTCATCAGGAATATTTTAATGCTCATTTTATTTCCTTTGGTCTATTTGTGTACCCTGGCTTTTTAAATCCTGCTCACCTATATTTTGAGTTCCCATAAAAATTGACAGACTCAAAGGGGTAGATTTTCCGGTCCCAACCCGCCGCAACAATCATTGTCGGTAGGATGGGAAATTTGATGGACAAAAGGTGCATTGACCTCAAGAATGAATTTTTGATCTTGAGGCAGGTCTGAGAATTAAGAATCTGCGATTGTTATGAAACCATTCAAGATTGTTGGAAAAGCCCATCTGGTTCACTACTGCCCTTCCTGGAAGGTAATCTGCCGTCCTTACCCAGTCTGGCCTACATGTGATTACAGAGTCACAGCAATGTGGTTGCCCCTCAATTGCCCTTCAAGGGCAAGTGCTTCACCTGAGCTGAAAGGAAACCAATGAGAAAGTAAATAATGTAGTGGCAGTGGATTTAAACTTGTAAGGCAAGTGGGTGAATTGACTAACGGGACAATTCTTATAAAAAAAGGGGGCATCACGGTGGTACAGTGGTTAGCACTGCTGCTTCACAGTGCCAGGGACTTGAGTTCAATTCTGGCCTTGGGTCAGTGTGTGTGTGGAGTTTGCAAGTTCTCCCCATGTTTGCCTGGGTTTCCTTCAGGTGATTCAGTTTCCTCCCACACTCCAAAAATGTGCGGGTTAGCTACTTGGCCATGCTAAATTTCCCATTAGTGTCAGGGGGATTAACAGGGCAAATACATAAAGTAAAGGGGATAGGGCCTGGGTGGGATTGTTATCAGTGCAGACTTGATGGGCCAAATGGCCTCCTTCTGCACTGTAGGAATCCTAAGTATTTTCAATATTTCCTGTTTTGTTTTCAGATCTCTTGCACGTCAGATTTTGCTTCCCGTAGAATATTAAACCATATATGACTGCTTGTCAGCAACTCCATTAAGTTAAATGGCATTTAGCTATTTTGTTTTCCAAGAAACTATTTTACAACTATTAAGAATTCTTGAAGTTATAATTTGTCAAAAAGACCTTAAACGAAGTGATGCATACAAAATTGAAAGTAAATAATTCCATGGTCCATAGGGCTGATAATAAGTGTTGACGTTGGCGAACCATTGTGATTTTTCTTAAATTATTTTTTCATGTGATTGGGAATTATTGACAAAGCCAGCGTTAATAGCCCAAACCTAACTGCAGAAATAGCTAGTGCAGTAACATGAGGAAATTTGCTTGCTATCCTGAAGATACATTGTTGAGGCAAGGTGAAAAGGGCTTTCCTCTGGATCTGTCACATAACACACCATCCTGGAAGCACTTGATGCCAAGACTGCCTGGTGTTCAAATCGGAGCAGAGTTCTAATTCTGCAGAATGGACACGAGATTTCGTGCAAACATGCACAATATTAGTCATCGGAGGAACTGGGAGTTTTATATTTCAATATATTAAAATACATCTTAGCACTAGTAATGGCAGAGGTATGCAGTGGCAGTACTTGCAATGCCAGCGAGTTACTGTACAAAATAATTCATTGTCAGAGCTCACAAATGTTACCATGTCAGTACTGTAGACTGGAAGTGCCCATTACGCAAGCATGTTTAATATGTCACATAATAGTTGAAGCATTTTACATGCCACATTGGAAGCTCCAGTGTGGTAGCTGTCCTAAGTTAAGGGATCTCAGTCAAAGTAGCAGGAGAGCATTACAAATGGCTTCTGTATCCTCAGGCAGATGTGTAAAATAATATTGGCTTGGGGTGTTATTTCTGTTCACAGGTGGAAAGTGGTCCTGTACAGATATTGGTTAAGGCTAAGTTTATATTTCCACTGTAATAAACTCAGTTATTTCAGGACAGAAATCTAACCTGGGACCTAACAGATGCTGTTCTTTGAAATACTTTCACACTTGATACCCCAGTGGTCAAAAACATGCTAACACTGACAATCTAAATTCACATTCATGGAATAGCCAGTTGGGAACATAAGAGCCCATTCAGCTCCTTGAACCTGTTTTGCTATTCATTTTGATCATGTCTGATCTATTTCTTCATTTCATCTAATTGCCTTAGTTCAGTAGCCCTTAATGCCATTCCCTAATGCTCTCTCAATTTCAATTTTAAACTTTTGAATTGGCCTGCCTCAACAATTTTTGTAAGATAATATTCTCCCTGACATCAGTCGAGAAGGGCCTAGCTATAATTTTAAACTGAGGCCACCTTGTTCGAGAGACCCCCCACAAAAGGAAATTGTTTCTTTCTCGCTTCCCTATCAAATTCTTTAAACATCTTAAAAATCTCAATCAGATCAACCTCCAATCTTCTTCCATATTCAAGCCACATGGCGGTACAGTGGCACAGTGGTTAGCACTGCTGCCTCACAGCGCTAGGGACACAGGTTCAATTCCCAGCTTCGGTCACTGTCCGTGTGAAATAAAATCCAGTCCCTGGTTTCACAGTTTTAACCTATTTAGCCCAAGCTTCATTCTGATTAAATATTGGGCAAGGTATTGGAGCCCTGCTCACTTGACTGCCCTCTACCATAACTCTTCTGAAAAGGAGAATGCCACACCTCAGGCTGAACGAACAACACTCAAAGGAACAAATTTAACTGCAAGAATGACAACATTCAATCTGCCATGCTGACTAACTCCCAAACATGTCCTATCTGATCCTCAACCCTCCAAGCCACTTGACTCTTTATCTAATACAGAATGCACTGTACCTTACAGTATCTTATCCAAGCACCGTGTAGCATCTAATTCTCAAGTCCACGCACATCATCAACTATCATCACAACAGAGGAAAGTTAAAGAGAGAATAGTGAGAAGGAAAGTACAAAAATTCAGAATAAAAAATAATTACTTTTGACACCATGTAAAATGATTAAAGCACTGTAAAGAAATTTCAACTGCACTTTCATAACAAAGATAGTTTTTTTTAAAAGATGCAATTTGCCTGTAACTACCCATTACTTAGTAGCTTCATAGCCACTGACCCGAGGTTAATATGGCTCTTTGCTGGCAGTTATTAGCAGGACAAGTGGGTTAACTGTTCTTGGCATCTGGACATCACTTAGGAGCTTGTGAAGTGTGCATATTCCCTTTAGTCTTATGCTTTTAGCTATTTTAGTTCAAAGTCTCCAGAGTTGCTCATCTCAACGGATGTTAATCCATGCACATAACCCTTTTAGCCATGTATTGCAAGCTATTCTGTATTATAGATCGGCAGTTTATGGAGAGAATGCTAATGCCACACCCACAAAAAATGGTTAACCAATTAAATGAGGCTATCTTACAAATTGCATGCCTAGGCTGTCAGCATGACAAAAATTGCGATCACACCATGGTGACAGAGATGGGAAATAACAGCATGAGGAATATGTGCGATTTCTTTTTTTAAATAAACAACCTTCAATTAAAAGGATAAGTACCGGACAATGGTGAGGAAAGCTATTGTATCTTCCAGTGAATAAATGGTCTTTTGGTGCTTCTCCAAAAAAAACATGTTTAAACACATTCAAAACAAAATGATTTGACACATTTGCATCAATAGTGTTGAAAATGAAAAGAATAGAGGAAAAATTTCTTTTTTTTGTTCTGAATTGCTTTGTGGAATTGCTTTCACAGAACATCTACAAATTCAAGGATTGGGCAGCACTGTTCATACTGTGGTGAAACACTCTACCATTCTACTTCTAAGACTTGGTTTGAAGGTTGTCTCTAAGGAAAAAAGGGGTTTCATTTGTTTGACAGCCATTCAGAGTCACAGAGAAATTAAGGAGGCAATCTCCCAAAAGTGCTGAATTGGCAGGAAAACTGGTCCAGATCACAACTGCTTTTCAGTGCAGATTCAGACCTGAATCTCCCCACTCAGTGTAATGCAGAGGTCAAAATCATGAATATCATTAAAAGCTCAGGGCATGGGGCCTATTCACGCCAAACAGCCTGAAATCGGCGGGATAAGTAGGAACCTGCGCATGCGCACATCTCTGGGAGATCGCTGAAAAGACCTCCCAGCATTCAGATCACTGCCATCCAACCCCCACAGACATCACTGACCTCCTCGCTGGCCCCCACAACCATCGCTGCCCCTCCTCCCCCATACAGACATCACTGCCCCGGTGTCTCCCTCCACACACAGACATGGCTGCCCGCTCACCATGGATCTGGATAACGTGGCTACCCACTCCGTACATACTGTCCTTACTGCCGCCCTGCAGAGAACTTGTGTTATGTTGACCTGGACAACCCCAACTTGCAATCATTCCCCCTCTTGAGTATTGAGAATTGCAGCCCCCACCCCCCAAACATAACAGCTTATTGATTAGGAGCCCTGAGTATTGCACCACCCCTCTGGACACAGCAGCCTATTGAATGGGAGCCAGTTGGGACCCAGAAGGATGCAATGACAGTCAACTGTAAAGGAAAGTTTATTTACTAGTCACAAGTAAGGCTTACATTAACACTGCAATGAAGTTACTGTGAAATTGCCCTACTCAACACAGTCCAGCCACTGTTTGGGACAATGCACCTAACAAGGACATCTTTCAAAATGTGGGAGGAAACTGGAGGAGACCCACACAGACATGGGGAGAACATGCAAACTCCACACAGACAGTGACCCAAGCTGGGAATTGAACCCGGGTCCTCGGTATTGTGAAGCAGCAGTGCTAACCACTGTGCTACTGTGCCGCTCAGACTAAAATTCAAAATTTCCCACAAGTAGTTGTTGCCAACTGGCCCTTGACTGGCCGTATTCACTGCACCTGCGCTCACCTAATAAGCCAGAGCTGTATATAAGCTGCAGGAATGGACACACAGCCAGTCACATCACAAAGATGCCTGAGCGCAAACCTGCACCCAGGGCCTGCCTGCCATGTCCCCTGCGCTCTGCTAGTGCCACTTACCTGCTCACGCTAGTTTAAGGCTGCCATGCCAGGTTGAGACTTTTATATACCAACTCTGATTCATGCCAAAGTTACATGATGCTGAAAAGGTGGGAGATGCAAACGTGGGCAGAGACTGCCATGTCGATTCCAATAATGGCATGCTAAGGTATGAAAAGTAATGCAAACCAGTGGCACGCTGGTTTTCAGCGCAGTCCTGGTGTTACTTTTTTTTGCGGTTGGGAGATGCACACGGCTTGTAAACGCTCATGGGAAACCCTCAAAATGGCTGGCACAGGCATCTCCTGACCTGACCCGTCAGGAAATTTGTGGGTTGCGATGGGAGAATCGCCCCCTAAATCTCAATACATCAGAAATGGGACCTATACAAAAACCATCATTTTTACAGAATGTGGGATTAAAATCGTGGTGAGTTGCTGCACTGATCCAACAGAACGGTTTGTTCTAGCATTGATCTGATATTAAAAGAAGAATCTGGCAGTGAAAGTTCACCTTTAACAGGCAAAGCCGTGCCATGCCAGAATAAAATCTCCACAGGGAGACACATGCATTGTTTTCAATTTGTTGGAAAGATTTCCATTAAAAAAGTGCAGTTTAACATCTATGGTCTACTCGAATGTAAAGTTGATTGAAATCAAGCTCGGTATTCATATTTCAACTTACAAAATCATTTTTTTAAATCCAATTCAATCCAATCAAGTCCAATTCAGAGTCTCAACAAGTTAAGTCATTCCCAATCCAAGCTGTCAAGACAGGGCTCTCACCTCCTGTCTTGGGTTTGATCTACATGATCCAAGCTGATTGGATTAGGCACTGCACCTCCTCCAAGGCTTGATCTCATTTGCATCTTAGCCAAAAGGCCGAGATGCTGCTTCTAAAAATTGCTTCAGATGAAGGTGAAATGTAACCTAATGACTTCAACCAAGCACAGCCAAAACATTTACCAAAACCAAAAGATGAAAAATTCATGTAGTAATTTGTTTCATGTTTTCATCAATATTCTTTTCTCCTCAAGTTCTTCACTGCAAGGTGAAGATCTCTTGCCCACCACAGGGCCCCACCCTTCAAGAAAGTCAAGATGATACAAAGTGATGATTGTCCATGGCATTCCCCATGTTTATTGGCAGACGCCCAATTCCCCAACTCTACCTTACAACAGAAATCTTCCTGAATGTGTGGTAAATTATGCAGTCACATGGCAGGCAACTGGAGATCCTTGTCTAATTGAAATGTGGAAGCAGCCCTACAAGACTAATCTATGACCTCTCAGCTACAAATCAAGCACTGTCAATCTTAAATAAATGTGGGAGAACTCTTTACATTGCTTTTTAGGTGTTTATATAGTTTAGAAACATACTCAGATGAAATAAAATCTGATGCATGCCTAATTTATTTGTGTTTTCCCTCTTTTCATCTCAAACCGCAAATGAATGAGGAAGATCAACATTGCAGTAGGGCAACAATGGTAGAATCTTTGCAGCATTGAAGAGCAGTGCTTGTTGCCAAAACAGTAGTTGTGAATAAAAGCGCCATTAACTATGTTTTAAAAATATTCACTGTTCAAGAACTATGAGTAGCAGGTGCAATTTCAATGGATTTATTGAAGTTTATCAAAATTCTATGAGACTATATAGCAGTAAATGTACAAGTAGTACACTGGATCCACATATATATACATATATAATATATAATAAACTACAATGACATAATTTGTCAAACAGCAGACACAGCACACATCTCATTTATCATTTCATAAGCGGGGGAGGGGGTGCGGAGGGAACTGATGGCCTCATGGTATTATTGCTAGACTATTAATCCAGAAACTTAGCAAATATTCTGGGCACCTGGGCTCAAATCCCGTCATGGCAGATGGTGGAATTTGAACTCAGTAAAAGCAAATCTGGAATTAAGAATCTACTGATGACCATAAAATCATTGTCAATTGTCATAAAAATCCATTTGGTTCGCTAATGTCCTATAGGATAGGAAATCTGCCGTCCTTATCTGGTCCGGCCTACATGTGACTCCAGAGCCACAGCTATGTGGTTGACTCTCAACTGCCCTTCAAGGGTAACTAGGCAATAAATGCTGGCCAGCCAGTGATTCTCATGTTCCACGAATGAATAATAAAAAGAAATTTTTTCAGCGATACATTTTTTTCATATCATTTTAGTACTTTAGTAATCATTCTGTTTAATAAAGATTTTTTGGGCTTTGTGTTACAAATCGTAAATCCATATCAGAGCAATTCCCATTAATAAGCTCCATCCAGCTTGCATCCTACATTTCCAGGAACGATTATACCAATTCTTGCCTTTCAAATCTCAGCTTGCCATATCCTATGTGCCCCTTTCACAACCCCCATATCCGTCCATTCCTGAAGGTGTGGGTTCATATTTCTGCACAGATCCACAGGTGCTGGCTTACCAAAATGGCCAGACTTCTTGTGCTAAATCAAATAGGGAATTCCAGCAACTTAATCAACCATGGCATGCTTGTTCCTGGAGATTCTTAAATCTGGGGTCAGGAACCCAATGGTCAGATTATTTGCAGGTCCTGACCTGATACCACCTCAGCAGCGCAAGGCAGGTTTTAAAGAGAAAGATCCTAATTAGCCCCAAAGCATATATGGCACCAAAATAATGACACTGGGAATTTTTTAAAAATTCATTGTTAGGATGTGGGAATCACTGGCTGGCCAGCATTTATTGCTCATCCCTAGTTGCCCTTGTTCAGAGGGCAGTTGAGAGTCAACCAGGCTGCTGTGTTCTGGAGGGAGTCAAATGTAGGCCAGACCAGGTAAGGATGGCAAATTTCTTTCTGTAAAGGACATTATAGTGAACCAGATGGGTCTTTCAGATAATTGACGATGGTTTCATGGTCATTAGTAGATACTTAATTCCAGTTTTTTTTGTTGAATTCAAATTCCACCATTGGCCATGGTGGGATTCGAACCCCTGTCCCCATAAAGTTAACTGAGTTTTTAGATTAATAGTCCAGTGATAATACCATTAGGCCATCGCCTTCCCATTTAAATTATCCAGCAGTCTTACATACTCACAAGTGCCAAACACTCATTCCTCAAACTATTCTTAATCAAGTGATGGCAAAAATGTGCCACTGCAGAAGCACTTCAGTTTGACTATCCTTTAGTTACACCATATTTTTCATAGGGAGCCACAATCAATCATAGCTCTGTTGTGCTCCCGTCACCTGTGCATGAGCTTGCCCTCAACTTAACAACTTGATTCTCAAGCCTATTAACAGACTCTTCAATGGGCTTAACAGCACGTAATTTGGAGATTATATCCATCCGCCCTTTAAAAATTCCAGCATGTCATAGAATTGTTGCAAGGCTGAAAAGATCATTTGAGTGCACAACTTTCAGATCACACTCACACCAGTTACCCCCCCCACCACTGGTTGAAATAAATGGTATTGGTTTCCAAGCATGCATTGTCCACAATGCATATATAGTTTGTGATCAGAACCTACTGATATGCTCCTTCTTTACCTTGGGTACCAAATTCTTATTGATCTGTAGTGCATCCTTCCTGCCTTTCTCCTCCATTGGACCTCAGCTTGCATTTTGTAATATTCTACTTAGGATCTCAGCTCCCATTTTGTAATGTTCTACTGAAATCCAGAAATATAGCTTGCTCAATGTTGATTACCTCCTTGTTGGACATTATGGAGGCTTCTCCTTTAAATGTCATCCTATTAAACTTCATATTATCACAATGCTTTTGGTAAAGAAATTTCTCAGAATCTCTCTTCACGCCAAGTGACAACTTTAAATTGATGATCCCTTCTCACTGACAGCCCAAACAGAGGAAATAGCTTTTCCCTGCTCACTATCGAAATCCTGCATTTATAAACTTCTAATCAGTCAGAATAATCCCTTTCTGCTGCAGTGCAGTGAGCTCCAGTATCTCAAGTGTCTCCACATAGCGAGAGATGCCATGCTTGGGATCACTCTTGTGAATCTAAGCTCTATGATCTCAATGGCTTTAGCATCCTTTCTGTAAAGAGGCCTCTAAATTTGTGCACAATTCTCTGGGGCCACAAACCAAACTTTTGTAGAGATTAATAATTACTTTATATATAATTACTTTATAATATTGTATTATATTCTGTACCTCTGGTTGTAAAGGTCCTATGTGTAAATGAGTTGGCTAAATCTCAAACCAGTTCTAAATAGGCATTACCAAAACAGAAGTGTCTCTAATTCAAATCTAATTGCCAATTGCTTTCAGAATAGGACATGATTGAGTGTGAAACTGATGTTGCAAGATATTGGAGTTAAGAGATACTTTTGGACAGAGTAATTTTTGTCTGGAACCAACTGAAAATATATTTGACTCGGCAGAATTGTAATTGTCAGGTTCAAGTTTGTCTTGGTGATTGTATTAAATGAACAGTATTACAGCAGCTGCCAGTTACATATCCAACCAATATCAGTTCTTTTGAAGTCGATGTAATTGACTGTCAGGGGGAAGGATGTTGGAGGGAGGGGTGTTGATGGCAATATAACAGGAAGCAGGTATGGCATTGCACATTTAGTACTACTTGTAAGACACATTTCTATCTGTGTGAGCAAAATGAAAGGTGCTCCATTCCCCAACCCTCATTGAATAGCACAAAAAAAAATCAACTCTTTGGAATGTGAACTTGTATCTCAAAGCAGAAACTAAGGTAAACTAACAGAATGATCTATTGCAACAGCAATTAAATTAAGTGAGGTCTGAAACTTCAAAGATTGCAATTCAATACATGAAAAAATCCAAAGAATGCAGTTTTTATGAAAAAGGATTTGATTACATTCCGATTGTCCACACATATACACAACATACACATTTGCAAAGTCACAGTCCTTTAGATTATACAATGGAACACCGGTGTATGAATGCTTAACATATTTATTGGAGTTCCTTCCTCCATATTACAGCAGCAGTTAAGATATTTATTTTTAAATGGGTTAAACCGTCTTCTCCAATAGTGCAAAGAGGAATTTCAAATATGTGTTAAATGCTGGTACATTAATATCCTAAGATCCAATTTCAAAGTCCCAATACACTGATGGTAACACCTGGCAGTTAGTAATGATTAATTCCAATTTTGGAAGCCAGTTTGAACAAAGAAGTAACTTCATGTTTACCTGTAAGCTACAATTAACACTGGAATTTATGATACTCCCAATCCAATGTATGCCCTGAAGGCTCTGTTGTACTCCGACTTAGCGATCGCAACTATCATACCCTGTCCAAGTGATCATTCTTACGACAGCAGTAGTGAAGACTGGTAGGAAATGAGGGATAATACACCATCAAGTCTTATCTCAACTTAATCAGTGCATCAGCAGGCGTCACTAGATCGTGACCATGCTCTCAGTGTTCCTCTGTCTAGCCCAGAGATGCTGAATCGAATTGTAGCATGGATTGGGGATCAAACATGATCTTGATCTTAATCACAGTTCAATTCTACACTATGCAAAGAGCATAAAAGCTATTTGATGGTGAAGTACTTAGCAGCTTCTCTTAATAATTTATTACTTGACACCAAACTAACAAAGTATCAAGCAAGCACTAGCAATCTGAATGGATATTGATCAATGAAACAAAAAAACTGACATGTTTTCTAATATTTGTAAAATGATGCTGTACATGTAACAATCAAAATGTAATGAATGACTGCGGCATTATATTGCTCAGTACTTCTACAAGTGGGAGAGTAAAACTGGGATCCATAGCAGGCACACAAAGCCATGGTTTCCAATACAAAAAGCACATTAAACAACATGTAGTACTTTTTCCAGCAATTTTGCAAAATATACAGCTTTCCTTCGTGTGTGAGAAAAAAAATCACTTAAATTTATCAAACAAAGGTTTCTGATAGGTAACAGAAAGGGTGGCAGGTTGGCACAATGCTTCGCACTGCTGCCTTTCAGCGCTGAAGACCTGGGTTCAATTCTCGGCTTGGGTCATTGTCCGTGTGGAGTTTGCACATCCTCCCCATATCTGCATTGGTTTCCTCTAGGTGTTCCAGTTTCTTCCCCAGTCCAAAAGGTGCACTGATTAGATGCATTGGCCATGCTAAATTCTCCCTCAGTGTACCTGAACTGGTGCCAGAGTGTGATGACTAGGGGATTTCCACAGTAACTTCATTACAGTATTCATATATACCTACTTGTGACACTAATAAATATACTTAAAATGAACTGCTCAGCATTCTGAACCATAGTCTTCCAGGTTTTGGAGAAGACAATATTCCATCTTATTTGTTCCTTTTTTCTAGGGTGCACACTGGGTATGATGATGCCACTCTGGTCACCATATCAATCTGGTAATAACATACAAGACAATTATAAAAAAAGATAATTATATTGGCTTTACTTGTGCATCATAGTTCAGTTGAAGTTAACACAGCAACAGAACAGACTCAAGTGATGCATCATGCCCAGTATGAACTGCAAGAGAGAACAATCAATGATACCTCTCATGATGAAACTATAGTCTTGTCCATAACAAGGCAGCAACAGGAAACAAAGTCTCCGCATAAATGATTGAAATGAAACAGTTTCACATCTAATAATAAACAGGATAATTAAAGTGTCTCAAAGTACTTCAGGGAGGCATTCTAAAACAAAATTTGAGTCTGAGTCACAGAAGGAAAGGTTAGGACAGATGGCCAAATGCGTGGTGAGATCTAGGGAATGTCTTAAGGAAGGAAAACAAGGAAGACTTAAGATATGCTTATGCTAGCAGTCAGTTTCAGCAAAGGTTTTGCTGAATCAATACTACAGATTGAAGAATCTCAGCCTTATTGTTAAAATGGGCATAATTATGTTCAAATTTCCTCAATCATTTGCTTTGAAAATTGCTGCAACTATGTTTAAAAAGTTTATTTATTAGTCACAAGTAAGGCTTACGTTGGCACTGCAATTAAGTTACTGTGAAATTCCCCTAGTTGCCACAGTCCAGCACCTTTCAGGTCAATACACCTAACCAACACATTTTTCAGAATGTGGGAGGAAACTAGAGCACCCGGAGGAAACACACGCAGACACGAAGAGAACTTGTAAACTTCACACAGACAGTGACCCAAGCTGGGAATCAAACCCAGGTTTCTGGTGCTGTGGAGCAGCAGTGCTAACCACTGTGCTACCATGTATTTTTTGGGGTGAAGTTTTCAGGGTGACATGGTGGCACATGGTTAACATTGCTGCCTCAAAGCACCCCACAAAGTTCAGGCCAACTCTTATCTGGCCTAACCTGCACATGTTGTGTTTCACATAGTGGGATTGCCAAAATCAGATGAGTGGAGGCAGCTGCTGTTTTATATGGGCAACATGTACAAATCCCAACCCAGGCCTAATCCTTCTGCCATCCTCATGATGATGGAGAAGCTTTCCATTGTCATGAATACTCAGGCCTTAATTTTTTCATCTCATTCAAGCACAAGAGGTAGCAAGATGGTGATGTACCAGTTCATAATAGGACATGATGCTAATACCTGTACATCCTTTACCTACTTGCACTAGCTGCCCACCAGGGTAGACTAGTACACATTTCCCTGAATGTGGTGATAGGTTCCTGCTTCCATTGATACAGACATTTAGCCTGGTTTAACTATATGTAATAAATATCCTAACTATTAAAACAAAGTATAATTCGCAAACTGAGATATACTTATAGAAGATGAAGGAACAAACTTCCATTCATGAAGCATCTATTATGTCATCAAGGCAAGTCAATGTGCTCATCCAACAAAATATTTCTCAAGTATAGTCACTGTTGGCAATGTGCCAGAAAATTTGCAAATAGTTAGGCTTTGCAAACATTATTGAGGTAAATGATCAGGTAATCAGTGTTGGTATTATTCATTGGGTGATAGTATTGGGCAGGATATTCCAAAGAACATCTCCATCACCTTCCTTCAAATAGTGCAAAAGATATTCTACATCTAGTTTATCTCTGATTTGAAAGATGGCATCTCCAAAATTTTCCTCAGCACTGCAGTGAATGGCAATCTATACCATGTGTTCAGTCACTGGTGTGGGCTTGAACCCATGACATAAAAACTCTTCCATGGAACCAGGACTGATACACTATTATTATTATTTAAGGAAGGATATAAATGCATTGGAGGCGATTTTGAGAAGTCGACTAGATTGAGTGTGTTGCCTCATGAGGAAAGGCTGGACACTGGGCTTATTTTTGTTGGAACACAAACAGAAATTTCTGGAAAATGTGCTGGAGTTTAAAAGAGTGAGGGGTGACTTGATTGAAGTACATACAATCAAGTTTTAAAATTCTTTGAAAGAGCAATTGTCTACCAAAAGCAGTGTACTTGTTTGATGTAGGAGAGCCTACAATTTTGTCACTTCTGCTAATGTTTAATAGTGAAATGCAGAACTCTGCAACATGAGTGTGAACTACCTTAGTGCTCTGTTTTACCTGATAACAGAGTGATGTCAAGCTAAGAGCATAGCTCCAGTTTTCCATTGTCTATTAGTTTAGTCAGAAGTCTCACAACAGGTTTATTTGGTAGCACAAACCACTAGCTTTTGGAGCGCTGCCCCTTCATCAGGTGAATGGGAGTTCTGTTCACAAACAGGGCATATAAAGACACAAACTCAATTTACAAAATAATGGTTGGACTGCGAGTCTTTACAGGTAATCAATTCTTAAAGGTACAGACAATGTTGTGCTTTGGAGAGGTGTGGTATCCTTTGGAGAGGCAAGGTGCCATTTTGTGTATGATCCCGAAAGATCTTCTGAAGGGCATCTATTGTCCTCCGGAGAGGTAAATTTCTCCTTGACGTTGTTAAAAATAAGCAAGTACGTGTGAGTAAAGTTTAGAAACTCATTAGCTATCAAGATCATAGGAACAGTCAAAAGTGTTAAAACGAACTGTCAAAGGGAACTGTCAAGCTGTCAAGGTCTTTAAAACACATGCCCTTTAAATCTTTGAAAAATAAATGTCTGGAGCTTTTAAAAAAAATTGTTTGCTTTTTCATTCTGTCAGTTGACACAAGTCTGATGATTACCATTACTAGATTAGTGATGCAGCTCTTCCAATCATCTATTATCACAGCAGGTTGCCTTCCATTTCACAATTTGCTTAACAACTCCAAGAGTAGTTATAGAAGTGGGACTATGAATTCCAATGTTTGTTTTCACAAGGAATTAAGCACTTGAATGACAAATATGAACATACAAAATAGGAGTCAAAGTAAGCCATGTGGCCACCTGAGAATGCTCCACCATTGAATGAGATCATGGCTGATCTGGTTGTGTTTCAAGCTCCACATTCCCAGCTACTTCGATAACTTTTGATTCCCTTGCCTAACAAGAATATATAAAAATATTCAATGAACCTGTCTCTACAACCCTTTGAGGCAAAGCCTCCTAAAGTCACATAACCCTCAGAGACAAAAAATTATCTTCATCTTTGTCCTGAAAGGATGTGCCACAATTTTAAAACAGTGCCCCCTAGTTCTGGACTCACGCATAAGGGAAAACATAATTTCCACATCTACATTGTCAAGACCCTTCAGGATCTTATGTACTTCAATCAAGTCACCCCTTACTCTTCTACACTCCAGCAGAAACAAGACCCATCTGTCCAGCTTGTCCTCAGAAGGCAACCCATTCATACCAGCTTTCATTCATAAACTTCTCTAAACTGCTTCCAATGCATTTACATCCTGCCTTAAATAATAAATATTTGTTTTTATAAATATGCGCTTGAGGGAATATAAATGTAGTGAATGATTTTCTGTTCATGAAAGATTTAAAAACAAAGACAGCAATAGATTTGAATTTATCTCAGCACGAGTCCTGAAGTTTCCCATAGTGGATACTGGATGGGTTGGCATGGTAGATGTAAGGGAAACATGTGATGGTTTAGGCACATGTTAACATGAATTGGCACAAAGTTGGCTTGCGTGTTATTAAAAGCCCTGGGGATGGCTAGAAGAGGAACAGGTAGGCACTGAGGACATGAGAGTCAATGGAGGACTGGGTGAATGCATAAGATGGCATCAATGGGGCATGGGGAGTGTGTGCGGGATGAGGGAATGTCAGGGCTATAGTAATATTGTTTGTTTTTTTTGTAAATCTTGGATAGAGTGTTGGAGCTTAGGGGCAGGCCTTCTGTCTAGCCCACCTTCACACCTGGCAGCCTCCGCACTCCCTCCAGAGAATTCCTGGAGAAGCACTTTCTCCTGAATTGGGTTTGCGGAGTCAGGAAATGTCACAACGTGTGCTCCTCATCCTGAAGCAAAAATGAAGGCAAAGTGGGTGTTGGAAATATTGTTGGCTGACTGGATGTAGTTCAAAAGTATGGTCACCCTGAACAGAAAACTGCATGAGCAAATATTTCAGAGTGGCTTGGAGCTCTTTAACCAGAGAGGAAGTCCAAAACTTCATGCCTTCAAAATATTCATGACTTTCCTGTCACAGTCTAGCACATTCCCAATTCAGTTTTGCTTTTCTTAATGTAAAAGAGAAAGTGAGATTAATTTGCAGTGTTTGTGGAGTATCTTGTATAAACAGTGAAAGCAATACCAGAGACAAGCAACAGCCATGATGTGCCACTCTGCTTTTTCATGTCATGTCAAGTCTGATGTTATCCCTCCTCAAACTGACATGTCCTACTTGGTTTACTTGAGCAAAAAAAAATAAATATTACAATAAGGATTTAATATTTGTAATATGCTAATTGTATTCACCTGGTGGATATTAATTGCTGACTCAACTGTGTTTATATGCATGGAAGTAGAAACAAAGAAAGTGAATGGTTGGAGGTGTCCAAAATCTAATATGCTGCTCTGTAATTAAAACCTAAAAGGCATTAAAAGACAAGGTTCCTGTCCTTCACCACCTGGTTATCAGCTATTTATGTGTCTAGAACAAGTACACTCAATTTAGGACTTCCAGATTTAATAGGCAAAATGCAAAGTTTTAAAGTTGACATTTAACATCAAGAACACGCAAATAAAATATCACATGCAGTTGTTCCTCAGAGCATCTTTCATTCACTTAAACATGCACACCCTTCATGCTGACTTCTGTGCTCCAGTCTTACCAAGCCACTGCTGTCTGCCTTTTAGATTCGACCCTTTATCTATGCCAGCATGTCCATAATTACCACTTTGACGCATGAATTGACATCTGAAAATGTCAATTTTGTCCATTTTGGAAAGTCATAAATTGAGTGAAGCACGTAAAAAATAAATTCAGGTGGAACAGAGTGCCAAATAATGTGCACCTTTGGGACAATCAGTGTTTACTTCACAATCTATGCTTTACACCCAGATTCCTTCATCCTGCAATTGGCATTTGTGTCTTCAGCTTCCTAAACCCCAAGTTTTGAAATTCTCTTATTAAACTTCTCTACCACCTGTCATGGACACGGATGAGAGAGAATTGAAGCTCCTTACTGCCCAAGAATCAGTTTGTTTTTGAACAGGGAGATGTGTGCACATTCCTTAACCCCTGTGTACGTGATCAGTTTAAATAACTGGCAGCAATTTTTTGTTGTTTCAAATAAATAGGATTATAATTTGTTGCATTTTATTCATTCGGCAAATAGTACACTATTAATCAAAACGATAGTTTGTAATTGCTGTGATCGGCTCATTTTGGGAAAAACAACACATGACGCAGGCCTAGTGAAGAAAAGACTTTTCATTGCTAAAATGCAGTGAAGTGAACTCTCATAGTTGAAGTCCTATATTAGAGACATTGCAGGATGCTTTTGAAAGAGATGGACATTCTGCAGGTCACAAATTTATTTTACCTGTAATTGTATTACCACAATTGTGCATCTCGTAAATGGTACACACAGCTGCCATTGTAAATTGGTGATTGAATGTTTGTGGAATGGATAGCAATCACACTGACTGCTTTGTCCTGGATGGTGCCTAGAATTTTGAGTGTTGGTGAATCTGCACTCATCCAGGCAAGTGGAAAATATTCCTCACACTGCTGACTTGTGCCTTGTGGATGGTGAGCAGCCTTTTTTTGGGGGGGGAATGGGGGGGTGGTGTTGTTAGCAGGAGGCGAGGTATTCTCTGCAGGATTCCTCAACTTTGACCTTCCCTAGTGGTGACAGTATTCATATGGCCAGTCCAGTTCATTTTCTAGTCAACGATAACCCCCAGGATACCGATAGTGAGGGATTGAGTGATGGTAATGCAATTGAATATCAAGGGCAATGGTTAGATCCTCTCTTGTCGGAGATGGTCATTGTCTGGTACTTGAATAGTACGAGCGTCTCTGGAACTCTACCCTGCTTTAAAGCTGGATGTGGAGAAAGGGGGAGAACAGTGGGAAATAGATCTTCTTCACAGGAATAAAGAATACAACTTGTGCAATCAAGGTAGTCTAAAATGGAAGTTATAGCACCAGGTCATTAAACAAGAAGGATATTTTATCTCCTTGTCTCAAAATGAATACAGAAGAATGTTGAGGGAGTAGGCTTATAGAAAACATAAAAACTGACTGTAAATGCTTCTATAGATATATGAAGAAAAAGAAAGGCTGGTGAAGGCAAATGTAGGTTCCTTACAGTTAGAATCAGGTTAATTCATAATGGGCAACAAAGAGATGGCAAACCAGCTGAACAATAACTTTGGATCTGTCTTCACTAAGGAGGAGACAAATAACTTTCCAGAAACGTTAAGGGACAGAGGGTCTATGATGAAGGTGGAACTGAAGGAAATCATTATGGTCAGGAAATTGTATAGGAGAAATTGCTGGCATTAAAACCCAACAAGTCCCCAAGCCCTGATGTTCTGCATCCCAGAGTACTTAAGGAAGTAGCCCTAGAAATAGTGGATGCATTGGTGATCATTTTCCAGCATTCTATAGACTCTGGAAGAGTTCCAGCGGATTGGAGGATTGTTAACGTAACCCCACTTTTTAAAAAAGGAGGGAGAAAGAAAATGGGGAATTAGAGACGGGTTAGCTTGACATCAGTGGTGGGGGAAATGCTGGGGTCAATTATTAAGGATGTAATAACTGAGCATTTGGAAAGCAGTGGCAGGATCAGTCCATGGATTCTTTAAAGGAAATCATGCTTGACAATCTTCTGGATTTTTTTGAGGATGTGACCAGTAGAGTGGACAAGGATAAAGCAGTGGATGTTGTGTATCAAACTTTCAAAGGGCTTTTGACATGGTCCCACACAAGAGGTTAGTCAAACAAAATTAAAGCTCATGGTACACGGTATTGACATGCATAGAGAACTGGTTGGCAGACAGTTCCGCACACATGTGGATGGTCTCAACAGGGATCTTGAGTTCATGTCGCACTATCTGTAACCCCCGTGACTTGCCTGGGTTTGCAAAACCTCACTTACTGTACTGTCTGGAGACAATACACGTCTCTCTAACCTGTGATCAGTGCTCCTTCCACTCACATTGTCGGCTACTTTAGGACTTGAACAGCAGGTTAGGTGTAAAGATTTGCATTCTAATCAGTAATCTCTAAACTGTCTGTGCTTTATATGCTCTGTCTGAGGCCAGAACTCTCCATTCACCTGACGAAGGGACAAACCCCGAAAGCTTGTGAGTTTATTATCAAATAAATTGGTTGGACTTAAACCTGGTGTTGTCAGACTTTTCACTGGCAGACAGTAAGCAGAGAGTGGGTCCTTTTCAGAGTGGCAGGCAGTGATTAGCGTGGTACTGCAGGGTTCAGTGCTGGACCCCAGCAATTCACAATATACAGTAATGATTTGGAAGAAGGAATTGAATGCAATATCTTCAAATTTGCAGACAACACTAAGTTGGGTGGCAGCATGTGCTGTGAGGAGCATGCTATAAGAGGTTCCAGAGTGACTTCGGACAGGCTGGCTGAGTGGGCAAATACTTGGCAAATGCAATATAATGTGGATAAATGTAAGATTATCCACTTTGCTGGTAAAAACAGGAAGGAAGATTATTATCTGAATGCTGGTAGTTTAGTGCAATGTGACTTGAGTGCTATGGTGGAATAGTCGCTGAATGTGATATGCAGGTACAGCAGATGGTGAGGAAAGCTAAAGGTCTGCAGGCCTTCTGAGCAAGAGGATTTGCGTATAGGAGTAAGGATGTCTTGAAGCAGTCATACAGGGCCTTGGTGAAGCCACACCTCGAGTATTGTGGGTAGTTTTGGTTTCCTAATCTGAGGAAGGACATTCTTGCTACTGGGGAAGTCCAGCAAAGGTTCGCCAAACTAATTCCTGGAAGGATAGGACTGACAAATGAAGACAGACAGGATTGACTGGGCTAGTACTCACTGGAATATTGAAGAAGGAGAGGGGATCTCATAAAAATATATAATGATGGGACTGAACAGGCTTGGTGTGGGAAGAATGTTCCCGGCGTTGGGGAAGTTCAGAATTAGGGGTCACAGTGTAAGAATAAGGGGTAAGCCATTCAGAGCTGAGATGAGGAAGAACTTCTTCACTCAGAGAGTTGTGAACATGTGGAATTCTCTGCCACAGAAAGCTGTTGGGGCCAATTTGTTAGGTTTGTTCAAGAGGGAGCTAGATATGGACCTTGCAACTAAAGGGATCAAGGGGAGAGGGATACTGAAAGTGCATGATCATGATCACATTAAATGGTAGTGCAGGCTCAAAGGGCTGAATGAATGGCCTACTCCTGCACTTGTTTTCTATTTTTCTATGCCAAAAAAAACAAGAATTTGGCTAATATTTGCAAGTAAAGCACTCTGAGTTTTGTGAATTATAGCCATTCATTTTAATTCAACTACCATAGCAGTTTCATGATAATGATTGAAAATTACACTTATATATCACATCAGAGTTGAAATCTCCTGAATGACCATTGGCGTTATGTAAGAAAAAGAATCATACTTGTCAATATCTTATGTACCAATATACTTATGGTGCTTACTTCATTATTTCAAATTGTTTCCACCTCTATTACCACCAGTGACAGACCTGTAACCAAACTAACCCAGTGTTAATAAAGACTATAATGTTTGCATCAGATACAAGTTTGAAAAATTCATCATTGTTCCATCTTTAGGCAATTTTCTCACAGGTCAAATGAACATATAGTAATTTTATGAGCTTTATTGTTTACTGAAACCCTTTGAGTAAAATAAACATTTTTAGTGCAACCACGCAAAAATGTCATATGTCAAATGTTTGATTTGATTTGATTTATTATTGTCACAAGTATTAGAGTACAGTGAAAAGGATTGTTTTTTGCACACTATACAGACAAAACATACTGTTCATAGAGAAGGAAACAAGAGAGTGTAGAATTTATGTTACAGTCATAGCTAGGGCATAGACAAAGATCAACTTAATGCAAGGTAGGTCCATTCAAAAGTCTGACAGCAGCAGGGAAGAAGCTGTTTTTGAGTTGGTTGGTACGTGGCCTCGCACTTTCGTATCTTTTTCCCGATGGAAGAAGGTGGAAGAGAGAATGTCCAGGGTGCTTGGGGTCCTTAATTATTCTGGCTGCTTTGCCAAGGAATGGGAAGTGTGGACAGAGTCAGTGGATGAGAGGCTGATTTGTGTGATGGATTGGGCAACATTCACAACCTTTTGTCATTTCTTGTGATCTTAAGCAGAGCAGGCGCCATACTGAGCTGTGATACAACCAGAAAGAATGCTTTTTATGATGCATCTATAAAGGTTGGTGAGATGTCAAATTTCTTTAGTCTTCTAGGAAAGTAGAGATGTTGGTGGGCTTTTTTAACTATAGTGTTAATGGGGGGACCAGTATAGGTTATTGGTGGTCTGGACACCTAAAGATTTGAAGCTCTCGACCCTTTCTACTTTGTCCCTGTTGATGTAGACAGGGGCATGTTCTCCTTCCAGAGGTCAATGACAATCTCCTTCATTTTGTTGACATTGAAGGAGAGATTATTGTTCACCAACTGGTCTATCTCATTCCTGGACTCTGTCTCGTTATTGGTTTTACCATTGGTTCTTAACTCCCTTGGCAATATATTCTGCTATCTCATTAAGGACACAAGTTGCCATTTATTGGTGGGTAGACTAAGTTCCTGAAATGAGATCCACTTGCATTTTTCATGTTGTTGCACTGCTCCAGTGATTGTTCTGTGAGCCTTAAGTAGCAGCAATGTGGGGCACCTCATTAAACCCTGCCTCAGTCCTGCTACTGTTGACAGGACAAATGCCCTACTGCCTGACAGCTTCTAGCATTTCCTTTCAGACAGAGCCACTTTTTGTGCTAAATGGACTTTCAGGATGGCAAATCCTGATTTCAGGTAAAGTCAGAGGTGCAACACAAGGCCTATTGAAGGCAGTTAAACATTTGTTGCATTTGGAGAATTCTTTAAAGATGCAATAAAACAAGAATTGAGTATACAGGACTCTATGGGGCCAGCTAGAAATCTCTCGCCTCCACAATGAATCCATCAGGTGAACAAAACAATAATAATGCCTTATTCCTTCACTTTGATTAAAATTGTAGGGTTTGTAAGCTACAGTCTGTGTAAACAATTGTCTCTGCATTCTCCACATTTGAACCAAATGTCACGGTATAATTACCCATACATAAATATTTGCTTCAATATTGTTTGGAGAAGCAAAGAAAAATACCAATATGAAGAATGCTTTCATGCTCAATGGATTTTAAACAGAGACGGTGCCATATGGCCCAGCAAGATCCCAGCTCATTCCATATTCCAATGAGTTAGTTGATTTTAGCTGGAATGATACTAGGGCAAAACAGTTGGCTTTGGAGTCATGAAATTTGTTTGTGCATACATGCCCCCATACACATGCCTATGCATGACAGATTGGGCTCAGCAATGATTCTCCCATGTTCAAACAGCTCATTGTCATTCACTTGCATGCAAAAATTATTGCCACTAGGATGAGTTGCCTAAGGATGCCCACCATCGATATGACTATGTCTTGCACGCACCCAAGTCTCAGGAGAGGAAACATAAAGTTAATGTAAAATTTGATTTAAAGATATAGTAAATTGCAATCCAAAATTTGTTAAACACTTAAAAGAAGACCAGGTGACTGATGTTTAATTATGCATCAGAACTCTCAATCACGGAATAAATTCTGCACTCGACTTTCACATTTCAAATATCACATCAAAATTATGGAATTGAGTTATGGACCACATAAACCGTATATCTGACTGAACTAAAGGCTACATAAAGTCTAAGTATGACCAAGCGCTCAGAGCATATAAATGACTGCAGCCACATCTTAACATGCATTTGTTCAAATAATTTGCTCAGAACAGGGAAAGCACTGCCCACTGTGGCTAGTACTTAAAGGATTCTTACTGACACAATGTCACCATCTTTGACTTGCCTGTTGGAAGCTCAGATGGAACAACCACCAGGTTCAAACTTGTAAGATTCCTAAATATCTACCACTTAATAATGAAGAAAAGTCTAATCTGGGAGTAGCTCATTATTCACTGTTCACTCAAGACCTGAGATTGAATCCACTCTCAGAAATCTACTATTTAGAATACATTTGGTGAATAATAAAAAAGCCACAAAATGGCAATCATGTTACATTTTAGTTTTGTTGCAGAATCGTTTCTGCAGTCCTCAAGGAGTAAAACATGCTGCATCTTTGTACAAAATTAAATGGACCTATGTGAAAAGGCAAATTCCCAGCCAGCGATTCTGTCAACATGATTAAAGTACTCTGCACTACATCAAAGAAATGATCACATTCTGCTTTCCACTATTTTATGTCTGAAGAATGCGTTGATGCAGAACTAAAACATGGAACAGTGAGACAAATGCAACTGTGAATACAAACAGCAGATTAAAAAAAAAGGTTTGAGGCAATTTATTTTGGAATTAAAATTTCGAAATCGAAGTACCCTTTTTATCGAGTCAAGTGCTAAAAAGTCTCTGCAACAAACATTTTTATCTGACTGTTCTGAATAACAATTACTTTTCCGGAATAGCCATGAAGAATGTTTTCCAATATTACCAATTCATAAATCCAATACTATTATCAACATGGGGATACATGCTAATCCATTCCATCCGGATAACCTCTCTCTTAATTCACTGCAACGTAAACTCAGTTCCGCTAAAGTCGTAAAATGAGCGTGGCAAGTTGTTTGGACATCTCACTATTCATTCCATCATGTTCTTGTTGATGTATAAAGATGATTGGATTTTAGTTCAGGCCCTTCACTCAAATGGATCAAGCTAAAAGTTATTTCCTCTTCTAACTGGAAATTCTTTCCTTTTAACTTAGCATTCTGCAGGTCCTTGTTTTCATAAAACTTGGTCAGGTTTTTAGCACCCGTGATGCTATACAGCCAGATTGGGAAACACATTAGTATTCATAATGTCATCTGGGAGCAGTTTTGGATCCGAGTTGCACCTAATCCAGGCTACACACCAGTGCCAATTCCCAACGCACCTCCACTCCCACACCCACACAGCTGTAACAAACTGAATTTACATCAGCACCTCTAATCATTCACAGCCCATGATATAATTTGCATAGCTGACAACTGATGTCTGAAACACTTTATGAAATGACAATGTCACAGAACTCTCAAAGCTCAACTCCAGAACTAAATAAGAAATGGTTGTGTGAATCCAAATCAGAACTCGAATTCACCTTCTTTAGCTCAGTGTCTATGCAGCTTGCCTTCTAATGAAATGATGCATGACCATGACTGCAGGGTATGCTTTTACTGAAGGATGACAGATGAAATGTCAGTTTTCTCCTGAATGCTGTCTGATAATTGACTTGCATTGTCTCACACATCACCAGGGGAGTTTGAGGGTCAGCTCCTACTGATATCCTATTAATGCCACAGCTGCTAATTTGGTTTTGTGCCTTATTGACAGCTGCCTTGAATTATAGCCGCAGTTGTCCTAGAACTCAGAATGTTTCCTATGGAAATTCTGGTAAAGAACACTGCCAACGAAAACACTGTTTGTCCCGTAGGATCCACTTTCAATATGTTTTACGTTATTTTGCAATAAAAGTTAATATCGCTGAGATGTGATTTACATTTGTTTGATCCTGACCTTTGTATGCTGTGCTTGTTTTGGTGGTTAGCACTGTTTCCTCACAGTGCCAGGGACCCGGGTTCAATTCCCAGCTTGGGCCGCTGTCTGTGCGGAGTCTGCACATTCTCCCTGTGTCTGCATGGGTTTCCTCTGGGTCCTTCAGTTTCCTCCCACAGTCCGAAAGACGTGCTGGTTAGGTGCACTGGCCATGCTAAATTCACCCTCAGTGTACCCGAACAAGTGGTGGAATGTAGCAACTAAGGGATTTTCACAGTAACTTCGTTAGGGCCTGTTCTTGTGCTGTAATTTTCTTTGTTCTTTGGGGTTTTAGTTCAGTTGGGCAGCATGGTCAGTGTAAGTTTGGAGGGCCGAAGGGCCTGTTCCTGTGCTTAATTTTCTTTGTTCCAGCTCTGCGCTTGACAGACGATCAGAAACAGAGATTCAGGATAAATTGATCATTTTCCAGTTTGGCAAACTGTAACTAGTGGAGTGCTATAGGGATCAATTCTGAGGCCTCATCCATTTCAATCTATATTACTGACTTGGATGAAGAGATCAACTTTACTGTAGCCAAATTTGCTGATGATACAAAGATGCATCAGAAAGGAAGTTGTGAGGAGAATGCGAAGAGTTTTCAAAGGGATATGGATAAAATAAGTGAGCAAAACATTGTCAGAGAGAGTATATTGTGGGAAAACATGAGGTTGTCCACTTTGGCTGGAAGAATGGATAGAGACTGCAGAAGGAGTAGTACAGAAGGATCTGGTGTCCTTGTATGTGAATTACAAAAGCTGCTGTACAAGTACATTGTGCAAGTGATTATGAAGGCAAATAGAATGTTAGCTTTTATTGCAAGGAGGATGCAGTATAAAGTAGGGAATCCTTGCTACAATTATGCAGGGAATTAGTAAGACCACACCTGGGGAACCGTGTACAGTTTTGATCTCCTTCCTTGAGGAAAGATATACTTGCATTGGAAGTACTTCTTTATAGGCTGATTCTTGAGATGAAAGGGTTGTCTTATGAATAAGGGTTGAGCAAGTTGGGCCTACACACATTATAGGTTCAAGGAATGAGAGGTGATCTTAATGAAACATAAGATTTGAGGAGGCTTGACATGGTAAATGGTGGGAGAATGTTTTATCTCATAGGGGAAAATAAAGGGCCTCTCATTTAAGACAGAGACAAAGGGGAATTTCTTCTCTCAGAGGGTCATTATCCTTTGGCATTCTGTCCCCCAGCGAGTAGTGGAGATTGGATCATTGAACATATTGAAGGTAAGTAAGTTTATTTATTAGTCACAAATAAGGCTTACATTAACACTGCAATGAAGTCACTTGAAAATCCCCTTGTCTCACAGTCCAGCACCTGTTTGGGTCAATGCACCTAACCAGCAAGTCTTTCACATAGTGCAAGGAACTCGAATCACCTGGAGAAAACCTACTCCAGACACAGGGAGAACGTGCAAACTCCACACAAATGGTGACCCAAGCCAGGAATCGAACACGGGTCTCTGGCGCGGTGCTACTGTGTCGCCCCTGAGTTAGCTGATTAGCTAGATTTTTGGTCAACAAGGGAGCTCTCCGTTACAGAATCCCTACAGTGCAGAAGGGGGGCCATTCGGCCCATCATGTCAGCACCAACAACAATCCCACACAGGCCCTTACCCTGTAACCCCACATATTCATCCCACTAATCCCCCTAATCTATGGGACATTAAGGGGCAATTTATCATGGCCAATGCACGTCTTATGGAGGCCAGGCAGGACAAAGGAGTCAAGGACACAATCTGATCAAGCATGATTTCATTGCATGGAGGAGCAGGCTCAAGTGGCCATATGACCAAATCCTCCTCCTATTTCTGATGACTTCATGATCTTGGGAAAGGTCAGCAGTCTATAGAGACCGTGTATGAAGTACTTATAATGACAATTGGGAAAAGACACTTCAAAGTTAATTTCAGAATTAAACTTGGCAAATACATGAGAGAAAGAGGAATAGAATGATGGGCTAAAAAGACAGATGGCGTAAGAAGAAAGTTATGTGGAGTATAAATCTCAGCATAGACCAGTTGGACGATCTGACCTGTTTCAGCATTGTGTATTCTAGGGGATATGAGATCAACGCATCTCACAAAAGGCACCACAGAGTCAAAGGTATCAAATTAACAGAATAAATGTATTTATTTAACTCTAAAAATTATATTTTTAAAAATCCATCCTTCAACTACCAACACAATTAATAGATCACACAATTTAGTCCAAATCTTTCTAATTCTATTCACTTGCATGGCTATGCTGGGTTTATCACTTTGATTGCCCCTCAGGCTCTGGCATTAGCTCAACAACTCACGCTGAGTCAATTCACTGAGTCTATTCAAACAAGGTTTTCAAGTTTAGGTGTCCAGATCGCCAACAACCTGAGCTGGTCCTCCCATGCCAACACTATAGTTAAGAAAGCCCACCAACACCTCTACTTTCTCAGAAGACTAAGGAAATTTGGCAAGTCAGCATAACTTTCATCAATCTTTACAGATGCACCATAAAAAGTATTCTTTCTGGTTGAATCAAAGCTTGGTATGGCTCCTGCTCTGCCCAAGACTGCAAGAAACTACAAAAGGTCATGAATGTAGCCCAATCCATCACGCAAACCAGCCTCTCATCCATTGACTCTGTCTACACTTCCTGCTGCCTCAGCAAAGCAGCCAGCATAATTAAGGCCACCACACATCCCAGACATTCTCTCTTCCACCTTCTTCCATTGGGAAAAAGATACAAAAGTCTGAGGTCACATACCAACCGACTCAAGAACAGCTTCTTCCCTGCTGCTGTCAGACTTTTGAATGGACCCACCTCGCACTAAGCTGATCATTCTCGACCTCCTAGGTTTATGGCTGTTAGACTACATTCTGCACTCTCTCATTTCCTTCTCTATGAACAATATGGTCTGTCTGCATAGCGCGCAAGAAACAATACTTTTCACTGCATGCTAATACATGTAACAATAATGAATCAAAGCAAAGGTCTGCCTCTTTTCTAACTTGAATTGAGCCAGTACTCACAGGTAGGTTGTGCCATTCAGTTGAACCACCTCATCACCAATATGTTATGTTATGGCATCAGATTAGGGCTTTGTTAGGAACAAAGTTTCAAGACAAAACCAACCTCAGGCAGAGACCAGTTCAACATGCTTACAACATGTTTCCTTAAGTAAACTGTCTGACAGAGGACTCTCTCTTTCTCTCTCTCTCTCTGCGGTGATCACTCTCAGTTCCCATTGGTCCCTCAAATCAGGTGACTCACTTTTGCTGTACTGTCTTAAAGGTGATAGTCGTGATGTGGAGATGCCAGCATTGGACTGGGGTGAGCACAGTAAGAAGTCTCACAACACCAGGTTAAAGTCCAACAGGTTTATTTGGAATCAGGAGTTTTCAAGTGCTGAAAAAAATTCACTGGACTTTTACCTGCTGTTGTGAGACTTCTTACTGTCTTAAAGAGACAGACATCACACACACAACAATTGGTTCTGAGGATATAGTCATATTTGCGGCTTTTAGCTTTGTCACCACCTAATGCCTCAGCTTTGGCTGTTCAGTGGTGGCAACCACAGTCTTGGGGCACACTGGTTAGCACTGCTGCCTCACAGTGCCAGGGATCTGGGTTCGATTCTTGGCTTGGCTCACTTTGTGTGTAGAGTTTGCACATTCTCCCCTTGTCTCCATGGTTTCCCCCAGGTGCTCCAGTTTCCTCCACAGTCCAAAAGATGTGCTGGTTAGGTGCATTGGCCATGCTAAATTCTCCCTCAGCGTATCCAAACAGGCGCCGGAGTGTGGCGACTCAGGGATTTTCACAGTAACTTCATTGCAGTGTTAATGTAAGCCTACTTGTGACTAATAAGTAAACTGTACTTTTACTTTACTTTAGAGTAAGAATATGTAGTTGTGCCTGTTTCCTGCCAGTTAAGTTGTTGTTGACTTCTGTTATGTGCTGCCTTGTCCCAAAAGAGTTACAGAGAGTGGCAGTGAACGTTGATCTGGGAGATGTAGTCGTCAAGGTTGAATAGTTGGCAGTTTGTGCAAGCTTCAAGAAGTGAGTGCGAGGCTTGTAGCAGTGCTAGCCATGTATGCGTGATGTCAAGCTATCAATGTTAAGCAAGAGCCACCATTGGTAGAGATTGCTGACAGGTGAATGACTGCGGTATGGTACATTGAGCAGAGTGTGAGGCAATTAAGAGGGGTAGACGAAGTGAGAGATCTTGGCAGACAAGTACGCAGGTCCCTAAAGGCAGTAGTTCAAGTAGGCAAGGTTGTTAAAAAAAAGGCACATGGAATGCTTTCCTTCATAGGCAGAGTTATAGAATACAAAAGTAAGAATATAGTGTTGTAATTGTATGAAATACTGGTAAAGCCACAACTGGAGCTTTGTGTGTAGTTCTAGTCACCACATTACAGAAAGGCCATGATTGCTCTGGAGACAGTGCAGAGGAGGTTTACAAGAATGTTGCCAAGGTTGCAGAATTGTAGTACAAGGAGAGATTGGAGAGGTGGGGGTTACTTTCCTTGGAACAAAAAAGACTGAAGGGAGACTTGATTGAGATGTATCAAATTATGAGGGGAAGAGATAGAATGGGTGGGATAAAACTATTTCCCCTGGTAGAGAATTCTAAACTAGGGAGACAGATTCAAGATAAGTGGTAGAAAGTGTATTGGGGACACGAGGAAGAACTTTTTTTATGCAGAGGGTAGTGGGTGTCTGGCATTCGTTGCCTCAGTTGGTGGTGGAGGCAGCCACCCTGAACTCCTTTAAAAGTACCTGGATTGGCACGTTAAGTATTGTAAGCTACAGGGCTATGGGCTGGGTGCAGGAAGATGGGATTAGGAAGGGCGCTAGGGTGTCCTCAGGCTGGCATGGACATGATGGGATGAACATGGGCTTCTGTGCTATGATTTTTGATGGTGCCATGGAGGGAACATTAATTGATCTTAACGGGGTGGCATGGTAGCACAGTGTTTAGCACTGCTGCTTCATAGCGCCAGGAACCCAGATTCGATTCCTGCCTTGGGTCACTATCTGTGTGGAGTTTGCATTTTCTCCCCATATCTACATGGGTTTCCTTCGGGTGCGCTGGTTTCCTCCCACATTCTGAAAGACATGCTGGTTAGGTGCATTGACCTGAACAGGTGCCAGAGTGTGGCGACAAGGGGAATTTTACAGTAACTTCATTGCAGTGTGAATGTAAGCCTTACTTGTGACTAATAAATAAACTTTAACCACCCATGTCAGATCACTGAACTGTTTTCATTCAAGTCTTCAGGGCTATACTCCTGTTACTGACCACTATGGCTGTCTGCTCCCACTCCCTTTCTACCTTTGCAAACCTTTTCTGGAGGACCTCCTTCACTGCCTTCAATGGACCTGTCTCCTCTTCTTCAACTCCTCCACCAAGGGGTCAAAGGAGCATCTTGTAACATGTTCATTCCCATGTTGTGTCATAACTCACTCTTTATCTTGCTCACACTCCTTCAATTCCCACAGCCTTGGAAAAGCAGCCAGCACAATTACAGCCAGCATGATTAAGGACCCCACCCACCCCAGACATTTTCTTTTCCACCTTCTTCCATTGGGAAAAAGGTACAAAAGTCTGTCGTCAAGTACCAACTAACTCAAGAACAGCTTCTTCTCTGCTGCCATCAGACTTTTGAATGGACCTACCTTGCACTAAGTTAATCTTTCTCTACACCATCGCTACGACTGTAATTCTGCACACTCTCGTTTCCTTCTCTATGTACGGTATGCTTTGTCTGTAGCACATGCAAGAAACAATACTGTTCATTGTATATTAATACATGTGACAATAATAAATCAAATCAAAATCAAACAGTTGAAGCAATTGAAGTAGCCGGAAAGCACCTTCTCTCTAAAGTAATACAGCCTAGATTTAAGTAGTACTAATCTCACATGAAGTTGGGCACTCCGCTGAGCTGTGTGGGCATTCGACAACGCGTTTAGCACTGGGCTGCCCACAGCAATCATGCAAATTAGCAAGCAGTACAAAATTGGCATGTCGCCTGCATTGGAAGCAACAGGTGCAGATTAATTGTGCCTGGCGATCACCAGGCCCACTTTGGGAGGTTGCCTTATTGGCGTGCATAATGTAATCTGATATAATTTAAAATAAGAATATATGCCCTGTTAAATAATCAGGAGGAAAAGCAAGATTACCTCACAGCAGTTGATCTTTATGACAAGATGATGTGGCATTTGGCAATAGTATTGAATGTTAACACATAAACAGCATTTTGAGTGTAGCATTATTGCCTCCCATGGCCATTGCTAAGCAGCCAGGGGATGCTGCAGTCCCTGTATTCTTTCATCTTCTACCCACATAGTGTTCATTGTATCTATTTCAATAAAGATGAAAGGCTGGGTGAAGTTTCCTGAAATTCAAAGGCAAGAGTTAATTGCCCCGAGTTCAATACTCTACAACTGAACTTCACGAGTTTCTATTAAAATACTGAGAGTGCTGTGAATTTGTTGTACTCTAATGTTGAGCCATTGCATTCTGTTTTTGGTATTAAGGCTTTTTTTGTCTGTAGGTGAAATCAGCTCATGTTTATTATGTACAGTGATATGGCTTTATAAGAATAGGGAAAGACAAAATAAGGATAGAAATAGCCCTCTCTCTTGCCCACCTTCTCTTCCACTCTTTCCTGACCATCCTTCAATAGGTTGGTATGAAATACATGTGCTAACTGTTTACTTGGTTCAGTCAACTGCCCCTCCTGAAGAAGAGGAGGAATACAAAGAAAATGGAGGTGATGTAAATATTTTGAAGCATGCAAAGGGAACTTATGCCCGAAGTAAAACCTATGCAAATCAGCTGGAATCAGAAAGACGTGTAACATATTGGAGATGTTTATACTAATACATTGTCCAGAATCCAAGAATGAAGCCCTTCTGCTACCATGTCAGTGGATGTGTCACACTAGAGGAATTTTAATGAAATTAAACTGACCAAAAAATGTGCTCTTCATTAAATGCATATTTATTGCAGTTGTTGCACACTACCCTTTTTTCCAGGGTTTTATATTTTGGTTTGCTCTGTGGTTCTGAATAATATCAAGTTTGAACCAGTTACATTCACACATACAATAGGAAATTCTGGCCCAACGGAACCAGGTACTACCAAGTGACAAACTTGAATCCTGATCAAGGATTTTGTCATGAAACAAGGTTGGTAGTTAGAAAGCTGAGTATTTTTGATGACAGATGCTGACATTGTGACAGGCAGATTTCAGGGGATTAACGGACTGAATTTTTCAATGCTAACAGCTTTTACTGCTGTCAAGACATTTGCCCTCTTGCTCACCCAGATCCTTAGGAAGTCCTATCCTGAATCCATGCACAATAATTGCCCAGGAAGTTTTAAACTTTGATATGCAGCTTTGCGCTGTCCAGGTCTCTCCAAAATTGCCTCTGACGTTGATGCCAGTGTTGGCGACTTGGGCCTGTTGCACAATACTTAACCTGATACTTACTTTAGTATTGTTGCAATGTTAATTTTTGGTATAGGTCAGTGATTATCAGTGGAGCCCACCATTATTTTTTCTCATGAACTCCCATCACTACAAATCCCTAATTCTTCAGCCCTGATAAACTCCCCCTCCCCCTGTCCCCCTGCACTCGCCCCCCCACTCTCCCCGTGACCACCCACTCCTGTAGATAGGTACTCCTATACCTATCTAAGTACAGTCGTTAGTGTTGCTAAAGTGATGTAGCCTTTATAAGGCCTTTGTCAGCCCCCACTTGGAGTACTGTGCGCAGTTCTGGTCGCCTCACTACAGGAAGGATGTGGAAGCTATTGAGAGAGTGCAGAGGAGATTTACAAGGATGTTGCCTGGATTGGGAGGCATGCTCTATGAAGATAGGTTGAGGGAGCTAGGTCTCTTCTCCCTGGAGAGACGAAGGTTGAGAGGTGACCTGATAGGGGTTTATAAAATGTTGAGAGGAATAGATAGGGTGGATTCTCAGATGCTATTTCCCAGGGCTGAAATGGTCGCTATGAGAGGACACAGGTTTAAGGTGCCGGGGAGCAAGTACAGAGGAGATGTTAGGGGTAAGTTTTTCACTCAGAGGGTGGTGAGTGAGTGGAATCAGCTGCCGTCAGTGGTGGTAGAGGTGAACTCGCTGGGGTCTTTTAAAAGACTTCTGGATGAGTACATGAGATGTAATGGGATTGGGAGTTATAGATAGTTCTATGGCCTGGTAGGTATGGATATGATCAGTGCAACTTGTGGGCCAAAGGGCCTGTTTGTGCTGTAGTGTTCTATGTTCTCTCCATTGGTCTTCCTCGCCATAGATCTCTGACGATGACTGACCCGAGGGATTGCTGTTGCAGCTGGGCTAGGGAAACCAGGCTGCAAGGATGATTGAATCCCCAGTGATACCCTTAGCATTGTCACTAACCAGAAGATCCCGTACAATGCATTCTTTCCTCAAATAACATTGACCCATCACGTGTTAAGCTCCCTTTTCAACTAGGAGAAAACAGTTGCTAATTAAGCTTTCATATCCTATTAATTATAAACAAGGCCAGATTCTCAGCAAAATTTGTATTTATATTCCTCGACTTGTTTTTCCACATGGACAGCTTCATTTAGCTTTTTTTTCCTCAGAGAGGTTTTAATGCATAAACAACCAGAAATCCTGTATTGAAAGAAGCACTTTGTCAATAAGGATACCAATTTGACCACAAACATTTTGCATGTTTCTGCCAAATGATATGTATTATAATGTTCACTAAAAATTATAGGGCAGCATTTTCCAGCCACATTTGCCCCAAAACCAGAAAATAATCCTGCCTGAGATCAACAGACCTTCGCATGGTACTCCCACCACCATTCCACCGCCCCCCCCAACATGATTCTCATGGCGAGCAGGATGGGAAAATTTCCCCCATTGTCCATGGTTTTCTCCACCGCTATCTTCTCTCTCTTTCATCTTCTGAAAGCAACAATTTTAAATTTAAAGGCACGGGTCTCTATTATCTTCTTCAAATGGCTATTCTTCGTGTATAAGTCTAATTGATGGCGACTGTTTCTATGAAATCAAACCAACCGAATCTAACCTCTTTCCTCCCCATGATTTCCACATCATCCATGCATGAACTGTGCTCCCTAGATCAGGAGCAGAAACCCTGGCTAATCCGTTATTCCTAGCTTCAGCTTTGAAGGTACTGGTGTTGCTGTCATGCCTCCTGATATCCTGGTCGATCTCAGCCTGGCGAGAAATCGCATTCGAAACCTGCCCGGGTGGAAATGAGGCAGTGCCATGTTCAACTATCAGGGCACACACTAGTGTCCATTAGAGTCAAACAAAGACAGACGTTACAGTTTATCTCCTCTTTCTCCAGACTTCAATTTAATTTTGCATAAAGTGATTCTTAGAATTCAGTATTGGCCTTCAGCTTGGCAATACTAAAAATGAGCCAGCGCATTAGTAATTCAGGCAAGTTAGACTTTGATTTTTTTTTGCCTTCCAATTTTGTGGCACCCTGCTGTTGTAATTATTCCTGCATTTGCAAGACTGTAATGTGAAATGGTAAAAAATACAATTAACCATCTCAAAGTGTAATTTACATTATAATTTTTACAGGAACATTTTTCTCATACAGTGAATTAATTCCTCTTTTTCAGAAACTAATATCGTTAAGTGCTAGAAGTGTTAATGTATTTTATTTGGGGTGGTTTGGGAATTCAATGGATTTATCAGAAATATCAGCCCAGATCTTCTGCTCTCTGGATAGTCAGGAATTGGACATTGCCCCCAGGTCCCAAAGCAAAGTTTAAACTTCTGATGGGCAATTCCTCAGCTCCCGGGACCCTCTGACAAGGGCTCTGAGTTAATGTTCAACACTTTATCTGGTTCTGACTTACTTATCTGGGAATGTTAAACAAATTAAAACTTATAGTCTCACACCTGGGTAACTACCGAATTGACCCTGCAGTCACTCACAATGATTCACACTGACTCTCTCCTCAATCCCCCAATTCTCCCCCAACTCTCCCCTCATTTCCCTGACTCCCACCGACATGATCCAACTTCATGGCTCCACTCCAATTCCCAATTCTCCCCACAATCCAACTTGACCATCCTCCATCACTTGATCCCCTCTTGCCTTCCAACTCACCCTGACCCACCCGATTCCCCTGAACTAATTATACTCATTACGCAATTCCTGCCTGACTCATGCAATTCCCCTGACTTGATCTGACTAGTTCCTGCAACCAAACTACATGCTTAACCACAGCCAACCCACCTATCTCCCATCTACCCCATTATCTACTGACCTTACCCACTTGACCATGTCACCTATCTGACCACCTCACCCACTTAGCTTTGTAGCTTTAAAAAGAAGCTTTTTGGCATCTAAACTCCTCCCACCAGAATACATGCCATCAAAAGGGAGTGTGTCCTCTGCACAGATTCTCTCTCACAGAATCACAGAATTGAACCCAGGTCCCTGGTGTTGTGAGGCAGCACTGCTAACCACTGTGCCACCATACCGCCCTGTTACTCCCTCTGCCAGTTCTCCTGTATTTTGTTCTGAAGGATCTTCCATTGGAAGATTTCCCAGAAAAATTCGAGGAAGGCAATTGTATGTGGATGCATATTATATTCAGTAAGTGGCTTATAGCTAATACTTCTGCAAATCCACACAAACTGAGACCAAAACCAGTGTGTTGTTGATGGTGTCTTCTGTTTCAATATCGTGCAATGCGGGAGCTAACAAAAGATTGCCATTACAATTCTTTTAAGACTGAAATGTGTAGCTGACCTTGAAGCTGCTCTGATCAAGGGAATACTACTGTTAGCACAAATAAAGAAATACTTTCCTGCTCTTTCGTTGTGACGGGCAAAAGGAGACAAAGAAGTCACAGGCTGGGAGTACACATTTCAGGAGTGATAAAGGATCATGGTCATGCGGATTTTTTTTCATGTAAACCAGAAACTCATACAAGTTAACAAAAGATAGGTTCAACTGGGCTCATCACGTCTCTTTTTTGAAATGGTTTAAAAGCCTTTTAAACACTCAGAAAATAGTCCCTTATTTGTATGCAAGAATTTATGACTTACAAGTTAGCAAATTCTGATCGCAACACCGTATTAAAGTGTCTGGTGTAATCAGTATATTGTAAATTTGGCTCACAGCCAGAAACAGATTATCAGGCTGATGACAGAATTTGAAGTCTGCCTTCATTTTTACAACACACTGTTATGGATTGGTTTCAGTTGTTTTAAACACATTGTCACTATATAGAAGAGTGTTTGAAAAGGCAAAGTTCCTTGACATCCATGAATGGCTTGCATTCAGACTCTGCTGAAGGTCTTTCAAGTTGCTCGCAGGTTAAAGCTTACAACAACAGGTAATGCAGCTGCTGCATTGCAGCTCTTGTTCACTGAGATTTTTTCATATTTGAAATAAAAAAATTCTACATTTGTCAGAACACTTATGACAAATGAGATAGTGCTACTGATCTTGTCATTTATTTCCCAGCATTATAGCAGCGACTCTTAAAGGAATGGTTTACGCAGCACTCTATGTCTTGAGGAGGTCCCAAAGTACACCGCAGCTAATTAAATATTTCAGAAGGGTAATCGGGGATGGGGGAAGGGGCCCGATGCAAGGATGATTAACGGTGGAGGGAGTCAGTGGTCGTGGGGGGGAGAGGGCGTTATCGGTGCTGACTGTGGGGGTTGGGAGTCACAATGTTGTCGGGATGGCGGGCAAGGGGATGCGTTATGCTGGCAATGATTGTGGGGGATGAAGGTGGGAAGGGAGAGTGATGGCACTGATGATCGTGCCAGGAGGTGGGGATGGGGGGGTTTGGTGGGGTGGGGGTGGGGGAGGTGGGTGGGTGGAGTCCACAGCTACCGTCATGCTGGTAAGAGAAAGAGATTAACTGCCTCACTAGTCTGATGGCTCAAATCATGCCCATGTTTTTTTGCAGTTAAAGTCACAGGATCTGGAGAGAATACTGGCCAGTGGAGCTGGAGAGTTCCATGTCAGTTTTCTCACCAGGATTGACACTCTGCCAAATTCTCATAAGATTCTGGCCAAAGTCTCTGGAGCAAATGCAATATCTGACAAAATTTTGAATGATGGTGGAGGTACACTCCTGGCACACCTGTACAACCACATAATCCTCATCTGGAAATGGATACCATGGGACCCTGTATCATGACTATATTCAAGAATGAAGACAAATCTGATTATGCTAACAATAGGGGGTTTGTCCTTCTGCTTATCATAGAAAAAACAATGCAAAAATTCTCCTCTAATGTTACCAGTGGCTGAAGAACTACTTCCAGAGTCTCAGTTTAGTTTTCACCGAGAATAGCCATTCAAAGATCCTCCAAATTGGCGAAAGAAAGGCAGTTGAATGTCAGCATTTTCTTCAAAGCAAACATGCCCAGCAAAGAGGCGCAAATCACTCAAAACCAGCTCCTTTGTTGTTCATGTGCCTGACACCAGACTCCTGAGACAACTGTTCTAGTTGGAACCCTATCATGGCAGGACTCCCAGGAGGACAACGGAAACAGTTTAGGGATGTTTTCAAAGCAACCCTGAAGAGATCAAACATTGACACCGATGGATGGGAGTCATTATGATCAGCCAAGGGAAAGTTAGTGCGGTAAGGTACCAAGCACGTTGACCAGAATTCTGTGATCTTGTTTACCCCGACACCAATGCCAGTGAGAATGAAGAATTTGGCGCTCATCCAAAAATCCATTCACTGCACCAGGATGGAGAATCCCAGTCATGAACCAAGTCAGAGAATCCCAGCCATTGAGAAACTTCATTGGGAGTATGTATAAGCAAAGTTGAGACATCAGAGACAAACCACATGTCTCGAATATCACAAACCTCATCACAACTCACCTACTCAACCCTCCAAACACCACCAGCTCTTATGTGGCAGAGTCTGTGGATCACACACAGGACTTACCAGCCATCTCAGAACCCATCAACCCCAAGTGGAAGAATGTCATCCTCAATCCTGAGGCATTGCCTAAGAAGGAGAATCTGGGATTCGCTATCTGCCATACAGTCATGTGCTTCGTGTACAGCGAACCAAACTGGATTTTCCAGGATCTGCCTTGTTATACATTGTGGCTAAAGGAGCTTACAGCCACCTGGGCTCTGCTGTGAACAAATCTGCTTCACATCCTTCCTTTCAACCACTTCTTTCCTTTCCAAAAATTTTAACCCTAGAAGCAACTCACAGGGATTTCCAGTCAGAATTTAGGTTTACAGATACAGCTCAGCACTCAAAGGCCAGAATATCCCTGGCCTCTGCATGCCAATTTTAACATGGGAGAGCTAAGCAAGCAGTACGTCCTTGACAAAATGATCGGGAAAATCCCCTGAGATCTCATTTACATTGTACTAATGTGGAGTTCAGCATTTAAGTGAAGCTCTCGCACATTTTGTATGAGAGCACTTTAGGCCAGCACAGATTGAGTGGGGAACTAGTAAAGTGGTTTCCCATTCAACTCTACAGCACCACATACTGAATAGAAAATCGACCCAATTTTTTGAAGCTGTTTCACATGTCCAGTGTCATCTTTAATCTTATTATCCTTAATCTAAAAGACTTTAGGCTATCTCAGGGTGGACTAAATATTCAAATACATGTCCCCTTAAGTCCTTCATTAGATACTATTATAACTACGTTGGATTATTCCTGATGGGGTCTAATTATAAAGAACAGATAGGCCAGTGTTGCAAAATCTTTCTGATAAATGCAAGAACTGAAGGCAGAGCTATTCCAAACACTGCCTATAATATATTGGAATAGTCATTCAATTTTCAAAGAAGTTAATTCAAGTTAAAGTAGGACAAACAAGTTAAATAGGTATTTCCAAGAATGCAATTACATTTGTACCTTCTAAATGTGCACAATCAAGTATGAGCAAAAGCAGAGATGGTTTTCTTTAATGTGTTCAGGACATGGTGTGTATTGCCTCTAATTTTCTGTACTTCTAACAAAGAAGGTAGTGATTCATAATAGATGCAATTTATGAATTCCTAATTCCCGTGTGGAGCTTCACCTGTCAAGAGCACATAGTGGGAATACAGGCTCACTATCCAGAATGTTATCTATTCATTAATGTGGGGAGAAAAACCATACAATCATATACCCAAATTCTCAGTATGAGATTGAAGCTTTATGCCACAGTCTCACATTCAATGAATTAATCCAGTTCTTCCATGCTGCAACTTCACCAAATGACTGTGCTCTTACTCTGAAGCTAGCCAATGAAACATGGCAAGTTATTTGATCCTGTGGCATCAAAGTTAATTCTCAGCCAAACTACACAGGCACATTGCCCAACTTAACTAGTGTGGTGAAATAACCACTACAGGAAAAGAAAAGTCCGCATTTACACTGTGGCTGGAACTTCCCAGCTATTCACACCCATGGGCTGTCACGGTCCTGCTGACGACACACTCCTGCCGCGGGTTTCACAGCGATGAGCCTTCATTCAGTGGGAAACCCAACTGACATCAGTGGGACCAGACGATCTCACTACCAACCAAGGGGGCTCCCGGCCTCCCCCACCCTTGCCACTGTAAAACATGCAGTGGGTTGTGTGGCAAATCCTGCCCAGAATCTTTTATGGCATTGGAGCATCTCAAAACACTTCACAGTCAATGAAGTACTTTCCTTTGGATTGTAGTCACTATCATACGCAGGAAGCAGAATAGCCTGGATTTTGCAGTCAGCAGTGAAGGAACAGTACCAGCCACTCATTACACTTAAACATGGCCACAGAATATCTTGGAGCTTTCGTCCTGGAAATGACAGCAAGTAGAAACATATTTCCTACAGTATCCTCAAGAGGAGATCTTAAACCAACGTGAACAAAGTCAGTAACAAACAGGAAGAAATATCCTTACTAAGATGCAAGGCTGGAATTTGTCAAGCGAGGTCAGTTATTTGAGTCAGAAGTGACTGGACTCATCAGAACTGCCACAGTAAACAGTGTCCTGAAACACACCATTCTCTTTCTGGTAGTGGGGGTGGTGGGGTGGGGGGAGGGAAGGGGGTGTTGGTGAGGGTGGGGGTGGGAGAGGATGAATGAGGAATTGACTCAGACCTGTCAACCATGGAAGCACAGCATAGGCAGTGAAGGGTGGTGAGGAGAGGTAGGGGCAAGTGCAAAAGTAAGCTGGTTAGAAGGCCTGTCTTGATTCTCTGGAATCTCAGCCCAGTTGTTTCAGAAGTTGTTAGAGCTCATCCCTCATCCTGCACATCCCCTCATACCTCCAATGTCAACTCATATTATCCCATCGCCCATCCACGTCCCATGCCCGTCATGCCCTTCATGCCAACTCAGTACCAACATATGGTCTTCACTCATCCTTTCATGACCCCAGCATATCCTTCATGCCACTCCCATAGCCACTCACCCAAACCATGGGTAGACCTAGGAGCCATGTGGAGATGCAAAGAAAAATTTCAACTATCTCACATGACTTGAACCTTACATCAAAAATAGCTAATCAATTAATAGCCTTTTTAAACTGTCAAAGTGAACTCAGCATTGCTTGCAGTGATAACTATAGCTTTTGAAACTGAGCCACGCATTGATGAGGATATTGATATTGTTCTTGGAGAAATGTCAAAAAAAAGCTTTACTGAAACTAAACAACATGATACTGTATTTTTTCTCACCTGCACCAGATGGCCTGTCAATCAAAGCAGTCATGCAGAGTTTTTTTTTGAACTTTCAGTGATAGATGTTTAAGGAATAGGGGATTTTAAAAAACTTCAGATAATGACAGTTATACGAACCCTATCCATCCTTCTAGAATGTTTATGTCTATTCCATCAAGTTGTGGCTCCCAGACTATGGGTTAGGACCTTTGCAATAGTCAAAATTGGGTTTGTTTAAATTCAGCACTGCCAACAGCTAACACATTATAATTTTACTCAGCATTACTGAAGACAACATTTGCTCACGCACACTGCTCTTGACCATTAACTGATGGAAGCTTGATTTGAACTCCCATTTTCCTTTCCACAGCTGGCAAAAATGTGCTCTGTCAGAAATGGGGCAGGACCTCAGTGACCCGGACCAGCCACCATTTTTAAAGGTCTGCAGAGTCTTCCTGTGCTCGAGAAAATCCAGTCCACGCAAGCTAAACCAGGAAGTGTGAATTCGAATATGTAATGCAACATAAAATCCAGTGCAGAAAGCACAATAAAGAGACAGCAAGAGAGATAGCATTGAGAGAAAGGCAGAGAGAAGCGGAAGTAAAAACAAATACTCCAACAAGAACTAAAACTTAAAGAAATTAGATTCAATGCTTTTAAATCTATATTTTCAGCAGCAGAATATATGCTTAGTTGAATAACACTCTTCACACCATTAAAAAATTCATTTACTGGTGAATGGATGAGCCTTAACCTTTTGCTGGCATGTTTAGTGAATTAAATCTGGCCTTTTCAAGCACATGAATGTGAGTGTCTTGAAAAGAAACCAATGCAGAGAACAGCACAGGATTTTGGACAGGAAGTTCCGAATCCCCGTGTTTAACTGAATATATGTGGCTTCAAAACTTTACAGTCTCCTTAATAAAGTTGAGCACTTTTAACCTTCACTTACAGCAAATCCAAGCTGATATTTTAACAAGAATCAGACCTCAACTCAAATTTTCACTGGGTAACTATCAGCGGCAGAGTGTCTGGTTAAATATTGTCCGCAGCAACACCAAGCTAAATTGCATGTCCCAACTGTTGTCAAGACTAAAGTCAGGTGAGATAGCACAGATCGGAAGTCCAGTCTGAGGCATTGTTGGTTTATCTGGATCGCCATCAGTATTGAATGATAAGAGTACCTTAAAGTTGCAATGTTAATGAATATTTCAGTTACTGTCCTATACTTGATAGGACAAAGAAAATGTACAGTGTCATCATGTCAACCCCAACATGCAGAGTAAGCTTTTCTAGCAGTGCAGTTCTGGAATGAAATCATTGTACATGACAGGGTGTCTGCAAATTGTGCTAACCACATCAGATGCTGAATAGTCTCTGAATTGACTCTGACTAGAGCCAGCAAAACCTCCAGTGGAAATGACCCAGCATTGTCTGACTTCCCTGTCTACATCCTGTGGGATAAACTAACCACCTCATTAACAGTAATCAGAGCTGAAATCAAATCTAAAATGGAACACCAGCAGTTCCATTCAGATCTATTTCAAATGACATGCTGAACGTACCTACAAGTGCACTTTAATGTAGATCATCATTCACATCACACAAAATATATCGTGCTTCCATTTGTGCAGAAAGTGGCTTTCAGCACAGCCTGTGGTCTCTGGTGTAAGTTACTTGGATCACATACATTCACTAACAAAGACTTGCCTAACTGATGACAACTCTCCTGCCCTCAATCACGGTTCACACTTGGGGGCTCATTAAATTAGCAAACAATAATCTGGCATGCTTGTTGACCCAGCCTGCCTCAAATATTGTCACCTACTTTGTTCGAGCTCACAACCAAACAAATGGCATCAAATGAATAGTGTGGTCATAAAATGATAATTAGGCTTGATGAAGGCAGCTTGAAGTCTCTAATCAATACACCTACATTTTACTTTGACAGAATGCTGCAGGGTGCCTGGTGTAGCTAATGAGCTGGGGGCTACACTGAGGAAACCAGTCCATCACAGCTGTTGTAGCTGTGAGAGATTCATTTTCACCCTTTCCATTCATGAATTAAACAGCAATAGCACCACAGAACACTGTCATCTTCTTTTCCTGTCTCCACACGCAAATTATGCAAATTTCATAAAGTAACTATTGCTGTGCTGACTCCTTCAACAATTTCATGCCTAGTGAATCCAGCCAACTTCAGATGCAATATTATTCACATAATTTGGATTTTCACAGCTGCACAGAGCTTAAAGAATATATTTGTATTTATATATAGCCTTTCATGACTTTGGGATGTTCCAAACAGCTTTACAGCCAATTTAGTACTTTTGAAATGTGGTTACTTTACTAATGTAGAAAATATGGAAGTCAGTTGCACATGGAAAACTCCCACAACCAGCGACGTGATAATAGCCCGATAATCTGTTTTTGTAATGTTGATTGAAGGACAGAAATTTTCAGGACCCTGCGGGTTACTTCCCTGGTGCCCTTTGAAAGAGTGGCATGGAGTCTTTTATATCCACCCAAGAGAGCTGATGGGACCCTGACCTAATATCTGTTTAATCTGAAACAAGACCACGAACAATGCAGCATTCAGTCATAAAATCCTACAGTGCAGAAGGACAGAGGATTCAGTCCAATCAAGTCTGTACCAATTGCAATCCCACCCAGGGCCTATCCCCATACCTTCTTGCATTTACCTTAGCTAGTCCCCTGACACTAACAGACAATTTAGCATGGCCTATCCACCTAATCTTTGGAGTGTGGGAGGAAACTGGAGCACCCAGAGGAAACACACGCAGACATGGGGAGAAGGCCACGCAGACAGCGACCCAAGCCGGGAATCGAACCCAGGTTCCTGGCGCTGTGAGGCCGTAGTGCCAACCACTGTGCCACCATGCTGCCCAGTACTGCACTGGAGTGTCAGCTTAGATTTGTGCTCTCAGGCCGTGAATTGGAGCTCTCAATCCTTTGATTCATAGAGAAGAGTGTTACCAACTGAGCCACAATTAGCATTAAAGAAAAGTTAGTCTCATCTATACTGTTACGGAGATGACTTCAGGATATTTTAAAGCACCTCATAGCTAATGAAGTATTTTTTCAGCGCATCTCCATAGAGAGTTAACATGTTGAGTCAATGACCCTTCATCAGGACTATTTTTTTCTGTTTCATTTCAGCTTTTTTCCGCAGTACTTTGCATTATTATGTTACTGGTGTCTTTCAACATCATCATGAGAAGTGGAGCAATTATTTCCTTTGGTCGCTGACAGGCTGTCTAATGCAGCCAGCCCATATCGATCAATTGAAACAGGATACATTTAGACCATGTTGAGTTTTTCACATTTTGTTCTTGTAATGCTAGAGCATGGAAATAGTTAACTCTTAAAGTTGCATGCAGTATTCTTTTTAACAGAGAGCAGTCAGCCTAAATTTAATTTACTCTCTCCAAGGTGCAAGGTCATTTTGGACATCAGACAAAAATGATTTTAAATGTTAATTAGTTAATCAACACAGAAGTGCCAATAGATACAATCCCATATATCTTGTGACCTTGTTTGAGATGGTTCCATTCTGTTGCAAGAACCCTATTACAATTTCTGTTTGGTTGAAGAATGTTCCAACAATTCACATAGCAAAGCCTTGTCCATAACTCACTCAACATTGATCGGCTCTTAATCTAGGGCCAATGGTTTTGACTGGGAGCAATTTTTGAATTTTTTGAATAAGGTTTAGCTAGAACCCTCCATAATTAATAGTGTGTTTATTTAGGTGTAAAGCAGCAGGTCTTAGAGCAAGGAAGAGTAAAGAGGCACAAAGTGACATAGCAACTGGACCTCTTTGTATTCTTTTACAAATATGGAACAGGAGCATGGCACCCAGAGATCTAGAGATCAAAGATCCAGAGATCAAGAGATTTAGAGATCAAATCCTATGCTCAAGAATGGCAAGTAATCCAACTCAGAAATGGGTCAGGCCATTTTTCAGATATCACTGGCAGTCACCTACAATCCATTGCTTGTGTGTTGTTTTATACATTCATTCAAGGGATGCAAACATCACTGGCCAGGGCAGCATTTATTTCCCATCCATAATTACCCTTGAGAAGGTGATGCTAAGCTTCCTTCTTGAACCAGTGCATTCCATGTAGTGTAGGAACACCCAAAGTTCTGTTAGTAAGACAGTTGACCCCATGACAGTGAAGAAATGGTGATATAGTTCCAAATCAGAAAGATGAGTGATTTGGAGGGAAACTTGCAGGTGATGGTGTTCCCATACGACTGCTGCCTTTGTCTTTCTAGATGGGACAAGTCATGGGTTTGGAAAGTGCTATCAATGGAGTCATAGTGAGTTCTTGAAGTGCACCTTGCTGTTGGTACACACTGGTGCCACTGTGCAAAGTGGTGAAAGGAGTGAATGTTAATTGTGGTGGATGGATTGCCAATCAAGCAGGCTGCTTTGTCCTGGATGGTGTCAAGCCTCATGATTATTGTTGGAGCAGTACTCACCCAGGCAAGTGGCAAGTATTCCTTCACATTCCTTACTAATGCCTTACGGATGATGAACGGGCTTTGGCGAATCAGATGATGAGTTAATTGTCGTAGGCTTCCTAGCCTCTGTCCTTTTCTTGCAGCCAAAGTATCTTGTTCAGTTTCTGATCAATGGTAATATCCAGAAACTTTCCTGACTCAACTTTTCCACCTCCTCCCTGATAATTCAGCCCTAATTGTCATATTCTGAATGTAGCCATGCTGGAACTAAAGTAGAGGGCTTTATGACATATCTTCTATTCTGATTGTAAAGAAATGGTATTACAATTCTTGGGCAACTCAAGCAAAATTACATAACCCCATCTGGATCTGTAATGGACTAAATGATCAGGATTGGTTGCTAATGGTTCATCAATAGCTTCATTATCATTGTATCATATGACTACGAGGATGGTAGAATGGAAACTCAGTGGATCTTGGTCCTTGCTAATCTAACAGTTCCTATGTTTCTATACAGTTCTGCCATATAAATGCACTATTTAATACAAGAATCTGTTTCAAGTCTTAATTAGCTTGTTTTATTTTCATTCTCAGAGGATTAAATCCAGGCAATCCACTCTCAATTTTTGCTTGAAGATAGTAGTGAATTTTAGAAGTCTAATTAATTATTGTATAAAACATAGGTTTGGCCTCGTAAAGCAAAAGTGAATGACAATTCGACAAATCTAGGGTTTAAAACATAGATATTATCTTGCAATATGGAACACCCAAATTAAGTGTTATGATGCTTTAACAGCTATTCAAAAGAAATGAGCAGTATAGAAAGATAGCCTCTCAATTCGTTCTTTGATTCAAAAGACTCCAATTTCTTTATGGAAAAGCAATTCCAAAATCTCTAGAGTCAGAGAGAAAGAAAAGCTTGACATCTGTTCAAAAGGTCAGGACAATCTGCCTGCCCAGGCCACTAAACCCTCAATCAACACCACTTCATCCCATCCCTAACTCTCCCATGCCTCCAACTTTTCTACGCAGCTCCTGGGCTTCCCAAAGTTATTGCCCCTCAGAAGAAAGCATAATATCTGAAGGCTGTGAGGGTTCTAGTTCTGAAAGATCAATGATCTGATATCTTTAACTTTGTTTCTCTTATCACTGTTCCTGTCTAACCTGTTGAACGTTTCCAGTGTTTTCACTTTATATTTCCGATTTCCAACAACACATTATCTCGCTTTTCATTTCCATGCTTTTACTCTGAAAAGGAACAGAATTGATCCAGAAAGTCCCTGGGAGTACAGGCACCTATTTCAACCTTCATCACATATTTGATCTATGATGAAGATTGATTTGGCAGTTTGTTTCAGATTTAGTATAGGATGTAGAATGAATTTGCCACGGCTAGATTTTGTCTCAAAGGACACTTTTCACATTGCTGCTGGGACTTCATGAGAGGAGACATCTCTTTGATTTGATTTTGATTTATTATTGTCATGTGTGTAAATTACAATGGAAAGCATATCGCTCATTGAGAAGGAAAGGAGAGGGTGCAGAATGTAGTGTTACAGTCATACCTAGGCTGTAGAGAAAGATCAACTTAATATAAGATAGGTCCATTCAAAAGTCTGATGGCAGCAGGGAAGAAGCTGTTCTTAAGTTGGTTGGTACATGACCTCAGACTTTTGTATCTTTTGCCTGATGGAAGAAAATGGAAGAGAGGAAGTCTGGGGTGTGAGGGGTCCTTGATTATGCTGGCTGCTTTTCTAAGTCAATGGATGGGAGGCTGGTTTGTATCATAGACTGGGCTCTGTAAATGATCTTTGTAATTTCTTGCCATCATGGACATAGCAGGAGCCGTACCAAGTTGTGATACAACCAGAAAGGATGTTTTCTATGGTGTATCTGTAAAAGTTGGTGAGACTCCCAGTGGACATGCCAGATTTCCTTAGCCTCCTGAGAAAGTAGAGGTGTTGGTGGGCTTTTTTAATTATAGTGTTGGCGTGGAGAGACTAGGACAGGTTGTTGGTGAACTAAACTTGAAATTCTTGACCATTTCCACTTCAGCCCCATTGAAGTAGACAGGGGTACGTCCTCCACTATGCTTCCTGAGGCTGATGACTATCTGTTTCATTTTGCTGACATTGAGGGAGAGATTATTGTCGCTGCACCAGTTCACCATATTCTCTATCTCTTTCCTGTACTCCATGCAGCGGTGGCACAGTGATTAGCACTGCTGTCTCACAGCGCCAGGGACCCAAGTTTGATTCCCTGCTCGGGTCACAGTTTGTGTGGAGTCTGCACATTCTCCTTGTGTCTACGTGGGTTTCCTCTGGGTGCTCCGGTTTCCTCCTACAGTCCGAAAGACGTACTGGTTAGATGCATTGACCATGCTAAATTCTCCCTCAGTGTACCCCAAAGGGCACCAGCGTGTGACGACTAGGGGATTTTCACAGTAACTTCATTGCAGTGTTATTGTAATCCTACTTGTGACATTAATAAATAAACTTAAAACTGTGTCATCATTGCCATGTACATACCCTATATATCACCAAGTGAGAAGAAGGATTCATTTTCTGAGCTACCAGCTTCTACATTCTAAAGTGTGTCTTAGGTACCATTGTTGGAATTGAGTTTGCCTGTCGCATGCATTGTACCTAAAATAAAATTGTCCATGACTTCAAAGAGATTGTACAGCTGACTAAATGCAAATGGCAGATGTTGTCTGATTTCTTAGAATCTTTTGGCTTGTAAATTGCACTGCTATTGTCAAAGAGGCCATGCTTACAGTAACTCAGTTTCCCATTGTACTTGGTAATTTTTGAATCCAACTCACTTTTATCATGGAAGTGAAATCCTCCCTGACATGTTCCACTGTGAGCCTTACCTTAGGTGTTCTATTCTTAGTTCCTGTCCGTTTAATGGAGAGGTTGTGAAGTGCAGTGCTGGCAAGTCCCACATAGGGACATGATGGTCATGGAAAGTGTATTCGTTACATGGCTAAACAGGTTGATTATCAACCTGCGGACATCCTTACAATATGCTTGCTGATAGCCAGTGAGAGAGGGAGAGTTTCCTGAAAAGCCATACTGCAGAACGCAATGGTAAGCCACTTGAGTTCTTGGCTAAACATAATCACGGACCAGTCCCGTTGAAGTCCATAGTCACCAACACCCTGCATCTGATGGAGGAGAAGGTGATCTATTTAACAAATATTAATTCTGAGAGAATTAATGCTCTCCCACTTTAGACTTAAACAGTTAGTAGGTCATCTGGGCAACAAAGGGCAGCATTTAGTCCACACTGATCACAGTAACCCAGGAGCACCAATATTGCCATATCACTCACTGGCATACAAGGTTGATCAGAGGGATTTATTTCTGATACAAGTTGTCCTCAGAGCAATGAGCTCACTATTGATAAACATTTAGCTAAATTGGCCTGCACTAACCACAGACCATGTGCAAATGCTACACTATGCATGTTCTGGAAGAAATCCCATTTTATGTTTCTATTTTTAACATTTTTTTTCGAATTTCACTGTCTGACTATCAAGTAATGTTACCCTTGAATCTTCTGCCAGGCATTAGTAAGTGCATTTGATTCACTTACAACTAGTCATATGCTCATCCAGTGAAAGGATCCTTTACACTACCGTACTGCAACTGGAAGCAGGCACAGTCACATAGAAATCACACCACAGAAACAGACTATTCAGCCCAATAGGTGTATGCTGGTATTTATGCTTCACATAATCCTCTTTCCATCTGCCTTCACCTCCTCCTATGAATAGGTTGTCTTCATTATTGGCGGTATTTCTTAGTGGAAATGAGCAGAGATCCAGAGAGCTAAGTGCACTGCATGCTTGAGGAATTTAAAAATATGCTGACATGTTAAGGCCAGTGTGTGCACAAGAAGCCAGGATGCCTTCCCATTGTCCTGCAATATTTAGTAGGAGTCAGAGGTTAGGTGCAGGAACTAAGCGTGCTGACTTATCACTGGTGTCTTGTATTATTGTTATGGTGGTAGAACAAGAATGATTAATTGCACAGGCTTTGGCATGAATTTTAAAAATTGTAATTATGAGAAAAGTGACCAGCAGCATAGAATCTGGGTCTGTAGTACAATGGGAACAAGCTTCCAAGACTTGTTGCAACTAATCTCATAAGTCTCAACTGTGGAAAGACAATGTTCTGTGCTTTCCCGCAGCCCTCTGGAAAAGCACTAGGCCGTCTCCTCTCAGATTTCCAAAGGTGGGCATGGCCTTGCTTGTGGCTGCCATCAGAGAGGTGGGTTTCTTCAAATTCATGTGGTGTCAGGTTGCATCGATTTATAGTGACTTGCTGCTTCCAAGGATTTTAACATGGGTCAGCCTGTGGTGCATGGACCCTCCTCATTGCAAATCAATGGATTCTAATCTGGATGGTTAAACAAAGATTCTGCCTATTGACCCCTTCAGCACTGACCATGCCAGAGTTTTCATGGTTAACAGAGAGGATATGTGAATAACAAGTGACAGAAAAGGCATGAGTGCCATTTTGGTGGTATCTTCAGTAGCTCACACTCTAACACAGCAGCTGAAAACTCCAGTTCACAGTTGACACCTTAAGAATGGCACACAGCTATCCCTTCCACCCCAAAACACTAGCCCTGCCCTCACTGATCCCTTGTGATATTATTTTAATTGTTTCCTACCAGATTGCTTTTTTGTATATGTGTATGATTGCTCTTTGTTTTGATAAACCTCCTTTAACATTCACTGGCGTTCCCATATCTTTTCTGCAGAAAAGTGCTGAAATGTTTTATCTCTCAGAGGCATCTCAAGAAGCATCTCTTAATGCAATGAATTGTTTAGAACTGTAATCGTTATTGGAATGTAATGCATCCATTTGCATACAACACTGCATCAGAAACAGTTTCAAGTGAGCCCTATTCCTGACTCCTCAACTGCAGAGAAGTCTCCTCCTACACATCTTGTCAAAATCCTTCAAATTAAATAAAACACTCCTCTCTACAACTTGCCATTGGAGTATAATCAAGGAGTTTTGCCTCTAGCATGTAATCATGTTCCATACACTCATTTATCGGTAGTCACACTTGAATATGTCATTTGATCACAGAAGCATTGAAATCTTTTCTTTTAAAGAAAGACAATCAGTCAGTAAAATGTATGTGCAGCTAATGATTCTCCCTAAATTTCTTGAAGGAGTAAGTTTGATAATGGGGAATTCGGCAATCATGTAAAGTGGGTGATGGTAGATAAGCCACCAATCTCTCCTGGCTTTCACCTACAATGAAACTGAGGGGAAATAATTAGATATCATTGGGATTTTATGGTTTTGCACATCCTGAAGCCATAAAATCCCACCCAAGGTCAAAGGACCTTCCTGTGGTCCGCCCCTCGCCTGGTTGAATTCCGATGTTGGGTGGACCGATAAAATTCCAGTGCATCAGTCTCACACTTGGGCTCAAATTTAAGAGTATGGATGTTGTTTTCCAACAGAAGCTTAGCAACTCTAAAGTCAGATAGCTCTTCTTTTGTTTTATGTCCATGACCCTTTGTTAATTGTCAGTGCCCCCCTCAGCTCAAGCTTATTCTTAAGAACAAATCAAAATAAAAATAAAAGCTTACAGCGCACAGGAATGTATGTTGTATTACTTGTTTTGTGTAGTTCTCTTCTTGTGTCCATTATGGTCATTTCTAAAATTAGCCGATAAGCTGACAGAGCTGATGAGCTCTGTGCAAAGCCAGACTGATAATCTATGGGTCAGTTAAAGTGAGAGATTACTGTCCATATTTGACTGCACAGGAGAAGTAACGTTCTAGTCAGGGCATCATCATGAAATCAAGAAATGAAATTACAAAAAAAGTGACCAAAATTCATCATTGCGTGACACACTCAGCAAACTGGAGTAGGTTACTGCATAAACAGAAAAGTGAACTCAATAAAGCTGGTGGAATTAAAATTTATTTTTCGGAGAAGCTGGTATTGGGATGTTTAGTTCTGATTAAATACATTTTTCCTGCTGATTTCCTTTTCTTCTTCTCACTTTTGTTAACTGATGAATCCATTTCGTCCAAATGATCAATTCAGTCAAATTTTTCTATCGCAAAGCAAAAGGAAAACTGCCAGTTGCTTGTTGCATTCAAGTTGTGGCGGTGCCCTTTGAGCTAATGCCTATACATAGATACCCCTGGGGGGGCGGGGGCAAGGGCAGGGGGGAGGGTAGTCTCCACCGCAGTGTTAGAAATTATTAAATGCAAAGACTTGCTGCAAAATGACTTCAGCAATGGCATGATGATGCTGACATCTTTTGACCTTAAAGAGGAGTCGAACTAACATTCCTGACATCAGATTGTGGTGCACATTTGAATCTAAGTGCCCCTTAAGGGAGGTTGTTAACAAAGAGCAGTCATGTATTAATGATCTGGATGTCAGGTTTCTCAGCCTGTAAGTTGGATTTGGCTCTCCCCTTTCACCATCATCTCTCCCTTCATCCTCACAGTGAGAAACAGAGGTGAAACTAGGACATTAAAATGTATGGAGCTGACACCACGTACAACGGATTAACTTGATGCTCAGATTTGTCACGGCTTTGCTCAGAAAAATGGTGCTACACTGTTTGCTAAAATCCACTGACTGCACAACTGGGTTACCTAGAGAGAGTGAGAAAGACTATCTAGGGATTTATTTTTATAAGCGACTCCCAGATTATTATTTTAGCCTGCTGAGCTTCTCAGAATGGGCTACCCTTTGGGCACAGGCTGCACAACTGATTACTCAAGCACAGAATGATTTACCTCCATCTGTTTTTTCTCAGTCATCAAGTAGTTTGCGCAGATAGAAACAATTTTGGTGGGAAAGGTCACAACCTCTCATTTGGTCCTAAGAGATGAAAAAAGAATCCCCCTCCCACTCTCACTTTATAAAGTGCAACAACAGAGGTGCAGGGATCTGTAGCTTAGTTTCTTTGGGGAAGAGTCACACAGCTGTCGAAGGCTGGTAGAATAAAGGAAAGGAATGTTACAGTCCATTGAGCCTTAACAAAACTTACCATCCCATTCTCCTCAATGTCAGAGAAACAGCTTTGTATGAAGAGACAAAACATTTATTTGACATTTAGTATCACCACCTCTGGCTCTATGTGTAAAAGGTTTTCTATAGAACAAATGAACCAATATGGAATAAATAAAAGAAAAACACACTCCCTCTTCTGCAGACTATTCAAAAACAATGCTATACCCTTCTGGCAATCTATTGATTGACACAAACTGTTTTCCTAGCATTGTAACAGATATAGAGATGGATATTAGAAGAGGTTGACTGGTTTTTAACCATAACTTGGTCTGCAGGCTATGCGTATGTAGAGCCCTTCGATCACCTAAATAGAGACAATCACGATCCTTATAGGAATAATTAAAACATAATTTACTTAGCAAGCAAACACAACATAAGAAAAAGAAATGCTTCCCAAATAGCAATAAGCAATTGCCCTGCTAACTTCTTATAAAATAGAATTCAGAAAACAAAGTATTTTCAGACAGTTTTCTTAATTTGTTTCAGGCAATGCTATTAAATGACCATTGTAGCATAGGGTTTAGAGTGATCTATGCAGAAGGACAAAGAACAATCCAGAGTAAAAAGAATTAACTGGGGCAGAGCCACCTTCAATGGGACAAGAATGGACCTGGGCTGAATAAATTGGAGTCAAAGGTCAGAGGGAGAAACAGCAGCTGATCAATAGGCTATCTTCAAAGAAGAAGACAGTCAAGGTATACACATTTGAAAAGGGAAGGCAGAGCAAACAAATCCAGAGCTCTGTGGGTGAAAAGAAGATAGAAACTAAGATAAAAAGAAAAAGTGTGCTTATGACTAATATTAGGAAGAAACTACAATTGAGAACTAGTAATGAATATGGAAGGTTCAGAGGACAAGTTTTTTTATGCAGAGGGTGGTGAGTGCCTGGGACTCACTGCCAGGCGAAGTGGTGGAAGCAGGTGTGACGGTGACTTTTAAGGGTTGTATGGACAAATACATGAATAGGATGGAAATAGAGGGATATGGTCCCTGGAAGGATAACGGGTTTTAGTTCACATGGGCAGCATGGGTGATTCAGGCTTGGAGGACTGAAGGGCCTGGTCTTGTTCTGTAATTTTCTTTGTTCTTGTTCTTTGGGAACCGAAGAAGCAAATATGAGATGCAAGGAGGGAATATGAAAAGAGACAGGCAGCTGACATAAAAGGGATAAAAAAGTCCATATAAATAGTAAAAGAGTGGTAAATGTTTGGAACAGTAGAGATGACAGGGGACCAGAAAGAGAATTTACACAAGGAGGCAGAGGGCACAGCTAAGTTATTAAATAAATACGTTGCCTCTGTCTTTACTGAGGAAGAAAATGTAAAAGAGAAAGTAATTCAGGCAGTAAGAAGGTTTAAAATTGTAAAGGAAGAGGTATTAGATAGATTATCTGTGCTTACATTTTAAGACACTGGGGCCAGATGAATTGCATCCAAGGATTCTGAGAAGGGTGAGTGAATATTGCAGAGGGATTGCATAGTCATCTTTGGATTTGTGATGGTGCCAAAGGAGTGGAGAATTACAAACATTACACCCTTGTTCAAAAAGTGGTGTAAGGATAGCCCTAGAACTACAGGCCAGTTACTTTAATTTTGGTGGTGGGAAACTTCTAGAAATGATAATTCAGGACATTGTTAATCATCACATAGACACAGATTAACTAAGAACGGCCAGTATAGATTGCTTAAGGGAAAAGTACATTTAATTAACTTGCTCGAGTTTTTGAAGAGGTAACTGAAAGGATTGCTGAATGCAGTTATGTAGATATGGTGTACATGAACTTCCAAAAGATGTTTGATACTTGTGCGCAAATTTACAGGTCATTGAATATAAGGGGCAGTAGCAACATGGATATGGAATTGGCTAAGTGGCAGGAAGCAGAGAGTAGCAGTTACTGAGTGTTTTCGTGCCGGGGAAGATTTATAGTGGAGTACCCCAAAGGGTTAGTGTTAGGACACTTGCTCTACCTGATATATATTAATTACCTAGATCTTGGTGTGTAGAGCATAACTCCAAAGTTTGCGGATAATATAGAACTTGTGGAGGATAATGCAGAACTTTGAAAGAATATAGACAAGTTGATGGAATGGATGGATAGATGACAGATGTAGCTCAATGCAGAGAAATGTAAAGTGATTCATTTTGGTAGCATGAACATGGAGAAACAGTATAAAATAATGGGTACAATTGTGAAAGTGATGCAGAAGCAGAGGGACCTGGGTATATTATGTGCAAAAATCACTGAAGGTGGCAGGAGAAGTTGAGAGCGCTGTAAGGTGTTGGATACAATTTGATAAGTCTTATTAAGGTATTTGCAGTCTTAGGAATTCAGCTGTAATATCCATTTGTACAGTAAAGGTTCAAACTAGGAACTGTCTCCATGCTTCTACAAAATAAACTGAGCCCAAGTGTGGGTCATGTGTTCACTTACACCTCTCTGTGGAGGGTACTGTAATTAGTCCCATGTTAAACATTTATGTAGTCCGTAGTGTCGTGACAAAAGCTGGGGGTTCTTTGTACAATGGGTTTCAGGATGCCCTCCACGTAGCCGGAGAGGTTCTCACACAGAGTCCCATTGCCCGATACAATGGGACGGCCAGGTGTGTTTGCCTTGTGTATCTTTGGGAGGCAGTAGAGATCTCCAATGCGGGGAATACGTGGAATGAGAGCACGGAGGGTGCTCTGAAGCATACCCACATCAAAACATTTATGTGCCAGACCCTTATACTACAATGAATCTAGTTAATAAAGCTTACAGTACATTAGTTTTATTAATAGAGGAAGAGAACACAATAGTACAAAAACAAATAAGTTGTGGATGATTCTCGGGGATTGCTTGCTGCAGGTGGAATTCTCGATGGCCCACTGAATTCAGCATGAGAGCTATAATGGGATTCCCGTCAGGTGTCAAACCCATTGTGAGCCTCCTGGGCTGCTCCGCTGGCCATAATTAGGTATCACCTGCATGAATACACATTAATATTCATTTAAATCTAATTACTGGGTTTGAGGCTGGATGTCCGGCTTTCCAGTATGCTACTGCCCACCCCCCCACACCTGATCCACCCACTGAGAAGTCAGTAGGCGCCACTAATGCAGGTCCTGACAAATGTGGACTATATACTTTGAACTCTTAAGAGAGGGCAAGGAGATAGGTTCTGTGCTCATATGCCGCTCTCTGCCACTGCCAAGCTGTTGAGGGACGGTCTTCCAAGAGACTTGGAGATTGGGGGGCTTGAGTTGGGTTGGAAGGCAAGGACCTGATCTCAGGACCCTCACCCAGGACGGGGGTCTCATGGCTGGACTTTCTCTTCTTGCCCTGGGAAATGTGGTGATCACTCTTAGCATGGTGATGTCAGACAACTTACTATTAAAAGATTCTGGTTCTAACCACAGCTTTTTTAAACAGGCTTGTTCTTTGTTCTAAAGACATTGGCTGACATTTTTTCATAATGGGTCTTCTTCAACCTCTCATGATGGAATAGCATCCCTGCATTGGATGTAGTTTTCAGCCATATAAGGGGCTGGCATCACTTTCCCTGCCACCGTGGCAGTGCCAGCTCCCATCCTGGCATTGGCATCTGGCAATAACACCCTGGCAGTGATTTCACCAGGGTATTTCTGATGGGGTGTCACTGTGACACCCTCTTTCTCTGCCAGGGGGGCAGTGCCAGGATGGCAGGGGGGCAGTGCCAGGTTGGCACTGCCCAGCATGGTGGGGCCAGTAGGGGCAGTGTTGACAGAGGATCTGAGGGGAGTGGGGTCTTTGGTAACCCCATATCAGAGTATCTGTCTTCTAGTGGGGTGGGGGTTAGGTCACTCTCATGTCTGCGTAGTGGTGGTGGGGGGGGTGTGGGGTGTCATGTGACCTGTACATTTTGTGGCAGGGGGTAGAGATTTCTCCTTGGTGGTGAAGGTTTGGAGGTGCTCCCTCAGGCTGTAGGTGATGCCATGTCCATGGGACGGAGTGGGAGGTGTGCCCTTCAATTAACTAGGAAATAGAGGTGTCCTTTAAAAATAGCCACCCCTATCTTTGTGAAGGTGGGCTGACCAGCGCAATCCCTGCTGGGCAATTTTTCCCAACATAGATGGGTGCATCCCATCTGCTTAGCACTGCGAGTGCCAGTGGAAAACACTTCAGTTTTCCCACTGGCAGTGGCATTTCACTTTTATCCTAGAGAATCACAGTCATTATGTTGAATTTGAATAGGTCACTCGATCAATCTCAGCTGGTATATTGTATCCATTTCGAGGCACCCACAATTATGGAATGGTTCCTGGGATGAAGAACTTCAGTTAGGAATATAGACTAAAGAAGTCTATATTCTTTTCATCAGGGAAAAGAAGGTTGAAAGGAGATTTGATAGAGCTATTTAGAATTAAACGTTAAACTTAAAGTTTATTTATTAGTCACAAGTAGTCTTACATTAATACTGTAATGAAATTACTGTGAAGTTCCCCAAGTTGCCACACTCCAGCTCCTGTTCGAGTACACTGAGGGAGAATTTAGCATGGCCATTGCACCTAACCTGTACATCTTTGGACAGTGGGAGGAAACCAGAGCACCCAGAGGAAGCCCATAACGACACGGGGAGAATGTGCAAATTCCACACAGAGAGTGACCCAAGCCAGGATTCAAACCCGGGTCCCTGGCACTGTGAGGCAGCAATGCTAACAACTGTGTCACAATGTTAAGACAGAGAGGAAGAGAATTTTTTTTATCTTATTTTTATTTTTTTTTATTTTTTGAATTATGAGTGGACAAAGCAGGTAGGGAGAACTTGTTCCGACTCATGAAAGGATCGAGAAAAAAGAAGCAATGTTGGTGTGAGGAAAACATTTATCATGCAGCCAGTTGTTAGGGTCTGGAAATGCTCTGAGTGAGAGTGTGGTGGTGGCAGATTCGAATGAAACATTCAACAGAGGATTAAATTGTTACTTGAAAACAAAGAATGTGCAGGCTTACAGGGGAAGGAAGGGAATGGCACTTGGGTGAGTTATTTATTTGGAGAGCCAATGCAGATACACATTTTCCTACATTATATTCCATTTGGAAAATTTTTGCCCACTCACTTAACATACCTAAATCCCTTTGTAGATTCTTCATGCCTTTTTGACAACTTGCTTTCATACTTGACTCTGTGTCATCAGCAAACGTAGCTGGCATACGTCTGGTCCCTTCATCCAACTCATTGAAATAGATTGGGATTCGTTGAGGCCTCAACACTGATCTCTGTGGCACTCCACTAGTTACGGCTTGCCAACCCAAAAATGACCTATTTATCACTACTCTCTGCTTCAAGTTAGCCAACCAATCCTCCATCCACGCTAATATCTAGGAATCCCGAGATTCTAAAATAAATCATCTTGACAAAGTCAGATACAAATTAGGAATACTTGACACACGGAATAGGTCCAAAATATTTTGAAGAAACATTAAAAAAAAGCTTATGAAAATAAAATGATAGAAATATAAAACAGCCGGCACCATCCTCTGTCGAGAGAATCTTGTCTACTTAGTCCCTGCTGGAACAGTACAAGCATTTTTGGGCCAGAAACTCGATTTATTAATTGGTGTACTTTGCTGAGGCTCTTCTCCGGAACAACAGCATCAGCATTAAGCCTCCAGGTTCGCTGACTAATTACAGAGGTGGGATGGCATGTGCATTCTGTCAGTGGATGGATTTCTAATTAAAGGGACCACAGCATGGGTTACAATATTCAATCTGATTTGATTTTGATTTGATTTATTATTGTCATATGTATTAGCATAAATGAAAAGTATGGTTTCTTACGCGCTATACAGACAAAGCATACCGTTCATAGAGAAGAAAATGAGAGAGTGTAGAATGTCGTGTTACAGTCATAGCTAGGGTGTAGAGAAAGATCTTAATGCAACTTAATTTCCATTCAAAAGTCCAGCAGCAGCAGGGAAGAAGCTGTTCTTGAGTCAGTTGATACGTGACCTCAGACTTCTGTATCTTTTTCCTAACAGAAGAAGGTGGAAGACAGAATGTCTGGGCTGCGCGGGGTCCCTAATTATGCTGGCTGCTTTGCCAAGGCAGCAGGAAGTATAGACAGAGTCAATGGATGGGAGGCTGGTTTGCATGATGGACTGGGCTACATTCATAACCTTTTGCAGTTTATTACAGTCTTGAGCAGAGCAGGAGCCATACCATGCTGTGATACAACCAGAAAGGATGCTTCCTATGGTGCATCTGTAAAAGTTGGTGAGAGTTGTAGCTGACTTGCCAAATTTCCTTAGTCTTTTGAGAAAGTAGAGATGTTGGTGGGCTTTCTTAACTATAGTGTTGGCTTGGGGGGACCAGGACAGGTTGTTGGTGATCAGGACATCTAAAAACTTGAAGCTCTCCAGTATCCAGCTGCTTTGAGCTCCAGCCATCACAGGAATAGAGAGGAAGTTGCTCCCTGTGTATTTCATTTTTACTTAAATAACCTACTTTGGGCTCTGGGTGAAATTGCAGTGGTGTGAGCTTGCACGAGGGTGAGGGGAAAAGGGCAGTCTCTTCAACCAAGCAGGTATGGATTGAAGTAATGTGGATTGAAGGAAATGTGGCCTCTCCAACCTGGACTCAGTACACCAGGAGGTCTCAAAATTTCAGATGGATGGGAAAGATGAAGGCACTTTCAGGTGCCAGGTCCCACACTCTGACTGACTTGTTCTCTCTTCATTCTGTATTATTGTTCCAAATAGCTCCCTTCAGCCTGATGGAAATGTAAAAGTCAATCAGACCTGCTTTATTGATATCACAGTCATAGTAGAGCAGTCATTCCTGACTGGACTGTACAGGAGAGCTGCAAAACTATTTTTCTACATGTATATCTAGATACAACTGTTTGACTGTGACGCATTATCAAGATTTTTCAAAGAAGGATTGCAGTCTAGAATAATAATTGAACATATAAACCAGAAAACTCACTTCAACTGAGTTTATATCAGCACCCAATTGTTGGCAGGCTCTGTATTGGATACCAAGATTATCTGCAATGCAGACCAGGGTTGCCAAGGGATTGCCTAATGTATGTATTCAATAATACTTGGAGCGGGATATTCCGGCCACACTCGCCCCCCCCCAAGGCCGAAAAATGCCACCCAAGGTCAACAGACATTTGCATGGTCTGTGTCCTACGATTCCCATGGCAGGTGGGATGGGAAAATTCCGCCCCTGGTTCAGAGAAGGCAAATTAAATCTTCATAAAAGGGGAGCTAGTTGTGATGCTGTCACTTTTCTTTCTCAATCATAATGTCCATACTTTTAAAAGAAGTGCAAATGGTAAATGTGTTTCCAGGGGCTAGGAGGGAGAGAGAGGGAGGCACCATCCTGCAACCATCGGCTGAGGTGAGGAGGCAGGCCTCCATAAACTATCACAGCTGGTACGGGGTTTGACACCATAAATTGGCATCATTTGCACACTCTAGCTGTCTAACCAAGGAAGTACTATAATCCCATTCATTCTGGGGAGAGTGGCAATCAAAGATGGTATAGTTTTTCATTAAGGTTACAAATGCCCCCAGTTCACACCTATAACTCACTACAAGCTTGTGAAATACATTGAAACAATTTAAAAGAAAACTCAATGTGTTCATTGCTGGAGAGAAGGCATAAGTAAGCTAATGTTAGAACTTCATGGGTGGAATAGTCCCAAAAAAATGACTAAATGTCATAACGGCGAGAAAACTGGGCAGACTGGTGTGGACCGGACTGCAATTGTCCCATTTTTGGCCATTTTTTTCAGAGAGTGGTGAATTGCATGTGTGTTCTTGGAAGGGCTAGCCCTGAACACGCTGGTGAATCCAACTGCATACGCAAAGCAATCAGGCGCTGTTTTGAAAGGATGTCCCAATCTCACATGCACTGTGAGACTCTCCTACCCCCCCACTGGGTCACCCACTCCCACTTATCCGCGGCATATTTCCCCACCCCCTCCCCGACACAATCGCTGGCATCAGCGCGCTCCAAATGGGGCCCCATTCTTAACCCCTGACATACCCCATCCCTCATGACCCTCCATTCACAGCCCCCATCATAGTTCCCCAATCATAAGCCTCCCACTTGTTAGCCAACATTCATCAAAGCTCCTACTGATCCCCCACTCCCACTTGGGCCACATCCCCTTGGCACTGCCCTTGACACACTGGCAGTTGCCAACCGATGTACCAGTTGAACACTGCCAGTGTACCAGATGGGCAATGCCAGATTGGCACTGCCCAGCCGTGTTGCCGACCACCTCCCCTCTGTGACCCCTGACATGACCATCATGCCTGATCTCTACTCATGGAGATTAATAGTGATTCTTGCCAGGTTTGCACTACACCCAAAGGTCTGAAGATCTTGGGAGCTGGGAAAATCCAGTGTCGAGGGGGCGAAGCATATTTAAATGCTACTTTAAGTATGCTAATCGGTCTCGGGCCCTTTCTGGACACAATACAATTTGGTGCCAGTAGAAAGGGAATGGGTGATTGCAAACTGTTTGGCACCGGATGTGAAACCCATTTTTAGGCTTGCAAGCAATTTTCCGTGTTTGGTGCGATCTGTGCCAGGCACAGCGAGTCAGGAAAATTGCCTTCATTTTTTTAATGTTCTGCACCTAAATACAGCCATATTCAAATACAAATACCAGGAGAAACAAGAGCTGGTCATACTCCCGGACTAAAACTTGTTGACCAAATGACAGCTGATAAACAAGTGATTTTTTTGGAATTAACATTTGAAACATTTTTAGCCAGTCTTTCCAGTCTCCCTCATCTAATTAACTTACACCCACTACAGTTAGGTAGAACTCAGTTATAGACATGTAGATAAATATAGCAACCCATGCACACGGTGTATTTCATTGTTAATTAGATTGAAATAAACACATTTGTCAACTTCTGAGATTTATTTTTAGTTTAATAAAATTGTTATTCAGTTGAGTTTAAAATGTCCTTAAAGAGTATTGATTTAGAACAATCTGTGGAGAATGTTAGCAATTCGATGAAGTGAAACAATGTTTTTAAAACAACATTTTTTTCATAAAATGTGATTAGCCTTCTGATTTAATTAGAGAAGGGAAAAACATCGCATCATGTGACATGATAATCCACTTCAATATAGTTTAGAATAATTATATTAATATTTGTATAGCTCCACACAATGAAATATTTTTGAAATCCTAGGCAAATACAGCAATCTTTCTGTGTTTGACAGTAAGGCATACTTTCTGATTCAGATCAAGGATGTAAGAAGTTGCAATCCATTTGTGCCAGCAACATCCCACAAACAGCAATGAGACCAATGACTTGATCGGTTTTGATGGCAGCATTAACAGTAAAATATTGGCTGGCTAACCAGATGAACTCCTTGTTCTTCTTGAAATATCAATGATGGATCGTTCTTGGTCTCCTGAATCATGGGTGACAAAGGAAAGCATTGGCTTCACCATTCAACCAAGAGCCATACCTCTGACACCATAATAATTCCTCAGAATTTCATTGGTGCCTCAGTCTCGAGTATGAGTTTGCACTTGGACCTTAACTCCATTTTCGCACTAAATCCCAAAGAGTCTTCAAACCCAGAGGTGAATTTGTCACCAACTACATAGAAACATGTGTTACCACTTCATGGGATTACAAAAAAAGACTTATTTTCTCATACGTTGGTAAAATATTTATTGGTAGAACTTTGGAAGTGGACTCAATTAATTCAAAACACTTAACGAATCAATTAATCAATATAGATGTCTTTGCTTTCACTGTTTCTTTAGAGATTTTCCCAAGTTATTTTACTCTTTAATATCTAAAATGCTTCTTGCTAGGTCTATATTGTCGTTACATTGTTGAGTAGCAAGTTGCAATATAACTGAGACAAGACCCTGCGGTTGGTGGAAGCCGTATCAGTTTAAGAAGTGGTTCCAACTTGTGTTCCACTGACATACCCAAGCTGACCTAGAGTCATAGAGGTTTACAGCATGAAAACAGGCCATTTGGCCCGACTTGTACATGCCACCCCATTTTTTTAACCCCTAAGCTAGTCCCAATTGCCTATATTTGGCCAAATCAATCTATGCCATCTTATACATGACACTGTCTAATTGCTTTTTAAAAGACAAAATTGTATCCACCTCCACTACTACCTCTGGCAGCTTGTTCCAGACACTCACCACCTTCGGTGTGAAAAAATTGGCCCTCTGGATCCTTTTGTATCTCTCCCCTCTCGTCTTAAACCTATGCCTTCTAGTGTTAGATTCCCCTACCTTTGGAAAAAGATATTGACTATCTACTGATCTATGCCCCTCATTATTTTATAGGCTCCCATAAGATCACCCCTCAGCCTTCCAGGCTCTGGAGAAAAAAGTCCCAGTCTATCCAGCTTCTCCTTATAACTCAAACCGTCAAATCCCAGTAGCATCCTAGTAAATCTTTTTCTGCACTCTTTCTAATTTAATAATAACCTTTCAATAAAAGGGTGGCGAGATATTCCAGGTGGCCCGGATATTCTAGATGGAAGTGGCCTATACTTTCAAGGGCAGTTAAATATTCACAGATAGCAATTTTAGAACAACTACACAAATTATAACATTGTCAGAGCAATTAAAAGCATCTGAAGTGGTTTAATCTAAATACATGGTATCCTTCTAATACCTGATGTTCCATACAGGGAAAATGGTATCAGTTTGATGTGCTAATAATTCAATGACCTGGATTTCAGTGCACTCTCCTGCTCTGTCTAATTTAGACTCATCCCTTTCAGCAGGAGTTGGACTCCACCACAGAAAAAAGTATTCCTGGTGGGAAAGCTAAATAGCCTGGCTGACACTAGTTTTAATTTAATTTTGTAGGCAATTTGACCTCCCAGATGTTCATCGAGGTCATTGGCCTGGAATTCTCAGATACAATTTCAACTGTCATCATTATTCTGTGATACTGACAGGAATTTTTGGCCTTGGCACATGGACAGGTTAGACTATAAGTACGCAAGTGATGAGAGCAGGAGCAGGCACCCAACCTCTTAAGCCTGTTTCTCCCTTCAAAAAAATCATAGGATTGTGATCTTAACTCTGTTTTCTAGCCTGCCCCTTTGACTCCCTTCTAGATCAATAATTTCTCCAACTCAGCCTTGAATATGTTCAATTGTATAACCTCCACAGCTACCTGGGGTAAAAGATTCCAAAGACCCTCTTGTCTTTATCTTAAATGAGAGGCCCCTTAATCTAAAATTGTACCCAAATTCTAGATACACCACAAGGAGGATCATCCTCCCAGTATCTACCCTGTCAAGCCCCCTCATGATATATGTTTCAATGAGGTCACCTTGTATTCTCCTAAACTCCAGTAATATCTTCAGAAAACTCCAGAGCTTTAGCTAAGCATGATCCCACTTGCTCCTCCATCCCACTTCCATAATTATCCAGGGTAATGAGTCATAGAAATATGTAAAATCTTTCTACATTTATTAAAATCTCTACATTCCTTAACCCCACCCTGGATCTGTAAAACTTTCTAATCATCAGTCCCTTCCTTATCTTCTCTACACCTCAACTGCAGCATTCAATTGTTCTACCCTAATATTAGTATAGATTGTTCAGTAATCTTGATCTGTCAAACCATTTCACTATTTCTCCTTCCTCCTGTAAAATGCTCCTCAAAATCTATTTATTTCGCTGAATTTTTCAAAACTTTTTCATCAAAATGGTACCGGACCGAAGCAGCTCTACTTAGAACACCCTCTAATTCTAACTTTTACTCTTTTTCTATGCTTTTAAAGCTCATTCTAACTCTTTTAAACTCTCTAACAATGACACCCTAGCTATGACGCAACGTTACTCTTTGTACCCTCTCCTTTCCTTCTCTATATAGTGTCTGTATGTATAACGTGCAAGAAACAATATTTTTCACTGTATACTGATATATGTGATGGAAATAAATCAAATCAAATCAAATTATATTAAATCAAATAAATCCCCCAATGAGACTTGCTGCCCATTTCTTGTATGGATTTTACTTCCCTTTCGGTAAAGCTGTTAGACATGTTTTCTACATTAAAGATGCAACTAAATGCAAGTTGCTGTTTATCTCCCTTCCAAGATTTCCTCCTAGATATTAACTATAAGATCCTTAGAATCATTGCGAAGATGTCTGAAATTTGTATGAGTCAGTCCATGGCCTTTCGATTAGTTCCCACCAGTAGAGAAATCCATTAAAATACCTTCTGGATTTTTTGGTTTTATAAATATATGAGTAAGGATAGCGGCAAAATGACTCTCATTATTCTTAAGGCTTACATTGAGCTTAATTGATACAGTGAATAAGGCCAATGGCAGAAATTTGAGTGTGTGTGTGTGGGTGGGGGAGGGGGGTGGGATGGTGGTGTGGGTGGCAAGGGTTAAGGTGGTGAGCCGTCTTTTGCTCAAGGTCGCACTTGTGGACTGAAGGAAGGTGTACAGCACTTACAGTATTTTTCTTTTTCTAAGATTGCAAACGGCCGTTCAAAAAATGTCCTAACTTTGGGGTGTGCACTCAATCCAGTCTGCTGACACCAAACTTTGCTGTCAGATCATTTTAATACCCTTGCAACTTGTCGTAATTATATTATGAAAAAAATACACAGAGCTGATTCTATAGTTAAGAGTAGATGACACTGATTGTTCATCAGCATTATTTAATAATCTATCCATCAACCTTACTTAACATTCAAACATATACCCCACCTTTAACTTCATAAAAATTATTTCACATTAAATTAGAAAAATTGACATAATATCTACTTCAAATGTTGGGTCATTATCCAACCAAAAACTTATCATTTGTGAAGTGTTAGCATTGACCACTCACTGCATTCCAGAATTTGTTTTCCCTTTTCAACTTCCTATTTAAAAAAAAATGTCATGCTTGAAACCTGAATGTTAGATATAATTTTTGTACGTTTGTCACTCCACAAAGTTATCAAAACAAAATCATTCAAAAGTATTTGTATTTTTAATGGCAGGTAGAGATGAGACAAGAATAATAAAAATCCGGCTAGGAGAGATTTATGTTAATATTTGCCAAGCACATAGCTCAGTAGAACTCTGCACAGTGACTTATCTACTCAGTCGCACTTGGAGACACACGACATGTGAGGAACAACACAAAGGTAATGCAATTACTGATGCGAGCTACTTTTTTCCTCATTTGAGTCTTGGTGAGAAAGAAGAAGACATCATTACTTACTGTGGATGAATTATAAAATTAACCAGAAGCAGCAAAATATTACATGATTGTTAGGAATGTCATTCGTGTAACCCTTTGATGGGATGTGTTTATTGGCAGCCAGCCAGTCTGCACATTACAGCCAGCGTATGCTATGATTAAAGTTGTGTGAGAGTTATGTTGTTATGGCAAAGGCTTCAACTGCACCAATCGAATCCCTACCAGTTGGTTGCATGTCATATTATATATTGAAAATAATATTATTTGTTGGGAACAAAGCTCTGCTTATTTTCAGCAGGACAATAGACTATTACTACTTCATTGCAGACTAGTTGCAGGAGAGCAGATCACATTGCTCATCCAGGGAAAGGACTTACTGAGTTGAAGCTCCCTTTTCTGCATATCTTTGACAGAGTTGAGTTGTTATGTCATTATTGTGTAAGGATCAAGAAAAAAATCTCCAAGGTGATTGTGGACGTTCCTTAGAAAACAAGGTTTTGTAAAATAGGAAAGAACACATCTTTCCTCTGATCTCTGAGCAGTTAATATTAGATACCTTGGTTTGAATGACAAATTTTTGTGAATACAGTGAGAGGAAGAAAAAGCAAGTGAGAAAATTAGCATCAATTGTTATTTGTAAGATAATTTTTCAACATTACTGGTGTTTTGTTTTTAAAAGAGTTAATGTTCCCATCCTTTTAAAGAGTGAATCTCTTCACGTATTCCCATGTAAAGAGATACTTGACCATTACTACCACATCTTCACATCAGCATCTTCTACTGGACAATTCAACTGTCTGTGATGCTAGACCCAAACTAATAATAAAATATAAGGGTCAGTAATATATTAACTCTCTTGGCAATAACAAGGCACCGAAGGACTCTGCACCACTGCAGCACAGTATAATGGTTTGTGATATAATTAAGCTTGGATTAATAATGTGAAGGTAGGAGTTCAAATCCCATCGCAGTAGTTGAAGAATTTAATTTTGATTTGATTAAATAAATCTGGAACAAAATACTTGCACCAATACCGATGAAAGTGCAACAGCTGTTTTGTTGTAAAAATCTATCTGGTTCACCAATGTCCTTTAGCAAAGGGAATGTATCATCCTTCTCCTGGTACCATTTCCTAACATGATGTTGACGACCATGATTTTACATTAGATTGGTCCATGATCATGCTTGGCAAGGTAATGTAGTGGTCTGCTGTTGCCAGAATGGTTGACCAAGTAACTCTCCTGCTGTTACTATCTGCCCTCAGACAGATTGCAAGAATTAACAGGCTGTTAATGAACATGTTTGGCCACATTTTAAATGCATCTTCCTTGGCTATTAAGCCTAAAGTGAAACCTGAACCTGGAGCTTTTGGCTGACAGATCGGGATGCTCCACCACAAGCCCATCCCATCCTTGTCCAAATTGGCCTATTTGTAACTCCAGACTCTTAACTGCCTTTTTAATGTCCTAGTAGGCTACTCAACAGTCAAAAGGTGGCTCATACCACCATCTCCTCGAGGATATTTAGGGATGGACAATAGACTTTTTCCTGTAGTGCCCATGTCCCATGAATGAATAAAATAAAGCACCAAAATGATTTGGTAAATTTACTTCCCCATTAAGACTCTTATTTCAGTTACCTCTGAAGCCAGTTTTTAAAAAGCCTATTACAGGGAGAAGGAAGGGCAGTAATTCCTTTCGATATGCAATTTGGAGTCCCTGACATATATCCAACAATTAACTGTTATTTGGAGAGACAACTGTACACAGCACAGGTTTGGGTCAATTTTACTAGTGTTACAAGATCAAAAATAAATGTGTGTTTTAATTATTTTACGGAGTGAGGAGAACCAGGCCTCAGAAAAATAATTCAAGTTATTGCTGCTCAAGGGTATCCACCTCCCAGAATGGTGAAACCTATCTCCTCCCCAATCCCCATTTCCAGAAGTAGCTTGTTGTGACTGAGCAGTTTCTGGGCCTGAAATTGTCCAGACCTGGAAACAGTGAGCTGGAGAAGGCAATTTACTGATTCTATCAAGATGAGACTGACGTCCCAGTATGACACTTTACACTTTGGTGCAGCCACAAGAGGCATGCTCCAAAACCGGAAAATAAAATTCTAGCCTGTTGTACTGTTTCAAACTGAATTTGGCGGTGTTTATCAGGGCTATTTTGAGATTTGGATGAACGCACAGCTACTTTCCATTGTTATTGTCACGACCAAACAAGCTGTAACCGTGAATACAAAATTGCAGTTCTTACCTAATTAAGAATCTGCAATGCAAATGCAATGGGGTTGTCATGTAACTAGCCCTTGCCCATGTCCACATACAATAACCACTGCCACAAAAGTTATATTTCCACTTAAAAATTAGTTTTATCTAAATACAAAATATAATAGATGTAGCAGATTTGAGCCAAGGCATTCAAAGTTGTGATAGCAATTGTAAGCAGGCAGTTTAGTCATAGAACCTCATTAAAATACCTGTTCCAAATTATTTTTAGTCACCAGCTAAGATGCAGCTCTTATGTTTTTATTTCTTTATCTTAAACCATAATATTAACATAGGGGTAACATTAAAGGATAAAATTATTTTCAGTAATTCAACACTTTGTGTTCACATGTAATAATGATATCCTCTTGGGTATCATTAATATAGTTATAATTTTCAAAATGCATGGGGAGGATAAGATCAGAGAATAAAGGTTAAGAAATAAACATATGAAATCTATATTAAGTGCAGGTAGAGCAGGAATTCCATTCTTTAAGTAACCATTGGCCTTTTAGAATGGGAACACAGTTAAAACACAAAAATAAAAGCAAAATAGTGCAGATGCTGGAGATCTGAAATAAAACAGAACGTGCTGGAAATACTCAACAGAGTAACATCCATGGAGAGGGAAATAGACTTAACGTTTCGAGTCGAATATGACTGAAGAGATCTGTTGGATATTTCCAGTGCTGTCTGTTTTCATTTCAAACACAGTAAGTAGCGTTTGTGTAAACGTCACACATTCCTCTGTTTGAATTGATCTATAGTTCTGGAACCCACTCTATTTACAGTGCATCATGGATTCCATAGCAATCATGAGAGGGTCGCATGCATGTGTTGCTGGCGCACAACTGTCAGGATTGCGGGTCTAGTACCATTAGGGAAAGGAGTGGGCCTTTTTCAGCTCCTTGCTGACCAATCAATTAAAAAATGGCTGGTTCACAACTCCACTCCATTTCTCCAGTCTTAAGGGTATCTGTAGACTTCCTGTTTTCCATGGAGGGCCAATCCACTGATGCCAACAGTGGAAAAATCAGCTAATTATATTCACCGCCAGCAGCACTTGGGGATTCATCGGAAACGACTTCCTGTGGTACCTCCAGGCTCCTGTCAAGCCAGTACTGTCTCATTTATACTATAGTACTGTCATCAAATGAAGGTTACAGCAGACATTTTTAAATTTATTCTGGGGATATGGGGGTTATGACAAGCGTAGTGTTTTTTTCCATCCCTAATTTACCCTTCAGAACTGCTTCTTGAACTGCAGCAGTTCGTGAGGTTGATGTGCTTCCCGCAGTGCAGTTAAGATAGGGACCCAGTGACCATAAAGCAATGTAACTGAATGCCGCTACATAGGAAGGCTAGTCAAACAATGTTTACATTGACATTTTAGGATTTTGAGAGAGATGCGCTGTTCTAACCCTCCCCCTCCCAATAAATGCCCCTCCTCCTTCCTCTCCACAAGTATGCCTAAAAAACTGTTTCCCTTACCTTTGCTGCAGAATCACATGCCCACAATAATTGGATGTATAATTCTGTTGCCAAGGTAAAGCTCCTTTTTTTGATGGTGTGAGCCAAGTTGGGCCCAGAAATGTGGGTCTGTAGGAATCTGAACTCAATGATTATCAGTGTAAAATTATCTCCAAAATGTTGAGTGACTCAAAAAAATAAACTTCAAGAGAGGTGTGTTGTGAAATCATGGGGTGCCAGAAGCTTTTCCAAGTTCTGGTCCAAAACATCGACTTGAATTTTTAGGATGGCGGGGTGGGAAGGAGCGGGGTGGGTTTGTGCCTCCATCAGAAGCCCACAGCCAACCCCAAGCCTTCTGGGATCCCTGACATTTATCTGGATCTCAAGTTCCCAGGGCTTTGTCTCTGGCAGCTCCAATGCAGTTCCTCTTACAGCCACAGCCTTGCTATTGTAGCAGGGACTGGAGAGGTGCCAGCTAGTCAGCTCTCTCAGGCAGTATTTCCTCCTGAGTGTGGGGCGGAAGCCCTGTCTATTGCCTTTTAATGCTCATTTGAGCTTAAATTGGCCGTGGGGCAGCCGAAGCCAACAGAGATGTGTTGTTCCCCGTCAACTTTTCAGAGGGGGAGAGGTCTTAATGGAGATGATCAGAGTCTTGGGGGATAGGATGGAGGGTAAGGATATCGACAGGTTACCAGGCCTCAAGGAAAGTGCCCCCCCAGATAGAAGGGGGCTTCCGACAGAAGCGCATCCACTCCACCCTCGCTCCTTCCCACCCGAGGTCTAACTTTACTTTTGGGTTTCCTCCTCAGAGCTTTAATCAATCCAACAGCACAAGAAATGGAGGTCGAATAGTGAATGGCCCTTATGCGGCCATTAACTGGATGCTGAAGGGCCTCAATCAGGGTAAGGGTGAGTTTTCTATCTGAGGCCTTGCCCACTCCAGTCTAAAGTTGGGGCTGGCACGCAGCTTAGATTCTTTGTTCAGAGTGTCAGATTCTCTTATTTTTTGCAGTAAAAATCAAAGGTCCCTAGCCTCTAACAAGACTTATTTAGGGCTAGTGGCATCAAGTACAATTTACAGAGAAAAAAAACTGAAGATTTAGATCTCCAGTTAAAGTCCTCCTACAGTCCGATAGACACGCTGGTTAGGTGAATTGTTCCATGCTAAATTCTCCTTCAGTGCACCTGAACAGGCTTTGGAGCATGGCAGCTAGGGGATTTTCACAATGACTTCAATGCAGTGTTAATGTAAGCTTATTTGTGACATGAATAAATAAACTTTAAACTTAAAATGCCACTCCCAAGGGACATTTAACACACATCAAGAGTCTTAACAACTGTCAGCAACACATTTGTGAAACACAGGATAAATATTTGGAAAAAGATGTATGCATTTGTTTGACTCAACTTTGCTATCCTTAATTTTTATTTGGAATTTATTTCTGTTGACTCTCAAGCAATTTTCAGTCAGCAGTTATTGTCAGTTGTTTTAATCAGTTTATATGGTTGTTAACCCAAGGTCTTTCACAAGTTCTGTCATGTGGATTGCATGTTAATACAGCTTATTCACAATGAGAGACTTGTTAACTGCAAACCTCCACTTCCACACAATTTCACCAAAATCCCAGAGTGCCTTTAATATTAGGGGAGTTGGTGGCATAGTGGTAATGTCACTCAACGAGATATCTAAGCTAATGGTCTGGGACCTGGGTTCAAATCCCACCACAACAGCTGGTAGAATTTAAAATTCAATTAATACATCTGGACTATAAAGCTAGACTCAGTAATGGTGACTATAAAACTATCAATTGGTGTAAAAACACAGCTGGTTCATTATTGCCCTGTAGGTAGGAAATTTGCCATCCTTACCTAGACTACATGTCAATAACCCATGGCAATGTATGATTCTTAACTGCTCTCTGAAGTAGCCAATAACAACTTCATTCAATGATAATTAGGGATGGGCAACTAATATTGGCCTTGCCAATGAGGCCTACATTCCACAAAATAATAAATTAAAACAAACACAAAACCACTGAAGCAGGAATATTCAAAATAGGAATGCAGAATAAAAGTTTTATCATTTTTGTTCTACTTTCACAAGATGTTGGCATCACTGGCGAGGCCAGCATTTATTGCTCATCCTTAATTGCCCATGAGAAGGTGGTGGTGAGCAGCCTTCTTGAACCGCTGCAGTGAGTATGGTGTAGGAATATCCATTGTGCTGTAAGGGAGGGAGTTCCAGTATTTTGACACAGCGACAAGTGAAGAAATGTCGAACTAGTTCCGAGTCGGGATAGTGAGTGGCTTGGAGTGGAACTTGCATACCCTTTTGACCTTTAAAGATAGACTAATGCTGGCTCACTCTTTAAACTTTGTGATTTCACCTTGTGTTAACTGTAACTGGAGGACACACTGGAGTAAGAATGATATTAATGTGCGTTTGAAGATCTCCTCTGTCCATATAGTTCCAATGACATTTTTCATTTCCAATATATATTTCCAATTCCAGCAGAAATTGAGGAAATGAAAGTGAATAATTCTTGCTCTGACATAATTATGATACGAATGGATTTCCTTTAAGCAGTTTCGAAGGTGGAAGAGAGGGATTCAGGCTTTAGCTGTTCTACAGGATCGACTTTGAGCACTGCATTATGCCAAAACTCAAGTATGAAAATGTTGGGAGTGACACTGATCCGGAGAGGCAGGACAGCTGCTGAGAAATAAAACAACAGATTACAGAGAGGGGCAAATGTAAAGCTGAGACACCGATAGACAACTGTGCCTTAGCTGACAAACGTGACTCTGATTTGAAACCACTGGTCACAGCTGGTAGGTAAAGGAAGACTGCTGGGCATGAAAACAAAGCAGTAAAGGCTGGGCTGGATCAGCAGGGAGTTGAAAGAAAAATCTGTCTGCCAGTTTATACACTAGCATATTTATATATACACAGCTAAAGGATCACCAAGGGTGAGGACTACTCCTCAAGTGAAACTTCTCAACAAGCCCAATGGTATTATGGTTGTGGCAATTTTGGGTTCTGTGGCCGTGCTGGTAGATAGGAAATTTGGACAATTCAGTTTGTTGCTACTTATGGAGAATAAAATAGCAAATGGAAAACACACAAAATAGGGAGGGAACATTAAAGTGCAGTGACATCTGGACAGTGGATGGAAACGTCAAGAATAATGATCTGGACTGAACATTTTAAAAGCTTCAAAACCGTTACCACCAATTGGAACTCTAAAGAAGTAAAGCTTTGTGTCATCTTTAATTGCCAGGTACAATTCTGTGACATTCTCTGCTTGTCAGTGTAGCACAAGTATCTAAACACACACACACACATACATACATACATGCATACGTACATACATACATGCAAACGCATACTGCATTTATGATCTTTGCCTTTCTCTGTTAAAGTGTGGGCTTTGCCTCTGAAGCATAGCCTTTCCAAATCATTCAAGAGTACAGTACTAGAAATGACAGCTCACTACTTTTCAGAAAGTAACAATCTGCGCTACATTTTAAATGTTCTGAAGTGAGGTACACCGTTATCCCCTTAACATTTAAGCCATTTAAATGTAATGCCAAAAAATATAATAGTTTTACAGCTGAAGTCCCAATTTCTTCAGGTTGAGTGATATTGCTTCTGACAGTTTGTGTTTGCCATTTCTGTGTATGGAGTTCACAGATTAATTTTCAAGCTGATGCCTATAAAGCTCTTGCAGGCTATTAAATGTGAGAAAGTACAGCAGTGAAAGCTTATCATTCTGTTAAAGGGGAGGCTCGCTCTGGTCCAAAGTTCTGTGCAGAGTGCACCTCACTGTGTGTGTGAAGCACTTTGGCAGTGTACGCATACAAACCCCAAACTGTAACAAGCTCAAAGGCAGTGACCTCAGCGTGTTATATCCTTAACATAGCTGTGTGTTTTGGTCAAATTTCAGCTGCTTCAATTTTTTCTTTCCCATTCAGGCCAGCCCATTCCAATCCAATTCTCAACATTCTGTGTAGCACTATTTATATAACACCAACGGATGACTGCCTGTACTGTGCTGGGGGATTGAGGATCGACAGGTCAATCTGAACCAGACTGTTGGGTTAAGTCCCTCAATTGGCCTGCTGCTCTTAATTTCCTGGGATGGTGGACCAAGCAGTGTCCAAACATTATTATTCTGTTGCAGTTTCTGCTTTTTTTTTCATATTCTTTACAGCTTTCACGTGTCAATACTTGGGTTCAATGGTGAAATCTTTCTGGGGTTTTCTCACATATTAAATGGTGAATCATCATTGCTACTTAGGGCTGACAGAAATGATTGGTAGGCCCTATCATGCGCCAGGGTAAGCTCAGTTGATTGCGACTTTCAAGGTGCACCCTTATCTGAAAGCTGTGATCAAACCCCACTCACTGAAGCCACATTCAATGATGAAACAGTGTGTCTGCCTGCTGTGCAGATTCAAACAGAAGAGAGGAAATTTACAGCCAAGCAGAGAATGTCAAAGAATTATATCTGACAATTAAAGATGACGCAGAGCTTTACTTCTTCAGAGTTCCAATTGGTGGTAATGGTTTTGAAGCTTTAAAAAAAGTTCAGTCCAGGTCATTATTATTGAAATTTCCATCCAATGTCCAGATGTCACTGTATTTTAATGTTCCCTCCATGTTTTGTGCATTTTCCACTTGTTATTATGAGTGTTCTCCATAAGTAGCAACAAACTGAACTGTCCAAATTTTCTATCCACCAGCACCGCCACAGAACACAAAACTGCTAAGAATTAATGGCAGCTTATCGCCAAGTTGTGCAAATATGGTAACTTTAACTTTCATTGCTGTGCCTTCAGATAGTGCACTCCCGAGAGCAGAGGTTTTACAAGCAGGAGAAGCAAGACAGATTGCAGCACCATTTAAATGCACAGGCTATGCTTATTTTTCAAAGGATAGGGCACATCAAAGAAAGGTACAATATTTAAAACAAAAGTAATGTGTCTCACATGAACAGAAAGTGATTTGACAGCCCTCTGTCTGTGATTTATTCTCTTTCATTTATGGTCAAAATAAACAGATACCGTAAACTCTCATTAAAAGACTGATTTACTGCTGCCATGTTTATGGCTCACCTAATAAATAACGAAAACATACAGTGCAACTTTGCTGTAACATGCCCTTCACTATCATCCTATACTCTTATGGTTCCCAAAGGGAATGTTATAATGAGGGATTACTATTCTGCACTGTGTACGACTGTCATTCTTCATTTTGATGAGTGAAAACAAAAAAAGATCATAACTACATCTGATCTGTGAGTGGAAGCAACAAAAGATAAAACAGTGAAGACAGAAGCTCTGAGGGTGATGCTTTAGCTGTCTTACGCTCAGACTTTAGTCCTCTTTAATACTAACGTTGTTGTCCACAGAGACTAGCCACACTCCACCTGCTACAGGGATCATTATCTAAATCTATGCCCTTAACTCCAAGAGACAGCACGCTATTCAACAGCAAGTGACATCACTGCCAAGCCCAATCATCTCCACACTCAAAATGTGCGTGTAGATGCACTTTCAGCAAGCATCATTGGATAATCTACACACTTGCCAGTGATGGCACAGTGATTAGCAGGGCAGCACAGTGGCACAGTGGTTAGCACTAATGCCTCATATCACCAGGGACCCAGGTTTAACTCTAGGCTTGGGTCACTGTCTGTGTGGAGTTTGCACATTCTCCTTGTGTCTGTGAGGGTTTCCTCCGGATGCTCCAGTTTCCTCCCAAAGTCCAAAGGTGTGCGGATTAGGCAGATTGGCCATGCTAAATTGCCCCTTTGTGACAGGGAGACTAGCTAGGGTAAATACATGGGGTTATGGGGATAGGGCCTGGGTGGGATTGTGGTCAGCGCAGACTCGATGGGCCAAACGGCCTCCTTCTACACAGTAGGGATTCTGTGATTCTTTCCACTCAGTGTCCAACCAACTGTGGTAATTCTCTATGGTAAATCCGTTTGGGATTAACCATTAAAGCACAGACTATGGGTGGAATCTGGAACTTGTTTACCTCTACAGCTCAAATATTTGTTAACTCATTAATATCTTAAAGCACAGTAAGAAGTCTCACAACACCAGGTTAAAGTCCAACAGATTTATCTGGTATCATAAGGTTTCAGAATGATGCTTTTTCATCACCTGATGAAGAAGCAGTGCTCCAAAAGCTCATGATATCAAATAAAAATACTGGATTTTAACCTGGTGTTGTGAGACATCTTACTACGCCCACTTTATCCAACGCTGGCATCTCCACATCCTCTTAAAGCATATTTAGAATCATAGGGGCAAACTTTTCCATTCCGCCCGCCCCAGGAATTGTAGCAGGTGAGGGCGAACCATGAAAAGGTCCATTGACCTCGGTTGAGATTTTCCAGTTTTGGGGTGAATGCAGTCACAAAATTCCACCCAAAGGGTGATATAGTGCAGAAATTGAGGCCCATCGAGTCTGCGCTGACAATATCTACCAGGAGTGCTAATCCCATTTTCCTGCACTTGTCCCATACCCTTGAATATTATGTTTTAAAGTAAACCTTCAGCTGGTTCATTGGTGCGTGACAAGTTGGTTTGTCTTGTCAAGAGGGACAAGAAGCATGCAGGTGAAAACTTTCCAGACTGCATGAATGTCTGTGGTGTGGGCAAAGAAAAAACTTGCGCATGCCATCCCAAAAGGATATCTCAAGCTGAATTCAAATAGAAAATGCTGGAAAATCTCAGCAGGTCTGACAGCATCTGTGGAGCAGAACAGAGCTAACATTCTGCGTCTGGATTACTCCAGCATCCGCAGTAATTTGCTTTTATCTGAAGCCGATTTGTTGGCCACCCCATCATGATGACCGAAATGACCTTCTTCCATACATTGCTATCTGCTAACCTCTGTAGGGCAGTGCACGCATTTGGATGTCAGCTAAGAACACAAACAATCATATCTGTGCTAGAAATGGGTCACACAAAGAATGGTTAATTGGCCAATGTATCAGAAGGTAATTGTTGACATGGATCAGTACCTTAGCATGAGTCAACATCATTAAGGGGAAGGGTGACACTGGGTGCACAGCAATCACATTTGTAGAATATATTTATGTGTTTCAAAGAAAGGCTTTAATGTTCTTTCCACAGGCACCTCTTTCACAGTGGGATGAAATTGACAAATTAAAAGAAGATTGTCCTCTGTTTGACTTCCTCCAATTACAGCACCTTGTTCTGGCCACATTTCATTTAACTTGGAGGTTATTTAACTGGCACTGGAACTGATTGCAGACCAAAGGATTGCTCTGAAGTTGGCCCACATAAATAGTACACACTGGCCAATTAATTCTGATAGTTAGATTGTGACTGGTGCTTAATTAAGGAAAGCTTCCTCTTCAAGAGAGGCCATCACAATACCACACATTTAAAGCCTCGGATTTGTATGGGATCTCACCTCATATTAACTCCAAATCAAAAAAAAACCCTAATCAGTTTGAATAGTAGAAGCAACAAGCCATAGAGTCAAACTGAACCATACAGACAGAGGGTGGAAGATCCTTGGTTCAATTTCAGGTTGGCTTGGGTTAACTGTCAACCAGAATGACAGTAAGACTGATCTCATATCTCTTTATGTTAAGGAGTGGAAAAATGAACTTAAATTCCTAATTCTGACCATTATGCAGTGATCCTTGCTGCAAATATATTTATGTGTCTGTGGAATAGGTGATACGTGGTTTAATCATCATAGAATTACAACATCTTAGTGGTAGGAGATCATTCGGCCCATTGTGGCTTCTGTGCCAGCTCTTTGTCCAATTTAGTTCCATACTCCATCTTTCTCCCATAACCCTGCAAGTTAGCTAGAACCGATGCAACCATGATAAAATATTTTGAGGAAATGAAGTTGAAAAGCAATTCTGTCTCGCACTCGCATGATCATTTGTATTTTGGATGCAAACAGATGGTGTATATTTTCCTTCGTGACAGGTTTTCCACTGGAAGGCATGTACAGATTTACTTCAGCCTGCCAGTGTTACACCAGCAAAAGCCAGCCCAATCTTCCTTCATGATATCTTCAAAATGAGCTGATGACATGACAGGATCAAGGCCAAAGTAACTAGTCCATGTCTTCAATAACATGCTCACTGCAACATCTGATGGTATTGGTCATGTAGGGAATGTAGTATTTTAGGCCCCTTAGAAATGAAGACCCACAAAGTGAATGATCCAAGTTTGCAAATAAAATGACCTTGATTTTGTGTGTCATTTCTGCTATGTCCACATAGCTATGTAAAAGACAGGTTAGTACAAGACAACCAAGCTAACAGGGCAAAGACATGCATGTAACAATGTACTGCAATATTTATCTTTCCCACCTTAACCTCATTGCATTAAACTCTGTCTACAGTTTACCAGCCTCTTACAGGAGGTGTTACAATACCATTAAAATCTTCCCTTTCAAATGTTCCTGATTAAAATTCAAGGAAACAATGAGCGACTCAGATGATATGTATGTTATCACCAGCACTAATCCCATCTCACGCAGGCAATGTCTGCTGAATCCTGGCTCAAATAAATGAAGGTATACAAGATGCCCAGTGCTCGCTCTCTTTATTTCCTTCTTAAGGGGAAAAAAAACACAACCAAAGCCAAGGAACTCCCATCTCAATCTCCGCAAGGCGCCTGCAACTAATTTGCTACTAAACTTACCACTTCTCCTGCATGGCAGGAGAAATGGGAGGCCTGGTTTGTAAATGGGATCTAGAGTAGGAACTGTTGACTTAAACAATACAAACATAGTCAGATTTGTGTTTAGTGACATGTTTTTGATGTTGATGGGACCTGTGTGAACAGATTTGGGGGGAATGCCTGCATGAAAAAGTAGCAAGCTGATCCCCAAATGAAAGCTTTGGCAGTTGTAGAGGAGAGCCACATGTCAAGAAGCCATTTGAGTTGAGTTTGTTGCCAAATAATGACTGTGATGGCAGGATTCATTTGGCAGTGAGCTTGCATCTCAGTCAGCTGAATTCTTCCCTTGTGGGCAATGTTCACAGCTGCCTGGCAGGTGGTTCAAGTCAGTTATCACTCTGAGAGGAAAATTCAGCTTTCAGAAACATTGTGAAGTAGCCCCACCTTGGATCTGCAGCAGGAAACTATAGATATCAGTCAGCAAGATCTGGACAGTAGCCAAGGTGCTTGCTCAGCTTAGTGTCTCTGGTCCACGCAGTACCCTTCAACTTCATAGCTGTAGACAGACACGCAAAGGAGAACCTGACAGTTCTCAGAGCACAGTTTGAAACACATGATACTTTTTTTTTAAGAAAAAGTGTCTACATTTTGTTCTGAAGTCTCTTATGGCCTTCAGTCCTACAGTTGGTCTGGCCTACAGGATGCAAAGGTTTCTTCCACTGAGCCATCCATTTTAGGTGGTGAGCACGATGGTGAGAAGAGAAACAATCAGATGCTGCATCAAACTTCACCTATAAACAGCCCATCCCCTGTAAAAATGGGTAAAATTAGCTTTTGGGGCTGGAATTAAGTCATTGGCTTTCTTGCATTATTTTCTTCCACATCGTGCTCCAGGACTGGACAGCATTGCAGAAGGAAAGTTACCCCGATGTACTGAACACTCTCTGCACAGTGTTTGCAGTTGGTCAGTTGTCGGAATTCAGTCGTTTTATTTTCCAATGTTCTCAAAGTGCACCCGCCCAATACCAATAGCTATTTCTGATAATCCAATCTTTTATGAGTATCATTCATATGACAAGGATATCAGTCAGGCAGATGGACAAGAGCTTTATCATGATTACATAGAATTAAGGGGAACTTACATCATGGAAGCAAACCATTCAGACCAATTGGTCTATTCCAGTTGGTCTATCCCAGTGTTTAAGTGCCACAGGAGTCTCCTCTCAGCCTACTTCATCTTACTCCATCATCATATTTTTCCATTCCTTTCTTCAATATGTACTTACCTCAGAGTCATTACATCAAGAGTAATAATGACATTTTCCCAACCTTTTCAATTTAAATTTCCTGTCTTTGAAATACCTCAAAACAGTAGCATCAAAGGCATCAGGCAAACAAAACCATCAGGCTTTCATTGTTTGTTAATTGCCTTAAAGAACAACAGGCTCTGAGGTGATGTGATTTGAACTTTACTTGACTAAATAATTTGTACATTCTGCACAATAGGTGTCTCCAAAATTTCTATTGCAAGTAGAAGAAAGCATAGGAATCAAATTAGCCCTCAGTGGTCTTTTATGTTGGAGCCTCTTGTTAATATCGACACAACACAACATTTTCATTTAAACAGTTCCTTTAATGCAGAAGGATAAACAAAGTACCTTCACAGATGTATCAGGGAAAATAAAATTGTACCTGGCCAAAGAAGTGGAGAGCTGGGTTTTATGAAGAAGCTTGCAGTGAGATGGAATGGTTATGAGGGGAATTCTTGAGTGTTTGGGGCTGAGGAATGCAGAAAGAGGATACAGCCAGTGGAACAGAGTTCAGGGTATTGGTATGATAGAAGGAAGCATCAGGGGATCAGGAACCAATATGGATCAGTGAAGACAGGGATGAGCAGAATTTCATGCAGATTAAAATATAGGCATGAAGATATTTGAATGAACCGACGTTTGTACAAGGGGAAGGATGGGACATGGCCAGAAGAGCATTGGCGATGACAGAAGAAAGTCTGACAACACCAGGTTTTAGTCCAACCTATTTATTTGATAATATACTCGCAAGCTTTCGGGGTTAGCCCCTTCGTCAGGTGAATGGAGAGTTCTGGCCTCAGACAGAGCATATAAAGCACAGACAGTTTAGAGATTACTGATTAGAATGCGAATCCTCACACCTAACCTGCTGTTCAAGACCTGAAGTGGCTGATAATGTGAGTGGAAGGAGCACTGATCACAGTTTAAAGAGATGTGTATTGTCTCCAGACAGTACAGTAAGTGAGGTTTTGCAAACCCAGGCAAGTCACAGGGGTTACAGATAGTGCGACATGAACCCAAGATCTCTGTTGAGACCGTCCTCATGTGTGCGGAACTTGGCTATCAGTCTCTGTTCAGCGACTCTGCGCTGTCGTGTGTCGTGAAGGCCGCCTTGGAGAATGCTTACCCGAAGGTCAGAGGCTGAATGCCCGTGACCACTGAAGTGTTCGCCAACAGGAAGGGAACAGTCTTGCCTGGTGACTGTCAAGCGATGTTCATTCATCCGTTGTCATAGCGTCTGCATGGTCTCCCCAATGTACCATGCTTCGGGACATCCTTTCTTGCAACGTATCAGGTAGACAATGTTGGCCGAGTTGCAAGAGTATTTACCATGTACCTGGTGGATGGTATTCTCACGTGTGATGATGGTATCCATGTCGATGATCCGGCATGTCTTGCAGAGGTTGCTGTGGCAGGGTTGTGTGGTATTGTGGTCACTGTTCTCCTGAAGGCTGGGTAGTTTGCTGCGAACAATGGTCTGTTTGAGGTTGTGTGGTTGTCTGAAAGCAAGAAGTGGGGGTGTGGGGATAGCCCTGGCGAGATGTTCGTCTTCATCAATGATATGTTGAAGACTCCGGAGAAGATGTCGTAGCTTCTCCGCTCCGGGGAAGTACTGGACGACGAAGGGTACTCTGTCCACTGTGTCCCGTGTTTGCCTTCTGAGGAGATCGGTGCGGTTTTTCGATTCGCATTCTAATCAGTAATCTCTAAACTGTCTGTGCTTTATATGCTCTGTCTAAGGCCAGAACTCTCCATTCACCTGACGAAGGGGCTAACCCCGAAAGCTTGTGAGTATATTATCAAATAAATAGGTTGGACTAAAACCTGGTGTTGTCAGACTTTTTACTGTGTTTACGCCAGTCCAACGCCGGCATACCCACATGATGACAGAAGACACAGATGAGAGTTTCGATGGGAAATGGGCTGAATTATGAACAGATGTAGCCAATGTTTAAAGTGTAAATTTGTGGATTGGGCTGTTGATGATGAGAAGACTAGGAGTCTAGAATCTCCACGCTTAATATAAAACAGACATTGGGTATGTTGAACATTTTTGTTCAACTTGGTATGATTGTAGATGAGAAGAATGGAATCAGAACTAAACATAGAGTGGGTGATCTTACCTTCTTGTCCCACCGATTGATAGATGCAGTGAGCTGGTAAGATTGCAAGGTTGGTGGGAAATTGTGTTCACACCTGATGTCTTCCATATCACAATCTTATCAGGCCCAGATATCTAGCAAGATCAGCCTCACACCTGATCTTGGGGAAGTGGGAGATGTGCGATATACAGAGGGTGGAGATGACTTGCAGATATCTCTGCACTGTCACACAGAACAGAGAGATCTGCACATGTGTGATAGCGCTGTCTACTGTGAGCTGCAGCTTTCTGGCAAACTCAGGACTTATTTCCCTTCCTCTGTTTGTGGCAAAAGGATTTGACATTTTTTTTTCACAGAGCGGTTTAAAATTAGACATGTAGCTGAGAAAAACGGATGTGAAACTCACCCATTTTGCACACTTGTTTGAGACGTTGGTAGGATTACCCTTAGGATTTTCACTAGGTTTCCATTCCAGAGGTAGATATGTACAGCTGAGCATTTTCCCAGCTGGGCCACATGCATTTCAGGAAAAAGTGTTCCTTATGGGATGATCTTTGTGCCTAAGGGGCCTTTGCGAGATAGAATCAGGCCTGTCACTCTCAGGCCTAAGTCAGAGATGGCCACAGAGAGTGCCTGGAGCCAAAGAGAGCAGATTAACAGATCTGCCTTTGATCATCTGGTTGTATCCTTAAAAAGTAAACCATATGGCCCTCAACCCTGACACCCCTTACCTCCCATCCACACCCATGCTCACACATGTCAACTCAAGCCAACACATGCTCCATATCCACCAATGGCCGGTCATACCTTCCATGCAGAATCCGGCTCCCACGCATTCCCATGACTCCTTACAGCCTCTATGCAAACTTAGAGCCAACTCAGGCCAGTTCATATCCCCCATATATCCCCACGGTCCCTTAATGTCTCTATGCTAACAGTGTCTACTCATGACTCACAACCAGCTGCCCATGGCTGATTATAAGCCCTTGCCAACTTGGTGCGAACTCAGGCCAACAAATGCCCTCTACTCCCCACCCTTTGCCCTTATACCCTCCATGAGAAATCACCCATTATCTACCATGGACAGACCTCAGGAGCCATGCTGAGTTGAAATAAAATTTGAACTACCTATTACAGACTTAAGATAAAAAAAATTCTCATTCAGGAGAGTCTATTCAATATATTCAAACATACTAAGTAGTTATCTCTTATAAGAACAAACATTTGTACTCATAACCCCATATTAAGACAGCTAATACATTAATAATATTTTGGAACCATCAATCAAACTGTGAAGTCACACACATACAAGCATACAAATTAGAAGTGGGTGTTGGCCATTCAACCCCTCTAGCCTACTCTACCATTTAATAAGATCTAATTGTGGCCTTAAATCCACATTTTGCCTACCCCTGATAACTTTTGACTTCCTTCTTAGTCAAAAACGTAACTGCCTCTATTTAAAAGTATTCAATGATCTGGCCTCCACTAGGAAGAGAGTTCCAATGGCTCATGACTGTCTGAGAGAGAAAAACAAAACCTTCTTGTCTCCATTTTAAATGGAAGATTCTTTATTTTTAAACTGTGTTCCCTAGATCTCATCTCTCTCACAAGAAGAAACATTCTTCAGTATCGGCTCTCAGGATCTTATATGTTTCAATAAGATACTTTGCTCTGAAGCACTTATATAATGATCTGGCATACACTGCATGAAAGTATGATGGAGGCAGATTTAATCATCATTTTCCAAAGATAATTATCTGAAGGGCAAATAAGTTGCAGGATTTCATTGAAAAGAATGAGGTGTAGAACTGGCTGAGTTGTTCTTCCAAGTAAAGTTAAAGTTTATTTACTAGTACACATAGGCTTACATTCGCACTGCAATGAAGTTACTGTGAAAATACCCTAGTCACCATACTCCGGTACCTGTTCAGGCACACAGAAAGAAAATTTAGCATGGCCAATTCACCTAATGCACACATCCTAGGACTGTGGGAGGAAAACAGAGCACCCGGAGGAAATCCACATAACACAGGTAGAATGTGCAAACTCCACACATATAGTGACCCAAACCAGGAATTGAACCCTGGTCCCTGGCACTGTGAGGAACAGTGTTAACCACTGTACCACTGTGCCATCCAGACAGCTGATGTGGACACAGCAGGCCAAATATCCTGATCCATGCTTTAATCATTCAACGATACTTTGACTTAAAGCTCTGGTTTTAACTCTCAGTTTGTGGGAACTCTGGCAGGTAAACCATCTGACCCTCAGCATCATGCTCCTATTTCTCTTTTATTTGTATTAGGAATATAATCCGTATTCTGCCAACATTTATATGACTAATGCTACCTAAACAGGCTATGACTTGCTGAACTGTTTATCCTGATAATGTAAACTTTTAAATGGAAAGAATCCAAAAGTAGGTCTTGAAGATTTCAAGTGATGGGACTGTGACTGTTTCCTTTGACAGCTTATTCCATTATGTGATTATCCGTGGAAAGAAAGTTTGTTGATAGATTGTCTTGGAAACAAATGTTTCTCGGCTGTTTTTTGCGAATGACTACTTCATGTTTCATCATTGCCGGAGGACACCAGGTATTATTATGGTCAATTCCCACCAATCAATTCCATATTTTATACAATATTTTTCCCGCTTTTTCTGTAGTGATTCCCATTCCAAATCTTTGATCAAGGATGTGACACTGGTGTATTTCCCATACTGATTTGTGTACTATCATGCGGCACATCTTGAGATAGCTTCAGTTGTATTCATATCATTGGATTTTAACTTGTAGTTGAATCTGAAGATATACAGATGGTCAATGGACAGTAAGAGGCCACTGGCATAGACTCCCCTTCACTTGGTTAAGTAGTTGGAAGAAATAGGCAAGAGTGTTTTGCCAATGGGTGTTGGAGAGCAGTTCCTGGGCAGAGACATCCAAGGTTTCTTCATGGGGCCCACAGGTGCATTCCTGTTCCTTCTCACAGCAAGTATGCTCTCAGCAAATGGGAAAGAAATGGTTTTCATGTTTTGCACCTTTTCTGGCTACAGTTTCTATAGCTGGTCTTGTGGGGAAGACAGAATTGAACAATATTATATGACCAGTGATTTATATGTGTGAAATGGTGAACTTAACTCATCTGAAGATTTTTCAGCATTTACAATACTGATCTTTTACTTGATAACTTTCCAGTTGGTAGAAGCGACAATCTGGCAAAGACATTGTTTAAAGGGTCGTAGCACTGGCATAACTAACCTTGATGAACATAGATTCAATTAACGCCACAACAGTTCATGGCAAGTTGAAACTTGAAGCTCAGAAGTAAAAGAATAGTGCCCCAAACTATCGGCACTTTAAAGGGAACGTTTAGGGTCATCTATGCTGCAAGTACAATGTATTTTTCTGTATTTGTTGGCTTCCTAACAAGATAAAGGAATCAAAACTATTTCACTTTTAAACTCTTCCCTCCTCCAATCCATGCTTCATGCCTCCATGTAGCTGGCATAAACCCTGATAGCTGCTAAAGTCCAGCCACCGTCCTGAAAATTAGAAACTTAAGGGAGCTGGTCTCTCAATGAGTCTTCCTTAACAGTAACAAATAAGTTCTCAGGATTGTTCCTCCCTTCTTTTTTGTGAAAATGCCTGAGGCTGGAAACTGAGGCAAGACCTCCAGTCATGGCACTTGGTGTCCATTTTTTTTTGGACCCACCTCTATTTGATCTCTTTTGAAAATCCAGTCCTTAGTGACAGACTTGACTCTGATCTTGTACTCTGCCTAGGGTTACACTGAACCTGTGTCCAGCCAGTGCTCAATCTATTCCCAAATCATAAAAGAATAAATTTTTTTTTATATAAAGTATATTGCAAGCATCATGTTTTCAGAACGATACAAGAGTAACAGAACATGATTGAAAAAGGACGCAGAACCACAGAACTTTGCAACTAACTTGCCTCCTCCTGTCTTTTGTATCTGCTAATGTCTGTACATTTGCATAACACACCTCCGCAAAGTGAAAGCTGAAAAGGGGAACTAAACTATTTATGACAAAAATTAAATACTAAATAATGTAGTGAGATATGCACAGGCAGCAAACATCAACATTTTTATTACATTTTACTCTGCAGTTTTAGGTAGGGATAAGTTCAATTAGGTACCTGTGGAGAAACAAAAAATGGTGCTGTCAAGAGCATGCAGTGCCAAATGAAAGATGTGATGTTAGGGAGAGGTACATTATGCTTTAGATGGAGCACAGTTCTGTAGTTAGGTGTCAGCATTGGTTCAGCAGTAGTAGCATTCTTGCCTTTAAGTCAGAACGCCATGAGTTTCAAGCTCCAATACAGACATTTTAGCGTGCAATATTGGCTGGTACCTCAGTGCTGCATTGTCAGAGTTTTGTCTTTCAAATCAAATGCTAACTGTATCCATGTCTGCCATGTCTAGTCACCATTATGTCATTGCTGTTTGTGAGATCTGACTTGTGTGCATTTTGACTGACAAACCTTCCTACTGTTACTGCATTTCTTAAGTACTTCATTCAGTGGGAAATACTTTGGTCTATATCGCTGGGGCCATGCCATGTGCTTTCTTATTGCAAGTTCTTTCCTTTAGTACCAAATGGAGAAAGAGTGGTGTATACTATGCCCAAAGGGGATCATCCACTATTAGTGGTATAGGTGATTTGGCACAATGTGGCATCCCACAAATTCTTGCAATATCACATCTGGTACAGTTGGCTGCCCAAGAACAGAAAGTTTGCATCAGGTGCTTAGGAGGCCGTGAAAATGCTGCTTTCTGAGCATATCTGAGCAACAATAAATCATTTGTCATAATCATTAGTACTAAATGAGGCAATGTAAAATGATGTGGCTCCAAACAGCTGTTGAGCCAAATAAAAAGTGCAATGGTATTTTGCAAAGCATTGCAGAACAGAGAGCAATTACTGCAGCTGGTCACATGATTTGTTTTTTATCGTTAATTTCCAGTTGACGTGAGGGCATAAATCTTTGATCGCAAAGTACGAGAGGATCTCTGAGAAAAATGAAGACATCTTACCTGCAGCACATCACTGGATATAAGCAGGGGCATGTAAACACTGCCATCATCAAATATGAAGCCCTTTACATATTTGGGAAAAAAATCTGTCGCCACTTACAGCTCAAATTGATTTGGATGTGAATGATACATAATGGACCCACTGGAATAAAACTTTCAGATAGCAGAGGAGGAGGGGGTTACCACCAGAAAACCTGTTTCCGTGATTTATGTGCCTGTTCATGTGGAATAACTATATGTGTGAGGTTAGATGTGGCAGTCCTTTCAACCATAAAGATGAAAGATTTTTTTTTGAATTTAATGAATGCTGCTTGGTGAGTGTCACTGTTTATAACTGTGACACATGACTTCACTTCACATTTTGTTCTATTTTTTCATCTCATCTCCTGTGAGCATCCAAATTTTTGAAGAGCAGTTGCTGTCACGTTAACGCATTGTCCGCTGAATTTCATGGCCCGTGTCAAAAAAGTTTGCACCACGCCAGCAGAGTTTTGCACCATGGGTGGAACTCCATTTACGTTCTGGGTGGCACAGTGGTTAGCACTGCTGCCTCACAGCGCCAGGGACCGGGTTCAATTCCCGGCTTGGGTCACTGTCTGTGCAGAGTCTGCACATTTTCCCTGCATCTGTGCGGGTTTCCTCTGGGTGCTCCAGTTTCCTCCCAAAGTCTGAAAGACGTGCTAGTTAAGTGCATTGGCCATGCTAAATTCTCCCTCAGTGTACTTGAACAGGCACTGGAGCGTGGCAATTAGGGGATTTTTACAGTAACTTCATTGCAGTGTGAATGTAAGCTGACTTGTGATTAATAAATAAACTTTAAATATTTGTCACAATTAGGGAAACGATTGCAAAATGGATTCGAACATGAAGTCATATTGTAGATCTTGAACTATGACTTTGAGTGAAATTATTTATGATTTGATAGTGGCACTACAGAAGGTTTTAATGTCAAAACACTAAACCCACTGCCCTAGAATCCCATCCTGGATTTATAATTTATGTTCATGTTTAACTGCCTTCAGCATATTTGCTATTCTGTGTCCAGGTAAGAACATAAGAGTATAAGAAATAGGAGCAGGAGTAGGCCATCTAGCCCTTCGAGCCTGCCCCGCCATTCAATAAGATCATGGCTGATCTGAAGTGGATCAGTTCCACTTTCCCACTTTCTCCTCATAACCCTTAATTCCCTTGTCTGTCAGAAATCTATCTACCCGTGACTTAAATATGTTCAATGAGGTAGCCTCCACCACTTCAATGGGCAAAGAATTCCAGAGATTCACTACCCTTTGAGTGAAGAAGTTCCTCCTCAACTCCGTTCTAAACTGCCCCCCCCCCCCACTCTTATTTTGAGGCTGTGCCCTCTAGTTCTGTTTTCCTTTCTAAGCGGAAAGAATCTCTCTACCTCTACACTATCTAGCCCCTTCATTATCTTGTAAGTCTCTATAAGATCCCCCCTCAGCCTTCTAAACTCCAACGAGTACAGGCCCAGTCTATTTCATCTCTCCTCATAAGCTAACCCCCTCACCTCCGGTATCAGCCTGGTGAAACTTCTCTGTACTCCCTCCAAGGCCGATATTTCCTTACGCAAATAAGGGGACCAAAACTGCACACAGCACTCCAGTTGTGACCTCACCAGTGCCTTGTACAGCTGCAGCAAGACCTCCCTGCTTTTATATTTTATCCCCCTCGCGATAAAGGCCAACATTCCATTCACCTTCTTGATCACCTGCTGTATCTGCAGACTGGGTTTTTGCGATTTGTGCACAAGGACCTCCAGGTCCCTCTGCACTGTAGCATGCTGCAACTTTTCACCCTTTAAATAATATTCCTTCCTACTATTATTTCTACCAAAGTTATCCACTTTGGTAGATGATGGAGAACAGAGAAGGGGAAAGAGAAGATAAAACTAGCAAGATGATTCTTGTCCTGTGCATTCTCTTCTGGTCAAATTAAGGCAGTGGGTGGGGGCAGAGCAGAAATGTTTTAGTGGAGGGTAATAATTACAGACATTTTCAAGGAAAAATGGAGTTCAAGGAATGATAAACACAATTTCCTTTAAGTGCCTTCCCTTCCATATTTACAGCAAGTAGACTCTTCTGATGTTCAGACTCTTCTCGGGACAGTGCAAGGTTCATTCGTCTTTTTAAATGACTTATTTGAGTCTGTGAATTTTTCTGCTCATCAAGTCGAGGGACGTTCATGCCAAGGAACACAACATCTTCCATTTTGGGTGCCCAGCATCAGCTTTAAGCGTGTCTGGGCCTTGGTATAGTACAAGATGCCAGATTCCTCAAGTGCACATCTTGCAGAACTGGCGGGGAGCTAAATGTGAGAGTATTGAGACTTGCTGAGACAGGGGGACTGCAAAACCTGGCAGGTATTCTTAGCAAGTTCTGACAGTTGGAGATCAGCATTCAGATTTCCCAGTGTCACTCATAAGGATCGCATACAAAAATATAAGCCCTTGTGTTCGATGCATAATAAAGCTCCTTGTGTTTTGCCTTAATATTTTCTAACTGTAAATATGCTTAATAAGATAATTTTTTGTTACCATCTATAAAGTATAAATATAACATTTTAAGCTGTAGATTATTGGTATCAATATTTCTAAATTGTAGAGAGTGCTACTGAAGTAGTTATTCATCTCCATTAGTCAAGGTATATCTTCCTTTTGAGCACCTTTCTCAGATTCTTTCAATCAATTTAATTGAAATTATATCAAGGCGTCCTGAGTTTTTCAATCGAAAACACTTATATTTTCATATTTTGTCTGACTCATCAACTTACCCCTTGCACAGAGAGAACATTTTGGGGGCTGATATGATTTCGGATGACCTGGATAGCAAAGTATCGTTCACACTGATAATTCAGTGAAATTATGTTTAGCTTATCCATTCCCATGGCTGTTTAATGTGCGAGGAGAGCATTTTCCACCAGCAAGGCAGGTGATCCTCTGTGAATGCAAGGCACCATTCCAGCATGAAATGAGGAGTATTTGAAATAGATGGTGAGGTGGAGAGGTGAAGTAATCTACATAGTGACCCATTTTTATAATGGATCTACCTCAGATGCCAGAAATTAATTTGCTCTGCCATGAAATCATTTATCTTTCTACCTGCCTTCGGGTCTGACTGGAATCTTTCCCCAGGTATGTTCATTAGTCAGGCACTGGTTGGCATTCTCTTCCCTATCCAAGTCCCACTGCACCTGTCAACATTACAATTTCTCAAACCCCAGGTCCAGTTGATGAAGTAGGTGTCTGGAGAGCTCAGAATCATACCACAGGGAGCCATAAAATTTCATTACAATTATCAGTCTTAGCTCAAACTTCTATAATTGAGGAGCAACAATGCTTCTCGCAAGAAATGGCTTCTAATTTCTTTTTAAAGATGTTCATTCTGTTCACAACAATACACGATGTGAAGTACTGCTTTTCCGAATGAAAATAAGAGCTCGATAATGTTCTTGTCAAAAAGCCACAATGAAGACTGTGATTTTTAGTCATGTTGATATTGGTGTCTCTCATTCAGAGTTTACTGCTGATCTTAGATCCACCCTGCACTGCTCTTACTGAACATGCAGCACCTGAGGGAACAGTGTGGGCTGGAATTCTCATGCCAATTTTGAAAGAAATCTGAATGTCTGGGCCTCAGCACAGTTAGGCTTCCCTGGTACAGCAACAGCATCGGTTGGAGTGGCAGCTGGAAGGAGTGGAAGGGATGGAGGGAAGAGGCAGAGGTGACAGTGTCAACTGTGACTGAAGTTGGGATGCAAAGGAGATTGTCATTTCGGTCTGCAACATGGGGTGGTTGGCAGGGGCGGGGAGGGGAGAGGGAAAGGATATTGGTATGAACTCTTGGGGAAATTGAATTGGGGAGAAGATGGCAATGTGTGGGGAAGAAAGTGAGGCTACATAAGACCCCAGTTTGAAAAACATCACAAGATAAGAAACAGCTGCAGGAAGAGACCAAATAACCCTTGACGTCTGTTATGCTTTTCAATACATTCACAACAGATCCACTTTTACATCTTCTCCCCTTGTTATTAATTCTGTAAGATACTAAAAGTCCATCCATTTAAACTTGAATATATTCACTGATGGAGCATTTCACACCTTTCTGGAATAGAGAATTCCAAAAATTTAATACCCTTAGAGTGAGTGGTACCAATAATCTACAGGTTAAAATTTAATGTTTGCTCTTAAAGGCACAGTGATTGGGGCGGCACCGGGGGCACAGTGGTTAGCACTGATGCCTTACAGCACCAGGGACCCAGGTTCAATTCAGGCCTCAGGCCACTGTCTGTGTGGAGTTTGCACATTCTCCTCGTGTCTGCGTGGGTTTCCTCTGGGTGTTCCGGTTTCCTCCCACAGTCTGAAGATGTGCTGATTAGGTTGATTGGCCATGCTAAATTGACCCTAGTGTAAGGAGATTAGTAGGGGGTTATGGGAATAGGACTGATTTGGGATTGAGGTGCAGCCTCAATTAGCTGAATGGCCTCCCTGTGCATTCTCTCCAGAGATACTATCGGACTTCTATGAATCTATGAGTGTTCATAACCTACAGTTAGAAAATACTGGGACAGAGTGGAAGCAATTTCACTCTTAATCTTCCAGTTCTATCCCAGTTCTAAATGATTGAATCCTTATCCTGAGATTGTGCTCTCAGATTTGAGAGTCAAAAACTTGATCTCCTGGTGTTTACCCTGTCAAGTTCCTTCAGAACGTTGTATATCATTATTTATTCATTTGTGAGATGTTAGCATTGATTGAAAGGTCAGCATTTGCTGCCCATCCATAATTGCCATTGAGCCACCTTCTTGAACTCCTGCAGTCCATTGGTGTAGATATACCTACAATATTGTCAGGGATGAAGTTCTCTAATTTTGTTCCAATGACAGAGAAGGAATAGTGGTATAGTTCCAAGTCAGGATAATTTATATCTTGGACAGGAACTTACAGGCTGTGGTGCTATCATGCATCTGCTGTCCTTGCCTTTCTCGGTGGCAATGGTCACTGGTTTGGAAGGTGCTGTCATCAGAGCCTTGGTGAATTACTATAGTGCAAATTGTAGGTGGTGCACACGATTGACACTGTGCATCAATTGTAGAAGGAGTGAATGTTCAACACGGTGGTTGGGGTGCCAGGCAAGGGAGCTGATTTATCCCATGTGGTGTTAAACCTCTTGAGTGTTGTTGAGGCTGCAATCATCCAGGTAGTGCAGAATATTCTATCCCAATCCTGAGATGTGCATTATGGATGGTGGACAACCTTTGGGAAGTCAGTAGATGAACTACTCTCCATAGAATCCCCAGCCTCCGACCTGTTCTTATAGCCACAACATATATGGCTGGTCTACTTTCTGGTCAATGGCAAGCCCCACAATATTAATAGTGGAGGATTCAGCCATGGTAATAGCCATGGAGAGACAAAAGGAGATGGTTAGATTCTCTCTTGTTGGCAATGGTCATTATTTAACTGCTGTGTGGCATGAATGTAACTTGCTATTATCAGTCCAAGCCTCCATATTGTCCAGGCTTCACTGTTTATGAGCTTCTTCTATTTACGGAGTTGTGAATGGTACCAAACACTGTCTAATCACCAATGAACATGTCCAATTCTGATCTATGTTGGAGGGAAGGTCATTGATGAAGCAGTTGAAGGTGTTTGGTCCTAGCACACTACTCTGAGGAATTCCTGCAGTGATGTCTTGTGGCTGAGATTATTGGCCTCCAATAACCAAAACAATCTTCCTTCCAATCTCCAACACAATGGGTGGTGGTGGGGAGGTGGTATCCTTAGAAAATAGGACTTTATCTCCACAAGGACCGTGTTGTGGTCACTCTACCAATACTGTCATGGACAGATGTGTCTGTGACAAGTAGATTGGTGAGGAGAAGATCAAGTTCATTCCTCTTGGTTCCCTCACTATGTGGCGCTGGTCCAATCTGATGGTTAATTTCTTCTAGTGTCAACCAGCTCAGTCAGTTGTGGTGCTACCAAATCAGTCTTGGTAATGAACAGTGAAGTTCATTATCCAGAGAAAATTGTGTTTCTTTGCTACCCTCAGTGCTTCTCCCAAGTTGTGTTTAGCAAGGAGGAGCACTGATTCATCAGCTAAAGGAGAGAAGTGGGTGGTAATCAAACTTTTGTTTCCAAACCACTGTTTGATGAGATGCTTTGAGATTTCAGAGGGTCCAGTCAATAGGACTCCTAAGACCACTTCCTCCTGACTTTATACAAGTGTACTGCCCAGCACCTCTCCTGGGTTTACCCTTGGTGGAAGTTGGACTCATGTCTCCAGCACGTTAGCCTGAGATCATTTTTCAATCTCCTCTAGATGAAATTTATTCAACCTCCCATCAAAGGACAGCCCTGTCATTCCAAGAACCAATCTGGTGAAGCTTCACTCAAAAGTACGACATATTTGTTCTTGTGTTTAATCGCCTTGCAATAAAGGTAAACATGCCATTTGCCTTCCTCATTGCTTTCTTTGTGTGCGTGCTAACTTTATGAAGTCTTTGTATACCCAAGCCCCTCTGAATATCAATATTTCAAAGTTTTGTGCCTCTTAAAAATACTAGCAGAGACACACAAAAAACTTGCAATCAAATCTTTATTGCTGCCGTCAGTTAACCAATCCATTATCCATGCTAAAGGGCAGGATGTTCCGTATGCTCTCGTGGCATGTTTTTCAGTGGTGGGGCAACCTGCTATTGGCTGGCGTTGGGATATTCTGGTCCCATCATTGTCAACAGTTTCCTCTTGTATATTGCCCCAAACCCCGTGAGCCCTTATTTTGTATATTAACCTTGTGTGTGGCAAGTTGCTGAATGTCTTTTGGAAATCCAAGTCTATTATATCCACAATCTTGCCTTTGTATACCTGGTAAGTTACATTCTTAAGTAATCCCAATAAATTTGTCAAATACTACTTCCTCTTCATGAAACCATGGGTTGAATTTTGCAGCCCTTCTTATCGATGGGGTCTACCTGTCCAACCAAAGTTGACCATTTAGTTTACGATGGAGGCCATCAGCTCCTGAGATACATTGGGTGGAATTTTGCTGGTTCACCCTGCCCATCAACAGACGGAGAGAGCCAGTAAAATCACATGAGATCCGAGAAAGCAGGATCACACCCGATTTCTCAGCTCTCACGATTTTATGAGAGCTGGATTTCCGGCGAGGTCAGCCCCTCGCCAGAAATGGGCAAGAGGCTGAATAGTTTATTTAAATATACTGCAATGATCATTTCCATGTGCTTAGTGAGCCCAGCTGCTCAATCATCCTGGCTCACTTGCCTCGATGACCTCGCCAGGAAAGATTCTCACCGGCGAAGAAAACATCTGCTCCCAGGAATGGGGAATAGTCCTGTTGCCCATGAGTTGTGGGACTCGTGATTGGCCATGAGCCCCCACGATTGTGGGGGTGGGGAGCTGTGTTCAGACTGTCTGCAGTAGCAGGGGCCTGATAGCTCTCTCTCTCCACCTGTCAGATCCCTGCAGTTGCTATTGACCATTTGCAGAATCAGTGTCTGCACATGCACAGTAGCTCCCTCTTCAGGCTCTCTGGTGAATTAAGCCCAGTCCACTGCCTGCAGCAGTTGGAAACAGTCCACACCATTTTTTCAGTGCCTAAATGCATAAGATTGGATGTGAAAACTGGCCCAAAAAAGACCAAGAACTCTCCCATTTTTAAGCTAGTTGGACTTTTAGAATCAATCTTATAAAATTCAGCCCAATGGATTTTAGTCCTTTATGTATATCTAATATTTTTTCTCTGCAGAGATAAATGACCTAAATGACCTTTGGTTCTTCACTCTTATTAGATCCTTATTACCTGGTATAATTTTTGGCAAATAATTTTTGTTCTTAACTGTGAAGACAAACATAAGATTTATGTTCAATGTTTCTGTCTTTTCTTCAATCCACATGATAATTTCTCCTGTCTCTGTCCCTGTGGATCAATATTAATTTAATTTACTTTCTCCTCTTTAATATACTTACAAAAACTCTCACAATCTGTTTTTTTAGATTTCTGGCTAATATCCTGTCATTTGATTCCCTCCCCTGCAATTTTTTATCAATGTTTTTAGCAAATGGAAAGGGGGGGGGGTGGGTGGTGGTGACTACCAGAGGCCATTTGACAAGCCTCCCATTGGGCGCCACGGCCGCTATGAGTCTTAGGGTGCCAAATTTCCCACGCCATCAGCTCTGCACCAGGAATCGGCACGGAGCTGCACACTTTATTTAAATTAATATTTGCATCTAATTAGCGGACCTGTGACTGACATCTTTGGGCCTGCGAGAATCCCACCTCCCCCCTGATCCCCATCCCCTGCCAGGAGTGATTTGCTCCAGCAGGGTTCACAATAGCTCCCCACTCGTGGGGAGCTGGTGGCCTGACCCTGCTGGAGTGAAGGAAGGACTTCTAGGCCCCTCAAGAGTCCAGGACTAAGGGGAGAGTTTCCCCAGGGCATTGCTAGCTTGGTAGTATCAGGCTGGTGCCCTGGCACTGCACATCAGGGAATCTTCGCACTGCCAACTTGGCATGGGCAGCTGAGGTGCTGAAATTCCAGCGCTGGGAGCCTGGTGGAGGCATGGCGCCCGGCAGGAGCACACGAAACTGCCTCCCTTAGAGTCTCCTGGCCCACCGCGCTACAAAAGCAACACAGCGGGATGGGGGAATTGCTCCCATACTCTTTTTCTCTGGAGCGCTTAGTTTATTTGCTTAAGGGCATTGTTTTTTTTGTGGTAATTAAAATCAACATGCAGCTTGACCGAGGACCTTCAAGCTGCTCCATGGCTGTGTGGCCACATGAATCAGATCAAACATTGGTGATGATTCTGCCAAAGTTTTAAAGGTTGCTGGGGAATGTTCCTCCCGTGTTAGAGCCACTTTCAGCATCCTTAAAGACACTGTTTTTCAGTAGTTGACTAAATCAAACTCCATTTTCAGACAATTTTGCCAGCAAGTTGGTATCAAATTTCTCAAATTCCAACTAACCCCTTGCACAACTGTGAAAACTTGTAGCAAAAGCCGCAAGTGTTTGACAATTATGAATTAATTTATCATAGGAAATAAATATTTGTGAATATGGAGATTGCAAAGATATTGGATATGCAAAGATATTGGATATGCAACTATAAAGAACAGCAACATTCTGGCTCAACTCTAGATTTGTGCCCAACCAACTTGTCTCTTAGCCACCTATGCCTTAGAAAGTCTGCCTCACTCAATGAAAAATACATCCTTTCATTCTATCACCTCTTATCATCAACGTGTATTATTTAACTGGAGAATTGGTAGATTCTGAATCCTGATAAGCAAAGCAATTACTGTACATTGTTTACTGAACAGGCCCCATAGGAAGCCTTCTATTTAAAAAGTCTATATAATTCCAACCACGATTTAGAGCACAATTCACTAGCTGAAAGAAATCTGTTTCTCTAAATGATACCAGTATGGTCTACGTTTAAAGACATCTATTGATCTATGAAACAAAATATCATCCTCTATTGGTTTAATTAGAAAAGCCATTCCGTTAATTACTGCTCAGTCAAACCTTTGGTGCTTCATCCAGCCTGACAAATTGGTTTAGAATTAAATAAACAGTCTATGTAAAAAAGCTTTGCAGTTTCCTCACCTTTGCTCTTACATTCTGGCAATATGCAACAATTAAAAGTTCAGCAATGCTTTTCACCAGCAGTTTCAGCACTGTGGTGCAATGCACCATTTCAAATATGGCCTCCTGCATTCCAATAATATGAAGTCAAATAAACCAGGATGGGCCCGCAATGAGACAAAGTGGCATTTCTAAACAAATCTTACTCAATTGACTTGAGCACGTGATGTAAATGACATGGACACTCCAATCTTGCGCCACTCTATGTCGGGGATATCACTTATCAAATGAATGGCTAAACGGAGGTCCGATTCTTCCCCATCATTTGGATGTAAAGATCACACAGCACTGTTTGAAATATCATTAAAACAGGTTATCTGATCATTATCTCATTCCTATATGTGGTACCTAGTTATTCTGCTCAAACAGGCTGCCGTTTTTCCCAAAATACAGCAGTGATCATGCTTCAAATGTACTTAGTTGTGTGTAATTGCTTTCAGATATCCTGAGGTTGCTAAAAGTGCTGTATAACTGCAAGATCTTTTATATTACATAACTTGTCATTATTCAAACCACTCTTTGGAAAGAGTAAAATCCTGCATGAAAGCCAAACTGAAGATTAAGCTGAAGCAAACCTTCCAATTTCATTAGACATTGAGACAAACCTTCCAGTCATTGGGAGTTCAATTTTCTTGAGACATAAATTATATGTCTGGCCCAGAAAATAGAGGTCAAAATAGTTTTTTAAAATGTATATACACGCTTATTCCCTCTGTGCATGCCACAACGAACCTTCTTTTGAATGATGGCTGTCTAATTTCAATTATAGTTACAATGCCTGAATTGTAGCATTTTTGATTTGATCAGCACAAATGTCTCCTGCCTTTTATCCCTCATTCTCAGCTACCACAGATAGGAAATTAAAAAGACATAGAGGTCAGTCATCTGCAACCATCAATCCCCTTTGCATCTTGATCTGCAGTTACTGGGAACTGCAGAAGGAGTCTTTGTTATCTAACTTTGAGGTTTTGTCAGCTGTGACTAAAGAAGGTAATGAGACACTTGCAACATCCTTAAGAACAATCTGTCCCAGTGGTGCAGTGGGTTAGCACACTGGGTGACACAGTACTGGCCATATAGAAAAAAGACAGGCTTGAATTTTTTATGGACCTTTGGCAACTTCAGGATGACTAATCCCTCCACAGCCAACTGAGTGCTTTATGAAGTGTCGCCGCTGCAGTGCCGTAGGAAATGCGGCAGCCAAATTGTACACAGCAAACTCCCACAGCAGCATTGTGACAATGATTGGATATTCTATTTTAGTGTCTTTGGTTGAGGAATGAATACTGGCCAGTGCACTGGGTAGACCGCTCCCGTCCTTCTTCAAAGTAGTGCTGTGGGTTTCATCACATCCACATGAGTCCACCTTAAAGACAATGGCCGAAGATTTCCCATCCTGCCCGCCGTGGGAACCATAGTAGGCAGGATAGACAATTTAGTGGATCATTTAAAGGTCCGTTGAGTTCGGGTGGAAAATCCCGCCCAGCACCTGCAACAGGGCAACATACCCTCACTACATCACTGGAAGTCAGAGTGAATTTTATCCTAGAATTACTGGAATGGGACTGAACACACAACCTTCAGACTTAGCAGCAGGGGTGCTATTACCTCGGTCACAACTGGCATACAATAAACTCCAAGTCCACATTGAAATGCCTGGCATCAGCGGGTAGCAATGGGATCATGATAATTGGTCACAATTTCTTTGGGCTAATAGACAAAAGCTTCTGTTTGAATGACACACATGAGGCTGCCTGGTGATGGCTATATTTAAGGAAGACTATTACAGATGAGCAGCACAATGGCACAGTGGTTAGCAATGCTGCCTCACAGTGCCAGGGGCCTAGGTTTGACTCCTGGCTTGGGTCACTGTTTGTGCAGAGTTTGCACGTTCTCCCCATGTCTGTGTGGTTTTCCTCCAGGCGCTCTGGCTTCCTCCCACAGTCTGAAATACGTGCTGGTTAAGTGCATTGACCTGAACAGGCGCCAGAGTGTGCGGCTAGGCAAGTTTCACAGTAACTTTACTGCAATGTTAATGTAAGCCTACTTGTGACTAATAAATAAACTTTTACTTATTTTTAGTTACTTCCTCCTATCTCACTCAGCATGGATGAGCATATGTGCGAAGGGTACCTAGGATTGGATACTGGAGGGTTGTTGTCACCTGTGAAACTGTACCCTGGGAATGTTTTATCACCATCATAAGATCATAAGACACCAGAGTAGAATTAGGCCACTCGGCCCATTGAGTCCACTCCACCATTCAATAATAGCTGATATTTTTCTTATCCTCATTCTCCTGCTTTTTCTCTAATCCCTGATACCCATATTAATCAAGAGCCTATCTATCTCTGTCTTAAAGACAGTCCATGACATGGTTTCCACAGCCTTGTGTGGCAAAGAGTTCCTCAGATTCACCACTCTCTGGCTGAAGAAATCTCTCCTCATTTCTGTTTTAAAGGATCATCCTTTTAGCCTGAGGTTGGGCTCTCTGGTTCTAGTTTTTCCTACTAGTGGAAATAAACTCTCCATGTCCACTTTATCCAGGCCTCACAGTATCCTGTAAGTTTCAATAAGATCCACCCCCAGCCCCCATCCCTCTGAACTCCAACGAGTACAGACCCAGAGTTCTCAACCATTTCTCATACAACAAGCTCTTCATTTCAGGGATCATTCTTGTGAACCTCCTCTGGACCCTTTCCAAGGCCAGCACATCCTTCCTTAGATATGGGCCCAAAACTACTCACAATACTCCAAATGGGGTCTGACCAGAGTCTTAAACAGCCTCAGAAGTACATCCCTGCTCTTGTATTCAAGCTCTTTTGACATGCTAATAGTTGCCTTCCTAACTGCTGACTGAACTGCATGTTAGCCTTAAGAGAATTTTGAACAATGACTCCCAAGACTCTTTGTGTTTCTGATTTCCTAAGCATTTTCCCATTTAGAAAATATTCCATGCCTCCATTCCTCTTCCGAAGTGCGTAACCTTACACCTTTCCACATTGTATTCCAGCTGCCACTTCTTTGTCCATTTCCTAACTTGTCCAAGTCTTTCTGTAGCCCCCCTGCTTCCTCAATATTATCTGTCCCTCTACATATCTTTGTATCATCTGCAAATTTAGCAAATTCAGCTCCTTCCTCCAAATCGTTAATGTATATTGTGAAAAGTTGTGGTCCCAGCACTAACCCCTGAGGCACACCACTAATCACTGGCTGCCATCCTGAGAAAGACCCCTTTCTTCCCCTTCTGCCGGTCAACCAATCCTCATGGTAAAACTAAGGTAAAATCAAAAATAAAATATTTAATCTAATTTTATAAATACTTACAATGAAACAAATTCTGGAAAGGAACACTTATCTGCTTATTTTGCCCTCAAGCAATTTGTGGATCATTTCTTTGTCACATATAAGTGAGGTCTCAATTTATTCACATTAATTTTAAACCCTGTGATGACATTATCTCAAAGATAAAGGTGACTTTCAGGGAATGAAGGTTTCCTCGCTCCTGTTGACCGTCAAGGATCATCAATGAAATAGATTTCAGCCATCTCAGCTAATTCCCAGTGGGTTACGTACACAGCACAATACTTCTTGAATTCTGCACTAATTTAATAATCCTGCCCTGCATTCCCCATAGGAGGGGGAAAGCCAAATGATGGATTTCTATCAGTAGTGATCATACTAATGCCATTTTCCTATTTGGGGGAAGAGGGGACAGTAAGCTGAGGTAAAAGTAGGTGGAGTATCGTACCTCAGATTCACCTTGTCATGACACTATGAGGGATTTAAATAAGAATCATTATATTTTGAGCAGCGAGTTATAATCAAACAAAATGTCAGTCGAGTAGTGTAAGTGATGGAGAACGCAATCATTTCTGTTTTGGATACCCAGTGTAATTATCAAGGATTCCCAGGTCACATGCTGCTCCTCCCAAAACTCTGACTCTCAGAGCTATAGCAGTGTAAGGTTTTCCATTCCTCACAGGATCAATCTTTACGGCCATTCACTGTAAGGTAGCTGGTTTGAGTTGATGGAGATTGCATACAAGCAGTCTCAAGTTAATTCTACATGAAAATGTTACAGCTGTAAAGTGTTACACTGTTCATAGTTCCTCACAATTCTGTTGTACTGGTATATCCCTTAAAATCCAATAGCACAACTCTACACTTCTTTGCCATGCAACATTTTGTTCCTTTGGTAAGAGAGAAGTTTTATTATCCTATTGCGATTTATTATCCTATGAACCTAGCATCCAGACATGAAAGGGCCGGCCTCTAAAGCAACTAATTTCCCTGTCTTTTTCTTGATTTCTGGTTTAAATATATTCCATATTGCATCCTCCTAGCCAATGAACCCAAATCATCAGTAAATACTGATAAATTCCCAACTTAATAGACTGCCAAGTATCATTTGGAAATTGAATAGCCCTAGACAACGTACATTTCCCAGAGATCCAAAGAGTGAGGATACATGTATCCATCATTATACTACAAAGGAGAGGCACATCACCAGCAATTGAATCTGCACCATCTACCACTAACCAGACCTAACCCCGACCAGTAATATACTCCAATAAGTAAAATGGTTCAAAGTTTTACTTACGCATAAGATAATACTAAGACTTGTTTTTTTTTATTGCTTGGTATGCGACAGCCGGTACGGAAGAGCTCATCGGATCACGTTCAATTATAGTGGTGACAAGGTAAAGATATTGTGCAGGCATGGGATATCCTTCAGCATCTTTCTATAGGCAACCTTGTGTGTTTTTTTGAAATAATGAAATATGGTTTTGTGCAGGCTGTCAGTCCTTGGCAAGATGATTTGAACGTAGGGATTGCTGGATAAGAAGTGCCAAAGGTCTAACTAGTTTGTCTTCTATTGTCCTGGTAGTTGAATACAATGGGAGTAATAGGGTTGTAGACTAATCATGGCAATCAGTTCGAGGAAACGCCAATGGTGGAAAGCTGAGTGTTATTCCCATGCATGTGTCATGTCTCAAATGACCCTCATACTATACCTCAAATATAATGGACTGAATTTTCCCATCCTGCCTGCTGCTGGAATTCTAGCAGACCGGAGGTAGGGGGGAAGGGGGGTGTGGTGTGTGTGTGTGGTCGGGAGGAGAAGAGGAACATGTAATGGTCCACTGAAGTACGGTGGGAATCTCCGGTTTTCAGGGAAGTAAGACTGGAGAATCCCGCCCAATGTCTCTGAATGAAATCCAGTTAATTTGAATCCAAATGATGCATCCGTAAGGTCAATAACGATTGCTCCCATCATTTCACTCAGGAGGCAGCTGCAAAAATCTATCACTCTCTCACTGACATTTTCCTAAATTAATCTAGAATTTATCTCCCTTTGTGCGTAGGCTATAGCCTCCTCTTCCACTGTTCTGGATAAATAGCTTGTCATGGTTTACATTATCGAATCTCTGTAGAATCCTAAAAAACAGAATCAAAGCAATTATATCACCTCTCGCCTTTCTCTTTTCCAGTGAGAACATGCTCATTTTACATAATCACTCCTCATAATCCAATCCTTCCATCTCTTCAATCACTCTGGTTGCTCTTTTCTGTATCCTTTCAGTAACTACAATTTTTTTTTGTGCTGTGGCAAGCATAACAGTATGCAGAACTCTAAGTGCAGTCGCACCCATGATTTATCAAGGGGCAGGATTATTTCGCTATTTTGGCTGAACATTGACCATCTAATACATCCATTCTGATTGGCAAAGTATCAGGATGTTGTCAGGAACTGATGCAGACTCATGTATTGATGCCAAGAGGACGAGAGCTGCTGGAGCTGTTCACCACATCATAAATTCAAAATACTGCTTATCCCAGCAGCAAAGAACCCCTGTTACTTTCCCCATTTCGGGAACTTGCTGCCAGGGAACATTATTTCAAGAATGGCTTCTTATCATAGAAACATGGAATAATACAGCACAGAATGAGGCCATTTAGCCCATTATGTCTGTGCTAGATCTTTCAATGAATAATAATCCAGTAAGCTGCATTTCTCTGCTCATATCTCTGCAATCTTATTCAAGTATTTATCCAATTCCCTTTCGAAGGCTAATATGAAATCAATTTCCAAGATGCAATCATGCAGTGTATTTCAAACCCAACCACTGCTGTGTTACGTTTTTCATGTTGCTTTTGCGTGTTTTGCCAATAACCTTAAATCTGTGTCCTCCTATTATCGACCCCTCAACCAAATGAAGTAAGAGCCACGATTCTCCCAAAAGTGCCAAATTGGCAGGAAAACTGTTCTAAATCCCTACTGTTTTGTCAGTTCAGCTTCTCACTTGAATCTCCACATTCTATGTACTGTAGAGGTCCCAGTCGTGAATATCATTTAGAAAGGGGAGGGGGGGTGTGGCCTATTCATGCCAGAGTCTGACAGTTCTGGAACTCTGCACAGCGTAATGGTCCTGATCTGTCAGTCTCCCCGTTTGCTGGCCAGCTCGATCACTGGCCAGCCTGGGACCCCCACAGTGCTGTCCCTCCAGCACCACCCCATGGCCTGATTGCTGCCTCCACAACAATTCCCGGGACAGCCCTGACCCCCTCCCCCCAGTCCCAGGGCTCCCCGATGCACAGCCCATCCTCCAGCAGTGGTGGTCCCCCAACCTCTCACCTGGCAGACCATCCTGCTTTCCCCCAGCCCACCCCAATCGCTGACCTCCCTCCATCGCAGACCGATCCTGTCTGCAGAATGGCAGCGGGATCCCCCACCCTCACTGATTTCCCCTAGGCCCTGCCAACAATAGACATTGACCTCTTGGCACTGCCCGATGCCTGGTGGGCAGTGCCAAGATGCCCCCAGGCATGAACACTTTGCTCCCTGGACATTGCTAGGGGGGCACAGGCTGGCACTGCCAGGGTGTCCCTGCTCAAGGGCACTACCCCCTGCCGCCTGACCCCCTGGAGGGCCCCAGTTGCTCCCCCTTTATTCTGGCATGGTCTCCCCACTGGTTCCCAGAACGTGGGGAGCTAGCCTGAACCCCATAGGAATGAAGTACTCCTGGTGGGGTGAGAGATTCGATCGGGACCTGAAAGTTCCCAATAATGGCCTGCTAAATATATTTAAAATACATTTTAAAATGATTCAAATTACTTCCCTGCCTTCCTGCCGGTTTCCAGCGTGGTCTGGCCTGTGACTGTTCGCCGGCTCTGGGAGATGCACATGCATTCCCGGCGCATGTGCAAATCCCAGTATAAGGCCGACGATGCACATCTCCCACCATGACCCACCAGAAAACTTTAAACTTGAAAACTTTAAAAAAACTTTAGTGTGGATTGCAATGGGAGAATCGCGGCCAAGTTTTCTTTATTTACTTTACCTAAACACTTCACAATTTTAAACAACTCTGCTGAATCTCTTCTTAGCTTTCTCAGCTCTAAGAAGCACAACCCTAGCTTTTCTGGTCAATTCATCACATTTGGAATTACCTTTGTAACTTTCTGCTGCTGTATAAATGCAAATTACTGTGTGCCCTCTTTCCTAATGCCTTCACATTCTTTCTGAAGGGTGCTACCCAGAATTTGATGCAGGAATCCAATTGGAGATCTTTTAAAAATGTCTACATTCAGAATTAACTATAATTTGTGGGTTCACTTAATGGCTGAGTGGGCGCAACACTCTTCAGAGGGAATAGAGAAACCAGGAAGTCCCAATCCAATTCCCAATTGAGTGAGCTGATGCCAATTAGGTTACCTGCAATTATATAATCAGGGTATTTCTCAATTCGGAGGGGTGAAATCAATCAGGATTCCTATTTCCCATTTGGCGACAGGTTGAAGTGGGTGGCTATGTGGATGAAATCAGGGTATAGTTTTTTTTGTGACTCCCCCACAACTAAACTGCATGCTAGACTCACTGTTGATGAAAAGCTATTAAGATGAAATATTATAGGACAAAGGAAAATGTTTGTTGAAGTAGGATTGCCAAAGCACGAATGCTTCTCAGGGTTTATCTGATACTCAATCATGGGCTTGGAAATGCCTTCCCTTTTTTGTTTTGTGCTGCCTATTGTGAAATGGTTGCAATTAATAGGAATCCATTCTGACAGTTGATGTTAACTCAGCTAATTTGTTCAAGATAAAGAACTGGTGAACTCATTAAACTGATCTGAAATAATCCAATTTTAGGTGTTCATGAGAAACTTAAAATGGTGTGATCGACTTTTTTCCATTCAGTTTGCTGCTCACCACTCAAAAGCAGTTCCTTTTTTTTCAGTTAACTCCAATACAAAGTGCCTTTCTGATCTTATCTGCAATATTCCCATGTTGCCTACTCTACCTTCCCAATAAAACACAATTTACCCCATTCAGAGTGGTAGTAATATGATGACAATGTACGAACATCTTAAAATGCTACTGCTCTCTGCAGAGATTCAAATCCCATATTGTGTATCTCTCCATTTGGGGATGTCTCCCTTTGTACAAGGTGATAAACTATTGTCTAGACAGTCAATCTCTAATGGAAATAGCTGCAGAAATTTCTCCAGAATGTGATTACAATTGCAATTGATTCTTTTTAAGGTCACTGCATTCATTTAGACAAAAGGAAGGTGCAGACAATTAATAAAGTAAATCCTTCTTTCTTCACCAGTGTTTTAGATCAGTTTTCAGTTTTCCTTCAATCAGGAGACTGGTAACTTGGCTGTTTTGACACATAGATTCTGTATTTTCACACAGATACCATCATCCCTTGAATAAAATATAAAATACAAAGACCGAGGACCAGGAGAAACAATACGACACGGTGAAGAAATATTACACAGTGGTATATGCAAGTATGCCTCTGTTAAACTCAACAAAGAATCTGATTCACACAACGCATGCTTTGGCATTCAAAGACTTACTTGAATGGGACATTGTTTGGAAAGGTGACTGGCAGGAAATCTTTATCAGATTCATAAGCAGAGGTGAAGGTAGCAAAGTGATGACTGGAAAATGACATAATTATGTCAATCATGTGTAACCCTTATTTTGTAACTTTTTACATCAGGCTAATGTTCATGGTACGGCAGTTATCAGTTGCTGTGCAAATTTACCTCCTCACTTAAAATGATTGATTCTGAGTGGAGCTTTTGGAAAAGATGGATTTTAATTTATTCTACAAAGGAGTATTGATAGAACTAGTTAAGGAACAAGCTTCAGAGCCATATTGATGAGAAATGTCCCAGGTCCTATCCCTTCATTGCACTCAGTTAGTTGACGTCAGCCAGGGCCATGGCAGTGACATTTGCAACTGGATTCAGCACAATTTGTTAAGAAATGGTGTGTTTGGTGTGGTGAGGTGTTGATTGGAGACTAAGTGTGAACAATGGATGAGGACAACACCCGATATAGTAGTCAGCTAGCATTCATTGCCACCTAAAGACCAAACACTTGAAGATGGTACTCTCAGCAAGCACTCAACACCATCAGGATGTGTGTGGGACAAATGTGATGTATAAGTTACATCTCTGTCACATTTCATGTAAGTTGTGGTGATTCCAGAGTACAAGAAGTTGGCAATGAATAAAAAATATTAAATCTCCTAAACATGACCATCCGACACACATGCTCCTGGAACATTCCAGAACACAGTATGGAGTACTTCATAAATCAACTGTGATTTGACAATTATTTAGTCGAGCAACCTTGAATGTCTAAAGTAACCCATGATAAAGCTTTAAAGACCACAATGTCCCGAGTTCAATTATCAGTCTGTTTCATCTTGGGAGCATCTTCAGATGCTTTTCTACGTAGAGGCACTACATAAATACAGGTTGTAATTATAGTCTAATATTGGGTCACAGCCAGGGCATGACAGTTGGACTTACATTATATAATGTACAAGAAAGAATTCCTATAGCTATTCATAGCTAGTAAAAAGTGACCAGTCATGATGCAGGTCAGAATGATGCCCTCTCCATGCAATCAAATACTCCGGAGCCAAATCACTGTGTAGAATTGCATGGGATGAATAATTACTTCAGTGATGTACTGAGGTGGCTGGTAGTTGACACCAGTTTAATCATAATCTAGGTAAGTGTTGAGTGGATGGGAGAATGGGGTAACTAATGAATAAAGCACTGCTCAATTTTCATTGTGTGTTTTGCCAGTAAGAGTTGGGTGGGGAGCGAGATTGGTGTAGGGGGAAGAAAATAAATAAAACATAGCAATGTCTTCTATGTATATTGTAATAAATTCAGTCACTCCATCTGGTACATCGCAATTATAGCATCATATTTATGGACTCTATCATTTATATACATAAGAAATCAAATTCAAATGACTAAATTAGAGACCTAAATAAATACATTTCTATATTAGAGCTTGAAGTACAGAAAACTTTCAATTCCATTAAGCTGATACTGTCACTGTACATATAGCATGACAAACTACTTCATAAAGTCTAATAATAAATGCAGCGACAGTATAAAGAGGGGTATGTGTCAAAGTGGATTAGCAGAGATTTAGGTTTTTAATATACTCCATGCAAATTAATAAATAGAGCAACTGGGCTTTTAAAGAGGTATTACCAACAGCAAAATGATCCTTCAACTAAATGAAAATGTTAGGTTCAACGGATCGTTTTCCAGCAAACTAAGTACTCCAACAGAATTGGTTTGAAACCGTCATCAAGCCAACAAGAATAAATTGCATTAAACCAAGTCAATTAAAAAGGGAAATAGTGAATACTGGAAAAGTTAAGGAAAAATCTGAAAATGCACAGCAGATCAACATCTCACAAATGCAGATGTTACATTCTGGTGAGAATTCTTTGTAATATTAATCACCCTTTCTCTTTCAAATGTTGACTGATTGTCTGTACATTTATACTGTTACTACTGGATGACGTACTGCTCTACCTAAATTACATTTATGTAGCACATTTCACATCCTCCATACCAACTGTGCATTTCCCTGATAATGAAGTATAGTTTTGAAGACTAATAATGTAGACAATCAAGATGGCTACACGCCCATGGCAAGTTCCACAAGCAGCAATGAGAGGAATGATTATCTGTTGGCCCAGACACCGGGAGAACTCCCATACTGTTCTTTGAATAATGTTAAGGATTATTTTACCGCTCTGTGAACAGCGTAGGCAATGCCTCAGTTTAACACAGCATCCAGAAGATCATGGCCAGAATCTTCCAGCTGTTCATGCTGGTGGGATCCTTTTGTCTGGCTGGTGGGTGCATCCGCAGGTTTCCCTGCAGTGAGAAGTGGCTTCAATGAGAATTCCCATTGAAAGTGACAGGATCCCACTGCCAGTGAACGGCTCGCTGCCTCCAGCCACTGAGAAAAACGCTGAGGGGAAGCCAGAGAATCTTGCCCCACACCTTCAACAGTGCTTCATTTATACTGTACTTAATTGTCAAACTGAATATACACTTAACGGCTTTATAGGAGCAGGATTTGAGCCTTTGATTTGACTCAGAGGCAATGAAGCAGATTCTGGTTTGACACATAAGGTTCTGGTCACATTTTTAAAAAGGTGGAAACTTTAATATGTGACTGAATATCTGGGGCAAGCTGCCAGAGGGCTTCATTGGAAAGCAGTGAATCAATTTGCCCCACGTCACAATATATGAACGTTAGCTTTGCTTGTGAAGCAGTTGATAACCACTTTAATCATTATTGGGCATTGAAAGAAAACAGGAAAAAAAATTCAACAAAATAGATTTTAAAGTATTGGAAATTGAGACTAAACAGAGGAATGACACAGAAGCCAAGAGTGGGAATGCTAACATAGCAAGCAGCAATTGTTAGCTATATGTCTCTGACTGTTAGAGAGAACTCCTAATGGAACTGGCTTTGTAGGAAAGCCAAGTTTTCCTTTGTTATCATTAAAATGTCTAAACACATTCCAGTTTACAATAACACGTCCTAGATTTGTCAAATAGTCTATCATCCTCGTCAAACAGGGGCTTATGTTGGGGACCAAGACAAACAAAAAAGCCTAGCAATGATGTAATGGCTTTCATGCTCTCAGATCATCATATGTCGCTTTACAAGCCATTAAATGTATTATGAAATAACCACTGATGTAATGCAGGAAACATGTCAGTCAGTTTACACACAGATAAAGCTGAATTTTACACAGTGGGTGGCGTGCTTACCCTGCAACAGGTGGGTGTGTGTTGGGAGCGGGGTGGGTGGGAATACCTTCGGGAGTTCTCACAGGATACCCCAACAGAAGGAAAAAAAAACCCACAGGACATGTAGGCAACACACACCCCTTTCCTCCTGTTGTACCCAACTCTATTGTCCCCAGCCTGCCATTCTGCCCCATGGGATGGGGGGGCGGGGGGATGTTTAAAATTCAGCCCCAAGTTCCTACAAATGGCAATGAGATAATGACAGATAATCTGTTCTGTGATGTTGGTTGAGGGTTAAATACTGGTGAGAAGTCCCCTTGTTGGCAAGAACTGCCTGCACCTCTTTGGGATCTTTGGTGCCCATGTGAGAAGCATGAGGACTCTGAATTTAATATCATTTCCAAATCAAAAGTACCTCCAACAACTGACAGTATGCACTGTCGTCATGGGCTATGTGCTTAACTCCCTGGAGTGGTACATAAAGTTCTGACTCAGGGGTCAGACTGTTACCACTAAACCAAGGCCGTCACTCAACGTTAAAGTTGTTATGGAGACAATAGACACTGTTCATGATAGAAGACTATTCTTCCATGTTGTTTCAACACTAGCACCAAAGTGTTGACTTCTGTAAACAGTGAATGTATTAGGCTTCACATTTGATATGAATGCAGTGCAAAATGTTCATTATCCCATACCAAAAGTGAAAGTACACTGTAACAGCCTCAACTCCAAACCTATATTTCGTTGCTTGTTGCAGACATTCTTAATCTGTGCAAAATTAGCCCATCAAGAAAAAGCTTCAATCCCAGTGTTTAATGGTACTTATTCACAGCAAATCACATTTTGCTAATTATAGATTAGGGCAAAATTTTATGGATTAGGGCATGTGTGCGCCTAACCTGGTGGTGCATATAAAAGCACATGATGACATTGAGTGCGCGCCCTGACATCATCCCACACATGCAATATTTCTGTTGGTAGAAATTGAACAGATTATCTACCTGGAATATTATGTTGTCCATGCAATTTTTTTTTGATTGCTGCACATGCAGAATAGACAGGTGAGCAATATATTTTTCAACTTTTCTCATTGCAAATGGGAAGGGTGGGGGGGGGGCGCGGGGTAGGGAGCAACATTTTCTGAAGGCTATTTGAAATTTGGGACAACCTCCTCTCTGGGACATGGGAGCCCCAGACTTCCCATCCTGGCCTACCCTTGGCACCATGATCACCCCAACACCATCACCCCCAGCTCCCCACTCCTCTTCCTAGGGCATCTCTAGCCATACCGCTCCCTGGAGCCCCAGAACTTCCCTTGAGAACAGTCCGGGCAATTAGTTCCAGGCAGAGAACTGTAGTGCCTCTTCTAGTCATTTTAGTGCTCTGTGTGGAGGGCTTGGATTGCTGTCAGCCCATCAGATTGTCCCACCCACTGCCAATCAATGTTCAGTTGAACATTAAATTATGCTGTTCTTTAGATTAGGAGGGATATAACAGAGTGCAACTGCATGTAACTTACAGAGAAAGATCCTGTTTTCATAAGCTGTAGTGTATAAGAGACATAACCATAAGGACTGAATCAAAATCCAGGATTCTAATCCTTATTTTTGGGGACTTCCAATGATTTTCAAATCAAATCTTTGATTGACTTAATTTCACATTGACATATACAATAAATTTATCTTACACCACCTCTACTGCTAAGGAACATCATAATTTAACCTTTATGGCCAACAGAGGATGTATAGTGTTTGTTGAAACAGATGCTGCAGTAATTTTGTGAAAATGAAAGCAAGTACTGTAAAGTATCCATAAATTGCACACTTTTTTTGGTTGATCACACTGATACATAACGACACTTCCCTAACAAATTTTAACAAAAGCCTTTGAAATTCTCTGAGTTTTTCTTTGTGTTGGAAGAATTTCAACTCACGATCGACTGACAAACAGAAAAGCATCATAAGGATGATGAGTTTGCAGAGTGTATGTTTTCTAGCTGTTCCTGAGATTTGCCGCAGCATGAAACCCATTATTAGACAGTAATAATTCTTCCAAAATGAGCCATCTAATGTGTAGGTTGTGGCAAAATTATAATACAAGCAGGTTTATTACTCCTGTAGAACAAAGCATGATCTTTATCAGTAAAACCTGTAAGGAATGGTCAGGGTTCAGATTATGTTCACAGGCCTCGTGTGCCCTCCTTATGAATGTGTGGCAGCATTGAACACAAGTCAGCCATCTGTTCTCCATCTTGTAATTATGAATTGGAAAATAAAACATAATTAATTGAGTAGCTTCAAGTAAAATTGCAGATTTATCATCAACAGTAAGGAGTTACATTTTGGACACGGTTACAATACCTCATGTGGTTTCACGGCTATGAACAGCAGCAAAGAAATGAATGATTTGCAGGTTTGAACTGGTCTCCTTGTGGAGGATATCAAATATAAGCAGTCTGCAATGATGATGGAATAAGGCCATCAGGCAAAAAAATCAATTTTTAAACAACTCTGATTGATGGAATTGACGCGACAGCAACAATTCTTCGGGTATGTTCAACAAATAACCATTAATAGATTACATATATGGATAACAAGCAGTCATAACAGTTGCAGAAGAAAGGCCAAATGATGGATTGACACGTTGTGGGAGATTTCATTTGAGCACCACTGCTTATAGCAAAATCTTAAGCTGAGATATAATGAACGCAGTTACAATTTCACTAAACCCCATACACATAGAAAATCTCTCTCCTGTGAAAGAAACAGAACTTGGATAACCAGCTGAAATTGCCCATTGTATATGAGGGAGATAAATGATGCAGAGTTCTCCTGAGGCCTCAGTGACTGTAGCTTTAAACAAATGCTGGGTGAATGATGATGACAGTGATGTTGACGATCATCCTCATCATTATCCTTCATGCAGGAAAATATCTTTAATTCGACAATAAAACATTTCTAAATGGAAATTTCTACATGGCTTTGATGGTATTGATCAACACTAGAAGTTACAATCTATAAAACATATTAATATCAACTGCTTGTAAAGGCTTACTGCCAATTAATACCTTGTGGAACTTTTTATCCCCATGTTACCTGTTTCTTAATTATGTGAAAATTGAGGCCAACCTGTCTGACAGCCAGAGCTTACTGTCTGGTTTGCTGGCAGTGAAGGCACACAAAAGTTTCAGCAACAAAGTGGCTTCTTAATTCAGGCACTGCATTAGTATTTGTTTTCTGAGACTCCTGACTAGTTGGGTGAGCGAACATGACGATGAACCCCTCAGGGGCACAAAGGAAAGTATAGCCCTAGGAGAAAGCTGCCCCAGTGTTTGGGGAGGGATTTCCCAAATCCGTTAGGGGGGAGTACTTTGTTGAGTGGGCCAACCCCATATCTATCCAAGCACTTAAACTGACTTCACCAACTCAGTTGCTTGCTCAATGACCAGACTTGTGGTCAGTTGGCTTTGAATTTACCTCCCCCAGGCACTATTATCTGGTGTAGTCCCTGATGTCACCAGCCAAATCTTTATTTGGTAGCTCTAATCTTCAAGAATTATCTGCTAACTCTGCTTCAAGCTGGAAGGAACTCGGGGAGGAAAGACATCATGGTAATCTTGCCCAAACATGCATGATAATCATTTCTGTGGCTGCACATTGTCAAATGCGAGACTTCCATTCTATCAAAGGCTCCAGATAATCTGGGGCACCTTGATTACCCTGTGCAGTCAATGCTTCCCTGGACCTGGAGAAAGTCAGCGAGAGCTACAAAGCCAAGTGTACATGATTGCTTGCCCTGGCATACATGATATTGCCCATGTGTACGATGCATTTTGGGCAACAGATGGCAAAATTCTGCAAGTATCACAGTAGTTTGCTGGAGGGAACCAGTGGCAAAGACATTCAGGACAGTGGTGGCTTTCAGGGGGCAAAAACTGTCAGCAACTGCTCAATGTGACACCCAGAACCTCCTAAGGAATCAGTGTTTGGATGTCTGAGAGGTTGATCCCATTATCTGTATACCCTGTGTTGGGAGTATTGCCCCCTTTTTAAAACAGGATATGGACATTACTAGCAAAGCCAGCATTTGTTGCCCATTTTTAATTTCTTGCAATGACACTGTGCTGAGCCATCTTCTTGAATCGTGGTGGTGCAGGATGTCATGAAATCACAAGACTTTATTTGATTGAAAAATTACTTCTTATTTAAAAAAAAATCTTCAACTGAAACTCTTAATTTGAAATGAGACAGGACAAATGCGGTTAAAAATGCTAAGCCACCATACAAGGTGAAGTTGAGAAAAGCAAACAAGCCACCACCCCTCTCCTCACCTCCCACTACACAAGAAAGTTTGAAGAGAGACAGACACTCAAATCTCCTGAGAGAGATGAAAGAACCCTATCTTCTTTTGGTTTATACTCTCCTGAAATATGTCAAAGGCTTCTGACACGTAACATCAAAAAATGTGATTCACTTGTCCGACAACAATAACTAAAGTGGACATGGTGACTGCATTCCTTTGGAATATCCATCGACAGCAGGGTTTAGGTTTTATCAACCTAAAAGAAATACCAGGAGAGGGTTTGGAAAGAGACTTCAGCAGGGAAACAGGCTGAAGAGCCTTCTCTCTGTCTCTCTCCCCCGGGACTAAGCACAGCACCAGTTCAAGAAATCAGCATATCCAAGACCTATAAACGAATCGAGATCTTGTGAGAATTGCAACATTATCTACATCAACCTGCCCCAACGAACTAGACACCTTCAATCAGCTGCAACTGTTAATAACCCGTGCATCAAAAGACAAGCAAAGGATTTCTAACTTCAAAACTTTTATTTGGACTCCTTCCTTCCGATACCTCTGTGCGTGTGATAGTGTGTCTTTTATTTCTTTGGGATTAATTGCTCTTAAATTTGCTCTTTCTTTGACTCAAGAAAATCTTGTTGATTGCCTCCTTATCGTTCACTGCATAGATAGTAAACATCCTTTTGCATTTGGAAAAGGCATCCATGGGGAAAAGACATTTTAAAAAACCTTAGTTGCAAATCACCAAGGGGACAGAATAGAGGGGAGCCAATTCATCTGAACGCAACAATGGCGTATCGGTAGAACCCAGCCCTCCCCCCAATTCCGTTCAGAAACGTTCCAGGATTTTGACCCAGCGACAGCATATACCTTTTTTTTATGTTTTAATTGCCAAAACACTTGCTGATTTTACTTTCCCCAGCTTCACATCAATTATAATGAGTCAGTGGAGATTAGCTAACACAGAGCAGATCACAGATCAAACCAGAAACCTGCCTGCTTCGTCTGGTGTTATGCTCAGGTACTACATTTCCTAATGAGCCACAGGAGGTGTCCTACTTTCCCTATTCAGACATTCTTTTTGGCACTTAATATTAATGGAGCCAATGTGAAAAATGGCTCCACTAAATTAGTTGTTTAACTGGACTATTCAAAAATATCTTGCACAAATGGATCAGTTAACCAGAATTTCTCCTTGCATATCAGACTAAATACCTTGCTGAGTTATTTCTAGTCTGTTCTGAACCCCAACAAATGTTGGGCTGTACCCAGGAACTATCATAAACTGAGACGCTTACAAAGTGACAATTCTAAAGGGGGTCAGGAGCAGAGGGACCTGGGTATAAATGCACATATAATCATTAAAAAGTGGCAGGACAGGTGGAAAGAGCAGTTAATAAAGCACACAGTATCCTATGCTTTATTAACAGTGGCACAGAGTTTCAGAGAAGGAGTTTATGGTGAAATTGTATAATATCATACCATGTTAGACCTCAGCTGGAATATTGAGTACAGTTCTGGACGTCACACTTTAGGAAGGATGTGAATGCATCAGAGTAGATTCCAAGGATGAAAAATATTCAGTTAGGAAGATAAATTGGAGAAATTCGGACAGTTCTTCTTAGAGAGGAGAAGGATAAGAGGAGATTTGATAGAGATGTCCAAAATCAAGAGGTCATAGTAGATAGGGAGAAACTGTTTCTGATTGCAAAATGATGGAGAATGAGGGGGCACATATTTAAAGTGATTTGCAAAAGAAGCAAATATGATGCAAGAAATTTTTTTTTCACACAACAAGAGTTCTGAATCTGGAATGCACTGCCTGAAAGTGAGGTAGAGGCAGGTTCAATCAAGGCATCCATGAGATTACTTGAATAGAAAAAACATGCAGGGATATGGAGAACAGGTAGGGTACTGGCACTGAATCATTAGGATCATTGGACACAATGGGCTGAATGGCTTTCTTTTGCATTGTAACATTCTGTGATTCTGTGACACCATAATATGAAACATGGAGCGAGGGTTGCCATGGAGAGAGGGCTGAGGAATGAGGGGATAAGGAGTGAGTTTTAGGGACTTTTAAGCAATGTTGGGATTGAGGCTATTGGGATGGAGAACCCAGGTTGACCTTCTAAACAGCCCACCTTCACAACCACATTCCCCATGCATTCCATCACAAAATGCACTGCAAATCTGACCTGTGTATGAAATGGCAAAAATCCTTTGTAAAGTCACACATGGGTTCAGGGTGCACTTGGAGTGGCAGAAGTGTATAGGTTGGGTTTTCCCAAATCAAGACAAAAATTTCCTCCATTCAAGTCTCTGACCTTTTGTCAGAGCTGAAAGATGTAACAGCTTTCATGGAAGTACACACGCAGAGAAGGAGGGGAGGAAAGGAGGAAAGAACAAAGGGGAATACCTGGGCTAGGAAAGAGGGAAAAATGGATGATAGGGCAAGGGAAAGCAGAGTGGTAATAGGACATGACAAATAGAGAAACAAAAGATGGGTCACGAGAAACTGTAAATGGCAATAGCAAAAAGTGGCAGGATAAGTGGAAAGAGCAGTTAATAAAGCACACAGTATCCTTTGCTTTATTAACAGTGGCACAGATTATTAGAGAAGGAGATTATGGTGAAATTGTATAAAAAGATGGAAGCAGATTTTATTATTTACTTCACCCCTTTTGCCATTGTCTTTCCTATCTTCCATCAATCACAGATGTTCTCATTTGCTCTTTCCTCCACTTCCCCTTTTCCTATCTCCGTACTTGAAACTTGATAAATGTGTATCTTATTCCAGTGCCGATGAAAGGTCGTCAAGTTTAGTTCATTTATCAGTGTCACAAGTCGGCTTGTATTAACATTGTAATGAAGTTACTATGAAAATCCCCTAATGACCAAACTCTGGCTCATGCTTGGGTATATTGAGGGAGAATTTAGCATGGCCAAAGCAACTAACCAGCAACTTTTTCAGACTGTAGGAGGAAACTGGAGCTCCCGGAGGAAACCCATGCACGCACGGGAGAACGTGCAGATTCTACACAGACAGTGACCTAAGCTGGGAATCAAATACAGGTCTCTGGTGCTATGAGGCAGCAGTTCTAACTGCTGTGCTGCCCCTACTATGAATTTTTAAATTCTGTTTCTTTCTCCACCAATGCTGTCTTGCCCACTGACTATTTTCAGCATTTTTTGTTTATATTTACAAGGAAAAAGCATTAACTTGGCTGAAATTGGGACTATTAATTGAGTGTCTGTACAATAGGTAGAATGAGCTGGCATATGCCTCAGATCCAAGGTGGAGATCTGTAGCAGCCAACTTGGAATGAAGGTGCAACTGTTCAATTAGTATAACCTATCATTTAAAAAGGATACTGAGTTCTGCAAAGTTAACATGTAGTCCTGATTCTCTTTCTTAATATTAAATGCAATGTTGTTCAAATGACTTGAATTTTGCCTACAATAGCAATGCTTGCATCAAGACACAATTATTTTTCCTGCTTATATTTATTAGTTGGTGTATTATTTTAAATGCATTTGCTGAGCAAACTAATCCCTTTGATATGTCAATGAGCAGGTCAATAGCTAAATAATGAGCAGAATCTGCTTCAAAAATAACATCCAGTCATCTCACTTGAAGGGCCAAGCATTAAAGTGTCGAAGGAAACATCATTTCATAGCAACATAGGCCTGAAGTCAACTATTGAATCCTTCTTTGATTACAGTGGATGGAATACTTGAACAAATTCCTGAGACCTATAAGTGTACCAAATATTTATCTTTGCTTTTCAGAATAATGAAACCAGCCATACGAAGCTGACTTAATTTAATGAGAAGCAATCCAACAAAGTAAAATCCAATATTTAATGTGGTGCATGTAAATCAGTTAGGTAATGCAATAAGAGGATTGCTTTAAAATCGGACATAGAGATTAAACAAATTTTGGCACATTCATGCGAACAGACCCACTGAAAATCCATATTGTTTCAAGTACAGAATTGCACTGGCATCCTCTTCTATGGAGGAGTATCACTCTGCATATGGTTAGATTCCCAATTCAATCCCATCATTATCGAGGTAAGTAAAACCAGGCAGCTCCCAAATGCATAAGCAAAAAGGGAGCTTGTACAATTCCATCGTCAGATAAATACATCACCCTTCGTTGTTTGCACAAGCCCCACTGTCATCATCAAGGTAAAGGTGTAATTCTCACAACTCCAGGTTGAAGTCCAACAGGTTTATTTGGAATGTGAGCTTTGGGAGTGCTGCTCCTTCATCAGGTGAGTGCCACCAGAGCAGTGCTCTGAAAGCTCGTGATTCCAAATAAATCTGTTGGACTTTAACCTGGTGTTGTGAGATTTCTTACTGTGCCCACCCCAGTCTAACACCAGCATCTCCATATCAAAAGTATAATTGGCAGAGATATGACGAGGTATCACCTTGTCCAAAATTTGGCTGATTGATGGGTAACAAGAATGTGAAGTGGAAAAGAGGGAACAAGAAAGATTTAAATTGGGCGATGAATTTTTTGATTGTTGAAATACATGGGATTTTCTTTTCATGATTTTCATGACTTCAAGAGCATTGCAATGAAGCATTGAACAAGACCAAAATTCAAAAACTATCTAAAACAGACATTGACTATAAGTATGTCCAAGGAACAACTGGGTGCCAGAAACCCATTCTGTACAGTTCAAACATACACCTACCAAAAGCAATTTCCAGTCAAACACAAAACAATGAGACAGTTTTTCCTGTTGATAATTTGTATTGCATTAAAACATGGACTTGCTTAGTAGTGCAGTTTGCAAAAGCAAATTTTCACAAACAAACAGCATGCTAAAGCTGTTGGTTTGGAAGGAATCAGAAATAATTTTATTTGGTATTTAATCTTAAAGTGATTTAGGTATTGGATACATTATAGGCACTCTAGCAAAACATTCAGAAATTGCAATCATAAGTTATCTGTAACCTTTAGTTCAACGATGCAGCACAGCAGACTGTCATATCATTAACCTTTCAGGTCATTTTATCACCCTGATCCAAATTGTATCATAACCCTCTTTCCTAATTAACACTTTTAACACTGTGGCCTTTCCCACACAGACACAAGAAGGTTGGAATAACTTTAAATGATGCAACTGCTGACCATGTCTTAATAGCAGCTCAAAGCAACTAAATCCTTACCTAATGACTGCCGTCTATAGTTCATTTTAACATATAAATATAATTTAAAAACTGTCTCAAATAACATTGAAAACTAGTTCTGGGCAGGATTAAAGAACAAAGCCACATACTTCAAATAACAATGTATTTTGAAACTCTTGCTTGACAAGCGCCCATCCATTTTCTCATATGGTCACAAGCATTACAAAATAAGTTGAGTTGCTTAGATGCCCAATCGACCTTTTGTACAAAACAGTACTTGGCCACAGAGTTACGATTTTTTTCAAGATGAGAAAAAGTTCCAATAGAATAACAAGTGAGCCCTCAAACTGCAACAGCCTGTGGAGAAAGCCACAATTGTTCTCCTGATTGTCTGCTGTAACTTTGATGAGCCAACAATGGGAGTTGAGGAGAAATGGCATAAACAACATTTGAGGCATTTATCCAATGTTGATTGTTTCACAGGAGTTATGGTAGATGATCAAACAAAACTTGTACCCCACAAACCATGATACAACTCCATGTAAGTATACCCATCAATTCAATTTAAGTGAAGTAAATTTGTGATGCACCTCACAATTCCATTAGTATTATTAGTATTATTCCATATTTATGTAGAGAGACAGTGGCATGGAGGTAATGTTACTGGACTATGCTCCAGAGACCTTGCTGGCTAATGCTTAGACGACATGGATTAAAATCTCACCACAGCAGCTGGTGGCATATAAATTCAATTCATAAATCTGGAATTGAAAATTAGTCTCAGTAATGGTGACCCGAAACTAACATTGTAAAAGTCCTTTTGGTTCACTAATGCTCTTTCAGAAAAGAATGTGTAGCCAAATTCCCCTCCAATTCGATTTTCAAGTTTGCTGATGACACTATCATAGTGGGTTGGATCTCAAACAATGACAAGACAGAGTACAGGAATGAGATAGAGAATCTGGTAACTGATGTGGTGAGAATAACCTGTCCCTCAACGTCAACAAAACGAAAGACATTGTCATCGACTTCAGGAAGCGTAAAGGAAAACATGCCCTTGTCTGCATCATTGGGGGCAAAGTAAAAAAGATCAAGAGCTTCAAGTTTTTAGATGTCCAGATCACCAACAATCTGGCCTGATCTCTACTTTCTCAGAAGATTAAGGAAATTTGGTATACCAGCTATGATTCTCACCAACTTTTACCCGATGCACCATAGAAAGCATTCTTTCTGGTTGTATCACAGCCTGGCATGGCTCCTGCTCTGCCCAAGATCACAAGGAACTACAAAAGATCGTGAATATAGCCCAATCCATCACACAAATCAGCCTCCCATCCACTGACTCTGTCTATACATTCCGCTACCTCAGCAAAACAGCCAGCATGATTAAGGACCCCACGCACCACAGACATTATGTGTTCTACCTTCTTCTGTTGGGAAAAAAATGCAAAAATCTGAGGTCATGTGCCAACTGACTCAAGAGCAGCTTCTGCCCTGCTGCTGTCAGACTCTAGAATGCACTTATCTTGCATTAAATTGATCTTTCTCTACATCCTAGCTATGACTGTAACATTACATTCTGCACGCTCCTGTTTCCTTCTCTATGAACGGTATACATTGTCTGTATAGCACGCAAGAAACAATACTTTTCACTGTATACTAATACATGTGACAGTAATAAATCAAGTCAAATGAAAAAATTCTGCCATCCTTTCATAAGAACATAAGAACATTTCATAAGAACGCTTCCAGCATGGTCCACACGTGACTCCAGAACCACAGCAATGTGGTTGACACTTAACTGCCCTTTCACAAGCCACTTAGTTCAAGGGCAGTTAGGGATGGGCAACAAATGTTGGCCTTCTTAGTGACGCCCACATCCCATGAAATAAAAGAAGCATCAAAGTGTATATCAAATATATCACACAAACACATTGTTCAGCAGTAGATAGTGGCTGGTTGAATTAACCACTGAATGAATTCCTCATTTATAGTCACTCAGCAGCTTACTTTTCAGTTGACCACAAAGTTCCTCCCCATGTTTCCAGTTTATATTTGCTAATTCCTTCCCACAGACTATATCTCAGACACCAGCTTTAATTATTCATATCTCTTCTGACCTTCCTACCACAAACTGTTCATACTTGATTTAGTTTTAGTTTCTGCCTGGAATTCAGCATGGCAGTTCTAGCTATCCTAAGCTACATGATCAAAGAAGTGCACAGTTTTTAGAATTCAAGACTGCCTCCCAGGCCAGTAAAATATCAAGCACAACACGGTAAGATTCAATGTGAAAATCGCAAAGCATAATGAATAAAGGATGAGAATGCTGAACCAGAAAACAGCAAAGTTTAATAAGATACAAATGTATCTGGATCCAAATCAACGAGGCAGAAAAGGTTGCAAACAGGACAGCTAGATCAGCAAAGGCGAATCTTCAGATGCGCGATGAAGAACAAAATTAATATGTATCTATAAAGCATCAAAGGGTAGTGCTTCATGGTTAAGGAATTTAAGACTAAACGGAAACTGAAATGGGATGCACGTGATAAAATTAGGGTTAAGAATGACAGATAAAACCCTGAAGAGGATAAAAAATGTAATGGTAAATGGAAAGGAAGATTAGAAAGCCTGAATGGCAATACAAAAAAGCACTTGCAGATATTTTCCAAGCATGTTTAAAAAAAGGATTAATTATGAGAAGCTTGGAGTGTTCAGAGAAGAATGAAAGGGATTCATTTTGCACAATAAACATATCCGAGATTTAAATATCTTGCATCAATATTTTACAAATGATTATGTGAGTAAGAATGTAAGTGTATTAGAGTATGATATGGAACAATTGCTCACAACATATATTGGGGGAAAAAAAAAACTTTAAAAGGTGTAGCAGAGCTGAATAAATCACTGGACCTGAAGGCATGTACACATTGAACAAAGACTACAATTTAAAAAAATCTTTATATATACAAGCTATGCAAAGGAAGAGGATGGTAGGTACATCAACTTACACCAGTTGATCTGATGTCAGATGCGAAATACTTGAGGCACAAATGATTGCACATTTTAAGCAAAGACTTGACAAACATTTGAAGACTGCAGGCAACAGGAAGACAAAAGAGCAGTGGGACAACTTTTGAATTGTTCTAGCAAAGGGTCAGCAAAGCTACCAGCAAAAAGCAAAACACTGCAGACATTCGAGATCTGAAACAAAAATAGACAATGCTGGAAGCACTCAACATGTCAGATAGCCTGTCTGGAAACAGCAGACAAATTGAAGTTTTGAAGATGTGAATATGTTGACAGAACTGGAAGAACTGACAGAATCTTTTTTTTAAAAAAAGGGAGATAGTGAAGCAAAATAAAAAAATACAGGAGAGGGAACAAAATTGCATACTAAGTATTTCAGTGGAGAACTGGAAACGTGTAGGTGATATAAGTATGAGACAATCGGAGCATAGTGAGCAGAGTCAAAGAGCTATTCCAGAGGGAGCACATAAGTTAATAGAATAATGGAGAATGGGCAGGTGGACGGGAAGTATTACAAAGTGGAAGTGGATAGCACACCATACTAATGCAACAGAAGCTGAATAGGTCGCATTCTCTAGCTTGGATTTTCCCACCCTGGCATGCTGGATCCTAGGGTGGCGGATGCAGCGAGCCAGCCAAAAGCCCATTGACCTTGGCGGGGTTAGAGGATCTTGCCAAGGGATGGGGACAGAAAATCCCGCCCTATTCATCAATCACCCTGTCCTGTCCCATCCTGTTTGTAGCTACTGTCAGGAGATCTGCAGTCATGGTATATCACATTTGTCAGTCATCTTCACACACCCACTGCAGCTTACTTGCAATCACGTTGTGACATCCGTCACTAACTACGTCAAAGTCAATTCTGCTGCACCCTGAACTGCACACCTAATGTGCATTCAACCCTAGTTCTAATTGATCCATAGGCTTCACTGTATTTTCATTCGGGTGTCTTTGGGTTTCTTTGGGAGGTCATTTCTTGGGGTCCTGATCTGAGATCTTGGATCTTCTTAATCCTTCAAATAGGTTTGCTATAGCAATTTTTTTTTAACTTGACTATTTTAAAATAGGAAGGATGGAACCGTGGCACAATGGTAAGCACTGCTGGCTCGCAGACCCAAGTTGAATTCTGGCCGTGGGTCACTGTCTGAGTGGAGTTTGCACATTCTCTCCGTGTCTGTGTGGGTTTCCTCCGGTGCTCTGCTTTCCTCCCACAGTCTAAAGGTATGCGGGCTAGGTTGATTGACCTTGCTAAATTAACCCTTAGTGTCAGGAGGGCTAGCTAGGTTAAATTCATGGGGTTGTGAGGATAGGGCCTGGGTGGGATTGTGATTGGTGCAGACTCAATGGGCCAAATGTCCTCCTTCTGCACTGTAGCATTCTATGATTTTATGATTCTATAAGATTCCATTATTGTTCCCAGGAAATCAAGCATTGCACACATATGGCAAGAGTCAGTATTTCATGAACAAGTCAATACTAATGGAGCTCGGCTTGTCTTTTTGGGTATTACATTGCCTTCAATTAATCCTTCATCTCAGGATGTATCTAAATATTCTGTGATTTCCAACTGCAGTGCGCCTGCTTTTGCTCATACATGATCATAATGTCTTGCATTGGCTTATCATCAGCCGCAGGAATAAAATAAACTTTAAAAAAATCTTCACGCTGTGTAGGATTCATTAGAGAATGTAATCCCTGACAGCAATACAATATAAGAAAGTGGATGATCTCTGATGCTATTAAAGGCACTATTTCAAAATAATGACAAAATCTAAAAGAACTTCAGAAATGAGAATTTACTACTCTAACAAAAAGTTAAGCTTTTATTCTTAATACATATATTCTTAATGGGGCAGCACAGTGGCACTGTGGTTAACACTGCTGCCTCACAGCTCCAGAGATCCAGGATCAACTCCAACCTCAGGTGACAGTGTGGAGTTTGCACATTCTCCCCATGTCTGCATGGGTTTCCTCCACGTGGTCCAGTTTCCTCCCACACTTCAAAGATGTGCAGGTTGGTTGGAAAGGCTATGCTAAATTGTCCCTAGTTGTCAGGTTACAGGGATAGAGCTTGGATGGGATTGCTGTTGGTGCAGGCTCGATAGGCCAAAAGACCTTCTTCTGCACTATAGGGATTCAATGATTCTATATTTTTTCACTTATTTGATTTTAATACAGATGCTCTCTCTGAGAAGTTAAGTAATTTATTTGTAATCGACAACATTAAATTCAATATGCTTTAACCAATGTGTGTGTTCCAGAGAGCACACCAACAACAGGTTCAATAACTGGCTTACATGCAAACACAAACAATCTCCCCTGAAAGTCACATACCACCCTTCTATCATATTGGCTGGGTCAAAATCCTAGAACTCCCCACCTAACAGCATTGAGGGCTCACTTTTATCACTCACATGCAGCGGTAAAACAGGACCTCTCATCACCTTCTCATGGGCAATTAGGGATAGGCAGTACTTCCACCTCCCATGTGGGAAATTATCAAAAGCTTTACTGAAAACCATATAAACTACATCAGCTGCACTACTCTCATCAACACATCCAGTTACCTCGTCAAAAAATTTAATCAAATTCATTCAGCATGACTTCCCTCTGACAAAGCCATGCTGACTATCCCTGATCAAACTTTGCCTCTCCAAGTGGAGGTGAATTTTCTCCTTCAGAACTTATTTCAATAGTTTCCCTACCAATGATTTGAGACTTGCTGATCCATAATTCCCTGGTTTATCTGTATCACCCTTTTTGAAAAGTGGAATCGCATGAGCTGTCCTTCAGTCTTCTGGCTCTTTCCCTGTCAGCTTGTGGGATTACTATCAAATAAACTGGTTGGACTCTAACCTGGTGTTGTGAGACTTCTTACTGTGTTTACCCCAGTCCAATGCCGGCATCTCTACATCTTTCCCTGTGGCCAGAAAGGAATTAAAAAAGTGGGTCAAACCCTCAAAATGTCCTCCCTTGCCTTCCAAAGCAGCCCGGGACACAACTGATCTAGACCTGGACTCATCTCCAATGATCCTGATTCAAAATCCTGGAACTTCCTAATGGCATGCTGGGTGTACCTACACCACATGGACTGCAGTGGTTCCAGAAAGTGGACCATCATCACCTACTCAAGAATGGATGTACGATGAATAGTAGCTACGCCTGAATTGCTAACATCCCAAGAACAAATAAAAGAAATTACAGAACCTGGAACACAAAGAACAGCACTCCATTCTCCAATCTAATGAGGTCATTTGGAAGCCCTGTGCTTGGTTCAGATTCTAAACTATGATTCCTAGTGGGACATCTCTCTGATCATAATTAGCTTGATAACCCTGTTCTTTTCCTGCACTAGTTCAATAACCTTCACACTCATCGTCATTTTTATCCATTTAATTTTCAACATGTCTAAAGCATTGAAACAGAATACTTTTACAAATACACAGAAAACAATAAACAAATCTAATCATTTTGTGTGGGCTTATTTTGACTATTAGCAACCAATGATGGGTTCTCTTCAGTGAAACTTCAATCAGTCGAAACACGACTAGATAAACAATGAGTTGGACACAACTGAAAAGCACAGATTCTTCGCGATAGATCATCTATAAAAATAAATGAATTCTCCGGACTGTACAGTTTTGGAAAACAGATCCATACTCAACATTAGACTACAAGGCTGATAACTAGGGTGCACACATTCCCCATCTTTTTTTGGGGGGGAGGGGATGAGGTGGGGCACAGTGGCACAGTGGTTAGCACTGTTGCCTCACACATTAGGGACCCAGGTTCAATTCCAGCCTTGGGTCACTATCTGTGTGAACTTTGCATATTCTCCCTCCGTCTGCACAGGTTTCCTTCAGGTGCTCTGGTTTCCTCCCACAATCTAAAGATGTGCGGGATAGGCTGATTGTCCCTTAATGTCCAAAGATATGTATGTTAGGGGAAATATGTAGGGTTACAGGGAAAGGGCCTAGTTGAGATTGTGGGATTGTTGGTGGCATCTTCCAGTCCCACCAGGTTTCCCGGCAGCAGGGGGTGCATAAAATGGAAAACCCTGTTGATAGGAGTGGGGCCAGAAGCTCCCACTGTCAATGTTTGGCCAGCTTCATCACTATAAACATGCAGCATGAGGTGTTGAAAATCCCACTCTAATTGCAGAAAGAAGGCTTGCAACGTGACTCTTTTATGCTTGTACAGTAAAAGAGGGATAGAGAACAGATTTAACTATACAAATGACAGAAAAAAATATTGTTTCACATGGGTTCCACAATCAATGTCCAATGGGACATTCCGTCATGGAGGTGATTAAACTGAAAAACAATATGATATAATTCACTTTTCCAGTGGGGTTGACTGTACACAATGAGATAGACTGCAGAGGAGAATCAGGTTTAGGCGATAGTACATCATTTCCAAAATCAGGGTAGATAGGACAGGTCTTCCCTTTGTTCCTCCTTGGTCATGAGGCTGCTGATGAAGATCAGACTGAGCTATTCAGCTCAGCAAGCCAATATTAACTTGTTCAATAAGCCAGATGCCTATGTCCCATGACTCTCACCTCCCCTCCCATAAAGGGCGTGCATCCATCATTTGGAATGCCACTGGGTTTCAGAGATTGGTCAAGGTCAGCCTTTTGGATTTGAAAGAATGGTTTTGGGGCCTTTTTATCTTAGCAGATCTTCAGTCTCCTGGCCAGCCTGGATTATTAAATGCAGATTGCCTTGGTATAGCTCTCTTTGAAGTTGGGCTGTGCAGTCCAATTTGGCCACTGGTGGCTCCTCAGAGATAATGAAGTTTGAGTTTTCCTAAAATTGTCAAGTGGCTTTGTTTGTTCGGGGTCACAGACAGACATAGATTCAGCCATTTTAAGGATTTTAAGGGTCTTTGTTCAGTTTTTAAAACTTGTGAAATAGCAATGACACACACATATATATACATATAAATATACACACACACACACACACACACACACACATATATAGATTTAATATAAATAACATATACAGTGTGAGGTCCTGGTTCCTGACACTATCGATATGCAGCACAATAAAATTACCACTGTAATAATAACCATTATAAAGTTATACCACTGCTACATAAAACCACCTGTCACCTTCTTCATGGTAGTAGGAATCTAAGAGTTCATTATCATCAAATAGTGTCACTCCCAAATGCTGGATCAACATTAACCAACTAAGCAATGTCCTACACTGGACTGAAGAGTACCGGGTGCATCTTTTGAAGTTCCTGGGAAAATATTGAAATCTGCTTGTTTTCTTTTTCTGAAATGAGAGCTGGGGAATGAACAATTTCTTCCTTTGGCTACAAACACAGTTACTAACTGGTCACTGAGGGTGTGAATAGCAGAGTAGGTTCAGCACAAAGACCTTTATTACAAATGCACGTTTGGTCCATTGGAGCTCCTGGGAGTTTCAGAACGTTACATGGAATCTTTTTAAATGTTTGGAGGATGAAGAAACCCCTGCTTGTGCTCTCCTAATATTAATTGGCTGTCAGCAGCACAGAATTCTGTGCTTGAGAGAAAGAGCTCCCTTGTCATTGCACCATGGTGTCATATAAGTTGAGATCAGCCTCTGATAGAACTAATTTGCAAATTAGGCCACTGCGAATCCAAGAGATCTGATAAATCACACTTGCTTACTTTACAGCTTCCTATTCAAAACTGTGCACTTCTGGACATTTGCAACAAGCAATTTAATGTGACCAATGCATCTATCCCCCACACCTTTGGACTTTGAGAGGAAACCGGAGTATCTGGAGGGAACCCATGGAGACACAGGGATAACATGCAAACTCCACACAGACAGTGACCCATGGCTGGAATTGAACCCAGGTCCCTGACGCTGTGAAACTCTTTGAAACCTGTATCTTTGTCAAAGTTTTTGGTCACCTGTCCTAATTTGTCACGGTGACGTTTTTTAAAATCTGATTAAAAACTCCTGTGAAATACTTTGGGACGCTTTACTATGTTAAAGAGGCTATATAAATGCAAGTTGTTTTTGTTTATGGAAGACCAGAATATTTTCTTCAGAAAAGTTAATGTGTTACACTGTGGGATGAAATATTCATCTGACTGGGGAATGGAGATACCTAAATATTGAATACAATTTCTTGAAGTTTAGTGCTTTCAGAAATTCCTATTTTATTTTCCTGCATCCTGAAATCTCTCTCCTGTTTTACTCCTTTTTTAAAGGGAAATACATTGTTTCTCCAAGGGAAAAAAAGAAGAAATAGTCCCTGAATGAGGGAAGAGATGATGGTGTAGAACCGAGTTCTACAAGACGAGATGGTGGCCACTTACATCCATGATACGTACTTGGCAATGGAAACATTGTAATTGGTCTCAGTTTTCTTGGTTGCAGGGGAAGTCATGTCAACAATGTAAGCTACAGCTGAATTTTTGTTTTGGGTCAACAGGAATTGGGACTGTTTCTAGGTCCTAAACCCATCTCTGTGGAAAATAGTTACTCTTTGGGATTTTCATGAGGCCGCTCCCTTAATTGGCCTGATGACATGTTGCTTGTCCAATTGAGGGCATTAGGCGGGTTCTCTAAAGAGGTCTTCCAGCTTGAGAGGAGCATGAGTGAGTATATAACGTGGCAGTAACTGAGAGGGCAGTTTCATGTGAATGTGCCTTCTCAATAAACTGTTTTAAAATGTCAGATTTAAAAAACCCAGAGAAACAGCTCAACCAATAATGTTGGGGGCTGTGAGGGTTGGACAAAATCCTTTCACAGCATGGTTTTTGTCAACACCTGTACCCAGGCATGTCAGGATATCCTCCAGGCCTACACAAAGCCCTAGTGCCCTGCACTGCTGGTGGGGACATGCTTCCAGGCACTTAAACTGCCATCCATTGCCTTGGAGGGACTGGAAGATCCCAGCTGGCCTCCTTTAACTGCCCTAAATAAGGTTCTAATGAGCCTAATTGGGCTCCTGTCAGTGGAGATGGGCAGCTCCACAAGGCTGCAAGCCTGCCACTCCTAAAATGGACAACACTGGGAATGGGGTTGGGAAGCTGGTACAGTAGTCACAGGAGTACGTTTGAGCTTTGTTTGCCTCCATTACTGACTTCACTAAGGCCTATGAATTCTCTCCCACGTTGCCACTGTTGGCTAATGTAAGGCAAGGGCAACATCCAACATGGGTATGAAGTACCCAATGGATGATATATCTACTGATATTGAATATCCAAAGTATTTGGGAAAAAAATAGAAGACCGGTGGAATGACACCTCAGAATAAGTATCTGTCTCCAGCACAGGGGATGGGGGTGTGGGGGGTGGGGATAAACTTTGCTTTATAGACCTACTTATACTGTAACTATAGGTTATAATAGCTTGAGATCATTACTTTATAAATAAAAAGAACATTCACTCATTGAGAGGATAATTTAGCATTGCTCAAGAAAGGACATAAAGATTTAAAGGATAAATGCAAGTCAAGGAAACCAAGCCAGTCCTTGATTGGATTCCAGGTAATTTGTTATATTATCAAGTCTCAGCAGTACAACAATGATGGAATTATAACTTAGACTCAGTATTTTAACAAGAAAAATAAGCATTTATTTAGCAGCTTTCACCATACTGAGGTGTCCTAAATCTCTAATAGACTTTGAGGGCAACGGAAGAATCACCCATCCATTTTGCACCCAGCCAATATCCACCGACATTGATATGATTATGATCACATAAATCATTTTTAATAATGTTGGCAGAATAATAAATATCGATCAGGTCACTGAGAAGAAGCGTTCGGTCTTTGAACAATGCAATGGGATCATTTACGTCCACTCAGGATAGGGGACTGGACTTCTGCTTAACATCTCATCCAAAAGAAGGCACAAGAAATTTTGGAGCATGGTTACTGTCTGAGATCTGTGCTAGAAATTAAGATAGATAGGCAGTTAACCATGACAGGTCAGGCTCAGTTGGGATGATTCCCATGTTAGAATAACCCACCAATACTCACTGTCATGGTACATACAAGAATGGGCACTTGTTCAAGGAAGTAGTTTTTTTTTAAAGATTTCTTCAACCCATGCCACCAGCTGGTGAGTTGGAAATAAAAATATATATTTTCACCCCATTCTGTTTACCCAAATGTAAATCTGAGGATTCAGTGCTGTATCTTGCTTTATTCTTGCATCAAATTTGTTGCTAAGAATAACAGATTTCAAGGATACACTAAGGTGAGCATTACCATGACTGACTTAAGTGCTTCAAATAGCTATGGAGTTAAAAACATATTCCCTGCACTTTACTGTTATTAGCATCAATAGACAATGGATTTGTGTCACACCAAACATGTATGAACATATATTATTCAAACAGTAAAATAGCTCAGCATTAAAGAGGGAAAAATATATTCTGTGAAGGGCATTTGTTGTAAATAGTTTTTTGGGGAATGCTTATTGCCAACAGGAGTACAATGCCCACCAGATATGGTTCCCATAAATAATAAGTTTAAGAAGCTTTGTTTTTAGTTGCTGCTTCTTCTGCCACATGGAAAAGTGGGACACATTTAAGGGCAAAAGGTGTAATTTGAAAATGCACCTTATTTATCTTCCTGCTTTTGTCCTTCCAAATGCACTTACGGTCCCCTTAATTTCCCAAACTGACGACTTTTTATGTCTTTGCCAAATTTTAACACCATGCTCCCTCTGCCCAAATTAAAATAATCTATTTAGTGGACAGATAGATAGAAATGGAAATAGATGGATAGACAGGCCAACATCAAATAATGGTGGACCTAACATCCTGAGGCACGTTTCTTCCTATCTTTTGCCAATTAGAACACATCCATTAACCTTTTATTAATTTTTATTTTGATGCATGCTGCTGTATTTCCTCTGCTACTGCATGCCTGAATTTTTAGAATAAGCCCCCAGTGACACAACGTAGATAACACTGGAAATCCATTGGGACAATTCTCCCAGCCTGCTGTGCTGCGTGAGTCGCGCAGCGGGCTGGGACACATCAGCAGGACTCTTGCGGACTCTTCGCTGGGCGTCACAGCCTCCATGAGTCCCCAAGACTAAGATTTCCAGTGTAATCAGCTCTGCGTTGGAAATAGGTGTGGAGCTGATTTCAATATTGAGATCGCTATTTGCATTTCATTTGTGGGCCCGGACTGAGGTGTCCCTCCCGCTAGCATTTCAGCCTCTGCTGGGAGTGGTTCACTCCAGCTGGATTTACTCCTGTTCCCCATTAAAAGGGAACAGGCAGCCACACCCCGCAAGCAGGACGAGAGGCCATTGAAGTCCCACAGGAAATCATGGGTAAGGTGGCATGCACCTTGGACAGTGTAATGCCTGATAATGCCAGCCTGGCATCTTGGCACTGCCCAAGGGGCAAAGAGGCACTGCTCCCCGTATGGGGCCAGATTGGGTGGGGCCTATTGGGGGCGATTGATGGTGTGTTGGGGAGGGAGCCAATGTCACTCTGCATTGGGGTGACTGGAAGAGGGAGGGATCAGCTGATCAGGGCTGGTCATCGGGGTGAGGGGGAGGTGGTCAGGGCTCACCGGGGGAATTCGGAGATAGGGGCTGTCTGGGCAGGGGAGTTGGTGAGATTGGGGCTGGCTGGGGACTGGGTGGGGAGGGGGGTTAGTAATGGGAAGCTAGTCCGGGGAGTTCTCGGAGGCTGGCAATTGGGGGAATGGGGTGTCAGATACTCTGTGATGCATGGAGTGTCAGAGATTCATTCTGGAAATCATGCTAAAAAAAAAGCAGGATTTACTCCCATTTTCCATGTTGGGAGCTTAGAAATTTTGGGAGAATCCGGCCCATATGTGCCATACCTACTACATCCCCTTTATCTAAACAAATAATTGTGCCTTCAAAAAGCCTCTCTTAAATTTGTCTCCAAATTCAAATTCAAAGTACCTGGTCCTTCATTAATGTACATATCATGAAATTCTCATTAATATGATCTCAAATTATGGATTACACAGGCTTGTTCACAATTGATGGTAACTATTGTCAAATTAGTTTAAGTTTCTTCTCTTCTTTCTTCAACAGATTAACTTCCTTATCATATCCTAGTGTGATGAGCATATCAAATGAGGATTCAAAAATTGTAAATCAAATGTATTTTATTTCCTTTCTTTAACTTCCTTCAATGATCTGGTTTGAATACCCATAGTTCTGCTCAAAAATGAATTAGATCTAACCTCTTCCTACAGTTATGTTTCATAACTGCTGTACATTCTCCTTTGCTTCACTTACATTCTGTCTTTCACTGTCAATTATAAAAATAGACAATACTTATTTCATGTCACTATAATTAGATTTTCCTTTTCATCACTGGATATTTCTACCCTCTTTAATTTTTCGTTCACCTTTAATCTGCTCATAAAAGCACGTACTGTTCCCTTTTATATTATTTTGCTCACCTTCTTTACAGATTCCCTTTTAGGTCTTTTGATCTTCCTTTGCACCTCCCCAACACACTTTCTATTTGCCTCACACTTATTTTAATGTGCTGGCCATAAATATATCATCTGCCTCCCTTTTAAATTTTAGTACTACAATTGCTGGAAATCTGAAATAAAAACAAAAAAAAAGTTGGAAATATTGAGCAAATTAGGCAGGTTCATCTGTGGGGAGAGCTAATGCTTCCATTCAAATTAACCTTTCATCTGTTCCTCTCCACAGATGCTGCTTCACCTACTCTAGATTTTTTTGTTTGTATTTCAGAAGTCCATCTTTTGATGCCTCTTGAGTTTGCCAAACAGGAATTTGTCAGTTTTGTACTCCGTTCATCATACTTGAACACACCACTGTTAGTTTGAAATTTCTGTCTGCACATCTGAGCTATCCTCTTTTCTTCCATTACTGCAAGACAACTTACTTTGACCACGAAACTTATGTTGCCAGACAGACACTTCTCCTTTGCTAAAGATCACAAATGACATCCAGAGCCTTCTGAACGCCAATACTTGGCAGTCTCTCACCTTTTAAAAAATATTTTGCTTTTCTATTTTCCCCACCAAGGTGCAGAGCTTCGCATTTGTATTCCATGTGCCATCTCCTGTCCATTCACTTAACCCATCGATTCCTTTCAGGCCTCTTGATGTCCCCCTTACAGCTTCCTTTACTGCCGAGCTTTGTGTTGTCCATCATTGTGTAATTCTGCACAAGGTTTGCTTTGTTGACCTTTAAAAATGTCTTAAGCTCAGTCAACCTACTTTCAGAATTTTTCATTAACCTACATATGAAGCATATGCACAGCATCACCAGACATAGTAAAATACTTCTTCACTTTCTAGCAATGTTAAATTATTTTATAAACCTTGTCCAGTTCTTTTCTAAAATTAACGAAAACAGGAATGACATCTCTCATATGCCTTTAACTTTTTTTTATTTTTGCTCATGGTGCTCATTATTCTAATAAAAGTTCTGGAAATATGAAACTTTTTTATGATATTCATTAGGGATCATTTTGAAAGCTTTAATGATATTCATTGTCAATGATCAAACCACCAGCAGTGTCTACACGGGGAAAGAGTGTCCTATTATGACCAAAAAAGTTAACGAAACCTTCTCAAAATCAGGTCACAGCTGAAGTGATCATTGTTAACAACTGGAATGAGTAATTATGATATAAAAAATGATCATAGATGCATGGTAGAACCTAGCCTCAGGGAAGCAAAAAGCTATACCCTTGATTGCACAGCTATCCATTCATCTTTTGTGCACAAAATCTGATGCGACATTTGAACACTGTGAATAAAGTGCTCGCAAATTCTGAGGTATCGTTAAGTAAGACATAATTGTGGGTGAAATTTTTATACCAAATCCATTTTCAGAAATAGATACTTTGGATTTCAGTATACTTTGAGTAGATTTATTCACCAAATATAATGACATTCAATAGAAAATGCGATAGGTTGCCTGATTGCCTTTGATTTACTCATGTTTCTTTGTTGAAGAAGTTTAAGCAAATAGAAGACAGTTTTGGACGTAATTCTTGCATTCCAGAGGGGTTATCAATCCTGACATAAGGCACAGCATGGTGGCATGGTGATTAGCACTATTGCCTCACAGCTCCAGGAACCTGGGTTCGATTCCTGGCTTGGGTCACTGTCTGTGCAGAGTATGCATGTTCTCCCTGTGTTCTGGTTTCCTCCCACATTCTGAAAAATGTGCTGGTTAGGTGCATTGGCTATGCTAAACTCTCCCACAGTGTACCCAAACAGGCACCGGTGTATGGTGACTAAGGGATTTTCACAGTAACTTCATTGCAGTGTTAATGTAAGCTTACTTGTAACATTAATAAATAAGCTTTAAAGTGTATTTGAACTGTGAAAAACCCAGCCAGATGATAATAAATGTTGCCTTTCCAAACTTGACTCACATCTGCAAAACGAGATTTCAGATTTTACAGCACCAAGGTAAAGTGCTTGTGGCCAAAGGTTGATAGTACTGACAGCTCATTAATTAAGAGGATCACATAATAAACCTACTGCATAATATTAAAGTATCAACTGTGCTCAATGGTGCTATCTTTTATGCGGGCGCAGATTCCAATATGTGAAATGCATCTACTGACATCAGTTCTACATGAATAATTAAAATGGAGGCATTTTTGAAAAAAAAATGTTCAAAGCCATAAAATGAACATTGAATGGTTAGAAAAAGCAAGAGAAAATTCTTGTGATACGTGATGAACTGAACTGAGCCAATTCAGAAATAGATACTTTGGCTGTCAATAAACTTTGAGTAGAGTTAATCGCTAAATATGATGACATTCAATACAAAATGCAATAGGTTGCATGATTGTGATTTACTTATGTGTCTTTGTTGAGACCAACTTCAAGTTTAAGCAGGTAGAAGACAGTTTTGGAAGTCTTGCACCCCAGAGGGGTCATCAACACTGACAAAAGGCAGTCAAGAGGAAAGAAGAAAGGGATATGGCATTACAGCACGACAGAAAAGGTGCAATGTAACATATGTACTGTCACATGGGATTTTGGACTAGCTGTGCCTGGTGTACCCTTTTTGCTTGACATGTAATGTGCTGTGTGCACTGGTGACAGCTGTTTTGTTGGAAAGAGGCTTCAGGGCGACAGTGACTTTTAAATTCACAGTGAGTTACTATTTCTGTTACCTGCTTTGCCATTCCAGGAAGAAAGCCCACTGTAATCTTTCAAGTCTACCATAGAATACTACTTGTACCTGGAGGCGCCTGCTCAAAAAAATTAGGAATTCTCCTTGTTAAAGTATCTCAGCAGTTAAACTTGATAATGTAATTCTCGGCTACCTGCTGTACGAAGTTTATCATTGATTTGTGGAGCCCAAAATGATCAGTTATGCATTCAAATGCATGGTGCTTTTAAACCCTCAGGTTTAGTCAAGTTGTTCAAGAATAAGACATTCAGATGGAGACCTCTTCACACCAGATTCCCATTTTTTAAAGAGAAGAAATCTTGTTCCACATTGACATACTCTGACTCCAGCAGTTTGATTATTTATATTAAAGATTGCCAGTGACTGCAGGCATACCGTGTCAATTGTGTTCCATTTCAACACTAATAATTGCTTCGCCTTCTCACATTTTGACTCATACAAATAATTGCCACACATCTCATCTTTATCAGCTGGGAAGGTGGAACTCATTACAAATTCCTCCATGATTTCACGTTTACACAGGAAGGCTGTGTGCATCTGGTTGAGTGAATCAATGAAGCAGCGATTTTATAGAATTAAAAGCTTTGTCCTTTACTTACAAAATGTATCATGAACCTATTTGTCACCAAAAGCTTACGTTATACCATGCATGCTAAAATACTGATGGAGTTTCGCTATGGTATTGTAAGAGGTAATAGAGGCTATATGGTGCATGTTGATCCATTTGAATGGGCTTTGATGAGGATTATAAACATGGAGCCCATACATGGCCTGTGAAGTCCATTACCTAGGGTCTCATCATCATTCCCAAGGCTACAGGTGGAGCCTTCTGGTTTTTCTGGCATGTTTTGCACCATTTGACCAGATTTGATATGACTGTCCATGCCAGGCCACCAGAAATAGCTCCTTGTGATCACTTCCATCTTAGAAATTCCTGATTGGCCATTGTGCAATTCTTGGAGTATTGGTTGCTGGCCTGGATGTGGGACAACCACTTGGGCTCCTCACAAGTTAATGTCATCTTATATACTCAACTCCTGATATTTAAAGAGATAAATTTTCAAATCCTCCATGGGATGCCCTTGTGCTCCACCACTTAGGACAGCATGATGTTATTTCGCCAAAGTACGGCTCTTTTGAGTCCATGCCAGGATTTGTTTGGAGCCTACTGGCAGAACATCCATGAAGTTCATAGATCATAGATCATAGAACCCTACAGTGCAGAAGGAGGTCTTTCGGCCCATCGAGTCTGCACCGAACACAATCCCACCCAGGCCCTGCTCCCATATCTCTACATATTATACCCACTAATCCCTCTAACCTACGCATCCCTGGACACTAAGGGGCAATTTCTTAGCATGGCCAATCAACCTAACTCACACATCGTTGGACTGTGGGAGGAAACCAGAGTACCTGGAGGAAACCATACAGGCACGCGGAGTATGTGCAAACTCCACACAGTGACCCAAGCTGGGAATCGAACCCAGGACCCTGAAGCTGTGAAGCAGCAGTGCCACCCACTGTGATACTGTGCCAACCAAGTTATGCTGCCCTTATCAATCTTTGGAGGTGAAGATAGCCTGGTGGGTAACCGCAGGCAGTGCAAGACATCTACATTGGCTACATCTCTCCCTGGACAATGTTCTAAGGTACATTCATAGTCACCTAACAGCAGTGACCAGAATTGGATTTGGGCTCATACGTGGGACGAATTACCTTGTCTTCCTTAAAGAGACCCAACAGAGGTTTGTGATTGGTTACTTTATCACTGTGAACACCATAGCCAAACCTTCTTTTTTGATCTGGGCATACTTCTTCTCTGCATCCACCAGGGTTCACGATGTGTACATGATTAGACATTCTGTCCCATCATCCCAAATGTGCTGCGAGGGACCAGATCAGAAACTCCAAGATATATTGCATATGAGGAGAGACTAAACAGTTTGGGTTCATACTCGCTTGAGTTTAGAAGAATAGAGGGAATTTGATCAAAGTATATAAAATTGTAAAAGGGGTTATGAAGTAAGTGTAGACCAAATGTTTCCTCTTATGGGGCAATCTAGAACAAAAAGTCACAGGTATAATAGGTTGAGGGAAGGTAGATTTAAAACTGAGATGAGGAGCAGCTACTTCTCGCAAAGGGTGGTGAATTTGTGGAACTTGCCCAGTGGCTCTGACATCCATCATTATGAAGTGCTTTGAAACATTAGTCATGGCACCAATAAATTCCTGCCTTCTGGACTGCCTGAGTCCACTAGAGTTCGCCTATCGCTGCAACAGGTCTGCAGCAGATGCCATCTCCCTAGCTCTACACTCAACCCTGGAACACTTAGATAACAAAGACATCGGTGTCAGACTCCAACTCATAGATTACAGCTCAGCTTTTAACACATTATTCCACCAAACTTTGTGGCCTGGGGCACTGTAACACTTCATTCCACACTTTCTCCTTCCCTTCCCTATGTGTGGTATGTTTTGTCTGTTTGGCATGCAAGAAATAATACGTTTCACTGTATATCAATACGTGTGTCAATAATAAATCAAATCAAAACCATAGTGCGCTCAAGTCTGAATCATTGAATGGTTTTGAGAAGGATAAAAATAGATTTCTAATAAAAAAAGGATAAGGAAATAAGGGGATCAGATCAGAAGTGGTTTTGAGACTAGGAAGAGATCAGCCATGATCTGTTGAATTGCGGGGGGAGGGGGGGCAGGGGGTGGGGAGCATGCTTGAAGGGCTTGCTTACTTCTGCTCCTAATTCCTATGCTCCTACATTGCGATGATAAAGTTAGCCTAGACTCCAACTTTTTTGATTTTGGCATTAATGTGAACATGAGATGTTTTGCTCCAGGTGTGATTCTATTAACCCACTAGGAAGCTTTCATTAAAACAAACTTTATTTAACAACAGTTAAACTATAACAAAAAGAATTAGCATAACACTTAACAATTTAAATACTTAAATATGATAAGGTATGTTTCTTAGCTGCGAGCTATCTCTGTAGTTCCAATTTAAGCAAAATCTCCACAGACATAAATTTTTCTTCAGAGTCATTTAACCCAAAAATAGATATGATCATGTGTGCGCTACGCTTCCGGCCTTTTAACTCCTCTGGACAGAGATACAAAAATCACCTGACTTCTGACTCCTATAAAGCAGCCTCCACAGAAAGATCTATCTACAAACAGCAGATCACAGGCTGGCATAACGATATGAAGGGCAATGGGTGGGGATGTGGATGGGGATGTGGGTTGGCATGGATGGGGGTATGGATGGGTATGGATGTGTCATTGGGAGTGTGTGTCTAGAAGGATGATGGTTGAAGGGAGATTTTTAAAATTTAAACACACTGCTGGAGCACAGAGGCAGGCCTTATGCCCAGCATATATCCATACACAGCAACTTATTCACTCATTCCTGTATCATCCTATTCCTGCCTGTCCTAGGAAATCTCGTGACCTTACTCACTAGGCCTCAGGATGAAAGTCCGGGCCATAGATCAACGAGTCCATTGACTTTGTATTTAGGGAGAGGTCCCCATCCATGGTTACTCATTTCAGAACTTGGCGGAAGCTTGATAGACTGTTGAATAAGCAAAGATAACTTTTGGCAGCCAAATTAACAGTTCACCAGTGTCCATTTTAGTAAATAAATGACAGCTCCAGAAATTTCCGCATGAGCACAATCCACATTTACAGTCATGACTATGACATGCCTTTATTGGGCATGGCGTCTGCAACCTGGTAATGGATAATCTATTTTAAAAGGGCAGAATCTAGTAAATGCATATTTTTGTTTTTATTTGATTAACTTGGCAAATCTAAACCATTGAGTGACAGTATCAGACCAATACAAATCTGTTCTTAAGTGAAGTGTTTGGAAGGGACATATGGGCTTGACAGTTATTGCTGAAGCTCGAAAATCACAGATGGCATTAACAAACAAGTATTTTTACTAACCTATTTTATTGAAGGATTATTAAAGGAACTGTGCCATCAGTAATAGTGCTCTCAAAGAGCTTATTTAATGAATTGATATCAATACACAACAGCATAAAAATTGAACAATGCATTTTAAAATTGTGCCAAAATGATTTTGACACACTTAACTCATTCCCTGAGACTTTTTTTCAATATCATCACAAGTAGCAAACCTCATGTAACCATCAATACTTCAGCCCAGTGTTACAGAGTTCAAAATGCCTTCTTCAGGTATAAGTCAAGTGTGAAAGAACAGATCCGATATTTGTATTGCTCGGTACATTCAGTTCAAATCAGTATAGTGTGAACCTCTCACCTGCATACCATTGTGCTTTCCTTAAATCATGCAGAAAGCACTGATAAAACAATAGCTCCTAAAATAATAATCCCCTTTTATAAATCATTATTGAGTTTCAAGGGTGACAATGTTCTTTTTGGTTCAGTCTCGGTGATGAATTCTTACCTGCCACAAAGATTTGCTGCATCAATGGGCACATTCTCTGGCCTCTGCACAGTGTGTTTCTCCCTCACCCCTTCCCCAACCGGTGGAATTCCATGCCCCCCTCCCCCAACCCACCCCATCCACACCGCACCTTGGAATGCCACTATATTCCGCCACGGAACCTTCTCCCGGCACTGCCCCAGCCATGGAGCAGTGCTGGGGCAGTATTGGGGGCATTGCCAATGGGCAGTTCCCAGGCAGTGCCAGTCTACTGCCTGGGCTTGCCCCTCTCCCACCTGGGGAATGCACTCATCTGTGTAACTCCAGCAGGTTGTGCTCGCCGGGTGCACATCTTGGGGGCCCTCTCATGTATGGACAATCCAAGTGGGTTAGGGGGTGAAGGGGGGGAGTGTGGGGAACTATCCATGCAATGCATTCAAATGGGGATTGTTGGGATTCCCTGTACATCATTGGCTGGGAGGTAGGAACAATCAGAACAGGAAATCCCACCGGCATTAACCCTGTTTTGGGACTCCTGATTTCCTGCTCTCACTGCAAATCACTTCCCTCCCCCTCTCCCCCACCACCCCCCCCACACAAAAATGGGAGCGTAAAATCCCCCCTAAATCTATCATAACCCTCTAATTCCTTTTTGCTCACACGGTTGTCACACTTCCCCTGAAATTAATCTGTACTATTCTCTTCAACCGAAGCCTGTGGAAGTGAATTTGATATTCATATCATTCCTTGGGTACAGAAGTTTCTTGTGAATTCCCCATTGGATTCCTTAGTGACCATTTGACATTGGTGGCCTCTAGTTATCCTGATTCCCATAAGAAGAAATATTTACTGTGCCTCCACTCTTGTGCATGAGTCGCAAAAACCCAGCTTGCAGGTGCAGCAGGTGGTCAGGAAGGCGAATGGGATGCTGGCCTTCATAGCAAGGGGGATTGAATATAAAAGTAGGGAGGTCTTGCTGCAGCTGTATAGGGCATTGGTGAGGCTGCAGCTGGAGTACTGTGTGCAGTTTTGGGCGCCGCACCTGCGCAAAGATATTTTGGCCTTGGAGGGAGTGCAGAGGAGGTTTACTAGGCTGATACCGGAGTTGAGGGGGTTGAGCTATGAGGAGAGGCTGAATAAACTGGGCTTGTACTCGTTAGAGTTTAGAAGAATGAGGAGAGATCTCATTGAGACGTATAAGATGATGAATGGGATGGATAGGATAGAGGTGGAAAGACTCTTCCCGCTCAAAAAAGACAGTAGGACTAGGGGGCACAGCCTCAAGATGAAAGGGGGGCGGTTTAGAACGGAGTTGAGGAGGAACTTCTTCACTCAAAGGGTGGTGAATCTCTGGAATTCTCTGCCCGTTGAAGTGGTGGAGGCTGCCTCGCTAAATATTTTTAAGACGCGGGTTGATGGGTTTTTGATAGGAGAGGGGATTAAGGGTTATGGGGAGAAGGCGGGAAAGTGGAACTGAGCCAAGACAGATCAGCCATGATCTTATTGAATGGCGGGGCAGGCTCGAAGGGCTGGATGGCCTACTCCTGCTCCTATTTCTTATGTTCTTATGTTCTTAAGTTCTTAAAACCTTTGCCATGGTTACAATCAACTTAAAGGTGTATAGATTAGGTTGATTGGCCATGCTAAATTACCCATTAATGTCCAAGTAGCTGTAAGGGAGGGGCTGTGGAAATTGGCCATGGAGGGTGGCGGTGGGCCTGGATAAGATGCTCTTTTGGAGAGACGGTGCAGATTTGATGGGCCAAATGTTCTCATTCGGCACTGCAGGGTTTCTATGAGTCTAATGCCGCTGACCATACCATAGGTCTTATGCATGGGTGGCAGTGCCCTTGAAACAGCTAGATTTACCTAGCTGGCTTAACTGTAACATCTGGTTATCAGTAGGTCTTACAGAGTGTCAGTTTTAAATAAATCTGCTGAATTCAGGTTGCAGACGACTACAGTGAGTTTTATAGGAGCAGCTGGTGACCTAACCCAGACACATCCAAGAATCAATGTTTAAACCTTCAGGGATTGCATTGCTTATTACCAAATAAGTTGGTGCATTCAACCTCTGAGCCACTGGGAGAAGCATATGTCTCAGAATTTTGGACTTTGATTGTTCAATTTAAGCTTGAATGCCCATTTCTGCTTATTTCAATTTACTTCCCCATTGTTCCATGCAATAAAACAAAAAAACCATTATTAGATTTTAATTACAATGAAAAGGAATTTCTTATAAAGCACAAGAGGGACCGTTTTACCAAACTGTAACAGACTCAAGGGATCCTGATTATATTTCTGTGAATATAATTCAGTTTGCAACATTATTCCACCTCATTTTATCGTACACAGTAGCTTTATTTAGTTAGTCAATTTATGCACAAGGCAACATCTTTTAACATGGATTGTAATATTAATAACGCTGATTCGAAGTACTGTGACTGATTGTACGTATGACTTACTGAATCAACGATTCTGCTTATCACATCACAGGATGAGGCAACTTTGAAAACCGCAGGATACCATATCCCAACTAATAGGGAGACCAAATATGACAAAGAGATTTTATTTGGAAAATATGTTGGAAAAGTTTTAAAGGATTATAGATTAATTGAATTTTAAAAAAGTAATTTATATAGTCCCAACATACTGGCGACTTAGCCCAAACATGGTGGTGGTGGTTGGTAATGATGGAGCAGGCAGGCAGAGGAGGGGAGGAAGGTTATTCCTAGATGTTCATCTAGTCCATCAACTTGTTGCCCTAGCAATTGTATCCAATTATGTTTCATTTTCATCAAACTACTTGTGCCTACCTTCTCCTTAATGAACATTTCCAATAACCAAAGGTTGACAGAAATATCCAATTGATATCAGCACTTTTAGGTAACACTAGAGGGAAAATCCCTCCTGCTACACTAAGAGACAGCAACATAAAACGTTATGTTTTTCTTTAATAGGATGTGGGTGTTGCTGGCAAGGCCAGCATTTGTTGCCCATCCTTAATTGTCCTTGAAATGATCGGTTTACCAGGCCATTTCATAGGGCAGTTAAGAGTCAACTATTTTCCTGTGGGTCTGGAGTCATTTGTAAGCCAAATCAGGTAAGAATGGCAGATTTCCATCCCTAATGGACATTATTGAACCAGATAGGTTTTTATGACAATCAATTGTAGTTGTCATGGTCCATTACTAGCTTTATATACCAGATTTTTTTTTAATTAATTGAATTTAAATCCACCAGCTGCCGTGGTGGGATTTGAACTCATGATTTTTTTAAAGACTTTCACAAATGTGGGCATTCATGGCTAGGCCAACATTTATTACCTATCCTTAATAGCCCCAAGAAAGTGACAGTGAATGACTTTCTTGGACCGCTGCAGTCCATATCATGTAAATAAACACACAGCACTTTTTGGAAGAGAGTTCCAAGTCTTTGATGCAGTGACAGTCAAGGAATGGCGATATAATTTAAAGTCAGGATGGTTTGTGCCTTGGAGAGGAACTTGCAGGCAGTGGTGTTCCCATGCATCTACTGTTCTTGTGCTTCTAGGGAATTGAGATTGTGGGTTTGGAAGGCAATGTCAAAGGAACCTTGGTGAATAGCTGCAGTGCATCTCATAAATGGTATACATTGCTGCCACTGGGTGCATGGTGGAGAGAATGAATGTGGATGGGATGCTAATCAAGTAGGCTGCTTTGTCCTGGGTGGTATCAAGCTTCTTAAGTGTTTTTGAGGTTCCAGGCAAGTGGAGAGACTTCCATTACACTCCAGACTTGTTCTCTGTAGATGGAGAACAGGCTTTGGGAAGCCAGGAGGTGAGTTCCCCTCTATAAAATTCCCAGCCTCTTAGCCCAGAGCATAAGGCTGGGTCTCCTGTTTACTAGTCCAATGAAGTTACCATTGTGCTACCATCTCCCCATTTGCTTTAAGGCTCTACTTCGACCAACCAAGCAGCCCAGGTATTTGTGGTTGAGGTATAGGGAATTTTGGGCCCAAAATCATTGATTAGTGACCCAGAATATTTTAATCTCTGGGCTCATATATAGCCTCCCAGCAAACTGCCCACTTAAAATGGCAGAAAGAAACAGCTGGCTAGTATAGGTCTGATTAAATCCCATGGATGGGAGGCAACGTGCTGGTCGCAAGGTATATTGAGGAGAGAAGACTGTTTTTTGTTATAATTAAGTTGTAAGGGGAGATCTCTAGCAGAAGAAGCTGAGACGATGCTCTGGGATTCAAAGAAGCATTTCTACTCTACCTGATCTCACTAAGACAAATTTTTGATTTACTTAATAGAGAGTTCCCTTCATCCGTGCCCATCATTACTGTACAGAGCATCCACCTCAAGCACCAAAATCAATGAGCCATTACAATATACATGAAACATAGGGACAGCAAAATTCAGTCCTTTAGGGGCAGCAGGTTGGCACAGTGGTTAATACTGCTGCCTCACAGCGCCAGGGACCTGGGTCAAATTCCAGCCTCAGGTAACTGACTGCCTGTGTCGAGTTAACACATTCTCCCTGTGCCTGTGTGGGTTTCCTCCAGGTGTTCCGGTTTCCTCCCATAGTCTAAAGTTATTCATGTTAGGATGACTGGCCATGCTAAATTGACCCTTAGTGTCCCATGGTGTGTAGGTTAGGAGGATGAGTGGGATTGTGGAGATCGGGTCTAGGTGGGATGCTCTGTGACAAAGTCGGTGCAGATGCGATGGGCCAAATGGCCTCCTTCTGCAGTGTAGGGATTTTCAGATTCTATGACTGTTCTACTATTCAACTAGATAAAGGCTGATCTATACCACAAATTAATTAACCCATCTTTCCCCCTGTTGCTTGGTCTGTTAACCTAACAATACTCTGTCAACCTCAAGTTTGAAAGTTTGACCCCACAGCTACAGACTGTTGTGGAATATTTCCAGATTATGACAACCCTTCATCTGAAAACATGTTCCCTGAGTTCACTCCTAAGTTATTAATGATCCTGATTTGTGCAAGTACCTTGGCCGTCAAAAGAAAGGTGGGTCAACTAGGTTAACAGCAGACTTGAATCAGGTGGGAGTTGCGCACTGTAACTGCTTGCCTGCACTCAAAAGATTGAAATTTCCCCTCGCAGTGAATACTATTCAGGCGTGTCAAGGGCACTGTCCCTATTCTGCAAACACACACACACACACACACACACACACTCACTTCACTAACTATAGGGAAATAGTTTCATGGTTTTGTTGATGCATGACCATTTTTCTGCTTAACTACCAAGGGAACAGGCAAATTGAACGCACAGACACAAAAAGCAGATAGATGAGCAACCCACAATCAATAGTAATAAAATCCACAAATTTGCTACTCCATTCCAGCTATTAACAACAAAAGGCCAATAAGCAGTGCAGGAAAATCAAACCCTTTCGAGCTAATGTGATGTGTGAAATGGACTAAAAGAAAACACCTGTAAATACAGGCATAATGCTATTAATCTTCAAGGAATAACCCAAACAAATCATTCACATTAAATCAAAATATGCATGTTACTTGTTTGCCCAATATAACCAAATTCAAAGTTGATACATTTTTATATTTAGACTCATTCCAATAGAAACCACAATAAAAATTGTCCTCCCTTAGTTTTCCATCTTCACTATTGGTTTTTGCGCCTACAGCTACATTGTAGCCATTGGGTCTGTGACCTGTTGTCCAATTGGGATACTCAGTCAGTATGCCATTAGTATAATGCACAGTGATCAATGCCAAGGTGTGGTGTCACTACAATGTTGACTTCCAAAAATCTGCAGAGCTTCACACCCTCTGGGTCATGTTTGTAAGGACAAGGTTTTACCAGCTTCTTTCAAAATTAAAAATACCCCATTCCTACGCCACAAAAGCTCCGTCAGAGCTCCATCAGAGCACCTGTGTGAAGTTTAAATGATGGAAGAAGGTCTCCTGTAGGGGCCTCACACTGTTATCTTGAGTGTGCCTAGAAGACAGATGAGGACTAGACACCCAAGTTAAAGGATGACTTTTTGCATTAATGCACAGCTAAAAAGTCCGAAATGGACACTAGTGGCAACTAAGGGTTACAGAAAGATAGCTTCCGTTATCTTTAATATAAATGCTCGTCGATACACTTGGGTGACATTGATTGAATGAGGTTTATGAGCACAATCAACTATTAATAAAAATGATACAACATAACTTGCACTGAAACAAATGACATGCTGATCCCCAATGTCAAAACGGTTCAGCTCTGAGCAGTGAGCTCATTAATTCAGAAGTCCTCACAACCTGTGAGGAAAATTTTCCCTCGAGAACAGTAGAACTGCAGGGTGGTGGAAGTTCTGTTAGACGGATGATCAAGAACTTGAGGTAATTGACTCATGTCTCACCAACCAACCCCACCCCCTATTGCACCCCACTCCCACATGACAGACTGGCGAATTTTGTCGATCAATGTGCTGCAAGACTCAAACATTTTCACTCCAGGGGCTTTATTTTAAGGTTATCACTTCTGACTAACAAAAAAAGGTCTCGAGTCTTCAGGGAATTGCACTGCAAAGGACAACTCGATTGCAACTGCAACACGATTGCTATTCAGGAACAGAATGGGGAATCTTCAGAGTATGAATGTTAACGGGAGATTTTGTTCCTGGCATTTATAACTGATTCATTGGTGTAATAGAGAGACTACAGTCCCCCATTCAGAAGCCTCTCGAGACCAGAATCTTCACCCAGCTGAAATACTTCTTAATAACATTTCTTCTGACTCATATTTCTCGCAATGATTAGCACTATTATTAGAATCGGGTCCTGTCCACAGTAAAGGTACAATGATTAATAGAAAATGTTATACATTATTTCTCCTGATTCAAAAAGCCCACATCACAGCTCTGCGATAATTTGATAGAACATTTAAATATAGATCCCAAAGATGATTTGATTAATGGAATTATAATTGCACCCTTTGTACACATTTATCACTTGCTGCAATATTCACCATTTTAAAACATAATGGAAGGACATCAAATATTTAAGTATAAAATCACCAGACTGGCAGAGGACAAAAGAAGCCAATTTCTGTGGAAGCTACAACATTTATCGAGACTGTAATAGCCTCTCAGGTTAATGCTGGTATGTCTGCGCAGTGGAATTCCATTATATGCAATTAGTTGGAATATACGCATGAAACTGCTATTGATGGTAATAATAGAATCTTTCCCATTGCGCCAACTGCCCCAGCAGACACTCCAGCACGCCACACCCCACAAAATAATCTTTAGGCAATATCACTTGCACATAAAGAAAGTCCTTCAAAAATTGTAGGAGGTTTTGACTGGTTTACGTAAACAGTCTGTGTATCCCAAAACCAAATCATGGTGCGAAAAACTTAATTATCGTGTTTTTTCCTTTTAGTTATAAGCTTCATATTCAGTAATGATTTGTAAATAGTGCTACTTTCATCAAAAATTGTGGGCAGAATTTTCAGGTTCTTCAAGCTGGTGGAATTTTCTGGTCCTGCTGGAGTGAATGAAGATTTGGCTGAGCGCCAAACTCTCCCTCCTCGCTTGGAGTGGTGCAGAGTGTGGACAGCCAGAACATTCCTGCTTATATATTTCTTCATTATCATTCAAGGTGTTTTCATCCATGCAGTGTTTGACTCTGATCCACCTTCAAAAGTGGCCACTCGTGTCTATTAAATAGATTCAGCAAGTTCAAGAAAGTGACTAGTCCTCACTTATTCATGATGCTCTGCATAGGCAATGTAGTAGTGTGGCCCTTTAAGGGGGGGAGGGGGTGCATTTCCTGAGGGCCACATGATGGAGAAAAGTGAAAGGTTATTTTGCTTGCAGTCTCAGGCCCACAAATTTACATGAGAATATTGACATTGTCAAATTAAATGTCAATACAGGAGAATAGATAGATAGGTATCCCATACCCAGAACTGAAGATCTCTCTGCAAAACTGGCAGCAGGTTTAAAATATACTAACTTGGTAATACCTGTTAGCAGCTGGAGTTCGATGAGATTCATAAAACCTGATGACAAACAACATACAAAAGGGTTTGTACCAGTATACAAGGTTGCCTTTTGGAGTCTCATTAGCCTGTGCCATTTTCCAAGGTATAATGGAGAATCTCTTGCAAGGCATCCCCAATGTAACGGTTTATGCGGGCTACATATTAATCAGTGGTCTCTTTCTTGAAGAATACATCAAATTTAGAAGAAGTACTGAGACTGTTTAAGGAAGCAGGTATTAGACTGAAGCAGGAGAAATGTGCATTTCAATCAGAAGAAGTCACTCACTTAGAGCGTAGGGTTGATTCAAAAGGATGACATCCTTTGGAAGAAAAGGAAAAAGCCATCAAGGAGGTCTCACAGTCAAAAGATGTATCCGAGCTGAAATTACGTCTCAGCTGAACCCAGAAGTTGTGGACAGAAAGAGACCCTGAGTTCTCGAAAGTAAAAAAAGATGGTCATACAAGGTGGCAGTAAAGCAGAGATATTAAAAACCTACCAAAGTAGAAGCATGGAAATAATCTGTGAAGATGGGGTGTTATTGTGGGGAGGCTAGAGTTATCACCCCACCTTAGGGGAGATATTTCCTGTTACACGAACTGCATGACTTTCATCCAGGTCAAAATAGAATGAAGGTCCCAGCCAGTTATTTTTGGTGACTGAGCATTGCAAGGAAATAGAAAAGATATTAGTTAATAGCCTAATTATGAAGCTCAATAGGCTTTACCACCACCAATGAATTTGCATCCATGGAAGTGGCCTGATTGACCATGGGTGAGGCTATATATTGATTTTATTGGGCCATTTATGGTCATATGCTTCTTATATTAATAGACACACACTTCAAATGATTAGCTGTGCAGTTGATAAAGTCCACAACAGTCACAGTCACCACTGATAAGTTAAGGAAGATTGCTGCTGCTTATGGCATTCCAGAAGTGTTTGTGTTAGACAACAGTGCATCATTCACGGTGGAAGAATTCCAAAATTTCTCAAATCTAATGGAATTCGCCATGTGAATAGGGACGGCACAGTGGCACAGTGGTTAGCACTGCTGCCTCACAGCTCCAGGGACCTGGGTTCAATTCCTGGCTTGGACCATTGTCTGTGTGGAGTTTGTGCGTTCTCCCCGTGTCTGCATGGGTTTCCTCCGGGTGCTCCGGTTTCCTGCCACAGTCCAAAGATGTGCAGGTTAGGTTGATTAGCCATGCTAAATTGACCCTTGGTATCCTGGGATGTGAAATGAGAGGGATTAGCAGGATAAATATGTGAGGTTGTGGGTATAGGGCCTGGGTGGGTTTGTTGTCGGTGTAGACTTGATGGGCTGAATAGCCTCCTTCTGCACTGTAGGCTTTCTACGATTCTATGAGTCAGCATCTTACCATCTAGCATCAAATGGATTGGCAGAGTGTACAGTACCAACGTTTAATAATTAATTAAAAAAAACAAGCAAATAGACCTCTTCCTTAATGGATAGTTAGCTTTCTATTGTCAAATAACACCATCCCAAACATGACCACAGGATCATGCCAGCCAGGTCACTGATGAGGCACCATTTGAGAACATGAATGGACACAACATTCCCAAATTTGATGGGGAGGGTGGAATCCAGGCAAACCTTTCAGAAGGAAAATCATGATACAGGAAGAAAAAACAGTCAAGGGAATTTTCCCATCCCATAGTGGATGGGCCACGGACCATGCAAAGATCCTTTGATCTCAGGTGGGATTTTCCGACCTTGTGGCACCCGTGGCTTGAAAATCCTGTCCAGTGTGTTTAAAGTGCGGGATACAGTCTTGGGTAGAAACTTTGCAGCAGGCCCAGCATGTGCAGCTGGTAAAATTGTGGAAAGAACAGGAATGAACTCCTATATCATGGAGCTACAGGCTGCAGGCTCAGGAAACATGTGGATCACCTGAGGAGGAATGTAGTATGGGATACAGGGGCATCCACAAGGGATCCTGCAGATAGTTTGAGAATACCATGGCTGGTTACTGGAATTTCAGTGGATACTGTGAGACTGAGGAGCCGTTGGCTGCTGAAGAGCCACTATATCCAGGATTAATGAGCCAGTATTTTTCATCTGTCCAGTTTGGTCCTTTAAATTTAAAAGAGCCTGCCATTGATGATTTAGCATGATTTCGCCCCCCCCATTGGCTAATCTTATCTAAAATCAATGGGGAATCTCCACCTACTTGCTGAGATCAAGGGCTTAATGTTCATCCTGGTGCTCAGGTGCATTTCAGTATGCATATGGCTACATACTAATTTTTTTTGGAGCTGACCCAATTTTCCTCTGCATTCCCAACCATTTTCCTCTAACCCTGGTGACCTAACCCTGCTGAAATCAGGTTCTCCATTTTAAATGGGAGACGATATTTGGGTTTCCTCCCACACTCCATTTCTCACTCTGCAGTGCTGTGGTTTGGTTGTCCATTGAAAGGTTTGAGAGTTTGTGAAAAAATGGAAAGCCTATTGAGGTGTCTGGAATAAACTGAAAGGAAGTGGAAAGTGCTTTCACACTTTCAAATGTCGCCATTAAGTGCTCTATTACAATGCAGATCTGTTTTTAATGCAGTGATTTATTATAGAGATCTGTCCTTGAAATCCTTACATTGACCAGCTTTGTATATTTGTTTACAGGTGTTGCATTGCTTTCTCTTTGGAGGAAGCAGGGAAAATGTTACTAAAATGTCCCATCAGTTTGTGCCATCATCTTTTGTACTTTGATTTATGTTGCCGTGGCTAATATAAAAAAACTGCTTTCAACATTTGAAAAAATCTACAGTTGATAAAGAAATCTAACAACCTGCTCCCATCCAGATTGATGTGGAGATGCCAGTGTTGGAATAGAACATAGAACATAGAACATTACAGCGCAGAACAGGCCCTTCGGCCCATGATGTTGCGCCGACCAGTTACAAAAACAATGACCCACTAGCCTATACCAATCCCTTTTCGTCCATAAACCTATCCATAGATCTCTTAAACGCCCCCAAACTAGGCGCATTTACAACTGCAGCAGGCAGGGCATTCCAATCCCTCACCACCCGCTGGGTAAAGAACCTACCCCTAACATCCGTCCTGTAGCTACCCCCCCTTAATTTAAAGCCATGCCCCCTCATGCTAGCTTTCTCCATCCGAGGAAAAAGGCTATCACTATCCACCCTATCTAAACCTCTAATCATCTTATATGTTTCAATAAGATCCCCTCTTAGCCGCCTTCTTTCCAACGAAAACAACCCCAAATCCCTCAGTCTCTCCTCATAGGACCTCCCCACCATACCAGGCAACATCCTAGTAAACCTCCTCTGCACCCTTTCCAAAGCCTCCACATCCTTCTTGTAATGTGGGGACCAGAACTGCACACAGTACTCCAAGTGCGGCCGCACCAGAGTAGTGTACAGTTGCAACATGACGCTGCGACTCCTAAATTCAATCCCCCTGCCAATAAACGCCAAGACACCGTACGCCTTCTTAACAACCTTATCTACTTGATTCCCAACTTTCAGGGATCTATGTACACATACACCTAGATCCCTCTGTTCATCCACACTATTCAAAGTCCTCCCGTTAGCCCTATACTCGACACATCTGTTGCTCCTACCAAAGTGAATTACCTCACACTTCTCCGCATTAAATTCCATCCGCCACCTCTCGGCCCAGCTCTGCAACCTATCTAAGTCTCCCTGCAGACTATGACACCCTTCCTCACAATCTACCACACCTCCGACTTTGGTGTCATCAGCAAATTTACTAATCCACCCAACTATACCCTCATCCAGATCATTAATAAAGATTACAAACAACAGTGGCCCCAAAACAGATCCCTGAGGCACACCACTCGTAACCGAACTCCATGATGAATATTTACCATTACGGTTAAAAAGAAAAAGGAGGCTTATGTTCGGATGAGATTTGAGGGCTCAGGTAGTGCACTAGAAAGCTTTAGATTGGCTAGGAGGGAGTTGAAGAGTGAGTTAAGAAGGGCTAAAAGAGGACATGAGAAGACTTTGGCTGATAGGATTAAGGAGAATCCTAAGGCGTTCTATAGGTATGTCAGGAACAGAAGGTTGGTCAGGGCAAGATTAGGGCCAGTTACAGACAGCAGAGGGAAGTTGTGTGTGGAATTGGAGGAGATTGGAGAAGCATTGAACCAATATTTCTCTTCGGTGTTCACACAGGGGGACATGAATATAGCTGAGGAGGACACTGGGTTGCAGGGGTGTAAAATTGACAGTATTACGGTTGATAAGGGGGATGTGTTGGATATTCTTGAGGGGCTGAAAATAGATAAGTCCCCTGGTCCGGATGGGATCTACCCTAGGATTCTCTGGGAGGCTAGAGAGGTGATTGCAGAGCCTCTGGCTCTGATCTTCAGGTCGTCATTGGTCTCTGGTGTAGTCCCGGAGGATTGGAGGATAGCGAATGTTGTCCCATTGTTTAAGAAGGGGAACAAAGACTTTGCCGGGAATTATAGACCGGTGAGTCTTACTTCTGTTGTGGGCAAGGTTTTAGAAAAAATTATTAGGGATATTAGGGATTATTAGGAATGGGGTAAACACAGTAAGAAGTCTCACAACATCAGGTTAAAGTGGCCTTTGTAGCGGTGTTTGCTACCAAATAAACCTGTTGGACTTTAACCTGGTGTTGTGAGACTCCTTACTGTGTCCATCCAGATTGAGGGGATCCTCAATCCAAGAAGGGAACCTCGAAAGCTTGTGAGTTTACTATCAAATAAATCGGTTGGACTTATACCTGATGTTGTCAGACTTCTTACTGTGCCCATCCAGATTAACAGGCACTCTGATTTGAAGTTGAAATGAGCAGCTGTTTTTCTTTCCTTCCCAGAGAGCAATCTTTTGTTTGGATATCTATTACTAATGAACTTCAGCACAGCATCAGCCCCGAAGAAGAATCAGACAGACTCAAAACATTAACTCTGCTTCTCTCTCTACAGATCGCCAGACCTGTTGAGAATTTCCAGCATGTTCTGTTTTTATTTCAGCACCGTATATGTTCCAATCATCTGAAATGAATGCCAGGTTCAAGAAGTTGTAACAACAGATTGGCTCTTTGATGTTATTTCTGGTCTGTTGACAAATATTGCAAGGTTTTCTTTTCTCAGAATGGCACAATATATTTATTTTTTCCATCAGTGATATGGAAGCTTTTATTAGATGGTGAGAGATTTATTTCCTTCCCACAAATGCAGACTATTTTCCATTGACATTGCATTGAATCTGAAGTCTGTACTGAGAGTGGCTTTGGAGGATACATGGGACGCATACACTTGGCATGGAGTGATCAAAAAGGGCATGGGCTGACATAAGAAGAAGAATGAGGTTTAGAGGGCCTTTAAGCACTGTTAAGAGTTGGGATATTGTGTTGGAGACCTGAGTCAGGCTTCCTAACCATCCTGCCTCCACATTCACCTGAACTTCAGTGTAGTTGGCAAAATGCACTGCGAACCTGATCCTGGTGTGAAAATGTAACAAAAAATGGCATGTGAAGTCACATGTGTGTTGGATGTGCAGTTTTCAAGCTGCAAAAATGCACAGCTCAGGTTTTCCTGAGCCCAGAGGAAGATTTAGATCCCAATTTCTATACAAATTAATGTGCTGAAAACTTCAACCTCTGCTATGTAAAAAAAAAGTCAACACAGCCAAATTGAGGTAATATATCTATTTGAAAAGGGATACTATTGAGAATCTAAGCATTTACTCCGGAGAAATTGCCCAGACAGTTTGAACTTCCAGTGGAAAATTACCCTGCTTTCTGGGATCCTCCGCAATAGCCGGAATTCTATCACCTCGCCTGCCATGGAATCAGCATGGACAATGGTCCGACAATGGAAATCTCCATTGACCCCGGGTGGGAATTTCCGGTCTCGCCCAAGCAAGGCTGTAAAATCCTGTTCAATGTGTCGAACTTTTGGACAGTTCTAGACTCACTTACCTAGATAGTTACCCAGGAAACGTTCGAGAAAAAGTTTCTTATATTAGTAGACATAAAATCTTAGTCTAACTTCTAGGTAGCTATCCAACTGGTCACCCAATCACTCGCACTGACACTCCCAACATCCCCCCTCAGCTCTTGCCCCTGAATTCCACCCATCTGACCTGAGTAGCCTTGACTCAACCTATCTACCTACTCATCCATCCCACCTACTCATCCATCCTACCCACCTCACTCACCCCACCACCCTACACAGCTGCCACCCAGATAACTGCCACCTTACTCCACCTACCACCCTAATCAGTTGCCACCCTATCCACTTCCCTCACCCTCCTACCCTACTTCCATACCTACTCACTTATCCAATGACTCACATATTCATTCATTCACACACTCTGAGAAGCGTGGCTGGCTGTCAAGACTTACCAAAAAGCAGAAGCTAGTCCCTAAAAAGGGCATTGGCTTCTGTGCAAATTCACTTCACAATTGTCCGTGAGGATTCCTGTGCTGAAGGAGTTCTCCGTTGAAAGCTGGAGCTGGTTGTAAATTGGTAGTTTTTGTCCACTCTAAATCAGATACAGGGTTTCTGACCAAGCGGAGGTTTTGGGCCAAAATCTCTAGTTCTTCCTCCTCAGATACTACCTGACATACTGAGCATTTTGGGAGTTTTCTGTTTTTTTCTCTCTCAGTAACTCACTCGGCTAGGACTCTGTTTCAAGCCACTCAGACCAAAAGATGCCATTTTTCACTTGCTGGCTTGTGCCAAGTTATCTAACCTCAGCTATGGCAGCAGTTGGGATTGGTTAAATAAAACCTCATTTGGATCCCGGGATAAGAGAAAAGGTAAAAATAGGATGCCGTTCAGTTGCACTGAAATCAAACAATGATATGGGAATGAAACCGAGTGGTAAATGACTAGATAAGTTCAATGATATTAATTTTGAAGGCAAGAGGTTAAACAGGCCAACAGAAGAATGCACTTCTTCAAATAATGCCATGAAATCTCTTACATCCATTTAATAGAACTTGACTTACTAACAGTTGGCTTTCTTTCATCACTAAGGACAATTATCCTTCATTAACATAGAAAGGATTGTTAGTGTGAAATATAGAGAAAACAATCTAGGTCCAATAGTTTCCACATAAAACACAAAAGATTGGCAGAAGAGTCAGACACAGGTCAAGGGCACATTCACTCTGTAATTGCAGACGCATATCACAAGATCCAAACATGCTCGAGAGCTTCTGATATATATGTGTGCAGAAATCCAATTTCTATCTGATATGTGTCTCACACTAATGAGTCAATATATAAAATACCACCATGCATGACTTGCCTTTAATCATGAGAATTAATGTAAATTCCACACATTATCGAGAAAGTCAGTCCCCCTGTTCCCTGTTCTCTCAAGAAGGGACCGTCCTCTTTATTCGTTCAGTCAAATCATTGGCCATATTTATCACAATGAAACAAAAAGACTTTTTTGTCCTTTCACCTTCTTTTGTTCTGTAAAACATTGTACCATTTTGCTGTATTGAAGACAGGTTTCTTCACATTTAAGCTGTGCCAACTCGATAGCAGTGATTGACAATGAATTATACATGGAAGGAGGTGAGTGGGTTAATCCTGATCCTATCTTTTCATTGTCAATGAATATGTATCTTCTCTTCAGAAGTGTGGTGGAGGCAGGTTCAAACGTGGTGTTCAAGAGGGCATTAAATGAATATTTGAACAGAAACTATGTGCTGGAGGAAAACACCAGTCACAATGCTTCTTTGGAGAGCCAGTGCAGACATAAAGGGCCAAATGGCCTCCTTCTGCACCATAACAAAACTATGATTCTGTAATTTCCAGCAGACAAATCTTATCAGAATGTAACCGGTGATAACATTGGATAACATTATGATGTAATGTGACCAATGGTAACAAGCTGTAAGGGTCAGCTGATCCAGTAAACCATGTAATCAATGACAGAAGGATGTGATGATCAGCTGACCAGCTGACTCAGTATAAATAAGAACCTGTTGAGCATTGTTAAATTGCTTGGAATTGCCTCAAGTTTGGAGTAATGAAGTTTCTTTATTTAACCTTTTCTTTGATTTATAAGTTGGAGTAAGTTTTGTTATATTTTTATTGTCTACACTGGAAGAGTTCCTTCTGGATCAACAACTCTAGAGTTGAGAAACTATCCCCACATAGTACCAAGAGAGAACAATTGTCCCTGAAGTCTATCATTACTGCTCATAATGCTGGCAGATTCATTCTTTATGAACTTTGAACAGCAATTTCAATATGCATATCTTAGGATCATTATCAATTGAAAATGCTACCTCCTTGAAAGAAGCAGTGACTAACATTTTTTTTTAAAAGTTGCACTGTTACTCAAGAGTCTTTTCCAGAAATCACCTGGATTAAAGACAGTGCCGAGTATCCAGTACCTTGGCTCTCAGTGTAAGCCTAAGGTGGAGCAGGTGGTGTGTTTGTGCTGCAATGTGTTTCTAAACCTAACCTGAGTTGTCAGGTGCTTGAAATTTGATGGCACAGCATCATGCCCATCTTCAGATCAAATCCAGTAAATCTTCTTTACAATGAAAGCATTTAAAGAATAATTACTGGTCTTAACAGCTTGAGCATAATTCTGATGGTGCGTAGGTAGAAGACTGATTGTGGTAAACAGATTGTTATTGTGACTTCAAGGATCAGGGCAAACAGGTTAAGGAGAAAATCAGATTATTAGAAAATCAGACCCTTACATTCCCAATTGGCAAAATGGCTTGGGAGCAACACAATGTAGCCCTGTCACAATTCCATATGAATTTTAGACAATTTGACCAAGGAGGAATTAGAGGTTATTTATAGTGATGTGTTACTTTAAATTGAATTCAGCACATTAGAGCTTAAACATGTAGAACACATAAGTTATGGTGAAGCAGCTGCAGAATTGGTGGTCCCTACACACCATAACAGCTGGAGACAATGGGAAACTGTTCAGATATTCCAGTAAGGAACCTCACAATATGTTGAAATGGCTGCCTTCATGTGAGCACGAAGATGACTGTTGGTGGTGGTGTACAACCAGTAGCCAGGTCATAAATGTAGTTGGAAGCTCAAATGGCCAACGCCTGTTCATTGAGAGCTATGAAGGAACCAAATAATCCGGGGAATTTGTCCAATTCTCCATACAAGAGACATTCACCAGAAGCTTTATCCTGCACATTCATATTTATATGTAAGTCAATGAGTTTTAGTGTGTACAACTGATCTCATCCATGAACTCATCTTCTCGAAGGCAAGAAAGATTTGGTGGGACATATGCAATATTAGAAGAAGCGTAACAACAGTTTCATTGGCTTGAGCACCGATACACCTAAATGTTTCAAAATAAAGCTTTTAAAGGATGCCAATAATATGGACAGATGATTGGCACTGATTTTTGATACCATTTATTGACAGGCCATACAAAGAAACAATTCATGCTGTGGTAACGTAGTACACATCTGAAAGCCGCATTGTGTGAACGTTAAGCATTCTGGACTTTTTCCTCCCCTAAATGGCATAAATCATCCACTTATCAATCTGGAACTCTTGCAGTGACTTGTTTTCAAAAGAGATTGCAGACCATACACGCCCACCTATTTTCTTCTTTTCTTTCCTAGTGGCAGTGATTCATGCTAGATGAGATGTTTCCATAGGCAGTGATTCAGTATCTTGTCCAAGTGCCCGTTCTTCATGTCTGAGCTTAAACAAAAGGAGTGTCAGCAGACAAATGGACCATTAGGGCCATCACAGCTAAATCTGACACCCTTCTTGTCCAACTACGAAAGAGGAGCAATCACAGGAATGACTGGAGTTCAACCCCTAACTAATTTCCCAGAGACAGTGAGGTTACAGCAACTGAGGTGCTCATAAACCAGGCATCCAAACTTAAGACTTTCCAGGTCTGGATGAATCAGTTCCACATTGAGTAATTTATTTACTCACTGAACTATTCAGAGAGCTCATTTTCCAACTGCTGTAACTAAGGGTCTTTAGAACCTCAAACTGAAAGCATATATCAGGGCTCATTCCCCAAATAAGGGCTCCTGGAAAAGAATTGCTCATTAGCCATTAGCCATTCATTTTTCATCTGTTTAAGTTGATGGACGGAGGCTTGAGCACATAATTCAGCTGTATCCCAATTGCCCTGCAGTAAGGTAACAAATCTTTCAAACACAACATTCACTATTAATGTTAAAAGAAAATCCAGGGACAACATAGATTAAGCTCTGTTAACGTTTCTGTAACAAAATAAGAATTGATCTTTAAACTGATCCTTTGTACTGCCCCAAGAACTGTTCTTTGATTAGACCATTAGGATACTATTACTGGGCTTTTAATAAGTTAAAGCAACAACTCTCAAGCTGTGCTTCACATCACTTGAGACAGGATTGAGTACAATTCTTTCATTTTTCTGACAAGGAACAGCATTAGTCAGGAAGTCTAGGCTATTTTAAATCAGGTTCTAATCAATTTATTTTAAATGAGTTGCAAAATTTTGAAATTTTAGACAATTTGACCTAGGAGGGATTCAAGGTTATTTATAGTGACGTGTTACTTTAAATTGAATTCAGCACATTGGAGCTTAAACATGTAGAACACATAAGTTATGGTGAAGCAGCTGCAGAATTGGTGGTCCTTACACACCATAACAGCTGGAGACAATAGAAAACTGTTCAGATATTCCAGTAAGGAACCTCACAATATGTTGAAATGGCTGCCTTCATGTGAGCACGAAGATGACTGTTGGTGGTGGTGTACAACCAGTAGCCAGGTCATAAATGTAGTTGGAAGCTCAAATGGCCAATGCCTGTTCATTGAGAGCTATGAAGGAGCCAAATAATCCAGGGAATTTGTCCAATTCTCCATACAAGAGACATTCACCAGAAGCTTTATCCTGCACATACATATTTATATGTAAGTCAATGAGTTTTAGTGTGTACAACTGATCTCATCCATGAACTCATCTTCTCGAAGGCAAGAAAGATTTGGTGGGACATATGCAATATTAGAAGAAGCGTAACAACAGTTTCATTGGCTTGAGCACCACTACCTCTGTCACACTGCTGAGGACATATGTTTGTGGTGATCAGAAGATCCTATCAAAGAAACTAGAATGTTGAATCTGTGAGAATACCTGTAGCACAAATCCAAAATACATGCCATGAGCCAACTGTGATGTTAGAATAACACCAATCAGAAAATTAAACTAGGACTTACAGTGCTAACATAAATTACTATGAGGCAGTAGAAACCTGGAACAGTTTGTAAGCTTTTGTTGTTGTGGAATTACCCCCATCCTGGAAGAACTGATATGGTTATCCTGTACGGATAAAGCAGTGCGACACAGGTAGTGGTGCTCAAGCCAACGAAACTATTGTTGCGACTCCTCTAATATTGAATGTGTCCAACGCAAATATTTACATGGATCCAACACCCATTTGCTGGCATACTGTTGCCATTATGGCACTTATAGAACTATAGAATCTACACAGTGCAGAAGGAGGCCATTTGGTCCATCGAGTCTGCACTGACCATAATCCCACCAGGCCCTATTACTGTAACCCCAATATTTACACTGCTAATCCCCTGACACTAGGGACAATTAGCATGGCCAAGAAACTAACTCGCACATCTTTGGACCGGAGGAAACCAACACAGATATGGGCAGAATGCACAAACTCCACACAGACAGTGACCCAAGCCAGGAATCGAACCAAGGTCCGTGGTGCTGTGAGGCAGTAGTGCTAGCCACCGTGCCACCCTTTTTTAAAATTATATCCCCATTTCAAATTATGTTTTCGTGGTTTGGGATATCATCTGAACCCTTTGTTTGCTGTCATATTTTCAATGCAATGCCAGTATCCAGACACAATAGGCAGAATTTTCTTGTTCCACCTGAATGAACTAGGCTTGTACTCGTTAGAGTTTAGAAGAATGAGAGGAGATCTCATTGAGACATATAAGATGATGAATGGGATGGATAGGATAGAGGTGGAGAGACTCTTCCCGCTCAGAAAGGACAGTAGTACTCGGGGGCACAGCCTCAAGATAAAGGGGGGGCGGTTTAGAACAGAGTTGAGGAGGAACTTCTTCACTCAAAGGGTGGTGAATCTCTGGAATTCTCTGCCCGTTGAAGTGGCGAAGGTTGCCTCGCTAAATATTTTTAAGACGCGGGTTGATGGGTTTTTGATAAGCAAGGGGATTAAGGGTTATGGGGAGAGGGCGGGAATGTGGAACTGAACCACGACAGATCAGCCATGATCTTATTGAATGGTGGGGCAGACTCGAAGGGCTTGATGGCCTACTCCTGCTCCTATTTCTTATGTTCTTATGTTCTTATGTTCACCTGCCACAGGAATCATAGCAGGCTCCACATGAACCACGCAAAGGTCTGTTGACCTCAGGTGGGGTTTTCCGGACTTGGAGCATGTGCAGCCGAAAAATCCTACCCATTAATGAACAGAGTTGGTACATCAGTCAGGATACCACAACTATCTGGTGTTGAAAACTCTAGAGCAGGCACCTTTGCCATAACTTCGGTCAACACGTAACAATGAATATGAAATTCCAGTTGGATGGAGGTTTCTCCTCCATAGATCTGCAGCTAATTTCATGAAATCCTCCTTGCTAGATTCAGAAATCTGCAAAATCTGAAGCACAAATTCACAAATTATGACAACATGAGTTGTTCACCACAATTTTGATGGACAATGCAAGCCAGTCAAGCCTTGTCAATGTGTAAAAAGCAAAATGGAGGCTTACATAATGAGAGAAACAGTGGCTGGCGAGTCCCATTGAGATCAAACAAGTTGACAGCAGGCACTGGATGCCAGTAAATTATCAGATCTGGCCAAAACTTTGAAAGTCAATAATATTACAAATTAACAAAAGTTTTAAAGTTTATTTATTAATATCACCAGTAGGCTTACATTAACACTGCAATGAAGTTAGTGTGAAAATCCCCTAATCTCCATACTTCGGTGCCTGTTCGGGTACACTGAGGGAGAATTTAGCACGGCCAATTCACTTAACCAGCATGTCTTTCAGAGTGCGGAAGGAAACCGGAGTACCCAGTGGAAACCCACACATGCACAGGGAGAAGTGCAGATTCCACACAGACAGTGACTTAAGCCAAGAATTGAACCCGGGTCTCTTGGCACTAAAAGACAGCAGTGCTAACCACTATGCCATTGTGCCACTAGACTTGAAGCTTTATTAGTTGCTTTAGTCTCAACAGAAAGTTCTGGATTGTCACAAATTATTAATTTATTCTTCTGAATGCAAAATGTACCAGTAAAATAAAATAAGATATAATTTTACACATTTTTCCAATGTGACGAATTTGATATAAACACTGACATCTACCTGGAAGTATGAATACATCCTTGGAAAGGCCTCATCTTAAGATAGTGCCAGCAATGAAAAGAGGACCACCATCAAGAGTTGTGTGTTCATTTTACAGTCACATAAATAATAATCTAATGAGTCAAAGATACATAATTTTTGAGACACAGTATTGTAATGCACAATATGTTCTGCTCCAGATGAAGAGAAATGTAATCGATCTTGCAAAGTGTGTGGGATTTCCAAACCATTTGTTTATTAACTGAGATATATAGATATTTAAAAAAAACACCACTGACAGTCCACATCTGCTTGGCCATCACATTGAGCTTCTTAACTTCAAAATGTTAAAACTGAAAATCACTCTTATAACATATTCAGTAGTGATAGCTATGATGTTATGCAGAAATATTTTCCAAAAGGCAAGAAATGTGATAAACAACTGAATTTCCTAAATACCTTATTCTGTGTGGAATAGGAGCTGCAGATAACTTATGCACAGGAAGCTGATACAAACAGCAATGTGATAATGATCAGGTAATCTGACTAGTTGATATTGATTGAGGGAAAGTCATTGGCCAAGACACTGGGGAGAGCTCCTCTACATTGCTTTGAAATAGTGGGATCTTTCAAGTGCACCCAAAGAGGGCAGGCAGTTTCACTTTATACACCTCCGACAATCAATACTCCCAACTGGAGTGTCAACCTGAATTATGTACTCAAATGTCCCACGTGGGAATTGAACCCACAATCTTCTGACTCAAGTGGGATTGCTACATACTCTTACACAACCAACGCCTGTGAACAGTTCAGAGGCAACTGCTCTAAATCACAGTACAGTTAACCCCAGTGATTGTCTTCCATGTGCAGTAAAACAAAACATTTAACTGTAGAAAGGCACAGGCTGTTAATCATTGAAGCAATATTTTTTAAATCAGAACATTTGGAAATTAAACAGACAAAAGTTGTTTAAAACATGGGATTCCTGGAATAAATTGCACATTCCTGACTGTTGAGAAGAAGCCGAACTTTAAAGCTGGTATTTCAGGAACTGTTTCATGGTTCTTTTGAGCTATCCTCCCCTCTTAATCCATCCCCTCCACATAGATGCCTCAGGCCCAAATTGCAGACACTTTGAGAGGCACTCCCAAGCACCTGACAAACGTTGCCCTCTAATTGTCCATTTATAATTTCCCTTTGATTTTCTCTCTTTGAACTCATTTAGGGGAATCATAGATCAGAATCTCTAATCTCGTGCTGCCTGGTGGAGTTATGTTAAAGCTCTAGGATGCTGCATTTGCCCGATCCATTAAGTGTGGGTTCTTTTCATTTCTTTTTCCTGAACTACCTCTGGCTTTAACGGCCTTGGGATTTGGGAAGCAGGGTGGTTAAAAGAAAACTAACCCACGTTACTGCTCTTGATGGAAATCTATGAACCACAATTTTTAAAAATTACTTCCATGAGATGAGGGTATTACTGGGAGGATCAGCATTTATTGTCCATTCCAATTTGCGCTGAAGAAGGTGGTGATATGCTGCTTTCTTAAACCGCTGTAATCCATGTGAAATTAACTCCACAGTGTCATTTGCCAAAGAGTTCCAAAAGTTTGGTCCAACAATAATGAAAGCACAGTAATATATTTCTGAGACAGGATGGTGTGCAACTTGGAGACAATTTGGAGGTAGTGATGTTCCCAATCACTATTGTCCTGTCCTTCTCAGTGGTCAAGATTGGAAGCCTGAGAGGTACGATCAAAGATGTATTGTGAGTTGCTGGAATGCATCCTGTTGATGCTGCACGTGGCTGCTATGATAATAAGCTGGTAGAAAAGAAATGTCAGGTTTTGGATGGGGTACCAGTCAAGCAGACTACTTTGTCCTAGACAATGTCAAGCCTCTTGAATGTTGTTAAAGTTGCACTCACCCAAACAAGTGGAGAATATTTCAACACCTCCTGATTTGTGCTTTGCTGATGACAGAAAGGTTTTGGCAGTCAGGAGGCAAGTTACCCACCATAGAATTCCCAGTTTATATCCTCCTCTTACAGTTTATAATGCTGGTCCAGTTAAGCTTCTATATAATGGTGAACCCAGGGTGTTGGTGGTTTTGACAATTATTATGCCATTAAATAGTAAGGGGGAGGAGGGTGTTAGACTTCTTGCGGAGGTGGTCACTGCCTGGCACTTGTGTGGCATGAACTAGCTGCCCAACAATCATGCCTATGTTGATCAACTGGCATTGCCAATGGTAAAAATTACCACTGAGGAGAGGAGAAAGTCTAGGTTCATACAAAATAGAATGGGAACATTGTTATGATGATGGCCAATGCCCATAACAAAACACTCCCTTGACAGTTAACAGTTCATCAAGCTAATGTTGTTATCGGAGACCTTTAAAGCTGATCTAGTCAGCATTTGCTGTAGTTACCTACTTGCTCTGCCAACATAGTGTGCCATATCAGCACTTGGGTAAGTGGCAGGGTGCTGGTGGGCTGGAAGGATATGGTTGCCGTAATTCCAAGAAGAGTGTGTGTGTGTGTGTGTGTGTGTGTGTGTGTGTGTGTGTGTGTGTGTGTGTGTGTGTGTGTGTGTGTGTGTGTGTGTGTGTGTGTGTGTGTGTGTGTGTTGTGTTTTGCGTGGGGGGCCGGCGGAGGGGGGGGGGAGGTGCAGGTGGGCAATTCACACAGATAATTATTTGATAAACCAGACTGTTAGTGACCCAATCGCTCCAAAAGTTTCCCACCTTTTTTTGCACAATTATGTTTACTAAATTCAAACACTGTCTTATATAAACCTAAGCCTTTAAAACTTGGACCCTGAGATGTTCCCACAGTCACACAAACATGCAAATATTTATGCATTTAGCTGAAGTGGAGGCACTCATCTACTTAACATGTAGGGCGAATGTTCTACTAAAATAGCAGGAAATACCTGGCAATGTGTTAAACCTTGATATACTCGGATCTAATGCTGCGACTTCAGAGCCTTGGCACAAGCAACTTTTTATCCACAGCTGGTTTTATTAGACATAATCAAGTATAAAATCAGCACTCAACTGAAGGGTTGGAACCGTTTTGCTTTTCAGCGTTGGAAAGACAATTCTGATTATCTCGCATTTTTATCTTATATTTCAGAACAAAGAGAGAGATAGGGTGAATTTTAGCTTCTTGCAGAAACTGAGTGGAATGAAAATTAGAATCAATAATATATTCTGTTCTACTCCAATACTGTCTTGTGTCCACTTAATGCTGAGTGATTAATGTATCTGCACAGGTCAAGTGAATGCCCATAAGCTAATCAAGATCCTATCACTTAGAAAGCACCAAGAGGCAATTTAATGCCTATTAGCAGGGGCAACCACTATGATAACTTCAACCAATCAAACCTGCACTACACCCAACAGTAGGCCCAAAGGTGAATACGAAACTTATCCTCTTGGGTTCAGGAGGAGCAGATCTCCTCAAGATCACCCACAAAGGAAAATCTGGATCTCTGCTTGCTCTCCCACACCCACTATCACCACCACCACCACCGATCTCTGCCCACATGTGGGACCATGGCAACCATATCCTTGCACTCCTACCAGCACCCTACCACATACTCAGTGCTGATATGGCCTTCTAGAATACCATAAGAAGCTCAGCTGGAGATCAATAAAGCATGGCCAGGAAGGTCTCGCATGGCTACTTCATAGTATAGTGAAACAGCTTCCCTCCTTTCCATTCCTGGCCCCCCACTCCTCCGCATCCTCACCAACCCAAACAGCCCCAACAACAATCGACTCAAAAATTAAAATCTACACTAAAGAAAGATCAATCTGGTTGGATACAGCCATGATCTATAAGGATGAGTCAGTGATGGCAGTTTCATTTGAAATTGTCTCATAGATCACAATGAATGTGATTAATTTAGGCTGGATGGTGCCAACTTAACATTGATTCAATTAACTGAACAACATCCAGCTAAAATGGCAGAGCAAGGGAGTTCAAAATGCAAAGTGAAACAGTTACATTGAAGGAAGAGTTTCAATGGCTCACTGTGAACAGCCAAGTCAGGCGGATCATGTTAGGCCCAAGTTTACTCCTTGACCTGTACATTGTTTACTGAGCTAAATTAGACTGTTAGCTTCAATATCTCTGCATTCAGGAAGGAAGAATATCAAATCGGCTTCCGATCACCATCCAGCGACCTCTGCTAGAAGTGAACGTGTTTGCAGATTGAGTGAGAACAGGCATGTTGCCACCATCAATAGTCTGCTGACAGCTGCTGCCAGGGCTCACACATGATTAATGGGCAATTGAAGCTAAATATCCAGCTAGCAGCAAATGAATTCAGGAGAGTGGTGAGGAGAAGAGAAAGTGACAAACCAAATTTCTGAGGGGAATAAAGAGCTGACAGTATATAATGGTGATGACACACCTTCATTTTGAAGTAATGGGCCGTGCTAGAGACTATTCCAGTTCTGTGTCCACCTTCATTATATCCTGTTGCTGTAGATAAGCAGTTGCTTTTTAAAATTAGAGGGACTGCGGCATTTAATGGGCTAACAGACTGCTGCTGTACAACTTAAGAAGATAACTCATTGCAGTTGCTGTAGGCCATTTGACCCTTTGAACATGCTCTGCTACTCAATATGATCATTGCCCTCCTGCATCATCCCATATTACTTGCTGCATTAGTCACTAAATCTCTATCAATCTCTGATTTGAATATGCTCAATGGCTGGATGGATGAGTCTATTCTGCAGGGTAAAAAATTGCAACGCATTGAGATTTCTCTTTGTATACATCCGAAATGGCTGACTCCATGTTTTGAGAGTATGACCTCTAGTTCCAGAGTTCCTAACATCTACGTCGTAGAGACCAGTAACTTTTCTGTTAAGTAGAAGACAACACTCATGGAAGTTCAATACCATTCAGGACAAAACAGCCCATATGATTAGCAGTCTATCCACACACATTTACTTCCTCCACCAACAGCGAGCAGCGGCTACCATATGTACCATCTTCAATCTGCAGTGCAGGAATTCCCCAAAGCTCCTTAAGCAGAACCTTCCAAATCCATGACCCCTGTCATCTAAAAGGACAAGGGCATCTGGCACATGGGAACAGCACCACCACCTTCAGGTTCCTCTGCAAGTCACTCACCATCCTCACCTGAAAATATAGCACAGTTCCTTCACTGTCATCGGGTCAAATGAATGGAGCTACCTTGCATTAAGTTGATTTTTCTCTACATCCTAGCTATGATTTTAACAATGCATCCTGCATTCTCTCATTTCCTTCTCTATGAATGATATGTTTTATAAGAACGTAAGAACATAAGAAATAGGAGCAGGAGTAGGCCATCTAGCCCTTCGAGCCTATCTATGCGCAAAAAACAATACTTTTCACTGTATGTTAATACATGTGACAATAATAAATCAAACCAAATCAAATCAAAACTCCTGGAACTTCCTCCCAAGCAGCACTGTGGGTGTACCGACAGCACAGGGACTGCAGCAGTTCAGGAAGGCATCTCACCACCGCAGTCTCAAGGGCAGATTGGGATGAGCAATAAATGCTGGCCTTGTCAGCGACTCCCACATCCGATAAATAAATTTCAAAAGAATCCTAAAATTCAGTTTATTACTAAAGGAGTGAATCCATAAAATTTCACAGTTTAAAACAGTTATTCAAGAGTCAAACAAAACAAACACTTAAATAAACTTTTATACACTAACATCCAGAGTCAACATAAGTCAAACACAAACTAACAGGCAAATTGTGGTCAGATTACATATTAAATGGTGAATACAACTTAGCCAGATGTTATGAATTGGCTCAGCAGTCCACACAGCAGACAGGTCATTCACTCAGTCACCAAGTCCTACAAAACTCTGTTTCTCTTACAAAGAATTCCAGTTCCTTTCCTTCTTGGACTTTCAGGTCACAGCAGTGTGCAACAAACCTGAGATCTACGGGCATGGTCCTCACCAAAAATGGTACCCATCTGGAGAATTTCCTCAGATCAGGTGGATGTCATAAATCGACCAAGGTTGATCAGGATTCTCCCAAAAAAATTTTAAGTGCTGAATTTGCGTAAAAACTGGAGTAACTCTCGGTAGTGTTCTCAGTGGGATTTTCAAAAATGAATCTCCCACACTCTGGGCACTGCAGAGTGCCCCAGTGTGAATCACGGTAGAAATCAGAGGACAGGGCTTTTCCCACTAGAGAGGCTGGCAGCATAGTGCTGAGTGAGCCACTGTGCATGCACTGATCTGTCAGAGCGGAGATTGAGACATACGCAGTAGCCCCAAACTGCTGGCCTCCTGATCGCTGGCCAGCCCCATGACCCTGCAATGCTATCCCTCCAGCTCCCCCCAGCCCCCGATTGCTGACCTCCCAGATTTTATGGATAGCCTGGAGTCCCCCATGCCCACCCCCACCGATCTCCCTCCCCCATCGCAGAGGGCCCCACCCAATAGGCTTCGACCCCTCTAGTCCCATTCCTTTGGTACTGCTTAATTAGTCAACCCTGTGCTGTTTTTCGACATGGAGTTGGCGCCACTAGGAATCTGGAGTCGCGTGGAGCCTGTGGCATCCAGTGGGAAGCCCGTCAGACGCTGTCCACTTATGTTTCCCAGCCTGCTGTGCTACTAGAGCAGTGCAACAGGCTGGGAGAATAGCCCCCGTTACCTTTAATTTACAGAAACTTCAGCTTGCCTGTACTGCATCGCTGGATTGATCAAATACGTTAACTGCGCTTGGATTGACCTATGCCCTTTTATAATTTATAAACCAGTTTCAGTTTTTGTTTCCTTAGAAAATGAAAAGGTCAGTTTCTCTGTTTCCTTTGTTGGTTTTCCTTTTTACCTTCTGTTTTCAGTTAGGGACTGCCTCAAAATGTCAAACTTTGTAAACACAAATTCCATCACACCTGTCAAGTCCCTTCAGAATTTTCTAAATTTCAATGAGATCATAGAATCATGGAATCAACAGTGCAGAAGGAGGCCATTTGGCCCATCAAGACTGCACCAACAACAATGCCATCCTAATTCCCCTGACACTAAGGGGCAATTTAACATGGTCAATCAACCTAACTCACACATCTTTGGACTGTGGGAGGAAACCAGAGCACCCGAAGGAAATGCATGCAGACACAGGGAGAACATGCAAACTCCACATCAACAGTCACCCAAGGCCAAAATTGAACTCAGGTCCATGGCGCTATCCATGGTGCCCCATCTATGCTGCCCCATCTGCCATTCTTCTAAGCTCCAAGGAAATATAGATCTGGTCTCCACAGTCCCCTTCATAGGACATTCTCCTCATCTAAGAAATCACTCTGGTGAATCTTTGTTGCACTCCTTCTAAGGCAATTTTCCCTTCCTGCCATAAGGATGCCAAAACTGTACATGGTTTAAAGTTAATTTACGCGTGTCATACGTAGCTTTACATTAACACTGCAATGAAGTATCTGTGAAAATCTTCTAGTCGCCATACACCGGTATCTATCCGGGTACACTGATGGAGAATTTAGCATCTAGCCAACACATCATTTGAACTGTTGGAGGAAACTGGAGCACCTGGGGGAAACCCACACAGATACAGGAAGAATGTGCAGACACTGTACAGACAGCAGTGCTAACCACTATGCCGCCGTGCTGCCATGGTACTCCACGTATGGTCTTGCCAAGGCACTGAATAATTTCAGCAAGATTTATTCTTATATTCTAATTCCCTTGTAATTAATGTCAAAATTCCATTTGCGTTCTTAATTGGTTGCTTTATTTGTACGTTGACATTGTGCTTTGTGCACAAGGTCCTCCAAAGACTTTTGAATATCAATATTTTTGCATCTCTCACCATTTAAAAACAAAATTCTGTTTTTCTATTTTTACTATCAAATTGGATAACTTCTTCACATTATATTCCTCTTGTCATGTTCTTACCTATTTATTGAATCAGCAGAATTTGATGCACCCTATCTGATGGAAACATGTTGACCGGCACACTTGATCACAGGAGAGGCTGCATGTCAGTCTTCCAGCAAGCAAGAAAACTTCCTGTGATGAAGTCAGAGGTAGTAAACGTGTTCACTCATGGCAGGATGTCAGTTAGGCTTATTAATGAGCCAGCTAACACCAATAAACCCTATAATTTACTGCTGATTCAGGGCTTAAATGCAAATATATTTCCTGTGCCTCCTGAAGGTCATCCTGTTGGATTTGCTAAGGGCCCACTGTGGATGTTCTCCAGTTGTCACTGCCTGATCAAGGGACGCAGCATTTGGAACTGGGTGTGGGGGGAGAGAGACAGAGAGATCCAGCAACAATCTCTGATAAAGTCCCTGTATCATTATCAGCTGCCGCCTCACTCCTGATGGTGCTGTTTGCAATAAAGAGCTGCTGGCCTTTGACTGGCCAAAGCTCAGCCTTCAAATTGTCAGCAGCTCTCATGGTGGGATTTCTGCTGCTGCAATCCTAAATCAGAGGATAGACCAATGCCGACTCATTAATTTGGTCAGGCATTCCCCACTGAAGTGACAAGGCGATGAAGAGAATCAGTGGGCAGGATCATCATGGAAACATTAAATTCAACCCAATATGTCTGAATACTTTTTCAGCTCTTTCCTATTTATTTTTCCATCTAACATTGTATCACCAATAAACTTGGATACTTTACACTTGGTTCCCTCATCTAAGTCATTGATATAAAATGCAAATAGCTGTGGTCCAAGCACTGATCCTTCTGGCTTCTCATTAATAACAGCCCAACAAATTGAAAAAGGTTTTTCCTCCTCTCTCATCTTTCTGTTAACCAATCCTCAATCCTTGCTTAAATATTACTCCTCAGCTTCTTCCCTGCTTCCATCAGGCTTTTGAATGGACCTACCTCACACGAAGTTGATCTTTCTCTACACTCCAGTTATGACTGTAAGACTACATTCTGCACTCTCTCCTTTCCTTCTCTATGAATGGTTTGCTTTGTCTGTATCGCACACAAGAAACAATACTTTTCACTGTATGCTACTACATGTGGCAATAGTAAGTCAAATCAAAATCATCCCATGTGGAATAATTTTGTGTAATTACCGCATATATCACATCTTATCAAATACTTTTTTGTAATCTGAATATGTTCCACCCATAATATCAGTATTCCTTCACATAGTTACAGCCCTAAATAAATTTGCCAAAAATAATTTCTTTTCGGTAAATCCATGTTGACTCCACTTAGATATTTCAAAGTGACCTTTAATCACATCCCTAATTAAAAAGAATCTGGCATTTTCTTTAATGAGCTGACAATGCCAATATTAATAAGGTCAATTCTCTCCTATAACATGTCTCTAATGTAGAAAACAAATTGATCTGTCAAATATTAAGATATTGTTACATTCTATCACTTCCCAAACTGGGATGGCTGTAAATTTTTAAACTTCAATATACCTGTACATATATTTACTGTAGGATTAATGTTCTTTTTGTTTGATGCCTTTGTTAGCCTTGTGTGTTGCCATATCTATTGCTTAAACAAGTGAACTTTCCTTTGCTAGTAACTGCACAACATAGGGTGGAATTCTCACATAATGGTGAGAATAATGGAGTGATCCATCCCTGTCTCTCAGGCAAGGTCCGCACTGCAATTCTGCCACATTCAGTTACTTCTTTGGCAAGTTGAGAATTCTGCATTAGTACTGGGGGCAGATGGGGCCTAAACATGCTGGTGAGCCTGGCTTCAGAGTGCTCGGGCACCATTTTGCAAGGGTGCCCCAATATCACAATGCAAAGGGAGACCCCTCCCTCCCATGGACATCAGGGACCGTCCCATCCTCTCCCTGACCCGGATTGCTGACACTGGGGTCCTTTCAATGGATCTCCCACCTGACCCCGCCATTGTGAGCCCAGTATGATCCATCCCTACATGACTTCCACTGCATAGTCCCACTGTCATAGCCCCCACTCAGGCCCCACCCTCCTTGGCACTGCCCCAGTATATTGGTAGTGCCCAACTAACACAACCAGTGGCCACTGCAAGGGTGTCTGGTGGGCACTGCCTGATGGGCACTGCCAGACATGCCTCCAACTTCTCAAGGGCTTCAATGGTTTCTCAGCCCGCTGGCAAGGCCATCATGCCACGTTTCTGTTGGTGGAAACCTGAAGTGATTCTTCATCAAAGTCGTAGAACTCCATGCGCTGGGATTTGAACAGGTTATGAATATTTAAATGTTACTGTAAATATACTAATCGGCCTCAGCCCTTTCTAGGGAGAATGGCAAGCTGTTAGGTACCAGGCACAAAACAAATTTTTGACCCGCATGCTATTCTCCAGGATCAGTGCGCCAGGGGCTGCAAGGTCAGAGTTTCACCTCCATGGTGTTTTCTGTTTTGAGACTTCTTGATTCCTTCATCATTTTCCAAATGACGACCTATGTATGTCCAAAGATAAGCAGGTTAGGAAGCTTAGCCATGGCAAATGCACAGGGTTATGGGGAAAGGACAGAGGGAAGGGCCTGGGTAGGATTTTTTTTGGAAAGTCGGTGCAGACTCAATGGGCCAGATGGCTTCTTTCTGCACTGCAAAGATGCTATAGTAAACACAGGCCTCTGCCCACAGTACTGGGGACGGTTCCTGTCACATTTTGTTTCCAATGAGACCTTTAAATGCTACATTTCATTTCATACAAGATTCTCAGCAACCATCACATAAGAGAGACTTTCATCCTCCTCTGCTTTCTAAAATGCAAAGGGTAAAGGGTACCACTTCTGAACTTTGTATAAACAAACGTCTAATGTTGTGTGTTGCTCCCCTCTCCTCCAAAGCACAGTCTTTCATCTTGTGAGGACGATTCATGTGAAATATCATTGAAGTAAATAAGCTTAAACCTTCTGTGGGTGAACTTTGTCTGTATTTGTCCTGGAAAAGTACAAATGATAAAATCTATTGCCGCCACTCCTTGTTTAATGTTCATAAAGTGTATTCATTGTCCTTGCTGAAAATCCTGTTCGAGGCCAAATGACCGCTTTCAGGAGCTGCACTCCCTTTTTGATTTAATTACTCTTTGGAAATGTTGCTTATGGTGCCTGTATTCATAATAGCCTCCCTTTTGGAATCAAAGAACAAGCTTATATCCCAATTGTCCCAAGCTTCAACATCTATTTTTCAATGTCATAGAATCCTTACAGTGCAGAAGGAGACCATTCTGCCTGTAGAGTCGGCGTAGACTTAAGGCAAGGATAGGTAAATTTTTGAACCGTAAAGGAACGAAGGGTTATGGTGAGTGGGCAGATAAGCAGAACTGAGTCCACAAAAAGATCCGCCATGATCTTATTGAATGGCGGAGCAGGCTTGAGGGGCCAGATGGCCATAATCCCACCCAGGCGCTATTCCCACAATCCCACATCCCCTGCTAATTCCCTGACACTGGGGTCAATTTAGCATGGCCAATCAACCTAACCTGCACATCTTTGGACTGTGGGAAGAAACTGGAGCACCAGGAGGAAACCCACACAGACATGGGAAGATTGTGCAAACTCTACACCGACTGTGACCCGAGGCTGGAATTGAACCTGGGTACCTGGCATCATGAAGCAGACAGCATGCTGCCCAATTTTTATCATAAATCTCTCTACATATCTCTCAACACATATCTCTAGCCCAAGGAAAGAAATTCATACCTTCTAGGTTCCCTCAGCAGAATTTTCATTTGTCATTGATATAAGCTTTCGACAATTGTAAGAGGTTGATGAACTTTCTAGATAATAGGGTGCTATGCACTGACAAATCACCCTGCATCTCGCATATTTGGTTCAAAACTATTAGTATGCTAAACAACCGGAGCAGATTCAACATAAATCTGCAGCCAAAGTTAGTTTCCTTCAGAATGGATATCCAATTCTACATTCCAACAGATAAAAAACAAAATTGAAATATTACCAAGTTTCAGAAATATCCAACATGTTTAAAAGGAGAAAGAGTGAGTTAAAACTGCAAGAGTGGTTCCTTGGCCAGAACTGGAACATGACAAGGGCAGTGCAGTGGCACAGTGGTTAGCACTGCTGCCTCACAACGCCAGAGGCCCAGGTTCAATCCCGGCTTCGGGTCACTATCTGTATAGAGTTTACGCTTCCACCCCATATCTGTGTGAGTTTCTTCCGGGTGCTCCGGTTTCCTCCCACAGTTCAGAGATGTACGGGTCAGGTTGATTGGCCATGCTAAATTAACAGTACTATCAGGGGGATTAGCAGGGTAAGTGTGTGGGATTATGGGAATAGGGCCTGTGTGGGACTGTGGTTGGTACAGACTCGATGGGCCGAATGGCCTCTTCTGTATTGTAGGCATTCTATGTTTGACAAATGGAAAGAGGTTCCGTATCTAAAACAATAACTTGTCATTCTTCTTAGTTACTGATAGACTGCTGTGTACTTCTGTTCTGTCACACTCTTCAAAGGAAGGTTTTAATTGTGATTTCACATTGAGAGAGCTCTAGTGTGACAACTGGTGTCAATACCCCAGGCAGTCCTTGGCCAAACAACAATGCTGACCACTGACCTTGAAAGCAGCTGCCCACAAAGATCTAGCAATCTCTGTGGTGTGGATTTTCTCTTTCCTGGTGACAGTTTAAATATCTCACCAGGTCAAAGGGATCTTCAGCAGCTGCAATGCCAACAGAGTGAACAGTTAATCACTGTGAATTATTCACACAGACACAAAACTAGAGGCCTTATTTTACCATTTTGATTCTTAGTGCTAGGAGGACTTGAAACTGGGGGAGTTTCAGATCCTGTTCTGAGGCACCCTCATATGCACTCTGCCTGCAAAAAATATCAGCAATTCCGAATCGCGCTGCACAAGCCTGTGGGCCTAAAATGCGCCCGAAATCCTGCAGTTCCAATCAGCACCTCCAACTGCGCATGTGGAAAAAGAAAAGATAGAATGTCGCTTCCCTGCCGCGTCCCTCCCGGGCTAGATAATGCCTCCCGCTGGCCCCGACAGATATTGCCCCAATCCTACAACACACTGACCCTCTTATCCCCCCACACCCTCACCACCTAGACTGATCATGGGCCCTACCTCCACTTTCCCTCCACTGATCTCAGGTAGATTGGCAGCAGACCCTCCTGCCTTCCCCACCACTGATCACAGGCAGAATGGCAACAGATTCCCTCCCCAACCTTACTGATCACAGGCAGAATGGCAGCAGACCCCCTTCTTCCCCCCACTGATCACAGGCAGAGTGGCAGCAGACCCCCCTCTTCCCCCCACTGATCATAGGCAGAGTGGCTGTGGACCCCCCTTTTTCCCCCACAGATCACAGAAGACTGGCAGCGGATCCTCCTCCCCCCCTCCCCCAACTGATCACATGCAGACTCCGCTACTCCCCACCAGCAAATTCAAGCAGCAAGCCATCGGACCCACCTCCCCCTCACCTTCCTCCCCAACTCAAGCAGAAAGCCGGACACTCAGCACTTATCTCCTAACTGGAACTCCCGAATCGGACTTAGGGCTGTTTTGTGCTTATTCTGGATGGGCAAACGCAGGGTAAAGCGGGAAGTGCCAGTAAAGCTGGACATGCAGCTATTAAGTCAATTTAGATGTATGCAAATGCATTTAAATGGCCGTCTCACCTGTTTCAGACGCAGTCCCAATCACAGCCATTTTCAGGCCTTGGTAAAGGGGGAACCAGTGCAGAGGCAGGTGTGGGTCGCCTCACGCCCAACTATACCAAGTTTTCTCGCCCAAAAACAGGCGCAACGTGATGGCAGTATTGGAACCTATAAGTTAAAAGCATCTTATCCTTCACTTTCAATTTAAATTTTCAAATAAATAAATGATGATATTACTAGCTTAACTTCTATCCAAATTCAAATAAATGTGAAAAACATTATAAATGAAGAATCTGATCATCATAGATAAATTTGACAATCCAAAACTACAAAATTCACTTTTCAGGCCAGAAGGTGTTTATGTACAGATATAATGTTAGTACGTTATTAAAAATGCAGTTATATTTCATTCAATTAAGGGGCGGAATTTTCCCACACTGCTCACCTTGGGAATGCAAAGGTCCATTGATCTCAGACGGGATTCTCCAGTTTTGAGACAAGAATCCCGCCTAAGGTTTAAGTTTTTGTCAATGATTTTTGAAGTTAGATTAACAGTGTAAAATTGAAGTTTCACAAATACACTGGTTGTTCAGCGATTGCTGTCTGTGTGGACTCTCAATGCTGCAACCTCTGGAGGGGTGTAGAATCACTGCACATGTAGGAACCTCCTGAATTTGCAGTCAGTTTCAATGGATAGCAAAGATTGACAATTTCACTTATCTTTACCATCGCAATACCTAGACCATAGTGAATGGAATCCATTTTAGCTGTCCACTGTCACAAGGTCAAATCTACCCACCTCTTCTTTGGTTTGTAGCCTGCCATGAACAGTGAGTGATGTTGATATTGCTTTCAGCATGAAAAACTGTATGTGCTGCATTTGGAAATAATTGTACTGCATTCTTCCTGGAAACTGAAAAGTAAGTTGATATGTTTTCCTTAAGTGCAGATGATGGTAATACAAATGCATGAGGCTAAATTATTGCCCCTGGTCAGAGGGCTACTTTCAGGTGTACCATTACCTTTCATTTTCATCCCTTTGTGGAGCTGTCCCTAATGTTATCTGACGATAGTAATGACTCTCTCACAGATTCACAGACTTGGCTGAAAATCCAGCTGCCCAGGCTTCAACATCTATATTGTGATATTGCTTGGCCAAGAACAGCATTAACTCCAGCGGCTCCACATCCCCTGGGTCCCTCCCTGCAGCACTGTCTCAGACTCGTCATGAAGAACAAATTGCAAAGTCTGGATCTAACGATTTCATGTGGACAGCAATAATGGTTATTGACCTGTTTTAAATAGCACATTAAAGTTCAGGGACTCATTCTTTTTCAATCAGTCTATAGTTCCTGAAGCTCACGCAGGTCTTTTGACTTTGCACAAAACACTGTGTCTGCTTTCCGCTGATTGCAAGTTCCAAGGGCCATTTGCACCAAATGAAATAGCATTTGTGCTGCCAAAATCAAATCTGCACCTGCACCATTGTTTTTTTTATATCGCTTGCCTCACTGCAATCTCAGCCATGGAGCCATTTTTCACATGTGACATTGACAGTGGGTGTCAATGGGTTGTCCTCTTGGGAAGAATTACAGATCTATTCTTGTCTGCACTTGATGACAATGAATTTGAACTTCTCGCAAGGGTGGATGGATAGCAGACAGGGTGGAAAACCAAATGTTTTATCCATTGCGCAGGTCCTGTTGAGGGAATGTGAGGAATATTACATTGGATACTCCTGTGTTCTGGGAGGTGGAAAAATGTTCGTGGCCTCATTTCTAATTGCTATCTGATGGTTGGAAGTAAAGGGAAATCAGAAAATTGGTTACTGTTATTGAAATCATAACTAGGACATTTGGAGAATTTCCTTCTTTGGAAATGGTGCAATGGGATCTTTAATGCCCAAAAGTTGGCAAAGTCTTTGTTCAACATCAGAATCAAAGGACAACAGCACTAATGATGTAACACTTCACCAGGATTGTTTTGGAGTCATTTCTGTGTTTGTGTCCTGGATGACATTTCAAACCGGATTTGAAGCAGAAGTGCTGGCGGCTGAGTCAAGGCAGAGCTTTAATTTGTACAGTAACTTTGTTTAAAGTTTATGCAAAAGTTACCTTTTCCAACCACTTTTACAGTGATCTCTGTCAACCCTTCCACTGGTCTTTGGTGTCTATTTAAATAGAGTCATAGGCTAGTAATGCACAAATATGAGTCAGTCAATCCATTACCTCTGTGCCAGATCTTTCGAATAGCAATCCAATGGAACCCACTCCCCTATGCTTCATTCACATCCATGCAATTTTTCACTCTCTAGTACTTATCCAAATACCTTTTAAATGCTATAATGGGGTTGGCATCCATTATCCTACAAGATAGCATGTTCTAAATCTTGATCAGTTTCTGGATAGAAAAAGTTTTCCTAATGTCACCTCTGGTTCTTTTGCCAATCTCCTTAAATCTGTGCACTTTGGTTAGCCGAACAGTTCGAAGACGTTTCTCTTTATTTCCTCAACGTTAAACACTTCATGATTTCCAGTACATCCATCAAGTCTCCTCTTAGCTGCATCTGCTTGAAGAGAACGACCCCAAGCTCCAGTTTACCCAATGAATCCTTCATTCCCAGAAGCATTCTAGTGTTTTACCTTCTCCAAAGACTTCATATTATTCCCAAATGAAATATAATTGGATGCAGCACTCCAGCTGGGACATAACTGACTGAGGTAAATAAGTACTTTGCATCAATGCATACTAAGGATGAAGATTTTTCCAAAGCTATTGTAAATGAGGAGGTTGTTGAGATAAAAATAGACAGAGAGGAGAAGCACTAGCAATCCTTAAAGTAGATCAGCCTGCCCAATATCTGGCTAAACAATAGTGTGACCTGACCGGACACAACATTGAACCTTCTGTGTGAAGCAACTTAGAATGTTTATTGCATCACTGCATGAAAAGGTGCACAATGAATTCTATTATTGCAAAATACAACCTTTTTTTAAACTACAGCACAATGATTTAGCCCCTTGAGATGATTTCACACAATTTGTCAGAGTGCAATTTTCTTAGCTAAATTAAAGCACACAATTTATAGTATTAAAAAGCAGAAGCTGCCTATTATTGATGTAAACTGTGTGATAGTAATGGGTCTATTAAATAGTTACTTTGGTCTGCCACTTGGGTCTGTTACCAAGTACATTTACCTTGCATTATAAATTTGTGTTGTGCAGTCAGATTCTCTGGAAGCCTACCCTCTATCGTCATACGGAGGGAATATTCCCAATGCATGTGAGGTGGGGTTAAATCATAAACCCATTGCGACAACCTCTTTTATGGTTTTGCTGCACCTGGTACACGGGAAATCTTCCCGCATGATACCATGTGCTTGTACTTAGAAATAAAAACTTAAGAGTTCCATATTGTAATTTTTTCATAACTTTCTAATTCAATTGTGTCAAGCACTGCTGACCACAAAAACTCTTCAATTTATTTTGTTTAGTTGCGAAAGTGAACCTTTGAATCACACCGTAAAAGCATTTATACCAAATTGCATAATAATCACAACTGAGCTTTGTAAGCACATTAAACGTCTCTCATGGTTGTTGGAGAAAAATAGGCTTCCAACCTATCAGTCTGGATGGGATTTGAATGCCAAGGCTCACAAAAGCAGAAATAATCTTGGAACCTCGTCTCTACCAAGTCTCTTCATTTTAAACTGGCACAGAATTTTGAATTTATGCCCTTCTTCAAATGCAGCCCCTTGAAAAACATCAAGGTTTGGCATCCTTAGTCGACTGCAGCATAAATACGGTGTGTGTTGCTTGCAAGTCACATGGAACTGGGAGATCCCAAATAGAATACTGGGATTGTGTTTACCGAATCTGCGCCTGGGCTTGGAAGAAATCCAATCTGCGCACTTCTGCAGCTCGCAAACAGCACACCCGACCCACGTATGATTTCACACGCCATTTCTGTCTTTTCACATGGGGGCGGGTTTGAAAGGCAGTTTGCAAACCAGTGCAGAAGGAGTGCTTGTGTGGAATCAGGCTCCTGCGAAGGCCCACTTGGTTTTCAATGAGAGCAGCACAGCACCTAATAGTGTTTAAAGGACCCCCAAAACACACTCTTCACTTCCCTCAACCCCTCCCCAACCCACACACCTCCCCATTACAATTCAGATTCCCCCATGCCATTTTTATGCCTCCCATGTATGTCTCTTAGTCAACAATCAGTATGCATTATGCATAGTCCTCAGATTCTATGCATTATCAATAGGAAAAATAATCATATTCCCAGGAAAAAAGCACAAAACTACTCCACCTTTAATAAAAGTCTTCAGTGAAAAACTAGCCAGAGTTTTACCAGCACACCTGCCCTGATTCTGGCCGGATCTCGGGTGGATGTGCTGGTAAAATTCTGCCAAATATCATTGAAATTAAGAAAAATGCATTCTGGCACATGAACAAAAACTTGTAATACTTGTAATTCTAGCAGCTGTGTTAACACAGTAAACCAAAACCATATCAAAATTACAATAGATTTTTACTTGAAACTGTCATTTACTTTCAGCTGAATGGAACTGTGTTGAAACCTATTAAAACCTGAAACTCAGCCAAACTTTCATAGTGACCACAGTTGTCCAAACAACAAAGTGCTCACTGAGAAGGAAAAAACAGAAGGTGCTAATTTTAATTTTAAAGCAGAGTGCCTGTCAATCCATGGGCAGGAGCAGGTGGTTAGATTATTTTCAAGCTTAGATTCTTTTTCAAGAGTAGATTTCATTCACGTTTCAAAACCATGTTTATTTTAAATCAACTGGAATTATTCCTGACCCCACACTATTTTAAATAGGCGGTAAACTGAGATGTCAACAGCTTGAAAGACCTGCTGGTTAAGTGCATTGGCCATGCTAAAATTCTCCCTCAATGTACCCGAACAGGCACCAGAGCGTGGCAACTAGGAAATTTTCACAGTAACGTCATTGCAGGTTTAATATAAGCCTACTTGTGATGCTAATAAGTAAACTTTAAAAACATTTTCTTAACAATCTCTCAAACCAGGTGTGCTTCTAATGGATGTCCAAAGCCCTACACTACCAGGTGAAAATGGTTTGTGGGTTGACATATGAGTTTGCTGCCTACTTAAAATAGTGTGGGGTCAGGAATAGAGAGGAAAATCAGGTTTTCTCTAAACATAATGTGGCCATTCACTCACCAAATCGCAACTCCACATTCAGATGGAAATCTGACTCAAGCTCAAATGGTGAGGGTACTGCACACAGCTAGTTTCAGCGTTAGGGATGGAAAATGTAATACAGAGTTTCACTCATGACTTTGTGGACCCTGCTAGATTGGACATTATATGAAGAAATCATACAGAACCAGGCCTAGAGGCAACCATAACACTCTGACACTCAAATAGTCCACTGATGTCCAATATCTGGGTATGTCCATTGCAAAGTGTGAAACTATTTTATCTTCAGCTTCTGCTGGTTTCATTCCTCTCCAATGACCACTTTCTTGTGGCTGAACCTTGATCATCCTTTTGAACATGAGCTTAGCTTCCTTGATGTTCTTTACCACAAAGACAGTCAATCTCCTTCTTCAAGACATTTACCATTTTGACCACATATTTACAGTAGAAACCATGCTTTTGTCTCCTTGAGATTTGACTATTCCAATGCTCTACTGGTGCAGTCACGCCCTCAATGCTTTTCAATCTTCAGTTTATCCAAACCTCCACTGCGAATATCCTATCCTGCATTAGGTTCCACTCACATATCAATTCTACTCTTGCTGTCTAACACTTGCTCCCTATCCCCCAAAGCTTCAAGTTTAAAACTCTCATCCATGTTTTCAAAAACGTTTGAGGCCCTGTATTTATCTCTTTCGTCTTCTAACTCATCATGTACATTCTCTGGTTTCTCCATTGATCTGACTCTGATCCTCTGTGCACAACCACTGCCCTTTCCCCTAATTTATTACTCGTAGTTGTACCTTCAGCAGTTTAAGCCCTATGTTCTGGAATCCCTGCTACTTTAAGTTTGTCCCCCAAGCCATCTTTTGGCTACTCACCCCTCCTATAATGTATCCTACTTTGCCTCAGACACCATTTTGCAGTCATGGGGCATTTTCCTAGACAGTATATAAATACAAGCTGCTTCTTGTCATTTCATAGATACTTGTAGCTCAAGGATGGTTGAAAATGAACAACTTATTTAAGTAGCAATTTCCCTCTTCAAATAGAGTTCCCACTCTAAACTGAATTTCTTCTTTAGTGTCGTGGCTAGAGTAGTCAAAACTGGTTGTTAATTAATTAATAGTTGGGTCCTGACTATTTAAAGATATTTTCTTAGCAAAATACTTAAACTAACATGAAGCGTTGACAATGATATTGTCAATGATATAGCAACTGGATGCATTGAATGTTTCACTGAGGGGAACTTCAGAGAGTTAATTCAATTCACCGACCCTCGCTTCTGCTCTTTGAAAGGTTGTCCTTTTTGAAGTTATTCAATATGCTACACCATGGCCTGTATCAAACTCGGCAGTTGGTGATGAGTAAGAATATCCATAAAAGGCCAATACTGTGATCGAAGCATGAAGATGAAGCATTCTGTAGGATGTACAGGTTCACAGCAACTTCGATCCAAATGAAAAGATTGCTTTTAGTTTCCTTAATGGCTCAAGAGGGACAAGCAACATGAAACAGTTGGCATATGCATGACATCTAGAATGTCGTAGAGTAGCACCAGTCTCCTAGGTTACTAAAGAGAAAATCAGCCAAGGTTCCCACTTCAAACTGCGAGCCAGCATCCCTGTTGGAAAAGACATGTGTTTGGAAGACAAAATTGGGCTCAGCAGCAAATAGCCTGTCAACACTCAATGGCTAGACTAACAAACAACCACCAGAGCGGTATGCCAGAGGCCAACACCGGTGCTATTTTATGCCAGTTGGGGCCAACGCATTTCTGAAAGAAGGTGGTGGCACTAAAAAATAGCAAGCATTGAATTTTATTATTAATAGCTAAATGCAAAACTGTCTTTTTAGCACTCTGAAGGTGGAAAGCCACTGCCTAAGGTTGTCACAGAAGAAAAATAACCTGTGTTCTCTAAGGTTAATAGGAATCAATTCCATCTGCAGCAAGAACAATGTTCTTTCACAAAACAAATAGTTTGGCATTTACAAAATGTGCACAAAGTACATAAGGTTTCCAAAGAACAATTTAAATTGCACTCCAAGCAGCCACTTTCTCCACCACTGTTCAACGAAACACCCTGAATTACTTAGTGAGCACGCACCAATCTTCCCCCACAGCCTGTTGTGCATCATTTCCAGGTGCTGTCTGTGCCTGTCTGGATGTGAAGATTAGAAGACAGCTAATCTGTTTTTAAATCATCAAAAAAAGGAAAGAGGTAAATCATTAGATAAACCCATTACTTGAGCTTTCTCAGTTCGTTTGAGAAACAAACCATAATTCAACCTGCTGCCCAATCAACCACTTATACAAGTTAATGCCTGCATTATTGTAATGGACAGACAGACATCTACAAATGTGTTAAGGTATTATTGCCAACAATCTGTTTTAGGCTACACAGAAAAAAAAACACATGAATATGATTCAGACATTTGGAAATTTTGTTGAAAGCAATTAGTTTTCAAATCCCAGAGTCACACAATATGGTATCAGTTACTGTCAGTCCTGCTACATTGAAGTCATTTTTCTGTCTTGACTGCATAATGAAATCCAATGTAATACACATGACATATTGGAATGCTTAGTCTCCCAATTAGCTGCTTACATATGACCTATGCATCCCTGGGTCTTTGCATATAAAACTCTGGCCATTCATCTCCTTCTGTAGTTCAAACTGAGAGGCAATTATATTCTCTGTCTGCTGGGACCTTGGTGTGCGATTGGATAATCACACAATAATGCCAGGCTATGGAAGCAGCAACAAGAAACAAAATAGAATAAAGAGTAACTGCTCCAAACAGCCTAGTTACCACTTGGTTGACAGTTTGGTTCAGGTATTGTTTGTATGTGAATGTTCTTGTGTGTTTTATTTACATAGATGTATTAATAAAAGAAGTAAGGCTTTTAGCTGTGGAAATTAGATTCCCGATTCTCTGCATTTCTTGCATGTATGGATTTGAAATGTTAGCTATGTGTTTAAGCAAAGAATGCAGATTATCTATTAAACAGCCAGGCATCATTTAAGAATTGCAGAGCATTCTTAAAACAACATTACCGAGGCAGTGGATAGTACATTTCATGCCTGATAAACCTGAATTATTCATGACCACATCTGTACTTAAAAGTCAGTCTATGTTTCTCACTGATGTCAGTGACCAGTGGAGCCTTACCTGCAGTAATTCATTACTAAAGTTAAGGTACTTAGCTGCAGTGTCCTGGACATTTCTAGGACATTAAAAGCTTAGCTGTTGGTGAGATACTGAGAAAAAGGTACACAAAATTCCCATATTCTTGGCTTAGAAAGTAGTGGCCTCGTTTTTTACCTTTTTCTGTAGATATGAACTTAATTCCCAGAGTAACTTAGGATTTAAAATGTGTGTGTTTACTATCTGTGTTGCAGACACTATTCTCATTGATCGAAGTCTTCCCTAAGCACCATGCTTGGCCACTGTCAGAAATGTTTTAGCTCAAAGGCATGTTCCTCAACCACTTCGAACTGTTCCCATCAGGAATGCGAATGTGCACCACTGTCACTTCAGAGTCTGTTATTGGAACATCTGTACAAACTCTGCCTTGCACTTTGAGTTGTTGTAGGTATGCACTGACACCTGCTAACTAGAAGTCCTTCTTGTCTTCTGTTTTGTAAACAAAATCTAATTCTGTTTTGCGTTGGCCTCATAGAAAAAGGAAAGTGGACTTTGCCTACTTCAGCTCATGCACACATTGCAACCACGAAGCATGTGGTTACAATAGCCACACTGATTTCCATATCTGGGACAGACTGTGGTCAACCAAAACAACAGCACTGGTGCATTTTGGAGTTCATTTCTTGGATAGTGCAGACTTTCCTCTCCTAAACTTCAAGTTTGTTACCCAGTAACCATTACTCGCTAATTCATTCTGTGTTCCTTTTTTTACATTTCAGTCTTAGTGTTGCTTCTCACTGTAGGCCTTAATTCTTCATCGCAGTATCTCATGTAAAGAAAATCACAGATAAGTTTTAATGTCAATTGCTCCCCTTCACAGTTCATTGGACATTTCTCTTTACACGGAAAGGACTGGGTCATTGGCTATGATTGCTTAAAAGACTTTAAATTTCTCAAAACAGTTCCTTGCTAAGTTAGGGGTCAGCAGGCAGAAGAATGATAATTGCAAGTTCTTCTCAGAGGCCCAAGCAATAGACAATTCCATACCCATTTTTAGGCCCTCAAAAGCTGTTATTACACCTTGGTACTGGGAACCTATTTTTGAGGCAAGCCTTTCAAAATCAGAACAAAGTCACCAACAAAGAGTCATACAATAGAACCACTTGTGATTCCATAGAATCATTTACAATAGAACCGCTGTTCTGGGCAGTAGTAAGAAGTCTCACAACTCCAGGTTAAAGTCCAACAGATTTATTTGGTAGTAAACGCCATTAGCTTTCAGAGCGCTGCTCCTTTGTCAGGTGAGTGGAGATTTCTGATCACAAACATCAGAACTCCCCACTCACCTAATGAAGGAGCAGCACTCTGAAAGCTAGTGGCGTTTATTACCAAATAAACCTGTTGGACTTTAACCTGGTTTTGAGAGACTTCTTACTGTGTTTACTCCAGTCCAACACTGGCATCACCACATCTGGAGAGTAGGACAGGGTTCAGAGATTATGCTTTTAAATTGGGTTAGATGACACACCAGTTCTTGCTTGTTATTTATTCTTATAGCTAAAGTAAGTTTCCTATTATGTCAAAGACTCATCAAAAGCATTGTTCTGCACCATAAAGCTCCTTACAACTGGAATCATACATTGCCACATCTAAGAAATACTCAGCAGGCCTGATAGCATCTGGGGATAAAGGAACATCATTTTGTGTTCAATATGAATCTTCTTCAAAACAAAAGATAGAAATGCAATGGATTTTATGGGGTTGGAAGAGGGGAGAGGATCAGGTAGAACAAAGTTATCATGGAACAAAAGGCGAAGGGAATGGTAATGATTGTAGTTAAACGAATAAGGGACAGCTACATGTGAAAGCAGAAACAGAAACAAGATACAGAAAGGCACTTTGCGAGGAAAGAAAGCAAATGAACAACTTCAGAGCATGAAATCTCTCCTCCATTTTGTTTTCATGTTTTTGCTTTTACACATGCCTGTGTGAAATATTTTGTTGATGCTTATTGTTTATCTGGACACAATTAAGAGCTGCAAAGTGTTTGAATTCTCTGTTATTGATACTTTAACAATCGACCTGATTGATACATTTCTAGGGTTGTGGTTACAGCAGATTTTCTTCCAAAAGAAGATTTGTGATGGGGTTGGAAACTCTGAAATTGTAAAGTGGTTGGAGCTACTTGTAACAATTAAGTGATCATTACTTGGTCTCAGAAAGCTATTATGAGATATATACCAGGGCCTCTGTAAGGCAATCTGGGGCTTGAAGTGATTTTAAACTTAATGTCATTATAGTTTTCTGATATTGTGATATATGTCCCAAATTAAAACTTCACCATTTACATGGATGGCTATGTTTCTAAATCATAGAATCCCTGCAGTGCAGAAGGAAGCCATTCGGCCCATTGAGTCTGCACCGACCACAATCCCGTCCAGGCTCTATTCTCGTAACCCCACACATTTACCCTGCTAATCCCCCTGATACTATGATCAATTTAACATGGCCAATCAACCTAACCCGCACATCTTTGGACTGTGGGAAGAAATCAGAGCATGCAGACTTGGGAAGAACGTGCAAACTCCACACAGTGACCGAGGCTGGAATTGAACCCGGATCCCTGGCGTTGTGAGACAGCAGTATGAACCACTGTGCACCCTCAAATGTATTAATTTATGTATTATTTTTGAACTGACTGCCCTCTTCCCTTCCACAATTGTCTTCATTCAATATTCTATTCATCTTTCCCAACTTTGCTTAAGATCTTGGAGACCTATTGTAAAAAAACACTCTTAAACTGCAACCATTAAGATCAGCTATATGTTGTTCGGTTGCTTAGACAAGGAGGCAATCAAGCCCAGGAGATGGCACAGAAATTCCATGTGACTGATTGCTGTTTTGGAGCTTTTAGTGATGAGGATAGAATGGACAGATGCAGGTTTTTCAGTATGGACTGGATATGTCTGAGAAATAAAATAAAATTAAAGTTAATTTATTAGTCACAAGTAAGGCTTACATTAACACTTCAATGAAGTTACTGTGAATTTCCCCACGCTGCCAAAGTGTACCCCTATTCGGGCCGATATACCCAACCAGCATGTCTTTCAGAATGTAGGAGGAAACCAGGCACAGGGAGAACATGCAAACTCCATACAGACAATGACCTAAGCTGGGAATTGAACCCGGAATCCTGGCACTGTGAGGTAGCAGTGCTAACCATTGTGCCACCATACTGTTCCTAAGATACAAAAAAACTGGTAAGTGGTATGATAAAACTTAATCTGGAATATCCCACTAAATTACTCTGTGAAACTACACAGGTTCAAATTCATGATGGGTTGGTAACCAAAGGTTCTCCATGATCGCAACTTAAAATTTGCCTCCTGATTGTATAGAGTGATAGCAGTGAAAACCCTGCATGCATTTAAGAACGCTGCAATAGTAGAATACATTGGATGCTTCTCATAAATTAATTATTATGGGCCAAATGCTTTTCCATGATTCTGACTACTTTATGCTAAGTTAAATCACAGAGGAATTGAACTGAGTATTTTCCTGAATGTTGGTTGCCTGACCTTTTCCATCTACGAAGACAGCCGGAATATTTTCTTTCACAGGCAGTTCTTTAGTGACTCACAAGGCCTATTTTTGCAAAGGTAAAATCTACAACTAACTAAATCCTGCATTTTCTGAAGATATGCCTCTGTCACCGTATGTTTGCCCATTTAGTAATATGGAGAGTGCAAAATTCACTTCACTTTATCAAGCCTTTGATGCTGAGTAACAGTTTAAGCCGCCTCATTTTGGTAGGAGTTGTGATGGAGGCAGAGATTAATCTTGCTTCAAACCATCTCAGATGAAGTTGTGGATTGGCAACATAACCTTAAAGTTAAACTCTCTTGGCAGCTGTCTGAAAGTTTGTCTTTTCATGTGGGCATAGGAGGGGAGGACCGAGTTGAAGCAACACACAAATACTGTCTGAGGAAATGTACATTTCTGTGGGAACTGTTTAGCCCAGCTGGCCTCTAAAGGGAAGTCATTTCAGTTAATTGCTTTGGAAATTCTTTCACCATTTTAAAATGCCGAAGCTTGCAAGCAAATAATGAATGTAAATGCATTGCTCATGGGACCAAGCTGCGTGATACTCAAGTTGACTGTCAAAGGCACGTACGAATTCTATCAAGTTCAGAAGATTACAATCTGACCTGAAAAGGGAAATTAATTTATGCCTTTATGAAGGACCTCGGGACAGTTCTATTCATTCAAAATGCTATGGCAACACAAAAATTGTTTGTTTTCCATTCAATACTTAATCATAATAAGTTTAAGTTTATTAGTGTCACAAATAGGCTTATATTAATGCTGCAATGAAGTTACGGTGAAAATTCCCCAGTTGCACACTCCAGCGCCTGTTCAGATACACTGAGGAAGAATTTAGCATGGCCATTGCACCTAGCCAGCAGGGAGGGGGGAAACCAAAGCACCCAGAGGAAACCCACACAGAAATAGTGCTTTAGGAAATCCAGAGGTCACAGAAAGCTAGAAGTTACTGCCTTTTTTTCTTTTTAAAGGTTGGTTGTTTGAGTTCAAGGAAAATATGGAAACTTGTTTTTTTGTCATGCAGGCACACGAATGATTTGGGGAGACCTGGTTGCTGATGGAAGAGCAGTTTATCAGCAAATTTGTTTTGGAGTAAATTTTAAGTGCTTTAAAACCTTTCAGTGTGAATAAGTGTTTTACAAATCCAGAACATCGGTATAGAATCCCTACAGTACAGAAGGATTTCATTTGACCCATCGAGTCTGAACTGACCACAATCCCACCCAGGGCCTATTCCCACAACCCCAAGCATTTACTCTGCCAATCCCCCTGACACTAGGGTCAATTTATCACAGCCAATCAACCTAATTCACACATCTTTGGACTGTGGGAGGAAACTGGAGCACCCACAGGAAACCCAAGTTGACATGGGGAGAATATGCAAACTCCACACAGACAGTAACCAAAGCCGGGGATTGAACGTGGATCCCTGGCACTGTGAGGCAGCAGTGCTAACCACTGTGCCACAGTGCTGCCCTTCTAGCTTTGAAATATCCGAACAAACAGTTGAATATTTCCTCTCAATTTATTTACTTGAAATATCACTCATTTCCATATTTAAGTACCCGATCAAATATGTTGCCTCTAACACAATGATGGGGCAATTTTGACAGTTGATCAGCTTCAACTGAAAGCTCATGAGTGTGCTGCCGGCAATTCTCCATCCATGTCATATTAGTTTGAAGACAATGCAAATTTACCCCTAGCTGCCACATTAAGCGAATAGAGCTATGGTGTATTCAGTCTTCAGGGCTATGCATCTTCAGGCACCAAAGGGGAAAGGTCTGGTCCCCCAGATATGTTCTCATCATTGTGCATCTATGTGTTAGATTAAGAGCACCAACAAAACATTTGTTGTTTTCACTTCGACCTTAATTGATATGGGGGTTATACATTTGGAACTTAATTGATATGGAGGTTATACAGGTTGTGTCCACTTTGCTAAGACTCTTCTTTATGACTAAATCCAATTGACAATACCATTGCTGTTCTGGAACTACACAAAGCATCATTCTATCTTTGTAGATTAGGATCTGTGTGCGTCACTTTGCAGTCTGTGCTTAGTTAGCTCATTTCAGCCAAGCTGAAGTTGAACCAATTGCTCCTTGTGTCCCTGAACAAGAGAGGAAGAATTGAGCCAGGGTTTGCCCTCCCATTGCAGTGACCCCAGTTGAAAAATGTGTTTTTGTGGACACTGAGTGAAGACTTGATCGAAGTAACTATGATGTCCTTTGCTGTCAAATTTTCTACTGAAACTCACTGGCCAGATTCAAATATTCTGCTGAAATCCTCTGTTTCGGCGTGAAACAGACATGGTCTGCAAAGATCCGATTTGGGTGCTCCAGCTTCTGAAGGAGGAAAGTTCCGAGCTTCCAGCAGCTCTCTCGACTCAGATCAGTGGGGGGGAGGGAGGTGGGTCAGGTGGCTCTGTGCATCAGATCGGAGGGCGGTGGAGGGAGATGAGTGAGATGGCTCTGTGTGTCAGATCGGTGGGGGGTGGGGGGGGGGGTGGGGGGTGTGAGGTGGGTCAGATGGCTCTGTGCGTCAGATCGTTGGGGGGGGGAGAGCAGGAGGGTGGGCAGGAGAAATGGGAGGGAGGTCTGCTGCCACTCTGCCTTGGCTCAGTGAGGGGGAGGGGGGGGGGGTCTGCTGCTGCTGTGCGTGTGATCGGTGGGCAGGAAGGGGGATCCGCTGCCAGTCGGTGTGTGATCAGTGGGGGTGAGGTGGGGGGGGGTGGTGGGGCAGGGTCCATGTTCAGTCTGGGTAATGGGGGTGGGGGGATAAGGAGGTCAGTAATGTTGCGGGGGTGAGGCAATATCTGTAGGGACCAAAGGGAGGCATTATCCGGCCCAGGAACAATGTGGCAGGGGAGCGATTTTTTTTAGTGTTTTTTTACTGTGCTTGCTTGATTGGAGCTGCAGTGTTTTGGGTGTGTTAAGCCCCACCCACAGGCTTCTGCAGTGTGATTTAGAATCGCTGATATATTTTCAGGCCGAGTGCATATGGGGGTGCCTGACAACGGGTCAGATCCGAAACACTCCCAGTTTCAAGTCTGTCCAGCACTTAGAATTAAGGTGGTAAAATAGGGTCCCTTGAATCACTTTGAAAGAGATAATTAATGCAGTCTTGTTGAAATCAACTGCTCAAATTCTAAATTTCACATGGTCAAAAATATCTTCAACTAATGTAAAACAATTTTCTGAATACTTGCTAAATCTTTATTTAAAATTCAGTTGGAAGACATTTTCCAAAGCAGGATATGTTGCAGATTCTTTTATTCAAATCATAGATGTAATTACTTCTCACTTGTCAGGATTTTTTTATTAATGGTAAAAAGCAGGATTGCCATATGTCTCCCACTCGTGATCTATGCAATGTCTTTGGACAACTCTCTCACTCAGTTCTTCCATTGTTAAATGCTGAGGGTGAGGCAATAGAGAGGACTGACTATATGCAATAGATTCCCCCAATGTTCCACACCACCTGTAGAAGCGACTACCTAAATTAGAAGATAAAGCCCAATCTAACATATTCAATCTCCATAAGGATGTTTAATGTTTATTAAAACCTTCACTTTATAAACACTACAATATATGGATCCTAGCATGATATTAGTTTCATGCAGGAAAGGACCACAACCAGAATGTCAATTGTGTAGTGAGGTCCACCTATATGTATGTGTGATTCCATTGAAATTTATTTGTTTTTTCATATTTTCTAGCATCTGTGATTGCTGACATTAGTTAATAGAAGGTATCTGGCTCGATACAAGAAAGCAGAAATTCCTGCTAACACACTAACATGATCATATCAAATTCCACAAACAGCTATTATACCCAAGGTGTTCGTGCTTTTATTTTAAATAGGCTGAAAAGCAGAGAGGACCAGACCTCAGTGTATTAAGTGTTAAAGCAATATAATTACTGAGAGTCATTTCCACCTAAGGTTTCTCATAATGCCCAGAGCCTAAATCCACACAACCCACGCCCCACTGTCTTATCCAAACTCCGTTGCAACTGTCCAACAGTTGCAGTCTGGTGCATAGCATTGAGGAAGCTCAAATAGAAACAATACTTTCTTGTACAACAGCCAATGGCAAAAGTGAAAAAAAAATCACATTCCATCCCCATACTGAGTCACTGAAGTAAATACTCATGTTAGCAACTTCAACTGGTACATAAAATAAGCAGAATATAAGTCAAGGAAATCCTGGGACATTTTTTTCCCCCTGTAAGTACTTTCCTTCCTCTTGTGAGGCTGTTGATTCCATGTTTGAGTCTCATCTCTGATACAAGCAACCATTATTGATGTGTGATGCTTGACTGTATGTGTCTAAGAGTCTACCTGCTTGACTGTCAGACACCACAGCTGAGTTTGATCCTTGTCCGAGATGATTCCCAACATTGGAGCTCTTCCGCAAAGTAAGGTCCTGGGGGTCACTCAGATTGCATCGCCAATGTTCCACAAAGTTTGCATCTTTCTTTTTACTGGGTTTCTTTATTTTTCTGTAACTCTTGTCTGCCTTGAATATTATTCCTGATACTTCCAACCAGCAACTGTTTTTGTTTGGTTTTCTGGCATTATCCTTTGCAAATTTAGGGTAGTGCATTTCTTGAGAAAATGCAAATATTTGCAGCGGACCTTCAGAGAAAAGCTCGACATAATTTTGCTAGCTGATTTTCCCTCCTTATCCTAAGTGGAGGAAGTCAATGGTAGCGCTGATACAGTACTGTTAACTTCCTAAATGCATCAACTATTCCTTCCTCAAGAGTTTGCAGTGTATACATCTGATAAAGCTAGGGTTAACCTCCTCTATGGAGCTACCCATGGAGATTCTACAGGTTCAGACATGGAGAATACCCTTGAGGGTGGTCTACCAATAAATTTATATCCCAATGAGTCAGTGATCTTGCAACATATTAGGAGGTAAGGGGTGAAGAAATGTGTGAACAAAAGGAAGGCTTCAAATATTAGAAAAGTGTTGTGGTGGCTAATTTCTAATTTAAGATCCTTTTCAATTCACTGACAGAATGTGGGTTATGCTGGTAAAACCAGCATTCATGAACCATTCCTAACTGCCCTTTAAGAAGGAAGTGGTGAGCAGCCTTCTTAAACTGCTGCTATTTGTGTCATTAAGGTCTGTCACAGTGCTGCACATAGAGAGTTCCAGGATTTTGACCCGGTGACAATGAAGATTGATGATTGATGGATGGCCATTGATCAGAATTATTTCTTTATAATAACTTATGAGTCTGAGCTCTCAGTCAAACATGCAAAATGAGAACAAGTGTAAGAGCTCTTTCAGTAGAACTCATCATGCACGTTTGGCATATTTTTTAAAAGAAGAGTTGTGAATAGATGTTTCTTTTTTCTGAGCATTTCCGCACATACCATTGTTATGATATATCCAAGGTGTTCACACTTTTATTTTAAATAGGCTGAAAAAAGAGAGGACTAAGCCGCAATGTATTAAGTGTTCAAGTGATATAATTACAGAGAGTCATTTCTACACAAGGGATGCGATTTTCCCAAAAATACTGAATTAGCAGGAAAACTGTTCTAGATCTCGACTGTTTTCTCAGTTCAGCTATCACCTGGATCTTGGCTTTCTGTGCACTGCAGAGGTCCCAGTTGTGAATATCATTAAAAATACAGGGGGTTGGTGCCTATTCACGCCAGATTTGACAGTTCTGGAAATCTGCACATGCGCAATGGTCCTGATCTGTCAACCTCCCTGATCGCTGGCCAGCCTGGGACCATCGCAGTGCTGTCCCTCCAGCCCCCGCTACAGCCCAATCGCGACCTAGACAACAATTCCCGGGCCAGCCCTAATCCCTCTGCCCTGGAGCGCCTCAATGTCCAGCCCTGCCCCGCCAGCAGTGGCGATTCCCCCCTCATCCTGGCAGACCACACCCACCCCCCCTGCCCCAATCCGCTCCAATCGCTGCCCTCCCTCCATCCCAGACTGATCCTGTCTGCAGAGTGGCAGCGGGATCTCCCACCCCACTGATCACCAGGAGGCCCCGCCCTTGACACTGCCCGATGTCCAATGGGCACTGCCAAGGTGCCCCCTGGGCATAGACACTTTGCCCCTTGGATAGTGCCGGGGGCACAAGGTGGAACTGCCTGGGTGCCCATGCCCAGGGGGCACCACCCAACCCCCTGGAGGGCCACCGATTGCTCCTCCCCTCATTCCAGTGCGGTCTCCCTCTAGTTCCCCGAATATGGGAAACTACTGTAAACCCCGTTGAAATGAAGTACTCCTGGCGGAGTGGGAGATTCAACTTGGACCTGAAAGTTCCTGATAATGAGCTGCTAAACATACTTAAAATACATTTGAAACAGATTCAAATGACTTATCTGCCTTCCCACCAGTTTCCAGCCTGATCTGACTGGCGACTGTTAGCCGCCTCTGGGAGATGCGCATACATTCTCGGCGTATGCGCAAATCCCAGTACAAGGCTGGCGACACACATCTCCCACCACAACCCGACAGAAAAGTTGTGAGTCATGCTGCGAGAATCGTGGCCAGGGTTTCTCACAATGTCCAGAGCCTAAACTTACCCCACCCCCGCCCCCCGCCCCGCCGTCTAATAATGTGCTTCATCCATTGGTTCTATTCATAGTGCATGCTGGGTAAATGGGCATGCAAGGGCCATGTGTTGGCAATGAAGAACTCATGGGGGGAGGTGTGGATGGATGCATAAGTTGGAAGGAGTATAAGGGGCCATGGGGGTAGGTGACATGTATGAGGAATTGGTTTGGGGGTTGATGAAGGTGACGGGTGAGGGTTAGAAGGCCTAACAGCCTTCAATATGACTGGGATAGGCTTTAAGAAAACTGAAGTCAGCTTTCTAACGAGCACACCACTCAGCTCCCCCAGTGGCCATCTACATGCTATTTCCAGAATTGGTGGCCCAAAGCTATCGCACCAGTTGCCACCAACCCTCAAAATAATGTCTGTGATAATTGAGGATCTTTCTGTCGAGGTGAGCCAGGAAATTTTCTAACTTGAACTACCCACCCCTCTAACAAAATCCATTCTATGGCCTCCTACTTGACCTAGAGGTGAACTTCCCATCACACTTTCACAACATCGCTGTGATTGCCTATTTCCACCTCTGTACCATTACCAGATTTCACCAGTGCTTCAGCTCTTCTGTTGCTGAAACCATAATAATTCTCATGTTAACTCTCAATTTGACTATTCCAATACACTACAGCTCTTCTCCCTCATTCAATACTCCATAAACCTGAGGTCATTTGAAACAGGTCTACCTGCTTCTCAACTTGCATTAAGTTCCATTCAACTTTTACCCCTCAAACAATGTCCTTTAAAACTCTCATCCTTGTTTTCAAGGTTGGCCTTAATCTCTTCTGCCCCACACTCCTCTAAGATATGCTCATCTAATCCTAACCTTTTGATCACATCTGATTTAATTGCTCCAGCACTGGCAGCCATGCTTTCAGTTGCCAAGGCCCTAAGCTCTGATATTCCCTTACCAAAGCTCTCCATCTTTCTATTTTACTTACCTCCTTTAAGACACTGCTGAAAACCTACTTCTTTGAATAAGATTCTGACCCAAGATCTCCCTACAGGGTCGGGTCACTGTCAAATTTTGTTCTATAATGTTCCAATCAAGTATCTTAAGGGCAATTTATTACAATTGCAAAGCAAACAGAAGGCAATGTTATTCGAAGGAGCCAGTTTACTCTTTATTGATTGACTGTTCCAGTGGTCCTTCAAATCTTTCCATATTTCCTTGCAACCCTTGGTCTTGAAGCATGATTCTGGTAATACGTTCAGAATAAAAGAAAGAGCTGAGGAACAAGGCCAGCAGTTATGATTTTGTTTAAAATTGGCAATGCATTTAATAATGTGTCAATGTAAATGCCCATTGATTTATTGGTAAAAACTATAATTCATCTCTTGCTTTGGCTTGGCATCTATTTCATCACATATCTCAAAATGTTTTTGCAAATCTTTTTTATGTTAAATATGCTTTTCAATTTTCAGTTCCAGGTGAACAAAGGCACAACAGCATAATTTATTTTTGGTGCAAGATTTGAAACTCTGGAGCAAGAATTTTTCTCTGTTATATCTCTTAACCATCCCTTCAACACGATGATCCTGCCCATGTCTGGGGTTTCCTGGATCACCACTGTGGTTGCTAGTCCCTTTAAGGGGCGTGTGTTGGAAGGCACATGTGACATGGTCATCCAATAGGGAATGAGCACAGAGATCTCGGGGCAGAGTGCAAGCTTCTACAGACAGAGTGATGCTGGATCTGAGATAAACACATAGATTGTGGCACTCTGTAAATAGTTAACAACCAACAACAATGGGTTAATTGCTAACGGGTGGTTGTCGATTATCACATATATACAACTACCATAGCCTCAGTAGAAATACCATGAACAGCCATTTACACTGTTTCTCGCAATAAATGTCAATCTTACATCAAAGTTACAATCAACATTCATGAGAGACCAACCATGGAAGTACTTCCACATAGTTTTAAGCATTTGCAAAGAAGCTGACAAATAGCATTAGCTTTGGTTCAGTGACAGCACTTTCACCCAAATCAGAGGGCTGTGGGTTTAAACCTTACTCCAGAGATTTAACCAAAGTGTCAGCGTAAATTATATGCTAAGGGCCAGAATTTACCATTGCGTTGCACTCGTTTTCAGGTGAGAAAACTTGGTAAAGTCAGGCATGAGGCAGGTAGAGCCTAATGCCGATTCCCCCTTTACCAAGGCCCGGAAATGACCGCGATTGGGGCAGCGCCTGAAACGGGCACGGCGGCCATTAAAATGCATTTGCATGCATTTAAATTGATTTATTGGGCTGCACGTGCAACTTTACTGGCACTTCCTACTTTACCACCACGTTCACCCATTCAGAATTGGCGGGAAACAGACATGCTCCATAGAAGTCCAATTCAGACGATCCAGTCAGTGAGGAGGTAGGTGCCGAGTGTCTGGCGGCTCTCTGTTTGAAATCTATGGGGGTGGGGGTGGGGTGGAGGTGGGTGTGTGGGAGGAAGGGGTGGCAGCTAGGAACAAACTGTCTGCGGCCAGGAGGATTGTGATGAATGAGACACTTGATCCTACAAACTGTACTGGCAGAGCAGATCACCCATATATTTGGAGGGACCCAAAATTATTCATTTTAAGGATCATTGGCTTAGTCAGTTATCAAATGGAACAGAGCAGCTGTGTCACCTCACACGTCAGTCAAATTATTTCTGTGAAAGAACAACAGCAAAACAATGGTTTCATTCATAAAAATAATAGCGGAGACAACTAATCTAATGGTCGAAATGACTACTGAGGAAAAGCAAATGCTGGACATTTGGAACCCTATTCTGTTGTTTTTAGATCAAAGTGTACAGGTTATCACTTCAAAATAGCTAATACATTTGGACACCAATCAAGGGAGTTATTTATTGGTACGGTTAGCTAAACTTATGTCATTTGGCACTAAAGATGCATGTCATAAATTTTCCCATTTACTACAATGCTAGATGTTATTATCGCAACAATGCCAGGCACTTTGTTTAAAGACTGTTAATGTGGTGTCTCAAAAATATTGAAACTTTTGGTCCATCCTTCCATCTGTCATACAGCAATCACTGAAGGTGATGAAGATCGACACCTGAACTATTGAAAATCCAGGTTCTCTTCTAGGAACAGTATGCTTTGTCTATATAACTTGCAAGAAACAATACTTTTCACTGTGTACTAACACATATGACAATAATAAATCAAATCAAATCAAACGTGTAAAGCTCATGCTTCAGTGACTTGGCACCAAAATATGACAAGCTTATATTGCATGAACAATAGGCTTGGATAAGTGTGAAAACTTATTTTCCTTTTGAACATTATACGTCTCCGGGTGTTGCAGGCAATACAGGAATTCAATGGAGCAAGATTTGCTATCTGTAGCTTGTCGCAAGTACCTCACATAGTGTGAGGGCTTGTGCTTCATTGATGAAGAATAACTCAATGCAGTGTAGATAAAACTAAACAACCAAAATTGTAGGACAAAATCTTTGGAGAAACAATACAGGCAGAGGGAAGAAAATTTTCCCAGAGAAAAATCTAAATAATCACCTCCGCTCCAATGAGGAGCTGTTCTGTGACTGTCAACTCTCTGCTATCCCTGTTAAAGAATTCTAAACATCAGGGTCTTTTTGTTTTCCAACCGAGATTCAAAGAAAGCATTAACTGGTGAAATATTTAAGTCTGACACATTTAGTAATGCTGAGTCCCAAGAGATAACTTGTAAACCACAACTTTATCAAGAATAGTCACAAATAACAGGTTGTGGCATTTAAAGCAGAATAAATCCTGGATTCTCCGATTACTTCAGGGATTTCTAAGTCTTATCTGCATTTTGCAGGTTCCAGTATTCGACACTCTCCTCTAGAGACCAGAGGCAGAAGCATTGAACTTGAAATCAAATGTGACCCTGAATGGACAAGGTCCTCAGAATCTTATAATCCTCATGAAACAGGAAATAAGTTACAGGCACACTTAGTCCAAGTAATAAAACAATACATGCTGTTTACACTTAATGTTCTTTTAAAAAGATCATTCAGGAAAAGCTAATGAAGGGAGGCATTCTATCTTTCAACATGTTCTTGTCTTAAATCCACAGCTAAAGGTTTTCCTGTTGGGTTTAATCTGTGATTTAATCTGTTCATGCTACAGGCCATTGGTGGCCATCTGCTGAAGATTCTGGTCAGTCCATCACTGGGCATATGTCACTGCACATTAACGTTTTACTGAGCTTGCCACTTGCTTGTCTACAGAGTGTGTTCACAAAATAAATGTCAGTGTGTGTTGCACACAGTGTTAGATCAAAGTGTTCAAGTTATCACTTCAACATAGCAAATAAATTTGGACACCGACAAGGGAGATATTTACTGGTACTCTAGCTAGGCTTATGTTATTTGGCATTAAAGATGCATGTCATAATTTTTCCCATTTACTGAAATGCCACACACTATTGTGTGGAGTGCAAGATACAGTGCAAACCAGGATTCCTGAAACTAATGTTAATGGTCATAACGTCACCAGGTATCAAAATTTAACTGATCACCACCAGCAAGAGGAACAGCGGACACCTTTCGAGGAGAGAGGTAAATGCTTTGCACTGTATGAAGGAATCTGAAGGAAAACAAAATGAAAGAAATGCATAAACATTTCAGAAGTATCATTACAATATTTAATCGAAATGCTACTCAATAAAAAAACCTGAGCTCTGCTTTGAGATTAAGCATGCAGTCGACTAAAAGGAGAATCCTACAACAGATGGTGAGAAAGAAGCAGAACGAAGCACAGAGATTTGAAAGGGCAGCATTCCAGAGTGCATACAAACTTTTAAGGAGTTAATACTTCTCGGACAAGAGGGGTGCAAATTGATGTTAAATTAAGAAAAATTCACTTCTGTGAATCACCTATTTGGAACAAAACCCCCTAGCTCCAGCAGTCTTTGTGCTTCTGACTTGAGATTGTCTATGCAATGAATATCTCATCCTTATGCGCTAATTCAGTTACTATCCCATCTGCCTGCACATTAAAAATGAGCTTCAAAAACATGTTTCTGTGTATTGATAATCAGCCCTGAGAATAGATGATGGTCAGTTGCCTTCTGTAACCAGGGCATGAAATCACAATGTTTACTGTCGACTGAAACTAAAGCTGACTTTTTGTTGGTTTTGTGCCATGACAGTGCTGAAGCTTTGGGTGGGATTCTCTGACTTTGTCCGTTCCCACCCCACTGCCAGTGAGAATGGAGAATTTGGCACTCAGCCGCAGGTGCTGTCAGAGGTTTTTGTCTCACGTCACACAGGCAGTAGTAACCCCAAAATAAACCGGCCAGATTTGAAATTGGTGTTCCCAATATATGTCCTTGAAAAGTCCAGTACATTTACTTTGAGGGCCCTGGTGGATGGATAAAACAACACAGGGAACTGGCAGCACCTATTGTAAAGCAGCTCAAGTCTTTACATTTAAGCTTTAAGTTCAATGTTATTTCTTCAACTAGAGTGCAAAGCAGCTCAATGAGCAGAAAATTCACTCTTGCTTGACCTCTCTCAGTAAAATAAAGGTTGGTGTACTCTAACTGAAAAAGCTCTCAGATGGTGATAGATCCTGACAGTTCTTTACTTGGCATTTTAGATTGCGTTCAGGAGTTTAATGTCCATACATCAACTCCATTCATTTACATTGCTATGTTTGGCTTGCATTTTGTTGTGGAGATAAGAGCCGGTATTCTCCAATCCTTTATGCCTCTCCACCGCTGCCAATGAAAACAATTTGAAGCTCCGCTGGATCTCCGTTCACTGCAGCAGGTCCAAGGATCCCAACCATGGACGATGTCAGAGAATTCCGGCCAAGGTCTTGATTCACTTTGAAATTTCCTGAGATTGTGAAAGACATGATACAATAGACTAATGCAAACTATTCTTCCTGTCAGCTGTAGCTCAGTTGGTAGTACTCATCTCTGAGCCAAAGGTTATGGGTTCACGTCTCAGCCGAGGATTTGAGCACAGATATTACAAAACTCACACTCCAAAAGCGGCATTACACAGTCAGCGACACAATTTTTTTTTTGATTATCAGTTAAACAGAGGTCCCATTTGTTCCCTGAGATGGGTGGAAAAAAGTCCTGCGACACTATTTTGAAGATGAGAGGGGAATTTTTTCCAGGTATCCTGGCTAATGATCAGCCCTCAATCAACATCATAAAAAATGATTATCTGGTCATTGTCACATTGCTGTTTGTGACAGATTACAATGCACAAATTGGCTTGTTCCCTACATTACAACAGTGGCTGCACTGCATCAGTAAGCCATTCACTATCAGGTCCTTCGTGACAGCCAGTGGTCGTGAAAGCTGCTATATAAATACAAGTCTGTCTTTCATTTCCTGGAATGCAGCTGGTGGAAAATTTCCTTGCTTTATTGTAAAAGTAACATTTGCTCGTCAATCTTGCAGTATTTAGCAGTGTATTCAGCTAATTACGCAGTCAGGGCTGTGATTTATTGTTTTCTCCGAAGAGAAAGCATTGGGTGGATGTCTTGCGCAAGGAGGAGTTGGTGGGATCCTAGATTTTTCCTTCAGTCAAGAAGTTAAATTTCAGAATGTGTTTTACAGAACAGCATTTTGCACATGCCCGCACAGCACCTGCTCTCCACAGCTTCACACGTAAGCTTCAGAGAGCTCGCAATCACTTCTGAAAGTTTGCTGCCTCCCAAACGTCACTCAAGATCACTGCAGTAGGTCAAACATATGTGACTGTGGCCCACAGCCTCTGAGAGCGATTACTGTTAGCCTTTTCAGTTTATTCATCTGTCTCATCAAAAAGAATGACCAAAAGTCATAAATCAAACGCTTCCTACACTTAAAAGTAAATAGGATGTAGTACGGAAACGCTTTGTCAAATGAGGAGCTGCAACACTCTTGTTTGTGCCTTATGTGTGGCACTTTGTTTGGACCAAGAACTTGTAAGGAGAAGTCTATATGGACACATGCATTTTGTGTGATCACCATTTTCAATTCCTCCAGTTAAATGAATGGTCAAATAGACTCCCACTTCATTTGATTTGATGTGATTTGATTTATTATTGTCATATGTATTAACATACAGTGAAAAGTATTGTTTCTTGTGCGCTATACAGATAAAGCATATCGTTCATAGAGAAGGAAACGAGAGAATGCAGAATGTAGTGTTACAGTCATAGCTAGGGCGCAGAGAAAGATCAACTTAATGCAAGGTATGTCCAAGGTAAGTCAGTGGATGGGAGACTGGTGTGCATGATGGATTTGGCTACATTCACAACCTTTTGTAGTTCCTTGCGGTCTTGGACCGAGCAGGAGCCATACCAAGCTGTGATACAGCCAGAAAGAACACTTTTGATGATGCATCTGTAAAGGTTGGTGAGAGTTGTAGCTGACATGCCACATTTCCTTAGTGTTCTGGGAAAGTAGAGGCATTGGTGGGCTTTCTTAACTATAGTGTCAGCATGGGGGGAACCAGGACAGGTTGTTGGTGATCTGGACACCTAAAAACTTGAAACTTTGAAATTATAATTTAATTCTCCCTTTGTCAATCATTTGCCCAAAACATTTTTTAAATTGTAGCCCTGGCTCTGTGGAGATAGTCAACTGCATATTATGCAATAAGACAAACCTTCAAAAAACAGGCGCATGGAAGATGATAAGAGTTAGCCAGAGTTGTTTGAGTGAGCACTGCTGATCAATATACCAAGTGTGTGATCAATCCTTCGTGCCATTTTAATTAAACAATTCCATGGAAGGAAAAATCAAAAGGCTACACTCAGAAATATGCTTATCAACAGTTTGTTTGCCTCCATTAATGGTAGAGTCAGATTGAAAATTACCACTTATATTCATTTGTCCCTCACATGAACTCAGTATTTGGTATTTGTGGTTTCAGGATTAGGTAGTGAATATGATCAAGTTTCTATCTACAGCAAGCATTATTTTAGAAAATAAAGTGCATCTGGAAACAATGAAAAATGACTTCAAGGAGATCTAATTATCTTGCAAATTACAAAGTAAGAATAATGTCACTGTAACAGCATAGTGTATGACTGCTTTTGATAGAATTTCTTGAGTATTTCAAACCTCCCTAAATATAAGTAATCATACATTGAAGAATCCATTCCACAGATATTTGTCACATTAATGGGTTCAATGAAATTAATATGTGTAGAGCCACTTTGAGCAAACCTGGCTTTCTTAGGGCAGGCTGCACTGCCCATCAAAGTGCGTGACTTGTGCACTGTTCTTGGAGCTCATGGGTGAAGGCATATCCTCTGGTTGGATCACATTGAATTGGTGATGTTTTAATATCATGGAGCTTAACTGCCCAATGCGGTGTCAGTTCAAAATTTGGACAACACTGGTTCTGTGTCATTTGGTTAAGTAAATAAAGTGAAGAACTAAGATGGACTCTGCAGTGGCATTAGTTCAAGTGACAGAAATTTTGATTATATTGAATTGAATTTTTGAAACATTTTCTGTTTGAAAAGTGTCCGCAATTATCTGGAGTGTTTTTGGAAGTGTTCCCGGAGTTTCCAGAGTGTTGCCACATCCTCAGGGAGGAAGCAAAGCAGCGAGTGATCTGCCTACACAAAGGCTGCAACAGATGGGGGTGTGGGGAGGGGTGCTGTAGTGACAGTGTCTGCATTAGGACAAGGAGATAGAACAGAGACTGCAAACAGTTGGAGCCTGACTTCTCCAGGCTCCATGACACAGACAAAAGATCATCTGGCAGGCCAGCTAACGCACCCAGCATCTTGGTGGACAAGCCCATCGGCATTCTCCTCCACACTACCCCATCCGAGTCCCCTGTCACAGTATTCATCTGTCTCCTCACTCTCCAGTGAACTGGAAAATGAAACATCTTTTGCCCCATTGCAGCCCCCACTTTTGTCTCATGATTCGCCTTGTGTTAATTCCAGGTTTCAAGGTAAGTAGGGTACCACTGTCTGAACTGATGGCTGCAAGCGTCAGATCAAGTGAGACAGCCTCTTTAAAAGCACTGGGCTATTGCTTCCTCTCCTTCATGGGTGACTGAAAGCAGAAATTCAGAACAAGGGAGCTGGCGTTAGGGTAGAGGGTTGTGAGGAAAGCCGGAGGTCCACGGTTGCACCACTGGCAGCTTGTTCATCATGCCACCTTTTCTAAAGGTGATCCTTGAGAGTCTCCATGGCATCTCACTTGCTGCCCATTTCCACCATTAATGCCTCAAGTTTCATTCATCACTATGGATCCTCTTCCTAGTATTCAGTATCCCCAAGAATTTCTACTTCAGCAATCATTTTGTGTAACATCCATTTAAGGGTCAGCCTGCCTTTAAGAGCAATAATCAGTACATATTTCATTATTAGAGGATCTTTTTCAAAGGAACAATTGATTTCCCCATTTTCTAGGCAGGGACCTTGTGATTTATAATAATCCTGTTCCCATTCAGATCAATGTGGGCAACATACAAAATTCGTGTACTTTCCACATCTGAATGATTGTATGCTTCCAATGCTAATCTCTGCTCTATAAAACTGTTGTTAAGCTATGTACATAATGGGAGCTCCCAGCAGCGTTGATAACTGATCACTGCACATGCTCCTTGACACTGACAGGAGACCAGCTCTTCTGTCAGGTAATGTACTTAGCACAGATACTTAATTGTTCCATTGTTTCGTTGAATCAATTTCTATGCTGCTCTATATTCTACATATCATCAGAATTTCCTTTAATTACAGGAATAATGATAAAGGCCTCCCTGTTAAACGCAGAATGCTGTGTTAATTTTAATCACTCTGCGGAAAGTGGCTGAGAGGGAAATGGCCACACATTTCATACCTCACCGATTCTCTTTTCCATTGAAGATGCCAGGAAATCGAAGTTAAAATGGTCTGCTATCAGCCTATAAATTCTGCATAACATTAGCATGCACCTGCTTAATGGATTTCCATGACCTGGTCAACCATTTTAATGGAGGCAATATCCTGCTCATTTTAGTGTCTGCCCTAATATCAGAGATATAGCCCCACATTGTGACTAATACTACAGCAGTAATTTCCATGTTACCAGTCAGTCTCGTGCTTTCTTGCTGGGTCCCTCAATTGCCCAAATACAAAGGGGCCACTCAACCTGCATGGCCCCCCCTCCCTCACTGCCAGCTTCAAGCAAACCCGACAAGGCTTGTTGTGCAGTTGCCCTGCATTAGCAAGTTGATCACCGTCTGCAAGTAGAATGTCAGAGGTATCAGTATAAGGCCATTAGGTGGCCTTGGAACTTGATCAAGAATGGCCAGCACACACCTTCCCATCCAGTCAAATGGCACTTCCCTGCCTCTGGGCTCAACTGAAGGTTGGGGGGGGCGGGGTTCGGGGGGAGGACATAATATGATTTGTCCACACCTGAAATAAAATAAATAACTGAAGCAACATAACTGCTAGAAGGCAACTTTGATTATATAGCTAACTGGGGTTAAAGAGTTACAGGTTTCACATATGTAAATGTAAAGTTATTAAAATTCCAATTAAATTGTGACTTTGCCAACCAAAATGTTAAGGCCAGGTTATTTAGCTCTTTTGCTCTACTTCGCCTGATGTTGTCAATATTGAAGATACGAGTACTTGATTTGGTTAGTCCTCTCTCTTCAAAATTCAACATTTTTTTATAGTTATTTATCTTCTATAGAATAGAATAGAACCCCTGCAGTGCAGAAGGAGGCCAATAGGCTCATCAAGTCGGCACTGACAACAATCCCACCCAAGCTCTACCCTTGTCACTCCACGTAATCCCCCGACACTGAGGGGAAATCCCACCCAAGCCTATTCCCCGTGACCCCAATTATTTACCCTGCTAATCCCCCTAACTTACACATCTTTGGACACTAAGGGGCAATTTACCATGACCAATCCATCTAACCTGTACATCTTCGGAATGAAAGGAATCTGGAGCACCCAGAGGAAACCCACACAGACACAAGACGGACATGCAAACTCCACACAGACAGTCATTCGAGGCCGGAATTGAACCCAAGTTCCTGGCACTGTGAGGCAGCAGTGCTAACCACTGTGCCACCATGTTGCCCATGTAAAAAACAGCTCACCCTCACACTTCAATTGTAGTTCTTGGGTGCGCCCAGCATTGGCATATCTCAGCACCAGGAACATTCTTCCGCTAACCATAAAGTCTTCAATGGCTCGTGCCTTGATTAAAGTACTTATTTATCATGGCCTGACTGATCTGAATCTTGCTATGGCAGCACATTCTGGACTACTGATCTGGTGATATGTGTTCAAATTCTACCATGGGTAACCTAAATTCAATTAATTAAATAAATCTGGTTGGAGAGTTAGTATCAGTCAAAGTTACCATGAACGTACTGGATTACTGTAAAAATCCATCTAGTTTACCCATGCCCATCTTTATTAAAGGCCCATGGGGGTGGGTCTTATTCAGACACTCTATGCCCAATGGAGATACCCCAATAATAAGTGTGCCCCCTGCTTGTTTTCCTCTGACAACTGGCCACCCAATCAAAATTCCCCATTCTCCTCACTGGGGCTTGTCTAACTAGTGATCTTGCCTCTATCATTGTTCCTCATGGGGAACTGCTAAAACAATGGCTTCCATTCCAGATGGGAATAGAGAGCTACCCGCCATCCAGCAGCTCTGGAAGTTGGTAATCCTCACAGATGGAAGCAGAAGCTAGGACCTCAGCCAGTTAACAGGAAGTGGGCTTTCTCCCAGATTTTCAACTGGGACAGCAGAGCCAGCCCATCTGTGAAAAATCCTGGCCATTGACTATTAACTGCCATCTGAAATAGCCTAACAAGCCATTGGCAAAAATAGGCTCAACATCATGTCCTTGAGGGCATTTAGGGGTAGGCAATTAAAGTTGGCTTTGCTCACATTAAAACAAAGCAGGAAAGTTCACATCAATGTCCAACTTCAACATTGAAACAACTGTGTATTTGTTGCAAACATCAGTAGCCTCTTCAATTAATCATAGAATTGTTTTACAGCATGAAACAACACTATTCAACCTATCAGATTTGGGCCAGCTCTTTGCAAAAGCAGCACAGCTATTCCCACTCCCCTGCCATTTTCCCTAGTCCTAGAATTACATTTTGACTTCAATTATTCAATTCCCATTTGGAAAACACTACTGAATCTGTTTCCACCACACTCTCGAACCATGCGTTCCAAATCTGAATCACTTGTTTTATAAACATGCTGCCATTGCACTCTTTGATCTGTTTCTCAAAACTTCCACCAATGGGAGCATTATCTCATTCATCTATGCTGCTCGGTCCCTCATGATTTTGAACACTTCAATCAGGCCTTCTCTTCTCAAAAAACAATCCCAACTTCTCCAAGCATAACAAAAGTCCTTATCCCTGGAACCATTGTTGTAAATTTTTCATGTAGTCTTTACATCCTTCTGAAAGTATGGTGCACCTCATTGGACACAATTCCATTTAAGGCTGAACTGTTGTTTTATAGAGGTTATTCATAACTTACTGTATGACTTAACTCATAAATCCCAGGATTATGTATATCTTTTTAACCACTTTCTCAACGGTCCTTGTCAAATTCATCAATTTGTACACCCAAAACCCCAGGTCTCTCTGTTCCTGCACCCCTTTTGAATTGTATCCTTTATTTTATTTTATGTTGCTTCTCCTCATTCCTCCTTCCAAAATGTATATCATACTTTTCTGCATCAACGTTCATCTGCCTTTTGTCCGCCCATTCCACCAGCCCAGCTATGACCTCTGGAAGTCGAGCACCTTTTCTCTCACAGTTCTCAGAAGTACATCCCACCAAAGCCCTTCCCTCTGCCCTATCCCCATAACCCTGTGCATATGCCATGGCTAATCCACCTCACCTACACATCACACTTCCCCAGCTTGGGTCCCTGTCTGTGTGGAGTTTGCACGTTCTCCCTGTGCATGGGTTTCCTCTGGGTGCTCTGGCTTCTTCCCATGTTCCGAAAGACATGCTGGTTAGGTGCATTGACCTGAACAGGTACCAGACTGTGGTGACTAGGGAAATTTCATTCTAATTTCATTGCAGTGTTAATGTAAACGTGACTTGTGACTAATGAATAAACTTTTTTTTAAGATGAAAACCACATGCAAATAGTCACCCTAGGCTGGAATCAAACCTGCATCCCTGGCACTGTGAGTGAGCAGTCCTAACCACTGTGCCACCATTACTTTGAGTCATTCAAGAGAGGAAATAGCCATTTTAAATGTGACTCTTTGAAGCGTGACATATGCATTCTTCTGCAGCACAAATATCCTCAGGCTGCAAACTTTTTGATTATACACATGTCAGTACTTTTGTCTCATTATCTCTTCTCCATAAACAGATCAGCCTCAAGTGGGAAAGAAAAGTACTTGCTTTATTGAAGGGCTAAAACCATCAAAAATATACAGCATCCATCTGGATAGTTTTCTATCATCGCCACTTCTATGGCTGAGCACATTTCAGTTCCAAGTCTATCACTCATAAAGACTTTTCACAGTAAAACTGAGTTATCAACATTCTGAGGCAGTTCAATATTTTGACCCCAGGATACTTATCAGAAAAGGCAATTTTCACGTCACTGAACAAATGATCAGAAGAACCATCTCTGAAAAAAAATCATTAACATTATAGATCTACCTGAAAATTACAGCAGAATTAGTCTACTATAATTGAATAGCGATGTGAATAGGGGATTATTGTTTACAGTCATAAATGAAGCCAAATCAATGAGGGAAAAAATGGGCCATTAGGCTTCTGTTTGCAACTGTAAACATTGTGAATGAAGAATAAATACAACCCAGCTTTCTGGTAATGCCAACCTCCCACCAGTATAAATGTTGGCAGCGTTCCATTGTTGAGTTTGTACTGGCGAAGAAAAAAAAACAAGGTCTGTTCCTGTCTGCAAAGAAGAGCTGAACATTTAACTTGTGAGAAAAATTAAAAATACCTCCCCCTCCCTATTTCTATTCCATTATACAGAAGTATGCAAGAGAAGAAACTATACAAAGATCAACTAGGAGAGATTGATCAAGGCAGAGGTACAAGGGCAGCAACCCAGCAGGTTGCCAGTGGCTGTGGCTCAGTTGTTTAATGTCTCACCTCCTGGAGGGTGAGGTTTGGCAACAGAAGCCAGGCTTTTACACCTCTGTGTATAAAACAAGGGAACATTTATTTTTAAACAGAGACAGCTTGTTGATGACAAAGATTGTAGTGAGTGGATGGCAAGTAGAGATCTGAATTGCCTTCTGCTTCTGTTTTGGTTTGTTAGATCAGCAAAAGTATTGAGCGTTTTGGAATCAAGGCAGGTAGATGGAAGTAAGGTACAGATCAGCTAAGATCTGACTGGTGGAATAGGCTTGAGGGGCTGAATAGTCTATTCCTGCCCTAAGTTCCTGGTCCTTCTGCTGACATTATCAGACAGGGCTAGAAAACCTTAACCAAAAATATTCTTAAAATGAGTGACTTTCTTGTTCTGGAAACAAAATGGTTTTCTATTTTTTTCTTCAGGTAATGGATTTTCTTGCCACTTCCCTCAATACGAGGCCTTTTGGCCCATTCCCCCAGACTACAATATCGTATGGTGCAACACAAACAAATTTTTGGGCCGGATTTTCCTCGCAAACCACCCGGTGTTTTGCAATGGCAGATGCGGTAAGCCATTGCCGGAAGTGAGATCTTTTTGTTTCCCTTTCCCATTGTTTCCAAATGGATGCGCTCCCCCGCTGGTGGGAAAACCACAACAGGGTGTGCTGTGGGCAAGACCACAAGATTCCACTGGATGAATGGCTGGAAAATATTGGCCATTGTCTTTAACTGTCGAAGATCCTCATCAAACAGGCCATAAAAAGAAAAGAACTGATATTCTGTCTCAGCTGGTAATATCTTACAGAAGAGATATGGAACATTTGACCCGATTTACCTTAAGAAGACAGTCAAGGAGATAAAAGTAAGTGTTGGCCTGATTCACTGAAAAGATTGACTAAAATCTGGTGTTATTTAGCTCACAAGCCATGACAGGTTGGTATGGTTTGTTATTTTACTTAATTACAAGGAAGGCAGGGCCAAGATTGCACTGAGATTTGCTGTCAGGATCACTGTATAGATTCATATACCCACCTGTCCAGTAAACTCACTTAATGATTCATATTTTACCTCGCCTTACTAAAGTGTTAATGAATATGCCTTTTGGAAGATGAGCAGTGCGTGAGCACAAACAAGATAATCACAGGATCCAGTAACAAGGAAGTCTCAATGAATAATCCTCAGTTATGCAATTATAATACCAGGTTATCATATTTTACAATTTTGGAACAGTTTTCTTTGGTGAGGATTGGGGCATTGAAATACGTTTGAAGAATTTTGCACAGGTTTAAAGAGGCTTCAGGCATTGCATACTGCATATCTATTTGAGATGGTTTATGGAATTTCAACTGCCTTACCCCAGGCCCAGTATAAAGGATTGCCTCCATTCATCTTGAGAATAGCAGGAAATGTTCTCTTTATGCCCACATTCCAAGATTATTAATGTGTTCTGGTTAAACCCAATGTACTTTTTGGACAGAGTGAATTTAGTTATGTAATTCAAACTAAGTTCTACAAGTTACTCTGAGTTACTGTGTTTCCAACACATGTAGAATCAATCTCTCGGACAAGGAAGGGAGAAATGGGAAAGGAGCAAAGACTTACATGTACGCATCTCCTTTACTTTAAAGAAATAACCTAATGCTCTTCACTCTAGACTGAGCCAAAAACGGGAGGCAATGAGCAACCCAGGGCAATGGGGCGGCACAGTAGCACAGTGGTTGGCATTGCTGCCTCGTAGCGCCAGGGGCTCAGGTGCAATTCCCAGCTTGGGCCACTGTCTGTGTGGAGTTTGAACATTCTCTCCGTGTCTGCATGGGTCACCTCTGGGTACTCCGGTTTCCTCCCACATTCTGAAAGGCATGTTGGTTAGGTGCATTGTCCCAGACTGTGGCCAATAGGTAAATTTCACAGTAACTTCATTGCAATGTTAATGTAAGCCTTACTTGTGACTAATAAATAAACTTTACCTTTTACTTTACTTCACCTGGGTTTGTATCCCACCGTGGCAGGTGGTGAGATTTGAATTCCATATATAAAAAATTCTTGAATTAATAGTCTAATGATAACGATGAATTGATTGCTGTAAGCATCTAGCTGGTTCTCTAATGTCCTTTATGGAAGGGAATCTGTCATCCTTACCTGGTCATGCCTACATGTGACTCCAGATCCACAGCTATGTAGTCAACTCCTAAATGCCTCCCGAAATAGGCCAGCAAGCTGCTCAGTTCAAAGGCAATTAGGCATGGGCAATAAATGCACATCCTATGAATAAATTTTTAAAACTGGGAGAGATGGAGAAGGATAACCAAAAGCATTATCAAACTGAAAAATTGTTTTTTTTTGTAATAAAAAATAGCAGAAAAGCTGATGGGAAGAAAATCCAACAATTAGGACCAGGATGCCAGACAGCACTTATGCCAGACTTGCCGTATGGACAAGAGAGGGACAGTACCAGAGTTATGGTGGAGAAAATGGAGGGAGGTGCACAAAAAGCTGGAATCAAAGGACAATCAATGAAAATCCTCAAGGGTCACATAAAACTGTCCAATTATCTGGTGAAGTTCGTATGTATGATTGGGAAAACCACCATGGAAATTTATGGATGAGAACAGTTATTTAAAATTTGATGCACTGGGAGAGAAAGGACAAGCGTAGGTCAGTGGATGCTAAAATGTTGAATGAGATTTAGTGTGAGGCAGGATATACTCAATAAAGTTTTGGACAAGCTGGAATTTATGGAAATAGAACAGTGCGAGTTTACAGGGAGAACATCGGAATGAAATCTGGAGGCAACGACAGATGTGCATAAGAGTTATAACATCAGAGGGTTGGCTCGTGATTTTCAATGCTGGGGAGGGCAGACATCTGAAGATATGATTGTGGAGGACCACAGCATAACATTCTAAAATATTGAGAGTACTCGTCTTTGAAATAGTGGAATAAAATAGGCTGAAGGCCCTTCTTCATTTGTATCTATCCTGAACTAACTGAAGTCACAATCTACCTTCACAACATTCAAAACAAAATGCCCATTAGTTCTTACCATATTTTCATAGGAGACTAACGATATGTAATTGATACAGAGTTGAACAAGTGCAAAGATCCATACCAGCATCTTAATTTTGGTGGGTTTTATATTATCAGGTTTATGGCTGAACACAGGATTCATGAAGGTGGCAATGTAAGAAGGTTTCTAAAAAGTAATTAAGTTTAATCTGAACAGCCAATTTGCTTTAATTGCTTTTCAATAAGAGGTAATGATAGAAAATTATTTGAAAGATTTTTTTCCCCCAAAGATGCTATTTTTCAAGTGCTGTTGAACTTGCAACTGTGCTCAATCAGGTCAGTGCCACCATGAGCACTTTTTTTCTGGCTGCAGAGTTCAACTCAGCCTTCCCATCAACATAAAAATTTGTCAACTGCGCAGTGTCAGAGTGGAAAAATGCAATAATATCTTCTACAATCAGATCAGCTGTCCAAAGGGACAGAAAACTGACAAATATACACAATCATTGGGGAACATTTGCTCATTCTGGATGTTGAGACATGCCGGTTTTATAATCCTGGGATTGGAATACGATCAGCCCAATGGCTTATTGAGCAGTAAAAATGTTTTAATCATTTTTTTTTCCTCAGTGGGCTTCAAGCTGTAACACAGTTAACTTATCTCTCAATGCTCAACAAACATACCTCCAACCCTCCATTTCTTAATATGTTGCCTCCTTACCAACGTGCAGTTCTATCAGCGCAGTTCCCCCTTCAGCTCCACATCCAAATAACTGATTATCAGTTTGTAAGCATTGACACAGAGTACCAAGTGAGCATTTGACCACAGTGAGCATTTCACTTTAGTCTTATTCCAGCATACTTGGCTATCAGTACGGCAATAAGTTAGTTTGAGGTTACTTCCCTAATGCTCAATAACATCATATCCTGACGTACAGAAGAAAAATGCATTTGAAGAACCTTTTGAACTTCAATTGCCAATTTATTGCGAGTTTATTGCTAGTTAGTGCAATTTCAGCACTGTGCACATATTTCTAGGGATTGAAGTGAAACTAGTCAAACTCATTGCACAGACCTTTGCAAACTGGGGAGACAGAAACAAAGTAATATTTTAGGTCAGCAATCTGGGCTGGTTACAAAACAAAAGTTCAGAGTTTAACAGGAATAAAAGTGATGCCAGGTAAATAAAATAATTCATTGCAAAGACACAAAAAAATTTTGACAGGGCTTTAAATTTAAAAACAGATCTGCACAATGGCAATATCACCAGACTCCGCTCCTGTCTCAGGAAATCTACTGATGAAACCCTGAGCATCCATGATTTTGTTACTGTATTGACTATTCCACTGCATTCCTGACCAGTCCCCCACATTCTATCCTCCAATAACTTGAGGTCATCCAAAATTCTGCTGTTCATGTCCTTACTCACACCAAGTCCCAGTCATGACTCATACAATTGCTGCCCTACATTATCTCCTGGTTGTACAAAGCCTCAATTTTTAAATTCTCAACCTCGTCTTCAATCCTTTCAGGTCCCCACTCACTCTATAATCTCCCTGAACCCCAGCTCTCTCTTTAAGGAAGCTGTTTTTCTAATTCCACTCTCTTGAGCATCCTGATTTTATTGGTGACTGTGCTTTCAGCTATCTGGGCCCTAGGTTCTGCAGTTCTTTGTAGATCTCTCAACTTGTCAAGTTCGCTTTGTTCCATTAAGACTCTGTTTAAAAACCTTCTGACCAAGCTTTTGGTCATCTGTATGATGTGTGGCTGTCATGTGCCTCGTAACAAGCATTATCCAAGAATGTCACAAAGATGTAGAAACCATCAACATTTCAAAAGATATTTCACAGGATGTGAGTCCCAGTCACAGCATTAGCAGTGTAACCAAACCAGAAGAATACATCATCCAGTTAATAGGAAACATCTTAAATTATTTGAAATTATCAAGGGAAGGCATACATACGTTGATCTTTCAGAACTGCAGAAGCTAATGGGACAGACAGCATATACACAGGCAGAACCATCAAAGGACGGTTTCCACCTAGAAGTCTAAATTCCACCTAGAAGCCTGTGAGGCAGTTTCCACACAGCAGCCTGCAAACTGGTTCTAGCTAGCAGACCAGAAGCAAGAGTGCAAAAACCTTTGCAGAGACATTTAAAACTATATTTTCATTGAACCATGAAGAGACTATAAGTATAAGTATGGTGACTACAAGCTGGCCTTTATTTATAGATCTATTGAATCGGATGTTGGGAAGAGGGAAGAGCTGAAAGAGTTCAGATCTTATAAATGTATTTTGAATCAAAAAGGATAATTTCTACACAACCTGTGTGGGCATGTTTAATAGTTCTTATATGTAGCAATCCCAGATCATTATAGTCCCTTTTCATGGATATATGTGTCTTTTCATTATTGTAATAAATGGTCTGTGTTAAGTGCTATACCATGACTGGAAGGGTTACACTTCTTGCAGGGTTTTGTATGTGACTCCTCACATCATTCCTGTAAACAAAATTATACACTACCATAAGCCAGTGCTCCATGTTGGGACACCCTCGCAGATAACGTCAGCTGTGTTCATAATGGTGATTTCTAGCGTTAATTCTGTTTTGATGCCCATGAAGCATATTGGAATGTTTTCTTATATTAAAGGCACTATATAAATGCACATTTTGTTTTGTCATTGTTTGAAAAACCTGATATCATGACTGTTTCCTCAGGTTATTTTCTATTCATTTACAGGATAAGGGTGTTGCTGGTTAGGCCAGCATTTATTGTCATCCCTAGCTGCCCTTCAGGTGAGCTGCCCTCTTGAACCATTGGGAGCCCCTGAGATGCAGTACATCCAGAGTGCTGTTAGGCAGGGAATTTCAGGATTGCAACCCAGCAACAGCGATATATTTCCAAGCCAGGATGGTGAGTGACTTGGAAGGGAACCTCTCGGTGATTATATTTCCAGGTATCTGCTGCTTTTGTCCTTTGAGATGGTAGTGGCCGTGGGTTTAGAAAATGCTGCTGAAAGAACTTTGGTGAGTTCCTGCAGTACATTGTGTAGATGGTACATGTGGCTTCCACTTTTCATCAGTGGTAGAGGATTTGAATTTTTGTGGAAGACGTAGAAAGGAAACCGGCTGCTTTGTCCTTGGATGGGATCAAGCTTCTGGAGGTTTATTGGAGCTGGATGGCCAGATAAAGACATATCCCAATGTAAAATTAGCTTCAGTGTGTTACTCATGCAGCTAATCTCAACCAAGGCAGCAGTGGGATGTGCTTTACCCCTCCCTCCTAATATGATTCAATAGATTGAAAATATTTATATTCTATGCTTTGACATGAATTCAGGAGAAAGGAGGTAGAAGAAATGGCGAGGGTTGTGAAATGTCTAGAATAGAGTGATAGCCAAGAGGGTTAGAAGGTTCTTTGGGTATTAAGACTGTTTTGGAACTCCTTAGCGCTTTCCCATATTTGTTTATTTTCATCACAATGTTGGTCTCACCTCACTTTCTTTCATTGTAATTACATAGCAATGTTTACAAGGCACAGCTGCTGTAACAACAGAAATCACTAATTGAGCACTATGTCAAAGTGTGCTATAACATTCATGTGACTTGTGCAGAATCTTTTCAGTGTGCTACCCTTTTATGAGTTTACCTTGCATGCAAAACAGTCCCTGGGTATGACTGCAGTCAGATTCGACTCATTATGGAGTGCTGACAGATTATATCTGTAATTTCAAGGATTATGCTGCAATGATTCTTACAGGATAATCAAATATTACTGGGTAATTTTTGATTTATTTATAATGAGTTTTTTCAAGTTTTCTGTACTTCTCTCTTGAGCCATGATTCCATGAGCACAGATATCCCAATCCCTTCTCAACCAAGTGGGCTTTCCTTATACGTAAAGCTAAGCAATAGATTAGACCATGGGGAACATCAGAAACAAGTTAGTTCCTGTCCTTACTTGATACTTGCAAGCATGTACATTTTTCAGTGAGACTCATTGGTGCAGGACTATCCATTTAAGTCCAGAGGAGAATTGTATCATTGCTGCTGTCCAAAATAGATTATCAGAAGCCAGAATCAAACATGTCACTCATCTTTACCAAACTATTTTTCCTCACTCACAATTAATGATGAAGAGTTTTCAAAAGGACAAAGACCTTACAGTTTGATATTGCAATACTTTCCTCCACTCTTTTATTCTAATAATATTGCAATATTCAGCAACACCACACAGTTAGCAGGTATGAAACCACAAGTACCATACCAGCATGGCAGAGTTGCTTTGCCATACTTGAAGTTAAGAAGTGTTGGGCGAAATATAGTGAGCTTTGTATGGAAACTCTCTCATCTGATCTGCAAGTATTTGAATAATGGCACTGACACATCAATAGGAAACACAGTTCAGAGTGCACCTTGCTCTCCAGCCTACCCATCGCTCACTTTGATCATCACACCATTTGCCACAAACAAGCAGACAAAAACCTATAATAAGAGTGCATTACCACTGCGCTTTGAATTGTCATAATTTCATTCTGGCTGCCTTTATTTTCATTTATTTTTATTGCAGTAATCTATTTAATGAAGGCATTCTGATTCAGGCAAATGTGCAGAATTCTGGTTGAATTGGAACTGAAAACCTTTGCATCATTACAAGAAGTGTCAAATATTGAAATTTATTGTGCTTTGGAACATTCAGCATGACATTTTGAAGAAAAACTTTTATATGCTTTTTTATGACTTTGCAATCACGGTCGACAGATGGAATGTTTTTTCATCTTCAGTCATAAAATTGGCCAATCAGATAATTTATTAATCAGATCCCAAGTTCATCAACTGACTCATTAAATGCAATGGCATTTTAACACAACATATCGTAAGATTATTAATCAAGTGAAAAAAATGTTCTATATATACACACAAGTATGTTCTATAACTAGTGTCAAGATTCAACTCAGTGCTATTATCATCACTTCAGCAGTATATTAAAATGAGCACAGTGTGATATGATTAGCATGTACTTCTCTTGATACACCTTTCAAGTGTGAGCAGAAATGATATGAATGAATTTCCACTGGAACTTTCTTATTAAGGGAAAACTCTTGATAAGGTGCATCAATGTTGTCAAAGCTTCCACCTTCCCTCCACTGTCTACAACCCACAGTTTGATTTGCTCCGATCTCTATTTTGTTCTGCTCTTTGTCCATATCACACTGGATCGTAGCTACAGACCAACCCATTCAACTCATGTAGATTCTGGAACTGCAGCACAAGGTCATATGAGACTTCTTGCTGTAAATGCTGCCAGGAGGAAATCCGCAGAGCTCACATCAAAAAGTTTAATTCAAACTTTTATGCCACTCTACCAGGCTTTCCACAGTATACAAAGATCAAATTATACTTACATATTCACCGACACTTTCAAGTTTGGTGGCAACATAAAACGTTCAGTGGCTGATGGGCTAACTTATGAACCTCACATGATTTCCTTTCCATTGACATCCTGGCTTTCAGGAGCAGTTCAATGTAATTCACATATTGTCAATTCATTTCTGGTGCATTGTTGTCACACAGACAAAGACAGCTGGTGTGTTGTACACTATTCGATCCCACAAAAAATGGGAAGAATAATTGTTTTTATATATATTTATATGCATGCTTATCTTCTTGGAATAACATAATGGATATTAGCATGCATCAGAATGACCGGAATGCAGTTAAGATATTAATATCTTATCTGGTGGAGTTCACACCAATAATACAATATTCCATCAATGCCCAGACTCCTGCTATGGGACTTAAGCTCTCAATCTTTGGATAGAGAAGGGAGAGCACTACTTACAAAGTCAAATTGATGTCTTTGAGCTTCAAAGTAAAAATAAAAGCTTTACCACAGCAAGTGTATTAAAGAGAAATTTCAATGCATCTTTGTGATAAATTGGATATCTGCTTTGATCGCATAAAAACAACATGAGCAATAGGCAACTACTGACAATTCAACTTTTAGCTTTCGAATCAGTTGGGATCTGAATATATCGCAAAGCTAAGGATTTCAGAGAGCTGGAACAATTGAGAAATCCCACGTTCAAATTATAAATGCAGCTTCTGAATGACATCTAATGCTGCCAACAGAGATAGTCCAAATCAATACCATTAAACTGCTCACACAGCTTTTAAATGCAGGTGAGGGTTATTTAAAGTTTACTTATTAGTGTCACAAGTAGGCTTACAATAACACTGCAATAAGTTACTGTGAAAATCCCCTTGTGGGCACACTCCTGGGCCAGTTCGGTTATACTGAGGAAGAATTTAGCATGGCTAGTCCACCTAAGTAGCATGTCTTTTCAACTGTGGGATGAAACCAGAGCACCCGGAGGAAACCCGCGCAGACACGGTGAGAATGTGCAGATTCTGCACAGGTAGTGACCCAAATCAGGATTCAAGCCCAGATCCATGGAGCTGTGAGGCACTCGTGCTAACCACTGTGCTACCATGTGAGAGAGACCAAAGTACTAAATGAGAGTGGGGGGGTGGGGGGTCGGGGAGAACAGCTTCCTGTGACATTATTTGAAGCCAAAACATTCTCTTTCAGTCCAATGTCACCAGAACATTGGAGATATGAAGTATGTCCTCCCCTTTACAGAAGAAAAAGCACTTCAAAGCAAAATCCAATAGAGGGAAACAAATCTTAGCTCTGACAATGTGTAACTCTACTGTATTTCAAAGAGTGAAGCATTTCAAGATTTTTAGGTCTTCCTAACTGCATCAGCTTGATATACCTTCATTCTGGATTCCCCACCAACAGCTAGCATCCAAGAGTGTAATACCCCCATTTACGGTGTTACACAGAAGATGTACATTTGGCCTAAAGCTGATCATTTATACTACAAATCCCTTCGATTCGAAGTTCCATACTTGTAACAGGGTAAATCATTTCTATCCAGCTAAGATTAGCTTTCACTGCCACAGCTGGTTGGGATGCATGCAGACACTTACCATATAAGACTGCTTTTATATTAGTTTCATGTCATGCTGCCATCATTTGCTCTTGATACATGCATCCGACACAGCAGGTGGCAATTCCAAAAGGAATGTCGGCAGATTTGCTACAGCATGCCATTGGGAAAGATGTGCACAGCAGCACTAAAATTACCATAAAAGCAGCTAGACTTGCAACCATTAAACCATTACACTTCCCAATAGCCAGTTCCCTCACCAGCACCTCCCGCATGTCTCTTCCCATATCGCCCATCAGCCGGTCTCGAGTGCAAATGAAACAGAAAAGGATTTGCATATCAACACAATGAATATTTAACCTACAAGTATACATAGAGATTAAGAGTCATATCCTTATCATCGGTTTGCTGAGACTGAATTCTTGTTGGGAGTCATTGAATAATAAGCAGGGGTCCTGGTTGCTCTTTTGCACCCTTCAAGCCAAAGCACATCAAGCCCAACTGGACAATTGCACTGCTGCCCCTGCAGTGACCGACAAATTCAGCATAGCTAAGGGATCAACCCTGCAACCTCTGTCTGGAAGTTTCAGTCCAATAACAGTGTGCTTACCCACGAAGCAATCAGTGCAGTCTGTGCGGCTGCAATCTATATCCCATACACGTAACCAGGGTTAAGTAACATTTAAGATCTGACACATGCATTATACAGTAAATTCATGAAAATGCTGAACATTTAATTGCTATTATTTAGTGTGCACTTTAAATGTCTTTCTGCTTTTCTACATTATGTTGCAAGGCCAAAAACCCACTCATAGACTTGTCTCAAGGGTCCAATTTCTGTGCCAGGCAGCACCATTTATACTATAAAGATCTACTGAAAAACAACAACGTGAAGGACAAATTCTGAACGAACTCTTAATGAGTCTGCTTCACAAACAATGACCTTCCCCTGTCATGACATATTTCAAAAAGAAATAATCACCATGTCCTTTTCCAAGCACTGGAAGACTTGAGAGTCTGAATACAGGTGATTCCTTACATCTCCTGCTCCTCAATTATTGATTACATTCTTCTTCTGAAATGCACAGTTACGTTGCGAAACTTCAACTTTACCAGGGGAAATGTGCAAGTTTCTCACTATTCCTGATTACAAAATCCTTAAAGCAGTCCACCCAAAGAATTGGCAAATATCTTTGTCATTGACATTGAGACAAGAAGAACGTTGAACTTGAATTCAGTCATACAAGATTAATGCATCCTTTGTATTTTAATCTACAATAAAAAGTATATTGATCCCTGTGTTAAAAATTGTTAATTCGTCTTAAAAATGGCATTGAAGTGTTTTAAAAGGCCATTGGTAATATAACCTGGAATGTAATTTAAATGGTAGAGTTGAACATCTGTTTTTTTTGACTGTTAATCTTGCTGAAGTTTTATTCTGTTTACATCAATAAATAAAGCCATACCAATGGATAAATCTATGCTGACTTAAATAGCTCAAGGCTCAGCATTTTTAGTGAGGACCACTTAATTTAGCCATATGTTTGCTGTAAGTAAAATAGATCCAATAGCAAACAAAGAGATACAAAGTTTGTTCCTTGACCAAAAAGGCCTCAGTTCTTCATTAAATGCACGAGTCAATTTGATATTAAGCTGCTCAATGCAGACCAGAGACGTTTCACACAATAGAATCATAGGATCCCTTCCAAACAGAAGGGGGCCATTCAGCTCATCGAGTCAGCACTAAACACAATCCCACCCAGGCCCTGTTCCTATAACCCCACACATTCACCCTACTAATCCCTTGACACTAAGGAGCAATTTAGCATGACCAATCAACCTAACTCGCACATCTTTGGAGTGTGGAAGGAAACCTGGGCACCAGGAGGAAACCCACGCAGACACAGAGAATGTGCAATTTCCACATAGTCAGTGACCATGTGCAGACACATGGATTTGGGCCGGTGTCTGTGGGTGTTTGCGCATTCTCCCCGTGCTTGCGTGGGTTTTCTCCAGGTGCTCCGGTTTCCTCCCACACCCCAAAGATGTGCTGTTAGGCTGATTGGCAGTAATAAATTGTCCCTAAATCAGTTTCCCTCAATCTGGATGGCCATAAAACATTAGACAAGGGTCGTGGGTGGAGAGGGGGACTGGTGGTGTTGAGATGGCGGCGCGGGCTCGTTGGGCCGAAAGGGCCTGTTTCCCAGGCTGTTTTTGTTCTTTGTTCTTCTTTGTTCTTTGACCCGAGACCGGAATTGAACCCAGGTCCCTGGTGCTGTGAGGCAGCAATGCTAACAACTGTGCCACAGTGCCGCCCTTTGTTTGGGATTTTCTGACCTCAGCTGAGTGCTAGTTGGGATATTACAAGTAACCTTAGTATCAGAATCCAGGGAAGGCAGATAATCTGATAAATATGTATCTCTGGGTATAGTATGGAACTCAGTGGCTGTAGGAGGAGAAACAGCACATATTCAGCAGAAAAGAATATCATGAGAGGGATCTCAAAGTAAAGTTTATTTACTCATCACAGGTAAGGCCTACATTAACACTGCAATGAAGTTACTGTAAAATCTTCTAACCGCCACACTCAAGCACCTGTTCGGGTCAATGCACCAAACCAGCATATCTTTCAGACTGTGGGAGGAAACCGGAGCACCAGAGGAAACCCATGCAGACAGTGACCCAAAGCAGGGATTGAACCCGAGTCCCTGGCACTGTGAGGCAGCAGTGCTAACCTCTGTGCCACCATGCCACCAGGTTGAAGTATATTTGGGTATTTGTCCCATTGTCCTTATTTTCCTAATTGAGAGCAGGGTTAGCCTCAGAAATTTACTTATTGTCCTAATTGCTTTATAATTTGGCTAAGTTTTGAATTTAATGTGTTTAAATAGGCTTAAGCTTAAGTAAGTCTTACTTTTGATTTAAATTAACTTCCCTACAAAATACTGTGGCACCAGCTGAGGGGAAGCAGATTGCTGAGCAGCAGATGAGTGTCCATTACTTAAATCCTAAGTTTATTTCTGTTAAGACAATTAGGATCAAATCTCCCACACAGCAGCAATTGCCACATTAAGAACTTAATTAAAGGAAAGGAAACAGCTACATATCCTAAAGCTGGTCTAAAGTTACAGAGGTCCATCCTGCTGTATAATGTTTAACAGGATTCAAACTAGGCTGTGACATCAAAATGAAGATACAGAGATTTTTCTTATTGAGAGATTTTACTGACTTTGTCCAATGTCACGTCAATACTCCTTGCCCACATCCAATGCCGCAGCTATCTCCTTTTCACATATTTAAACATCTTAACAATGTAATTAACATTAACAAGCCTTAACAGTGTAATTGTTAAGGCAGTGGCATCTCATATATCCCAAAATACATTGAGAATAAATCAAAAAGTTAAATAACTTTGACAATGTAAACTATTTTTCTTTAAAGCTCCCCCCGCTCTTGGGTTGGCCATGAATGTTAAATAATATTTTTTAAAAATTCATTTATAGGATTTGGGCAGCACTGGTTAGGCCAGCATTTATTGCCCATCCTTAATTGCCTTTGAGAAGATGTGTGAGATGCCTTCTTGAATCGCTGCAGTCCCTGAGGTATAGGTACACCCAAAGTACTGCTAGAGAGAGTTCCAGGATTTTTGAACCAGCGATATATTTCCAAGTCAGGATGATGAGTGACTTAGAGGGAAACCTCCAAGCCTTCTAGATGGTAGTGGTTGTGAGTTTGAAAGATGCAACCTTGGTGAGTTCCTGAAATGCATCTTGTAGATGGTGCACTTGCATTGGAGGGATTGAAAGTTTGTGGAAGGGGTAACAATTAAGCAGGTTGCTTTGTCCTGGACGGTGTCAAGCTTCTTGAGTGTTGTTGGAACTGCACACATCCAGGCAATTTGAGAGCATTCCATTGCACTTCTGAGGGTTATTCCTCTAATGTTTGAAATACAGGTTGAAATACAGCAAACTCAATGGGAGAGATTATATCAGCATAGCCTCTTATTCAAAGTGGCTCACAACATATTGGAAGATGTGCAATAATGATTTTCAAATTTTTGACCCACCTTTGCACAGTTAATTGAGAGGGATCTCACGTAAACATGGACACCATTGACCTGTCTCTTCAGAATTTATCGAACATTTAGGTATGCAGATAGTTCACTAGATTGTTATTCGGGGACCTTCATTGTGGATCAACTCCAAATTCAGACTCTAAATTTTTGAACATGTATAATATTCTGCAGTTTTCTAATCTTATCTTAAGTTGCAAGTGTGGGCTTCTTCAGATTCAAAGCATCAACAACACAGGTGATGCAGAAGCTGATGTTCTATACAAAGTATCAAAACTTCGGCAAAAAACTATATGAAAAACAAAATTCATTGCAGAATTGTGACCTCAAAAATGGCCAGTAATAATGAAACATTTTGTTATGTGACCCTCTGGAATAGGATGATAGGATTTGTATCTTGTACATACAGCAGTCAACATCCATTCCTCTATCAGAGACCGAATTCTTCAAGTATTTGTGTTATTTAGTGATGATTGTAACTCTGTCAATCTTTTAGTGGAGTGAGCAAAAGGATGTTCTCCACAAACCAAGCACATCACAGGTCTCCATCACAATCATGCATCTGGTGTTAAGATTGATGCCGTTTTTAAGCTTTGAGTGTTTCTGTTGTTTGGCTATTCACCATGGGGAGCATCACATCTGAACTCAATCCTAGAAGCTCCCAGCAGGAGCTGCATGGTGGTACAGTGGTTAAGGCTGCTACCTCCCAGCGTCAGGGATCCAGGTTTGATTCCCAGTCTGCATGTTCCCCTCGAGTCCACCTAGATTTCCTTCGGGTGCTCCAGTTTCCTCCCACAGTCCAAAAGGTGTGCTGGTTAGCCATTCTAAATTCTCCCACAGTGTACCCAACAGGCACTCGAGTGTGGCGACTGGAGGATTTTCACAGTAACTTCATTACAATGTTAATGTAAGCCTATTTGTGATGCTAATAAATAAACTTTAACTTAATAGCAATTAGGAATAATCTGGTTAATTTTTTGCTCACTCACCCAAAGATGATGGATTCAACTGCGACATCTCTACCCCTCTCCTGGCTGACATCAGCCAACTCTGGCAATTTAAAATGCTGACTAATTTTTTGAGAGTGTTTTTGAATAATTTCTCATCTTTATGATGAAATAAATGGGATAATGTATTGCCTTTGGACATTAGTACATCCACCAATTGCCCAAGCTCCTTAAAATATTCCACTATTTTTTCAAAACATAATAAATTTCATTTTCCTTTTTATTTCTTATAATAAATTGGGATTTTTAAAATACAGTTTTATACCATTTTAAAATGCATTTTCAAATCACAATCACAAAAAACAAGCTACAGCCCTTATACATCACAAACAGTTTGACTGGCTGCATAAATAAAATGAGAAAGCATTGCAGACACCTCATATGTCATTATCCCAATGTCATTAATATTCCAACACAAAAGCAGTGCAAGACTTCTCTTATTCAAGTGCATTCTGTATCCTCAAAACAAACGAACATGATTGCAGAAACTATTTTAACCATCATATTGTAAATTAGTTCACATGCCTGTTGTTCATTTAACCTTGACTAAAAGTCTTCACTTGGGCATGCTGAGAATATCAAAATAGGCACCAGAAATACCCATTCCAAATGACCTTTTTAAAGTTATCTCTTTCCAGGTTGTCCTTGGACTCCCATTTGATTTTAACTGGTCATCCCATCAATGTTTTTCTATCATGGGACATACAAGTGGCTTAACGGTGTGGCATGTTTATTTGCCAATAAAAAAAGAACATTTATTATTGGAGGGGATTTTCTGCTCCTGTTTTTGGTGGCGGGACATGCCTGAAACATGATATGTGCCCACCATTAAGTAACGGGAATCGTGACTTAATTATTCAGGCTCCAAGTCTGATACTAACCCCCCTCCATCATTAGATTACCCATTTACATTTGTACGAGGGCATGCTGATATGAATCACGACAGGTCTCCCACAGGGCACCTGAGAGAGCAGAACATGATGTGGAGATGCCGGTGTTGGACTGGGGTAAACACAGTAAGAAGTCTCACAACACCAAGTCAAAGTCCAACAGGTTTATTTGGTGGCACAAGCCACTAGCTTTCAGAGCACTGTCCCTCTGTCAGGTGAGTGGGAGTTTTATTCATAAGCAGGGCATATAAAGACACAAACTCAATTTACAGAGTAATGATTGGAATGCAAGTCTTTACAGATAATGAAGTCTTAAAGGTACAGACAATGTGAGTGGAGAGAGGGTTAAGCACAGGCTAAAGAGATATCTATTGTCTCCAAACAGGACAGTAAGTGAGATTCTGCAAGCCCAGGCAAGTCGTAGGGGTTACAGATAGTGTGAGAAGAACATGCCAAAGGAGTTCGCGTGAGTACATCACTCGATGGGGGAAAGAACGGCATGCCTGGGCACTGCTGTCTTGCATTGTCATGGCAGTGCTGGAGGAAATGCGAGTTGGGCGGGGGGGGATGTTGAGTTCCATGGGGGCACATTCTGTGGTTGGCAGGGGCAGGTAGGATTCTAACTTACACCCTTTAAAGCTGGTGCTGTGATCTTTTAAAGCCTAAGTTGGTAGCTCAATCAGAGCCTGCCTTTGGTCATGGGTCTCACCCATCATTTTTATTTGGCTATCAGCTAAACAAAATGACAGAGAAAGCCACTGTTGGGGCCAGTGGATTACATGCCATTCCCCCCACCGACTACACCACTATGCCTAAAAATTGGATAATTCTGTCCTTGGTTTCAAAGCTAGAGGTACATTTTAAGGAAATTGGGCAATTCCCTTCCTTCCAGTGCTGAGTTCCCTATTTTGGCTGCATTTCCTCAGAGAAGTAGAGGCTAGACACATCATAAAAGAAGTTCATTGCCAGACCACTCTCAGATTGACTAATTCAGGGAGATACCGGTGATGCCAGGTGGTTCCTGCAATTAATGTACAAACAAAGGATGACCAGGGAAGAAGATTAAGTAAGGGGGAGGAATGGATGTTTCTAAATCTTATAATATGTATGCTCTTTAATTCTCATTTTCAATATCCATACCTGATTACTATGCTTCTTTGACTCTTACCCAAATGCAATGCTATAGTGCAGATGAACTAAACCAAATGTCAGAATTCCAAAATAACATTTTGAAACTTGCATCAAAACATCTCCCCAGTTGAAAGATAACCTTCTTCTCAACCTTCATGTTAAATCAATGCCTGCAATTGATGTCTTACAGAATAAATACGTCTTCCTTTTTCTCAGACCTAGTTCAGGGCTTGATACCAACACCATGCTACCACAACTGTTTTTAGACACAAAGCAAAATCTTGAGAAACGATTTTCATTCTGTTTAGGTGGAACAAATTATTTTAATTTGATCTACTATAACCTGCATCCAGTCCATCGTGAACCGAAGGTAAAGTACTAAAGCCCCAGAGCAAAAAGATATTGCAAACGTTAATGCTTTTTGACAGGGCCAGTTAATCAAAGATGTTCAGGAATTCTTTTGTTTGTAATTTTACAATGACACTGAACATTTCTGTTTAATTTGAACTTTAAAACAGTAAATCCTCCACATATATCTGAAATAAAAAGATTGATAGGATGCCCAGAAAGTAAACAATACATACAGTAAACAAGAAAACAGTGCAAAAATGTGAAGTTTTTTTTGGTCTGCAATAGTGTTGGAACAAAAATGAAAATCCATAGTTCACATGTGCTTTGCTGTGTCAGGTTTTCTTTATTGTTTTGGTGCTTTTGTGCCATAATTAAGAGAAATAAATCATCCATAGGACAGCTGGCAGTGAAAAAGATTCTCATCAAAGCTGGAAAGAGGAAGAAAATATCCCCATGAAAAAAGACAAACCAATATCAGATGGATTAATGCCAAGTGCCTATCAATCAAAGCCTCACCTCAGCTTCGGTGAAATATTCTCAAGCGAGAGGCTTTCTTCTCCTCAAATCCCTTCACATTCCTCCTGAACGAATTCACCCATTGTAAGGTATGGTTGTTCAGGTATTCAGAATCCTTTGATGTTTAGACCAAGATCTCATTTGTTTGTATGCAAGCCTAGGTAGTGTGCGTCTGCAGGGGAGTTCGAATGCACTGTCCCAGCCAGCCCAATCTTCACCTGATTCTCCAGCCCAGGAATGCTGAGATCAATTAGAATGCCCCTGCCAATGTCAGCAAATTCAGCGCAGATCAAATAGCAAATTTGTTTCCTACCAGTCTGTGTCGCTACATTTAAGCTATGCCTAAGTCATCAGGAGAGCTAAGCAAAAGACTACCCTGTGAAAGCTTGGCCTGAAATCTTTCTAAAGTCATTTCAATTATAATTCATAACATTAAAGGTAAGTTATGGCCACAGTTCAATTTTAAATACGAGTTTAGTTATAGCTAGAAATCAACCTGCTTAGATGGAGTCAGATGGATAGTTGACAAGTTGATAATCAATATAGGAAGACTTATCAACAATCTTGGCATTTTCCCATCTGCTGTGTACATGAAGCCAGCAAAACTAATATCTGCCACAAACAAAATTTGTCAGTACGTTTAATGACTGTGCACCGTAGTATGCTGACACTAAGTAAATGGAGACAATCATTTTTTTTCCTGAGTAAATGCTAACGATAAGTATTTCTACCATGTCTGGGAATCCATCCAAATTTTAGATCTTAGCAGCTAACCCACCCGATGCCATTGCATCATTTACTCTATAAGCTCATTGTTAGATTTTTTTAAAATGTTGACAAATCCAATGGTACAAAATTAGTCAATTTATAACCACTAATATCAGAAGGAACATGACACACAAACCTTGTATCACCAGGTGGAAATCATTTGATGATTCAATACACTTGGGGGTGGGGACAGAAATCTACCAACAAACCTCCTTCAATTATATCAGAGCTGCTGATAAATGTATTGTGCACTTTAACTGGGAATGCTCTTTTTTCAATTGTCAAAACATGTTTATATTACTGTAGTGCCAACAACTTCCCATGTATAGATAACACACAATTGACAGGTAGTACAAAGTTGACAGGACATGGCAAATATAAACTTAGCAATCGCTGTTCAGTTGAATGGAACAGAGACACCTTCCTGGGTCTCTAGATTTGTGGGGGGGGTACAGCAAGCTCCTCTGCTGGTCATGAAAACAGTAGTGGTCTGAAGAATGACAGAGCCAACAAATGAAGGAGCATATGTTCATGGCAGATGGGTGTGTTGATGACTATAAAGACCAGTATGTGCTAGAGATTTTCCATCACAGAAACCATGTTCCTAGGAGAGCGGATTGCCTGTCATGTCTTGTCTCCATGCTGGCATAAAGTTGTAACTCAAATTCTCACTTCAGCAAGCTATTGCCATCTGTTTGCAACCAGGGTTTCAAACGTGAATGACCATGTTGCAATGTTTCAAGTGAATCTTCAAGTGTGCCTTTGTTACACCTTTGTTGCCTGTCCTGTTTTTTTCTCCCCCCCACACACCAGTTCACCATAAAGTACCTGTTTTGATTGGCTTCAGCTTCTGAACTGCACTAATGTAGGGGAAAAGCATGGTATCACAAAATCAGAGCAAGGCTGTTTACAAATAGTCAGCAAAGGGTAGGGTCAATGCAAGTTCCTCGGACTGGAAAGATATCATGAGTGATGATCTGGAGAACTTTTGTAGGGGTCATTATCTACCGGAATAATAAATAGTTTTCCAGCAGGAATGGCAGGGGTAATATCGAGACTGCCAATACATCAAGCTGGTATATGTGATAGTCCCTGTAATTAGATGCAGGGATCGCAACATACAATTAAACCACAACTGATGACTGTAACACATGCAGCCCGTCAGTCTTACACTGCATCATGACACTGCATCACGCTTTAAATGTGCGGGCAGCATTTGGTGTTCTGATTTGCAGCACACCTGAGAAGTGGAGGGGGTAATATTGTAAGTATCTGGTATCACTTAAAACTCGCCAGTGAGGGGAGGTGCACTGGGATTTGTAAAGTGAAGATCGTATTGGACCACTTGATACTGCCTCAGAATCATCAATTAAGGAGAATTGATGAGAGTAGTACTGTTGATGTGATCTACATGGAGTCTAGCAAAACTCTTGACAAGGTCCCACATGGCAGACTGGTTATAAACGGGCCATACGATCCAAGGAAATGTAACAAGCTGGATACAAATTGGCTCAGTGGCAGGAAACATAGAATCATAGAACCCTACAGTGCAGAAGGAGGTCATCTGGCCCATCGAGTCTGCACCAACCACAATCCCACCCAAGCCCTATCCCCATTACCCCATGCATTTATGCTAGCTAATCCCGCTGACATTAAGGGAGAATTTAGCATGGCCAATCCATCTAATCCATACATGTTTGGACTATGGGAGGAAACCGGAGCACCCAGAGAAAACCCACGCAGACACGGGGAGAATGTACAAACTACACACAGACAGTGACCCAAGCTGGGAATCAAACCCGGGTTCCTGGTGCTGTGAGGCAGGAGTGCTAACCACTGTGCCACCACGCAGCCCGGTAATTGTTGACAGGTATGTACAAAGGGTAATTGTTGATGGGTATGCTTGCGACCGGATAGCTGTTTTCAGTGAATTTCTATCCAGTGAGGTTCCACAGTGCTAAAACTAGGTCCCCTACTTTTTGTGATACATATTCATGATTTGGACATAAATGACAGCGGCATGATCATGAAGTTTGCAAGCTACAGGTTGACAGTGAGACTTTCTGTGGACTGCAGGAAGATATCAATGGAGTGGTCAGATGGGCAGAAAAGTGGCAAATAGAATTCAACCCAGAGAAGTGTGAGGTGAGGCATTCAGGAAGGTCAAACAAGGCAAAAGGATACACAATTAGTGGTAGCATACTGAGAGGTAGAGGAAATGAGGAACATTGGAGTGAATGTCCCACAGATTGGTAAAATGGTTAAGAAGGCATATGGAATAATTTCCTTTATCAATCAAAATATAAATATAAGAGCAGGGAGGTTTTGCTGGAACTATATAAATCATTAATCAGGCTACAACTTAAACACCATGCGCAATTCTGGTTATATCATTACAGAAAGGATGTAATTACATTAGCAGTGGTACAGAGATTTATGTGAATGTTAGAAAAACAAAGCTATGAGGAAAGATTGGGTAGGCTGGTATATTTCTGCTTTGAACAGAGGCTGAGGGAAGATTTGACTGAGATGTACAAAATTGTGAGGGGCCTGGATAGAGTGGATGGAAAGAGCCGATTTACCTTAGCAGAGAGGTCAGTGATCAGGAAGTATTGATTTAAAGTGATTGTTAGTAAGATTACTGGGGGAATGAGGGAATGTTTTTTTAAACTCCAAGGGTTGTAGGGGTCTGGAACTCACTGCCTGAAGGGTGGTAGAGACAGAAACTCTCCATTCATTGAAAAGAGATCTGGGTAAGTATCTGAAATGCCAACAAACGTTGGAAAGCGAGATTCGCTAGGTGTTCTTGCTTTGGCTGGCACAGCTACAATGGGCCAGCTGGCTTTTTTCTGTGCTGTAAACTTTCCATGATTCTCTGTGCATTTATCAGTGAATAGCCCCACTTCTGACTTTACGGTAGACAAAAGTCACTGATGAAGCAGTTGAAGATGGTTCAGCCTAGTACGTTACCCTAGGAAAACTTTTGTAGCTATATCCTATGGCTAAGAGGATTGGCCACCAAGAACCAAACCATCTTCCACTGACTAAGTATAACTCCAACTCGTGGTAGAAGAAATGTATCTTTCTTGAGTGGCAGGCAGGGCCTAGTGTGATACTGCAAGGATCATTGGTTGGGCCTTGCCTATCGCAATATACATCAATGATTTGGATGAGGAATCCAAACGTAATATTTCCAAGTTTGCTGACAACACAAAACTAGGTGGGAATATATGTTGTCAAGAGGTTGCAAAGAGACTTTAAGGCAATTTAGACAAGTTAAGTGAGTGAGCAGATGCAGTATAAAGATTAATAAGTATTAACAAAGGAAAAACATAATGGCAGAGCGTTATTTCAATGGTAATAGATTGAGAAATGTTTATGTACAAAGGGACCCTGGGTGTCCTTATACACAAATCACTGAAAGCAAGCAGGTGCAGCAAGCAGATAGGAAAACAAATGGTAAATTAGCCTTACTTGTTGCTGCACTCAAATCCTCTTGCAGTGCTGTGTTGCTATAGAACATAGAACATTACAGCGCAGAACAGGCCCTTCGGCCCACGATGTTGCGCTGACCAGTTAAAAAGCAATGACCCTCTAACCTAAACCAAACCCTTTCCATCCATAAACCTATCCACGGATCTCTTAAACGCCCCCAAACTAGGCGCATTTACAACTGCAGCAGGCAGGGCATTCCAATCCCTCACCACCCTCTGGGTAAAGAACCTACCCCTGACATCCGTCCTATAACTATCACCCCTTAATTTAAAGCTATGCCCCTCGTGCTAGCTTTCTCCATCCGAGGAAAAAGGCTGTCACTGTCCAGCCTATCTAAACCTCTAATCATCTTATATGTTTCAATAAGGTCCCCTCGTAGCCGCCTTCTTTCTAACGAAAACAACCTCAAATCCCTCAGTCTCTCCTCATAGGACCTCCCCTCCATACCAGGCAACATCCTGGTAAACCTCCTCTGCACCCTCTCCAAAGCCTCCACATCCTTCCTATAATGTGGGGACCAGAACTGCACACAATACTCCAAGTGCAGCCACACCAGAGTTTTGTACAGTTGCAACATGACGCTGCGGCTCCTAAATTCAATCCCCCTACCAATAAACGCCAAGGCACCGTATGCCTTCCTAACAACCCTATCTACTTGATTCCCAACTTTCAGGGATCTATGTACACATACACCTAGATCCCTCTGTTCATCCACACTATTCAGAGTCCTACCGTTAGCCCTATACTCTACGCATCCATTATTCCTGCCAAAGTGAATTACCTCACACTTTTCCGCATTAAACTCCATCCGCCACCTCTCGGCCCAGCTCTGCAACTTGTCCAAGTCTCCCTGTAAACTAAGACACCCTTCCTCACAATCTACCACACCTCCGACTTTGGTGTCATCAGCAAATTTACTAATCCACCCAACTATACCTTCATCCAGATCATTTATAAAAATTACAAACAGCAGTGGCACCAAAACAGATCCCTGAGGCACACCACTCGTAACTGAACTCCATGACGAATACTTACCATCAACCACCACCCTCTGTCTCCTATCCGCTAGCCAATTCCTGATCCAATTTCCTAAATCACCCTCAATCCCATACATCTGCATTTTCTGCAGAAGCCTTCCATGGTGAACCTTAGACGACACCCACCAGCGTCTTCCTCCCTTTGCTGTTCCTAATCTCCACCCACAACGATTCCACGTTCTGCTCCTTGGCTCCAATATCATCCCTTGCTACCACCTTGATGCTATCCTTAACCAGCAGAGCTACGCCCCCCCCCCTCTTTCCTCCTGCCTATCCTTCCTAAACACTTGATACCCTTGGACATTCAGCTCCCAGTCCCTGTCACCTTGCAGCCACGTCTCTGTAATGGCCACCAGATCATATCCATTTGTGTTGACCTGCGCCACCAGCTCATCCACTTTATTCCGAATGCTTCGTGCATTCAGATACAGCGCTTTCATCCCAGCCTTCACCTGGACCCTATTTGCCATAACGCCACCAACCATACTCACGCCCCCTACTCCCTCTATTATTGGGACATCCTCGGCCTCTTCCCTTACCTGTACCTTCTCCTTAACTTTAGTCCTCGTAAGGTCACCTACCCTCGCACCCTCCCCCCCCCTAATTAGTTTAAAGCCCTGACTACAGTCCTCTTTACTCGATTCGCCAGCACTCTGGTCCCAGCACGGTTCAGACCAACCCCATCCCGCCCGAACAGGTCCCACCTACCCCAATACTGGTGCCAATGCCCCATAAATTCAAACCCATTCCTCCCACACCAATCTCTGAGCCACCCATTCACTTCCTTAATCCTGTCAACCCTACGCCCGTCTGCACACTGTTCAGGCAGTAGCCCAGAGATGACCACCTTGTCGGTTCTACTTTTTAATTCCATTCTCAGCTTCTCATACTCCCTCCCCAGATCCTCAGTCCGCACTTTGCCTACGTCATTGGCACCCACATGTACCACAACGACCGGATTCTCACCCTCCCACTCCAGGTTCCTCTGCAGCCCAGCTGCGACATCCCGTACCCGAGCACCAGGCAGACAACACACCCTTCTGTGCACTTTGTCATTGTGACAAAGGACAGTGTCAATACCCTTCATCCCACTGTCCCCAATTACTACTGCGTTCCTTTTCCCCTTCTTTTTGCCTATGTCCTGCTGCATCACTGTACCGTGTGCAATTTGCTCACCAACCTCACCTGCCTCGTCCTCTTCCAGACTGGCAGCAAGAACCTCAAACCTGTTTTGCAGATTAAGAGGCTGAGGCCTCCGCTCCTCACCCCCCTTCCTCTTCCCAGCAGCCCCCTCTTGTCCCTGACCCTTAGAGTTAGCCAGTCTAGGGGGGGTGGATGTCACTTGCACCCCATTGACAATGGCACCCTCTCTCCCCCTGATGAGCCTCAGTGTCTGTAGCTCAGAGGCCAGCTCATCCACCTTGAGCTGGAGCTCCTCCAGCAACCTGCACTTACTACAGACATGGTCACTGGGGAGGACCCTGGAGTCCACCAGCTCCCACATCATACAGAAACCACACATCACATGCCCCTCCATTATTCACTGTAGTGGGTTTGAGAAAAATTTGGGCTCGAGGAGGAGTTCTTGGAATGCTGCCGGGATAATTTCCTTGAACAGTGTGTGTTGGAGCCGACGAGGGAGCGAGCTATCTTGGATCTGGTGCTAGGTAATGAGGCGGGTAGAATTAGGGACCTTGCGGTGAAGGATCCTCTTGGAGAGAGTGATCATTGTATGGTGGAGTTTCTGGTGCAGATGGAGGAGGAGAAAGTGGGTTCCCGGACACGCGTCCTTTGTTTGAATAGAGGGGAGTACGGTAGGATGAGAGAAGAATTGGCAAATGTGGACTAGGGGAGTGCGTTGGAGGGAGGGTCTGCTGAGGAGCAGTGGAGGATCTTTAAGGAGATCTTTCTTGGTGCTCAGCAGAAATTTATTCCGATGGTCAAAAAGGACCGTAGGAGGAGAGGTAATAAGCCGTGGATAACGAAGGAGGTGAAGGAAAGTGTTAAATTAAAAGCAGAGGAATTTAGAGTAGCTAAGAGTAGTGGGCGAGAAGAGGATTGGGAGAGGTTTAAATGTCAACAAAGATTGACAAAGAAGTTGATAAAGGAGGGTAGGAGAAACTATGAAGCTGGGCTAGCGCTTAATATAAAAAAGGATAGCAAGAGTTTTTATAAATATATAAAAAGGGAGAGGCTGGCTAGGGTGAACGTTGGTCCTTTAGAGGATGAGAAAGGGGACATAGTGGTAGGGGATGGGGATATGGCTAAGGTATTGAATAACTTTTTTGTTTCTGTCTTCACGGAGGAGGACGTGAATAATTTGCCGGGTGTTAACGATGGAAAGGTGGTAGGACTGGAGGGTCTTAATGACATTACTGTTACTAGAGAGGCGGTGCTCGACAGACTGGAGGGGCTGATTGTGGGCAAGTCCCCAGGACCGGATGGAATGCATCCGAGGGTTCTGAAAGAAATGGCGGAGGTGATAATGGATGCATTATGGTTATTTTCCAGGCGTCGCTGGATTCCGGGGAAGTGCCGGATGATTGGAAAACGGCTAATGTTACGCCGTTGTTTAAGAAGGGTGCCAGGCAAAAGGCGGGGAATTATAGGCCGGTTAGTTTAACGTCTGTGGTAGGTAAAATGTTAGAATCCGTCATTAAGGAGGAAATTGCGAGGCATCTTGAAGGGAATTGCTTGATAGAGCAGACGCAGCAAGGTTTCATTAAAGGGAAGTCGTGTCTGACAAATTTACTGGAGTTCTATGAGGATGTGTCTAGGGCGGTCGATAGAGGAGAGCTGGTGGATGTGGTCTTTCTGGATTTTCAGAAGGCGTTTGACAAAGTACCTCATAAGAGGTTATTGTAGAAGGTCAGGGGACTTGGAGTTGGGGGTAGGGTGTTAGCGTGGATAGAGGATTGGTTGTCAAATAGGAGGCAGAGAGTGGGGGTCAACGGGTGCTATTCAGATTGGCGGATGGTGACTAGTGGAGTGCCCCAGGGGTCGGTGCTGGGGCCTCAGCTATTTACCATTTATATAGATGGTCTGGAGGAGGGAACCGAGTGTAGGGTGTCGAAATTTGCTGATGACACCAAGATTGGGGGAACGGCAAATTGTGCGGAGGGTGTGGAGAGTCTGCAGAAGGATCTAGATAGGCTGGGCGAATGGGCCAGGAAATGGCAAATGGAATTTAATGTTGGCAAGTGTGAGGTGGTCCACTTTGGTAGGAAGAATGGTAGGAAGGACTATTACTTACGGGGCGAAAAACTGCAGCAGGCGACGGTGCAGAGGGACCTCGGGGTCCTTGTGCATGAGTCGCAAAAACCCAGCTTGCAGGTGCAGCAGGTGGTCAGGAAGGCGAATGGGATGCTGGCCTTCATAGCGAAGGGGATTGAATATAAAAGTAGGGAGGTCTTGCTGCAGCTGTATAGGGCATTGGTGAGGCCGCAGCTGGAGTACTGTGTGCAGTTTTGGGCGCCGCACCTGCGCAAAGAAATTTTGGCCTTGGAGGGAGTGCAGAGGAGGTTTACTAGGCTGATACCGGAGTTGAGGGGGTTGAGCTATGAGGAGAGGCTGAATAAACTAGGCTTGTACTCGTTGGAGTTTAGAAGAATGAGGGGAGATCTCATTGAGACGTATAAGATGATGAATGGGATGGATAGGATAGAGGTGGAGAGACTCTTCCCGCTCAAAAAAGACAGTAGGACTAGGGGGCACAGCCTCAAGATAAAGGGGGGACGTTTTAGAACAGAGTTGAGGAGGAACTTCTTCACTCAAAGGGTGGTGAATCTCTGGAATTCTCTGCCCGTTGAAGTGGTGGAGGCTGCCTCGCTAAATATTTTCAAGAAGCGGGTTGATGGGTTTTTGATAAGAGAGGGGATTAAGGGTTATGGGGAGAGGGCCGGAAAGTGGAACTGAGCCACGACAGATCAGCCATGATCTTATTGAATGGCGGGGCAGGCTCGAAGGGCCAGATGGCCTACTCCTGCTCCTATTTCTTATGTTCTTATGTTCTTATGTTCTAAAGTCCATATATACCACGTCAACTGCCTTACCCCAATCCACCTCTTTGGTCACTTTCTCAAAAAACTCAATAAGGTTAGTAAGGCACGACCTACCCTCCACAAAACCATGCTGACTATCTCCAATCAATTCATTACCCTCCAAATAACTATAAATCCTATCCCCAATAATTTTTTCTAAAACCTTGCCCACAACAGAAGTAAGACTCACCGGTCTATAATTCCCGGGGAAGTCTCTGTTCCCCTTCTTAAACAATGGGACAACATTCGCTATCCTCCAATCTTCTGGCACTATACCAGTGACCAACGACGACCTGAAGATCAGAGCCAGAGGCTCTGCAATCTCCTCTCTTGCCTCCCAGAGAATCCTAGGGTAAATCCCGTCCAGCCCAGGGGACTTATCTATTTTCAAACCCACAAGAATATCTAGCACATCCTCCTTATCAACTGCAATACTGTCCAGTTTACAGCCCTGTAACCCAGTGTTCTCCACAGCTACATTTATGTCCCCCTGCGTGAACACCGAAGAGAAATATTGGTTCAATGCCTCTCCAATCTCTTCCGGTTCCACACATAAATTCTCACTGCTGTCTCTAACTGGCCCTAATCTTGCCCTAACCAACCTTCTGTTCTTAACATATCTATAGAACGCCTTAGGATTCTCCTTAATCCTATCAGCCAAAGTCTTCTCATGTCCTCTTTTAGCCCTTCTTAACTCACTCTTTAACTCCCTCCTAGCCAATCTAAAGCTTTCTAGTGCACTACCTGAGCCCTCAAGTCTCATCCGGACATAAGCCTCCTTTTTCTTTTTAACCAGCGAATCAACTTTCCGAGTGCACCACGGTTCCCTAGCTCGACCAATTCCTCCTTACCTGACAGAGACATACATATCAAGGACTCGCAGTAGCTGCTCCTTGAAAAAACTCCACATTTCAGACGTTCCGAGACCCTGTAGTCTCCTAGTCCAACCTATGCTTCCTAATTCTCTCCTAATAGCCTCATAATTATCCTTCCCCCAGCTAAAACTACTGACCTGAGGTTCATGCCTATCCCTTTCCATCACTAAGGTGAACGTTACCGAATTGTGGTCACTATCACCAAAATGCACACCAACTTCCAAGTCTAGCACCTGGTCTGGCTCATTTCCCAGCACCAAATCCAATATAGCCTCACCTCTAGTTGGCCTATCAACATACTGAGTCAAAAAACCTTCCTGCACGCTTTGTACAAAAACTGACCCCTCTAATGAGCTAGAGCTATAGCAATTCCAATCAATATTAGTAAAGTTAAAGTCCCCCATAACAATTACCCTATTACTTTCACTCCTATCCAGGATCGTCTCCGCAATCCTTTCCTCAACCTCTCTAGAACTTTTAGGAGGTCTATAGAAGACTCCCAACAGGGTGACCTCCCCTCTGTACAGGATCTTGATGAAACCATACAGAGTATTGTGCGCAGTTTTGGTCTCCTTACCGAAGAAAGGTTATATTTGCCATAGTTGGAATGGAGCAAAGGTTCATCAGATTGATTCCCGGGAAGGCAAAATTGTCATGAGAAGAGAGATTGGGTTGACTAGGCCTATATTCACTAGAGTTTAGAAGAATGAGAGGGGCTGTCATTGAAACATATAGAATTCTGACAGGGCTGGACAGACTGGGTTGATGCAGGGGTTGATGTTTCCCCTGGCTTGGGGGGATCGAAAACAAAGGGTCACTGTCACAGGATATGGGGTAGGCCATTTGGGACTGAGATGAGGAGAAACCTTTTCACTCAGAGGGTGATGAACCTGTGCAATTCTCTATCACAGAAGACTGGAAACCAAGTTATTGAATTTATTTAAGAAGGAACTAGATAGATTTCTAGACATGAAAGCCATCAAATGGTTTGGAGGGGGGCAGTGGGAGTATGGTGTTGAGATATTATTGCATTAGCCATGGTCATACTGAATGACAGAGGAAGCCCATGGGGTCAAATGGCCTACTCTTACTTTCTATGCTTTTAAATGTTGTCTTGATATTTGGACCAAGGTTATAATCGATGTGGAGTAGAGTGGTCTGGTAGAATACACACCAAGCACTGGTGAACAAGTTATTGTTGAGCAAGTGCTACTTGATAGAACTGATGACTGAGAGTAGACAGCCAGGCTATAAGTGTTTGTTCTTTTTGTGGGCAAGGCATACCAAGGCAATATTGTCACCTTGTGTTGATGCCTGGATTGTATCTGTACTGAGCCAGCTCCAGAGGACCAGCTAGCTCTAGAGCGGAAGTCTTCACTTAAACACCTGCTGGGATACTGCCAGGGTCCACAACCTTTGCAGTAACCAGTGCCTTTTATTTTTTCACATGGAACAAATCAAGTTGCCTGAAGACTCGTGACTGGTAATGCTAGGGGCTTCAAGAGGAGGCTAAAATGAATCTTCCACTGGCAGTTCTGGCTGAAGATGGTTGCAAACCACACAATTTCTAAATTGCTTCATTTCTAAATGCTTCAGCCTTTTCTTTTGCACTGATGTGTTGCCCTCCATCGCATTGAGAACAGGGATGTTTTTGGGCCTCTCTTCACAATTCATTAATTTGGAAAAAGCAAAATTCTGCAAGTATTTTCTACAGATGTCTGAAAGGAGTTAGAGGCAAAACAACTCAGGGCTGTGGTGACTTTGACACCCACCTGGCAAAGTGTCCACTAGGTTCACTTTGTAAGAGGGCAGGACGGAGCAAATGTCAGAATCCACCTGCTGCAAAATCTTGAGCCTCTGAAGCAACTGATGTTCAGTCATGGTCAGGAAGTTTATCCCCTACTTGTACACCATTCGTTTGAGGGTATTACCTCCTGCCAGCTGCACCCCTTGTGCTCATCTCCTCTCACCTGTTATGTTGCAAGTGGGTGAAGAAGGGTCTGCTACTCTTGCTGCTAGTATTGCTTCTGCACATCTTATTTCTCATTGGAGCTCCAGAGTAACCTTCCTAACAGGCACCCATTCTGAATGATGTTTGACAGATGAGAAGTTCAGCCTGGGTGTACAAAACTCCCAAAGAGTAGAAGTTGCCTCCAAAGTATTGGAAATCACCTCCATGATAAATGCACACTTAGAGAGCAGCATGGTGACACACTACTTAGCACAGCTGTCTCATTGCGCCACAGACCCAAGTTCAATTCCAGCTTTGGGTCACTTTCTGTGGAGTTTGCACATTCTCCCCATGCTTGTTTGGGTTTCCTGCAGGTTCTCCAGTTTCCTCCCACATTTCAAAGAAGTGCAGAGTAGGTGGATTGGCCATGCTAAATTCTCCCTTATTGTTAGCGTCACTAGCTAGGGTGAATGCATGGGGTTAATGGCAATACGATGGGATTGTGGTCGGTGCAGACTCGATGGACCAACTGTGCTCGTTCTGCACCGTAGGATTCTATGATTCTATAAAAATGGTCCCATCCTGTTAAATTAAATTCAAGGAAGCAAATTACAATGAATTGGACCAATGGTTTGAATGTGGAATTCCAGCCTAGTCTGAGTATGGATGCATTCTTAGCCTCAGAGAAACACAGAACTTTAAAACTATGTCTAGGAAAGCTAAAGACGTCTGATAGTATTAGGTCAATTTTGTTGTTGAGTACAACAGAAGGCACTTTCAGCAGAAGAGTTCATAGCACTTATTAGTTGAGCGACAGGAAGTGGCTTTGTGATTTTCGGGGAGAGAGTTTCACTGTCTGCTATCCACAGTGAAATGATAAACATGCTTTCAGAAAAGGTGTTTTTACCATCAATAGACAATAGCTGAAAGCTCAGTAATTGCATACATAACACTGCACACTGGTTACCTATTTACTTCTAAATAGTTATTCATAAAATAAGAACATTCCTTCTTTCAATTAGTATGTGCTTCAAGAAATAGTGCATCAGGAGTAAAGTTCATAAATCAACAGTCGACCAAGATCAATTGTGTTTCCTTTGAAGGCAGCATAGTTAGAGTATTCATGAGACTTCCAGATTGGAGCTTTTCACTTGAAATACTTGTCATGCAAGACACAAAATGGTAGCTATTTTAAGAAGGTTTATAATAGCTTTGAATAATTGGTAGACACAAGGATCAGAAAGAATTTCACATTATAGAGGCGGCACTGTGGTTATGTCAGTGCACAACTTTGACAGGCAGTGTAAAAACACAGGCACATTGTGGATATCTACAAAGTTAAGGTTTCTCCATTTCCTGCCAGATTTCTGGTTAATTCATCATTTGAGAGAGAAAAGCCAAATTAAAGGGTCTACGCTGTATGAACTTTTTTTTTGTTAATTCAAAGAAAGTTAGGTAACATAACAACATGATTCTGCAAAATACAATCGTAACAACAACAAGCATTATGGAAAGCTAACACGCTGGTGGCTGGCAACACAGAAACCTTTTTTTTAGGAGTTATTCCAGGGTGCCAAAAGCAAAATCATAGATTTCCCACAGCTCATTGCAAGCTCCAGCAACAATGCACAATGATCCAAGAAAAGCAGTGTTGGGAAGAGTTCCAGAGCAGTGAGTAATGTTTTGTCACCAGTATTCATAGAAACCCTACACTGCAGAAGGAGGCCATTCAGCCCATTGAATCTGCACTGACTACAACTATACCCAGGCCCTATTCCTGTAACCCCACATATTTACCCTGCTAATCCCCTGACACGAGGGTCAATTTAGCATGACCGATCCACCTAACCCACACACCTTCGAACTGTGGGAGAAAACCAGAGCACCCGGAGGAAACCCACGAAGACAGAGAGAAAACATGCAAACTCCACACAGACAATGACCTGAGGCTGGAATTGAATCCAGGTCCTGGTGCTGTGAGGCAGCAGTGCTAACCACTGTGCCGCCCATCTTTCTGGTAAAATTGCAATAACTCTTGAATTTCTGTTTTAAGCATGAAGGTCTGTCTTATTAATACGAATAAGTATTCTCAAATTGGCAGAGGTAATCTATTATCTTCATGGTCTGGTAACTTTATTTCATGATCTCCACCCAGAATCCCATCCACACAACAAAAATATAAATCTACAGGGTAAACCATTAAGTAGCATTAATTCTACAAAAAAGATAAATCTGGTGCAAAACAAGATTACACTGAAAGGTCTAAGTTTTGTCATACAGGCAGGAGGCTCAAGTGAGGGAAATTTCCTGCCTCTGTCTCCTTTGCGTGCTCTGAGCAGAAGTGGAGGTGTGATTGAGTCAGGTCTGCTACCTCCGGAGGCAGTTTGGGGATGGTGACGGAGGCCAGTGGGTTGGTTAGAAGGCCTGCCTCAATTTTCTGAAACTTTGGACCAGTTTCACCAGAGGATCTTTGGTCCCTTAGCCTGCACCCCTCATTCGATCACATGCCCTAGCTCTTGCACCCACTCGCCATGCCACCTCCATACCACACCATGCTCCAAAGTCACCTCCATACCACCTCGTATCCCATGTCAACAATGCCCCCATAACACCTTGTCCCCCCCCATGCTACCTCCATATCCACTCACCCAATATCCACTATCGGCAGACCTCAGCAGCCATGTGACAATTAAAAAAAATGAAACTTCCAACGGAATTCTCACTCATGCACACTTGATACTTTCATTGTCAAACCCATTCAAAGAGATGTCAAACTTTCTCAATTGGTCCATTGAAATAAAACAAAGATATATATTCAGTAACTACATCAAAGACAGCTGAAACTTTTGAAAACTTGTTAATCAAGATGTGGGTGGTGGGTGGGGGTGGAATTCACCAATCTTGCTCGCTGATGGCAGGAATCCTGTTGCCCACTGAATCGGGCATCGGGGCTAAAAATGGGATTCGTGGACAGGCGTGAAATCTATCAGAATTCACCTGACCACCCCGCCCCCCAATCAGGTTCCTGCCCAGAGCAGGCAGCAACCACATTCATATGAAAATCTAGTAATTATAATGCAATTAGTGGGTTTGATGGCCTATTCATCAGCCTCCTGTCATCTTCCTCTCCAGCAGGAAATGCATTGACAGGCTTTGGTGCTGGTAATGGCCAGCATGAACGTGGCGTGCTGGACCCTGATCATCCAGGGGAGCACCACCAACCGCTCAGGAAAGAGGGGCATCCTCCCCACAAACACAGGATCACCCATCACATCACGCAGACATGAGAGTGACATGACCTGACCGCCACACCTTGCTTCCCCCCACCCACCTCCCGCCTCCCTGCCCTCAGCCCACAGCTGGCAATCCGGTTTAGTTTATTTGTAAGCATTGCAGTTAGGAACAATCGAGGATCTTGCGATGCACTCTAATGAAAAGGGAAAGGTCAATAAACACAACTGACTGGAGGCTGAGTAGAAATCTGTTTAGCTGTGATCGAAAGCCTATTTCAAACCACTGCACTATTACATTAATAGGTTTTTAATACAGTGAATGGTGACTTCAAAGGTTTCAACTTGCTAGGAAGGCTCAGAATTTTGGGCCATGGAGATTAGTGACCAGGCCACTTCAAAGGCAGGACTGAAGATATTAATCAGCGCTGCCCAATCTCAGAAAGGCCGTGCTGGTCTCCAGGTTTCTTGGGATGTCTGATTTACATCTTTAAGGTGGGATTCTCTAATTTCTTCAGCCCCCTCCCCCACCGGGAAAAAAATACAAAAGTCTGAGGTCACCTATCGACCGACTCAAGGACAGCTTCTTCCCCGCTACCATCAGACTTTTGAATGGACTACCCCACTTTAAGTAGAGCTTTCTTTACAATTTAACAATGACTGTATCACTATATTCTGCACTGTCTCGTTTTCTTCTCTATGAACAGTATGCTGTGCCTGTATAGCACACAAGAAACCATATTTTTCACTGTATGTTAATACATGAGACAATAATAAATCAAATCAAATCAAATCGAAAGTTACACCTTTCTAATGTTCTGCAAACATTATCTCTGTTGGGACATGATTAGATTGAAGCTGCTGTTTTAATATATGTAATGCTGTCTGACACTCCAGAAATGAGAGTCCTGGATCATCAGTGCATCCATCCTTCAGTGGGAATATTAAACCAAAACCCTGACTGTCTCTTGCAATACATCAAATCAATATTAAAGATCAAAGAAGAGCGTCAGCAGCTTTCAATTAGGAGCTTTATAGCCTTCCAGACTCAACATTGAGCTCCACAATTTCAGATCATAACCACAGATCCCGTTCTTTCGGATAGCAGCTGCTGGAAATGATCCCAGTTTCATTACTGACACTTGCTCTGGTCTACTGAGTGGATAGGATCTAAAATGTGCTGCCTGAGAGGGTGCTGGAGGTAAATTCAAATGTGACTTTCTAAACAGAATTGGATAAGCATTCTTCGAGAAAAGAAATTCAGGGCTGCTGGGAAAGTTGGCAGCAGGGTGCCAGGGGTGGGGTGAAAGAGAAAATATTGAAAAATCTCAGTGGCTCAGGCAATATTTGCAGACAAAGAAATATAGTTAACATTTTGACTTTGATATGACTCTTTTTCAGAATTCCAATTAATGTTGCCACCAAACTCTCTGACCATGAACTCTCTGAAAGTGAGGAGTTTGTTTTTGCTGTATGGCTTCAATCTTGGTGTGTCTTCATCGCACATCAGATGGGAAGTGGTATTTGCTGCATTTGAATTCCTCCATGCCCTGCTAACCCACCACGGAGCAGTGTCTGCCGAAGATGCTGAACCAACCTAGCTGATCTAGTGCACATATATAATAGGATTCTAAACAACTTGGCTGATTTTCACACATCATATGAATGCCTCATAGCATTGCCAGGCCTCAAGATCAACCCAAACGTACACATCTCTAAACCTGACAATGGGCACTGGAATACTCATCATTAACAAGTATGACTATATCAACAACATGCACACCATTCTGAATGGTTCTTCCAAATTTGTATCTGTTGAGCCTGAAGCTAAGCGTAGCCAGGCATCCTGCTCGAAAGCAAATTATAAAAACACTGGTTGGACTTGTGGTAAGAGTAATGATCTGCCAAGTGGTATATATGATGGGATTTGTCCTCATGACTCACTGTGTCCGTGCACGAATGGGCTTTCAAAGACACACAGAAGTGATGCTGCTTTACCCCCTTGCTTAAATCCTTCACTAAGGGAATTGTCAAGGACGAGGCAGAGAATTTGCCAAACAAGCAACAGGGCCAAAAGCAGGAATTTATTGTTCCGGAGCATGTGGAACTGAAAAATACCACCCCTCTCTATGACTGCTTCTGCATGCATGAATTGGTAAATTGTTGGGGGTGAGCAAGTTTTCCCACATAGACAGTGAAGGATTCCTTCACTTTTGCAAAGGCCATATCAGACTTACATGTCAAGAGCAATGCCTTGTCCATTTGCTCATCTGACACTACAAGCCTATTCACCAATGTACTGCTCAAGGAAGTCCCAGACATGTGCACCACCTGATCAGACGTTATCCCACAGAGTAGCTTTGATATGCCCTATTTCCGCATATATCACATTGCTCTAGGTGCAATACCAATTTCTGAATCTGCATTCATTGAACTTCAACTCAATAAGTCATGCAACTGAGTTCACCTGTCAAGGCACCATGTATACCCAAGCACATACTGTTACTATGGGATCTCCTCTAGGCCCAACCTTCATAAACATTTTTGCCAGTTTCCATGAGATGGACTAGCACCCAACTTCCTGCCTCTTACACATGTCTAATATTTAGATGATACATTTGCTATATTTGCAGCAGAAGCTTCATGGAAGAACTCCTTAAACACTTTAGTAAGCTGCATCCTGCCCTCAAATTCATGTTTAAAATGGAGTAATCAATTGAGTTCCCTTTTGCTCGATACGTAACTAGATTAAGCTGTCAGTGGGTTTTCAGTACTGTCTACCGCAAGACTATCTTTGCTAGTCAACATACACATTGGGAATCCTACAATTTAATGCATTAAAACATTGGCCTTATCAGCAGGGCCTGAATCGTTTGCTCACTGTGCAAACGTGATGCTGAAATCGTGCATAAGAAAGCTGACCTGTGGGAAAACGTCCACCCGGATTAGATCATTGCTTGTTGCACATTATGCAGACTCATGAATGAGCTTAAGACCTCATATTTTGTGTTGAAAAGTGCCCAGTCTATCTCATCTTACTCTGAAAGGGTAAGGTGCCTCAAGCATTTAAGCAACAGTTGAAGCTAGTTGTCTCACTCTGCTCCTATGCGACAGCAACACGAGTGATACTCTCCGTTAATAGGATGCTGCTGTCAAAACACAAAAACGTTCTGCCTATTACACAAATAAGTAAGGTGCTACATGAATTTCAGTGCCAATGTGATGCCAGGTTTGGAGGCCATACATCCTAAATACTGGCGGACTGTATCAAGCAGCATTTCCTTTCATTGTTTACAACAAGCAAAGTACTGACTATACCCAACCATGTGTGCTTGCAAAATTCAAAATTTAGCATCCAACATTATGTACAATTCCACAATTGGGTCACACTTGCCCAACAATCCCAATTGTGCCAAGAATTACACTGAAAACCAATTCAAGATTATCAACCGGCATCAGTGTGACTCAGTTACGCATGCTATGAGCCACATATTTTTGGACAGAAGTTGTAGATCTGCACATTGTGTGTGGCACAGTGGCACTGGTGTCTGATAGCTCCAGGGACCCGGGTTCAATTCTGGCCTTGGGTGACCCATTGGAAACTTGTGGAGTCACAGCGTTAGGATGGTAGAGGGGGCCGGGTTAAGGTACTCTATCAGAGAGTTAGTGCAGATTCGATGGGTCGAATGGTCTCTTCTGCACTGCAGGGATTCCATGATTATATCTTTTCCAACTAAACAAAACCTCAGGGGACAGCCATTTCCTGGTTCAATGTCTCGACCAATCGGAATCAAACTACCTGGTTTGAATTTAAACAAAAGCTTAGCAGTTAACTGTTCTCTGGTGCATTCTCAATGGCAAGATCTCTACCAGAGTTCACTTGGCAACTAATCAGCACTCTCTTCTCATGTTGTATTAATTGTTGTTCCTGTTACTGTTGGTTTATCTTGTGAACTGTCCTGATGAGTGTGAGCTGAAAAGCTTCAATAGCATGTCCCTTTTTTCAGCATTATTCAAGTTCTGTCCTACCAAGCCATTTTTTTTTACTTTTATGCGCAAAGGAATGAAATTTGCTGACTCCATCAATGGCAGGAACTGAGCCAGTTGGTGGGGGGAGTGGAGAAGGGATTAATGAAAGATTGGAGAGTTGTGTCGGGATAACACGCTGTCACTGTTTCCCAGAAGCGGGTAGAAGACAGCCTAGAAGGTGGATCAGCTCCTGCGCCATGGAGGAAGACAACCGATTTGTATAACTAAGCCCCCAAATTACAGGTTGTTTTACAGGATTGATGCCATTTTACCAATGACAGAGCGCCACACCTCCAGCCTGCTATGTGGGGGGGTCACCAGCATTGGGAAGGCAGCTTTCACAGTCCAAAAGAATCCCCCCAGTGGAATAGTTTCTACTCCACCTTTCCAGACCCCTGAATTTTAATTTTTAACTGCCTGACCATGAGCACCTCCATTTTGAGATGCTTTCGAAGCCTACCACCTGTCTCAGCATTGTCCACCTCTCTCATTGGACTGCTGATTTTTCAGAGCTGCCAGCCTTATGATTGGGCCAGCAATATCATGAGCTCCCCCATCACCCTCAATTGGATGGCAAGCCTGCAGGTAGCCAATTAGGGGGCTGTCGGCAGTAAAATTACTGGGCCACACTGGCTAAACAATCCCAATTGTGCCAAGAATTACACTGAAAACCAATTCAAGGGTATCAGCCGGCCTCAGTGTGACTCAGTTACGCATGCTAGAAGCCACATATTTTCAGACAGAAGGTGTAGATCCGCACATTATGTGTGTGGTACAGTGGCACTGATGCCTCACAGATCCAGGAACCCAGGTTCAATTCCGGCCTTGGGTGACCCATTGGAAATGTGTGGAATCATAGTCCCACTACCGTCAAGTCCAGGTTCAGGAATAGATTTTCAGCTAGATACGGGGTCCCAAAGTCCGTGACAAATGGCAGCCCAGACCGTAACAGAAACAAATGTATGGTGTTTTTCCGATGAAGCGGACACAAGATCATTAGCTCAACTCTGATGGAATGAGAGATGCAAAGGGTCCTGCTCTTGAAGGTTCCTTTATCGTAATTAACCCATAGCTTAATATTAAACTTACACTTTGGATGCCTAGAGTGTAGGAATGAATTTGACACAGTGTAACCTCCCACAATAAATCCTGCAAATGTCAATGCTTATCATGCCTTGTGTATTTTGCTGCTCAAGAAGTGCAATTTTGCCGAAGTCCTGGAGGCAGTGAAAATGGCAGCTTGCAAATGTATCTGAGAGATACTAATCATTTATTGCAACTTGCGAGATGGAGGTAATAGTACTGACACTTGTTTCTCCACATCCCCCACCCTCACATATGCTGTTAAAACTGAAACCTCTGTAATCATTGCTGCCATCAATATAACTGACAAATGAGATGTTCACAGATGAATGAAAGCAAACCGTTTTTGCTGCTCTCCACGAATCTGAAAAGCGCCTTGTCCTCAGCTTCAGTTGCAAATTATGTATAATTCTGCTGTGGTGCACATCATCTCTGGGGCTTTTTAATATGCAATGTGATACACTGGTCTTGACAATTGTGGGCAGGTACTCGAGATTGCTCTTGTGTTCTACACTCGTGCTCTTTGACATCAGTGCCACTAATAAATGGAGACCTCGCTATTGTTAGGGCATCCTGGTACCAATTAAGACTTTAAAAAAAGCATAACTCAACAATTCCCCTCTTCATTTGCAACAGAAATTAGGGACCAGGGATTCATCAGAATGAACCAATTATAATCTTGACATCAAGCTGCATAACGTCAAAGATTTTCAATTCCGATTACTATGCTACAAATGTTAACAATAATCATCGACACTGATGAGTCACAACATAACAAATATTCAAGGTGGGCTATAGTGTGATATGAGCAAGATGTTGTTAAGAATCTCAGTACTGTTTTCTGATCTTTCAAAAATATATATCTTTTAGAAACATACCATTAATAAGAAAGAAACAACTTTCAAAACCAAATATATTTACTGCCTTGTCAGTGTTCTGGTGCTAGAGCTTATGAGGCTACCCCATTGCAGTACATTTGTTTATTTGAAGTGTGAAAGGAATCAACTGCTGCATTTGCCAAGTCTGTGTGTGAATGCAAGACAACAGGATGACAGTGGTTGTAATATCTCACCTACATGATGAAATCCAGTCGAGCGTTAGATTAATGGAACCAAAAAAATCAAGCTCACATTCCTCAGAATTCTGATAAGAAGTCAAATAAAGGTTTATGATTGACTTGCATATACTCAGTTTCTTCTTCAAAAGGGTAAAGATATCACAAGCTTGAATACATTTATCATATTTTATTAGCCATGGACCTTGTTAGAGGCTGTTAATCATTAAGCAAGTTAATGCATATTTACATCAAGCCCAGTGCTTTTCCATTTCCATATCCAAGTTTAGGACAAAAATCACATGTGTTTATGTTGATGGAGATGCCAACTTTTGCCCAGTGTACCTACTCTCACCCCTGAGTCAGAATTTCAAAGTTCTGGCTGCAAAATTTGGCTCTGTTACACCTGTGGTTTCAACATGACAGGTGCCCAATGTTGCCACATTGTGTGTGCCCATTTCCAGCGTGGCCCACTCTGAACACCATCTTGGTGAGAGTGATTGAGACAGTGAGCTGATAGTGACAGATCGTGAGGTCTGAGACTCGGCAGGCAGTCAGCAAGGAGAGCGAGACCGGTACAGAGGCAGGATGGGCGGAGGCCAGCACAGAGAGTGGTTGACGGGGGTGGGGATGGGGTGCTGGGGCAGGGGGGATTTTGGGGGGGCAGCTGCACAACAGTGACCTAAGCGTTCTGCAGCTGGCTTCACTACTGAGCTTACGCTCCTTCCCCCAATAGCGAGAATTGTATTCTAGCTCTTCTTTTGCACTTTGTGCCACAAGACTACAACTTACAGCTCCCCAAAAAAAAAACCCAGTGCCATTCTCTCCCATTTTCTCACTCGTTAGGCACTTAGAATTTTTTCATAAGATCACACCCATTGTTGTTTTTGAGAGTTTGCTGCACACAAATTAACTGCGTTATAATAAGGACTTCACTTCAAAAGTGTTTCATTGATTATAAAGCATTTTGAGACGTCTGGTACTCAGGAAAACTATTATACTAATGCAGGTCTTTCATTAAACGTACCATTCGTGTTGGTTAGCTCAATTGCCTGAAGGCTGGTTAGTGACGAATAGCAATGCCAACAGCGTGGGTTCAATTCCTGTACCAGCTGAGGTTATTCATAAAGGCCTTGTCTTTTCAATCTTGCCTCTCACCCAAGATGTGGCCACCCTCAGGTTAAATCAACACCAGTCAGCTCTCCCCTCAAAGGGGAGAGCAGCCTATTGGTTTTGAAAGTTGTTTCCCCTCAAATGGGAGAGCAGCCTATGGTCATCTGGGACTATGGCAACTTTACCTACATTTCAATAAACCCAGTCAGCCATCGTAAACCAGCAACTGGCTTTCATGTTCAGGCAGAGTCACAAATAAGGATTTTTGCAAGGTTCTTTAATCTTATTGCCAAACTGGGAGTTAAATGGTAGAATGTTTCTTCACTATGAAAGCACTTCAGGCTTGATAACCATATGCTGCAGCTTGCAAGTTTCGATCCTTGCATATTTTGCAGAATCACCCACTGTACACTGATGGTTTTTAAGAAAATAAAGAGGAGCATTTGGAAACACATACAATTTCTGATATTTCTACCTCCAAAAGCTTCATCATATCCAAACAAGAATATTGTTAGCTTACAGATGGAAATGATTGAATCAGTAAATTATTGAATGCATACTAAGGTGACTTTGAATTGCACTTCCCTTTTCGCCAATAATCTTGACCAGAGAACTGAGTACATTGGATAAACCTCATCAACCTCAATCAACCGCAGCAGATTTTTATTTTGACATATGTCAGGACAAATCTCATGCAATATCATGAATTTCTAACTATGAAGTTTCCTTTCTGCTTTATGTCTCTGTCCCTCCTTTGCTTTCCCCAGTCCTTCCAGCCAATTCTCCTTGTGCTCTCTTCCTGTACAAACATGGTTGTTGTTGTTCACTTCCTATTTTTCTATGCTCACTTTCATCTTGGTAACTTTGTATAGAGCATTAGAAGAACAGACTTATCTTGTAACAACACACACCGTGTAAACTGGACAAATCAGGTTTGCACAGATCATTCCACAATAAGCAGCATACTGTCCGCCAACCATAACATTTCCTTGTAATGAACTGCAGATTATTTCTGTGGCAACCTGCTTTCACTGAAATAACAAGTGCCTTTAATGTCTTCTCTGAAAGCTCAGAATGGTGCTTTGAGACAGTCAGCACAAGACAGGATTCCAAATTTAAAAAATGCCAATCTCCAAAAAAGATAGATTTAAAAAAATAAAAGCCATTCTGCCAATTTTCCATTATCATTATAAGAAGACATGTGTTTTATTCACTAGCGCTAAATTCAAACTGAAAAAAAACCTAAATACTGTCAGGAACCAGCTACCATCATGAACCATGCCCACTGGTCTCTAACCTCTTGCAATCACCACCAGCAGCACTACATCCAAAGAATAAATAACAAACTTCCTGCCTGCTCAGCCAGTTTCTGGATCAAGCTCAGAACCTAGAGCAAGCCAAACAGAACATCGGTTTTGAAGTATCACAGAATACTGGGATTATTCCTGCTACAATATCTGGCTAGAGTAGGAACATTTGCAAGAAGGACTTTGCAAAGCAACTGCCTCAGGCAGGGGCTCAACAGCCAATCATAGTATTCCAATTTGACTTTCAAGTTTGCTGACCACACCACCGTAGTGAGTTGGATCTCAAACAATGATGAGACAGAGTACAGGAATGAGATAGAGAATCTGGTGAACTGATGCGGCAACAATAATCTCTCCCTCAATGCCTCAATGTCAACAAAATGAAAGAGATTGTCATTGACTTCAGGAAGCATAAAGGAGAACGCGCCCCTGTCTACATGAACGGAGATAAAGTAGAAAGGGTCGAGAGCTTCAAGTTTTTAAGCGTCCAGATCACCAACAATCTGTCCTGGTCCCCCCATGCCGACACTATAGTTAAGAAAGCCCACCAATGCCTCTACTTTCTCAGAAGAGGAAGGAAATTTGGCAAGTGAGCTACGACTCTCACCAACCTTTACAGATGCGCCATAGAAAGCATTATTTCTGGTTGAATCACAGCTTTGTATGGCTCCTGCTCTGCCTAAGACCGCAAGGAACTAGAAAAGGTTGTGAATGTAGCCCAAAACATCACACACACCAGCCTCCCATCCATTGACTCTGTCTACACTTCCCACTGTCTAGTCAAAGCTGCCAGCATAATTAAGGACCCAATGCACCCCGGGCATTCTCTTTTCCACCTTCTTCCTTCAGGAAAAAGATACAAAAGTCTGAGGTCACGTACCAAGCAACTCAAAAACAGCTTCTTCCCTGGTGCATTAAGTTGATATTTTTCTACAACCTACCTATGACTGTAACACTATATTCTGCACTCTGTCCGTTCCTTCTCTATGAATGGTATGTTTTGTTTGTGTTGCGCGCAAGCAACAATACTTTTCACAGTATGTTAATAAATGTGACAATAATAAATCAAATCAAATCCACTGCAGACCAGTTCCTTTTAATTTTCTTTCCTCCCTTCCTCTCATAAACTTCTTCCTCAGACATAGCTCCGCTGCTGCTGGTTCTTTCTTGTGTCTTGTCCAAATGCCTATAAGGCGTGTAGGAATCTCAACAGGAAAGTCTGGTAATTTGACTCTGGAGGGCATTATAATCAAGCCTTATGCACCCCTCACCAACTTACACACATGCACTTCCAGCAAGAGTTAATGGAGTGGAGTCAGAATTGGTTACCCGCACTTATAAAGTGTTTTTCCACATCAAGGGCAATGAGGTTAATTGGCGTGTTGCTAATGCTAAATCAACACAAAGCACAAGTCAAATCTCGGACTTCTTGTTGATTCATGGAGGTATCTGTGCTACTTTAGGTAAGAATGTCAATTGAGACTGTAACTTTCCTGGCCTATACTCTGTAAAGCACATCATGGTACAGTTCACTGAAGCAACAAAAGAATGTTTCCTTGCATTAATTTTGCTTCTGACACCACAAATACTCCAACAATCCGGTGAGCAGAAGACCCCACCCATGGGATGATATATTGATACTCCAAACAGCTTCCATGCTCTATTCGGTCAGAAAGCACTGAACTCGCACATCCTACCTTGTGTAATAAACAGGAACTTTTGAGTCTTACAACAGTAAGCACCATGGCCCAGCATTTCAGAAGTTAAATCAAATTGGTGTATGTGGCAAATGTGTTGCCTCCATTCCTTTCTATTTACCATACTGAAAATAAATGAGATACACAGTTGTCATTTATCAAATTTATTTGAATTTGTTAATCAAATTAATTTCTTCACAGACTAATGGAGACACTTACACAGGTATATGCATGGGTAGACAAAATAGCTGCATTGGCTCAGATTTCCATACTGAGAACATGAAACTTACAATGGTAATTATCATACGCATTTGAAGTGATAAATTGAAATTATGCTGTTATAAGAGCTACCCATAGATTCATGAAAAGAAAGGAAGCATTTGGATTTTTGCAATTTAATGTGTACTCAATACCTTCACTACAATATTCACGTCAATACCCAACAATGATAAATGAAATACCGTGCCTGAAGTGGTAGCTACACAATATGATGCAATATTAAATGTGGCATTTGTCAAGGCTCCACTTATATGAGAACATAGTTTATATCCTTTTTATGTACTTCAGATGGTCTCTCACCACAATCAAAAACAAACAACAACACAAAAAATCTTCATAAGAATTCATGATAAGGAAATACCACCATAATGCAAATAAAATATCACGCTCGCGTGACTTGACTACAGGATGAGGAATCTTAACCCTATTCAAAACCGAGTAACCACGAGTGCAGAAGGATTTCTGAACTTGGGTCAAAGTTCTAAAAATCTAAATTTCTAGCCCAAGATTCAGAAGGTTCTGATCCTCTGAAGTAAAATGATTTCTTGTTTGTACGGTTTCTTGTTTTTATCTGGTCTTTGTCATACCACTTTGGCCATGACGAGCCGGTTTGCATACCTTAATCCTTCTCTTTGCTTGAAGCTAAAAGGCAAAGGAAGGAAGCTTTAATCAATTAGCTTCCAGTTATAGAATATGCTTAAAAAATGTCTGGCGAGAAAGATTAGAGATCAAACAGAGAAATTTCTGTGACAAAAATATATTACTGAAATACTGTATGATAAATATTTTTTTTAATCAGTGAATTACTGAATATATACATATAGACAACTGCACACTAGCACAAACACGTTGAAATGTGTATCCAGGTTGACTATGTTTATCAGTTTGCAGATAAGTTATACATTAATTGATATTGTGACTTGATTTGTCAATTTTGCCACATCATTTATGCTGGGGATAAAGTCTCCACCCCTCAGCGTAAGAGTGGAGTCGGTCAAGTCCATGAGACCGACATTTAACCACTTCACAGCTATTGGTTCATTAATTGACCTTCTGCCCCAATAAAGAAGGAAGTCGTGTTTCCAGGAACAGCCAGACAATCAACTGGCTGGCAGCACTGTTATCCTAGCAATGCCACCATGATGGATCTGTAACAATTTCTGAGGACAGCTTTCAGTAATGGAGTCTCCTGGAATTTTGATTGTGAGCTGAGTTGAGTTAAGGGTCTTGCCAGGGCCAGGATGATGAATGCCATTTAAAGGGGCAAGGGAGAGGTGAAATATGAAGTAAGAGTTCACACCCTTGGGACTTAGTAAATGGAGTACATGAAGACCTGTAAGGAGGCATCACACCCATATCTAGCTAAAAGTCTTCCAGGTGTCACCTAGTGATCTGGACACAGAGGGCAGAATTCCCCGGCTGTGTTAGTCTAAAAGCCAAAATTTTGCACTTGACCATCAATGGGGTTTCACGTTGTCCACAACCCGCCTGTGAAAATTCCAGTGGCGAGCAGGATTGGAGAATTCCAGCCACAGTGTCAGCCTCCTCCACCACAAGTAAAATGCCAATGGATTCAGAAGCAGGCCCTTAAGTAGCCACGAATTGGCTTCTTATGAACCTCAATTACCCCATGGGCAAGGGAATAGCCTGAAACCTGCCATGCTGCCGGTAAAATTGCAGTAGGGGCAGGTACAGGGGCTCTGCCTTGGCGACCAACTTTACAGTCTAATCCTCACCCGCAATCGAGCTACAGCATTTGAGTGGGGGGAGGGGGAATTCCAGCCATCATTGACAATGAACACAATCTGGTTGTTGGTGTTAAATGGCAGTTGTTAGCCGTGACTTTTCACTACAATTAACATATCCTCAAGGCTAAATAACTTAATTTGAACAATATTCAAACTATAAGTTCACAGGTTAAAAACAGTGCTGTTTGATGTTCTGAGACAAAGATAAAATCATTAACCATGTAAATTTGGTATTTCAGATTGGTTTGCCTATATCAAGGCACATGAACAATAATTAATGGTATAAAACTTTTTTTAAAGTGCAAAATTACATGATCTGTTGCCAAGAATAAATTGATCCCAATAAATAATAATTGTCAGCTGACTATTTCTGGACCAGAAACTGGAGAGCCTTGACCTCCAGTTGCTAGCCATTGTAACTCTGCTTCCTCCGAATACAGGGTGCATGGATGCATGTCAGCTCTATTTGTTAGCCTATCAGTTAAATTTATTTATTGGTCACAAGTTAAGGCTTACATTAACACTGCAATGAAGTTACTGTGAAATTCCCTTAATCGTCACAGTCTGGCACCTGTTCGGGTCATGGTACCTAACCAGGATGTCTTTCAGACTATGAGAGGAAACTGGAACCCTGGAAGAAACCTACACTGACATGGGAAGAACATGTAGACTCCACACAAACAGTGACCCAAGCCGAGAATTAAATCTAAGCCCCTGGCACTGTGAAGCAGCAATGCTAACCACTATGTATCAGCATCTAAGCCATCCATAAGAACTTGGGACTTTGAGGTTGTCCTGAAGTCGTGACAGGTCCTTTGAAATGCAAGATTTTTATGTCCCAGCTTGTGCGCAAAATATTGTGACATGATGACCCTGTGCTCTCAGGGTATTCCATTCAGACACACTTCATTTCAGTGGAGTAGCCAAAAGAAAGGAGAGTTTCATCTCCTCAGCTAGGTCATATTCAAACCAAGCCTTGGTTTTAGGAGGTGAGGATAGTACCCCAGTCCAGTGCATCAATTTATTTGCTCAATCTCCGGCACTGCTGTGCTTCTGTGTTGGTGCTCCAATACACTTTTCGTAAGGATGGTGCTGCAGTCTACTTGATCTCTTCATGGACAGTGTTTTCACATAACTAGCTACTGGCTCCCTCTGCCATCAACATGCACTCCACCCCACAGATTCCCAACCCCATTGACACAAATGGTAGAAATGACCATAGAAACAGCCATACAGCCTGTGCTGTTGCTATGGCAACTGCTTTGTTGATGGTCTTTAACTCACTCCCCTTCAGAATGTGAAGCTCTATGACATACCTTTATGTAGTTGATCAAGCAAGTGTTGACGTTGTAAAAGAACAATGCTCAAGTCCAGGAACAAAATCCTTCAGCCGGTCATCGAACGTACAGAGATTAGAGAAAGGTCTCAGTACTTTGAATGTAATACCTACCAAGTAGTTCAGGGGAGGAAAATATTCTCTTAATCTTCAAAGTGCAGGCTGTTCCACACACCTTTTAAAGTTATCTCTAGAAACTTTCAACCAAATCAAATTCATCAGATATCTCCCCTCAAATGCAAAGGCCTGAGACTTGAGCCGCAAATGTAAAATAACTAAATTTACATTTACTCCCATTTTCCCAGGGTAAACAGGAGATATAAATCATAAACCAAAAGAGAAAATGCTGGAAAATCTCAGCAGATTTGGCAGCATCTGTAAGGAGAGAAAAGAGCTGGCGTTTCGAGTCCAGATGACCCTTTGTCAAAGCTAAAAGGCACAGAAAATGAGAGCTATTTATACTGCAGGGTGAGGGAATGAAAAATGAGTCTTTCATTCTTTCATCTTTCACTCCCTCACCCTGCAGTCTAAATATCTCCCACTTTCTATGCCATTTAGCTTTGACAAAGGATCATCTGGACTCAAAGCGTCAGCTCTTTTCCTTTACAGATGCTGCCAGGCCTGCTGAGATCTGAGATTTTCCAGCATCTTTTCTTTTGGTTTCAGCTTCCAGCATCCACAATAATTCACTTTTACATAAATTGTAAACATCCCTGCAATTTGGCTGTCTCTTGGTAAATTTTAATAATTCAAAACGTTCAAAGAAGCATTTGTTGTAATAATTCATAAAATGCTTTCAGATAAAAAGCAAAACTCATGCAATCTATTAAATTGTAGACTTGAAGAACTTGTCTTTATCTGTGTCTTCAAGTACCAGTGCAGTATTAATTTGGAATAGCCTAAGGTTAAAGTACAGTATGAAAAACAAAAGCTGGAACCTTGACAAACTGAAGAAGTTCAGAATGATTAAGTTTGACTGTATTTAAATCTCTTCATCAAGTGGGTTAGAGTGTACATGAAGCTGAAATCAGACATGCAAATGGTGACCAAAAGCTGTGGCTAGATATTGAGCCACATCTTTAGTCACCAAAACAGTTTGGCATTGACAAAGCTTTATGTAAAGCAAATCTGTTTGTATGTCTGCTTTAAAACCTGAAGCAAGAAACAAAATTAATGATCCTTTGCGATTCAAGTCTGATGAATATATTTTATATTTTAAAATGAACAGTCGCACATTTTGTTTTAATGATTATTTTAAAAATGAAGAACTTTTGGTATTCCAAAAGATTTGCATGTTTCTGCCTGTTTACTGTTAAAATCCAGTTACTCAATGATACATCTTGTGAGTTGCATATATGAGGTCCTTTTCCTCAGATCTGTGAGAATCTAATATTTTTGCCTCCAGCCTGTGCCTTAAGAATTGCTTGAACATAATTAAGTGTATACACTACAATCAAAATGTTGTTCCTTCAACATCAAAGTAAGTCTCTGTTTGTTAATGCAATCAAACCTTTCGGCTAAGAAGATATCGCAGTCAGGAGCCAGTAGGCATTTAAGTTACTGTCATCTAAAATCTGCTAACTAACTGACTGTACATAAATTATTACTGCGATGTATCTTAAAGTCTTTTAATAAAACTTATCATGTACAACCATTCCCACCTCTCTGATGGGGCTAAGTTGCTGGATGTGTGACTGTCACTCTTTGGTCCTTGCCCAAATGGCTATGTTTCATTTGTCTATTTCAACAGCAAGCTATCTGACTGCAGGGATACCACTACAGAGCTCCATCCTAAACTTGTATGATTTCCACAACTATAACTGAAACATTGAATTTCCATTTCCTATATATAGATACAGAGTCTAACTGTAATACAGTTTAACAATATGCCCTCTGAAGTCAGCATAGACTGGGAATTGAACCTACAATGCTCTATAGTCCGTACTATAGAGGCACTCACTCATAGACTTGCTGAGGTGCTATGTTAGGAGATTTTGTGATGAAGATCAAGGGAAGTGAAAATACTTTTGCTATTTTCATTTGGTTCCTAGTTTCTTCCCTTCCTACAGTCCCAGAGGCACTGATTTGCCGATGAATGATTCTTCAGGCACTGAGGAGCCTAGAAGTCCTTCCAAACCTGATTATTCTTTATACCCAGGTCTAGGGATTGAGTTTATTCAATGGAAGTTGGTGTCACAATCCAATAAAGACTCTGGCCAAAATTACAAACACAAATCCAAATGCACCTACGTTCCAAGAGGGTCATGTAATGGAAATCTGACTGAATAATTAAGGTTTCTCTTTTGCCATGGAAGAGCTGCTGGAGTGAGATCCAGAAGCCCTGCCATCCTTTGATGCAGACACTCATGGATTCTCACCAGTGCCTGCACCATGTAGTCGATGCCCTGTACCATGGTGTAGATATCTCCTACCATGGAGGGCATGTCCTGTGCCAAGGTCTCCACTGCGGACACCAACCTCTCAGTACTGACCTCTGTGTATTGTAGTGACGGCACCATCTCCTTTAGGCAGAAGGCAATGAGATTCTTCCAATTGGTCTTGCAGTCCAAGGCAGCCTGCTGTCATCCCTTCCTAAGTTTCATGACTCTGGCAGCTGAGGGATGACTGGCCAAAGGAGCACATCATGTGTCTGGGGCTCATCAGAGTCCTGGTCTCCAGCATCCTTCCAAGAGCTGGTTTCCTGGGATGTACCTGCTTCCACCTTCTGTCGATTGTCAGCTGTGAGGTGCTCGCCAGTGAGTAACCCAGAATCCAGCCGGCTTATTGGACCCATCGACGTGTGAGTATCTGTGCTGGTTCTGGATGTGAGTGACAACAGTGACACCTCTTCAATGGTGGGGTCAGAGAAGACCCCCTCTGAACTGCTCAAATTCAGTGGTTCCAGGGGATGTGAGGATAGCCTGGCCTGTTCCAATGGTCAGCCGGACATATGGCATTGGTGTATTACAGGGGATTGGAGGGGACAGTGTTTACTCACTTGTTACTTGAGGAATGACAGCATATATGTGTAAAGGATTCTCATGTTTCTTTGTTGCCCCCACTTCACCAGCAGTGCAGGCACAGTCTTCCTCATTCCCAGTCTGCTCGAGGGCCTATTCCTCAAAGCGTGTGAGGCATGACTCCATCTGTGACCAATGATGCCTGTTGTGCTCTAGTGTGTCCTACAGTGACATGGATAGGGAGAACGTGGATATTTAAGATAGTGATAGGGTGTGGCAGGCGTGAGGCTTGGTTGGCAGCTGGTGTGTGCGGAGCATAGCAACTACTGGGGAGGAACATGATAATCCAGCAAAGTTTTAACGCTGGTCCCACAAACAAAGCAAATGAAAAAAAAACAAAAATATATGACAAAAGCTGATGGAAGCTGGGGAGTGACCCAACCTGTTGCTAGTAGTCACCAAGATGGCTGAGTGCAAGAAGGGGTTTAGGGTGCAAGAGGTGTGTGAGAGGTATGTGGGAGACTGGGAATCATTCACTTACTCTGGCTCAGTGAAGATGATCATTTATCTTCTTCCAACACTGCTGTCCCACCCTCTTCTTCAGTGTACTTGCACTCACCAGGGCTGCCACTGCATCCCAGGCAACAGTGGTGACCCTGCAAAATGGGCACCTCTTGAAGCATGGGTACAGATTTCCCACCTCTGTGCCACTCTCTCAAGAAGTCTGGTGAGTGCCTCCTGTGTAAAGTGCAGTCTGGCTTCTTGGCTGCCATCCCCTGCAGTCATTGTGGAACAAGTGCTATGGAGCCGCTTATATGGAGCTTGCAGTACTTAAGTCATTATATGACAGGTGTAGCAGAGACATGGCAGGTGTACCACTGGAGCACTGTGAAACTCATGGGAATAGAAATGAATGCTAATGAGCTGCAAGATTCAGCCGAAAATCATGCTGGCAGCATTGGCGCAAAATAGTCAGTATTTTGTACCGGAACCAAAATACTACCATTTTTTGACAAGACTTTGTCCAGGATGCCAGCTGCTGTAGATGTGTATTGAATGGGTCTGAGGCACCTCTTCACGTGCAGAGAACACCAGAAGTGCTACTGTTAAACACCTTATTGCAGTCCCACAGAAACAGCAATGGCATAGGTTTGGAAGCAGATCCACAGCCAAAACTCTTGGCCGCAGTTTTGAACCCATTTCTAACTAACGTGATGGAAAGCACCATGTTCTGCCAGCTTTTTGAATCCCAAATGGAAAGAAGCTGGCCAGACGCACTTCAGCTCCTGGTAATCACACACCCACAACACAATTCTACTCATAATACAGCAATCACTCTTTGTAGGCCACAAAATGGCTAAAGCAACAGCAGCATTGCCCATGCCAACTAAAATCCATCAACAAACATCACTATATTTGATCACCTGGTTTATATCACAATGCTCTAGAGCAAATTAGCTGCCATGTTCCTTATATCAGAACACTGACAACACTACAATTACTGCAGAAGGCACAATGTCCGTGCAATTCTTGTTTCTGTTTTTTTTAATCTGCGGTCGTGACTGAAACAAGAGTGTATTATCAAAATAGATTAGCATAACCCTTCCCTTTTCATTCCATGGTCTTTAACTTTGCTGGCAAATCTATTCAATGACACTTTCTCAAATGCTTTTTAGATGTGCATGTGCATCTCTTTAATCCTCTATTACTTCACACAAAACTTAACCGAGTTACTTGTTTGCCTTTAAAGAAATCCAATGTTGCCTTTCCTTAGTTAATCCACATTTATCCAAATGGCTGTTAATTTTGTCCTGGGTTATAATTTCAAAGCTTTCCCACCACCAAGGTTAAACTAACTTGTCTACAGTGGCTGAGTTGATCTTTACAGCCATTTTCCACGACTGATCAGCCATGATCTTATTGAATGGCGGGGCAGGCTCGAAGGGCTGGATGGCCTACTCCTGCTCCTATTTCTTATGTTCTTATGTTCCAACACTTGTAATTCCTTAATCCTCCAGCATCATCCCTGTATCGAAGGAGGATTGGAACATTATGGCCAGAGCATTCGTAATTTTCACCTTTACTTTACTCATTATCCTCAGATATAGTGATCTGGTTCAAATGGCTTGTCTAGTTAAGTAAGGACAACCCTTCTAATAGTTTGTCTTTATCATCATTTATCTCATCCATCCAGAGGACTACGTCCTCTTTGACTTTGACAATATCTTCGTCTTGAGCAAAGATAGATGCAAAGTTGCCATTTCATACTAAATATAGAAGATGTCTGAAATATTCAACATGTTAGGCAGCATCTGTAGAGAGAAATGAGATTACATTTCAGGTTGAAGATATTTTATCAGATCTGGTTTTCCTTGCCCTAATTTTCTACGCTGTGGGAATACAACTTGACTGTTCCTAAGCCACCTGCTCCTTAAAGGCAGCCCATTTTGTCATTCCATTGTTGCCTGATGATCCTTCATTCCAGTTTACTTGAACCAGATCTGTTCGCTGCAATTGACCACGTCCCAATTGAGGACTTTTTCACTAGATTTCTCCTAGTTTTTTTTCCCCACAACCAACCTTATGATTAAACAAGCAGTGTCCCCTAAATGTTCCCAACCTGACAGTTCATTGACTTGACCCAGCTCATTTCTCACAGCCAGATTCAGTCACGCCTCCTTCTTCACTGGGCTTGTTGAATTCTGGCTTCAAACTGTTAGATTTTAGCTTCAAATCCTGATTCTTTGGAGTGTCAGTGATGAGGCACAAGCTTTTGGTTACAAACTTTTATTTCAAAGGCAGATGGTGTTCAAAAGAGAAAATGCTGGAAATCTCAGCAAGTCTGGCAGCATCTGAAAGGAGAGAAAAGAGCTGACGTTTCAAGTCCAGATGACCCATTGTCAAAGCCTTTGTCAAAGCAGATGGTGTTCAGTCCAGCTGTACAGGGCCGAAACAAAGAAGGTTTCCTTGTGTCCCTCCTTTTGTAGTCTCTCTGTTGCTTAACAGGTTTTGCAACCTAAGCAACTTCTCAGTATGTATCTTTCCATTGCTCTCCAGGCTGCAGCTTGAACCGGTTCTAACCAGCTCCACAGCCTGTAGATGAACAACCTTTTGTCTACCACTGGTTACAACAGTTCGATAAATGATGCTGTAAATTCCTCAGGCTGCAAAGATCCGACTATGAAAATTCTCCTGAACTCTTCTCTCTGTCATTTATACAATTACAGCACAGGGTTGTCGGGGGGAAGGGTTGCAGCATTTTGTTCTGTTGGGTAAATGGCTAGCATGTAATTAAGGTTAACGCCAATAACACAGATTAGACTCCTGTACTCGCTGAGGTAGACATGGGACCTACCTCCTTGCTCTGCTCCCAAGAATGGAAGGCAATGACAAGCCACCATTGTCAAAAACTGCCAAGGAAATGCTCAGGATGAAGCATCAGCAGACAATAAGCCAAGAACCAGCCTTCAGGCAGAGCACAGATGAATTACAGAATGATTGTATATATTTAAATAATCAACGCCCCATTATATTTTTTGAACCTCCCTGCAATCTCCCAATTTAGTCTTCTTTATTTTCTCCCCATTAGTTGTTGGTCTTTTGTAATAATACTTTTTCTTCTCAACTCAGATCAAATAGATTCTGTCCTTGATTTTTGCAGGAACTCTTCTCACTCCAGGACGGTCACATTCTCCCAAATCAATGCTGCCAGCTCTCCTCCTTTCTTCCCTTCCTTATCTTTCCTGAACACCTTGTATCCAGGAATATTTAGTTCCCAGTCCGATCCAGGTCCCCATTATTATCACAATATTATGCTCCCATATCACTATCTGGCCTTCAGTGCACCAACCTAATTTATCACGCTTCGTTCATTTGCATGCATGCGTTATAAACTTAATTTAGGCTTTATTTCATTTGTTCGCATTCTGACCCCACCTACACGGTGGCACAGTGGTTAGCACTGCTGCCTCACAGAGTCAAGGACCTAGGTGCAATTCCTGGCTTGGGTCAGTCACTGTTTGTGCGGAATCTGCACATTCTTCCTATGTTTCCATAGGTTAACTCTGGGTGCTTCAGTTTCCTCTCTCAGTATAAAAGATGTGCTGGTTCGGTGCATTAGCCATGCTAAAATTCTCCCTCTGTGAACAGGTGCCAGAATGTGATGACGAAGGGATTTACACAGTAACTTCATTGCAGTATTAAAGTAAGCCTACTTGTGTCACTAATAAGTTAACTTAAACTTAATGATATTTGTCTCTCAATCCTTTGCACACCATGTTTTTCCTTTTTGATACTACATCCTGATTCTCATTCCCTGCCAAGTAAATAGCTTTAGCAGTCTGCCTTGTGAGGATAATAGATGTGGTTCAGCAGCACGGTAGCGCAGTGGTTGACACTGCTGTCTTACAGCGCCAAGGACCTGGGTTCAATTCCAGTTTCGGGTCACTGTCTGTGTGGAGTTTGCACGTTCGCCCCGTGTCTGCATGGGTTGCTTCCAGGTGCTCCAGTTTCCTCCCACAGTCCAAAGATGTGCCAGTTAGGTTGATTGGCCATGCTAAATTGACCCTATTATCAGGGGGATTAGCAGGGTAAATATACGGGGTGATAGGAATATGGCCTAGGTGGAACTGTGGTTGGTGCAGACTTAATGGGCCAAATGGCTTCCTTCTGCACTGTAAGGATTGTATGCTTCTGTCCAGCCTGTCGGGGTCTCACCTCCCCGAGGACAAGTCCAATATTCCAAGAATCTGTAGTTCTCCTGCACCCTCTCTCCAGCCATACATTCATCTGCTCTATTCTCCTATTTTTATACTCAAACTTGTGTGCACAGGGAGTAGAGCCTATTACCTTATAAGTTCTGCTTGCCTGTTTCCTTTTCACTTCCCTAACATTTGCCTGTGGAACCTCATCGCTCTTTATGCCTATGCTGTTTATATCTTTATGAACCATAACCTTTGGTGTTCATCTTCCCCTCAGAATTCTCAGAGGGTGAACAGTATCATCCTTGACCCTCTCATCAGAAAGGCAACATGCCTGGAATCAGGTCTGAAGGCATAGAAATGCCTGCTTTAATCATCGTCCTCCTGCTTGCTTTCCCAATCTAAAGATAGATGATCAGAAGGACGGTGATTAAAGTATTCCCGATCTTCCTCCTGCAATCAGATGCTGTGTACTTGGCTTTTACAGAAGAGACATCATTCAGCATTATTCAAAGCTGAATACTGGTTGGAGAACAACATTGACTCGCAGGATTCCTGCACTGGTCCTCCATGACTGTCCAGCAGTATCCCAAACCTTTTCTGACTATACACTGTTAGCCTTTGGTGTGACCACCTTTTGAAATACACTGTCCAAGTCACACTCAACCTCAAGGGTGCACCTGCAGAGACACCAGCTGCTGCTCAAGCTTGGAAATCCAGAGCTTGAGCATCTCCAGCTGATAATACTTTATGCAGATGTGATTCCTCAGGACACCGGAAGCACAAAATAGCTTTAACCAGCTTTTGTTCTGTGCTTTCGCAGGAAGTGTTTGATCCCAACACATGATGCAAAAATAAAAAAGGGCGTTGATTAGATCAGCAAACATTCACAATACTCTATCAGAAGAACATTAAGTCCAATGTCACCCAATGAATGGGATGACAGTCATTCCTAATAACTGCTGAGGGAAAGGCCTTTGGAAAGAGCAGTGAAATGGTGCTAATTCCATAGCTTAACCAAAGAGCCAACACAGGTAATGTGAGCCAAATAGCTTTCTTTTGTGCTGCACAATTCTAAATACATCAATGTGAGTAGCATTGGTATGAGCCAAAAGCATAAATCAGACATTTTAATTTTGATTTCTCAGTTTTCTCTGGCTGTGGAAGTATTGACATCATAAGGTATATTTTTGTGATCGCGTCCTCACCGAGATTCCCAGCATTCACACTTCTTCCCAGATGAGTTGTATAAATGTCATGCAGCCAGGTCTCAGAATTTCAGGAGGGATTCCATCTGCTCCAGAGCCTTTTTTTTTAACTATTGAATGACTTTTTTAAATCTCATGCTGGATTGGGGTAGTGCTGAAATTGAGTCAGATGCGTTGAGGAATGGAGTTTGAGGATGTTGAACTCAAACGCAGCACCTTGGTTGAGCAGTACTTCAAAGTGTTGTCCCCAGTGAGCACTGATGAGTTCCCCTCCATGTTTGCCTCAAAGTAAAGTAGGTTCTTGACTGCTTAGACAATATTCAAAAAGGAAGATGTACTTGATTGTGATAACTTCAGATAGGTTTCCCTGCTTTCTGCCACAGGGAAGATTACTGCAATGATCCTCCTCAACCCCTCCCTTGAGTGGCCGAGAATAGCGTTCCAGCGTGACAGTACGTTTTTCACCCATTGAGAGCCAACACAGACATGATCTTCACTGGGCAGCAACTTTTAAGAAAACTGCAAACAACAGTACTATCCATTGTACATGGCTTTTTTCAATCTCATGAAAGTTTTAACTCTGTTAAATGTGATGAGTCATGGAAATAACTTCTTCAAATTTGGTACCATCCTCCACCCACTCCACATTGATATCCAAGATGCGATTCTCACCAATGGAACTACCAACAACTCTTATCTCTTGCTACTCGATAGCGCCTTTGCAAGATTCTCCAAATTCAGCAGCAAGTGTCCTTTCCCAAGCCAACTTATCCAACATGGAGGCACTTAAAATGCTCCTCTAAGCAGGGCATGTAATTTGTGTGCCTGACCCCAAACTACTGAAACAGTTGCTCTACTCAGAACTCGACTGTGGCAGGAGATTCACAGGAGGATAACGAAAATCCTTCAGGGGCGTCCTCACACCATCCCTGAAGAGAGGTCTAACACTGCTGCTGATTCCTGGAAACCTGGCCAGTGACTGACCAAAGTGGAGAAGCCTCATTTGAGATGATGCCGAATACCTTGAGAGAATATTGAGCTAAGTCGAGGTGTTAGAAGTGGACAAACAATCCATCTATCCTCAATGCCAGAGTCTGCAGATCCCACATTGGACTTGACATAGAGTCATAGAGGTTTACAGCACGGAAGCAGGTCCTTTGGCTCAACTTGTCCATGCCGTCCTTTTTATTAAACCCCTATAGGGGGATATGGGCTAATTGCTCACATTTGGCCCATATCCCTCTATATCCATTGTACCCATGTAACTGTCTAAACGCTTTTTAAAAGACAAACTTGTACCTGCCTCTATTACTACCTCTGGCAGCTTGTTCCAGATACTCACCATGCTCTGTGAACAAATTGCTGCTTGGACTCCTTTCTGTCTCTCCCCTGTTACCTTAAACCTATGCCCTCTAGTTTTAGACTCTCCTACCTTTGGGAAAAAGATATTGACAATCTAGCTGATCTATGCCTCTCATTATTTTATGGGCCTCTATAAGATCACCCCTCAGCCTTCCACGTTTCCAAGATATCAGTTATCTTGGAAGCCACTGACCCAGAGTGGAAACAAGTCATCCTCAATCCCGAGGGACTGCCCACATCATTTCCATGAGTACAAACAGCTTTCTTATGCCTTGTCCATGTAGCCGTTCAAGAGGAAATCTTTTTTATTAATAAGAATAATAATAGAAAAGCAAAGATAAAAGAGTGAATATAATGAAATAAGCATAAAATATCTTTTTCAATCTGCATCTCCTTCACGTTTCATTTAACACCGGGCTGCTTTCCTTCAACACCAATTCTCAAAATTTCCAGCCTCATGTGCACCCACAAGTTAGGTTCCCGTAAAGCATATTCTTGTAAAGGAACTTAATTTCATACCCTATGATTACAAAGTTAATGTGGGAATGGTCAGGAGAATTTAAAACTTGAGTTTCAAAGAAATATATGCAAACTAGAGAAAGAAATCAAAAGAAATGTTGTATCCATGCAAAATGCATCCAATATTATCTGCAAATGAATATTGTTCCTTCAGGCCTTTGATCAACAGCCATTCAAAGTAGCAGATGCTTCATTTTCAAAATGTTGTATTACAACAGAGCTGAATAGACTCCACTTTTGCATTACTTTGCCTGTTTCATCTTTATTAACTATTCAGTGCTGGTGACGATGGTGGAGAGGGGGAAGAAGGGGTGCAGCTCCATGGTGGGGGGGGCATGGGAGTTTATTTTTGTTGCTGATTGGGTTGCTCCAATTTCTGTGGTTGATCCCTATTGCTGGGCTCTAAGGATGGGATTTTCTGGCCACACCCACCCCAAGACTGGAAAATCCCACCCGAGGTCAACAGACCTTTGTGTGGTCAGTTTCCATCCCGATACAATTCCCATGGCAGGCAGATAGGAAAATTTTGCCCGAAGAGTCTCCATCCTGCCAGAGTGATGGTGTTATTCATACCCACTCATTTTTTTTCTTAAAAGAGGCTCAAATCCTGAGAGAAAACTGGTCTATGCAACTGGAGAGTTACACCCCAGTTTTCTGACCGCGTCCAACACTTTGACAATTTCTGGTAAGATCGCCCCCTAGGTTTATACCCCTAGGGGTATAAAAGACTTTGTGAGGATCAATGTCAGGTGTTTAACAAGGATAAACCATATACTAGTTAATCTTCCGATAAGGTAAAAACATTGACACAAAGAAGTCGTTGATAGGTGAGTAGCTAGTGAATCATTTACACTCCACAGGTAACTTATTCCTATGGAGTGTGCATCCTGTTCCATGTGGGAACACTTGGACAATCTGTGTAGCAACTGGCATCACTGTGCTGTACTGATGAGGTTAAGAACTACATGGATTTATAGGTATAATCACCTGGCAGTTTAAGGGTATTAAGGCAGAGAGGTAATGGCTGAGTTTCAGGCAGATGGTGCACAAGTGCTTTGAGTGAATCTCACTCTCCAATATTCAATTCACTCTTCTGGGGATTGCAGCTGAGTAAAGTTCACAGCACTACCACTAGTTCAGTTGTATAGGGGACAGCAAGAAATTTGGAAAAGTAATAACCAGAATTCAAAAGGTAGGGCAATAGGCAGACATTGCTCTGGCTACAGATATGAATCCAGGATGGTATGCTGCCTCCATAGTGACAGGGTCAAGAATGTCACTGAGGACTGCAGAGCAGAGAGGATGAACAGCCAGTGGTTATGACTCATACTAGCACAAAGGTAGGGTGACGGATAAGGTACTGGCAGGAAATTTTAGGGAATAGGAAGGAAACTAGCAAGTCGATCTTCAAAGGTAATCTAGCCTTCTGATCAATATAGTCATCTGCCATTGAGTATGAAATTATAAAAGAGATGAATGTGTGTCTGTGGACATGATGCAGGAGGGGGGCTTTGGATTCTTGGGACACCGGGACTAATCCTGGGAGATGGGACCTGATGTGGATGTGCCGGCATTGGACTGGGTTAAACACAGTAAAAAGTCTGACAACACCAGGTTTTAGTCCAACCGATTTATTTGATAGTAAACTCACAAGCTTTCGAGGGGACTCCCTCTTCGTCAGGTGAATGGAGAGTTCTGGCCTCGGACAGAGCATATAAAGCACAGACAGTTTAGAGATTACTGATTAGAATGCAAATCTTTATACCTAACCTGCTGTTCAAGTCCTAAAGTGGCTGACAACGTGAGTGGAAGGAGCACTGATCACTGGTTAAAGAGATGTGTATTTTCTCCAGACAGCACAGTGTTTTGCAAACCCAAGCAAGTCACGGGGGTTACAGATGTACCCTTCGTCGTCCAGTACTTCCCCGAGTGGAGAAGCTACGACATCTTCTCCGGAGTCTTCAACATATCACTGATGAAGACGAACATCTCGCCAGGGCCATCCCCACACCCCCACTTCTCACCTTCAGACAACCACATAACCTCAAATGGACCATTGTTCACAGCAAACTACCCAGTCTACAGGAGAACAGTGACCACAACACCACACAACCTTGCCACAGCAACCTCTGCAAGACATGCCGGATCATCGACACGGATACCATCATCACATGTGAGAATACCATCCACCAGGTACACGGTAAATACTCTTGCAACTCAGCCAACATTGTCTACCTGATACGTTGCAAGAAAGGATGTCCCGAAGCATGGTACATTGGGGAGGCCATGTAGACGCTACGATAACGGATGAATGAACATCACTTGACAATCACCAGGCAAGACTGTTCCCATCCTGTTGGCGAACACTTCAGTGGTCACGGGCATTTAGCCTCTGACCTTCGGGTAAGCGTTCTCCAAGGCGGCCGTCACGACACACGACAGCGCAGAGTCGCTGAGCAGAGACTGATAGCCAAGTTCCGCATACATGAGGATGGTCTCAACAGGGACCTTGGGTTCATGTCGCACTATCTGTAACCCCCGTGACTTGCCTGGGTTTGCAAAACCTCACTCACTGTGCTGTCTGGAGACAATACACATCTCTTTAAACTGTGATCAGTGCTCCTTCCACACACATTGTCAGCCACTTTAGGACTTGAACAGCAGGTTAGGTGTAAAGATTCGCATACTAATCAGTAACCTCTAAACTGTCTGTGCTTTATATGCTCTGTCCGAGGCCAGAACTCTCCATTCACCTGACGAAAAGGGAGTCCCCTCGAAAGCTTGTGAGTTTACTATCAAATAAATCGGTTGGACTAAAACCTGGTGTTGTTAGATGGGACCTGCACAGGGCAGACAAATTGCAGCTAAACTGATCTGTAGCCAAAATCCACAATGTGCTTGTGCTATTGGGGAGGTTTTAAACTGACCCAAAAAGGCTGTTGAAAGCAGAAATATTACCAAGGAAAACCAAGGTGCACGTGAAATTGGGGGAAACAGGTAATACTAGGGTGGGAAATAGTGAAGTGTAGGGATGAGAGAGAGAGGGAATATAATAAAGTCTGTGTTAAGGTTATTGTGCATGTATGTGAATACACTGAATGTGGTAAACAAATTCTGCAGGTGCAGATAACCAGATGGGAATATCATAATGTAGTGGTAATGGAAACCTGGCTCAAAAAAGGCAGGACTTTTTAACAAAATAATCATTAGAAGATGCTTAAGAAATGATAGGACAAAGAAAAGTAGTGGGGTATTGATTAATCAAAGTGTCACAGAATGTTCTCGAGAGGCCAAGGATTGAATCTATTTGATCTGAGCTAAAAAAAAAACAGGGGTACCATTAGATAACTTGGTATATTGTATAGAATACCAATTAGTCAGAATGATATGGAGAAACAAATCTGAGAGGAAAGTACAGAGAGGTGCAAGAATTACAATGTTGTTATAATGGGGGACTTTAATTATCTTAACATAGGCTGAGATGAATAATGTAAAGGACACAAGAGAGATGAGACATTCTGAAGTGTGTTCAGGAGTATTTGCTAGATCAGGGTGTTCCTGACACAGTGAGAAAGGCTTTCCTGCTAATTCTGGTTCCGGGGAAGGAGGTGGATCATGTGGATCAACTGTCAGTCACAGAACAGTAGCCATACTGTCACACGGTTCAGGTCGGCTATAGAAAAGGAGAAGGAGCAGTTCTGGTTTAGAAAAGTGAATTAGGAAAATACATTCTTCAATTGGGTGAGAACAGATCTGGCCCAGGGTAACTTGGAAGAACAGGTTGGCTGGCTACACTGCATTGGAAAAATGGGATGCCTTCAAAGGAGAGATAGTTAAGGTATGTTATCAAGGGGGGGCGGGGAGGCAAAACAAACAAATCTAGAACTCCTTTGATATCGACAGTGATGGAGAGTGAGATGAAGGAGAAAAAAATGTGCTCTTGGCAGGCATCATTTGGATAATACATTTGAGAAATAGGATGAATGGAGAAATTTCAGAAGAAGAGTTTTTTAAAAAGGGAGGCAAAGTGGGAGTACAAGACTGACAGTTAACATAAAAGGGAATTCAAAAGTTGTCTAGAAACCTACAAATAATTTAAAAATTCTGAAAGGAACGCTGAGGACAACTAAGGCTCAGAAAGGAGACTTATGCATGGAGGCAGGCAGAGCTGAGACTTTTACCGAATTTTTGCAAACATTTTGCCTGAAGGTGAAAATGCTGCCCATTTTACAGTGAAAGATGATGATATTTGAGTCTCCAGATGGGCTAAAAGTTGAATAAAAGATAAAGCACCAGGGCTGGGTGAGATACATCCAAGGATATTGAGCAAAAGGTGGAAGTTGAAAAGGCACTAACCATAATCTTTCAATCCTCCATTGATACAGGGATGGTGCCCAAGGACTGGGGAATTTCAGATATTGTGCCCTTGTTCAAAACAGGGTATGAAGAAGATGAGCCCAACAACTAATTTATCTTCAGTGGTGGCAAAGCTTTTGCAAACAATAATTTACAGCACTTGTGGATTAATTACGGAAAGCAGCATGGATTTGTTAAGCAAAGGTCGCATTTAATTAAGTTGCTTGAGTTTTTTTGTTGATGTATCAGAAGCGGGGGTGGGGGGGGTGTTGATGGGATCATGTGATTGATGTGGTGGACATGGAGTCAAATGGCATTTGATAAAAGTGCCACATAACAGACTTTGTGCAAATTGAAACAGATAGAATAAAAAGGACAGTGGTGGCATGGATATCAGGTTGGCGAAGTAACAAAATCAGCAAATATTGGTGAATGTCTCCTATGTCCCTTCCATGCCAACTCATGTCCTCCCACCCATTCCCACATGAGCCCGCCATGCCAACTCATCCAGTATACACACATGACTAATGATGTATATAGTAACAATAATAAGTGTGAAAAGAAAACCAAACCAAAAACTCCATTCACAAATCTACCTTAAAAGAAACAGTTGTTCCATAACACTATAAAATGTTAATCAGATACATCATTAAAGTATCACTAATGGAGGCTTCAAAGACTTCACAACTCTTGATCTTGCAAATAAACATTGAGACATTGAAAAAACAATCATAGAAAGAACAATTTCTTACAACCACTATATGATGTCAATCAAGTGAAGTTAACAGTTCTCTCCAGCTGTGAAAAAAAGAACTCCCACTGAGAAAACCCACTAATGATCTGGGCTCTCAATCAAGCATGCATAATGAGGATGGGTGTAAGGACTCTCAGTAGAAATGGATCTTCAAAAAAAAGATCTGAACAATCCCACACATGCTATTGTTACTGTCTAGTTCATTGCTTCGGTACATGGTGTACGCTGAGTGAATGGGCATGGAAAAACCATGAGTTGGCATGAGTTGGCATGGAGAGTACAAGGGCCATAGGTTTGGATGAGGGCATACAGTGATGTGAAAAATAGACAAGGATGGGGAGGGGTGTAAGTATGAGGGGCTAGAGGACCTAATAGCCTTTAATACAATTGGAATGAAATCTCAGCGAATCAGGCCAACCTTCTAGCCAGCCCACATCAGCAGTCAGGTAGCCCTGTGTTACACTCTGCTTCTGGGATCCGAAGTTTTGACTCTATCCCACATCTGGCTCCCCAGAGCAAAGATTGCAGCATTCAGGGGCTATTCTACCAAGGCGAGCAACTTACTTCGGGAAATTTCTCAATTCAAACTGAGTGCCTTGGCGGTGAAAATCTGGACCTAGACTTTGGTAAGGTTTGAAATTGTGCCCTGTACACCAGTGAAACAAAACTTGAAAGTATTGTGAATTGTGAAGAGGATAGTGATAAACTTCTAGAGGCCATACAGAAGCTGCTAGAATGCCAAGTAAGTGGCAGAAGATACTTCATGGTAAAAAATGTGAAATTATTCATTTTGGTAGGAAGAATGAGGAGCAGCGATACAAATTAAGTAGTAGAATGCAAAAGAGGTAAAAATGCACAAAGCATCGAAGATGACAAGGCAAGTTTAGAAGGAGTTTAATAAAACATATGTGCGATCCTGGGCTTTTTAAATAGGGGTATAGGACATAAAAGTGAGGATGTTATGATGAACCTGCATAAAACCTTCATTCAATCTATGTCCAGTTCAGGGTACCACGTTTTAGAAAAGCTGTGAAGACATTGGAGAGGGTGCAAAAGAGATTGATGATAATTTTGAAGATCAAGAGCTTCAACTACATGGGGTAGATTGCACAAAATTGGATTGTTCTCCTTGGAGAGGAGACCTGATAGCAATTTTCATAATCATGGGCTTGATTGAAATGGATAGGGAGAACTGCTCTATTGCCAAAATTCAGTGAAACTTGATGAGATGGATTCAAAATTGGCTTACTAATTGAACAGAAAGGGTGGTGGTAGAAGGCTGTTTGAGTGACTGGAGGCCAGTGTGCAGAGGCGCACCACAAGAATCAGTGTGGATCCCTTATTGTTATATATATTAGGGGAGGTGATGGTCTAGTGATATTATTGCTTGACTATTGACTCAGAAACTCAGCCAATGTTCTGGGGACCCGGGTTTGAATTCCAGGTGGAATGGCGGAGAGGCTCAATAATAAAAAAAATCTTGAATCTCCTGATGACCATGAAATCATTGTTGATTGTCAGAAAAACTCATCTGGTTCACTCACGTCCATTCGGGAAGAAGTCTGCCATTCTTACCCAGTCTGGCCTACACGTGACTCCAGAGCCACAGCAATGTGGTTGACTCTCAATTGCCCGCCAAGACCAACCAGGGATGGGCAACAAATGCTGGCCAGCCAGCAATGCCCATGTCCCACGAATGAATAAAAGAAAGATATAGATGAGAAGGTTGGGGGAACTATAAGTAAGTTTGCAGACGACACCTGGGTTGATCGGGTGGTTAATAGTGAAAAAGGTTGTAGGTTTCAGGAAGATATAGATAGGTTGGTCGTATTTGCCGAGCAGTGGCAGATGGTATTTAACCCTGATAAGTGAGAAGTAAAACAGTTTGGAAGAAATAACAAGACAAGGGAGTATTTAAAGAATGCTAGGATACTAGAAAGCTGAAAGGAACAGATGGATTTAGGGGGTACTTACTCATAGACCCATAAAGTTGGCAGAGCAGGTGAATTGGGTAGTTTAGAAGACATATGAGACATTTGTCTTTCTGAGTTTGGCATAGATTATAAGAGCATGGAGGTTATGTTGGAGCAGAACATTGGTTAGGCCACAGCTGGAGTACTATGTGCAGTTGTTCTCACCTCACTATCGCAAGGATGTGATTGCAGTAGGGAGGATACAGAAGAGATTCACTAGGATGTTGCCCAGAATGAATTATTTGAACTGTAAGGAGAGACTCGATAGGCTTGGATTGTTTTCTTTCAAGCAGAGAAGGCTGAAGGGGGACATGATGTAAGATTATGAGGGGTTTGTACAGGCTGAATAGGAAGCAGCTATTCCCCTTTATTGAGGAGTTATACTTTGAGAGTAAGGGACAGAAGATTCAGAGGGGATTTGAGGAAAGAAATCACTCAGAGGGTGATGGGCTTCTGGAATGCGCTGCCTGGATGAGCACTTAAAATACCATAACATTCAAGGATTGATTTGATTTATTATTTTCACGTTTTAGTACATGGTGAAAAGTATTGTTTCTTGCTCGCTATACAGACAAAGCATATCATTCATAAAGAAGGAAATGAGACAGTGCAGAATGCAGTGTTACAATCATAGCTAAGGTATAGAGAAAGATCAAGTTAATGCAAGATAGACAGTTAGAATGAAGTTTTAGAAGCAGAGAATGAGAGTGAAAGATAGAATTAGAAGGTATGTTGGGCATAGCTTGCAAGAAGTTACCTCACTTCAGCACCATCTGTCACTGTCTGAAAGGTGTTAGAATATAGGATTAGTGCAACTTTAGTGGAAGTTATTGTCGATGGGCTGAAAGGCCTTTTTTGTGCTGTACAACTCTGACTCTTTGGCACTGAACAACAATGGTGCTACAAGATTGAGAGTTCTCGAAGTTTTGGCTTGTTATTTCAATTGTTGATATCAATAAATATATCTTCTACAATGATCCTTGGGGTACTTCTCAACATCCTTTAAAAATTAGGACAAGGATGTCCAGGAAAATGTCAGCATTTGAAATCTTGTGCTCCAGACAAAAATATCTAAAAACCATCTGATGTGGAGGCCATATCAGTGATTGATGCACCAAATTAGAAGGTTCAAAGCAACAGACTAAATAATATCCACAGTAACATACACAGTAGAGTGGCACGGGGACACAGAGGCTAGCACTGCTGCCTCACAGTGCCAGGGACCTGGGCTAAATTCCGGCCTCAAGTGACTGTTTTTGTGGAATTTGCACATTCTCCCCGTGTCTGCATGGGTTTCCTCTGGGTGCTTCAGTTTCCTCTCACAGTCCCAAGATGTGCAACTTAGGTTGAATGGCCATGCTAAATTGTCTTAGTATTGGGGGATTAGCAGGATAAATAGGTGAGGTTACAGGAATAGGGCCTGGGTTGGCTCAATGGGCCAAATGGCCTCTTTCTGCCCTGTAGAATTCTATGATCGAATTCCCTTATTACACCTTTTTATTTACACTTAACATTACATACTATAGCATTCATGGGCTGAATGGCCTCCTGCACTGAAGGGATTCTATGAAAATGGGTAAAAAAAATTGTTTCCCCACTGGAGCTACATAGCAGTAGTGAGTTAAAGGTTCAGCCTTTCAAAATTTTCAAGAAGGAAAATTAATCTCACCATGTCTTTCTTTTCCTCACTCCAGTTTCCAATTATCCAGAGCTAAGCTATTTTTTAACTTAAAGAAACACTTTATGCTGAATTCAATTTTTGAAGTACAGTGCTATCACATTTCTATGAAGAAATCAGGCTAACAAAATTGAAAATTGGTTGGCCTATGGGGAATTACTTATTAGGTGGCTCCTCACTGGAAGCGGCACTCGTAGTGTAAATTCAGTTACTGCTAACTAGTATTTCAAGCTGCAGGGAGTATGCATTATAGTCTGGCAGTTGTTCACACCTTCGATCAAGGCAGAATTCAGAATTCAGAGGGCTTTGACATACTTGGTTTGATTGGTGCCAGAGTAGATGGATAAGAACCTGTCAAGCAGATCATTCAAAATGATTGACACCAATCAATAATTCAAGCCATTTCATTCAATTCCAACTTGCCATTTAATTGACAACAGGCAAGTGGCTGTCCATCTAATGTTGTGCAGAAAAAATAAAATGCTCAATGTCCTTCATTTCACTATCTTCAAAAGCATCTTGACTGGCATGTCTGAGGCTGGCTTTCTTCCAGTCAGCCTGAGGCAGTCATGTTTCATTCAAGAAAGCCAGTTGGCAAAAGGGAGACTTGGGGCCAATGCGCTTGTTTTATTTCATGGAATGTGGTAAGGGACACCACGAGCAAGACTAGTATTTGTTGTCCATCCCAAGTTGAACTTGAATTGAATGGTTTGCTGGGCCATTTCAGGGGGCAGTCAACCACACTGTTGTGAATCCAGAGTCGCATGTAATTTAGAGAAGGTAACAATGGCAGATTTCTTTCATTAGTGAACCAGATGGATTTTTAAAGTTAAACTTTATTTATTAGTCACATATAAGGCTTACATTAATTAACACAGTAAGTTTCATGGTGTGTGCTTACCTTTCAATACCATTTTATTAATTCCACCAGTTGCTGTGGGGGGGGGGGGGGGGGGGGTTGAACCAGTGCCCATAGAGAAATAGTCTGAACATATTAGCCCAGTAACATTACAATTGTGCCACAATCTCTCCCTCTCCCTCTCCCTCTCCCTCTCCCTCTCCCTCTCCCTCTCCCTCTCCCTCTCCCTCTCCCATTTACAAACAGAAACATTACAAACATATACCTCCCAACTCAGTTCTAGTGAGTGCCTCTTTATATCTGCTCAAGTGAAACCCCAATTAATGCCCTGCACCTGCACATAATTAAATACAATTGATATACAATTAACAGTCATGAGTGCATGCCTAATCAGAGCCTCATCATGTAAGAAGTGAGCATTTTAAGGATCAATTTGATGTTCAAGGTTAGCATAAAAGCACCCTTGTGATTTTAACATTGAAAAGATGAGTAAAAATTGTAATTGATGAGAATATATTGGCTTGCATTTTGTGATCTGCAGTAAAATGATGGCATTCACAACTGACCTGAAAGAAAGTGGATCACAAAGATCTCACAATTCCTATGGCATGAATTTCACTTTTCCTGATGTTAATTTAACTCCGCTGTCAACTATAGGGGATCACTGGTGTCCAGTAATAATGACGTTATCAAACAGGTTATCAGCCAATCTCATTAAAGAATACTTTCAGGCAGCAGGCCAGGATGTAACATCATCATTCACATTCACTTTAAATTGACAGCAAGTGAAATATTATTGGGACATATGCAGGGGATTAATATAGAAGCTGAACTATTCACAACAAAGATCAAAATTTTAAAGAAAAAAACTGTAGAATTTTAGAATGGAATGTAGGAACATTGCATTCTCTTAATATAACTATTCTTCAGGGACTGAGATTGCACAGTAATATTTATGACTTGGTATATTATTAGAAATCACTTAGTTTCTCTTTCAAAAGGAGAGAGATTAATAGTGCAAAATGTGAAGATTCACATCAGGAGTGGCATTATGGTTGGCGCTGCTGCCTCACAGCGCCAGAGATCCAGGTTCAATTCTGGCCTTGGGTCACTATCTGCGTGGAGTTTGCACATTCTCCCCGTGTCTGTGTGGATTTCTCTGGGTGCTCCAGTTTCCTCCACAATCCAAAAGATGTGTGGGTTAGGTTGATTGGCCATGCTAAATTGCCCCATAGTGTCAGGGGGAACTAGCTAGGGTAAATGCATGGGCTTATGGGGATAGGGCCTGGGGGGGGATTGTGGTTGGTGCAGATGGCCAAATGGTCTCCTTCTGCACTGTAGAGATTCTGTGAAGCGTGTAATGTCTAATTGAATTCCATCTGCAAGGACTTTCATTGTGCATTCTGTGGAGAATCAGGGAATCATTGACAGTAACTTTTGGTTTTCCCTGTTTAACTGAGTATGTGCAAATACCAGAAGTTGTTTTCAGCATCACAGCGTAATGGCAGAAAACACTGACGAGTCTTAAATTCAGGCTATTGTGATTTCTCAAAATGTATAACTAATTTGCTGTTGGTCAATAACTCCAGTCACGGTCAATGTCAATTCAATGTTAATGTTTTTTTCAGTTCACCTTTCTCTCTTATTTTATACAATTTGCTCTTTTAAAATAATTTTCCTATGCTGATGTTTGGAATTACAGTTGATTAAAATATGTGTCATGCCCAGTACCGGCATGTCACATTCAAAAGTTCAAACGAATTTTATACTTTGAAAAACTGGACATAAAGGCCGGAAAAGTTGACTGCCCTAGGTTATCTGAATTCCTTTGTGGATTAAAACACTCTGCTGTCTCAAGAGGGAACCACATGACTGACGCAAATCAATGCCTTTGAAACCAGCCAAAGGAATGTTATCTGATTTGAATGGCTCATTATGAAACAAATATACTGATTGTCTCAACCTCTGAGGTGTTAGCCCACAAAGCAGGATATGCAGTCAACAGGAACACCACATCTCATTTGGAAAAGGCTTTTGTGAAAAGCCACATGGAGTCAGCCATGTTTTCTTTCTCTATTTAAACAATGAACAGAGAACAGTGCGCAGGTTGTTCCACCAAAGCCATCAGAAGCATCAGTTCCACCAACCTGTGAACCAGACAAGGAATCAAGCTGCCAAACATCAGGCAAGCACATAACACAACCTGTTCCAGTTCCTGTTTTAATGTTCACCTGAGAAAAAAAACCTCACAGCTATTTAGCAACAAGAAACAACACTATCCACAGTGAACCCTTTAATTTGTAAGATCATCACTCCAACTTCAGCTCATCAAATCCATTCAAAAGACGACAAGCCTGGCATGTGATAAACTGAAGATCATAAATCAGATATTAGAGATAGATATAATCTATAAAAGTTCATTACAGTTACCTTCCAATTTTTCAGTGTGCGTGTGTGATATTGCATTTAGTTCAGGGAAATTGTGAGAATAAATAACTACCTTTTTTTAAAATCATCAAAGCTTGCTCCTTTTAAATGGGGCACACACCTCAAGGATAAGGAAAATCAATCCACTATCCACATAAACATACTGGCTATGGGCAGTAAGAAAGCAAGCAAAAGGACATTTGATGAGCTGCTGGTGGGACAGCTTCGGTTAGAAAATAATACATTTTCTTTTAGTGTAATATTTCTTTTGCTAAAGAGTAGTACAGCCTCCAAAACAGAGTGCGTCATCACAGGAATTCACTAGTTGCAATACATTGAGGAGGTCCAAATAAATGGTGATCCTAAATCAATTCATTGTTTTTAAATGCTTTTGTATTCAACTTTCCTTTGAATACAGTTTCTGATCTGGGGTATGATTCTTGTATCTGTCGGTGTGAGAACTGATGTTGCACACATTGGAAAGTAAGCCTGGGCAATATTTGACAATGGGGTACTATAGCCCCAGGGCCTTCAGAATAGATTGGAGACCAAAACTGAGACATTTTTTATTGATGTGGCCGAGCGTGACAAGTGTAGTACTTGCTGCAGACAGGCATTTAATTTGATTTCTCTTCTCATCGCTTATCCATAAGCAGAAATGTGTTTTTAATTCTCAATTTCCCTGGATGTATTGTAGTTTAGTGTATTTCCCGGTTCAGTGCAAGTTCTATTAATATCCCACAGTAAATTTGTGGCAGACTAAACTCAGAGGGTTAGTTTATTCGCGCACACTCAAAACACAGGAGAGGGGTGTCCATCAGTTAGCCCCTGGTACATTCATACAATAAAACAGGGATGGAGAAAGACAGAGTTATAGGGAAAGACTACAAAGACTTATTGTTTAATGTGAGCCAAAGTCAAAGTCCAATGGTGTATTCTTTCACAGAGATCAGCCAGCTGAAGACTGATGTGGAGTTATTCACTCATCCAGTAGAGATGACTTCCCCAATGAGATATAAATGAATTAGTCTTGTAGACACTGGTATAGGGGTTCAGCAGTTCCAGTAGAAAAAGTGTAAATGGACCCAAGCATTCACCTGGACTGAATTCTAGTTCTGAGCTGCTGCTTGCTGGATAGAAGATTGAAGACTAATTGGCAGTAGAGCAAAAAAGGTAACTGGTTCTTCCAGTGGGGGACTGGACGCAACATGATTCTCACTTCTCCACCTTGACTTTAACAAAACATATTATTTTTTCTAGATTCTTGAGATTATTAACGTTCAACCAACAAGAATTTGGAAGGGAGTTGTCAGGAGGCACAGTGGTTAGTGCTGCTGCCTCACAGGGCCAGGGACCCAGGTTCAATTCTGGCCAAGGGTGACAGTCTGCATGGAGTTTGCACATTGTCCTTGTGTCTGTGTGGGGTTCCTTTAGATGCTCGAGTTTTCTCCCATAGTCCAAAGACGTGTAGGTTAGGGATGTTCGTGGGATAGGTGTGTGGGGTTACGGCAATAGGGTGGGGAACTGGGCCTGGGTAAGATGCTCTGCTGGAGAGTTGGTGCAGACTTGATGAGCTGAATAGCCTCCTTCTGCATTGTAGGGATTCTAGTCTACAGAGGTTTACAGCTTGGAAATCAGTTCTTCAGCCCAACTTGTCCATGCCACCCCTTTTTTAAATGATAAAGCTAGTCCCAATTGCCCAGGTTTGGCCCATATCCCTCTACATCCAACTTACCTATGTAACTGTCTGAACAGTTTTTAAAAGATAAAATTGTACCCGACTCTACTGCAAGCTCTGGCAGCTTGTTCCAGACACTCACCATCCTCTGTGTGAAAAAAATGCCCTTCTAGACTCTTTTGTATCTTTTCCTTCTCACCTTAAACCTATGCTCTCTAGTTTTAAGCTCCCCTACCATTGGGAAAAGATGCTGACTATCTCACTATTCTATGCCCCTCATTATTTTATAGACCTCTGTAAGATCACCCCTAAGCCTCCTATGTTCCAGAGAAAAAAGTCCCAGTCTATCCAGCCTCTTCTAACTCAAACCATCAAGTCCTGGTAGCATCCTATTAAATCTTTTCTGCACTCTTTCCAGTTTAATAATATCCTTCCTATAATAGGAAGACCAGAACTGTACATGGTATTCCAAGTGTGGCCTTACCAATGTTTTGTACAACTTCAAAAGGACATCCCAACTCCTGTATTCAATGTTCTGACCAATGAAACCAAGCATGCTGAATCCCTTCTTCACCACTCTGTCCACCTGTGACTCTACTTTCATGGAGGTATGAACCTGTACCCCTAGATCTCTCTGTCCTTTAACTCTCCCTAACGCCTTACCATTAACTGAATAAGTCCCGCCCTGGTTCAATTGACCAAAATGCATCACCTTGCATTTGTCTTAATTAAACTCCATCTGCCATTTGTCACCCATTGACCCAACTGATCAAGATCCCGTTGCAATCCTAGATAACGTTCTTCACTGTCCACTATGCCACCAATCTTGGTGTCATCTACAAACTTACTAACAATGCCTACTAAATTCTCATCCAAAGCATTTATGTAAATGACAAAGAACAGTGGACCCAGACCGATCCCTGAGGCACACCACTGGTCACAGGTTTCCAGTTTGAAAAAACAACACTCTATAACCAACCTCTGTCCTCTGTCATCAAGCCAATTTTTAAAATATTTGGCTGTCTCACCCTGGATCATGTGAGATTTAACCTTATGTAACAACCTATCATGTGATACCTTGTCAAAGGCTTGCTAAAACCCATGTAGACAACATCAGCTGCACTGCCCTCATCCACCTTCTCGGTTACCCCTTCAAAAAAACTCATTCAAATTCTTGAGACATGATTTTCCACTCACAAAGCTGACTGTCCCTAATCAGTCCTTGCATCTCTAAATGTCTGTAGATCCTGTCTCTCAAAATACCTTCCAATAATTTAGTCACTACAGATGTGAGGCTCACTGACCTGTAGTCTCCAGGTTTCTCCCTGCAGCCCTTCTTAAACAAAAGCACCACATTTGCCACCCTCTAATCTTCAGGCACCTCCCTGTGGCTATCAGTGATTTAAATATCTATGCTAGGGGACCCACAATCTCCTCCCTAGCCTCCCATAGTGTCCTGGGTACACTTCATTAGGTCCCGGGGATTTATCTACTTTGGTGCGCTTTAAGACTTTCAGCAACTCCTTCTCTATTATATGTACACTCCTCAAGACATCACCATTTATTTCTCCAAGTTCCCTAATATCCATGCTTTTCCCAACAGTGAATACTGATGAGAAATATTAATTTAGGATCTCACCCATCTCTTATGGATCCGCACACCTTGTTAATCCTTAAGCAGTCCTACTCTCTCCCTAGCTACTCTTTTGCCCTTTATGTATTTGTAGAAGTTCTTGCCCTTTACGTGTTTTATGTATTCTATTAAAAATCTATTGTCCTAAAAGACTAGTAGTTTCCATTGACCAGTAAATGTGGATGCTTTTTTTATATAACTAGCATGGGAGTTGGTTTCTGCAGCTTACAAATTTGTTAGCATGCTTTAGAGATAACAAGTTGTTAGCTTTTTGTCTGCCAGAAAGATCCTTTTGTCTGAAAGCTCCAGCAGCCACGGTTTCAGTCATTTTAAAATCTCTGTCCAATTTAAAAAATGTTATAAATTAGCTATTATGAAAGATATATATTTCATAAAAAATGTTGTGTGGTTTTAGCTCCAGGGTACACTTAATGATTGAAACATTGAAGTAGTATGCAACTTTAAAGCTTTGCTACTTGGGTGCTCATGTTGTCAATGAAAACAGAAGTTCAAGATTTGTTGTATATATATTTTTTCTCCTGAAACTGTTCCCATTCACAATTGTGCAATTTGTGCAATATTTGGTGGTTGCTGCCAATTTGATATACATCCTATCCTCGGCATCTTGCTGATGATGACCCTATGATAGTGACAACCCATTACTGTGTCATGAATGTAAAAGATCAATAAACAGTTGCCCCAATTGGTTCATTATGAAAGCTTCTCTAATAACGCTAAAGAATATATTGCTATTGGGTGCATTATCTAGTTGCCATGCACATTTTGCCACGCTTGCATCTAATCCTTAGCATATTGCTGAGCTCAGTGTCATGTGTGTCATGTTTGCTGCATTCCAAATGCAGCAACATTTTTAGTAATGGTACAAATTGCAACATTTCCCAGACTCTTTGATGTGATTTTGAGTACTGCAGGTGAGGCCATTGCCAGACAAGAGCATTTAACTTATGCTTCCACTCACTTTCCTAGGAAAGCAAATCAACCTTAAACAACATCTGTAAAAGGTGATGTAATGCTGCAGCTTAAGAAAAGCTTTGCAGGACTGTGAGGAGAGATAGCACCATGTGATGTGAGTGCAGAGAGGCAGAGCAGAAATGGCTATTCACTGAAAATAACAGTGAATTACAGGATATGTCCGTAAAATACAAGGATTGGTAAAAGCTGCAAGTAAACTAAGCTGGCGGTTATCGTTGGTTTAGCCAACTGGAAGATGTGAGGATCGGTAAAGCACAGCAAAGAAATTGGGAGGCAGAACATAATTAGAATGTAAGCAGGGAGCTCAAGAAGGTACAAGAAATGAAGCAGTGTCAGAACATCAAAAGAAACTTCAAATAGTCACTTCTTAGGACTCTACATCATGAATTCAGCATATGGTTACACAAGACTGCTACAATCTAACATTGAAAATATATAATCAGCCGTAGCCAACACTGCATTAAAACTGGTGTATCTTATATCCAGCAAATCACACCAACATGGAATAGTTCTCTATAAAACACTGTGGTCCTGTTAATAATTGATTTACTTTCAATATTAAGTCATTCCGGTGTTGTGAAGTGGTGACTCATACAGAAATATGATTCCACGGGTCCCAGTTGCCATTTCTGTAAAATGTGTGTTCCTGGGCATCAAGTCTGAGCAAGCTATTGAACTATATGCTGCAAGTTTGCACTCACTTTTGCTGCGAGTGCATTGCCCTGGCATTACTCCATGACACTCTGGCACCCAGTGCTTTCACCTGGCAGTGGCAGTGCCAGTGGCATCTAGGGGGTGCTCCACTGGGGAGCAATTGCCCTTATTCTTGGTGGAAGTAGTTTGTCTTATACATGTGGGGCGAGAGAGGGAATCCTCTCATCCATGAGTGACGTGTTACCCTTGTCCGTGTTAAAGGAGGGTTCCCCTCATCTGTGGAGGAAAGAGGGATTTTTTAATTTAAAAATCACACTATTAGGCCCCACCCTGCCAGCATGACGGAATGAGCCACACTGTATGATTTCATTTGCACGGAGACAAGAAAAGCTGGCTGGGATAACCGATGAGCTGCATGCCAGTTTTCTCACCTCAGTTAGCACTCTGCAAATAATGGAAAACTCCACCCATAGTGTGAGGCATCATGCCCAAGCTCAACTCTATCTGCATGCAGAGAACAGGGTTTCACCAGATAGCAATCATGCTCAGGAACACTGGATTATTAAACAGTTATTAAAGACAGTGATTACAAAAGCCTCAATTTCTCCAAGTTGATGAGACGGAAGGGAGGAATGGAGCAGAGGATCAGGATGCAGAAGGAGACAGAGAGGCTTCTGATCCACCCAGTGACAGGTTTATTTCCAGACTGCAGCATCTATTTCCTGCATTTTCAGATCCAAGGGCTTCTTCCCAGTGTCAGGCCCGGATTACAGAGAAAAAGAGGACAAAGAATAAGGAAAAATACAGCATGGGAACAGGCCCTTCAGCCCTCCAAGCCCATGTCAATAATGATGCCATAACGAAACAAAAAAAAAACCTGCCCTTACTCAGACCGTAACCCTCTATTCACTCCCTTTTCATGTACCCACCCAAATGACTCTTAAATGTTGCTAATGTGCTTACTTTCTCCTCCATCTCCTCATGCAGCACATTCCAGTCATCCCTCACCTTCTATGTGAAAAACGTTCCCCACATAACTTCCTTAAACTTTCCCCCTGTCACCTTGAACCTGTGCCCCTTTGTAATTAACACTTCTGCCCTGGAAAAAGCCTCTGACTATCCACTCTGTCTCTGCCTCGTAATTTTTATAGACCTTTAGCACGTCCCTTCTCAGCCTTCGTCTTTCCAGTGAAAACAATCTGAGTTTATTCAACCTCTCCTCATAGTCAACAACCTCGAGACAAGGCAACAAACTGGTGAACCTTCTTTGCACTCTCTCCAAAGCTTCCAAGTCCTTCTAATAGCATGGCGACCAAAAATCCACACAAATGGGGCCAAACCAATGTTTTATGTAGCATATTAAAGAGAAAAGGCTTGACTGTGGGACCCAGAAACTTTGGGGAGGCCCAGCTGCCATGGAGCTCAGAAACTGGGCGAACGGCTTCAGGATCCAAATGAGACCCAACCGGTACTGTATCTCCTTCAAATGACTTTGTTGGTCATCTGCAAACGTCCAGACAGGTGCACAGGTGCAGTTGGGTAAGGAAGGCCATATTGCATTGACAGGAAACAACACTGAGTTCCAAGTACAATGTAAACAGAAGCTCCGGCTTAAGATTTACAGCTAACAAACGCTATAGGTGCTGGAGATAAATAGTTTCTCACTTTCTAACAGCAATAAATCTAAATAATAATGGAATATTTAATTAGGCAAACTGTGTGGAACCAGATTGAGCTCTTTTTGCCAGCTGCAATTATCCCAAGTTCTGCTTGAAGGGTTTACCTTCCTTGAGGAGACCTGCTTTACTGGAAAAATCAGACTCGTTCCGACAACTTGGCTCGGGATTGGTTTAGTTTAATTTGTGTTTTTGTCTCGATTCACACTGTTTACCCCAGCCCAAAGTTTTCGCGTCTAAAAACCTGCTGAGAGCAGGACAATCCAATCCATTTATGTCCCATGTTAACCCAACGAATCCAGGAATAGAGAGTTCTCGTTTCACATTCAGCAATTATTCGATTTGAAGTGTCCTAATTTAAATTGAGGTTGAATTGTAAAGAAGTCTGCAAATGGATGTAAAACTTTGTGATAAATCAATGATATAGTAAAGGTCACATTATGTAGATTAGGTACTCTTGAAACAGAGCCAACAAAAAGGAAGGCTCTATTGTTCTCAAAACTTCAAATAGTGACTTACTTGACTGAGTCACAATTTAATCATATAAAATTATTCACTGGCTACCTAACAATCATAGCTTGTTAACTTGAATGCGAATCTTCTATGGATTTCTGGTATTTCATTTGTAATATACATACCACGCTCAGGCATAAAAAATCCATTGCCCGTCACATTTAGTTCTATCATTTCTGAAAATGCTTTTTCCCCCCATTGCATTAGAAGCAATTTTAAACAATGCGACTATCTTCCAGAAATTTCTCTGGGCCTTTCTAGTCGATGATTCATACCTAACAGACATGAAATACCATATCTTGCACATGTGCAATGAATGTTAATCGTAGAGAACTTGCAGATGGTGTTTATCCGCACAATATTTTGACACTAAATCTGTCTTCAATCAATCTGACCAACCAACCGTTTTTGTTCGCATACCTCGGTCTTGTCATAAATCTCGAGCTTTGTGTGTTGTGTGAATCGAAATTGACAAATGCAAGAAGTTGATTCCACCAATTTGCAGGCCTAGTAATCTTTATACTGCAGCTTTTGCACAGATTTTTAGTAAATTAATTCTATTTGCACTGTTACAATTATTTGGTTTCAAGATTATTATATTTGGAGGCCACAGCTTTAAATTTAAGGCAAATTTAAGGGGATCATGTGACCCATTCTGCAGTTCCTGGGTAATTTCATTTTAAAGATCAAAGGAAAACTTATATTGTTATACTGGGAAAAAGGTGCAAGTATTTATATTTATTTTAAGTATTTATATTGTTATACTGGGAAAAAGGTGCAAGTACTTACGCTTGGAAATTTTTTTTTCTCTCCAATCAGAATCTCCCAAAGTTCTAAAATATACATACCAAGAGCAGGAGAAGGCCATTCAGTTCCTCGAGCCTGCTCTGCCATTTAATAAGGTCATGGGTGTTTTTTTAAGTTTATTTATTAGTCACAAGTAGGCTTAACATTAACACTGCAATGAAGTTACTATGAAAATCCCCATTTTGCCACACTCCGGTGCCTGTCCGGGTACACTGAGGGAGAATTTAGCATTGACAATGCACCTAACCAGCACATCTTTCAGACTGTAGGAGGAAACCAGAGTGCCCAGAGGAAAGCCACGCAGACAAGGGGAGAATGTGCAGACTCTGCACAGACAGTGACCCAAGCTGGGAATCGAACCTGGGGGGTACTGCCTGCATTGATCATAACCTCAAATCTACCTATTCCCACCTATTCCTGATAACCTATCACCTCCTTGCTTACCAAAAATCTATCCACTTCTGCCTTAAAAATATTCAGACTTTATTTCCACCACCAAGCCTCACTGCCCACTGCGTGAAAGAAGTTTTGCCTAATCTCAGTTTTAAATGAGCGACCCCTTGTTTTTAAACAGTGACCCCTAGTTCTAGATTCTGTCACAAGAGACAACATCTTCTCCTGTCAAGATCGTATACATTTCAATCAAGTCACCTCTTACTCTTCTAGCAGATACAAGCCAAATCTGTCTAACTTTTCCTCTTAAGACAATTTAAGGTCTTAGTCTAGTAGACCACCTCTGGACTGTTTCAAATGTATTTACATCCTTCCTTAAATGAGGTGGCCAATATTGTACATAGCACTTCAAATATAGTCTCATTGGTGCCCTGTAAAACTGATGCATAACCTCCTTACTTTGTATTTAATTCTCCTTGCAATAAATTATAACATTGCCAGCTTTCCTAATTACTTGCTGTGTCTATATACTAGCTTTTAGTGGTTCACGCACTTTGACCTCCCAGATCCCTCTGCATCTCAGAGCTCTGCAATTTAACCAGAAAGGTGTTCTGGACATTTTAAACTGTTGTGATGTAAACCATCCATTTACTTCTAAAATGAATGGAAATGAGGTCATGGAAAGCTAATGAACATTTCTACATTGAGGATGAATGCAATTCACAATGAGATGGGGAAAGAGGATGGTGGTAGCCACTTTTGAGGTCAGATTGTGGGCTTTCTTATAAATGAATGAAGAGAAAAAGGAGGATGTCAGCAGAGAGAAGAGGTTGTTTGGCTTTGCAAACTACCACAGCTGGATGAAGGGGGGGAGACAGAAGACTCATTCTGCGACCATTTGAGGATTCCGGGAGATTTGTTCTGGCCTGGCCCCAGAGGGGCAGAAGCACCTGAAAACAGTGCGTACAAAGTTACTATTCAGCAATGTTACTACAGTTTGTTTCACGCATGAAGGTAGTGCCACTTTAAGCTATTGCTTTCATGCAACAGTGGTCCAATAATGAAAGAAAGCAAGGTAGCCTACGGAGAATTCTTTAATCAAGTAAAAATGTTTTTTGGCTTAAACTGAAAAAAATCCACATTAATATATTACAAACCCTATGGACAAGCTTCTCTTCATCACAGTGGGCTCACAGTATTTCTGCCTGAAACTGCATCCCTGCCATAGGAGATAGATAACCAGAGAGAGTGTTATGACTGGTAGGGTAAGTAAAAAATTTAACACTGAGGTAATCAAAATCATCAATGCAGTGAATTATTAAATTGTCCATTGGTAGGTAAATACCCTGGAGCAACATAGCAAGTGTTGTCAGTACATTATTGCTATGTTTGGCACCCAAGGAGATGCCTGTTCAGACTGTGGGTACGTTTTCGATCATTGTCATCAATGGGGCTCTGTAGATTGCCAACTTGCCCGGCAGTTGAAAAGTAAATATATCCAAGAAATGATTATCAACCAAAATAGAGTCCTGAGCAGTCCAATCTCGGCTAATATAATGGTGGGCAACTTGCATCCCAGGGGATGCCACATGCACCCCTTCGGCGTTCTGAGTATGGCCCACGAGACACTTGTTGACCACTGTCCATGTGCAGGGTTGTCGCATTTTGCTGATTTCCATCTATAGTTCTTCCCCTAGCCGTGTAAACAAAGTTACACATACGTAAAGCAAGGGCATGTGTTGAGATGCATGCCAATTGCATGCAGCATAGAGGGAGTGCATGGCTATCAGTAAATGTCCAAAGTGTAAATATTTCTTTTGTTTTTAAACAGTTGAAGCTGATCTCAGTTCTATTAATATTTTCTTTTATTTTTAAGCGTCACCGACTGGGCCTGCATTTATTGCCCATCTCTAGTTGCCCTTGAACAAGTTGCTTGCTGCTTGTCAATTCAAAGGGCTTTTAAGAGTCATATTGTGAAGGGACAGGAGTCACAAGTAGGTCAGAACAGGTAATGGCAGCAGTTTCTGCCTTAAAGGACTTTAGTGAACCAGATGGATTTTTACAACAATTGACAATGTTATCAGCTTGGTCTCTGAATTACTAGTCCAGTGACAATACCACTGCGCCACTGCCTCTCCACATATAATGAGTTAGGCATTTTCTATAACTGTTTATGAAATATCTTACATGTATTAAATGAATTTAATCTTATTCATGGGATTATGATTAGTGAACAAACAATCATGCAGTCCACTGAGATGTAGGAGGGCCACTCATGTGGCCCACTCACTAGCCTAGGTTGCCCATCATTGTTTTAAATCGACTTGGACAGACTCAAACCATTTGGTGCTTGTCCCATTTAATTTTTTTTAACCTGAAAGGTAACTAATTCACTCAAACCACCCCATCAAATAGGTTTTCCACACAGGTGTATTTGCAGTTTGAAGTAATTCACACAAAAGCAACATGAAGATACTTATATGAATAAGTGGTCATTTAGGCTCATGTGATACACACCTCTCTAAGGGTATAGGGTTATATCAGTTGTCCCAGTTAATTCAATGGTGAGTATCCCTTACTGAATATTACTAATGTCTTCCTGGGAGTGGAATGCATGTGGATTTTCGTGTGGTCCAAAGAGAATGAAGTGTCTGGCTAAATTGTCAACTATTATTCATAAGCTCTCTCTTTTCCCAGACCTTCAGTTTAAATGCCTCACCCAAACTCTAAATATTTGATTTAACCATGAGCAACTGAGAGATTAAACAGTGTCACAGATTGCGATATTTGGAAAGTCCACCATTAATTCATTTTTCAAGCAAGTTAATGCACAGATATAAATAGTTTCAAAGCCGTGTACTTTCAATGGAAAAGTACATACAAAAATACTAAAATTGTTAGTAACGTCACATGAAATGTGGCACAGCCTTGCCAGTCTTGAAGAAAGACTGAGAGCTAACCTAATAAAGGTCTTCTAGACTATTAAAAGGTTTGATAGAGCAGATGGGGAGGAAATGTTTCCACTTTGAGAGAGCAGAACCTGGGACCATAAATATGTCGCCACTGACAAGTCCAACAGGAAATTGAGGAGAAATCTCTATCCAGAGACTGCAGCAGTTCAAGAAGGCTGCTCACCCTACCTTCTCAAGGAAAGCTAGGGATGGGCAATCAATGCTGGCTGAATCAGCGATGTCATAAATGAATCCAGGATATGGATGAAACACGGAATTTGCTTCATCAGGAATAGCTGAGGCAAATAGGATAGACGCATATTAGGGCAAAGTTAGATAACTCAGGTGAGAATGTTAGGAGGATGTGCTAATGGAGTTAAATTAAGAAAGGTTGGTAATGCCTCCCGTGGATCCTGGTATTGATCTGTTAAGCCAATTGGCTTGTTTCTGTACTCTGTACACTATACGTAATATAGACTTCCAAAGTGGCATTCCTTCTTCTTCAGAGTAGTTGATTTTCATCACAAATTTCACACAACACGCATATGCCAGAATTTTACAGCCCCACCTACAACAGGAATCAGAGCAGCAGACCATGGAAAAGACTGTTGACCTCAGACGGGGTCTTTCGATTTCAGGACAAGCGAGGCCGTAAAATCCCACCTAGAATCTCAAGTTCTTTATCCTTTGGTTGGCGGAGGAAAGCTAAAATAATTCATTTCTTTTGTTCTGTTAATAATACTCGAGGATACTCAAAACAACAATCCGTGGGTGATGCCAACTTGGCTGAGAATGTCCATTGCTGCAATCGATGTACTGACAACTTCAGAGAAAGAAAGGTGGAAAGATTAAAGAAAAACTGTGCCAAAGGGCAAAACATCCAAATAATTTGTGGATATTTGAATTAACAGACCCATGCCATGCTATTTTGGTAGATTATTTCGCTTAGTGCAGAGATGGAACTGCAGTCCCCAAAGGGATAATGTTGGTTTTGTTTTGTATACAGAAGTTCGATGTTTCTGAACCACTAGAGCGTGTACAGTTATGACTTACAGTTTTAGGTATGTTATAATTGAACCAGGTACTGCAAATCTACAACTTTGAGCACAAATATTCCAGTGCCCAAAGCACATATTTTGCAGTGCAAGCAACTGGCACTGCACCAGCAATGCTGCCAGACACGTCATATATAAACAAGCACTTGACACTTGAATACAACCATTTTTTAAAAATATAACATTATTGACTTAAATGTATTGCTTTTCAGCAGAATCCACTGACATAAAATACTTTTCCACTTAACACGACACCCTTTCATTACAGTGACCACAGCTGTATCGATTATTTGAATCCTAATATATAAAGAGGGACCTGGACCACTGTTAATGGCTGCAATTACAGTGGTGTTTAATATCCTATTTGTGTTTGTTGTTCCTAGTATTTAATGAGCTTTGCTTCCAGTGTAAACACATATTAAATATCACGAGCATAGGAACAATAATATTACTATATTACCGTTTCTGAAGGTACAACAGCTGCTTAAATTTATCTGTGCTCAGTACATGACAATAATCCCACCCAGGGGAGAATGTACAAACTCCACACAGTCACCTGAGGCCTGAATTGAACCGGGGTCCCTGGCACTGTGAGGCAGCAGTGCCAACCACTGTGCCATCATGTCACAAGGGCAGGTCGCCCATCTTCTCACCCTGGGCATCCTGGATGAATCTGTATCTGGGGTCACCATTGCAGATGTCAGAGCAGCTTTCTTGAAAGTCAACCCACGGAAAGCAACTGGCCCGCACAGAGTACCCGGACCCGCACTCAGATCCTGCGTGGATCAGATGGCGGAGATATTCACAGACATTGTCAACTTCTCTTCTCAACAATCTGAGGTCCCTATCTGCTTCAAGAATATGACCATCATCCCGGTACCTAAAAAAAAACAAGCAACGTGCCTTAATGACTATCAGCCGGTGGCTCTGACATCCATCATTATGAAGTGCTTCGAAAGGTTAGTCGTGTCACGAATCAATTCCAGCCTCCCAGACTACCTGGATCCACTACAGTTTGGCTATTGCTGCAACAGGTCCACAGCATACGCCATTTCCCTGGCTCTACACTCAACACGGATCACCTAGAGCAAGGACACCTTTGTCAGACTCCTACTTATTGACTACAGCTCAGCCTTCAACATTATTATTCCCACAAAACTCATCTCCAAACTCTGTGGCCTGGGCCTCGGCACCTCCCTCTGCATCTGGATCCTGAACGTAATAACTCACAGACCACAATCAGTAAGGATAAGCAACAACACCTCCTCCACAATCACGCTCAATATCGGTGCCCACAAAGCTGTGTTCTTAGCCCTTTACTATACTCCTTATATACCTATGATTGTGCAACCAAATTTCCCTCCAATTTGATTTTCAAGTTTGTTGATGACATCACTGTAGTGGGTTGGATCTCAAACAATGATGAGACAAGCGTAGGAATGAGATAGAGAATCTGCTGAACTGGTGCAGCAACATCAAACTCTCTCCCAGTTTGCTTACCGTTGCAATGCGTCCACAGCAGGCACCCTGGCCCTGCATTCAACCCTGGAACCTAGATTACAAAGACACCTATCTCAGACTCCTATTTATTGACGACAGCTCAGCCTTCAACACCATTATTCCTACGAAACTCATCTCCAAACTCCGTGGCCTGGGTCTTGGCTCCTCCCTCTGCGACTGGATCCTGAATTTTCTAAAGAACAGACCACAATCAGTAAGGATAGGCAACAACACCTCTTCCACGATCATCCTCAACACCGGTGCCCCACAGAGCTCTGTTCTGAGCCCCCTACTACACTCCTTAAACATTTATGACTGTGTGGCCAAATTCCCCACCAACTCGATTTTCAAATTTGCTGACAACATGACCGTAGTGGGTCAGATCTCAAACAATGATGAGACAGAGTACAGGAATGAGATAGAGAATCAGATGAACTGGTGCAGCAACAATAATCTTTCCCTCGATGTCAACAAAAAGGAGATTTGTCATTGACTTCAGGCAGTTTAAAGGAGAACATGCCCCTAATTACATCAATGGGGACGAAGTAGAAATGGTCAAGAGCTTCAATTTTTTAGGCGTCCAAATCACCAAAAACCTGTGTTGGTCGCCCTATGCCAACACTATAGTTAAGAAAGCCCACCAACACCTCTATTTTCTCAGAAGACTAAGGAAATTTGGCACGTCAGCTACGACTTTCACCAACTTTTACAGGTGCACCATAGAAAGCATTACTTCTGGTTATATCACAGCTTGGTATGGCTCCTGCTCTGCCCAATACCGCAAGGAACTATAAAAGGTCGTAAATGTAGCCCAATCCATCACGCAAACCAGCCCCTCATCCATTGACTCTATCTACGCTTCTCACTGCCTCAGCAAAGCAGCCAGCATAATTAAGGACTCCACGCACCCCGGGCCTTTAGGGAAAAAGGTACAGAAGTCTGTGGTCATGTACCAACTGTCTCAAGAACAGCTTCTTCCCTGCTGCTGTCAGACTTTTGAATGGACTTAACATGCATTAAGTTGATCTTTCTCTACATCCTAGCTATGACTGTAACGCTACATTCTACACTCTCTCATTACTTTCTCTATGAACAGTATGCTTTGTCTGTAGAGGACACAAGAAACAATATTTTTCACTGAGTTAATACATGTGACAATAATAAATCAAATTAAATCAAATCAAAATCTGAGGCCTTGTAAATCACAGCATAAAGCTGTGTTCAGATCAGGGCAGGCAGGATCCTGGTGAGAACCTGTCCATGCAATTTCACATTATTCCCCTCTCAGAACCCGCAGGGTTAGTGAGAACGGTTGGGGGGGAGTAGTGGAGGGGGATGTGCAGGCAAGTAATCTGTTAAGAGATTCCGCTTTTCCTTAATCCAGGGAAAATGATTAATTATAATTAGCATTCAGCCACTTGGACTGAAGGAAGTTAACTTTGACAGCTTGACACAAATTTGCAAATTGAACCCCAACAACTTTATCACTGTTCTTTTTTTTTGTACATTTTTGAAGCAACTAGTGTTACAATACGTATTGCCTGATTTCATTTGAAAATGAAAACCTGGAAGCAAGTTGTCTGCTGAATAGGGCCAGGTTGAGTGAACTGGAAGTAGTCAGCATACAGGGATGTTGTTCAAAATGCTAATCAAGTGGTATATTGTTAATGCGTTAGCACTTATTCAGAAACCATTCTTCAGAATTCTAAGCAAGAAATTCATGCCATTGTGTTTAATTATAGATGATTGACAGTTCTGACTTCCAAATCTTGAGCATGATTAAGTATTGGGAAATTCTCCAATAATCTTTTATTCTGACAGGAAATCCAAACTCTGTGGATGAGCTGAAATTTGTATCCTTCGCATACAATCTAACAGCTGGAAAGTTGAGTGAGAGATAACCTTGCTTTCAAAATTCTTGTGACTGATCAGTACAAAATAAGATTGAAAAGATTACTTAAACACTTACAAGGAACATCCTTATTTTACATTAAGCATCACTAAGATGTTGTTGTATCATTTGACTTCCCCTGTATTAACACATCTAAAAAATGACCTTCCCTATGTCACCTCTTCTTCACTGTCACTAATTTATCAGGCTTCTACTCTGACTTCCAGTCCTGGGTGAGCAGAAACTTCATCCAATCAAATATTGGAAAGGCTGAAACCATAATTGCTAGTCCTGTCACAAACTCTGCTCCTTTGCCAATGGCTCTTTTTCTCTCCCTGGCAACTCTCTGGAGCCTAATCCAAGCTGTTCACAAATTCAGGCTGAATTTTGCCACCAAGGATCAAATCCAGTCTCTGGGGCCAATAGTGAGCGTGAACCCTGAGCTGTTGGCCAACCATATCCTGAGATCAGCGGTGGCCAAGGAACAGGACCAAATTGGCCCATTCAGAGGGCCTGCAGCTCGACAATCTCGGCAGCATAGTGCTAGCTAGGGTGGCCAGTGCTGAGGCTCCAGCATGAGGCTACCTTGCATGCAGGTTTTCTTTTTACAAAGCTAGGCAGACCCCTGACTTTTGGGCAGGGGGTTTATTCCAGTAGTAGCAATTTAGGCGCAGGGTTGGCCATTGCTGTGGGGAGGTTCCTATCATGGGCTGTGGAGCACTCATCAAGGAGAGACCCCGTCACTCTGACAGCAACCCACTGGGAAGCTACTAGTACCTCTCTGGCATTTTCCTCACGGAGTGTTGGATCATTCTGATTGGGTAAGATGCCAGAGGGGCAGGAAATAGCTCATAATTGAGTCAAATGACCAACCAAAGGCTGGTTATGTTTCTGACTATGAACAGACAAAAATCTTCATCCAGTACTTACCTTCCTCCAATTCTTCTGACAAATGCTGTGACAGAGGATACTGCAAAACTCATTCTGCACAGGAAACATTGGAAACATTAAGAACATAACATAAGAAATAGGAGCAGGAGTAGGCCATCTAGCCCTTCGAGCCTGCCCCGCCATTCAATAAGATCATGGCTGATCTGTCGTGGCTCAGTTCCACATTCCCGCCCTCTCCCCATAGCCCTTAATCCCCTCGCTTATCAAAAACCCATCAACCCGCGTCTTAAAGATATTTAGCGAGGCAGCCTCCACCACTTCAACGGGCAGAGAATTCCAGAGATTCACCACCCTTTGAGTGAAGAAGTTCCTCCTCAACTCCGTTCTAAACTGCCCCCCCTTTATCTTGAGGCTGTGCCCCCTAGTCCTACTGTCCTTTCTGAGCGGGAAGTCTCTCCACTTCTGTCCTATCCATCCCATTCATCATCTTATACGTCTCAATGAGATCTCTCCTCATTCTTCTAAACTCTAACGAGTACAAGCCTAGTTTATTCAGCCTCTCCTCATAGCTCAACCCCCTCAACTCCGGTATCAGCCTAATAAACCTCCTCTGCACTCCCTCCAAGGCCAAAATATCCTTGCGTAAGTGCGGCGACCAAAACTGCACACAGTACTCCAGCTGCAGCCTCACCAGTGCCCTATACAGCTGCAGCAAGACCTCCCTACTTTTATATTCAATCCCCCTTGCTATGAAGGCCAGCATCCCATTCACCTTCCTGACCACCTGCTGCACCTGCAGGCTGGGTTTTTGCGACTCGTGCACAAGGACCCCGAGGTCCCTCTACTGAAGCGAATCTGCACAGAAGCCACACACCTTTTTTTATGATGCTGTCTGCCATATACTGATAAGTGAGAGTTTAAATGGTCCAAGGATTCTCAGTGTGTTTTGCAGTATAAGGACTCTGGCATAGCAAGAATTAATGTAGAACTACGAACAGTGCCACACAGAGACACATGACCTAAGACTAGCGAGAGTTGTGGACTGGACAGAAACCTGTTTAGAAGCAAACATGGAGTTAGTTTCCAGCTTGTGTTATCTCCTATATATATAAACAATTAATGTTCAACCACACAAGACTCAGAACCTCTTCGTGCGAGACTGACTGAATATACATGTCAGTGTCTATGAGTTAACGTATAAATGAGTGCATCTGTGGGAGAGTGAGTGGATGTGTAGTGTGTAAGTGAGTATGATGGGTAGGGTAAGTGGGTAAGAGGGTAAAATGGCAGCTGAGTAGGGTGGTGGGATGCTGAGGTCAGATCAGATCAGGAGAGTCAGCGGGTCAGGAGGATTAGTAGGGTGATGGAAGTAGTCAGGTCAAGTCGGGGGGGGGGTTGTTATTTGGTTAATGGAGGGAGGTCAGTTGTATAGTTCCCCAGGAGTTAGAGATTACATTTTCTGGGTAGCTATTCAGGTTAGTAGGCCACGACTGTCTGAAGTCTCCGACTCCCACTTAGACTTCCTGAAGGGGTCCCAAGGAGCAGGGGAATTGGCCATCAGGAGGTCATACTTCACAGGGAATTCCCACGGAATCACTGCATTGGGGCATCTGAGAGATCCCATCTCACATCTTCGGGGGTATATCCAGTTGCTGATGATCGGGAAAGTGGAAGATCTGGACTGTTGACTCAGTTTTTCTCTCCACAGGTGCTGTATGATTTATTGAATATGTCCAGCATTTTCTTATTTCAAATTTCCAGCATCGACAGTATTTTGCTTTTGTGGTTACATAAAGGTTACAGTTATAGCAGAATGCTATGGTTTGCCAAGAATATATTCCAACTCTGGTTTATGTCAGCATAGCTTTTGATTTATTTGCTAGTCCTGTGTTTTGTTATGCTGGAAGGTCACTGACATGTGTATTCCATCACCTGAATAAAGACAAAACAAGACTATAACATAATAGAACAGCAATAGCACTCCAAAAGTTTTTCTAATTCTTTGGAGCATTGTTTTATATCAACACAAGACTGGATTTTCCTATCAAGCTAACAGTGTTTCCATCTTTGAACAGCAAGTGACTAAATATTGCACAGGCAGATGCCAAAATATGATGCTGAAAATACTGTTCTGATATAATTAATAGTGGGTACTTTCATCCTGAGTCTACTAATAAAAATAGTGCATTCAAATGCATTTTTCTCAGTTTCTTCATTGTTGCTCAGTGCATTTTCTAAATGAGCTATTTCTATCTCTCCTAGCGCAGCAAGCTTGACAAGCATTATTGGGATTTGACAGCAATGAGTCAAGCTGCAATAGGACGTGTTGGGCGTATGTTCAGCAGGTCTCACAAAAAGGTTCTGAATCTTGCTCGGTTGAACATTAAAGATGGGATTTTACAGCCTTGCTCATCCCAAAACCATAAAATCCCACCCAAGGTCAACATACCTTCCCATACTCCATCCCTTGGCTGTTCTGATTCCCGTAGCGGGTGGGCTGGTAAAATTTCAGCTTAAGTGTCTATTGATAACACATAACTATGTGAATATATAAAGAATATAACTCAAGTTATGAGCTAAATCCATCCTTGCTTCTATACTGGTCTCTGTCTAGTCTGTAACTGATCTTAGTCTTAGACAATTGCCTCTTTACATCACACTGGTAATGTTTCCCAATCCCACAATAACCATTGCTGTGCCAGATACCCTTTTACTACAGGAAGTTCATGGAACTGTTGTTTGCTTAGTCCTTGCTTGTTATAATAAGTAAAATTTGCATTTTTATGGCACCCTCACAGTGTCCCAAAGCACTTTACAATGAATGAAGTACCTTTCTTTCAAAATGTAGTGAATGCTGTAACTTAGGAAATACTGCAGCCAATTTATACCCCAACAGTGATGTAATAATGACTGGACAATCTCTTTCAGGTGTTGGTTGAGGGATAAATGATGGCTATGTATAGATCGATTGGAATGGTGCGATAGGGTCTTTTACATTCACCAGACAGAGCCTTGGTTTTAAGATCTCATCTCTAAGGTAGCTCTGACAGTGCAGCATCTTCTCAGTACTGCAATGGCATGGGTGCTTGGATTCTGTGCTCAAGCCTCGGGAGTAGGATTTGTAACCACAACCTTCTGATAGAGAGGGAGGTATTATCACTGAACAAAAACTGACATTATCCTGGATGACTGAGCTGTTGTGGTGGTTATGCAAAACAGGAACCTGAGCCATTAATGAGCAGCAAGGCTCAATCTTCGATCCTCAATCCGTATCAAATTAATTGATCTCAATAGGAGAGCGGTTTGGTTGTTAAAATTGGTGTCAGCAGTTCACAGGAAGAGATGAGGAGGGATGGGGGAGGAAAAATAGTAGAAACCATTTAGCTTGCTATTAAATGAATCAAGATTGAATAGGTGCCATTTGAGGACAAGATCTGTCACTGTTGCAACGGTAATATAGCCTACCAACACTCAACATCAACAACTGGCATTTATGTAGTGCCTTTAGTGCAGTAAAACACTCCACAGTGTTTCACAGAATCTCGACAGTGCAAAAATGGCCAGCCAGTCCAACAAGCCTGCACTAACAACAAAGCCACTCAGGCCCTATCCCTGTGATCCTATGTATTTACCCTGGTCATCTCCCTGTCACTGAGGGCAATTTAGCATGGCCAATCAACCCAACTCACACATCTTTGGAGTGTGGAAGGAAACTGGAGCGAAACCCATAGAGACAGAGGGCAAATGTGCAAACTCCACACAGTGACCCAAGGCCGGAATTGGAACTGAGTCCCACTGTGCCACCGTGCCGCAATGCTTCAGCAGAATATTATCAATATTTCCTTGTTCTGTAGTATCTGGAAGAGATGCAGTTTGACACTGGGCAGAATCAGGTATTGGACAGGTAAGTTATAAGGGGCATATTAAAAAAGGAGACACCATGGAGAGGAGAGAGGTTTAGTACAGAAAACCAGAACTTCAGATCACGGCAGCTGAAAGCACTGACCTCAGAGGGGCAACATTAAAAGCAGCGATATGCAAGAGAACAGAATTAGAGGATTGCAGATGCCTCATTAGCTTGTAGGACTGAAATAATTGCAGAGATAAGGAGAGACATGATCATGGAGGGACAGATTCAGAGTGCTATACAACTGAAGCCCCACTTGCTCCCTTTGAATGGTAACCTCCTGAGGTAAAAGAAATTCATGAGCATTTCTGATTCTTTTTGATATCTGTATATTAGTTTTTAGTCATTTATACACAGACAACCAAATCCCTTTACTCATCCATATAAAAACAAATCATGGATGCTGGAATCTGAAACCAAAACAGAAAATGCTGAAGAATCTCAGCAGGTCTGGCATCATCTATGGAGAGAAAAGAGCTGCGTTTCGAATCCAGATGACTGCTTTGACAAAGGGTCATCTGGACTCAAAACATCAGCTCTTTTATCTTCTTACAGATGCTGTCAGACCTGCTGAGATTCTCCAGCATTTTCTCTTTTGGTCCCTTCATTCACCCACAGTTCCGAGACAACATAATTAAGAAGATGTTATACATCGGATTCAAAGTGCAAATCCTGACACTACCACACATTTAATCTTACTGTGCCCTCTGTAACTTCCTGAGAGTGAAACAAGGAGAAGAATCATCAACTCTGTCACCAGGTTTATGCAGTAAGAAGTCTCACAACACCAGGTTAAAGTCCAACAGGTTTATTTGGTAGCAAACACCACTAACTTTCGGAGTGTTGCTCCTATCTCCACACCAAGTTTATGGACATTTGTAGAGATTGATGAAAAATAGGTTGCAAATTGTAATTCTGCCACAGTATTCATTTCACAAAAAGCACCAAACAAATATTCTGAAAATAAAACTGCATGACATATTTTTTAAATTGTCCATTTCTGAAGATTCAGTAAAATTGGTTTCTTTTTCCCAGTTTCCAATTTTTTCTATCCATCATGTGAGGTTTTCTTTTCTATTGTATATATTGAACAATGTCTTCCACGACCATCTGTGGCATTTGGCTTCAATTCTAAAAAAACATATCCCATCTGCTGCTTCTGAGAGGAACATCAAATGAATGATCATCCACTAACATTAAATTGTGGATCAGTATAATCGTCCAATGTAGCAACAGCAAGAGCAAAGCTAGTGTGCTCAGCTTCAGCCAAGAACTCTGTTTGGTAGCCTTTGGGCCTAATTTTAACCCACTTAAAATCAATTCACTTCTGTGGATTTAAAATCAGGCTGTTTGGCTGTCTACTCAGGCTGAACCAATGGCACCTCCTTGTCACAGGGAGAGCTTCAAACCTCAGATCATCACCAACACTAATAATCTCCACCACCACATCACCCACTTTAACTCTGATTTGGCTAATCTATCAATTCTGACTGATCTACTGCAGCACTCTCCTCTAACCAGACTACAACTCCTCCAAAGCTCCACCATCCACATCTGACCCAAAATAAGTCACATCTCCCATTCGCCCTTGTCCACGCCAATCTTTATGAATTCCTAATTTTTTGGTGAACAATTTCAAAATCATGGTCCTGACAAGCCTTCCATAGCTGTGTCCTTTGATCTTTTATTATTTAATGAGGTGTGGGCTTTGCTGGCAAGGCAGGCCAGCATGTGTAACCCAACTCTAATTCCCATCTCTAATTTCCCTTGAACTGGGTACCTTACTTGGCCATTGCAGAGGGCAACCAAGAGAAAACCACATTACTGTGAGGCTGGAGTCAGACAGATGGCAGATTTCCTTCCCTAAAGGAAACTGATGAACCAGATGGGCTTTTACAACAATTGATGATAGTTGTCATGGTCACCACATACTGGATATTTTTATTAATTGAATTTAAATTCCACCAGCTACCAGGGTGGGATTTGAACCCAAGTCCATAGGGTGTTAACCTGAACCTCTGGATTACTGACCTACTGATATTACCACCATCTCTCCCCACCTCTGCAATTTCCACTAGTCTTTCATCTTCTCACTGTGACCTCATTTGCTTTCTCTCTTTTGTATGTTTGGCCTTTCCTGTCCAGACTGCCCTGCCTCAACTATGTGATCCTCGTGACCTCTCTGTCCTTCAAAAAGCCTCCTCAAAATTGACCTCTGGCCATTTTCCCAAATTCTTCTCACATTCTTATTTCATATTAGACTTGGCCTTGATGAAATATTAGGTGAAAGAAATATACAAGTGCACCTTGTAGATGAAGATTCATATTATTACAGAATTGAACTATTTTCTTTTTTATAACCCACTCAACTACCCTTCCACTTTGCTTTGTTAGTAATTTTACCCTAAATTATTCCACATTCACAAGAACATCAACTAAAAAACACAAAAATCCCATTGATCTGTTTTTTTCTTATTTACTGTATCTCACGTACATGGGGACAATTGGCTTAGGAATCGTCTTAGAAGTTTGGCTTTGCAAACTAGTTAAGGCAGCCATTCCTTCAAAGCCTTTACAGTTGATAGAGTGATTAATAGTCATGCCTACAGAATACACTATGCATGCTTCATCTGTTACCCAGTCATAATCTACTCCTTGTTCTTTAACACTGAAATTTACATCCAGTGATAGATTGCAGCTGTGGAGGATCTGGAAGCTGTCTGTTCAGGTCAATAAAAATTATACTGTAGTCCTTGTGTAACAGTGACAGTCACTTCACTTGACAACTTTTCAGTACACTTCCAGATGCAATAGAACGAGGAAATATTGGACTTCAAAGCAACGTGCAAATGACAAACCCACAAGGATCCAACTGAGATTGCAGCATATTTTTATACTGCTATATCCGTTTCTGGGTATTTATGCATCTATGTGAGACTTCATACATAACCCAGTTTAAATTCATTATGGAATCAAACTAATCTTACTGGAAGTGTCTGTTTCAGTATAGAGCTGAATCAAATATGGATTCTTTTGGGCTTAAACATGTTGGGCAAGGGAATGTAGGCAATATTGCAAATGCAGTGAAAAGATTGGACCAGTCCTCGTATTTTAGTGACACGGGATTTATAAACAGCGTGAAGTGATTTTTCCTTTTCCTACTTTTAACAAAAGCAGAAAAGCATTCTAAACAAGTTCATTTCAGATTTCAATAGAAATGGGAACAAAAAGAATATCCTATTACTGTGCATGCAAGTTTACAATGTTCAACCAAAATCTCTCCTCATTACATGAATGGGTTTTCTTGCTTTTATCAGTCTTTTCACTGTTGTCTCTGTTGTGTCACTGTTGTACATTGTCCTGAAACAATACGAGCACAATGCTCATCAAGGTTACAATTAATGATGAAGATGATTGGGCATCCTAACATAAACATTTTGTGCTCTGTGCTGCAAACAATCATAAAATAGTTGGAGATGAGAAAGGTCATTCAACCTCTCTGGAATTCATTCATGTAATAGGGACCTATAGCACCCCCATTGCCATGTCTCATCAATTCTTGAATGATTTTGCCTCCATTACTTAGGTTGAGTGTTGTTCAATTTCTCCATGCAGAAGAATGAATATTGGTCCTATATTAGTAAACTATTTTGAATCAGTTTCCCTTGCCCTGCTCCAGCAATTTAATTGAAAACATTTTCAAGATTGATCTTTCTGATTTCCTTAATATACATCTTAACAATTAAGTTTCAGATAAATGTGCAATGAATCTTAGAGCATTCTAACACTTCAGCAATTGGTGGTTGGCTTGCTAAAGCGGCCCTGACCACTTTAATAAGGTTAGAGAATTTGCATTTAGAAGTGTGGAGGAAACACAACAAAAGTCAGACCCATTCCACATTAATATTCAGTGCGCCCAGTGCTGTGTTTGAATGCTTCTTGGGGTATAGAAATCAGACAAGGATAAAAACAGCAATAAAAACAGAAACTCTCAACAGATCATCCAGCATCAATGGAGAGAGAAATGGTGTTGACTCTTCAGGTCACAGGACTTTTCAGCATAATTGAGAACAGGTAATAAATGTTGTGGTTTTAAGCAAGGGTCAGGGGATTTTATTTTTGATGTTTGGGGTCATAGGGAGGTAATAGAAAATATCAAAGGGTTGATATTTAGCCTCTGTCAGATAGAGGTCGGTCCACCAGACAACAGTAGCTGCTCCTTATCAGAGAATTTGATGTCAATGTTTAGGTTAGACCTGGGGGAATGGAAAGCAACATTCCAATGGGAGACAGGTTAGAGTAATTGTGGGGATTAGAGAACTGAGATAGCTGGTATAATGTCAACAGTTCTCAATTAAAAGACCAAGAGAGGATAAGAAGCTAGAGGGAGGGGTTCAGGTGGAAGGAGAATACTGGAGACAGGTAAAAGAGTTTGGGGGAGTATTCCAAGCCAAAGATTTAGGTGTGGAAGTGAAGGTGATGGAAGAAGAGCTCAATGCATGTCAAGTGGCACGATGGCACAGTGGTTAGCACTGCTGACTCACAGCACCAGGGACCAAGGTTCGATTCTGGCCTCAGGTCACTGTCTGTGTGGAGTCTGCACATTCTCCCCATGTCTGCATGTGTTTCCTTTGGGTGCTCTGGTTTCCTCCCACATTCCAAGGATGTGCGGGATAGGTTAATTGGCCATGTTAAATTGCCACTTAGTGTCAAGGGGTCTAGGAGGGCAAATATGTGGGGCTACAGGGATAGGAAGTGGATGGAATTGTTGCTGGTGCCAACTTGATGGTCTAAATGGCCTCCAACTGCACTGTAAATTCTATGATTCTGCTCAAGATTCATTGAAATGGGAAGAAGGGATGAAGAGGCCTTTGTCAAGGACAGATTATTCAAAGTAAAATAGAGTAGGTATTGCAAATGCATGGCAGGGAATGAGATTGTTAGATGGGATGAGGTCACAAGACATGAAGGGAAGAAGCATCCAGTTGGTACCCATGAGCTATTGAAGTTTGTGATCCTTCACATCCAAAAAGAAGATGTTTTTTGTTAAATCAATGGATGAGACAAAGGATGAAATGAAACTGTGAGTCAGGACAGTTTTGAGATGGAGCAAGTTTGTACTGCTGAAGAAAGATTTCAAGGGGATGCATATGGCAGTACATAGCATTGAGAGTGAATCTCAGAATGAAGCAAGAATAATTTGTTTGGCAAATGGTGAATGTTCAGGAACGTTCTGTAATTGCGGCTGGATCCGAAACATGAAGTATAGAATCAGATTTGAATGTGCCATTTACATGGTTGACTTGCATTTGCACACTCATTAATAGTTTTTTATATTATGCTAAATCTTTGTTAGAGACAATGGCTCCCAAATGTTTGGGTCCCATGTAAACTTGTCAAGCTTTTGTGTTACTGATCTTGGTTTTTGGTTATAGTCAATAGCGTGAAATCTAGATGTCAAGAAACAGTGGCATTCAGAATCTTGGTTCAGTATAAAAGCATCTAATGGCCACTTCAGTAGAGATACCAAAGAGTTCCATATGTTGAACCACACTTCCCCATTAGACATGACCTCTAAAAGATGTGACGGTAAGGACATTTCTTCTAAAAAATAGAACACCAGAATCATTCTTCCAGCTTCTGAATTCAGCAGCTTATGAATTTTAACAAAATTATTTTGACTGTCACCTTTGTATTTAGAAAGAGTGAAGAAATGGAGGGGCTGTTATTTCTATAATCATGTTGCTTACTATTGATACAGTAATTTCTTGCATTCCTTACATTTTTTCTATGATATGAAATGAAAAAATAAACTTCCTCAAATGCATTTTCATGAGAGAACTCAACTTAAACTGCTGGGCGATATTTTATCCTTGCTAGTTTCACTCAAGTACATTAAATCTGGCATAAGGTGCCATGAACTTTATTACACAACTCAGCAAAACAAATTCTTTTTAAAATATTTTCTTTTCATACTCATGTTTCCTATCTCAACTTAAAGCTGTTGGACACTTGCAACTGCTCTCGAGATTCATGATAAATATCAAACACTGGATATGCATCCAGACAATAATCACAGTTTTGTTCCTTCCAATCCCAAATACCCTCCAGTCCATTTTAAATGCTTATTGTTCTTTCTGATTTTATATGGGAATCTTGGGTATTACAATGAAGGCCAGGTTTTTGCAGAATCAAACCAAATCTGGAGGCCTTTAAGAATGGCAAGGTGGTGCCAGATGCAAAAATCTCACTCCCAACTGGGGCACATCCCAGTTTTTCTGGCAGGGGGAAGAGGACAGTTGTCAATCCCACAAGAGAGCCATTTGAAATGAATACTGAGTTCAAACAGACCCCATTCTTCCTGTTCCCGCAGTGTGAAAGTCACAAATTGATGGAGGAAATCTAAATGTTCTTCAAGAGTGTTTAGCTGTCATGTTCCTAAGTTATTTAAATCTGAAGCCCATTAAACATGGAAAATACCAGTCTGCAGCTGTCAGTTACAGGGGTAAAAACACATGCTGTTGGAGTACACTAATTGCCAGGACAATAACCATTACCAGTTTCAATAAATTTCCTTGTTGACATCTTCTGAGGGCTTTTATTGCAGCTAGATCCATTCTAAATGGTTGGCTGAGTTTCAAAAATATGATGATCATGATAAAGGTCAATAATTTTTCTACTTTTATTTTTTGGAGACTGACAGTTTTAAAAGGCTAATAAAGAATTAGTTGTTGTTGATTGAGTGAAAATCTTTCATTTTTATATTAGGTTGACCATAGAGAGTTGAAGGAATTTAAAGTCTTCACATGGGTTTCATCAGTGTGATGTTCTTTTCAGTATCAAGTGTATCCAAGTGAGAAATCTGTAAGATTGCGACAGGAATTTTTTCCAACTCCACAAGACTCCAGAGGCCTACTTATAGTGAAGACTAGATGAGTGGCTATGGAGATGCCATGAGATGGTACAGAGGGTGGGTGTGTAGGGCCTAACAGCTTTTTATAAAACTGGGCCAAAGTCTCCTGGCTTTGCACTCACTTGGCTCCAAAACAGCAGGCCTGATTCACTCATGTATCCACACCAGACGAGGGGCAAAGGTAAACATGTGGGGTTAGTTTCCATGAGGCCCGTCTGTCAAATTGGGACATTTCCTGACTTGAACTTTCTGCCTTCATGGTGACAATCTGACCCTGAGCAAATATTTTAGATGAGGGGGGTCATTATCGTGGAGACCAACCTTCTCTTCATGCTTTTCAAACATTAAGGAGCTGATACATTCATTTTCAGCAGGGTCACGAGGCAGTGAGCAAGAAGCAGTGGATTATGTTTTCCTTACCCCAAGAAGAGTTGCTGAGGCCAGCTGGTATATTCTTCCCTTAGCACAAGGTGAGAGTAGGAACCTCACATTGGGAATTGTACCTTGGATTAATTTTTCTTCAAAGAGTTATTTATATTCATGGAATTGTGTGTTAGCTCTGTTAGCTCCCAGCATATAGTTCACTTGCAGCCAGCAGCAATCAGCATATAACTTTGCTTGATTAAGCAAGGGTGCTGGCTAAGTAAAATCTAAAAAAAAACTTCCTGCAGGCTGGATTTACCAAAATAAATGATGTTTACTTTGGGATTTGTTGTTGTTATGTGGAACCATCAGTATGCGCACAGATAAATTCAGTGAGAACTGTTCTGTAACTGCCCAAGTGAGACATTAATGTACCTTTAAGAGATTTTTTAAAAATTGTATTCCCTGCTGCTCACAACTCTCAGTGTTGCCAAGTTGGCTGTAGAAGTCCTTTTATTGCTATTTAAATGGGGTTTGTTTATTTTTATAGAATGAAAGCAAATTACTGTGGATGCTAGAATCTGAAACCAACAGAGAAAATGCTGGAAAATCTCCGCAGGTCTGGCAGCATCTATAAGGAGAGAAAAGAGCTGATGTTTTGAGTCCAGATGACTCTCTGTCAAAGCTAAAAGGCAAAGAAAGTAGGAGATATTTATACGGCAGGGTGAGGGAATGAAATATGAGTCATAGCCACAAAAACAAGGGGAAAGTGTGTTACTGGCAGTCCATGGAGCGAATAAAAGGTGTAACCGGCCTAACAAAAGTTTAGAACATTGGGCAGGATTTTTCACCCCTGTTTTCGACAGGCAGGTTACACGATCGGGGCAGAGAATCAAGGGGGAGTTGCAAAACACCTTTTAAGATAGTGGGATTTCCCCACTCAATTGTCCTAAGCTCCTACCAATGATGGAATGAAAGGTCAGGATCCCCGTTACCATACATTCAAATTCCATTAGCAAGCTTCCCCATTCAAATCTCTCCGCATGTAGGGAAATCTCCCCTCCCCTGCTGACATGACATCACATTGGTGGGATTTTCAACAGGTCTGGGTCAATGGGTCACTGCAAACAGTTCCCACTGGCACATGGGTATGCACAGCCTGGGGGCAGTGAGTCATGTCTGGGCAGTACATTGGGAATGGCCAGACAGTGCCAGGAGGCACTGCTGGGGAGGGTGGGCATTCATTGGGGCAGTCTTGTGAGAGGAGTGGGGAGTGTCCAGTGTCTGTTGTGGAGGGGAGGAGGGTTTCCTGTAGATGGGGTCTATCCGTAAGAGGATCCTTTCATTTATTTTTACTTTTTTAGATCGGGTTATCCCTTTTGCTGGTAGGCAATGTGACATCATGGATTCTTTTTGACTCGGTGTCAAAAAAAATGACAGGAAAAGCCAACAGTTGAGCTTGCAGGCTACACACCATTTTTCACAACTGAGTTAATAAACTTACTCTCTTTTAACTCAAGAACACCTTGGTAAATCTCGCTAGGTTAAATGGTTCTTGCTTCAGGCAGAAGGTGGATTCACTAAAGAAATAGAACTAGTCATCCCCAGTTTGAAACTATTGGGGGGTGTCCAGACAATGACAAATTAGGGGCTCACTCCCAGATCAACAACTTTTGGGGAACCTCACCTGGAGCTGGTTGTAATACCTATCCGTATGAGTGGAAGGCATTGGCAAACCACCAGTGTCAGAAACTGCCAAGAAAAACAGTTCAGCATGAAACTTCAGCTGACTATAGGCCAAGGACCTGCCTTTAGGCATTTTACTCTGGGATGGAAATAAAAGATAATCCCCAATAAATCCATTTAAAAAATTCAAAAGAATAAACTTCATGCAGCGCATAGTTAGAAAGAGGAACTTGCTACCATGTGGAGTAGTTAAAGTGAATAGAAATGATGGATTGAAGGGGAAGCTAGTAAAGTGTATGCAGGAGAAAGGTCTAAGTCATGTTATAGGATAAAAGAAAAGGTGAGCTGACATTAAGATCATGACAACAATCAACACCAGTGAAAATATTTGGTTGAAAATGGCCTGTTCTTGTGCCGTAAATTCTATATAAAATAAAAACTAGCTTATGGGGTTGTATAACCTACCTCCTGAAATGTATAAAATGGCTCTAAAGTAATATTTCCATGTATGCTGGGACTTTTCTAAACTCTTGACGGAGAGATTACATTCAGCTTTGTCAGTTGTCCAGCAGTTGTCCCTGAACTAATTATGTAAAAAGCCTGAGACAGAGAGCGCTTTCTTCTCCATTTTACCCCAGCTCTGATTTTCATCTTGTCTTCTGTTTATTTTATTCTTTCTTTACAAAAAGCAACCAGCAAAAAATACGTAAAAATACACAATCTGCTGGACAAGATATTAAACTGCCTGTTCTGCTTTTTCCAGTGGTCGTTAGAGATCAGACGATGAGATCCCAAACAAAGAGCACTATTCTTTCTAGTGGCTTGATCAACATTTCTCCTTCATTCAACACCTCAAAGAAACATACCAATTGAGCATCTGATTGTTGTATGTGGAACCTTGTTCTGCAGAAAATGACAGCCATACATGTTTACACAATTACAGTGGCACTTCAAATAATTTACTGCATAACGTAGTTTCAGACATTTCCAAGAAATGCAATATGCCACTACATAATTGTTAAATGAATGTGACTGTTTTTCAATCATGTTAATAAGTCTTGTGCTCTATAGCTATAAACCAGGAGAAAACACACAGAAGCATTGGGAGTGATGATGAGGAATGCACCCTCTTCTGTACCCAAGTGGATCTCAGTAGATTACATGTTAAAGATAAAATATTGTATATTGTATGCATTTTCTAAAGATCATTAGTTCCTAGATCCAGCAACACCAACAAGTACAAAGATTAATTTCACCACTAATGGTCTTGTCAACATTTCTATTACTTCATCACTCGGACTTGAGATTTTGCTGCGATGGAAACAAGCAAGAGGTTGTTGGCCTACTTTGGGATCATTTGTTGCTGATATACCAAATGTTCTGTTCCTATAATAACAGTTATATTAAAACAGACATAAACCTCGCATAGCGCCATCTGTAGAAATGCCAAGCAGTGACACTGTCCAGCAATGACAATTGTGTCATCTCAAATGATGCCAACTTGGGCTGCCTCTTTGAAACGTATAGCCTCTGGCGCAGAATATTGCCTGATATTCGTCTCTGTGCTATTTACAGTCGATGTTTATACATATTTGAAGACAAAGAAGACCATTCCTCACTTGCAAGTCATGGGCACGTGTTGGTTTCCAGCATCATTTCTCCGGCCTCCACTGCACCACGTTTGAGAGGTGAGAAAATACGTTGTCCAGAATTATTTTACTTCATTTAATGAAACTGATTTTGAATCGCTCTGTGCATTTGAAACAAAAAGGAGTGGAGAGAGGAAAAAAAACACTAATTCAGGGATGAGCACATTAATAGACCAGCTGCAGTAGCTTTATCCTGTGACACAACATCAAGGCTGGTGAAATGATAAGTCTTTATGAATAAAGCATGAAACGTTAAGGTTAAACCTGATAAAACCTGACATTTGTCGGGCGAAATAGTTGTAAAATGTCAACTAATCCATACAAATGTGAACATGATGTTCAGCAATTTGAATGTGAAATTTGTTTTGGTGACAACCTGCAGTGAAAAAAATGATCCTGAATGTTTCCACCTCAATTATGCCATAAGCAACGTAATACAAATTGTTCCTGCTGAGCAACACAATGTAATTACTCACAACAAATATATTTTTTTCTCACCAAAATTCCCAAGTATTTCCATTTCTTTATTTTGTTCAGTCAGTTTGGTCAAAGAAGTGCAGGAGTCTTCTCCCTGGTGGCCTGATCAATATATATTTATATTCCTCAAGCCAAGATCAGTAAAACAGATTATCTGATCATTGCCTCATTTCTGTACGAAAGTCTGGTGGAACAGTGGATAGTGTACCTATCTCTGAACCAGAGGCTCTGGGCTCGAGTCTCAACCCAGGATTTGATGGCTCATAGCATGGCCAACAGGTTGAGTATCAGTCTGCAAAATTCTTCCAAAGGCCGGTGGTAAGAGTAGGAGAGACGGCTGGTCAGCCATGCCTGATGTGGCATGGTACCCTTCAAGTTATAAGCCCCTAGTGACAGGCTAGCCTCCTGTTCCATAAAAATAAATTTTGCAAAGGGAATAGATGAAAGTCTGTCTTGCCCACCAGTCGGTGCATGATGAGCAACAAGCACCAACCATGTCACTGATGCGCGAGATTGCTGTGTGCAAATTAACTGCCACACTTCTTAAATTGTAGCAGTGACTACACTTCAAAATTATTTCACTAGTTGTGAAGCACATTAAGGTTTCACAGCCTCACTCTCTCACTACCTTATTGGAGAGGATTTACCTCCACTTGGAAACAAGTGGATGTATTAGTGAGAGGCAAGTTGGTTTTATGAAGGGGCGGTCGTGTCTTACTAACTTGATCGAGTTTTTCGAGGAAGTGGTGAAGATGATTGATGAGGATAGGGCAGTGGATGTTGTCCACATGGACTTCAGTAAGGCTTTTTGACAGGGTCATCATGGCAGACTGTGCAGAAGGTGAAGTTGCATGGGATCAGAGGTGAGCTGGCAAGATGGATACAGAACTGGCTCGGTCATAGAAGACAAAGGGTTGCAGTGAAAGGGTGCATTTCTGAATGGAGAGCTGTGACAAATGGTGTTTCTCCGAGATCAGAGCTGGGACCTTTGCTGTTTGTAATATACATAAATGATTTGGAAGAAAATGTAACTGGTTTGATTAGTAAGTTTGTGGATTTGGTGGATTTGCAGATAACGATGAGGACCATCAGAGGATACAACAGGATATAGATCAGTTGGAGATTTGGGCAGAGAGATTGCAGATGGAGTTTAATCTGGACAAATGTGAGTTAATGCATTTTGGAAGGTCTAATACAGATAGGAAATATATAGTAAATGGCAGAACCCTTAAGACTATTGGTAGGCAAAGGGATCTGGGTGTACAGATACACAAATCACTGAAAGTGGCAACACAGATGGAGTCGATAGTCAAGAAGGCAAACAGTAAGCTTGCCTTCATTGGCTGGGGCACTGAGTTTAAAAATTGGCAAGTCATGTTGCAGCTTTATAGAACCTTAGTTAGGCCGCATTTGGAATATAGTGTTCAATTCTGGTTGCCAGCCTACCAGGAAGATGTAGAGGCTTTGGAGAGGGTACAGAAAAGATTTACCAAGATGTTGCCTGGTATGGAGGACATTAGCTATGAGGAGAGGTTGGAGAAACTTGGCTTGTTCTCATCGGAATGACAGAGGTTGAGGGGGCGACCCGATAGAAGTTTACAAGATTATGAAGGGTACGGACAGAGTGGGTAGTCAGAAATTTTTTCTCAGGGTGGAAGAGTCAATTACTAGAGGGCATAAATTTAATTGTGAGGGGCAAGGTTTGAAGGAGATGTACGCAGCAAGTTTTTTACACAGAGGATGGTGGGTGCCTGGAACTCACCGCCGGGGAGGTATTGAAAGCAGATACACTTGTGAGTTTTAAGGGGCATTTGGACAAATACATGAATAGAATGAGAATAGAGGGATATGGTCCCCAGAAGGGTAGATGGTTTTAGTTTATTTGGACAGTATGATCAGTGCAGGCTTAGTGGGCCAAAGGGCCTGTTCCTGTGCTGTAATTTTCTTTGTTCTTTGTTTTTTGTATGTCACAGTGCCAGGAACCTGGGTTCAATTCCCGGTTGGGTCACTGTCTGTGCAAAGTCTGCATGTTCTCCCCGTGTCTGCATGGGTTTCCTTCGGATACTCCGGTTTCCTCCCACAGTCCAAAAGACATGCTGCTTTGGTAAGTGGCCATGCTAAATTCTCCCTCATTGTACCCGAACAGGCAACGGAGTTTGGCGACTAGGGGATTTTCACAGTAACTTCATTGCAGTGTTTATGTAAGTCTACTTGTGACCAATAAATAAACTTTAACTTTAGGTCCATTTAGACAGTGGCAATAGGCACAGGCTTACCCGCCATTCACACCACACTCCTGCTGCAGCAAGGTCTGAGAATTTGACGCCCAGCCAAATCTCCATTCATTACAGTGGGTTGGGAAGATCCCGCCAGCATGAACAGTAGTAACATTCCAGCCTACGGGTGGAATTTTACAGCCCCGTCGTGGTGGAGGTGGGGCTGTAGAATGCAGCGAGCCATTCAAACTCCATTGACTTTGGCAGGAAGAGGAGGCAGGAGAGGCCGTAAAATTCTACCCTTTGTCTCTTTTTTCCTCTCTCTTTCTAGTTCCATCTTAACACCTGGTTGTTGGCTAATATTACCTAGCAAGTTCACCAAGGCTCTCTGTCCTGCTGTATCCACTGCCCAACAACCTAGCTGGCCGAAGATCATATTGATAACAGAATTAAGAAGGACCAAACTCTTTGCCTGTACTCCCATTATGTATTAGCAATAACAGCACCCACTTTTCTTTCCAAATAAACTTCTAAACTTTGAAGTAGCTAATATGAGAAAAAAAAGCTCTAAACTGAGAAAAGGAAGAAAATATATCTTGGCTGTACAATAAATGACATGATATATAATGATCAATGACTCTAATCAGTAGATTACCAAAAATCCTGCTGACACTCTATTGCTAGTCATTTTTTTTAAAACAAGAAAAAATTGGAGAATCTTAGACACTTTTGGTGTTTTGGTTCATTTCTATTATGCTAAAACTGTTGGGGACGGGGTACCTCCCAGATTGCAGGAGTAATGTGGATGAGGATCCTGTGGCTGGAACAGGGGTTTGGCGTAGTGACAGTGTGGGGAGATCTAAAGGTTACAGTTAGGGTCTGGCAAGGGTCGAAGATAGAGACAGACTATCGCAGCATTGAGGGGAGCACTGTGAGAGGGATCTAGGAAAAACATTGTCTGACTTTTTCCTGGTACATGAAGCATCGACATGAGACACCACGCCCCAACACTACCACCATTACCACCAGTAACCCCACCTCACTATGTTTGAGATACTGACCTTCTGCTTCACCCTGTACGCTCCCAGTTCCCTTAATACTCTCAGGCCTTGTTGCTCCCCTTGTGTCTTGATGCAAAACTGAGCACTGCACTCGTGTCAAGATATCTGAAAGCAGCGTACACTGTGAAGTACACTGACTTATGCAAGGAACCACATCAGTATTTCTGTGCCAGTAACATGTCACAAATGAGTACCAAGATGAATGACCAGAGTTTATCTTTTGATTGAGGGAAAAATAGCTGAGCCTAGCAGAGATCTGTTCTTCTTCAAATTGTCTCATGGAATCATACTATAGCAGACAAATGGGATCTCTGTTTAATGTTGCGTCTAAAGGCTAAAAGATATCGGAAAATTGCATTGGCCTTTATGCTACAGGACAGTAATCACTTCTATCTGCAAAGAACCTTTTTCTTCAATTGGTTTACTGGTTGCTTGATTTTTAAATGAGGAAATATTCTCTCCAGTGCAAGAGCAGTGTATTTGTCAATCATCATGAGGGCAGGAGGACAGGAGGAGGAAATTCAACCACTTACATCTGGAATACACTGGCATTTACCTATCTTTGCTCTATATCTCTGGGCACCCTTACAAATAAATGTCTATTATTTGTGTTTTGAATATTTGAATTCACTCAGGATTCTCAGCATTTTCGGAGAAGCTAGTTCTGAATTTCCACCACATTTTGCGTAGAAAAGTCCTTTCTTAATTTCTAAATAAGCAATCTCTAATTTTAAGTTTGCGCCGTGTTTTTCTGGGTTTCTCCAGAAGAAATTTTTCTATGAAGTCAATTCATTTATCTGAACTCTAGGATATTTAAGCCAACTTTATACACCTGCTCCATATAATTTAACCGGTCAAGTCCTGCTATTATTCTGGTGAATCTGTACTATAACCCTTCAAAGATTAGTTTATCTTTCAGGAGATTTGAAGTTGAAAACTGAGTGCACTGTGTGCACATGTCATAGCTGGAGCCTCACCACTAAGGCATCATTATGTCCTCACCTTTGCATTTGTACTCCTCAAAATAACCTTTTAATGAGTTTGTCTAGTTGTGCACCAATGTTTAGAAATTTAACCGACACCTATGTTCCTTTTGTGTTTCCACAGATATTAAACTTCAATTATTAATAAAATGTTCTGATTCTTCCTCATATCTAAAGCGGATGAACTTAAGCTTCCCCACGTTAAACACCGTCTAACATAGTTTACCATCCCAAATGGAAAAACAGTTTGGACAAATAGCCTTATTTCCCTGTTTTGTTGGTGTTCCATTTTAAAATATGCAAGACAGGTGAGACCAGTATTCACTCCTATTTCCCCGTTTTACTGTTTTTGCCTTCTGGAATAATTTTATCAATGTAGCTTTGCAACTTCCTGCTCCCCTGACTATGTTTAAGCTATCGAGCCCCTTTATAATTTTAAAGATCACAATGAAACCACCCTTGTTTATAGGAAATACCTCCGATCCATCCATTCTTGCTAGCAGTACAGTACTGCCAGCAGTGATAGTAATTTGCTGCTACTGGACACACCAGCCACAGTAAAAAGTCTGACAACACCAGGTTTAAGTCCAACCGATTTATTTGATAGTAAACTCACAAGCTTTTGGGGTTTGTCCCTTTGTCAGGTGAATGGAGAGTTCTGGCCTCAGACAGAGCATATAAAGCACAGACAGTTTACAGATTACTGATTAGAATGCGAATCTTTACACCTAACCTGCTGTTCAAGTCCTAAAGTGGCTGACAATGTGACTGGAAGGAGCACTGATCACAGGTTAAAGAGATGTGTATTGTCTCCAGACAGTACAGCAAGTGAGGTTTTGCAAACCCAGGCAAGTCACGAGGGTTACTGATAGTGCGACATGAACCCAAGATCCCTGTTGAGACCGTCCTCATGTGTGCGGAACTTGGCTATCAGTCTCTGCTCAGCGACTCTGCGCTGTCATGTGTTGTGAAGGCCACCTTGGAGAATGCTTACCCGAAGGTCAGAGGCTGAATGCCCGTGACCACTGAAGTGTTCACCAACAGGAAGGGAACAGTCTTGCCTGGCGATTGACAAGCGATGTTCATTCATCCGTTATCGTAGCGTCTGCATGGTCTCCCCAGTGTACCATGCTTTGGGACATCCTTTCCTGCAACGTATCAGGTAGACAATGTTGGCCGAGTTGCAAGAGTATTTACCGTGTACCTGGTGGGTGGTATTCTCATGTGTGATGATGTCATCCATGTCGATGATCCAGCATGTCTTGCAGAGGTTGCTGTGGCAGGGTTGTGTGATATTGTGGTCACTGTTCTCCTGAAGGCTGGGTAGTTTGCTGCAAACAATGGTCTGTTTGAGGTTGCATGGTTGTCTCTTTAACCTGTGATCAGTGCTCCTTCCACTTACATTAACAGTAAATTAAATCTGTTAAGTTTTTTTTTCATACTGCTATGCTTTCTTTCCATCCTGAAAATGGATGTCCCCACCAAGAACTTGTGATTCAATGTAAGAAATAACATCAGCATGATCAGTTAATAGGAAAAGTAATTAGTTTCACGTAATATGGCAGCTCGCTATAACAGGTTCCATACCTGTTCCTACTTCAACAAGTTATTTCCTCTACCAAAATAACAATAACAAAATAAAGTTTATTAAGTTTATTTATTAGTCACAAGTAAGGCTTACATTCACACTGCAATGAAGCTACTGTGAAATTCCTCTGGCTGCCACACTACAGCGCCTGTTTGGGTCAATGCATCTAACCAGAATGTCTTTCAGACTGTAAGGAGGAAATGAGAGTGCCTGGAGGAAATCCACACAGATCTCCATCCAAATCTTAAACTGTCTGTAACTTGATAAAGAGGAAATAATAGATATAAATAACTAAGTGTGGTGATGTAGCCCAATCCATCATGCAAACCAGCCTCCCACCATTGACTCTGTCTATACTTTCCGCTGCCTCCACAAAACAGCCAGCATAATTAAGGACCCCACACAACCCGGACATTCTATTTTCCACCTTCTTCCATTGGGAAAAAAATACAAAAGTCTGGGGTCACCAACCAGCATAAGAACAGCTTCCTTCCCATTGCCATCAGATTTTTGAATGGACCTACCTTGCATTAAGCTGATCTTTCTCTATACCCTAGCTATAACTGCAACACTACATTCTGAACTCCCTCATTTTCTTTTCCATGAATGGTATGCTTTGTCTGTATAGTACGCAAGAAACAATACTTTTCACTGTATGCCAATACAAGTGACAACAATAAATCAAATCAAATCAAATCAAGGGCCCAATGTCACCATCACGTTGCGCCTGTTTTCAGACGCAAAAACTTGGTAAAGCCAGGCGTGAGGCGAATAAAGCGATTCACACCCCCCTCCGCGTCCGTTCAAGCGCCTGAAATGGGCACGTGCATGTAAATTGACTTAATGGGCTGGACCCCCAAACTTACCAGCATTTCCCCCTTTACCACTGCATTCACCTGTCTAGATTTGGCACAAAACAGGCATGCTCCGCAAAGGTCTGTTTCCAGCACTCCAGCTTCTGAAGAGGTAAGTTCAGAACTTCCAGCCGCTCTCCAACTCAGATTGGTGATGGGGGGCAAGGAAGGTGGGCCAAATGGATTTCTGGTGTGGGGGGAAGAAGGAGGGAGGCGGGCCAGATTGATCTCTTTAGCGGGGGGGGGGGGGGGGGAGGTGGTCTGCTGCCACTCTGCGCGAGATTGGTGGGGGGAAAATGGGACAAGGAGTCGCAATTGGACTGGATAGCGGGGGGAGGGGTGGATAAGGGGGCTGTTATGTTGTTGGGGTAGATCAATGCCTGTTGGGGCCATCACTCCCGGGCCACTTTATTCGGCCTGGGAGCAATGTGGCAGGGGAGCATTTTTCAAATTATTTTTACTGTGCATGCGCAGTTGGAGGCTCCAATTGGAGCAGCAGTGTTTCGGGTATGATAAGCCCCATCCACAGGCTTCTGCACTGCAATTCAGAATTGCGCTTTTTTTTTCAGGCTGGGTGCATCTGGGGCCGCCTGAGGATGGGGTTTACAAGTTGAATCTGGATCGCGTCCAGATTCAGCACTTAGAATCAAAATGGTAAGATCGAGCCTAAGTGTCTAGAAGTTGGGAGAAGGGGATGTGCCAAGTCTGGAATGTGATGAAATTGTACTATTAAGAAGGGAAGTGAGTGTGTATCATTGAATGGTAAGTGACGCATCACATGGTCTGGTAGCTTGGAGACCGAGACGTTGCTAGAATTGAGTGACTGTCTTGTTATCATGTGAGCACTGAGGAACAAGAAACTAACTATGTCACGTGGTCACAACTCAATGAGGCTGCCAACAATCGAGTGCATAACCAGTGAGAGATTCGACTGACTGTGATGGATGTTACACACCCATGGCATCTGTCAACAGATCACTGGTCATTCACTGAGCCTCAAGGAGATGGGATCAGCTTATCCAGCCTTTTCACACAAGCAACATGCACAAAGTGGGGTCTAAGAAATTGTGCTCTGGGGTAATAGTTAGCTAGCTCAGGACGAAGTAATCTGATCAACTACTTGGAGTCCCGAAGGAGACAGCTGATCATTCACTCTATTTTGACTCTCAGTCAAAACCAAGCAGTCTGGTCCGTATAGATGCATGAGTGTAATTCTTACTGAGTGTAAGAATGCTAAATAAACGTGCTGCATGCAAACAATAATTTGGTAGTTTGGAGTTGTTGATATCCAGAGTAAATTTCCAAACCAAAAGTAGAGAAATAGCAGAAAGACAACAGAGGAACCAGGAGACATCAAAAAGGGAACAGGGAGCAGCAGCAAGATACATACGAACATCAATGTCAACCGAAACTAGAAAACATCTAATAAAAATATTAAACCGTAATAGAAATGGGGGGTATATTAGAAATTCCAAAATAGGAATAAAGAAAATTCCCTGAAATTCGAAATTGCTTTCATTGTTGGCTAGTGGAAACCTTATGAGAAAAATCCCTTAACAGTATGATCAGTGCCCATGAGACAGGAATGGGTAAGCCCCTTGGGTAATTCTTGGTCTAATTTAACCCTACTCAAGTCAGGTATAAAATGCAAAAAGTGTTACAAGTTCACCAATAAAGCAAATCAGCCAGAGCACCAAATGTAGAACGTAGAACATTATAGCGCAGTACAGGCCCTTTAGCCCTCGATATTGCGCCAACCAGTGGAACCAATCTAATGACCCTCTAACCTAAACTATCCCAATGTTATCCATATGCATACCCATTGACCATTTGAACACCCTTAAAGTTGCCTAGTCCACAACTGCTGCAGGCAGAGCATTCCACGCCCTTACTGCCCTCTAAGTAAAGAACCTACCCCTGACATCCGTCCTATAATTACCACCCCTTAATTTAAAGCTATGTCCCTTCATGTTAGCCATCGCCTCCAAGGGAAAAGGCTCTCGCCATCCATCATATCTAACCCTCTGATTATCTTGTATGCCTCAATTAGGTCACCTCTAAACCTTCTTCTTTCTAATGAAAATAACCTCAAGTCCCTCAGCCTTTCCTCATAAGACTTTCCCACCATACCAGGCAACATCCTGGTAAACCTCCTCTGCACCCTTTCCAATGCCTCCACATCCTTCTTATAATGCGGCGACCAGAACTGTACGCAATACTCCAAGTGCGGCCGCACCAGAGTTTTGTACAGTTGCAACATGACCTCACAGCTCCAAAATTCAATCCCTCTACCCATAAAAGCTAAATGTTTCGCCACTGCAGATAAATTTCAAATATTTACAACTGTTACAAGCTACACGGAGATAATTTTATGGCCCTATTGCGGCAAGGTTAGAGTTGGAAAATGTGCCAAGCCATTCAAAAGTTCACTGACTTCAGTGGAACCTGGAAATCCTGCCCCATGGATAGCCTACTGCAATGCACAACAATTAAACAGCTTCTCGGAACTTGACCAACCCTTCTGATTTGATTTGATTTATTATTGCCACATGTATCAGTGAGAAGTATTGTTTCTTGCGCACCATACAGAGCATACCATTCATGGAGAAGGAAGCGAGGGAGTGCAGAATGTAGTGTTACAGTCATTGCCCATATTTTGATAAAAATAACGATTGCTTTTGTGAAACTCAACAAAAAAATCTCATTTATGATGCTGTCCACCTGATAAGTCTAAATGAAATATGGCAATTTTTGTTTAAATTATTCAAGCTCTGATGATCATTCAATGTGCTACAAGTTAGCCCTCAATTTACAAATAGGCTTGTGACCCAAAGGTTAATTAGCAACCTGTTGGTTTGTTGGACCTTGTTTGGCCTACACGACCGCAGCAATAATGAGCTGAATGCTGCTCATTGGATAGCTGTCGAGCTTCCAACATACTTTCCACCGTTTATTTATTAATTTTTGACATTTTTCTTCTTTCCATTTGTGAGGGTGTTGTCTTCTGCAAGTGTAACAGTTGCCATTGCCATTGTCACCTCAATGGGAACTCATCATTTGTGGCTCCAGATGGTGATTGCTGGTGGCATCCCAACTTAGCTCAATTCTGTTCTTTTTTAACACCTATGCACATTCCAGCAAGTGACAGTGGACAATGAATCAGAACTTCCCTTCCCCTCTCTACCTGTGAAGCTCTGGAGCTATCTGCACTGCTTCTGACGCAACCCCAGATGATATTAACTCGTAAAGAGTGAATCACGATTCAAATCAGGAGCTTCACGTCATGTAGGTCAGTTGCATACTATATTGTATTGAGAACAATGACATTTTGCATCTATATTCTACATTCAATTGAAAAATGTTCCAAAACACATCAGAAGTGTAGTTGAAAAAAAGTCACAAAACACCACACTTCCACCACAGAATCAACTGTACTGCTTTGACTTGAAATGTATCTGTCAATTTCAGGCACCCCAACTGAACCCAAACATGTTGTCACTCAAAGTCCACACTTCCGTGCTTGACTGAAAACAATCCTGTGAATAATCTCCACTAAGTACCCACAGACACCCATTTCAGAATAGGAGGGGTGGAGATAATAGGTGGAGAAATTGAAAGGCAAATAAATCCTTCAGGGCTTGTGCCTGATCAAAGAAATGAAAGACCAATTACATAGATTCAATGCTTAATAGGATAAATTCACATATTATCAAAATGCACCCTGTTTCAATATTAATCTCTCACCTAGAAAAGTTAGAATTCCCTTCCCTACCACAATCACTATTACGACTTCATATTTTTAATGGGATGTTTGGTCAAATTTCATGAAGTCAGAGAAGACAAATTTTGTGGGTTATTCAAAGGCATAATACAAAAAACATACAATAAACCAAAGCTAGATAAAGGTCAGTATTTAAACATTTTCTCAGGGGCTATTTCATCAGGCCATTTTGCAGCTATAAAAATAACCACAGAACCATTATGCACAACAATACAAACATTGTAAGCAGCTTTCCTGCATAATAGTCACTGCAGTTCACAAAGTGTGAAGTACTTTGAGATGTTTTAGTATGACAAAGTACTGTGTTTCTGGAGAGATTATTTAGAAGAAGCTGCAGTCGATGAGTGTGAAGTCGGTACACTTTGGCAGTGACAGTCTAATCTAACTGCTACTATTTTAAGCAGGTGTAAGAGCAGAAGGCGATGGGGATGTATATTCACAAATTTTTGATACGACAGTGCAAGGTGATTAAGAAAGCATACATTGTAAACAGAGACATTTGAATACAAAAATAAGGAAGGCATGCTAAATCTTTACAAATCACTGGTTAGGTTGTAGCTAGAGTATTATATACAATTCTGGACACTTTAGAAAGGATGTCAATGTCTTGGTTAAGGCACAGAAGACATTTACCAGGTTGATATCAGGAATGAGGGACTTCAGTTATGTGGAGGAATTAGAGAACTTGAGATTGTTATCCTTGGAACAGAGGAGGGAGGGGGATTATTTAATCCAGGAATTCAAAATGGAGAGAGGTTTTAATAGAGGGAGAAGGGAGAAGCCATTTCCTCTGGCAAGCTGGCCAGTAACAAGAGGTTACAGAATTCAAATAATTGTCAACAAAATTAAAATGGAAATTAGGAGATTATTTTTCACATCAGAGAATTGCCCACTAGGTACCCATAAACACTCATTTCAGAATAGGAGAGGTGGAGAAAATAGGTGGAGAAATTGAAGGCAAATAAATCCCTCAGGGCTTGTGTCTGATTGAAGAAATGAAAGACCAATTACATAGATTCAATGCTTAATAGGATAAACACACATATTATCAAAATGCACCCTGTTTCAATTTCATCTCTCACATAGAGAAGTTAAATTTCCTTTCCCTACCACAAGCAATTGGATTGTCAGTATTACAGCTTCATATTTTTAGTGGGATATTTGGTCAAACTTCCTGAAGTCAGGGAAGACAAATTTTGTGGCTTAGTCAGAGATGTAATACAAAAAAATACAATAAACCAAAGCTAAATGTCTGGAAAACAGATTCCACAGGGAATTTCAAAAGACGTAGTAGAAGTGAATATATTTGCAAGATAGCGGAGAATTTCCCAAACCCTTGTTCCCCCAAAATTCTACCTCTCGTGCATCCTGTGGGCAGCATGGTAGCACAGCGGTTAGCATTGCTGTTTCACAGCACCAGGGACCAGGGTTCGATTCCCATCTTGGGTCACTGCCTGTGAGGAGTTTGCACATTCTCCCCATGCGTGCATGGGTTTCCTCTGGCTGCTCCGGTTTCCTCCCACATTCTGAAAGACATGCTGGTTAGGGTATATTGAACCGAACAGGCTCTCGAATGTGACAACTAGGGGAATTTCACAGTGACTTCATTGCAGTGTTAATGTAAGCCTTACTTGTGACTGATAAATAAACTTCAAAAAAACCTTTAAAGGGATGAGGTGTCGGATTCAGTTGAAGCTTTATCAAAGAGTTGGCACACTAATGATGGGCCCACTAATCACCTCTCGTGCTATAAGGTTTTATCATTCTATAACTATGAATCATGTCTCGGAATTCAAATCAATCAGGAATATAATGTAAAATTTTTGCGCCAGTGCGAAGAATTGAAATTAGTTCTCTCTAGTTTTGTAAGTCAATAAGATATAAATAGAGTTTCCAAACTGAGTGGTATTTGCTTGCAACAAGGAGTTGTAGTTGCTTTTCTTATTCTTGCTATCCCCTGAAATGGACAGTCATCTAAAAATACTGTCATCAGTTCAGGCTGAAAGAAATACCAACCCTTTCAGAGCTACATTTCTGATGCAAGTTGTGGTGCACTGCTTTTGCATGCTCTGCTTGTGCTCAAATAGAGGAATACTGTCCTGGAATTCAATATTCTCATCCTGTTATATAGATGTCTACAGATGTAAATCAACATATCCAGCCTGCTTTGAACAAATTCAGCTGGGCAAACACTCTCTTCATATTCTCAGCAAGTAAGCATTTCTTTTCTATTATTTTTGTCATGCCAAGTTTCTTTTGCTGAAGGGTGTGCTGTTTTATCCACACAGGTTGGTTGCCAAAAAAGAAGGCAAACATCAAAAGAAAGAAGAGAACAAACTTGCATTCATTTAACACCTTTCCCAATGTCCCAAAGCACTTTGCAGACAATGAAGCATTTTTGAAGCACGGTCACTGTTGTGAAGTGGAGAAGACAGCGGCTAATTCGATGTAGTGTGTGCCACATCACTGAGATAATGGCTGGAATTTCCTTCGATGTTGGGTGGGACAAGCAGCGCTGGAGCCACCAATGGCAATGGCGGCTTTCGCCACCGCATAGTGCGGCATTTAAAAAATAACACAAAGTTACAGGTTCCATAACGTCTTACTGGTGGGCGGCCTCTGATTTGTATGCCCTGCCATCAAAGCAGCAACTCAATGATTCAGGCAAAATAGTAGAATTTGTAAAGGCTGCCACCGTAACAATTAGGAGAACAGGAAACAATCTTCACCCAGATGTGCCCCAGTATCCGCTGGCATCAAGCTGGCACTACCCTGGTAGTAGTCAGACATCACTATCTTAGCATTATCCTGATAGCCCCTGGCACTATCTTGGCACTACCTGGCACGATACTCTTCCCTGAGAGCTTCATTCACTTCTGAGCTGCCCTGGGAGTATTACTAGCCGGGTACACACTTTCTGAGAGTTGAGCCTCATGCTGTTCTGAGGTTATACTGCCATACATGGATATTTTGATGTGGCAGGATGGGGGGGTAGGGTGAGAGGATGATAATTATATGTTAATTTATTATAATGAGGTTCCCGATGTTGAACGTCAGGAAACTCAGCCCACCATTGATAGGGGAAAGGGGAGACAAGCGCTTCCTGTTTTGAAGTCATCGTGAAAACCAACTTGGGTATTCTTGCAATATTTTCTGCTCCCATCGTCAAACCTACCCGACATGACCAGGAGCAAATAATCCCAATTAATGACAGGAAAATTTGATTTTAATATATTGGTTGAAAGGTTAATATTGACTGGGCCAATAAATCTCCCTGGTTCCAGTCGCAGGGCAGCCACCTCAACCAACAGTCTGCCTCTCAGAATTTTAAGGTTAGCTATTCGGATGCTGTGAGTTTGTACACTGATCGGTAAAACTCTTATTTTGGCCTTGAGGAATATAAATAAAAGAGAATGTTACAATAAACGGAAAGCTCATTTTCCAAACAAAGACTTAGATATTTACACTTGTAATCCTTGTACCTGTTGCCACAAAAAGGTCGGTGGCAAAAATTCCGTTGTGTGACTCAGAGGTTGAGTTTGTGACAATATTCCGAGCAGGCGCTGCGACTGCAGCAGTACCACCATCGATGTAAACAGACAGGGACAGAAGCACTGAAATGTCACTTGGAACCAGCAATAAAGCAGTAAATTTCATAGCCACATGCCTTTGGGATGACTATTAGCACCAATCATCAGGCAATAGTAAACTCAAAGAGATAGCAGCAAGCAGTAGTCAGATACTGGATTTCTATCTATCGAGATGATATAACTGCCACCTGTCTATAATATCCGCATTTATCGACAGCAGTTAGAGTAATTTTTACAAACTCCTACTTCACCTTGACGATTCCCTGGACATTATCCTGGCATGAGACTTCGCTAGACAGAAGCACTGGCTACAAAATTGGCAGTTTGTGATGGAAGGGGCGTAACTTTGTAAAATGACATACTATTTTCTGAGAAGACTTTACACTGTTGTAAAATGTACCGCTGCAATTGGAATACCCTATATTATCCTTTGAAACTGCTGAAATTAAAGTGCATTGGCAGAGGTATTAGATCGCTGACTGATTGCACTGTATTAAATGTTGCTGATAATGGATGAAGGGTTTGTTACATTGAAGATTAAAGGTACTGATAGTGGGACCCAGGCAGTCTGTTTCTGGGTATATTGGTATCTGTGGGAATGGGACTGAAGAATGATGGTGCAGCTATGGTCTTTCAGTCCGTCCATGAGTTTAAACACTGAAGACATGTTGGGTGGAATTTTATCCACGGCGCACTGTTCCCAATAATGGATGAAGATTGGGCGCCACCTCTGCTGTCTCACTTTTCACTGGTTCACACGTGATTCCAATTAAAATTTAAAGTGTTAGTGGTGTGCATGGGAAACACGTGCAATCGAGCAGTGGGAAAAGCTTTTCATTGACCAACCAAGCTATCAGCTGACAAAGCAGTAAGTACAGACAGGCTGCAAAAGAGCCTCCTGGGCAAACAGCAAGATTCTGTATTACAGGCACAGCTCTCCTTCCCAATTACATTGCTATTAATATAAGACTTACTCAGAACACGAAGGTGACTCAGATGTTTTTCAAACCTAAATTTCACTTATAAATATTTCACACTACACTGAGTTCACTTTATTCATGTTTTGGCATCATTTGTTCTTTGTTTAGTCAGAGAGTTAAATGTACTGGTACACCCCGGGCTGCCACGCATTGATAGCTAGAGGGGAGTTAAGGCCACTTTCTCTATCGTGCAATAAACAATGTTGTGTTTTTTGTTCACTCTATATTGAAAGTTCATGTTAGTGTCCAGTGCTGCACTCACCTTTCTGTAGAACACAGCTAAACTTGCACCCTTCTTTCGATGAATAATAAAAGACATTGGGGGTGATTCTCCCATCCCGACATGCTAATTTTTCAGCACAACAGGCCAGGAGAATCACACGTGCGCTGACTCCTGGGATTTGCATATGTGTCCCCGCTGCGCGCACATCTCCCAGCGGCAAATATCCAGCATGATTGGGACCACGCTGGAAAGTGGCAGGAAGAGCAGCTAAGTTATTCTAACCTTACTTTAATGTGATTTAAATGCGATTATTGGGTCCGGGACTGAAATCTCCAGGCCCGATAGTATCTCGCACTCCACAAGTACAATTTCACTCTGGCGGGGTATTGAGTAGTTCCCCACTTTCGGGGAACTAGCAGGATTACCTTGCTGGAGTGAAGGGGAGGTCAATCGGAGCCCCTTAGGGGGTCGGGCAGTGGGGGTGGTGCTCTCTGGTCATGGGCAACTTGGCAGTGCGAGCCTGTGCCCCTGGCACTGCCCAACGAACAAAGTGCTCATGTCCCATGGGGCACCTTGACACTACCCACCAGGCATGGGGTAGTGTCAAAAGGGCAAAGCCTAGGGGGCAAGACCTCGGGCGTGATCCGTGGGGGTGGGGGCTCCGACTGCCACTCGGCATTGGGGTCATTTGGGGCAGGAGGGAGGCCAGCATTCGGGGTGCGTGGTGGGGTGCTGGTAGTCTGCCTCCTCTGGGTGGAAGATGTCCCCCCAGACGAGGGGGGCTGTCTCCCATGGGAGAGGTCTGCCAGGGTAGGAGGGAGGTGGCGGGCTTGTCACTGCAGGAGAGGAGTGCTCCAGTGGGCCACAGTGAATAATCTTAGCTGAAACTAAAAGCCTGTTACACACAAATCAATCATGGCATACATTTATGGTTTATTTCACAAAATGTATTTGTTGGATATTAAAATATATACCTCGAATTTTGATCCCATTTTGGGTCTGCAACCTTTCATCAGAAATGGACAACATTAGAAATTTAATTGGTTTTAAATAGCGCCAGGAACTGAAAAGTGAGAGGGGCAAAAAGAGCCAAAGAAAGGTCTGAGATAGCGTGAAAAGCAGATTGATTAAATGACGAAAGGTTAATGCTGCAAGGCATTCAGGACGTTAATGGTACAGATAAAGAACAAAAGGTAAGTCTTTGAAAGTAGAGTTGCCATAGTCCCAGTTGACCATAGGCTGCTTTCTCCTTTGAGGGAAAGAGCTGACTAGTGGTGATTTAACCTGACGATCACCACACTTCAGGTCGGGCCTTTGTGAATAACCCCAGCTGTTACGGGAATTGAACCTGCGCTGTTGGCGACACTTTGCGTCACCAACCAGCTAACTGAGCTGCAGGAGTAAATGACAAACAGAGGTTCATTGTCAGCAACTGCAATCTCAAAAATGGCAGTCACGGTAATGATATAAAATTGTTGAACCTTGGTTTTAACTGTGTTAGAAGGTTGTGAAATGTCAGATGAAAAGTTGAGGTTCAATTTCTCGAGATTCGGTTGTAACAGTGTAAGAAGCCAAGGACAGGTGAGAGTGGAAAATGAAAATGAAAACAGAAAGTAACCGGAAACTCGGGATCAGGTTTGTGGACTGAATGGAGATATTTAGCAAAGCAGTCACTCGATGTGTGTATGGACACCACAGTGAAAAGGCCATATCGCGCATGAGATAAAGAACAGTAAACTGAAAGAAATACATTACTGTTTCAACTGGGGGGAATGTTTGGTCCCCTGGATGGTGGAAATAGGGTGATACAAAAGGACTGGAATTGCATCCTTTACCTTTGTATGGTAACAGTTCCAAGTTATAAGCACTATTCCAATTTTTATGGGCAATAAATTCTGGCATTGATTCTGCTGTTATTATTTACAGCAACTCCAGACCCATCTTTTGTTTGTCTACTCACTTCCCCTGCATTATCATGCCTTTTGTCATTTAATCTCTCCTGCTTGCTACTCTTTCACAGGCCTTCACCTTTATACTTTCCTGCTGTCCTCCTCTTTCTCTCCTTTGTCCTTGCTAAAACATGCCACAATGCTAACATGTTCCTGTTTTGATGAAAGGTCATGGTAACATTCACCAAAATCTTGTTGCCATCTACACTGGTGGGACCTTGCAGGCCCACCGACAGCACGCTTTTGCCAGGAGTTTCCTGGTGGCGAGGGATGTGTTCAATGGGAAACCCTGTTGACAGTGGTGGGACCATAAGATTCCTCATCCTGCCAGTGTAGATAGCAACAAGATTTCGGTGAATGTTAACATGAGACCTTGGAGAGGGAGGAAAAATCCTGTTCCCTATTTCTCTCTCCAAAGATGCTACAATGGCTTTTGAGCATTTCCAACATTTTTGTTTATATTTGAGATTTCTAGCACCCAAAGTATTTTGCCATTACTTACAGAGTGGGACACGGATAGAACAAATGTTTAGGCAAGCAGAATATCTGCTTCAACAGCAAAAACAGAAAGTGCTGAAAAATCTCAGCAGGTCTGGCAACATCTGTGAGAGAGAATAGCGCCAACTTTTCAAGTCTGGATACGTTGCCTGTATTCTCTCTCCACAGATGTTGTCAGACCTGTTGAGATTTTCCAGCATTTTCTGTTTTTGTTTCAGGTGCCAGGATCCACATACTTTGCTTCAATAGAAAATCAGCTTCCCCTTGTGTTGATTTTTAAAAAGATCACAAAAAGACCACTTTTCCTTTTGTCTCTCTTTCTATATCTCCCCCTCTCTTTAGCCTAGATCCTGATCGAGAGGATAGGATCCACAAAAAATCCAAAGTTGCATCACACGACAGCTAACTAACTTTGCATGAGCAAGATGCAACTAAACGTATTTGCATTTTAAATCAGGGTTGATCTTCAAGTAATTTATCCACTTTGGCAGAAGTTCCTATCATATCTCCAAAGGATCTTGAAAAACGAACAATTAAGTAATTGAATAAGCTGTCAATTTCTCAAAGGGAAACATTTCAACAGAGCGGACAATTTCACAAGATGGCAGCTGCGACAAACAACAGTGATTTCAATTTTGCCACCTAGAATCTGGAGGGAAACCTGTGCCACAAGACACTCACCACATGCTTGACAGCTCTTGGAAAGTACACTGCTAAAAAACAAACGCACTTAGTAAAATCCCCAATGTGTTCCAACGTTGAGGTCAGCCATTGAAGTGGTGAGTTCTGTGAAAAATAAAGCAAGACAGGGAAAGAAGCGAGGAGAGGAAAACAAACCAAGTGGAAAACCTGTGACAGGGTGGGAAACTGGAGTGAATGAATAACAAAAGGATGATGCAAGGCAGTCTGAGGACAAACTATGAAAAAATGTGTTTTGTCCTCCGCCTACAGAAAAGGGAAATCTCCTCATCTCACCTCTGGCTCTTGTGCCGATCATTTTAAATCTGGTTACTGATCCTCCCAGTGGAAACAGTTACGCTGGAATTATACTGCCCCACCTGCCACAGGAATTGAAGTGTGCACTGACCTAGGGCGTGATTTTATGGTTTTGAGACAAACGAATCTGTAAAATCCCACCCTTAATTTCTCCTTATTTACACTATGAAAATTAGTCATGATTTTGAATCTTTTAATCTCCATTTAAACTTCTCTGCTCTATGGAGAACAATTGCAGTTTTTTTTAGATTCTCCAAATTACTGAAATCTCTCATACCAAATAATAGGACTGAGGATTGGGAGCAGTTTAGAATTCAGCGAAGAAGGAAAGTATAGTACAAAAGTAACTTTGCAGGAAACATAAAGACTGACACTAAGAGTCTCTATAGATACATGAAGAGAAAGGTTGGTGAAGACAAATGTACAGACAGAAACAGGGAAATGTATAATAGGGGACAAAGAAATGGCACTTGAATACATACTTTGGTTCTGTCTTCACAAAAGAGGACACAAATCAGATTCCAGAAATGTTGGAGAAAGCAAAATTTAATGAATGGGATGAACTGAGGGAGATCATTATTAGTAGAGAAATGGTGCTGGGAAAATTAATTGAAGGTACATAAATCCCTAGGACCTGATAATCTGCATCCCAGAGTACTTAAGGAAGTGGCTCTAGAAATAGTGGATGCATTGGTGGTCATCTTCCAGGATTCTATAGACTCTAGAACAATCCTTGCAGATTGGGGGGTAGCCAATATTCAACAAGGAAGATAGAGAGAAAACAGGGAATTATAGACCAGGATGCCTAACATCAGTAATGGGGAAAATTCTTGAATCCATTATCAAAGATTTTATAGCGAGCACTTAGAAAGCAGGATCAGACTGAGTCAACATGGATCTCTGAAAGAGAAATCATGCTTGACAAATCTGTTGAATTCTTTGAAGGGTTGACAAGGGAGAACCAGTCGATGTGGTATATTTGGACTTTCAGAAAGTGTTTGACAAAGTCCTGCATAAGAGATTATCATGCAAGATTAAAGCGCATGGGATTGGGGGATGTTCATTGAGATGGTTAGAAAACTGGTTGGCATAGAGAAAACAAAGAGTAGGAATTAATGAGTCCTTTTCAAATTGACAGGCAATAACTAGTGGGATGCCACAGGGATCTGTGCTGGGACCCCAGCTATTGTCAATGTATATTAAAGATTTGGATGAGGGAACAAAATATAACATCTCAAAGTTTGTAGATGATACTAAATTGGATGGGAGGGTGAACTGTGACCAGGATGCAGCGATCCTTCAGAATGATCTGGACAGATTGGATGAGTGGGCTAATCAATGGCAGATGCAGTATAATTTGAATAAGTGTCAAGTTATTCACTTTGGAAGCAAAAACAAGAAGGCAGATAACTACCTGAATGGCTATAAATTGAAGAGGGGAGTGTGTAGTGGGACCTGAGTGTCCTTGTGCACCAGTCGCTGAAGGTAAGCATGCAGGTGCAGCAGGCGGTAAAGAAGGTAAATGGCATGTTGGCGTTCATTGCAAGAGGTTTTGAGTACAAGAGCAGGGATGTGTTGTTGCAATTGTACAAGGCCTTACTGAGGCCAGACCTCGAGTATTGTGCACCGTTTTGGTCTTCTTTTCTGAGGAAGAATGTCCTTGCTCTTGAGGGAGTGCAGTGAAGGTTTACACGCTGATTCCAGGGATGGTGGGTCTTACGTATGAGGAGAGATTGATTAGGTTAGGATTGTTTTTGCTGGAGTTCAGATGAATGAGGGGGGATTTCATAGCGACTTATAAAATTCTAACAGATCTAGATAGGATAGATGCAGGGAAGATGTTCCCGATGGTGGGGGAGTCTAGATCCAGGGGTCACAATCTGTGGATTCAAGGTAGACCAATTAGGATGGAGGTGAGGAGACATTTCTTCACTCAAAGAGTGGTGAGCCTGTGGAATTCATTACCACAGGAAGTAATTGATGCCAAAACATTGAATGTATTCAAGAGGCAGCTAGATATAGCACTTGGGGTGAATGGGAACAAAGGTTATGGGGAGAAAGCAAAATTAGGCTACCAAGTTAGACAATTAGCCATGATTGTAATGAATGGTGGAGCAGGCTCGAAGGGCCAAATGACCTCCTCCTGCTCTTATGTTCTATATTTCTATGTACTATTGCAGCTCATTTCTCCTGTATCCCCTCAAAAGCCATAACATCCCTCTTAAAGTATGGTGCCCAGAATTAGAAGGAACACTTCAGCTGAAGTAAAGGTTAATGGGCCCACTGACTGACACTTGACATTGTGGCCACCCATTTGGTTTTGGCTGCAGACAGATCCATCTGGAAAGGTCATTACTATTTGATGTGTTGTTCTGTTCAGGGGTGGAATAAAGGCAATCCTTGATGCAGTGGCCTTTCATTTCAAGGACAGGTGCGACATTTCACCCTGGTTTGGAAAAGAAATTCTATTTTGTCAATTGGCAGTAAGGTGAAGAGAGTTTAGACCACCTTAATCTACCAGGGCACAATATAACCATGAACGAATAATCTTGGCTGATACTTCAGTGCCGTACTATCAAAGGTATTAGTCTGGATGAGGCATTAGCTCATTTCTTTTATTTATGGGACACAGCTGCGTGCAAACTGACTGCATTTGCCTCCATAATAACAGCAGTTCAGAAACATTGTGTTAGCTGTGAAGTATTTTACGATATCCTGAGGGCATTATTAGTTTTTTTTTTGTTTCTTTTCTTCAATACAATGTTCCCTGGATGTCAAGGGTGAACTGCAGACGTCTCTTCCAGAATGGTTTATTCCTACATTCAGCAAAAACATCCCTGAAATATTCATCAATTGAGTTTCATGATTTACAACCTACTGATATCCATGGGTAATAACCATGTTATGAATTTTACAATTCAAACAAAAAGTGCTGGCAATCTTCAGCAGATCAGGCAGCATCTGCGGAGAAGAAATGGTGCCAATGGTGGGAATTTGCAGGCCATTTACAGTGGTGGGATTTTCCAGTCCAGCCAACGTGCATCCCTACCGTGGGTTTCCTGGCAATGGGAGTGCATTCAAAGAGAAATCCCACTGACAACAGTAGAACCAAAAGTTCCTGCCTTCGCCCTATGGCAGCCTGCCTCAGCTGCTGCGAAACACACAGCAGGGACTGCGGAAAATGCCACTCAACGTTTCAGGTGAATGATCTTCAGTCAGAATAGAGTTCACAGGAGCTTCCACAATGGATCACATTTTACATGCGTCGCAAGTGTTTTTGGTAGGGACGTTTAAAACAGGGTAGGTGCCCACAGGTCCCCAAACCACCACCTTCCCACCCATCCTGGAGGCTCAGATAGGAAGAAGGAAGGAAGGAAGGAAGGAATGGTGGCGGGAATTATATCTTTGTGATCAGGGAAACCCTCTCGAAGAGGGGACTCCCCCTTCTTTCCTACTGTGTGCAGGCATAAACTTGGATTCATGGGTCTCTGTCTTCAGGCCCAGAAAAGCCCACTGATGAACTCTTACAATCTGACTGGCTGGCAGTTCCTGAGGGAAGTAGAAAGGGCAAATGTCTCATTCAACCCTTGCTTAGCCTGCATACAATATACTATGGTGGCAGCATGGACTGACATGGAGTGGGTCGACTACAAGCTGACTTTATTTTCAGTGGAGGTGTGGTGGTTGAAACCTTTCACCCAACCATTCCCCTCCTCCCCCTTCCCCTGTTATTATCAGCCCAGTGTCTGATTCTTTCTCTCCTTATCCATTCTGTTCCAAAACCACTATTAAGGTTCCTTCACCCCATCACCCTTCACATTTAACAGAATAACCTCCACCTTTTCTGCCACCCTAACATGATGCCACTGCCAAGCATGTCTTCCTCTTTTCTCCCCTTTCAGCATTCTGAAGGGACCATTTAATCCCTGACACCCATGTTCACTCTTGAATCAGCCCCATCACCCCATTTCCTTCCCATGCATCTTCTCATGCAAGCATAGGAAATGCGCATTTGCCCTTTTACCTTCACCCTCCCCCCCTATTCAAGGTCTCAAATGCTCCTTCCAGAGAACACAACAATTTGCTTATCCTTCCACCAATTTAGTAAACTGTATTCACCACTCATGATGTGGCCTTCCCTATATTGGGGAGGCAAAATGCAGAATGGGTGACTTTGCAGAATGTTACCATTCAGTCCCACAACAATGAGCTCAAGCTTCCAGTTGCCTATCATTTTTATTCTCTGTCCCATTCCCATTCTGGCTTTGCTGTCCTTGCCCTCCTACACTATTCCAATGAAGCTCAGGGAACAGCTTTTGATTCAGAATTCAGAAGCCTCTGGACTCAACATTGATTTCAACAATTTCAGATTATTATTTCTGCCCTTCATGGCAGAGCGGCAGAGTGGTTAGCATTGCTGCCTCAAAGCATCAGGGACCCAGCTTCAATTCCTAACTTTGGTCCCTGCTTCTGCACATTTTCCCATGTCTGCATGGGTTTCATCCAGTTTTCCTCCCACAGTCTGAAAGGTATGCTGGTTGGGTGCATTGACCATGCTAAACTTTCCCTCAGTGTACCCAGACAGGCACCAGAGTATGGCAACTAGGAGATTTACTCAGTAATTTCAATGCAGTGTTAATGTAAGCTTACTTATGACACTAAAAAATAATTTAGAAAAATAAAATTTCTTTGTTGGATGACAGCTGTTGGTGACTGCTTTTTTGACATCAATATTGTGCATATTCACTTGTTTATTAATGATCTCTGTTTGCCTTGCACCACTGCCCCTTTTGTCATCTAATTGCCCCTGTCTTATGCCCTACCATAGACCTTCCCTTTTGATCTTTCCCACACAACATTTTCCTGGTTTCTCCATTTTCTTAAAACACATTACACCTCTCATTTTTTTCCAGTTCTGATGAAAGCTCATCAATTTGAAATATTAACTCAATTTCTCCCTTCACGATTGTACCAGATGTGCTGGATTTTGGAGCATTTTCTGTTTTTTAATGTCAAATTTCCAGCATTTGCACCATGTTAGTTTTTTCCGGGGGTGGGGGGGGGGTGGTGTTATTTTCAGAAATTTCACTAACAAGTGTCAGAAAACAGAGAAAGTATGGCTTGAGATCCTTATGAGCCTGTCACTGAATCTTTCTCCTGCCCATTAATAAACTGCTGAACATGTGGTACCATTTGTTTCTCCAATGATTGTACGGTACTTACGCTTACAGACCAAAAGAAGATGGCCCAAGGTTTAGTTCTATATTTCTGATGATCTTGGCAATTGAAATTTGAGCAATCAACTCATTTACAGCTATTTTCTTTTCCAGTAGAAACTTTAAAACCAGCAAATTCCAATAGTTAACAAGCTAATGTAATTTTGCTAAAAAAAAGACATTGTCAAAGTTTTTCATTTTGCACTCATCAGGACAAACATAAGAATGTTAAATTTCAAATAGCCATGATTATTTACATGAAAAGTTGGCAAGTCAACTCTGTTTCACTGAGGCATGAAAGCCATGGAAAACTATATGTTTCCCTATCATCTGGATAATTTAAAAATGATGCAAGGTTAGGACATATTCATTATATTAGAACAAGGTCAGAACATATTCCTTCAGAACAACAGTCCCGTGTACAAAAGCAAGTGTAAATGAGCCACTTTATGAGTTCAACTGATTATCTTACATTGGGTGTTAGTGTAGCTATTAGCACACTCAGAATTGTTGAGCAAGTGCTGCCCATTCACAGAATCACAATGAACAGTAAATGTTTTATTTTGAGTAATGCAATTCACTGTCACATCTCCTAAAGGAATAGCTTGTTCTCTTTTGTCCTTGTTCTTGTTGAGCTCCAAATTCAGCTTTTTATCTGGCTCTTTCTCATTACACTCTTTCCTGCTCATATTGGATTTTTCCATTTGCCACTTCTGCATATATCAAGGTGTATGATTCTGCCAGTTGGATAAGACAGCCAGTTTTCACAAAGTAAATGCAAACTGTTTAATATAAGGCCATCACTCCACCCTATAATCTGAATTTTTGAAACTCAATTCACAATAGGGTGAAAGATGGACAGGAGGGAGCAATTTTAATCAAAGGGAAATAATGGGATGGGGTATGACACTGGCTTACACCTTCCCTAATTTTGCTTTGTTCCAATTGGGATGGGTCTAAAATTTGGATTCCAGCCATTCTCGTCGGAATTCCATCTGGTGAGCTACATTAAAATTACCCCCATGAATTTTGTGCTCCTGTATTTGGATTGCCAGAGGATGGTGGCATCAAATTGTCGTACAACGACTTACCAGGTCAGAACTGGAAGCTGAAATGCACTATGTGTTGCAATGCACATAATATGCACTATGTGTTGATTTATTTATTACATTACAAATGGCTGCAAGCAAACTTCTGGAAAGCTTCATATTAGGATAATTATGCAGCAGATTACAAGATAATGAAAACACATGTTGCGGCAGAAAAGCCTGAAAGATCTTTTAAGCATTCACCTGTATCCACAGGACTTGAGGCCTAGATATTTGAAGACTCAATAACAGTTCAGAACCATCAATTCCTTTGTGGCAGAGTCAAGAGGAAATTTACACAAGGCTCAAATGAATTGTCTGATTGGCAAATGTGCTGTATTGAAGCAATGGATTTCTTTTTGACACACAGAAGTAAAATTGGAATAAATAACTACTTGCTGTTTAAGTTTTCAATCCTACTGTGAACCAGTTGCAAATTCATGACAAATGTAAATTTACTGAACCGCTGTTGTAGCAATAATAGGACAGAGATACCTGACAGTATTTGTACAGGGGCATTCCTAAGTGACCCATCATCCATTTCAATATAAGTGCTCTCAGATCTCTGTGGTTCAATGCTAGTAACAGACCGATTAGGACTAAGCATTGCATTATACATGAGAGCTCAGTGGAAATCAGCTGTTCGAGTGGGGTTAGCGCTCGAAGTAGTAAAGCGTCTTTTTGCAGTGTTAAGTGTTAAGAATCAAAATCAATTCCATATACGTTTTCCCTTAAAGTGACAGTCTGTAGAAACATCACATCAGATGATAGAAAGAGAATAAAATATACAGCTCACCTCTGTTTAAGGCACAGTTTAAAGAAATTGAAATCCTGATCTAATTATTTTTGGAGATGCTGTAAATATGGTGCCATGGATTAAATTTCATACCTTTCAATAGGTCAAAAATAGGAAAGTGGGTTTGTGTTTCAGAAATTGGTTATGCAGTGTACTGGAAGCCGTGCGAAAATTCAACTGGCAGGCATTTGGAATCAAAAGAAAACTGATCTGAGCGTTTCCCAAGGCAAAAATGTGACACAAAATATATCTGTCATGAATATTTAATTGGGCTCTGTCCCTATATTGACCCAGTTTAGTACTCTTGACCCTAATTAGATATGCCAATGTCGGATGTAAGGCCTATTGTTTCAACAGTGTGACATGCCCGAGTGTGTTGTAAAAATGGCTGTGGAATAATTGAACTCTCCATCAGTGAATATTTGGCAGGTTGACAATTTGTAGGTGCTCAACCCTAATTCATAATTATTCACTTTTCTCTAAAAATGCATTTCATGCCAACAAATTCTTTCTGGATCAATGCAACACACAGCACTGAAACTGGCCTTTAAGTGCTTCACCCCCTGATGGGCAAGATATTTTTCTTGCTTTCACTCACATAAATTAACTTTTGTTGGAAACAATTGCTGAAAATTTTATTATGTGGATTTACCCAAATTACATAGACTTTTGAAGCATTCCCCATGAACAATTCTTAAATAAGTGTTAGCTGTGGTAGATGTAGTGGCACTGTCACCTCTGAGATAAATCCCACTCAGAGACAGAAAAGTTTAGACTGATACTCCAGGCGCTGCTTTGGAGTTGCCATCTTTCACATAAGACTTTCAGCTAAAACTCTGTCTGCCTTCTCAGATGAACATAAAGATCACTTAGTTCTACTTCAAAGAAAAACGGGGGAAGATTCCACTATTGTCCTGGTCAATATTGATCCCTCAAGCAACAAAGTCAAAATGAATTGCAAGACCTTGCTATGTGCAAATTGGTTGCTGTGTTTCCTATGTTAAAGCAGTAACTACACTTCAAAAGTACTTCATGTAAAGCACTTTGGAAAGTCCTGAGGTCATGAATGGAGCTAAATAAGTGCAAGTCTTTTATTCTTTCTTTATTCATAAAGGAATGCAGCTGGGAAAAAGATACTAGCCGGAATCTTATCATTGTTCATGCCAGCGGGATATTCCCATCCTGCTGCAGTGAACAGAGATTTGTTTGACTGCCAAATTCTTCGACCTTGCTGCAGCAGGAGTATGACATGAAAGCTAGGTAACATTGGGCCCATCGACTGGAATATTCCAGCCCTTCCTGCTGGCGGGAAGGTCACTGATGGTGACTCCCTGTGACATGTTCCATGATGGTGGATAGTGCAGGTCACACAAAACCCCGCAGACATCGCCGGGACCAGAAGAACCCGCTGCCGGCCTACAGCAAACCACCTCTGCCACAGAAAATATCCCACCCATTAGAAGTAGCAATAAATGATGGGAACTCCTCATGTGGAACGACAGCCAGAAACATGCTTTGGTTCACCAGGTGTGCAAAATGACAAGGTAGGCTTCAGCTGCACTTCTGAGCCTCAGTGTCCAATTAGAACTTTGTCTGCTTGTTACTAAAAATGCCCCCATACTGTCATCAGGTCAAGCTGCGCTTTTTGAGATTGCTACGTACTTGCCTGCTAGAGCTTTCTGATACATCAGATATCATCCAGAGTCAGATTTTTATTTCACAGCAGAAATATTTAACAGCATTATGTCTGGATTATTACCAAAGTTAAAATGATCTCCAGCATGCAAAATGAAGCAAAGTCAAATGTCAAAGTTGAAAATGTTGTTTTCCAACTGCTTGTGACAGCATCTAAAAGAATTTCATAGAATTGAACTCAGCCCACTGGTCACTGAAACAGGGAGGTGGCAGTGGCAATGGAAATGTCACTGTACTAGTAATCTAGAGGCCCAGGCTAATACTCCAGAAACATGGGTTCAAATCCTACTTCAGCAGCCGGTGCAAGTTAAGCTCAATGAAGAAATTTGGAATTTAAAACTAGTGTCAGTAATAATGACCATGAAATCACTGTTCAAAAAAATTCCCATCTAATTCACTTGTGCTCTATAGGGAAGGAAATCTGCCATCCTAACCTCCATGTGACTCCAAATACACAGCAATGTGATTTCACTCTTAAAATGCCCTCTGAAATAACTGCTACAAAGTCTGTAAGGAACAAAACCAGACTGACCATGGACCATTGGCCTACTGGCACTAGAAATGACAACAACAAATCCAGCCCTGTTGACAGTGCAAAGGCTTCCTTTTGAACAACTGGGAGCATGTGCGAAAATTGGGAGGGCTGTCTCACAAACTAGCAAAGCAATAGATGAGTCAGATTCATGGAATCATACCTTACAAACAATGGGACCAATTTTACCATCAAGTTGTACCTGTGTTCGGGTGCAAAAACTTGGTAAAGTTGGGCGTGAGGCCAATAGTGTGACCCGTTACTGCCTCCGCGCCAGTTCCCCTTTACTGAGGCCTGACAATGACCAAGATCGGGATCACGCCTGAAACGGGCAAGATGGCCATTTAAATGCATTTGCATTTGGGCACTCCAATTAGTGCGGAGGTAGGTACTTAGCATTCGACGGTTCTCTGCATGAGATCAGTGAGGGCGGGGGGGGATGAGCCAATTTCTGTGGTGGCCAGGGGAGGCATTATCCGGCCCAGGAGCAATGTAGCTGGAGAGCAGCGTTCTATCTTTTTTTTCTGTGCATGCACTGATCGGAGCTGCAGGCTTTCAGGCATTTTAAGCCCCGCCCACAGGCTTGTGCAACGCGTTTTGGACTCGCTGCTATTTTTTCAGGCAGAGTGTGTATGGGTGTAAAAGTCAGATCTGAAACACCCCCAGTTTCAAGTCCACCAGCACTTAGAATAAAAATGATAAAATAGGGCCCATTGTCTCAGACACCACCAGCACCATCCCCGAGTGTGTCCTGTCCCACCAGCAGGACAAAAAACTAAAGGTAGTGGCACAGTGATATAAAATTGGAAGAAGGTTGCCCAAGGTCTCTTCAATATTGACTCTGGATGCCTCGAAATCTCACGGCATCAAGTCAAACATGGGCAAAGAAACCTGCAGATTACCACATACTGCCCCCAGCCACCCCTTCTCAGTTGATGATTCAGAACTTCTTGATGATGAACACCAGTAGGAAGACGCACTGTGGGTGACAAGGCACGTAAAGTACTCTGGGTGGGAAAGGCAATGTCCATCATCAAGAGTGGCCCAGTAGCATCAATACAGACAGAGCTGGCCGAGTCCTAATAGACATAGCTGCTAGACTTGGTCTACGGCAGGTAGTGAGGGTACCAACAAGAGGAAAGATATTTCTTTACTTCATCCATCTACCTGTTGTAAATGCTACTGTCCATGATAGTACTGATAGGAATGACCACTCCACTGTCCTTCTGGAGACAAAATCCATTTTCATATTGAGGATATATCCCATTCAGAAGACAATAAGGAAAATATATATACAATACATAGCCATTTTATAAAATTTTATCATAATGAATCTCTCTGTTAACCATCTCATGCTTCCAGACGTGGAACCATGTAGGGGATTTTCACAGTAACTTCATTGCAGTGTGAATGTAAGCATACTTGTGACTAATAAATAAACTTTATATGTAGGATAGAACATAGAGGAAGAAAAATATGGAGCTTGTCAGGAAGGCATGGTGATAACCATAGGAAATTACAACCTGCATCTCAACTGGAAAAGGCAGCCGAGTATGCACAACCTGACAATGTGGGGGTGCAGTGGGGACCATTCAACTAATAAGAGGAAGGGATTCCACAATATTCCCATCCCCAATGATGGGGGCACCCAACACACTGGTGCAAAAGAAAAGGAATTTGCATCTAGCCTCAGCCAGAAAAGTCGAGTGGATGATCCATTTCATCTTCCTCCTGATCCAGGCAATTTGATTTACGTCATGTGTGGGAGCAAGAAATAGTTAAAGGCATTTGATTCTGCAAAGACTATGGGCCTTAGCAACATTCTGACAATAGTACTGAATTGTGCTCCAGAACAAGCTGTACTCTGAGCCAAATTGTTCCAGTACAACCAAACCACTAGCATCGTCTTGGCAACGCGGAAAATTGCCCAGGTATGTCTTGCACACAAAAGCAGGACAAATCCAACAGTCAATTACCACCTCATCAGTCTACTTTCTATACCTTCAGTAAAGTGATGGAAATTATTGAACATGCTATCAAGTGGTACTTCTTCAGCAATAACCTGTTCATTGGTGCACAGTTTGAGTTCTGTCAGGGCCACTCAACTTCTGACATTATTATTGCTTTGGTCCGAACATCGGCAAAAGAGCTCAAATCCAGAGGTGAGAGGAGAGTGACTGTCCTTGTCATCAGGGTGTGGCAATAAGGTAATTAAGAATCAAAGGAAAAGCTCTCCATTGGTTGGAGTCATATCTAGTACAAAAGAAAATGGCTCGGGTTGTTGGAGGTCAATCATCTGAGTCCCAGGACATTTTTGCCTGAGTTCTTCAGGGTAGTGTCCCAGGCACAACCACCTTCCCCTGCTTCATCAATGATTTGTTCTTCATCATAGTTGGCTAATGATTGCACAATGTTCAGCACCATTTGTGACTCCTCAGATGGTGAAGCAGTTTGCATCCATATGCAGCAAGAGCTGGACAACATTCAGGCTTGAACTGTTAAGTGGCAAGTAAACTTTACATCACAAAAGTACGAGACAATGACCATCTGCAACAAGTGACAATCTAACCAACTTCCCATGACATCCAATGGCATTACCACCACTGAATCACCCAGTACCAACATCCTGGGGGTTACTAGTGACAGAAACTGAACCTGACCAGCCATATAAATACTGTGGCTACAAGAGCAGGTCAGAGACTGGGAAATCTGCAAAGAGTAACTCACCTCCTGATTCCCTAAAGCCTGTCCACTAGCTACAAAGCACGTGTCACAAGTGGGACAGAATACTCGCCACTTACCTGGATGAGAACAGCTCCAACAACACTCAAGAAGCTTGACACCATCCAGGGCAAAGTAGCCTGCTTGATTGGCACCCATTCCACCATCTTAAACATTCACCCTCTCCATCACTACTGCATGGTGGCAGCAGTGTGTACCATCTATAACATGCACTGCAGCAACTCATCAAGGCTCCTTTGATTATACCTTCCAAACCTATAATTTCGGCCCCCTTGAAGGAGAAGGATAGCAGATGAATGGGAGAACCACCTGCAAGTTTCCCTCCGAGTCACACAGGATCCTATCTTGGAACTATATCACTGTTCCTTCATTGTCCAAATTCTGAAATCCCATCCAAACAACACTGTGGGTCCACTACACCAGATGGACTGCAGTGGTTCTGGAAGATGGCTCAGCACCATCTTCTCAAAGACAATTAGCAATGGGTAATAAATGCTGGCTTAACGAGCTTTGCCCATTTCTCATAAATGAATAAAATGTCTATGTTAGTGCTCCCCCTGTTTACGTAGTACTGCACCACAGAAGACTTTGAATTTGGTTAAAATCTAAAATATGGGAGTCAAATAAAACATGAATTCAAACTCTATTAAAATAATTTAAGCACAAAGAGTATTCAACTACAACTTGCATTTGTATAGCACTCTTTAAATATCAGAGCACTTTGCAGAATGATGGAAACTGAGTGAACATAAGAACGTAAGAAGTAGGAGAAGGAGTAGGCCATCTAGCCCCTCGAGCCTGCCCCGCCATTTAATAAGATCATGACTGATCTGATAGTGGTTCAGTTCCACTTACCCGCCTGCTCCCCATAACCCTTAATTCCCTTATTGGTCAAAAATCTATCTATCTGTGACTTAAACACATTTAACAAGGTAGCCTCCATTGCTTCAAAGGGCAGAGAGTTCCAAAGATTCACTACCCTCTGGCAGAAGAGGTTCCTCCTCAACTCTGTTCTAAATTGACTCCCCCTTATTTTGAGGCTGTGCTGTCCAGTTGTTGTTTCCATTCTGAGTGGAAATAATCTCTCTACCTCTACCCTATCTAGCCCCTTTATTATCTTATATGTCTCTATAAGATCTCCCCTCAGAGTGGTTGGCAAGACAAAGAAAGAGGGATGGGGAAGTGAATGTTTCAGGTTAGAAACCCCAAAGTGTTTTATGAAGCCTGCCTGAATCATAAGTTTTGCATTTTAAATTTAGCTTGGAGAAGCATGAGATGTTTTACTTCAGGTGTGATTCAAAAGACCCACTAGGGAACTTTTATCAAACAAAGTTGATTTAAGAGTATAGTTAAGATAGCAAGAACTTTTGTCAATTACAAACAAGAAACAAATAATCATGATAATGTATAACCCTTAACAAACATCTCTATAATGTTCCAATCGAGGCCATTAGTTGAATTCTGCAGTCTAATACCCTTGAGAGTCATAAAATTTTGAAGACAAGACAGCAGAGAGACTCTGGTCCAGCCTCCAACAACAGCAGGTTTTCATCCTTTAGGAGAACAGATCTTGTTTTCAGTTAACAAATGGAATTTTCAAAAAAACTGGGAGAGACGGAAAACACTTCTGTTTAGCTTGCTGTCCCTTCTAAAACTAAAAACTGGGGACAGCACAGTGGGACAATGGATTGTACTGCTGCCTCACAGAGCCAGGGATTGGGTTCAATCCTCAGCTTGGGTCACTATCCATGTGGAATTTGCATATTCTCCCCATGTCTGTGTGGGTTTCCTCTGGGTGCTCCAGTTTCCTCCCACATTCCAAAGATGCGCAGGTTAGGTGGATTGACCACAGTAAATTCTCCCTCAGTGTACCCGAACAGACGCTGGAGTGTGGGGACTGGGGGATTTTCGCAGTAACTTCATTGCAGTGTTAATGTAAGCCTACTTGTGACTATTAAATAAACTTTACCTTTTACTTTAAAACTCAAACTTGCAGCTCCAAACAAACTGAAAATTAAATGCCTGTCACCTGACCTGTCCACAGCTTTTTTTTCTCCTCCCAACAATGACACCTAAGGCTGTGAGCATGAATTAAAAAAAACTCTTAAAGATGCACTAACATCAGATGAAAGCATGTCAAAGACTCCAGAAGGGAGAAAGGGGCATCACACGGTAGCGCAGATGGAGTAATTTCAAATGCTTTTATGTTATTGAAAGAGTTCAGTCAACATCATTTCCCACATCTAACAGCATTATAAAGAACAAAAGTTCTGTATTTACATAGCAACTTCCACGTCCTTTGAAAACTCCACATACAGCCAATGGAAAGTCATTGTTTTTAGGTATGAAGCTACTTTTTTGAAAATGTCCGGATTTGTCATTGAACTGGCATCATTCTTAGATCCAAACCACCTGTAAATGGCCTTCTAGGTACATATGGGGAGGTGTTTGGCTGGAGTGGCAGAGGGGAAAAACAACATTCTGGCTTCTCCCAGGACTAGGGTTGCACTCAACCACGATGAAAAAGTGGAGTCTTTATTTGTGTTAATTGATTTAAAGCTCCTGATTGTAAGTGTTCATTGGAAATTAGAAATTTCAAAATGCTTCTTCAGATCAATTACTGTGTGAATACATCATTTGGTGTGGTAATGATCCACACCCAGGTTCAATTCCTGAATATCACGGAGTCACAAAGTCATCGAACTAGGAAGTGCAGAAGGACGCCATTTGGCTTATAAGATCTGGGTTAGCTCTTTCAAAGAGCAATCAAGTTTGTTTCACTCTCCTACCCTTTTCCCAAACCCGTAAAATATTTTCTCCTTCAGATATTTATCCTGTTCCTTGCTGGGGTTACGGTTGAATCCACATTCACCACCCTATCAGACAGTGTAAAATTCAATCTACTCTTGCATAAAATATGTCTCCGTCACCCAACAGGCCGATCACTTTGCATCTGTACATTCTGGTTATTCAGCTTCAGCCACTGAAAACTTTTTCTTTATTTCCTCTATCGAAACCCTTCAAGAATTCAAACTTCTCTGTCCAACCACCTCTCAATCCAATCAACCATTCTGGAAAGAACAACCCAGATTGTCCACTCCATCCACATATCTGTAATCCTCCATCCTTGGCACTATCCGTACCCTCTCCTGAGTTTTCACTCCCTTCCTAAAGTGTGGTACCCAGGATTGAACACAATACTCCACCTGGAGCTGAATGAGTATGTTACATATATTTGTGCCTCTATTTATGAAGTCCAGAATCTCATGTGCTTTATTGACGGCTTTGTTACTTCCTCTCGCAACTTTCAAAGATTCGCACACACTTCCAGGTCGCTCTCTTCTTCAAACTCCTTTAAAACTGTGCCACTAGTGTGAAGCATCTCTTCTTACTCATTCCTCTTACCAAAAGTTCACATTTTGAATTTCACATGCCATGTGTTCGCTCATTTCATTAGCCTGTCTATGAGCTCCTCGAGTCTTTAACAATCTTTCTCAGTGCTAACTACACTTTCAAGTTTCACGCAACTTATGAATTTCAAAATTATTCTCTATGTCCCCAAGTCTAATGTATAATACAGCAGTAGGCCTGGCCCCGAACCTTGGTGGGCTCCCCAGGATACCTCTACTCAGTATGAAAAATAACCATTCACCAGAGCTCTCTATTTCCTACCCCTTAGACAATTTTGCATTCATGCTGCTATAGCTCCTTTCATCCCATGGGCTTTATTTTTGCTAACAAGCTTATTATATGGTACTTTATCAAACACCTTTTGAAAAATGTGAAAACATCAATGACATTTCTCTCATCCATCCACTCCTTGACCATTTCAAAAACCACAGTCAAGTTAGTTACGCATAATTTTCCCTTAACAAATGACTGCTGGTTCTCCTTTATTACTCATTGCTTGTTCAAGTGGCTGTTAATTTTCTTTAGAATCACAGAAAGGTTACACAAGGGGGGCATTCAGCCCATTATGTCCACTTGGATCTCTGCAAGGACAATTCATCTAGTCCCACTCCCCCATTTTTCTCTGCAGTCCTGCAAAATGTTTTCTCTTTAAATGATATCCAATTACTTTTCAAAATCCACAATGGAATCCGCCGCCACCAAAATAAGACACTGCATTCTCGGTCCTTGCTACTCACTGTGTAAAATGGTTCTCCCAATTTCATCTTTGTCATTCATCTTAAACCAGTGTCCTCTAGTTCTTGGCCCTTTCACCATTAGAAACAATTGCTCTCCATTCTGTGCAGACTCCTCATGATTTGTAACGCTTCTACCAAATCTCGTCTCAATCTCCACTTTTCTAATCGTAATAGCCCCGGTCCTTATTACATTTTCAAGTTTCATGTAATTGGTGAATTTCAAAATTATTCTCTATGGCCCCAAACCTAAATCATTAATGTATGTAGCAGTAGGTCTGACCCTGAACCTTGGTGAGCTCCCTGGATACCTCTATTCAGTATGAAATATAGCTATTCACCGCAGCTGTCTATTTTCGATTCAATCTCCAATCTATCCATGTAATTGAAGTCCCCTGCAACCATTCTTGTCAATCTTTTCGGCATCCACTCTAATGCCTTCACATCCTTCCTAAAATGCGGTGACAAGAATTAGAGACATTGCTGCAATTGTGGCCTAATCAGTGTTTCATAATGGTTCACCATAATTTCCTTATTTTAGTACTTTATGCTTCAATTTATATACCCCAAGTTCTCATATGCCTCATTAACTGCTTTCTCAACCTGTCCTACCAACTTCAATGATTTGTGCACTTATGTCCCTGGATTCCCCTGTTCCCACACCTACTTTAGAAATTATATCCTTTACCTTAATCTTTACTTCTTATTTTTGAATGGTCAATGCCTCTGCAATTTGTAACTTTACTTCTCTCAGTAACCTCAGATACATCTGATCCGGTCCTGACGACTCACCAACTTTAAGTACAGCCAGCACTTCTAATACTTTGCTTTTATCATTTTTAGCTCATCCAAAGTCTCAGTAACTTCCTTTTCCACAATGACTTTGGCACTATTGTCTTGGTAAAGACAAATGAAAGTAACAAGTGAAATAGAACCGGAGCCACGTTCTCTGCCTCCATGCATAAGTCTCCCTTGTAATCCCGACTTATCCTTTTAAATGGCAAAAGACTTTTGGATTCCCTTTTATGTTAGCTGCCAGTCTCTTGTCATACTCTGTCTTAGCTTCTATTAATTCTTCTTGCAGTTCCAATCTGAACTTTCTACATTCAGCCTGGTTCTCATTTGTATTACCAGCCTACAATCGGTCATAAAGATTGTTTTGCTCTATATCCTTACTCTCTACCTTTTTTGTCATTTAGGGAGCTCTGGCTTTCCTTGCACTACCTTTGCCTTCATGAGAACATACCTCGGTTATAGCTGAACAAACACCTCATTAATAGCGACCACTATAGTCTTTGATTCCAATTCAACTTGGCCAGATCTGTTTTCACCTCACTGAAATTGGTTCTCCTCCAATTAATTATTCTTTGCTCTGCACTACTCCTTGATATTTTCCATAGTGAAACTAAACCTCAATCAACCTTAAAGGCTCCCTGACTGACAGTTAAACTGCTTGACACAACTCATTCCGTATAGTGCTCAAGAAACAATACTTATCACTGCATGTTTATAGATGTGTCAATAAAAGTAAGTCAATTAAATCATTCTCATGAACCAGATCCAACCATACCTCCCACCTCATTGGCATGAACACATACAAATCTAGAAAATTCTCCTGAACAGACTTCAGAATCTTCACCCCTCTCTACTTTTTATTTGCAATATTATTATCATTTCTAAAAAGTTTCCCCACAATGGATACCAAACTGACAGGACTGTAATTGCCAGAGTTATCCTTTTCCTTTTTGTTTGGAACAAGACTATAACATATCCAGACCTCCAGTGATAGGTTAAATGGTTTTAGTTGAAGTAATTAGCAATGGGCCATTGTTACAATTATCGTTTGTTTTCTCAGGAGAAGGAAAAGTAAATTAAGCACCGCTTCCTATGGCCTCTGCATGAAGGGCATGTGTGTCAGTGCTGAATGAGGACAGATTTTTATGGCCCTTACAGTTGAGCAAGTCACTGACACCCACTGTCCAACTTCATGGTGAAGAAATCAAATTCCTTGAAACTGTATTCCAGCATGATCTTTAATAAAACAGACAATGGGAAAATTAACGGAAGGAAAATAGAATAAAATTCAACACAATCCATTTCGTGCTGGTTGTCCTAAAAGTAAAATGGTAGTTCCACCTGTATTTTTATGAGAACCCCAAACAAACTTACTACAATATATAATTTTTTGTTAGAACATAAGTTTTGTTGGACTATAAATGCTAGAAACTGAACATGCACAGCAGCCATCGGAGAAGAAATTGGCTCGGCACTGGTTTTAATGGACATTTGATGAACTGCATGAGTCCATTAAATGTCAGGTTTTTACAGATTGGGTGTTTGAAACGAAAGAGTACCTTCAACCTCAGGATTGCACCAAGCAGCTGAAATCATCAGTATCCCATTCATTTGAAAGGGCTTTTGTTTCACAAATAATCACAGTTAACCTCACTACTATTTGAACAAAAAATAGGACTGCGTTTTGACAGCAGCTTCACTGTAACCCCTGATCTAATTTAAAAACTTCCAGCCAACCTTTTCAGTGCCAATCCTTTTCTTGTTCCTTATAATACCAGCCATGTCAGAGGGGTGAAACTAGTGTTGGAGATGACCTGGACTGGGAATACAGAATCACAGAATTGTTACAGTGCAGGAGCAGGGAACCATTTAATCCATTGTGCCTACACTGGCTCTTCAAACTTGCATCATATATAATGCTGTTCCCTTGTCTTTTCCCCATGCCCTTGCATATTGTTTCTATTCAAGTAATCATCTAATGCCCTCTTGAATGCCTTGATTGAACCTGCCTCCACTACACTTCCAGACCCAAGCCACTCATTATGCAAAAAATATTTTTCTCTCATCACATTTGCTTCTTTTGCAAATCACTTTTAATCTGTGCCCTCTCACTCTTAATCCTTTTACGAGCAGGAACGATTTCTCCCTATCAACTCAGTCCAACCCGCACCCCCCCATGATTTTGAACATCTCTATCAAATGTCCTTTTAGCCTCCCTTTTTCCAAGGAGAACAGTCCTGACCTCTCCAATCTATCCTCATAACTGGAGTTTTTCATCCCTGGAATGATTCTTTAAACCTCTGCTGCCCTCTCCAATGTATCCACACCTTTCCTATGGCCCACAGAACTGTACACAATATTCCAGTTGAAGTCTAGCTAGTGTCTTATATAATTTCAGCATAACCTCCTTGTTCTAAGCCCCGGTTAATAATGCCCAGAATCTTCTCTAGGCTTTATTAACTGCTCTGTCCACTTGTTTTGCCACCTTCAATAATCTATGCGTATGTACACCCAGGTCCTTCTGCTCCTGTACTCCTTTAAGAATTTTACCCTTATTTAATATTATCTCTTCACGTTCTTCCTACCAAATACATTATCTCACTCTTCCTGCATTGAACTTTATCTGCCACTTATTTGCCCACTCCATCAACTTGTCTATATCTTTTTTAAGTTCTACATTGTCCTCACAGTTTACAATATTTCAAGTGCAACCAGTGTAACACTGGAGGCTGTTATATTTGGTGCATAAGGTGTCAAACCACCAGAAGTTAAAAAATGGAGTCAAACCAAGGGAAGCAACTTGGAGATGAAAGGAAACATGCGTTTTAATAAATACAATTTCTGTATCTGATCACATTACAAAGAAGTTCAAAGGGGCTTGACTGCATGGATTTGCAAGAGGAGGAGTGAGTGAGGAGCTGGGTGCACTCCTCTCCAATAGTGGCCAGGTACTGGAATTGATGGGCATCAAAGAAAATGTAGATACTGGTGTGGGTTCTCATAGTTCCTTGCAAATAAGATGCTCTCACACTGACTCCACAAAGGTTGGGACTGGATGCAGTCAATGATTATGTTCCTGTTGACAATGCTGGGGTCACACTTGCGAACGGTTTGGCTAGTTGCCTTATACTTAATCAAACTGAACCCATCATAGTCTAAACTGAACTTTGTTTGAGTGTCTATAAGAACTCAAGTGAGCCATTTTAGAGTTTGGCCCTTAAAGGAATTCACTAACTGAACAGCGTTCCATCATTTCAGTTAGAATGGGAATTCAGTATAAAAATAGTCTGCTTGAATGTATTAAATTATCTTAAGGACGATTGCAAATTGCAAAATGTATTCCTATGTAATTAGTTAGTTTTAGGAGTATGCGTATAATGCAGTTATAGAACAATTCCCAATTGCGATGAGTTCTGATTCTAAAGCTACTGTGAGCCAAGACTGACATTTTTATACTGTCTTCTGAATTATGTAATGCACTGTATTAAATAGGCAACAGGAAATGATCTCAAGCACATGCTGTACTAAGGGGGATAAATGCTGCTCAGAAACTATTCAATACTCAAAGGTAAATGCGAATTAAAGTTGAACAATGTCATGTTGAAAATAAAATCACTAAATACTAAACTACTGATCCTTCCATTGCAAATTTAGAAAGAGACATTGTGAAAATAACTGCATTTATTGTATTGGCCTACCCATTGCATTTCAAAACTAATAAACATCTAATATACACAATGCTGAAGATGCTTCACCTTAACAACATGCAGTGTGTTCAACTCAATTTAAATATTAGAATACAAAGTAGCGTTTTAATGGGTCTATACAAAAGATGAGCGTAGTAGTGCAGCACAACTGCTGCTTTGTTGGATTCAGCAGAATATAAATGTCTCAATTGATGAGTTGCATAAAGCCTTCCAATACCAGTGAAACTTCACATTGGGCGGCACGGTGGCACAGTGATTGGCACTGCTGCCTCACAGCACCATGGACCCGGGCTCATTTCCGGCCTCGGGTCACAGCCTGCATGGATTTGCACATTCTCGCCACATCTGCATGGGTTTCCTCTGGGTGCTCCAGTTTCCTCCCACAGCCCAAAGATGTGCGGGTTAGGTTGACTGGCCATGCTAAATTGACCCTAGTGTCTGGGGGATTAGCGGTGTAAATGTGTAGGATTACTGGGATAGGACCTAGGTGGAATTGTGGTGGGTGAGACTCGATGGGCCGAATGGCCTATGTCTGCACCGTAGGGATTCTATAATTCTAAGAGTTGCTTGGGTGAGGTTCTATTGGGCATCTGGGATTCATGAAATTGTGCCCTTTATCAGAAAGTTGGCACTATCAGGAGAGGAAGAGAAAAAAGAATGATGACAAGAGGAAAGTATGACTGCTCTAATTTGCTTTTATACTGTTCTCAAGCCCTGCTATGATTCATGTGGGTTTTGCAATACCTTTTGCCAATAGTAAGGTTTTGATTTGGACCTCCCAGCCACCATGTTTATTAAATCCGCCAGGTTTATTTTAGTTAATGCCAGCTGTACAGGACCAACTGTCAGGATGTAATAACACATCTCAGAAGCAAAGTATAAGCAGCTTAAATTAACCATGCTTGTCTTTATCCTTAATTTTCTCACCTTTTGCTCCAAATTCTGGCTCAGACCTAGTTCCTTGGGCTATGGTAGTCTCTAAATCTCACCCAAATAGTCATGTTTCAGTTGTAAGCTCCAACAGCAAGCCTGATTTTTTTTTCTGTGCACATGGAGCACTTTACAACCAAACGCCATCCTGTCCTCATCTGAGCTGTGGCTCCAGCTTTGCAAGAACTGAGGCAACAATAAAATGTACGTACGTAATGAATGTAACACCATCCCCTACCTGGAAGATTAGGTTGTAATAGAAACTGTGATAATAACACCCTGCCATTGTCAACCTTTCTTCTGCTTGAAGCATGTTAAGTACGTATAATGAGCAACATTGTGTCGACATCAACAGGAAAAGCACTTTAGAAGTTGTCTACTCAAACTACAGTAAAATCTGTACATAACCAGGATATATAAGCCTGATGGAATTTTCATGTTTTGACAAACATATTTTTAGTTCTTTATGAATTAAAAAAAATTGGGAGCTCATAGTACAAAAGAAATATGAGATCACAAAATGATTGGACACTTAATATCCGCAGTTTAAATCCATAATATCTAGTCTGATACATAGCACTCTTATCTAACATGAATCATCTCTTGTGAGGTTTCTAAATCAAAGGATAATACATCTGCTGTATGACTTTATTAGATCCCGATACTATACCAGCAAGAAAGGCCTTATTCTGGATCTAAACTAATGGCCTAAAGATGATTTTCTCAGTCCTTAATGAGCAATGAAATGTTTTACTTTCGCTAATGCCAAATACATCAAATTAAATCTAAAATCCTTTGTCAAGTGTACTAGATGCCAACCAACTTATGCCGACTGGAGCCTACAAGCTTTGCTGTAAGTAAAAAAAAATCATAAAAGATATTTTTTGATTGACTCTTTGACTACTACGGGGCTCTGTATTTCATCTCAATATCAAAAATTTCCATAACTATCCCTGATCGTTCCTTTAGTTATTCTGGGTTTCAGATCGTAAGATCACAAGACCATAAGATATATAGCAAAATTAGACCATTCTGCCCATCGAGTCTGCTCCACCATCCAATCATGACTGATATTATTCTCATCCCCATTTTCTTGCCTTCTCCCTGTAAACCTTGATCCCCTTATTGATCAAGAACCTATCTATTTCTGTCTTAAAGGTGCTCATTGACCTGGCCTCCACAGTCCTCTGTGGCAGTGAGTTGCACAGATTCAGAACCCTCTGGCTGAAGAAATTCCTCCTCATCTCAGTTTTAAAAGAGAGTATCCCTTCACTCCGAGGTTGAAAAGGATGACCATTTGTCAGAGCAGAATAGTGGCCCTCTGGTGGCAGGCACCTTACAAACCATTGGCAATGCATGCCCACCTACCCCACAAGGAAGGCTTTATTCCAGGAGGCTACAGACATCAGCACTGACCTGTTTGTTTTTGGAAATCTGAGCCCTTGCTGAGGTACTAGTGTTCAGACATGTCAGAAGAGCTGACTGTCTCTCTATAAACCCTTTGTTGAGGATCTTGCCTCCTTCTCACTGGATATCTGTGTCCATTCCCTTTGTCCTGGGGAGGGACAGGCAACTGAGAAGGAGGTAACTGCTACCTCAATTGCTTCTGATGCTGTTAGTTTTGTTCCTCTTGTCCCTCATGATGTGTGTAAGGTGAAGCCATATAAGCTGCCTCGATGTACTGTTGAAGGCTGACAGGAGGGAAGCGCAGCTAAAGGTGAGTGAAAAGTCTTCCAAGAAGTTGGCAAGGCCTGTCAAGCGGAGATAGCACTCTTTGAGAGAAGAAGTACTTTGAACTGCAGTTTCTCAATGGCCATGTCTGGACTTCTTCAGTGTAATGAATGATATAATTATTGAATGGTTATAACACAGAAAGGGGTCAGTTGATCAATTATTTTCATACCTGCTCTCTATAAGAGCAACTCAGTTTCCCAATCCCCCATCTTTTCCCCATAGTCCATAGAAAACTCTTTCCAGGTTTCCAGTTACACTGAAGAAGCACTTCCTGTTGCTCACTCACTTCAGTGACCCTGGTGAGTTGATAATAAGTTATAAAGCAGGTGAAATCCAGAATTGAGGTTCAAAACTGCAGTTAATTGGCTTTTTAAGTATCTTAATTGGTTTCCTGATGGATCCAAAGGGATTCCCTGCTCACTTTCAAACACATGCAGGTAAAACCCAGAAAAGGGCAGAATCCTTACCCAATATCACTTTTTGGGGATTTAACTCTCTCTTATCTGAAAAATTCTTTTTTTCATCCTTATTTGGAGAAGAAATAATGATGTTAGGCTATATTTGCCTTTCATAGAAACCCTACAATGCGGAAGGAGGCCATTCAGCCAAACAAGTCTGCACCAACAAGAAACCCACCCAAGCCTTAGTCCTGTAACCTCCCATATTAAACTTGCTAATCCCTCTAACCTAAGCATCCCAGAACACTAAGGGGCAATTTAGTATGGCCAATCCACCAAACCTGCACATCTTTGGACTGTGGGAGGAAACCAGAGCACCCAAAGGAAACCCCCCACACAAACACAGTGAGAATGTAAAAGCTTCACACAGACCCAACTGGGAATCGATCCCAGGTCTCTTGAGCTGTGAGGCAGCAGTGCTAACCATTGTGCCACCCATTGGTATAAAGACTAAATGCTTTGAAAGTATATATACTTTCATTAGTATAGGTCTGTCTCCCCTTACTTTCAGTTTGGTGTGGTATTCTTTATGAAGTTCCTGAACTATCTTAAGATCACCTTTCAGTCTTATCCTGTTCCGGCTGAATAATTTGGATTTCATCACTCTCTCCTCAGTGTTGAGACTTGCAGTGCTGCACGTCCGCCTTTAAAGTAAAACTGCTGTGAAACACTTTTGGAATGCTTTCTATGTTAAAGTTGCTCGAACTTTGTTGGTTCTTCTTCGCACTACACCCAGAACATCACTGATTCTCTTGCAAGTTTGATCATAACTGGACACAAAGCCTGATCTGTAGTTTGAGCACAAAATTGGAGCATGATTTTTTTATAGCTTCCAATCATGTTTCAGTTTTAAAGGTCAGCATTCAATTTGCTTTATTGGTTATTCACTGCTATAGTTTGACATGTTGAGTATCAAGTCTGCTAAAGCTCCGAGATTTCTTTCAACATTATCTACAGCAATTTTGACATCCTTCAGGGATGGTTGGTGTTTTTCTTCCAGTGTTAAATATTTTACCATTGTCTATATTAAATCCCATCTACCTTGGGCCTGCCCACTTACAATTTTTCTCTGAATCTGTGCACTGTCTCATGAAATGTAGTTGTCACTGATAAAACTCCCATCAAATGTTCTGTTTCCGCCCATTCAAACAATTCCTTATTTGTTTCTAGTCTTAAGCCCTAATCCCCATTGTTTTCAGCTTAACTAGTAAACTTTTGTGAAAGCTTTATCAAATATGCTTTGGGAGTCAAAATGCACATGTGGCAAGGGAAAGTACAATTGCCATACAGCTTATTATACAGGTGCTCTGTCCAATGACATCTAAAAGATAGGACAACAATTAATAATAGGCTTCCTCATTCATTCAGTGGATGTAATATGAAGAAGTCACAGAACAGTGTGCAAAATGTCTAAAGCTGGACTGCTCCCGAATAAGACTTCTAAAAGTGGGACAAACACTGACTTGAGAGATGGCAATAAGTGTGCTCAACTTCAAATCAGAGTGCACTAGCAAAAAGCAAATGTAATTTTGATTCTTAAGTCCAGACTTCTTCCTGAGAGGTGCGAATTCAACCCTTGATTAAAGTGGAGTTATTAATTTGTTCCATTGATTTTCACTATTCACTGTATGATTAGCTTCAGCAGCCTTGGTTTTTCAACCTTTTCACTGTTATTGTGTTTATATGTGACTGGTAGTTTTCTGGGGCTACTTATATCCGTATTCAGCATACAGAACTGTCACCCTGTCATTTGTATGCAGTTGCTGCAGTACACGACATAGTAATCCAGCACAATGGTGTCACAGTCTGCTGAACTTCCCTCAATAAAATACCCTGACTTTTTGAATAAATCATACTGGCTCCAGTAAGACAATTCCTGCAGGAACTTCAGTTCTTGGTTCTTGCTAATAAGATTCTGTACGGCAAATTGTAAATCCTACTGGCTTTCTGGTGAAGGATTAAACTGTGAGTAGTTTGGCAAAGATCCCTTTTGTAATGGCTTACTTTCTCCTTTGCTGTTATGTTTGGGTAGTTATACAATTTTTTTCTCTGACTATAAGAGAATGATCAATTATACAAATTGCATAGTTATACTTCCTGATAAAATGACACCTCGTTACAGAATTCCACCAATCAAATGATCAATAAATGTGTATATGTAGGCTGGGATTTTCCCCGATATTCGCAAAGGCCGATGTCAAGTGGGAAAAGCAGTGTTGAAGTCAATGATGGTGATGGCGGCTTAATCTGCCATATAGTGCGGGACTTTGAAAAAGAAACTTCAAGCCCCGGGTCCTCTAACTCACTGCTGTCAAGGCAGTCTCTGATTCATTCGCATCATCATCAACTCAGACAGTCAATGATCCAGGATGCCATTTTTAAAGGCCTCCCCAGCCTGCTGTGAGCAAACCAGTTCACCCAGAAACCACCCCTCCGCACCCCGCTGCTGGCACACCCTCTTGCACCTCCATGACACTACTCGGGCAACAAGCAAGCACTGCCCAAACATTGTGCCCGGGAAATATCTCAGTCGTGCCTGGGTAGTACCCAGATGATGCTGGAGAGTTCCAGGGTGGTACCTGAGCAGTGCCAGAGGATACCAGTATATGATTAGGTACTGTCCGGGAAGCGCCTGGGCATGACTCGCTACCCGCTGAGCGTTGCACACACCTGAGCACTCCTGAAAGGTCTGCTCGCCAGGTGCATGTCTTTGGAAACCAGTCCTGATTTGTGCCATTCTGCTGTCATGCCACCATGGATGGATCTTTTGATGGCAGTGGGAATGGGCGGGAGGTAATTCTGGCGTATGGGTCCAATAATGACATGTACATTTATCATAATAATGTTCCCATATTCCCAATGTTGAACATTGGGAAACGCAACCCATCACTGACTGGGAGAGGGAACAATCTCATCAAGCTCTCACACTGATGTCAAACACAACTTTGAACTGCTTGCGATATTTTCCACTTCTGTCACTGAACCCACGCGATATGAATGGGAATAGAATATCCCAACCATATATTCTCTTTATAATCCTCACTTGGAGACTTAACCATTTCCAGAAGGATTCAGGAAAGCTCTGCTGTGAAAAGACATTTGGTAATGCCCAAGTTCAATGAATATAAGTGAAGATTGCATGCACAGAATAGGCACTGGTAGAAGACAGTTACATGTGCAAACTGATTAAGTTTTGCTGTCATTATTAATGATATTATCTGAACGTATTAATACCTTGTAGCTAGACCTTTTGTACCCATTATTGTATCTTTATACACCAATAAAATATTTAAACTGCACTGGCACTACAAAGCATAAAAGGAGACAATCACTTTCAATGCACCACTTCACACTCCTTTGTTTTAAATTCCATATTCCATTTGTCTGTCTATTTTGCTCACTAATCTATGTCTTGATGCACTCGTTTTTGAGTACAGCACTTTCAAAGATGGTATCACAGAAAATTCTGAAATTTTACCCTGTATTCCATTATACGACTCATTTATATATATATATTTAAAATCCATTCATTACCCCCACTTCATCTGCTTCCTTAGTAAACACTAATATAAAGTACTTATGAAGTTTACCCTATGCCTCTAGCATTTTTTTTGTTTCTAATAGCACCTATCCTGCTTCATACATCCCACATACCATTTACATGCTGGTAGAAGATTTTTGAGCTCCCTTTATGTTCACTGACATTCTGTTCTCATATTCTCTCTTTGCCAGACTTATTAGCCATTTCACTTCCTCTTTCAATTCTGGATCATCCTCTGCCATTTTTGCCAGCTCTAGTGTGTTGCGACCACCAAACACATATTTCCCTGCCCTCCCCTTTCAGCACCCTGGCCCATTTTTCAGTTAGCCTGAACACACATTCCCTTTCCTGTGGCATCTTTTTGTGCAAAGACAGGACATGTAACACCTATTCTTTCACCTCTTCCCTTCATAGCACCAACACCCCAGAGCCTCCTCCTTCCAAATGAAACAGTGATACATTTGGACTTCTTTCAATTTAGTATGCCTCATTTGCTGTTCGTGATAAGGTGCCTTCTACATTACATTCAGTCTGCAAGCAAGACTTTGAGCTGCGTATGGATGCTTGTCATTTTAATTGTCCGGCTTGATCCCATTTAGACATTTCTGTCCATGACTTGCTATCGTGCTCCAATAAAGCTTGAGTTTCAGCAACTTATCTTTCAGCTCTGCCCTCTATAGCTTTCTGGACTCAACATTGAGTTCAACAACTTTAAATCAATACCCCTACTTTCATCTTGTTAAAAGTTTTTTTTTTATATTTAACTAGGTTGGTCTTGTCATTGTTTTTATCCTTTCACATTGCATTCAGATGGTTGTTATGGAGACATTCATGCCTCATCTGCACACAATTTTTGTTCCTTTGCTATAAATTTCTTTGGCTGATGCACCATGAAACCAAATGTTATTTTGTATTTCTCCTACTTCCACTTTATCTCAGTGCTTTCCTTTTGTTCTTCCTTCCACACACTGACTAATTATTACACTTTCATCTTCAGTTCTGGTAAAATATCTTCTCACGTTAATTCTGTTTCTCTCCACAGATGTCGCTCAGTTGAGTTTTTTCAGCATTTCCTTTTGGTTTTTGTGGAATCATAGAATCCCTACAGTGCAGAAGGAGGCCAGTTGGCCCATTCGGTCTGCACCAATTCTTACCCAAGTTTACCCCATAACCCCATGTATTCACTCCATTAATCCCCCTATGTCTACTTTTCCTTGTCCTATTAATAATCAAACTCTCATGATGCAATGATCATTCTTACCCAGGTGATTGCCCATCTAAACCTAAGTGTCATTCTCCGCTGCAACCAGTTATTTCAGAAGCATGGTTTAATAGTTCATGATATTTTGTATCTGAACCTGAAAATAGTTATTTATTTCTTACAATTTTGCGAGGCATATGGACATTGTGATGGAAGTAAACAAGTTACTACTGTTAAATAAACGTTGGCTCGAAAGAAGAGGATTTTGTTTTGACAATTTAGAAAAGTTGAAAGTTTATTCAATGTTCATCCCTTCCTTATCCGGAGGCAATAGTTGGAATTCTCCACCATGCATGCCCTGTCGCCACTGCCAGTGAGGATGAAGAATTTGGTGCACCACAGCAGGACGGGAGAAACCCCACTGCGGGTAAGGTTGGAGAAGCCAGCCTAATGATTGTTGGAAATTGGTTTCATAGGAGCTTTCTTCTGTACCTTTCAATACCTGTGTGTTAGCCACAATCATGTATACTAATTGTTTGGCAACTGTGGGAAAATTAAAGCATATCACAAACAACCCTCATCCTGTCATCACTGAATGTTTGCACAATCAGCGACCATCTAATAACAATCAGGAATCTTGGAAGATTTTAACAAATTCTTTGGCAAGGTAACACTGTGCCCTGTGACTCCTAAATGGGTTACTCTACTTGAGATCAATCAAGAATTGAGTTTGGAAACTTGAAAGAATGCTACTTTGTGACTAACAGCGCTTATATTATTGAAGTCTTGAACAATTACAAGTTTCCATTAGTTCCATATTGTCTCTCTGGTGAAGTTTGTCCTATTCAAACAAATAAAATTACAAATAGTAACATTCCATGGAATGGGCCCAGCCTAGTTTCTCTGCAATTACCACTTCAAACTTCATGAGAGGTCATTTGCCCCAATGAAATTATTCCTTCCCATGGGTAATTTGACTGCTCCCATCCAAATTTATTTAATTTCCCAAAGAAAGAGAAAAATCAGAAGGATGCAGAATACAATCAAATTTTCCTTCATCCTCGAAAGTCATTGAGCAAACATTTGAGCTTAGAGATCTAAAATTATGACCCACTTTATTCACGAGTTGAATTTGCAACATGCAGTTCCAAAATGGACTCCCGATGCAAACTTTAATTTGAGATCTTGAAGTGAGGTTGAGTGAATTAGTGAGAACCATCGTTTGATCTTCTGCCTAGAAGTTTTTCAAAGTCATTACGTTTTCACCAATGGCTGACATTAAAAAATTCACATTGATTTTTTACAATTCCAATGACAATCATGCTAGTTGAGTGTTAATCACCTGTTAAGAATATCCAACATTCCTTAACTAATATGAATATGATATTGATTAAGTAGTAGTCTCCATTATTTTATCAATATATGTCTTCTCTGTAACTCATAATTACAGTCCCATTCCCATATTTGTTATCTGTCCTCCAGTTGACCTTCCCAAAACACTGTCCATGTTAATAAAGCGGGTAGTTTTGTACTCTCTCTCTCACCCACTTGAACAAGATTAATAGGTGCCCGAATTTACTTGAGACCCTCACAGTCATCAGGAAAAGGCAATATTCTCCACAATCTCATAGATAGCAATACAACCTTGCAACAAAACAACGCCTGATACCTTTCTACAGCTTCCCAAAGTAAACATCTCCCAAACCATAATATACCAATAAGGCAAAACCCTTTGCAATTTTAATAAGAATTAATCAAGTCAAAGCCACCTTCCCAAGAGGTGTTACAAATTAACTAAGTATTACAGCCAGTGGCAGCTTAATTAAAACAGATTAAATATACCTATAGATGTTCTCAAGATTCTTGAAGATTAAAAAAAAGGAAAGGCTGGACTTGTGCAAATGTATTTTAAAAATTAGAACATATGTTGTGCTTCTGCAAGTACAGTCAAATTCATAGTTAACAAGGTCCCATTGCATGTTTCAGCATGCCTCATTTGAGTCAGAAAGTTGTTTGCTCCAGGGCATAAGTAAATAATCTAGGCTGATGCATTACTGAGGAAGTACTACATTAGCTAAAGATGCTGTCAATCATCCAAGTCAAACCCCTTTCTGGATGTTTCTGTTGCTCAGGTAAATATTAAAATCCCTTAATGGATGTCTCCTTAGTAGCATGCCTTCATCAACTAGGATCCTTTCAAACCAATGACCTGGACAATTCATCTAATTGTTGCTTATCAAGTCTTGTTGTCTGCAAGATGCCAGCTTTTTCTGCCAACGGTTATTGCATGTCAAAGTAATTCATGTAAAGGAATGTGGCTCTATATGGAGCAAAGCTTTCTTCCCAACAGCCAGGTTTGCACAGAGCAGAAATCATTATATCAATGTTAAAAAAGTCAAGAACAAATTGCAGATCTCAGTACCACAACCAAAACCACTCCCCCTACACCCCCCAGTCCTCCACCCCCCACCCAACCTCCAGCCTGCAATCGTTGAGTCGGTCAATACTTAATGTTTCAAGTCGCAAGTCTGTCCATTTGAGTGAAGTAAAGAAGAGCTGCCAGTGAACATGGAAGTGAACACCAGCCTTTCAAAGCAAAATGGAGTGCTGTAAGGGGAAATAAGAATGCAGAATCGGGTTTACCAGAATCCTCGCACAAATACAGTTACTGCACTTCAAAATTAGTCCATTGGTTGTTAAGTGCTTTGAGACATCCTGAGGATGCCATAATGTCTGATATAAGTGCACGTTCTTTCTTTAAACTGATGCCTTCTGTGAGCTCTTGATCACATTCACAGAGGGCACACAATACATACCGCAGAATACATTTTACTCTGCTGAATAATGAGGAGGATGAGCACTTATTTAGTTCAAAAGGTATTTTACAGAGTAAGAAAAAGTACTTCAGTCATGAAAAGGGCTATGGGTAATGAAGCTGTTGAGAAATTTTATGCAAATAAATGATTTTTGATAGAAACTGCTCAAGAGGCACTCAATTTACTACAAAAGCCTATTCAAATTACATTGCTGGCATTCTGAAAGTTTGTCTCAATATGGTTTGTTTTAAGTAAATAATAAACTAGTCAGTGGACAAATTTCAATGGATTTTTGAACAGAAACTAAGAATTAATCCTACTTTGCCCTAATAATATTTTCTTCTACATTTGATTTCTAACTTTCAGCTTCGCTAAGATAAACTGGGGCAGCACGATGGCACAGTGGTTAGCACTGCTGCCTCACAATACCTGGGTGCGATTTCTGGCTTGGGTCACTGTCTGTGCGGATCTGCACCTTCTCCCCATATCTGCGAGAGTTTCCTATGGGTGCTCCAGTTTCCTCCCACAGTCTGAAAGTCTGCTAGTTAGGTGCATTGGCCATGCTAAATTCTCCCTCACTGTACCCAAGCAGGCGACTAGGGGATTTTCACAGTAACTTCCTTGCAGTGTTAATGTAAGCCTACTTGTGACGCGAAGAAATAAACTTTAAACTCAGATTAATCCAGAAGATGGATAAGAATAAAGAGCGGAAATAAAGTGTATTTTTTCAGCTGATAGTGAGTGACTCAATAACCAATCAGCACATCTGTTTCCTCCCATATTGTCTGAACTTTCTTTACGTATTTTACACAGATAGTGTCCTGATTTCATCCATGAACTGCCTGCCCTTGTTTACACTGTTGAATCAATCTAGCACAAACGAGAGGCCTGAAGCCTTTTGATGAATGGGTTTCACTGTAATAACTCATCAGCTCCCAGTATTAAAAGAACTCAGGCAGACAGCTCACCAATCTGCGAGAGAATTGGGAGGTAGTCTGAATCTCCACCAGAGTGGAGTTGAAGTGAATGTTAAAGGTTTGTGGGTGAAACAAGTTCAAGTGTTGGTCAACGGGGCATGGGAGAATCGTGTTAGCAGACAGTGAAATTTTTTTACGGGGCAGCGAGTGGCTCAGCTTGTTTTTACCCTGTTTTCAGAAAAACCTGCAGCAAATTTTTTTAAAATTTATTTTATTGTGTCACAGTTAGGTTTACATTAACACTGCAATGAAGTTACTGTGGAAAATCCACTAGTCCCCACTTACCACTGCCTGTTTGGGCTCACGGAGGGAGAATTTAGCATGGTCAATGCACCTAACCAGCGTGTCTTTCGGACTGTAGAAGGAAACCAAAGCATCTGGAGGAAACCCATGCAGACACGGTGGAGAGGTGGGGGGCGGTGGAACGTGCACACAGACAGTGACTCAAGCTGGGAATTGAACATGGGCCCCTGGTGCCATGAGACAGCAGTGCTAACCACTGTGCTACCATGCCACCCATTTAATCTACATAATGCAAAGATTGCGACGAGAGTCAGTAATCTGTTCAATCACAGGCATAAGGGAAATCCCACTAATTTAGTTCTCCTCTCAACAAACACACCAATAAACATAGCCAGGGTAATGGGTATTGAATAGTGGTAACCCGCAGCCTCCACCGCACCAGCCCAGCCAAGTTTGTTCTCCCTAATCCAGGGAAGGCACTTAATTTTGGCCAGACTGAAATAAGATAACTTAGCATTGAGTGTATCAACTTGGGACTTTCCTGGTACATGTGGTGCAGTCATTCACTGCCTTAATCAGTTGGGCCAGTGGGACACTCACAGCAATACTTTTAAACTATGATCATAATTGTTCTTCCTGCCTAAACTCCCCTTAAGGTTGGATCTCTTTCTTTAAGTGGAAATCCCAGCCCACCTATTTTAATTAGTGGAATTACTGTCATGTAATTTAGATAGTGAGGGGAGAAAAGGAACAGCACTTGAAGTGATATATGAAAACTAATATCTCATATTAAATTAATTGCAATGTTCAGACATGTATAATCTTAATCTGCATAATGCAAAGTTTAATTAGCTGCAAAGTTTTCCATACCCACTTAATATTTCATGCATTGTTCCTTTTCATATTCCCATTTTATTAATTTTGTTTTAATTTGGATCCCATTGCCATCCTCAACAATTAGGTGTGAAAATAAGCAATCTGCTGTAATAGCTCTGTGAAGGTTGGTGTGCAGTTGGTCAGCAGAAGATGTAAGAATGAACTGCATTGATTAACCCAATGATTTATCTTTTTATCTTGCAGAGAAGCAATATAACCTGCTGCTTCTCCATATGGGTTTGCTAAGACTTATAATTCACCCACCATAATCAATAATTAAGCTCAAGTGCTATAATTCAATGGCATACTATATTGGTATATCAATGTAGAGAGCCACTGGGCATCTAGTTGTTGCTTTGAAGTTCAACCTTCCTCTGCTACTTCTTTTTTCATTGCTATGTTACAGACAGGGTTGAATGATGTGGGATAACTTTCCTCTTATTCCACCTTTCATCAGATATACTTTAAAGAAAGAGTGTTTAACCTCTTGAATGCTGTGGCTTTGAAGAACAGGCACAAGCAGACTTTCTTTTAAGTTTAAATCAGAAGAAAGGATAAATGTCTGAATCTCATAAAGGGTAAAACATCTAATCAGTCTGCAAGATGAAGAGTTTCCTCTTGCTGCAGTGAAGAAAGTGAAGTTCTGAGTTTTTGATAATGGATCCACACCGGATCACCCCAAACGACAGCAAGCTTCTGGCTTTCCAGTTTAAATCATTTGTTCTGCTGCAGTGAAAAATTACACTCTGGCAGTTAGGACTACCAAGTCCCAATTCTCTGCCTAAGATGATTTTTGAAGTAGGGCTCTCCCTTGTGCTGAGTGATAATTGGTTCCCTTCTAGTCTGCGTATCCCAGATTGACCGATTGGTATTTCCAAGTAATTCATATCACAAGTGTAGATTCTGTGGTGTGACACCAGTATTGATTTTTTCCATTGTCCGCACAATGGGGTTGACACCATGCAATGGAGATTGTTTGCTATCTCGTAAACATTCCAGCAATGTTTAATCTCTGAAATTAGTCATGATCTCATTGAATGGTGATGTAGACTCGATCAGCCAAATGGCCTCCTACACCTTATATCTTTAATGTCTTTATTTGGAATCCCAATTTTATGGCAGAGAACTCATTATCATTTTAAATCTCTCCCTTTGAAATGGGATGGGTTTATCAATCAGCACCTGGGAAAGCCATTTGCATTTTAACTAGCTTTGCAGAAATATGGTCAGATGTGTCTGTAAATCACAAAATACATCACCGGACTCCCTGGTGTCCAGTGAAGCTACAGTGACTATGCTCCACACTGCTTTTTAAAAGTGCCATCTCCCAATGAGCTTTCCGGGAATATGACGCAACTGTGACAAACAGTGCAAATCCAAAGCAGGTCGCTTCTTCCCAAAAGCCATTGATTCCTTCCTAGAGTGTAATTCCACAGATGGCATGCAGCCTCAGTTATCTTGGCAAAAGGCTAATGGTTGGTCTGTGAGTCTGGTATGAAATGGATCAATGTCTTCGCTATATGCCCTCTGATGGAGACAAGAGTGTTAAATTAACTTGTTAAATGTTTGCCTACTGATTTTCATCAATAGCAAATTCTCAGTTACAGTAACAAATACAGATTTTTTTTAAGTTTATTTATTAGTCACAAGTAAGGCTTACACTAACACTGCAATGAAGTTGCTGTGGAACTCCCTCAATCACTGCATTCTGGCACCTGTTTGGGTCAATGCACCGAACCAGCACTGCTTTCAGACTATGGGAGGAAACTGGAGCACCTGGAGATAACCCACACTGACACAGGGAGAACGTGCAAACTCTACAGAGACAGTGACCCATCAGGAATTGAACCCAGGTCCCTGTCTAACCACAGTGCCACCATGCCACTCCTACACTTGTACAAAGGATACTAAAGTGACATAATAACAATGCAGAGAGACAATTTTTCTAAACTGCAACCCTACATTTGTCAGCAACTTCCCTTTTCTCCTGGAAGGATTCCTTCCATGCAATTTTCCACTCCCCCGGGGCAGGATTTTCCAGCCTTGCTTGGCCCAAATCCAGAAAATCCTGTCCAAGTTCAATAGGCCTATGCGTGATCTGTGTCCTGCCTGCTACAATTCCCATGGTGGATGGGAAGGGAAATTTCTGCCCCCTGCCTGGAGGGAAATGTAAGATTTTGGCCCAAGCTTTTATTGCTGTTTCGGGGCTCCAACCGGTTTTGGTTGGCAGAAAGTCTTAAGTTTCAAATGCTCTTTTTAATGGCAGGTGGATGAGTTGATGCATGGTGTGTTGAGACGCTCGAAAATGATCATTATTTTGAGAGCTACTATGGTGCTGAACCCTTTTGCTTTTTTGAACTACCCCACGATTTGGAGTTAGCTGTGTATCTTTTAATGCTCTGGTTTTGAACGTTGAGGACATCCATTAAAAAGCTGATCTGAGAGTTTAGCGAAGACAGTGTTGGGTTAATCTGCTGAATGTAGTGGTGCTGAGAATTTGGTGAGAGTGGGATTTGGAGAAGGAGGTGCTAAGTAATTTAAATCAAGGAGTGAAAGTAAATATCTAAATAATCAAGAGTAATTAATTCGATCTAAGAGGATGAAATTTAAATTTACAAAGTAGACGATGCCAACATTAAAAGCATCTGAATTGCATTAAATAAAAATCTGGTATGCAGCATGAATTAATTAAATAGCAAGTTGGAGTAAGGGAATATGTAAATATGTAGATAGATTTTAAAGTAGGATGATGAAATGCTGAGACGCATTTTCTACAATTTTTCCACCATGTGGGACCTCGAGGATGTTTTATATTTCCTGGATAACATGTGCAGGAAGTGTTTCAATGGTCAAACTTGATCTCGCCCTCTGAACTTGAGGAGTGGTTGGAGTATAGTTCAGGATATAAGAAGATTTATTTCCAAGAACATGGGTATCCTCGGGAGTCTGTGTAGGGTCTCCATGCGATTCGCAGAGCTGGTGGCTGCCACATTACTGGCAAATGCCCATTCAAAAGGAACAAGCCATCAGTCAATCAGCATCTAGTAATTGGTGAAGGTTTTCTCTGATTGGCCTATTTGATTTATTCCATCTCACGGTTGCTGGGCAGCAAAGCCCCAGTTATGACAACAGCAGGGATTATTCCTGAGAATGAGTGGCAAAAGAGGTTGTGATAAGTGGTGCAAGCACTCAGAGGCACGAGGTGGGGTGGGGGTGCAGTTCAGGCTTGTATGAGAGCGTGGCTAGGTGGGTGGGGGTAGTGGGGTTCAGGTCTCAGAGACACATGTGTGAGAGGGGGTGACTGTGTGTGTGAGAGATGGAGGTGAATGTGTGTGTGAGAGAGAGAAAAGGATGAGTGTGTATGGGGGGGAGCTGTATGAGAGAGTGTGGGGTGAGTGTGTGAGAGAAAGAGAGGGAGGGAGGTGAATGTGTATGTGAGAGAGAGAGAGAGGAGTGAGCATGTGGGTGGTGTGCATGTGTGTGAATGCAGTAGAGAGACATGAGTGTGTGTCTGAGGGGGCAATTTGAGTATGTGTGGATGTGAGAGAGAGATGTGAGTGTGCGTGTGTGTGAGGGGAGCAAGACCTGCCTGTATGAGGGAGTGAGATGAGCTTGTGTGTGCGTGTGCGTATGTGAGGTGCATATGAGGTGTCCAATATGAGAATCAGCTTTGCTGCAACATTCCTCCCAATAAAAATGACAAAAGATTAAAGTATTTTTTAAATAAGAGAACATTTTAATTACTATTAAATTACACACTTCTAAACTGGGCTGCACTTCCAGGAGTTAAGGTTAAGGGACAATGAGTGAGTGGCTTGCCCAAGGTTTAATATGAGGGTCCATGTAGCTAGTGAATATACTTGTGAACGTGTGCCTCTTCCTCATTCCAAAGGAGTGCATAGACAGAGCTAGAAAAGACGTGTTTACGTTTCATTGATGCATTCACACCCATTTCACGGCAAAAAATTATGAGAACGCTTGGGTTCTCTGATGCTCTTGGGAGGTCACTAGGGGTTCCACAGCTCGAAAGGTTTGGGAAACACTATCCTAGAGCTCTCATTCTGTGGTGGAAGAGTCAATAATGAGACGACGCAGATATAGTCTAATTTTCAAAAGAACTAGAAGGTGGCATGTAAAAAAATGAATAACACAGTCATTGTGATGTTATTTTTTATTTCATGGGATATGTGCATCCCTAATTGCCCTTCAGTTGACTTTCTAGTCCCTTTAAGAGTCAACCACATTGCTGGGTGATCTAGAATCATGTGTAGACCAGACAAGGGTGGCAGATTCCTTTCCAAAAGGACAAAATGGATTTTTACAACAATCGATAATGGTTTTATAGTCATCATTATGCTTCTAATTCTATTTTATTTAACTGAATCCAAATTTCACCATCTACTATGTTGGGATTCAAACCCAGGTCCTCACATTTACCTTGGATTACTAGTTCAGTCAACAATATCACATGCCATCGCCTCACTAAAGAGGGGTGGAAGCATCGTCAATAATAACTTTCAAAAGGAATTTGGCTAACAACTTGAAAAAGGCATTTGCTAGGCTACAGAAAAAGGGAGGGGAGTGGGACCAATTGGAAAGCTCTTTCAAAGAGCTAGCAAAGGCCATGATGGGCCAGATGGCCTCCTCCTTTGCTGCACGTTCTACAATTCTCCCACATGACCCATGACAGATACCAGAGTGATTTTACTTCATAACCATATTCTTTGCTTTGGAGAAACACTATAACAGTTATTCTGACTGAATATTTCAGGCTCCAAAGAGGTGGCCAAGAAGCCATCATGAACTGCAATGCTGGTTTAGCCATGTTTAGGTCCAGATGCCATCTTGAAGGAGTTGAAGTCAGTGGATTATTAAGGGGTTGACTGACAACTAAATTGGCTGCTAACACCCATTAAAGTGGCTTCACACCATTTTGGTGACAAACACTTCAGTTAATAACCTTTCCCAACAGTGACCAGCTGAACAGAAGGAAACAAGTGATTGCTGAGGATTGACTGTCACTTAAAGATATATCAAATTTCACTTTCCACTTGTTGCCGCAAGCTTTAAGTGGAATTCTGAAGCACAACGGAAAGCATTCTGGGATGCCTTGTAAACTCTAAAAACATTTATTCTGGAAATTCTCACCTAAAAAAAATAAGGGCTGTACTACCCCACCTTATTGGGTATCTTTATCAGAGTCTTAGGGAGAAAAGGAGTGTTGAGTCACATGCTCCTGTTTCTCCTCTGTGGAAGGAAAAAAAATAAAGTTTAAAAGTTTATTTATTAGTCACAAGTAAGGCTTACATTAACACTGCAATGAAGTTACTGTGAAATTCCGCCAGTCACCATGGTCTGGCGCCTGTTCAGGTCAATGCACCCTAACCAGCACGTCTTTCTTTCTCGACACCTGCCTCCTGGCCCTATCTGTAGTCAAAAATCATGGTACCAGGGAAAGTGAACTCAAGAAGAAGAGACTAGGCACAACAGCAGGAGAGAGAGATACTTGAGGGTGAGGTTGTCTTACTCCTCCCTCACTGCAATTACAAAATATGCCTCCTCTCTAAATCTCCTCCCTTGGGTCTGCCAGTGCTGTGTCTGAGCAGACATGGTGGTGCAGCATGGTGTCACAGTGGTTAGCAGTGCTGCCTCACCTGTGCCAGGGACCCAGGTTCAATTCCCAGCTTAGGTGACTGTCTCTGCAGAGTTTGCATGTACTCCCCATGTCAGAGTGGGTTTCCTCTGGGTGCTCCAGTTCCCTCCCACATTCCAAAAGGTGTGTGGGTTAGGTAGATTGGCCATGCTAAATTGTCCCTCAGAGTCAGGGGGACTAGCAGGGTAAATACATGGGCAAGAGGAGATGGGGCTGGGTGGGACTGTTATCTGTGCCGGCCAATGTGCCGAATGGCCGCCCTCTGCAATATAGGGATTCTGTGTTTCGATGATTCTAACCGCATGTACTCCCACTTGTTCCCTGATCCACCTTATAATGTATGGCTATGTACATGCCAGAGTACTCTACACCTTCAGTGGAAGAGTAAGAATAGGTTGTGGGATTGCTGAGGCTTGACAGCAAGCAGTCCTCTGGTTGGGAGGCCGTCTATTGTAAAATCAGGCATTGGCTAGTGCAGGCTTCAGACCCACTTTTCCCTTTGACAGCAGGCTTCCATCACCCAGAGTAGAATTCAGACCGACTAACAGCTCATTATAATTGTGTCTAAGGATCTAGTCACATATCAATGAGTATTCAACCTGAATGAGTAAAAATGTCCTGAGTATGAAAACAGAATTCTAACGATTCTAACTATTATACATTTAAAACAAAACCTAAGATTGCTACTTCAAGGAGCTTTGCTGGAAACATACATGGCAGCTTATAATAGTCTGAGATTCTGCCTTTCGTAAGCAGTAATACTGGGTATGGTATTGCTCCTGAAAAGATAGTCCCTGAAGTCCCAAACCTGCTCAGTCAGGCGAGGCTAAAAACTGGATTTAATTAGGTTGATCTAAATCCTATAAAGGCTGAGTTTGCGGTTGTACTTCACATCCCACCTGATACCCAGGCTAGTTTTCACATGTACCATTGATTATCTCAGCAATTACAAAGTTTTGCACTGCCCTTCTTGTTTGCTTTGCTCGGTCAGATCCAATCAAACCAGAACAAAATTCTAATTTGAAAGCTGGTTGGCTTGCGACTAAGAGCCATCACAAATGGGATCGTCGTCATTGAAAGACTAGAATGACAATAAAAATTCTTCTGAGTTTGAGACTGAAAATGACCATCGCTTTGGCAAAATTTACACCAAAAAGAAGTTAGCAAGAGAGTTGAAGTAGATTCGTAGAGCAAGATTTTCCAGCCTTTCCCACTGATGGAATCTTCCAGTCCCACAAAAGGTGACCACACCCCCTCAACCCCCTCTTCCCCCATCTCCTCCCCATCGGTGGTGGTTTGGAGGGGTGAGGGGGGTGCTGAATTAGATTTTTGATTGACAAGGGCATCAAGGGTTATAAACAAAAAAAAGGTTAAGACCACAATGAAATATTGAATGAAATTGGAATATTTAAAGAAAGAGGCTGGAATTCTCCAACCTCGCCCATAGCTGGGATTCTTTGGCCCTGGTGCAGTGAATGGAGTTTTGCTGAGCAGAAAATTCTCCATTCTTGCTGGCAGGTCAAACAAGATTAGGAGAATCCAAGCCAGAGAGTTATCCACTAATTCAAGAAATAGCCAAAGTAGTGAAGGTGACAAACTCCACTGCAACTCTCATAATTTGTTTTGGTTTTTGAAGGTTCTTTGAACAAATGTAAAACTTTGGTTGTCTAACTTTTTACTAAGATTATAATAATGATTAAATGTTCTTCTAATTTAGGTGATTGAATGCCTGAGGCCCTGTGCATGTCTCCTTCACAAAGTCAGTTAAACATCTGACACTGTACACCACATTGATGACAAGATAAATGAAGCAGACCTGCATTGGTTCCCCAATTTGCAAATTCTCGTATTTATTTGGAAAAACCAATAAGAGAATTCTGATAATGGGGATTGACTCTGGTATTGCACATTTTAAGATGCCTGCAGAGAATACAAAGACACTTTTGCTTCTAATACTAACAATTTTCCATTGATAGATGTGGAAATTATCTACTAATGTTGATGAGGCTATCCTCACATTTCAGTGAAGGTTCCCAAAAGGAAGGCTTCCTATTCCTGTGATATGTGCACTTTTTAAGACAGTTTCTCTGCAATGGTTTCCCACACAATCCATTAGCTCTCAAACCTGGCTTAAAATCTAGCCCAGTTGGGCAGGATGAAAGATTAATAGTCCTCTGGTGAGTTTGGCATGAAATGAGTTTGGAAAATCTTGCCTCAGTGGTTCAGAAAATTCCATGCTTCTTGGCCTGACCTTTTTTAATAAAAATTTTTAAGACAAGTGCTATGATGGTGCAACAAGTCCCAATTTTATAACAGTTTTGGGCAGCATGGTGGCACAGTGGTTAGCACTGCTGCCTCACAGCGCCAGGGCGCTGGGTTCAATTCCAGCTTTGCGAGTCTGTGTGGAATTCACACATTCTCCCCGGGTCTGGTTTAAGAACAAAGAACAGGAACAGACCCTTTGGCCCACCAAGCCTCTCAAGATCTAATTTTCTTTTGCCTCTACATGGTCCATATCCCTCTATTCCCTGCCTATTCATGTATCTATCCACATGCCTCTTGAATGTTGTTACAGAATTTGCTTCCATCGTCTCCTCCGACAGCACGTTCCAGGCATTCACCACCATGCTATTTAAAAGGCTTATCCCTTATATTTCTTTCAAACTTTCCCCCTCTCACTTTGAACCTATGCCCCCCGAGTAATTGATGTGGAATTGTGGCTTTGACCCCGAGTTATTTCCTCTCACAGTCCAAAGATGTGTCAGTTAGCTGGATTGGCCATACTAAATTGTTCCTTAGTGTCAGGAGGATTAGCAGGGTAGATACATGGGGTTACGGAAATAGGGGCTAGGCGGAATTATTGTTGGTGCAGATTTGATGGGCCAAATGGCCTCCTTCTACACTACAGGGATTCTATGATTCTAATTAATCTTCTTAAATATCAGGAACGGCTTTATTACAATAGATAGGCAATTAAAAAAAAATTCAAAACATTTTAAGGGCTAATTAAACACTGTAAGCACTAAAGAATGTAATTCTCACTTCAGAATCCCTCTTTTCATCTTGTTCTATTTGCTTTGTCATTCCAAATTCTCAACCTCTTCGCTGAAATTTGGATCTGGATGATGCTCAAAGGCTTTAAGATTTTTAAAATGATCTGCATTCTGTGCACATATAACAGCCACAGTAGGTCAGTAAGGAAAAGGGGTGCACAAAACTGACAATTCTTTTGACAGTCACTCGAGCATAGCTGCTGCCCAGAAGATAACAGACAGGCACGGCAAGAGTATTTCAGCATACTTAAATAGTCTGTAGGCAAATCTACAAACATCCGGAGAGATCTGGCAATGCTCCAGGACCAATAAGATCTGCAATAAGACAGAACTTTTGAGATCCACGCCATTTAAACTGCCAGTGTCTGACCTTTATAAACAGTATCTTAAATCCATATTTATTGCAAAATGTTTTCACCGACTGAAATTATTTTTTTTAAACTGCAAACTGTTTCAATTTTCAACTGGTTTCAATTCCAGTTGTTGGCTTTTTTTTTTGCACAGTCCGTCAGCAAATCATGCTGGGGTGGGAGGAAGCAAAAAGGCATTTCCATGTCCTTCATGAATATCCATCAAAATCTCTTAATCCTGCAGTAGCACTTAGGACGCCAAGAAGCGAAATAAATGGCATTGATTATAATCGGCTGTTCTTTTCACATTATCTCACTTTAGTCTACTTGCCAACATTGTGCCATCTGCTCCATAAAACACAAACCTAGAAGATTCTCTTAAGTCTGGCACACAGACTAAATTATGAGCAGCTTCCAGATGACCTACAGTACTTATTCATTGTAATCTCTTTAGAAAGCAATTAAGAGCTCCCCCAATGGTTGTCAGTTTATCCAAGAAGGAATTGTACTGTTTACACCAGGGGGACTTCTTTGGACCTCCAGAATGTATGGAGCTCTCTAAATTCAACTGGGCAGCTGCACGAGCTCTAAAATTGACCTCAGAGTCCTGGGGAAGGGACATATATATAAATTGTTCAGAGATCCTGAAACACAATGTTATCCATGTGCAGGAAGTGGATTTGGAATCGATATTTGGGCAAGGCAGGATCAGAGTTGGTTTTCTGATCCAATACAGACACAATTTGATAAATGCTGATCACAAATGAATAACAGCCACTTTGACAAGACACCTTAAACACCAAGGAACCAGCAACTTAGCTAGGTTGCAGGGGAGAAAGACAGCAAATGGGCAAAAGGACAAAGAAATTGTCAAAGAACACAAAGCCACTTGCTGTATCACCATACAGATCCATCAAGGAAATGCTTCAGTGAGAGACTGCAATCTCTTCTTACAACAAGAGTTTTTCCACATCCTCACAGAAGCATTTAGTTGCAGTGAGACATTTTGAAGGTATACAGGTGGCAGGAGTTTCTGCGACCACATCCTCCTCCCCCCACAGTAACTTTTCCAGCAGCAGAGGCAATTTGCCATTGGTCGCCGGTGGAAACATCCAGTCCCATTAATATTTACAGGTGTTTTGCATGGCTCACCCAACACACCACCAGGAACCCAGCAATCGGGGGTTGGGGTGGTGGTGCAGGTGGTAGGGTGGCCTTTGGCCGTCGACGAGAAAGACCAGAAAATTCTGTCTGAAATGTAAAACTAGACTTAAGGCAGCAGTGCAAAATCAATTATAGTGAATGTGTAGCTTGTTTTACAGACCACCCGATTTTCTTCTCCACTCTATTTTAGCAAGATTCCATGCATATGAATATTTCCTTTGAGCCTCTTCATACATTTGCACTTCCTACTTCTACAATCTTTTCCAGCATTTGCATAATTACATTGCTCCCCCGATTAGTATATTCCCCCCGCTTCAACCTCACTCCACACTGAAACTTCAGCAATTTTAGCACCATGTTTTGGAGCATTCTAGATAATCCACTACATGGTTACCTTTCTCCTCTCCTCTGAGAACTCCTTCTATGCCCTTGGACTTGGTCCTCCTCTGTTCTAACATTTTCATTCAGGTTTTATAGTGAGTGTTGTTGGATTCCAAATCATGTTTGAGAAATGTTCAGTAGATCTTGCCCACCCAAAGGAATATTGTGTCAACATAGCTGGTTAGTTAAATTGTCTGGATGAGCTTATCAGATATGCTGCTGAAACTCAGTGGTTATTAGATCTTGTTGAATACTATCTTAATTTTATTGGTTAGAAACAGGAATTTATTTTCCACTTGTGCATTTTAAAGGCAGCATAACCATATGTTAAACATTTTAAGCGGTCCCTTTCTCTGTCAACAATATCGGATTTGAGGGGCAGGATTCTTTGGCTGTTCACACAAGCAGGATGTTCTGCCCCACCACAGTGAGTGGAGATTTGGCTGAGCGCTAAATTCTCCATCCTCGCTGGCAGTGACGGAGGGATGTGAAAGGCTGGAGAATTCTGGCCGAGGCCATTTATAATTAACTAGTTGTGTACTTTGGAGGAGGATAGCAAGTTTAAAATGTATATTTAATGTATTCTAGATCCTTACAAACTAAAATAACTTAAAAAAAATAAAATGTGCATGTTTTTACATCTTTGGGCACAATCTTACTGACCATTCATGCCATGCTCCCGCTGCAGCGAAGTTGGAGAACTTGACGCCGAGCCAAATCTCCATTCACTGCAGTGGGATAGGAAAGTGAACGACAGTAACATCAAGCCTTTGATTCTTTCATAAATATAGAACTCACAAATCGTTATATTCCCAAAACATCACCGCAGGAATTCCTCACGAGGCTCGATCATATCCACATTCCCTCTATCATAAGGTCAGAAATCAGAATATGCACTGATAATTATTCAGTGTTGACCTCAATTCACAGATCCTCAGATCATGAAACAGTCCATGCCTACCTATATAAAGAGCTAAGAAATACCCAGGATTGAGCTAATAAATGATTTGTAACGTATACACCACACAAATGCCAGGCAATAATCAAATCCAGCCAACATGAGTCTAATCGCACACTCATAACATTCAATAACATTGTAATCATCAAAGTTCAAAACATCAGCATTCTGGGGGTTAGCATTATCCCATATAAAGGCCTGAATTTTTGTGGCAGAGAGGCTCTTCTTTGGAAATGGTCCTGGGAGAGGTCAGGTGCCCTTTGGTGGAGGAATAATACCCTGTGGGGAAATAAGGTACCCATTTGAGAAAAATTAGGTACCCTTTGTGATTGTTTAAAGTAGACAAGAATTTGCATAAAAAGTGCATAAACTCATTGGAACTGTCAAAGCTGTCAAAGAACAGTCGAGATATCAAAGCATGGAGGGGATAGTGGATGGTGGTTTGGGTTTTACCATGCTGCTCACATAGGGGATATCAAGAACCATGAATGATTGAGGGAAGAGCAGCATAGTGGCATCATGGTTAGTACTGCTGCCTCACAATATTAGTAACCAGGTTAAATTCTGGACTTGGGTGTGTGTGTGCAAAGTTTGCACGTTCTCCCTGCATCTGCGTGGATTGCCTCTGGTTTCTCCGCTTTCCTCCCTCGGACCAAAGGTGTACAGGTTAGATGGTTTGGTCATCCTAAATTGCCCTAGGTGTTCAAAGAATGTGTAGGTTAGGTGGATTAGCCATTGTAAATGGACAGGGTTATGAGGATAGGGTGGAGAGTAAGATGCTCTTCAGAGAATCAGTCATAGTTGTTGAGCCTAATTGCCTCTTTCTATAGTCAGAATTCCATGATAGTATGACATGGGTTGGCATAGGGGTCATGAGGAACTATGGGGCTTGGATAGAGGGATATAGGTTGTCATAAGAGGTATGTATGGATGAGTCATGAGGGAAGTGGGTATAAGGACAGAGGTTTCCATGAGGAATATAGATTGTTATGAGATGAAAATATAGGCAGTGGATGAGGATGGGTAAGAGCTGGAAGGGCTGGAGGGATTTATTTCATTCTTTCACATAGTGCCAGTGTGCAGAGGCAAGCGTGCTGTTCAGGCTGCCTCCACACCTGACAGCCTCCACATTCATTCCAGTGATGGTGGGTACAATCTTTAATCTTGCCCCACCCCAGAACGAAGATCCCAACCCCTTGAGACTTTCTCCCATGTTTATGGAGCCAAGAAATGTCCTAACTTTGTGCTCTTGTCCCAGAGGCAAAAAGCCAGGCCAAATGCTGTGGCTACAAGTGCAAGTCAGGAGCTATGTATTTGGATGCAAGTGACTCACCTTCTGACTCACAAAGTCTTTTTGCCACCTGCAAGACAAGTCAATAACTCAAGTGTGATGGCGTACTCTCCACTTGCCTGAAAGGTGCAGCACCAAAATAACACAAGTCAGGATAAAGCAGTCCATTTCCTCAGCAGCCCATTCGTTACCTTAAATCCACCCCCTTTACTTCGGATGATCCATAGCTGCATTGTATAATAGCCACAAGATGCACTTTGGCAGCACTTCCCAAAACTGAGAGCTCCACTATCTTAGGAACAAGGGCAAACATTGCATAGCTACATCATTACCTACAAGTTCCCTCCAAATCTCACATCATCTTCACTTTGACATATATTGCTTTTCTGTTCATCGTCACTGGTTCATAATCCTGGAACTTCCTACCTAACAGCTTTGTGGGGGGAGTGGTGGGGCAGAGGGGGATGGGGGTGAGGGGGCGCGGCAGGAGTACTTTCACGTCATGGACTGCAGTGGTTCAGTAAGAAAGCAAACATCCATCTTTGCAAAGGCAACTAGGAATGTCACCCATGTCACCACAACAAATTTTAAATATGCTCCTTATTGTCATCCTTAGGGAAGTGCCATACAGTTTCTAACGGTTGCAGATGACTGATGTTACAGGCGCAGACCCATCACATCTGCTATGGTGCCGTACACCGGGAAATGGAATGGTCGTAGGGCCACAATATCGTCATTCATATGTAAGCATATGTTTCTAAACCACAGGAGATAGTTGATACCAAAATAGTGGATGTATTCAAAAGGTGGCTAGATATTGCATTTGGCGCGAATGGGATCAAAGATTATGGGGAGAAAGCAGGATGTGCCTATTGAGTTAGACGACCAGCCATGATCATGATGAATAGCGGAGCAGGCTCAAAGGGCCAAATGACCTCCTCCTGCTCCTACCTTCTATATTTCTATGTAATAGCTCCTTACATTTTATATTAATTCAGAAGTTACTGAAATATGTAATTGCTTATATATTATATATTCACTTAAATAAAAAACAACTAATTATCTTATGAATGATTGGTTTGGTTTCTCATTCTGTACCTCAGTGTACATTTCTGTTACACCACAAACATAAATAAAAGATGAAAAATTCAAAGTTGTCATGGATTATGTATATATTAAATATAAATTGCACATACAGATTTTGGTCTACAGTGTAGATTAATAGATGGTCCAGTTTGTTGTTTTGCACTCAATACTTATGCAGACTCTGAGCAATGCTGAAGTGACATTTATTCTGTCGACGTAATGGATATGCAGTACTTCAAAATCAATAATAAAAACACCATCCAGGTTCCTTAAGTAATTTTGTTGCAAAGCATTATACCATCAGAAGACCTCTCAGTCTGATGCAGGCCAATCAAATCAGAAATTCAATCCATCAAAAAAAACTGTCAATCAACCTGATATCTTTCCAAAGCCATTTAAAATTTCAAGTTCATATTTAAACCATAGAAATAGAGCAGAATGTGTCAATTTAGTTAACTGCAACATCACACGTATATTTACTGACACAATTGTGTTTAGTGATTGCACTGGCACTTCTCATATTCTAGGTATTTTTCAAGTTCTGACCACCAATTTCCTATTCTTCCCCTGGGGGGAGGGTAGCAAACCTGTACTTTAAGTTTATTTGTCAGTGTCACAAGTAAGGCTTACATTAATACTGCAATGAAGTTACTGTGAAAGTCCCCTTGTCGCCACACTCTGGCACCTGTTTGAGTACACTGAGGGAGAATTTAGCATGGCCAATGCACCTAACCAGCACATCTTTTGGACTGTGGGAGGAAGCCCTCCCGTGGCACCCAAAGGAAGCCCATGCAGATATGGAGAACTCCACACAGACAGCAACTCAAGCCAGAGATCAAACCCACGTCCCTGGCGCTGTGAAGCAGCAGTGCTAACTATTGTGCCACCCACCATGTCACCCATTACCTGGCAGAGGAGAATCAATGATCAGGCAGGATTGATCTCCCAAGGTCAGGTAGAGTCAAAGATCGGGGTGGCCGATGAGGTTCAACTGAGACATCGCCTGATGCAATCTTTCAAAGCCTTCTTGGCCTTTTGGCAAAGATGAAACATTAGATCAAGCCTAAGATGGGGTGCAATGCTTACCTTGTCAGCTTGGATCCGGTTTTCTCCTCTTATGGGGACATGAATTGGATTCAATTTGAAGTTGTAATAAAATAATTAAGAGTAGCAAATCTAACATGTTTCTTGACGTTTCACCAGGAAATCCTAGAAACGCATGTCATTTTGAAGAGGGGGTGGAAAGAGAGGGACTGTTTGTAGGCTGCACAGTCCAAACACTCTTAAACCTGCTTTAAAACATGCAGCAGTCAGGATTTAGGGAAGGCGGCTGTTGAAGATGCTGCAGAAATAGCACATGTTCAAGGATTTTTCTTAAAGAATGCAAAGCATTCCAACCTCCAACCTCATGATTATCCCAGATTCCCCAAAAACATATCAAATCACATTTTTTTCAGTTAACTAGTTAATAAGCCAATAGAACAAACAACCTGACTTGTTAGTTGGCAACCCAGCAATCTCTCCTGGCAAGCTTTTGATCTCCACAAATTTTAACACATGGTTAAAGATTTCATTATTGCATTAAATCTTCAGTTTTCAGGGATTTATTGCAATAATACATTTACTGCTGCTGAATTCCTTTAAGCACAACGAATAAATTGGTCTCCTATTCATTAGCTGTTTCACAATCCACCAGTGTCTACAGCGGACTAAACACTTCTCTCCCATTAATTTATTTAGTGCTGAAGTGCAGCCAATTTTTCAGTGCTTTTATTTATTGGGCCACAGGGGCAGAACAATAGCGTGTGTGTGTGTGTGTGTGTGTGTGTGTGTGTGTGTGTGTGTGTGTGTGTGTGTGTGTGTGTTTAAAGATTCTTCCATCTCTCTCCATTCCTTTCCTGCAGGCACTAATTCTTCCTGGGGCACAATTTCACAAAAGCCAGAGGGTCCTTCAGTACTTCACCCAGGCATTGTTTCCTGATCTGTCAACAGACTATTTACCCATGAGTGCCATCAGCACCAACCCTAATCCTGACTTTTGCAATTTTGGAATCATAGAGTCGTGACAGTGCAGAAGAGGCCATTTGGCCCTTCCAGTCTGCACTGTCTCTGTGACAGAGTATCTTACCCAAGCCCTCTCCTCCACCCTATCCCTGTAATCTGACACATTTACCATGGCTAATCCCATCTAACTTACACATCTTGGGACACCAAAGGGAAATTTAACAAGTCCAAACCATCTAACCCCACACACCTTTGGACTGTGTGAGGAGCACAGTAAGAAATCTCACAACACCAAGTTAAAGTCCAACAGGTTTATTTGGTAGCAAAAGGCACTAGCATTCAGAGCACTGCTCCTTCATCAGGTAAGTTGGAGTTCCCACTGACCTGACGAAGGAGCAGTGTTCTGAAAGCTGGTGGTGTTTGCTACCAAATAAACTAGTTGGACTTTAATCTGGTATTGTGAGACTTCTTACTGTGTTTACCCCTGTCCAACGCCGGCATCTCCACATTGTGTGAGGAAACCAGAGCACCCGGTAGAAACCCACGCAGACACAGGGAGAACGTGCAAACCCCACACAGTCACCCAAGGCCAGAATTGAACCCAGGTCCCTGGAGCTGTGAGATGGTGGTGCTAACCACTGTCATTGTGCTGCCCACACAAATATCTACTTTCCAGCCAGGGTCACTATACCAAGAGTAGCAATCCAAGCAGATTCATCAAATTCTCCTTCCTTTTGTCCCCGCATGCAAAACCCTATCACAGTGATCCAACTGCCCTGGGCAGGGTCAGTTTATTCAACACAGATTAGAGACTGAGTCTGGCATTTCTTCTAATACGAGCCAATGGCACATTGCCCAAGGGAAATTTTACAATCTGTTCTGTTTTAGAATAAAAATTTAGGAAAAAGAATGTGTGATGAACATCATTACATGCTGCAGAATAAAGTTGACATGCTAACAGTTACTGTAATTTTACTTGGGGCAATTGGGCAGCGGGCAGTTTCATGAACTGCCCTCTTCACTCCAAACCTCTGCCACTCGCAATCCCCAGCCTCCACACATACACACCCACTCCCAACTACACTAGTTTATCACAACTATAGTTGCACAACCAGCTGCGAACACACAGCAAAGCAACTGGTTAATTGAGTGTTTAGCATTTGAACCCTTCAAACTACAGACAAATCTGCAGCCCAATGGTTAAAGAGAAACCAGAACAACAGATAATGCTGGCAATGCACACAGGCCTTTCAGCATTTGTATAAAAAAGTATAAATTGTGACATCCCATCAAAATTGGTCTCCCTGATAGATTAAACATCTTACTCTCTCAGGTATTCGTTGACTTGCAAAGCTTTTTCAAACATGTTCTTTTTAACTAAGAGTGTTTTAACATTTTTTTGTTATACCTTTTCTGCTTCAGGGTTATGACAATCACCTTAAAGTGACTGGCACATAGAGGCAGCATAGTGGCACAGCGGTTGGCGCTGCTGCCTCACAGCACCAAGAACCTGGGTTCAATTCCCAGCTTGGGTCACTGTCTACGTGGAGTCTGCACTTTCTCATTATGTCTGTGTGGGTTTCCTCCGGGTGCTCCAGTTTCTTCCCACAGTCTGAAAGACGTACTGGTTAGGTGCATTGACACGAACAGATGCCACAGTGTGGTGACCAGGGGAATTTCACAGCAACTTCATTGCAGAGTTAATGTAAGACTTATTTGTGACTAATAAATAAACTTTAACTTTTAATGAGGGAAAGAGTTCTTCTGTGGGCTCTTTCACAAGATTGGAGATGTGCTCTTTTATACTTACAACTGCACCTTAGCCACAGAGGGGAACCAAAGAAGTCTGCCCTCATCTTCACTAATGTTCCGACTGTTCAGGTTTTAATACACTTTATTACCAGATGCCCATTTGACTCAATGTACTGAATAACTAACATGCTGATCAAGCAGGCTCATTTATCTCTACTTTCCACCTTAGTGGGCACCCTCTTTCAGCTGGGTTGATGAGTAAGAAGCACCATCCTGCGAGAATTCTAATTGGGGATTATGAGATCCTACCTTGCTTTTCTATACTTCCTGCTGGCTAGTTACTGGCCAGCACTGTCCACTCATTTGTTCGGGAAGTCATGTGTTACATCATGGTACAGGAGGGAAAAGAGAGAGGGGAGTAGAATGGGGAACTTCCAGATGAAGGCAGGGCTAGAATGATACAACAAATCAACCTCCTCCTGCTTTGATAATAACAGCATTTAGTTTCCAATAATTTTTAATCCACAGCCAAATCAGTAATGTTATTTCAGCTTTATTGTTTGCTTTTCACATGGTTTTGTTTTGAAGGTATATGATTGCACATTCTGTTATTACTGAACTGCAAGTACAATATTACTGATTTACTATGCATACAAAATACACAGGCTGTATTGGAATTCGTAGGGAGCAATGGAAGCCCACTGATACCATCCCCAAACCACTTGCCAAAATGCATTTCCTGTCATACTCTATTAATACTGCTGTAATATAATGTACCCTTGAGAATTCTGCAGTGCAATCTGTGCTTTCCTGGCCCAGCTGAATCAAGGGATAAACCCAGCTTGGTCTTGTGGATGGCATTAGCAGAAAACTGTATAATGTTTTCTCATGAAAGTATTTCCCTTAAGTTATTTTTTTTTTTGAGTGTGATACTTTCAACACTGGAGCTATTAATTTTTTTTTATATCCAATGTAAGTTGGTACATGATGTACAATTCTCAAAAGCTCATCCAAGCATTGCCTCTCAAGAACGTGAAAATAAAAGGCAGCACAAACTGTACCAACCTCATGCAGCTTGACGGTCCTCCTGGGGTCGACCTGGGGACTGTTTATGCTCAAATCTGGTCGACCTTAATAAAAGACCATGCCTGGCCTGCTAACACCTAGTTCCGACATCACAAATGTCACTCATGAATATCGACTGACAATGCCAAGTGCCAGACTTGAGGCCTATTTCCTTCTACATCAATGAAATCTTTAACAGATTTTGAATTCCAGTCACAGAAGTGCAAGGCAGGATGGCAGCACTGTAGGCTTGATCGCAGCACACTGGCATTCCCTAGTTGCCTGGAAGCTTGTGGTGTAGATCAAAGAAGACAGGCAGATGGCATATCAGGGTAGTGCTTATCTTACAAATGATGATGAAATCATTCTTGAAAGCAACAGCCAAAGGGGTGCATTTTTATCCAGGGGTTTACATTGTAGAATTAACTCTGTCAAATATACTTCAAAACAAGACTCAAAGAACAGACTGGGTTTGCAATATCTGGCACATATATGCTTGCTTTAGTATGAGTAGTGCTTAATTCTTTCAGGAGCTTTGGAGCATTTATCTTTCTCAAAACAATATAATGATACAGTGGTAGATCGTAGAGACAGCATCAACACTCTCCTCCCCGGCAGACAGTTCATTTTTCTGTATGCATGTTGTTAGTAACCAGTTAAATCCCTATTTACTAGAAGAAAATGCCATCTCTCTGTTTATTGGCGATGAACTAACAGGCAATGCTGTATCTCCTTACATTAGCTGGCAGTGCAGTCTATCTCAATTTCGGCAGTCAGTTCAGTCTCTAAGCTTGCAGATATATCGAAGCTCCTGCACATAATAGACAGTTTAGTCACACTACAAACTAGTGGACAGTATTGTCTCCCTCTATACTAGGAGGCAATTCAGTCACTCTGTACAAGGGCAGACCTCTCCCTCTGAACAAGTTGACAGTAACCTCTCTTTATACCAGTAATTTTTCTCTAAAAAAAACTACGCTTGAAGGGAGTCACAGAAGCCATGGGATAGCAAGAGACAGACTGGACATCAGTGTTAACGAGGGATCTGTCAGTATAGATATGGTAGATTAGAGTCTGCAATTTTCATTGCAAGCTTAAAGACATGAAAGTGTGTGAAATCAATAAATTATCTGATGAAGCCAAAGTGCCAAGTCTGATAAAAAATTAAATTGAATAGAGTGCAGGTACTTAATTTCATTCATTTTTATATCAAAATACTATAAAAAATGAATGCTGTTTATCCACATATCAAACACAAAATGTCATTTTGGTGAAAAATTGCCATTGTATCTTAGATCTCTGTGCAGCACCTACTTATTTCATCAGTGATGAAAATATACCATCATTCTGCAATCTAATCCATTATTTTATGCAGGGAAATATCACAAGGCTCTTTCAATAAGATATAACATGAATGGGGCACTTCAACAAGGGGTGCACTTGCTAATCAATAGCATTTCTCTGGGATTTCTGTACAAGTTCTGACAAAGTGATGGTGGCTGATTGGAAGAACCTCTAGGGAAATTTAACCCCCTTATATCTAAGTTGACTCGAGCTGATGGAAACACCAGGCTCGTAAAAGTGTTTTATTCCATAGCATTGCTATTTTTCACCTTAATGATGATAAACACATTCACTAAAAATCCAAGAACCATAACATACCTGGAAATAATACGATAACGCTCTGCTATATATGAAATTCTAACCTCTGGTTAAAAATTGTCTTGCTATGGAATTGCATGACAAGATCATTTTAAATAATCATTTTGTATTACAATCCTTTCAATTTGATGAAATATATCTAATCCGTCTTATGCTTGTCGATGATTGAAACAACCATGATTCCCTACCATTATAATGGTATCTGTAGCTTTACAGTGCTTCATTGGGTGTAAAATGCTTTGGGATGTGCTGAGGTAAAGGTGCTATATAAATGTAAGTTCTTTCTTTGTCTGAAATACATCAAGAAAACTTCCACTGGGAGCACCTTAAGAACAATAAAACTCAGCAACATTTTTATTAATGCATACGTTTGATGGGGTTCAAATTTTCCACATGATATGATATTGAATCACATGAATCTCCAAATTCTCCATTTAATTCTGATAAATGTTGAATTAGCTGATCTCAGCTGGGATAACAAAGAGAAAAGCTACAATTAGTATTCCTGGAGGAGTGAAAGCAAATCTACTGAACCTAAATTCTTATGTAATGATAGTTTAAACAAAAAGGCACATTTACTATTTGGTGCGTGCAGGATGAGGCTATGTCACCATAGCTGAATGGCCATACCATCTAAATTAAAGTTAGAAGTTTATTTATGCGTTACAAGTAGGCTTAAGTTAACAATGCAATGAAGTTACTGTGAAAATCCTCTCGTCGGCACAATCCAGCGCTTGTTCGGGTAGTCTGAGGGAGAATTTAGCATGGCCAATGTACCTAACCTGCACATCTTTATGGGAGGAAACTGGAGCACCCGGAGCAAACACACGCGGGCACAGGGAGAATGTGCAGACTCCACACAGGCTGTGACCCAAGCCAGGAATCGAACCCTGGTCCCTGGTGCTGTGAGACATCAGTGCACCATGCCACCCCTGCATTAAACGGATTAGATATATTTAATCAAATTGAAAGAATTGCAACACAAAGTGATTATTTAAAATGATCTTGCCATGCAGATGAATAGTGGTTACTCGTGAAGTTCAGAAGGACTTACTCAGTAAGAGAATCAAGGGTTATGGGGATAAGGCAGGAAAGTGGATTTGAGGATTATCATAGTCTTGATCTCATTGAATGGCGTGGCAGACTTAATGGACCGAATGGCCTCTTTCTGCTCTGACATCTTATGCTTGAAATGCATTCCATTATCATGAGGGAGGAGTCATTTATTTTGTTGGGTACGGATTCAGAGGCATCAGTTTATTCAGTCAAGAAAATAATCCGAGGAACAGGTTTTCTGAGTCAGGCTTTATCCTCACTCACTATCCCCTCATGGATAGTTTCAAAGGAAGACACTGGCTAACAGCGGGAGTGACAATTCTGCTCAAGTTACCTCTCTCTAGCTCAGGAACACAGAGGCCAATTATTGCTGCTTTGTTGGCTGAGATCAAATAGCTCAACACTGGGAGAATGGGCTTTTGATTTGTGAGACCCAACTATTCACCACTTTTATATCTGGCCAATACAATCAAAGAATATTCCCTTTATATTTTTGACATTTTACATTTTGTGAACAGCATATTTCACAAAGTGTACTATCATTTTACATAGTTTTATATTTTGCTTGACATAACTTTACACGCACCTTGCTTCAGGAAACAGTTACTGAAATATTCAAAGGGTTCATATCAATGGACATTTATTAGTACACATAGACACATTGGATCGAATTTTCATACCTGACTTCACAACCCCAAGTCAGGGGAATCAGCACTGAACTGTGGGCTGTTTGTTCTGAGGGGCCAAGTGCACTGGAGTCAGGTTCATCACCGCTGGAGATAGTGTGGAGAAAGTCACAAGGGCTGTTTGAAAGGACAACTCGGTACTCTGGGACTCCTTACTTGGAATGAAAGAGGACTTCCCTGTATATTCTCCATGCCCCATCCATGACTCTTTATATCCCTCTTTGCCCCTCCACCATCCATGGCAACCTATGCCCTGCTACCCACCCCATGGTATCTTATAGCACCTATGCCAATTTAGCACTAACTCAAGCCAATGCCTCTAGCTGACCATTATTTGCCCTTACACCCTCCCTGGTTGGCAATAATTCAGTAAGAAGTCTCACAACACCAGGTTAAAGTCCAACAGGTTTATTTGGCAGCATTAGCTTTTGGAGTCTCAAGCTCCTTTTTCAGGTGAGTGGACTTGTGTTCACAAACAGGGCATATAAAGACACAAACTCAATTTACAAGATAATGTGAGTCTTTACAGGTAATCAAGTCTTAAAGGTACAGGCAATGTGAGTGGAGAGAGGGTTAAGCACAGGTTACAGAGATGTGTATTGTCTCCAGCCATCTCCTTTCCTGCAGGATGTCCCGAGGCGTGGTACATTGGGGAGACTATGCAGACGCTACGAAAACAAATGAATGAACACCGCTCAACATTCACCAGGCAGGAGTGTTCCCTTCCAATTGGGGAACACTTCAGCAGTTACGGGCATTCGGCCTCTGATCTTCGGGTAAGCGTTCTCCAAGACGGCCTTCACAACATACGACAACGCAGAATCGCTGAGCAGAAACTGAAAGCCTAGTTCCACACACATGAGGATGGCCTCAACCAGGATCTTGGGTTCATGCCACACTATCTGTAACTCCCACGACTTGCCTGGGCTTGTAAAATCTCACTAACTGTCCTGGCTGGAGATAATACACATCTCTTTAACCTGTTCTTAACCCTCTCTCCCCTCACATTGTCTGTATCTTTAAGAATTGATTACCTGTAAAGACTCACATTCCAACCATTATCTTGTAAATTGAGTTTGTGTCTTTTTACGCTGTTTGTGAACAACTCCTCACTCACCTGAAGAAGGAGCTTGAGGCTCCGAAAGCTTGTGCTACCAAATAAATCGGTTGGACTTTAACCTGGTGTTGTGAGTCTTCTTACTGTGCTTATACCAGTCCAACATCATGGCATAACTCACTCAGCATCCAACATAGGAAGACCTCAAGAGCCATGTTGAGGAGAAATAAAATAAAATACTAAGTATCTATTACAGATTTCACTACATTGCAAAACACTCTCATAATCCCATTCAATACCTGTAAATCCCTTCAAGTATTTAATCCCTTATAAAGCAAAAATGCATGGATTCATAACCCTACATCAAGGGCAGGTAATCCCTTTATAACAATTGGAACTATCAAACTGTGAATTTACAGGATACTCGCTGTGATAATGATAGATTGTGGAGTCAGCCAAGTGGCAATAACACTATAATGATAGCTTGCAGGCTTATGTCAACAAACAACCATTAAAATTGTAAGCACCAGAGTTACAGCATGCTGGTTACCCCCCAACATTTATAGAGTAGGGGATTTAAATAACTTATTAGCTTGATAGTTCCACAGAACACATCCATCTTGTTCACACATTTATGTTTACTCTGAATAACCTTAAACCATACACTGAAAAATAAACCTTATTCCAGCAGAAATGGACAAATGGAGTCTGTTTGAACTCCGCACTAAGTTCAAATGGCCCTGCGGGGCTTGGGTTTCACATATATGAGAATCACCTCCTCCTACCACTAACACATCCCTCACACTCACCTAAGCATTTCTCTGATGAAAATAGCTTTGGTCAGAAATGGGGGGTGGGGGGGGGGGGGGGGTATGAGTTCCAAATCCAGGGCTCTGGTGCAATTTTGTCTCGGTCACAGAACTCTCCTGTCTGTCTGAAAATTTTGGTTGCACTGAGATTTCTGTCCACTTACATGGCTTGTCCTTTGGTTACACCTCTCAAATCCAACTCTACAGAACCAGGAAGATTTCACCCAATGTCTATAACAGTTATGTTCTGACCAGCATAACTGGGACCAGAGCAGAGCAAAGCTGCAATGATTTGTCCCATGCAGCAATTTTTGGTTAATAATTAATAAGTAACTATTAGGGTAGCATCGATTCTGAAGGTCTGGTTTTCATGCTTCTCCAGAATCCGGTACACAGAAGGGATGGCAGAGAGCCATCCATTCCTAGAAATGTATTGGCTGGAATTTACCGTCTTAAGTGAATTTATAGGAAGAATCACATTACTTACCGAACAGCTAATGGTTATAGCTGCTTACAACAAAAATTAAAAAGATACAGGAGAACTTAAATCAGACTAATCGTTTGATTTTGAAGGACATTTAAGGAACATTACTAATTTCACGGACTTCATGCAAAATGTACAGGTTTAAGCACAATCACTTCATGGGTGGTTCAAAGGCCAAAATGCAAGTTTCACCATGAACCTGACACTGAAGTCTGATTGCCTGTTTTACATTGCACTGCACATTAGGAAGCACTGCAACACATATGGTCAACTCTAAAGAGACAAACGTCATTGCATGTTGCATGTGGTGATATCTGACGGAAAATACAATAGTCTGGCAATGAACTCGGAGGCTATCATACAGTGTGTCTAAATCCATACTGGCATGAATACTAACCCTGAAGCAGCATATTTTCATGCTGGTTTGAGATTGGCACCTGCAATTTCCAAGCTTTAGGCTGCCAAGTTTGTGCTGCAGTTCATTCCATTGCCAGATTCATATAAAGGGAATTAACAAGCCTAGTTTTACACATCGCCTCCAGCAAAAACTTATCCAGCTTGTCAGTTTTCTCGTCTCAAGCATTAGCCTAAATTGCATTCACATCCCAAAGTCATATTCGTCTACAAATCATTGCAAGTAACATTAGTAGGCAAACATTTAATGCACTCATTAACCATTCGTCTATTTTAATGGGAGTGTTAACCCAACTAACGTAACTGACCAGTTGTGTTGAATGGTCAATGGAGAAATCTCACACAATTTTGAGATGTCTTCAACCCCGGCAACTGTAACTCATAAGATTATGAGAAAGACAAATGACACTCGCTGGCATGTCTCAGAATGGGTCTGTAAAATTCCAAGATTTTTAATGAAAGTTTGCCTTGTAGCAAGTTACCATTAACTGCCCAACCTCATTTCATACAAACTACTTCAAATCCAACAACTGCCGCCAGTAAACATGGCATGTCACTTCAGTTGCCAAGTTGATATGGATGATGTATGACTAAGCCATTGTATGTGACGGGGGCAAGAACTGCTTTTGTGCCACCTGGAGAAATTCTTCACTCCAGAACGATCTAGGATTTTGGGCCAGAGTAGAGTTTGCAGATCTCAGCGGAGTTGGCAGTTGCAGCTACAATTAGCTGCCAGGCTTGAAAGGGGAAATTCTACCAGGATTCCTGTTCCTGAACTCTATCCAGTGAACTTACTGGTAAATATGTGTACTAAAATAGGGTTGAAATAGGATTTGGGGTTAGTCGGCTATGCAGCCCATAGTTAATACTCTGCCTACACAGTTTAGGCAAATTGGATGCAATGCTAGTGATGACTCATCTCCAAGGAACCATGAAACTAACATGAGTCAGCAGGGGAAAGGAAGACAAAACAAGAAATGTTATTCAAGGGTTTCCTCTATGTGTGGAACTGCACACTGAATAAACTGAATATTAATTAATGAACGGATGTAACTCAATCCACAGGGTGAATTTGACAGCACTAATTTTTAATTGAGTGGTTAGTTACATTGGAGGACTGTTTCTGCAATAAGCAGTTCTTTTCAACCACCCTCTTTTCAGCTGCTTTTATATTGTGCTTAGTTAGATCCCTAATAGAGTAGTGTGCTGCAGTTGGAAATCTAGAGTAAACTTATTGACCAAGCAGAGGCAGTGGTGTAGTGGCATTGTCACTAGACTAGTAATCCAGAGACCTACGGTAGTGTTCCGGGAGATCAGGTTCAAATCCCACGGCAGATGGTGGAACTCGAATCCAACTAAAGTTTGGAATTAAAAGTCTAATGATGGCCATGAAACCATTGTTTAAAAAATCCAGCTGGTTCTCTAATATCCTTTAAGGAAGTAAATCTGTTGTCCTGAACTTAGCTGGCCTACATATGACTCCAGACCCACGTGGCTAGGCAAAAAATGCTGGCCCAACCAGCGACAATAACAAATAAAGAACTCACTAAGGCTGGTGGTTGGGAGGACCATTATTTGACATATCTTGCTGGCAGCCGGTCATTGTGAATCCAGCAAGACTGCCAGATTCTGGTTGTTGCTGGTGGCACTAAAAAGAAAATGTCACACCATGCAAATGTATTATTTCACTTAATCCTGATCATTATTTCATTCTCTTTTGTGCTTATAGAGTGCTGCATTGTCCCAGAGGAAAAACAATTCAGATCAGTATTCTTATTTCCTTTTTTGACTGATGATCCATTTGAGATCCACAAGAACGCTTCAGACCAGTGTTCTTATTTCCCCAGTTATACTTTTATTCCCTAGTGGGATATTAAACAAGACCCAATCTGACGTAAAAATACCCATGCCACTCTCCAAATAGGGATGTTTTCCCCAGTGTCCTGGCCAACCTTTATACCTCAACTAACATACTGAACACAGATTATCTGGCCATTTAGTTTATAACTGTTTGTTGGAGTTTGCTTTGTGCAAACTAGTTATCCTTTCCATATTGCAACAGCAACAACATTTCACTAGTACTTCATTGACTGTGAGGCATGTTGGGTTGTTCCAAGGTCATTAGAAGAGTTTATTCATTATTTTTCTTTCATTGCCAACTTTTGATCCTATTGGGTAATTCTTTGCCTTTTGTTGCATTGAAAAATGACTTGCTGCAGTCATTAGAAAGAAAGTTGAACCGTCGGTGTCCAGGAACGGGCGCAGACCTTTAGATGGAACTGACTAGCTGCTTCCAATATAGCATTGCAATTCATTACATGGTTTTTTGGATTATTAATGTTATTCTTAACATTCCATGGGTGTTGACTACTTGTGTGTTCCTTTTCCCCCGAATATTGGACAGATCCCTCCACCACGAACATGGAAACAAATTAAAAAGAGATTGTAAAATTACAAACATAATCGGGCATTACAATCCATCTACAAAAAGGCCAACAATTTGGATCAGATGACACATTAGTGCTATGGTGAAATCCAAATATAGGAATCTTGAGCAATTTTTCAACTTAAATCAACATTCTAACCCCACTTAATATTCAGCCCCGGCAATTACTTAAAGTTTATTTATTAGTGTCACAAGTAAGCTTATGTTAACACTGCAATGAAGTTACTTCGAAAATCCCTTAGTCGCCACACTCCGGCACCTATCCAGGTACACTGAGGGAGAATTTAGCATGGCCAATGCATCGAACCAGTGTATCTTTTGTATTGTGAGAAAAAAAACGGAGCATCTGGAGGAAACCCACGCAGGCAAGAGAAGAACATGCAAACTCCACACAGACAGTGACCCAAGCTGTGAATCAAACCCAGGTCCCCAGTGCTGTGAGGCAGCAGTGCTGACCACTGTGACTGACTTTGATATAACCCCTTACTGCCTCTTGAGGATGTTTCAAAGCTCTTCACGGACAATAAATAACTTCTGAAGTGCTGTCATTATTTTTAATGGTGGAGTATTCAAGAGAATCCAAGTAACTCAGTACTTCAAAATATACTGGCACCAGTCTTGGATACAGGACAGAACAACTGAATTTGGGGAGAAAGTTTCACTTTTTGAAAAGCTGGATATTTACAGGTTATTTGCTAAGTATAATTCTCGTAAGTCAAACAGGCAAGAGAAAAACTATAATTGCAGTTTTCAGAAACCATTAGTTCACCTCGAAAACGTGCAGCCCAAGTTCAGTTAGCAAGAGAAAGTAATACCTGATAGTTTTATTCAATTGTTCTGATTGGTCATTACAGATAACTCCATTCTCACTGAAAAGAGTAGGTTCTTTTGTGAAACACAACTGACGCATGGATTGAAATGTGTTCATCTTATAATAGTGAAGGTGAGCATTTATAAACTTACATCTACTTTGATCTGGTTTTCTCCATAAAGAGAGGAAAATGTTCAAGTGATGGTGTAAACCTATTCCTTCTGCATAATCTTACTATGCTCAGTTGCATCTGCAAACAAAGCCACTTCTACACTTACATCTGGAGGAAGATTTTAGATGAACATACTTTTTACATTTAGATTGGGCTGTGAGTTTCTGCTGTTCCACTGGTTTCCTAGATTGACTCACATGAAGCAACTCTCTTGAACCAGTTCCTAACTTTAAATAACCCATGCCGCCATTTCCAACTTGGTCTTTCTTGTTTAAAAGGGAAATCTGCACTGCTGTTGTCAACAGCATTGATTTAGTAGAAAAGTACCTTAAGAGTTCAGATGAGCATCTCACCATATAACCGCACCATCACTAATGCTTTATTTTTCCACCTCTGTATCATCTAACTCCACCCTGTCTCAACTCATCTTCTGTTGAAACACTTATCCATGGCCAGAATTCTCCAACTTCATCCACGACTGGGATTCCTCCAGTCCTGCTGAGGTGAATGGAGGTTTGGCAGTGGGGCACAGAATACTGGAGAATCCAGGCCCATGTTTTCCTTATCTTTGGAATCGACAATTCATAAATCTGGCCACCTTCCCAAATTCTACACTCTGTAAACCAGAGATGTCTGAAACTCTGCTGATCATGTCTTTACTTGCCTCAAGCCCAATTTACCCATTACCCCTGAGCCCGCTGGCCCCCAATTCAGCAACACCTCAAACTTTAAAATACTCATCTTTTGTATTCAAATGCTTATGTCCTTCCACTTCCAGAATTCTGGAATCGTCTCCAGCCCTACAACCCTCCAAAGACATTTGAGCTCCTCCAATTTTAGTTTTTTGAATGTCTCCAATTTCAATCAATTCACCAGTGGCAGCTGTGTCCTTAGCTACCAGAGCCCTAGCTCTAAATTCACTCCCTAAACTTCATCCCTCTTTTAAGACAATGCCTCAAACCTGTCCTATTTGCCTTTGTATCTCCTAATGTGGCTGATGTTGAGGACGTTTCTCTGAAATGCCCTTGGTCTTTTTGCTACAGTCAGCGTGTTAAGTATTAGTTGTTGTTCCACCCAATTAGAAATCAAGCAGAAGATCCTTTGATCCATGGTCTTCCCAGAATGGAATTCAGCCAAGATGAATTCCTGGTTCGACTGCTGCTCTTTACAGAGATAGCTGGTTGTACAATTGGCAAACATTTCCCTAAGATAAAAGGACAGGCACAAAATAGACCAGTGTTCTTAACCATTATTCCTAAGCTGGAAAGTGCATGTGTGCTGTTGTTTTAAAATTATTGATATCTGCCACCTGCCCCCACATATAGAGTGATAGCTCGTATCTGGGGTCTCCTACTTACGCAGGCTCCATGGGCAAAGTAATGAGAGCTGTTGAATGGTGGTTCAGCAAGTACAGGAAATAAATACCATGAACTAGTCCATCACACATGGACAAAAAAAATGAGTAAAAATCCAAGTCTTTCCCTTGTATACAATGCCTGAGAGTCCCTGGATTCTTCCTACATATCAATTTAAAAACAGCTCCAATAAAGGCTCAATGAGTTCATCCAGTGTCTAAAATGTATCCTGTGCTGAGTTAGCTACCCTCCATTAGTATTACAATTAGCTGTTTCCTCGGGTTATGCAGGATAACAATCATTCCGAGTCCATATGCTCCTCAGTGACATGCAACAACTAGTGGTGACAGTGCATTTGTATGGATATCAAGTGAAGATAGAAATGGGCACTGATGTAATGCACTGCAGTTGAATATCTGACTGGTACTCACTGTCAAGGTCTGTGCAAACAGTGGTTGTTTGAGTAAAGTTTCACAGACTAACTGATGCTCCCAAAATCCTATTCTCAACAATATTTATATTCCAGAGAAAAGAGAGAACTGCCATGGAGAAGAGTAGAAAATGAGCTGATTTGAAGAACTAAAACACAACACTCCCAATGACCTTAGATTTGAAACACCAAAGATTCTGCTCATGTGTTAGTATAATGCAAAAAAAGTTTAATGAGGAAATGGGTTTTGCACAAAAGACATTAAATGCGTCTAAAATATACAAAATGAAGTACACAGGCCATACCAAAAGTACAGAAAATGTATAAATTCCAAAATGAATTTTAATTCAAATGAAAGAAATGGTACGTCCACCACTAAGATTGAAATGGAGCGGTTTTACACTACATTGCACTTACTCTTATTGGATTAAATTCTTCAATTTAACTATTGCTTTTAATAGGTACAACTGCAAATTGCTTCATTGAAATCACAAGAATAATAAAATCAACATACACAAGCGCGCAAATTGAATGTTGCACATTTCACATAACATTGCAAGTACGCAGTCAAACCTTATTGTTACAAACTCAGACCAGCCGAGCAGTCTGGCTACGCCTCATTTGTGGCTGTCATCGATGTGACCAATATTTTTAAGATGCAAATTTTTTAAAAAATGTATTGTGCTCTCTACTGCGAAGGCTGGATCATGCAAAGCTGTGCGTTCCACACACAACTGTCACCCTTGAGCTCTTTGCCAAAAAAGGTGACCTCTCCTCATGTGTGGTGACAAAGGTCTTCAACAGATCGTCAGAGCTAGGCCTAACCGCCTTTAACTGAAGTGCACAGGTGTACACTTGCTTCTTGGAATCATAAATACCAAATCAAACCAAGTCAATTGTCCCCATTCTCAGTCCAGAGGCAATAAGATCAATTCCAGCACCCATTTTGTGTAACCTCTCCTTCAAAACACACACACTGGCACAGGCTGAAGACTAAACTACCAAGTATGTGAAGAGCATTGATGGGAACTGACTGAGTTAGGCAGGGATTTTCTTTGAAGACCGGTGAGTTTGTAACAATAAAGTTCCACTCGAGTCAATTAATTTGCATGACAACATGTTGCAATATCAAGGATGAACATTAGCCCATACTGAACAGCTTCTTTCAAAACGAACAAGCACTGTCTAGTGTATTTCAGTTTAATAATAGGATTGGTTCCCTCTTCGGACAATTTGAATGGCCAAAATGAGATAACCAAAATGGGAATCGGTCACTCTGTTCTGACTACTTCAACACTGTACTTCTTGTATAATATAAATTTTAAAAACATAACATTTCTGTAAACAAAAACAAATGACCTGAGCAAATATGTTTGCCAGCTCTGAAAGAACATTTCTTGTGGAATCCATATACCTTTCTGCTCTATTTGATTTATTGCATGTGTTCTGCTTCTTTGATTTACTGTTACAGATAAAGCATCTACAGTATTGTAGATCTGTATGGAATACCACAGAAAGAAGTAATCCATGGAAGCTGCAAATGGCATTCAGGGCTTAACCATGGGATTATTAAGTAGGAATTGTACAACAAGTCTGTGCTGCTGCTCTCACCTATCATTTTCAAATCTGTTGTGAAGATTCAAAAGAAAAACAGTTTACTTGAAATGCAACAAAACGCATGTCCAGTATTAACTGTAAATATAGTAACAATAAGACTTCACACAAGCCAGTAGCCGCAAATGGATCTTAAAAGAGCACCATCAACAATGACATGACCATAGTTACCAAAGGTGAGAAGGGCCACAGGTTTATCATTATTAAATCACACCTTTTATCTTTAATTACAGCCTAGTTTCTGCTTCACTGTGTTAAGTAGGAGGTATAGTTCAATAAACGTGTTCAAAGAAGTCAAACAAACATTTTTGGAAAGGTAAAAATACAACATTTTCACAGACTTGATTAAATATGTATGGCATTCTTAATATTAAAGTGCACACGTATCTTTAGTGCTCTCTACCACAAAAACAAAGACAGGGCATCAATTTAAGGAAATGCCAGAACAAAACATCTGGGAAGCTCTCCCCTCCCCCTTCCACACAAACCCCCCCAAAAACATCATCAATAGAATATATTCTCTACAACTGTGGAAAGCTTAACCTACACTATATAAAAAAAAGAGGCATTTTCTAGACAACCATGTGTCATTTTAGTGGGCATACTGTCAGATGCCCACAGCTGAGCAATGACTGAGTGTCTGCACCAGTTCAATTGCACGTTCTGCAAAATCAGGTTACAGCCTTGTTTACTGCTCAGCCAATCCTCAGGAAAACCACAATCTAATACTTCAAGAAGGTAGAACTACTGACTCCTAGTGGTTTAATACATAGAGGGTCTGGAATCCCAACAACTTAGCAAAACAGCTCAGAATGGGGGAGGGAGGCCGTTTAAAATTTGTATGGATTGAATAGAGCCACAGGACCCAGTGAAATGTTTATTCACACCAGGAAACAAGCATATTGATGGATGAATAGGCTCCAAAAAATCAGTGAAACGCAATTCCTGGAGCTAAATGCTTCTGTGAATTTGAGCTTTAAGTTGCTCGGTGAACTAACCCTATCTTATTGGTCTCTCTCCGTTTTTTTGTGTGTGATTGATAACACAGATTACTGACCTAAAATGCTAGACAAAAACAAAATCTACTCACAGGGAAAATACTTGAGACAAACAGTACATGCAATTGTCCTCCAAGCAGTTGAATAATTAACTGAGCAGCAAAGCCGGTAGCGGTTTGGCTCCAGCTACGGTTCCGTTTGCCTACCAGGGTTAAACAGGTCTCAAAGGAACGCAGCACAGTAGAATAATGGAGATTCAGAGAGCTACATTAAAACAGACATTACAATGTTCAATAGTACACACTGTTCTGCCACCCATTTCATTTGAAACATTTGCATATCATTTTGAGGACTTTTGTTGCCATTAAGGTTTGCAAGTACATCCTCCCACAACACATCTGTCAATCAACATGCTTTTGAAAACACCTGTATCACCATCGTTCTTTCCCCTCAGTCCTCAAGATAATTTTGGTGCATATCCGTTTTCTCTTCATTTTTAACTGCCTCATTTTGCTACAAGGATTTGTATTTACCCCCAGTCTCCTATTTTTCACAAATATGTGGTTGCGTTAAAAGCATTAGAAGGGTTGGCACGAGAAAAACGAGGGCATATTTTTCAACTGTGACTCAGGGGGCTGGCTCTGTAAACTCAATACCAATTTCTTAAGACACAGACGATATGTGGTATGCCTGCTGCCTATGTAATTCAACGTGCCTGTTCAACACTTTAAAAATAGACAATTAATTTAGGCAGCCAGACTCCAGCATGCGCGATGATACAGAAGTCACATTAGGTGTATCAAAACTTGAATAATCATGCTGTTGTGTTTCTGACATTCCGAGGTTTGACAGCTTGAGAATTTCACTGATTCTACGGAACGGAATTGAGAAGCACTTCTTTTCCCCTCCTCCCCGGAGACCTCCAGATTTAGAAATTACAGAACATTCCTGACAAAAGCATGTTCATTTAAACAGAAAGGCAATGGTTGATTCACAGCAGTTTTATTACAAGTTTTTTTTAAAAAATATATTGCTGTCTTTGTTCTTCAGTATAATGGGATACTGTTTTGCTGTGTAATGTGTGGTCTGTTCCTCCCTTCCTTACTGCTGGTGCCAACGTCTCTGAACAGAAACCAAAAGATCGATTTTGTACAGCCTCACACTGCACCTGCACTACGCATCTCAGGATTCCTGTGCTTGCTACTCCACAGTACTTTTCACAACTGCTGCAGCTTTCTGTACACCCAGGAAGTACTACAGTGCCACCTAGAGACAATATTGTTGAAACAACAACTCAGCAAATCACCACCAGCTAAATGCCACTTCATTCTAATTTCTCTCTCCAACATTGATGAATCACAAGCTGTTTACATTTCAATGCCTCAGCCATGCATGACCATTCAAGGCTTTTAATCTTCAAGACAAGATCTCTGTGTGAGGGCCAGTTAGAATCTCTGCATTACCTGTCTGGTGTGGATTGGCCCTGCAGTCTTGAAGCCTCCCTGACAGCTGCACTCTGATACGCTGTAGGGGTCAGAGCTGCTCGAAGAACACTTGGACAGGGAGTCGCAGCCCACCACAAATGTGTTATCCAGCGGTAACTCTTGGATGACATGGTGTTTCTTCACTGGCACCGGAGTCTCTGGCTTGATTTGAAAGGAGGGCTGTGGGGAGGCCGACTTGTAGTGCTTTCCTAGATCGGGACTATCTGGTTTAAAAGTGGTAGGCGTTTTGCCCCAGTTGTACTTCCCCATAGTCTGATCCTCCAGTTCCACCGGAAGGTCCAAAGTGCCATTGATGTGTTCGTGGGCCGGGTCGTCGGGTTTGGACTCCTCAATGGTGACAAAATTTAGAAGAAGGTTCTTTGGAGACCTCTTCTTCTTTCGTTTCTTTTTCTTAATCTGTCTGTTTTCCTGATTGGGAGAAACCCATTCCCCACTCTGTTTCCCCTTCTGCACAGTTTTGTGCCTTGGTGTGTGGCGACAGCGCACCAAAGCAGTCACAAAAATGACAAGGATGACAGTCATAGTCCCAGCTATGATGGCAATAACAATCTTAATATAGTCATTGGTCTGTGGAGTCATTTGACTGTCCCCAACATTCTTGTCCAAAGGAGTCTCCATGCTCTTCCGCACCAGCTCTTGGACATAGGTGAAATTATTGATGGTTTCGTTCAGAAACAAATGCACGAGTGCCATGGCATGCAAGGATTCAGGCTGTCCCAAGTCGATGACCTTCACCACGAGTCTATACAAACCATGGTCTGATGTAGTCACCTTTTCTTGCAAAGTGATATTGCCAGTCATTGGATCAATGGCAAACAGTCCTCTGGAGTTCCCACTGACAATGCTGTAGCGAAGCTCTGCGTTCATCCCTGTGTCATTGTCAATTGCAAAAACTTTCCCCACCACGGAGCCAGGGTTAGCGGAAGTAGAGACCAATTCATATGAGAAGTTAGATGGAGGGTACACAAACACTGGACTGTTGTCATTTACATCAACGACATTTATAGTCACCCTGGCCACTGAAGACCGTTGAGGCCTACCTCCATCCACAGCCATGACTTGAAACGTGTAGGAACTTTGCTGCTCCCTGTCAAATGTAATATTGGGCTTGATAACACCACTGGTGGGGTCAATTATAAAGTAACCTTTGTCATTCAAGATGGACAGGCTAACGGCCGCATTACCTCCAGCATCTGCATCTGTAACTGTGATAAGTCCAACTGTCCCATACATGGGTAAGTTTTCAGGCACGTAGAAGTTGTACTCACTGTGTGTGAAGGAAGGGCTGTTGTCATTTTGATCCAACACAGTCACAACCACAGTAGCATTGCTCTGAATGGAAGGCCTTCCTCCATCCCTGGCCAGTACTGTAAAGACATAGCGGTCTTGCTTCTCACGGTCTAATCTCCTCATGGCTGACAGAATGCCAGTTCTCCGATCTACACTGAAGATGGATGGGGCATTGGGACCCAGGAGGTAAGTGATCTCTGCATTTTTCCCACTGTCTGCGTCCGTGGCACTGATTTTTGTTAACTGTGTACCAGGGGTGTTATTTTCAGGGATTGACAGGCCAATTACAGGCTGATTAAAAACAGGAGCGTTATCATTCTCGTCCTTCAGTTTAATCACCACAGTGGCTGATTGATTTAACGGTGGTTTGCCTGCATCAGAAGCCACTATCTTAATAGTATATTCTTTAGTGCTCTCATAGTCCAGCAAGGCTGCAGTCTCTAACAAGAACTGGCTTTCAAACACAGGTTTCAAACGATATGGCACATCGTGATCAGTGAAGCAGGTAACTTTCCCATTTAAATCTGCATCCTCATCTGTGACTGTTATCAGTGCGATTTTGGTATTAAGTGGTACGTTTTCGGACAGCAAGACGGTGCCATTTACGGGGTTAATGATGTACCTGGTGTCGATGGTTGGCACATTGTCATTGACATCGGTGATGTTGACGGTGACCACAGCTCTGGACGGGGTTGAGCTGCCGTCGCTGGCCAAGATGGTCAGCTTGTGGACCGGGAACTCCTCGCGGTCCAGCGGCTGCCTGACGGTGATCAGGCCGGTGGCGGCGTCAACGGCGAAGAGGCGCCTGGCCAGCGCCGACACCTGGTTGCTGAAGGAGAAGCGGACCACGGCGTTGGAGCCCAGGTCGGCGTCGGTGGCGTGCAGCTGGATGACCGAGGTGCCCGTCGGCGCGTCCTCGGGGATGTGGACGTCCACCTCGCCCTCCTTGAAGACGGGCCGGTTGTCGTTGACGTCGGTGACGGTAATCTGGAGGATGGCGGTGCTGGACCTGGGGGGCAAGCCCCCGTCCTCCACCTTGATCTTCATCACGTAGGTGTCCTTCTGCTCGCGGTCCAGGTTCTGCTGGACAATCAGCTGCGGCCACTTGTCCCCCTCGGGGGTCTCGATGATGTCCAGCCCGAAGACGCTCTGCCCCTTGAGCAGCTCGTAGTGCTGGATGCCATTGATGCCCACGTCGGGGTCCAGGGCGGAGGGGATGGAGTAGCGGGAGTTGACGGCGGTGTTCTCCGGGATGGAGATGTTGATGACGGCCGAGGGGAAGAGGGGCGCGTTGTCGTTGACATCCTCGATGAGGAAGCGCATCTTGACCAGCTGGAAGACCTCGTTGGGCAGCACGGCCACCTCCACCTCGTAGAAGCAGCGGCTGTCGCTGTAGACGTTGGCGCAGAGTTTCTCGCGGTCGATGCGGTGCGGGGTGGTGTAGAGCTCGCCGCTGCCGCCCTCCACCCGCAGCAGCGGGGCGTCCCCGGTCTTGGACACCAGCTTGAAGGTGAGCGGCAGCCCGGCCGCCGCCGCCGCCGTCAGGTTGAGGTCCCGCACCAGGTTGGCCACCAGCACGTTGTCGGGCAGCTCCTCCCGCAGGGTGTAGTCGCGCTCCTGCCCGCCGGCCCCGGCTCGCAGCGCCAGCAGCCCCAGCAGCAGGTAGCGGGCGGCGGCGGCGGAGGCGCCTCGCCACACATCCAGCCCTCCTCGCCTCTCCATCAGCAGCAGCAGCAGTGGTGGTGGCGGCGGCAGCGATCTCTCTCTCTCCCTCTCTCCCCTTTTCCAGCAACACCGCAGCTCAGCTCCTCCACAAATCAATCTCACCCCCTCCCCAAAATAAAAATTTTAAAAAAAGCAGCAACTTCTGCAAACAGGAGAGAGGGGTGGGGGAAAAAAAAACAGAGAGAGAAAAACTTAATTAAAAACTTCAATTACAAGTATATTTGGGAGAAAAAAAATAAAGACATGCAAAATTACAGGAATATTTCGAGGGGGAATATTTCAAACTCTTTTTAACAGTGGATCGCGCTGCCAAGTGCAATGCAATGCAAAATCTGAGCTTCTGCACACTTCAGAACGAGCAGTTATTATTTTTCCCAACCGAATTGAAAGATCTAAACGCCAACAATTTTATTTTTCCCACCAACCGAAACACTGAAAGCAATCTATTATTTTTTTATCGTTTCCCACCCAAACTGTAACATTTAAAGCAATTATTTTTATTTTTTCCCACCCAAACTGTAATATTTAAAGCAAGGTTATTTTCATTCGCCCAAACTGTTTTATTTAAAGCGATTATTTTTATTTTTTTCCCCCCACCCGAACTGTAATATTTGAAGCAAGACATTACTTTTTTCCCACCCAAACTGAAACATTTAAAACAAGCATTTATCTCCCCTCCCTTCGCTCGTACACACACACACCTCTCTCCTTTTTCACCTCTTTTGGGGGAAACGCTGTTTTCTTCAATAAAAAAAGAGAAGAACTGGGGGGAAAAAGTCAGGTCAAGCTGTGTCTTGCGGGAGGAGACATGCTGCTGTCTGGGTGCTGAAGTTGGCAGGAGGTGGATTTTGTTGCTACTCAGCTTGCGCCTCTCCTCGCTCTCTCTCTCTCTCGTCTATCTGTGCGTCCTGAGTTGGAGCTGCTGCTGCTACTGCTACTGCACGAACTCAGCTCTCCCCGGCTTTGCAGCTCTGTCTCCGGCTCCGCCGCAACTTGATAGCCCCGCACCGCCTGAGCGACGCCTGCCGCATCCACTCAGCGGCCGCCGCCGGCCCCCCTCTCCCTCCGTGCCCCAGCCAGGCGCACCTCCCACCGGCCGCCGCACCGACCAATCCACAGTGCCTGCGGGCGGGCGGGACTCCCGCACCACCGCCACCCCTCCTAATCTACATATCTACACCCCATTGGCTTCCTCCCACCCTGACGTTACAATGGAAGGCGGAGCCTTCCCTTCCCAGTTGGTCCCGAGAAATTCTTTGGGAATAGAAATTGAGGAACACCTTTGCATCAATGTCCAAAAAAGCAGGAATTTAAAAAAAAACAACGCGGAATCACCTATTTGCTCATCCTAAATGATCCAGAATTATATTTTTTTTGCAGCTCACTCAAAAATCCTCACATCTCCCTCCCCACTTCCATACATCTCCACACACCCTTGATGTCTGCAATGCTGTAATATTCCTGCCCGGTTAAGTCGTACTTGACTGAGGTGAGATGTGCTACACAATTCCACTCACCCTGGCAGGTTTGCTTTTTTCTATGCATTAGATTTCTCTGTCTTTTACTCGTTGCATTGAAATGCCTTTTCTGCCCCTTACACTTGTGAGGAATGGGTTGTGGGCAAAGCGCTAATTTATTTGCTGACTGAAAGGTTGTGTTTCCAACACTTTGCACAGAGTTGGGGCTCCTGTAGTATGTTTCAACATCGATTTTATAATGCTTGGAACAATGTTTCCACTGCGCCTCCTGTTTCCTGTTTTAAAAAAAACGCATCACTGAAAAGAAACTTTGCATTTTAGTGTTCCCTGTTCTTACGATGTTCTGAAACATTTCACAGCTAATTAACTATTATCTGAAATACAATTGCTGCTGCAACATACACAGCCAATTTGCACACAGCAAACTAACAGGAAATGAAATAGATACTTTCTTCTGCTGGTTTTAGTTGAGGGAGAAATATTGACCAGAACAATGACAGAAGTCTTTTGCTCTTTCAATAATGTCATGCAATCTCTTATAATTTTTAAGTCACAAGTACGGCTTACATTAACACTGCAGTGAAGTTACTATAAAATTCCCCTAGTCACCACACTCAGGCACCTGTTCAGGTCAATGCACCTAACCAGCACATCTTTCAGAATGTGGGAGGGAACCAGACTACCCAGAAGAAACCCACACAGACACAGGGAGAACATGCAAAATCCACACAGACAGTGACCCAAGCTGGGAATTGAACCCAGGTCCCTGACACCATGAGGCCACTCTGATCACTTTAGAGATCAGACAGAACCTCAGTTTAATGTCTGGTTTGAAAGTTGGCACTTCCAAGAGGTAGCCCTCCCTCAGTCCTGTACAGGACTGATAGCAATGAATAAGTGTTCAAATGTTTTAGTGGGGCTTAATACAACATACTTCTAAGCCCGGAGAGAATGATGATACTTTCCCAGGGCTTTCAAATTGACAGTCAGCTTTCATATTAATCTATTGAATGATTGCATAACATAAGGCTTAGAGCATACAGCCATGCAATTAATGTTGTTGTTTATCTTCTCACACCTCATGGTGCACAAGGCAGACTTTCATCTGTTTCCATAGCGAGATTTTTTTCCTGGAGCAGGTCACTACCCTGATGCCAGAGGCTTATAGCTTGAGGGTGCCACTCCACACCAAGCATGGTTGGCCAGAAGTCTCTCTCACTCTCACTGCCAGCCAATAGTGTGTATTGGAAGGATTTTGCAGGTTGATACTCAACCTGTTGTCCCCGTCATGAACACATCTTTCTTGGACATCAAGTCCTGGGGTGGGACTCAAAACCCAAGCTCCTGGCTCAGCGGCAGGGTCATGACCCACTGCGCCTCAATAATTCCCTTAATAAATATGGAGCGCTGTTTACTTAAACATAAATTATTACATTTTTTTCTTCTGGATCAGGTTTTTTTGGTCAAATGTAATTCTACGACTATAAAATCATCAAGTAAAGTCACTATTCAGCAGAAACAGAAGAGAAATAATAAGCATTTTGGATCGACTAAGTAACACATCACTTTTGATGCCATATCATTGTTGATTTGTGCTGGAAATTCAGGATAAGATACTTCTCCACTGATATAAGGGTGATTACATTGAATCAGAGTTCTCAAATGATTTTATTTGAAGAGCCTCTTTTCAAATAGATCAGTAATAACAGACCTTCCCATCAAAATTATAATGTAATATCATAAAACAATGAAAAGGTTCAGCATGTTTTAATAATGTGATTTCCCTTCAAATGTTTTAATTCTAATCCCATTATCAGCAGCGGTAAAGTCTACACTATTATGATCTAAAATAGGTATTTTTTTCCCCCCATGAAATGTCTAGAATACTGCAATACCCCGTCTCACTCCAAAGCTGCAGCATGGTGGAGTCACAAACATTGTTATTGATAAACTTCTGGCATGTTTATGCCACTCTTAGAATCACAGAATCCCTTTAGTGCAGAAGGATGCTGTTCAGCCCACTGAGTCTCACTGACTCTCTGACAGAGCATTTTATCCCATCCCTGCAGTTAGGGGAGATTAGTGACTCAGTGCCCATCTATGCATGCTCCTCTCCTCAGTGAGACAGCCAGCCCAGTCTATCCTGCACCTGTGGCGGATGCAGCCCACTCCTGTCTCCCAGCTTACAGCAAGACCTGCTCCAGCTGCTGCTTATTTCTTATTTGACCATTGCTCAACCATAGTGCAACCAGGACATAATTATCAACTGTACAGCTCTCAAGATGCTGAGGAGTCAGAGCCTCCTTCTGCACCGACCATTATAAATCATTGTATATTTAGTCGTATTGGAAAATAACTATAGTGGAGCATGTTATTGTTAATATCAGATGTTCCTCTGTCACAGTTGGTAAAATACTTCAGCACGAGCCCAGCAACATTATTGATTATTTTGTGGACTTCCTGTAGACACCTGAAGGTCCACAAACCCAAGTTTGTGAACCATTGGATTAGATTTTGAAGACTTTTAAAATCTGTAACAACTCCACTATCAAGTAAAACAAATACAAAAACTATAACATACTAACCCATTTATTGTAAACTGAGGAATACACTATTGTCCTACGAAATTTGATTTTAACACGGAAACACCCTCATCAGAATGTTACACAAAAGTAACTATGCATGCATTTGATCTATAATTGGCACGATTCTCAACTGCCAATTTTAGCAGACAATCATACATGAACACAGGATAGGAAGGGATGAAAATGATCAGTCATAGAATCATAGGATCCTTACAGTACAGAAGCAGGCCATTTGGTCCATTGAGACTGCACCGACAGCAGTCCCAACCAGGCCCTATCCCTGTAACCTCATGTATTTGCCTTGCTAATTTTCCCGACACCAAGGAGCAATTTAGCATGGCCAATCAACCTAACCCTTTGGCGTTTGGGAGGGAACAGGAGAAGCCAGAAGAAAGCCTCGCAGGCACAGGGAGAACGTGCAAATTCCACACAGGGAGTCACCCAAGGCCAGAATTGAACCTGGGTCCCTGGTGCTGTGAGGCAGCAATGCTAACCGCTGTGTCTCCGTGGTACCCCTTAAGTCCATTAAGTAAAGACCAAAACAGATTGTGCAAAACACATACTGCAGTGGTCACTCTTCAACTTAAATCTCTTAAGAAAAGAAAATGCTAAAACATCCCAGACAGCCACATTTCTGAGATAAAGTTGGCAGCATAATTTGTCAAATCAAAGCCATGCAACCTATATCCATTGGAATACATGGTATCTAGATTTCAAGAATAGTTCTACTTGAATTCTAGAGAACTATTCTTGAATTCTGACTCATGGTCACTTCTCCCAGTTCTCTGTAAATTAAATATAGTTAAGCTGAACACTTTTTCGATGGTAATAAGCTGACTTGCTTTACCTAATCCATTACTGTTCCTAAAAAAGTTAAAGTTTCCTTCTGTAACATAAGGTCCTTACTTTTTATCAAAAATGTTTTCCTAGGCAGGCTACTTAACAAATGTCTTTCATTTTTAGAGTGCTGCTTATTGTAGGAAAGAGAATGAAGGAGCAATTGTGCTTGTTAATGCCTGTTTTATGTCCAGTACTTGCGCTCCACAGTTCCAAAATGGGGTTCATTATATACTCTTTTATTAGATTAAAAGAAGTCAATAAGTTAAGCAAAAATGACAGGTGACAGTCCCTGGTGGGGCACTGTAACTAAAACAAAGCTTCAAAAAGAAACTTAACAAGTTAAACTGAAGTGTCATTCTTGGGGGTGATGATACACCCCAGCCCCCGTTGCTCCCAATGGTCTCAGAAAGCCTGAAGCAAACCAGTGGACATCATGTTCTCCCACTCCAAGGCCACCCAGCCGTGAATGTAGCCACAGTAGAGGGACAGACGGGTTGGATGACTCCCTTGACTGCATGCTGCCCAGACCTGTTAATGGCTAACTGGGCTAGACCCAGAAACAAACCCACAAGGAGGCCCTCTTCCCTCCTGCCTTCCCTTCCACAGTTGATGATCAAAGCTTAGGAACATAGGGATGAAATGCAACACTTTTTCGATGGTAATAATCTGACTTGCTTTACCTAATCCATTACTGTTCCTAAAAAAGGTTAAGGGGCAGCCCCTTCAAATAACTAAATAGGGACTGCAACCTCAAGCAATCTATGTACAGGCAGACCATCCATCATGTATATACTTATGGGTGAATTGTGCTGAATGCCACATTGGTGAGATCATTAGCAAGCACGTAGTGCAGGTCCAATGGAAGATGAAAATGTCAATCATCCTAGAACACTGATTTGCATGACTCCACCTCCCATCCTGCCCACATGCACTATTTGATTTGATTTGATTTATTACTGTCACATGTATTAGAATACAGTGAGAAGTGTTTCTGGCGCACTATACAGACAAAGCATACTATTCATAGAGAAGGAAATGAGTCAGTGCAGAATGGTGTGTTACAGTTATAGCTAGGATGTCGAGAAAGATCAACTTAATGCAAGGTAGATCCATTCAAATGTCTGATGGCAGCAGGGAAGAAGACCTCAAACTTTTGTATCTTTTACCCAATGGAAGAAGATGGAAGAGAAAATGTCCTGGGTGCGTAGGGTCCTTAATTAGGGTCCTTTGCCGAGGCAGCAGAAAGTGTAGACAGAGTTAATGGATGGGAGGCTGGTTTGCATGATGGATTGGGCTACATTCACGACCTTTTGTGGTTACTTGCGGTCTTGTGCAGAGCAGGAGCTGTATCAAGTTGTGAAACCACCAAAAGGAATACTTTCTGTAAAAGTCACCAACTACCTACAGGTTAGTTACTCCTTGATTTCATCTGGCTGTTGTTATGATTCTACATGCATTAAGTGCTTTCTGTAGGTATTTCAAGTTTCAAACTTCTGCAGCAAATGATGTGGGCTCAAAGATTTCTTTTTACTTATGTGAAAGTTTCTTTGCAAGCTAGGTGCTCACAGACATGGGTTCATTAGTTGATATTCCCCTTGAAATACAGCATGATTGGGAGAATGACAAAAGCAACACAGTGAAGGATAAGCAGCTGGACAAGAAAGGAGGAGTAGAATTCTGAACTGGAGGTCGTATATGCCCAAGGTTCCGAGAGCAATTACCTTACCTTGTGATCAAGGCACGATTCAGCAAGAAGATTTGTTACCTAATGAAGCCACAAATGGAGCATCAGAGCAGGGCAAAGATTGGTTTACCAGTGGTAGACCACCGCCAAGGTGACTGTAGTGATCAATTTTTATCCATCTGGTTCATTCCAGGATAATGCCAGTTAGCAACATCTCACAGTTTGACAGAAGAAGTCATTTCCTATTCAAGAGAGCTAAATGTATCTCATTCACTCTTGTCAGAGACAACCAGGGACAGTGAGAACGTGACTTCATATGGTATAGAGTGTCATTAACTTTGCTTTCCTGGCAGCTCTACCCTTTCCCAGAACCAAAAAGTTTCACTCTCTTAATAGTAAGTTGCTATGCCACTAACGGCAGCATATCTTGCAGATCAGGGCCCAATATCCTGGCAGCAGTTGTGATGTCTTCATTCTGAAGCAGCTCCCATGCAGCTGCATTTGAGCCACTCTAACATATCAAAGCCCAATCGGAAGAAACAGTTCAGATCAGTGTTCTTCATAGAAGCACCATAAAATTCCTGCAGTGCAGAAGAAGGATTCAGCCAGTCGAGCCTCCATTGACAACAATCCTACCCAGGCCTTATCCCGGTAACCCCATGTTATTTACCCTAGCTAGTCCCCCGGACAATTAGGGGAAATTTAGCATGGTCAATCAACCTAACCCAGACACCTTTGGAGTGTGGGAGGAAACCGAAACACCCGCAGACACAGGGAGAATGTGTAAACTCCACACAGACAATCACCTAAGGCAGGAACCGAACCCGGGACTCTGGCACTGTGAGTTAGTAGTGCGAACCACTGTGCTACCATGCCATCCTATTTCCCAGCTTCTCACATATTTCTTATTTCCCATTTTTTTCTGGTGATCCATTTTACGGTACGCAAGAGCATTTTGGGCGAGTACTCTGATGTCCCCATTTTTACTGTTTATTTTTCCTTTCCACCAAGGTGGCTCCTGGATACAAGGGTTAACCACTGACAATGAGGCTGATAACTCTGGTGCACAACCCAATCACACGTGGGGCTGTGCACATGCAATGAAAACTATCTTACCACATAAAATGGGATAGCACAGAGCACTGGGTGCTGAAACAAATGCCTGCACTTTCTGGAGCACTGTGGAAGAGCTCTACAATACTCAGCAGAGCAGGTGTCAAGATTTACAGTATTCTCTCCTGCATTCTGCCATTATGAGGGGACAGTCCTTTCCATACAGCAACCAGCCGAAGAGCAGGACCAAACGGAGGAGGAGGAGGAGGAGGAAGGGACAACCTCAATAGCCCCTTTCTGCCTGTACTATCCATGTGGAACTCCAACGTAAGTAACTACAATCTCAATTCCCCATTCGTTGACATTCCAGACCGTACCTTTTCTCTATCGTTGCCCACCATCCTTTGTTCATAATGGAAAAGTAAAATTCACCACAAAATAATTCTTTCAAATCAAATTGATAAGTAAAATCATGTGTGTCTTCCCTCTGCCTTTTCCCGTCATTATGCTTCTTTGCAGTGCTAGCACAGTGGCTAATGTGAAGAATGCTGAAGACAGTATTGGAGAATAATCTTGAGTTGCTCTAAACTTGAAGGTCCAAATACTTGCTGCACTCTCTCGGCAAGAGCAGTTGTTTGAACTTGCTGGCTGACTGGCAACATTATGGGTACTGATGGAGTGGCAGGCATGGAAATGTAAACATTGTCTCCCTCAGGGAGAAACACAGGCTCCCCATAAAACAAACCTCGCCACAACAACACTAGTAATCTGCTGGAGGATAAATTTCTGGACAGCTGTGACACTCTGTAAACCACGATGGCAGAAGTCCAAGCTGGCATGGGAGCGAGCTGACCTTGCATAACATCAGTCTGAGCGCTCAGATGTTGGGTGACTGCTGTTTGTGCTACAGCAGAAGCTGCAACATCATTCATTTGATGCTGCACCATGTTTGGGTTTGGAGTTGATCAGGGCTGAGAGAGACAGATTTTAATCAGTAAGGGAATCAAGGGAGTAAGGCAGGAATGTAGGGTTGAAGATTATCTTGTCAGATCAGTCATGAATGGTGGAGCAGATTGGATGGGCCGAATGGCCTACTTCTGTTCCTATACCCTTTGATCTACCACTTCCATGGTGAAAAGGTTGGGTTTTGAGCTCTACAAAGAGCCCGGTGTGATTTTGGTGTTGAACTTCTCCTCACTCCTCAACATTGACCACAGGCTTTCTGACAGGCTTGCCAATGTTCCAAGTATTTTGTGACCATACCTACTGGAATTCTTCTATACACTAGCCCTTTAAAGTGCCCATCCTCTGCAGCAGAACCTGTGAGCAACCTGAAACCCTTTAAATATATTTGCTTCTGGCCTGGCTGTGGCAGGCTGATGCTTGGCGTCTCAGCATGTGCAGTTCCTGCCTGTAATTTATTCTCCAAGCTGTGTGCAGTGTCTGTATCTAAGCTGGTGCTTATGATTTTGCAATCAAGTGACAATGCTGTGTCTTTGTCATCATTCTCTTCCTGCAGCCCCTCCACTGCCTGCTTATGCTATGTCTGTTGGGAAAGAAGAAAGACAGAACTGTGTGCTTTGCTGAATGAGGGGAACTGCAGCTTATAATTCAAGACTGAATGCAGAATGAACGGGGACTTTGATGTGAGAAGGAGGATTATGTCTGAGGATGCAGCCATCTTTGATGGTTTTATCCACTATTGGCCATGACCTCATCAATGGATATCACAACAATGGCCAGCACCACTAACTTCATTGGAATTAAGACGTGCAGCAACGTGACTTTGGTTAGCTTCTAGTTGTGTACTGCCTGTCCTGGAAGAAAGAGGGAAATGTGGGAGTTAGTGTCCTACAATCTGTTTGGGCGAGGTGGCTGCCATGGTTGAATACTTGACAGTGAGTGCAAGCTGTGAGATGTGCGTGTGAGCCTTCCAGCATTGCTAAATGTGTGAGAAGGGACTGTTCAGAGTGAACCCTTATTTTATAGAGATTGTTGGGCAGTGAGCGATATGACATTTGATGATGCACTTAGTGACCTTGATCAATTGTGTGGGCTTATTCGATGCCTTGCAGCACTGCATCCAGCTCCTCTGGGCTTGACGTTTGTCATTGACTTTCATGGCTATCTGTTCCCGCTGCCTTTTGGGTGTTTATTCTGGGAACCTCCAGACCCTTTGTAGCGACATGGAAACCTCCAGATCCTGCTTTCTCTCATGTTTTTCCATATTTCACTGTTTCCAAGTCCAGATACACCTCCTTCAGGACTGCAAGCACAGGTTCTAGCCACAAAGTGCCTCCCCTTTCAGATTTACAGAGCAACTTAAAGTGGTACCAAGATGTTACAATTCTAGGCTCACTGTAGATGTGTGTAGCCAATGAACAAGGTTGTTAGTGCTGGTCTGCATTCAAGTAAGCATGGTGTTGTCAGACTTCTTCAAATAAGCAGTCAGTACAAATTTGTCATACTTCCTGTAGTATACTGAACGGGCTTGAGTTAGAAGTGCATCATAATGACCACACACTTCCAGGCACCATCCCATTTCGCCAAAACTATCCTTAATATGTGGCTGCAGGAGTTTTGAGATTGGTCTTGAAAAGTAATGAACCATACTGATAAGATGTGTCTCAAATTGTTAGCTCCGTTTTAGATAGTTAAAGGGTACCAGGCCTGCATAAAAATATGTTTGTACCTGAACCGTAAACTAGATTTCTCAAATGCAGCTACATATATTTCACTTGGACTTCAAGGCAACAGAGTTTCATTTGCCTGTTACAGAGCAAACAAGCACAATATGTTGTGTGTGTACGTTGATGTTCAACACCAATCTATAGTTACAAAGACTAAAATCTGGCTGATTCTGGATATTGATCAAGAGACGTCAAGCTGAGAAAACACAGTAGTGGTCCAGTATACAGCAGTTAGCCACATTTGGAAATCATTTTGAAAAACCCCAGAAAGACAAGCGCACACCACAAGTGCCAGCTGTCATTGACTGCAATATGCTCAATTACTGGCTGTTTAACCAGCTCATCAGTGCTGTGTGAGAAGTCATAAAGGGAGCACCGCTATGCAAAACCTGGCTGTGCTGAGAAAATGCAGATCAACTATGTAAAGTTCAAGGAAATACCTTAAAGATACTTGCACTGCAATGCTGTTGACTACCACTTTATGTCCATACACCCCAACAGTAAATAATTCAGGTGTAAACTATATTAAAGATATAAAGGTCAGTTGAATTTACCATAAAGGTGAACACTGTGGAGAAAACTTGAAACCACTGCAAAGATCACATACAAAGAATCTGGGTCACATCTTGGGGTTTTTAAACTTAACTTTGTACTCAGTATAGGAGCAATGAAGATAATGTGACTTTAGGACTGAAAAGGATTCTAAACTATGTGAGCCCTTCCTCTGTAACTTGGTTAGTCTAATCTAAGGGGCATCATTCATTTCTTGTTGGAACCTTTAAGTTGTGAATGAGAGTGGCTAACTGTGACAAACAAAATGAAAGTTCCAACAATATGCACATTGGATAATGTGGTTGTAACTTAGATGTGGAGTCCAGCAAACAGCATTCATCTCATCTAGAATGTTAAGTCAGATCAACTGGTGCTTGTACCTGATAAATAAAACAATAGGCTTATGTCTGACTTACATTTGTTATAAATCGAATATTTGAATCGGAGTAGAGTATCTTGGTCCCAGAGGACACCAACTGAGAGAGTGGGCGATGTCAAGTTGAATCACAGAGGCTCATTAGTCAGCTCCTATCTAAAATCAATGACCGGGAAATAAGATCTTGCTATAGGAATGTCGGGAGAGTCAGGGTTCTTGAATGTACAGAAAGGCAAAGCACATATTGTAAAAAAAACTTAGTGTATTTACACTTTACTCAAAAATATACCTATGTTGTCAATTTTATTGTCTGGAACTCTCAGCCTGTTTAGATAAAATAAATAGTCTAGACTGTATAACCTATGAAGACAGACCGTATTGTGTTTTATTATTGCCTCTTCACAATATAGTGCACAATAGCGTAGAAGACTACAAGAAAAACTTTTATATTCACTATATCCTACCAGCTTCTCCACCGGTGACATAAAATTTTTATGCATGCAAAGTTTGTAACTCACCCTGAAGACAGTTTCACAACTTGAACATTAATGGATTTAAAGAAGGACTCCATCTCCCTTCAACTCCAACAAAAATGTGAAGAGCTTATTTCATGGATGGCTGAACTGCACAAACAGGTTTAATCACTGTTCTGTGCTGAGATACCTGGTCTTGGTTTGGGTGGTGGTCGAGGTGCAACAAATGATCCAGGGAGCAGAAAATCAGTCAAATTGATTACTCCTGATTACTGGCCCCTCCTGGCTGTTTGGGTAAGAGCATCAGATGCTTATAGGATAAGTGATGCGCTCCAATCCAAAATACTCACCCACACTCATCGAAAAGGTTAAGACTTTAATAGTGGTTACTTGACTGAGCTAACAAGGCTAAAAATTGATTGGAAAGAAAAAAATGTTTAAACAAAACAAAATTTGAAAAACAACCTGAAATGATTGGTTTTAATTGTACTCAGTGTCCTGCAATTCAAGATTCTTGGATGTCAATCTCTGGAAAACATTGAGTACAGATGTCTTTACATCGATTCATTTGTGGACAGCTTCTACTAAGCCCTTGGCATGCAAGAGTTTCAGGACAAATATTTTCAGATTTATTTTATTTCATCTCCAGTTCTTTGATCACTCAATTGCAGAGCAACAATGTCAATAAACCAGCAACCCCTTCATTTAATTTTTAAATAGGTTATTGACAGCCATATCCAAAAGCTAAAGGACCTCATTGCATGACATAGAAACAAAATAAATGAGTGTCCTTGCTTTCCAACTTGCACCGTACAATGTCCATGACATGTTCTTGAAAACGATCTCTCATCAATTAAAACCAGTCATTTCAAGGTTTTTTTAAAATCTTGTTTTGTTTCAACATTCTTTTCTTTCCAGTCAATTTTTAGCCTTATTAGCTCAGTCAAGTAACCACTATTAAAGTCTTAACCTTTCCAATGAGTGTGGGTGAGTACTTTGGATTGGAGCGCATTACTTATCCTATAAGTATCTGATGCTCTTACCCAAACAGCCAGGAGGGGCCAGTAATCAGCAACAATCAATTTGACTGATTTTCTGCTCCTTTGATCATTTGTTGCACCTCAACCACCGCCCAAACCAAGACCAGGTATCTCAGCACAGAACAGTGATTAAACCTGTTTGTGCAGTTCAGCCATCCATGAAATAAGCTCTTCACAGCTTTCTTGGTGTTGAGCGGAGATGGGATCCTTCTTTAAATCCATTAATGTTCAAGTTATGAATTTGTCTTTGGGGTGAGCGATAGAGTTGATCTGATAGTACATTCAGATTCCTCGATTCTTGGCAAGTTTGTTTCAATGTGTTATGCAAAGTTTTCTGTTCACAAGAAAGATTACCCAATTGGTTGATCAAGGTGACATTTGAATGTCTTGCCCTGATTCACAACCAGTAGAAAAAGAAAGTCTCCCTACGCATTGTAACCAAAAAAAAATGGAGACTTGTCACTCAGGGAGGTGATGGCCTAGTGATATTAACACTAAACTATTAATTCAGAAACTTAGCTAATGTTCTGGGGACCTGGGTTCGAATCCCATCATAGCAGATGGTGGAATTTGAATCCAACAAAAAAAAGTCTGGAATTAAGGATCTATTAATGACTATGAAACCATTGTCGATTGTCGGAAAAACCTATCTGGTTCACTAATGTCCTTTAGAGAAAGGAAATCTGCCATCCTATCTGATCAGGCCTGCATGTCACTCCAGATGTGGATGAGCCGGCGTTGGACTGGGGTAAACACAGTAAAAAGTCTGACAACACCAGGTTTTAGTCCAACCGATTTATTTGATAGTAAACTCACAAGCTTTCGAGGTTTCCCTCTTCGTCGGGTGAATGGAGAGTCCGTTCACCCGACGAAGAGGGAAACCTCGAAAGCTTGTGAGTTTACTATCAAATAAATCGGTTGGACTAAAACCTGGTGTTGTCAGACTTTTTACTGTGTCAATCCAGAGCCACAGCAATGTGGTTGACTCTCAACTGCCCTCCAAGGATAACTAGAGATGGGCAATAAATGCTGGCCAGCCAATGACACCCATGTTCCATGAATGAATACAAAAAAAATCTGTTATCCAGTCCTGCAGTCTCAGTCTCCTATGAGTCACTCCTGACATGACAGGAAGTGTATGCTAGTTTCACTGATAAGCTAGATGAAGGTGTTTTCCTGTCTAACCGGAATTCTGAATTCAACATCATTAAATGTTTTCCACGTTATGTTGTTTCCTTTATGTTTTGTGTACTCCATTTGTTTGTAGCTGCAAAGCACTTTGTTTATTAAAAGACCTATCCTTTCAACAAAGCCTGGTTTCGCAATAGCAGCACTATTGACTACCTCTGCGTTCACCACAACACTTCAGGGTATATGTTGACTAATTTGAAATTCGGTTGAGGATGATTAGTAAACTGGTAGGCAAGATCAATTATACTTCTGTGGTTCAAGGATGAATGAAAAAGGTGACTGAATCCGGGGAGGACTGCCGTTATTCCAGATGGTTCATTGTGAAGGTTTAAACGGCACTCTTATTTATCTTCTTTTGGTATTTTGCACTATACTATTCCACTGCCTTGCTCACGTCATGCTCAATAACATACTTGTCAAATTGCACACCTGGTGATTCATATTCGGTTTTCCATCACTTGATAGATAGAGCTACAGGAACTTCAGTTCCCCAAATCCCTCACAGTGCAACTTCAACTGTTTTTGCCTGTGTCACTTGAATATATAAGATGTCAGAATCATATATCCTCAGGGGTGACAGGATGCATTGCCAGACTTTGACAATTACTATAACAGTGACATTCTCCTACCCAGCAACTGTTGTTGTATACCAGATTGGAAATTAGAGACAGGAGTAAGCCATTTAGTCTCTGTAACCTGTCTGCCGTTCAATGACATTACTGTTGATGCTGCAACCTAACTCCATATCCTTTAATACCTTTGATTAACAAAATCTAGCAATCTCAGAATGAAAATTAACAACTGATCCAACATGAATTGCCAAGGAGAGATTCAAATTTCTACCACAAGTTGCATGTGGAAATGTTTCTTAATTTCATTCCTAAAAGATATGGTTCTAATGTCTGGACTAAGATCCAGAGTCGAGGGACTTTCTGGCCAACAGAAATATCTACCCTATCAGTTCTCCTCAATATCCCCTAAAAACTTCATTCAAACCTCCCCTTAAATTCCAGAGAATACAACTTCAGGTGCTGTAATTTCTTCTCATATGTTAAGGCTTAGGGTTCAAGTATTATTTTGGTAAATCTACACTGCTCTCCCTCCCAAGGGCAACATACACTTCCTAAGAAGCCCAGGGACTGTTGAGAGTACTCCAGCTGTTGTCTTGTCAGAGTTTTGGATCACTGCAGCAAACTAATATCTCCTTGTTTTTCATCCTCAAGATCTAAAGATCTGTGTTCCATGAGTTAAACTTTTGATTATTTTTGTTACTTATCTATGAATACTTCAGGGTAATAATTATGGGATGAACGTAGGAATGTAGGAATTCAGAGACTGAGTAGACCATTCAGTGCTTTGAGCCTGCTCCACCATTTGATAAGTTCATCACTGGTCTGACTGTGACCTCAGTTCCATTTTCCTGTCTTTCCTCCACAACCCTGTACTTCATCATCAGCCAAAAATCTACTGAACACAGTCTTGAATAAATTCAAAGACCTGGACCCCACTGTTCTCTGGGGAAGAGAATTCCTCAGAGTAACGATCCTGTGAGAGAAAATAAATTCTCCTCATCTCTGACTTAAAAGGGACATCTCTTATCTTAAGCATTGGCCCCTAGTTCTCATCTCCTTGACAAGAGGAGACACCCTCTCAGTTTCAAAGCCTCTCAGGACCTTTTATGTTGCAATAAGATCACCTCTTACCCTTCTAAACTCCAGTGGGTATAGGCCCAACCTGTTCTGTTTTCATAAGGCAAGCCTTTCATCTGAATGCAGACTAGTCCCTAAAAGAAATGTTGTGATTTCATAACTTATTTTGTGTGACTAGCTATTTTTTGATTCTGTAACAAATGTGCCAGTTGAGTAAAATTATCTCCATGTCGCCCGACCACATAATGTCAAACCAAAGTTTGTGTATTTGTTGTAACATCTAAAACAGGTAGACTTGGGCCACTGTTGATATGGAAAATGCACAGGTATTTGCTCCTGCTCTGCAAAAGTGTTGGACACATTTGATGGCCAAATATCTTAACCACATCAAGTCCCATTCATCTATTGTATTTGTGCTCATTAACCTATCTTGGCCCTTGGTTAAGCAGCATCTCAGTTTTAGAACTTATATCCTTATTTTAAATCTCTCCAGGCCTTGCCACTTGCTACTTTTATATTTTTTAAAATCCAGATGCATTCTGACCCTTTGATCAACCTTGATTCCATTGGTAAGTGACCATACGGGCCATAGTGACCATACCTAGGCCCTATGCTCTGAAATTCGCTCTCTAAACTCTCTGCCTCTCTATCTTTCTTTCTTCTTTTATGATTCCCCAAAACATAACATTTTCATCCAACGTTTGGTCTTCCTCTCTCGCATTTCCGTATGTGTCTGAATGTTAATATTTTGTTTGATGCACCATTGGACATTTTACTGCATTCAAGATGCTACAAACAAAATGTTGTTTTTGTTGTTATTGATGCAAATGAAATGAACTTCTTTTTTAAAGTAGGAAATCATTGAAATGAATGTATTTGAGAGATTTTTCATTTCAAGGGTTTGCTGTAAGGCCTACCAGGTACAATGTATTGAATCCAGATAATCATTGTATCAGCTCTGACAAAGGGTCATCCTGACTCAAAACTTTGGCTCTATTCTCTTTCCACAAATGGTATCAGACCTGCTGAGTTTCTCCAGCATTTTCTGTTTTTGTAATGGTTTTATCAGCAGTTTGTTAATACTCAATTTCTCTTTTACATTGATGCAAAACACCCCAGCTTCATAATGACTCAGTGCCAGTGAGTAGATGAAATATGTTCATCAACAAGATTCCATAACTAATCCCTGGTCTGAGTTAACTAATACTAACCTAAACAGTAGTAATGCTGCTTATTAAATTGTATTTTGAGTCCTGGATTACAGTGAATAAAGTCACTCGGGAGGGTTTTTGCTCTTTGCAGTTATTCAGTGGCCTCACTGGAAGTGTCCATAGGTCAAGTGCTTGGTGTGGTGTCTTTTATTGTTGAACATCCTCCCAACAACAACTCTCAGGGTTCATTCTTAAGATGGTTGGGATGAAATACTGGTGAGTGACTGCAACCTATCCATCATATCGGAGCAAGAAACCAATAACTTCAGGAATATTTTCCTTATTGTTACTGAAATGTACCCATCCTTCCTCATGTTATGTTCCAGCCTGATTCTAAATAAATCTTAAACAAATAATATTTAGTTTCTTGTTTTATTACAAATTGGACGAATGTGCAACAGTTGGATTTTAAATGTAAGGTGATCTCTAAGTCACATCAATTTGAGCATCTTTAGGAACAAAACACCAAATTGTTACTTAAAATCTTCCTAAACATTACCTTTGGGCAAAATATATCTCCTTTTGGGTAGAAGTATATCTAATAATTATACTAGTGGTATTGCAATTAAGCAACATAATCTGTTCATATGGAGGGTGGAGAGAGGTAATGAAGTAAATTAAAAAGAATAGTTTGCACTTTAGAAGGAACATGTAACTTATCCAAAATATCAGTCGAGGCCCTACACAAGCTTCTACAGTTCCTTCTGTGATAAGGCAAGAATAAGTTGGTCCAAGTAAGTCCAGTAGGAAGTTTCACAATACCAGGTTAAACGTCAACAGGTTTGTTTGGAACCGTGAGCTTTTGGAGCTTTCAGATTAAAAAAAAAACTGTTGGATTTTAAACTGATGTTGTGAGACTTCTTACTGTGCTCACCCCAGTCCAATGCTGGCATCTCCACACCCGAGTAAGTCCAAGCTGAGTTGGTCAGACATGAGACAAAAACCTTTAGACACCATTCATTGTGGAAAAGAATGAGAAAACTGTTATTTCCAGACATATCTCACAGGTGGTACGAAAACAAAAGATAAAAATTCAGCAATGTCTCAAGAAATCTTGAAAGAGAGATCCAGCCAGCTTCATGGCCACCCTATACATATTTACAATGTAGAGTGCCGTAGATCATTGTGAAAGAGGCTAATGCACCGTTGAGTGCTGAAGATGTGTTTGTTTTTATAAACATGAATTATTGTTTTTTTTTTCTTTTCATTCCTTTGAATTATCAACTTGTTCAGCAGTGTAGAAAGCTACTCAAACCAGAGAATAAATGTTATTATTTAACTGTATGTCAATCCTCTGAATGCATTAGTTAGTCACAGTCATTGCCAAGAACATAGAGCCGTCAGTGCTATTGCTTAATAGTTACATATTTAATTGAATAAAAGTACTTCACTTGTTATTTAGTAAACAATCAAATCGCTACATTTCAAGTGTCACAGTTTTTAGGGTCGGAACGATAATTAATTTACTGTAATCAACAATAAAAATTTAAATTATTCTGCCAGTTTTTCTACACTATATTTTTTCATTATCTTCCTTCCTCTTGTGAAGGCACAAAGTAGACGGGTGTGGTGGAGGGTGAGGAGTGGGAGGGGGAATGGTTGTTGTGGTGACTGATTGGCAGGGACTGCATAATTGGTTGGTGGCATCTTGATGCATGTGACTAATAATTTTAATGATAATAATGGAGTGAACAAAAATTTTGTATCTGTCTTTATGGTCAAAGACACCAAAAGCATTCCAGAACTAATAGGGAAAGAGGGTAGATAATGAGAAGTATTTTTCCTGGCTGGACAATCTAGAACATCGGATCACAGTTTAAGAGCACTTAGGACTTAGCTGAGGAAAAATATCATTATTCAGTGGGTTGAAAATCTTTGGAATTTTCTACCACAGAGAACTGTGCATGTTCAATCAGTGAGTATATTCAAGACAGAAGTTGATTAATTTTTGGACAGTAAGGGTGCTAAGGGATATTAAGATGGTCAAGAAGATGGAATTCATGATCAGTTATGATCTTGTTAAATGGTGATGTGGGGTCAAGGTGCCAAATGGCCTACTCCAGCTCTTATTTTTTTAATTGTCATATGTTCTAATGGACAATGCTGGGTCCTGCTTGCCCTATGGAATACCATGCTGTTGTTGGGACATATTTTGAATTTTTTCTGGCATAAGTGTTAGACAGGTATTCACATCTCATTGTGACACCACATCCATCATTGGGAAGTAATATCTCCATTCCTGTCAAGGCAATGTTTGTTACTTCTCTGAAGATATTGGGGTGCATATGCTGGGAAAGTCAAGGACAGATCTTGGTTAGCTTGACCTGCTTGACATTCTTCTACTCATCTCTAATCTCTGTAAGCTTGAAAGGTTCCTGACAGGAAACCTCCACAGTGGCAATTAGGGAAGAAGTGGACAAAATGAGAAATTAAATAATTGTCCCTAAAACTAATAAAAGTGCAAATGTCAGCTTAAAACAGAAATAAAAGGATTGTTGAAAAAAGACCTTTCAAATCTTGAATGGACTTACTCCTAAAATGTGTGGGCCTTTTAAATGTCATTTTTCTTCTAGACCTTTTTCCACAACATTTCACTGGTGTTCAGGACTCTCCTTGGGCTGAAAATGGCTCCGAGACTCCAGTTTTTTTGTATATGTTGATGAAGTGTCTGTTTTAGGCCCAACTCAAAATATCGTGTTGGGTCTCAATCAACTGAAAATCCAGTGGAGCTGATTTCCCACCAGATTTGTATTCCTTTACTATCTCACAATCACCAAAATTCAAGGTGGTAGTGAGACCAAAAAAAGGACCTCTATAGACTCCTCCGTGAGTCATGTTCCAAAGGCTGTACACAAGAGACATCACAATTGAACACAATTTTGCCCTTTTCAGATACTCCAAAACCATCAAAACATGTAAAGCTAAATGTGTCAATCCTGTACTCTCAGTAGGTGAATATGCTGATTGGGTTTAAGAGTCAGAGAATCAGCGCTGCTGCATGCTGTAGCCCCATCTTCAACTTAATCTGCCCTTGAACATGGCTGCCGACTGGGAATACAGGATGAAAATTTTTATCCTAAAGTTTTTTTGAAATCTCTCTCCGTGGATTCAAACTTTTATTTTGTTGGGTGGTACCCCTTTGTCTTATTTGGCTGAATAAAGATAACTTGATTGAGAAACAATTACTGCAAGTTAATCAATCAGAAATACAATTGACAAAAAAAAAGAAATGTTATTCACGGTGTTGATGCCTGAGATGATATTTCATCCTAGTTTGATTTGGCTTCAGCCCATTTTACAGTGCAAAGATTTTAGTGGCTATATTCAGCTAATGATAGCTTTTAGTTTCCTGAATGATTATCATATTGAATGACATGGGAAAAAAAAATCTGATCTGTTCAGGTCTATGAATACAAAAGTCTATTGTTCAATAAAACTAAATGTTTACATTTTTCATTTGAGTATTTTTTTAAAAGGTCATTTATGATATCAAAATATTTTATCAAAATATATTGACCTCCAGTGCACTTTTTATTTTGGTAATCCTGTATGCCTGAGAGATTAATGGGGATTGGCCATTGAAAACTGTTGCAGGATGAGAAGATAAAAACTTCATTCAACTAATCACATTGGCATCAAAATATATTGACTGCCAAAACGCTTTTCTTCCATTTGTTCTCAGCACTCAAAAGGGCATTTATTAGAATGCCAATATTTTCAAAGTGGCCCATTCTTTGGTTTTAATTGAACTGTTTTCCTATAGAAGTTAAATGATTGGTCATCACATTGCTGTCTGGGTAGTACATTTGTCTATATAAAGAAAGAGATACCTTGCATTAATATAATATGTCTTTCCAACCTTCGGATGTCTCGGATTTCTGAACAGCTGAGGAAGTGCATCTAAAATATAGTCACTGTTGTGAGCTAATGCGCTACTGCAACCAATATGTGAACATCAACGTCTCACAAAGCAGCACGGGGATAATCAATTTTAGTGATATTGGTTGAGAAATAATAGCTGGTGAGGACACTAGTGATAACTCCCTGTTCTTCTTGAAATAGTGGAATGAATTTTTCTGTCCACCTGATAGGGCTTTTTGTGCCTCATCTGAAAGACGACCCTCCAGCAGTGCAACACTCCCTCAATATTGCACTGGAATGTCAGCTCAGTTTTTGTGTCCAAGACTGGGATTTGCACCTATAATTGTCTGCAGCAACTATGTAACCACCGAGAAACAACATTCATTGCATTTGAAAGGTAATTCATTGTAGGCTTCGTACATTGTGACAGTTTTGCAAATACAATAAGGTACTAAAAACTGCAGTTTGTAAAAAATATTAACTTGATTATTTATAATGAATAAAATTATGCTCTTAAAAATACCCTTGAGAACATCCACTTGATAAATTGTTCTGATGCTTGAAAAAAAACAACATTGTAAAGGGATGTGCAGATATTATTCATCCACACTGAATCCGGAAGCACAGTGCTAAAGTTGGTTGGACTGTGTGACTATGTGAGTGTCAGCACTGCCATCAAATGGTCCACTTACATAATTGTTTGTGTGAAACCAGCTTGCTTCGGGCAGAATGTTTAAAAAATCTAGCAGCCTGGTGAAAACGCTTTATACTCATGTTTGATTCAATCTAGGTCATGGAAATAAAATACACTCATAATTTTTAATGTTCTAGATAAATAAGTTAAAATTTACTGTGAAGCACACAGTTGCTAGATCACAACAAAAGTGCCACTGGTTATTTCTTGGGGACAATTTTATGAACTGAGAATTTCACTGTTAATGCGCTCAGTGATTTTATATTTGAATGTACATATCTATGTTATAATTTTGCATATGAAGTGTTAAAATTTGTTTGATTTATATACATTTTAATTATTTTCTTCCAATTTTCTCCCACTTTGTTACCATCCATTTAAAAAGACAGTGAATCTTACAGGCTTAGAGTCCCAAGGGACCAAAGTACCAGGCACAAGTAACAATTCTTCATGTGTGAAACAATACCATGAGTGAAACTGCCAGCTATACAATTGTAGAAGTGACCACGTATGAATCAAATCTCATCCTCCCTCAGTGGTCACACATGAATACCCAAGATGAACTGATAGTTAATGACTAAGAGCAAAAACTCTGTTTGATCTTCCAATTTATTATTTACTTGCTTCAGTGGTAAAGATTGGTTTACTTGGGTCGGTTTGAATAGGCACAACTGGTTGCTGCAGCTTAACACCAGTTCAGAAAACACCCACTAAATTATCAACAAAGCTTACTTGCACTGATCCAGGCAAGAGGTGTGTATGTTGGGAATTTTGTCATGGTTAGACCAGTTGGCTAGCTGGTTAGCATATGGTTCAGAATGTCACCAAAAGTGTGGATTTGATTCCTGTTTTGGCTCCTTGTCCTGCCCCTGAGTGTGACAGGTAATAGCAAACTATCTGTCAAGAAAAATGGCTTGGGATAAAGCAGCAGCAGATAATGAGGTAAGGACCTGTTTTTGGGCAGAGCACATATGAATGAATGGGGGGATTTAATGGAGGTATCAGGGTCTCACCTGCCAGCTGGAGAGCCAGCAAGAGACAAATGTTGTTGCTGCCTCTGAGAAGGCCTGCTGATAAAGGTGCCTTTCAGGCATTTACATGGATAACATAAAGGATCAAGGACCCAGGGACAGAAATCTCAGCTGCTGAGAGCTGTTGGCTAATCAGAGGCCAGCAACAGTTTTGCTCACCAATGTTACCAGGCAAGCTGTGGCTGCTGCAGGAATGGCAGCCACGGGAGACCCAAAATTGAATAACAGCCAGGCCAGAGTTAAATTATGGCAGAAGGGGTTTCATGGGCTGGTGGGTAGCAAGGGCATGGGATGACTCTCAGTGGGCCTGCCTTCTCCATATGCCACGTTCCTTGATCAGGCACTAAATGCCTTTGGAAATGAACCACCTTCTCCCACCCCTCCATCTCTCCCCCCACTTCCCTACCATCCAGGACACCACAAGCAGCCTGGTCAATGTTTCTTGTCATGCGTGCTTCATGGTGACAGACCTTCCCAGAGCTACGGTAATACCAACAGCAGTAGGATGACACCCTTACATGGTCATTAATTGGCCATTTAAGGGCTTCAATTGGTGTTTGGGTAAGATGTCTGTCCATGAACCTTCCTGCCTGGGCTTAATGTTGGCAGAAGTGAGAAGGCAGTAGGCAGCATACCACCTTCCCACCCAGTTAAATGCCCTCCCTGCCATGAAAGAGGCCATACAAGTCACCCCAATTAATGCTTTTTGTCCCACTATCAAACACACCAAGGTCAGATACACCATCAGTTGGATGCCGAGTAAAGTTTCTTTAATTTCTGCACCATTGTGCCTTAGTATTAATTTCAGATGGCAGAATCACCCAGGAATGTGAAATTCATATGTTACCCCACCGCTGGCCAATTTAATTATCATATACTGTTGCACTGTTGCCTTATGAGCTGCCACTGGGTTAACGTTACCAAAACATAGACACAAAGGATTCTCATAGCTGGCAAAGAGACCAAATTTTCTATAGATCGAATGTGGGTTTGTACCTATTTCTCAGAGATAGAATGTCAAGGTGCAAAACAATTTTGCCACCCAGCCCCTGAGATTTATTTTACTATCTGTGTTCTTCAGGCAGGTATTGAGCTCACCACCAGTTCATTACAAGGGATACAAGACTGGAATTATTTAATGGCAATGATTTGGAACTATTCAGTCCAAGCATTATAGGATTTTTGACACTATTGTTTAAGGGGAAGGTAAGGGTATGTTCATGATATCTTAAAAATCAATGGATTCAACTTAGAAAATTGTTTTTTTTCCCAAAAAAAGACTTAATAGGAAATAGAAAACAGCTGCAGAACCAGATGGTGGAATAAGGCGCAGTGGACGAATGCAAAAGATCGTTGGTGAACTAAGGGACAGGCAGCTGACGGAAGCAAAAGTTGCTATCGGCAGATCGGATGATTTTGCATCATTTCTCTTGGCTTTGTTTTGGCTCAGCTGAGAATGATTTTCTTCATGATGTCCAGAAAGTTAGGATCTTGCTGGCACTGACACCACATTTGTTGGACAGCCTTGGCAAACCCTTGGCATCACTTATCTCTGAAACCCGGCTTATGATGAGAGCTGCTTTCAGATTGCAACTCCAAGCATTTGGAGGCGTTCTCTTGTTGGTTAAACTGTCACGTTCATCCTGTGGGCTGAACAGTTTTGCCAACAGAGGGAGGAAAATATGATTACTCTGACAAAAAGAAACAGCCCACTTACATGCAGCATGTTCATTTTCTTTCTTGTTACAATTTTTCACTTCTTTCATTGACAGTTTTGAACGTGTAAAGAGGAACCATATCTAAGGAAGTTTCTGTGGAACTACTTGAAGACCAGTGAGGAAAGCAGAGTAAATGTAAATTTGCCAAGTTAATTATGGCCAACAGCTTTTCTTCAACAACTCACAACAAATGCAGGAGAAAAGCTAAGGCTGGAATCAGGAAGGCTTAGAGGAAGCCTGAGGGATGGATGGCAAGCTGTACTAAAACAAATAGGAAAATGTTCTTCAAATATGCTAATGGCAAAATATTAGGGAAGGATGAAGTGAGGCCCATATCGGACAAGCAGGGTAAGCTGCTCACTGAAGAGGACGGTGTGGCAGAGGTACGAAATGAGATCTCTGCTTCTGTCTTTACCAAATTAGAAAAAGGCAACAATGGCCCAGTTGAAAACGTGGGTGTTGAGCAACTGAACAGTATAGTGATGGATAATGAAAATGTGTCAAAAAAGGCTGGCAGTACTCCAGGTAAAGAAGTCGTCAGGCCTGGATGGGATGCATCATAGATTGTAGAGAGAAGTAAGGGAGCAAATTGTGGAGACGCTGATAGAAACTTTCCAGATGTCCCTGAACACAGGATTTATCCCAGGGTATTGGAGGATTGCAAATGTGATGCAGTTGTTTAAGCAAGGCACAAAGGATAATGTAGAAAACTACAGACCTGTCAGCTTGACACTAATAGTTGAGAAATTGATTGAGGTTATAATATGGGATAAGATAAATATACACTAGAGAAAAAAAAAGTCAATGGTAGACAGTCAACATGACTTTGTCAAGGGCAGGTCATGTTTGACAAATTTAATTGAGTTCTTTGGCAAGGTGACACAGGCAGTGGATGAGGTTAATGCTGTGGATGTTGTATATTTAGTTATTCAGAAAGCATTTGATATAGTGTCACATGGTAGGTTGGTGAGCAAATTAGAAATGTTTGGGATTGATGGCTTCTTGCCAACATGAATTAGCAACTCAGTCCTCAGGTTCCCGACATAGGATGATTATACATCAAACTCAGCTTTGGCATGTTGCATTCTTTTGTTTAGTGCAAGCATACCAATCCTACAACAAGAAATGGCAGAACAATGATGGGGCACTTTTACATTTGAAGATACCTACTATGGTAACTTGGAGGCTTTGCATAATACATCTGGTCGATAGGCTGCTGCTTTGCATCACACCCCTATTCCATGATGGGTAAAGTTTTAGATATTCCCCAATATGACTTGGCCCCCCAGTATGGTTAAGTCAACTGTCAACATCCACTAACAAGCTTGACATATGAATAACTGCCAACTTGGTAAAGAACAGTAAGCTGCATCATGCCTCTGGAACTATACCCAATTAAAGAGTCATTGCCTCCAGAAGAATATGGATAGTAAGGGGAAAAAGGAAATATCAATTTTACCTTGTTGTAAATGTTTTCTCATTACCAGACCAATCAAGCCATTTTGAATGGACTGCTTATTAAAACTAAGATGCATTACGATAAGGGGTTTGGTGAATGAGGGTTGACAGTGGATTGCAAATCTCTGAGTGTACTGCAATTTTTGATGTAATCTTTTGATACTGTGGTGAACTCATGATTGGCATTTGCATTAGCAAATTCAGCAATCCTTCAGAGATTTACACAAAACTCACTTCAAATTTCCTCTCCTCTGAAGGCATTAAAGTGTGCAAAATCAATACAACAACTGATAAAGACAGAATGCCCTGTCCAAGACAGATTTCAATTAAATGAGAGTAAAAGTGCTTATTTTCCTTCATTTTGTACCCAAATACCGCAAAAATTGGATGTTATTTATCTAGATATCAAATCAATTCATTTTTAGCAGGTAAATTACTTTTAAGCTTGAGTTTTTTCCTCAACAGGATTGACCTCCTCACTTATAATGAAGTGAATGGTATTCCAACCCTGCCAGTGACCTAAATTATTGATTTGTGGTACAAGATGTAACAAAAGACATGCAGTTACTACAGCAATCTAAGAACCGAGTATTCGCCTCCTCTTTGGAAGAGTTCTGCAATAACATGTTTATAAAGCCCCGTAACAGAAAGGTTGCTTATAGATTTACAATAGAAAATAAGATATTTTTCATTGGTCAGGATGAAGTAGAAAAGGTTCCTTTCACATATTGATTCTGGGATCTTCAAAGCTAAGCCCTGGCAAAAAATAATTTTCAAACTGCACAAAAAAAAGCACAGTTCCATGCACATGAGAGAGATACTAAAATGGCAGATGGAATTTAATCCAGAAAAATGCGAGGTGATGCATTTTGGCAGATCTAACTCAGGTGGGAGCCATAAGATAAATGGCAGCACCATCAGGTGCATAGACACACAGAGAGATCTGGGAGTACAGGTCCATAGACCCTTAAACGTGGCAGCACAGTTGGAAAAGGTGGTGAAGAAAGCTTGCCTTTCTTTGGCATCGAGTTTAAAATTTGGCAAATTATGTCACAGTTATATAAGACATTGGTTCGGCCACATTTGGAATACCGAGGGCAATTCTCCCAAAAGTGCCAAATTGACAAGAAAACTGGTCTAGATCACAACTGTTTCTTTTTTCAGTGCAACTTCAGACCTGAATCTCACCACTCTGTGCAATGCAGAGGTCACAATTGTGAATATCATTAAAGGGGGGGTGGGGGGTGGGCCTATTCATGACAGAGGCTGACAGCTCCGAAACTTTGTGCATGCTCAGTGGCCCCGATTTGTTAGTCTCTGTGTTTGCTGGTCAGCTGAATCACTGGCCAGCCCGGACCCCCATAGTCCTGCCCCTCCGACATCACCACAGCCCGATCATGGCCCTCACGACAATTCCCGGACCGAACTCAGCGCCCCCATCCTGGAGTGCCCCGATCTCCAGGCCTCACCCCCTCAGTAGTGGCAATCCCCCACCACAGCAGACCCCACCTGCTGAACACCCCTGGCAGATGAACCCCTCCCCCAGAGGCAGGCCCTTCCTTGGCAGCGTACCCTCTCCCTCAATTGGTGGCCTCCCTCCAGCCCAGACCGATCCTGTCTGCAGAGTGGCAGTGGGACCCCACCCACTTCCACCTATCACCCCCGAGGCCCGACCCACATTAGCCCCACCCCCTTAGCACTGCCTAGTGCCTGGTGGGCAATTCCAAGGTACCTGAGCATGGACATTTTGCCCCTTGGGCAGTGCCGGGGACATAGGCCGGCACTGCCAGGGTGCCCATGCCCATGCCTGCCACCCAACCCTCTGGGGGGCCTCAATTGCCTCCGTTTCACTCCGGTGATGTCTCCCGCTAGTTCCCGGATGTGGGGAGGTACTCTAAATCCCGCTGGAGTGAAATGCTCCGGGCAGGGTGGGAGATGCTAATTGGGTCCAGCATGTTCCGTGCTGGGCCTGATAATGACATTTAAAATAGATTAAAAATACATTAAAAACAGATTAAAATCACTTACCTCTCTTCCCGCTGGTTTCTAGCTCGGTCCCGACAGTGCCTGTTGTATAGTTCTGGGAGACACGCATGCATCGCAAACACATGCACGAATCCTGCAAAATGGCCAACATGCAATTTTCCCATCCTGAAGTCCAAAAAATGTGCGTACTGGGATGGGAGAATCACTCCCACTGTGTCAAATCCTGATCACCACCCTACCAGAAGGACATGGAGTAGAGAAGGAGGGAGGGACTATAAAAAAAGGTTAACCAGGATGTTGCCTGGTTTGGAGGGTATTATTTATGAGGAGGGATTGAATAAACTGGAATTGTTCTCCTTGGAAAGAGGAGGCTGAGGGACGACCTGATAGAAGTTTATAAAATTATGAGGGGCATAGATAAGGTGAACAGTTGGAAGCTTTTTCCCAGGGCAAAAATGACAATTACAAGGGAGTATTAGTTCAAGGTAAGAGGGGAGAGGCTCAGTGGAGATTTGCGGGGGAAATTTTTTACACAGAGGATGGTAGGGGCCTGGAATGTACTGCCAAGTGAGATGGCTGAGCAATTCTATGATTTTATGAACATGTGAAAGCAGGATACCATCTCTAAAGACAAAAGAGAATTGAGTCAGATGAAAAGTAATAAATTTAAAGTAAGATTGGAATTCACCAGAATTGATGGGGAAACAATGGGCTGGAATTCCTATATATTTGCCATGGGATTAGTGTGATATTAGTATACAGTTAAGAAAGTCTTTTTTTAATCATGATCTCTGCAGCTCTCACAACTTCAGTGTTCCTCAGCTCACAGCTTCAGTTTGTTTTTCTCATTATTGCCAGGCTGTCTACGAGAGTCTTTTAGTGCTGCTTAAATGGGGATTTGTTTATTTTTACTGGGATGTTCATGACTCTGCATTGTTAGGAGAAAAACTGGTTGGCAGGTTCAGCGATAGGAGTTTCTTTTTCATTTTCAGTTTGGAACTGCAGGCTTGAGTTTTAGTTTTAGAAGGGAGTGGACATCAGACTGAAAGCAATTTCTCTCTCTCTCTCTTTCTCTCTCTCTCATCCTGTTAAAATTAAAGTTTATTTATTAGTCACAAATAAGGCTTATATTAACATTACAATGAAGTTACTGTGAAATTCCTGGAGTCATCATAATCTGGCACCTGTTTGGGTCAATGCACCTAACCACCATACCTTTCGGACTATGGGTGGAAACTGGAGCACCCGGAGGAAACCCACGCAGACACACGCAGACAAAGGGAGAAGGTGCAAATTCCAAGGTGGAAGAGTCAATTCCTCGGGGGCATAAGATTAAGGTGTGAGGTGCAAGGTTTAAAGGAGATGTATGAGGCAAGGTTTGTATGCAAAGAGTGATGGGTGCCTGGAACTTGCTGCCGGGACACGTAGTGGAAGCAGATACGAAAGTGATTTTTAAGGGACATCTGGACAAATACATGAACAGGATTGGAATAGAAGGATATGGTCCCTGGAAGGGTATGGGGTTTTAGTTCAGTTGGGCAGCATGGTTGCTGCAGGCTTGAAAGGCCAAAGAAATTATTCCTGTGCTGTAATGTTCTTTGTTCCACATAGACAAAACCCTAAGCTTGGAATGAAACCCAGGTCTCTGGCACTGTGAAGCAGCAGTGCTAATCACTGAGCGACCATGCCTGGTTTCGGGAAATTCCGCTGTTTAGTTGAAAACCTTCCTGGAGTAGAAAATCTGCTTTTAGTGTCTTGACCAGAGTCTCCCTGGTCTGGGAAGTTGTTCTGACTTCAAATTGTCCTGAGTCTATACAGAGAAGTGCAGACTTCATCCAAAGGTATCAAGTTCAGTATCACATGAGCATCAATCTCTGTTGTGTTAAGCCTGTGAAAAGGGTCTTTTGTCAATGGGATTGGTTTTATTGGAAAAAAATTAGATATATCTGTTAAGGGTTATACATTATAGTATTTATTCTGTTTCTTATTTGTAATTGGTAAAAGTTCTTGCTAATTTTCTTACTATACATGTTAACTATATTCTTCTATAAACTTTGTTTTTTTTTAATTAATTCATGGGATATGGGCATCGCTGGCTGGCCAGCATTTATTGCCAATCCTTTGTTGCCTGATGGCAGTTGAGAGTCAACCACCTTATTGTGTCTCTGGAGTCACATGTAGGCCAGACTGGGTAAGTACAGCAGATTTCCTTCCCTAAAGGGACATTAGTGAACCAGATGGATTTTACGACAATCAACAATGGTTTATTTGATAAAACTTCCGAGTGGGTCACTTGAATCATACTCAAAGTGAAATGTCTCTTGCTTACCCTAGCCAAATTCAAAAGGCTAAAACCTATGATCCAAGTGGGCTACACAAAATACTTTAGAGTTTCTGACCTGAACCATAACAATTAGATCTTAGGCAAGGTGTAATCTCCATTTAACACTTGCCCATAGTATAAGGAGCATTGTTGGAATGATTGTGCACAGTTCCACTAATATGGTTGATTGCTTAACAAAATTGGCCTATTAAACTTTAAAACCTTTGAGAAGGTCTTGGAACATCAGACATTTTGAAAGCAGAAGTTGAGCCTTTCTAGGAAATCAGAGGCTAGCAGATTCAATGACATACTCAGCAACAGTGCACAGGATTCTCCAGAAGTAAAGAGAAGGAACTGGAAGCTGAAAGCTGCTCTGTGGGGTGGATGGAGAAAATAGTTTTGTGCACAATATGAGATCAGGAAAATAGATCCCACGAGCCTGGTGAATGATTTGCTCTCTGGAGCAAGTCGGAATTACTGAGGGAATTGTTAAGCGACTTCTGGTAAAGTCAGGTGTAGTTGGGGGGGGGGGGATTGCATTTGAGAGGACCCATGTGGGTCAGAGAGGGTAGAGGCATTCCATGGAAATGTCAGAGTGTATTCGAGTGGGAGGCTAGGGAGACTTTAGGGGTCTTAAAAGCAGTTGAGGGGAGGGAATATGATGGGGAGGGGGGATGCATCCCATGTGAGGTCTGAGAGTGTGAAGCAGTTTCTGATGGAAGGTTGTGGGAGGTCAGCACATTAGTTACTGTAATCAATCAAGGGTGACTCTCTGTGGTTCGATTTATTGCCAATAATAAAAAAGGTATTTATAATGAAAGGATCTGACAGAATCGAGGATGTGACTATGCAATAATCCTCCCTGGTGCCAAATGAAGATCCACGATGATGCAATGGTTAGCACTGTTGCCTCACAGTACTAGGGACCTGGGTTCAATTCCTGGCTTGGGTCACTGTCTGTGTGGAGATTGCATGTTCTCCCCCTGTCTATGTGGTTTCCTCCCACATTCTGAAAGATGTGCTGGTTAAGTGCATTGACCCAAACAGGCACCAGAGTGTGGTGACTGGGGAAATTTCACAGTGTTTTCATTGTAGTGTTAATGTAAGCCTTATTTGTGACTAATAAATTAACTTTTCCCCAATCCGGGATACACTGGGCTTGCACCTGACTGGTTCAGCCTCCTGCCTTGACACTCCATAGGGTGAGACCTGATCATATGGCCCTCAGGGAATGCTGCCTTAAAGGGGCCACACTACCACAGTGACCCAGAAGATAGAAGTTGTTTTAATTCTTCTAATTGTTTCTGGATAACTGTAGATTTAAGACAATTGTAACTATCCAATGTTTGCGAATTAAATTACATTTTTACATGGTTCCCAGAGCAGGTCAAGTGCCCGTTGGAAAGTTGAACTTCCAGGGCAATTACCATGCAATCTTTACCTGGGAACTATCATGGGAAGGGTTGGGGGGGTGGGTGGTGTGGAGGGTGTTTCCCCCGTGCATTTTTGAGTGCCCCCCCCCCCCGCCCCGCCAGCTACACTGGACTGGAGCTAGGAAGTTGCAAACTCTTTCCTTTTCTTCTGTCAAGAGGGGCCCAAAAGCTTCTGCATTTTGGGAAAACCAGCCAGTTACAAAAAGCCTGGTGCTTAGATTGTACCTTCCTGAACTCCATAGGAAGTTCGCTTATTGGATACATTTATATATTGCAGATTCCCTGATGTTACATGTGCCTCTAATGTCTCCCTGGAATGAGTCTAGACATAGGGGCAGGAGTAGGCCCTTGTCTAGTGGAATCTAGTGCAAAGGAGCCATGTAATTACTCCCACAAGGAGACTGCATGAGCCCTCAAGTTTGGTTGAGCATCTTCTGTCATTGAGTTCTGACCAGTTTGCCAACTCAGGCCATTGCCTTTCCAGCATAAAGGATTCCTTAAATATAGATTGTAAACCCAGGCACTCATTCTGAATAACTTGCAGCTGGCAGATATGGGGGTCGCTTGATGTCACATCAATCCACTTAACTCCTGATTTAAAGATACAAGGAAGAATTAAGCTCACAACAGAATAGAAATAGAAGCTGAGTGCAATCGTGAAAAGGCCAAGCATTGAGCATCTTTTGTTTAATTTTCTTCAGAGTGATCATTGTATGGTGGAGTTTCTGGTGCAGATGGAGGAGGAGAAAGTGGGTTCCCAGACATGCGTACTTTGTTTGAATAGAGGGGAGTACGGTAGGATGAGAGAAGAATTGGCGAATGTTGACTGGGGGAGCGCGTTGGAGGGAGGGTCTGCTGAGGAGCAGTGGAGGATCTTTAAGGAGATCTTTCTTGGTGCTCAGCGGAAATTTATTCCGATGGTCAAAAAGGACAGTAGGAGGAGAGGTAATAAGCCGTGGATAACGAAGGAGGTGAAGGAAAGTGTTAAATTAAAAGCGGAGGAATTTAGAGTAGCTAAGAGTAGTGGGCGAGAAGAGGATTGGGAGAGGTTTAAATGTCAATAAAGATTGACAAAGAAGTTGATAAAGAAGGGTAGGAGAAACTATGAAGCTGGGCTAGCGCTTAATATAAAAAAGGATAACAAGAGTTTTTATAAATATATAAAAAGGAAGAGGCTGGCTAGGGTGAACGTTGGTCCTTTAGAGGATGAGAAAGGGGACCTAGTGGTAGGGGATGGGGATATGGCTAAGGTATTGAATAACCTTTTTGTTTCTGTCTTTACGGAGGAGGACGTGAATAATTTGCCGGGTGTTAGTGATGGAAAGGTGGTAGGACTGGAGGGTCTTAATGACATTACTGTTACTAGAGAGGCGGTGCTCGACAGACTGGAGGGGCTGATTGTGGACAAGTCCCCAGGACCGGATGGAATGCATCCGAGGGTTCTGAAAGAAATGGCGGAGGTGATAGTGGATGCCTTGGTGGTTATTTTCCAGACGTCGCTGGATTCCGGGGAAGTGCCGGAGGATTGGAAAACGGCTAATGTTACGCCGTTGTTTAAGAAGGGTGCCAGGCAAAAGGCGGGGAATTATAGGCCGGTTAGTTTAACGTCTGTGGTAGGTAAAATGTTAGAATCAGTCATTAAGGAGGAAATTGCGAGGCATCTTGAAGGGAATTGCTTGATAGAGCAGACGCAGCACGGTTTCATTAAAGGGAAGTCGTGTCTGACAAATTTACTGGAGTTCTATGAGGATGTGTCTAGGGCGGTGGATAGAGGAGAGCCGGTGGATGTGGTCTTTCTGGATTTTCAGAAGGCGTTTGACAAGGTACCTCACAAGAGGTTATTGCAGAAGGTCAGGGGACATGGAGTTGGGGGTAGGGTGTTAGCGTGGATAGAGGATTGGTTGTCAAATAGGAGGCAGAGAGTGGGGGTCAACGGGTGCTATTCGGATTGGCGGATGGTGACTAGTGGAGTGCCCCAGGGGTCGGTGCTGGGGCTTCAGCTTTTTACCATTTATATAGATGATCTGGAGGAGGGAACCGAGTGTAGGGTGTCGAAATTTGCTGATGATACCAAGATTGGGGGAACGGCAAATTGTGCAGAGGGTGTGGAGAGTCTGCAGAAGGATCTAGATAGGCTGGGTGAATGGGCCAGGAAATGGCAAATGGAATTTAATGTTGGCAGGTGTGAGGTGGTCCACTTTGGTAGGAATAATGGTAGGAAGGACTATTACTTACGTGGCGAAAAACTGCAGCAGGCGACGGTGCAGAGGGACCTCGGGGTCCTTGTGCATGAGTCGCAAAAACCCAGCTTGCAGGTGCAGCATGTGGTCAGGAAGGCGAATGGGATGCTGGCCTTCATAGCGAGGGGGATTGAATATAAAAGTAGGGTGGTCTTGCTGCAGCTGTATAGGGCATTGGTGAGGCCGCAGCTGGAGTACTGTGTGCAGTTTTGGGCGCCGCACCTGCACAAAGATATTTTGGCCTTGGAGGGAGTGCAGAGGAGGTTTACTAGGCTGATACCGGAGTTGAGGGGGTTGAGCTATGAGGAGAGGCTGAATAAACTAGGCTTGTACTCGTTAGAGTTTAGAAGAATGAGGGGAGATCTCATTGAGACGTATAAGATGATGAATGGGATGGATAGGATAGAGGTGGAGAGACTCTTCCCGCTCAAAAAAGACAGTAGGACTAGGGGGCACAGCCTCAAGATAAAGGGGGAGCGGTTTAGAACGGAGTTGAGGAGGAACTTCTTCACTCAAAGGGTGGTGAATCTCTGGAATTCTCTGCCCGTTGAAGTGGTGGAGGCTGCCTCGCTAAATATTTTTAAGACGCGGGTTGATGGGTTTTTGATATGAGAGGGGGTTAAGGGTTGTGGGGAAAGGGCGGGAAAGTGGAACTGAGCCACGACAGATCAGCCATGATCTTATTGAATGGCGGGGCAGGCTCGAAGGGCTAGATGGCCTACTCCTGCTCCTATTTCTTATGTTCTTATGTTCATAAACACCTTGGGACATTCACGTGAGAACAATTAGATGTACAGTGTTTTAATTCTGTTTGATTAAGTTCAGCCAGTGTCTCCCGAATTGTCTCAGATTCTTTTAATTTCCCTTGATTTTCTGTTCTTTCAAGGAAGTTTTCTATCAGGTACTTGAAAGCTTCTCTCTCTCTCTTTGGATAAATTAAATTCAATTAAGATACTTATATAACCAACAGTTAGTAGTAAAGGTGGCACAGTTGATACAATGGTTAGTAGTGCTGCCTCACAGTGCCAGGGACCCGGATTCGGTTTTTGGCATGTATCACTGTCTGCGCAGAGTCTGCATGTTCTCCCTGTGTCTGTGTGGGTTTTCTCTAGATACTCTGATTTCCTCCTACAATCCAAAAGATGGGTTGGTTAGATACATTGGTCATGCTGAATTCTCCCTCAGTGTACTCGCACAGGGGCTGAAGTGTGGCGACCAGGGGATTTCCACAGTAACTTCAATTTTCTTTTGTCTTTGGAGATGGTGCCCGGCCTTCATTTAAACTTTAAAACTTCAGTAAATTTGTGAAATATGTAATGAATGTTAAAAGGATAAACTCAAACACATAAATCTCTTCCAAAGTGTCTGTCAATCAGACAAGCTTGCATCAAGCTTTTGATTGCCAGATGTCAATTTGTTTGATGAAGACCTGTGTTATAATTCTTTTTCCTTTCTCCTTCATGTTAATGCCTGACTAGCACAAAGAGGTTGTGATTCTGATTGCTTCCAAGGCTCGCCTGCTTGTTAGATTTTCTGTTATTTCTTAAGTGGGACATGACTAATTATTCTACGTCTTTTCTTGCTCATTAGTCTTCTTGTTGTTAGACCCACAGCCCACTATGCTCACAACTATGTGTAATCTGATTCAGGTCTCATAACATTAAATAATCTCACAATGCGTCGGTAGTTTGCTTGAGCTTCAATTATGTTGAATTCGCAAATTGACTCCGACCACAAAAGCAAAATACGTCAGATGGTGGAAATCTAAAATTAACAGAAAATGCTGCAACTACCTCAAGGCTTAGGCAATACCAGAAATATTGGAGTGTGCTTTAACCAAAAAACAAGGCATTAACTGCCTTGGCTGGTATTAACTGAGGCTAGAACGTGGCTGAACAAACAAACCACTCCAAAGGAGGCAGTTTGGAACCTTAATTATGATAATGCATCTGCAAGCCCTAATGTGCTTCACGTTTTGGACTCTAGCTGCAGTCAGTTGGGTTTAAGTGTGCTACGGGATATTGCAGCTTCAAAGGACTTGATAGATTCAGGTGTGGTCTCCATGTAGATCCAAGTGCCTGCCTATCTAGAAGAAACAAATATTTCTAACCTATATTCTTATTGCCTAATTTTACTGTTTGTTTTCTTCCTAGGTAAGAAACTAATGTGACCTGACAACAATACCCCATTCCCCCCCGCTCCCCCTCCACCTCGTCCCACCCAAACACTTACACCAAGGCCCTTGATCCCACACTGACGCTATTGATTCCCCCCATTCTCCAAACTCTAATCCCTTCCACCTGTTGGAGCCTCCATTCTTCCACCTCAGGCCTGCGATTCTGCCCATCTGGCCTTTCCACTTCATGTCCCTGACCTTTGGTCTCAAGCACAAGCAGCCCACACCATCGATCTCCGCATCGCCCTAGCCCCGCCCCCTTAATCCTTCTTCCCCTGATCGAAAGCCTCTCTAGTCAAACTCCCCTCCAATTGATCACCTCTTCCTCCATTGTCCCCCTCCCCATCTCTCTCCTTCTCCAAGTCAATGTCCACGTCAGCCCCCATTCCCAATCGGCCATCACATTATCACCCCCCCATGACCTCAAAGTGGATTTACTTCATACTGCGAACTTCATCGACTGGATCCCCATAGAACTGACTGCCCAGATTATCAATCAGACTGACTTCCATTTGAAGCATTCCAAATTAGTGTTTCCCACAATTTTCTGAGTGATCTGGATAACTCACTTTCCCTCTTCCCAGAACTGCTGCACATTTCCAAAACTTTATGTTTTCTTTCCCAGGACTAATCCTATGTTTAGCCGAACGTCCCTTGTTTGTTTCAGAATCGACAATTATCCCACTTGTCCCAAAGAAAAGGAGAAGACTGCCTTTGTGAAGGGACAGGCAAGGCGACTATAAAAATCACGTTAAGTTTGAGGAGCTTATTTACAAATTGAAATTATAAACAAATATACGGATTTCCTCCATTCATGACTTTTTTTTACCACAACCATGATCACTAGAAATTATCTGAAAATTGTTGTTACTTGTTTGTAACATTCACTGGGGAGTCAAAACCTCACCAGTACCTGAGCTTGTTCCATGAACCATAGCAGCTCATTTCTGCTATTCAACTGGATTACAGATTTTTCAAGCACCCGGTATTGCTGGGTACTTATCTAAAGAACCTATTTGTCAGTTTTATTCACTTCTTTGGCACATGCATTGTCACAGAGCCAAACAATATCCTCATCAGTGACAAGATGGAATTCTTTGATACCATTTGAAAAAGATAGATCCTGTACTTGGTCAGTGATGGGAGACCCTGCAGAGAGTGCAATATTTAAAGAAAACTCATGCTACAGTTTAATCCTAATGCCTCATCACTATCAATTTTCATCCCGCCAAACAGGATGCAGTGATCATAGGTTGAAGTGGAGATTATGGTGGCCTTTGAAAGGAAGTGAGAGAGAGGAAGAGAGAGAGAGAGAGAGAGAAAGAAAGAGCAAGGTAGTTCTAATTGACATCAAGAAAATTAAACATCAAATTAAAAGGTGATGCAGTGCTAATCCAAACAAAATCCAAAACTGGGCATGAGTAGATTGTTTCAAGGGAGTGCATGGATTAAAGCATGAATCACAAGAAGTTGCTTTGTTCCCAGAGGTAGGCTGTGTCTACCCTAGTCCAATGCAGGCATCTCCACATCATGTTCCCAGGGGTGGCAAGGCACTGCATTAGGATTTTGTTGTGATTTTCAGTAGTTTTTTTTGCTCCAGCTTGAGGTGACAGGATTGTGACAGGTATGTTAGCTGAGTTTCTTTGATTGATGAGATGCCCATCCCTCGCAGCACTTGTTTATGTTAATAAATCGCGAGAGTAAAAAGAATCTGGTACAGTTTGTGAGGGAGGTGTGATGCAGCCACCCCAGCAACGTGAATAATTTATCCTGCGTTTATGAGTCTGCATTTAATCTGTAAATAGTAAAATGTAATGGCTCGTGCCCTTTGACGGTTTGTACCTGGTAGAAGCCTCCAATGTATCAGTCACCATTAGATTTTTTGCCTCAGTATTCCCATGTTGTGCAGGATTTCCCTGTGCCATGACAGCCTGCCCTGTCCTGTCCCACTACCTCTCAAGAAATCCTTCCCATCTGTCACTCCACAGTAGGACAGAAACAGCACAAGAGTTAAATATTTTGCTGTTTTCTTCTTTTATTATCCCTCAACCATTTTACTGACCTCTATGAAGTGACCTGAAAGAACCATGCAAAATATAAAGCTATAAAAAATAATTCCTGCAAAAGCAAAGAAGCAGACACAGGATTTGACACATAAATTGGCCACATAAAACACAGGTAAGACTTGGTTAAATTCACAACAGATGGAATTAGAGCTCATGAGGTTGTGTAGTTAGGTATTAAATTACTTTCATTTCAAAATATCTCAAATGTTTCCAGCCTTGATTCATTCCTGGGACAACCAGGGAATATAGAATCATGGAAACCCTACAGTGCAGGAAGAGGCCATTGGGCCCATCGAGTCTGCTCCGACCACAACCCCACCCAGACCCTATTACCGTAACTCCTTATATTTGCCCTGCTATTCCACCTGACGCTAGGGTTAATTTAGCATGGCCAATCAACCTAACCTGCACAACTTTTGGAGTGTGGGAGGAAACCGGAGCACCCGGAGGAAACCCACACAGACACGAGGCGAATGTGCGAACTTCACACAAGTAGTGATCCAAGGCTGAAGTAGAATCCAGGTCCCTGGTGCTGTGAGGCAGCAGCGCGAACCATTGTGCCACCCATAATATGTTCTCGACCCATCAGTGTTTGAATGTTGAGTAATTCAGTGGTAACCCCATCCCCCATAAAGGGAGTTTTCTTGGGATGTCCCACTGCAGAATCTTGTATTCAGCCAAACCCAGCTAATACAAAGATTTTGCAAGATAGTAAGAAGTTAAAGATGTTCTTTATTTGACTGACACGCATTGGGAGAGAAATAGTCAGAGGATTCCAACCTCTCTCTGATGTTACGTCACATGCACGTAACAGGTACATATTTCTGAAGATTCAATTTTCCCGCCCCACTTGTCAGCCACGTCGATGATCCAATTACACTAATACACTTTATTCACTTCGGCCAATAGCATTCCACCTTTCAGCAGAATTAGGAATCATTGATCAACCGACCCCATAGACTCTTTCTCTCCCGTTGCCTAGTAACTTTGCCTATGCAAGTCCTGTAGGTTCCAGGGTCGCTCTTAACACCTGCAGCTCTGAATACATTAAAGGAGCCATCGTCCTTATATATTTTATGTTCCTATGGAGGCTGAATATTTATTTTAAAAGCCTTGACAATTCAATTTAAAAGCTGCCTGGCCTGCCCCTGATAATAAGGTGTTGTGCTGCGTGCTTAATTGTTCCAAAAGAATGTGGTCTGTCTAATTAAACCCATTTCCTATTACACCAAAGGGCAAACTCCTTGTTGACCAAAGCTCACATGAAAATACAAAAATATAACTTAAATCTATTGTTCAAAAATGATTATATATGTGTTTGTACAGACAATACCTTTGTAGAATATAAATGAGGCACATTGTGATATCTTTGATATATATAAGGCACATTGTATATATATTTTAAACTTTGTTTGAAAAGTCTCAGAAATCAGGGATTTTTGTGTCCCCCACTATACCCCCACCCCATTCCCCACCACCTCAGAACATGCCTTGAAGGGAGAGTAAAATTCTGCCCTTGGAATTCCATTTCTAAACCACCCCCCGCCACCTTTGCTGTCTGCACACTGTTCCCAATTAAGATACATAAAATCAATCTCCTTGTTCAAGATTTTAGTCACCTTCTTATGGCCTGTTGTCCAATGTTTGCCTCATGGCAGTCCTGTGAGGTGCCTCATCTTTACTATGTAAATGCGCTTTATAAGTGTAAAGTTATTGTCAAATAGACAGTGCGAACATGGCTTGAGTTCAAATATTTGTTTTGTTGAAAGTCTATTGATGTGACACATCTTGAATCATAGGAATTTACAGTCTAGAAGGAGGTTATTTGGGTTTTTTTTTCTGTACTGCCTGTGTCTTCTCAGAGAGACGCTCTGTCAAGAACAGCCTGGGTGCCCTCTAGTTAGATGGGCTCTGAGAGGTTGAAAAGTCCATTGTTCGGTCTGCAGACTCTGCCAAATGGAGGGCAGTGTTGCTTGAAAAATTGGATAGACGTTTGGGGGTTTTTGAACTCCCGCCGATACCTCACCTTAGTGTTTGCACATTCTTCTTGATGTGTTCAGTATCCATGAGCCTTCTCCGTTTTGATCGGTCACAAGCCAGGGACTCCCAATCGTTGGCAGGGATATTTGACTTCTTCAGGGGTGCCATCCTAGAGCCTTTTTTGTCCTCCTGAGAGTCTCCTGCTGTGACTGAATTCCAGTAGAGCAGTTGCTTCACGGGTCTGGTGTTCAGGTGTACATGTCCTGCCTAGGGGAACTGTTTTTGAGTCATTAGTGGCTCAATAAAGAGCAAGTTGGCAAGAAGATGCTGCTGTTGGACTGCCTTTCTTGGTCCTGAGTTTGGCAGGTCTTGCAAAGGCATATGGTGGTACTTTTCCAGTGCTTTGAGGTTCCTTGTCTAATTTGTCTAAGTCTCTAAAACATGGAGGAGCATGGGGATCACTGCTGCTCAGGAAAGCATGATCTTACCTAACTCCATGCTAAAGCAATAATAGGTTAACAAAAGTAACATTCTCACTGTAAATGACTAGGAGAATTAGACGGTAACTTTGTTGCAGTGTTAACGTAAACCTTACTTGCGACTAATAAATAAATAAACTTTACTTTAAAAAAAGCTGTACTTTTCATATCTGCATTACATTTGTGAAATTTCTGAACGGTTTACCCCAATGAATTTGTTTGTATTCAAAACTGAATGGATGGATATCTTTGAATGTAGACCTACTTTTCATAGCTATGCACCAGCAGTTGAGATTCAAGTTTCTTAAAGGGACAGAAAGCAATGCTTGAAAAGTATTTTTCAACACAGGGACATTGATCAAGAACAAGGAAGAGCCCACGTGTCACAATGATGCATGTGTTATAATGTGAAAACACATCATGTAAGCCCTGTAATAACATCTATTTTCATGCCTTGAGAAGGCATTGGTGATTGTGGACTTCCACGCCTTTATCCATGGCTATGCTTGGCAAGGTACTGCAAAATTTTGCTGTTGGTTTTCTGCAGGTCCTGACTGTGCTCTTACACTGGCATAGGAGAAGGATTTTCCAGGCGATAATCAACCTGTTTAGCACATAATGTACACACCTTCCATAGCCATCAAATCACAGAGTGGGACTTGAATCCCGAGCTTCTGCCTCAGTTGCAACTAATGCACCACATGAGATCTGTGTGTGATAACATCATGGGTATATAAATGATTGGATAAATGACAAGCATGATCACTTCATCAAAGACGGTGTCCTGAGTCCTATTGAAATGTTCAGAGCAAAACCTTGGTGTGCTGATATTAGAAGATGTTTTCCAATACCGTCATGCCCCATGTGCTTTCACTGGGAACCTCTTCAGTTGGTCTCTTCTGTTAGTTTTCACAAAATACGCTGAAAGCGAATCAATGTATGAAAGAACAATTGCAGGGAGTTAGGACTAGTCCAGAATAGAGTGGCAATGGCTTTTTCTTCACATACCATGTAAAGAAACTGCCCTTTTCATAAATAAAACATTTTCTTGCACTGGGCGAAACATGAACATCTGATACATCTGACATTCAGATATATTTATAAATAGCATTTCAGCCAAAGCCTTCAAATGCTGTTATGCAAAACTGTGGGCCTTAGTCAGACTAATTTATATGCTTCACATGGAGATTTTGCATAGGAGCCCCACTTAGGCCTGAGGCTGTTCACTGATTCCCTTCAATAGTTTTATCTGTTTGCTAATACTGAAAACACTTTACAGTTCTCTCTTGTATCACACACCATTCTGATCTCCCCTAGCTAGTTACATCTACTTTAAATATTAATCCAAGCTCTCCAATTATCAATGCTTCAATTTCTCTCAGATCTCCCTGGTTATTCAGTGCTGTTTTAAAGCACCCCTGACCCTTATAAATACTGCATATAGCTCTTCTCTAAATCCACTCCGTATCTCCAGTTACCATACTTCTTTGATTAGAATCATGAGCCTCTATACATCTGCAGGTGCAGGAAGTAGCTGGGAATACTATTCCATTTGTATCTGTGGTAATGAGGCTATGCTAAAAATACTGATTTTATTGTTGCGGTGATTCTCTAATGCTTAGTGGAAAATGAAAATGCATTTGTATTTAATATTCCATGCATGAAAAAAACCCTCCTCCTACCATCATTCAGAATTTAGCAGTTACTTTCCAATGCTCTCAACACTATTCCATCCTGTTCTTGTCTTTTTAACTTTGTCTCAACCAGCTGAAGGCTATTCATTCTTCTCCCTGAGTCCGATCCAGCAGATCCTTCTGCTCCTTACCTGTGTTCTGAATACCTGTTTGATTTTTTCAGCTTCTGTACAGCACAATTACGTTTTGAATATTTTTTTCACTGTTTTCCCAAAGGTATTGATTCCTTACTACACAAGGTTCCATAGCCCATGTACCTTGCACAAGTAATCTTTCATCCACCACCTAAATCTTGACAGGGAATGTCAAGAGGCTATTCGGTGAAGGGAATTTCCTGGCTATATCCGAAGTTCTGATGTTATCAGGGTTGCCACTATGACTTGTTGGAATAGTAATCAGGAGAGTGAACTATTATTATTTTTTCCTTTCCCAAACATTGGCATGGTGAAATTAATTGCAATGAACCCCCTAGGCCATCCTCCCTCAGCTCATTGCAACCTTCACATCAAGTAACATCAGTTAATTCAACATAGATCATTGATCCAAGCAATGGACTTCTTCATAGGACACTTTTGTTTGAAGCCTCTGTGCTGTCTCACAATTTCCTTCAGTGAAACATTAGGAAGGTGGAAGCCATCATTTAATTGCCCTCCATTAGCTTTGTGACCTTGGCATTGTTGTTATTGCAGTCTCCTGCCATTCACTCATTGTACAAAACTGTGCGCAATCATATCATTATATTTGACTCTGAATTGAGTTCACTCATTGATATCACTTAGCTCTACTTTTGTTCTTTCAGTTTCTCTGCCACTGTAAGTGATAATCATGCCTTTGCCTCCTCCATGTGTGATTACTCCACTGCTCAATATGCAGGCCTGCCACCAGCCATTTGATATTAACCAAACTTTGACCAGAATGCAGCTGTTCAGATGTCATCCCACCCCAAACGACACCTGTAGAAATATTGGGTTCCAATAATTGGGGACAAGGAGCTAATGACTGTAGATGTCCATTAACAGTAACTGAGCAGCTCCTACACAGTTTGTCTGCCTGCATTCCAATATGTGACCCCCTTCTATACCTGCGTCATACCAGTATCCACGTGATATACATCTTTTGGTTTAACCTGGAACAACTGACAGTTCTGAGGTGTTAAATTATAGAACCATAGAACCATAGAAAAGTTACTTCTCAGAAGGAGATCATTTGGCCCATCTTGTCTATGCTAGCCTGAGGACACACAGGTGCCCTTTCTAATCCCACTTGGCAACATAGATCCTTACCTTTATATTTTATATCTCTGCCACTGAAGGAGAGCATTCCATGTGCCTTCTTTACAACCTTGTTGACTTGAACTCCTGCCTTTAGGGACCTGGAGACTTGTATGCCTAGATCTTTTACTTCATCTGACCCTTTTAGTATATTCCCATTTATTGTGTACTCATTATAACTGTTTGACCTCCCTAAATGCATGACCTCACATTTCCCCATGTTCAAATACACCCACCACTTTATTGCCCACTCCACCAACCCATCAATATTGTTTTGGAGATTATTGTTATTCTCTACACTGTCCACTACTCAGCCAATCTTATGGCCATGCATGGTATGGATCATGACAAACCCAGATTCTAGAGGACACAGTGTACAAGTATCTTGGCTGTAATACTTCTTTCTCCTTTGTTTCACTTTATAAGGGCATCATTCAAATTGGTTTTGACCTTTGATGAGTTTCAGGCCAGATGCAATAAGGATGTTCCCAATGGTGGGGTTCTCTGGAATCAAGGGTCACGGTTTGACGATACAGTATAGACCCTTTAGGACAGATTTGAGGATAAATTTCTTCACGCAGAGAATAGTAAGCTTGCAGAATTTTCTACCAAAGAAAGTAATCAAGGCCAAAACATTGTGGGCTGGATTTCATGGCCTTGTTCGCCCTCTGATTCTTGTGGTCGACTGGGTGGTAAAACTCTGGCCTATATGTTTTCAAGAAGCAGTTAGCTATAGCTCTTGCGGCGAAGGGGATCAAAGGAGAAAGGGATTAGGCTATTGAGTCGGATTATTAGCCATGATCATAATGAATGGCGGAACAGGCTGAATACCCTCCTCCTGCTCTTATTTTCTATTTTCTATTTAGGTGCAACCCAACCAGCCTATATAGATCCCATTTCCCTCAGAACCAGCCCCAATGAGATTACTATTCTGAGGTTCTGCTTGTTAATTTCCTATGCAACTCTCTGCATTATGATCACAGGACCACGTTCTTCTTTCTGCCTATGTTGTTTGTACCAATGTGGAATGCGACTGCTGGCTGTTCATTTTTTTCCCTCAGAGTCTCAGCAGCTGTCCAGTGACACTAATACCCTTGGGACCAGGGACTCAACACACCAACCTGGTTTATTGTCTGTGGTTGCAGAAGCACCCTTAACTCTCAAATAACCTGTCAATATTGCTCTTCCATTCTTCCTTGAATAATTGAGGTGTCATGGAATTAACTCTGGGTGCACTCTCCAGATGAACCATCACTCTCATTAGAACTGAATACTGGTTGGAGAATGGGGTGCATTCAGGGGACTCCTGCATAACATGACTGGACTGCCCTGGTAGTCACCCTTTGTCTCTTTCCCACAGGACAGAGATCTAAGAGGAAATCTTCATGCACTTTCGGGAAGGAACTGGGTGCAAGTCAGAGGGACTGTTAAGCCACAGGGTGACCACATCTATAAACATGCTATCCATGAAGTACTCAACCTCACAGATGTGCCACAGTGATGCCAGATGTTGCTCAAGTTCAGAGACCCAGAGATCAGGCTGTTTTAACTGATGATAGCTTTTGCATGAATAGTTAACCAGGACGTGTGAAGCATCCTGGACTAGCAACATAGCACAGCATCCACATTCTTGAGATTGGGGCAATTAATAACCTTGTTACTGTTCTTAAACCTTAGTATTAGTAATAAACTTTACTGATAGAAATAAAGCTTTTCCAATTGAGACATGGATAGAGCAGGGGCAGGAATGGATGCTGCAGGTCCCGGGGTTTAAATGTTTTAGTCGAAGTAGAGAAGGAGGTAGAAGGGGGGGAGGGGTAGCATTATTGGTCAGGGATTGTATTACAGTGTCAGAGAGGAGGTTTGATGAGGACTTGTCTGTTGAGGTAGTATGGGCGGAGATTAGAAATAGGAGAGGAGAGGTCACCCTGTTGGGAGTCTTTTATAGACCTCCTAAAAGTTCTAGAGAGGTTGAGGAAAGGATTGCGGAGACGATCCGGGTTAGGAGTGAAAGTAATAGGGTAATTGTAACTTTACTAATATTGATTGGAATTGTTATAGCTCTAGCTCGTTAGAGGGGTCAGTTTTTGTGCAAAGTGTGCAGGAAGGTTTTTTGACTCAGTATGTAGATAGGCCAACTAGAGGTGAGGCTATATTGGATTTGATGCTGGGAAATGAGCCAGATCAGGTGTTGGATTTGGAAGTTGGTGTGCATTTTGGTGATAGTGACCACAATTCGGTTACGTTCACCTTAGTGATGGAAAGGGATAGGCATGAACCTCGGGCCAGTGGTTTTAGCTGGGGGAAGGGTAATTATGAGGCTATTAGGAGAGAATTAGGAAACATAGGTTGGACTAGGAGATTACAGGGATTGGGAACGTCCGAAATGTGGAGTTTTTTCAAGGAGCAGCTACTGCGAGTCTGTGATAGGTATGTCCCTGTCAGGCAAGGTGGAATTGGTAAGGCTAGGGAACCGTGGTGCACCAAAAAAGTTGATTCGTTGGTTAAAAAGAAAAAGGAGGCTTATGTTCGGATGAGACGTGAGCACTCGGATAGTGCACTAGAGAGCTTTAGATTGGCTAGGAGGGAGTTGAAGAGCGAGCTAAGAAGGGCTAAAAGAGGACATGAGAAGACTTTGGCTGATAGGGTTAAGGAGAATCCTAAGGCGTTCTATAGGTATGTCAAGAACAGAAGGTTGGTTAGGGCAAGGTTAGGGCCAGTTATAGACGGCAGAGGAAAGTTATGTGTGGAACCGGAGGAGATTGGTGAAGCATTGAACCAATATTTCTCTTCGGTGTTCACGCAGGGGGACATGGATATAGCTGAGGAGGACACTGGGTTGCAGGGGAGTAGAATTGACAGTGTTACAGTTGATAAGGAGGATGTGCTGGATATTCTGGAGGGTCTGAAAATAGATAAGTCCCCTGGTCTGGATGGGATTTACCCCAGGATTCTCTGGGAGGCAAGAGAAGCGATTGCAGAGCCTCTGGCTCTGATCTTCAGGTCGTCGTTGGCCTCTGGTATAGTACCAGATGATTGGAGGTTAGCGAATGTTGTCCCATTGTTTAAGAAGGGGAACAGAGACTTCCCCGGGAATTATAGACCGGTGAGTCTCACTTCTGTTGTGGGCAAGGTTTTGGAAAGGATTATTAGGGATAGGATTTATAGTTATTTGGAGAGTAATGAGTTGATTGGTGATAGTCAGCATGGTTTTGTGGCAGGTAGGTCGTGCCTTACTAACCTTATTGAGTTTTCTGAGAAAGTGACCAAAGAGGTGGATGGGGGTAAGGCAGTGGACGTGGTGTATATGGATTTTAGTAAGGCGTTTGATAAGGTTCACCATGGTAGGCTTCTGCACAAAATGCAGATGTATGGGATTGGGGGTGATCTAGGGAACTGGATTAGGAATTGGCTAGCGGATAGGAGACAGAGGGTAGTGGTTGACGGTAAATATTCATCATGGAGTTCGGTTACAAGTGGTGTGCCTCAGGGATCTGTGTTGGGGCCACTGCTGTTTGTGATTTTTATTAATGATCTGGATGAGGGTATAGTTGGGTGGATCAGTAAATTTGCTGATGACACCAAAGTCGGAGGTGTGGTAGATAGTGAGGAAGGGTGTCATAGTTTGCAGGAAGACTTAGACAGGTTGCAGAGCTGGGCCGAGAGGTGGCGGATGGAGTTTAATGCAGAGAAATGTGAGGTAATTCACTTTGGTAGGAATAACAGATGTGTTGAGTATAGGGCTAACGGGAAGACTTTGAATAGTGTGGAGGAGCAGAGGGATCTAGGTGTATGTGTACATAGATCCCTGAAAGTTGGGAATCAAGTAGATAAGGTTGTTAAGAAGGCATACAGTGTCTTGGCGTTTATTGGTAGGGGGATTGAATTTAGGAGTCGTAGCGTTATGTTGCAACTGTACACAACTCTGGTGCGGCCGCACTTGGAGTATTGTGTGCAGTTCTGGTCCCCACATTACAGGAAGGATGTGGAGGCTTTGGAGAGGGTGCAGAGGAGGTTTACCAGGATGTTGCCTGGTATGGAGGGGAGATCCTATGAGGAGAGGCTGAGGGATTTGGGGTTGTTTTCGCTGGAAAGAAGGCGGCTAAGAGGGGATCTTATTGAAACATATAAGATGATTAGAGGTTTAGATAGGGTGGATAGTGATAGCCTTTTTCCTCTGATGGAAAAATCTAGCACGAGGGGGCATGGCTTTAAACTAAGGGGGGGTAGTTATAGGACAGATGTCAGGGGTAGGTTCTTTACCCAGAGGGTGGTGAGGGATTGGAATGCCCTGCCTGCTGCAGTTGTAAATGCGCCTAGTTTGGGGGCGTTTAAGAGGTCTGTGGACATGTTTATGGACGAAAAGGGATTGGTTTAGGTTAGTGGGTCATTGTTGTTTTTTTTTTAACTGGTCGGTGCAACATCGTGGGCCGAAGGGCCTGTTCTGCGCTGTAATGTTCTATGTTCTATGTTCTATGTTCTAATTGACGTTTACTAATAAATCTTACTGATATTGATGAACCCCACTAATATTTAATACACCTTAGTAGTGATGTTAATCATTCAGAATAATTAAGATTTTCTCTTTGGTTACTTTTCCAACCACTTTTCTACAGAGTTAGTTTCAGTTCCTGTTGCTATTTCTGTACAAAGCACCATAGGAAATTTTGAATGCTTTGTGACATGTTTACTGGTGATATTGTTGTCACTGTCACTGCTCACTAATATGACTCTTTTCATGACCTTTCTGATGAGGAGTCAATATGTTTTAAGCGAATAACCTGCTTCTGACTTGCACCCAGTTCCTTCTCGAGAGTGCATGAAAGAGATTTCCTCTTAGATCTCTGTTCTATGAGGCACTCTTGAAAGGTTGCCTGGAGTGAGTTCTCTCTGATTTCCTCTTTGTCCTTCTGACAAAACGTTTAGCCTCTGCTTGGGGGATTCCTCACTGCATCACAGTTGAGATTGTCAAACTATATGTGAGAGCAGATGACTACTAGTCCATTTTCCAACACTATGTAAAACAATATATTAAATTTCCAACCAAATTGAGTGGCATGCCAGCTTTATATATCAATTTATGCTTGTGATTCGCCTTGTTGTAATAACATGTCAATTTGAATAATTGAATAATTTGCGCTGAATGCATAGTGAAGTGTTTAATCTTGACAAAAGAAATCAGTACTTAAGAGTTAAATTATTCATCTAGACAGTTCGAATGTAAAGGTTTTATTGAAATAAAGTGGCCTGACAGAGAAAGCTTTTCTTCTTACGGTCAAGCCCAGTGGAGGCATGTGATATGATAAACTTTCAGTTAATACTTTCAAAAATTGGACACAAAAAAAGCTACAGCAAATCATGTGATCTTTGGCATTTGAAATACAGACATTATAATGTCTCCAATGAATATCTAATTAAATATTGACATAGGTGAGGGCATTTTTCCCACCTGTGGAATTTACACATCTCATTGTTTAAGGACGGGCCAGCAACAAAGGACTGTGGAGTTTCTAGACAGCTTGCCTCCATGTTTCACACTTGACAAAAGGGAAAATCAAATCTCAGTGGTCGTTATCAACCTTACATTGGATAACGATGGTCTCCTTCATCCTAACCAAATTGGTTGGGCCTCAGAAGTGTCACTGAAAAGTAAAGTTTATTTATTACTCACAAGTAAGGCTTACATTAACACTGTAATGAAGTTACTCTGAAATTTCCCTGCAGTGATTATTTTATCAAAACTGGTTTAAGGGAATGGATCCATATTACCCAGGATGCAAGAAATCCATTAGAACCATTAGTTATCAGCCAATCGGAGAACCAGCCTCTGAAATTAGCTGTAAATTATCAAGTAGCCGAAGAACTTAACCTCTTCGAGTTTCAATGTTTACATATATACATTTACACAAAATCTTTAATTTAGAAAAAAATCCCAAGATGCTTCATAGGGAAATAACAAAATAATGACAGGGAATCAAATATCAAATATTGGCCGGGATTCTAACAAAAAAATTCTAAGTCCCCAATCGTGTGAAAATGGGAGTAACTCCTGCCAATTTTTATAGCGTGACTTTCAGATTGGATCTCCAATACTCTGAGCACTGCAGAATGCCCTAGCGGGATTCCGTCTGAAAAGTGGTGGGCAGGGCCTTTTCCTGCCCGAAAGGCCAGCAGCACAGTGCTGAATGGATCACCACGCATGTGCTGATCAGTCAGAACCAAGATCCTCGCATGCGTAATGGTCCCCCCATTAATGGCCTCTCCTGATTGCTGGCTAACACAGTTGCTGACCAGCCCCATAACCCTCATCACTGCCCCCCCTCCAACTCCCCCCACCCCCACCCCAACCTCTGGGCTCCCAGATCTCCCTGGGCAAGCCCTCACCCCATCCATAATCCCAGCCACCCCATGGGTCCCCCTCCCCCCCACCCCCTGCCCTGTGGAAGTCATCCAGCCCCTGGCAGTCACCCCAGTAATCCCCTGGCAGCCCTGATTCACCCCCAACTGGATGATCAGCCCCGATCACTGTCCTCCCTGCCTCTGCCATCAATCTCATATACAGAGGGGCAGTGGGACCCCCACTCCACCAATCCTCCCATTAACAGGCCCCACTCCAACAGGCTCCATCTCCCAGTAAGCCCTGCCACCACTGCCCCTCCTTGGCACTGCATAATGCCCATTGGGCAGTATCATGGTGACCTGTGGGCATTGCCAGTTTAGCCCTTGGGCAGTGCCAGGGGACCAGGCTGGCATTGCCCAAGAGAGACCTGACCCCCATCCTCCTTGGGGGGGTGGGGAGTTGGGGGGATTGCACAATGGCTTCTGTTCACTCCAGTGGAGTCAGCCACCTGTTCTCCATTAGTGGAGCGTAGTTATAAACCCCACTGGAATGAACCATGCCTGGTTTGGGGAGGGGAAGCGGGGGGGAGGGAAAAGGCAGGAAGTGGGGGTGGGTGGGGAGATGCTTGTGGACCTGTAAACTTCAATCCCTAATGATAATGAAATGTTGATTTCCATTTGGTAATCAGCTCTGCATCGATTTCCGGTATGGAGCTAATTACTCTGGAAACCCTAGTGCGGGAGACATGTGGAGGCCGTGATGCTCAGCGGGAAGGCCTGAAATGATCTCTGCAATGCAGCAGGCTGGGAGAATTGCCCCCATTAATTCTGGATGGGGGAGGGTGTTGGAAAATGGTTTGGTAAGTTTGAAGGAGAATAGGTGGGAGGTGTGGGAGTTTGGTGGTTTTTGGAAGATATTGAAAAGTGTAGATTGTAGACAACTGAAAAGATAACTGTATATGATGGGGTAAAGTGGAATGAGGCAGTCACAAGACAGCAGATTAAGGTGAACAGAGGTGTTGGTGGTGAGTAGAAGGGCATTGTAGTACTTGATGAGGTGGAAGAGGTTTTTTAAAGGATAACCTGTGGATTTCTTTAGCGTGTCTTTACTGTTATAGAGATAAACACAGCAGTTACTTTTGGACAGAAGGAGGCTCCATGAATATTAAATGAACAAGTCATAAAATAGTTTAATTTTTGTAGTGTTGGTTGAAGAAAAATCATGGATGTTCTTCTTGAGATAGAGCCATGTTTTTGCCTAACTCAGTAAAAAGTCTGACAACACCAGGTTTTAGTCCAACTGATTTATTTGATAATAGACTCACAAGCTTTCGGGGTTAGCCCATTGCCTAACTCATCAGGCAGACATCTTATGTAAGCCCTGACTGATAGTTTTCTTCTGATCCAAGGACATTAGTGACAACCATTATTGGATTCTGGGTTACTGGGATTCATGAGCAGCTCCTGGCATTTTTTGCTAAATCCTTCTCCAATATGTCTGTGGCACAATACACAGACCCATTTCTTTATGGATCAATGGGATGATGTCTGGGTTAGTCGCATAAATGCAGAAATAGCTGTCTCCCAATATCAGATCTAAACATGCAGTGGAAGAACAGCTGTTTAATTATAATGTGTCCACTGCTGCCCAGCTAGCATCAACTTACTGGACCCAAATCAGACATTGAATCTGGTTTGTAAAGCACTCAGCCTTGGAGGAGTGGTATAAACATATTGCTTTGCTGCATTTTTCTACATTTGTTTTTAAATTGTACCATTGGTCTCCCTGTGAACCAGAAGGAAAGGCAAATTGGCTACGACAAATTAAACATTGCATCTGCACTGGATGATGTTAGAGAGATGTCATCAATTAATTACACCATTACACTCAAAAAAGACTTTTTAAAAATTCTTTTACAGGATGTGGGATTCACTGGCTAGGCCACAATTTGTTGCCAATTTTCTTAAGAAGCTAGTGATGAGGTGTCTTCTGGAATCACTGAAGTCCATGTGATGCTAATATACCTGCAGTGCTGTTAGGGAGTGAATTCCAGGATTTTGACCTTGTGACAGTGAAGAAATGGCAATACACTTTCAAATAAGGGTGACATATGACTTAGAGGGGAACCTGCAGTTGATGATGTTCCTGTGCATCTGCTGCACCTGTGCTTTGAAGTGGTAGAGGACATAGGTTTGGAAAATGTTGTTGAAGGAGATTTGATGTGTTGCAGCAATGCACTTTGTAGATGATACACTCTTTATCTACTTTGTGTTAGCGGTGGAGGGAGTGAATGTTAAAGATAGTCAATGGGCTGACAATCAAATGGGTTGCTTTATACTAGATGGTGTCAAACATCTTGAGTTGTTGTTGTTGGGGCTGTACTCATCCAGGCAAGTGAAGATCATTCCACCACTCCCCCTGTGTTTTGTAGATGGTGAAGAGTCAAGAGAAAGTTACTTGCAATAGAATGCCCTGCATTTGACTTGCTGTTGTAAGCTCAGTATTTATATGGATAGTCCAGTTAAGTTTTCAGTCAATAATAGCCCCCAGACTGATGATCATGGGGGATTCAAGGATGGTGTTGTTATTGAATGTCAAAAGGAGATGGTCTCTTGTTGGAGATGGTCATTGCTTGGCACATGCGTGACCATTGCTTGCCACTTATCAACATAAGCCTGAATGTTGCCAGGTCATGCTGTATATGGACACATTAACATGTTTAACCAGAAATTGGGTTCAGACTTGAAAAGGTTAAATGACAACACTGACAACAGTTATAAGATTACAAAATTTGTGAATTAAATCTATTGAACTATTCTTCAAACACCCAGAATAAAGATAGCCAACTGATAGCTGAGAATCAGGCACAGGGATTATCATTAATACAGACTGTCCCCTCCCATCTGGTGTCTTCATTCCTCAAGGTCCCTCCCATCTAGTGTCTTTATTCCTACTGGCCCCACTCTATAACCCAATTCTGTATTTACTGATGAAACCACAGAGACTAAAAGATTTTTCTCATCGAGTTGCCAGGTATGATTCTACAGGCTTTTATCTTATCCAGTCCAGCTCCAGCTCTTTCTTTCTTCCAGCTTTATTCCAATTCCCTCTCCATGTGCTGAGTAGCCCCAGAGCGAATTTCATTTTCCAAAATTTTGCTTCATTCATAAATCTAAAAGTTCATTCCAACACATTTCAGATTAGTTCCATAAATTACCTGTCCTCTAGTATACTTTTTGGCAGAAAGACCTAAGACTGTTGCCTTTTGCCATTGCTCCTTTGTGATAGTGGCCCCAAGCTTTAGTGTATCCCTCTGCACCAAGTTATAGAATAGAACCATAGAAACCCTACAGTGCAGAAAGAGACCATTTGGTCCATCAAGCTTGTACCAACAACAATTCCATCCAGGCCCTCTTCTATAATCCTATGTATTTCATAGAACCATACAGCGTAAAAAAAACCCTGCTAATTCCTCAGACAATAAGGAGCAATTAGCATGATTAATTAACCTAACTCACGCATCTTTGGAGAGTGGGAGGAAACTGGAGCACCCAGAGGAAACCCAAGCAGGCATAGGGAGAATGTGCAAATGCCACACAGACAGTCACCCAAGGCAGGAATTAAACCCGTGTCCCTGGTGCTATGAGACATCAGTGCTAACCATTGTGCTACCATCAAGGACCTTGGAATGGGGCAGTTGGCAACACCTGGTCATAGGCAATTCTTCACACTGGAAGATCAACAAATTTCAAGCAGACCAAAGAAGAGCATCTTTTGCCAAGTTGATGAGGTTCCAGCAGAGTTGACATTTGCTTAATTGTGCATAAGAGTCTGTAAAGCACAGAGTGCTACATCATGGAGAAGCTTGGGAGGATTTGATGCAAATTGGCCAACAGTCCTGATGGCATGGCAGTGGAACAAAGGAGGAAGGCCCTTTTATCCACCTTAGTGCACGGTTTTCCTCCATTCTCATGCCTTGTGGCAGTCAATGATTGGTTAACCTAATGCACGATCAGCTCCATGAACTGTCAGATGTGATATCATCTCTCATGCTAAGGGTTCATTTCCTGGTCTGATACTCACACAATAAGACAAAGAATCCCACCTCTGATTGTTAGAAGAGCTGACGATGGAGCCCATCGTGTAAAAGTTTCAATCTGTAACATACCCAGGATGTTTAGACAAATGCTTTTACAATTACAAGTTATTGTTTTACTCATTATTGATAATCATAAGTGTCGAGGAGCTTAGTATCTACCAAAAGCTGAGAACGAATATCCAAACAAAGGATTTCCTGTGACTGAGGGGACTGATGTGGAGATGCCAGCGTTGGACTGAGGTAAACACAGTAAGAACTTTACACTCACCTGACGAAGGAACAGCGTTCTGAAAGCTTGTTGGCTTATTATCAAATAAACTTGTTGGACTTTAACCTGGTGTTGTGAGACTTCTCACTGAGGGGTTTGGCCAGACATGGTGTCTGTCTCACAGCCATTTGAAGGCGCAAATCCTACAATTTACCAGGCATAATTTAGGGTAAGAAAGAAGTAAGTACTTTACGACACTTATAACATACACATTGATAATTCCCCATATACAAATCAGTTCATATTTGTGAGAATCCACTACAACACAGACAGCTTCAGTAAGTGAGGAGTCATGAATGGTGCTGAACATTGTGCAGTCATCAGTGAACATCCCCATTCTGACCTTATGAAGGAGTGAAGGTCATTGATGAAGCAGCTGAAGATGATTGTGCCTAGGAGACTATCCTGAGGAACTTGTGCACTGCTGTCAAGTACTGAGATGATTGCATTCTAAATCCCAAGACCATGAGCTGAGGGATGCACTAAAGCTTGGGACAGGGGGAAGGGTGTTATCTAAGAACTTTCAGGGGAGACGAATTGGATAGAACTCCCTCACTCTGTATGATTTACACTGATTTTATACAGTGAATATTACATGTATCACAATTGTATTGAAGCACCTCAGAGTGCAACTTCATCCATGTAGGCAACTTAAATACCTTTGCACTATTTTTAATGACCATTCTGAAATGTCTGTAACTTTTGTTTGGTTGCATTGAGGTGTCTCAAGAGTGCAGTGATGATATATGTAAAAAACCTCTATATTATTGCAATTTGTGTGATGGCGATTTTGAAAAGTTTGTAAGGCTCTTTCAGATATTTTGTGTATAGCTTTTGTGAAGAAAAAGCATTGAGATAATAGACCTCCAACAGCCACAACCATCTTCCTTTGTGTTCAGGATGACTTCAACCATCCAGTGGAGAGTTTTCCCCCAATTCCTATACTGGTGTGAGGGACATTTGACATGCATCATCCAAATGGTGTGCATAGATTTTATAACACTCAGTGGAGATTTTTCACCAAGCTCTGAGACCTAAAAAAATGGTTTTACTGTCTTCACTATTAGTTGTTAATTCATTCAGGGAATGGTAACTTGCTATTCAACAGACTTCTCACATTAAATACTGGAAGGTATTTCAGTTTTTCATTCTGCAATATTCTTCCAGCTGACAGTAACTCATAGCAAAGAGCTGAACCCAATAGCATGTAAATCTATATTTCAAATGGTCTTCGCCAGCTCACGTCACAAATGACTTGAGGCACAGATGTTAGCACTGCTGCCTCACAGTGCCAGGGACTCAGGTTCGATTCTGCCCTTGGTCACAAGTTGTGCAGAGTATGCGCTTTCTCCCTGTGTCTGCGTGGATTTCCTCCAGATGCTATGGCTCCCTCCCAAGTTGAAAAATGTGTGGGTTAGATTAATTGGCCATGCGAAAACTGACCCCCTAATTCAGGGGGATTAGCAGGGTAAATGTATGGGGTTACAGGAATAAGGCTTGGGTTGGATTGTTGTCGGCACAGACTTGATGAGCCAAATGGCCTGTTTTTGTACTTGTAGGAGTTCTATGATTCTATGACTTACACATTTTGACACAAGTTATTAAAAAAGAATTCTGGACAATCATTTGATAGAATTTATAAATATACCTTTGCCTAATAAAATTAATTTATTAGTCACAAGTAAGGCTTACATTAACACTGCAATGAAGTTACTGTAAAATTCTCCTAGTCACCACACTCTAGCGCTTGTCAAGACGTCTAACCAGCATGTCTTTCAGAATGTGAGGAAAAACCGGATCATCTGGAGGAAACCCATGTAGACAGGAGGAGAATGTGCAAACTCCATGCAGACAGTGACAGGGAATCAAACCCTGGCCCTCGGCGCTGTGAGGAAGCAGTGCTAACCACTGTGTCGTCCCTTAATAAAGCTTCAGTCTAATGCTTTACCTTTCTAAGCTATCTAATAAAATATTAAGACCCAATATAATTAGAAGATTCATATGGGTGATCTGATTGGTATTGGTCAAGGCGAAGATTCCAGACAATCGCATGTTTCTTGTGTGCCATTTAATGATGCTTTGCATATAAAGCCAGGTGCTTAACTGTTCTTATTGTTTAACATGGCAGAATATCAATGCATGGAATTTGACCTTTGAAAACCTGAATACTGTGTGGTTAAAACATCCCATCAAGTGTGTAATATTTCAATGGATTTGTATCATATTTTCCATGTTCCAGAGATTTCAGATATTTCAGGCCTAAACATCAGTGGTTTAGTTCCCGTATTATTTCTGTTAGCATTACAGTACATTAGTAGTAGAACAGATTCATGTCTGGTGTGACTAATTAAGTGGAAGGGTAATGCTTCACAGGGACAAGACAAATGATTGAACAATAGTGCGATTACAGTGTAGTAAATTATCTATTAGTATGTTGCAAGCACATTGTGACAAATAAAAATGTGACTTTTTGCAACTATACTACAACACAGTTTGATGTTTTTACATAATGTTATTTTTCTACTTCCCAGCTCTTTGGACTTCACGCTGCAGGGCACATTACATTGTACCATTAGGCTATCCACAGGGCTAAAGCTGTTTTTATATAGTGTGTCTAAAGCAGTTGTTCCCAACCTTTTTCAGTAACACGGCGCACTTCAATGAGACAAACAATTCCATGGCAGACGCCCATTTTTTCAGTTGAATTGATTGATATAAGAATCATATTCACATTTATTATGGTTACGGTCTTACTAGAAAGTTTGCAACATACAACTGAAATTCAATGAATAAGAGCAAAATACAAAGTTGAGTAAATAGCAACTTTCCAGGTTAGTGGGAAACCTGAAGTTACCTGTGTGCACAGAGCCTTTTGATCCAGGGGGAATTGACACATGTGTTCTAATAAAAGATCAAACTGCTTTTTTCCACGCAAAAAAAAATTTCAGAGCTTGGCATCTGCCTCACATTGAAACACAGAAGATAGGAGCAAGAGTAGGACATTCGACCCTTTGAGCTTGCTTCTTCATTCATTATGATCATGGGTGATCATTCAACTCAGTAACCTGTTCTGGGTTTCCACCACCCCCCCCCCAACATCCTCTGATCCCTTTAGCCCCAAGAGCAACATCTAACGCCTTCGTGAAGACATGTTTTGGCCTCAACTACTTCCTGTGGTAGTGAATCCCACAGATTTACCTTAGCTTGGGTGAAAAAATTTCTCCTCGTCTCAGTCTTAAATTATTCACCCTGTATCCCAGACTGTAACCACTGGCTATCGACTCCCCTGACATCGAGAACATCTTTCCTAGAGTCATAGAGGTTTACAGCATGGAAACAGGCCCTTTGGCCCAACTTGTCCATGCCGTCCTTTTTTTTAAACCTCAAAGCTAGTCCCAATTGCCAACATTTGGCCCATATCCCTCTATTTCCATCTTACTTATGCAATTGTCTAAATGCTTTTTAAAAGACAAAATTGTACCTGCCTCTACTACTACCTCAGGCAGCTTGTTCCAGACACTCACCAACCTCTGTGTGAAAATGTTGTCCCTCTGGACACTTTTGTATCTCTTCCCTCTCATCTTAAGCCTATGCCCTCTAGTTTTAGGCTCCCCTACCTTTGGGAAAAGATATTGACTGTATAACTGATCTATGCCCCTCATTATTTTATAGACCTCTATAAGATTGCCCCTTAGCCTTTTACGCTCCAGAGAAAAAAGTCTCAGCCTCTCCTTATAAATCAAACCATCAAGTCCAATAGCATCTTAGTAAATCTTTTCTGCACTCTTTCTAGTTTAATAATATCCTTTCTATATTAGGGTGACCTGAACTGTGTGGCCTTACCAATGCCTTACCAATAAGATGTCCCAACTCCTGTTTTCAATGTCCTGACGAATGAAACTAAGCATGCTGAATGCCTTCTTCAGCACACTGTCCACCTGTGACTCCACTTTCAAGGAGCTATGAACATGTACCCCTAGATCACTTTGTTCTACAACTCTCCCCAGTGCCCTACCATAAACTGAATAAGTTAGCCCTGGTTCAATCTACATAAATGCGTCACCTCGCATGTGCCTAAATTAAACTTCATTTGCCATTCATCAGCCTACTGGCCCAATTGATCAAGATCCTGTTACAATTGGAGATAACTTCCTTCACTGTCCACTATACAATCAACCTTGGTGTTATCTGCAAACTTACTAAGTTCCTGCATCTACTCTGTCCAGTTCTGTTAGAATTTAATGACATTTATGAGATTCCCCCTCACCTTTCTGAACATCAGAGAAAACAACCTGAACTGACTCAATCTCACTTCATATGTCAGTCCTGTCATCCCAGGAATCAGTATGGTAAACTTTCACTGCTCTCCCTCCATTGCAACAACATCCTTCCGCAGATAAAGAGACCAAAACTGCACACAATATTCCAGGTGTGGCCTCAGCAAGGTGCTGTATAGCTGCAGCAATGATGTGGAGATGCCGGCGTTGGACTGGGGTAAACACAGTAAGAAGTCTCACAACACCAGCTTAAAGTCCAACAGGTTTATTTGGTAGGTAATGCCTCTAGCTTTTGGGGTGAAGGGGCAGAGCCCTGAAAGCTACTGGCGTTTGCTACCAAATAAACCTGTTGGACTTTAACCTGGTGTTGTGAGACTTCTTACTGTAACTGCAGCAAGCCATCCCTGCTCTTGTATATGAATCCTCTCGCTATGAAGGCCAGTATATCATTTGCCTTCTTCACCACCTGCATCTATATGTTTACTTTCAGCGACTGGTTTACAACCATAGCCACTGCTGTGGCACACTTGCACATGGGATGAAAATCACTGATGCACAGAGATACTCTGTGGTGACATTCCCCTGTGGGGATTCATTTGTTCTCTGCTCTACGATTCATTCTAGCAATACTTATTGCCTTCTGTGATGCTGTGGGAACCGACTCATTTTATATTTCAAAATATTTTTAACAGAAACTGGGCCCATTGTACTGCCTTTGTTTTATACAGAGAATTGCATTCAACACCAGGCATTGCCACCAGCACTTTATTTGTTACAGCAACATCCACAACACTTTGCTTTTCTATCTGGTGGATGATATAATCTGATTCAGTAAGGGAACTAACTCTGAATGCGAGCTATCCAAGAATTGGTGGGCCGACTGGTCTACTTCTGAATGGCTGGATTCTATGATTTCATGACTTTAATTGTTGCATGAATTTGGAGATTATAGAACAGTTCAAGACCTGAAGGTGATGGATGAATGATTCCACGCAACTGCCTGATGTTTTCTACAGATCATTGAGTCCATTTAACAAAGCTGCATTTGTCCAGCTGTTGTACGTGAATGCTGTACGCAGGGTTCCATGTGAACGTTCAAACATGGCTCACAGCCTCCATGAATAAAATAACTATCTTCTTCCATCATCTCCCTGACTTGAAAATGTTTTAAATTTAATCCATTAACTGCTCATGATGCAGTGCCATTCTGGCAGTACCTGCCTGTCATGCTGGCACTGCTAACCTGGCACCCTGGCTTGGTCCACTGGACACTATAATTGTGCTGGGGCGGTGCCAAAGGATTGGGGCCTGAGTGGAAGTGAAGCCTGTGGGATTGAGCTTTGATGGGGAGAGGGAGGGAATGGGAGATCTGAGGAGTGGGAGGGAGGGAACTCTGCCGGGGTGGGAGGGAAGAGGAGAAAATCTGCTGGGGTGGGAGCGAAGGAGGAAACTCTGCCAGTTGTATGACTAAACAGGGAGGGAAGTCTGAGGGGGGTGGAAGAGAGGGAGCTCTGCCGGTGGTGATTAGGGAGAGAGGGAGGGGACTATATCAGAGGGGGGATCAGGGTGGGAGGGAGGAAGTTCTGCTGTGAGGATGATCAGGGTAGGAGGGAGGGGAATTCTGTTGACAGTGGTGATTGATGAGGGAGGTTCTTTGTCCATGGTCATGGTAAGAGGTTAGACCGGCACGAGGGGTGATTGGCATGGTTGGGGAAAGAGAGTCCCAATGTGTATGAGATGGGTGGGGGAGGCGGTAGTGCACTGGTAGATCAGGCGACTGTGTAATGGCACACCTCCAGCACTTCTTTTGCACTAAGTGCCAAAAGACTGCATTTTCAAACTCACCCCAAAAAGCAGTCCTGAAATTCATAAGAACAGAAGGACTAGGAGCAGGAGTAGGCCATCTGGCCCCTTGACCCTGCTCTGCCATTCAATAAGATCATGGCTGACTTTTTTGTGGACTTAGCTTCACTTACCTGCCCATTCACCGTAACCCTTAATTCCTTTACTGTTCAAAAATCTATCTATCCTGCCTTAAAAATATTCAATGAGGTAGCCTCAACTGCTTCACTTGTCAGGGAATTCCACAGATTCACAACCCTCTGTGTGAAGAAGTTCCTCCTCAACTCAGTTCTAAATCTGCTTCCCATTATTTTGAGGCCATGCCTCCTAGTTCTAGTTTCACCTGCCAGTGAAAACAACCTCCCTGCTTCTATCTTATCTATTCCTTTCATAATCCTATATGTTTCTATAAGATCTCCCCTCATTCTTCTGAATTCCAATGAGTATAGCCTCAGTCTACTCAATCTCCTGTTTCCCCACTCATTGGAATTTTTTCATTAAATCACATCTAGCATCTTTTCATTCTTATTGGGCAGGAATCTCTATGATCAACAAACGGTTCTTACTAAGGAAAAAGGACTGTAGCATGAGATCGTCCATTAGGGAAGAAATGTGAACACTGCAAGACTGATCGTGGACAGGACTGGGAGGAAATTTGGTAAAATATCATCCTAAATGCTAAATATGCACAGCATAACCCCAGGAAAGCTATCAGGTAAAAATGGGGTATCAAGGCTGTTCCAAGGGGCCAAGGGAAAAGATCCAGATTTCATGGAACCCTTACCAAATAGTTGAGGAGAGACATCAGCTGGAATTTTACCACCTCAGCTATTGGAATGGGCAGAGGGCACAACACAGAAAATTCTGTTGACCTAGGATGGAATTTCACAGTTTTGGGATGAGCAAGGCCATAAAATGCCACCCATACTGTCTTGTGGTGATAGTCAAATTTATAGACATTCTCATAGAATCCTACAGTGTAGAAGGAGGCCATTCAGTCCATTGAGTCTGTATTGACCACAATCCCACCCATGCCTTATCCCCATAACCCCATGCATTATGGCAGCTAATCCCCTTGATGCTAAGGGGGAATTTAGCATGACCAAATCATCTAACTCGTGCATCGTTGAACTGCGGGAGGAAATCAGACTACCTGGAGGAAACCCGTGCAGACATGGCGAGAATGTGCAAACTCCACACAGACAGTGACCCAAGCCGGGAATTGAACTGGGGTTCCTGGCATTGTGAGTCAGCAGTGCTCACTACTATGCCGCACAATGGGTGGAGACATTTCTGGCAAGGGGCTGTATGGCTTCCTGTGCTGCTGACACCAATGCTGAGTTTTAAGCGAGGAAACTTGAGTCAGCCCCACAGCTGCATTGCAAACATTTAGTTCCTAAAAAAAAGACGTCAGTGATGTATTGTCTGTGCATACCTGCAAAGATGGGGTGGGGGTTGTGGGGTGGAGGGTGTGAGATGGGGACGCATTACCAGATAAGAAGTACCAGCTCATTTACCTCACAATGCAGTCACTGCTGTCAGTTTCTCTGTAGCAATCCCTTAGAAGGAACCTTTTTTCACCTGGAAGGAAGGGAGCCTATGAGGAGACACTGAGAAGACTGGGGCTATACGCATTGGAATTCCCTGCCCAGTGAAGCAGTCGAGGCTACCTCATTGAATGATTTTAAAGCAAGAATAGATAGATTTTTGAACAGTAAAGGAATTAAGGGCTATGGTGAACAGATGGGTAAGTGGAGCTAAGTCCACAAAAAGATCAGCCATGATCTTATTGAATGGCAGAGCAGGCCCAAGATGCCAGATGGCCTACTCCTGCTCCTAGTTCTTCTGTCCTTATGATGTTCAGGCCTGTTTTATGAGGTGAGTTTGAAAATGCAATCTTTTGGCACTTAGTGCAAAAAAAGTGCTGGAGGGGTGCCAGAATTTTTGCAATTTTTTGGCGAAGCCTCATTTGAATGGGAAAAGCAGAGGGTAGTCCCTTGGATGTGCTAGTGGCTTTTTCCATCATATTTGAGACACTTTGTCAAAAGAATCTAAGAAATGAGTTCCACAACATCATATTGGTGGGGTGGTCTCATTCAGAGCAGGCCCTGCAGCAATTTTGGCTTTTAAAAGATCAGAACACCCTCTTTAAAGCACACCCTAAATTAGAAAATGAAAACGCAAACATAAGTACAGAAGAACTAGGAGCACGAGTAGGCCATCTGGCTCCTTGACACTACTCTGCCATTTAATAAAATCATGGCTGATCTTTTTGTGGACTCAACTCCACTTACCTGCCTGCTCACCATAGCCCTTAATTACTTTACTGTTCAAAAATGTATGTATCCTTGCCTTAAAAACATTCAATGAGGTAGCATCAACTGCTTCACTGGGCAGGGAATTCCACAGATTCACAATACTTTGTGTGAAGAAGTTCCTCCTCAACTCAGTCCTAAACCTGTTCCCCCTTATTTTGAGGCCATGCCCCTAGTTCTAGTTTCACCTGCCAGTGGAAATAACTTCCCTGCTTCTATCTTATCTATTCCTTTCATAATTTTATTTGTCTCTGTAAGCTCTCCCCTCATTCTTCGGAATTCCCATGAGTACAGCCCCAGTCTACTCAGTCTCTCCTCATAAGCCAACCCTCTTAACCTTGGAATCAAGCTAGTGAGTCTTCTCTCCATTGTGAGTATATCCTTTCTCAAGTAAGGAAACAAAATTTACACAGTACTCCAGATGTGGTCTCACCAGCACCTTATACAGCTGCAACATAATCTCACTGTTATTAAACTCCATCCCTCGAGCAATGAAGGACAAAAATCCATTTGTCTTCTTAACTACCTGCTGCACCTGCAAATCAATTCCTTGAGATTCCTGTACAAGGACACCCAGGTCCCTCTGCACAGCAGCATGCTGCATTTTTTTACCTCCTTCTTTACCTCCTAAACTGTACCTCCTTCCTCTAGAACTCCCCAACCCTTACCATGGAATTCCTGACACTTCTCCCATGGAACCCTCACCCAAAGGGGACTGCCCCGGCATTACTGGTGACACCACCTTGCACTGCCTGGGCATGACTCTCTCCCCCCAGGAGCTGAACTCACCTGTTTCCTCCTCCACCCCCCAAAAGGTTGCCTTGGTTATGAATACAAAACAGAAATAGAGAATTGGCAGTCTGCTTGACACTCAACCTGTTTACTTTTAATGCCGTGCACATTGAATGAATTGCATCTATTACTTTATTTTCAATAAGCTTAAACACAAACAATGTAGTGGTACATGGAGGTACATGCAACAGCACAGCTTTCATCATTACAGGGAACATTTGGCAAATAAAGAACAAAATGGTGGCACAGTGGTTAGCACGGCTGCCTCACAGCGCCAAAGGAGTGTTCATTGCTTTCACCAGTTGAGGTATTAAGGGACCCATTGAGGTACATGTTATAAACCTTAATCAAGCTAGTGAATCTTCTCTCCAGTGTCAGTATATCCTTTCTGAAGTCTCCTGATGTGGCCTCGCCAGCACCTTATACAGCTGCAACATAATCTCACTGTTTTTAAATTGAATTCCACTAGCAATGTAGGACAAAATTCCATTTGCCTTCTTAATAACCTGCTGCATTTGCAAACCAATTCCTTGAGATTACTGCACAAGGGCATCCAGGTCCCTCTGCACAGCAGCATGCTGCAATTTTTTGACTCCTTCTTTACCTCCTAAACTGTACCTCCTTCCCCTGGAACTCCCCAAGCCTTACCATGGAATTCCAGGCATTTCTCCCACAGAACCCTCACCCAAAGGGGACTGCCCCGACATTGCTGGTGATATTACCATGCACTGCCTGGGTAGTGCATGGTAGTGTCAGCATTAAATTCCCGGCTTGGGTTACATGTCTGTGTGGGCTTCCTCTATATGCTCCGGTTTCCTCCCAGTGTCAGAAAGACATGCTGGCTAGGTGCATTGGCCATACTAAACTCTCCCTCAGTGTACCCGAATAGGTGCCGGAATTGGTGACTGAGGGATTTTCACAGTAACTTCATTGCAGTGTTAATGTAAGTGACTAATAAATTCACTTAAAAAAATCTTTTAAAAAGATTCCACGATACTTAATATTGAGGAGGATCTCATTAAGATTTATAACATGTTAATATTGCCTCAATGGGTCTCTTAATACCTCAACTGGTGAAAGCAATGAACACTCCTTTGTACAATTCTGTACAATTCAGAGAAACGTCGGGTTTGATCCTCAGTTTGTCTGCATTTTCCTCTCTCAGCCAGAGCGCTAATAGAATTAAAAATAAATTGCTGGAAATACTTAGCAAATTGGGCAGCATATGGAGAGAGAAAAACAGAGGGGGCGATTCTCCCAAAAATATTCCAAGTGTCGAATTTGCATGAAACCTGGAGTAAATCAGACTGTGTGGTTTTTCAATCGGAGTTCAGAGAAGAATCTCCAACACTCTGTGCATTGCAGAGTGCCTCAGCATGAATCCCATTAAAAATCAGTAGGAGGGACTTATTCCTGCTGGAGAGGCTGGCAGCCTACGCTGTGCGAGCCACCGTGCATGCGCCGATCTTTCAGCGCTGAGATCGGCACATGCACAGTGGCCCCTGTATGCCAGCCCTGTGACCCTGCATTGCTGGCCCTCCACCACCACCCATTCCCTCCCCCCCCCAACCCGTTCCCTCCCTGCCCCCATGGCCCGACGCTGGCTCCCAAGCATGCCTGGGCCAGCACCATCTCCCGCATCCCCCCCACCCCACCCCCCACCAATCCCTTCCACCAGCATCTCAAGACCCCCCCAAAGTGCCGACCCCACATCCCCACAACTCTGAACCCCCAGTATGCTGCCATCAATGCTTTTCTCAAGAATGCAGAGGTGGGGTCTCTTAGTGGCTGCATACAATGATAGTTTTCAGCATCATCCAGGGACACAGGTATCAAATGTGGATGCACAGAGAGTGGCCTCACTGCCTTTTCCCCAAGAAATCATGCTGCCATAGCATATGATGGAGACCTTTCTTTGTGAAACACATAAGGTTGTGGACAGAAATCAATATGATATTGTTTAAGGTGAAGAAAATAGTCATGCAAGGATGACGAGAGGAGAAGTCAGAGCTGTTTAAGCCTTACCAACAAAGGAGGATGGAGATAACCTGTAAAGGGGGTGTTGTTGTTGAGGGCTATTTTAAAGTTTTTTAAAGTTAATTTATTAGTCACAAGTAGGCTTACACATCCCCTAATCGCCACACCCAGTGCCTGTTTGCATAGAACATTACAGCACAGTACAGGCCCTTCGGCCCTCAATGTTGCGCTGACCTGTGAAACCAATCTAAAGCCCATCTAACCTACACTATTCCAATATTATCCATATGTCTATCCAGTGACCATTTAAATGTCCTTAATGTTGGCAAATCCACTAATGTTGCAGGCAGGGCATTCCACACCCTTATTACCCTCTGAGTAAAGAATCTACCTCTGACATCTGTCCTATATCTAACACCCCTCAATTTAAAGCTATGTCCCCTTGTGCTAGCCATCTCCATTTGAGGAAAAAGGCTCTCACTGTCCACCCTATCGAATCCTCTGATCATCTTATATGCCTCTATTAAGTCACCTCTTAACCTTCTTCTTTCTAATGAAAACAGCATCAAATCCCTCAGCCTTTTCTCATAAGACCTTCCCACCATACCACGCAACATCCTGGTAAATCTCCTCTGCACCCTTTCCAATGCTTCCATATCCTTCCTATAACGCGACGTCCAGAACTATACGCAATTATCCAAGTGTGGCCGCACCAGAGTTTTGTACATGACCTCATGGCTCCTAACCACAATCCCTCTACCAATAAAAGCCAACACACTGTACGTCTTCTTAACAACCCTATCAACCTGGGTGTCAACTTTCAGGGATCTATGCACATGGACACTGAAATCTCCCTACTCACCCACACTACCAAGCAACTTACCATTAGCTTAGTACTCTGTATTCCTGTTACTCCTTCCAAAGTGGATCACTTCAACTTTTTTGCATTAAATTCAATTTGCCACCTCTCAGCCCAGCTCTGCAGCTTATCTATGTCCCTCTGTAACTTGCAACATCCTTTTGCACTGTCCACAACTCGACTGATTTTAGTGTCATCCACAAATTTACTAACCCATCCTCCTACACCCTCATCCAGGTCATTTATGAAAATGACAAACAGCAGTGGCTTTAAAACAGATCCTTGCGGTACACCACTAGTAACTGAACTTCAGGATGAACATTTCCCATCAACCACCACCCTCTGTCTTCTTGCAGCTAGCCAATTTCTGATCCAAACTGTTAAATCACCCTCAATCCCATGTCTCCTTATCTTTTGCAGTAGCTTACCTGGAGAACCTTATCAAATGCTTTACTGAAATCCATACACCACATCAACTGCTTTACCCTCATCCACTTCTTTGGTCACCTTCTCAAGGAACTCAATAAGATTTGTGAGGCACGACATACCCTTCACAAAATCGTGCTGACTATCCCTAATCAAATTATTTCTTTCTAGATGATTATAAATCCTATCTCTTATAATCCTTTCCAAAACTTTGCCCACAACAGAAGTAAGGCTTGCTGGTGTATAATTACCAGGTTTGTCTCTACTCCCCTTCTTGCCCAAGGGACAACATTTTCTATCCAGTCTTCTGACACTATTCCTGTAGACAATGACGACTTAAAGATCAAAGCCAAAGGCAATCTACTCCCTTGCCTCCCAGAGAATCCTAGGATAAATCCCATCCAGCCCGAGACTTATATATTTTCATACTTTCCAGAATTGCTAACGCCTCCTTCTTATGAATGTCAATCCCGTCTAGCCTAATAGTCTGTACCTCAGTATTCTCTTCGATAACATTGTCTTTTTCCTGTGTAAATGCTGATGAAAAATATTCACTTAGCGCCTCTCCTATCTCTTCGGACTCCATGCACAACTTCCCACTACTCTCCTTGACAGGCCCTATTCTCACCCTAGTCATTCTTTTATTCCTGGCATACCTATAAAAAGCTTTAGGGTTTTCCTTGATCCTACCTGCCAAAGACTTCTCATGTCCCCTCCTGGCTCTTCATAGCTCTCTCTTTAGGTCCTTCCTGGCTAACTTGTTTGGGTACACTGAAGGAGAATTTAGCATAGCCAATCTACCTAACCAGCATGTCTTTGGACTGTGAGAGGAAACCCAAACATCTGGAGGAAATCCACACAGACATGGGGAGAACGTGCAAACACAGATAGTAACCCAAGACCGGAATTGAACCCCGGTCCCTGGCACTGTGAGGCAGCAGTGCTAATCACTGTGCTACCATGAAGATATCTCTCGTGGCAAGAGCCGCACAACTTAAATCCAATTCAAAGCAAAATGAAAGAACTAACCAGAAGTTGTTTGTGGCAGCTTGGCCTGGAAAAGTAAATAGAAAGGATGATTAATCAATGCCCTAATTGTCTGGCTCAATAGAACTTTTCACCACAGGCTAATATGTATTCCTGAGAGTGACCAAGAAAGCTGGGGGCAAGAATACATATCAACTTTGCAGGATCATATACGGCCATATGCTTCTAATATTAATAGGCCCACACTCCAAATGGTTGGATGTCCAGTTAACAAAGTCCATGACAGCTGCTGCCACCATTGTTAAGTTGAGAAGAATCTTTGCCATTCATGGTATCCCGGAGGTCTTAGTATCAGATAATGTCACATCTTCGTGACAGAGAAGTTTCAGAAATTTGTAAGATCAAATGGCATTCAGCATGTAAGGTCAGCACCTAACCACCCACCCTCAAATATGTTAGCAGAATGTGCTGTGCAAGCTTTCAAAGCTTTGACAAATAAACAAACCAATAGACCGCTACCCTTACATATTGCCATGTTTTTGCTATCTTATAACACAACACCAAATGTGACCACATGGGTCATGGCAGTAGAGTTAGCCCATAAGACCAAAAGACATAGGAAATGAATTAGGCCACTCGATCCATCATGACTGCTCCACCATTCAATCATGGCTGATATTTTTCTCATCCCCATTCTCCTGCCTTTTCCCCATAACCTCTGATCCCCTTATTAATCAAGAACTTATCTATCTCTGTCTTAAAGATACTCAATAACCTGGCCTCCACACCTTCTGTAGCAAAGAGTTGCACAGATTCACCACTCTCTGGCTGAAGAAATTCCTCCTCATCTCTGCTTTAAAGGGTTTCCCTTCAGGGTTGTGTCCTCTGGTTCTTGTTTTCCCTTCTAGTGGAAACATCCTCTCCATGCCCACTCTATCCAGGCCTCGCAATATCCTGTAAGTTTCAATAAGATTCCCCTTAGCATCCTTCTAAACTCCAAAGACTACAGCCCTCAACTGTTCCTCATATGACGAACTCTTCATTCCAGGGATCATCCCTGTGAACCTCCTCTGCACCCTTTCCAAGGCCAGCACATCCTTCCTTAGATACAGGCCCAAAACTACTCACAATACTTCAAATGGGGTCTGACGAGAGCCTTATTCAGCCTCAGAAGTACATCCCTGCTCTTGTATTCTAGCCCTCCTGACATGAATGCTAATATTGCATTTGTCCTCTTTACTAGTCGCTAATGGGACGGCAGTTAAGGAAATGTTTGGATATTCCAAGATTTGGCACATAGGGTGGAGGCTAGGCAAACCTCTCAGAAACAAATCACGACTGAAGGAAGAATAACAGAGATTTCTGTGTTGAGGAGTTAGTCATGGTGAGAAATTGCACAATAGGACTGGCATGGGTGGTTGGTAAGTCAGTGGAAAGGACAGGACTGGTCTCCTACATCATAGAGACTCAAGGATGTCACATCAAGAAACATGTAGAGGAGCATAGTGACTGATACAAGGGAACAATGGGAGAACAGCAGAAAATTTAGATCCATCAGGATGAGTTACAGGGATCACTGTAAATGTGGAACTTATTGTTTCTGTAACGGAGAATATAGCAGCTACCGAAGAAGGATTGAACCCTGGTTTGGTGAGTTTACCATTGGCCTCAAGCCTACCTGATTATTCATTTCCAGACCAACTTCAGGGTTGATAGGTTCTGTTAGAGTTCTGAAGTCATGGGTTTGACTAAGACCATGCCAAGTTGCCTTCGATGTTTCCCTGATGTTCTGTTTTCTTGTTGCTCATATTCATGTTATTTTCTTTTTGTTTCCTCCTTAGGTTACTTCAGGAGTTAGTGGGTAAGGAATGTAATCATATGGTTCTTTAAGGAGGCATTGCCTGAGGGCCATGTTGTCTGTCCGGCCCTATGGAGTGTCAAGTTAGGAAGCTGAGCCAATTGAGTGAGGGTGCATATTCCAGCCCGGGGTAGAATCTGCAGTTGGAGCCAAGAAAGAGTCATGTACAGTCACATAGTTATTTGTCTGATCCTGTTGCAAATATAATTATTTCTTTGTTGGCAATAAAGCTTTTTGGGATTTTTTTGTCTCATCAAGTCACCCTCGATTTATTACAAGTTTGTGGCATTTGTTGATTGTGGCACACCTTGGTTTGTAAGAGAAGATGTTAGACCTCACACTCTCTTCTGACTCTCAGTGGCTAGCCACTGAGCCTTAGTAATGTGTGTGTGGATGTGAGGCCTGTTGTGCTTCCTGCACTTTCCAACATTGACTATCTATGTTCATGCATAAAGGTACCAGATGGTTCCTGCTTGACCATAGTATCATGACCCAATGAAAGAATGAAATAAATTCAGTGAGCAATGAGGAAGAATATATATATATTGCCACAGTTAATCAAAGTTGCACAAATTCTGCATGTTATTTGATGTCAGTCTGTTTTACTATCAAGTAAAGGTTTATTTTTGGATTTCCTTTTGTCTTAAAAGTCTTTGGATTCATAAATGTTGTTTAGCTATGCACATGCCTATTTCTCTTTGAGTCCTTTCAATCAGGTTTTTCAACTGACACAGCACCACAGTATCAGCAAGAACATTCCTTTCTGCTTACAACTGTGGCCCAATGACCCTCCTTGTCTCTCCTTGGCATCTTTGTAGTGCTTGGCAATATTGGCCTAACCATTTCCCACCACTGCTCCCCTTTAACAATATAGTATTTTCTTCTTGTACTAGAATGTAATCCTACATTTTATCGAAAACCTTCGCTGCCCTTGGGCAACATGAACAATGTGACCCCACGAGTAAACCCTAACTGCTCAATTCATCACCTACATACTACCCCGGAGATCTCATCACAAGATATTGGGTCATCTCAATGTCCCCTGTCAACCAACTACAAATTTGAACCATTGTCAGATATACTAAAATTGATGCCTATCTGAAATTAAATCCAAGAATCAAAAGCTTATTTCAAATTAACCTGACCAAAATGGGCACCATCCTTGGTGACTGTTCCCTTGGATTCTATCAACTCTGCAGCTGCCTACTTCAGCTAAAGCTGTTGCACCGAGCTTTACATTGTGGTCAGAATCAACGTAGGCAAGACAGGAAATTTGACGGACCAGCCAAAGGTCCTTTGACTTTGGGCCCCTGTCTTTCTTCAGTGCCTCACATCTTTGTATTGCACCCCAGTGAAATGTTGGCTTACATTGTGCATTTAGGTCCTGGAGCAGGCCTGAACTCACAAACCTAGGGCTCAGAACTAAGAGCACTAGCATCACAGTCAAGTAGCCACACAACTCACAGAATAAACTTCCTGAGCCATTCAGGAGTCCAACATTTCAGTGGCACAGTGGTTTGTACTGCTGCCTCAGCGCCAGGGACCCGGATTCGATTCCTGGCTCGGGTCACTGTTTGTGCAGAGTCTGCACATTTTCCATGTGTCTGTGTGGGTTTCCTCCAGGTGCTCCAGTTTCTTCCCACAGTGCTAGTTACGTGTATTGGCCATGCTAAATTCTCCCTCAGTGTGTGATGACAAAGAACAAAGAACAATACAGCTCAAGAACAGGCCCATTGGCCCTCCAAGCCTGCACCGATTATGTGTTCCTAACTAGACCATCCGTTTATATCCCTCTATTCCCAGTCTGTTCATGTGGCTACCTAGATAAGTCTTAAATGATCCTAGCGTATCTGCCTCAACCACCTTGCTTGGTAGTGCATTCCAGGCCCCCACCACCCTCAGTGTAAAAAACGTCCCCGCATATCTGTATTGAACCTTGCCTCCCTTAACTTGAACTTGTGACCCCTTGTGTTTGTCATTTCTGACCTGGGAAAAAGCTTCCAACTGTTCACCCTATCTATGCCCTTCATAATTTTATAAACTTCTATTAGGTCCCCCACCGCACCCCCCCAACCTCCGTCTTTCCAGGGAGAACAACCCTAGTTTATTCAATCTCACCTCACAGCTAATACCCTCCATACCAGGAAACACCCTAGTAAAGCTTTTCTGCACTGTCTCCAAAGTCTCCACATCCTTCTGATAGTGTGGCAACCAGAACTGGATGCAGTATTCCAAATGTGGCCTAACCAAAATGTGAAGGGGAGTTTTCACAGTAACATTTTTGCAGTGTTCATATCAGCCTATTTGTGACAGTAATAAAAAAACTTTAAAAAATGGTTCATTTTGTCAATATTTTATTAAACAACAACAATTTTATTGTAAACAATAGGTTAAGCCACTTGTTATTAAAGGTTTCAAACATGAGATTATTAAGACTGTTGACTCAAAATGTACTACGTTATATGTCTTTTCAATAACACATGTAAACATATTCTACTGTACCATAATGAATGTTCTACGAGTGACTATGGTGTCAGTATTACTCACCCTATTGTCTTTTTTGTTTCACCTCTACGGATTTGCATAATGTGCAACATCACAATTTATGCCACCTGCACAACTTGTTGTACATGATTTGTGCATAATTTTCTCTGTAACATGCTTCACAGGAATACATAATTCTTTCAAGCACTGCACAATTCCAAGTACAACACTTTAACAGAGCTTCTGAAACACCTACTTAATAACAATATATTACACTCTTTATTAAAGATAGTTTTCTCAACCAAACCATCTTCAGTTGCTTCACCTTGCTTCCAGTATAAGGTCAGAAGTGGGAATGCTTGCTGATGATTGCACTCATTTCTGAGGTAAAGATGCTGTCCGTGCCCAGCTAGATCTGAACAAATTGGACTGACAAATGGCAGGCAGCATTTGTAATCCTCAAGTACGGACAATGACCATCGCCAAAAGGGGGAAATCTACCAATTCTCCACCTCGCATTCAAGAGCATTACCATTGCTGAATACTCCACCATCAACATCCTTGAGGTTACCATTGACCAGAAACTTAATTGAACCAACCACATAAAAACAATGGGTTGGATTTCATGGATCATCATGGAGTTTTGGAAGTGTTTAGGAGTCACATCAGCTGTCAGGCTGGTAGGCCTTGGTGATAGGAGCATGGGGCTGGAGATGCCATAGCTGGAAAAGAACTTGGTGGGGTGTTAAGACTTTGGGGAATGCCTCCAAATGGCCCAGGCAGCATGGGGAAACTTGTAGGGTGCTGGGTAAGTCGCTGGGACCGGATGGAATGCATCCCAGAATCCTGAAAGAAATGGCAGAAGTAATAGCAGATGTGTTAGTAGTTGTTTATCAAAATTCACTGGGCTCTGGGGAAGTGCCGGTGGATTGGGAAACAGCTACTGTTACGCCGCTGTTTAAAAAAGGTAGCAGACAAAAGGCGAGTAACTACAGGTCGGTTAGCTTAACGTCCATAGTTGGGAAAATGCTAGAATACATTATTAAAGAAGAAATAGCAGGACACCTAGAAAAGAACGGTTCGATCAAGCAGACGCAGCATGGATTCATGAAGGGGAAGTCATGTTTGACGAATTTACTGGATTTTTTTGAAGATGTGGCTAGTACAGTCGACAGAGGGGAACCGGTGGATGTGGTGTTTTTAGATTTCCAGAAGGCGTTCGAAAAGGTGCCTCACAAAAGGTTGCTGCAGAAGGTTAGGGTACATGGAGTTGGGAGGTAAAGTGGATTGAGGTTTGGCTATCTAACAGGAAGCAGAGAGTTGGAATAAATGGGTGCTTTTCTGGTTGGCAGTTGATGACTAGGGGCGTGCCACAGGGATCGGTGCTGGGGCCTCAACTGTTTATCATATACATAGAAGGTCCGGAGGAGAGGGCTAAGTGTAGGGTAACAAAGTTTGCTGATGACACGAAGATGAGTGGAAAAGCGAATTGTGTGGAGGACGCAGAAAGTCTGCAGAGAGATTTGGATAGGCTGAGTGAGTGGGTGAGGACCTGGCAGATGAAGTATAACATTGGCAAATATGAGGTTATCCACTTTGGAATAAATAATACTAGGATGGAATATTATTTAAATGGTGAAAAGTTGCAGCATGCTATTGTGCAGAGGGACCTGGGGGTCCTTGTGCACGAATCGCAAAAACTCAGTCTGCAGGTGCAGCAAGTGATCAAGAAGGCGAATAGAATGTTAGCCTTTATCGCGAGGGGGATAGAATATAAAAGCAGAGAGGTCTTGCTGCAACTGTACAAGGCACTGGTAAGGCCGCAACTGGAGTACTGTGTGCAGTTTTGGTCCCCTTATTTGCAAAAAGATATATTGGCCTTGGAGGGAGTACAGAGAAGGTTCACCAGGCTGATACCAGAGATGAGGGGGTTAGCTTATGAGGAGAGATTGAGTAGATTGGGTCTGTACTTTTGGAGTTTAGAAGGCTGAGGGGGGCTCTTATAGAGACTTACAAGATAATGAAGGGGCCAGATAGGGTAGAGGTAGAGAGATCCTTCCTGCTTAGAAAGGAAAACAGAACTAGAGGGCACAGCCTCAAAATAAGGGCGGGGGGGCAGTTCAGGACAGCGTTGAGGAGGAATTTCTTCTCTCAGAGGATAGTGAATCTCTGGAATTCTCTGCCCATTGAAGTGGTGGAGGCTACCTCGTTGAATATGTTTAAGCCACAGGTAGATAGATTTCTGATCGATAAGGGAATTAAGGGTTATGGGGAGCAGGCGGTTAAGTGGGACTGATCCACTTCAGATCAGCCATGATCTTATTGAATGGTGGGGCAGGCTCGAAGGCCTACTCCTGCTCCTATGTTCTTATGTTCTTATGGGCCCTTACTGCCAATGATTAAATGCTACTATTGGCAGTACGTGATCCTTAAATGGACATGGCCTCAATTAGTCAACTGGTAACATGACAACATCCATGCCACTGGTAAAATTTTGGCAGGGACATTGTCACCCACCTGGGGAGTATTAGATCCAGCCCAATGGATACATTAGCTGCCTGAGTCTGGGGATTCCCTGGCGCAGAAATCAGGAGTCTCTATTTGCCTGGATGAGGGCAGCTCCAACAACACTCAAGAAGCTCAAAACCACCCAGGACAAATCAACCTGCTGGTTTAACATCCACCACCATAAGTATTCATTCCCTCCACACCAACACATAGTGGCAGCAGTGTGTACCATCTACAGGATGCACTTCAGCAACATGCCAGGGTTCTTTTGATATGACCTTGTATCACAGCTTGGACTGCAAGGAATTACAAAAGGTCGTGAATGTAGCCCAATCCATCACGCAAATCAGCCTCCCATCCTCTGTCTACACATCCTGTTGCCTTGACAAAGCAGCCAACATAATTAAGGGCACCACACACCCTGGACATTCTCTCTTCCACTTTCTTTCTTCTGGAAAAAGATACAAAAGTCTGAGGTCACGTAGCAACCGACTCAAGAACAGCTTCTTCCCCGCTGCTGTCAGACTTTTGAATGAATTTTCCTTGCAATAAGTTGATCTTTCTCTACACCCTAGCTATGACTGTAACACTACATTCTGCATTTTCTCTTTCCTTCTCTATGAACGGTATATTTTGTCCGTATAGCGCGCAAGAAACAATACTTTTCTATGTCTGTTAATGAATGTGACAAAAATAAATCAAATCAAATTCCAAACTTAAGATCAATGCCATTTGGAAGAATAAGGGCAGCAGATTTCACTCCTAATCACACACCAACTTGATTTGGAACTATGACCTGGATTTTATGGAGTTTGAGTGGGCACCCACCTGACCTAAAATCAAATGAAATCATGCATGAAAACATTTGGCACACGTCCTGATATCTTGGTGCCCTTGCACAGTCATGTGGTCAGTGGACATGTACGAGAGTCAAAAGAGAGAGTTGTATCTGCCGACAATTGAAAGGGCAATTCAGCTCATTAATTTTTTATGCGGCCCGTGCAATTTTACACTTGATGCATGGGCCAAGTGAGCAGGTTCACGTCTTTTCACTTGTGAATATGTTGTTGATGGCAGCTTTTCAGGTTCTCCAGTCTGAGGGGGCTGGGTATAACATCTGATGTTCACCTTTAAAGGTCCTTCTACAGTTTGGATCAGGTACAGAGCCGGAAAAATGAGCCAGCATGAATGTTGTAGTTACTCTTGTATCATTAGCATTTTATTTGAACAGTTCAACCAGCTCCAATCACAAGTATTCCACCAAATATTCACTCTCTCCACCTCAATTAGAAGAATCACTGGGAGGGCATGGGGAGCATTAATGGGGCAGTTGGGGAAATTGTGGCCATGGTAATGATGTTAACCTCTAAATGTGGAAGAATTCAGATGTCTAGATGCGTATCCTATGCTTTTTCAGTGGAGGAAGCAGCTCAGATATGAAACATTAATCTGAAAGTACTTAGGCTTTTTGAAAGAACTCTGTAAATATTTTCAAATCAATATTCATTTTCAATTCTCTCCCTTTCTTGTTTTTTGTAGTTCCCTATGAACAATACAACACTTAAAAAATTCATTATATTTGCATAAACATGGCCAGAATTGCCTTGCCAGCCAGCTTTGCATCTCTCACCATAGGAACGTGCCTTCTTCTGCATTTGGCATTAATACTTCTGAGTCTTCCCAGCTAGAATTTAGCTCTGCATTGGTAACTTTTGTTCTGATCAAGCAGAAACTCAGGCCTCTTATTTTAGCTTTCTTCATTCCACTGTCTTTGTGCGGCAACAGTCCCTTTTGGACGGGCAATTGAAGGAGACACTGCTTTCTGTGCTCCTGACCTCCCGATAATTTGATCTCTGGGCTTCATTAAAAGTGCACAGTTTGCCTGCTTTAGATCAGACCGTGATATCAACAGTAGGAGTACCACACGCCTGCTGTTAATAGCTTTCTGCCAATGTAAATTTATGAGCAGGAAATTGCATCCCACTACTGTGTGGTACACAAGCCACTGAAAAACGTGTTTTCTGCAAAAAAAATTGTGGTGACGTTCCACTTTTTGGCATTAGCCTTGCTGTTCAGAAGTGATGATTAGATGCGCAGTGGTGCTTAGCACTGAAATAGGGAAGCCAAAATGCTGGAAATACACACCTGGTCAGTTAACAAGGGAGAAGAGAGATCAATGTTTCAGATGTAATGTTTTGTGAAAACACCATTGACACTGATTATTCTTCCAGATTTCCATCACTTGCAGTTTTCCTTAAGGATTTCAGGTCAAGACTTAGTTGGGTTTTGCTGTGATACTCTCTCTGCAACAAACAAATAATATGGTGACACTTAAAAGTAACATCTCGGTTGGGATTCTCCCAGAGAAAAAAACTAAGTTCACAATGGATGGGAAAATGGGAGATTTTCCTGCCCATTTTTTGGGCATGCTTACTTGAATGAATCTCCATATCACAAAGTGCCTCAGGGAGTTTCATGTCGGAAAGTGGGGGGCAGAGGCTGAACATTGGTGTTGACATTCAATGGTGTAACCATCACTGAATCCTCCACTGTCAACACCCTTGAGGCTGCCACTGACCAAAAATTCAACTGGACTCACCACATAAACACAGTAGTTTCAAGAGCAAGTCAGAGACTGACCTGGCGAGGGAGGTCCTGCAGGCCAGCGATGGGGGGTGTTTTCGGGAAGGCCAACGATCAGGGGGATGTGTGCTGGGAGGCCAGCATTTGGGTGGCTGGCGATAAGGGGCAGTGAGGGCAGTGTGTGTGTGCTGTGGCCTCCCCCCCCCCCACCTCTGATTATCCCCAGTATGCCCTACTCCATTCTAGCCCTGCCCTCTCTAGTCCAACCCCTTGGCACTGCCCAGTGCCTGGCGGGCAATGCCAGGATGTCAGGTTGGCACTACCCAAGGGATACCCTGCCCCTGAGCTCCTGGGGGACCCCACCAGCGGGGTGAGCACACCTGTTCCCTTTTGGTGGGGAGGGGTTGCAAACCCTGCTGGTGGGAATCGCTCCCTGTGCTGGGGAGACACTTGCGGGCCTGGAGCCTACTATCCTGGGCCTGTTAACCATATAGAAATATCAATTTCAATATGCTAATAAGCCTTATGCCAATTTCTGGTGCAGGGCTGATTATGTGAAAGAAAACATAAGAACATAAGAAATAGGAGCAGGAGTAGGCCATCTAGCCCTTCAAGCCTGCCCCGCCATTCAATAAGATCATGGCTGATCTGAGGTGGCTCAGTTCCACTTTCCCGCTTTCTCCCCATAACCCTTAATTCCCTTGCCTACCAAAAACCTATCTACCCATGTCTTAAATATATTTAGCGAGGTAGCCTCAACCACTTCAACGGGCAGAGAATTCCAGAGATTCATCACCCTTTGAGTGAAGAAGTTCCTCCTCAACTCCGTTCTAAACTGCGCCCCCCCCCACCTTATCTTGAGGCTGTGCCCTCTAGTCCTGCTGTCCTTTCTGAGTGGGAAGAATCTCTCTACCTCTACCCCTTCATTATCTTATACGTCTCAATAAGATCCCCCCTCATCCTCCTAAACTCCAACGAGTACAGACCCAGTCTATTTCGTCTCTCTTCATAGTCCAACCCCCTCATCTCTGGTATCAGCCTAGTGAACCTCCTCTGCACTCCCTCCAAGGCCAAAATATCCTTGTGCAAGTGGGGCGACCAAAACTGCACACAGTACTCCAGCTGCAGCCTCACCAGTGCCTTGTACAGTTGCAGCAAGACCTCCCTGCTTTTATATTCTATCCCCCTCGCTATAAAGGCCAGCATCCCATTCGCCTTCTTGATCACCTGGACTTGGGAGACTTGTGATCAGCTGGATGCTGGTCACGAGTCCCAATAAAGGTCCTGCACTGATGTCTCCTGTCCTGCTGCACTACTTGAGCAGCCTGGGAGAATCCCGGGCCTCATCTTTAGCACATGTCCATAGACTATAACTCTGCTCTCACCTTCTTCACAGCTCCTTGTAGCCATGTAGGCAATTTAGGCGGAGGGTCAAAAATCAGGATTCCCACAGAGCATGTGGGTTGTTGGTATTCACCTGACCTGCCCCATTGGCCCTGATCGGGTTGCTGCCCATCGCAGGTATCATCCCAATAATTAGAGTGTGGTTCCACCTTAATCCTTGCACCCTCCAAGTTCCGCATCATTTATTTGAATTCATGTGATTTGCTTTCAAATGTATGCTGACCATCTGTACCACATGTCTTTGTCCATTGACCAATCTGTCCACTGACTCAAAATGCCTTTTCAGTATCAACGACAGTTTTTGTTTATATAACATCATTGATCCAATAAAGCATTCCCAAAGGGCTTTGCAAAGATATTATAAAGCAAAAACAGATTTATTAAGTCAGATATTAAGTCAGATGATCCAAAGTTTTGGAATTCCAGACCTTGTATCCTGCAGGTAACAGAAAGTGCAACCACCGATGGATTGAAGTGATTAAAATTGATGACATTCAAAAGGCTGGAATTGAAGTAACATAGAAGGTTTGTGGGGCTGATTATTCACTTTGGAAACAAAGATGATGAGTTTAAAATTGAGAAGTTGCTCGACTGAGAGACAATCCAGGTTAGCAAGTGCAGAAACGATAAATGAACAAGACATAAGGGTACAAATTAAGACATTCGCAGCAAGGTTTTAAATAACTTAAAGTTTACAAAGGGTAGAATTGTGAGACAAGCCAAGAGTGTGTTGTAGAGTAACAGATTTATAGAGGTTTGCAGCATGGAAACAGGTCCTTCAATCCAACTTGTCCATGCTGCCTAGTTAGGTCCTGAGGTAACAAAGGCATGAATGAAGGCTTTATTGGTTGATGAGCTGAAATTGTGTGAAATAGGGCAATAATGCAGAGGGGGAAATAAGCAATCTTATTGGTGGCATGAATATAAGGTCACAAGATCATTTCAGGATCAAATGTGACACTGAGGAGATAAAGAAGCTGACTTAATCTTAGACTATTGCTGGGAGAGAGAACTAGAGTAGATAGCTAGGTTCTGAAGCAGGGGCCTACTGGCTTCATAGCAATAGTTGCAGTCAATATTTACCAAATGTTTCAATGAAGGAATTTCCTGCTCATGTAGTACTGGATATTAGGCAACCAATTAGAAAATTTAGCAATAGTTGAGAATGGTGGTGATGAGGTAGAGTTTTGTGTTGTTGGTGTACATTTGGAAAGTGATGCTATGCTTCCTGATAATATCGCTGAGGGACCAGCATGTAGGTGAGAAATAGAGTTCCTTGATAGGGCCAAGGGGTGAAGGCATTAGATAGACTGCAAAAAAAATGAGAATAGTTCCTGGGATGAGGAATTTCAGTCATGAGGATAGATTGGAAACATAAGGACTGCTTTCCTTTTAAAAGAAAGTTGAGTGGAGATTTGAAAGAAGCATTCCAAGTCATGAGAGATCTGGATAGAGCAGGTGGGGAGAAAACTGCTTCTACTTGTGAAAGGACTGTGAATATGAGGGCACAGATTTAAACTAAAGTAAAAAGAAGCAAAATGATATGGAGAGAGCTTTATTCCCACAGCAAGTGGTTAAGCTTTGGAATGCACTGTCTCATTGTGTTTGGTCAAGATAGGTTCAACTAAAGCATTCAAGAGGAAGCTAGACTGTTACCTGAAAAAGTATTAGTCACAAATAAGGCTTACATTAACACTGCAATTAAGTTACTGTAAAATTCTCCTAGTCACCAGATTCAGGTGGCTGTTCAGGTCACTGTACCTAATCATGTCTTTCAGACTGTGGGAGGGAACTGGGGCACCCAAAGGAAACCCATGCAGACAGAGGGAGAACTTGCAAACTCCACACAGACAGTGACCCAAGCTGAGAATTGAACCTGAGTCCTGGCACTGAGGCAGCAGTGAAAAGGAGAAATGTGCAGAGTTATGGGGAGAAGACAATGCAATGGCAATTGGTGATTTGCTTAATTGGAGGGCTGGTGCAGACAAATTGGGCCAAATGCCCTCCTGCACAGCAATGAGGTTAGTCATGGTACAAATTAATTCTGGCCTTGATGGGGTAATTAACAGTGCCACACATTGGTGTGGGTCTTGAGTCACGTGGGCCACCCCAGGTAAGGATGGCAGATTTTATCCCCTAAAGATCATGAACTGATTAGATGGCTTCAATCTTAATAACATGAAATCTGTGAACTGCTCACACATTGTTGCAGGTGAGGGTGGAGAGGAAAGGGGATAGCAATTTACAATCAAGAAAATAAGCCATCTTTGCATTCCAGAATGATCCTAGAACAATGAACAATCTTGGCAGACGAGAGTAGAATCCGATTTGTGTTTTAGGTGGTTCAGCCCGGCTTGGTCAAGGGCCAGAATTGATTCGGGCCATGACTAACCTTTTTGAAGCCCTTCATAATGATGGATGTCAGAGCCATTGGACAATGGTCATTAAGGCACGCTACTAGGCCTTTCTTTGGTACCAGGATGATGGTTATCTTCTTGAAGCAGATTGGGATCTCAGATTGGTGTAAAGAGAGGTTGAAGATATTTGCCTATGGCTATCTGCCATATCCTTTCAAGCCTACGTCATTTAAGGAGGTAGAGTTGAGGGTTATTCCAGGTGAGAAAGATTAATTGTTTTATCGGGGACAAAGACATCAAAGGTGGAGGTGAGGGTATGATTGAGCAAATTGGTAGCTGCAGAAAAGTGGTAACTGGACGGCCGAAGGTAGACAACTGGGACTTTGAAAGTGTGGTTGTAAGTGAATTGGTGGATGGTAGTAAAGAGGAAATGGGTTTATCAAGACCTGCTTGAGCTACAAATTGCGTCAATAAAATTAAAGCTCCCCTTCTGAATTCTGACAAATATTTACATACGTCCAATGTTAATTCAGTTCATGTCCCTGGATCAGCTTTAGCCCAGAGGGGTGGAACATTCACATATTGCTTGGATTTACAGGCAGAAGCAAAGATACTTGTAGATAAATGAGAACCAGTCCCGAAGAAGACTGCAACTCTAAGCAGATCAACACTTGTGCCTTTATTAGTTTTGATCTTCCAGGTGACAGATGCCCTCTTCACTAAGGCTGGACAACACATTAGTTTCACAACTGATGAGACGTTAGAAGTTTAGAGGGCATTGTGTCTGTTATGGTCAGGTGGTGCATTTCAAGAGCCCCCTTCAATGGCCTTAGTTATTCTGGTGATCTGCTGCTCCCTCTATACCATGACTGTCCAGAGAGGGGTGGATCTTGTCGATAGTGAGGCAGGAGACAAGTCCTCAGGAGGAGGAATTGGAGGTGCAAGAAAATTACACTGAACAAAAGTTCCTCCTGTCACTCTCCAGAAACAGGACACCTTCTCCTCATGTTACTGGGCCTTTAGCTCCTATGTGACTTTTTGCTTCCCTGTAATGCAGTGGCAGGCTTTGGAAGAAGCTCTTTCCTTCAGGTCTTATAACAGCCACAGTGAGAGCTGCCATTGGCATCTAAATGAGTCTTCCATTTCATCGAATCCTCTTGGCCCCACATCTTTGGGCAGGAAACCCCTCTCCATATAAATTAAAGGCTCAGCTCCCCCACAAACTCCAGCCAATTTCCCAATGGAAATGGAATAATCTTTCCCGCTCTTTGGTGAAAATCTCACCACAAGTGTCTTCATCAGTAAAACCCAGTCAGAATGTTGGTCACCATTAGGCTTCATGGGGTTTCCATGGCCAGGATTTTAGGCTCTTGTCTCCTGGCGGAATATTATGGTCTCACTGGAAGTGAACGGCAATTTAAATAACCTGCCACAGCCACCAATGAGAGACACACCATGATGGTGCTGTAAAATCCTGGCGCATGTTTCAAGAATTAATTTTAAAATCTTAGCTTTCACTTTCCGTAGTTCATTTCTGTGCCACTATGGCCTTGATCAGCCTTGTTTCTTCATGGCTTTTCTGACCTACTTCACGGTCTTTTTTTTTGTCCTTCTCTGGAACTTTTACTTCCTTCCTTAATGTCCTTACTTAAGGAGGAATGTATTTGCATAGCAGTAGACTCAGTTCAGAGAAGGTTCACTAGGTTGATTCCTTGGATGGAGGATTGCCCTGTGAGGAAAGCTTGAGCAAATTGGGTCTTTACTCATTGAAGTTTAGAAGAACGAGAGATGATCTCATTGAAACATAAGATTCTAAGAGAGGTCGGCAGGGTAGATCCTGAGAGAATAAAATCATAGAGGTTTACAGCATGGAAACAGGCCCTTCAGCCCAACTTGTCCATGCCACTCAGTTTTAAGCTTGTCCCAATTGTCTGCATTTGGCCCATATCCCCTTCCTCCAATCTTACCCATGTAACTGTCAAAATGCTTTTTAAAAGATAAAATTGTACCTGACTCTACTACTACTGGCAACTCATTCCAGAACACTCTATCCTTCACGTGGGGGAAAAAAATGCCCCTCTGGACCCTTTTGTATCTTTCCTCTCTCCTTAAACCTATGCCTTCTAATTTTAGACTCCCCTACCTTTGGAAAAAAGTTGATTATCTACCTTCTCTATACCCTTCATTATTTTATAGACCTCTATGATCACCCTAAGTCTCCTATGCTCCAGGGAAAATGTCCCAGTCTATCCAACCTCTCCTTATAATGCAAACCATCAAGTCCCAGTAGCATTCTGGTAAATCTTTCCTGCACTCTTCCTAGTATAATAATATCCTATCTATAATAGCGTGACCAGAATATTACTAATGTCTTCTACAACTTCAACAAGTAGTCCCAATTCCTGTATTCAATGTCCTGCCCAATGAAAACAGACATGCCTTCATCACCACCCCGTCCACCTGGACTGTCAAGGAGCTATGAACCCAAACCCCTAGATCTCTTTGTTCTATAACTCTTTCCAACGCCCTGCCATTAACTACCATTTCTCTCAGAGTCTTTGGAATTATCTTCCACAGAGACCAGAGGAGGCTAAATTATGGAATGTATTCAAATCTGAGTTGACGGACTGCTAATTGACCAGGGAATCAGGGGCTGAGAGGGACAGATGAGACAATAAAGTTAAGACCACAAACAGATCAGCCATGATCTTATTAAACGGTGGAGCAGGCACGATATGCTGAATGGCCTAATTTCTATTTATTATGGTTTTATGTTGGCAACTTCACCTTGGTACCTGAGCTCCACCCACCCCCCCCCCAACCTCACTGTCCTCTCCACCCTCTACCTCACTACCCTCTCCAGCTCCACCTTAATACCTTAAATTTCTCCATTTTGATTGTGTTTCTGCTTGATTTGAACTACTTTCCTTTCCTCTCCTTCCTCATCTCCACTTGGTGTCCATCCATCATCACCCTTTGGAGTACTCTGATCTTCGCATTTGTACACAAGCAGTGTAAAGTCTTGTTCTTCTAATATTGATGAGCTGCCTATATCCACAATGAGAACATGAAGACCAAGAAACTGAAAGAAAGAATTTATGATTTGCTTCCAGCCCCTCCCAAAAATTAGGGTTTTGTTTCTTCACAATGGTTAGTACAAGGAAGAAGATTATTACCCATAATAATTAATTGCGGGCAGTAATAAATCAATAGCGCTTGCTGTTCATTCAACTTAACTCTGTCCATAGCGTTTCACTGGGTTTTTTTTTACTGCTATTTTGGGTTTTCAGACAGTTTAAGCAGCGTGGTGCCTCAGCAGGGGATCTGGAATCTGTGGGAACAGGGCAAGAAGCAACATGTCTCTTCAGCTGAGCAGATTGAAGAATCCTTGCAGAGATATGCATATTCCAGAGTGTAAGTTGGAAGTTTTAGTTAAATGTGAAATCGTGTACCGAAGGGAAAAGTAAGAAAAACAGATAAACGAGTAAAAGTAAAAAGAGAAATAAGAAATGTGGAATAGCTCCTCACAGGCCAATGTCCCTTCACCAGATTTCCTTTATTTACACACTCAACTCTACTCCCAAGAGTGCTCCAGGCACAATGTCAGAATCTGGAGTGGCAATAGCCCTGACACTCCTCAACATATATGCAGGTGTGATTCCCTGAGTGGGCAGGCAATCTTTACTTCCATCAGGGAGCTCATACTCCAAGGGGCCCACCTCATGGACCTCATCGAGGTCATTACAAAACAGAAACAAATCAGATCATTTTGTTTAACTTCTTATTCTTTTCATTCTCCACAACAGAATTAAATATGAAGGAATGACAGCCCATACTTCTAAAGTAAATTTTCAGTATCAGTGACATTGGCATTGATCTAAGCTTTTCATGCTGTCAAAATTGCTTACTGATGACTGGACAAGCCCTATTTTTTTCTGGTATAGTAAGTGGATATTTAATGGATAAGTAGCACAAATGTATGCCACTATGTATTTTAATAGCCACTGTCTTGATTAAGTACTAAAATAACAATGTTTCTGGAGGAGCTGGGCAACTTAGACAACATCTTCCAGATTTGGATGTTTAAATATACATGTGGATGCCAGACGGTGCTGTCTGATTTCACTCTTTAATAATGGTGAGCATTGATAGCTACAGTGGTACTTTTAACTGCAAGATGAAAATTCCGGAAGATGCAATTTTAAACCCGCACTCTCCATCTGCGGGAATAACGGCGCATGCTCAAAATCCGAAGAGCGCGATTTGTGCCAGGAAGATTCTGAGTTCCAATCTGACCAGCTGTGTTGGAGTGGTGTGAAAGCTCATTTTAATACATTAGCATGTCATCAGCGAGCATGCTCTCCAAGACTTCCTCCCTCACCGGATATTCAGCAGACACTAATGTGGCGGCGCGCTAAAATCATTTACCCTAGGTTCACCTAGATGTGAACTTGTGGGGGTCTCCCTCTGCTCATAAAGTAAATATGCCCCCTGTGGGAGAGAGACTTGGTTGGTCAGTGGCCAGGGGGAGCCTCACAGTGGGTGGAGGGGGGAGCGGGGGATTGGATTAATTTAGATGTGTTGGTGTCTGGGAGTGGATGGAAGAGTAGGGAAGGCATGTGATAGCCACTGTGGTAGAGATTGGTGCTGGCTCAGATGGTGGGGATGGAGGAGTGGGGAGAAGGGGCCAATGATTGGTGGAAGCAGGGAGAAAGGTTTTACTCTAAGGAGGGTGTGGCATTGAGACCATTGTGGTGGACTGGGGAGAAGATTGCTCAGGTACTGTTTGGATGTGTCCTTTAAAGATAGCACCTGATCTTTGTTCAGCTGGGTTTTCCTGGCGTGTTGAGTCCCAGACACCTTGTATGGCAGCATGACACACGCCACTTGAAATTTTTTGGTAGATTGTCGCAAGACTTGGAGAGAAAACCAATCAGTTTATCTGGTGAGAAACATAGGAGTTTCCTTGTTGGAAACAACACTCTGGGCCCTTCACCATTTTGATTCTAAGTGCTGGCGGACTTGAATCTGGGAGTGTTTCAGATCTGACTTTTAGACCAGTTCTCAGGTGCCCCCATGCGCAGTCTGCCTGCAAAATTATCAGTGATTCCGAATCGTGCTGCAGAAGCCTGCAGGTGGGGCTTAACATGCTCGAAACCCTGCAGCTCTGATCGGCACCTTTAACTGCGCATGTGTAGAAGGAAAATTATAGAATGCGGCTCCCTGTCATACCCCTCCTTAGCTGGGTAATGCCTCTCCCTGGCCCCGCAGTCATTGCTCCAGCCTCCAACCTTACCAACCACCTTATCCCCTTATCCACCCGCCACCCAGACTGATCACGGGTCCCTCCCTCCTTTCCCCCCAACTGATCTCAGGCAGAGTGACAGCAGATCCCTTTTCACCTTCCCCCATTTATCTCAAGCAGAATGATAGAAGACTCACTCCCCCCACCCACCAATCTCAAGCAGAAGGCTGTTGGACACTCAGCATTTACCTCCTCACTGACAGAGCACCCGAATAGGACATATGTGGAGCATGTCTGTTTTGCGCCTATTCTGGATGGGCGACTGCGGTGGTAAAGGGGGGAGTGCCAGTAAAGTTGGGCGTGCAAATGCATTTAAATGATCATCAGGTCCATTTTGGGTGCGGCCCTGATAGCGGTCATTTTCAGGCCTTGGTAAAGGAGGAACCGGCACGGAGGTAGGAACAGATCACACTACTCGCCTCATGCCTGACTTTACCAAGTTTTTGCGCTCAGTACAGGTGCAATGCAATGGTAAAATTGGGCCGTCTCATTCTGGAGCAATGAACAAGATTTTGAAATACCCATATATTAGCTAATTAATTAATTAATATTTATTATATCAAACTAAACAGACGAAAGATCTGGAACAACACAAAACTCTGAAGTCCGTGAAAGAACTTCCTGAATTTCCAACAGATTTGGCAACATCTCATCATATCTTGAAAATTTGGCTGACTCTTTTCCTTGATAATATTTTCTCCCAACTGGAAGGTCAAAGTATGTATTATGTAAATAAGCAGCAAAAGGTCGTAAGACAGTTAGTAAAATGAAAATCTGGAAAACCGACAGTCCTCATTTTGAAAACAGTTCCATCACCATGGAGATCCTTGTACCAATTACCTTTTGCACATTTGTGATCAAACCTTTGAGGAATTCAAGCAACATTGCAATGACCTAGTAAATGTTGTTGTGGAGATGATCGTGTGGAAAAGTTAGGCTCTACTTACAATATTTATACCTCTGCTAAATCTCTGTAATATGACATTTCCAATGTGCTTCCTTTCAATAAAAACCATAACAATAATTTTCAGTGTTTAAAAGGGTTTTAGCATCCCAGAGGCCCAGTCGCCTCTTGACACACATATAGCTTAAAATTGAAACACTTTGAACTTTATGTACTAACACTGTTATAGATTATTTATGAGAATAATTTTATAATCACAAAATCATTCAAGTACTTTGAAAATAAAATGGATGCACAGTGTCATCTTCATACCGGTTTTCTCAATCTATTTCTAATATTTTGGGTTGAATACGATGATCCTGACATGGGTTTTGCCCACTGATTTTCGAATCAGTGGGATATCCATGGGTGGTATTTTCTGGCCATGCTTATCATGTCCGGAAACTCCCACCCAAGGTCAACGGACCTTTGCATGGCCTGTGTCTCGCCTACTGCCCTTGGTCGGTGGAATGGGAAAATCCCCCCGCAACGTGTCTTCTGTGGGGAAAGTCCAATTGAATTATGCGTCTGTTAGCACTAAACTGGCCAGCATCGGGCCTTCCTCGTGATTTAAGGTTTCAGTGGCAGAAAACCGGCCCGCCAAGTACTGCTGGCCAAATGGAGGCCGGTAGTTCTCCATTGCTGACAGCGCCACCTGAAGCCCTGGATGCTGCTAGTAATGCCACAGGTACTTCATCAGGGTTCATCACTGGATCCCTGGACCCAGGTGAGTGAGGGTGGGATGGAGGTTGCAAGGAAGAGGGGAGGTCAGGTGTATGGGAGGGCTGGAGGCAAGCTCAAAGGCCAATGTTCAGTGGTCAACCCCTCCTTCCTGATGTCAACCCCTCAATCAGACACAAAATGCCTGTAAAAGAAGAGCCACTCAATAGGCTGCTGGCCACACAACAGTTTGCTGGGCAGATTTTTGGGAGGCAGAAGAATGTTGTGCAACTCTCATTTAATTACAGAGCCACCATTTAACTCTGGTGGGCTTGGAGATGATTTCTTTTTCATATATTTGTTCATGGGGTGTAGGGGTCACTGACAAGGCCAGCATTTGTTGCCCATCCCTAACTACTCTTGAGTTGGTGGTGATGAGCTGCCTCACTGAATAATTGCAGTCCATGTGGTGTAGATACACCCACAGTGCTGTTAGGGAGGGAGTTCCAGGATTTTGACCCAGTGACAGTGAAAGAAGGGAGATATATTTCCAAGTCATGATGGTGCTTGGCTTGAAGGGATACGTGCTGATGGTCATGTTCCCAGGCAACTACTACCCTTTCCCTTCTAAGTGGTAGAGGTTGGGTGTTTTGAAGGTGCTGTTTTAGGAGCTAAATAATTAGCTCATTAATAAGCTCAGTGCTCCAATCTGCACATTTCGTGCATGGCTACTTCCCATCTGCAGCTTCATCACAGAAGATTTTCCTGATGCTGGAAATCCCACCCACGTATGTTGTCACCTACATGTAAGTGGGCCCAGCTGCCATGTTTCCTGTGGATTAAGATCCGCCACTGATGTCTTGCTAGGTTAAGTTTCGTGGGATATTCGTCACTGGCCAATATTTTCAACAAGCTCTAGCTATTTGCGAACCTTTGAGAATGCCTTATGAATGAGCACATGAAAATATACCCCTGGTGGCATATCATAGTATGGCTCAGTCCTGCTCTCACTGGCACTTCTAGGAGGTTTCACCAAATAACAATTATACCCAATAATCCCGCTCAGTTTCCCTTCTCTAAATGGGGACCTAATAGGGTGCCATTTTGAGACACCTCGATTGAGATTAGCTAAGTCAGCGCAGATTGAGCGTTATAGCTGGGTTCCTCCTCATCTCCATGGTTTATTCCATCACTGCAAAACCCCTGTTGCAGATGCTGCGTCACTGAGTATACTAAAGCTAAAATAGGTGGAATTTGGTGACTTGGGGAATCATGCTATGTGGGGAACAGGTAGTGAATCGGAGAATCTCCATGGTGCAGAAAGAGGCCATTCAGCCCATTGAAACTACACCAACAACAATCCCACCCAGGCCCTATCCTCATAACCCCACATATTTACCCTGCTATTCCCCCTGACACTAAGGGGCAACTTAGCATGGCTAATCAACCTAACCTGCATATCCTTGGAGAGTTGAGGCTGATGATCAATCATGATTCTGTTGAATAGCAGGCTTGGCACGACGTATGATCCATTCCTCCTCATATCTCTTCAGTTCTTTCATTTTCAAAAGCTTACTGAACCATCGTGTGTGTTTCCACTAAAAAGGTGCCATTTTGTTCCAATATGGGGATTAAAAAATAAAGACAAGGCAATGGCTTGAAATTTATTTTCAACAAATTTGATTTTAGTGCAAGAGGAACACTGTCAAAGCTGATAAAAATAAATCACACTCCAACAAAATGTACTAATAACATCATTTAAACAGATCTCCTTGGGTCACATGCTAATGAATTCACACCAAAGCAGACCACAATTATAAAAAGTGCTTTAATCAATTTCTTACTATATGGTGCCAGAAGATGGACTGAAGTGAAGTTCCCCATCTGTCTTCACAAGGCAGTTCAAAATGTTGTGTGGCTATTAGTAAACAAAATATGCCAGGTGAACATTAAAAAAAAGTAAACACATAGAGATGTTTATGAATTAAGAAATGTAAAGCAGTTTCGATTGAAGGTTGGCAGAACTACCCCCAGTCAAAAGTAACTGACCTTAAAACAACAACCCCAGTTTGCTGTAAGCACCCTGCTACGTATAAGCAAAAACAAAACTCAGCCCAAAAAGGGAGGAGAATTGTAAATAAATATGGTCTCTTTATTAATAGGGACAGAAAATTCTGGGAGTACAAACAGGTCCTTCTAGATCTGACGATACAAGACAGCTTACTGGTCTCATGGCTCTTTTATATTGCCATCAAGGAGTGTCTGCGCTGCTGTTTCCCAAGTGGGGTCTGGAGTTTCCTCAGAAGAAACAACATATAAGTTGCTCCTGGAATTGTGCCCAAAGCTGTACCCGTTTCGCTGAAGTAAGGTTATCACCAAAGGCCGGATTCCATCTCTCTCCATCCTGTAGTGTGTTCTCCCATGGTGGAGTCAGCTCCCCATTGGCCGCTAATGGGATCTTCTGGTTCTACCAAAGCCTGCTGAGTTTTATGTTGCCTGCCTGTCTCACCTTGAGTGAACATTTCAAATGGAGGCGGGGGGGTGTGGTGTGCAGGGTTGCAGGCACAGGTGTTTGCCATTGGCAGGTCTGGAAGACACCAGGTGGTACAAACAGCTGGAAAAACTCACCCCAAGTGTTTTTTTTCAAAACTTGTTCAAATAAGGTTGAACTCAACAGGAATGTAAAGCAATCTAAGGATAGGGTTTTCTGGCCCTTCATGTGCTGGGATCATCTGGTTCCATTGCAGGGCAATACAGTTTCAGGTTGGGCTGTCCAAATCTCCCATGCCAGGTCCTGCCATGAATAAATCCCAGCCTATGTCAGCATATGCAGTCAAGGCCTATAAGGGAATTCTGACCCCACACCAGTATGCTTCTTTGAAGATTAAAATGTAAAGTTTCAACTTATTCATCATCCATTATGCAAATGGTTAACAACATTTTGAAGAACCTGTAATCAGGGAAGCTTTTTAAATTTTTAATGTGACATGTTTTGCCATAAAATGCATTCAGAATAATGGAAGAGCAATAGGATAAATTTAAAAAAAACAGAAAGCTTAAAAGCTTGCAATTAAAAGATCTTAAAAATATTCTTATATCCTGCTATGTTTGAAAATCTGCTCATAAAGCTGAGAGATCCCTCAGGACCAGTGCAATTTGAATACACTCATAATTGAGAGCTGGCGCTATGTGCTAGTTTTAAGGATGAAGATTTATTCAGACGTAAGTTTCGAGTGACAGATGTAAATGTTTGAGGCAACTCAGACACACTGTAATAAAAATATAAAGGCAAAATATTGTGGATGCTGGAATCTGAAACAAAACAGAAAATGCTGGAAAAACTCAGCAGGCCTGACAGCATCTGCGGAGAGAGAATAGAGCCAACGTTTTGAGTCAGGGTGACCCTTCGTCAGAGCTGCAGACAAAGAAAATAGGAGATGATTTATACTAAGAGGGTGGAGGGGGTGCTGTAATTGGACAAAAGGATTATAAATAGTGATGATAAAGATTGAGAAAGGTGCTAACAGCGTCCATTAAGATATTGGAATGTGTGAATGGCAGAACAAAGATAGAGATTGTCAGAGGACAACCTGAGGAATGTGGCACTTGGCCCTGAGGAGGTGTGGGTGGTGGTGTTTGGTGGGGGGCGGGGTTGGTGGTGGAGGGGGAGTTGGAAGCGGGTGCTGGAAAGACAAGATGGAGAACAAAATTTCAGAAGTGAAAATAAAAAAATAAGAATTTTAAGTAATAAAAATGGATGAATAAGATCAACAGAAGAAATAAAATAAAAATACATGGCATACTGTAGTTACACACGCCAAAATCTTTGAAGCCATATTGTACCATATTGGCTTACAGGGCCTATCAGGAAACCCCAGGGCATGTGCTCACTCAGTAAACAATTCCAACCTCAGTCTTGCCAAATCCAGCCATCACCTTTTGAAATAAGTGCAGTTTATTATTTTTAGTTTCTGTAGTTCTTTGCCATTTGTCTTACATTGCTCTCTTTGGATTCGGAGCTAGGGATTGGCCATTCAATTTACAGTAAGAATACGGTACTGTCCCACATAACTGACTGCTGCCAGGTTGAGATGCCCTTGTGACACTGGAGTGCAGGCAACTGCTGACACACACATGTTCTACCCCCACTGACTATGTTCCATGCAGTAAATCAGATGCACTGTAGCCCCATATAAGATCATCCATATGTGAATGGGCAATACAACTACTCCCACCATTTTAATAAATTTTAATGTTCACCATTTAAAATAAAATGCACATGCCAAGAGTGTAATGGAATACTTGCCAATTCCCTGGACATGTGCAGCTTCAAAGACACCAAAGGAGTTTGAAATCATCCAGGACGAAGCAGCCTGCTAAATTAGCATCCCAGCCAAAATGTTAAACATTCACTCCCTCCGCCACTGCTACGTACCACTCACAAGTGGCACTGCAGCAACTCAGCAAGATTCCTCTGAGAGACCTTCCAAACCAGCTACCTCTGCCACCCAAATAAACACAATAGCACTAGCTCAAAGTCCTCCTCCGAAACACACACCATCCTGACTTGAAAATATGTTGTCCAATCTTTGACTGGCACTGGGTCAACATCCTGGAACTCTCTCCCTAACCCAGCACTTGGGTACGCCCACGCCACGTAGGCTGCAATGGTTTGGGAAGGCAGCTCACCACAGCCTTCTTGAGGGCAATTAGGGGATGGGCAATAACTGCTGGCCTTGCCAGAGCTACCCACATCCCATGAGTAAATGAAGTGCAACCAGCCAAGTTCTGAACCTTGTGAATCTTGCGTCAATCTCTGGGCCTCTGTATAAATAATGCAGTCCAGCAGTGTTGTTCAAACTCGGTTTCCTGATGTGTGAAAAAGGTGTGGAGGAGGGGGAGTGATGGGTGAGGTGGGGAGGGGGCGGGGTGGCAGTGTGGGGGAGAAAACAACAGACAAAATGTGATTTCTGAAATTTTCACCACACAGATGAAACCCTCTGTGGATTCACATTGTGGCAGCATTCATTTTCATTTCTGCCCGTTTTAATTCGGATTCTGAGAGACTGCTCTCTAGGATCTGGTTCAGCTTTTGCACTGATTCTGTACGTATCCTGATGGCAGACCTTGGAAATCACACAAGTCTGAACTGGGATAATGGTGCCGGAATTAGGAGCTCACTGATGCTACACGCCTGGAATCTGAATTCAAATTAGTGGCAATATGAAAGCAGCTTTATCTGCTTGGCTTCTCTGATCTCTGCAAAAAAAAATCCTGCCATTTTTCTCTCAATTCATTGGTAAGCTGTTTCACTGTCTTTTTTCTCCCTCTGTCATAAAATATGTCTGTTATTGTTCTGACTTGATACCTTGCTTTTAGTTGAGAAATATTCCCTTGGAAAATAAAAAAAAATACAGATAGATTCCAGCATAGAGTGAAAGATGATAAAATTGCACTGCCATGCATTTTCTCAAAGCCTCCTTGTCATCAGATTCCATCTGCAAGTACTGTACTGTCGATTACATTTGCAAAGAGCTTTTTTGCATTCACAACACTCACACTGCATATTGCCAATGCCCCTTCAACGAGAAAAGGAGGGATGGAGTGAGCAATTGAAATCATCAGGTTAACAAAATGCAACATGTTAATTCTTCCTCCTGCACAGATGCATTTGGCAGCAATGCCCAGAGGTCAGCATTAACCTTATAGTTAAGTTTGGTCTGCTCTCTTCCTCCATCGTGTAATTGGTACAATTCATTCCACAGCTACTTGGAAATCTGTGACTAAAGGACAGATGAGAAAAGGCTGCATCTACGCTGCTGCTCATTTAGTTCAGGCCCTTGAAAATTAGATCTACGAGCCTGTTACTGGGACAAATGAGTAAGATTTAACAAGGTAACTGCAGGGAGCTGGCTTATTGAACTCAAACAAAACAAGAATCGAAGCAAAATACCGCAGATGCTGGAAATCTGAAATAAAAACTGAAAATGGAAATGTTTCCCCTGTTTCACTCTCTGCAGATGCTGACGGACCTGCTGTGTTTTTCCGATACTTTCGATGTTTATTTCAAAAACAAGAACCATGGCTGGGATTGTCCCCAAAAAAATTCTAAGTCCCAATTTGTGTGTAAAACGAGAGTAACTCCTGCTGATTTTTTTCAGCGTGGTTTTAAGATTGAATCTCTGACACCCTGTGCACTTTTCCTTGGAAAATCACTGGATGGGGCCTATTCCCGCTGGAGAGGCTGGCAGTATAGCACTGAGTGAGCCACTGTGCATGCGTCAATCTGTCAAACCAGGCATGTGCAGTACCTCTCCCCCCTCCGCACCCCGTCACTGCTGGCCTCCCGATCGCTGGCCAGCCCTGTGACCTCACATCGCTGCCCCTCCAACCCACCGACTCCATGATCGTTGGTTTTCCAGACCTGCCCAGGCCAGCCCTGATATCCCCTGCCCTTGGTCAGACACGATCTTCCTAACCCCTCCTCCTTGGCAGTCTTGACCCTACCCCATCTACAGGGCAGTCCCAATCGCGACTCCCCAACCACGATGGCCAGTCTTGATTGTCATCCTCCCTCTGCCTGCGATCCCTGTGCAAAATGCCAGTGGGACAGGACCCCTCCATCCCCACTGATCACTCACCAATAGGCCCTGCCCCCTCTGGCCTTGTCACCTTGGCAGTGCCCACTGGGCAGTGCCAAAGTGTTCCTTGGGCAGTGCCAGTTTCCCCCCCCCCCCGGCACTGCCAATTTGGCAGGGTCAGCTTGGCACTCCCAGACCTTCTAGGGGGCCTCAGTGGCCTCTCTTTACTCTAGCGGGGTCAGGCTGCCTTTTCCCCATTAGTGGGGAGCAGTTGTAAAACCTTTTTGGAGTGAGCCACTCCAGGCAGGGTGGGAAATGCTCACGAGCCTGGAGATTTCAGTCCCGGTAATGATATGGAAATTGTAATTCGAATATAGAAAAGAGGTTGTTGCTGATTTCCAGCATTGAGCTGATTACTCTCAAAATCTTGGTCCCAGAGGCACGTGGATGCCATGCCACCCAACGATAAGTCCACAAACAACCTCTGTTGATGCCTCCCAGCCTGTTGTCCTGCTAGTTTACCTCAATGATCTTTTCCAGTTTTTCAAAAAACTGTTTGTTGAACCTTATCTAATCTATCCCTAACAGAAATTGATATTCCTGTTTTCCCCTTTATGATCATGTTTTGTTCAGTCTCGAGAAGGATCCTGCTCACCTCCCAATCTCCTAACAAAGTCTTCACCTGAATGGTTAACCTATCTATCTCTCTACTAGAGTTAATCATCAAGTTGAGTATTTTTGTGACTTTCTGTTTTTGGATGTCTGGCCTCCACAATGATCTTCCCCTTTTACTTCAGAATGCAACAGTAGTATATTTATGAAGCATCTTTAAGATAGTAAAATGCACCAGCAACATTTTCAGGCAAAATTTGATAACTGAGGTACATGAGGAGATATTCAGTGGACTGCTGACCAAAAGCTGGTCAAAGAGGTAGATTATGAGGAGCATCTTAAAGGAGAAGCAAGAACTAAAGAGGTGGAGAGCTTTAGGAGTGGAATTCCAGAGTTTAGAGCCTATGCAGTTGAAGCCATGCCTCGTTCTGTGAGCTTCTTGGGTAATTTAGGAAGGTTTGCAACCTCAACTGGAGTCATTTGCGGTCGTACATAAATTAGATAGCTGGAGTCATTCGAGGTCGAATGCAAATTAGATAGCAAATACCATTTTAAAAGCACAGAAGCAAGTCAAGTAAAGATACGCCTGATCCTGCACCAGCCTTGTTCATCAGAAGCCTGTCTTATTTCCATTAACTGTAGCAAGGTTTTGCAAATTATTGAATAATGGAAGAGCGTTTGATTTCTGTCCTCTTCTTTGAATTTGCATGTTGTTTTAAATTGTTAGTATAGTTTTTTTCTTTATTGCCAATTTACATCAATCGTAACTTACAGCAATAAATTTACATTTATATAGCATCCCGCGTGCAGATGAATGTTTCAGTGAGTTTCACAAGAGGAGGGAAAAACTGCACAAAAGGTGGTAAGGTTGGGGTGGAAGAATTAATGACAGTTGAAAGTTTGAAGGAGGATTTTAAAGGTTCAAAAAGAGAATTATAGCAGTTTTAGGAGAAATACAACTACCGAGGGAGGATTTGGTGGGAGATAAGACTTCCAATCTGGAATAATTGAGTTGCAGGACAAGCATTAAATTGAGTCCCCCAACTTAGGCATGGGATGTTTTACGAAACAGATGATGAGGGAGATGGTAAGACCAGATGGAGATTTGAGAACAAGAAGGTGACTCTTGACATTGATACACTGAGGGATGGGAAACAAATGGAACTTGGTGAGGGTAGGGGGATTAACATATGTGTTTCAATAAGTGGAAGGCTGTGACATCAGAATCCTGGATTAACACACATACCACTGCATTATATTTATTGTAAATAAAATGTTGGTGAAAGAATAGTTATCCTAATAGTGAAAAATGACATGGCGATCCAAGTATGAGGACACCAAACCAAAGCTCTGGGTCAGAACTATAAAAAAAATTCAAGCAGAGGGCAGGAGAAATATCTTTATACATTTATAAGCCTGTGGAATTTGCTTCAGGATAAGTGGTTGGAGCATAAACAATGTCAACATTGATGATTTAATTGACTGAAGGGAAAGGGATTGTGGAGCTAACGGGAGCAGAATGGCTCAATGTGATGGAGTCTATCTGTTTGCATGAAAGGCAAAATTTGGCATATGTTGACTGGAGTGCATGGATTGAATAAACTGAATAACCTCCTCCTGTGTTGCAAGTTCAGATACTCCTATGTGCTCACCAACCTTGGAGTTCAGCATACTAAAATGCAATTGAGGTTCTGGAGGTGAGGATCATGGTGTCAACATTGGAGGGAGAGAAGCATAAACAAGCAATTGTATAGTCGTGGGAAACTGTTATCCTGGTGACTGACTAATCATAGAATCATAAAACAAAACAACACAGATGGAGGCCATTCAGCCCATGGTGTCTGTGCCAGCGCATTGGTGGAACTCTTCAATTAAGTCACATTTCCCTGCTGCTTTACTTCAAGGGCTAATCCATTTTTAAAGGCAATATTAAAGCTGCTTCCATCACCCTTTCAGGTGGTGTATTTAGCCCAAGATGCTGAACTGCCTACTCCTTCTCCTAAGTCTTATGTTCTTATTCAAGATCAAAATAATACATAGGGATGAATTTTTGATTCTTTTACCTCTGTGTCCTTCTGCTATTGACTCGACTCTCAGTGGAAACCTTTCCTCGATATTTCCACTACCAAAACTATTTATGATTTTCAACGTCTCCAACAAATCTCCTTCAGCTGTTTGAAAAAATACTTGTGTTTATAGAGCACCTTTCACGGCCACAGGATATTCCAAAACACTACAGGATATGTAGGAAACAAAATTACATCTCTATTCTAAAAGGAACAGCTTCACTCTCTCCTGTCTCTGGGCTTGTGAAGTGTGCTCACTGATGGATGAAACATGGCAGCCATTTTGTGTACAGTAAGCTCCCACAATCAATAATGACCAGATAATCTGTTGTTCCGATATAAAACGAGGGATGATTCTTGGCCAAGGAAATTGGAGAAAATTTTCACATTCTGCTTCAAAACTATGCCAACAAATTTTTTATGCCCATCTGAGGGAGGTGGGGTGGGGTGCGATGGGGAGGGTTTCAGTTTGACGTCTCATCTGAAAGAGAATGTCAACCTTGATTTTTGCATTCAAAACCCTGGAGATGGGACTTGGTCCCATAAGCTTTGAATTCAGAGAAAAGAGCGTGACCAACTAAACTATGGTTGAGCACTGAAAAAAATAACTCCACCTTCTCCAGTGTCTCTGCATGTTGGTAAGAAAAATATAGCCCTGACACATGAAGATAATACTGAGCAATTGTTGAGGCTAGGAAAATTGGGGCTTGCACAGGGTGGGTAGGGAGCTGCTGTTCCCTTCAGTTGAAGGGTCAGTTATGAAGGGACACAAGTTAAAAGTGAGGGGAGGCTTAGGGGGTATTTGAGGAAAAACGCTTTTGCTCAGAGGCCTGGATGGTCTGGAATGTGCTGCCTGGGAGGGTGTTGGAGGTGGGATGTCTCACATCCTTTTAACAGTACCTGGATGAGTACTTGGGGTGCCATAACATTCAAGGCTATGGACAAAGTGCTGGCAAGTGGGGTTAGGTGGGCAGGTCAGGGCATTTCATGTGTCTGTGCAGATTTGATGGGCCAAATGGCTCTTCTGCACTGTAGTAATCTGTGATTCTGTGAATTATCTTAAAACATTTGGTAACCTGGTATGATTTTCATTAATGACAACCAGTACAGAATTTCCAATACATTGATGCCTCGTTAAAATGTTTGATTTTACTGTAATGATAGAAAATATTTTCTGTGAAGCTCGGCTAGTTGAGCACTAATTACCAATCCAAGGATTGTGAGCTTGACTGTGATGGGATTCTAATGCCTCTTCAACGTTGATGGAATTATCTTATTTAATTCCTCCCACGAATAAGTGGAGAGAAGCCTATTGTCTCAAACTCTGAGTGAGTAAAACTGGCTACTTCATTTGAGCCTCTGTTACCTCCAGCCTTGATTGTTTCAATTCTCCTGATCAGCCCCTCAATTTTCCACCCTCTGTAAGCATCAGCACATCCAGAACTGCTGTCCGTATACTAATTGCATCAATTCACCCATCACCAAACACCTCAGTGCTCATTGAGCAACATTAGCTGCTAATTCATCAGCGCATCCAAGTTAAAATTCTCGTCTTTCTGCATTCTGTAATCTCCAGCCTTATGATCCTCAAAGAAATTTGTATTCCTTCAAACCTTTCATAGAATCATTGAAACTCTACAGTGCAGAAGAGGCCATTCAGCCCATCATACTTGTACTGACTCTTTCACTGAGTATCTTACCCAAGCCCCCTCCACCAGCCTGTAACGCTGGACATAAACTATGGCTAATCCATCTAACCTACACATCTTGGGACAATAAGGGGCAATTTAGCATGATCCACCTAATCTGTGCATGTTTGGACTGTGAGAGGAAACAGGAGCATCTGGAGGAAACCCACGTAAACACGGAGCGAACGTGCAAACTCCACACAGACAGTCGCCCAAAGCAGGAACTGAACTCGGGTCCCTGGAGCTGCGAGGCAGCAGTGCTAACCACAGTGCCACCGTGTCTTTCCCTTGTTGATTTCTTCCATTCATTGGAATTTCCTCCCCAAGCCCCTCCGACTCGGCAATTTTCATTCTTCCCTTGAGGCGCTCCTTAAGCTTTTTATCACCTGTTGACATATCTCCTGAGGGTGTTAGATTTTGTCTTGCGATATGTCTCGGGACATTTTACATTGTCGAAGGTGTTAAGTAACTGCAAGCTGCTGTTGTGTAATTATAACTCCCGTTACAAATTGGCGGTTATAGTAGATGTGATAATACTTGTCACATTGTCCTTCTGCCAGTGAAAGTTGCCTCAGGATTGGTGGCCATGAAGAGAAGTGCGCTCTTCTTCAGAAAAAGGTGGAAATACACAATTTCTCTGTACATTAATGGCTCCCTTTTCTATTGTGTTTCTCGTGTCGATAAAAATCTTAAGAGTTCTTTACAGGAGAGAGAGAACAAAAGGCAATCGGGAACAAAAAAAATAGAGATGAGCAGGGATGGAGGGGTGAGGTGGTGAAAGCATGAAAAAGGCAGCTGGTTGGGAAAGCAGGATTTAGTGAAATAGAGGGCTTTAGATAGAGAATGCATGGGGACCGGTGGCTGAAAATCTGATCACAGGTACTGAAAGGTAGCAAGTGAGAAGTGAAGAGTAATTCACTATTAAAGGAGCAGAAGGTATGAAAAGGAGGAACAGTTTCTTCTGAAGCGTTTGTACTGCTCTCCAGTTTTGAACAGCAACTGTTTTGAGTTCTGTCAGAAATATAAACCTGAGGTTTGATCTGAGCTCTGTTCCAATTCCTGTTACGACATGGAGGCTTCAGTTATGCTAAGATTTACCTTGTCCAACCCTTAACTTGCCCAAAACACAGTTTTTGCATTGGCGAAATATGCAAACATAACCTGATAGGATTGATAGGAAACAAGTAATTCTTCCAATGAACAGCAATACTACTTGGATTATTGGCTGAATCATATATTCTGATGTTTGGACGTGGAAACGAACATAAATTCTATATCAACATTAAATTTTGGTTCCAATTCGGGAAAATTAATACCACCAGTTTAACAAAACCAGCTGAAAAGTGTTTTGCAGCAGGTGAGGATGTCTGCTTAGACAAGGCTGCCCTCTAGAGGGCATTTACTATCACATTGTTTCACAGTTCGATTAACCCTTGAGCTGCTCCAGCAGCAGTTCAGCGGCTTTGAGGCTCGTACTGTCGACATTTGTTGATGTGACTACAGCCACCGCACCTCAAAATTAACTATTTCTGTGAATTCATTTGAAATGCTTTAAAGTGATAAAGGCAGTATGGATATTTTTGTGTGGTGGCATCACTTAAAATAAAGCATTCTAATTTATTTTTATTTATTAGTCACAAGTAAGGCTTTCGTTAACACTGCAATGAAGTTACTGTGAAATTCACCTAGTCGCCACTGTCTGGCACCTGTTTGGGTCAATGCACCTAACCAGCACATCTTTGGACTGTGGAGAGGAAACTGGAGCACCTGGAGGAAACCCACGCAGACACGAGGAGAACGTGCAGACTCCACACAGTCAGTGACCCAAGCTGAGAATCAAACCCGAGTTCCTAGCACTGTGAGGCAGCAGTGCTAACCACTGTACCACCGTGCACATGTCCACTATTAATGTCCACCATTGAAAGTAATTTGTGTTAAGGATGACTGAACTACAGAACTGAAAATTCCATTTGCCTAAGCTCTGGATAGCAAGAATCAATGAAAATATATCAAGCATTTTAAACTGTTTTAGCAGTGACTGGTAGAAGGTTTTGATAGGCTATAAAGCACAATTGGACACCTGCAATTCATGATGGATACTATGGAAATATATGTTTTTTCACATTCTTCCAATTTTTCCCCATCTCTCCTGAAGATATTGTGATGTGGATCCATGGTTGCTGTCAGTTCTTGGCTACCTATGACCATCCATCATACAGAATCATAGAATCCTTAAAACATAGAACATATAGAACATAGAACAATACAGCACAATACAGGCTCTTCGGCCCTCGATGTTGTGCCGAGCTATGTCCAAACCCAAGATCAAGCTATCCCACTCCCTATCATTCTGGTGTGCTCCATGTGCCTATCCAATAACTGCTTGAAAGTTCCTAAACTATTCAACTCCACTATCACAGCAGACAGTCCATTCCACACCCCAACCACTCTCTGAGTAAAGAATCTACCTCGGACACCCGTCCTATATCTCCCACCATGAACCTTATTGTTATGCCCCCTTGTGACAGCTACATCCGCCCGAGGAAATAGTCTCTGAACGTCCACTCTATCCCCTTCATCATCTTATAAACTTCTATTAAGCTGTCTCTCATCCTCCTTCACTCCAAAGAGAAAAGCCTCAGCCCCCCTCAGCCTTTCCTCAGAAGACCTACCCTCCAAACTAGGCAGCGTTCTGGTAAATCTCTTCTGCACTCTCTCCAATGCTTCCACATCCTTCTTTTAGTGAGGTGACCAGAACTGCACACAATATTCCAAATGTGGTCTGACCAAGGTCCTGTTTAGTTGCAGCATCAACAGTGCAGAAGGAGGCGATTTGACCCATCGAGCATGCACTGACAACAATCCCACCCAGGCTCTATCCCTGTAACCTCACAGATATACCTGGTCAATTCTCCTGACACTAAGGGGCAATTTAGCATGCCAATCCAACTAACCCTCATATCGTTGTGTTTTTCAATGAGTATTAATAATCCAGTTTCATCTTTTTATGCTGAGGATGTGAGGAGAATTTTTTCTCTCAGAGGATCGTGAGACTTTAAAGCTGATTTCCTTAAAGGGCAGTGGAAGAAGAGTCTTTGAATATTTTTAAAACCAAGGTAAATAGATTCTTGATAAGTAAGAGGATGAAAGATTATCGGGAGTAGGTGGGAATGTGTTATTGAATTTAGAATCGGATCAGCCAAAATCTTATTGAATAGTGGAGCAGGTTGAGGGGCCGAATGGTCTACTCCTGCTCCCAGTTGGTTTCTTGTTGGTATGCAGGCTGGGTTTGGGGATGGGGGCATGACTGTGGGTCATTAGTTGAATCTGATCCAGTCCTGGTTGTTTCCATTTGTGTGCAGCTTAAGACAATCATTGGAGAAGAGTCAGAATCTGTACCATGAGTCTCCTGAAGTTTGGAACAGTGGGCTCCCAAGTTTTTCTGCTGCAATCAGTTACCTGGGAACAGATTAGCCTGTATGTGTGGCAAAGCTAGCCATTGGGAATGCACATGAAGCTACAGTAAGAAATTTTGAAGAAAAGGTTAGTTAATCTATGTGGACAAACCCTCTAGCCAATCTAACTGTGTTGTTGCTCACTGAATATGTTCAGTATAAGTGGAGCAGTCATTAGTTGGTTTGCATGCATTCAGTACTTGGAGCCTGGTTTATAGCACAAGGTCTCAACATAAACAAAGCATTTATAGACGTTCCTATTAGCTGGATTGGTGTTAGATTGCATTGATGAAAAAAAAAGCATTTTCTTAACCAGCAAAGCAAAGATGCGACATCTGCGGAAAGGAAGATATTTCTCACCCTCATTTAGTTAATGAATATAGCAGTGGCCAAAAAGCCAATGACAAGGAATTAATATGAGCTTATCTGTAATTCCTGCAGTTTGCTTCATCTATCAGTCCCATCCACAAAATCAGGAGGTTGAACAAAATGCTGATCGCAGGTTTCCAGGTTGCGTGACTGCCAAGACACGTGGGCACTAGTTCTGCAGAAAAGGCAATTGATATTTGGCTGGTATCTCCGTAACAAATGGTGCAAATGTGGCGTGAACATTTTAGAGTAGAGCTGTGAACAGAATGTCAAATCTGAATCAATTCTGCCTGTTCATTTGAGAAAGTAATATTACACACACGTTGCGGATATTTTTCCCATCTTTGCATGCTCTCTGCGGGTGCCAAGCATTTCCACGCACATCTTTCACAGGCTTCTATGTTTTTATTTGCAGGTGCCAGGAGAATGATTAACATGTTTTCATTTTTTATTCCTTTATAAAGGGATCAAGGTAGGTGTGTTTGTTTGGTCCATCTGATTCATCCTATTTCTCTAATGCACTGATACATCAGTGGGTCCTCTGGAACACTCATCGTGATCGGGATGGAAGAATGAGCCTCATTGTCCTAATTCCTTGGATGTTTTCATCCAATTCTAAGGTTTCATTTCAAATTTTGAAACATGTGCATTAGATCCTTTAAGTTTGAACCCAGAGTCATTAAGACAACAGAATGTTCATTCACATCAAATTATGACAATGTCTATTTGTAAATTAGCATGGTACGGACAGTTCTCCATGAGTTGCAATGCAGCATTCCTGTTCTCTTCTGCTCTCATCCATTTAGCTCATAGGCTGATAGCCAAATGATTGAATACAGGCACTTTCTATACCAATTCTCATCTATCTGATCACATACTGCAGAGAAGAACAAGAGGCATTGAAACAAAACTCCAGTACTGCACTGGCAGCTAATCAGAGGGGTTCAAACGTGAAATAAAGTAATATGGCTAAGGAAGGTGATTTGATCTGACAAAATTGGCTGAAAGCTATAGGGCAGTTGCAAAGGAAATGGCTAAAATGGCTAACAGTTGTGGAGGGAACAAGTTCCTTACATTGCCAAACAGCTTCAATCTTCAGATATCACTTCTGGCCACATGCTTTCCTCTGAGTCAAGTGTTGGATGTTCAAATCCCACCTCAGAGATTCTGTTCAGTACTGAGGGAGTGGAATCCATTGTTGGGAAGGGAGTGAAAGTTAGTGATAATATTGCAAGGGTTTGGCCAGCACCTGTTTTGAAATTGGAATGCCCCTACCCTCCAAGGAGTGGGTTACCTGTGGATTAATGCAATAATTTATAGGAGCAATTGTCAAATACATGCAGCAATCAGATCAAAGGTAGATGAATATGGGACCTGTCTGACTTTTGTGCATAGTCCTCATTACAATGCAGTCAATAAGTTACCAGCAAGATGTGACCCCCAACACACAGCTCACCAAGCGGAAGCAGAAGATCGGCAAATATAGCCAATTCTTAAAGGCTTGCAGCATCACTTTAATGAGGAGGTGTATGTTTTCTTCATGTGGGTCTGAGACGAGCCTAAAGGCTGAAGCAATGGGAAGCATGATTTTTAGTAGAGCCCCAGGTTTTCTGATGCAGCTTTAAGGATAGTGATAGGAGGTCATTTTCCTCACAAAAAGTCAATAGGTGCCAAGGCAAACTATTAAAGGACCTGGGGAAATTTGGCATGAAACTTAAGAAGGCAGGTCAGTCTGCCTAATAGATTTTTATCCCCATCAATAAGTACCAGCAGGGTCACATTTGTAGCGATAAATATATCTTACTTTGTTAAATGATGAGTGCAGATGTAGATTTTCCTCCCATCAGAAACTGGGATGCAGACTCAATGGTTGTCAAGCGAGGGGCACGCACACGGTGGGTCGTGCGTGGGCTGCTCTTGGAGGTTTCGAAAGTGGCCTAGTACTTTGTGTCGTTGTGTGTGCTTAATCCTGGACCAGCAGACGGGCACCACAACAGCTCAGTGACTATCACTGCTAGCTGTACAGATACATGGATTTGGGCCTGTGTCTGTGGGAGTTTGCACGTTCTCCCTGTGGTTGCGTGGGTTTCCTCCGGGTGCTCCAGTTTCCTCCCACACCCCAAAGATGTGCTCTTAGGCTGATTGGTGTACCAAATTGACCCTACACTATTCTCCCCTGAATCTGGCTACATTAGGGGTACCATTCACATACACACGGGGCAGGGTAGGTGTAGGAAAATGCTTTGTTGAAGGGGCGGCGCGGGCTCGTTGGGCCGAAGGGCCTGTTTCCCGTGCTGGGCTGTTCTTTGTTGGGTGAACTTTCCCCCTCTGCCCACCAGCAGGTGAGGGGTAGACCATGGAAAATTCCATTGACCTCAGGTGCGATTTTCTGGTTTTGGGGCAGGTGCAGCTGGAAAATCCTACCCAATGGCATTACTATGATATAGAAATGCCTGACTAACCATAATGCTGAACTGACCAAAGACTGTATGTGAGGTTTCCATAGACTGGTTGATTCTCTGTCACTGTACCTAAGGAAGCTATCTGGCCATTCACACCTGAGCTGACTTTCTCTGCAGAAGTAACTTATCTGGTCCTACTCCCCTATCCTTTCCTCATAGCATGGCAAAAGCTTTCTCTTTAGTTACTAAAGCCATGATTGAATCTGCCTCCACCGCACTCACATGCAGTGCATTACAAATCCGAACCACTTCACCGCCTAAAGGAAGTATTTCCTCATATCACTATTGCTTCTAATGGTGTCCTTAGGTTCCCAGGTTTTTGTGCCAATGGGAACCATTTCTCTCTGTCTACTCTATCCAGACCCCTCAGGATTTTGAATACCTCTATCAAATCTTATTCTGCCCTGCCCTGCCTTTCTCAATTTATTTGCAAAATTGAAATTCCTCATCCCATTTTCATAGAATTGTTCTGCATCCTCTCTGAAGCCTTCTTGTCCTTCCGAAAGTACGGTGCCAAGAACTGAACACAATCCTTCAGTTGAGGCCGTGCCAGAGCTTTATAAATTATTCATCATAGTTTCCTTGTTTCAACACATTATAGCTCTATTTTTTGGTGATCAGTTAGCTCAGTTGGATAGAAAATGATGCCAATAGCACAGGCTCAATCTCTGTCCCAACCATAGTATTTCATGGAGGCCTTGCTCCAAACCTGGTGCTCCTCAAGCTATGAGGGACTCTAATGGAAAAGAAGCCTCTGGCTTAAATGAATTTGATTTATAAAGCCCAGGATCTCATATGTGTTTTGGGCACTTTCTCAACTGGCCATGCTATTTTTAGTCATTTGTGCCTATATTGTTATAAATGTGAGGTTTTATAAGTTTTATATTTCAGGACTATGTCATTAACTTAGGGGTAAAATGGAAGAATTAAGAGGTCATGTGACCTGTTCTGCATTCTGCTGACGGCAAGCCTGACTGGCCTGAATGTTCAAGGAAAGAGAGAAGTTCTGGTTATTTCACTGGGAAGCAGGCAGAAAGTTCACACCTGTAAACATTAATCATCATTTCTGTGTGGATGGTGGATGGAATGTTAGTCTCCACTAATCCCAAGAAGGTGTTCAGAGTATCAGGTTTTCAAATGGTAGTACTTAAACTATTTTGTTTCATAGGAACATAGAAACATGTTTCTATTTTGTTTCATGATGGAATGAAGGTAGAAGGATAACAAATTAGCATTTTACTTGAATACAAGACCTATGTGAGTCATGTAGCCATGATAATAGGCTTTGAGAGTGTGAGCATACTTGAATTGAATTGATTTATTATTGTCAAGTGAATTGGAATACAGTGAAAAGTTTTTCTTCTTGCGAGGTGTTACACGTAAAACATGCTGTTCACAGAGTACAAAAGGGAGAAGCAAAGTAAAGGGTGCTGAATTGTTATGAGATTAGCTTACAGGATGTTTGCCTAAAATATCACTGAACCTCATGGACAATGTCAATTTCTAATGAATCAAGAGACAAAGGGAGTGAGATAGGAGCTCTGTTATAAGAATGCAGGTGGGAGCTCAAGCTTGGAATGGAGAAACCAATTTCTTGAGAATTTACATGATTGGCTAAAGGGAGAAGAATCTGCATTGTAACTCTAACCATAACCAGCTAGTCCATAGATGAGAAGTTTTATGGCTGGAAAAGGAAAAGAAGGGAAGAAAGCCGTCAGGAGCTAAGAATCACTTTAGACTGATTCTGGGAGTACTTAAGGGATGCACTAAAGTATAAGGAGGAGGGAAATTTTCAGTTGTTTAAGATGTTATGGGGGAATCTTTCCTGTAGTTTAGGATATGGATTACCCATAGAATCCCGACAGTGCAGAAAGAAGCCGTTTGGCCCATCAAGTCCATACCAACTCTCCAAAAGAGCATTGTATCCAAATTACCTGTTGAAATATTTGTTCAGTTAATATTGTTTTTAGTTTTGTGGGACAGTAAAAGTCTTAAAACTTGAAATCTTATTGTGTATTTCCTTTAAGTTGGTCATTGGGAATTCAAATTTCTTTTTGTTATTAGTCTCTATGTGGATGCAACAATATACCCTCAGATCTCTCTGTTCCTGTAACACTCTAGGATTTGGTTATTGGCTTTAAATTGCTTCTCCCCATTCTTCCTAAATGTATCACATCACGTATTGTGAGGTGAAGCATTTTGGAGGATCAAATGTAGGTGTCAGTTACACTGTAAATGGTAGAATGCTTAAGAAGATTAATATTCAGAGAGATCTAGATGTGCAGGTCCACAATTCTCTAAAAGTGGCAGTGTAGGTGGCCAAGGTGATTAAGAAGGCATATGGCATGCTTGCCTTCATCAGCCGGGGCATTGAGTACAAGACCAGGCAAATTATGTTGCAGCTATATAAAACCTTGGTTAGGCTATATTTGGAATATTGCATGCAGTTCTGGTCGCCATGCTACCAGAAGGACATGGAAGCTTTGGACAGAGTGCAAAGAAGGTTCACCAGAATGTTGCCTGATTTCAAGAGTGTTGGCTATTAGGAGAGGTTAAATAAACTAAGATTGCTTTCACTGGAAAGATGGAGGCTGAGGGGAGATCTGATAGAGGATAACAAAATTATGAGAGGGTAGTCAGAGGCTTTTTCTCCAGTTGAAGTGATAATTATGACCCGATAATTGTTGTATCAAGTTTAAGGTGAGAGGGGGAAAGTTTAAAGGAGATATGTGGGGAAGTTTTTCACACAGAGAACAGTAGGTGCCTGAAACGTGTTGCCAGAGGAGGTGGAGGAAGCAGGCACATTAACAACATTTAAGAGACATCTGGATAGGTAAATGAATAGGGAAGGAATAGAGGGATATAGACCAAGTAAGCGAAGGATTTTTTTTTTCTGTTTAGTTCGGGCATCAGGCTTGGAGAGTCGAAGAGTCTGTTCCTGTTTTCTTTGTTCTTGTTTATCCAGCCTGTTTATGTCTTCTGGAATTCTATCAATTCACAGTGCACAGTACTTCAATGTTATGTATCATCTGTTAATTTTAAAATTGTGCCCCAAGTTCAGGTTATTAAGGAGCTCAGTTGGAATGGTGGTGTAGTAGTAATATCATTAGATTAGTAATTTCTTTGATTTGATTCATTATTGTCACATGTATTAGTATTCAGTGAAAAGTATTGTTTCTTGTGTGCTATACAGACAAATCTGTATGATATGCTCTAGGAAAGAGAAGGAAAGACTGCACCTTAGTCATAGCTAGGATGTAAAGAAAGATCAACTTAATGTAAGGTAGGTCAATTCAAAAGTCTGATGGCAGCAGGGAAAAAGCTGCTTATGAGAGGGCTGGCATGTGACCTCAGACTTTTGTATCTTTTTCCCAATGGAAGAAGTTGGAAGAGAGTATGTCTGGGGTGCATGGGGTTCTTAATTATGCTGGCCGCTTTTCTGAGGCAGTGGGAAGGATAATGTTAATGGATAGGAGGCTGGTTTGAGTGATGAACTGGGCTTCATTCACAAATCTTTGTAGTTTCTTGCGGCCTTGGAGAGAGCAGGAGCCATATCAAGCTGTGTTACAACATAAAGAATGCTTTTCATGGAATCTGTAGAAGTTGGTGAGAGTTGTAGTGAACGTACCAACTTTCCTTAGTCTTCTGAGAAAGTTAAGGCTTTGGTGGGCTTTCTGAACTATAGTGTCCTCATGGAGAGACCAGGAGAGATTTTCCTGATCTGGACACCTAAAAACTTGAAACTCACGCAATTCTACTTCATCCCTATTGACATAGACAAGAGAATGCCCTATACTACACTTCCTGAAACTGATGATAATCTCCTTCATTTTGTTGACATTGAGGGAGAGATCACTGTCATTGCACCAGTTCACCAGATTCTCTGTATCTCTTTCCAGTAAAGTTGTTTTTCTTAGTTCTTAGTTAAGGCTTACATTACCACTGCAATGAAGTTACTGTGAAATTCCCCTAGCCATCACACTCCGGCATCTGTTCGAATCAATGCACCTAACCAGCACGTTTCTCAGACTGTGGAAGGAAACCAGAGCACCCAGAGGAAACCCATGCAGACACAAGGAGAATGTGCAAACTCCAAGCAGACAGTGACCCAAGCCAGGAATCGAAACCAGGTCCTTGGCACGATGAGTCAGCACTGCTAATACTGTGCCACTGTGCCACCCATGTACAGTGTCTCAAAATCCAGGCTAATGCTCTGGGGATTAACTTCAAATCCCACCAAAGCCATTTGCGGCATTTCAATTTGATTAATAATCATTTTAGTTCCTAAGTTGATCAATTTGACCAATAATTCTGGAATTAAAAGGTAATCTCAATGATGCTGACCATATAACTATCATCGGTTCGCTGGTTCACTGATATCCTTTAGGGGAGCAATTTGCCATCCTTCCCTGGTCTGACCTACATGTGACCCCAGACCCACAGCAATATGGTTGACCCTTAACTGCCCTCTGCAGTGGCCTAGCAAGACAAGGGCAATTTGGGATCAGCCACAACAACTGGCTTTGCCAATAATGCTCATGTTCCATGGAATGAATAATAAAAAAAAACATATCAAGAGAAGCAGATCCAAGGACAAGTTCTTGGGGAATCTCACTGGATTCCAACTCAATTTTCAAGTTTGCTGATGATACCACTTTTGTCGGTTGGATCTCAAACAATGACGAGACACACTACAGGAAAGAGATGGAGAATCTAGTGAGCGAGTGCGACTGGCTTTGTCACCATCTCAGGCTTCCCAAGAATTCAGAGTGCAATAGAGTGCACTGTGTTGCTGAATGGGCTCCATCGAAGCAGGCCCTAACATTTATAAACTGCAAGAGCTACCATTTCTTCAATGTGCAACTGGTGTGTGTTTGTCAGAAGCACATACTGCACATGTGTGTATGGTACTCCAGGGGTTTCCTTGATTTCTACATCCTGATTCACTCCCGGGTATCAGAGATTTCCGAAGGGTAAGAATATCTGCAAGGTTGGCTGCTGGGGGATAAGGGGTACCCACTGGCTGACATCTCCTTTGTGTGATCCTTAGAGCTGTTCCAAGAGAGGTACAACACTGCTCGCAGCACCACACACTTCCCAATAGAGCAGATCATAGGACTTCTGAAGATGCTCTTCAGATGCTTGGACCACTCAGGTGGCTCACTGAAATACATTCCAGAGAACATTCCCAACATGATCACGGTTTGCTCTGCCCTTCACAATCCAATGATGCAAAAAAGTGAGTCCTTGCCGAAGGATAAAGTTGAGGAGGATGAGAGGTAAGAAGATGAAGATGCGGAGATCCAGGAAGCTCAGGGGAGATGCTGAGAGACAGCATGAGCATGGTGATGCCAAGCTTGAAGGAAGACATGGGGAACATGTCTGTGAGACTTTAATAGCTGACAGGTGCCAGGGAGAGTAAAGTTAAGTGAGGGCATATAACCACATCTCTCTGAGCTCTCAAAGCCATTCCCTGCCATTTCAAGGGATGTCCACACATTTGCTGAGAGAATGAGTCCTGTAATCATATCTGGGTGTTCTGGCCTCATGAAAGGATTTGATCTCAGTTATGGTCTGTGATACCCTGTGAATGCAATCACGTTGCAAATTTTGAATCCACAGAGGAACAAAAGCGATGCAAAACAAGCCTTGATACTTGCTGCACAGTGGCACAGTGGTTAGCACTGCTGCCTCACAGCACCAGGGACCTGGGTTTAATTCCCGGCATGGGTCACTGTCTGTGCGAAATTTGCATGTTCTCACTGTGTCTGTGTGTGTTTCCTCCCAGTGCTCCAGTTTCCTCTCACAGTCCAAAGATGTGCTGGTTAGGTGGATTGGCTATATTAAATTCTCCCGCAGTGTACCTGAGTAGGTGCTGGAGTGTGGCGACTGGAGGATTTTCACAGTAACTTCAATGTAGTGTTAATGTAAGCCTACTTGTGACACTAATAAATAAACTTAACATTTTAAAACTTTATTGCCATATAATAATGTAAATGCTTGCTGTGACGGAGATGAGAACTTGCTGAGGGATCTCATCCTTAAGTGCAAGTCTTGTGTTTGGGCATTACCAGTGAGAAGACCCAAAAGCTGCTTTGGTATCAGCGCTGTTGAGCTTCCCTCACTCAATAGTGTTCCTTAAGGGAGAAGTGTTCCAAACTGTTCCATCCTATCATTCTCCCTGACAACAGACAAGGACAGAGAGGCGAGTTCAACTAAGGTTGACATCACTGTTCATTTCACACTAACACTGAGTGGGAAGATGGCCAAAACTCAACACAAGGAGATTTCAAAGTACAGATTCACAACAACTTCAGTTGACCTGAACATTCACACAGTCATCAAATGATATCACAAAAGTGCAGTATATTTACAGTGACAGCACAACTGTTGTGCTGGTGTAATACTTCTGCTGCTGTCAAGAGATTTCAGGTTTAATTCAAAACATAAGATATTTATTGATAAGAGGAACTAGGTACAGGAGTTTTGCAGCCCTTGACAGTGCTGGATCAGTAGATCCAGTCCTTACACATCTACTGCACAGCAATTAGGTGTATTCTGCCTGAGAGAAGACTCCATTCTCTGGGGTAATCACTCATTTTCAGTTTCCCATTTGTCCCTCAAGCCTGGTGACCCACCTCTGCTCTACTGTTTTAAAGAGAGAGACAAACCATACATGAAGCCTGTGAACCACGGGTGATATTCACATTTTCCTAACCACACCACTACATTGATGTAAAACCCTGACCTGCAGCAGAGGTGGTGGCAGACTGCTGACTGCTATGTCCCAATGCCTATGGTGATCATGGCAGACGTTCTTTGGTGGCCTGAGGCGTGGAGGATCCCCTCTTGATCAGGGAGTGCTGCACATGGTCAGAGACACTCTCAGTGGCCTGTACTGCTGGAATGGGTGTGATCCCAGGTACAAGTGACTGTGAGCAGCTGCACATCTTTAGGGAGTACTCAGATGAATCCACCAGGTGTCCAGCTGATGCTCAGTTTCCCTTGGGCACCGGCCTTACTCTTGCAGAAGCTGTTGCACCCAATGGTGCCCACCAGGTGTGGCCGTGGAGTGCAGGGCCGAGCCCAAGCCTGGCAAGACCTGCAGGAGCAAGGTCTCCACAGTGACCTTAAGGTGTTCGTATGTCAGAGCTACAACATCTCACAGAACATGGACAGAGTTCTCTATCATTTGCTCCAGTTGGCTGAGTGTCGAATCGCTACTTGATGCCGCATATCATTGCATCTCCAGCATTGAGTTGTCAGCTGCTTCCAGTGGGTCATCATCCTGAGTGGCTAGCTGGTCTCCAGCAGCCCTATGTGTGCTGGAGACCTGGGCTGCCCCTGCCTCTGACTGCTGTGGGAATATGCCAGTGAGATGTTGTCCAGAAAGTGACCCTGAGTCTAATGTAGAGCTATGCTCACTAAGGTGTGTGTCTCTGCACTGGTGGAGGATGGCTGAGTGCTGTGACAGTTTGTCAGGGGCCTCCTCATCCTTGGACATGCTCTGGAGGCTTTCTTAGCTTGAGGGCCTGGATCTGCTGGTGCCTAGGAAATAGAGAATATAGAGTTTTAGTTGATAGGCATACGCTACGTGTAAATACACGTGACTTACTGTGATTGTCAGGATTTCATGAAATGGTGGAGTTGTGATCAGTACTAGGTTTTAATAGGTATCAGTTTGTTCAATGCAAAGAAGAGTTATAATGCGGAGTTGCTGGCATTGGACTAAGAAGTCTCACAACACCAGGCTGAAGTCCAACAGGTTTATCTGTATTGTGGCTTTGCAGAGCGCTTCATCAGCTGAGTCGCTGTGGTGTTGGACTTAAACCTGGTGTTCTGAATTCTTCTTACTGTCCCACCTACTCATCTGATGGTGGGGATGTTGGTACAGGGCAGGGAAGAGGACTTGGGTAAGATACACTGTCAGAGAGTGGGTACAGCTTGATGGGCTGAAAGGTCTCTTCTGCACTGTAGGGATTCTATTCTATTTTCTCTGTTCTCAAGCACTTCCAAACTGCGAACATGTAAGACTTTTGAGCAATTGAGGTAATCAGAGCCATAAAAAACATTACAACCTCTTTTCTGAACACTTTCAATGGCTTTATGTTCCTCTATGATTCTGTTTAACCACACATGTGCCCCATGTTCCGAAACAGGGCAAACAGAAGATGAAGAAAGATCATTGTTGGAGATGGAATGGTTTTTTAGCTTACAAAGCATCTATAAATCGTTACCAAAACAGAAAATGCTGGCAATTCTCAGCGCCACTGGCAGCACCTGTGAAGGGAGAAACAGAGTCAATGGGAGCAATTTTATCTTCGCGTTGCACTTGTTTTCGAGTGCGAAAACTTGGAAAAGTCGGACGTGAGGGCGAGCGGCACGATCCTCGCCTGCTTCTGCGCTGGTTTCCCCTTTACCAAGACCCAAAAATGACCATGATTGGGATCGCTTCCGAAACAGGCGCAACGGCTGTTTAAATGCACTTGTATGCAGTGGAGCCCAGTGCCACTCTGCCTGAGATTGGTGGGAGGATGGTGGAGGTGCCCACAATTGATCTGGGTGGTGTGTGGGTGGAGCGATAAGGGGGTCAGTAATGTTGTAGGGAGTGGGCAATGCCTGTAGGAGCAGGGGGAGTCATTTTCCGTCCAGAATCGATGTAGCAGGGGAGCAGCGTTCTATCTTTTTTTGTCTGAGCATGCATCGTTGGAGGTGCCAATCGGAGCTGCGGGGTTTCAGGCATGTTCAACCCCACCCACAGGCTTCTACAGCGCAATTCAGAATCGTTAATATTTTTTGCAGGCAGAGTGCGTATGCTCGAGGACGGGTCTCAAAGTTGGATCTGAAACACTCCCAGTTTCAAGTCAGCCCAGCACTTAGAATCAAAATAGAAAAAGGGCCCAATGTTTCAAGCCCATATGATCCTTCTTCCCGTCTTTTCAACCTACCTGGATAAATAGCCCACCAATTTGAGAGTCATACTCGATGTTGGGTTATGACATGTTTTGAGTGAGACAGTTGTCACCAATGATGAAAATCTAGCTCAGAATGTCTCAGTAAAATTATCTGGAGCACTGTTGTTTGTTCCTTGGTCTACATTGAGTCACACAAGGTCAGACTCAGAGGCTGGAATTTTACCATTATACTTCTAAGTACCAAGTGGGGGTGGAGCTGAGAGAGTTCCAGATCCATCATCAGGGTGTGTTTTCGGGCACCCCCATGCACTCTGGCTGCAAAATTTTGAGCAAGTCTGTTGCTCATTGCAGAAGGGTGGGGCTTAATGCACCTGAAAGCCTCCAGGGGGAGGTAGTGCGCATGTGCAGGCCCCTGCTGCTGCACATGTGTATTCGCAGTAGCAGGAATCTGGCAGAGAGAGAGAGAGCTGTCAGGCCCCTGCTACTGCTGCAGCCTGAAGCAGCTCTCCCCCTTGCGCTATCGCGGGGGCTGTGGCCCAAGGTCCAACCCTGCTAACACCCCCACTTCCGCCCAGACTGATCGCGAACGCTCTCCCTCCTCCACCAATCGAGACCCCGCTGCCCTCTCCCCACCAATTGCTGTAGAGCTGCTGTGGGCCCCCTCTCCCCATTAGCCCCACCTCCACATGCCCCTCCCCCATTGGCAACACCCACACGCACTGCCCAGTGGGCATTGCCCAGGTGATAGGCTGGCATTGTCGCTGTGCCAGGGTGGCACTACCAGTCTGGCACTGCCAAGTGGGATTTTCCCCTTGCCCTCAGCCTCTCAGGGATGTCTCAATGGCCTCCGGTTCCACTGGCGAGGACAAGTTGGCTGCTGCCTGTTCATGAGGAGCACATCTATTTCTTGCCAGTAAGATCCTTTCCTGGCGAGGCCATAGAGGCAGGTGAGCCTGGACGATTGATGGCTGGGCTTGCTAAGCACATTGAAATAGGCCTCTTACCCATTTCAAGCGAGAGGCTGACTGCGCCAGAAATCCTACTGTTGCAAAATGGCGCCGGTCATGAAAACCAGTGCCAATCACACTAGTTGCTTTACACCTCATGTTATAACCATGTCACACCCGAAAAAGAGCGCTACACAATAGTGAAATACAGGTGAGAGTGCAGAATCCTAGCGGGCAGGACACGGATCATGCAAAGATCCGTTAGCCACAGATGGGATTTTCCACTTTGGAGGCAAGCATAGCTGGAAAATCCCACTCAACATCGTTGATAACGGACCCAGTATCCTAGGTTAGAGACGGGAACATTTTCCAAATTACCACCTGGTAAGCCTTACTGGAAATGAACATGTGTGATCATTTGGTGGGCACAGGATTACACTCAGTTGTAAAGCTCTGTATCATCAACAACCTATTGATTTTCATTCTCACGTCTCACACGTGCATAATGACCTGTTGGGCAAGGCAACAGAAGGTAATGATGCACCAAAGTGGAAGAGGCAAGGGGAAATAAAATGAGGAGGAATCTGAGGGGATAATAGGTCAGTAAAAATGTATTTATAAAGAAAAGAAATCACAGTTAGTTTCAGATAGCAAAAATAATATTTTATTCATTTTAGGTTTTCTTGTGGCTTCATAAGAATGTACATTCACATTTAATGATATTGCTATACATATAGGTATACATTCATTTATATTTTATAAAGCCATTGTATGATTAAGGGTACAGACATAGATATTTTATGAGGTCATTGTATCTTTAGGTGTATAATCACACATACATTTTATGAGAGTGTACATTCTCATACATAGTTTATGGAATCAGCGCGCATCCTGGCTGTGTGATAGCTCCAACAGAAACACATTGTTAGATCAGGCTGTTTGCATTTAAAGCAATGCTGTTCAAGAGACTGATAGGAGGGATAGCCCAGTAAAAAAGGAATATATAAACTGAATGGCAAAGAATGGAAGAGGTTAGCATAATGAAACAGCATAAAATAAACCTAAACTTAAACTCATCCAAAATTCTGCTGCTGACATTCTAACACACACATGCCTACCAGTCACCCCTATGTTTGCTGAACCTATTCACTGATACCTCAATTTTTAAAATTTTGATCCTCGTGTTCAAGCCAGTCCAGGCCTCACTTTTGCCTATGTCTGTAACTTCAACTCTTCAACCCTCAGAGATTCACTCCAACTCTACACTTTATTGAATGGCTGATTTCCATCAGGTCACTGTTGTCGATCATCCCTTCAATTCTCTCCGCCCTAAGCTTCAGAATTCCCCCAGTAAGTCTTCCAACCTCTCTTCCTCTCTCACCTCATTTCAGACTCTCCTTAAAACTCAACTCACAAACAAAGTTATCTCTTCCAGGATCTCCTTCTGCGTTTAAGTGTTCATTTTTGTCTTGTCATGCTCCAAGTGAAATAATTCAGGATGTTGGCTGAGGTTAAATAAATGCAAGTTGCTGTATTAGTATGCAGGGAGACAAAGAGAACAACACAGTATCATAACTATGTTTGCCAAGCAGCACCATAAAAGGATATAAAACAACTATGCGTTTCAGAGAGGGAAGGAGGAAGGATGAGAGTTTAACACCATAAATGGGTAAATTATGACTTGAGATGACAGGGAGAGAGAAAGATATAGTATTTTAATAAACAATTGCAACAGGGAAAGAAGATAGTGCAAAGGGCATATATAGGAGGAGGGAATGGATAATAGAATACAATAACCAAAGGTTGCAGAATGGGAAAAGCATCTACAATGAGGATGTATAGCAGAAAGCTGTGGGAGAGAATTGCACAGTATAACAACTACATGTATCAGAGACTTAAGGTCTGATTTTATCATTTTCATTCTAAATGCTGAATCTGGGCTTAATTCAGATCCGAATCAGGAATCTGCTTTCAGGTGCCCCCGTACGCACTCAGCCTGAAAAAAGATCGCTGGTCCCATTCGCGCTGTGGGCAGGGCTTATTGCGCCCAAAATTATCAGCACTCTGAACTGCGCATGCGCAGTTAGAAAAAAATTTGAAAAAGCACACCCGTGTCAGATCGTTCCCAGGCCACAGGAAATTAAGAAAGTGGCCCGGGAGTGATGGCCCACAAACATCACTGTCCCCCTTATCCACCCATGCCACCTGCTACCCAGACCGATTGCAAAACCCTTCCCCCCCAACGATCATCCACAGAGTGGCAGTGGACCCCCCCCCCCCCACCAGAGATCAGTGATCGGGCTCCGCTCCCCACCCCCCTCCACCAGAGATACATCTTACTAGCCTCCCGCCTCACCCCCTCCCCAGAGAACGATCTGGCCTCAATCACTCGCCCCAGAGAATGGTCTGGCCTCACTCACCTCCCCCCCGCACAACCAGACAATGGTCTGGCCTCACTCACCTCCCCCCCGCACAACCAGACAATGGTCTGGCCTCACTCACCTCCCCCCCCCACAACCAGACAATGATCTGGCCTCACTCACCTCCCCCCCACCAACCAGAGAATGATCTGACCTCACTCACCTCCCCCCCACCAACCAGAGAATGATCTGACCCGCCTCCCTCCCACCACCGATCGGAGTCAGAGAGCTGTTGGAGGCACTGAACTCACCTCTTCAGTAGCTGGAGCGCCCGATTCAGACTTTTATTCAGCGTGTTCATTTTGTTGTGATTCCAGATCGGCGAACGTAGCGAGGAAATGCTGGTAAAGTTGGATTGGTAGGTCATTAATTCAATTGAAACACATGCAAATGCATTTAAATCGCCATTGTGCCTGTTTTGGCTGCGAATCAGATTGTCGCCATTCCAGGGTTTCGGTAAAGTTGCCATCTGTGTGGACACAGGCGCGGATCACGTTAATGGCCTCTCACCCGACTTTACCACGCTTTTGTGACCAAAAATGGGCATGACACAATGGTAAAATAGGGCCCTTAAAGTTGTGTCGCATGAGCAAAAGCCTGCAGAAATTGCAGATACCCAGAAATCTATTCATAGCAGAGTAGCCCATGTGTAACAAAAATAAAGGTAATGCAGAAAAAAGACATGGTCACCATATCAAACATAGAAAGAAAGAAGGAAGCACTGTGAAGATGAAACACTGTGTCTAGCAGAGAGTAAGAAGTCTCACAACACCACATTAAAGTCTAACAGGTTTATCTGGTAGCAAAAGGCATTGGCTTTCATAACGCTGCCTCACTGTCAGGTGAGTGGAAGTTCTACTCACAAACAGGGCATATAAAGACACAAACTCAATTTTACTCAACAGTTCCAATGCGCCACAGCAAAAAACCGCACCAACCTCCTCAGAAGACAACATAGCCTTCGTTGTCCAGTACTTCCCCGGAGTGGAGAAGCTATGACATTTTCTCCAGAGCCTTCAACATGTCACTGATGAAGATAAACATCTAGCCAAGGCCCTCCCTACACTCCCCACTTCTTGCCTTTAAACAGCCGCACAACCTCTATCAGGCCATTGTCCACAGCAAACTACCCAGCCTTCAGGAGAACAGTGACCACGACACTACACAACCCTGCCACAGCAACCTCTGCAAGACGTGCTGAATCATCTACAAGGATGCCATCATCTCACATGAGAACACCATCCACCAGGTACACGGTACATATTCTTGCAACTCGGCCAATGTTGTCTATCTGATATGCTGCAGGAAAGGATGTCCTGAAGCATGGTACATTGGGGAGAACATGCAGACGCTATAACAACAGATGAATGAACACCACTCGACAATCACCAGACAAGAGTGTTCTCTTCCTGTTGGGGAACACTTCAGCGGTCACAGGCATTCGGCCTCTGATCTTCGGGTAAGCATTCTCCAAGGCGGCCTTCACGACACACAACATCGCAGAATTCGCTGAGCAGAGACTGATAGCCAAGTTCCGCACACATGAGGATGGCCTCAACCAGGATCTTGGGTTCATGTCACACTATCTGTAGCCCCCACAACTTGCCTGGGCTTGCAAAATCTCACCAACTGTCCTGTCTGGAGACAATAACACCTCATTAACCTGTGCTTAATGCTCTCTCCACTCACATTATCTGTACCTTTAAGACTTGATTACTTGTAAAGGCTTACATTCCAACCATTATTTTGTAAATTGAGTTTGTTTCTTTATATGTCCTGTTTGTGAATAGAACTCCCACTCACCTGATGAAGGGGCAGCACTCACCTGATGAAGGGGCAGCTAGTGGATTTTACTACCAAATAAACCTGTTGGACTTTAACTTAGTGTTGTGAGACTTCTTGCTGTGTTTACCCCAGTCCAATGCTGGCATCTCCACATCATGTCCAGCAAAGAGGACAGCACGGTGAAAAGGCAACACAAATAGAAAGCGCTGGCAAATCTCAGCAGGCCTGACAATATCAGTTGGGAGAGAATAGAGCTAATATTTTGAGTCTAGATGACCCTTCGTCAGAGCTGGAAGGGCACAGTGAAAAGGCAAGTCATTAGTCTAAGTAGCAGAAATGGAGAATAGTTAAAAAAAAGTACTATATCTATCTGAATTGAGACATCACAGTGAAATGTTAATTGTGCACCGAAGACAATAGAGTGAAACTGATGGAGAGTGAGAAGTTGATACGATAAAAGGAGTTGTGCAATCCATTCACAATAACAAGTTGGGCTGAATCGAAGGAAAAGGAGAGTTGAGGTCCCCAAACATGCACATATTACAGACTGCAGTTGTCGTCAATAGCAAAGAGCTCAGCTGCCATGACAGAATGAGGGAGTCAATCAAGATTGTACAAGAACTAGCAGCCATTCACTGCTTGGAATGAACCGAACTGAACATGTGTTTGGTGTGTGATATCACTGCAGTTGACTTCGGGCATACAACGCTGTCAAAAAGAATGAATCAGAGATTCCTTGTCTGACAATTTAGTGTAACAAATTGATGAAAATCATCCACCACAATTCTGTCACTGTGATATTAATCACATTTTATTGCAATATCCAACTTGAAAACCTGTTGTTAATTGTACTTCTTAAATAAATAGATTGACACTTGCTAATTATTCATTAGTTATTTGCAATTTCTGCAAGTTGCTGCTAATGTGACGCAAATTTAACAACGTTATAGAAGAATAAAAATGTGAGCTCTGTGTCTATGCACATCGCAGCCAGAGTTTAATTCTTGGTGTAGGGTGCAAAACCAGGATGAGAATGTAGTCATGTAAAATCAGGTGGGATGGTGAAGTTGGGGTGGGGTAATTTAATTATGTAACATTTGTGTTTCTGCTGGTATTTGAACAGTAGTGGGGAGGGTGGCATTTACTGGGAGGTGACCCAATAAATGTTGATGGCCTCCCTACAAGTTTTTTTTGCAGGGAGAAGGGCGCTGGCATTTGCACTGCTAGATAGATATCCTGTCTACCCCAATGGTACAGGCTGCTGCCATGGTGAAACTTCTCTGCCCTATCAGCAAACGCCCCTCTCTTGCTGGGCCCAATCCATGACCTTACTTTGGGCCTGCTCTGGGGTTCCTCCTCTGCTTCCTGCCTCAGATGGACAGTAACCACAACTTCAGGGAACCATTTGCTTAAATCAAGTGGGAGAGAGTTGTGGCTTCCAGGAAAGGCAGAGGCAGCCATGTGAAATTCCAATCAGAATTTTTTGAGGAAAGAACAAAGTGAGATTTTACCTGTTTGCTATTCTATTCCTTTTGCTATTCTATTCCTTCAGCTATGGTGTTACTCTGAATTGTCAGAGTCTAGAGGGTCTGAAACTGCTTGCTTCTTGCATGAGCCAGTAACTTATTCTCTGGATGGAGAGATGAAACATTACTTCATAGAAACATGAATCCTCTCAAAACTGACTGAAAAAAACAACAAAGGAACCTAAAATGCCAACTTCATCAATTCTGATGAGTACTTGGTCAAAGCCACATGTAGTTTTCTGATGAAAGACAGTTGAAAATAATTAAAACATAAATTGGGATCTATTTAAAAAGCATCCATTATGCAGGTTTTTTTCTATATTATATTATTTAAAGTTAAATAGTAAAACCTTTTGAAATCTGAGAAGCAAAGCACCGGAGCTGTTTGAAGTATTTTTTCTCTATTATACTGGGCAACTGAGAGCAGCAAATCTATGAAGTTACAGTGTCACAAGTGGCGGGAGGCTGAATTATAGAATGGCAAGTTTACATAGACTATTTCCATTGTAAATGTGAACATGGTGATAGGTATGTTCCAATTCATTCATTCATTCCTCAATTATTGACACAGGGACTCACAATGGGAAAAAAACAACTGACAACTGTAAATAAAACTTTGTAGACAAGAAGTGCACATTAAATTTCAAAAGCTGGTTAGAAAGTGTAGTGAAAAAAATATGGCAACAAGCGGGTTTGAAGAAGTACTCGGGGTGGTTTTGAGCCCTCCTTTGCTGTCTGGGGGAATGGTGGTCTAGGCTCAAGATCCAACAAAACCCGGAAGTCATGAATCTTGTTGCCGAGATTGTGATTTCTGATCTTCGCTGCCCCTCACTGGTGACATAATAGGGTTTATGCTCACAATAGGCATGAACTTGATTTAAATACATCACACTATATTTATATATAATTAAACATGCTCCCCCCCACCAGATATTGCACCCCCTCCATGTCTTCAAACCACGCCAATGTGAAGTCACATTGATGCAGTTTATAACAGCTTCACCCAGTCATGAACCTATCATGGCATTTGCCCCCCTGTGGGTGCAGAGGTGTGTATAGCCCCCAGGAGAGAGGGACATAGTCAGGCAGTGCCAACCTGAGGATGCCAACTTGTGCCAGGGTCAAATCCAATGGTGTGGACGGGGGATTAATTTATTAATGATGGCGATCAGGAGTGGATGTGAGAGCTGGGGGTACTAATGATGGCTGTATTGCTGGGGCGTGGGAGGGGCAGGGGGGAAGAAGAGGTATGATGCTCTAGGGTGGGGGAGGGGGCCAGCGCTGATTGTTGGTGGGGCAGGGGGCTGGGGGAAGAGGTCTGACATCTGGGGGAAGTGGGGTGCTGGCACTCAACTGTTGGGGAGTGAATGGCGGCTTTGATAGCAGGGGGGAGGGAAGGTGGAATGGGGGGAGGGAAATACCAGCTCCGACCGGGAGAGGAGTGTGGGACGAAGCCTCTGGGGTATGTTGAGGGAGGGGAGGGGGGTGCGGTCATTGTTTGGTCTGATCAAGATAACTGGCTCCACCTCAACCCCCTGCCCACCCTCCACCCCACATGATGGCATGAAACACATCCGGCTGTATTTTTTTTGACGGACTATGATAAGATTAGAACAGAAAACTGACCTGTGAGGGAAACGTGTCATTTTCTCACTGGAACCAACACTCTGCCATTTTTTTGATAAGATTTTGTCCGTAGAGTTAGATCAGAAAGTGGACAATACTGAAATAGAACGTTCATGCATGAGGAGCAACCAAAACATCAGAACAAAAGAAGACCTTGTTTCCTCTTACCTTTTGTCTGAGTTATTCTTTGTACTCTTATGGCAAATAGTAAGGTGCAGGAAAATGCTTGAAATAGAATAAAACTGTGTGGCTCTGTACATTTTCACACAGGGTAAAAGTTTAGAGAAAGTCGATATTTTCGAGCTGAATCACCTCTTTTCAAAGTGATTGACAATAATTTATTTTTGACAATTGGTCAGAAGTGATGCACAATTGCAGCTAGGCAAGATGCTTTAGACGACACATTGTTCACTTAAATAGTATGATTCCAGAGAAGTTTTGAAGGACAGAGATTATCGGAACATTTGGAGCATAAAGGATACAGAAGAATGAAGAAAATCAATAAGGAAACCAAGGACTTGATGAAACCTAAGAAGTAGGTTATCAAAATTGACTGACGTGTTCAACATTCTGGCTAAAGTGATGGACGGGAAAAAGGTATCTTTGACAATTTGGCAAACAAAATTAGAGATTTAAACAAAAACATGGAAGAAACAGCAAAAGCTTGGACTGTAAACTCTGCCAAAGCCATGCCATAATCTTGGAAATTAAATATACATTTTTCAGTCTCACATTAGATTTAAATAAATTAATTGCTAAAATGTCTGCTGTTGGACTTTCCATAATTTTAACTCTGTTTATTTATGATACAAGGCTAATTCTTGCTGCAACTGTACAGGGTACTGGTGAGGCCGCAGCTGGAGTACTGTGTGCAGTTTTGGTCGCTGCACTTGCGGAAGGATATATTGGCCTTGGAGGGGGTGCAGAGGAGGTTCACTCGGCTGATACCGGAGATGAGGGGGTTGGACTCTGAAGAGAGACTAAATAGACTGGGTCTGTACTCGTTGGAGTTTAGAAGGATGAGGGGGGATCTTATTGAGACGTATAAGATAATGAAGGGGATGGATAGGGTAGAAGTGGAGAGATTCTTCCCCCTCGGAAAGGATAGCAGGACTAGAAGGCACAGCCTCAAGATAAGGGTGGGGGTCAGTTTAGATCAGAGTTGAGGAGAAACTTCTTCACTCAAAGGGTGGTGAATCTCTGGAATTCTCTGCCCGTTGAAGTGGTGAAGGCTGCCTCGCTGAATATATTTAAGTCACGGGTAGATAGGTTTTTGATGGACAAGGGAATTAAGGGTTATGGGGAGAGGGCGGGAATGTGGAACTGAGCCAAGACAGATCAGCCATGATCTTTTGAATGGCGGGGCAGGCTCGAAGGGCTAGATGGCCAACTCCTGCTCCTATTTCTTATGTTCTTATGTTCTTATTCTAGAGAAGGGCAGCAATGTGGCAGAGTGGTTAGCACTGCAGCCTCATAGTGCCGGGGACATGGGGTTTGATTTCCGGCTTGGGTCACTGTCTGTGTGGAGTTTGCACATTCTCCCCGTCTTCGTGTGTATTTCCTCTGGGTGCCCCAGTTTCGTCCCACAGTCTGAAAGGCATGCTGGTTAGGTGCATTGGTCATGCTTAATTCTCTCTCAGTGTACCCAAACAGGTGCCGGAGTATGGCAACTAGGGGATTTTCGCAGTAACTTCATTGCAGTGTTAATGTCAGCCTACTTGTGACAATAATAAATAAACTAAACTAATTCCGCAAGATAACGGTGGCACAGTGGTTGGCACTGTTGCCTTATAGCTCCAGGGACCCAGGTTCGATTCCGGCCTTGGGTGACTGTCTGTCTGGAGTTTGCATATTCTCTCTCTGTCTGTTTGGGTTTCCTCCGGGCGCTCCAGTTTCCTCCCACAGTCTCAAGATGTGTAGGTTAGATGATTAGCTATGGAAAATGTGTGGGGTTATGGGGCGAAAAGGGCCTGGGTAAGATGCTCTGTTGGGTACTCAAGGCAGAGTTGAAAAGCCAAATGGTTTTCTTCTGCGCTGCAGGGATTCAATAATTCAATGAATCAGCAACCAACATCAAAGTTGTATTTAAATGATCCTCATAAGGATGCTGGATGGAGTGGCGCAGAGATGGGACACACTCTGCCCGCCCCTGTTATTTTTACCATGGTGACTGATACTGAATCCTGTAGTGGTGTTAATCATAGTGCTGTCAAAGTCATGAAACACAATAATTTTTAATAAGCAAATTGAGTGTTCTGCCTAATTCCTGTCCCAGTGTTTCAGGAATGAATATTTAATGTTTGCCATAATAACTCATGGTACTCATATTAACTCCACCGACTCAGTTTCTTTTCTTTGCAGTACTGGTTTTTTGTATTTTATTTGTGAGCAATTGGTAAAATATTTTTATTTTAAAAATAGAGGATTGAATATGAAGTAGGAGGTTGGGGGATGGGATGGGGAGATGCAGAGTTCATTTAAGACTGGGAAACCTAGAAAATTGGGTTTCCTCTCAGGCTACATTCAAAGGCTGAAGCTGATTTGTATATTTTCTCTCCATTTCCTGAGCGCAGCTGGATGTTATTGGGTGAGCAATCCTACAACATCAGACCAAAAGAGGGAGTGATAAGGAATTGGAGAGAATCAAATGGGCCAGTGTTCTGCAGGGTGGCGGGTGGGGAGGGATGGTTGTGATTGATCAGAAGATCAGAATCATGAACTGGGGAAAAGTGGGAAGGCCGTATGGTGCAGTTGGTGGGGTGGGGTGGGGTGGGGTGTATAGGATGGGGGCATGGCAAAAGGGAAAGTAGTAGGTGGGGTGTATGTTGTTGGTGGGAGGAAGATTGGGATCCAGAGCTGGGGAAGATCAAGGACCCCAAGGCTTGTGAGGCAGAGTGGGAAGAAAGATCACTGAATGAATCTGGGGAAGATCAGGGGCCAGGAGCAAAGAGACAGACTGGATTCTGTGGTCAGGGTAAAAGGAACAACATGAATGCATAACAAATGTCTGTGGGTTTGTCCTCATAATCCCTCCAGGTGATTGTCATGTGAGATTTTCCAAACTGCGCTCCCAATAAAACACACTTCAAGATCTTTGTTCACAATAATGCTTTCCATTAGTGGTTTGCATTCCGAAATCCAGGCCAGGTCTTATAAACCACACTTTTAGACAAAGCTCCTACTCCGCTTTTAACAGTAAATCCAGTCCAGGAGTTTACACCAGCCAGGGCCACACAGCCTGACTGTAATGTTTAAATTTCCAACCCACTCTGGAACTCTGCACAAAATATCTCAAATCAGCTTAATCTGTTCACCAGTCATATTGTCAAAAAGATGACATTTTTGTAACAGCCTACCTGAGAATGTGGCCAAGTAGTTCACAGCCAATTAGTTGCTTTGGATTGTAGTTACAGTTGATATACAGGTAAATGGAACATCTTGAGCACTTCCAATACCTCTCTCAAAGGCCACATTGACTAGGAGATCCCACAGTGGATCAGTTGCTTCAATGCAACCGTCTCCAAACTATGGCAGTGGGTGATTGAGTCAACAAAAGTCCTAATTTACAGTGCCGTTGTCATTATCACATTCTTGTACTGCAGACAAACCTTAACCTTATATAGGCAACATATTTTATATACATACATCTAAGTGCTAGAGAAATTCCATCAGCATTGCCTCTGGCATATCCTTCAGGTTCAATGGGAGAACAAGTACTAGTGTCCTCCTGAGGCCAGCTCCACAAGCATTCAGGTAAAACTCTTGCAGAATCAACTTGGATGAATTGGACAATGTGTTTAGATGGCCAAAGATTATCTACCTCATCAGCCATTGTTTACTCAATTCTCAAATGGCCAGCATTCTGGTGGAGGACAAAGAAAATGCTTCACAGACACACAGTAAGCTCTACTTGAAGCATGACAGCATTAACATTAATGACTGGGAGCTTTGCCACCAGTCATTCAAAATGGTGACAGGTTGTCCATCAAACTGCATCACATTTTGAATCACAAGTTTTTAATAATGAGGCAGAATGGTGGCAGGGAAGGAAAGAAAGGGAAGCAAATCCTGAATTTCTTGATCCTATCACCTCATGGGACATCCTGCCCCATGTGCCCAAAGAGCCATGGGTCAGGAATCAGTCTGTTTAGTCACATGAAGTCCCATGGCAGAAACTCACAACTCTGAGTAAAAATTTTCCTCGAACCGAGGGACGATGAGATAAAGGAGATAGGAGCCAATTTGAGTAGGGCAAGATCCACAGTAAAGAGATAGAATGAATGACCACCTTTGGTTGTGTTGACCAGATAGTGAGAGTTGGTCAAAATATCAGCAGAAATCTAAGATAAAAGCAAATTCCTGTAGATGCTGGAATCTGAAACAAAAACAAAAAACTCTGTAAAAGTCTCAGCATATGTGAAGAGAGAACAGAGCTAACATTTCAAAGACCCTATTTTACCATTTTACTATTTTACCATTTACCTATTTTACTATTTTGATTCCAAATGCTGGGCGGACTTGAAACTAGGAGTGTTTCAGATCCGACTTTTATACCCGTTCTGAGGTGCCTCCGTATAAGAACATAAGAACATAAGAAATAGGAGCAGGAGTAGGCCATCTAGCCCTTCGAGCCTGCCCCGCCATTCAATAAGATCATGGCTGATCTGTCGTGGCTCAGTTCCACTTTCCCGCCCTCTCCCCATAACCCTTAATCCCCTCTCTTATCAAAAACCCATCAACCCGCGTCTTAAAAATATTTAGCGAGGCAGCCTCCAGCACTTCAACGGGCAGAGAATTCCAGAGATTCACCATCCTTTGAGTGAAGAAGTTCCTCCTCAACTCCGTTCTAAACCGCACCCCCTTTATCTTGAGGCTGTGCCCCCTAGTCCTACTGTCTTTTTTGAGCGGGAAGAGTCCACCTCTATCCTATCCATCCCATTCATCATCTTATACGTCTCAATGAGATCTCCCCTCATTCTTCTAAACTCTAACGAGTACAAGCCTAGTTTATTCAGCCTCTCCTCATAGCTCAACCCCCTCAACTCCGGTATCAGCCTAGTAAACCTCCTCTGCACTCCCTCCAAGGCCAAAATATCTTTGCGCAGGTGCGGCGCCCAAAACTGCACACAGTACTCCAGCTGCGGCCTCACCAATGCCCTATACAGCTGCAGCAAGACCTCCCTACTTTTATATTCAATCCCCCTCGCTATGAAGGCCAGCATCCCATTCGCCTTCCTGACCACCTGCTGCACCTGCAAGCTGGGTTTTTGCGACTCATGCACAAGGACCCCGAGGTCCCTCTGCACCGTCGCCTGCTGCAGTTTTTCGCCACGTAAGTAATAGTCCTTCCTACCATTATTCCTACCAAAGTGGACCACCTCACACTTGCCAACATTAAATTCCATTTGCCATTTCCTGGCCCATTCGCCCAGCCTATCTAGATCCTTCTGCAGACTCTCCACACCCTCCGCACAATTTGCCGTTCCCCCAATCTTGGTGTCATCAGCAAATTTCGACACCCTACACTCGGTTCCCTCCTCCAGATCACCTATATAAACGGTAAAAAGCTGAGGCCCCAGCACCGACCCCTGGGGCACTCCACTAGTCACCATCCGCCAATCCGAATAGCACCCGTTGACCCCCACTCTCTGCCTCCTATTTGACAACCAATCCTCTATCCACGCTAACACCCTACCCCCAACTCCATGTCCCTCGACCTTCTGCAATAACCTCTTGTGAGGTACTTTGTCAAACGCCTTCTGAAAATCCAGAAAGACCACATCCACCGGCTCTCCTCTATCCACCGCCCTAGACACATCCTCATAGAACTCCAGTAAATTTGTCAGACACGACTTCCCTTTAATGAAACCGCACTCTGCCTTCAAAAATATCAGTGATTGCAAATCACGCTGCAGAAGCCTGTGCGTGGGGCTTAATGAGCCCAAAACCCTGCAGCTCCGATTGGAGTCTCCAACTGCGCATGCGCAAAAAGACAATAGAATGCTGCTCTCTTGCCACATTCCTCTCGGCTGGATAATGCCTCCCTCTGGCCCCCAGAGACATTGCCCCACACCCACAACATTACTGACCCCCTTACCCCCCCCCCGCCCATCCACCATCCAGAAAAATCCCCGGCCCCTCCGCCCTTCCCAGCACCTCAGAGGTGGCAGTGGATACCCTTCTCCCCCACTGATCCCAGGCAGAAAAGCAACAGAACCCCCTTCCCCACCTCCCCCCAATCTCAGGCAGAGTGGCAGTGGACCTCCCTTCCCCTCTACCGATCTCAGGCAGAGAGGCAGTGGACACCCCCCTCCCCACCGATCTGAGGCAGAGAGACAGCGGACCCCCCCACTGATCTCAGGCAGAGTGGCAGCAGACCCCCTTTCCCTCCCTCTGATCTCAGGCAGAGAGGCAGTGGACTCCCCTGCCTCCCCACTGATCTCTGGCAAAGTGAACCCCCCTTTCCCCGGACTCTCTGCACAAGGCTCCCATTTCTTCCTAATTCCGATGGCTGTGACACCTCCCTCTCTCTCTCCTATCCCCAATCATTGAGACACTGATCCATCTCCCAACCCCATCAGCACACCTGCAAGTACTCACTTACCTTCTCCTCATTGCGAATAAGCAAACTGCATGTAACTTGCTGGGATGCTCAGCCAAACTGCCTGCAACTGATCTGCCCTAACAAGGGGCAGCTCCTTAAAATCCCAAGGATGAACAGGCAGACAGTACATGAAAGAATGACGACATAAGCAGTGCCTGATTTACTGAGGGTGAGCTGGGGAGGCTGCTAAATGTGGCACAGGTGAGGTGGGATACCCTCTTCCCCCCCCCAGGAGGATGTATATCCGGGGGCAGTGATAGCAATGTGGCCTGGGAGGCAGTTTCTGCCTCATTTAGTGCTGTGGCACTGACCCCCAAAACCAGGAAACAGTGCCACAAGAAGGTCAATGACCTCATCTAGACAGCAAGGGTGAATGCTTAACCCTATCTAGCATCTTCCCTCAAGTCCCTCCCAGATCCTCCCACCCTGTATGTTTCCAGCTACTGACCCCAAGCACCTCCTTCCTATCCCTCGTCCCCAAGTTTAGTGCTGCCCTTAAGGTCCACCACCTCATACGCTGCAGGAGTCACACCATCATTTCTTTCATGGCTCCTTCTGTCACCAGAGGAGAACACAGACCATAATACCTGTGAGAGGGCAAAGACAGGAGCGGTGAGCCAGCCCTGCGGGCCCGTACCCCCTTTGAAGAGCGGAGTTGTTCAGGGAAGGGGAGATGCAGACTGTCAGTGACAGCGTGGTCGGGCTGAAGTCAGGAAGTGAGTACCTGTCAATCCTCCACTCAATTTGAGATAATTTCTTGGGGGTATGGGTTTTGGGTGCAAGAGGCAAAGTTTAAAGGAGATGTATGAGGCATGTTTATTTGCACAGAGGATGGAGGTTGCCTGGAACTCGCTGCTGGGGGAGGATGTGAGGCAGATACGATAATGACCTTTAAGGGATGTCTTTGCAGCTACGTGAATGGGATGGGAATAGAGGCAAATGGTCCCCGGAAGGGCAGGGCGTTACAGTTCAGATGGGCAACCTGGTTGCTACAGACTTGAAAGGCCTGTTCCTGTGACAAAATCTTCTTTGTGTTTTGTTCTATGTTCATTAGAGAAATGGGAATCAAGTATTTTGTATCCCGGATTCCTCTCCCTCCCTTGCACTTAACCTTGTGTCCTGTGTTGCAGGGACAGAACTAAAAGCCCTGGGGCCTTCTGGACTACAGACCCATGCTGGAACTCCTACCCATCCTGTTCAGAACTGCTCCTTGTCAGAGTACTTGATGGATATGGGTGAAGGGACCTCCGAGGGTGGCGCTGTTTAGGTGTCAGGTTCTACCTCACAGTTCACCATCCAGACACTGACACTTCAGTGAGTCCAGTTAATGGCGAGACTTCTGGGTCACTCTCTGGTGAGCACAACACATCTAATGTACATCGGGTAGAGGAGGGAACGTCTGAGGCCTCTGGTACTTGGGGGCCTGCCGGAGGTGAGGACTCAGCGGTCCAAGGCTACGTGCTTTGCCTTTGCGATCATTTTTCCCTCAGTTGCTGGAGATATAGCAACAGATCCAGGGAATGCAGGAGATGCTGATGGCTACACCGGACTGACTGTGAGGCTGTTGGGAGGAGTCCCAAAGCTTTCAGGTGGACCAGCTATTGCCTGTCTTGTGTGGTTCCCATGCCAACACTGCAAGAGTAGTGGCCTTGGTGGAAAGCCTGAGACAGGGAATCCTCACCATGAGTTGCAGGGTCCAAGTGATGTCCGAGTCACAGCAGGCCACAGCTAAGAGACTGAACAGGATTCTTGAGGTTCTGTGGTCCATGGCTGAGAGGATCGAGAGCTTGCAGGAGGCCCAGCAGGAAAGTGCTGAGACACAGCGGGCTACGGTAGCAGCCCTTGAGAATGTGGCCCAGTTGCAGTGGGTCATTTCTGAAGGGCTGCAGAGCACGGCCTAGTCTCAGACGGCACTTGCGCTGGCCATCGAGAGGTGGCCCCCAGCTCGAGTGGCCATCATAGAAGGCTCGACTACCATGGGTAGGACGCAGGTGGTCCTCCAGGACTGGCAGGATCAGGTGATGCCAGAGCTTCTGGACCTTACTGCGGAAGCAATGACATCCTATGTAGTGATCCAGGGGCCCACAGGAACCCCAGTGGAGGAAGAAGGGCTCGAGTCCATGTCAGGGCCTTCCAGGCAAGAGACTAACTGTGATTACACCTTTTGACTCCCCCCTTCCTGACACCGGGGTATCTCAGGGGCAGCGGGATGAAAAGGGTATCATGGAAATGTCCCAGACCCCTGGAAGTCTGCTAGGAACTTCAAGGTCCGGGGCTTCCAAAAGACACCCATCACGTGCATCATGGGGCATGGTAGGCAGCTGGCCTCCTCCACTTCCAATGTACATTCTGGGGAGTCACTGAGACATAATGTAGGCCACGTAGGGTTAGGAAATTGTAGTTGCGCTAAGATGGCATGGGTGAAAGGATGCACTAGTTAGAGAGATCTTTAACATTTTCTGTTCAAACATTTTTATACTCAAACTTATTATTTAAACACCTTTATTGTAATCATTAAATGTTTTTTTACCGCCCATCTATGACTAATTTGTCTCAGATTAGCCTCGAACAGGAATCTTTTTCCATTGATGATTGCCAGAATGACAGTTCAAGCTGATGTCAGTTACGGAGGCCCCTTAATGTGCTGTGTCACTGAGAAAGTGAAGCCATTTGTTCCCCAGACCCCAAGAGTGATTCCGCCCCCCTCCCCCCGGGGCATTGTATGGGGGGGTTTCAGATCCCTTACCCACGGCACACACCATGGGCCCAGGTGCTAGCGTGCATGCAGAGCTCAGGTAGGAGTCAGACTAGTTTGCACCAGGGTATCATCATAATGGTGCTCAGCGAGTTATCATCAGCCTCCCGTGTACCAAAGAAACTCGCTAACAGAGTACAAAGGCCCACCACTCTAGTGTGACGATGATACAGGAGATAGAAGAACTTGAGGGTGGGGGGAATGGAATCCACAGACATAGACCCCTAGCAACTGAACCGCCTGATGATCAGGGCCTCCCTAGCTGCCTTTGCGTGCCTCATTCAAGCTGCCAGCCCTCCAGCACAAGGGTTGTGTTCCTTGGCATGCTCTTCCTCCTCTTCTCCTCCTCCTGCTGGGCAGCCTCCTCCCCAACTGGTCAGCCTCCAATTCTTCCTCCTCCAATTGGTTACCTCTCTGCTGTGCCAGGTTGTGCAGGGCACAGCATGCCACCACAATGTGGGAAGAGATCAGAGGACTATATTATAGGGCCCCGTTAGAGTAGCCCAGGCACTGAGGAACCTAATGCACCTCTCCACGATCACGCGGGTGGCTACATGAGTCTCATTAGAGTGGGTCTCTGCCTCAGTCACAGGCCTCCGCACAAGCATCATCTGCCATGTCCAAAACAAGCCGCCCCCACAGCCTGGGCTCCTCCTCAAACGCATCCGGTCTGTCAGAGTTCCTGAGAATTAAGTTGTCATGCACGCTGCCAGGGTGTCTCATGCAGATGGGTATAGTGTTCCTACTCTGGTCATACACCAGTTGGATATTTCAGGGAGTGGAACCCTTTTCTGTTGATGAATCTTCATGGATTCTGTAGAGGGGCCTTGAGGGTAATGTGGTTGCAGTCGATAGCTCCCCTGTACATTAGGCATCCCTGTAATGGCTGTGAACCCTGCAGCCCAGGCTTCCTGCTGGGCCTGGTCCAGGTTAATTTTGATGTACTGCCCAGGCCAGGCATACAGGGCTTCCGCGATATGAAGATAATAGAATAGAGCCAGCCGAATTCCTTTGTGTGCCTTTGACTGGAACCATGTATCTTTTATACCCAATCATGGCATAATATCTCATTTGGAGGATAACATAGGTGACATTGTTACATTCCTTCAGTGCCGCACTGAAGTGTTAGCCTCCACTATGTGCTCAAGCCCAAACTTGAAATAGACTCCTGAATGAGAAGTTGGAATGTTACCATTAAGCTAAGTTGACACTTAAAGCAGAAAATATGGTAATTCAGGGCGACATAGAGACATTGACATATGTTGAACTAATTCCCATTGGAGCATTGTTACATGATAGTTCAACAGGATACATTTGGAATTTAATGAACAGATTCTAAATCAGAATGATTAAACATTTTTCTTTCAGCCATTGTAAGGTCCTATTATTGAATATTGCTTTTATTACTCTGATATAATACTTCAAATTTAAAAAATATATATTTTTGTTCCATGACTGAGGTTGCAAAACCTTTTTAAGTTCTGAGTACTTGACTATTAATTGTTGTTCAATCTATCTAATTCAAATGACAAAAAGTCACACCATCACTTTAAGGATAGGCACTTTTGAAGTGATTGGCCAGTGCAGTACATCAAAACACTCTGTGAAGTACAATCCTGTCCTTTGGGGCCTGTGTTTTATGTCACTTTAGAGGGAAACACATTAAGGAATACAAATAAAAGATCTAGCAACCACAAGTGACAGCAAGCTTTTCATTAAGATAATTACCACAATAACAACCTGACAGTAGATTCAACCAACAGCTGAGTGACTTTACTCAGGGAATTGATAATCACTGTAGACTAGAAAAACACTTAGGTCCGATAGCTGTTCTCCCAGCTGAGTCAACTGATCTCATCAAGGTTGTTGATAAAAGAGTTACAATTGGCTTTCATTCTGAGATTGGGACAGAATAAGCAGGTTAGGAATCCCACTCTTGATCAGAGCTCGACATCATGGGTGGGATTTTATGGCCTTGCTCTCCTGAAACTGTAAAATTCCACCTGAGGTCCGCCGTGGTGCCCCCCTCCGATTCCAGTGACAGGATGCCCAATAAAATTTTGACCCATGTGTTGATAAGATTGGGCTCATTAACTGCAGTGCCCCACAATGGCCACACTCACTCTCAAGACACATACATATTGGTTTTGAGACACATTGACATGCCATAACAAAGATTAAATCTCTTCTTGGGGATGAGGAATAGAAGTCAGGGAGGAAGGCTGTGAGGGAAAACAGAGTAATATGATTATAAAAATAACTTGCATGAAAGAAAGAAGGACATGACTGGTATTTATATTTTCTCTTTGTCAAAGGTCAGGATTTTCTGACCCCCCATGGTGTGTTTTCCAGCAACAGGGGCAGCTTGCCTTTGGCCGCTGGTGGGATCTTCCAGTCCCATCAAAGTCAATGGCATTTTGTGCAGCTCACCCATCCTGCCTCTGCACAACCTGCCGCAGGCAATTGCCTTTGGTTTGACTGGAAGATCCCGCCAATGGGAAAGGCAAGAAAATCCTGCCCAAAGACTAGCAATAATATATCATTCTAAAAAGAAGGCTGACATGGAAAACATTCAAATGTATTGTCATTTAATTCAGGCATGGATTCCCTTAAGTTAGAAAACAGAATTCCTACCAAGCCATACTTTAAAATTTGAACATTTCAATTTCTGGAGTTTGACGAATGGATTGTTTATCTATTTTGCAACCCGAGACTGTTAGATAAAGCATCTCAGAGATGAGACACTCAGGGCATTACATGCTGTCTGAAGTGCTTTGAGAATCTTTTCCTTTTGAGTTTTTCTCTGCAACTTGTTCCACAAGCTGAAATTATGTCCATTGGTTGCTGGGTTGTGGCAACAAATGTACCAGGATTCCCTGTGTTTGTTTCATTTTTAGGAAGAAGCTTCCCACTTGGATGTTTCTTCAGCACAGCAGTTAGAATCCTTTAGCTTGTGGACTTGAACATGGTTCTGAATGATGCATATTTAAAAACGATGACAATCACTCAAAAGGCTGACACATTTGATCCACCTTCCTGCTGCCTCTACATATGATATATATAGGCCTCTCGACTAGCCCCAACCACCTCTCCAAATCATCCAACTATCATACAATCAATCACCTCATTAATCCCCCCAAACTGATATGATTATCCCCTGATCACCTGACTACCTCGATACCTAATACCCACTGGACCACGAAACTACCCATGCCGTTCACCTGACTACCCCAGCCCACCTCCCCCTTGATCCAACTACCCCCAACCTGATTATCCCTCATCCACTCAGCTACCTATCCACCTATTCATCTGACCCACCCATATCTAATTCACCCATTCACTCACCCACTGACTCATCCATCTACTCGCCAATTACAACCCCATCAGTTTACTCCTGATCATCAGAAAAATGAGGTTAGGTGTCAACGACGGTGCCATCAAGTGGCATTTACACAGCAATAACTTGTTCACTGACGCTCAGCTCGGGTTCCTCCAGGACCATGTGGCTCCAGACCTCATTGCAACCTCAGTCCAAACACTGACAGACTAACTGAGTTCAAACTGAGAACAAGATGGTTTGCTCAGCCTCCTGACCTTTTACAGGAGTTAAGATGGCTACTGCTGTCATGTGACTTGTAGAAAATGCCAACTCATCTCAGAGGGTTTTTCCTCTGGCGGGAGAGCCTGCAATTTGGGGCCACTGTTTAAAAATATGGGATTGCCCATTTAAGGCAGAAATGAGGGATATGAGACTTTGGATCTCTCTTCTCCAAAAGTTGGTGGAAGCAATCTTTGAATAATTTTAAGGCAAAGCTGGATAGATTCTTGTTAAGGGGGCAATATGGAATTGAGGTAACAATCAGATCAGCCATGAATGACAGAGCAGCCTCAAGGAGTCGAGTGCCGACTCCTGATCCAAATTTGCATGTTTGTAACTCTCAAAAATAAAGTATTAACACTTCAAAACAGTCCTTCTTTCATCTGTGGTTCCCACGTTTTGTCCCGGCAAAAGCAAAATTTGCTATCTGACAGTGAGGCATCGACAAAACCTCATTATTTCCTGGATGAGACAACAATGCACCATAATTGAATTAAGGATTATCTTTGGGAAGAGGAGACTCAGTATGAAGCCCATGATTCCATTTGGTTGCTTGGAGCCCTTTTGGAACAGGCCATGATTTTTCTGCCCTATGAGCTGGTCGGGTTGCATAGCGGGGTGGGAAATTTAAGCAGGGAACTAAAAATGGCAATTGAGTCCAGCACCTGGCCATTCCCAAACTTCCCGGATCATTTTCCCTGACATAATCAGTTTCACACTCGGGAATGGCATGAGGCTGATTACAATGTTCATAGCCTCATTTCAATCTATTTACTGAGTTTGGAACAGTTTTGTCCAGGCTCACTTACGTTTCTGACACTGCCAGTGGAGGTCCACACAAGCAGGAACGATGTATGATCCCTGCAATAGGGACTAGACGTGATGGCCTTTGTGATGGGATTCAAAGCCATTGAGGCCCCTGGAATAAAGGGAGCAGAGAGGACACTGGCATTGCTCACTGGTACCTAGGCACTGCCAGCCTGACACCCTAGCATTGCCCACTGGGCACCCTGGCACTGCCAGCATGGCAGTACCCACCAGGAGCTCCTCTTGGGAGACAGGGCCAGACAAGGGCAGAGCCAGACAATGGGGGAGAGGGACAGGTTGATCTCTGCGTGAGGGGAAATGGAGGTTAGTGGTGTAGAATAATGACTATCCAATCCAGGCAGATAGTTGACAGAATTGTATTATAAATTCCTGAAAAGAAATCTATCTTTCCAAAGCAGTAGATCTTGATGTCTTGGAGAATAACTCTTTAATATGAGGCGCAATAGACTTTTAAAATTGTAACTGCTTTTAGTTCCCACCAAAGATCATCCTCTTATTGTGCTGGGTGTAAAGGAATACTTGGGCATGATGATGATCGGAGACTGGGACTGACCATCAGAGGTCGGGGCCAGCCATCGGAAGGCCGACAATATCCAGGATAAGGGGGGCGGGGGCGGTGGTGCTTCAGGGCTGGTGATCAAGGAGTTGGGGATGAGAGGTGTGTAAACCAATATACTGGGATATCAGTGCATGCGCAGTGGTCCCCTCAGCAGTCTGATGATTACCACCACCACCGTCCCTCCACTTTTTTATACTGCCATGAATCACCTGATATCCTCTGTGTGTCATAAATTCATTTGACTCGGCTCACCCAAAAAAGCACGTGGGAAAACTTTACAATTTCCCACCCGTTGAGCGCTTAGGATTATTTTTGGAAAATCATGCCCACAGTCTTTAAACTCAGAGTAAGTTAAGTGTTTCAAACAGTTTCTCTAAAAGATTGTAATATCATAACAGTGCACCATAGCATTAGTTTTACAAAATAATTAAATGCCACCTGTTTTGTAACCTTTGTAAAATTTACTTGCGCCTAGAAATTTTCAAAGGCTTCAAAAATTATGGGGAGGGTAACTCTTTAGTTCCAGTTTAACTCCACAACTGAAAATTTTTGAGTCTGGTGGATTCTCTCACGGTAGAATCTTAATGTAGAATAATGACTATCCAGTCCAGGCAGATAGTTGAGCAGAATTGTATCATAAGTTCCTGGGAAAAAAATCTATCTTTCCAAAGTAGTAGATCTTGTTGTCTTGGAGAATAAATCTTGATATGAGGCACAATAGACTTTTAAAATTGTAACTGCTTTTAGTTCCCACCACAGATCATCCTCTTATTGTGTTTGGGTATAAAAAAAACTTGGGCATGATATAGATCAAACACAGGTTTGACATTGCATACCTATATCAGAATCTTCCCAATATCACATCCATAATCTATTAATGGATAGAAAATATCTAGACTATGTTGTCCATTTATACTTTCACTGTTTCCTCCCCACCTGATTTTTCTCTATACAAAGCTGATCCTTTCATACAACAGAGCAGCAAGTCTGACCAGTTATTTATTTTACTTCCATCACAATATGAAGCCAGATGATAGATATATTAGTTAAAGTTTCAAGTTTATTTACTACTCGCAAGTAAAGCTTACATTAACAGTGCAATGAGGTTACTGTGAAATTCCCCTAGTTGCTACAGTCCAGCGCCTGTTTGGGTCGGTGCACCTAGCCAGCATGCCTTTCAGAATGTGTGAGGAAACCAGAGCACCCAGAGGAAGCCCACACAGACACAGGGAGAACATACAAACTCCCCACAGGCGGTGACCCAAGCCGGGAATCAAACCCTGGTCTGTGGATCTATGAAGCAGCAGTGCTAACCACTGTGCCACCATGCTGCCCCAGTGATCCCATTAAACATTTATTTACATATACTTACCACAGGAATTCTTCATGAATGCATTTACAATCTGATGACGCATGGCACCCAGAGAAGAGATAACTTTGCTTTCTGTATCCATCAACAGAAGAGCATTAAAATTGGAAAAAAATACAGTCTAAAATAGTCAAAATTGTATTTCTATCTCATTTTGTGATTCAGTAAGCTTTGAATATATCATGAGTTGCATATTCTAAATAGGCAGTCCATTTCATATTATTAAGTTAAAAAATATTAGATTAAAAGGATAAACTCAATAAAATATCGTTCATTTGATTGACCAAGGCTTTGCATAGGCTATAGTTGGTTCAACTTGGGGTGGGATTGAACCTTGCTGGAAAATTACAGATGTCTACATTCTTCAAAAAATTAGCTTGCCACTGCATCTGGTTTCACTCAGGAAGAAAACTTCAAACCAGTCCATTTGTTTCTGTTGTTATTTTGAACAACCATAATAAAAGTTGTGAATTAAAGTTGGCTAGGATTATGTTGCCCCTAAGAACATTGATGTGGATTTCTGAGGCTCTGGTGTAAACATGTCACAGGCAGACAGGATGATCCAAGGTTATCTTTAACAGCAAATTGCAGCAATATTCAATGTATATACTACAATGAGATTATTCTATCTGTTCCTAGTCTCAGTGTCAGGAATCCAATAGCATTTCATTATTTGACTGACTGGTTGTTGAGAGAGAGAGAGAGAGAGAAATGGAGATGATTCAGTTGGCATAGCAGGGGTTTTCACTGGAGACCATTGAGCTATGGTGCATTGCTGGAGCACTCCATAGGAGGCAGAAAGGCATATCCATGGCACAGTCAATTTGGCAGCAAATCTTGTGCTGTCACTGGGACAGGTGACAAGAAGCTCTCTGTCGCACTGCCATCTTTCATCTTGATGGGCATGAATAAAGTATAAAACACACCATTCTGTTTCCTTTAACAAATTAAACAGTTATAATTCTTTGCCTTATTTGCACAGAAAATCACAACAAGATTGGCTGCTTCTCAAACTGGTCCCAATGGTTCTGTTTGACACATACTAAATAACATTACTTATACTGCTAATGTCTGCCAAAGAACATGAGTAATTGTCAGACAACGATTATTTTTGATAAGGTCTGCAAAGCTGAAGAGGTTCACTCTCTGGAGGTTAGGACAAGATAAGCAAACGTGGAATAATTTGATAGTTTCGGCTACCAACCCATTTCAACGTAATTGTATAAAACCATATGTGATGTGCCAATTCATCATGTGCAATAAGCATTAAAACAAGGTTACAAATTTATAATAAAAGTATTGAAGCAGCAAATATACTTCTGACATCATTAATTTAACAGCATTGCGAGTTATTGTCATAATTTTATTCATTTTTTGCTTCACAGATAAATAGTAGTTTGCACTTTCTACATCCCAGGGGTGAAAAAGGAAAAATATAACTCTTCTGAGATTTTGCCGTGTTTAGTGAAAGCAGCATTTCATTGGAGGTGTACATTTCACTGTAGGATTTAATATTGCACATTTATAATTCACCACAATTCTCTTGGTCGACTCATAAGTCTCTAAACAAGCTATTCTTTGCAACCCATTTGTGATTTTATTTTTGTCTAATTAAGTTGCAACCTCACAAACTGAAAGTTTGAATTCACTTTGCAATCCCCAGCTTGCAAACAGCGGAATGCACAGAGAAACGGACCACTATTATTAAACCAACTCATAGGGGAATGTAAAGATGATTTGCTCACACGTGGTAAGAGTCAAATCTGAAAAACTTATAATTGGATAGCCAACAGTCATTAGTTCTGGTAAAGATATCTGTACTGCACTCTATGTTCTAAATTATTAAAGAGACAACATAGGAACAGAGCAAAGATGAACTTTCTGTATTCAGCTTCTGAAACCTCCCATTATTAACTGGGAGAAGTAAAAGGATAGTAACAGAGTGGACACAAACTGTAAAAACAATTTTTTTTTCCTGGAATCATTTAATACTGGTCCATGCAGTGGTAGATTCCAGTGCTGAATCGCTTCAGGGATTTGAAATGACAATGTACATCCCTTGAGTCAAACTCAGTAGTTTGTCAATGCCAGCTCCAACTCTGAAATGTCAGCACATATTTTTATGCGCACACATATTTAAAGATAAATTCTTCCTCATTTTAAATTTACTTTTCCCTACCTTAAACTTATCACTTTAGTCCTTTCAGCTTGCCCTACTTTGAAGGTGGATCCTGATGGCTTGGCATTTTCTATTTGACATTTCTGATGCCTGTTGAATAAAAGGGGGAAGCTGCGGGGTTATCACTTTCGATAGCAACAGATAGCAAGTGCTCAGAATTAAAAGATGCAATTTGATAAGCAGCAATATTTTCACTGCAGTTTTTGACAAGTTGTGATATTAGAATTGATCTAACTGAATGATAAATGAAGGATAGAATTACTTGTATATCATGATAGTGAATGACCCAGAAAGCTTTATGCTGGAACAGAATTCTGCTTCCTCTTCTGGTGCTTCAATTAACTCTGTTCTTTGTTTCTTCATAAAAGCTGCTGAGTCATTCACTGAAAGTCATTACTGTGATTCATTTTTCCATTTTATTTTCTCCTTATCAATCAGAAGAACACAAGAGACAACTTTGTGTGAGGGTGCATGACCATAGAGTTACACTATGGGAAAATAATGTACAAAATCTTTACAGTATTTGCTTAAAATTCTTTTTTCTGCTAGTGAGGCAGATATGTTTTAATATGTATCTGAGGTTTGGTAAAGACACAGCTTCTTTTAGGTTTCCTTCAGAGTTTCTCTCTTTATTTCCCCCCCTCCATTCATGAAGGTGGTGATTTAATGGAACGGCCTGTGTTCATGCAATAGAGTCCTGCAACACTTTTTTAAGAGGAATAAAATGGATTGCCAATAAACGAGTTGATTGTGGGGACCTTCATGGTGGAGCTCCAGCCTTGAAATTGCCTGCGTTCTTCCACCTATATGTACTTCCACAGAGGTCAATGAATAGTGATCAAAAATGAATGGGAGGCATGGTGGCACAGTGGTTAGCACTGCTGCCTCATATCATCAAGGACCCGGGTTTGATCCCTGGCTTGGGTGACTGTGTGGAGTTTGCACATTCTCCCCATGGATTTCCTCCAGGTGCCCTGGTTTCCTTCCACAGTCCAAAGATGTGCGGGTTAGGTTGATTGGTCATACTAAATTGACCCCAGTGTCAGGGGATTGGCAGGGTAAATGTGTGAGGTTGTGGGAATAGGGCCTGGGTGGAATTGTGATCAGGGCAGACTTGATGGGCTGAATGGCCTCCTTCTACACTGTAGAGAGCATATAATTTTATAAGAACACCATTCTATTTCTTCACCTCCTGCTAGTGGTGTCATGGTCAGGTTAAGTCTGATCATGACACCACTAACAGATTGAAATCAATCATGTATGATCCAGATTAAGGATTGAATCTTCTCTCCAATGTAGCTCAATACCACACCAAGTAGTTTTTTTTTATTTTAAAATACATCTCACTACTTTAACCATTGTGAAAAGCTCTAGCAACATGCTGTGTCATAGCAACCATAATTAAAAAACATGCTAAACAGTAACTTTCAAGTCACGCCAATAGTTACTCCAAAGGATTTAGAAGAACTAAAACCTTTTCTAAGACCTAGCTAATTATTGTAATCATCCAGGCCAAGCCCCCCCAAAGGATTCCCTTCACACCCAAATCCCTCAGGAGACTTATCTTATACCCTCAACTACTACCCTCCCTTCATGGTTTTTATCATCACCCCAAACATTCAAGGATACCACCTCCCTCAGATCCGCAACATCCCTCCCATCCTGACCAGCCTTCCCCTGAACCCCCCCAACCTGACTCAATCCCTTCTGATCCACAGACCTGACTCCCCACAACCTGTGGAGCTGTCCCAACCCTCCGACCCTCCTGACCTCCCACCACCTACTCACCTACCCTGACCCTGATCTCTGATTGCACCCCTGGACCTGTCAATCCCTGTTGACTTCCCTACACCCATGATGTGGAGATGCCAGTGTTGGACTGAGATGGGCATAGTAAGGAGTCTCATACCACCAAGTTAAAGCCCAACAGGTTTATTTGGTATCATGAGCTTTTGGAGTGCTGCTCCTTCATCAGGTGAGTGGAGAGTTGTGTTTACAAATACACTATATATAGACAGAGACTCAAAAGCAAAATAATGGTTGAAATGCGAGTCCTAACAGGTGATCAAGTCTTTACAGGTACAGACAATGCAAATGGAGCGAGGTATAATCACAGATTAAAGAGATGTGAATTGTCTCAAGCCAGGAGAGTTAGTAGGGATTTTGCAAGCTCAGGCCAAATGGTGGAGGTTACACATAATGCGAAATGAACCCAAGATGTCAGTTGAGACCGTCCTCATGCATCGGAACTTGGCTATCAGTTTCTGCTCGGTGATTCTGCATTGTTGTGTGTCTTGAAGGCTGTCTTGGAGAACGCTTATCCGAAGATCAGAGGCTGAATGCCCTTGACTGCTGAAGTGTTCCCCGATAGGAAGGGAAAGCTCCTGCCTAGTGATTGTCACGCAGTGTCCACTCATCCATTGTCTTAGCGACTGCATTGTGTTGTCATGTACCACACTTTGGGACATCCCAAGGGCCTTCAAGACACATGACAATGCAGAATCGCCGAACAGAACCTGATAGCCAAGTTTGGCACATATGAGGGCGGCCTCAAATTGTATCTTGGGATAATATCACACTATGTGTAACCGCCAGAATTTGGCCTGGGCTTGCAAAATCCTGCTAACTGTCCTGGTTTAAGACAATACACACTTTTTAAACCTGTGATTATCCCTCTCTCCACTCGCATTGTCTGTACCTGTAAAGGCTTAATTACCTGCTATGAGTTGCATTCCAAACATTATCTTGCAATTGAGTCTCTGTTTATATATACCATGTTTGTGAATCCAAATCTCCACTCACCTGATGAAGAAACAATGCTCCGAAAGCTTGTGATACCAAAAATTAAACCTGTTGGACTTTAACCTGGTGTTGTGAGACTTCTTACTCTCCCTACGCCCATGGCCTCTCTACATCTTCCAACCTCCCTACAACCCTAGAACTCCCCAGGTACCCCAATCTCCTTCCCCCCCCATGACCTCTGACCACCTCTCCCCCACCATCCAAAAATCATCCACTTACTTTGGATGCTTAACTTCTTCTGTCAATTTGACTGGACACTTTAAATTTACCTGCTTTATGGCAGCTAGTGGCCTCCTCGAATGTACCAGAAATGGACTGTGCTGGGACCTGCGTGCGCTGGGACCCACAAGGACCCTTTTGATGCAGGCCCCAAGCAGCTTTGGCCATTGAAAGTTTCATTTTACGGGAACAGGTAAGTGCGCAATAAATTCTTTCAATTCCTGCCTGCCACCTCTTTCCTAGGCTAGTTGAAATTTATAGTGCACTGACTTCAATAGTGAGGGAATCAGGCACAATAACACAAGGTGGGGGGCTGGATACAAATATCTTGCTGACCATTTATGCTGGATTCAAAGAACTCCAAGATGTGCGGGTTAGGTTGATTGGCCCTCGTGACAGAGGGATTAGTAGGGTAAATATGTGGAATTACAACAATAGGGCCTGGGTGGGATTGTGGTCGGTGCAGACGCAATGGACTGACTGGCCTCTTCTGCAGTGCAGGATTCTATGATTCAATTCTATGGATTCAGTTCAGTACCTTGGGGTTAGCTGATCTGATACAGCCCATTTTACACCATCACCAAAATCTTACATTGCTGCTACTGGGGTGCCTTAGAAACTCTACATTACAGAAAGAGGCCATGTGGCCCATCGAGTCTGCAACGACCACAATCCCACCCAGGCCCTATCCCCATGTCTCTACATATTTACCCACTAATCCCTCTAACCTAAACATCTCAGGACACTAAGGGCAATCTTAGCATGGCCAATCAACCTAACCCGCACATCTTTGGACTGTGGGAGGAAACCGGATCACTCGGAGGAAACCCACACAGACACGAGGAGAATGTGCAAACTCCTCACAGACGGTGACCCGAGCCAGGAATCGAACCTGAGTCCTTGGAGCTGTGAAGCAGCAGCACTAACCACTGTGCTACCACGCCGTCCATGGTGGCTGAATTTGTTTGTTTGGGGATACTTATTATCAAATCACTTGGTGCGTGGAGTCAGCTTTGCTGTTAGCATTTCTGTCTCTGAATGTCAGGTACAGTGTTGGAGCCTTGCTCCAGACAGCTCCGGTTCTGATTTTTGGGTGAACATTAGGATATCAGGGCAGAATGTGTGGGAATTTCCAACCGTGCATGCCCCAAGACAGGAAACTCCCATCCAAGGTCAATAGACCCTTATGTGGGCAGTCCAATTTTCTATCCCTCCCGCTACGATTACTACAGCGGGCAGGGTGGGAAACGTCCGATCACTGTGTATGAGTTACCACCTAATTTCCACCTCTGCCCCTTACCCAATTTTATGTCTTGAGAAAGCCCATTAAAACATCTGTTGCTGTTTATGGTTAATCACCCTAAAGTCACATTTTGTCTATGTGTTACAGCCTGTCAGAATGTTAATCCGGGCACTAGTCCAGTGGAAGTATAAAAATAAGAGAACAACTTAATGGCAGCTGCTGATTTCAGTAACTCTATTCAGTTTGCAGTGCTATCTCTGATAGAAAGCACAGCATCACTATCAGTGACAATACTGGAAACAAGGTGGCACTGCTGTCACTTAAGCCTCCAGCACCCACTTATGAAGATTGTGTTGCCAGTGTCCCTGAGGCAAGGCTTCTCTCAATGATGAGGGAAGAATTACCATCAAAGATAGAAATTGCTGTTTTATTTTGACTGCCAATAAGCTGACCGGCTTGCTGGGCTGTGTAGGCCTCGATAGTGCGCTTTTGTCCCCCCACTTGGCATGGTGGCACAGTGGTTAACATTGCTGCCTCACAGTATCAGGGACCTGGGTTCGATTTCTGGTTTGGGTCCCTGTCTGTCTGGAGTTTGCACATTCTCCCTGTGTCTCTGTGGGTTTCCTCCGGGTGCTCCAGTTTCCTCTCACAGTCTGAAGACGTGTAGGTTAGGTGCATTGGCCATGCTAAATTCCACCTCAGTGTACTCGAACAGGCATTGGCGTGTGGCGACTATGGAATTTTCACAGTAACTTCATTGCAGTCTGAATGTAAGCCTACTTGTGACTAATAAATAAACCTTTCCTAACTGGATGAAAGATGCAAAGGCCAGAAAAACTAAATAACAAATTAGCATGTTCCCCTCCCTCAGCACTAGCAAGAGAATTTCCATAGAACCAGGCTTCATGGGCCAATATAAATAGTTCATTATCAAAAAAGTAAAGCAGCATTTCGTGGCACTGAACAAATACTCAAGAGCTTGTAACACTCACTTTCCACCATCTTTTTTCACTAATGTGCTAACATTTTGTCAGGGTGACAGGATGGTAATAACTTTAAATGGCACACAGAAGCTATGTAGACCATTTTCAACTTGTCATATTGGCAAATTTTAATTACAAGGTGCCACAGGCATTCTACTCCTCTTTTAAACACTTCCAAATGCAGTGATCATGGACAGCATATTACCTAAGTGCTAATTCACTATGTTACAGCTGGGATTCCTCAGCTGCAATCTTGTACTATACGGTCCACTTGGCGATAAAATACAATGTAATAAATGGAAGGGGACAGAACAGAATTAGAAACTTACATTAAGAAGCAGGCCTTCGCATCACGCACACAGATTTTTTTTTGCTGCACTAAAAGCAAATATCACTTTGTCCATTGAGTGGAGATTTGGATCTTTACATCCGGTAACCATGGCAATAAGTGTCTATTGATCCTATCCACACTAAGGCACATTTTCCAGGAACCTTTTAATAATGAAATAATTCTCATTTATTTTTCAGTCCTTCTTGTTGATCGATTCGGGCAATGTGAACATTCCCACTCTGGATGTGGGATATTGTTCAAACTGAACCTCCAAGCATTGGTATTCTACCCGGCGCTTTTTGGTTTGCCTTGTTGCTCAATCTATCTCTTGATGGCGTAGCTAAATATAGGAATGTATGAGAACTCATCTCTACATTTCAGTATTTCTTTCAGTTCCCCTTGCACATTATTTAACTGCTGAACCTTCACTTCACAGTGATGTCAATCATCTCCCTGGAAATAAACAATGAGTAATGTAGATGTAGATGTTTTACAATATTACAGTGATTCTCAGAGTGTGGTTTGCAGACCACAATGGCCTATGTGGGCCATCCCAGGAATCTGCAGCCAGGTCCAAAATGCAAGATACTGAAGGTGTGTATTTGGTGAGAATGTTTTGATGGACTTGTGGCTCCGTGTACGATCTGAATATCCTGGGCACATCTAAGCAACCCTGAAGCATCTGCTTGCCATTCCCAACAACATACAACTGTGAGCTCTGATTTTCAACACTGGTGGGGCTGAAAACATAGAAGAGGAAACAGCTGAGTAATCAACCTCACGTGGGACTGAAGCTGTCCAGATTGGAACCAAACATCACCTCATTTTATTCTTGTCAAATGTTGCAGCATTCTCCCTATTAATTCTGCCAGTGAGGCAGTACTGGTAGACAGTCACAGGATCCTTTGCCTCATCTCAGTGCTCGTAAACCAACATTTGAATACTACTATCCCATGACCAACCATGAGCCACACAGCCCTGCTGGTGAGATTGCAGTCCAAGATCTCCACTCTCCTAAATTTACATTGCACTTGCGCCACCAACACCCCATTGATAAAGTGTTCTGAGCAGCATGATGAATGGAACATTGTACCTAGAATTCCTACAGCCCATCAAGTCTGCACCAATTGTCTGAAAGAGCATCTTGCCTAGGCCCAACCCCCACCCTATTCCTGTAACCCATCACCTTTGTCCCGCTAATCTCCCTAACCAACATATCTTGTAGATGGCTGATCTACCTAACCTGCACAACTTAAGGACTGTGGGAGGAAACAGGAGCACCCGAAGGAAACCTATGCAGACATAGGGAGAATGTGCAAACTCCGCACAGACAGTTACCCAAGGCCAGAATTGAACCTGGGTCCCTGCTGCTGTGAGGCAATAGCGCTAACCACTGTGCCACCCTATTCTGTGTTCAAAGGTGAGACAACATTTGAAGTCTTGTGCATAGTTTTGGTCTCCTTATTTGAGAAAGGATACAAATCTGTTTGGAATAGTTTAGAAAAGGTTAGCCTGGCTAATGCTGGGAATGGGGGAGAGAGGGGTTTATCTTATGAAGAAAGGTTGGACAGGCTGGACCTGTATCCATTAGTATTTTGAAGAATAAGAGGTGACCTTATTGAAACAATAACGATCCAAGTATAACTTGACATGGTGGATGCTGAAAGGATGTTTCCCTTTGTAGGAGCAGCTCGAATTAGGGGGACACAGTTTAAATATAAGGGGTCTCCTATTTAGGACAGAGATGAGAAGACACTTTCTCTTTTGGAGGGTTGTCATTCTTTGGAACTCTCTTCCCCGAGAGAGTGGTGTAGGCAGGAGCATTGAACATTTTTAAGGCAAAGGTATATTCTTGGCTAATAAGGTGGTCCAATATTATTGGAAATAGGTGGAATGTAGAGTTGAAGTCACAAAAAGATCAGCCACGTTCTTACTGAAAGGCAGAGCAGGCTTGAGGGGCCCATGGCCTATTCTTGTTCCTAATTTGTACATTTGTTAAACATCAAATATCATAAAATAAGTTGTGTTTGAACATCAAAAGATGCTTCCAGATTATGCTCCTACTGATGCAGTTTTTGCACTGGCCAGAGTTGGACTGGCATCAAGTAATAAAATTTCTTGATCACACATCAAACAACAGATTTCATGTCAATTGGTCGCCAATTTCAAGAGGCAAGGGTTACAACAACAGTGCTTAGTGGTTATGATACTGTACTTGTGAGTCAGGGCCTATGCATTCATAACTCCGTCATGGCAGGTTATGACCCAGAATTAGTTAATCTGACAATTTATAGATTAGCAAGAATAGTCACCATAAAATCATAGACTTTCTACAGTGTAGCGCAGAAGGAGGTCATTCAGCCTATCGAGCCTGAATAAAACAATCCCACCCAGGCCCAAGCCATAACCCCATGTGTTTACCCTGCAAATCCCCTTGACATTTGGGGGCAATTTAGCATGGCCAATCTACCTAACCAGCGCACCTTTGGACTGAGAGACAAAACCGTAGCATTCAGAGGAAACCCGCAGACATAAGGAGAATGTGCTAACTTCACAGTCACCAAGGCCAGAAGTGAACCCAGGCCTCTAGCGCTGTGAGGCAGCAATGCAAACAACTGTGCCACCATGCTTTCCAGGAGAAAATCTTAGAAGCATTTAATAAGTCGCCATGTGTAATGGTAGGTTGAGAAGAAGGTTATCCTAGATGGATGTGCTGAGATGGGCTAAGTAGTCTCATGACCATAAGTGTATTATGATCTTATGAATAAAAATATGATCTACACCTGCAGAAATCTTTGGAGATAAAAACAGTAAATACCAGAAACATTCAGCAGATAATCACATGTGCTACCCGACCTACTGGATGTTTCCATCTTTTCTGTTTTTGCTTCCAGTGGTTCAGATTTCGCTTTATTTTTCTTTAGTTAAGATACTGGGGGAATAGCATCAGGCTCACACCAGCTAACCTCTCCCAATCTCTCCAACACCCATAGCCAAAATCATTGGGTGTGATTCTGGAGGAAGTCCATTTAAAAGCAGAGATCTCGATTTCAAAAAGTCAATTTCAGCCAGTCCTCCCGCTGCAATATACTAAGCGTATTATTCAAGGATGTGCTCAAGATGTTTGTAGTCTGTGTAGGGGTCAGGCAGAATGTTAATTATATCTCTGTGCAGTCAGCCTCAGTCAAAGCTAAGACTTTTGAAAAAAAAATGAGGAACTAACAGCAATCTTAAAAACATAAGGATCGCAATGTTTTAAACAACATATATTGGATCAAGGTTCTTCTTATCTTTTACAATCAAATAACTCTTCACTATCTTGCCTTACAGTTGCAATAATTCTGTGTTTCATCTGTTACAATGGAATTGACAGCCAAATTGTTACACAAAGCCTGATTAACAGTTGTTCAGCTTCACGGTATCTGTCATTCCAAATCTAAACTATTGAATTAGAAATAAATAAAGCAGTACCTATGCATCTCATTAAAATGAATACAACAATCCCAATCTGCTTTTCAATTAAAGACATTCTCAACAAACAAGAGCACCAATGTTAACAAATATTTTTCCTTTAAATCTCATGATTCATTGCACTTCCCAATTTAGAGCTAATCTGCCCCCTCGGCCTGCCCCCATTTCTGATATGGGCAGAATTCCCAGCTACCGTTCCTGCCATTGGTCAACCCGCCCAAATGATCATCTAGAACGAAGCCGCATACCATGATCCTTTGCAATTGCAGAATTTGGCAACAACCAATCACATCACATTTTCTGAGGGAGTATCTCTTGTCCGTTTACTATCTCGGCATTTTGAAGCGTCCCTGTCTTTTTCGCTTCCAGATGTGGCTGACGCCTAGGTTCAAGGGAAGGACATTTCTTCCAAACAAGGAATGAAATAAGGAGCGAAGCAAATTGATAGAGGAAATGGAAAATACACTGCAAAGAAGCAGACCTCCCAGAAGGAAAGGAACATGACAGACATACAAAACAAATAAAGTAATCAGACATTATGGGTAAAAGCATTAGATTTGCAGATAATTTACTTCAGCAATGGAGGGGGCACCAATAAAACAAAAATGTAAGATTTTGATTTACACTATTTGTTTTAATCTTTGCTAATATAAACATTGGCTATCCAAGAAGAATGTACACAGTTTAAAATAAATCGTGATTTGCCTGTCAAGCAAAAATGATTCCAAACTAGGGAAGAGAGATACCAGTCAGAAGATGAATACTTCCGTGCTTCTTAAATTATTTCTTATATTTTTTAAGCTGTGTCTGGTCAATGATTCACTCTGGTGGAAGGTACTTCGAACATCCCCTTAATACTAAAGAATACAGTTGAGGAATCAATTACCATCCCTTTAGCTCCATTAGACAAACTAATGGGGCTAAAGGCAGATCGGTCCCCTGACCCTGCTGGCTTGCATCCTTGAATCCTAAAAGAAGTAGCTATAATGATAGCAGATGCATTAGTTGTAATTTTCCAAAAATCTTCGGATTCTGGAGAAGTAGTGGAGGAATATAGGGTACAGAAAAGATTTACCAGGATGTTGCCTGTTATGGAGGGCATTAGCTATGAGGAGAGGTTAAAGAAACTTGGTTTATTCTCGCTGGAACAATGGAGGTTGAGGGGTGACCTGATAGACGTCTACAAGATTATGAAAGGTATGGACGGAGAGAATAGTCAGAAGCTTTTTCTCGGGGTGGAAGAGTCAATTATTAAGAGGCACAGGGTTTAAGGTTTGTGGGGCAAGGTTCAAAGGAAATGTACAAGGTAGAATTTTTACATGGAGGGTAGTGGATGCCTGGAATTCATTGCCAGGGGAAGTAGTGGAAGCTGATCTAAGAACATAAGAAATAGGAGCAGGAGTAGGCCATCTAGCCCTTCGAGCCTGCCCTGCCATTCAATAAAATCATGGCTGATCTGTCGTGGCTCAGTTCCACATTCCCACCCTCTCCCCATAACCCTTAATCCCCTCGCTTATCAAAAACCCATCAACCCGCGTCTTAAAAATATTTAGCGAGGCAGCCTCCACCACCTCAATGGGCAGAGAATTCCAGAGATTCACCACCCTTTGAGTGAAGAAGTTCCTCCTCAACTCCGTTCTAAACCGCCTCCCCTTTATCTTGAGGCTGTGCCCCCTAGTCCTACTGTCCTTTCTGAGCGGGAAGAGTCTCTCCACCTCTATCCTATCCATCCCATTCATCATCTTATACGTCTCAATGAGATCTCCCCTCATTCTTCTAAACTCTAACGAGTACAAGCCTAGTTTATTCAGCCTCTCCTCATAGCTCAACCCCCTCAACTCCGGCATCAGCCTAGTAAACCTCCTCTGCACTCCCTCCAAGGCCAAAATATCCTTGCGTAAGTACGGCGCCCAAAACTGCACACAGTACTCCAGCTGCAGCCTCACCAATGCCCTATACAGCTGCAGCAAGACCTCCCTACTTTTATATTCAATCTCCCTCGCTATGAAGGCCAGCATCCCATTTGCCTTCCTGACCACCTGCTGCACCTGCAGGCTGGGTTTTTGCGACTCGTGCACAAATGGTAATGACTTTTAAGGGGTGTCTTGAAAAATACATGAATAGAGTGGGAATAGAGGGATATGGTCTCCGGAAGGGTAGGGGGTTTTAGTTAAATCAAGCAGCATGATCGATGCAGGCTTGAAGGGCTGAAAGGCCTGTTCCTGTGCTGTAATTTTCTTTGTTTTTTTGAATGGAAAACTAGCAATGTGTTACCCCTATTCAAAAGGGGAGGAAGGCAAAAAGCAGGTAACTATAGGCCAATTAGCCTAACATACATTATTGAATAAAATGTTGGAATCAATTATTAAGGAAGTAATAGCAACAAATTTGAAAAATCATAATCTAATTGAGCAGAGTCAGCGTGGCTTCATGAAAGGGAAAGGAAAACCAGTAGATGTATTGTATTTAGACTTCCAAAAGGTATTTGACAAGGCACCTCACAAAAGGTTAAGTTGTAAGAGCCCCTGCTGCTGGGGTATTATATTGGAATGGATAGAGAATTGGCTAATAGGCAGGAAATGGCAAGTGGCAAGAAGGGGCTCTTTTTCAGGTTGCCCTGTCACCAAAGAGGTTCCACAGGGATCAGTGCTAGGATGGTAACTGTTTGTACTATATATTAATGACTTGGAGGAACATAGCGAATGTACTACAGGCAAATTTGCAGATGACACAAAGGTACATGGAAAGGCAAGTTGCGAGAGGGATACAAACAGTTTACAAAGAGGTATTGATAGATTAAGTAAATGGGTAAAAGGTTGGTAAATGAAGTACAATGTGGGAAAATGTGAAGTTGTTCATTTTGGAAGAGAGAACAAAAGAACAGAGTATTTAAATAGAAAAAAACTGCAAAAAGCTACAACATAAAGGGAACTTGGGGATACTTGTGCATGAAACACAGAAAGCTAGCACAGAGGTGCAGCAGGTAGTCAGCAAAGCTAAGGGGATGTTGGCCCTTATTTCAAGGTTGGAGTATAAAAATAGGAAAATCTTGCTACAGCTGTGTAAGGTACAGGTGAGACCACATCTGGAGTACTGTGAGCAGTTTTAGTCCCCATATTTATGGAAAGATATTGGGCATGATTTTCCCATCCTGCGACATTACTTGCCTAGGACATAAAAGGGAATCATGAGTGGCATCCAGTTCAGTTGTGATCTTCCCAGGCCACTATTTATGACATGATCAGCCTTGTGCTAGGAAACAGTAAAAGGCTGATTATTCATTGTTTAATGCAGAGGAGATTTACCCGGGTGTCTGGAGGGATCATTTAAGTTATAAAGGAAGGTTGGATAGGCTTGGGTTGTTTTTGTTGGAGCAGAGAAAACTGAGGGTGACTTGATTAAGGTGTTCAAGATTATATGGGGCATGGACAGGGTGGATAGGGAGCATCTGTTCCCCTTAGTTGAAGGATCTGTTACGAGGGGACACAAGTTAAAAGTGATGGGCTGGAAGGTTAAGGGGGATGTGAAGAAAAATCTCTTTGCTCAGAGGGTGGTAATGGTCTGGGATACACTGCCTGGGAGGGTGGTGGAGGTGGGATGCCTCACATCCTTTAAAAAGTTATCTGGATGAGTACTTGGCACACCGTAACATTCAAGGCTATGGGCCAAGTACTGGCAAGTGGGATTAGCTGGGCAGGTCAGGGCATTTCACGTGTTGGCATAGACTCGATTGGCTGAAGAGCCTCTTCTGAACTGTAATATTCAGTGATTCTGTGAAATCTACTTCGCAAGCCCAGGATGGTATTGTCCAGGCTCAATTACGTTTCCACCCTCGCCAATGGCAGTCCACACTGATGGAGATCACAGATTGCCCTCCCTCCCAATTGGGACCTGAAGTGATGCCCTTGCTGGTGGGAACAGAGGCCATTGAGGGCCCACAAGAGGTCAGGGGTCGGGGGAGGAAGTGTTCCTTGTGTAGTGCCAGCTTGACACTGCTGGCCTGGAACCCTGGCACTGCCGACCTGAGCAGTCTGATGCTGGCCTCTTGAGTGGGATTAGGCCCCTCCACTCCCTACTGGAGTGAATTTCCTGACAGCGTCTGTAGTGCACAGTGTGCCGCTAATTCGTTTAACTAATCTCGCCTAAAAATTGCTCCCATTGGACACTTAGACTTTTTGGGGGGGAAATCACCACCATTATTTCATTGGAGGCAGATCAAAGAGGTTCACTGGGATGATTCCTGGTTTGGAAGGATTATCTTATGAGGAAACATTAAACAGGTTGGGACGTTACTCATTGGAATTTAGAAGAATGAGAGGTTATCTCATTGAAACATAGGATTCTTAAAAGGTTGACGAGTAAATACTGAGAAGATGTTTCCCCTTATCATAGACTCTCGGGCCAGAATGAGGATGCACCAATTTAAAACTGAGATGAGGAGGTCCTGTAATTCCCAGAGGGTCATGAGTCTTTGAAACTTGTTGCCATACAGAGCTGTGGGAACAGAGTCCTTGTGTGTATTTAAGGCTGAAATAGATTTTTGATCAGTAAGGGAATCAAAGGTTATGGGAAAAGGGCAGGAAAGTGACGTGAGGAAAGTCAGATCAACCATGATCCTATTGAATGGAGGAGGAGGCTTAAGGTGCAGAATGGGCCTCTTCTTGTTCTTTTTTCTTAAAGTCTTAAGGTCAATGGCTCTACTTCTCTACAAGACTGATACATCCTCTAATTCAATCAACCTGGCATCTTAGAATCTATCTATGTTTCTATTTGCCTGATATGGATTACATATTTTCTCTTTTGTGAGCAGCTCCACATCTATCAGTCCAGAATGTTTAGGTTCAAGTGAGTAAATACCAAAATTCATGGACTCCACATGCCTGAAGGTGTATCACTAGAATTCAGCCATAGACTACACAGCTTACCAGCACAGAAATATTTCCATCTGCTATTATCTTAGCAATATGGGCATCATAGAATCCCAACAGTGCTGAAAGAAGCCATTTGGTCCATTGAACCTGCACTGACAACAATCCCACCTAAGCCCCATCCCCACAATCCCATGTATTTACCCTACTGGTCCCCCTGACACTGAGAGATTTATCATGCCCTTGGCATAGCCAATCAACCTAAGCCGCACATCTTTGGGAGGAAATCGGAGCGTCCGGAGGAAACCCATGCAAACACAGGAAGAATGTGCAAACTCCACACACACATTTACCCAAGGCTGGATTTGAACTTGGGTCCATGGCACCGTGAGGTAGCAGTGCTAACCACTGTGCTGCTCCATGTCACTTGGTGGTTTATCTGGAATCGAACAGGATGAATGACTTTGTCCCTGGACACAGGGCTATCTCCTAGTTGTGAGCCTACCTGTTTAGCCAATCATGATCAGTCTCCTTTAGTATTGTAGATCTAGGTAATCAGGTATCAAATCATTGAAATTTCCACAGGGAGTTGACTCAGTTCCAACTGACAAGTCTAGGAGCTCCTCAAGAATGGAATAAAACACAATTCAAAACATGCAACAAATTGCCTTTACCTGATCACAGTATGGATGCACTTTACCTCTTAAAATAGAGCAAAATTGAAACACTTGAGCTGGTTCCTGCCTGGAGGTTGGTTTTTCAGATAATCTTTAAGATGAAACAGGCGAGAAGAAAGAGCTCACCCAACATATTGTCGGCAGTTAATTTGCTGCTTAACTCGCGGCAGCAATCGATGGCTTTCCCTGTTGGACCTTCTCTTCCTAATGAAATGCTGTCTGTTTCCGAAAAGCAGTTTGAATTTCCTACTATACCTTAAGCAAAGAGCCAAGTTGGCTGCAGTGTTATGAAACATCACATCAGTGTTGAGTCACGGTCTCAAATGGGGACTATGGTAATTTAATTAATAGTCTTCTTCCACCTGTGGATTTTTCAGATAGTGGAAGCCTTTAGATTTGATAAGGCAAATTTGCATTTTTACAATGAAGTTGTCGATGGCGTTTCTCCTGTATGAGTCACTATTGGAAAAGGTATCTTTGTGCTCTTCACCTTGCAAGATAAGACGGTTTAATCCACAAAAAGATTATGATAGCTCCGAAAAGTCACTTAAATTCCAGCTTTATGTTGTTTAAAATGTCTTCAAAGATTTCTAATTTCATTCAGGTACTGCACTGCATCATGACAGTATCTTTTCACTTTTTTATGCCTTCACATTGCACTCTGGTGGCCTGTCACACCTTATTTGTGAGGTGGAGATGCCAGTGTTGGATTGGGTTGTTGGACACGGTAAGAAGTCTCACAACACCAGGCTAAATTCCAGCAGATTTATTTGGAATCACGAGCTTTTGGGGCACTGCTCCTTACTCAGATGAGTGATGAAGGAGCAATGCTCCTACCTTATTTTAAAAGAGTTATATTTTCAGTTATTTGCAAACAAATTCTCCAATGCCATTTTTGTATCACATGTAATTTAGAGAGCTTAAAACAATCATGTTTTGAAACTAAATTACATCTGTACACAATTGAAAGCTTTTGTGTTCTTAACTTATCTCCATAAGTTTTATAAGAGCTGATAATTTTTCCAAAGCATTTATTATAGATTTACCAAAGCATTTCTGGTATTCACTGCACATATGGTGTTGCATTATGGTTTTGTAACTGAGCCTTCATCTCATGAGGCCTAATAAAGAAAGACTTGTGTTAAGATATCTTCAATATTGATGAACTTACCTACAAAAGTCAACAACAGTAACAAGAAGATTGCACTTTTGGCACATAAAAGTGGCCCAAGGTCCTCGAACAGAACACAGTCACGATTGTAACATAGAAACAGACACACAAGTGGTTAGAGCTAGCAAAGGCTGTGGGAAGTTTAGAGTGCAGGAGAATGGTTTGAAGTTACTTTGATTTGGTAGAGCAAGGTGACCTACTGATGTGGCCAAGTGTAGCATGTTCATTATTTTGCATCATTACATGAAGGCAGGCTGTACTCCTGAACTAAGTGAATCCGACTAGACATTCTGCGGGCTTACTTGCTGTGAATTAAAGCAGCTTATTGATTTGCAAGCAGATTTGTGTGACCTGGTGTTTTTGCAGTCCTTTTTTGAACAGATTAAAGAAGCAATTGTGTATAAAACATGAATGTCCTGTTTGGATAATTGGGAGGAAAAGAAAGTATCTGTGGGTTATGCTATCACATTGTAAGATAATGGATAACATTGACACACCTTAAATAAAAGGGGTCCAAACTGCCTACACAAGTGACCAGCACCCACATACCTGACAGGATATCCAAGAAAGACTAAACTTGTCATAGTGCAAATTATCTCTTTCCAAACAAATCTGAAATTGATTAGTGGTTTGATTATTATTTTCATCAGTCTTTTTTGGGTGTATGTTTTTTTTAAAAAATAACATACTGCAGATAGGATCCACCTGAACCAGAATGGGACCAGTGTCCTGATGGGAAAGATAAACAAATCTGTCAATAGGACATTAAACTTCTAAGACATAGATCCAAATGGTGAACACAACATAGAAGAGCTATCAATGGAAGATGGTCAGTGATAAATCCAATCAGGAGTTTATGAAATATTCATTTACTCAGAAATTGGCTAGAACATGGAACTCGCGACCACAAAGAATAGTTGAGGTGAATGCTTCAGATCTGTGACCGTTCATCAGAATTAATGCAACACCACAAGCTAGAAACATTATTTTCTCTGTCTATAAATGCTGCCAGGCTTGCTGAGTGTTTCCAGAATGTTCTCTTTTCATTTCAGATTTCCAGTACCTGAGGCATTTTGCTTTCTTGTTGATGTAATTGAGGTGACCAGCACTAATGTATTCAAGAATTGAGAGAAACACGAGGAGAAAGGAGAAAAAATTATTATGGACTTAGAGGAAAAAGGGCTGAGAAGATTCTGTGCAGGGCAGAAATACCAGTATTGACCTGTTGCTGTAAATGACCTCTTTCTGTGCTGCAAAAACACAGTAGAATAATAAATAGTGTACCATTTGATGAATTATTACCAGATTTGTGTGTTGCGTATTGGTGTTGTTTGATAACATGTACCTGAAATTATGGTTACATTACCATACATTTAACAGGAAATTATTTAATCGATTATCCTAGATAGAATTATGCCTGTGTGCTTATTATGTACTCATTAATGAGGGCTGATTTTAACTCCTGAAAGGTGAGGATACTGATCCAAATTGGGTGCTCCATTAGTTATCAGCATGCGTAAGCTGTAACACCAGCCACTGTCATCGTGGTTATGGTACTAAGTTGGCAAGTTGGATTGTTTGCCAGTTTTAGGTGGCAGGCTATTTATATTCTGCAATTTGGAGTTCTATTATTTGCTTAGTGATCCTACTGCAGGTTGAAGTACATGTGAGTGGAATGAAATGGCTCTTTGCCAGTATGTCTGGGGTTGTCCTGACCACCATCCCCAGCCACAGTTCCAATTGCCAGTTGGCTCAATTTCCTGCCTTCTTGTCATGGGAGAGCTACAGTGATGGATTCTACTTGCTGTCTGCTTGTTTCACTGGCAAATTAAAACATGTTTTTTTTTAAATGATCTTTATTGGGTTTAAATGCATTTTTTAAAAAATTGTCAGCAATGATCAGTGGGGCAAGCACCAATGTGCCTGGAGGTGATGTAGCCTGTCCGCTGAAGAATTGCTGATTGCAATGTAATTATGGCACTAGTTGGAGAACGATAATCAATGTTTGATTGTTCCAAAATATTACCAATACTAAATGTAAATTTACAATTAACAAGAGCATTTTAATTGGCCCAGAGTGTTTTTACTTCTGAGAAAAATCATCGACAGCTCTGCAACACCCCCTGGCATGTGTGGTAAGGTCAGGAACAAAGAAAGGACAGCCTGACATTATTTCGATGTTACCTAATGAAAAAGAGAATACTCTACCAATTGAGTTATGAAGTGGATTTGGAGTTCAGTTCTGCAGGGTAACGGATTGTAAACTCTATCTCATTCACACATTAATGAAGCAGGGTCAAAACCTCCTTCGAAGCAGCCGTGTAAAGTGAAATATCATCCACGGGCCAGTGGATTTAACAATCCAGTAGTCTAAAGTTTCACTAATAATATGATTGGTGTGGCAGCTCCTCATGTAGTTTCTTCATGTGAGATTGTTCTGCCGTAAGAATTCTTGAACAGTATAAACAATTCATGCTCTCCGGAAAGTTCTCATGTCTGTTTCGAAGGTTCTTGTTGAGACTGCTTATTTGCTACTAATGAGGGCACCAGCATTCCCAACTGTCCATCACAGGCCACTGTAGATGCTCTTAAGTGTTAAGCAGAAGTTGAAGACACTGACTGACAATGCACCAGCAAGTATAATGTGAGAACAGTATATAATTAGACTGGATCAGATTTGCTTTTGAAGACTTTGACCTCTGTCTTTAGATTTTGTTTCTCTGCCAACAACAACAAATACTATTTGTATGGCACTTCTAATGTGCTAAAACATCCCAATGGAGATAGAATTTACAGCATAGAAACAGGTTTGTGCTACATATGAGCCTGCCTCCCCTACTCTATCTACTTCACTGCACTCTATCAACATATCATTTTGTTTCTTTCCACAATGACTTCAACAAGGCCCATGAGGTTGGCCTCTTGGAGTTTGAGCTCCCTGATTGAGGCAATGATTGCCTGTCCAATCAGGGATTATCGCTTGCATGTAAATATGGGAGTGTCAGTGCCTCTAGCACTCCTGATTTTGACTTTGTACCTGAAGTACTCTAGGAATGGAATAGAGTTTGTAAATAAAGGGAATCAGATTAAGAGATATTGGCCTCTGAGGAGTTATTTCACTTTCTCCCTCAAATACATGTCTAACTTCCCATTAACTGAAGCCATTGAGCTGTTTGCCTCATTCGCTCCATATGGCAGTAAACTCTTCATTTTCATTATTGAACAAAGGAATTACTCCTTAGTTTATATTGTGTTATCTGAAAAAAAACTGATAGGGAGCCTCAGGACAATATACTGGGTAAGGTAATGAAAAGCTTGGTCAGGTAGATACTTTTAAGGGGCTCCTTAAAGAAGTAGAGAGAAAGGTGGAATAGATTAGGATGGGAAATCCCAAGATTAGAGTTGCAGTTCAGCCTCTTTAAGTTGTGATTGTTCACAGGTCGCATGGCCTGCCTGGACCATATAGCATGAAAGCATACGAACCTCGGACAATGGGGAGAAATCGCATGGGGTCCAGGGTGCGGGGACCCTCAGTGCGAGCTCGAGGGTCAACAAGCGAAGGCCTGTGTTGTAGTTTCTGTGCCTGAATGTTGTTTTACTTTGTGCCTGTAAAATAAATCATCTTTTTAATCCAAGCAACCACCTCATTGATACCTCATACTATAACCCTCAGGGTCTAGGCAGTTGAAGGAATGGCTACCAATGATGAGATGAAGAAAGTGAGTGTTGGACAAGAGCCGAGAAGTTGGAGGAATACAGGATAATAATCACAGAATGAAATAACAGTTAATTTGACTCACCATGCCTGTGTCAACTATTTGAAAGAGCTTCCCAGTTACTCTCACTCTCCTGTCCTTTCCCTAGAGTACTGACATCTTTAGCCCCTCATGTATTTATGTAATTTGGTTTTGAATTTGTTTCCTTTCAGACAGTACATTTCAGGTCACAATTCGTTGGGTTGAATTTTCCCAAAAAATTGCAAAATACTAGGTTCTGACTGAAAACCATTGTGTTTCTCACTGAAAAAAATAGATTTTCTCTCCAGAAGTTCTCACACTTTGTCAAAAAAAAGGAGCATGGGAGGGGGGAGGGGTTGGTGGGTTGGGCGTGTTTTGCATCATTATTATTGAGTGGTGGGACTGATGCCAGAAAGGCATCTCAAAGTGTAAAGACAGAGCATCGCCCCCCCCCCCCCCGTCCCACCAACAATGGACATTGGGCCACCCACCCTCCCAATATCACCAGTAACCCCTGTTGCCCCCCCACACAATCCTCTCACCCAACTGGCATCACCGGCAATCTTCCCCCCCATCCCCAAGAGGGAATCTCACAGAAATTTATAAAACTCTAACAGGGTTAGACAGGGTAGATTCAGGAAGAATATTCCCAATGGTGGGGGGAGTCCAGAATTAGGGGTCATAGTTTGAGGATATGGCCTGGCTGGCCATGGCTACAAGTACATTTTGATTATGTTATTCCACTCATGGGCACAATGTTTCTCTTTTTGCTGATACACACTCTAAGTAGATGGACGTATTTGAGGTGAAGTCACCAAGACCACATGCTACCATTGAAAGATTATACCAATGTTTTTCTAGCCACGGAGTACTTGGAGTCATGTCTGATAATGGGACAGTATTCATAAGCACTGAGTTTCAAAACTTCACCACATTCAATGGTATAAAGTTCATTAGAACTGCGCCTGATCACCCAGCACCCAACAGGCTAGCTGAGTGAGTGTCCAAAATTTTAGGTCTGGCCTGAAGATGCAGGCAGAAGGAACCTGGAGACCAGAATTTTACACTTTCTCCTAGGCTACTGGGCCACTCCACATGCAACGATGGATGTCCCACCAACAGATTGTTGATGAACCATTGCCTCAGAATGAGACTGAGCCTCATGTTTCTAAATTTACTGGGGAATATAGAGACCAGCCAAAGCAGTCAGAAGGCAAGTCACGATTTGTGTCAGTCAACACGATCACTTCTGGTGGGTGGCGCCATGTATGTGAGGAATTTGGTAGTGCGATTGTTCGCCTGAATTTTACCATCTCACCCGCCACGAGAATTGGAGTGGGCGAGGAACAGACAAAGAGAACGTCCATTGATCTCAGGCAGGATTTTATGGTTTTGGGACGAGCTAGGCCATAAAATCCTGCCCGCTGTCTCTAAAACTGGATCCATATCTTATCAAATGAAAGTAGAGGAAAGGATCATCTGCAAAAACATGGAGCATTTGAAAAATTTTGCCATCAGGAAATATATTACCTTCAGGAAATGTTGCCAACTGTTTTAGCACTGAAGTGCCTGATCTTCAGGTGACAGACATAACTGACAGAACTGATCTGCCTGTCCCTGAAGAGGCATCTGTCATTGTGGTTTTGGCTGACAGCAGTCCAGCGGAAGCACCAAAGACAAAGGAGCTACACCACTCCATAGGGATTCAAAAACTCACTGAACAACTTAGGCCAGATTCTTTGATCTCACCCACGGTTGAGATTCTCCAGTCCTGCTGCAGAAAACAAATATTTGTCTGAACGTCCAATTCTTTGTTCTCTCTGGCAGCAGCAGTGGGGCATGAATGGCCAGAGAGTTCTGGCCTTAAATTATATTTGACTAAGTTCAGGTACCAAGGGTGTGATTCTGCGGCGATGCTTGGCTCAAAACACGAGAATTCCACCTGTGATCAATGGACCTTTCCATGGTCTGCCCCCTGCCTACTATGTTTGCTATGGAATGTGGGATGGGAGAATTTCCCCTAAATGTTTAATTATCTTGGATTATGTGAATTGATAATGTCGAGGGAGAGGGATGTGATGATTGTCCCTTTAAGGATCAATCAGCAAGAGTAAGGGTCACATGACTCAGGGAACAAGGGGTCCACGCTGGGAAGTGTGGGTTTCTGTATGCAGAATCATCTCAAGAGCTGATTGTAGCCACAAAGCTTCAAGCCTTTGTATAGTTTTAACTTGTAAATATACATGTTGTGTTTTCCTTAAACTGACGAATGAGCATGTTTATTGCATCACTTCATATTTTGATTGATTTATTATTGTCACAAGTATTAATAGACAATGAAAAGTATTGTTTCTTGCGTGTTGTGCAGACAAAGCATACTGTTAGTAGAGCAGGAAAGGACAGAGTGCAGAATGTAATGTTACAGTCATAGCTAGAGTGTAGAGAAAGATCAACTTAATATGATGTATGTCCATTCAAAAGTCTGATAGCAGCTGAGAAGAAGCTGTTCTTGAGTTGGTACATGTCCTCAGATGTCTGTATTTTTTTCCTGATGGAAGAAAGTAGAAGAGAGTATGTCTGGAGTGCTATAAATTTATCTGCTACAAATTTGATCTGCCATATTTGCCCATTCACCAGTCTGTCTTGCAGGAGTCTTTACCACGCTTCCCAATCTTTATCCTATTTCTGAACTTTGTGTTATCTGCAAACTCGATGTTAAGCCCTCTTCAACCGAGTCAAGCTCTTTAGTGTATAGCAAAAAGAGCAGTAGCTTTAATATCAATTCCTAAGGAACAACACTGCATGCCTTATCCCAGTGTGAAAAATACCACTCACAAACTCTCTGCCTTGTGTTCATTGACTAATTATGTATTCAGGCTGTTAGTGTGCTATTGGATTTAATTTTGCGAATGTGTCTATTATATGATAATGAAGGCCACATTTCTTGGAAAGTAAGAAGTTAGAAGAGGTTTTAAACAGAGTGAGAAAGCAAGGCCTTGAAGAGATTTGAATTTTAAGACTGAGGCATAGGAAATTGGGATTCAAAGTAGGTTGCATCAAACACAAGCCAATATCACTTGTTGCTCTTGTCACGCTCCAGCATATTATGAACTTTCTGTCAAAACTTTAAGAATTTTGAAGCAGTCTATTAAATTTGCCATTGCCAATCATGGCCGGAATTTTACCAGCACGCCAGCTCCTATTCCAGGAGCGAGAAAGGCTCGGAGAATAGTATTCTGTGTTAGCTTCGGATGAGATCATACAAACTTTGGGCGAACATGCTGGTAAAGTTCTGCCTCGTGACCTTTTGGCTTCTGAACTGCAAACAATCACTTAAACAAACACTTAATTTATAACATTCACAGCCATTAGAGATTCATCACTTTGGATGGTAAGGATAGACCGATACCAGAAGGATATATAATCAGTCACCTCTCTTTTTACAAACAAAAGACTTTGAACATGTACAAGTCACATGGTGAGAAAGCCATTTTGTGATTTACTTTAAAAAAGTAGCAAGATCTGCTCAGAAAATGTTCTATTGTACATTCATTGAACCAGTTGCAAGTCAACTGAACAGTTAAGGTAACAAAGAGCTTAATGTTGTAAATGGCAGAAGGACCTTCCCAACCATTAAGCTATAACTTCAAATTCAACTGAGAACCAACTTCCTGAAAAATTCAACTATGAGAGGCTTTGCAACTTAATGAAATCCTTTGCTTTACAAGGCCTTCATTTCAAGCAAAGCATTAACTTATCTATAAAACTGCAGGCCTGTGAAGAATGAGACCAAGACAATCATGAATTGTAATTGTTTTTTTTTCATCACCTACATGTAATGTTGTGCGAGTGATAGTGTGTGAGAGCTGAGTAAGTGAGAAGTCACATTCTTAAATCTCCAGGGCAAGCGTGTGCTTTTCTTATTTTTAAATTCGTAAAAAACTTGCTGCTGGAATTATTTAAGTTGGGACAATCACCCTGATGGCAAGAAAACACATACCTCACATGCGAAACACACTGATCACGGCCAATTAGAAAACACATAAATTCTGTTTGTGACACTGTAGTCACATATAAATTGAGCGTTTAACAAATGGAAGTTCTTTGTATTGAGACACAGGAGTGATTTGTGATGAGGACTATACAAGGGCATGTGTGTACAATCTATGCTGGCTTGCACTATGGAAATCCAGTAGTGCAATTAATTCCTAATGCTTTTTTTACTTGTCAACTTCCGTAATAAGTAATCAACTGTTATTAGCTCGCAAACAGTACATCAATGACCCCTAGAATTCTGTTTACACCAAAACTGACTAATGTTCCTGATTCCAGTAGAAATATTTTGCAAGGAGTTAGAGGCAAACACATTTAGAGTGTTGGTAACAATCATTGGCACAGTCAGTGTAATGCATGCCCTGCTGTTGGGGGCCCAAAGGTAGCATAAGTAAGCGAGTGTCTCCCTGTTAGGTTCAATAATGCTGTTTTCTTTCTGAAGGCTCCCTTGCTGTAATGTCTCATGCCACCCTGCCCCCTCCACACCTTACAGGTTGTGCTTGACTACTGCTTTTCTTGTTGTTGCTCTTCCTCCTCATTTGAAACCCCTCAAGAGAAACTCTGGCTGCATTTCCCATGTTCAGCTAATTGAAAATTACCAAATCCTATGGCCTTCACAAAGATCTCGCTCCCAAGTTATTTCACAGAAGATCCTGTTTATGATAACAAAAATGGTCCCAGAGCAACCTAGCAGCCTAAAACCCACCAATGAGATATATCCCATAATCATAGAATCATCAAATCATAGAATCTCTCCAGGGCAATGGAGGTGAGGCTCATTTTATAAATTATTTATGGTGGCTGCTTGCTGGCTGTTCCTACTTTGGTTTTCCGGGAAGGTTTAGGAACTGACTTTTCAGGAATTCATGGATGCCAACCTCGTGATAAGGTTCTGATCCAAATGCTGGACCCTTATTAATGCATACAAATAAGGCTGGCTATTGTTTGCCAGGCAGTTCATATGCTGGAACCAACATGGTGCTGAATTGCATTTCTGGCATGAGAGATTGCATTGTGAAATGCAATTTTATGGTGTCCATTTTAGACCTAGAAAACATATGAAACATATTCTAATTTTGACCTCATGCTACTTCCATTCTAAAAACAAAATATTTTTGAGTAAATTGCTGGGTGTCAGCTACCAGCTGGCCTTATCACCTAAAACTCACATTTGGGATGGATAAAGAACAATTCTAGCAAACCTCAGGCTTTCAAGTACAAGCTATTTATCCTGCTGGGTCAGGAACAGAGTCTGTGAAAAATTCTATTATAGATCATCAATTGTGCTTTAACTGAGTTATGCAAAGCTAAGCATTTAAAACATGGGACTGTTTGGAGAGATATTGGGCTGGGCTTTTGTGGAGTTGGGAAGACTCTGTGGATCATCAAAAATGATATCTGAGATGTGACTTTGGGAATCCAGCCCCTAATCCTCCCATTTCCTGGCAGCATGGGATAAGAGTGCTTTTTGGGGTCACAAGCCTGTAACCTGCCCTGTCCACCTGACTGGCTTCATTGGGGGGATAAATATTTCCTAACTCCTGCAATTTTCATGGAGTCAGGTCAGCTTTTCAAGAAGTCATGTTTCATCGTCCCTCAGAAAGGTCACAAACTATTATCTAAATAAAGGAAGCTTTTACAACCTGTCAATCAATTAATGTTTTTTTCTTCTGCATAACTGTCTCAATAAACAAATGGATGCTTGGTCTCTAAGCCATGTGTCATTATGCATTCTTGGCTGAGAGCCCAGACATCTGTTAGTTTGTTGAAACAGCTGCATTCAAGAGAAAGCATTGTTTGACTGACAGATTGCCCACTTAGACCTGTTTCTCAATTGCTCAACGTTTATTGAAACAAGATAAAGAGTTTTCCAGTGCTTACAGTTTTAATTAGTAATAATTTAATGATCTAGTTGATTGACACTTTTATAAGGCAGTAACAAAAAGAAGTTTTTGTAAGAAAGTTGCAAGTGAATTAATGTTTGATAAGGCTTTTTCACACATAATATTGTTACTATCGGGTTTGTTGACTCCATATAGAGGGTAAATGGATATTGAAGTGCCACACATTCACATGAACAGGATGAGTGGAATTTGGGTTGTTGAAGTGTTTATGTTGTCATGGGGGGCATGAGTGTTCATTGAGGGGGATGAGTGGAATTTGGGTGGTTGAAGTGTTTATGTTGACATGGGAGGTATGAGTGTTCAGTGAGGTTGCATGGAGGAGCTTAGGTTGTTATCGAGGGTATAAAGGGTCCAATGGGGGTGAGTGAGGGAGATGTTGACATGGAGTGTATGAGTGACCAGAAGGGGTATGTGGTGGACACAAGGTGGCATGGTGAGGGTATGGGGGGAGGGCTGTTTTCAGTTTTATTGTTTCAGTTGTAACTGGAGATCCACAGCATGCTCCTCCACCTGACAGCCCCAGTTGCTGCTTCGGCGCTGTTTCCAGGAGAGGTTGGTTTGACTGCAGTTAGAAATCAGTCTTGCATTGTAGGACTTTCTCCTGAGGTGAATGTATCAAGCGAAAAAATTTCCTGACCTCTGGGATGAAAATCCAGTTCATTGTGAGGGCAGAAAAACAAGTTACCATTATTTTTGTATAAAATCTGGAATTGTGTTAGATTGTGATTTATTTTCTTATTTGAAATGAGAACAATAAGAAAAGATGAGAAAATAAATGTTGCCATCCTAAGAAAAACAACAGAAGCAGCAGGAGGATGTTTCAAGGATTTTGACAGAAATCTCATCATGGTCTGCACTGAGTTGGCTGATCTTAGCCAATTCCATGCAGATGATCGACAGTCGGCATGTGTCCGTGGGTTTAGTGGAGGAAATATCAGCCAAGAATTCTGCTCATGTGGGGTTGACTTCTTTTGGCAATTAAGCATAGCAACATCAGAAATAAAGTAGGAAGATTTCTTATGTTCACTATATTCCAGATAAGTCAAACCCATTCAGAAATAACAATGGAAATAGCAAACAACAGAAATTATTGAAAGTTCATTTATTTTACTAAACAGAAAAAAAATGGAAAATAGCCTTATGTTCCTGACAACAGTCTGAAGATTCTTCACTGCTTTAATGTCTTGTCTCAAATAGAATGCCAGAGTTGCAGGCAATACACAAAATGTGGTCTAATAAATATTCTGTACAAATGTAACTTTTGGCTATTGCTTTTATTTTTCATGCTTCCATGTATAAAACCAAATTTCTAGTTGTCCTTCTCTGAATTACACACTGATTTTTAAATATCTCAATTGTGTTAAGAATCTTACTCTAGGTACATTTCTTATTACTGTTCTTTCCTCCAATTTGCCTTACTCATTTGCATTAACCATTATCTATCATCTATCTGCCCACTCCACCAACCCCTTCTATGCCTTCCTGCAATTTCTCATGTTCTGTGACATAGTTTGCCATGACCTCAAACTTGATATCATGGCACAATGTCAATGAAACTGCTCTTATGCTGAATTCAGTTATTTATATAAATTAGAATTACACATTTATATGCAGTTATCTACAACCAACCAATGAAAAAAAATGTATAATACTACTTTGTTCTTGAGACACCTCGAGTGTCCAGTTGGTCACATTTTGTTTAAATGCAAGGAGATAATATCCAACCTCATTGACTGGACTATAACGTCTCAGAACAGATTTCCCATCCTGCTTTTTCGGTCCTATGACTTGCTCTGTATGATTACAGTTTACGCAGTGAAGGTTAACATTCTCTCCATTTGCCTTGGTTCACATAACATGTCTCTGTCTGCTATATCAAACGTTTTTTTTCAAAAATACTACATGCAAACTCCATTATCTCCTTTGGTTATTTTAGACATACAAGAAGTTGCTGTAACTGCATCTTAACATTTTAAATATAGCCAATTCTTTTTAAGTGTACCTTTGCATCCACACTTTTTATTACACTTTTGGGGAAGCATGGAGAGGAAGTAGTGGAAGGATTTTCAAACTGACAATCAACCCATTGAACCATGTTGAATGCTCCTTCCATGGCAAACAAGCCCTGACGTGGGACTCAAACCCAGAGCTTCTGGTCCAGCAGTAAGGGCACGACCACTGTGCCACAAGGCTACTATATATTTAATGCACTGTAGCAAAATACTCTTGAAACTTGTTACCCACAACTACTCTGATATTTCTCCCTAAGCTTCTTTTTATGTCAACAGAGTCAAAGAAATGCATTATCAGTATGTGCTAAACTTGCCTTCAACATAAATTTTAATGCTTCATCCTGCTATTTCATTATCTAACATGGGAAAAAAAAACAATCACAATTACAGTTATTACAGATTCAGTTCTAAAATGTACAGTAACAAAATGAGTTCTGGATTTTGATTGAAGACATGACAAAGCCTGGTCAAAGGTTGATGGGTTTTTGATAAGAGAGGGGATTAAGGGTTCTGGGGAGAGGGCGAGAAAGTGGAACTGAGCAGCGACAGATCAGCCATGATCTTATTGAATGGCGGGGCAGGCTCGAAGGGCTAGATGGCCTACTCCTGCTCCTATTTCTTATGTTCTTATGTTAACAAACATTTGACACAATGTGGCCAGCTCCCAGTATTGAGAAACAGCATGGCAAGTCACTCAACTGTATTAAAGAAAGTGGGTCACCACCACATTCGCAAGAGCAATTAGGAGTGGGTTACAAATGCTGCCTTTGCCAGCGAATCCATATCCATGAATAATTAAGAAAAAAGACAAACTGATTGTTGATCCTTTCTGAGCTGTTCGTTGACAAGGAGGTTGAATTTAAAAGAAACATCTCACTATGGACAATACAGATCTTAGTTTGCGTAGCAGTGGCAGACTTACACTTTATGGAGCCCCATCTCATGTTCATTTCTGCCCCCCACAATGATATCACACTGTACCCCCAATGATGCCACATCCTGCCAAGACGAACAATATACAAAATGTCACTGCAAATTTATATAATATTTAAGCACTGTAGTTCTATAGGTATTATACAACTATTTTTAGCAATACTTACTTTACTGAGCTAGTAATTCTGATCAAAGAATACAGTTACTTTCCTTTCCTCTGATATTGTTGTATTGTTGTTTCTCTCTTTCTTCCTTTATTTTTCTCTTGCTTTTTTTTGCTCTTTAACCCTTAACTGTTTCTTTCCATCTTCTCTGTCCCTTTTGCCTTGTAGAAAAGAGGTGATGACAATGATGTACCAGCAGCAGTTGTAGATTGTTTTTGGGGTATAGAGTGCAGTCAAAAAGAGACATTAATGGCTCCCTTCCTACCTCCTCACTTGTGTTTCTTTTACCTTCTCACTCCCATTGCTTCTTCCACCTGTTCATCTTCCCATTACCCAGTTCCTTTCCGATCATCCTCTCATTCCTATCACTGCCCCCACTCCTTTCCTTTCAAAGTAGCTACTTAACTTGACAAATGCACTGCCTACATAGCCTGTGGGACGTTTCTCAATAATATCACTGAAGATCATCACATAAGCTCTGCACTTAGTTGTCAGCTCTGGGGAATTGATGTGAGTCTGCATAGCATTGCAGGTAGGGTAGCATTGCTATGCAGACCAATTTCTCCTCTTAGATATTACAAATATTGATTTTATCATAGTAAAGCTTTTGAAATTTGCCCTGTTGGTTTTTGTTTTTCAAATTTATTTGATGAAAGGCCACTGGGCAGAAATTGGAAGAAACTAAAAGATCCCACCAATAGAGTTGACCTTACAGTACAGATGGTGGAAATTAAATACGCTGTGGAGGCTCATTCTGCACAATTTAAATTCAATTCACAAAAGCCATGGAACCAGCATAAAAAAAACAGCCTAAGCCTATGCTTTGGGAAGCTTAATGAAAAATGTTAATGAAGGCTTTAAAACACACAAAATATAGTTGATAATTGTGCTCACATCACTATGAAATAGGTAACTTGTTTAAATGATGTATTATACAACGTGTTATAAGGAGATAAGGATATATAAGGATATAATAAAATATTTCAACTTTGGGACTAAGATGACATACTAACCAAGTTTAGCTCTTGCAGTTCGTGATGCCATACATAAAAGTAACATTTGCCTCACAACAGTGGTTCCACTTCAAAAACCATTGAGTGATTATGAAGTGCTTTAAGAGGTTCTGGGGATGTGCTAAGCCACTATATGAATGCAAGTTTTTTTTCCATTTGAACTGCTCATTGATAGAATTTTCTAAACAGTCCCACTCAGTATTCCCCGCCACTGATATCACTTTGATCTTGCTCAGATCTCAGCAGCACAGACTTTTCATTCCTTTCTCCTTGCTGTGCTCCCTTTCTGTTGTCTTTTCAATTATAGAAAGGACTTAGAGGAATCAAATTTCCTTTCATCTGCATGTTTCTTGCAGTAAATAACACATATTAAGTTAAGGTAGGGTAAGGTAACTAGCTGTTTTCCACAAGGGACAATAGACAAGTCTCTGTTAGAGAGAGGCAAGTGGTTATGAACTTGAGAGGCACCACTGCATAGCAGGCACAGTGCAAGATGAGGAGGCAGCTCCCCCATGAACTACCACAGCTAGCATAGGAATTGAACACATGCTGTTGGCATTATGCTGCACCATGTTCTCACTTTCTAACCAACTAAGCTAACCAATCCCCATTGTGTTAAAAAAAACCTAACAGAGTAACTATGAAATGAACACTGGATATCAGAGTTGTTTGTGACTTTGTGGGATTTCTTTTTCAGTTGCAGATTGGTTTATTCTCAATAGACCATCCCTAGATGTGGTGAGAGTTCAGAAGAAGTTAAAAGTAGCACATAGTTCACATGAAGCTTGCTCCAATTTAGCTGTTTGTCCACACTTGTAGCCTGCTGAAACACTGGATTCAGGTTTTGAAGCTCTGATGGCATGTAATGGGCCAGCTCTATGGGGTGCAAGCAATTTGAATGGTTGGTGTAACTGGCTGCAGACATTGAGAAGTAGGCCACCACATGGCAGGAATTAGAACTGAGCCCACCCTTGTATTGGAGGTGCATCACATTCTACACATTAATAATTTCCTGATATTAATGTTTAGCATGTGATGTTCCCCTGAATTAATGAAGCAAAGATCTGCAGCCATGACTCCTGCTTCAAACCTGCTATTTTGGACACTTGCCAAAGTTATGAAGAATTTACTTCATGCACTTTATAACTGTTGGAATAAGTCACCACTTGATAGCAATCCATTGCCTTTTTTTCTGATGTAATCGTACTTTAGTCAACATTATGGACAGATGGAGAAGTGCCACTGAGAAGGGAAGTTGGGTCATACTATTACTGTTCATGATATGTTACAAATGGTATATTTTTCATTAAATACTACAGGCAGTGCAGTACACGTAGACATGAAATATCTGATCTTATTGTCATACTGCTGGATTACTCACTATGCTACCATAGTATAACTTTAGTGTTGTTGTATAAGGTTATCTGGAATGACAAGGATTAATGTGAGACTGGAAAACAGAATCGTTCACACGGTGATGTAAAGAGACACATGATCTAAGACTAGAATCAGTTGTAAACTGAACGGAGACCTGTCTAGAAGCAAATGCAGAGTTAACAAGAAGCATTTATTGTTCAACCACACAAGATTCAGAACCTCTTCATCAAACTACTGGACATACGACATCCAGCAAGTATAATGTTAAAAATTGTACTGCTGTGTTAAACCAAGCTCTCACAGGACAGCATGACAGAGGGATGTAGAATAAGATCAGATAGGGTGCTTGAATTTGCAACTCCAGGCAACAAAAGTTAGTTTGGAAATTTCAGCGATCATTCAAAATGGCTGAATGCATCTGAGCTCAGTAAAGATTGTTGCAGAGATGCCTAACGAGATTCTTCCTCCTGCCTGAGAGTCAGCAAGAAGGAGAAAACATGCTGACTGTCAATAAGGTCAAATCAAGGCTGTGAGCAGGTGGATTCTGGCACAAGCTGGGAATGAAGATGTAGCGAGTTTGTTTTTCCAGTCAGATGCAGCTGACCTAAGAGGAAATAGCAGAATATCAAGCTTCTGTCCTGTGACCACGATTCTCCTGAATTGGAAACTGGAGGGTTTCCCTCTGGTGTTAACGGCAATCATCACACGTGATACAAAATATGGTAATGGGCCAGCACTCTCCCTTCATGTTTCACACTGACTTCCTGATGCCTGGCACCTGATGCACTGAGCTGGGAATCAACTGTTAGCCTTTTACAAGTGGGAGCAGTATTTTAGCACACCCTTCACCGGCACTCTCAGTTCAGCCAGTAACATAGCAGAGAAAAGGTCAGCACCCAGATTCCTGGAGTCAGAGATGGAGAGGATGCTGGAAAGTGTGGAGGAGAGGAGGGTCATTCTCTTCCCGAGAGTTGGCAGGAGGGTGCTATTAGCCAATGGCTCAGAGGATGGGAAGCAATGAGCAGGCAGTAAGTACCAGAGCTTCACCAGGAGGGTGGGCATGTAGTGCTGTAAAACAATATACGCCCTCCTCCAGTCTGTAAGGCTGAGTGCCCACTTCTCTGCCCCGGCATCACTCATGACCCTAATCTCAACCATCTCACCTTAAACCCCCTCTATCCCATCGCACCACCTTCTAACATGGTCACAGAGAATCCCCATTTCGCAGTACACATTACAACCCCTGATTGGTGAGGTCCCATGCCCACACATGCCACTAGCAACACTCTCCCCACACCCCCACTAATCCCAGTCAGGCCAACCTCTCTGTCATCTTTGTGTCCCCATAGACAAAGATTGCCATCAACAAGGGGAAGCAGATGAAGACGTTCAGGGACATCCCTGAATTATAAGTCCTCATCCGCTCTGAGGAGAAGGCCCTGGAAATAGCGGGAGAGCCTCAAGAGTGAGCTGTCACTGACTGTGAGGTCAGCAGGCCCTGACAAGTAAGAGCCCAAAGCACTGTGTCTCTGATGACATATTTCCAGTGAGTCCATCACCCTCCACACACCTGACACCTCCACCAGTTCACCCTGTGTCCTTTGTCTTTCTGGATCTCCATCAGATGAGACGAGGCCATCCAGGGTTTCATACTGTCATTTCACTCCTGCGAGTACTCTGGGTCACAGCTCCAGGGAGGACACAGGCATACGCTGCCTTCACCAGCACCAAACACCAGCGCAGAGACACTCACCTCACTGGGAAAAGTATTGGACAGGCTTCTGGGGCATTCTCTGGTGAACACTACACTGATGCTATTGCACATCAAGTGGAGGCTGGAACATCCAAGGGAATGACCGGTTGGAGGGCTGATGGTGCTCTGAGAACTTCTGGGCCCACAGCAAATGTTGGGCCCTCTGGAAACTTTCATCCCAGCAATGGTCAATATGCAAAAGCACAGCCAGACTTTACAGGGGAAGGGTTTGGAGGAGGGGGTGGTGGGTGGTGGGGCTGGGGGTGGGGGGGGAGGGGGGAGGTGGGGAGGGGGTGCGAGGTGTCAGTGACCTTCCAACCAATGCAGATTAGCTCTGATGTACAATCTGGGCACACACATAGGAGTAGCAGGGAACAAAAGGAAAGGAAGATAGACGAGCACTAATTGGGGCGCAGCTAAGTTTTACAGTTGTAGTTAGGGGAAAGGTGATACCACTTGCCACGAATAAACACATGACACTGCTGTACTGACTGGCCTTAAAAACATAAGAAGATAAGAACGAGGAGCAGGAATGGGCCATCTGGCTCCTCAAGCTGGCTCCACCATTCAATAAGATCGTGGCTGATCTTTTTGTGGCCTCAGGTCCACTTACCCGCCCGCTCACCATAGCCCTTAACTCCTTTACTGTTCAAAAATTTATCTATCCTTGCTTCAAACACATTCAATGAGATAGCCTCAACTGCTTGACTGGGCAGGGAATTCCACAGATTCACAACCCTTTGTGTGAAGAAGTTCTTCCTCAACTCAGTCCTAAATCTGCTTCCCCTTATTTTGAGGCTATGCTCCCTAGTTCCAGTTTCACCCACCAGTGGAAACAACTTCCCTGCTTCTATCTTATCTATTCCCTTCATAATCTTATAAGTTTCTGTAAGATCTCCCTTCATTCTTCTGAATTCCAATGAGTATAGCCCCAGTCTACTCAGTCTCTCCTCATAAGCCAACTCTCTCAACTCCAGAATCAACCCAGTGAATTTCCTCTGCATCCCCTCCAGTGCCAGTATATCCTTTCTCAAGTAAGGAGACCAAAACTGTACACAGTACTCCAGGTGTGGCCTCACCAGCACCTTATACAGCTGCAACATAATCTTGTCGTTTTTAAACTCCATCCCTCTAGCAATGAAGGACAAAATTCCATTTTCCTTATGTTCTTACATTATGTTGTTACACTGCAGTAGAGGGTTAAAAATGTTCAGAACTGCTACTTCTGTTGAGGTTGCAAGATAAACTTACTTCTTGACTTATTACTGGCCTTGCCTTTCCTGTTCTGTCTCTCAAGCACTCATGTCTCCTTGGTGTTAATGCTACTAACATTAACACACTTCTTGAAATACATGATCAAAATATTGTTAAGACATACAGTGAAGTCAATGAATGCAAAGTCAGATGCGAATAAAGTGAGGGAACCAAACATCAGCTTTTAAAATCTTCTCTGGATGTCCCCAGTCTGCAGGCTGAGGCATTTTTGAAGACCACACTTTCCACACAGGTCAACCAATAACACTGATTGTATTGCACTGCCTATTCCACTAGATATGCAAATAAGTAGACCCATTAACCCATACGTAACTCTCTCTGCAGTCCGCTGGCGTGTATCAAAATTCTTTTTTTAAAGGTGCAACAGCTCACTGAGGTAATTACCCCAATATATATTTATTTTCAAATAAGACCTCTATTATTTTCATATATTCAAAAGCAGCTCTGGAAATAATGATGCTTTCTCTGGACCCAACAGTGTAGGGAGTTGAAATGGAATGAATCTCATCTCAAAATTGATAGCAAGAAATAAATGCATAACCACAAACATCAGCTGTCATGCAGTTTTAGCTACACTAGACAGATTTGCAATTGGTGGGGAGTCATATCTACCAGTTCACTAAATAAAACCAGTGGAGCAATGTATACATCTGTAATCTTACTCCCATTATTGCTGTACTGAAGCCAGTGATTACCAGGCAGATGGTTCCTCTGCCCTCTATCAGGGCTGCTTCAAATAGCACAGTAGGTGGTTCCATTGCCATTTCTCCCTCTAAACTCCCACCCAACCACTGCTTCCCCCTCACACACCCCCCCCCCCCCCCCACCTTCGCCCCCACACAACATCTCCTCACAATGGTAGCAGCTTTGCTTGAGTGACAGGCAGCTTCAGAATTCAAACTGTGACCATATGCTTGAGTGGCAGGTGTTTCCACCACTTGTGCTGTTTTCATAATGTTTTGAGTGTAGACCTATAAATAGCTTGACAAAAAGGATGCTGGAAATTTACCCTGTCAGAGGTTAATGGTTCTGTTTTGTATTCTGTCCAATTGTGGTTCATTTTACAATCTGTATAAATAGCGAACAGTAGCAGTCCCAATAGACCGTACCACATAACAATATACATCAAATAATTTATAACCTACTTATCCTCCCAACCTATCTCTTTCGAGACTGTTACCAGAATTCCTGCTTCAATTTTTCTTTCCAATTTTCCCTGTAGCAATCTTTCTACAATCTGCCAAAGAGACCAATATGAAATATTGCTGTTAATTTCATGTCCCTTTATCAACCACTTCAATTACCATTGTATTGCCCTATTTGTCCACAGCTGCCAAGGTGTCTGTGCGCCCTGACTGTGATAAGAGACCTCCCCAGTTACCTGCTATTTACAAAGCAAAGCACAGTGCTCAGCATGGCAAAAAACCTGTAAATACAATTCTGCCTATATTATTTTCAGAATTCTAAAGCTGAAGTATTAAGTAAAATAAACGTGAGAGAGTTGGCATTGTGCTTTGCTGGTTCTCTCTTCAATGCAATCTAACACTCGGAAATAGGTCTTTAGACTAGCCCGTTTATTTTCAGAAGCATTATTTCCATCCAACTGTCTGTAAGAGCTGTTTGAGGAAAAAAGAAGACTGAAATTGAATCTACCACATTGTCACTATTTCTTTAGAAACAATGGTTTACACTGCTTTCTCTCTGCTGCTTGATTTGATATTCAGGCACTAGGGCTGCAATTACGTGTACCAGGTGATGAAATTGAAGATGGTGTATAAACATGGGGCAGTGATTGGACTCCCCATTGCACAATGACCTTGAAAATGAAACCTCTAATGCCAGTGTTTCTACCCAAACTGCAGAATCCTCAGCACAGCTCAGCTTCCAGGCTCATAATCTGCAACCTTGCTGCATCCCAATATCAGGAATTTATTGGAAGGGGTAAGATGTGAAAAAAATGTCTTCCAATAAGGAAGCGAACATGCATTTAGAAAAGCCACACTTATCCATCCCCACAGTAAACTTAACTGATCTACTCTAAGTTTGTTGTGTGCCATTTAACTTCTTTGTAAACAAGTACAGAAGGACTGACTTCAGGATAGAAGTACAAAATGTATTGTTTGTGTGTTATTTTTTCATATTTTTTCTGCGAAACATGCATCCCAAGGAACCACTTTGCCTGCAGTGCCTAACACATCTTAATGTTAGTTAAAGATTCAATGAAAAGTTTGCTTCTGTCAAGCTACATTACTGCTGACACCAGGAAATGCATGTAGAAAATGTACCTTAATATTATAATACTGTGTTAACAACAGTTGTCTTGTTGTTAACAGTTTATTGATTTTGTACAATTGGCCTCAGCGCATGATTCACAAGAATAAAATGAAAATGCTCTCTTATGGCTATGAATCACTTGTATTAGCACAATAGTGTAATCAATAAGATGTTGATGGAAACCATGGATATTGTCAATATGGCCTAATGTGGTTAAAATTTTATCATTCTGACTTTACATTGAAATATGCTGTTGCTCTGATCAACAGTTCAATGTAGAATTCTCATTGTGAATACATTTTATATTTTCCATTTCTTCAGGCATGTGAAAGGGGTCTTAGCTTTAATCCTCTCTCAAGCACATCAGTGCAAGTAATCGCTTTCAGGTCTTGAGATTGGATTACAGCCCCTAATGCTGGTGCTATGGAAACAGTGAAATGATTACAATGGTGCAGTTGGCCATGTCCTTCATGTCCTGCATGGTGCCCTTAGCTGCAGAGATTGATTTGATGCCTGTCTTTCAAGTTTAGTCTGGGTGGGGCCATTGCATACTTGTGTCAATCAATCTTGGGTGGATAAGGATTCCCTCCCCATTTGTGAATTTAAAGTGATAGATGTCCAGATTGCAGGAGAGCTGCTTTGAACTTACTTTTGCTGTGAAGAAGGTTGGGGAATTACTGTGTCATATTTTTGGAGGTCTGTTTGTGAAATTGCACATCTGTTCAGGGAGGGCAAGGGATTAGATCATCAGTTCACATGAGGCCTGCAAGATGTAGTTATGGTAGGTTTGCAAAATAACCATCAAATAGAGCATAAGTTACAAAGAGAGAATGCTTTGAAAAGCTGGAGAAGGAGGAATCCTGACCCACCACAGATTTTCTAAGAGCACTTGTATTGTCTGAGGTGTTTTGAGTTTGTCAAGGAAATAGTTACACAGCTGTGCTATCTCCACCAGTACTACCTGGAGTTTCACACGAAGATGAGACCAGCTCTGGCAGTCACCATAAAGGTCACAGTGGTTTCAAATTTCTATGAGATAGGATTTTTCTGGACAGGAGCAGGCAATATGGCTGAAATCTCCCTGTCCATTGTCCATCTATGTATGCAGGAGTTTCAGAGAAACCACATATGACAAGAGAGGACAATTAGGAAGAGATAGGATGAGTGGGCATGTGGATTTGCCAAGATAGCAGGGATCTCAATATACTTAAAGCTACTGGCTGAACATGACTGGTTCTTTGAACCTCCAGTGTTAACTCAGAGAGGTATAGTATCCACAAGAACTATAATTCCATCAGCATTGGTGTGCAATCATGCATCACATTGAATGTCCGCTCTTAATGTAACCACAATGTATTCATCCAGTATTAGTTTGCAATTCCACGGTCTTTACACCTCCAAGATCAAAAGAAGGTGGCTGCTTGCGGACAGTCATGACTTCTTGATAACATAGATGATGATTCCCTTGCCAATTGACCACATGGGAACAAAGGCCCTATAACAAAAACTATGGAGATAACAGGCACATTAGGGGTGACCACTGGCAGGCTGAAATATCTTTTCCAATGCCTGGAGTGAGCAGCAGACGGTAGATAGTATGTCCTCCAGTACATAGTAGAATGCATCCACAAGGTCATAGAAGTTACTTAGACCCCCAACAATATTGCCATCATTAGCGCATAGCCATTGCCATGAGGAATCTGTAACCATTTTGGGTGAATAAGGGGAAGAAGGAAACAAAAAAGGAGGAACAGGGGATAAAAGCAAATTACTATGGATGCTGGAATCTGAAACTATAGAGAAAATGCTGGAAAATCTCATTAGGTCTGGCAGCATTTGGTAAGGAGAGAAAAGAACTGATGTTTCGAATCCAGATGACTCTTTTTCAAAGTTAAAAGGCATAGAAGGTGGGAAATATTTGTACTGCAGAGTGAGGGAATGAAAGATGAGTCATAGCTACAGAAACCTGGGGAAAAGACTGCTAATAACTGTCAACAAAGAGAATAAAGGGTGTGAACATTCAAGAAGCTAAAATGAAGATGTTGGTACAGAGGTAAAATTTAGAAAAAAGGAAAGAGAGGGGAAGAAAAGTAAGGGAGGGGGATAGAGTGGGGGGGGGAGAAAAATGAGGAAAGACAATAAAGAAATAAAAGGTAGAGAACAATAAAAAATTAATTAAAATGGAATGAAAACAAAGGGTAGAGCAAATCATCTGAAATTATTGAATTTGATGCTGATAACGGAAGCTATAAAGTGCCTAGCCGGAAGATGAGATGCTGTTCCTCCAGTTTGCATTGAGCTTCACTGGAACATTACAGCGAGCCAAGGACAGGCATGGAAGTCTGTCATAGGTGGACCCAGGCTGCTGGGAGATGGCCACAGAAGATTCCTTCAAGCAGCTCAGGCCTTGAATGCTTAGCTTTGAATTGCACTATCTACAATGGCAGTTGTGGGCAAAGAGGGCACAGAAAGGGCACTGGTGGTATGAAAGGAGTCGGAGCACCAATTATGTCATTCTGAGAGGCACCATGATGTCACCGCCACTCTCCTTTTAGCACTGGGATCAACAGTTAAAGTGGTAGCAGACTGAGCTTTCAGAGCAGCAAGAATGAACGTCATGACTCTCATCTCAACTTCTTTTGTAATATTAAATTATTGTGTGGCTTTTGAATTTTGCTTTATTACATGAAAGCTGAGACAGTGACCATCACACACTGCATCACAGCAAGGCCCACAAGTTTTATTTAATTCATTTACAGGAAGTGGGTGTCACTGGCTAGGCCAACATTTATTGTCCATCCCTAATTTGAGTCATAGAAAGAATCATTCAAATGTTACAGTGCAATAGGAGGCCATTTGGCCCTTTGAGTCTGCACCAACAACAATCCCACCCCAGGTCCTATCTCCACAACCCTACATATTAATGCCACTAGTCCCTCCAACCTACACATCCTAGGACACTAAGGGGCAATTTAGTATGGCCAATCAACCTAACCCGCATATCTTTGGACTGTGGGAGGAAACTGGAACACCCAGAGGAAACCCACGTAGACACGGGGAGAATGTGCAAACTCCACACAATCAATGACACAAGCTGGCAATCGAACCCAGGTAGCTGGAGCTGTAAGGCAGCAATGCTAAACATTATGCCACCGTACCTCCCCTTGAGATGATAGTGTTGAGCTGCCTCCTTGAACAACTGCAGTCCCTGTGGTTTAGAATCATAGAAACCCTACAGCATAGAAGGTGGCCATTTCGCCCATTGAGTCTGCAGTAATAACAATCCCACTCAGGCCTTATTCCCGTTACCTCACTAATCCGTCTAACATACACATCCTGGGACACTAAGGGGCAATTTAGCATGGCCAATCAATCTAACATGCACACATTTAGAGAGTGGGAGGAAACCAGAGCACCCGAAGGAAACCCACGTAGACACGGGGAGAATGTGCAGACTCCACACAGACAGTGACCCAAGCCGGGAATTGAACCCAGGTCCCTGGAGCTGTGAGGCTGTAGTGCTAACCACTGTGCTGCCCATCATACTGTAAGAAAGCTGGCTAGCACATCCATCCCAGTAATGATGGGTTCCAAGTTCTGCATGATACTGTCTGCCATGCTGGAACCAGAATCCTCCATGCTCCTTGACTGTGACATGAGGCTGTATAGCAGCCTGCCATTGCACCGAGCACAACTGTGTTCATGTCCACCAGCGTTCTTTTTTATGTCACTATATCAAAGATGTCTTTTAAATTCTCTACAGTTGAACTTGAGTGTGACCTTGCTGACCCAGTGAGTTGGGACACAAGTATGCCTTTCTCTTTGGCCTAGCTGCAGTTCAGTTATGCTTGCTGACTCACCATATGCTGATTCTAACCTGATACAGACCTCTAAGGCCAGAATTCTACAAATTCTACTGTGAGCAGCAGTGCTAATCACTGTGCCACTGTGCCACCATAAGGTGAGCTGGATGTGGGACTGATCTGCTTGGAAGTTGCGTGGGAGGGATGTGGAATGTCTGAATGTTGGACTGGAGTTTTGAGGACAATGTATTATTGATGGGTGAATTTGTGATACAGTAAGCAGTATGAGTGGTGGGTAGGAGATGTCCATTACAGACTCATTCATTGATTTGGATCATTCATGTAAGATAAGTAAATGTTTTTCTCACATTCTGGCAGGTCCTTGTGGCCAAACTCCAGGCATTGATCGCCTTGATCCCATTTCTTTTAGAGACTGTCCTCGAAGGCCTCCCACAGAAACCTGATATCTCTCCTCTGCTCACCTCTATTACGAAGACCTTAAGCATTGCACAACATCAAGACTGTGAGCCATAGAAACCCCTGTCTGCCCTGGCTGCTCTGTTTCCATTCGCTCCAATTCAAGCAAAGACAGTCAACAGCAGCCACCTTTCATTCAGTGCAGATCCCCTTGAAGAAAGAGAGAGAGAGAGACATGCCCTTAAGATGTCCTTAAGAACTGGAAGCTAGCTGGAACATGTGCCAGCCTCACAGGCTGTTAGGCCCCCTGTGGCACATGCTGAGGACATTCAGATGAGGAGGCAGTATGAAGTTTGTGTCCCGTCTGTCTCAATGGGAAATGGGCATGAGCGGATCACACCCCACGGCCCCAAAATAAAGTTTTTAGCTCTTTGTATCTTGTGGTGTGCCTGGGTTAGCCAAAGTCTAATCTTTTCTTCAGTTAATTTTTGTTTTACTCCATTCTTATAGTTATAAAGCCAATGCTCAGTGTGGACCAAGCTGACCCAAATACATCTCCTTGCTTGTTCCAAAAAGCAAATTCAAAATCCAATTGAAATCAATTCATGGCCCCCACAAGAGAGACACACAATATCCAAGCTGACAAGATAAGGCATCACATCCTATCTTGGGCTTGATCTTGATAAAAGACTGAGAAGCGATTTGCATAATCCACGGGTGATGATAATATTGCTTTGTGATGTGAACAGGATATGTGTGCCTTTCAGAAGTGTTTCTCAAACCACTTCAAAAGAAGACCAAGTAAACATTGAGTTTGAATCATTAAACTGCTGTATTTCTCAGCAGGCAAGCATAAATAACAACAGTTATGATTAGATTTATTTAGTTCCAACAGTACAGCTTGTCTTTGCATAGTAATTCAAAGTAATGAACACGTTATGCTTCCCCACATCAGTGAACCATCTTAATTAACTTAAATAATGAGCCTCCTATATTTTCCTTCTCAGCCTGACTAAAGGTTGACCTTGCAGCTTTCTGTTTGCCAAGCTGACGGATGCCTGTGTCTCGGTTTTTCATGGGTTTCTGCATCTCCTGCTGTTCACACCCAGAAAGGAACAGAGACTTTCAGCACAATGGGTGTGAGGTGTTTAGCATTTATAATTTGTTTATGGGGAAAAAGCATCAAAACCAGATTTAAAAAAAACTGGGATGTGAGTCATTGGCAAGACCAGCTTTATTGCCCATCCCTAATTGGGGAGATACGAAGAAGTCAGGAAGTTACTTGGACAAATAAACTGGAAGGAGGCGTTCTTAGGGAAAAGTACCGAAGGAAGGTGGCGGATATTCAAGGAATGTTTGTCTGGAGCTATGCGTGACAACGTTCCGATGAGACAAGGGGGTTTTGGTAGGTCGAGGGAACCGTGGTGCACGAAGGCTGTGTTGAACCTAGTCAGGAGGAAAGGGAAGGTGTACAAAAGGTTCAGGGAACTCGGAGAGGTTAAGGATCTTGAGGAGTATAAGGACTGTAGAAAGGAGCTTAAAAGGGAAATTAGGAGAGCCAGAAGGGGTCATGAGAAGACCTTGGCGGGTAAGATTAAGGAGAATCCCAAGGCCTTTTATAAATATGTGAAAGGTAAAAGGATGAGAAGAGAAGGGATAGGACCTATAAAAGGTGAAGGGGGTAAGGTCTGTGTGGAACCAGAAGAAATGGCAGAGGTGCTTAATGAGTACTTTGCCTCAGTATTCACGGTGGAAGCTGATCTGGGAGATTTTGCCACGGATTTGCAGCAGATGGAAAAGATTGAGTTTGTGGATATTAAGGTGGAGGATGTATTAGAACTTTTGAATTCTATCAAGATTGATAAGTTGCGGGACCAGATGGGATATACCCCAGGATACTGTGGGAGGCGAGGGAAGTGATTGCAGAGCCCCTGGCGATGATCTTTGCGTCGTCAATGGAGACGGGAGAGGTTCCGGAAGATTGGAGGATTGCGGATGTAGTCCCTATTTTCAAGAAAGGGAACAGAGATAGCCCGGGAAATTACCGACCGGTGAGTCTGACCTCAGTGGTTGGTAAGCTGATGGAAAGGCTTCTGAGGGACAAGATTTACGAGCATTTGGAGAGGTTTGACATGATCAGGAATAGTCAGCATGGATTTGTCAAGGGCAGGTCGTGCCTTACGAGCCTAGTTGAGTTCCTCGATAATGTGACTGAACACATTGACGAAGGAAGTGCCATGGACGTGGTGTACATGGACTTCAGCAAGGCATTTGATAAGGTCCCCCATGCAAGACTTCTTGAGAAGGTGAGAGGGCATGGGATCCGAGGGCCTTTGGCCTTGTGGATCAAGAACTGGCTTGCCTGCAGAAGGCAGAGAGTGGTTGTGGATGGGTCTTTTTCTGAATGGAGGTCAGTCACCAGTGGAGTGCCCCAGGGATCTGTTCTAGGACCCTTGCTGTTTGTCATTTTCATAAATGACCTGGATGAGGAAGTGGAAGGATGGGTAAGTAAGTTCGCTGATGACATGAAGGTCGGTGGTGTTGTGGATGGCCTGGAAGGATGTCAAAAGTTGCAGCAGGACATAAATAGGATGCAGGACTGGGCGGAGAAGTGGCAGATGGACTTCAACGCGGATAAATGTGTAGTCGTCCATTTTGGCAGAACCAACGGGATGAACGAGTACACTATCAAGGGCAGGAGTCTTGGTAGTGTTGAGGAGCAGAAGGATCTTGGGGTCCGGGTCCACAGGACTCTTAAATCGGCCTCGCAGGTGGAAGAGGTGGTCAAGAAGGCGTATGGTGTACTGGCCTTCATAAATCGAGGGATTGAGTTTAGGAGTCGGGAGGTAATGCTGCAACTTTATAAGACCCTTGTCAGGCCTCATTTGGAGTACTGTGCGCAGTTCTGGTCGCCTCACTATAGGAAAGACGTAGAAGCTATTGAAAGGGTACAGAGGAGATTTATAAGGATGTTGCCTGGACTGGGAGGCATGCCTTATGAAGTTAGGTTGAGGGAACTGGGTCTCTTTTCCCTGGAGAGACGTAGGTTGAGAGGCGACCTGATAGAGGTTTATAAAACGTTGAGAGGAATAGATAGGGTGGATTCTCAGAGGCTATTTCCCTGGGTTGAAATGGTCGCTACGAGAGGACACAGGTTTAAGGTGCAGGGAGGAAAGTACAGAAGTGATGTTAGGGGTAAGTTTTTCACTCAGAGGGTGGTGAGTGAATGGAATCGGCTGCCGTCAGTGGTGGTGGAGGCGAACTCGCTGGGGTCTTTTAAAAGACTTCTGGATGAGTATATGGGGTTTTATGGGATTGGGGGTTATAGATAGGAGTTGATGTGATCGGCGCAACTCGTGGGCCGAAGGGCCTGTTTGTGCTGTAGTGTTCTATGTTCTATGTTCTAATTGCCTTGAGAAGGTGGTGGTGAACATTTCTTCTGGGTTTCTTGGAAATGTGAGAAAGTTGTACGCATGCATCTTTTATTTCATTACATAAGAGCAGGAGTAGGCCGCATGATTCACTTTGAGCCTATTCTGCCATTCCATAACATCATGACTAAACTTTTCCATCCATTCCACTTTTCCATTCTCACCCTTTATCTCTTAATTCGCTTACTAATCAAAATTCCATCAATCCCAGTCTTGAATAAGTTCACTAAATCAGTTTCTACACTGCAGCAGGCGACGGTGCAGAGGGACCTCGGGGTCCTTGTGCATGAGTCGCAAAAACCCAGACTGCAGGTGCAGCAGGTGGTCAGGAAGGCGAATGGGATGCTGGCCTTCATAGTGAGGGGGATTGAATATAAAAATAGGGAGGTCTTGCTGCGGCTGTATAGGGCATTGGTGAGGCCGCAGCTGGAGTACTGTGTGCAGTTTTGGTCGCCGTACTTATGCAAGGATATTTTGGCCTTGAAGGGAGTGCAGAGGAGGTTTACTAGGCTGATATCAGAGTTGAGGGGGTTGAGCTATGAGGAGAGGCTGAATAAACTAGGCTTGTACTCGTTAGAGTTTAGAAGAAGGGGAGATCTCATATAAGATGATGAATGGGATGGATAGGATAGAGGTGGAGAGACTCTTCCCGCTCAGAAAGGACAGTAGGACTAGGGGGCACAGCCTCAAGATAAAGGGGGGGCGGTTTAGAACGGAGTTGAGGAGGAACTTCTTCACTCAAAGGGTGGTGAATCTCTGGAATTCTCTGCCCGTTGAGGTGGTGGAGGCTGCCTCGCTAAATATTTTTAAGACGCGGGTTGATGGGTTTTTGATAAGCAAGGGGATTAAGGGTTATGGGGAGAGGGCGGGAATGTGGAACTGAGCCACGACAGATCAGCCATGATCTTATTGAATGGCGGGGCAGGCTCAAAGGGCTAGATGGCCTACTCCTGCTCCTATTTCTTATGTTCAAATTCCAACAATTCAGTCCTTTCCCAGGGAAGTAATTTCTCTTCATTTCAGTCCTAAATAGCACACTTATTGTGAGACTGTGACCTCTAGTTCTAGACTGTCCAGTTGGGGGAACAGGCCTGAACATCTATCCAACCAAGTCATCTACTTGTAACATACAAGGCGTTGTTCCCCGCCCTGTTATTCGTTGAACAGGTCGATGCTAATGACACATTCATTCAACATTCATTCCTCTAAACTCCAGAGAATATAGGCCCATTTTACTCAGTCACTACTCACAGTCCACTCCAATTCAATTGGTGAACCTTCTTTGCACCTCTTCTAAAGCAAGTATATCCTTCCTTAGATAAGGCATCAACATGATCCAGAACAGTAATCCAGATGTGGCCTCTGCAAGGCAGTGCACAAGTCCAGCATATGTTACTAATTTTTGACTGGGAAATAATGTTTGACAAACCTACTGGTGTTTCTTGAGGAGGTAATTAGTAGAATAGATAAGGGAGAACCTGTGGATGTGGTGTACTTTGATTTTTAAAAATTTTTGGATAAATCCCACATAAGTGGTTAGTGTGCAAAATCAAGCACATGGGATTGGTGGTAATTTATTGGCATGGATTGAAAATTGGTCACATGGCAGGAAACACAGAGTGGGAATAAATAAGTATTTTTCAGAATCACAAGAAATAATGAGTGGGGTACCTCAGGATCAGTGCTTATACCCTGGCTATTCAAAATATATATCAATGAGTTGGATGAGGGAACCAAATGTAATATTTCCAAGTTTGTTGAAGACACAAAACCAGATAGGAATGTAAGTGGTGAGGAGGATGCAGAGAGACCTCAACGTGATGTAGACAAGGTGAGTGAGTGAGCAGTCACAGTGTAAGATGGATAAGTATGAAGGTAGGAAAAACAGAATTGTAGAATGTTATTTAAATGGAAATAAATTGAGAAATATTAATGTACAAAGGGACCTGGGAGTTCTTGTGCATGAGTCACTGAAAACAAACAGGCAGGTGCAGCAAGCAGTTAGGAAAGAAAACAATACATTGCCTTGTTTGTTCCTGTACTCAAATCCTCTTGCAATGATGTGTTATTGTAGCTGTACAGGGTTTGGTGAGACAATACATGGAATAGTGTGTGCAGTTTTGGTCATCTTATCTAAGAAAAGATATCCTCGCCATGGAGGGAGTGCAGCAAATGTTCACCAGATGATTTCTAGGATGGCAGGATGGTCATATGAGGAGAGATTGGATCGAATAAGTTTGTTGAATCTGTTAAATTTTTATGTGAATTTCCAAGTGCCCTATTGTCACATCCTGAATAATAGGTTGTATTATTTTGCGTACTTGCCAGCTGTTATATGTTTCCCTGTTTTCTCTGGGCCTACATCTTCCACCTTCCAAGCCACATTCTAGAATCGAGGGAATTCTGGAGGATCAAAGTCCATCTGTCACCAGCTCTTTGTAGGCTATCAGATCCCAGGGATTTGTTGTATTTTAATCCTGTCAATATTTGAGTGTTGTCAATAAATAGACTAAAAGGCAATCCCTGTCAAGCTGAGGGTATGGGACATCTCCTAAATTTGCCTATTTTTTACAAGCAAACTTAAAAGTGCTTTGGAGAGCCTTGAAGTTGTAAAAGATGCAAATCTTTCCTTTTATTTCTTCCTAGCTTTTTTCTTTTTCATTGTTGTTGTCCCTTTTTATTCCTGTCTTTTTTCTCTCTTTGATTTGTTCTTTCTTTCTTTAAGTCATTGGTTAGTCCCCTCACTGCATCATTTCAATTGCTAGCTCACACCCTCCATGATGTTGTGAGCTGCTATTAACTGCCTCCTATTTGGCCACTTGCTTGAATGTTTTACCCAATACCTAAATAAAGTAATCTTGATGCATCTCGAATAGTCAAGTCAGCTCTATCTGAATCATGGAAGCCCTACAGTGCAGAAGGAGCCATTTGACTCATCGAGCCAGCACAGGTAACAAACCCACCTGGCCCTATCCCTGGAACTCCCAGTATTCACCCTGCTAATCCCCCTGACATTAATAGGTAATTTAGCGTGACCAATCAACCTAATCTGCACATCATTGGACTGTGGGAGGAGACCGGAGTACTCGGAGGGAACTCACACAGACACGAGGAGAACATGCAAACTCCACACAGTCACCTGAGGCCAGAATTGATCCTGAGTCCTTGGCACTATGAGGCAGCCATGCTAATGGCTGTGCCACCATGCCACCCACGCTTTATTTATAAAGTGATTTCAAAGTACAACCCAAGGTTGCCAGTGCTTTGTGCTTTTGCCCAGTAATATTGTGGAATTGATTTCATAGAATAATTGGAGAGATAGGATGGTGCTTGTGAATGGCTTTTTTCAAAAACTGCGCTTCATTATTTTGTTTCTGGCCAAAATCACTTTCCCAGGGGTGAAGAGGTTTTGTGTTACACAAAGAGCGATGAGTTTTAGGATGGCCTACGAACAGAGGCTCAGCTATTTAATAGTCAATTGTCAGTCTCAATCTCTGGATGTAACAATCAAATTGGAAAGAATCTTTTCGGGTCGATTCTAATCATTCCACGTCTGGCAGCCAGACCTTCGTCAACTTGTGCTTTATTATTTCGTTTCTGGCCAAAATCACTTTTCCAGGGGTGAAGAGGTTATGTGTTACATAAAGAGCGGTGGGTTTTAGAAAAAAATGTCTACTAGCAGAGGCTTAGCTATTTAACAGTCAATTGTTGGTCTCAATATTTGGATGTGACATTTAATTTGGAAAGCACCTCTTCAGGTCACTATATACTGATTTTAATCATTCCAAATTTGGAGGTCGAGTCTTCATTTATCTGTGCCTCAAATTGTGCAATTCCCTCCCTGCTTTTCTACCCTTCTCTCACCTTCTTTGAGACAATCCTTAAGACCCACACTTTGACCAAGCTTTTGGTTACCTGTTGTAATATGTCTTTCTGTGGCCTGGTTACATTTTAATGTTTGATACTTGCTTTTGTGAAGCACCCCGGGCTGTCTTGCTGTGGTGAAATGTCCAAATATTTGCAACTTGTTTTTGTGGGTGAATTTGGACGCAGCAGCACTTTCTTTATTTTATATAGTCCTGCCGATAAGGTCTAGACTGCTGAATTATATGAACTTTTTGTCAAACCTAATTACTAATTTATGACTGAAATTGTAACATTGGTGATTAGTGCCTTTTTAATATATTAATACTTACAACAGCACCAATTTTCAGGAATTTCACAATAAGGTTCAATTAAAAACATTTGCATTAATCTAACAATTCAAATAAATAGTTGGAAATGAAAAAGCAGTTTGCTGAACATAAAGCACAACGACAATGGCCAAATATGTATCACCGGTCACACAATAGTTGATTGACAGATCAATCAATAAGGTTGGTACTCTTCATTGCAAGATGTGGATGACTATTCACAAATGCAAACTCAACAAGTGGCTTGTGAGAGGACTAATTTTTGTAATTTGTTAATAGATATCCTCATAGCTCTTTCTAAAATTTTAAAATTTGGACAAGATCTTTCAAAATGCCTGAATCTATGTCGGTCTATGACCCCCAAAGAAAAGAAACTATCTTGCAGTTTGTGGAAGCTTGGCCATCATTATTTCTGGGGAACAACCTATTGTGGGCTGCACAAGCCAAATTCAAAGAGAGTTCTCCAAAGACAATCTACATGTCATATTCCAGGCTGATCAACATGAGTCTGCTCAGACAAAGGGCATGGGAGCCTTCCTTTTAATTCTTAATAATTGAGGCTTTCAGCAACCTGGAGACCCAGATGAGGGATACACATCCTTGTCAAAGACAGCATGGAGAGATAGGAGTCATGTGACATGGTCCTCTGACTTGTGGAACCGGTAATATTGTCTTGTTGAACCACAATGCTCAATCTACTGTTTAACATCTGAACACCTGCCTTCGTCTACTCTGCATCTGCTGGAAGTTCAGTGCTATTACTTACACTTCTGTGTGCTTATCACATCTTATGAATTCAACATCACCAGAGAAATAAATAATTCAACATCGGTTTTCAATCCACTGACCTCTGCACAGCAATATTTCATCGGACTTTGATTCTGGAATCTGGCAGCCACCTGAAACAATGTTCTTTGTCTCTGTGGTCTTTATATTCTTTTATTCTCTATCCCTTTTCTGTCTGTGTGTGAAGGTGACGATGTGACCCTTCTGCATTTTGAGTATGTGCAAATAAATTAACCTTTTGAGTTCAATGCAACATTGGTTATGCCTAGAAAATTGAATCATATAATAACCAAGGGGTTGGGGAAATACGTCTCCAATTATCAACAGGGAAATAAATTTAAACACCTTTCTGTTGATGGATAATGAGGGAAGAAACTAGTGCTGTTTAAAGTTACCCCCCCACCTCCTGTCAGTAACATTCCTCAATAAATCTGTCTGATCAATTCTTACCACTGACTAGACATTGCTGATCATAAATCTGACAATTACACATGAATAAACCTGATGAGCTGGAAAAGACTAGCTGATCCATCAAGTCTGCCCCACATCATAGTGCATGCGCACTTCTTCAAGGTTAGTGTACTTGAAAGAAAGAGAACACCAATACAAAAGCAAAATACCACAGATACTATAATTCTGAAGTGAAATCAAAAATACTGAAAATGTTGAGGGAGTCAGGCAAGTTCACAATGAAGATATTCTGGTCTTCTTCAGACCTAACAGTTGTCTCTTCTAACTTGTTCATCTTCATGGCGTTATGTTTCCTGATAGATTTGGGCAGGTTTATCAAATCTCAAATCCCTCCTGCTTTGCACACTATCTCAGACTTTTGTTCTCCCCACCTCCCCCTTTCCCTGCAGTTGTACCTGTTTGAAGCTTGTTACATCCCTAAGTCTTGCCAGTTTTGACGAAAGATCATCAACCAGAATCGTTAATTCTGTTTATGCTCCATAGGTGCTGTCTAACATGTTGGGTGGTTCCAGCATTCTCTGATTTTAATTCATGATTACAACATCTGCGGCGTTTTGCACTTGTAATTAATTCATTCCATTCTCCTGCTTTTTTTGTCTAGTACATGCATATTTCACACTTTAAGTTATCCAGTTCTCTTTTTAATGTTACAATTGAATCTGTGCCTTCCATCATTTTGGACAATGCACGTCAGGTCACAACAAATCACTGTGTGAAGCCTCTTTCTTTGCATTTGCCTCTGACTCTCGCTTGAAGGAACAAAATGATGGAATTGCTCCAACCTGTAAATTAGAAGCAGCCCTGAATGCACAAATGGCACTGCAAAGACTATGGTAGGCCAAATTATCAATCACTATATTATACGTTCTTTCCTTTATAACAGGACCTCCAATATCTCCCCGTGAATACTGCAGTAGAAATCCATTTGTATTTAAAGATTATATTTCAGTCAGGATACCAGAATGTCATGATCTTAACTTTAATTAGACAATATTAGAATGCTTGTAAAGTGTCTGCCCTTACTATAACAATTTATTTGATCTGCATCACACGACTTAACTCTGAAAAGAGAAGCAAATCGGCCAATAAACAGAAAGAGAAGTGGATCTCGAGATCATTAATAATGAAACAATATATGGAATGTGAAAGGACAAAGTCAAGACATTTAAGCTTACAGAATACTATTAGTAGAGTTTTTTAAAACAAAGTCCACCGACACTATGATCACCATGGTGAAGGTCAACAGTTTGCAGATGTCAGTCCAAGGGTACACTGGTTAAAAAAAAGCACAATATGAAATTCGACACTGTGCTCCGTGCCCTCGATTATTGTTTCCTGCTTACATGCTAGTTTATTACATTAAAGCAATTGGATCATCATAAGGACGATGTACAGGAAAACATACAGAGGACAAAAGCTGACACAGGGCATGACAAAATCATAATACTCCTCCATAGTTGTTTATTGTCCTCCTTGTTCACTCAATCAGCAAAGCTGCAACACGACTATAGAATTCATCATAACCAGTCTCACAGGCTACTGCTTGACTATATCCACAGTAGCTTCCTTCCCTTTAAAGTCTCAAGTTTCCAATGCAGTTTACTGACAGAGATCCCAGTTTGAAAATCTTGACATTCCTTTATCTGAGTATTGCTGAAAAAAGTAGACATGTTTTTCATTGAAACTTTTCACCTAGCACTTATCAGGACAAAGCCACAGGTGAATCTAGCTACTCTGCAATCACAACACAAGTGACAGTCACCATGAACAAGATGCTGCTGTCAAGCCAAAAACACATTCTGCCTAACAAACATATGAGGAATGTGGTAAATTAATTTGTTAATGTGATGTTAGGTTTGTAGGTTGTACATCCCAGACTGGCAGAGTGTATCAAACAGCATGTTCCTGCTGCTAGTGACAGAATCAAGGTATAGGTCATACCCAACCAGCCTCTGCTTGCATAACCCAAAACACTGTCCAACATTAGATGTGATTCTGCGATTGGACAAAACTTCCTATATAATTCTCAATGTGCTAAGAATTATGCTGGCAACCAATTTAAGATTGCCAGTCAGGCTTTCAGTGTAGCACATTCGTGTGTACTGAAAGCTCCATATATGAATGCACAGTGCCTTGTTCTTTGTAGGTGGAAATAACATGTACACACATTTGCCTGTTTCAGCTAAATAAAATAAGTAATAGCCAGTCGTGAGTTCATTCCTTGGGACAATGCTTTGATCAAGCAGAGTGAAACTGCTTGGTTTAAATTTCAAATAATGCTTGGCAATTAACTGTCAATTACCATCAACTGATGCATTTTCTATGGCAATGTCTCTGCCAGTCAGAGTCCACTTGCCAACCAATTATCATTTTCTTCTCATAAAGTAGAAATTTGTTGATTCCCCTGACATCGGTATTCTTACGAATTGTCCTGTTGAGTGCAAGATGAAAATTTTCAGCAAAATGTCTCTTTTTCTGGCAATACTTAAGTTTTGTAATACTAAATGACTATTCATTTATTTATTAACATCTTCCTGATTTTTGTACTGGAAAGATTGGATTGATTCCTATTTTGTCCACAGAAAGCAAGACAAAGCGAATCCAGACTATTACCATTCCATCAATCTGCTCTCAATCATCTGCAAAGTGATGGAAGGGATCACCAACAGTGTTGTCAATCAGCACTTACTCAGCAGTAACTTGCTCACTGAAACTCTGAATTCTGCCAGGGCCACTCAGTCCTGGACCTCTTTTCAGCCTCATTCCAAACATGGACAAAAAGATGCACCCAAGCGATGATATGAGAGTGGTTGCCCTTGACATCAAGGCACTGTGGAGAGATTGATGACATTAGGATTGTTTTTGTTGGAGTTCAGATGAATGATGCGGGAGTCTCATAGAGACTTATAAGATTCTAACAGGACTAGACAGGATAGATGAAGGGAGGATGTTCCTGATGGTGGGTGTGTCCAGAACCAGGGGTCACAATCTGAGGATTCAGGATAGACCATTTACGACAGAGTTGAGGAGACATTTCTTCACCCAAGGAGTGGTGAGCCTGAGGAATTCATTACCACAGGAAGTAGTTGATGTCAGAGCACTGAACATATTCAAGAGGTGGCTAGATATAGCACTTGGGGTGAATGGGATCAAAGATTATAGGGAGAAAGCAGGATTAGGCCATTGAGTTGGACGATTAGCCATGATCATGATGAATGGCGGAGAAGGTTCCTAGCATAACTAGAGTTAATGGGATTCAGAGGAAAACTCTGAGTGATACCTAGCATGAAGGAAGATGGTTGTGTTAGCTGGAGTTCAGCCCCAGGAGTTCCTCAAGGTAGTGTCTGAGGCTCAACCATCTTCATCAACAACCTTCTTTACATCATAAGGGCAGAAGTGGGGATGTTTACTAATGATTGCACAATGCTCAGCACCATTAGCAACTCCTCTGATACTCAAAAACTGAAGCAATCCATGTCCAAATACAGCATGACCTAGGCAACATTCAGGCTTGAGCTATAAATGAAAAGTAACATTTCTGCCACAAATATGCCAAACATTTTCAACAAGAGAGAACTCAACCACCCCCCTTGACATTCAACATTATTGCCATTGTTGAGTCCTGAACGATCAACATCCCAAAAGTTACCTTTAATCAAAAACTGAAGTGCACCAGCTGTATCAATAAAGTGATAGCGGAACAGATCCAAGATTGGAATTCTGTTGCAAGTAACACATCTCGTCACTCTCCAAAAAACATACATATTCTATAAAGCACAAACCAGGAGTGTGATCGAATACTCTCTGCTTTCCTGGATGAATCAATGGAATCCATAGAATCAATACCTTTTTTTTCCTAAAATATACTTGATTCATAAAAATTTCAAATAAACCATTGCGAATCTACATGTCTTTGCATTGCCTACAGTGCAGAATTAAACCTTTTTACAGTTCTATACAAATTACAGTCGTAACATTTCAAACCTGAAAACTATATACATGCCTCAAAAATTACTGTGTGCCATTGTTTCTCAGATTGGCACACAGTTGCGCAGGTCGAGGGTGTTCTGCAGTTTCCGGGCCCTCGGTCTGCCTCTATTAAAAGGCCTTACAGTGAGGCCTTTCCCGAGCCACCTTTTTTCCAAAAATATACTTCACTCATAAAAATCTCAAGCAAACCATTGCAAATCTACATGTCTTTGAATTAGCACAGAAGAAAACCATTCGACCCATTGAGTCTCACTGACCACAATCCCCCACACAGGTCCTATTCCCATAACCCCACATATATATGCTGCTAATCCCTCTGACACTAGCATCAATTTAGCATGGCCAATCCACCTAACTCACACATGATTGGACAGTTGGAGGAAACTGGAGCACCCGGAGCAAAGCCACAAAGACACAGGGAAAATGTACAAACTCCGCACAGACAGTGACCCAAAGCCAGGATTGAACCTGGAATCCTTGGCATTGTGAGACAACAGTGCTAACCACTGTGCCACTGCGCCACCCCCACAAGAGCAGCACACTGAGGATGGACATTCAACACAATCCAGCACAAAGCAGCTCGCTTGATTGGCATCCATGCACCACTTTCAGCTCCTCGACAATCGATGCACAGTGGCAGCAATGTGTACAACATACAAGGTGCATGACATAACAACTCAGCTTCAGCAGCACCTTCTAAACCTGTGACCTCTAACATCTAGAAAGACAGAGGTACCAGATGCACAGACCACACCACCACCAGTAAGTTCGCCTCCAAGGGGGGACTGATGTATGAGGGGAAATTGACGAGGTTAGGATTGTTTTTATTGGAGTTCAGATAAATGGGGGGGGGCTGCGATCTCATAGAGACTTACAAGATTCTAACAGGACTAGACAGGATAGATGCAGGGAGGATGTTCCTGATGGTCGGGGAGTCTATAACCAGGGATCACAGTCTGAGGATTTGGGATAGACCATTTAGGGCGGAGATGAGGAGACATTTCTTTACCCAAAGAGTGGTGAGCCTGTGGAATTCATTACTACAGGAAGTAGTTGATGCCAGAAAATTGAATATATTCAAGAGGTGCATACAGAGAACACTTGGGGTGAATGGGATCAATGTTTATGGGGAGAAAGCAGGATTAGGCTATTGAGTGGGACAATCAACCATGGTCGTGATGAAAGGTGGAGCGGGCTTGAAGGGCCAAATGGCCTCCCCATGCTTCTATCTTCTGTGTTTCTATATTTCAAGCCAAACATCATCCTGATTGGAAACATATCATTTTCTCTTCATTATCACTGGGTCAAAAGTCCTGGAACTGCCTCCACAGCACTATGGGTGTACCTACAGCGCATGAACTGGAACAGTTCAAGAAGGCAACTCGACATCATCATCTCAAAGGCACTTAAGCATGGGCAATAATACTGGCCTAGCCAGCTGCATTCCATGAAATAATTTTAAACTACAAGTATTTCAATGTTAACAATTGGATTATATGGACATAATTCATATGTTAGGATTAACAGATTGTTAATTTGCAGTACTGGACATTTAAGCAGCTAAAAGAATAACCAGCAATCATGACATGAGGTGAATCACGAGTTCCTTAAAAATGCTGAAACAGACATTAACAAATTCATTTGATGGCACAATGGAAATTTCTACCAACACAAACTACTCAATTGTCTTTTCAGTTAGAACAATGCAGGATTTAGTCCACACCATTAATCTTGAAAGATAACTGCAGAGTAGATTTTTTTTCATTCGGAACAGAAATACCCAAAGGACGAGAAAAACTGTCAGGTCCTCCAACCGAGGCACGACTCTGACCCCACTCACAGCAGCCAGGTTTTCCCCATTCCCCAGCCACTGAGCCCCCTTCTGTAATCCGTAATTGGCCCAGGTTTTGCTGCAACTTCAGGTGTGGGGCAGATGCCTGCTTTCACGCTGGTATACAAAAATTGCTGCCTGAGCTGTGGCTGTCCTGCTGCTGGCTTCACAGAATTTGCTTTTCCCTCTGTCTTGAAATGCATTGAACTGTGTGAGGTTGCTGTTGTTGTCCAGTCAATATGAAAAATTCAAACTGACCGGAGAAAGTTGTCTTATTATTTCAAGCCCAAATGCCCTTTTATTGATGTGATAAGTATTAACTACAGCCAATCAATCTCCTTGGCTCTGAGAATTAACTGTTACAAATCCCATTTCTCCAGTATTGATTTGGTATGAGAGAAAAAAGTTAAAATTACGACTTAAAACACAATTTTTATTTCTCCTTTCTGTCTTTTTTTTCTGTCTCTCTCTTTATTTGTCCTTTATGTGACTGAATAGGTATTGAATTCATCCACTTTAATCTGCATCTTCTTCTCAGTCTTTGCACTGTTCATTTCTCAATGCTTTCACTTGATTGATTAAGGAGATACTGGTTGGAATTCTCTGCGATTCTCTGGATCCGCTGCAATGAACGGAGATTTGGCTGAGCACCAAATTCTCCATTCTCGCTGGCAGTGGAGGAAGGGCATACAAGCCCGGAGAATTCTGCCGAGCAGAAAGTAGAAAGAAACCAAGAAAAGTAGAAAGAAATTAAGCAAGGAGTAAGGAGGGCTAAAAGGGGTCATGAAAAGTCATTGGCCAGCAGGATTAAGGAAAATCCTAAGACTTTTTAGACATATAAAAAAAGAAAGAGGGTAGCCAGGAGAGGGTTGGCCCACTCAAGGGCAGGGGAGGGAATCTATGCGTGGAGCCAGAGGAAATGAATGAGGTATTAAATGAGTATTTTGCATTAGTATTCACCAAAGAGAAGAACCTGGTAGATGATGAATCTGGAAAAGGGTGTGTAGATAGTTTGAGTCATGTTGAGATGAAAAAGAAGAGATATTGGGGTTCTTGGGAAATATTAAGTCCCCAAGGCCTGATGGGATATACCCCAGGATACTGAGTGAGGCAAGGGAGGTAATTACTGGGGCCTTAAGAGAAATCTTTGTATCTTCACTGGCTACAGGGGAGGTCCCAGAGGATTGGAGAATAGCCAATGTTGTTCCTTTGTTTAAGAAGGGTAGCAAGAATAATCCAGGTAATTACATGCCGATGAGCTTTACATCAGTGGTAGGGAAATTATTGGAGAGAATTCTTTGAGACAGGATTTACTCCCACTTGGAATAAATGGATGTAATAGCGAGAGGCAACAAGGTTTTGTGAAGGAGAGGTCGTGTCTCACTAACTTGATCGAGATTTTTGAGGAAATGACAAAGATGATTGATGAGGATAGGGCAGTGGATGTTGCCTACATGGACTTCAATAAGGCCTTTGAAAAGGTCCCTCATGGCACACTGGTGCAGAAGGTGAAGTCGCATGCGATCAGAGGTGAACTGGCAATGTGGATATAGAACTGGCTCGGTCATAGGAGACCATGCAGACGCTATGACAACAGATGAATGAACACCACTCAACAATCACCAGGCAAGAGTGTTCTCTTCCTGTTGAGGAACACTTCAGCGGTCACAGGCATTCGGCCTCTGATCTTCGGGTAAGCGTTCTCCGAGGCAGCCTTCACGACACACAACAGCGCAGAGTCACTGAGCAGACACTGACAGCCAAGTTCTGCACACATGAAGACGGCCTCAACTGCAATCTTGGGTTCATGTTACACTATCTGTAACCCCCATGACTTGCCTGGTCTTGCAAAATCTCACTAACTGTCTTGGCTGGAGACAATACACGTCTCTTTAACCTGTGCTTAACCCTCTCTCTACTCACATTGTCCGTACCTTTGAGAGTTGATTACCTGTAAAGACTCGCATTCCAACCATTATATTGTAAATTGAGTCTGTGTCTTTATATGCCCAGTTTGTGAACTGAAATCCCACTCACCTGATGAAGGAACAGAACTCCAAAAGCTAGTAGCTTTTGCTACCAAATAAACCTGTTGGACTTCACCCTGCTGTTGTGAGACTTCTTACTCGGGTCATAGAAGATAGAGATTTGCAGTGTAAGGGTGCCTTTTTGATTGGAAGGCTGTGACAAGTGGCGCTCCTCAGGGATTAGTGCTGGGATCTTTGCTGTTTGTAATATATCTAAATGATTTGGAGGAAAATGTAACTGGTTTAATTAGTAAGTTTGCAGTGAATACAAAGGTTGGTGGATTTGCAGATAGCGATGAGGACCATCAGAGGATACAGCAGGATATGGGTCAGTTGGAGATGTGTGTGGAGAGATGGCGATGGAGTTTAATCCAGACAAATGTGAGGTAATGCATTTTGGAAGGTCTAATGCAGATAGGAAATATACAACAAATGGCAGAACCCTCAAGAGTATTGATAGGCAGAGCAATCTGGTTTTGCAGGTACACAGTTCACTGTGTACCTGGCAATGCAGGTAGAGAAGGTAGTCAAAAAGGCACGTGGTATCTTACCTTCATCAGCCGGGGCACTGAGTTTAAAAATTGGCAAGTCATGTTGCAGTTTTATAGAACCTTATTTAGGCCACACTTGGAATATCATGTTCAATTCTGGTCGCCACACTACCAGAAGGATGTGGAAACATACAGAAAAGATTTACTGGATGTTGCCTGGTATGGAGGGCATTAGCTATAAGGAAAGGTTGGAGAAACTTGGTTTGTCCTCATTGGAACAATGGAGGTTGAGGGGCCTTCTGATAGAAGCCTACAAGATTATGAGAGGCATGGACAGAATAGATAGTCAGAAGCTTTTTCCCAGGGTGGAAGAATCAATTACTGGGGGCATATTTTTAAATGCAAGGAACAAAGTTTAAAGGAGATGTACAAGACAAGCTTTTTACACACAGAGTGGTGGGTGTCTGAAACTCGCTGCCAGGGGAGGTAGTGGAAGCAGATACCATATTGACTTTTAAGGGGTGTGTTGACATATACATGAAAAGGATAGGAATGGAGGGATATGGTCCCTGGAAGGGTAGGAGGTTTCAGTTCAGTCAGGCAACATGGTTGGTGCAGGCTCTAGGGCCGCAGGGCCTGTTCCTATGCTGTAATTTTCTTTGTTCTTTGTTCTTTGAGTTGCTTGCCCTGTGCACTCAGGTTGCAAATTCTTTGTTTCCTCTCTGTGATATTACCAGTCTGCAATTTTGGCAAACTGCCAAACAAAAATTTAAAAACTCAGATGAGCAAGGGCAAATCTAATACATGACAGTTGCTAAGATTAAAGCAAATTATTGTGGCTGCTGGAATCTGAAACACAAACAGAAAATGCTGGATCATCTCAGCAGGTCTGACAGCATCTGTCGGGAAAGGACACAGCTAAGACTCAAAACATTAACTCTGTTCTCTCCCCACAGATGCTGCCAGATCACCTGAGACTTTCCAGCATTTTCTGTTATTCTTGCAACGACTGATGCAAAACTGAGTACATTCTGGCTGTACCTTCATTTGTGAGATTATTTAAACTATGGGAGATAAATTGACCCATCCCATCTTTTTTGCTGTAATTTTCAGGCATGATCCTGGAAGTAGTAAGTTAATAACTTTGTGTGCCCAACAACTATATTACACAGGTATTCGGCTCCTTAAATACACTTTAGCACAGTGACTAGCCTCAGAGCGCCAGTGTCTCAGGTTCAATTCTGGCCTTGTGTGATCGTTTGTATGGAGCTGGCACACTTCCCCATGTCTGTGTGGGTTGCCTCTGAGTGCTCCAGTTTCCTTCTGCAGTCCAAAGATGTGCAGGAGAGGTGGATTGATGCTAGGTTGCCCCTTAGTGTCCCAAGTTTAGGTGAGGGGGATTAGTGGGATAAATATATGGAGTTATGGGGATCGGGTGGGGGATAATGCCTGGGTAAGAGAATCAGTGCAGACTCAATGGGCCGAATGGCCTCCTTCTGCACTGTGGGGATTCGATGAACCAGGGTCTCTGTTGGGAAATTCAACAGAAATCTTACTGGCCATGAAGGAAGAGATAACTGTTTCTTTTTGCCTTACATTCATTGGGCGACAGTTTGCACAGCAGTTAACACTGCTGTCTCACAGTTCCAAGGACACAGGTTCGATTCCCAGCTTGTCTGTGTAGAGTTTGCATATTCTCCTCGTGTCTGCGTGAGTTTCGTCTGGGTGCTCTGGTTTCCTCCCACATTCTAAAAGATGTACTGGTTAGGTGCATTGACCTGAACAGGCGCCAGAGTGTGGAGACAAGGGGAATTTCACAGTAACTTCACCACGTGTTAATGCAAGCCTTACTTGTGACTAATAAATAAACTCCAACTTTACTTTATGTGATGTGAGGATGAGCTGGATAGTTCCTCCCTCCTCCACAGGAACACTGCCGGCCTGCAATGATTCCCATTCCCCAGTACTTATCTGCAGGCTAATTCTCAACAAGCCCAGACTGTTGAGCTGCATCAAATTGTTTCATTGGTGCCCGATTGCTGTGCGCAGCATGCCAGTATTATGTTCACAAGGCCTGTAGCTTAATGTCAGGCCAACTTCTTGCCTCCATCTTCAGTTGCCTGTAACGGATGTGTACCAATTTTCACCACAAAAGCAATTTCCTGTCCATTAACTTTCATTAAAGTTTCTATTTCCCCCTTAAACCTTGGGTTGCAGTTTTACCTGTTTAATTCAAAACACATTGTAGGTGGCTTCAAGAACTGAACTGAAATCTTAAATTGGGCTGGCAAACAGAGGTCAAAACTGACAATAAAAAAAATGTATTCTACACACAAAAGTTCTGACCAATTTATGGGTTAAATTTAACTCCACAAAGAAAAAGGCAGCCTCATTAAAGTTTGAGTGAAATTCTGCAAACTAAAATATTGAAGCAAAACTCAGTTATTCACCCTTAATCTTAGGGAAAGCAATGTCCCTACCTTGAAATAGTACGTCCATCAGCCTCTGAGAGTGATGTAATTCTTCGCTAAATTAGTTTCAGTGGAAATTTCTACATGAGCTTTTGTGATCTGCTTGGCCTTTCTTGTATTGCCCAGGAGTTTTTGAAGTATGGGCTGAAATATTTTAACAAGTCTGTGAGAAAATGAAAGCAAATCCAATTAAATGGAAATCAGTAAGAAAAAGTAATCAGTGCATCAGAAATATTGTGGAAGCTATTAAGAAAGGGAGATACTACTGAAAGCTTGTCAACTTACGGAGTGGGGCAGAATTATCTCATGAGCTTTAAGGTCAATGGCTAACTGAAGCTTGCAGCCTTGATACACTCTATTGGTTTCGTAGCAGATTTTAACTTATAATTCAGATAGTTGCTTGCTATCGCATTTGACCTGTAACTGAGGAAAATCAAGAACAAAAATACATTGCATGGAGCATGTCAATTAAGACATATAACGGTTTCAATAAGATATTCTGTAAAATCAAAATGATGGATGTTGCAAATCAGATGGAGAGAATAATAAAGTACAGGACATATATAAGATTATATTATCCAATTATATTTCAGACTTGAGGCAATGTAAGACCTTAGCGGCAATGCTAACAAGTTTTATATTCCTCTAATAGCTCCTTTGACTTTAAATTCAAGATTAAATGAGTTCCACTGCACCTGCAGATAGTTACATTATGGCAGATATTAGTCTTTGAAGTATTAATAGAGATACAAAAGATATACGTCCCACTTGCAGAATAAGACTAAATGAATTTTTTTCTCCAAAATGAAATATGCAAAAGGCCTTGGAATTTTCTTTTCAGTTTTTACCCTGCTTTCATGGAGGCACTGACTCTTGCTAAGGTATCAATTTATAGCCGTTGGCAACCCTCTGCTACTTCACCCAATTGGTAATTGTATACAGTGCTAAACAGTGAATATTGGCTGGTCAGTAGAAGATCATGGTTGAGCTCAGTCTCATCCATTCTTGCCACTCATGGGCCAACGCCGGGACATCCACATCACCACTATTTTTCAACAGGGTTCCTGGACAGTAATTGGAGGCAGAAACATAACTAATATTCGCACACACTGTCCAGTGTCATAAGACCATTGTACAACTGTCCCAACAGAGACCTGGGAACAATGTCTGGTGGCACGGTGGCACAGTGGCTAGCACTGCTGCCTCACAGCGCTAGGGATCTAGTTCCATTCCTGGCTTTAGCCACTGTTTGTTTGGAGTCTGCACATTCTCCCCATGTCTGCATGGCTTTCCTATGGGTGCTCTGCTTTCCTCCCACAGCCCAAAAGATGTGCAGGCTAGGTTGCTTCCCAACATCAGGAACATCTTTTACATTCATTTTAATGTCATGCATACTCATGAAAAGGAATGCTTGCCAGAATCAACCCCCGCTCCCCTCCCCGTGATCAATTGGGCACATTGACAAGAAATTAGTGCTTCACAACACTATAGAAGCAACATGCACTTTGCTTGGAGCATTGAGATTTGGGTTACTATTTTGTATTGCACAATGTTCATGGCACCTTGGGTTGCATGCATGGCCTAACTAGGGTCACCATATTGCTTTCCCAGTGGTGTGTGTGTGTGTGTGTGTGTGTGTGTGTGTGTGTGTGTGTGTGTGTGTGTGTGTGTGTGTGTGTGTGTGTGTGTGTGTGTGTGTGTGTGTGTGTGATGGGGGGTTGCTGGTTGCCAGATCAAGGCTCTTAACATAGCATCAGTAAGGCAGGGGGTCACTTCATACTGGCTGTGGGTCAAGGCCCCAACTGGGGAATGGAGTAGGTGGCCAGAGATATGACAGAGGGCTGCAGGGCAAGGTCCATACTGGGGGTGGAGGGGGAGAGATGGTCAGGCTCACATACATGACTGGGGAGGTGGCAGCAGTTTATATGTGTGAATGGGGAGAGAAATACTAAAAGGATCGCAGATGCAAATTGGAACCAGAATGGGAAAGTGATGACCTGAGGAAGCACTTCACTTTACATTGCTTATCTTGCCATGATTCTCCTTGTTCCAGTCCAGGAGGGGGACTAATAATCCAGTCGCACTTGTGTCCAGATTGTTATTCGCAGGGTGCGGACATCACTTCGCGTACATTGGTCCTCGATGTCTCAAGCATGCTTGTGGTCCACATATGGCACACTCAGTCTGTGAAGGCATCTGCAGCCCATAGATGGGGAAAGGTAGTCTGGAGGGCATTCAAATGGCTCATACTGGGAGGGATGTAGCAGAAACCACAAGATGGAGAGGGGCAAAGTTCACTGGCACATTCGTGATCACAATGGGATCAAAGATTAGAGTGAGAGGATTGAGTGATCATGGAGTGAGGGAAACCTCAGATGTGGAGGGATTCACAGCTGAGACAAGTCACGAGCCCTTTATTCCCAATGCAGGAAATCAGAAAAGGTACCAACGAAGGGTGCTCATGGGAGATTATTGCCGATAAGTGGCAATAATCGGTTACCTTGTATTAACCCCTTGGCCACAGCAAAATTCTTCAGAGTAAGAAGTGAATCCAAAGCAATTGGCTAACATGACACGCCTCACATGCTGGTTATAATCATTCCGCTGTCAGGTTTACACACGAGAAGCTTCAATCCTTCTCCTAATTCTCGATTTAATGTCCAGTTCCTGGTTAAACATGTAATGCCAAAGAGCTTACTGTCCACATTTAAATTGTGGGAAAGGGTCATCTTGAAACTGGGCAGGATTGCAGAGGTGAATATTTGTCCAAAGAAACCCTTTAAGCCTCAGTAACTTACAAGTTGTTATGGAGAGAAATAGGACCTTCAGAGGCTCATGCTGACTTACGTCTTTTCTCATGTACGCCGCAGAGGAAAGATCTCCAGGACGATGGATGCTGCATTGATTGCTACCTGCTAATTGCATGCAGGCAGAGAGAAGGAGAAGACGATGGCAGCAGCTCCAATCTTGCCAAAGGGAGGAGATTCGCCTTCATGAGCAAGAGGCAGCAAGGCTTCCACCACACACCTAGGAAGATGCTCCCAGAAATGTTGTGTACAGGCGCATTGCAAGACCCAGGGTGCACAAGACACATATGTTTTTCCTGTAGATGAGCAAGAAACAGTGATACTGATGCCTCTGCATGTCCAGATATCTGGTGACTCACATGTGCCATATTCTCCAGAACTTGGTGCTAACATTCACTGCCAGTCACTCTGAAAGTAACTGATGCCCTGAACTTCTATGCCAGTAGCTTTTTCCAAAGTTCAATTGAGGACTTTTGTGAAAGTTCACAAGCTTTCACAGGAGTTACGTACATCTTTTTTGTCCGGGTCCACAATTATATGCTCCATGTGAGAGATCAAACCCAGCTTGTAGAGTGTTGTAGGGTGATGTGGACTGCACACATGTGCGTATAAGATCTCCTTAGGATGCAATACATCAACTGGAAAAAGGCTTTCACTGACTGAATGTACAGCTGCTCTGCGACTACAAATCCTGTAGGTTTGCACAATGTATCCCTGAAGCATCCACAATTTCTGCCTCTGACAGAGAATGCAAATCCTAGATACCTTAGAGGGACAAAAGAGTATTCACAATTGGCTCCTCGGGGACAAAGGCAACCTACTAAGGACATAGCTCATGATTCCCATTCAGAGATCACAAACCGCAACTGAGTGAAGGTACAACAATGCTCATTTCGCCAATCAACAGTTGGTGGAGCACACAATAGGCATTTTAAAAATGCAATTCTGATACCGGGACAGATCCAGCGGGTCATTGTAGTACTGTCTTCAGAATGTCTCATGGATAATCATGGCTTGCTGAATGCTTTACAGTTTGGCAATGTACAGGAGGGAAAGAGCTGCCAGATGCTGAGATGGAAGGGCTGCAGATCTCCTCTGATGAGAAGGACATTGAAGGGGATGAGGTCAAGGAAGGCCAGATTGCAGGGTAAGCAGCCATACACTGGCTCTACAAGGTAGGTTTGCATGTAAGGATCTCATAACCACCAGGTTCCAGAAGAAGGGGGGTAAATAGTGGTGACTATCCTCTTGAACAAGGGTCCTCCATAGTGGGCCCACACAAAAAGCAGTGTGGCTTTTCTCTCACTTTAACTTCACTCTGAATGGGAACACTTACACATGGGGCTGAACTTGTCCTGATCCTTTGAAGAATAGCGAGGCCTCAGAATGAGATGCCTTTCCTGAAATGTGTTGTTAATTGGAATAGCGTGTCCCACAACCACATGTCTGAAGGTGCTGCTTCTACTGGCACCTCTCACACATCTCAGTCACCAGCAGCTTACAAGAGGCATCAGCTGCTCTAGCACCCTTGCTGGGCTTGTAACTGCATGCTGTCAATATGACAAACCTCCTTCAGGAGATCTGAATCCTGCAGCTATACAACACTTACTGTGTCACCTTGAGCATCATACTGAGACGCACCATGTGGGCTGAGACTACCAAGGACAGAATTCAGGTTTCCAGAAATTCGGTGCTGCACAAAGTAATAGAGGTGTGCATGGGCACACTTTAAAAATGGCACCCAGCGTGAGGCAGCAGTGAGGTCGCGGCATGGTGGGTGAATTCAAGACCATCCACCAGCCATATAAATTTTTTTCTGTGGGTGCATATTTAATGGGCTTGGATTTGCAATATGCAAACCCAATATTGTGGCTAAAGGGAGAAGTGTCGCTTTCACGCCTGCCACGGCACATACCAGTGCACAAAATGGAAAATACCAAAAGTCGATGCTTATTCACTGTTGGAAATTTGAGGTTTCATTCTCCTTTTTGATATGCTAATTTGCATTTGAGTGAGTGCTATTTTGGAAGAGGGAGACAGGGAGCTAATTTAAGCACCAAGTACAGCCAAGTGTTTCAATTAGCTCGAGTCCTGGATGAAATATGCTGAACTGCCTTCATTACCATTAGCAAAGTGCAGCCACTATAGGGATGTGAACTTCTGACAGGCATTAACAATTACCATCTCAACTCATCTCATTACTCATTTAGCCAGTGATTGTTAAATAATATCATTTGGATAAAATCTTTGGATGGATGCCCCAAACAACATTTAAAACTATATAAGTGTTAATCGTCCTGAAAAGCCTTAGATAAGTAAAGGTTATTTTGGTCTGTCTGTTTGGGTGAGAAGGAAAATAGCTTTAGATCCCACTCTCTCAATACCAGCGCTATGTGGTTAGATATGATGGCCCCATAGTTGAACAGTCTGCTAACATTCATTATCTAGGCAGATATACTTGTCAACATTTCTTCCTCAATCAATGTCACAAAAACAAATTGTCATGTTAGTTGTCTGATTGCTGTTTGTGGGACCTCGCTATCTGAGAATTACCTGCTGTGCTGCTCTTCATTGCAACAGTTGCCATGCTGAATAGGCTTTTCTTCATTAGCTGTGATGTGCTCTGGGACATCCTGAGGTTATGTAAGGTATAATAGAGGTACAAGCTCTTTCTTTGTTCTTTTGTTTAGGCTAACACATGAAGAGCTTGTGCTAACGTGACATAAAGGAGAACTGTGCATGCTGTAAAATTGTGCTGGGTATGAATTGCCTTGATTGAACTAGGAGAGAGAAAATGGGTAGCAAATTAGAAGATAAATATTGTTTTTGGTACAGCTGTAAGTGTTCATCTGAATTTGCGAATGAAGTAGCTCAGCGAGCACAATTATATTTTGGCATGATGCTGTAAAAATATTTAATCATCTTCTTTGCTCTTAGACTGTTCATTGAACAATGCAGTCTGACGCAAAAAATAAATGAATTTCTCGTACATATTGTTAATAACTAATGACTGGGTAACAGAATTTTAACCATTTCTTATCCACCACTCTAAATCTTAAAATGCAGTTTTATTTAAAGACACTCAGAAGGATATGCCAGAGGATGAATAAAACTTTCCTCCTTGCTCAACTCATTGACTACCTGCAGAAGGTATTGTGTGGGCCAAGAACATTTTAAATTACCCTGACTCATGAATGCATAATTGGTGAACTGATGTAAATTCAACTCCCAGGGCTTTATTTCTCCTTGAATTTGTTGTAACGCAAAGCTTAGTTTCAAGAAAGTTTAGTGCAATGGTCATTTGGTGAAAGTATTGCTTCCCCAGGTTGAAACTAATGAGCACTATTCAAGGAATAGCTCAACAGTAAAGATATGATTAAATATTTGCATTGAAGCAAGCCACTTAAAACTTTTAATTTGTGCAGAAATAATTTCATTTTTTTATATCATTAGAATGAGGTCATCCATTGCAGAATTAGTCTTCAATTTACTTCCATGCTGGACTTAAGAACAGTCAATTGGTAATGTTTCATATCACATTCAAGCAGTCAGATGTGAACAGCAATAGTATTCTTGAAGGAAACCCAATACCTACTGCAAAATAAATAGATTGGTTTAGAACCATAGCAATTTACAACATAGCAAGTGTTCCATCACTGTGATGGCTTTTAGTAGGCTGAAATGCTTTAGTAGTTTTTTTCATTTATTCTCCTTCCTGTTACAAAGTTGGATCTTGCCCAAATGGGCAACAGATACATTGAATATTTCAGCTTTTTTCAAGTCCGCTCTTTCTTGCTGGCATGATTGGATGGTTACAAGAAACAAGCATTCTGGAAGATTTTCCATTCAGAGATACTGAGACTAATTGTAGCTGACATGACCTAAGTCAAACGGGCTCAGATTGAATCAGAAGACCTTCTGATCTTCTTGCATTACACTGTCCCTCAAAGTCATCATGAAGCTGAAACAACATGGCTCAAACAAAATAGATTAAGCGCTGCTTCAAGAACACAAGATGTAGCAGAAAATCAAAATAATAGACATAGCTGAAATAAAGCATGTCTCTTTTGGCTTAGAACATTTTAGGCCAATTTTCTTCTGGTGCCTCAGCACTTGTCAGGTGGAATATCTTCAAAGTAAATTATCACTTGATAGGGCCTTGAGTATGGAAACAGAGGAATAAATCCAAGTACTGTGATACACTTGAGGAAAGCTACAGAAACAGTGTTGGCTTACCTGCTTCAGGGAATCTCTGACAGCTTCAGTTTGTTTTTCTATGACTGCACCACTACGACATGGGATGTCCCTAAATTGCAGGTTTACATAAAGATTCACTTCTCAAAAAGTTGTGTGATTCTGCTGGCCCAAAAGCTATAACTTTCATACTACCTTTTTAAATAATTGCACTTATTCTCAATGATCAACAAACTAAAGAGTTCCATTAATTGTAGTTTTATTCAGAATTAAGCTAATGCGCATTTTTCTTTCACTTTTGATAAATGAATTGGAGGGCAGTGCTCAACTACTAAGCAGTAAAGACATGCTTCATATCAAAAAATGATTTTGGATTTACTGGAAATCCCCAACAGATGTTCTTTTTAAATAAGACTAAAACCACATTACAGTGATTTTGGGTCACGGTCAAAAGTGGCTGCATGTTTGTATCATTGTTTCTTCGGCATTCCAATACTACTGAAATAGTGACAACCTGTCTGCAAAGATTGGTGGGAAGGTGGGTTGGTTTGGCTAAGATGCTCTTTTGGAAAGTTGGTATATATAGACTCAATTCTGGCCTCATTCTGTAGTATAGGGATTCTATGGTTCTACGGTATTGTATATACCTATGGAGAGACAAACTCATTGGACATGATCACTTTAACAATAGGACCATGAGCGAAAGAGAAATTCCCAGGAATGATCTGATCAAGTTCACCGGAATACACTATCAATGACCATATTTGGGTCACTGGATAGATGATAGGATGTCATATGTTTTTTTTTCTATCTTACATACCAAAGAAACTTACAAGGGAAATATTCATAAAAAGACTATCACAGACCCAAGACGTCCCAGAGTGCTTTACAACCTATGGAGAACCTTTGAAATGTAATCACTGTTGTAATGTATCTTTGCATCTCTCACATATTCCACAAAATAGAAATATCACACACCATCCATAGCAATAGAAAATCAGAGCAGAAAAATAATTTACTCCCTGGGACTTTCATTTAATTAACTTCTCAGGTTTCTGCATCAGATTTTACGGAGTAATGTGACAAGGAATTCTGGGCCCACAAAGAGATTCAGCAACTATTTCCTTGCGCTCCATACCCGCAATTTTTGAGGCTACTAAATGATTGGAGTTAACTAAATTATTGTGAGAACTTGACATTACTACTCTGATCCCAAACAATTGGTAATTGTGAATGATATGTGGCTTTGGAGATGGGTGGGAATGGTGGGAGAGAAAGGACCCTGTGTTCAAGGTGTTTGAAAACGTCTCTAAGATGCAGGCATGTGTTGTTTCTAAATCTGAATGGGACCAGAGGAGAACTAGCAAGGTGGATACAGAATTGGCTTGGCCATAGAAGACAGAGGGTAACAGTGGAGGGGTGTTTTTCGAACGGAAGGCTGTGACTAGCAATGTTCCACAGGATCAATTCTGGAACATTTGTTGTTCGTTGTATATATAAATGATTTGGAGGAAGATGTAGCTGCCCTGATTAGTAAGTTCACAGACAACACAAAAAGTGGTAGAGTTGTGGATAGTGAAGAGGATTGTCAGAGGATGCAGCAAGATATGGACCGGTTGGAGACTTGGGCAGAGAAATGGCAGATGGCGTTTCATCCGGACAAGTGTGAGATAATGCATTTGGAAGGTTCAATGCATGTAGGAATTATACAGTAAATGGTAGAACCCTTAAGAGTATTGACAAGCAGAGAGATCTGGGCGTACATGTCCGCTGATCACTGAAAGTGACAACGCAGATAAATAGAATAGTCGTGAAAGCATATGGCATGCTTGCCTTTATCGGTTGGGACACTGAGTATAAAAATTTGCAGGTCATGCTGTGGTAGTGCAGAACTGTAGTTTGGCCTCATTTAGAATAGTGTGTCCAATTGTGGTCGCCACACTCTCAGAAGGATGTGATTGCTTTGGAGAGGGCATAGAAGAGGTTTACAAGGATGTTGCCTGGCCTAAGTGGCATTAGCTATGAGTAGAGATTGGATAATCTCTGTTTGTTTTCACTGGAATGACAGAGGCTGCGGGGTGACCTAATAGACTTCTACAAGTTTATGAGTGGCATGGACAGTATGGATAGTCAGATGCTCTTTCCTAGGGTAGAAAAGTCAAGTACTCAGGGACATAGGTTTAAGGTAAATGGGTAAAAGTTTAGAGGAGATGTGCAAGGCAAGTTGTTTACACAGAAGGTGGTGAACATCTGGAACACGCTGCCTGGGGAGGTGGTGAGAGCAGGTATGATAGCAGCATTTAAGGGGCAACTAGATGAACACATGAATAAGATGGGAATGGAAGGATACGGACTCCACAAGTGCATACGGTTTTAGTTTAGGCAGGCATCATGTCTTGGAAGGCCGAAGGGCCTGTTCCTGTGCTGTAGTTTTCTTTGTTCTCTGTTCTTTTTTCTGATCATTACTCCTCTTGAATAAATGTGCCTTAATTCACTTTCTAAGCAGCAGTATAATTTGATTTGCTTTCACAGTGAGTTCTGTCATTCACCCAGTTATGGGCAGGAGTGGGATTAATTTAAGCAGCACCAATTTCTCCTTTTACAATGTGCCTGCAAACTGAATTGATTACCTCTTTGTAAGCGCTGGTGTATTTTTTCCTCATTGCCTTAATTTGTGGTTAATCTAATTTTCAGGCAACAATGTCACAACAAACTTGAGATGGGTTGAACTCAAGAAGTTAGTTTAATTGCCGGCACTCAAAATGCAGGAAGAGGGTCACAATGTCAGCTCCACACTGAGACAGTTAAAGGGGGAGATGGAAAAAAGATGGATTTACGGTATAGAAATCACAGAGAAAATATATTTTGGTTAAAATACGTTCCAGAGTCCAGACTCAAAATCCACTGAGGTATTTGTTCACCATAGCTGGTAGACTAAAAAACAGATGCTGTATGATTTGTTTTTTAATGGTGCTGCTTTCAAACAAATAGGCTACAGAACTGAATCAGGCTTGTAGGAAATTGTATAAAACGTCCAGTTGGAGCAGGGTAGATGGGACCAGGTATTTAGCTTGGGCAGAGCTTCTTGTCTGCGAGGCTTCCAGTTAAATGGTAAACAGCAGACTGAACATTTCAGATTAGTGAGGCAATATTACTGGTTCCACCAACCGGAGGCCCATGTCAAATGATGCCCACCTTGCCACATTGTCTTTGACCCTTATTTGGGTCCCCTAGATTTTTATGTGTCAATGTCTCAATCATGTTGAATTGAAAGGGAAGCTGCAGGACTCCTTGTCTCAGCAGACAAGCAGACTTCTGTTGGCCAGCCTAGGTTATGAAATGAAGGGGGATGTCAGTCATTCTTCAGAGATAAGTGAGTTAACATGCTACTGTCAGATGCCTTACTTTGTTTGGGGTCACAGATAGACATAGATTCAGCTGTTTGTAAAGGCCTTCATCCAGTTTTTAAAATTGTAGAAGTAACTGTGAGAATGCCGATATATATATATAGGCCCTCACAAATCAATCAGTTGGATTCATATTTGTGAATGGTTACTGGTATCTTGCAATGTTCAGTAGCAAACTTATTGATAGACAAGTCTGTAGATTATTGAGTGACTCATGATACACGTCTGGTCCACTGGACTTTGTGCTTTATGTTCAACAAACTGTTTTTCATTTCCAATTGTTTTATTTGAACTGTTAGATGAATCAAAATGTTTTGAATCTTATTGTGAAGTTCCTATTTGGGGAAAAAAAAATTGTAGTTATTTTGTTTGGTCTGGCAAAATTGCATTCAAGCAACACCCCAAGGAAGTCCTCCCCATTGGTGCTCTTGTAAGTATTAGCATATTAAAGAAGAGGCACTAATCACTAATGTTACAAATTCAGTTATAAATTAGTAATTAGGTTTGACAAAAAGTTAATATAATTCAGCAGCCTAGACCTTATCGGCAGGACTATAAAATAAAGATAGTGCTGCTGCGTCCAAATTCAACCACAATAAGTTACAAATATTTGGCCGTTTCACCACAGCAAGACGGCCCGGGGTGCTTCACAAAAGCAATTATCAAACATTTTAAAATGTAACCAGGCCACAGAAAGACATATTACAACAGGTAGCCAAAAGCTTGGTCAAAGTGTGGGTTTTAAGGAATGTCTCAAAGAAGGTTAGAGAAGGGTAGAAAAGCAAGGAGGGAATTGCACAATTTGAGGCACAGGTAAATGAAGGTTCAGCCTCCAGATTTGGAATAGTTAAAATCTGTGTGCAGTGACCTGAAGAGATGCTTTCCAATTTACATGTCACATCCAAATGTTGAGACCAACAATTGACTGTTAAGTAGCTAAAAGCCTCTGCTTGTAGGCCAACATTTTTTTCTAAAACCCACCGCTCTTTATGTAACACATAAACTCTTCACCCCTGGAAAAGTGATTTTGGCCAGAAACAAAATAATAAAGCAAAGTTTTAAAGCAACCATTTACGGGTACCAGTGTATCTCTCCAATTATTCTATGGAATCAGTTGCACTGGACAAAAGCACAAAGCACCGGCAGCATCAGGCAGTACTTTGAAATCACTTTATAACTAACTTGACTAATCAAGATGTATCAAGATTCCTTTCTTTTCTTAGAGATGATTCAAACAAGTGGACAAATAGAAGACAGTTAATAGCAGCACACATCGCAAAGGACATGCACTGTCAAGTAGAATGGTGCAGTGAAGGAACTAGTCAATGATCAAATGAAAGAGAGAGAAAATGAAAAAAAAGAGACAAAGTTAAAGAAAAAGAAAGAAAGGAAGAAATAAAAGGAAGGACTTGGATCTTTTAAAAATTTAGGGCTCTCCAAAGCACTTTACAGCCAATTAAAGGGTTTTGAAGTTTAGTCAGTGGAAGTCATGCATGAAACACAGTCACCAATTTACGAAGAGAAATGAGAATTAAAACCAGAAAATCTGTTTCAGTGATTTTGGTTGCTAGATAAATATTAGCCTGGATGCCTGCAGAACTCTCCTTCAAGATATACCACAAGATCCTTAAAGTCCACCGTGAGGGGCAGATGGGGCCTTGGTTTTAAATATCTTCCAAGAGACAACACAACAAACAGCAATCCCCCATTATTACACTGAAGTGTCAGCAGAGGTAATTGCTGAAGTCTCTGTTGGAGACTTGAACCCATAAATTTCTAACACAGATGTGAAAATGCAATCACTGAACCAAATTAACACCCAACAGGAGAACAAGATAAGAGCACACAGCAATTTATTAGCCAGAAAATGCTTGATAACCTGGGCAGGTCTGGTAACATCTGTGGAGAAAGACACATAGGGTGGAATTTTCCCAAAATATGGCAAAATGCCAGCTTCTTACTGAAAACTGGCATTATTCTCTCCAGAAAAACAGACAGGTTTTCTCTTCAGATCTTCTGACACTTTGTCAGAGAAGAGCAGGGGATAGTCATGTGATGTGAACACGGGAGTGGCTATGTTTCCATGAGTTCTAGTGCGACTCATCTTTTAACCCTTTTGTTTATGCTGATGCACAGCCCATAAGTACCTAATCTTGGAGTGCTATCTCCGTGCAATCTCCCATGAAGATTTCTGGTTATGTTTCTGGGTAAAGTGCTGAGTAAAATCATGAAAATCTCCATTGGAGAGAATCAGTTGAGGCAGGCAGGATGGAGCCAAGCCTGCAACATGACAATTTGGGCAGTTTTTTGAAGGGGTAACCAAGATGGTAGATGAGGGCAATGCAGTTGACATTGTCTACATGGACTTTAACAAGGCCTTTAGCAAGGTACTGTAAGATAAGCTGTTTACACAAGGTTAGATCTCATGGGGTCCAGGATGAGGTAGCCAATTGGATATAAAATTGGCTTACATAGAAACATAGAACGTTCCAGCACAGTATAGGCCCTTCGGCCCTCAATGTTGTGCTGAGCTATGTCGTTGTGTGTGCTTAAACCTGGACCAGCAGACAGGCACCACAACAGCTCAGTGACTGTCACTGCTAGCTGTGCAGATACATGGATTTGGGCCAGTGTCTGTGGAAGTTTGCGCATTCTCCCTGTGGTTGCGTGGGTTTCCTCCGGGTGCTCCGGTTTCCTCCCACACCCCAAAGATGTGCTCTTAGGCTGATTGGTGTACCAAATTGACCCTGCACTATTCTCCCCTGAATCTGGCTACAATAGGGGTACCATTCGCATACACATGGGGCAAGGTAGGTGTAGGAAAATGCTTTGTTAAGATGGCGGTGCGGGCTCAATGGGCCAAAGGGCCTGTTTCCCGTGCTGGGTTGTTCTTTGTTCTTTGTTCAATCCCAAGATCAAGCTATCCCCTCTCTAAAATTCTGGAGTGCTCCATATGCCTATCCAATAACCGCTTGAAAGTTCCTGAAGTCTCCAACTCCACTATCACAGCAGGCAGTCTATTCCACACCCCAACCACTCTCTGAGTAAAGAATCTACCTCGGACATCCCTCCTATATCTCCCACCATGGTTATAGTTATGCCCCCTAGTAACAGCTACATCCACCCAAGGAAATAGTCTCTGCACGTCCACTCTATCAATCTCTCTCATCATCTTATAAACCTCTATTAAGTCGCCTCTCATCCTCCTCCGCTCCAAAGAGAAAAACCCCAGCACCCTCAACCTTTCCTCATAAAATCTACAAAGCTGCCAGAGGCTTGATGACAGAAGACAAAGAATGGTTGTAGAGGATTGTTTTTCAAACTGGAAGCCTGTACCTCAGGGATTGGTGCTGGGTCCACTGTGATTTGTCATTTATATTAATGATCTGGATAAGAATTTAGAAGGCATGGTTAGTAAGTTTGCAAACGACATCAAGATTGGTGGCATAGTGGACAGTGAAAAAGGCTAGCTAGGATTGCAACAGGATCTTGATCAATTAGACCAGTGGGCGGACGAATGGCAGATGGAGTTTAATTTAGACAAATGCAAGGTGATGCATTTTGGTAAATTGAACCAGGACAGGACTTACTCAGTTAATGGTAGGGCGTTGGGAAAAGTTACAGAACAAAGAGATCTAGGAATACATATTCCTAGCTCCTTGAAGGTGGAGTCACAGGTGGACAGAGTGGTGAAAAAGGCAATTGGCATGCTTGATTTCATCAGTCAGAACATTGAATACAAGAGTTGGAACGTCTTGTTGAAGTTGTACAAGACATTGGTAAGGCCACACTTGGAATACTGTGTGCAATTCTGGTCACCCTATTATAGAAAGGATTTTATTAATGAGAAAGAGTGCAGAAAAGATCTACTAGAACGCTATCCGGACTTGATGGTTTGAGTTATAAGGAGAGGCTAGATAGACTGGGACTTTTTTCCCTGCAGCGTAGGAGGCTGAGGGGTGATCTTTTGAGGTCTATAAAATAATGAGGGACACAGATCAGCTGAATAGTCAATGTCTTTTCCCAAAGATAGGAGAGTCTAAAACTAGAGGGCATAGATTTAAGATGAGAGGCGAGAGATACAAAAGTGTTCAGAGGGGCAATTTTTTCACAATGAGGGTGGCGAGTGTATGGAACAAGCTGCCAGAAGTAGTAGTAGAGGCAGGTACAATTTTGTCTTTTAAAAAGCACTTAGACAGTTACATGGGTAAGATGAGTATTGAGGGATATAAGCCAGATGTGGGCAATTGGGATTAATTTAGGAGTTTCAAGAAAAAAGGGTGGCGTGGACAAATTGGGCCGAAGGGCCTGTTTCCATGCTGTAAACCTCTATGATTAAGGTTATAGAAGACAAACTTAGTGTTTTGACACAGAATTTCAGTGTTCATTTTGCTGAATAACAAAGAAGCTTGATGAAGGGGAGGAAAGAATCCTTATTGTCGAGAATGCAGCTCCCTCAGTTGAGGCCCACTTTCAATCGTTGGAAAACCAGCTAAATAGTATATCCTAAATTACCTGGAAAGCAGGGGCTGGAGGGAAGGTGTCAATATGACTGACTTTCCAGAAGGAGCTGCAAGTGAACTCCTGGCCAAATTCTTTGAGACCTGGCGACTATGTTTTTGAATCTCGACACAAAGGCTGGGCATGTTAATCTTGAAGGGGCACATTGCATCTTGTTTTTGAGGACTGAGCTCCGGCTAGTAATCATGTGTTGTCATAGCTACAATTGCATGTGTTTCAATGAAGCTGGAAAGTGTCTGAAGGTTATCTGAATGCAGTTTGCTCTTCTTTATTCCCATTAGCCTGAGAATGGCATCTGACAGATCCTCCTAAGGCCTTGACCTCTCTAAACTTGGCAATAATTTGCAGTCCTAGTCTGCAGTTCATTGCTAATCCTGGATTTTACCACTTGTCATTACACTCCTTTATTAATTTTGTGATGTTATTTATCATGTTGATAGGGATGATTTATAGGAGTGGAATTGAATATAAAAGTAGGGAGGTCTTGCTACAGCTGTATAGGGCACTGGTGAGGCCGCAGCTGGAGTACTGTGTGCAGTTTTGGTCGCCACACTTACGCAAGGATATTTTGGCCTTGGAGGGAGTGCAGAGGAGGTTTACTAGGCTGATTCCGGAGTTGAGGGGGTTGAACTATGAGGAGAGGCTGAATAAACTAGGCTTGTACTCATTAGAGTTTAGAAGAATGAGGGGAGATCTCACTGAGACGTATAAGATGATGAATGGGATGGATAGGAGAGGCTCTTCCCGCTCAGAAAGGTCAGTAGGACTAGAGGGCACAGCCTCAGGATAAAGGGGGGGTGGTTTAGAACGGAGTTGAGGAGGAACTTCTTCACTCAAAGGGTGGTGAATCTCTGGAATTCTCTGCCCGTTGAAGTGCTGGAGGCTGCCTCACTCAATATTTTTAAGACGCGGGTTGATAGGTTTTTGATAGGCAAGGGGATTAAGGGTTATGGGGAGAGGGCGGGAATGTGGAACTGAGCCACGACAGATCAGCCATGATCTTATTGAATGGCGGGGCAGGCTCGAAGGGCTAGATAGCCTACTCCTGCTCCTATTTCTTATGTTCTTATGTTCTAATTCTCCCCAAACTTTTCAAGTGTCATCATTTTTAGCAGCACAGTGACACAGTGGTTAGCACTGCTGCCTCATAACGGTAGGGACACTGGTTCAATTCCCGGCTTGGGTGATTGTCTGTGTGGAGCCTGCATGTTCTCCCTGTGCCTGCCTGGGTTTCCTCTGGGTGCTCAGATTCCCTCCCACAGTCCAAAATGTGCTGATTTGGTGAATTGGCCATGCTAAATTCTCCCTCAGTGTACCCAAACAGGCGCTGGAGTGTAGCGACTGAGGGATTTTCACAGTAACTTAATTGCAGTGTGAGTGTAAGCCTATTTGTGACAAATAAAAAAAAACTTTAAAAAACTTTCTTCCCGTTTCTGTGTGGATTTTCTCCGGTTTTCTCCTACAGTCCAAAAAATGTGCTGCTTAGGTACATTGGCTATGCTAAGTTCTCCCTCAGTGTACCCAAACAGGTGCTGGAGTGTGGCGACTCGGGGAATTTTCACAGTAACTTCATTGCAGTGTAAATGTAAGTCCACTTGTGACTCGTAAATAAACTTAAGATTAAACTTAATGGTGAGTACAATGGAGTGATTTGCACCAGTTTTTTTGGTGTGCAATTCAACGACATTTAGTGCGCTGAGAGAGCCATCTCGGGACCAGCGCTGTTATTGTGTCTCCAGGCATGTGACTCCCTAGAGGTGGCCATAGCTGTGCACTGTTAACAAGGGGGAACTGCACTCACAGCCAGGAAGATGGAACCACATAGACCAGCCCATGATTCAAGGAGGGAGAGAGCTCAGATGGCTGCTGGGCATCGTGCAGGAAAGGCAGGCCATCCTAAACCCCCAGGAGGCAAGCTGACCCAGGAGCAGGGATTGCAGTGTAGCCTGGGAAGCAGTGGCTGTGGCAGTCAGTGCCTGTGGCCTGACAAGCAGGACTGGAGGCCAATGTGAGAAGATGAACAATCTGATTCGAGCTGCACTCAGTCCTGTCCATCGCACCTGGAATGTCCATGCTGACCCACTCCCTGACAGCCAATGGCTCTCCAGCATCCTCCCTAAATTCCTCTGGCACCCCCCACCACGCCCCCCCGCCACTCCCCTCCATCACAACCACTGTACAGTGAGGCAAGATGCCAAGCTACACCACCCATTCTATCTCGTCCCTACCCTGGTTGCAAGCCATCAAGTTTTCAATCACCTTCTATCCAGGAGAAGATGGCACTAATTGCAGAGAGCTGCATCTCCTGATTCCCTTTGTGGAACAAGTGATGCATCTCACAGGGGAGCCATCTGAGATGTGAGTCACTGTGATGTCGCCGTGTGCCACAGAAATGAGGATCCACATTGCCTTCATTCATGCTAAGCTTTCTCAATAAGTGTCTATTCGCCCAGATACTCGTCCCTCCCTACCAGGTATCCGTATGTCTTCTCTTGCAGGAGCAACACAAAATGAGGCCAGGCCTTCAGGAGTCAGCCTGTGCTCCTTGCAGTCTCCGCCCTGTGACCCTGCCAGCACCAAGGAGGAAACCATTGACCAGACATCAGCAGCATCACCTGCATCATCCATCAGCAGACAGATACACACAGATACAGGTAGGTGTAATTAGAACCATAGAACGCTACAGTGCAGAAAGAGGCATTCGGCCCATCGAGTCTGCACTGAAGAGAATCCCACCCAGGCCCTACCCCCATATCCCTACATATTATATCCACTAATCCCTCTAACCTCCACTACCCTGGACACTAAGGGGCAATTTCTTAGCACGGCCAATCAACCTAACCTGCACATCATTGGACTGTGGGAGGAAACCAGAGCACCCAGAGAAAACCCACGCAGACACGAGGAGAATGTGCAAACTCCACACAGACAGTGACCTGAGCCGAGAATCGAACCCAGGACCCTGGAGCTGTGAAGCAGCAGTGCTAACCATTGTGCTACCATGCCGCCCAAGCAGACAGTTAGCAGACAGTTTGGTGTCACTTTCCCGTGAGCGCCATACATCTGCTGATGCACAGTTGAGGGATCAGGTAGACAGAAGCCTGCCAGATCCCAGGACAAAGCTAGCTCCCAGCCAGATGTTGGGCTGCTGGAACAGGTTCTCACAGAGCTGCTGCTGATGCAGAGGCAGAGCTGGGGAATACAGGTGGGGGTGGCAGAGACATTTCAGCAGCTGCTAGCCTTCAGGTGAAGGAGACGATGCCAGTATTTTGTGGCACCCAGGCTGATACTGCAAGGGCGTAAGCGTGGTGGAAAGCCTAGGGCAGGAACTGGAAGCAATGGGGGGCGGAGTCCAAGAGCTTGGCTCAATCTCAGAGGGCACTTGCTGAGGGGCTCCAGAACTGGGTCCAGACTCTCAGAACTATCACTGAAGCCTCACACACCATGAGGAAGACACCAAGACTGGCAGCGCCGGATGACAGAGAGGCTTCTAAAACTCACTCCAGCTTCTCTGTTGTCCAATGGAGTATCTTAGAAGCCCACAAGCACCATGAAGGAGGAGGAAGCACTGGAGCCAAAGCTTGGCCTTCCACCAGGAGACCCTGGCCATCCCCAGCCTTTCCAAGCCCTCTCTTCCTGATGTCGGTGCACCTCTCAGGCAGCAAGATGAATGGAATGCTATGGCTATGTCCATGCTCCCCAGGCAGTACGTTCCAGACCCCTGTGACCCCGGGTGCAGGCTGTCCCCACAGATCCCCCCAAGACCCCTGTTCCATGCCTTGAAACTATGCCCCCTCATTACAGCTCCGAACTAAGTGTAGCACCCCAGCCACACCCCTTACAAACCCAAGCACCCCGGCCATGCCACCCCCACTCCTTCCCCCCACCCCACCAACCTCCTCTGCGCTGCAGGTGTGATGATACTATATTTTTAAGAGACGTATTTTAAGCATGTTCTCTGCAGTTATATGCAATTCTTTTTTTTACTGTGCTTGTTGCCGAGCTGTCTGCTTAGAAGCCCTTTTATTATTGCTTAAATGGTTTAAATGAGATTTTATTTATTTTTACTCTGGGCCCAACTCACTTTCTGAGAGTTTATGGCCATTTGAATTTTTAGGGGGAAGAATGATTAACTGGTGAGGAAACAGGGGTTCTTTACCTTTGAGTTTTGTTCAGAGTCAGGGGCTGTCCTGGTTTTCAAGCTGCAGGCAGGTTTTGTCTCTCTCGCTCTCTCCCTGGTACTGCAAATTCTGCTGGTTAGCGGGAAACAGGTCTTCCTGTCCTCTTCAAGTGAAAATTCTGCTCTTGGTAGTTTGCTAGCTCGTAACTAGAGACAGAAGGATTGCCTTTGTCTCTTCCAGTGGTTTGCTGGCTCAAAGCGAGAGGCCGGCAGTGGGATTATCTTTACCTGAGGTCCGCTGGAAGTTACAAAGCTGGGAAGTCAGACTTTCAATTCTGCAACCAAAGTTGAAAAACCACGTGACCATTTTTATTTTCTGTGCTAATCCTAAAAAAGGTGTTTGTTTATGGAAATTGTTTGGTTGGAACAGTATTTAGCTGTCATTGTTTGCTGGAGCAGACGAGGAAGGAGCATCAGAGAGAAAGCTAAGACTTTACCTGTTAAAAACCTGTTTAAAATAAGTTTAAGGCACTTTGTTCTTTGTAGAACTGTTTAAAGCATTTACTTATTGTATTTACTGCTTTAAGAATTGTGAGGGAGTGATTATCAGGCAGTTGTGGCCCATCAGCTTTAATTATCAAGTGTCCACACGGTGAAGCCTTACATTGTTTGCTGGAGCAGACGAGGAAGGAGCATCAGAGAGAAAGCTAAGACTTTACCTGTTAAAAACCTGTTTAAAATAAGTTTAAAGCACTTTGTTCTTTGTAGAACTGTTTAAAGCATTTACTTATTGTATTTACTGCTTTAAGAATTGTGAGGGAGTGATTATCAGGCAGTTGTGGCCCATCAGCTTTAAATCAGCGCCAAGTTTAAAAGGAGGCCTGGTGTAGATAGCGGGCAGCGGAGTGAGAGGGCAGCAGAGTGAGCTATTAGGGCTTAATATCAAAAAGGGCTGGAAGGTAAAAAGGCCAGGTTGAAAGAACAAGGAAAAAAAAATTTTTTTTTCAAAACTACTACAGCAAGAAACAAGGAAAAATTTTTTTCCCACAACAAATTATATTGAATAATGGAGGGGCATGTGATGTGCGGTTCCTGTATGATGTGGGAACTGGTGGACCCCAGGGTCCTTCCCAGAGACCATGTCTGCAGTAAGTGCAGGTTGCTGGAGGAGCTCCAGCTCAAGGTGGATGAGCTGGCCTCTGAGCTACAGACACTGAGGCTCATCAGGGGGAGAGAGGGTGCCATTGTCAATGGGGTGCAAGTGACATCCACCCCCTCTAGACTGTCTAAATCTAAGGGTCAGGAACAAAAGGGGGCTGCTGGGAGGAGGAAGGGGGGTGAGGAGCGGAGGCCTCAGCCTCTTAATCTGCATAACAGGTTTGAGGTTCTTGCTTCCACTCTGGAAGAGGACGAGGCAGGTGAGGTTGGTGAGCAAACTGCACACGGTACAGTGATGCAGCAGGACATAGGCAAAGAGAAGGGGAAAAGGAACGTAGTAGTGATTGGGGATAGTGGGGTGAAGGGTATTGACACTGTCCTTTGTCACAATGACAAAGTGCACAGAAGGGTGTGTTGTCTGCCTGGTGCTCGGGTACAGGATGTCGCAGCTGGGCTGCAGAGGAATCTGGAGTGGGAGGGTGACAACCCGGTTGTGGTGGTACATGTGGGTGCCAACGACGTAGGCAAAGTGCGGACTGAGGATCTGGGGAGGGAGTATGAGAAGCTGGGAATGGAATTAAAAAGTAGAACCGACAAGGTGGTCTTCTCTGGGCTACTGCCTGAACCGAGTGCAGACGGGCGTAGGGTTGACAGGATAAAGGAAGTGAATGGGTGGCTCAGAGATTGGTGTGGGAGGAATGGGATCGAATTTATGGGGCATTGGCACCAGTATTGGGGTAGGTGGGACTTGTTCAGGCGGGATGGGGTTGGTCTGAATCGTGCTGGGACCAGAGTGCTGGCGAATCGAGTAAAGAGGACTGTAGACAGGGCTTTAAACTAATTAGGGGGGGGAGGGTGCGAGGGTAGGTGATGTTAGGAGGTTTACAGTTAAGGATAGGGTACAGGTAAGGGAAGAGGCTGAGGATGTCCCAAGTGGTGGCGTTACGGCAAATAGGGTCCAGAAGAAGGCTGGGATGAAAGCGCTTTATCTGAATGCACGAAGCATTCGGAATAAAGTGGATGAGCTGGTGGCGCAGATCGACACAAATGGATACGATCTGGTGGCCATTACAGAGACGTGGCTGCAAGGTGACAGGGACTGGGAGATGAATGTACAGGGCTATCAAGTGTTTAGGAAGGATAGGCAGGAGGAAAGAGGGGGTGGCGTAGCTCTGCTGATTAAGGACAGCATCAAGGTGGTAGCAAGAGATGATATCGGAGCCAAAGAGCAGAAAGTGGAATCGTTGTGGGTGGAGATTAGGAACAGCAAAGGGAGGAAGACGCTGGTGGGTGTCGTCTATAAGCCCCCGAATAATGATCTGGAGGTGGGGCGGGCTGTTAACGCGCAAATAAGTGCGGCGTGCAGGAATGGGACGGCAGTAGTTATGGGGGATTTCAATCTGCATATTGATTGGTCGACCCATGTTGGGCGAGGTGGGCTCGAGGAGGAGTTCTTGGAATGCTGCCGGGATAGTTTCCTGGAACAGTGTGTGTTGGAGCCGACGAGGGAGCGAGCTATCTTGGATCTGGTGCTATGTAATGAGGCGGGTAGAATTAGGGACCTTGCGGTGAAGGATCCTCTTGGAGAGAGTGATCATGGAGTATGGTGGAGTTTCTGGTGCAGATGGAGGAGGAGAAAGTGGGTTCCCGGACACGCGTCCTTTGTTTGAATAGAGGGGAGTATGGTAGGATGAGAGAAGAATTGGCGAATGTGGACTGGGGGAGCACGTTGGAAGGTAGGTCTGCTGAGGAGCAGTGGAGGATCTTTAAGGAGATCTTTCTTGGTGCTCAGCAGAAATTTATTCCGATGGTTAAAAAGGACAGTAGGAAGAGAGGTAATAAGCCGTGGATAACGAAGGAGGTGAAGGAAAGTGTTAAATTAAAAGCGGAGGAATTTGGAGTAGCTAAGAGCAGTGGGCGAGAAGAGGATTGGGAAAGGTTTAAATGTCAACAAAGATTGACAAAAAAGTTGATAAAGGAGGGTAGAAGAAGCTATGAAGCTGGGCTAGCGCTTAATATAAAAAAGGATAGCAAGAGTTTTTATAAATATATAAAAAGGAAGAGGCTGGCTAGGGTGAACGTTGGTCCCTTAGAGGATGAGAAAGGGGACCTAGTGGTAGGGGATGGGGATATGGCTAAGGTCTTGAATAACTTTTTTGTTTCTGTCTTCACGGAGGAGGACGTGAATAATTTGCCGGGTGTTAGCGATGGAAAGGTGGTAGGATTGGAGGGTCTTAATGACATTACTGTTACTAGAGAGGTGGTGCGCGACAGACTGGAGGGGCTGATTGTGGACAAGTCCCCAGGACCGGATGGAATGCATCCGAGGGTTCTGAAAGAAATGGAGGAGGTTAAAGTGGATGCCTTGGTGGTTATTTCCCAGACGTCGCTGGATTCCGGGGAAGTGCCGGAAGATTGGAAAACGGCTAATGTTACGCCGTTGTTTAAGAAGGGTGCCAGGCAAAAGGCGGGGAATTATAGGCCGGTTAGTTTAACGTCTGTGGTAGGTAAAATGTTAGAATCAGTCATTAAGGAGGAAATTGCGAGGCATCTTGAAGGGAATTGCTTGATAGGGCAGATGCAACACGGTTTCATTAAAGGGAAGTCGTGTCTGACAAATTTACTGGAGTTCTATGAGGATGTGTCTAGGGCGGTGGATAGAGGAGAGCCGGTGGATGTGGTCTTTCTGGATTTTCAGAAGGCGTTTGATAAGGTACCTCACAAGAGGTTACTGCAGAAGGTCAGAGGACATGGAGTTGGGGGTAGGGTGTTAGCGTGGATAGAGGATTGGTTGTCAAATAGGAGGCAGAGAGTGGGGGTCAATGGGTGCTATTCGGATTGGCGGTTGGTGACTAGTGGGGTGCCCCAGGGGTCGGTGCTGGGGCCTCAGCTATTTGCCATTTATATAGATGATCTGGAGGAGGGAACCGAGTGTAGGGTGTCGAAATTTGCTGATGACACCAAGATTGGGGGAAAGGCAAATTGTGCGGAGGGTGTGGAGAGTCTGCAGAAGGATCTAGATAGGCTGGGCGAATGGGCCAGGAAATGGCAAATGGAATTTAATGTTGGCAAGTGTGAGGTGGTCCACTTTGGTAGGAAGAATGGTAGGAAGGACTATTACTTACGTGGCGAAAAACTGCAGCAGGCGACGGTGCAGAGGGACCTCGGGGTCCTTGTGCATGAGTCGCAAAAACCCAGCCTGCAGGTGCAGCAGGTGGTCAGGAAGGCGAATGGGATGCTGGCCTTCATAGCGAGGGGGATTGAATATAAAAGTAGGGAGGTCTTGCTGCAGCTGTATAGGGCATTGGTGAGGCCGCAGCTGGAGTACTGTGTGCAGTTTTGGGCGCCGCACCTGCGCAAGGATATTTTGGCCTTGGAGGGAGTGCAGAGGAGGTTTACTAGGCTGATACCGGAGTTGAGGGGGTTGAGCTATGAGGAGAGGCTGAATAAACTAGGCTTGTACTCGTTAGAGTTTAGAAGAATGAGGGGAGATCTCATTGAGACGTATAAGATGATGAATGGGATGGATAGGATAGAGGTGGAGAGACTCTTCCCGCTCAAAAAAGACAGTAGGACTAGGGGGCACAGCCTCAAGATAAAGGGGGGGCGGTTTAGAACGGAGTTGAGGAGGAACTTCTTCACTCAAAGGGTGGTGAATCTCTGGAATTCTCTGCCCGTTGAAGTGGTGGAGGCTGCCTCGCTAAATATTTTTAAGAAGCGGGTTGATGGGTTTTTGATAAGAGAGGGGATTAAGGGTTATGGGGAGAGGGCGGGAAAGTGGAACTGAGCCACGACAGATCAGCCATGATCTTATTGAATGGTGGGGCAGGCTCGAGGGGCCGGATGGCCTACTCCTGCTCCTATTTCTTATGTTCTTATGTTAAGATTTATACAATATCATGTTTATTTTTGTTTCTTGTTTGTATTTGGTAAAAGTTATTTGCTGTTTTGTTTCTGTGTGTTACTTGTATTCTTAAATAAATTTTGTTTATAAAAGCTACCCACTGGGTCATTTGAATCATGTTTGAAGTGAAACATCTTATGCTCACCCTAGCCAAATTCAAAGTGCAAAACTCATCATCTAGGTTGACTTTCACAAAATACCTTGGAGTTTCTGACCTGGATTATAATAATCCAAACTACCTTTCCATCCCCCCCGCCAAATGGTCCCCCTCCCTGCCCTGATGAAATGGACTCCACACAGTGGTGGCCTTGATTCTCTCTTCGACATGGCCCATGGCATCTGTCTGCAGTCAGAGGACAGGCAGAGGTCAGAATTCAGCAGCTCAGGCAGTATCACAGCTTGCCTCACAATGATTCATCATCATCCTCCTGTTTAGACAACTCACTCACTGCCTCAGCCAACCCAGCCCCATCACCTTCAAGTGATGTAGATATGACCTTCATGGAGGAATTGGTGAGGAATTGTGGACCATGGGGGGAGTGTGGACAAGGGTTCTTGAGGGGTGGAGCTGAAACTAGCAGCAATGAGGGTCTCCCTGGTCCTCCTGCTCTGCCACATTATTGCCCCTGCTGCCACCAATCCAGCATCCCCCAGATCCTCCATCAGCCTTGTCCTTCACACACCACCTCCTTAGGGGCATCCACCTGGTGCTCTGCCTCCATGATGTCACCCACTGCTGTGCCAGGTTGTGGAGTGCACGGCAGACCACGATGATGCAAGAGACTCTCTGGGGCTGTATTGCAGGGCCCTGCAGGCAGTGGAACTGAATCTTGAACAAGCCAATGCACCATTCCACGACGGACTGGGTGGCAGAGTGGGCCTCATTATATGAGGTCTCCACCTCAGTCTCAGGCATCTACATTGGCATCATCAGCAATGACCTCAGCGGGTATCCCTTATCTCCCACGAGCCATCCCAGCAGCCCAGACAGTCTTCAAAAACCCCACGGATGTCCAAGTGCCCCAGAGTGTAATTACCATGCACAGTCCTCAGCAAGTATTCAAACATCTCCAAGGTTTTGGTGAGGTGGTTGCAAGCAATCTGCATATTCAGGGAAGGGAACGAGGCCTCTTTGGTAAAGGGCATACCCTGATTCCAGGGGGCACTCTATAGACCTCTAAGCCTGTGGCATGCTGGAGATGGTGGTGAAACCTTCAGTCCGGGCAACTTGTTGGTAATTAAGAAGGTAAATCAGGAAATTAAGAAGGCAAATGGAATTTTGTCCTTTTATTGCTTGAGGGGTGGAGTTTAAAACCAGCAAGGTTATGTTGCAGCTGTATAAGGTGCTGGTGAGGCCCCACCTGGAGCACTGTGTACAGTTTTGGTCTCCTTACTTGAGAAAGGATATACTGGCACTGGAGGGGGTGCAGAGGAGATTCACTAGGTTGATTCCAGAGTTGAGGGGGTTGGTTTATGAGGACAGACTGAGTAGACTGGGGCTGTACTCATTGGAGTTCAGAAGAATGAGAAGAATCAGATTATGAAGGGAAACAAGGAAGTTGTTTCCACTGGCGGGTGAAACTAGAAGGAGGGGGCATGGTCTCAAAATAAGGGGGAAGTAGATTTAGGACTGAGTTGAGGAAGAACTTCTTCACCCAAAGAGGTGTGAATCTGTGGAATTCCCCGCCCAGTCAAGCAGCTAAGGCTACCTCACTGAATGTTTTTAAGGCAAGGATAAATAGATTTTTGAACAGTAAAGGAATTAAGGATTATGTTGAGTGGATGAGTAAGTGGAGCTGAGACCACAAAAAGATCAGCCATGATCTTATTGAGTGGCAGAGCAGGCTTGAGGAGCCAGATGGCCTACTCCTGCTCTTAGTTCTTATGTTCTTATGTTGGGCGTGGCTTAGGTCAAAATGTATGTAGTGCCCTACCTGGGTGTATAGAGCATCTGTCACCTCCTGGATGCACCTGGGAGCCGACAACTGCAAAATGCCATATATATTTCAGATCAAATCCTGGAATGACCCGATGGTGCAGAAATTAAGGGTAGCCATCACCTTAATTGCCACGAGGAGCTTGTGTCCTCTTCCTCCATGAGGTGCCAGGTCTGCGTGGAGCCTTTGCATGCAGTTGTTCAAATATTTCTGTACTGCAGCTGCAGCGCGACGGCAATGAAGTAAATGTTTTAGCCAGTGCCTAGTTTTTTGGGCTATTACATTATTTTCAGTTTTGCAACCTTCAGAAACTTGTTGTAAATTAGGTCTAAGGTGACGAGTTTTAGCACACTTTAAGTAGACAAACTAAATTGTGTTCTGTTGAATCTTACATTCTGAGTATCACTTACTAATGTTCCCGTTACCAAAAAAATCTCACTTTTCAATTTTAAGCTATTTGCACTGACTACTTTGTCCACAGCAGGGCTTCAACTTTCCTGTATGTTGCATCAGAAAGACAGGCGAAAAGGGTGAGCATAATCTGCACTCCTATTATTGACCCAGGTTTAGTTAAGTTGACAGATCCTGCACTTAATTGTTTTGCTGGAATCCAGTTGAGAGCTTTGTCCTATGCAAAAAGGATCAATTCATTTTCCATTATAAAGTGGGTTAATTTGCAGTTGTCTCATATGGTTTAATGTCAAATGGCAAAAAACATAAGCCTCACAATATTCCCTTTTTGCTCACACTTTTCGAAAAGCAGTTCTACTTTTATGTAAAGATTTTGAACACTTTGGCTCGAGTGTTACAGCCATTCACGCCAGTGGGATTCTCTCAGTCTGCAGCAGTGAGAACATAAGAACATAAGAACATAAGAAATAGGAGCAGGAGTAGGCCATCTGGCCCTTCGAGCCTGCCCCGCCATTCAATAAGATCATGGCTGTTCCGTCGTGGCTCAGTTCCACATTCCCGCCCTCTCCCCATAACCCTTAATCCCCTCTCTTATCAGAAACCCATCAACCTGCTTCTTAAAAATATTTAGCGAGGCAGCCTCCACCACTTCAACGGGCAGAGAATTCCAGAGATTCACCACCCTTTGAGTGAAGAAGTTCCTCCTCAACTCCATTCTAAACCGCCCCCCCTTTATCTTGAGGCTGTGCCCCCTAGTCCTACTGTCCTTTCTGAGCGGGAAGAGTCTCTCCACCTCTATCCTATCCATCCCATTCATCATCTTATACGTCTCAATGAGATCTCCCCTCATTCTTCTAAACTCTAACGAGTACGTGCCTAGTTTATTCAGCCTCTCCTCATAGCTCAACCCCCTCAACTCCGGCATCAGCCTAGTAAACCTCCTCTGCACTCCCTCCAAGGCCAAAACATCCTTGTGTAAGTACGGTGCCCAAAACTGCAGAGCCAGGACCTATCCCGGCAACCTGGGCTGGTCTTCAAATAGCCCAGGGATGTCTGACTGCCTCAGGACATAGCTGTCATTGTCATTCCCTGGGTGACGTGCACAGACCTGCAGGATGATCATCCTGTGGTCAGAGACTATTTGGCATTGAGGGAGTGGAACCCTTTCCTGTTAATAAATGGTTGCCCCTCACCTCACGGGGACTGTCGGGCAATGTGTTTCCCATCCACTGCTCCCATGAACATGGGGCATGTCTGCAATGGCAGTGAAGCCCTCAGCCTGGGACTACTGCTGACTCTGTCCACATCAAAATGGCCTGCCTGGATATTCAAGGTATCTGTGACCTGACAAACATATCAATGGATTGAGGCCTGAGAGATTCCACAAAGGTCACCAATGGGTGGCTAATATGATTCTGTTGCATAGAAGTTAAGGACTGCTGTCACCTTAACTTTTACTGGGAGTGGGTTGCCGCCCCTCCCCTCAGATGACAGGTGTGTGATCACCTCACACAGGTGCCGGCAACAGCACATAACCTCCAAGAGGCCCTTGAATAACCTCCTGGTCCAGTACTACCTAGTCCTCCGCATCCTTCTTCTTCTGGCCACCTTTTCAGGAGACTACTCCCCTACTATATGGCCAACAATGGCAGCTCCTCCCCTCCTTCTCGGGGTCTGCCCCTGCCTGCTCCTGGGATAGCCTCCACCCTCTGAGCCATCTCCTCTTCCTCAGCTGCCACCATGATAATCAACTCTAAATCAATTAACCGCATCCATTCTGCATGCTGGGGGGTTAGAGGGAGAATGATTGATGGATTCATGTCTTTGCTTTCATCTACCCCAGCACTACCACACATCCCCACAACTCCCCACCCCCTACTCCCTCTTAAAATTCCCTCCCTAAATCTCTTCACCGTGCTGTCTGTCTCTCTCGTGGGCATTGCACATCCTTGAGGTATTGCCATGAGTGTAACCACAGTATTATCTTCCAGGCATGTGTTGCAGGTCAGGGGCATGGGACAGGGGCAGACTCCAAATTATCACACGATGGATTCCCATTCACTGCAGAGTCCATGTGGTATGACTGACTATGTTAACCTGAGCATCCCTGCCTGGGACACCAGCTACTTGAACTGCTGTCTCCTGGGAGACAGCAATTTTCCAGGCCCTGCCTCCAACCTCCCCAGCCTTCCGGGGGTTGCAGTTCCATAACACTTAGCTCCTTCCTCCTGATCAACGCTGCATTGTCATATCCTGACTTTTATAATGCAGATGTAAATCCCACCAGAATGATATCACGCCGGAAGAGGCAGGGTTGGGGGGGGGCCGTGGTGGTGGTGGTGGGGGAGAGACATTTGCGGGGCTGGAGATTCTAGTCGCACACTCGCTAATCAGATGCTAAAGAATGAAAACACATACAAATGACTATTATGCAGATTTTCAGCATGGATTCATCAACACCAAAAAGCTTAGGTTGGGAGACGTACGGAGTCCCAGACGCCCAGTGCAAAACCCGCGAATTGGCTGCCGTTGAAATTTCCCTGCCCGCTGCGTGAAAAATTCAGCACATTGGGGATGGGAGAATCATCCCCATTAATAGTGGGAGACTTCAATAAACCAAATATGAATCGGAAAAACCCAAGTAGTTTAGACTTAGAGCTAGTTAATAAAATGCATGGCTGTTTCATGGCTCAACTTGTTCAGGAAGCAACAAGCAGCAGTGTTCAACATTAACTTGTGTTAGTAAGCGATCTGGGTAATGTACAAGGAATGGATGTCAGCTCGGAGTCAGATATACCCATAAGCAGGAACTAGATATATAACTTTGAAATACTAAATCCAAACTTGGAAGCAGAAGTGAATGAATATTGGTATTTGATGATTGGAGGATTAAATTGAAATTGACTTCCTACTGCTTTCTCTCGTAATTCCATCTTTCTTTCCCCTTGCTATTCTGATTTCTGTATATGAATTTACATCGAATTAAATAAACTTATCGTTCTTAGTAGAGACTGTGGGTGGAATTTTCCCATCCCACCTGTCCGGAATCATGGCAGGCGGAACAGGACCACGCATCAGGCAAGATTTTCCAGACTTAGGAAGAGCGCAACTTGAAAATCCCACCCTTTATCTGAAAGTGGGTTCTTTAATTTGATTGGTTGAAGATTCATTCTGTTGCTGGCTGTCTTCCCACAGATCCCTGATCACATGTTAAGGGTGCTGTACAATTTCAGCTCTCTAACCACAGATTACAGTGCAAAGGCCCATCAAAGGCAAATTGCAAGCACTGTTTGTTCATTGCTGAGAGAAAAATTCATGCCGTTACCAAGAATGCAAAACATGTGTATCATTTCCTGTAATCCACAAAGTGATCAATAAGATACTAGCCATTTTGTAATAATCATGGGTCTGGAGAGTTTCTTCTGACCCACCTAAACTGCCATTGCAACCCGCTAAGGTGCTAGAAGGAGAATCCCACAGAAGGTCATCACTCTGGAATAACTGGTGAATATTATGAACTCTATTAAGGCAGAAACAGGGGGAATTCTTGTAAGTCTGATCCCCATACCTGACTGAGAGTGACTGAGTGGTGGACACACTACCAACAACTGTTGCTTAGGTTCCAAGCTAAGCACTTTAGAGTATGCAACACAATGATTCAGGCTTCCAGTCAAAACTTTCTCTGTTCAAATAAGCAAATAAATGTTTGTGTCAAAACATGTGCCCTTGATGTGCTATGAATGGGATAACATGTCCTGGCCTATGTTCTCGGAATAACAATAACTTCTTTGTGGCTAAAAAATACTCACCAGAAATCAAGTGAATTCCCACCATTGTTCAATTTAGCATTAAACCTGTTATGTTTAGGCAAAAGCTAACAGTCAAATTCACAAGCAAGAAAATTACATCATCGCAGAACAATACAACAAAAAGTGATGGTGCAAAAACTCAAAATAACAATTAAGATTGGGGAGATGCTATTCCATCACATAAAGGATAAAGTTATAAGTTCCTTATGTGTTTCTCACATGGAGTGTTAATCTGCAGTCTTCAGGAGGAGCCAACCTTTGTAGATATCTAAAGATGATGATTGTGTGACTGAGATGATATCCCAGTCCACTGAACGAGGCTTAACTGTCATCTTGAGACTGAAACCAAATTGAAATTTATAATGAATATTGAAATGAAAATAGTGACAAACTACTGCAATACATGTCCCCAGAGCAGCTAGTCTTCGAATAAACAGCTATCCATCATACTGAAAAACAATGATTAGACTCCATGAATTAAAAACCAGAGCAGCCTGAAGAGCTCACCATGTCATCTCATTTAGGGATGGGTAAATCTGGTCTAACAAGCAACGCCCACTTCCATGAAAAAATAAACAAATAGGGCACCTAAGAGATCAATGGACAAGACAATAGATCTATAGTAGCAAAAGTAAGGACCTTGATTTTTGATTTATTATTGTCACATGTATTAACATACAGTGAAAAGTATTGTTTCTTGCATGCTATACAGACAGAGCATACCATTCATAGAGGAGGAAACGAGAGAGTACAGAGTGTAGTGTTACAGTCATAGCCAGGGTGTGGAGAAAGATCAACTTAATGCAAGTTAAGTCCATTCAAAATTCTGACAGCAGCAGGGAAGAAGCTGTTCATGAGTCAGTTGATACGTGATCTCAGACTTTTGTATCTTTTTCCCGAAGGAAGAAGCTGGAAGAGAGAATGTCTGGAGCGTGTGGGATCCTTAATTATGCTGGCTGCTTTGCCGAGGCATCGGGAAGTATGGACAGTGTCAGTGGATGGGTCGCTGGTTTGCGTGATGGATTGGGCTACATTCACAACCTTTTGTAGTTTCTTGCTTAGGCAAAGCAGGAGCCATACCAAGCTGTGATATAACCAGAAAGAATGCTTTCTATAGTGCATCTGTAAAAATTGTTGAGAGTCATAGCTAACATGCCAAATTTCCTTCGCCTTCTGAGAAAGTCGAGGCGTTTGTGGGCTTTCTTAAATATCACGTCGGCATGGAGGGACCAAGACATGTTGTTGGTGATCTGGACACCTAAAAACTTGAAACTCTTGACACTTTCTACTTCAACCCCATTGATGTAGACAGGGGCACGTTCTCCTTTATGCTTCCTGAAGTCAATAACAATCTTCTTTGGCTCCTTCTTAGCCGTACCAAAAGTCAAAAGACTACTAGATTTTGCATAGGACCATTAAAGGATTCTTTAGGACAGAATTGATTAGACTGCCAAATATATGGCAGAAATTTCAAATGATTAATCTGCATCAGATTTTATTTCTGTAAATGGTGCTCAATTACCAGTAGTGCATTATACTGTTGGTGCAAAACGTATGAAAATATAATTCGATCATCTCATCATCTAAAATAAAAAATTAGAAATCTGAAAACAGATTGAACCATTGATTCTGAGGGTATCAGTTGAAGGTGCTGAAAGAAATGTGGCACGTGCTTTGTAAGCCTCTTGCCTGTACCTTTAACAGCTCGCTAGAATTGTGGATAGTTTCCTTGAACTGAATTGAGGGTCAAGCACCTGGTCAGGACCAGGAAGCCATTGGCCCATGAAGATAATTTCAAGCGTACATAAGTTGCTAGAAGGGATTAAGTAGGGTATTTTGTATGATTAGCTAGATAAAGAATAAACTATTCAGCTAATACCCAATATGGTTTCTTTGCTTCACTAATCCAATTGAGTTTTGAGGTAAGAAGATTGGTGGGTGAAGTTAAACTACATGTCTTACACCAGGATTTTTAGAATACTTTCGTGGAGATGCCTACACAATAAATTGCACCATAAGAGATGAATGTGTAGGGTTGGTGAGTTTCCCTCAACAAAATGTAGTTAGTAATAATTATGGATTAAATTGAAGACCTGTGGTATCCTATAGCATTACCACAATTTCTTTTCACTACGTTTATTAATAACCCAGATGGATATTTAAGGATAGCTCTAAGGTTTGCACATGATATAACTTATAGTTAAATTATAGTTGTTATAAGGATTTGACTTAAAAAAAAATACAATTTCCTTTTTTTTCAGGCTGGGTTTTTAAACATAAACTAATATCCCCTTAAGAAATGGCAACTGCCAGACATATACAATACAGTTTCTTGCATTCCACTAGTGGGATGACAAAGAAAATAAACTCAACCCCCTAGGGGGCATGAAATATCCAATCTCCTATTGACTTTACACTATCTCAAATATTTCTGAGATGAGGTGTCAAAACACAATTACCTGTTCTAAAACAATGTCTGCAGCAGATGTGGACTAATTTCTTTTCTGGAATGTACAGCCAGCAGGGTATTTTAAGAGATTGTGTTACCAAGCAGAGTTCTGAATGCTGCACTGAAAAAAGGCTGAAGTTTTTTGTCCTCTCTCTTCCTCTCTTTTAGAAACACAATGCCTGGATTTGCAAAGTAACTATTCTGAGAAGAGAAATCTAATGCAGACTGAGATTCTTTTGGCGGAGGGGAGGGGGAATAGGACAAGGAAATCTGCTCCACACAACTACACCCAAGAAGGCAACCAACAAAATGGCCACAATATTTAATCAGCACATTAAGACCACCCAAACAATAGCTAACTGTATCCCCCTTTGTTTTTATATTTTTCACAAATTGTAAGAAGTCCTTCAGTCTATCCTCTTATTCTGCCTTCTGTATGTGTGTATGTGTGTGTGTGTGTGTGTGTGTGTGGACCTAGGTGAGAATGTGTGTGAAGTATGAATGGTGGTTGAGATTTACTGAGTAGTTTTTTTTTAACTTTGAGAAACAGTTTCAATAAACTTACCTTATTCTTTGTCAAAGAAAACCTGTTCGATCAATTCTTCACAATCTGAAAATGTAAGTCGTGGGGTTCCTTTTTTCAAAAGCTTATTTATTGATGTCATGAGTAGGCTTACATTAACTCTGCAATGAAGTTACAATGAAAAATCCCCTAGTCACCACACTGTTTGAGTACACTGAGGGGAATTTAGCCTTCCAATGCACCTAACTAGCACACCTTTGAAGGAACATGGAGCACCCAGAGGAAACCCACGCAGACACTGGGAGAACATGCAGACTCCACACAGACAGTGACCCAAGCTGAGAATCGAACTCAGGCTCCTGAAGCTGTGAGGCAGTAGTGCTAATCACTGTGCCACCACGCTGCCCCAAATACAAAAAACACTCTATTATGGTCACATTGGGAGTGGGACAATAGGAGTGTTATTCATCTCTCCTCGTGGTCATTAGATTGCATAAGAGTAAAACTCTAAGTTGAGTTGGATATGTTGCGGAATGGACCAACATTTTGATAATAGCATTTTATAGTAAAAAAAAGTATCAGGGAAGAATCTATGTCTTGTATACAAAATGCTGCAGAGTACTCAACTAAAATCTATTGAGAAAGAAATAGATCTTGTTGCTATAGCATTTAGAGGGGAAGAAAGGAGGAGACAGTATTGAATAAGGATAATATTACAGTGCTGGAATGAGAGAGGATGTCCTAAAGGGGTCATGGATGTATACAATCTATTTGGTTAGAGTTAAGAAATAATAGAAGTACTCTTACACAACTGGATGTATTCTATTGGCTGCCAGATATGATGGGAAATGTAAGCATAGAACTTAGCCATCTCACAGCAGACCTGCATATGAGCTGCAGGAATAACTGACCAACCACAATTATGTTATTATCAACCAATAAACATGGTCGAAGCACTGGGTCTGGCAAATTATATGGAGGACCTGGGAAGAAAGGCTCTGAATCTGTCAGCAGTTGAAGGAATCAAAGGTTTAGGTGCCATTTCTAAGCGACACCTGGCCATCCTACAGTGACTACAAGACAGCAACTTTATTGTTGCAGAGGTAGTTCGGATTTCAACTCCCAGACACATCTCCAGACTTTGACTTCTTCTGTGCCAATGAATCCCAACCTCAGACGACAGATCTCCAGTCTTCAAGATTTTTTTGTCCTGATTATTGAGAAGAGAACATTGTACATGGTTCTGAGAAGACAAAAGGTGGTCACAAGTTTCAAAACGCCTCTCTGCAGATTCTCCTCCTGGTTGCTTAGGTTGCTTAGGAAGGGCAGGTCATTATTGATATCAGGAAACCATCCTGTCTGACCTAGTAATCCTGGTTTGTATAGCAATGAAGAATAATAGGTCTACAGGTTCCTTAACTGTTACCACAAAATAGGACAAAGTATACAGGAATAAATTTTGGGTGCCTGTGAGAAAGGAATGACAATAATCATGGATGATTTAATCCACATATAGGCTGCGATTCTCCCAGAATTAGTGCAGTGGGTTGTGAGGATCCTATGGTGGCCAATTCATGGAAGTTTTGCGAGTGTTCGTACCCCGCTTGTATCTCCCAGTGCCAGATTTCCAGCGGCATCTGCTCCACATTGAAAATCAATGGGATGACACAGAACTGATTTAAATAATAATTTCTCTCCAATTTGAATGAGATTTCTCTGTGCTCGCTACCACAGCCAGCTAGGGTATTTTAAGAGATTGTGTTACCAAGCAGAGTTCTAAATGTAGTACAGAAAACAGGCTGAAGTTCTTTGTCCTCTCTGCTCCTCTCTTTTAGAAGCACGATGCCTGGATTTGCAAAGTAACCATCCTGAGAAGAGAATGAGAGTCTTTCGAGGGAATAGGACATGGACATCTGCTCCATACAACCAGATTGTTCATTTTGGTTGGCAATTAGTGACTAGAGATGTGCCACAGGATCAGTGTTGGGAAAATGCTCACCGGATGGGGCGCATTTGGGCTGGGCCCTAGTATGGTTGGGGGGCCAGAGATCAGGTCATGGGGAGAGGTGAAGGGTTGGCGTTGTGAGTGAATTGGGGCTGTCCAGTAATTGTCCTGGCCAACAAAGGGGGAAGCTGTCAGTGCGAGACCACTGTGCGTGCGCTAATCTCGGCACTGACAGATCAGCACATGCGCAGTAGCCCACTTAATGCACTGATTTCAGCCTCGCTAGTGGGAATATCACCGCCCCCAGAATTTAATTATATTCATGCTTGTGACCTCTGCAATGCACAGAATGTGGGAGATTCTTGTCTGAACTCCTATCGAAAAAAACAACATAAATTACTCCAGTTTTCACGCGAATTCTACACTTTGACATAAACTGGAAAAATCAGGTTGGCAGTAGTACCCTGGATGAAAAGTTTATAGAATGGTTTTGAGACAATTTCTTAGAGCAATATGTTCCGGAACTAGCCAGACAGCAGGTTATCTTAGACTTGGTATTGTTTAATATGACAGGATTAATTAATGATCTCAGAGTGAAAGCACTCCTCAATAGCAGTGACTGCAATATGATTGAATTTTACATCAAGTTTGAGAGGGAGAAGTGTAGATCATAGACCAGTATTTTAAACTTAAATATGGACAACCATGTTGGCATGCAAGTTGAGCTAACTGAAGTGAACCACAACATTAGAATAGGAGATACCCTCATACAGAAGCAATGGCAAACATTTAAGGTAATAGAACATAGAACATAGAACAATACAGCACAAACAGGCCCTTCGGCCCACGAGTTGCGCCGATCACATCAACACCTACCAATCAATAGACCTATCTATAACCCCCAATCCCATTAAACCCCATATACTCATCCAGAAGTCTTTTAAAAGACCCCAGCGAGTTCGTCTCCACCACCACTGACGGCAGCCGATTCCATTCACTCACCACCCTCTGAGTGAAAAACTTACCCCTAACACCACTTCTGTACTTTCCTCCCTGCACCTTAAATCTGTGGCCTCTCGTAGTGACCATTTCAACCCAGGGAAATAGCCTCTGAGAATCCACCCTATCTATTCCTCTCAACATTTTATAAACTTCTATCAGGTCGCCTCTCAACCTTCGTCTCTCCAGGGAAAAGAGTCCCAGCTCCCTCAACCTAACTTCATAAGGCATGCCTCCCAGTCCGGGCAACATCCTTGTAAGTCTCCTCTGTACCCTTTCAATAGCTTCTACGTCTTTCCTATAGTGAGGCGACCAGAACTGCGCACAGTACTCCAAATGAGGCCTGACAAGGGTCTTATAAAGTTGCAGCATTACCTCCCGACTCCTAAACTCAATCCCTCGATTAATGAAGGCCAGTACACCATATGCCTTCTTGACCACATCCTCCACCTGCGAGGCCGATTTAAGAGTCCTGTGGACCCGGACCCCAAGATCCTTCTGCTCTTCAACACTACTAAGACTCCTGCCCTTGATAGTGTACTCGTTCATCCCGTTGGTTCTGCCAAAATGGACGACTACACATTTATCCGCGTTGAAGTCCATCTGCCACTTCTCCGCCCAGTCCTGCATCCTATTTATGTCCTGCTGCAACTTTTGACATCCTTCCAGACCATCCACAACACCACCGACCTTCGTGTCATCAGCGAACTTACTTACCCATCCCTCCACTTCCTCATCCAGGTCATTTATGAAAATGACAAACAGCAAGGGTCCTAGAACAGATCCCTGGGGCACTCCACTGGTGACTGACCTCCATTCAGAAAAAGACCCATCCACAACCACTCTCTGCCTCGGCAAGCCAGTTCTGGATCCACAAGGCCAAAGGCCCTTGGATCCCATGCCCTCTCACCTTCTCAAGAAGTCTTGCATGGGGGACCTTATCAAACGCCTTGCTGAAGTCCATGTACACCATGTCCACGGCACTTCCTTCGTCAATGTGTTCAGTCACATTATCGAAGAACTCAACTAGGCTCGTAAGGCACGACCTGCCCTTGACAAATCCATGCTGACTATTCCTGATCATGTCAAACCTCTCCAAATGCTCGTAAATCTTGTCCCTCAGAAGCCTCTCCATCAGCTTACCAACCACTGAGGTCAGACTCACCGGTCAGTAATTTCCCGGGCTATCTCTGTTCCCTTTCTTGAAAATAGGGACTACATCCGCAATCCTCCAATCTTCCGGAACCTCTCCCGTCTCCATTGACGACGCAAAGATCATCGCCAGGGGCTCTGCAATCACTTCCCTCGCCTCCCACAGTATCCTGGGGTACATCCCATCTGGTCCCGGCGACTTATCTATCTTGATAGAATTCAAAAGTTCTAATACATCCTCCACCTTAATATCCACAAACTCAATCTTTTCCATCTGCTGCAAATCCGTGGCAAAATCTCCCAGATCAGCTTCCACCGTGAATACTGAGGCAAAGTACTCATTAAGCACCTCTGCCATTTCTTCTGGTTCCACACAGACCTTTCCCCCTTCATCTTTTATAGGTCCTATCCCTTCTCTTCTCATCCTTTTACCCTTCACATATTTACAGAAGGCCTTGGGATTCTCCTTAATCTTACCCGCCAAGGTCTTCTCATGACCCCTTCTGGCTCTCTTAATTTCCCTTTTAAGCTCCTTTCTACAGTCCTTATACTCCTCAAGATCCTTAACCTCTCCTAGTTCCCTGAACCTTTTGTACACCTTCCTTTTCCTCCTGACTAGGTTCAACACAGCCTTCGTGCACCACGGTTCCCGCGACCTACCAAAACCCCCTTGTCTCATCGGAACGTTGTCATGCAGCGCTCCAGACAAACATTCCTTGAATATCCACCACCTTCCTTCGGTACTTTTCCCTAAGAACGCCTCCTTCCAGTTTATTTGTCCAAGTAACTTCCTGACTTCTTCGTATCTCCCCTTACTCCAGACAAATACCTTCCTAGCCTGCCTGATCCTATCTCGTTCCAATGCAATTGTGAAGGAGATAGAATTATGGTCACCATTCCCAAGATGCTCACCTACCGAGAGATCCGTCACCTGCCCTGGTTCATTCGCCAGTACCAGGTCAAGTACAGCCTCTCCCCTCGTAGGCTTATCCACATACTGTGTCAGGAAACCTTCCTGAACACACCTAACAAACTCCTCCCGATCCAAACCCCTTACCCTAGGGATATTCCAGTTGATGTTTGGGAAATTGAAGTCTCCCATCACGACAACTCTGTTATTAATACATCTCTCCAGAATCTGTTTCCCTATCTGCACCTCAACTTCCCTGTCACTATTGGGCGGCCTATAGAATACACCCAGCAAAGTTTTCGACCCTTTGCTGTTCGTAACTTCCACCCACAGAGACTCTGTAGATAGTCCCTCCACGGCATCCTCTTTCTCTGCAGCCATGACACTGTCCCTGATCAACAGTGCCACTCCACCACCTCTTCTGCCACCCTCCCTGTCCTTCCTGAAGCATCTGAAACCTGGCACCTGAAGTACCCAGTCCTGTCCCTGAGACATCCAAGTCTCCGTAATGGCCACCACATCACAATCCCAAGCAGCAATCCATGCCCTAAGCTCATCTACCTTATTCACTACACTCCTTGCATTAAAATATATACACTTCAGCCCCTCAGTCTGGGCATTTCCCTTCTCCACCCCCTGTCTAACCTCCCTCTCATACTGCCTGCGGTCCTCCCCTACCTGGGAGCTAACCTCCTCCGTCCCAGTCTCCCCATCACAATTCCCTCCCCCCATCCTTTCTAGTTTAAAGTCCCCCCGTAATATTTCAGAATCCTCAGAATAATTTTATTCCACAAATATAAAAAAATTTTAAGAGGGGGATTGCTACAGGATCAAAATTGTTAGCAAGTTATTCCGTTCCTTTCTCATCTCTACAGGCCAGATGAAACTTTGGAATTTAAAAACATTTATTTTGTTCCATTATTTTGTTTCAGTGCTCTAGCTGGTGACACACTGGAGAATTCTGGACCCAAGATTACACAGACAGTTATACTGTGGCATTTGGTTGCAAGAAATTAGCATATACCAGTGAAAGGTGCATATTTGTTATTGATTATCTATGCCTAATCACAAATATCAATTAGATTTACAACAGCATAGGGTGTGAGTATGACTAACCAAGCACAACATGTGCACACTTACTTGATTTTGATATCAAATCAGTGTAAAGGCTCGTGCATGCTCACTTGTCTAATTTATTCTCAGCCACAATTTGTTCTTCACATAATAATTTAAGTCCAACTTGTGGATGTCGATTGCCCTCTCTTGAGGATGTTCTACAGACAAACAAACTCTATGTTCAAGCTGTAAGTATTATAACATCCCTTTTTTATCTTCAGACCATTTGGTGTCAGAGCAAATGGGAGAACAATCCCGCATTGTTTTACAGTCTTTGAGAACTGCCAGCTGTGATGCTTCTGCCTGAGTACTAATGACGTGTAGTTTGTATCCTTCAATACTTACTCACAGCTAACTGCTTGTATGAGTTTTAACCAAGCTTAATTTTGTAACCCTTTCAGTAACCCTTTCAAAGATGTACCATCCATTGTTACTAAAGGCATTAAGGAAAGCATCAAACTGAAAGAAAAAAAATATATACCTTGTGCAACGATGAATGGCAGATCAGAAGATAAAGGATGGCAGAGATGACTGAAATGTTAATCTGGCGAGTGAAATTAGAATACAAGAAGTGGAGAATGAAATTAGAGTATGAGAGGAAGTTGGCAGGAAATGTAAAAACAGCGAGAGTTTCTACAGGTATTTAAAAAGGAAAAGAGCAAATAAAGTGTGTGTTGGTCCTCCAGAGAGTGAGAATGTGGAGTTAATAACAGATAATAAGGAAAAGGTGGATGAAATAAACAAATATTTTACTTTTATCTTCAATGTAGTGGATAATAATAAAACATTCCAGTAGTATTTGTAAATCAAGAGGTGGGAGGGAGGGAAGTTTGGTGAAGTTACAATCAGCAGAGAAACTGGCCTGAGCAAACTGATAGAGCTGCGGGCTAACAAGTCTTCAGGTCCAGATGGACTTCATACTTGGGTCTTAAAAGAGGTGGCTAATGAGGCAGTAGATGCTTTGGTGTTAATTTTCTAGAACTCACAAGATTCTGGAAAGATTCCATCAGACTGGAAAGTCGAAAATGTAACCCTTCTATTCACTTGAGTTGCAACAGTCTTTGCTCAGTGCAGGGGCTGATGCAGCTCAAGTGAATACAGGGGTTATATTTTTCACTAGTTTTCCTTTCTGCCACATGGCTTGCAGCATTGTTAGAAAGCTAGGTCTTTTCTTGGTGCATGCAAATGTTCACACTTTCCACATGGCTTGCTAGATGGGGGCGTTCTTGTAAGTGCATCAACAATTAGAGAGGTATTTAGGACCTGTAAGTTTTGTCAGCCTTGGATGATTGCTTTGTACTTTCATCCATGCCTCAGCAGCTGTTTGATACTTTACACTTTGGGCTGGCCTAGCGGATGGTGCTGGGATGCTTCCATGGAAGGGAATGTGATCAGCAACTCAACAATTCTGTTGACAAGTTCTGCATTTAAAAAAATCACTGTAATATTCTTTTTACTACATTTTCTGATGAAATCTCTGGATTTTGTAGGTTGTTGTCAAAATGACACAAAGTTGAATCGATGAATATAAAAGTTTAACCTAATATTGAACTGGAGAAGTCCCTATCCTTTGGGAATCCTTCAGTTCATCTGCTGTTATTCCTGATGTGTTCAATGTGAGCAGCCCTTCCTTCCCAATAGCTAGGTGAATTTTTATGGTTCAGAAACACCAGAATCAAGAAACCAAAGCCCTGTACAGTGTTTAACTATTTTGAATTTGAATAGGACATCAGTTGCATTCCAATTCAGGTTGGGATACATTGTGGACAATCTGCCTTTGACCTTCCTTATTTAGTATCAGAGATGTATGTAGCTGTAGCTGCTTTCATGCGCTTCTCAGAAGCTCAGTTCATTATAACATTCCCTGGGCCAATTTTTGTAACAGCCTTGTTTGTTTTCTTTTGTTTTACCCACCCTTGCTTGCTGCTGATCCAGCTCTGATCCCTGATCACTGGCTTTTCTGTTGAGCTACTGAGCTAACCTGGTGTTGACCTTCTCAATGCACTGTTTCACTCACTAAATTGATTTGATTTGCAATGCAATCTTACCATGTGGGATCCAACTGCTTTATTGCCATGTTGTGTTGTCATAATGATGCAGAGACCAATCACTCATTAGAGAATAGGAAATGTGTTGTAGATTCATTTATTTTGTCTAAGCACATGGGAACATGTGTACGTAGAAAACTTGAAGACATCAGCAGCAGAGCTTGGTGTGTGTCCACTGCTCACTGGCAAAAGTGAAACTAAGACTGCATCACATGACACTCTTCCAATGTAGTGATGTCAGACTGCTATCTGGTAAAGGCATATTACAACGGGAAAAGATCTCATAAATTGCTTGAAGGGTTCCTTCCAAACTTGTTGGAAAAACGCTCTCTGTCACACCTTCTCAAAATACTTGAAAGCTGCCCAAAATATGAAGCCAGTAATTGATCTGGGTGCTGTGAAGAAGCTGGGAAGCAAAACTAAAAGTCATTGAGGCTTCTAAGTTAATTAAGTTCTAAAGCTTCTAAGTTAATTACAATCATGAAGGCTTATGTATACAAACATGACATTCCTTGTTAGCAGCAGAATGTTACTCGGAAGACTGAGCCCAGGGAAAAGCCCAAGGGGAGTCACCATGCTTCATCAACTCCTATGTCAGAACTTGTATTAAGGGAGAGGTGTTAACAGTAAGCTGCGAGAAATAAAGATGATGCAGCTCTTCATATCTGTGCAAGGCACCTTGACAATTAGATAAGGCAGGTTGTTAAAGGAAGCCAGAATCTCTCACAACTTCAATGATTAAAATGCAGGTCACAGTGGAGGCAAGAATTGGTCAAGATGTGAAATGATTGTTCAATCCAATGCATCTCATTTTGACTGGACAGGTTAGGCTAAAACTAAAGGTCGAAATTCTCCGTCCGCTCATGCCGGCAGGATTGTCCAGTCCCACCAGCAGCACGTTCCTGCCCCCGGGTTTCCCACCGGCATAGGGTGACATCAATGGGAATTCCAATTGACAGTGGCAGAACCCAGAGAATCCTGCCACTAGCAAACAACGCATCAGTTCCCAGGAAACATGCGGCCAGAATGCCCGAGAATCCCAACCGAGATCTTTGCCTTCAAAGATGGAACATCTTTAATAAGCAAAAACACGAGTTCATAACATCATATAATTCCTGAAGAAATATTAATAATTACTTTGGAAGTCTCATAGAATAAAGCATTAGATATAATTTGGTGTTCAAGGAATTTTAGTTATTTCAATTAAAACTGATATTAAATAGCCTTTTAAAAAAATCTGCTCTCATTTATTTAGCTTTCTTTGGAATTCTCATAGTCAAAGTTAATCAGAAATTGTATCAAAAATGTTTAAAAATTTAAAGATCTTTGTCCTTTCCATTCACTGATTATAGATCTGGTCAGCAGTTCATGAAGTAGGCTTGGCTATTCATCAATGCCAAATGTAACTAATGCAAAGTAATAGCTTCATTAATTGTTGCAAGCTGTCAGTGTGCAAAACCAAGGATTCTTTAATTATTTTTAACTTTATACAGAACATGGGGAGAGCTCCATCAGACTGCAATTTGAATTGCTACTTTTGACATAAAATACAAGCTGTGCATTTTTGCGTTGTAAAATGATGTGCTAAATAATGGGAATGTACTTTGTAACTGATGGATGTAAAATGTTGTAGGGTTCAATTACTAGGGACAATTACCTCAAATTTCTGATTCTGTCATTATAATAATTCAGTCAAATGCCAGCTTCCTGTCACCAAGCACCCTTTATTGTGTAGCAAAGAGAAAGGCCGTGTCTGTGGTTTACAGCCAGTGAGTCTACACCTCGGGGCCTACAACCCAGAGAGGGTTGAGCAGCAGATATAAAAACCTCCACTGACTGTTGCTAATTGGATGAGCCTCCATTCCCTCGATAATGAAGCTTGTACTCCACAAGCCTAATCAATCTGTGATCCCTCCCGTGACCCAAGTGGCCATTATAACATACCTCCTCCCTTAAGTCCATGTCTTTCCGAATGTGAGAAGGTTCTTTCTGCCTCCTAGTGGTCGGTCTGAGGTACCATTAAAAATGGGGCTGTGTCAGATGGCATAAACCGAACAGGGGACCTTCGTTTCCAGAGGGAGCATTGCAAGATTACTGACTGGGTTCCTCCTCAGGTCCTATTTCAGACTGGAGGCCCATTTCTTCAGCCTCTGTCTCTGAGTCCACAACCTCACTATATGGAGGGCTAATGTGGAATCAGCTTTGAGCTAAAGGCTGACACTGGCAGCTCCAACTTTATGGTGGGTAGTGAGGCCTGCTCGGGCATGGACTCCCTGGCGCTGAGATGGTCCAAGTGCTTCTGTAAGGTTTTACCCAGGACATTGACCTTGTAAAATACTAGTCCCATTTTGTTCATAACATCCCAGGTACCTAATTTGGTCCAACCCAGAAGTTTCTCACATGAACCAGATAAGCCTTTGCAAAAGTTGTTTCTGACCTTGCAGAATCATAATTTTTTTTTGGTTTTCTTGTTGGGACTGCACCCTCCCTACCAAATTTGGAAATACTAGGCTTAATCTGGTATGAAGCTGTTATTCCATTAATGGTTCCACTGGGGCAATACATGTTGTTGTGGATGGTGTGGACCTAGGTATTTAAACAAATTCTTGCTCGAGAAAATCTTTGCAAGACTTCTTCTAAGTTGGCTAAGTGTTTCTGTTCAAAGATGTCATCAAAGTATGCAGCTACCTTGGCTAGCCTTTGAAGGATGTTCTCCATAACTCTTTGGAAAATGGCACATGCTGATGAGACCCCAAAGGGTAAGTGAGTATACTCAAAGCCTCTAATGCATGTTGATCATTACATATTTTCAGGAGGACTTGTCCAATTTAAGCTGAAGATTGGCGTAGCTCATATCCAATTTGGAGAAAGTCCGATCACCTGTTAACCTTGTGTACAAATCTTCGATTCGGGGGAAGGGATACCCAGTGAGTTTGGAGACCCAATTGATTGTTAGTTAACAGTCCTCACAAAGGCAAACTGATTTGTTGGGTTTACGATAAGAGACGACTGACATAGCCCATTCTGCAAATTGCACGGGCCTTATTATACTTAAAGTTTCAAGACACTTTAGATCAGCTTCCACCTTCTACAGCATGGTGCATGGGACACATCTTGCTCTATAATACCGAGGTGTAGCGTTGGGGTCAACATAAATCTTGGCCTTGGCCCATTTTATTTTTCTTGGAAAACTCCAAGGTATCTACTAATAACTTTGTATAGTCTTCCCATACCTTGCCTGAAGATCTCCAGTTAGTTCAACTGGATTTGCGAGATCCAATTTCGCCCCATAAGGCTTGGTCTGTACAACAATGAGTGTCATAGAGTCATAGAACCTTTGTTGCCATTTTGATTCTAATTGCTGAGTAGACTTGAAACTAGGGTTGTTTCAGGCCCATTCTCAGGAACCCCCTCCCTCCACACTCTGTCTGAAAAAATAGCAGTGATTCTGAATCACGCTGCACAAGCCTTGGGGGGGTGCTTAATGCACCCAAAATCCTGCAGCTCAGATTGGTGCCTCCAAGTGCACATGCGCAGAAAAAGAAAGATAAAGAAATGCTTCCTGCCACATCGTTCCTGGGTCGGATGATGCCTCACTCATGGCCTCCACAGGCACCCACACAACATTGCTGACCCCCTTATTCCCCAACCCCCCACCACCCAAACCGATCATGGGCCCCTCAACACCTTCCGCCCCACCGATCACATGCAGAGTGGCAGCGGACCCCCCCCTCACCCTACCGCCCCTCCAACGATCACACACAGAGTGGCAGCAGAACACCCCTTCCCCCCACCCCACCCATCACATGCAGAATGACGGCGGACCTGCAAGCCCCCCCGACACTACCTCCCCGCCCCCAATGTCCCCTCCAATCAGAATCAGCGTGCCATCTAACCCATCTCCCTCTCCCCACCCCATTTGAGTCAGAAAGCCATCTGACCCATCTCCCTCCTCCCGTCCCACCACCAATCTGAAGCAGAGAGTCACCGAGAGCCCGGAACTTACCTCTTCAGAAGCTGAAGCATCCAAATCGGACCTTTGTGGACAATGTTTGTTTTGCGTTGAATCTGGACAGGCGAATGCAGTGGTAAAGGAGGAAGTGCCAGTAAGTTTGGGTGTGCAGCCAATTAAGTCAATTTAAATGCAAACAAAAACTTTGCGCCCGTTTTGGGCGGGGTCCCGATGCTATTTGCCTCACGCCCAACTTTACCAAGATTTTGCACCCGAAAATGGGTGCAAATCGGACCCGTAGTGTCATAAAAGTTTACAGCATGGAACCACACCTTCAGCCCAACTTGTCCATGCCACCCCTTTGTTTTTAACTCGTAAGCTTGTCCCCATTGCCCGTGTTTGGCCCATATCCCTCTAGCCATCTTATCCATGCAACTGTCTAAATGCTTTTTAAAAGACCTCTACTACTACTTCTGGCAGCTTGTTCCAGACACCCACCACCTTCTGAGTGAAAAAATTGCCCCTCTGGACTCTTTTGTACCTCTCCCCTCTCACTTTAAACATATGCGTTCTAGTTTTAGACTCTCCTACTTTGGGAAAAGATATTGACTATCTAGCTGACCTGTGCCCCTCATTATTTTATAAGATCACCCCAAAGCCTCCAATGCTCCAGAGAAAAAATGTCCCGTCTATCTAGCCTCTCCTTATAACTCAAACCATTAAGTCCAGATGGCATCCTGGTAAATCTTTTCTGCACTTTTTCTAGTTGAATAATGTCCTTTCTATAATAAGGTGACCAGAACTATACACAGTATTCCAAGTGTGGCCTTACCAATGTCTTGTACAACTTCAGCAAGATGTCCCAACTCCTATATTCAATGTCCCAACCAGTGAAATCAAGCATGCTGAATGCCTTCTTTACCATGTCCACCTGTGACTCCATGTACCCCTAGGTCTCTTTGTTTTATACACTCCCCAACACCCTATCATTAACTGAATAAGTGCTCCCCTGGTTCAATCCACCAAAATATCTCACACATATCTAAATTAAACTCCATCTGCCATTTGTCAGCCCACTAGCCCAATTGATCAAAATCCCAAAGCAAACCTCGATAACACTCCTCACTATCCACTATGCCATCAATCTTGGTGTCATCTGCAAACTCACTAACGACGCCTCCTATATTCTCATCCAAATGATTAATATAAATGAGAAATAACAATGGACCCAGCACCGATCCCTGAGGCACACTGCTGGCCACAGGCCTCCAGTTTGAGAAATAATCCTCTACAACCATCCTGTTTTCTGTCATCCAGCCAATTTTGTATCCATTTGGCTACCTCACCCTGAGTCCCATGAAATTTAACCTTGTGCAGCAAGCTACCATGCGGTATCTTGTCAAAGGCAAAGTGGGAGAAACAAGCTGATTTCTGTCTGTATGTTACTGGGCCCATTGTGGTACTTATTATATATAAACATTCCCCCATGTAGGTGATCAGCCTGGCCTTCATATCTTCCAGCCTCAGGAGTTGGATGCCAGATTGGAGATGCTTTTATGTCTCTTCTCCAATAATGGAGATTGATCCCCTGTGTGCAGTTCCATCTTCAAGGAATGGCCATTCTTCAGTAGTTCTATTGCTATTGTGACAACTTTCGTTGATTCTGTTTTAGTGTCCCTGTCTCTGGAAGAGGGGCTGCCTACATGGCATGGTCAGGTACTGGCCTCAGCTTTTTCACTTGGTACCTTGTATTTTGTGTGTTTCTCAAACTTTGCCTTGGTTGTGTTCTTCCACAGTGATTGCGGTAATCCATCTTCTGGCAACTGCACCTTTCCGGCATATATTTTCTCATACGCTTGAGGTCATCACTGCCTTTCCTTGACTGTCTCGTGGTGACATTAGAGTTCTTACATCAAAGGAGCCCTTTAGCACCTGATTATACAAACACACTTCTTTGAGGACTGATTACACAGGCTCCCTCCCTCCGATTGGAAGACATTGCTACCTAATACCTCCCAAAGTTCCTGAGCTCCTTTTCCTGCATTCACAGTTAATTAGGCTATTTCAATGTGCTTTTACAAAATCTAAACTGTGTTCTACCAACAACTTTTTTTGGGTAATTATGTCATTATGACATATTATGCCGCTTATCAGTCTGTCTTGCAACATTTCATTAAGAGGCGGTCCAAGCTCGCAATAGTCTGCCATTTTTTGCAACCTAGCCAAGAGTTCAATGATAGGTTCCCCAGGAGTTCTCCCTGCCATATTGAAGTGATATCTTTTGAGGATTACAGAGGGTTTTGGGTCAGAGTGGCTTTAGATCAGATCCTCTTGCTCATTGAAAGCTTTTTAGTCAAGGGCATCTGGATGGGTCAGACATTTTAACACACCAAAAGATGGGGTCCAGCATGCTGTCATTAATATCAGCTTTTGTTTTCCATCTCCATCCTTGATGTTAGCATGGAAGGTGTGAAGCACGTGCTCTGGATATTGGGCCCAGTTTTTTTTTCAATTGGTGCCTCTAGGCTTCAAGTTTCTTGGAAAGAGACATAATAGCTTTCCCTTACCAAAGAAGATTCTTGACTTACGGAGATTCTCCGGAGGGAAAGGTGGAGAAAAAAAATCTCATCGCCAATGTAGTTTTTCAGTCAAACACCAGTTTCCCGTCATGAAACGCTGTGCATCAATGAGAAGGGCTGCACTTGATAGGCAATCTAAACCTCAGGACACACAACTTTGGTCCGGGGTGAGCAGCAGGTTTACAAACCCTCGCTGACCACTTCCCATAAGATCAGCCTCCACTCATTCAATAAGGAAGCTAATACTCCACAAAGCCCAAGGGGAGATCTATCAATGATCCCCCGGGGCCAACATAACAGTCACCCACGATTATTAACTGTTATTGTGACTGGTTCTTACTCCTGAGTTTAACTTCTTTGATCAATTCCTAATTTTCCACCGCACTTTTACATTTAATGTTTTAATCATTTTATGCAAAATGAGCTGGCTGAGAACACTTAATGGGACTTATTTTTTTAAAAATCAAGTGAAACCAAGATACCAGAAATAAAAAAAATGAAGGAAAATATTGAGACAATTGGCCTCGAAAATGCAACAGGTTATGTTTGGAGTAATACTAGATAAACAGTTAAGCCTCTTTGTTAACCACATAGGTGTATGGGCTTATATGGAAAGGCTTATGCTGCACTTTCTTAATAACGTTGAGCAAATTGATATAGCGTACCATCTCATGAGGTAGTTATATCCCCATGTCACTGGTGACAGCAATGCGCTGAATATCACACAAAGATTGAAATCTATAATATTCTATGTCCATCAGTTGTCATGTTTTCCCAGTGATATAAAGGTACCAATCTCTATCAGGGATTATGTAAACACATTGTGCTTTCATTTATTTAGACCAGGCACATGAGAACATGGGTAGAAAGCTTGAAGACATCGGAGCTGTTTGAACTATGTCCTGCTTACAGGCTAATATGAAACTGAGATTGACGCACATCACTTATTTCCTTCAAGGGATGGCATACTGCTCTCCTTTAAAGGCATGCTACGACATCAGTTACCAAGGTCCAAATTTTCACTGCAGCAGAAGAGCTCCAAGCCTAAGCAAAAATGGGGCCAGAATCCTGAACCTATAAGTCCTGCCCCATAACTCTTCACCCCATTTACTCTGGAAGTGGGGAATGATGGAAATATCTCACACACACGCAGTTCACAGAGGCAGTGGCATATTTAAAAGGATATCTGCATTCAACCAGAAGTTTCAGGTAAATTTTGAAGCACAGCTTGTGCGCCTGGATTTTCAGCCTCATTGTGGGTAGCTGGAATAGGTGACCATTCCCACCTTGGCCCACTGAACTCAGAAGAAAGTACCCGCAAGGACAGGATTTTAATTATGGGGGCTAGGGTGATGGAGGAGGGAGTGTGATGGTGCAGCTGGAGTCAGACTATCCAACCCAGAAAAAAGGTTTGGAGGCAACTATTGCAGTTGCAGAGGCTAGCAATTTAAAAGCCCCACCTCTGTGCTGTGTGACTTAATTCCATTCATAATAAAACAGAAAGATCCTCTAGCTATCACCCCTCATTTTCCATTATTCCCTATGTATATGCCACCCCATGCCCCCCCATCTCAAACTATGCCCCAAACAATGCAAATGGCCACTCATGCCTTCAAGTCAAGTTATGACACTTCCAGAATAGCTTTGACTACAGCCCAATAAACATGTGAATCATTCAGACTCTTAAATGTTTTAATCACAAAAATTGCAAGCATTTGAAAACTCTATTTTGTATAAATAATCATTGTGAAGTTGACAGAAGGGATCAGAGAATCATATCTGTCAATCAAGTAATGTTTTCCCTGGGACTGAGATGTTTTAATACTCTAATGGATGTCCACAATGTTTTTGTTGGTAGGGAGGTGTTTTTGGATTGTCCACCTCAACTTTCAATCTGCCACTTCTGCTTATCAGCATAATGTTTGCTGATGTTGTTAAGCTTTGACTTCAGTTTGACATTGTTTCTCCCTTGTTCCAAATCATTCTTGCTAATGTTAAGCCCCATTGCTCCTCTTCGATCCCGGAGGTTTATCCTATTTGTTATTTTCTTTCACAAAAAAAAGGCACCACACAGCTTGAAGGTTCTGCTGCGCAAAGTTTGATGCACTGATCACTTTCTACATCACACAGATCCTTCATGTACTCCAATGTCATCGGCAATGTTGACCACCTCATTTTGCTCCATCATGCATTTTGTGTGAATGTCAGAACCTGGAATGCACTGCCTGAGGAGGAATTGGAAGCAGATCAAAAGGAAATTGGACAATTATCTGAAGATAAAATATTTATGGGACTATAAGGTCGAGATGGGGGGGATGTGACTGGATGAGCTATGCTTATCGAGAGCTGGCATGGATACAGAAGGCCAAATGACTTGCTTCTGTGTTATAATCACTCTACAAATCTAAGACATTCTGTTGTCAGCACGGAGCGGCATGTTGGCACTGTGGTTACAGCACTGCTGCCTCACAGTGCCAGGGACTCAGGTTCGATTGCCAGCTTGGGTTACTGTCTGTGTGGAGTTTGCATGTTCTTCCTGAGTCTGAATGGGTGCTCCGGTTTCCTCCCACAGTCTGAAAAAATGTGCTGGTTAAGTATATAGACCCGAACAGGCGCTATAGTGTGGCGACTAGGGCAATTTCACAGTAACCTCATTGCAGTGTTCATGTAAGCCTTACATGTGATTAATAAATAATAAATAAACCTTTTGTTGTTGGTCCATTTTTTCTCTTCATGCAGTTAATTGTTTTCCATAAATGATTTCCCCTCCAATGTCTACTCAGTTAACATTGATGTAGCTGATACATATATCTTTGTTCTTTATATTTTTCAACTTCATCCATTACATATGGTCAAACAAATATTTAGAGTGTGTCACCTTCAAATTCTATTTAATCTGAAATTAAAAGTAGTTTCCCCTCCTGCATGCAGTCTTCTGCTAAAATTCCCTTCATTCAACATCAAAGCTACAGACATAAACCCCTTTACTTTCTAAAATTCATGTACAGCCATATTAAAATCCCTCCATAGTCTCTGAAGATAGTGCTTCAGAAAAAACACATTCATTTTAAAAGAAGATCACTTTGAAAGTTCATGTGATGGTCTGGTAAAACAAAAGTTAGGAATTGGCCATGTTTTGCACCCTAAAATTCAATGAGATCTTGGTATAAAAATCTAGACACAGTGAGGTCACTTCTCAAATATACCAATCAAGAGATGGCAGAGATTGTTAAAACCAGGCAACGATGCGTGCCTGTCCAAGATTTAAATGATTTGTCTTGACCATTGAACTCCAATGGACAAATTATAGAGAACTGTAAATGGTAGTTGCACATGAATGAATTGTGGGTTCTGGCATATCTGGATGAACATCCACACCCTTCCAGATGCTAATTCCAAATCCTGTCCCATTGTCATTGATCTGATGATGCTGATAAACCTAAGTCTTCTCCATTGAAATTCTTTCATATGTCAAATGTCTATTCACAAACCCAGGATCTGGGATTGTTGCAAGATTTAAGAAAATATAACAAGGTGGGAGGTCTTTGTGTCAATGATTATCACTTATGTCATTATTGTACTGAAACATTGTTTGCTTTGGGACAGGCACAGAACTTGCAAAATCAATAATGGGCAGGATTGATCACCCACACAGAGGGAATTTAACTCCTCTGAGTGATCAGTGTGAACATAAGAACATAAGAAGTAGGAGCAGGAGTAGGCCAACTAGCCCTTCGAGCCTGCCCCGCCATTCAATAAGATCATGGCTGATCTGTCGTGGCTCAGTTCCACATTCCCGCCCTCTCCCCATAACCCTTAATCCCCTCTCTTATCAAAAACCCATCAACCCACGTCTTAAAAATATTTAGCGAGGTAGCCTCCACCACTTCAATGGGCAGAGAATTCCAGAGATTCACCACCCTTTGAGTGAAGAAGTTCCTCCTCAACTCCGTTCTAAACCGCCCCCCCTTTATCTTGAGGCTGTGCCCCCTAATCCTACTATCCTTTCTGAGCGGGAAGAGTCTCTCCACCTCTATCCTATCCATCCCATTCATCATCTTATACGTCTCAATGAGATCTCCCCTCATTCTTCTAAACTCTAACGAGTACAAGCCTAATTTATTCAGCCTCTCCTCATAGCTCAACCCCCTCAACTCTGGCATCAGCCTAGTAAACCTCCTCTGCACTCCCTCCAAGGCCAAAATATCCTTGCATAAGTACGGCGCCCAAAACTGCACACAGTACTCCAGCTGCGGCCTCACCAATGCCCTATACAGCTGCAGCAAGACCTCCCTACTTTTATATTCAATCCCCCTCGCGATGAAGGCCAGCATCCCATTCACCTTCCTGACCACCTGCTGCACCTGCAAGCTGGGTTTTTGCGACTCATGCACAAGGACCCCGAGGTCCCTCTGCACCGTCGCCTGCTGCAGTTTTTCTCCACGTAAGTAATAATCCTTCCTACCATTATTCCTACCAAAGTGGACCACCTCGCACTTGCCAACATTAAATTCCATTTGCCATTTCCTGGCCCATTCGCCCAGCCTATCTAAATCCTTCTGTAGACTCTCACCACCCTCCGCACAATTTGCCTTTCCACCAATTTTGGTGTCATCAGCAAATTTCGACACCCTACACTCGGTTCCCTCCTCCAGATCATCTATATAAATGGTAAATAGCTGAGGCCCCAGCACCGACCCCTGGGGCACTCCACTAGTCACCATCCGCCAATCCGAATAGCACCCATTGACCCCCACTCTCTGCCTCCTATTTGACAACCAATCCTCTATCCACGTTAACACCCTACCCCCAACTCCATGCCCCCTGACCTTCTGCAATAACCTCTTGTGAGGTACCTTGTCAAACGCCTTCTGAAAATCAAGAAAGACCACATCCACCGGCTCTCCTCTATCCACCGCCCTAGACAAGGAAATGGGTGGTGAGTATGCAGTCTGGAGGTTAAGGCAAGTTATTGATTCAGCTTGAGAGGAGAAGGATACTGTGATGTTTGCAATTTGTCAGAGAGTTCTGTTGTTTATAAGTTGCAAATATTATAATAAATTGTTATATATTGAGTTGTGAGCCAGAAACATTTTCTCCACCTGGGACAGTCTTTGATCAGACTTTAGATAAGTATGAAGGTGAGGTGCAAATTCGCCTCCTTACATTTCAGCCCTTTTGACCTTCAACCCTACAATTTTCTGTGATAACTGCATTTCTCCAATTCTAGTTTCTGTGAGAGCCAAATTTTAATTATTCCATCATTGACTACCATGCTTATAGTTGCCAAGACACTAAGTTCTGAAATTTCCTCCCTGGAGATCTTTGCCTCATTACCCTCTTTTAGAATGCTACTCAGGGCTTTCCTCTCTGTCTTAAAATCTTCTTATGTGGGTCCTTGTTAAATTGTGTTTGATAATGCACTTTACGATATCAAAGGCACTATATTAATGCAAATTATTGTTTTCCACCTTGAGGATGACTCCATTTGTATCCATCATAAAGATTACTTAATCAGACTTGAACAGCTTAAGGATTCTCTGCACAAACGTTCAACACAGCCATCACTCCTTCTTTCACCCAGGTCCTCACCTTCTTCATTTGTCCTACTTTCAATTCCTTCTTCTAACTTTCAGATATTTCACAGCACCGTATCTGCAAACTCTTCTCCAGCTGCTCGTTCACTTTTTGCTCTTTAGTCTATTTGACTTTTGACCATTGCTTCTGCTTTGCCTCCTCTGCTGCTGATGACCTGTCAGCCATAGGTCACCTCTCCCTTAAATTCTATTCCAAGGCTGACTTCTAAAAGCCTATTTATGACTGGCATCTCACCACCCTTCTAGGCTGGAATTCTCCAATTTCACCTGTGGCTGGGGTTTTCTGGTCCTGCTGCTATGAACAGAGATTTGGAAATTTGACTGAGTGCCAAATTATTCATTCTAGCTGGCAGCGATAGCGGGGTATGTGAGAGCAGAAAATTCCTCCCCTAGCCTTTGTTTCCTTGTTGTTATTTGTCTGTCCCTGCTGTGAGCTGATTCTTCACAGGTGGAGTGTGACGTAAATGCAAGTTGTTGGTGTTGACCTCTTATTTACTGTTGCATTGTGACTGTTGTCTCTCCCTATAAGCAACAGAATGTTCACAAAGGTCATCCTTGTTGTAAATGATCACAAAGGATCCAATTTAACACAGCAGTGCTACTTTCACTATTACTATAAAATGTCCAAGTTTCTGAAGAGCTTTTGATGGCTAAAGCTTAAATGACTTCCACAATGAATGGAAACGATTTCTGTTTGTAAATGTTGTGTTCGAAGGGAATAGCAATGACAGAAAAATAGACAACAAGTTACAATATACAGATATTCGTTTTGAAAGCATACCATATTTTACTCAGTAATCATTAAAGAGATGTGGCAGCAGATGTGTGTGAATCTAATTTGCATGTTTTTGTACAAGAGTAAAGGAGTCAGAAATGCAAACTGCATTCACTAATCCTGGATCAATTCAGCAATGTGCTTTAAAGTTGACATTTGTCCAAGCAATTAGAGTGTCCTCAGTTTGAATTATATCTCACATGTAACAAAATGGAAGAAAACATAAAACAAGATCAGAAGACGAAAGTGACAAAATATACGGAGACTTTCAAATCAAAATAAGATCAAAAGTGTCTTGTAATTTCAAAAGCTTTGGTTAATGCCAAAACTGAAGCAACATTACAAGGAAATTGTACTGTGCAGTATTAAAAATGAATATGATAACATTTTTTGTATGAAACTCCTTTGCTGTTTTAACAAAGACATTCGTCTGATTATTTTGAACTATTAATGCTTGTGCTAAATCAATGGGTAAATCATCTTCATATGATAGTGTTAATAATTTTTGTATTAATATCACACATTTCACAATAGGATTTCTATCCGCAAGAGATTCAATGTAAAAAAAAAGTTAAGGATTTGAAATGCTTTTGTTTTGGATTTTGAATCTGGTCAATATTATCGTCTATGATATTTAGGTGCCTAGAGATTAACAACTTGTTTTTATACAGTTTCCTGAACAGAAAACAAAACCACAATAAATTTTACAGAGGTGTGAGAAAAAAATGCACGCCAACATGAGGAAAAAAGGTGTTAAGAGGTGTGACTAAAGACTTGGCTTCAGAGGTGTATTTCAAAGAGGGATCTCAAAGGGAGGAAAGGAAGGTATCTAAATTGAAGGGTTTAGGAAGAAAATTCCAGAATGTGTAACATGAAGATAAGGCTGCCAATGGTGGGTACCAGGAGGAAAAGATGTCAAAAAGGTCAAATTCAGAGGAATAGAAAGTTTGAAGGGTAGGTGTGGGGATTGGATTGTCCTTTGGAGGTTACAATAAAAAGGTACCAGCTGCACAAGAAGAGTATTTTAAAAAATTCCTGAAAGAAATATACCTGCATGGCCAAAGGAAAATATTTAAAATATAAATTGATTTGTTTTTGTTATTCCGCCTTTCTTAAAACTCTGAAGTACTGCACTTTAGTGCTTTATGATTGCTTTTATTTACTTTGTAAGTGCATTTAGCTTTCAAGTTTCATTCAGTTCTTTGAACTTGACTTGCCTTTTCAGTTTAATTAAAGGTAAAGGGATCTTTCACAGCTGCCTGGGATATTGGCAGAAGCACTGATCTTGCCTGCAATAGAACTTGTAGTGTCCTCTGCTTAGTATCATTTCCCAACTATGTACATCATCAACTGATGAAGTTCCTCCTAATTACAAATGACACTCACTCACTTATTTTAACTGTATGGCTGGAGACCATTAATCAAATCTGTTAGCATTGCAAAGTTTCTCTCAGTTCATTGAATAATGAAATAAGTGCTGCTCATTTTTCAGTATTTTCTGTCTTTCTCCCTCATTACCTTTCTGTACATTTCAGCTTTGTCAGACTATTTGCTGGCTTTTATTTCAAGTATAACAGCTTCTGGGATCAGTCTTTAGATTGTAGGGCTATATTTTCACTGTTTAATATGAAAGCATAGATTAAATGTAACTGTTTTTGTGTTGTGCATCCATGTGCATAAGGATGTGGTTATCAAGGTAACTACGGGAAATGAAAAGCAAACAAATAGCATCAAACATATTCAAGTCATGGCTCAACTGCAGCGTAATATTGCCACCCCACCATCCAGTTATATTACCTATACCTCAACCATTGCTGCAGCAAATCACCATTTACTGGACAAAATGTAAAAATCCCATATCCCACCTTTGTCCCTATTATCATCCCCTCAAGTGAAATTTTGGAATTGGAGATGTTAGCTTAGTTTTATCTTGTTAATTAGGTGTAAAGTTTGCCAAACCTCACTCATTGTTCACCTTGTCTGTCTATTCTCAGACAATTTCCTTTAAGACAATTCAAAGGATCTTTGACCTGTAAGATCTGATTATGAGTCTGTTTTTCTCTCTCCGTAGTTGTTGCTTGACCAAATGAATTTCTTCAACGTTTCTTATCTTCATTTCAGATCTCCAGCATCCATAGTAATTTGTATAATTCAGATTGTAGTAGCTCCATAAAATACACAATGCCTGCAAAACTCAACAACATAGTGCAGTGAATTCAGCACTATGGATACCGATGTAATAGAATAATAGTGTCTGCTCTTTGCCCAACCCAATTGATAAGGACATTGGCACGGCTGTTGTATGCATTTGCCGGAAGTATCAAGTTGCCAGATTATGGTAACAGTCAGCATCTAATGATGTCTTGACATGTGACCTGACCTTTCAAACTTGCTGCTCTAATTGATGTCCTCTCTTTAACACTCGAAGCAGCATGAGGGGGACATGCCGCAGGGTGGCAAAGTGGCACATTGGTTAGCACTGCGACAGGGATCTAGGTTTAATTCTCGGCTTGGGTCACATTCACCCCATGCCTGCATGGGTTTCTTCCGGTACTCAGGTTTCCTCCCACAATCTGAAAGACAGGGCATTGACCCGAATAGGTATTGGAGTGTAGCGACTAGGGGAAATTTCACAGTAACTTCATTACAGTGTTAATGTAAGCCTTACTTGTGACAAATAAATAAACTAAATGAACTAAACCAACAACTATTTAAAGGAGCATTATCCAACTTGGAAGGACGATGCTCAGTATTTTCTACTGACCCTTAAAGTTTTTGAAAGTACGAATACATTTGAAGGAACTTGTAAAAATTGATAAAGTCTGCAGGGGATGACGCTGGATTTGGGGAAGAGGTTGGTTGCTGCTCCAAGAGGTCTGGTCACACATCTTGCTTCCAGTCATGAAGGTTTCACTGACAGTCCACTTTGGGCAACAGCATCAGAAGGAGATGGAGAAAATGCAGCAAAGATAATTTTTTGCAAAATGAGGAGCAGGAATGGGGAAAAGGGTTCTCAGCTGCGGGCCATACCTTGGGTCTTCACTGCACTTCTCTTTACTGCAGTTCATCAAGAATGTAGCCATAGAACTGTGCCACTTCTCGGATTGTGATCAAGAAGACACCGTGATGATACATACAGAGAGCTGTTAAGGTGCAGAGGTACTAAGTAATGGAGATTTGGGCTTTCAGTCACGAGAAGCAGAGCTGAATCAAGGCCTCACAAACGTGCTGGCCAGAATATGAATGTACCAGCTGTCTCCTCTTCCTCCCGCTTCCCTTGAGATGGTCACCAGATTCTGAACAGGATGATGAAGGCATAGCTAACAGCTATGAAGATGTCAATGGACCGGAATTTCTTCACAAGTGGACCATTTCAGGCTTCAGTAGACTTTATAGAGAAAAGATCTCACTGATCATTGTCCATCACTGCATCCAGGAAATGACTCTTCATGTCAACAGTAGATGTTTGATTTGTTTCTTTCTGAGCAGGGAGGAGTGGGTGGAATGTACATGTGGTTTTGCTACGATAGCAGGCTTTCTCATGGTGCAGGGTGCCAGGCAGATGTGGCTTTATAGGCATTGCATTTCAGTGATAAGATGTATCACAACCGTCAAGGGTGCTATTCATTCAATGTGCAGATGATGTGGGACCATGCCCAGCACAATATGCTGGTGAATATCTGCTACCCTGACAGCGGCCACGATTCACCCATTCTATATCAGTCCACTGTTTCAACAATCTTTCTATGTTGAGCAGTGGGTGGCTGCTCAACAATAAGTGCTTTCCATCTTTCATCTGTCTGGTGACTCACTTCTCTAACCCCACCACACGTGAATAGCACTTGTATAACGAGAGCCATGCTGGCATAAAGGACATCAACAAAAATATAACTGTGGTGATGAAGCAACAGTTTTTCTACTTCAATTGCTTTGGATGAGTGTTCCAGTAATTGCCAGAGTGGGTGTCTCGATTCCTATTGCATTCTACGCAATCTGGCCCTGACAGAGACACAGCTCTTGCCACCATGGGTTTGCTGAACATGTCAAGGGGAGGAGGAGGAAGGGTAGGAAAAGAGGAAACAGCTGGAGCATTCACATTCTAGACATGGTGTCCATGATGACTCGATTCAGTTTGATGGCATTTCTGTAGCTTCGCTCTAGTTTTCCATTCCCTTTCAAGAAGTTTCAACAGTTGCCACAGCATGAATGTACATTGTCTTTAAGAAGTGCAGGCTTGGCTTTAAATAATGCAGACTAGTTTCACATGAACCTGGGCATGCAGCCATTCAATACCACATTCAGCATTGGGCTGCATTCCCCTATCATTATAATTAACGGATAGCATAAAGTTTGTGCATCCAGATCCCCACTTCTGTTTTCAGGGATGATTGAATTTTTCAACCCTTTGTATGTTTTGACAAAATTGTTTTACTTTGTGTTTTTCTTTATTCATTCATGGGATGTGGGAATTGTTGGCTAGACCAACATTTGTTACTCATCCCTAATTGCTCTTGAACTGAGTGCCTTGCTAACCCATTTCAGAGGGCAAGAGTCAACCACAATGCTATTGGTCCAGCATCACATGTAAGCCAGATCAGGTAAGGATGGCAGATTTCTCTCCCTAAAGGGCATTAATGAACCAGATAGTTTTTTATGACAATGGATGATAGGTTCATGGTCTCCATTACTGAATAATTTCACATAATTCCAGATTTATTAACTGAATTCAAATTCTACTCGCTATTGTGCTGGAATTTGAACCCATGTCCTCAGAGTGTTAGTCCAGGTCTCTGGATTACCATTCCAGTCACCTTAATGCTTTGTCACCATCTCTGCACACAGAACACACAAATTCAGTGAAGTTTCAGCAGCAATTGGATTTGATGAATGTAGAAAAACCTTATGATTTGAATTTTTTTCCCTTTAAGAAACAAACCTTGAGTGGTTTTAAAAAAAAGGTTATTGATGTGTCTTGACTCTTATCTAGACATAGACAAAAATCTTACAGTGACAAAGTTTTATGTTATTTCAGTAAAACACTATTTTTCCCCCAGAGTGATTACCACCATATATTTATTCTGATGCCTTGCCTGGTTGGTCAAATTGCTAACCCATAGCGTTGTGATAGAGTGATGTATTCTACCTAGTAGTACTAAAATGGTGGAAGTGGTACAACAAAAAGTCACTGGATACTTGGCATGCAACCAGTGTAGAGAAATCAACTTGCTGTACATACTTGGAGACATTTCCACATTTATGCGGAAAAAATCCACATCTATGTTTCAAATATAGCAAGCGGGCAACAAAAATGCTTTTACCAGTGCTCGCAGGACAGTCCAGAATAAACTGCGTAAAATGCAGGATGCCTGGCTGAGCGCCAAGGTGGATGAAATACAGGAATACGTTGACAGAACTGACTTGAAATCGGTTCTATGAAGCCCACAACACTCTCTACGGGCCTCAATCTCTCGAGAGTTCCCCCCTCCTGAGTACAGATGGTACAACTCTCATCACAGAGAAGGCTCAGATTCTGCAGAGATGTGCTGAACACTTTGAAGTCGTCCCCAGCCAACCGTCATCTATTAATGATGAGGCAATAGACAGGACTCCCCAGGGTGATACCAACAGCGTCATGGATGACCCACCAGTAGTAGCTGAAGTCACGAAAGCTGCCAGCCAGCTATCCAGTGGCAAAGCCCCAGGGGCAGATGCCATACCCACAGAGATCTACAAAGCTGCTGGTCCTGTACTTATCAAAAAGTTCACCAAGTTGTTCCAGTCCTTTCGGGAGCAAGGATCCATTCCTCAGGAACTTAAAGATGCTTCCATCGTACACCTCTACAAGAGGAAGGGCAATTGGCAAGTATGCAACAACCACCAAGGAATCTCACTGCTCTCCATCACAGGAAAAACCCTTGCAAATCGTCTGGTCACTCATCTGGAGCTGGGCCTGCTTCCAGAGTCATAGTGTGGCTTCCGCAAAGGTCGCTGGACTATTGACATGATTTTTGCTGTGTGCCAACTTCAGGACAAGTGTCAGGAGCAGAATCGCGAGCTCTATACAGCCTTTGATGACCTTGTGAAAGCCTTCGACACTGAAAGGCGACAAAGCCTATGGAGGATCATGTCAAAATTTGGCTGTCCACCCAAATTCATTCAGATGGCACGCCAGTTCCACAATGGCATGATGGCCAGAGTACTGGATGGCGGAGAATCCTCTGAGGCATTCCCATTCACCAATGGTGTCAAACAAGGCTGTGCGCTCACACCCACACTGTTCAGCTTGATGTTTACTGCCATGCTGACTGATGCCTTCCAAGACAGTGTTGCTGGAATCAGCCTCAAGTACAGAGTGAATGGAAAGCTCTTCAACCTGTGGAGACTTCAAGCTATTACCAAAGTGAAGGAGACTGTTCTGAGAGACTTTGTCTTTGTGGATGACTGCACCCTGTATTCTGGCTCAGAGCCAGAGATGCAAGTCAGCATGGACAAATTTTCCATAGCTTGTTGCAACTTTGGACTCACCATCAACATTAGAAAGACTGAAGTCATGCACCAGCCTGCTCCTCATGCACCGTGCACAGAACCAATAATCGCAATCAAAGGGCAGAAACTACAGGCAGTGGACCAGTTCACTTATCTTGGCAGCACCTTCTCCCAAGCAGTGACTATTGATACAGAAGTTAACTGCAGAATAGCAAAGGCAAGTTCTGCTTTCGGTAGACGGCACTCCACTGTATGTGAATGTTGAGGAATCAGCCCAGCAACAAAGCTGAAGGTCTACAGCGCCGCGGTACTCACTACCCTCCTGTATGCCTGTGAAACGTGGACTGTGTATTGAAGGCATGCAAGACAGCTCAATCATTTCCACATCACTTGTCTTCACAAAATATTATGCATCAGATGGCAAGACAAAGTACCAGACACTGAAGTTCTCTCTAGAGCAAGCCTACCATCAGTCCACATAGTGCTGATGAGAGCGCAGACCCGGTGGGCAGGTCATGTCATCTGCATGTCAGTCGAGCGCATACCCAAGCAACTCCTTTTTGGGGAACTTTTTGCTGGAAGGCGCTCGCATGGAGGGCAGAAGAAACATTTCAAAGACACACTCAAGGCCTCCCTGAAGTCACTTGACACAGACACGACCATCTGGGAAACTCTGGCACAAAACCATCCTATCTGGAGTTGCCTCATCCACAAAGGCTGTCAAGCTTACGAAGCAAGGTGTATTGCTGAAGCACAACTTAAGTGCGAGCTGCGCAAGTCCAGAGCCACCAGTGCAATAACTACGGTGTCTACACAAGTCTGCCCAATATGTGCTAGGACATTCTGTGCCCGAATTGGCCTGATCGGTCATCTTCGGACACACTGTAACCAGCCTCAAAATGGCTAATGGTGTTGAGGTCCTCATTGATGACCATGGACAAACAACAATGGATGATGTCATCTTTGGACTAAATGAATAACCCAATGTAAAGATACCAACAAAAAGTGCAAAAAAATTTCTTTTAAATGTAAAACAGTGTATATTCAAGTATATTTTCACCTAATTTGAGTACACTTCTAGAAACTTTTATTTAGGACCTTAAAAGTCAGGTCAGATTTGAAGAAGATGATCCTGGAATTCATTTATTTTGTAATTATAATGAAGGGGCAGAGTACGACAAAGTAAAACTTTGAATTACAACACTCTTGATTACCACAAATATAATACTTAGAGAATTCCCCTGTCGTTCACACTGGCAGGATTATCTAGCCCCGTTCACCAGGTGGGTAGTGAGTACCGCGGTGCTGTAGACCTTCAGCTTTGTTGCTGGGCTGATTCCTCGACATTCCCACACAGTACAGCGCAGTCTACCGAAAGCAGAACTTGCCTTTGCTATTCTGCAGTTAACTTCTGTATCAATAGTCACTGCCTGGGAGAAGGTGCTGCCAAGATAAGTGAACTGGTCCACTGCCTGTAGTTTCTGCCCTTTGATTGTGATTATTGGTTCTGTGTACCGTACACAGAACCCATAGTCACAACCAAAGGCAGTGCATCCCATCCCGTGGGTTTCGTGGCAGCATGTGGTGAAACTGATGGGAAAATCCCATTGACAACAGTGGAACCAGAGAATCCCATCTCTGGCGAGTGCACTCTGCTTCCCACCATTGAGAAACACGCAGCTAGGAGGCTGGAGAATTCCCTCTTTGATCTAGTTTGTTCTAATTTTCAAAAACAAAGGTAGGTCAAACTCCTTAATCACTGTTCGATCAACATTAGGTACGTAAATCTATTCTGCATTTTTAAGCATCTTGAGATCCACCAAGGGAATTGACCTTGTGATGCAGCCTGGATTATGTTAAACACTGACAAGCTTGGAGAGAAACTGCGAGAAGAGGCAGTTGCAAAATGACCAACAAAGCAAAAGATAGATAAAACACAGGTTAACTGATGGAAAAAAAATAACAGTTCTGTAAATTTCTAAAGCAGCTGGTGATAACTCAACAGAAGGGGTCTCTATTCTATGATAGCTGCCACCAAAGCCACAATCAACTGGCCTTTTCATACAAACCGAGCATCTCATTTATTCAAAAAAAAATTAAGAACGTGAAAATCAATACAATGTGTCGCAGAATGAAACTATTAGTGGGCACAGATGCTGAATGATCAAGAGTGTGCAAAAAATATCTGCTGAAAAACAAATAACGTTTACAAATTACTCAGCAAGATGTTCAGCCTTTGAGGAATTCTCCATTGAACTGACTGAAAATAAATCAAAACGACACGGTCTACAAACGGCATGTGTAATAGTAATGAGCTGTGCTATATGATTGGCTGGGTTCAACATTAGAAAGTAAACTCTTAGAAAGCAATCTAAGGAAGCATGACATGCTGTGGACAGATGCAAATCCAGGTGTTAGCACTGGATTTTTTTAACGAAAGAAGTACACTCTGTGCTTTACTTCAGTGGAAAACTTCCAGGACCCAAAAAACAAGGGCAGCATGTTCAGCCCCATGTGGGGAGAGGGTCAGAGGTGTGTGGAAATGAACATCCATGCCACCAGCCAGCGTGTCAGTTGCTGGCAGCAACCCACCTTGGGCCATGAGCCATTTCCAGTCAGCTAGCTCTCTGGAAGCAGCCTCTCAGTGGCTGTCGGAAAAGTTCAAAGCACCAGCCAGAATTTGAGGCCCTCCATGCTTACTTGCCCATAGTTGTTGCTGCAGGCAACTCAGTAGAGGCATTTTATGATGGCAGCCTGCCTGTTGTGCCAATTTTTAAATTTAAATGTTTCAAAGGTTGCTGAGAGCATTCACAAGGTGCAGGCACCACTAGTACAGGGGTATTAGGCATGGAAAGGACTGGAGAACAGTACCACCCACATCAAGATGTAGAGAGACACATGGCAGTAGACAAGATACAGAATTGTATGGAGTCAAGTAGAAGTTGATATGAAAGTAATACCTAGTCTGGGTTATACTTTGCACACATGAATCTTAGAAGCCCGACATTGCATAAGGAGGTCATTTGGCTCATTGTGTCAGCAGTAACCACAATCCCACCCGGGCCCTATTTCCGCAACCTCACATAATTAACCTGCTAATCCCCCTGACACTAGGGTCAAATTAGCATGGCAAATCAATCACATCTTTGGACTGTGGAGGTAAACCGGAGAACCTGCAGAAAACCCATGCATCACGGGGAGAATGTACAACCTCTACACAGGCCGTGACTGGAGGCAGGAATTGTATTTGAGTCCCTGGTGCTGTGAGACTTGTGCTGCCTTGCAGCCCTTGTACAACATTTTGCACTACCAATAAACACTATTGCTCAACCTTACAAGCCTCTAAAGCTCTCTGTGTGACCTACTGAACAAACATTTGCAGCAGCACTTTCTCTCTCTCTCTCTGTCTTGAAATAGTGGGCTGCAGATGGTTCCATTTTGGAGGGCCTTCTATTGCTTCCAGCTTTGAGATCGATCCCGCCATCTTTGTCTGAATGGCAAACATGCCTCCTGGCCACTAATTAGCCAATTCAAGGAAAATCACTGTGTTTCTTTCCCACATAATGTGGAGCCAGGATCCCAATTTGATCCTGACGTTGGGGTCCCAACCAAAACTCAAAATCCTGTCCCAAACCAGAATGCAATCTGACTATTTTATCTCCATCAAGAACAAGATGGCTCAGGGTTGGAGTACTTCTCATGTTACAGCACATACAGCACCCAGACACTTTTGTCTGTTCATCAGTTGGAATACAGGAACTAGAGTTGGCCATTCAGTGTCTCGAGCTTGTTCCCCCATTTGTGGCTGATCTGTGGCCTAATTCCATAAATCACCTTTGCTCCAGATCCTTTAGTACCTTTAAGAAACAATCTCAGATTTATAATTAACAATTGATCCAACAGCAATTGTCATTGTGGAAGAGAGTTCCAAACATCTACTACCCGTTACATGTAGAAGTATTTTTTATTTTCACTCCTGAAAGGTCTGACTCTAATTTTCAGACTATGCCCACTTGTCTGATATTTCCCACCTTGCAATAATAGCTTTTCTCTACCTGTTTCCTTTAATATTTTGAAAACTTCATGAAAATCTTAGTGCCAGGAGGATTAACAGGTAAATACGTGGGGTTACGGGGAGAGGGTCTGGGCGGACTGTTGGCTTTGCAGTCTTGATAGGATGAATGGCCTACTTCTGCACTCTAGGGATTCTGTGATGATCACCTCTTAATGTTCTTATTTATAAAAAATACAACCCTAGTTTGTGTGGTCGCTCCTTGTAATTTAAACTTTGGGGTCAAAGTAATTTTGCCAAAATTTTGCTGCAGTCCCTCCTCAGCACTTTCCTGAATATTGTGCCAGAACTACAGACAGTCGTCCATCAATGGTCTAATCAGGGCATTTTGTAATTGAAATATGACTTCTATCCTCTTGTATTGTAGTCCTCCAGCTATAAAGACCATCATTCTATTAGCCCTTTGATTATTCTCTGTACCTCTTTCTCTCTGTACCTCTTTCTGTACCTGTTCTGTAAAATCTTTGTTTAACCGCTACTGTTTCCAACTTTCCACCATTTAGGAATAGCGCTCTGTCCTACCCTCACAGCACCACGGATCTGGGTTTGATTCTCCCCGTGCCTGTGTGGGCTTCCTCCAGGTGCTCTGGTTTCCTCTCACAGTCCGAAAACGTAAAGGTTGGGTGAGATGGCCATGCTTAATTCTCCCTCAGTGTACCTGAGTAGGGGTCGGAGTGTGATGACTAAGGGATTTTCACAGTAACTTTATTGCAGTGTGAATTAAATCTACCTGTGACTAATAAATAAACTTTAAAATTAGTGATAGGATGGGAAACACTACTGCCTGAACAATCCTGTCCTAATGTATGCATGCTTTGATTCAATCAACTTCACCCACTAAAGTAATTTTAACTGAAGACTGTATGTGGCCTTGACTCCATGTCAAGATAGGAAGTAAATACATACCTTTATTTACACTTACACATAAACACACACTTTCTTACACACACACCATGCAAATTAAAATGTCTTATTTTTTCTCTACTTCAGTATTTTTCTTTATCTTTCTTACTCCCTCTATCTCACAGCAGTAATCCATCAGCGTTGAGATTTTCTGTCAACAAACAGAGGTGAAGCATTGAGCTCACCACAAAACTCAAAGGTTTTTGTTTCTAAAATATGAACTAAGACTAAACGGTAAATGACAATTAGATTTTAGTAGCACAAGCACAAGATAGAGACGCCAGAATATCTTGTGACAATATTCAGTATCAAGCAAGCAGCACTCCTTGTGCAGCCTGCTCAGAGGATGGCATAGTGATTAGTACTGCTGCCACACAGCACTAGGGACCCGGTTTTGATTCCCGGCTTGGGTCACTGTCCATGTGGAGTTTGCATTTTCTCTCTGTGTCAGCATGGGCTTCCTCCGGGTGCTCCAGTTTCCTCTCACAGTCTGAAAGATGCGCTGGTTAGGTGCATTGGCCGTGCTAAATTCTCCCTCAGTGTACCCGAACAGGCACCGGAGTGTGGCGACTAGGGGATTTTCACAGTAACTTGCAGTGTGAATATAAGCCTTCTTGTGACTAATAAATTTATTATACTTATGCTGTTTAGCCAGCATTAGTTGTTCTCTGGCTCATTTGGAATTGTGCTGTGTAATAAGGAACAATACACCAAGGTTTTCCAATGCTGTATGAGAAGTCTTTGTGGAGCAGGTGGAATGGAGCAGAGGTGTCTTATCTTTGCAGAGGGACAGGAAGCCCTCCTGGCATTCAATGACAGGCAAAGGGATCAGATAGCCATGGAAGTAAACTTAGAAACTTAGCTCTGTTGCTGTAGATTCAGTTTTATGACTTCCGACTTATGGTTAAGGTTAGTGAATACATTTTCAAATGCTATCATCAGCCAACTTCACCACAAGCCTCACACACTGCTCAGTGCACTTCATCCTCATCACTCATCTACTAACAATATCTGATGATCACAACTCCTACCTAATAATCAGATCAATCATCTTGCTGTCATGTATACAGCTCTTCTGTGACTCTCACCTCGACATCTCACAATTTGCACACACTGTCAATTAATCAACCTTCAGCAGGCACATCACCCAAACATACTGGACAATATTCACTGAGGCACTTCTGTCTCTCTTGCAGAATTGGAAGTAACAGGAGCTAACTGATGGGGGGACACATTTGTGCTTGTTCTTCCTTTCCATGCAGGAGGTGATGCTAACCATTATCAGAAGGATCATTACTGAAGCAAAGGAGGTGAATCAATTAAAAATGACAGTATCCTATCGAATCCTCCTTCTCACACTCTGTGCCCGCTCCTCTCATCTTACAATCTTCCCTTGCTTCAGAAGACACTTATGGGGCCAACCATGATGATGTAAACTTGCACTTCCTACTTTCCTCTCTCCACTCACTGTGACCCAACCATTGCCATTTTTCCTGTCAGAAACAAAAAATTTCCAACCAGATCAGGCAGAGGAGGAGAACCAAGAAGCATCGGGAATGTGGTGGAAAGTTCAATGTTAAGGAGCATGGAAGAGTCTGGCTCCAACTTGACACTGGCTTCTACCCAGAATATAAAACCCATTCTTTGCAGCACAGAACTCGTGGCCAGCTCCACCAGCACACTTGTTGACCTAACAATGATGTAGCATCCAATAACTGATGTCTCAACTTCTATTGCAGCAGAGGCAGCTTTCACTGGAAGTCTTATTGCTGAAGTGAAAACTCAGACTGGAACCTATAAGTTCAACTTGTTGCCATGCAGACTCAAACCATTGCCATCATTGTTGTCTGATGCATGATTACACCAATCAAAGGGTTTTTAAAGTGCTGTCACAGTCACATTGCAATCAGTCCTCCGATAGAACATTGGAGGCAATGTCTGTCTTTTCTCAGGATGACAGCATTCATGATCCCACCGTTGCCACTCCACTGCTGCTCTTTACTGTTGTTTATCAGCAAGTTAACTTCGGTAGCTGATTCCTGGGTGGTGCAATCCATAGTCAGGACTTCTAGCCCACAGTTACTTGAAGCCATTCTCCAAAGTCACTTGCAATCTTCTTCACAGTAAGTTACTCAGCCTTCCAAAAGTGATGCTGCAGCCCCGAGAGTATCATTATGCAGCAGAACAAGATGAGACAGAGGAAGGTAGGCACTAAGGGAATGCATAATTTAATTAGTTTAAATTTTCATGGCAAAGATTAACTTATAACTTCAATTTGAAATATGCATTTTGCATTTTCTTATGTCTGTACATTGTTGTCAAGGCAATAGTATGATGACCAGTAACAGACAGAGGTAAGAAGTGTAAGACTGCTGGTGAATGTAGAATGGATACAATGGTCACTGATGTTACACCTGAGTGAATACTTCATGTACAACCTGGGAAGAATAGAGCTATCTAGATTATAGTCTCTCCTCCTTATCCTTGCCTTCTCCTTTCACTTCCTCAGTGTCCTATCCTCCCATCCTCCTCATTTTTCGAGACATTTGTCCTACTTTGCATAGCTTCTGCTCATTTGCTCAGTCATGTTCAATTTTAAAAGGACTGCCTACTAGTGCACCTATTTTTGCAACAACTTGTTTTTGCAAAAGCCTTGAAGTCAACAAAATGTAATTTAGCACCTGCCACACAACTCCCTGTAGGCCTTCGAAACTTGAAACAACCACAATGAAGGTTACTAACTGCCTTTGAATTGCAATCATTGGTTCACCTTCCCACTTCCTCAACCTGCCCATATTTTTAATATAATGGTTACCTACAAGGCCAATTTTTTAGAAGATCAAACTGGAAGATTGCTGCAAAGTTTCAGACCTTGCAATTAAACCACCCCTCATTTCAAACCTAAGGTGGCAATGTTCAGCCCAATCTGTCATAGAAGACAGAAGGAGGCTAATTAGCCCATCAATCTTCTGCTGGTTTCAGGGTTTCCCAACCTGTGGGTCTTGAACCCCAGTGGGGTCGCAAGACAATCCCTTTGTAGCAGGAATGGCTGCTGTAGAGCTCAAACTAAGTGCTGCAAGGTCCCCTTAAATCTTTGGGGAGGATTTTCTGGAAGCACTCACCCCAAAACCGGAAAATCTCACATGTGTTCTATGGATATTTGCATGGCCCATCCCCCACTCTATACTATTCCCATGGTAGGTGGGACGGGAAAATTCCCCCCCCCCTCCTCGTGTTTTATTCCAATTGTGGGTGCAGCCTAATAGAGAGATCTTGGAGGTCTAATTCCAGCTTTAAAACAGCCCTGTGGACAGGTAGGCATTTCACTTCTATAAAATCCCTGCAGTTTTGGCAATTTCCCCTCACAAATCGCTCTCCCTGTCTTTCCCACTGCTTTCTCAACTCTAACCACCTTCCTGGCTCTCACCCTGGGGTCAAGGCAATTTCCAAGCTTTAAAATGGGGTTATAGTGGAAAGAAGTTTGGGAAGCACTGAGTTCTGGACTTTGTTCCATTCCTCTACCCTTTGTGAACAGCGCTGCAAATTTTCCTTTTCAACTATATATCCCATTCCTTTGTGAGAATTACTATTGAATTTGCTTCCATCATCTTTTCAGGCAGTGAATTCCAGAATATAAATATCACAGCTTAGGAAATATTTCCTGATCTTCATTTGTTAATTCTCATAAATCTGTGTTCTCTACTTATCAACCCTCCTGCCAGTGGAAACAGTTTCTCTTCATTCACTCTGTCAAAACTCTAAGTAATTTTGAACACCTCTATTAAACTCCCCTTTTCATTTTCATTAAAAATAGAAGCACCTCAATAATTGCATTTTCTTAAACGTTCTATGCCTAATATGCATTCATGAAGGTTTAATAACTTCAAAGTTTGATTTTCAACCACTAAGAGAGACGTGAAGGAACCTGGAATAAGATTGGCAGATTCCTCTGTCTCTGATTGTTTACACTGATTTTCACTTGTTTTATGATGGTGTTTATACTGATGAGATTCCCAAGAATTTTCAGGTTAACTTGTCATCAGGAATGGTTAGCATAAATATCAACATGCTAGCTGGTACACGATTTAGGAAATCCTTGACTAGTTATCTACTTTAAATTAATTCCTTTTGTATTCCATATTTTTGTGTATTCTTGATGTTAAAAATTTTTGTAGGATTATAAATTAAGTTAAATTTAAAGATGGATGGAAGATATATAAAATATCGGTGCCAAGAAATAATAGTTTTCGCAGACAGAGCATGGAATTCAAATATTAGTAAAAACCTAGCAGTTCATGGTAGTGTTACACTTGCACTCTGTGAGAGATAGCTGAACTTGCAGGCTCAGCTGGCACTTCCTATTATGCATTGTAAAGGACATCATAGAATGCCTACAGTGTAGAAAAAGGCCATTCAGCCCATCAAATCTGCACTGTCTGACAAATTGCTTACATTGGCCTCCCCCCCGCCACTGTTTACACAACCTCACACATTTACCATGGCTGATCCATCTAACCTATACACCTTGGGACACTAAGGAGGGAACTTTCCCATCCTGTCCACAATAGGAATTGTAATGGCGGGGTGGAGGGGTGGAGTGTGCAAAACTCCGCTGAGCTCGTGCAGGATTTTTCGGTTTTGGGGTGAGTGCAGCTGGACAAGCCCGCCCAAAGGGGCAAATTTTCCATGGCCAATCCACCTAACCTGCACTTCTTTGGACTGTGGGGGAAAATCAGAGCATCCAGAGAAAACATACAAAGACATGGGGAGAGCATGAAAACACCACACAGACAGTAATCCAAGGCTGGAATTGAACCTGGCTCCCTGGCGCTGTGAGGTAGCAGTGCTAACATTGTGCCACTATGCCGCCCTATTGTCTGAGATCACTGAAAGTGGCAGTGCAGCTAGTCAAAAAAGCATACAGAATGCTTGCCTTCATCTGCCGGGTATAGAGTTTAAAAATTAGCAAGTCATGTTGCAGCTTTATAGAACCTTAGTTAGGCCGCACTTGAAATATAGTGTTCAATTCTGGTCGCCACACTACCAGAAGGATGTGAAGGCTTTGGAGGGGGTACAAAAAAGATTTACCAGGATGTAGTCTGGTATGGAGGGCATTAGTTATGAGGAAAGGTTGGAGAAACTTGGTTTATTCTCACTGGAATGATGGAGGTTAAGGGGCAACCTGATAGCAGTCTACAAGATTATGGAAGGCATGGACAAAGTAGATAGTCAGAAGCTTTTTCCCAGATGGAAGAATCAATTACTAGGAGGCAAAGGTTTAAGGTGCGAGGGGCAAGGTTTAAAAGAGATGTACAAGGCAGATTTTTTACACAGAGAGTGGTGGATGCCTGGAACTCGTTGCTGGGGGAGGTAGTGGAAGTGGATCTGGTAGTAAATTTTAAGAGGCATCTTTGCAATTACATGAATAGGATGGGAATAGAGGGATATGGATCCTGGAAGAGTAGGGGGCTTTAGTTAAGTCGGGCAGCATGGTCGGTGCAGGTTGGAGGGTTGAAGGGCCTGTTCCTGTGCTGTAATTTTCTTTGTTCTTTGTTCTTTGTATCACACTTAGGAGTCATCATTGAAATGATATTGGTGAACTCAAAGATCTGTAAGGACCCCACCAGCCAACAGCCTGAGATGCATACATGCTGACAATACTGACAGCGCCTTTTAAGTTCTTCAATTTCTTATCTTGACTGACTGGTCTCACAAAGACCTTTCCCATGACACCCCTCTATGTCCTGACCCACTACTGCCATCTCTTGGATTCCCCTTCCACTCCTTCATATTCCCTGACTCCATTTCACGTGTACACCTCACCACTGACTCACACTTACCCGTCTTGAGTGAACACAAACTTACTTCATTCTAAATGATAGCCTAGCGTACACCACACCCAGTGTGGTACATCGCATGCTTAGACAAGGGGAAGGCATTTCAAAATGGTCATATTAACATTCCTAGCAAGCCAGCCAGGAAGGAAACTAAGGATTTTTTAAAGGAATTTACCAAACAGAATTCTGAAAGGAGATGGGGTGGCACAATGGCACAGTGGTTAGCACTGATGTCTCACAGTGCCAGGGACCCAGGTTCAATTCCCGTCTCAGGTCACTGTCTGGGTGGAGTCTGCACATTCTCCTATGTCTGCGTGGGTTTCCTCTGCATGCTCCGGTTTCCTCCCATAATCTAAAGATGTGTGGATTAGGTTGATTGGCCAAGCAAAATTGATTGTGGTGTTAGGAGTAAATGGGGGAGTAGGATTACGGGAATCGGGCCTGGATGGGATTGTGGTAGATACAGAGTCAATGGGCCGAATGGCCTTCTTCTGTATTGTAGGGATTCTATGAAAATTCTCCTATGGGATTCTCAAAGGCTCAGAATTCAAATGGTATACTGTGTTATAATGCCTTACAAATCAGGGAGGTCTGAGCTACAAACTCCAGGTTTGACTCAATTAATCTCACCAACCCTGGACTTGGAAGAAGGTAAGAAAACGATTGAACATAATATTGTAAACTGCGTAATGATACTAGTAATTGCAAACACAATTTCCTTGGCTAGTTACCTTGAATGAACAATCTGTTGAGATTCCTGTAGACATGCAATAGCCTCCAAACCACATTTCCAATATTACTACCACTTGCAGTGGAAGAGACTTAATAGAAAGAAATTTAGAATGTCCTTTTGCTTTGAAAATAGAACTTAACAATGTTTGTGTACTTAAATTATTTTGTATTTCAGTTAGAGACTTGGCTGCCATACGTTAAAACACTGGAGAAATTCTTCACTTTGGTAAAGGTTGTAGAAAATATTCATTATATCACAACATCATATATAAACTCTGGAGAATATCCCAGTTCCATATGGGATCATTGAAGCTTAAAATAAAATTACATTTGTACTATTGAAAGCTTGCAGTAATTATCTGATGTAGAACAGCTTCCTAAATTGTGAATTGCAACTGGGATCAAAGTGCAGCAGAAGGCACAGAAGAAACAGTTAAACAGTTAACTGTTAACTATACCTTTTATAGGTTTCTTATGTATATATTACAGTTGTAATTCATGCCTGCCACAGGTTCAACATCAACCTTTAACAGTTTGTTTAGCTTTTCAAATTTAGCTTCCTACAATTGCAATTGAAATGAAGCTGGAAATCGAGAATAAAAAGAGAAAGTACTCAGACTACAATACATCTGTGAAGGATAAAGATATGGGGTGGGATTCTTTGGCCATGCTCTCCTCAAAACCGGAGAATCCCGCCCAAGATCAATGGTCCTTTGATTGGTTTGCCCCCTCCACGTGCTATAATTCCCTTGATTGTGGCAGGACGGGAGAATTCCGGCCTTGGGGTGAGATTCTCTGGCCTCCCAACTATGTGTTTCCTGCTGGTGCGAGGTGGTGTGTTGTTCATTAGCCATAGGGTTCTCTTGTCCCGCTGCTGTCAATGGGGAAACCCACGGGTGAGCGTGCATTGCCGGCGAGAATTCTGGTACACTGGTATGACTTTATATGTAAGCCTTCCATCAGAGGAAAGGATTCACACCCAAAACTTTACTTTTTATATTCAAGTAGACAGACCAAATTTTCCACTGCCCTCAGCCCAAGGCTGGAAAATCCCACCAAGGTCAACAGATCTTTGCACGGTCCGTGTCCTGCCCACTACAATTCCTGTGGTGGGTGGGATAGGAAAATTCCGCACACTGTGTTTTCCAGCATTTCCATTTTTGTATTGCTTTAACAAGATATTCATTTTAGCTTCCTCAGAACCTAAAAAACATTCCCCCTCTCAGGGAGCTTTAAAAACTCAAGCTTTACATCATATTAAGCACTGCTTTCTGACTGGCCTCATCTTCTCTGGTATCCTCTCCCACTGTGTCAATGCCCTGCTGTATACCTTTGCTCTTCACTTGGGTTTCTCAACTAAAATTAAATGTGCATCGCTTTTGTGAAGTGGGTACAATTAGTCGGTGGTTTCCAAACATACCATTAATGCGCATTGTCAGTCGTTCTTGAAGTAGGTGCCCTTGAAAAACGTGAGAAAATTGCTTGAGAAAGTATGGGAAAGGGGCATGCGTCCAATTATTCTGTCAAACTCAAAAAACTATGAATTCAATTTAGCATGACCAATGATAAGTCAGTTGAACTTCTATTAAACTTTCCTATTTGGATCCACACAGCTATCCATCAACAGTAGAAAAGAAAATGATATGTTGCTACAAAGGTATATAAAAATGTCACTGAGGGCACTGTTTGTACTTATTTGCATTTTTGTGGTTTTTTAGATAAACAAGCAAGACATTCTGATAAGTTCTTCCTGTGAGATGCAGTGATTTTAGCAATATAATAATGCAATCAAGCTTACAAAGCACAATAAACCTTAAAATAATTCATCTTCTAAAAATGTTTGTGCTATTCATGAATTGCCTGTCTACTGAAAAAATTCATGAATATATTTGAATGTATTAATAATAATTTTTTGATCTTTAAATCTCACACTATTACTTGCGTGAGATTACAAATACATTTAGACCTGATTTTTTTGTGAATCTCACGAAATAATTTTGGTGTGACATTTTAAGATTACAATGCGTCAGGTTCACCTTGTAGGTGAATTTTTTTTAGATCACGCATTTAAAAGGTAATATTTCATCATCGGTTAAAACCTATGTAGGATAAATGTTGGAACTCTTAGAGGAAAATAGTTGGCAAAAGAAGGGGAACAGTATGAAGGTGGAAATGCTTGGAGGAGTGTGTGCTTTAGACTTTCACTATTCCGCCATTGGTGACCATGTCTTCAACTTCCTAGGCCCTAAGCTCTGGAATTTCCTTTCCAAATCCCTTTGCCTTTCGACCTAGCTTTTCTCATTTTAGATGCTCCCTAAAACCTACCTCTTTGAGAAGCTTTCATGGTGTTATGCTTTGTTTTATAATGCTTTTGGGCAGCAAGCACTCCATCTTCACCACCCACTGCCTTGGAAAAACAGCCAGCATAATCAATGACCCCGTGCATCCGGATGTACTCTCTTCCACCTTCTTCTGTCCAGAAAAAGGTACAAAAGTCCGAGCTCTCTTACCAACTGACTCAAGAACAGCTTCTTCCCTGCTGCCATCGGACTGTTGAATGGGCCTTTCAAATATTAAGCTGATCTCTTTCTACACCCTAGCTATGACTGCAATATTAGATTCTGCAACCTCTTTTTTCCTTCCACCCTATGTACTCTATGAATGATATGCCTTGTCTGTATAACGTGCAAGAAATAATACTTTTCACTGTATCCCATTACATGTGACAATAATAAATCAAATCAAAGATGCTTTGCTATGTTCAAAGTATTACATAAATAGAAGTTATTATTGTCATGGTGCAATGAGGCAATAATCTGCTGTTGAATTCAAATTCATTATGCATCAATTGTTACCTGGATTTAATCATGATCTAGAATTTGATGGAACCAGGTAGTGAATCATGCCCTTCATTTAGATAGATTTGCTTGTATCCATTTAATCCCCCCCAGTATATTTTGGAATGGTAGTCCTTGTACTTTGGAGCTAAAAATGGCATACAAACGTAACAGGGCATCTGGAATCTGAGTGAGCTGGGCAAATCGCTAACCAATCAAATTAAGGGATTGTGGAACTAACAAGGACTGAGAAGGAACTGTAAATTAGAATTGTGATTTTAATAGCAAATTGAGTACAGAAAGACAAAAAGAGGGAAAGAAATGTTGAATTGAGGAAATATAAAGAAAAAGTAATTTTTTAGTAAAATATATTTTTAAAAAATATTCAGCTACAATGAAAATCTGAAGAAATGAGCTCCACAGTTTTACCAGTTAATTTTCAATGCCAGAAAGATGAACTGGTGATGCACACCCATCAGTTCAACCTTCAGTCCCTCCACCACCAATGCACCATGGCTACATTGTGCAATCATAGACAGGATACATTGCAATGACTCATCAAGACTTCCTCAATTGCACCTCCCACTACCCCTGCTACTTAGAATGACAAGAGCAGAAGATGCACCACTAACTGTAAGATATCCATAAAATCATGTAAATACTGAACAAGGCATCCATGTTTTTTTTTAAAGTCACAGTGCCTATCTTGCTGTGGTAAGTTTCTTTTGTGTTTTCTCTGAAAGAACAGGCACTTCAGGCCACTCAATGCATTTGCTTGGGTTCTGAAGAATGAGAAGACTATTTGTAAGGCAAATGGCAGAATGGCAACTTATGTTTTGCACTGAGTCGTCCATCCATCCTCATCAGAAATTGCTTTGGTACTTCCATATAAATAATAGTGAATACCCATAATCTCACTGTTATTTTGACATCAACCTTTGGACAATGTTAAATATCTGTTTTTTATTCACCTTGAGAGGATACCTGAATAATAAGAAAATGAGATGGTGTATGAGATGAGGGATTCATCAGTCATGGTGATGCGCATTTAATTCCACCCTGTATGTGTCAAGTGTCAGGTGATAGGTTCAGTGATACAGGACTCTGCCCATATTTCCTGTTTTTCAATAGGGGTTACACTGGGGGTGGAAGAACATCCAGCAGAGGCAGCAGAGAGACTACACAGAGGAGCACTCTGGGAGAAGTCTGTGCAACCACCTCGGCTGCAGAGTGGGTAGCTGAAGAACCCCTCCAGAGATAAACAGGAGGAAGAACAGCTGGCAGAGACTGCAGAAAGACTTCAGTGAGGCGCATTCTGGGAGAAGATGGCACAGTCGCCTTGACTGTATAGTGGATAGACAGAAAGATAGCATTAGACAGAAAGTCAGAGATGCATGTGTTAAAGGAATATCTATGATTATGAGTGATTATCATCGACATATAGATTGGGACAGTCAAATTAGTCACAGTACAAGAGAAGAAATGTCGTTGTGCATTAGTTATTGAAAGTCTGCATGCAGGTATAGCAGGCAGTAAAGAAGGGAAATGGTGTGTTGACCTTTGGGATTTGAATATTGGGATAGGGATGTTTTGCTGCAATTGTACAGGGCATTGGTGAGGCCACACCCAGAGTATTGTGTGCAGTTTTGGTGTCCTTATGTGAGGAAGGATGTTTTTGCTATTGAGAAGTACAACGAAGGTTTGCCAGGCTGCTTCCTGGGAAGGCTGGTCTGTCATATGAGAGGAGGTTAAGTCAGTTTGGATTATAGTCACTGGAGTTTATAAGAGTGAGAGGGGATCTCATAGAAACATACAAAATATCTTAACTCTCTCTCCATGTGCAGCAGACAATGATAAACTCCAGAGCTGTCTCCCTAGTAGAACGAATAGGTCATCCATCTGTAGGTTTAAACCATCCCATACTGAGAGCAGAAGACCACTGAGTGAAAGCAGCAAGATCCCCAGATTCACCATGAAGCCAGCTGATTAACTAAACAAGAGACGGTGTGTTCCTTTTAACTTTTATGAACTTCAGTCTATCCAACGTATCCTTCTCCACTCTGCATTTTGTATTTGTGTATAGAGGGAGGCAGTTGCATCATGGTATTGTTACTGAACTTGCAATCCAGAGAACCAAGGTAATGTTATTGGGCCCCAGATTTGAATCCCCCCAAAACAGATGGTGAAATTAAAATTCAATAAAATTCAACTATAAAACTATTGTTGGAAAAACTCACCTGTTTCACTAACCTTCACTTTAGAGGAACAATATCTGCCATCTTTGCCCTAGCAAGATTCAGACTGAAAAGCAAGGGGGTGAGGTATATTTCCTCTGGAGAGCATAGTACAGAGTGGGCCACTGTTTAGGCGCCAATTTGTCAGAGTGGAGGCCAGCATATGTGCAGTGACTCCACACTGCAAGCTTCCCGATCACTTGCTAGCCCAATTGCTGGCTAGCCCCGTAACCACCCGTTGCTGACCTTACAACAGCACCACCCCCCCCCACCCAACACCCAATACCCAATCGCTGGCTCCCTGGACCTCCCTAGGCTAGCACTGATGTTCTGCTGGGTGCCACGGTCTCTGTTGATGTCTCCTGGTCCATTGCGCTGCAAGAGCAGTGCAGTGGGCTGGGAGAATCATCTCCAATATATCTTTTTTGGGAGGGGTTTGGAGGAAAGTGAAGGAATGTCTTGGTGTCTATTTTTATAGAGCATGCCTATAAGAGCATGACAGCATGGTAGCACAGTGGTTAGCACTACTACTTCACAGCTCCAGGGCCCTGGGTTCGATTTCCGGCTTGAGTCATTGTCTGTATGGAGTTTGCACATTCTCCCTACGTCTGTGAGGGTTTTCTCCCACAGTCTAAAGATGTGTGGATTAAGCTGATTGGCCAAGCTAAATTGCCCTTTAGTGTCCTGGGATGCGTAGATGAGAGAGATCAGCAGGTAAATATGTAGGGTTACGAGGATAGGGCCTGAGTGGGATTGTTGCTGGTGCAGACTCAATGGGCCGGGTCATCTCCTTCTGCACTGTAGGATGTCTATGCTTTTGTTGCAGACCTCATAGGCACTGTCAGCGTTCTTTCACATGAAATATTAGAGGTGATTCTTTTCTCAATTTAACTTGCTCAGTGCCTAAATTTGTCCAGTTCACAATGCTTTGAATACCCTGTTTTAAGATTTCAAGAAACATATTGGTCCATATGGCAGTGGCACAGTGGTTAGCACTGCTCCCTCACAGTGTTAGGGGCCTAGGTTCAATCCCAACCTCAGAAACCATCTGTGTGGAGGTTGCACATTCTCCCCATCTCTACATGGGTTTCCTCTGGGCGCTCCCACAGTCCAAAGATGTAATGGTTAGGTGGATTGCCATGTTAAATTATCCCATGGTGTCAGGCATAATTTCAGAGTAACTAGATGTGCTTACATGGATGGGATCTGGGTGGGATTGTTGTTGGTGCAGGCTTGATGGCTCAATGGCCTCCTTCTGCACTATAGGGATTCTATGATTCTATGATCTGCTTTGCTGGGAAAATATCTGTCGATGTGGAGATGCCGGCTCCCAGCCACTTGACGAAGGGACAGGCTGTCCTGAAAGCTTGCGGCTTTTGCTACAGATAAACCTGTTTGGACTTTAAACTGGCGTTGTGGGATTTCTTTGTGAAAATATCCGTTGGCCAGACAATGGTTTTCACCTTCCGCCTATTGTACTGCCTTAACACATTCACGCATCCCATTTCAGCTGTGCAAAAAGCTTCGTTCTCATGTCATTTGTGGAGCCACAGCACCTGGCACCATTTCAGCACCATTGCGGGCTACCCTGTGGCAGATGCGGCGTTCCATTTAAATCCCTATTGAATTTGATGGGACTGGAAGATCTACCAACAGATGCTGTACTGAAGCATGCACAGCAGGGACGTTTGGCTGCTAAATATGAAGAACAGCCACTTGGGTGAGCTACTGCCATTGTCTGAACAGCAGTGACCCAATGCAAGTCAAGGACTTGAATTGAACAATAAAACACCTTAAGTTAATTCAAAATAGCACCGATGCTGGAAATATAAAATAAGAAAGAAAATGTTGGATAAACTCAGCAGATCTGGCAGCATCTCTGGAGAGAGAAACAGAGTTAATGTTTTGTGTCTGTATGGCTCTTCAGAGCTGTTCTATTTCTCTCAGATACTGACAGACCTGCTGAGTTTATCCAGCATTTTCTGTTTTTGTATGTTATATATTGTATACATAATATACAAAATCAGAAACTACCTTGTCCAGTGCTTTAATTCTTAATGGTACTGATTAACTTAAGGATCCTTGGCCTGAAGTATGAACTTTGTTCCTCTCTCCACTGATGCTGCCTGACTTGTTGAGTAGACCAATAGTTTCTACTTAATTTCATTCAGATTAACAGTGACGAATGTAAAGGACAATTCATATCATACCCCTCCAAATACCTTTTTTTTTAATTTAACCCACTCAGTTGCTATCAGCATTTCTTTGCCTGCTTTGCAGTGATTTTTCTTTGGATTTGAGAATGATCATATGTGGGTGAATCCTGTCTACAGTCCAAACCGTTCAAACAGTGCAAGCTTGCTTTACATTAATTCAGCAATTACAAATGGGGTCAGTGAATTTATGACACTCATTTCAGCAAACCATGTTTGAAATTATCTGTGGAGTTCACTTGTGCCATTGCAAAATGGAAATGTCCACTGCATGAAAGAGACTGAAAGTCAATATTGTGCATTATTGGATATGGGCTTTATTTTAAGGCTTTCTAAAAGCTACCATGGTCAGAATAGGTGAATGTACAACTAGGTCATATTTTAACTGCCATGAAAATGGATGATAAATTGGAAAGGAATGAGTTCTTATGCCACATTGCTCTTTACGACTGTTTAAATGTATAGGTCTTAGGGTGGGAATGCATGATTCACTATATCCCATATTTAGGTAAATGGTGACAAACTCCACAGGGTGATTGATTGCAAAATCAGTGCTCTATTTCATTCTGATGGAAGCACAACTCACTACAATATTCATTTGCATAGAACTGGATATGATGTCAAAGACCATCACACATTAGTTGTTTTTGATTGTCTGGAAAGATTCTTCAGCCAAAAGCAGAACAAATTATCACATTAGCTTCTAAGTGAATTTAGATTGGAATTATGCATTGTCATTTAATAAAGAACCAGAAATAACCTTGAAAACAAATGCAGTAGAAACCATTTGTAATTAAAATGACTGGCCTTTTTTTATGAATGTACAGGTAAGGACAGACATGCATTGTGACTGAACATAATGGTCTCTGCTAAACTCTCATAACACAACCGATCCTTGATTAATTATTAAATGGAATCAGAATGCAATCAAATCAAACTCATTAGTTTTAAGCTCATGGGAATGATGCTTCTCAAAAAAAGGTCAGGCTATTTGCATTACTTTGTCCAGCTGATAATCTTGAAGAAAGTCTTGATTCGATTTGATGATTTTTAACTGCCAACAAGAATCTTAAGCCTTCAATTTTCAAAAGTATTAATCGGAAGTATGAGAAAAGGTACAGGTTGACAGCGCTACAGGGGTATAAAAGATCTGTTCCCGTGGAGGTGACACAGTTGGGTGTTCTCACACATACTACTCCAGGTTCCTGGAGGTAGCATTCATCAAACATCTACTCCCTGTTCTGTTAGCTGCAGGGGCTGCTTGTATTGAAGTGGATGCAAGAAGTTTTATTTTTCAAAAATATATTTTATCTATATACAATCTGAAAAACTTTACAAAAATATTTCTGATGATTACAACAGTAAAGTACAAGTATTTTTACATTTTCCTTCAGATCAAAATTTACACTGTGTTTAGTCTAAGGACATTACATATAGCCTATAAGATGGAAGAGCAGAATTAGACCATTAGGTCCATTGAGTCTGCCCTCTATATATTTCAATGTACAAAGAACAAAGAAGATTATAGCACAGGAACAGTCCCTTCGGCCCTCCAAAGCTGCACCAACCATGCTGCCTGACTGAACTAAAACCCCCAACCCTTCCGGGGGCCGTATGCCTCTATTCCCATCTTATTCATGTATTTGTCCAGATGGCCCTCAAACTCACTATCGTATCTGCTTCTACTACCTCCCCTGACAGCGAGTTCCAGGCACTCATCACCCTCTGTGTAAAGCACTTGCCTTGTACATCTCCTTTAAACCTTGCCCCTCACACTTTAAACCGATGCCCCCTGGTAATTGACTCTTCCATCCTGGGAAAAACTTCTGAATATCCACTTTGTCCATGCCCCTCATAATCTTGTATCAGGTCTCCCTCAACCTCTGTCATTCCAATGAGAGCAAACCAAGTTTCTCCAACCTCTCCCCAAAGTTAATGCCCTCTATACTAGGCGACATCCCAGTAAATCTTTTCTGTACCATCTCCAAATTCTCCACATCCTTTTAATAATGTAGTGGCCAGAATTGAATATTATACTCCAAGTGCGGCCTAACTAAGGTTCTATAAAGCTATAACATGACTTGCCAATTTTTAAACTCAATGCCCCAGCCAATGAAGGCAAGAATGTCACATGCCTTCTTGACTACCTTTTCCACTTGCGTTGCCACTTTCAGTGACCTATGTACCTGTACACCTAGATCCTCCTGCCTATCAATATTCTTAAGCATTCTGCCATTTACTGTATATTTCCTGTCTTTATTAGACCTTCCAAAATGCGTTACATAAGAACATAAGAACATAAGAAATAGGAGCAGGAGTAGGCCATCCAGCCCTTCGAGCCTGCCCTGCCATTCAATAAGATCATGGCTGATCTGTCGCGGCTCAGTTCCACCTTCCCGCCCTCTCCCCATAACCCTTAATCCCCTCTCTTATCAAAAACCCATCAACCCGCGTCTTAAAAATATTTAGCGAGGCAGCCTCCACCACTTCAACGGGCAGAGAATTCCAGAGATTCACCACCCTTTGAGTGAAGAAGTTCCTCCTCAACTCCGTTCTAAACCGCACCCCCCTTTATCTTGAGGCTGTGCCCCCTAGTCCTACTGTCTTTTTTGAGCGGGAAGAGTCTCTCCACCTCTATCCTATCCATCCCATTCATCATCTTATATGTCTCAATGAGATCTCCCCTCATTCTTCTAAACTCTAACGAGTACAAGCCTAGTTTATTCAGCCTCTCCTCATAGCTCAACCCCCTCAACTCCGGTATCAGCCTAGTAAACCTCCTCTGCACTCCCTCCAAGGCCAAAATATCTTTGCGCAGGTGCGGCGCCCAAAACTGCACACAGTACTCCAGCTGCGGCCTCACCAATGCCCTATACAGCTGCAGCAAGACCTCCCTACTTTTATATTCAATCCCCCTCGCTATGAAGGCCAGCATCCCATTCGCCTTCCTGACCACCTGCTGCACCTGCAAGCTGGGTTTTTGCGACTCATGCACAAGGACCCCGAAGTCCCTCTGCACCGTCGCCTGCTGCAGTTTTTCGCCCCGTAAGTAATAGTCCTTCCTACCATTCTTCCTACCAAAGTGGACCACCTCACACTTGCCAACATTAAATTCCATTTGCCATTTCCTGGCCCATTCGCCCAGCCTATCTAGATCCTTCTGCAGACACTCCACACCCTCCGCACAATTTGCCGTTCCCCCAATCTTGGTGTCATCAGCAAATTTCGACACCCTACACTCGGTTCCCTCCTCCAGATCATCTATATAAATGGTAAAAAGCTGAGGCCCCAGCACCGACCCCTGGGGCACTCCACTAGTCACCATCCGCCAATCCGAATAGCACCCGTTGACCCCCACTCTCTGCCTCCTATTTGACAACCAATCCTCTATCCACGCTAACACCCTACCCCCAACTCCATGTCCCTCGACCTTCTGCAGTAACCTCTTGTGAGGTACTTTGTCAAACTACTTCTGAAAATCTAGAAAGACCACATCCACCAGCTCTCCTCTATCCACCGCCCTAGACACATCCTCATAGAACTCCAGTAAATTTGTCAGACACGACTTCCCTTTAATGAAACCGTGCTGCGTCTGCTCTATCAAGCAATTCCCTTCAAGATGCCACACAGTTACCACACAGTTGTCCAGATTAAACTCCATCTGCCATCTCTCCATTGAAGTCTCTAACTGATCTATATTCTGCTGTATCTTCTGATGGTCCTCATCGCTATCCACAAATCCACCAACCTTTCTGTTATCCGCAAATTTACTAATCAATCCAGTTACGTTTTCTTCCAAATCATTTATATATATTGCGAACAACAATGGTCCCAGCACTGATCCCTGAGGAATGCCACTTGTCACAGCCCTCCATTCAGAAACACAGCCTTTCACTGCTACCATCTGTCATCTATAACTGAGCCAGTTCTGCATCCATCTTGCCAGCTCACCTTAGATCCCATGCAACTTCACCTTCTGCATCAGTCTGCCATGAAGAACCTTATCAAAGGCCTTACTGAAGTCCATGTAGACAACATCCACAGTCCTACCCTCATCAATCATTTTTGTCACTTGCTCAAAAAACTCGACCATGTTAGTGAGACATGACTTCCCCTTCACAAAACAATGTTCCCTTTGGCTAATACACCCACTTATTTCCAAGTGGGAGTGAATCCTGTCTTGAAGAATTCACTCTAATAATTTCCCTACCATTGACGTATGGCTCACTGGCCTGTAATTACTGGATTATTCCTGCTACCCTTCTTAAACAAAGGAACAATACTGGCTATTCTCCAATTCTCTGGGACCTCCCCTGTAGCCAATGAGGATGAAAAGATTTCTCTCAAGGCCCCAGTAATTTTCTTCCTTGCCTCTCTCAGTATTTTGGGGTATATCCCATCAGGCCCTGGGGACTTGTCTACTTTAATGTTTCTCAAGAATCCCAATACCTCCTTCCTTTTGATCACCCTTTCCCAGATTCATCATTCACCAGGCCCTTCTCTTTGGTGAATACTTATGCAAAATACTCATTTAATACCTCACCCATTTCCTCTGGCTCCACGCATTGATTCCATTTCCTGTCCTTGAGTGGGCCAACCCTCTCCCTGGCTACCCGCTTGCTCTTTACATAGATATAAAAAACCTTGGGATTTCCCTTAATCCTGCTGGCCAATGCTTTTTCATGACACCTTTTAGCCCTCCTTATTCATTGCTTAAGCTTATTTCTACTTTCCTTGTATTCTACACTTGCTTTGTGTGTTCCCAGCCTCCTGGCCTTGAAAAATACTTCCTTTTTTCCTTTGACTAGGCTCACAATATCTCTCGTTATCCAAGGTTCCCAAAACTTGTCAGACTTATCCTTCATCCTGACAGATATATGATGGTTCTGATTCCCTATCAAATTACACTTGAAATCCTCCCACATGTCAGATGTTGATTTGCCCTCGAACATCTGTCCCCAAATCTTCATTTTTCAGTTCCTGCCTAATATTATTGTAATTAACCTTTCTCCCAGTTTAGCACCTTAACTTGAGCACTACAATTTTCCTCATCCATCAGTACCTTAAAGCTTACTGAATGGTCACTGCTCCTGAACTGCTCCCCTACTGAAATGTCAATCACCTGGCCGGGCTCATTCTCCAATACCAGGTACACTATGGCCCCTTCCCTAGTTGGACTATCTACATACTGTTTTAAGAAGCTCTCCTGGATGCTCCTTACAAAGTCTGCCCTATCCACACCCCTAGCACTAACTGAATCCCAGTCAATATAGGGGAAGTTAAAATCTCCCACCACAACAACCCTGTTACTTTTACACCCTGCCAAAATCTGACTACATATCTGTAAGTTCAAAGATCTTTAAATCTATGTACATTGGTCAAATTGCACTTTGTGGTGCTTTAATAAAGTGACACACAGTTAGAGATTATATGTAGTCCAAGGGGGTTTTCTCGATTACTAGCCCTTTCGTCGACGTTGGCTGAAAGGCCTTAGATGGTGGCCTTTCTCCTTTGCGCCTTGGCAGTGGCTGCCCCAAGCTTGACAATTGTTTAACTTGTTTTCGACTTGAGTATTTTTCCAGCTTATTTGTCAAAAGCTCCGTCTTCAAGAGAGGATGGCCTCATCATGTTGAGGCTTGCATCATTGTATCCTCCTCAATTTACAACTCTTTACAGACTCTTCAACAAGCGACAGCATGCTCGTTAAGTCTTTGCTTCATTTGATCGGCAGGTTCCCATTTGTTGCAGATTCACAGCAGCGATAATCAGTGGGGTGCTATTTGTTTCTGCTGATTTGAAAAGTAAAATTTGCATCTCATCACCTTACGCTCTTCTCTGGCAGCTCATACCTTCAGATTCACAGAAAACAGAAAGCACTGAATGCTAATCTCCTGTAGATTCAAGCTAAAAGAGAAAACAGCTGAGGTTGAACTGACAATTTAATGCCTCCGGTACAATAATTGATTTTAACGTTATTCACTGAAAGCCCATAGAGCTGGATTCAATTCCACATGATCCCAGCCCTTCCTGACGCAATCTCACTAGGTCTACAACAACAGTAAAGTGTATGATAATCAAATACACTGAGACCATGGTGGTTGATATAGCATGAAACTGATCATGTTGGCAATCTACCCTTCTTTTGATTCCTCAACGTTCCTAATCTTGTATGCAGGACATTACCAATCATCACATCCTCAGTGACCCTTTGAAAAAAAACTGACATCCAGAAAGTTGCAAATTATATTAAACCTGATTTGAAGAGCGATAAATTGTCAATGGTAATTTTGAAATGTAACATATCTTTCTTATAGTGCAGCTGCCTTGTATTACCAAGTGACGGCAGTCTTCATTACTATCTCCGCCTGTCATGTGGGAGTCCAGGGTTCAATTCCCCAGTGGGGAACCATAAAGTTTGTCCAACCATAGGGTGTCTTTGAGGCAGCAAGGTGGCACATTGGTTAGCATTGCTGCCTCACAACACCAGGGATGCAGATTTGATTCCTAGCTTGGGTCACTGTCTATGTGGAGTTTGCACATTCTCCCCATATCTGCTTGGGTTTCTGCTGGATGTTCTGGCTTCCCCTCACAGTCTGAAAGTGCCGGTTAGGTGCTTTGGCCGTGCTAGATTCTTTCTCAGTGTATCCGAACAGGTGCCAGAGTGTGGTAACTAGGGGATTTTCATAGTAATTTCATTGCAGCGTTAACATAAGCCTACTTGTGACACTAATAAATAAACTTCTCAACATAAAACTTAAATCTGACATCCAATCAAAATCATCAACCTTGTCTCAACATAGCACCCTTTTTTCTGGAACAAAGATTTATCTTTTCAAGCCTCATATCTATAATCTTGGGTGAACTATTTTCTAAGAAGAATGCACCATGTAAGGCAGCACTGTATAATCAGAGACACTTGGTTGAATTTTAACCTTCCTATCCACCCACAGCATGACAGGCTGGCAGTACACCAGGAACTCAGAACTTTGAGCAGTGGATTTTGTCAGTAGCTTCCAGGTTTCACGGGCAATTAGAGTGGGTGGGCATGATGAAGCTTCATTATTTAAAAAGTGAGGATCAAAAAGGAAGCAATCTACAAGTATTAAGATGGAACCAGCCATGTGACAAAATGAAGCTGCACCATGGTAATCTGCTGCATCCTTGGACATCAGACTGCAGACTGTATGGGTCCACAGGGAGAATCTGTTCCCAGCAGATGGAAGGAAAAGGTTTCCCTCAGAGAACAAACAGGGCTCAGCTGGAAGTGGCTGAGGAGCAGTGGGGAATCGATGGGCGGATATGAAGGCAGTAGCAGGAAGGTTTAGCCTCATTTCCATATACAGTGCCACACCAGGTTCAAGTGAGTATTGTGCTACATTCAAGCGCAACCACCCCACCTCCACCCACACTCACACTGACATCCCAGCCTCCTGTACATCATTTTTCAGATATATCTCAGCTGTATCAATTCTTTTTTGAGGCACCTCCTCAAATCTCCACCAGACCTAACTCTGCAGACATTATATTACCTTATCTCACCTATCCTTCACAGCGATCCTCCAAAAATATTCTCCCATTTTCTCAACGTTTCCATTTCTCATACTCAGAACTCTGATTCTCTCCTTGCCAGAGAAGAAAATACAGAACATGAAGGAGGGGCAGAGAATGGTGCAGCCCACCATTCAAATCTACCTGACCACTGCAGAAGAGGATGCATGTGACATTAGCAAAGTTTCGCAATACATGATGAATGATCATGGAGAAATCAGGGTCTTGGGTGACAGAATTAAATATAACACACTCACATGATATATTGTATTGATTTGAAGTCTTCAAGCAATGTAAAATTATGATCCATATAATGATTACTGAGAGTCCTCTCACCTCATCAGATCTAATTCATATCATTTATTCCCTATGTGTCCTACTAGCATTCTTCAGGAGGTGGCGCCAGAGGAAGATGAAGACTCCTCGGAGGAAGTCACTCACTTTCAGGATGTACTATCACACAACTCAAGCTCATCCTCCACCAGCCTGTACGCATACACTCTGCTCAGTGAAAACTGCAAGACAGGCTGCTGGATTACCATGTACACAGCACAAAATGAAAAAAAGCAGGTACTGGAGACAGGTATGGCAATGAAGAGTCCCTGTGGAGAGCACAAGATTCTTCCAGCTCTGCTCAGCTGTACGCAGGAACTGAGATTCATGACCATCATGTGAGAGCTTCTGTCAACATTTCCAGAGATACTGCACATGAATGGTGAGAGATTGGTGGGGTGGCATGGGGGACCCCTCCCTAGCATGAGTGCTAGACTATGTCAGATCTTCACATTCATGTCTATGCCCATGCAAAGAATGGCCCATTACATGGAGCACGAGATGCAACAGAGCATGGTAACTCTAACCAATGACTTGTACTTTATGTTGCTTGTTACTTTATTGGGAATTGAAGAAAGCCTCATCCTGGCCAGTCAACATCTCACTAAATTGCAGCGAAGTTCTCCTAACCCTTGGTTAGCAGAGTAGTGCATGAGGGCCTTGACAATAAAAATTAAGAAATGGCAGATTGTGATGATACTGTGCCTTTAAGAAATATATTTGGGTCATGTTTGTTATGCAGGACATGTTTACAGTTTCTTTTATTTTTGATGCCATTTTGTCTGCATCCAGCAGTCCTGTTGTTACTGCAGCATAACTGACCTGAATTGCTAAAATGCTAGTTTTAATCTGGATTAATGCAAGGTTAACATTTTAGTGTTTTCCCCTGAGGCTTTTTAGAGTGGGGCTAAATTAGGTTTTGACAGCAAAAGTTTTGTGACTGGGCAGGGCTAGGCTTACAGAGAAAAACCCAGGGGTCTGTAAAGAACAGAAATAACTCTGTGTTTCTCTGAAGCCTGAAGACTGTGATCTGCCAGAAATTATGTTTCTTTCTCTAAAGTTCTGTTGTTTGAGAATATATCCTTCTCTGGGAACTACTGCATGTTTATCAGAAGATAGGTATCTTTCCGAATCAGTCCAGAAGAGTTAAAAAGCTGGAAATCCAACATCCATGTAAGCATATCTGTGTTTGGTGCTAATTGGTTTGAAGCAGGATTTAGGTCTTTGGGAATATTGCTTAAATTGGAACTATAGTGATGGACAGTTGTTAAGAACTATATTTTTGTCATGTTTAAATATTTTAATTGGGAGAAGTTACGTTAATTCTTGTTGTTATATCCAAACTGTGTCCTTAAATAAAGTTTGTGGCAAAACACCATATGCTTGTCATAACGCCAACATCAATAACGATAAGGGCCCAGGCTAACTTCGTAATATACCTTGGGATTTTTGATCTGGTCCCTCACAAGATGGAAATGGAGTTTCTGCTGAAAGTGCTCTCACTCTTCACCACCCTTCCCTCTGTCAGAGCCTCACTTGCTACCTCCTAACCCATGGCCAAGTTTGCTGCTGCACAGATGCAGCTAGGGCAGTCTTTTTTAGGGCCTTTGTGGTCTCCAAAACTCAGAGGACAACAGCTACAATTAACTCAGCATTTAGAGATAGCACCATGAAGCAGTAATAGGAAAAAATAAATAATTTTTAATTACACAAGGGTAATTCACTCGGGTTTTGAAACTAAGTGGAATTTTCTGTACCCCCTGTGGGGTGTTTTGTGGCAGCAGTGGCAGACACACCATTGGCGGACGACAGGATCTTCTGGCCCCACTGCTGTCAATGGAGTTTCCTATTGCATGCACCCCCCACCAAATGGCAGGAAACCCTTATTAGGGGATCACTGTAGATGGGATCAGAAGATGCTTCTGGTGGGAATGGCCATAAAATTTGAGTCACTGAGTTAAATGATCACTTTTCTGTTCTTGTTTAGAACAATGAACCTAATTTCAAAGATCCATTGTTTCCCTTTTTATTAGCTGATGTGTGCTATGTGCCCTCCAACACTGGGGAGAGTGATATAAGGGTAAAGGATAAGAAACTAATGTCAGTGAGAAGAATATATTGTTGACTAGGGGCTGGAGCAAAGGGTACACAGTGAATGTGCTTCAGATCCATTGGCATTTGCCTGAATGAATCCATTCCAGGCATCTCTGATAGCTACATGAGTGACTGCAAGTGCCCTCACCAGATTATGTTCCTGCTCCTTCTCTTCTGAAGATGCAGGGCTGTCCTCATCTTTCTCCTGCTGCAACTTCAGTCCTCTCTGTATCACTGGGATGTGCAGGGGTACAACACACAACTACCATTCTTAATGTTCTCACTTCTGCACTTCCCAATTTTTATAGATGCACAACAGAAAGCATCCTTCCTGTTGTGTCACGGTTTGGTATGGTTTCTGCTCTGTTCAAGGCTGCAGGAAACTACAAATGTCCAGTCCATTACACAAAGCAGCCTCCCATCCATTTACATTGTCCACACTTCCTGCTGCCTCGGAAAAGCAGCCAGTATAAGCAAGAACCCCATGAACCCTGGACACACTGAACAGGATTTTATGACCTCACTCAGACGTGTCTTGTAAAATCCCACCTGAAGCCAAAGGAGAATTCCATTCTGCGAGCCTCACTCGCTCTGATTCCAAGGCGGAAGAGACAATAAAATTCTGGCCACTTTCTTCCATCAGGAAAAAGATACAATAATCTGAGGCCACGTACCAACCCAATCAAGAATAGCATCTTCCCTGCTGTCATCACATTTATAAATGAACCTACCTCATATTAAATTGATCCTTCTCTACACCTTAGCTATGACCATAACACTGCATTCTACATCTTCTCCTTTCCTTTTCTATGAAAAGTTTGCTTTGTCTGTTTAGTGCAGAAGAAACTGTATGCTAATTCATGTAACAATAATGATTCAAATCAAACTGAACTGTCCTGACACCTTCATCACATCTTCAGCATCCCAATGGTCTGCTAAATAATCAAGTTTGGACTCATGAGCTTTTGGTTATACCTGTCTTTGGTGCCACTTGTATCCCCTCACAGATATCACAACCCCCATATCCTTACAGGAATTTCCAATAGAATTTCCAGTCTCCTTAGACCAATTTTCACCCCTCTATCACCTTCACATTGTCCACCTTGGACACTTATTTTCTCTTCCATGTACTCTTTTTCTTCATTTCTGGTGATAGACTGTCCACCAGTATCATTACAAGCCCATCAACTCTCACAATTACCTTGACCACAGCTGTTCACACCTCATATCCTGTAAGGACTCCATCCCATTCTCTCAGGTCCTTTGCCTCCTTTGCATCTGTTCCAATGATGCCACTTTTGAAAATGGTGCTATGTCTTCCTTCTTCCTTAATTGGTATTTTTCATCTTCAGTGGTTGACAGGGCCCTCCCTTCCCTCACTGAACCAGGATAGGGTCCCCCTTGTCCTCACTTTTCACTCCATCAGTCTCCGCATTCCAAGGATCATCCTCCATCATTTTCACTTTCTCTAGCATGATGCCACCACCAAGCACATCTTCCCCTCAACACCCTCTGTCAGCATTCCACAGGGACTGTTCCCTCTGGGGTACCTTCATCTACTCCTCCATTGCATCTACATGCCCCTGTACTCACAACACCTTCTCATGCAATCTCAGAAGATGCAACACCTGTCCCTTTCCCTCTTCTTTGCTCAGCATCCCAGGGCCCAAAACTCTTTTCAGGTGAAACAGTGCTTCACGAGCACCTCTTTTAATCTGGTCTATTGATTTTGCTGTTTCCAATGTGGTCTACTACATCGGAAAGACCAAATGTAGACTGGGTAATTGCTTTGAATACCTTTGTTCTGTCGGCAAATAGGACCCACACCTTCTTATTACTTGCCATTTCTACACACCACCCTGCTCTCTTGTCCACATGTCCATCCTTGGTCTGTTCCAATGTTCCAATGAAGCCCAACGTAAACTGGAGGAATAGCACCTCATCATTTGATTAGGTACTTCACAACCTTATGGACTTAACATTGAATTCAACAACTTCGGAACATGAACACTCTCCACCTCCTCCGCTCCATTTCTATTTGTTTTATTTTATCTTATTAATCCAACTTTATATTCTTCTTATAATTTTTAATTTTCTTTGATATCAGGTCTGACAAAGGGTCATCCTGGCTCGAAACATTAGCTCTGTTCTCTCTCCACAGATGTTGACAGAATTACTGAGGATTTTCCAGCATTCTCTGTTTTTATTTCAGATTCCAGCATCTGCGTTATTTTGCTCTTACTTTAGAGGATATCCTTTGTCTCCAAAGCACTCTGCCAACTCTGCTTGGAGGTGTGAATATTGTGGGAGATCCGACTGGCACAGAATGAAGGTTTTGCGGCAGCTGCCTGACTAGCTTACACAGACATGGATGATAATCCTTCAGTAATTGCATATCAGTTCCCCCGTTAACGGGGTGGACTCCTTTTCAGTTGATGAATAATGCTGCTTGATCTGAGCGCTCTTTGATTGCATATGCATAATTTATGACTCCCTGTGCCGATGGAAATCCAGCCACAGCAGCAAATCTATGGCCCTCCTCTTCATTCTGAATGGCCTCATCAGTGGATGTAATTGGTGGCCCTAACAAATGCAGCAGCTATCACCCGGCTTTCGTACTTTCATGTCGCGCATTGTGCCATTCTGCAGTTTTTAGCAACAGATCTCTGGGAACAGCTGAAAGTGAAGATATTTGGGTTTGTGTTGATTGTGATGGCCGCTAGTAAATTTTACTTACCAGCTCCACTTGCCAGGTAACCAGACTCCAGCTCAAACCACCCCAACAATGCCTCACCTCCCAGCTGCTCAATCACTTTGTCTGAGACTGCATGTCCACTAAGGCACAGTTCTAGCTGTTGTAAGCAGAATAGCACTCTTTCTGGGCTTTCCTGACTGTCAGATTCCCGAGCTGCTGACTGCTCCTCCAGATCCGCACTGAACCATCACTGCCCCAAGGCTTCTCTGAGCACCAGCAACTCAGCAGCATGCTGATATCAACAGCACTTCAGGTACATGGAGACAAACCTTTTCTGTTGCTCCTGACTCTCTGTTACCTTGGCTCACCCTGTCTAGTGATCATTGTTTCACGGCACACCATTGTTTCATGGCACATTATCCAGTCTCTGCAACTGCAGAGACTGCAAACAACCGCCTACCCAATGCACCACCACAGAGTGCCCGGTCATCTATCTGTTCAATGAATCATGGGGTTTGATTGTGTGTGTGTGTGGAAAACAAGACGACAGCATAAATGGCACGGACTAACCAGCCCATCACTTCATTATCATTTCCTCACAGAAAGTAATGTCATGGTCGATGCAGTAATGTAGTGGTTGTGTTAGTGGACAGATAATCAGACTATTCCAGCATAATAGTGTACATTGTGATTTCTAAAAGTCTGCTCATATAAAACTGGTATCAACAGTAGTGACTATGAAGCTTTTCAGGTGGTCACGTGAAAAAACAACTGGTTCACAATGTTTTTTCTAAAGGACAAATAGTCCTTTGGGGAAAGGAAATCTCTCATCCATGTGGCCTGCCATATATCTGATGGATTCTTACAACAAAGTGGTTGATTTATAACTGCCCGATGAATTGGCCTAGCAAGTCACTCAGTTGATCGAACTCTACAAATTGATTGTAAAAGAATAATCCATGACCACTTTCTCAAGGGCAACAAAGGACAAGGAATAAATACCACTCTTGTCAGCAATTCCCACATCTCAAAATGTTCTTTTCAGCTGTTTCTTTTCTCAATTGCTAATGTAAGCTTCTTAAATTCTAGATTCCAACCTGGAATTGACTAGAGACACTATTTCACTACTGGACCACATTTCAGTTTCAAGTCAACTCAGTGCAATCTGTAAAAGAAAAAGAAATACACATTAATACATTGCGTTTAATGTGGGGCAAACAGTGTTTGGAACTGCTGCCTCACAGTGCCAGGGTCCCAGGTTCACTTCCAGCCTTGGGTGACTTTGTGCGAAGTTTGCATATTCTCCCCATGTCCGAGGGGGTTTCCTCTTGGTGCTCCAGATTTCTCCCACAGTCCAAAGGTGTGAGGGTAAATATGTGGGTTATGGAGATAGGACCTGGGTGGAATTGTTGTCGGTGCAGGCTGGATAGGCCAAATGGCCTCCTTCTGCACTATAGGGATTCTGGCCGTGATTCTCCAAAAATGTTCTAAGTGCTGAATTTACGGGACAACTGGTGTAATTCACGATTGTTTTTCCAGTGGGAGTTCAGACTAGAATCTCTCATACTCTGTGCAATGCAAATCATGAATTTCATTAAATTTCAGGGAGCTGAGGTTGACCGTTCCAAGTCGCTGCGCATGCGCAGTGGCCCCGAACTGGCAGCCTCCCATTTGCTGGTCTGCTCGATCGCTGGCCAGCCCAAGACCCCCCACAGTGCTGCTCCCACCCCAAACCCCTTACAGCCTGATCATGGCCCTCTGTCCATTTGCGGGCTAGCCTCAACCTCCCTCTTGTCCCAGAGCACCCCAATCTCCAGCCCCCCCACACAGCAATGACGATCCCCCACCTCCCCGGCAGACCTCCCTGGTCAACCCCCTCCCAACAGGCCTTTCCCCCGCTGACACCCCTCCTGGCGGATCCTCCACACTGATGCCCCCCCCCTTGCCCCCCCACCCGCTGACCAACCCCCACGCCCCCAAACCATCTTGATCACTGGTCTTCTCCAGCCCCGACCAATCCCCATGCAAAGTGGCAGTGGGACACCCACCCCCACCGATCACCCCTCGGCTCTGCCCCAAGCTTGTCCCACCCTCAAGGCCATGCTCCCTTGACACAGCCCCATCCCCAGTGGGCAGTGCAAATCTGCCCCCTGGACATGGACACTTTGCTATTTGGGCAGTGCTGGGGGCACAGGTTGGCACTGCCAAGGTGCCCATGCCCAGGGGGCACCACATCCACTGCTGGACCCGTGGGGGGTCCAATTGCCCCCCTTTTAATTCCAGAGGGGTCGTCCGTCTAGTTCCCCGAAAGCAGGGAGCTAGTCTGAACCCCGTTGGAATGAAATACTCCTGATGGGTTGGGAGATGCTAGGAGGCCTGGAGAATTCAGTCCTGGGTCTGCTAATCTCATTAAAAAAGGATGTAAAATATATTAAAATGACTTACCTGGCATTCCTGCCAAGGTTCTGATGGTGTCGGATATCCAATGTTGGGAAATGTGCACACATTGGGAACGCATATGCTAATCTCGTGAATTGGCCGACACACGATTGTCCTGGTGCTAAAAAATTAGCGCGGCGGGGTGGGAGAATCACCCAAAAGTCCTTCACAGAGATGTGATCAAAACTCAGATGTGAAACTCTTTTCTCATCAAAGATACTCTCAGCTTTTAGAATGCTGATGGAAAAATTATGTGTAAATTTCCTGTTTATGTGAATGGTTCTGAGGGTTTTTGATACATTTCACTTGTTTGCAGTTGGACTCATCTTATTCTCCTGCGTTACACTCTGAGCAGAACCATTTCTGCCCCTTACAAACAGCAAATTGTACATCATTCAGCAAATTTGTACATCTGATTCAAACTTAAGTTTTTGATCAGCAATTATCCAGGCTTGTATTAGTGCGGCTCAACGTTCCTTATAGGAGTTGGGCTCCACTCACAACTTCCAATTTTGGAATTTTCAACATCAAACTTGGGCAAACTAAAACCCAATTCCACCAGTGGGAGGTTTTGATGCAGCTCATAGCTGCAGTTCTGGCGAATGCATTAAATGCTGAGTGTGCATGTGTAACTGCTCCTGGTACCAAGCAAATCGGCATCAGGAGCTGTGAGAATAAATTGTTGATTCCAGAGTGCTTCTCAAAAAGTACTTGCAGGTAAGTAGGCTTTGGAAATGATTCAGAGTCGGGTGCTTCTCTAGAAGTGTGGCCACAATGCCATCGGCTGAACTGAACACGTGTGGCGAACAGTGAAGAGAGCAGTGAGGAATAGTGGGTACAAGGTAAGTATACATTTGAGATTACTTGTTAGATTTTTGATTCACTTTCTTGGTTTTGCAAGCCGATAAATCATAATTTCAAGACTTGAAGTTATCTTTCACTTAGGTTTTAATACATTTCTAAAAAAAAATCAAGTCAGCTCAAGTTTTCTGTTCCCATTTGCTGATTGAAAGTTTTGATTTTCAAGGGAATCTGGTGCCATGGATGCTGGCATCCCAGGATTCGAAGCTTTGACCTCCAGGTGTGCTGTGGCATAGTAATGCGCATGGAAGTGAATTTACCCACTAAAATCTATAATTTGTTTAAAAATATTGCATGTCTGTGTGCATCCTGTCAACGGTTTACATTCCAAATTCCTTTAGCCACATTTGTAAAGGGGTGTGGAACTTCACTTTTAAGCGGGGGGATGAGAAAAGCAGAGTTGTTCCCGTGAGACTAGACAAAGATAAGGGTATATCTGATAAAGGTGTTCAAAATCATCAAGGGTATTAATTACATAAATGAGGAGGAACGGTTTCTGGTGGTAGAGGAACCAGAGGACATAGATTTAAGGTAATTGGCAAAAGAGTCAGAATTTTTTGACACATCAAAAACCTGATCTACAATTCTCCTCATGGACAAGAGACTGAAATATCAAAGCATAAATTCCACAATGAGTTCCTATCTTTATATGGCCAAGGTCGGAATTCTCCAGCTATTCATACCTTGCCACCACTGCTAGTACAAACGGAGAATTTGACGCGCAGCCAAATCTCTGTTCACTGCATTGGGACGGGAGAGCTGCAGTTAGGGGCAAGGTCAGAGAATCCAGCTCCAAAGGTATCCTCAAGCAATCTTTTGCAATGAGCATCTGAAAAATCGTGTGCTGGCTTTCTTCTCAAGTTGGGGTCACTTTCTATTGTTGCATTCCCGCCTCGTGCTCAGCAGTACCTGTCCGGCAGTGCCTGCCCACGTTATACTCATCACGGGATGGGATTGCGAATATGGGAAATGCGACAGAAAAACAAAAAGTGTTGAAAGTATACTCAGCATCTGTGGAGAGAGAAAAAGAATGATACTGGACTTCGACTTCATTGTGAAAAGGTAGAGAGGTGACAAATACCTTCTTCACATTAAGCCAAGATGGTGTGAAAAAGTCAATTTTGTTATTCTGTGTAGTACGTTATTATGATGATATAGTTATAATTATCATAATAATCACCATTTAATGCTTATTTTAATGAACATTTATCATTATTCTAATTGTTTGTTTCTTGACCATCTATTTCTATAACCCAATCTGTCCTTCTAGCTGAAAGCCTTGCGATGTGAGATCAGTTATGAACTGAAAATTGGTTTATTTCATTTGAAATAAAAGAATGAACAGAATGCAGTTTTTGCAGCAATATTCATTCATTTTCTACTGTATTTCACATCATAAAACAAAACATAGTATCCTATCTCTCACTTTGCAGTGGCTGAACAAGGTGACAGTCATCTTTTCCCTTAGAGAGTGTGCATTTGTGTATCTCAGCTTGATGTCCCTCAGCCAGCTGCTGGTTAACCAAAAAGTTTGATCTCTCTCTGTATCTTTCAATGTTTTGAGTATGGACTGCTTTGATGAACTGCGGAGCAGGCTTGAAGAGTCAAATGGTCCACTCCCCCTCCTAATTTGCATGTATGTTCATATGTAAAACCCCTAAAGCTAAAATTAAAGTTTATTTATTAGTCACAAGTAAGGCTTACATTAACACTGCAATGAAGTTACTGTGTAATTCCCTGAATCACCACAGTCCGGTGCCTGTTCGGACCTCCTGCTCCTATTTCTTATGTTCTTATGTAAGTCACCTAACTAGCACACCTTTCAGACTGTGGGAGGAAACTGGAACACCCAGAGGAAACCCACGCAGGCATGGGAGAATGTGCAAACCACCACACAGACAGTGACCCAAGCCAGGAACCAAACCCAGGTCTTGGTGTTGTGAGGCAACTGTGTTAATCACTGCGCCACCCTGCCGCCCTATTGGGAACAATGAATGAAAATTATTTTTTAAAATAGGTTCATATTACTAAGTGAGTTCAAATATTCCCCATGTTTTTAAATGCAGTTTCACATTCGAGATACACAAAGTGGTGGTTATTTCAACCCCCTGATTGCCCTAATCAGTATTACAGATAACATAATGTAAATTGAACAAAAAACCCTTCTGGGTCAAATTATATGTTATTGTTGCCAGTTGTGCTTGAAGATTGTTTGGAAGCAGATGTGTTTTTTTGATATAAGATCACCTGTCAAGTTTCACAGAATCCTACAGTGCAGAAGGAGGCCATTTAACCCTTTGAACATGCACTGACTCTCCAGCAGAGCATCCCACCCAGGCTGTATCCCCGTAGCCCCACATATTTACTCCACTAATATCCCTAACCTACATATGCTGGGACACTAAGGAACAATTTACCATGACCAATCCACCTAACCTACACATATGGAAGGAAATTGGAGCACCTGAAGGAAATCCATGCATTCGCAGGGAGGATGTGCAGACATCACACAGACAGTGACCCGAGGCTGGAATTGAATCCAGTTCCCTGGTGCAGTGAGGTTGTAGTGCTAACTACTGTGTCACTGTGCTGCCCTTTCCTTTTCATTAAGTTGGTCATTCCATTGAGTAATAGGGTTACTGAAATACAGTAACTCGAAATGATAACTTGTGAGGTGAGAGCATCTTCACAGGCAACTTGCAATTAGATGCAAAGCACTAAACTGATTTTATGGTTAAAGTTCATGCGTGGAAAAAAATACAAGTCTGATCTCAACTGTAATGAATAAAACAAAATGGTGATGACCTAATTTCTTCTGTTCTAGGCAACTCAACATCACTTAGAAAATGTTTGCTTAAGGTGTATTTCCAACAACAGACTAGAGCCATCTAGTGACATTAATGGCTAATGTGCCAATTACTTTTGTGTGGAACATGTGGTGGGGGATAATGATTGCTTAAAAAAGTGTGATCATTGAAACTATCTGCACTTTTCTTAAATACATTTAACACTGCAGATTGAACAACATTCAGAAGCTCTCAGAATGTTTCACCTTTCATGCGGCCAATTCATTTGTTGACAAAGATGGAATTTAAGTCATTGAAATTATATGGTTGCCACAAGACAGCAGTTCGAAAGAGTAAAGAAATAAAAAGCAACTGCATTAGTGTAATTAAGGTCTTAATTCTACATCTTGCTATATCTTTAGCCTCCAAAGTGTTTCTCAAACGAGAAAGTGACGACAGAAAAAAACAAACAAAAAGCCCCTCACTTCAGGACTGCACACAATCTCTTATATTGTCAGTTTTCAATTGACAGGCAATTAAAAATGGTCACGAGAAAACATCTGTTCAAATCTCTTGAAAGAATAACAGTTCCATTTAGGATCCTTACATTGATTATTTAGGAGACACAAGTGTTTCTACTGATTGCACCCAACATTTTCGGCTCTTGTATTTCTAATGAGTACTTTTGTTTTTAAGTACAGGAGCTAGGATTCACAGAACCAATTAATATTAAGTGTAAGCACAAATGTAATTATCGAGCATCGTATTTTATGTAATTACAGCTGTTTTCGTAAATCCCACCATCTACAAAATAGCAATTTGCCTATAATTGCTGACTCCAGTCTCACTGCAGATGATGACAATTAATTTATCACAGAAGTCATACAGTTTGATTTAATTTTTGTTCTTTCTTGGCATTCAATTTAATATATTTTTAATGAGCATCTGCACAAAGAAAAATAAAATGAAGGGCACAAACGAGGATTTGATCTGCATTGGAGCAGGTCACAAACATAACGTGGTTCAAACTGAATCATTCCCTGCCATTGAATTTCATTGCTGTGATAATGGTTAAAATAACAATAAAAAAAGTTACTGTAATAATAAAGAAGAAATATAGATATCAGGTAGGAATTCATTAGGGTATATTTATTTACTTTTAATCACAGTAGTTGAAATTACTAAGTGACTTATAGAAAAATGAGTTCCAAGAATAAACATGCGTTCGATGTAGCAGTTGAAATGTCCGTCTCTAATTTGTTGATTGAGATTGAGGTAAGTTAATATACAAATGATGTGGAGTTGCCAGCATTGGACTGGGGTAGGCACAGTAAGTAGTTTCACATAACCAGGTTAAAGTCCAACAGGTTTATTTGGTAGCACGAGCTTTCTGAGCACTACATCTTCATCAGGTAATGGACAGGCTCTCACCTGATAAAGGCGCGTTCTCCAAAAGCTCATGCTACCAAATAAACCTGTTGGATTTTAACCTGGTGTTGTGAGACTATGTACTGTTAATATACAAAGGTTGTTAATTATGGAGGTTCGGCCTTTTACTCTTTTCTATCATCACTACGCTGGCCACAGACTTAATTTAAGGTTATAAAATTACTAGTTAAATGTGCAACAAGCCAAGAACATTTTTTTATAACTATACTGAACAATATAATTAAATTTTAACATGCTTGAATGCTAATTGTCAATGCAGTTGTGATATTTGTTGTTAAAACAAATGCTGAAAATATTGTAGAGCAAATGAAATCACCCAGGTTCTGTATACTGTTGTGATATAGCACATTGGAAAGAATGTGTTGGACTTTATAGGACACAGTGGTGATCTGCCAATGGGCTAAAAATTAGGTGAGTGCACTCAACATGCTGATTGATAGTGCCCTGCAGCAATGTGACACAGGGAGCTGTTCTGTTACATTGTTGGAGTTTAGATAGGGTTTGGTGATTGGCTTTTCTCCCAAAAGTATGCTGTTTGAGTTCATATTTGTTTTAATCAGAATGAGTTTACACATTCTCCCCGTGTCTGTGTGAGTTTCCTCTGGGTGCTGTGGTTTCCTCCCAAAGTCTGAAAGACATGCTGGTTGGGTGCATTGACCCGAACAGGCACTGGAGTGTGAAATTCCTAGGGGAATTTCATGGTAACTTCATTGCGGTGTTAATGTAAGCTTTACTTGTGACTAATAAATAAACTTTGAACTTTTACTTATAGCAGTACTGAGAGGGGATCTTTCGAAGGGTTCGGCCACTGAGTCTGTATGGGGAGAACTGTGAAACAAGAAGGGAGAAGTCATTTTGATTGGCTTGTACTTTAGGCCCCCAAATAGTTAGTGAGAAATTGAGGAGCAAATATATAAGGAGATTACAGATATCTCCAAGAAAAATAGGATGGTAATAGTTGAGTATTTTATTTTTCCTAACATTTACTGGGACAGCCATAGTATTAGGGAGTTGGATGGAGTGAAATTTGTTGAGTGTATTCAGGAGAAATTTCTCATTCAGTATGTGGATGGCCTGACTAGAGAGGGGGCAAAACATAAGGAAGGGCCAGTGACCATAATCCTATTAGTTTTAAGATAGCTATGGAGAATGATAGGTCTGACCCAAAATTTAAAATTCTAACTTAGGGCAAGGTCAATTTTGATGGTATAGGAAGGAACTTTCAACAGTTAATTGGGGGAGTTTATGGGAAGGCAAAGGAATGTCTAGTAAATGAGAGGCTTTTGAAAGTGTGATAACCAGTGTTCAGGGTAAGCACCTCTTAAAGTGAAGGGCAAGGCTGGTAGAAATAGGGAACCTTAAATGACTTGGGATATTGAGGCCCTGGTCAAGAAGAAGAAGGATACACATGACATGCATATGCAGCTGGGATCAAGTGAATCCCTTGAAAAATATAGGGGGTGTAGGAGTAGAGTTAAGAAAGCAAACAGGAGGGCAAAAAGAGGACACAAGATTGTTTTGGCAGATAAGGCAAAGGAGAATCCAAAGAGCTTCTACAAATACATAAAGGCCAAAATAGTAACTAGGGAGGGGGTAGGGCCTCTTAAGTGTTAACAACGCCATCTATGTGCAGATCCACAAGAGATGGGTGAGATCCTAAATGAACTTTTCTCATCAGTATTGATGTTGAGAAAAGCATGGATATTAGGGAACTAAGGGAAATCAATAATGCTGTCTTGAGAAGTGTATATATAAAACAGAGAAGGAGGTGCTGGAAGTCTTAAAGTGCATCAAGATAGATTGTGGGAGGCTAGGGAGGAAATTGCTGGTCCCCTAGCAGAGATATTTGAATCATCAATAGTCACAGGTGAGATGCCTCTGTTGTGCTTTTGTTTAAAAAGGGCTGCAGGGAAAAGCCTGGGAACTACAGGCTGGTGAGCCTCACATCGGTGGTGGGTGAGTTGTTGGATGATATTTTGAGAGATGGAATCTACAGGCATTTCGAGACACAAGCACTGATTAAGAACAGCCAACATGGCTTTGTAAGTGAAAAATCATGTCTCACAAATTTGATTGAGTTTCTTGAAGGGGTAATCAAGAAGGTAAATGAGGGCTTGATGACAAAAGCCAGGGGTTGGTTATAGGGAGTTGTTTTTCAAACTGGAGGCCTGTGACTAGCATTGTGCCTCAGGGATCAGTGCTGGGTTCACTGTTATTTGTCATTTATATTAATGATTTGGATGAGAATATAGGATGCATGGTTTGTAAGGTCGCAGATGACACCTTGGTGGCATAGTGGACAGTGAAGAAAGTTATCTCGGATTGCAATGGGATCTTGATCAATTGGGCCAGTGGGCTGATGAATGGCAGATGGGGTTTAATTTAGATAAATGCGAGGTGATGCATTTTGGTAGATCAAACCAGGGTAGGACTTACTCAGTTAATGGTAGGGTATTGGGAAGAGTTACAGAACAAAGAGTTGTAGGGATATAGGTTCATAGATCCTTGAAAGTGGAGTCACAGGTGGACAGAGTGGTGAACAAGGCATTCAGCATGCTTGGTTTCATTGAATACAGGAGTTGGGACACCTTGTTGAAGTTGTACAAGACATTGGTGAGATAAAACTTGGAACACTGTGTACAGTTCTGCTCACCCTATTATAGAAAGGATATTATTAAACTAGAAAGTGTGCAGTAATGATTTACTAGAATGCTACCAGGACCTGATGGATTGAGTTATATGGAGAGGTTGGACAGACTGGGACTTTTTTCTCTGGAGCGTAGGAGGCTGAGAGATGATCTTATGGAGGTCTACAAAATAATGAGCGACACAGATCAGTTAGATAGTCAATATATTTTCCCAAAAGTAGGGGAGCCTAAAACTAGAGACCATATGAGAGAGGAGATACAAAAGTGTCCAGAGGGACAATTGTTTCACACAGAAGGTGGTGAGTGTCTGGAACAAGCTCCCAGAGATAGTAGTAGAGGCGGGTACAATTTTGTCTTTTAGATAGTTACATGGGTAAGATGGGTACGGAGGGATATGGGCCAAGTGCAGGCAATTGGGACAGTTTAGGAGTTTTTAAAAATACGGTGGCATGGGCAAGTTGGGCCGAAGGGCTTGTTTCCATGTTGTAAATTCCTGTGACTCTATGTAAACTTTACTTTTGACAAATAAATACATTTTGAACTTTTATTCATAGCAGGTATTCACACGTTTGGATGTCCATGCGAGGTGGGATTCTGTTCACTTCAAGACCTCTCTTCGTACTCAGTCATGTGAGCTGACATCATTATTACAGCAATATCATAGAATCCCTACAGTGTGGAAGGAGGACATTCGGCCCATTAGGTTTGCACTGACCACAATCCCACCCAGGCCTTATTCCCGTAACCCCACATATTTACCCTCCTAATCCTGCTGACACTAAGGGGCAATTTAGCATGGCCAGTCAACCTAACTGGCACATCTTTAGTCTGTGGGAGGAAACTGGAACACCTGGAGGAATTCCACACAGTCACGGGAAGAAAGTGCTTACTCCACTCAAAGAGTGACCTGAGGCCAGAATTGAACCTGGGCCCCGGGCACTGTGAGCAGCAGTGCTAACTACTGTGCCACCCATGTAAACTACTTTTGTTAAACCTTTACTCAACATTTGATCCCTGATTCTTTATCCGCATCATATTTACATCCTTCTACACATCCCCTAAATTCTTTGAATTCACAAGGTAGTCTCTGAAATGTCTTGTCCAATCTCCTTGTTCTTGTTCTGATCTTGTTCTGATCTACTTTTGAGGTTGAGGATATTCAGTGTTTTCCCTTCTGTCAGTGTGAATATTCTTGGCTACCCTTGTCTTCAGGATCCAAGTAGAATGCTCAAGTTGCTCTTTGCAAGGATATAAAGTTGACACAGTTTCTCTTTATGATACCTTGGCCTGTCTCAACCCTGATGGAGTTTTTTTCACTGATTCCCTCTGTTGTTCTCGCCCCAATGCTGAACATGCAACTCACGTGCTCTGTGCCTCTGATTAAAGCTCTGAGCTCAGTTGTTTCTCTGTTCTTTCTCACTGTGTTTTACCTTCTTATGGTTATTACTGGTGATATGAGTTAGAATTTTTGAGGCCGAGATGGAGGCTGCTGTCTCAATCTCCTATCTATTAGTAATTCTGATGATCAGAAACCATTCTGTAGTTGCAGGGATTGATAACTCCGGAGACCTCAATTAAGGTCTTCGTTTATCTTTTGTAACTCCTTAAATGGTTCGTATTCCTCTTTTGGCCTCTGCATTTGCTGAAGGATAATGATATGAACTAATTACATGACCAAAGCCGTAATCATTTGTGAAAATTTGGAATTGCTTATTTGTGAGTTGTGTCCCATTGTCAGACTCTACAATGTTCAGAACATCATGCACCCAACAAATTCTCTTGAAGGATAGAGTGACTGTTTTTGCCACAATACCATGCCATTGGTTTACTTCAATCCACCATGAATAATAATCAAAACTAAAAGGTAGGTTTTCCCTATAACTTCAAGTGACCTTGATGGAAAGATAATCATGGTTCTTTTTGTTCTAGGTTGTTTATGACACAGCTAGAAATAATTTCTCTGATAGAGTTAGTAATACCTGGCCACCAGATTGCTTTTGTATCCTTGCAAGACACTTTATTATTCCTAAATGAGCTTGGTGAAATCTTTGAATAATAACAAGCCAAAGGACTATTGGTGTGTCAATCTCTCATTGAAGACTTGTAAGTCCTCAGATACAGTGGGTACCTGCGCTGTTCGTATCAGATTACATGGGATACAGTTTGGCCGTCCTTTCAGACAAACATTTGAAAATATTCTTCATCCTATTTCTGGGCCTGTTTTATTTCCTGCAACATTCTTGCGGCAATTACCAAGCGTTGACTGACTAGGGGCGTATATGCTTTGACCTTCTTGATGAAGTTCAAATCCCCTTCTTCAGTTCCTCCTGATGGTATTTGTGGACATCCTTCTCACTTTTGTGACTTGCTTCCACCACACCAGGGATATTTTAAGATGGTAGTTGACACATCTTTCCCCATTGTTGCTTGACATTTTCCTTGCACGTACTGTGTCATGGGGTTGGATGTTATCAGTCTTAATCCAAACTGTTGAATTTTGGGCGACATGCTTGCAATTTCTTTCATTCTCAGGAGCAGTGTATGATGTGTTTCAATTTTGAAATGTTATCCCATAACATGTTCTAAAAAATTGTCACATGCCAACACTACCACCAACTTTTTTCTATCATAGCATATTGTTCCTTTTTTTTAGTGATCAAGAGGCATAGGTCTATGTTCGTCATCTTTTTGCCCCTGAAATGGTACTGCTCCAGATTGGTGGATGAAACATCCGCTGCTACTGTGCTCAATAAATCTGGATTGTAATGTGCCAGATTTCAGAATAGATTAAAAATTGTTTCATCCTTTCACAAGTATTTTGCCAGTCTATATTCCAGCACCATTGTTGACCATCTCTCAAAAAGTTCTCAATGACTTCTGCTAAAACTACAGCATCTTAATATCCTTGAAAAGAAAGCCAATAGGATCTTGAGCATTCTACTTGATCTTGAAGATGAGGTAGCCACAAGTACTCATATTGACAGGAGGGAAAGTATTGAATAACATCAACCTCAAAAGGTCAAGACCAGAACAAGAACAAGGAGATTGGACAAGACACTTCAGAGACTAATCTTTTGAATTCAAATAATTGAGGCGACGTGTAGAAGGATGTAAATATGATGGGGATAAAGACTTGGGGATCAAATATAAAGTAAAGGGTTAACAGAAGAAACATACCTGGGAGGCATGGTGGCGCAGCGGTTAGAACTGCTGCCTCACAGCACCAGGAATCCACTTGATTCACCATCCCTAAGAGTTTTCTAATCACTTTCATTATTTGCGAATCATCTGTGATCCCAATGCCTTGCATTATGTGATGTAGTGCCTTCATCCTAGGTTTGGCAAACTCCCACTTTTCATTCAGTGTCAGGCTCTCTGGAGTGCTCGGACCGTGTGATCATGCTCCTTTCGCACGGATCCATGTACGAATACGTTGTCCATATGGCAGATTACTCCTTCCACATCTTCCAAAATGTTGGGCATAATTTTCTGGAAAATTTCTGGAACAGACCCAATTCAAAAAGACAGTCTATTTGAACAGAATGCCCGGCGGGTCAGCAATCTGGATACTTTGCCTAAAGACAACTGCCAAAATCTATTGTTTGCATTCAATTTGTATATAAATTGCCCTTGGCTAGTTTTGCTAGGCTCTCATCCACTGAGGCCATCAGGTGGATCTCATGTTCTACTGCTTTGTTTGGATCATACAGATCCTTATAAAGCCATTTTGTTTTGGGACCATAATCATACCTAATTATCATTTTATTAGCATGGTGACTGATGAGATAACCCCTTGCTGCTAAATCTTTTCTGTTTTAACATTGACTTTGTCCATGAACGGGCAAGGGATTTTCTTTGGGATAAAGAGGTAGGTTGGCTTAGCATCAACTTGTAGGGTGATATGGATATTCAGCCTTTAATTTCCCCAGGCCTGGAAACTGTTTTGGAAATTTGTTTTGGAATGTAGTGCTGTAATTCTCATCAGCAACTTTGTCCACCTGACAAATTAATTTCCATTATAGGCATGGCTTTCTGCTTAACGGAGAGCATTTGTGTTTTTGAATGACAGAGAAGGGTTCAAGGATTTCTCAATCTTTATATGAGCTAGCTTTTAATTGTCAGAGTAGTCCCACCCTGGATGATGGACCAAGGCTTTGATGGAATCTGTTGAGTCTTTTCATTTCATCTGATAAAATAGAAACCCCCGCATCGGTGTCTTATTTTTGAGCTCTGTGGGTTGTTCATTAACTTGCAGTTAAAGAGTGGGATTTTCCAAAACTGGAAAATCCTGCTTGAAGTCATTGGATTTTTCCATGGTTTGCCCCTCACCTGCTCTGATTCCCTTGATGGTTGGAACAGGAAGACTTGCCCTACAAATACAAATACTTATTTTCAGTGTCATTCAGTATCTCCCTTAGGAATGTTAATTTCCATTCACCTGGTTCTCTCACTTCTTGTACATGGCTCCATTTTCAAATTTTCTCAACCTTTATATTAGTTGTCAGTGGTTTTAAGTGACAAACATTTTAAGGGTCCCATTTTCCTACAGTTGTGGAACTCTGCCCTCTCTACTGTACATCCTTCTCATTTCTGTGACTTGTTCTCACCACATCAAGAACATTTTAAAATAGTACTTGACACACCTTTCCCCATTTCTGGCAGTCCTAGGCTTAGGTGTGCTTTCCACTTTATGGCCTATAAATTGGATGTTCTTACTTGATCCTCTCCATGGTATTTCTTTTCCTATGATCAAACACCTGGGGCAGGATTTTACAGGCTCACTCAGGCAAGGCTGGAAATTCCCACCCTAGACCAACAGACATTTCTGTTGTCCATCCCTCGCTCACTCTGATTCTGTGGTGAGCAAGGTGGTAGAATTCTGGTGCTGACTTGATTTTGAAAGTTCCATTTGTCTCCACTGCTTTCACCAATGTAAAATCTCCCTTTGTCTATAAGGAATCTAACAATGCTTCATCTATCATCTCTACAAAGATACTGTTGCGAATCAGCTCAACTTAGGAAATTCCATAAGTGCAGTCCCCTGTCAGCTTATAGAGATTGTTGATAAATAAATCCAGCTTCCTCCTGGTCTTTGCTCTCTTCTGGTAAATTTAGTATTCAGGTATTCTCAAGTATTAAGTTCCAATGGACACTGAACCAACAGTCAAATGTTTGCATGATGACTTCAAAAGAAGCTGAAGTCTTGACAGTTTCACCTTTATTCTTCCATAAAGGTTCTCTTTACTTGCCGTCTCTGTAGCTTCTTTCAGCCTTTGCTATGCCGGTCACTTGCTGCCACCATGTTATACTTTGTGATTGGGATTTAGACAGACTTTGTCTAGTCTCCATAAAAGAATGTGTTCAAATTCACAGTTTTTTTTAAACCAGAACTGTTTATTTACATTAAGCATTTACATATTCAGACCTCCACATGAGGTAAGACTTTCTGCTCTCCAAGATCTTGCTTACTACTCAGTCACATGATCTGCTATCATTATTACATCAGCACCATGTATGTTTCTGATGTTAACTCTTTATTCTACAGGAGCAATGTTAATTACTTTAAGGTAAGGCCCTCATTTCGAGAGGGTAGAGTGGGTAGCTTATCGCCTCAGCAGTACCAGGTCATTGTTGGGTCTACTGACAGTCCCAGTGAAGAGGTGCTTAGCATCAAAGATGATGCCAGAGCCAAGCTGGCAGTCTCCGATGAAGGAACTGGGCTTGAGAGGAGAAGGAAGAAATAGGACCTTAAGGGTGAGTGCCTTTGGTGGCACCAGGGGGTGATGGGTAACTAATAGATCTTTCTATAGACCTTAACTATTTAGAATCTATATCAATGATTTAGATAAAGCAATTAAATGCAATGTATACAAGTTTGCTGACAACACAAAGTTAGGTACAAAGTAGGTTGTCAAAGGATGGAAAGTAACTGCAAAGGATACAGGTAGTTTCAGTGAGTTTACAAGAAAGCAGCTGATGGAATATAATGTGAGGAATTGTGAAGTTATTCACTTGGCGGAGAGAATAGAAACCGCGAGATTGGGAAAGACTGGTATTCAGAAGGATCTGTTGTCATGGTACACAAATCACTGAAACTTAGGGTGCAGACACACACTTGCCTTGGAGTATGTGCAACAAATGTTCACTAGACTCATTCCTGAGATAAGGGGATGGTTCTATGGGAAAAGATTGAGTATACTAGACTTTTATTCTCCACAGTTCAGAAGAATGTGAGGTAATCTAGTTGAAGCATCAAAGTTGTAAAGTGGCTGTATAAGGTTAATGTTGAGAGGATCTTTCCATTGCCAGGGGAATATAGAAATAAATGTCGCAATCTTGGATCGTGAAATTTCTTCACTCAAAAGTTGTGAATCTTTGAAAGCCTTTTTTCCAAAGAGCTGTAGATGTTCAGTTGTTTGATATGTTCAAGATAAAAACTGATTTTATTTTTGATAATAAGGGAATTAAGGAATATGGGGATAGTGTGGGAAGGTGGAGTTGAGGTAGAAGGTTAGCCATGAACTTAATGAATGGTTGAGAAGCTTCGAAGGGATGAATGACCTACTTCTGTTCCTATTTCTTATTTTTTTCTTTAGATGAAATGGAAACTAGGCTATCTCATTATATGTAATCATAAGTAGTAAACTTTAAAAGTTGCTTGAAATATTACCTTTTTTGCTAGCCCAGTAATCGCATCTTTTTGTTGCCTCATCAAAGTTTGCCACCATTAGTTAAGATACCCACCACATTCCTATTACAATGAATGAAGGATCCTCAAATTACTTGGTCGCGTATCTTGAGCATTATTTATAATTTATACCATATCATCAGATCAGAATCATATTTTACTGTCAAGTACAGAAAGTGACAATTAATTAGTAGATAGCAATTGCTTAAGTCTTGACAGCTTAAACACTACGTAAGGTTGGAACATGTTAATCTAAAGTTTGTGACTTCTCAGTCAAGGTCTCCTTAAGTAATGGCTTTGCCATGTTTAGAAACTAGTTATTATGTTGTAAAGAAGACACTGGAACTATGCCCTGCTGTAAAATGGCTTCAGGGGATTTTATTATCACATAATATTAAAATTCAGTTAAAAGCTGGGGGCATAGTGCCTTTGTGAGATGAACAACTAAATTTAATCTATATTATGTTTGATTATCACCCATCACTAAAACATTGGCATCATTCTCTGCAATCTTACTACTTGTATAAGTTAATAGATTCTCTCCCAATGTCTTTCTTGCGCATCCTATAGCACAAACATCGAAGCAACAATGAGCAAGGAACTATCTCCTAAGCCTATGGCAGGGAAATGATGGCACAACTCATTTACTGTATGTAAAGTCAGCATTTAAATCATTTAATTACAATGGACATATCTAGTTGTCCCAATTAATGTGTGTAAAATGCACAGTGTAATTATGAAGTCCTGCACGTCTAGAATATTGAACTTAATGTAAATGCTTAATTTCATAATGAACCACTGACTTTAGAAAGATGGAAAAAATGGAAAAGCAAAATGTTGCAGATGCTGGAAATTTGAAATGAAAAAAACAGAAAATGCTGAAATCCTCAGAAGGTCTGGCAGCATCTGTGAAGCAGGAAACAAATTTAATGGGTGGGTTTCTCTGGCCTCCCAACTGTGTGTTTCTCAGTGGTGGGAGCCAGCATGCCTGGATTCCTCCCACAGTCCAAAGATGTGCAAGTTAGGTGGATTGGCCATGCTAAATTGCCCCTTGGTGTCCAAAGATACATTTTAGATTAGCAGAAAATTTTAAAGTGTGCACACTTTCAAAAGTGGTGGCACTCTGCTCTCTCTGCTGGGTATTCTTTCCACTTGTGCAGTGTTTTCCCATCACAAGAAGAGCATCTTAAGGTGGTGGTTGGAGACTTTTTCTGGATTTCATGGACTTTTTCTTCACTGGCAATATATTTCCAAGTCAAATGGTGAGTGGCTTGGAGAGGAGCTTTACAGCTACTGGTGTTCCCATATATCTACTGCCCCATCCTTCTAGACTATAGTGGTTGTGGTTTTGGAAGATGCTGTCTCAAGCAGCTTGGTGAGATCCTGTTGTATATCTTGTAGATGTTTTATACTGCTGCTACTGTGCATCAATGATTCAGGAGTGATTATAGATGTGGTGCCAATCAAGTGGGCCATTTTGTTCTGGATGGTGTCAAGCTTCTTGAGTGTTGTTGGAGTTGCACCCATCCAGGTAAGCTGAGCGAATTCCATCACACTCCTGATTGTGACTTGTAAATGATGGACAGGCTTTGGGGAGTCAGGATGTGAGTTATGTGCTGTAGGATTCCTAGCCTCTGACCTATTCTCACAGCCAAAGCATATTTATGGCTAGTTTGGTTCAGTTTCTGGTCAAGTCAAGTTAAATCAAGTTTATTTATTATTAATCACAAGTAAGGCTTACATTAACACTGCAATGAAGTTACTGTGAAATTCCCTTAGTCACCACAGTCCGTCGCCTGTTCTGGTCAATGCACCTAACCAGCACGTCTTTCAGAGTGTGGGAGGAAATCGGAGTGCTCAGAGGAAATCCACATTGACGCGGGAAGAATGTGAAACTCCACAATGACAATCCCCCAGGAAGTTTAATTGGTGGATTCAGTGATGGTAATGCCATTGAACGCCAAGGATTGATAGTTATATTGTTTCTTGTTATAAATAATCATTGTCTGGCACTTGTGTGGTGTGAACCTTGCTTACCAATTGGTAACTCAATTCCAAGTCTTGTGCATCTGGACTTGGATTTAGCTTCAGTATCTGAGGAGTCATAAATGGTGCTGAACATTGTGCAATCACCAAACATCACCACATCTGACCTTATGATGGAAGGAAGGTTGTTAATGAATTAGTTGAAGCTGATTAGTTCTAGGACTCTACCCTGATGAACTCCTGAATGATTTCCTGGAGGTGTGATGGCTGTCTTCCAACAACTGTCTTCCTTTGTGACAGCTCCAAATCCAACTCGAACCAGTGGAAAACTTTCCCCTCAATTTCCACTGATTCCAGCTTTGCTGGGGCTCTTTGATGCCACACTCAGTCAAATGCATCTTTGATGTCAAGGGCAGTCACTCTCACTTCACCTCTGGAGTTCAGCTCTTCTGTCCAAATGTGAACCATGCTGTAATAGGTAATTGGGCCACATTGCTGGATAGATACCAGTGTCACAGCTGTGTCTTCAAACTATTTCTTTCTTGGCCTTTCTTGAAGGATTTTTATGCTGTTCAGGTTCGCCCAGGTTTTCCTGTGTCTTTTACATGTTGTCTGCTGCCACAATGTTTCACCTTGAATGAGGATGTAGGTAAGATTTCTTTAGGGTTTGTTTCTTTTTCTAAGTATGCGTCCAAAGACCATTATTTGTGAAATCCATTCTTGTTCATTTACAGACCTTTACATTTCTCAGTACTCAACTCAAAATTATTCATCTGTTTTACGGGTGGCACGGTGACACAGTGGTTAGCACTGCTGCCTCACAGCACCAGGGACCCGGTTCATCCCTGGCTTGGGTCAGTGTCTGTGCGGTATTCGCACATTCTCCCCTGTGTCTGCGCAGGTTTCCTCCGGATGCTCTGGTTTCCTCCCACAGTCCAAAAGAAATGCTGGTTAGATGCATTGGTCATGCTAAATTCTCCATCACTTTACCCGAAAAGATGCTGGAATGTGGCAATTTGGGGATTTTCACAGTAACTTTGTTGCAGTATTAACGTAAGCCGACTTGTGCCAATAATAAATAAACCTTACACCTTATTCCAGATCGTGGTTACTTAGCGATGTAACATTGCATCATACTGATATGTAGCAATGTCAGCATTAGGTGCTACTGATGCTAATCGTTTACTCTGCATCCCCTGTCAGAGTGTGCCTTTTTTTTCAACACAAGTTAGTCATCCTGAACTAGAAGTAACAGTGCTACCAGCAGTTCCAGGTTTTTTAAGTACTGGCAAAGGAACCAAAATCTCAGCAACATCCAGGTGCTCATTCGGAATATTTGTCAGAACATACCACTGGTCCCCGTCAGCAGCATCCCGTGGAAAGAGCTATAAATTTGGTTTGTTAAATTGCATTTGTATTCATTTATAATATGCAAGTTGTAGTTTGAGGCTAGTTTGAGTAAAACGGTCTTATATCTGAGAGCCAATATCTTCAACATACCTTGTCAGCTCTCTAATGCAAAACCCCTGTGTGGCACTATCTAATTAATGTCTAGACATATTGGCAGAGAATTGTCATTTAATCACATAACAGCCTGCAAATCAGCAGGCAGCCACATAAGTGCTGTTTTTTTTTAGATTAAGAAAGCAATGTCTTTACCAGGTAGTGGTGCTGTGCGCGAAACTAACACTTTCTTTGTCTGCAGGACAGTGAATTTTTAATTAAAATATTCCAAAAGTTGAATTAATAAAAAGTTTGTAGATTACAGGTCCCTGCAGTGCTTATCAAACACATTCTTTCCAGTTTCTAGAAATAATGGGATTTTTTTTTCCTCCAATTTAATGCTTCTGGCATCCAGTAAATGAGTTACCTAATTTGCCACTTACATCACACAAGTGGCACCAGTGGTGGTTTATTTTAGTGCATGTGTTCTCAATTAGGTCATTGCTTGCCTCTTTCACCACGAAATGACCTCAAACCTGCATGGATAGCCCATAAATAGTGGTTTATTAAAAACTGAACCATTTGACTACTTGTCATCCAGGAATGGCGGGGCAGGCTCGAAGGGCTAGGTGGCCTACTCCTGCTCCTATTTCTTATGTTCTTATGTTCTTATATTGACTATAATTCTCTACATATCTTTAATACAAACATTTTAAGAAAGAATCATGTTTCCTTTGGTTTTCTTTTTTAAAGCATGAAAATCCAAATCTCTTTCACATGTCTAATGTGAGACATCATATTCGTTGGTACAATGAATGATTCATTGATTATTTGCTGTGCTGAATGTTTTAACTGTCTTAAAGCTTTGACTTGAAATAGATTCATGTATTGTCAAAATAAACCTCATTTTCAACTCTGTACTGGTCTGACATTGTGTTTGTCTCATGTTTCAATAGAGTTCACACATTTTAATTTTACTTCTTTTAATCTTTGCACTGTTACATACTGCCCATTATTAAACTTCTCCATCTAGTGCAGGAGGTTTTCCACAGGGTACCCTGGTATTTAATAGCTGGCAATTCTTAAGACTGCATATGCTATGCTGTTCAAAAAACAAAATTTGGAAGTACGGAGTATCCAGTAACTGCTAATGCAGTTAAAGAAGTTTTATGAATAGGCTAGAACCAATCATAAATACAATTCAACTAATCCAGTGTTAATATATGTGTGGACAAGAATTTTACTGCAAAAAAAACACTGGAAACTATGCATATTCTCTACTTTTACTATCATTTACATACAATCATCAGTATATGAAAATGTTGTGACGTATTCCACAGATGCACAAGGAAAGCAAACTCTGAGCCAAGGGAAGAGCAATTAAAAGGGCAACCAAGATCTTGGTCAAAGTGAGGGCCCACAAATAGATGGAGAGGATTGGCAACGACCCCTACAGACTCAGCAACTTCCACTCAACACTCTGCTCCCCATAGACTTGCCAGATGTTCGCCTGTCTTCCTCAACTCCCCCTTTCATAGTCTGGACACCCCTACTCCACCTCGGTCCTCTATTCTGGACAGCAAATACTCCCTCACCTTCCTCACAGTGTCACCAACTCACTCCACCATTCCCATAGTCTTCCCAGAACTCCCAAAACCCCAGCTCCCGAGATCTTATCAGTCCTCCAAACCATGTCATCCCAGTCCATTGTTCTCATCCAAGTGCCCCTTATTTCTTTCACCCAGATCGCCCTGTTTGAGGGGACAGGTAGCCTCAGTTTTAATATCTCGTCCAAAAACATGTCATCTCTAACAGTACTGACTTTCCTTAATACCACACGAAAGTTCAGGCTAGATTGTGTATTGCTGCCGCCATATTGAGGGGCTTAAACCCATAATCTTCTCACTGGAGGCAAATGCGCTGTTATTGAACAAAGACCTACATCTTGTCCTCAATTTTAGCCCTCTTTATTGAATCATACTCTTTGCCACCTTGATGTCTTTTCAGACCCCACATCTTCTCCAAAGATTTGCAGCACGATCCATTTTGAGCTTTCGGAACACTGCTCCTTCCTCAGGTGAGTCTTTGCTGTGAGTACAAAGGAAAAAAATGTCATTGATGTAGCTAGTGTATAGTGTCAGTTGAAGATCCTGTGCGGTGAAGAGGTCTTGTTTGAACTTGTGCATGAAGATTTTGGCATATTGAGGTGTGAATTTGGTCCCCATGGTTGTTCCATGCATCTCAATGTGGTTCAGCATGAAACAGATGAGTTGTAGAATTTCATCTGGAGATTGACAATTGTCGGCATTGAGTATTGAGCCTGTTGCAGCCATGCCATTGTCATGGGGGATGCTGTGCAGAGTGCCAAGACATCCATTGTAACAAGGAGTGTTTGACAAGGAGTGTACTCCTTGTCAAACACTGTGCCTATCCAGAGTTTCTGTAAGAAGTCCGTAGTGTTGCACAGAAGCTGAGGGTTTCTTGTACACTGGGTTTCAGGATGCCCTCGACGTAGCCAGAGAGATTCTCACACAGGGTCCCATTGCCAGACACAATAGGATGGCTGGGTGTGTTGGCCTTGTGTATCTTTGGGAGGCAGTAGCAATCTCCAACATAGGGAGTTCGTGGTACTAGAGCATGCAGGGTACTCTGAAGGTCCGGATCAAAGGTTTTGATCAGTCTGTTGAGTTAATGGGTGTGTTCTTTGGTTGGATCTGCGAATAACTGCCTGCAGTGTTCCTGGTTGTTCAGTTGTCGGTACACTTCTTTGCTGTAATCCGTTCTGTTCAGTATGACAGTGGCTGTTCCTTTACCTTTTGGTTTGATGACAATGTTGCAGTTGGTCTTGGGAGCATGGATGGTGTTGCATTGTGCTTGGGTGACATTTGGGGCTGTCTTGTGAGTGCGGCTGATGAATCTGGCATTCACGCATCTCATGACGGCTTAAGCATACATATCGAGTCTAGGGCAGCGGCCTTTCTAGAGAGGTCCAATATTCGACACTTTTCTCTTGGGTTGCTGCATTGCAGGTCTCTCTGTGGGCTGTTCTAGTTGGTTGGTTGTCTCATTGGGTTCGCTGTTGGCCTCTTGGAGTTTGTGGGAGAACTCCGGAGCCTCATTTGCCTGATGTATTCCTCTGTGTCTGCCGCAAGACTGATGGGGTCCATTCTGATTGCGGGGCAGAAATTGAGACCTTGGCTGAGAACTTTGATTTTGTCTGGTTAAGGGTGTAGTCTGACAAGTTGACAATGGACTTCCCTGCAGCGGTACTGTTTTCTACTGTGGTACTAGGGAAGACTTGGTTGCTGCTGATGCCGAGTTTCTCAAGTTTCCTGTTCTTGGTATGCACGTAGGTGGTGTAATTCCATTGTCTCATCTGCTTGGCAGAGTTTTGCACCTGGTCTGCTGTATTCCGAGTGCAAGTTGAGAATATGGACTCTATCTTGGTTTCCAAGTTGCGGCGACTGCTGTGGAGCTCGTTTACAAGGTGGTTGAGGATGTGAAAGAGATGCGATGGCAAAGTCTCTCAGTGTAGTTATATTATAGATCGACTTGAGTGGGTTCATGATCTGTAGTCCTTTCGGGATCTTGCCTGCTTTCTTGCATCTTTGTAGAAGCTTGGGGCTCTATTTTTGATTCTAAGTGCTGGGCGGACTTGAAACTGGAAGTGTTTCAGATCCGACTTTTAGACTGCCTGCAAAAATATCAGCGATTCTGAATTGTGCTACACAAGCCTATGGATGGGGTTTACATACCTAAAGCCCTGCAGCTCTGATCAGCGCCTCCAAATGCGCATGTGCAGAAAAAAAATTATAGAATAATGCTCCCCTGCCACATTCCTACCGGGACAGATAATGCCTCCCCCTGGCCCCCACAGACCTTGCCCCACCCCCACCACATTACAGACCCTCTTATTCCTCTGTCCTCCCCGCCACTCAGACTGATCGCAGGCCCTACCTCTTTCCCCCACTGACCTCAGGCAGAGTGGCAGCAGACCCCTCTTCCCCCCCACTGATCTCAGACAGAGTAACATCAGACTCCCCCTTCATCCTCACTGATCTGGCATTGCAAAGCCATTTTGTCCCTCTGGAGGGGTGGGGGAAGAGAGATGGAGAGGAACACATGTAGAGGTTAAGGAACGCTGCTTGTCCCTAGCACATTAACAGCCACTGTCCATAACCCCCAATTCTCCCAGACACATGGTCCCCACAATCACAGACCTCCCCATTCCCCCAGCCACATGCTGCCCACATTCGTAGCCCCTCCAATTTCCCCAGCCACATGCTCCCCAGATTCACACCCTCCCCCAATTTCCCCCAGCCATATCCTCCCCACTGTCACAGTCCTCCCCATTCCCCCAGCCACATGCTGCCCACAATCACAGCTCCTTGAAAATTTGAGAGGTTGCAGCAGTACGATTTGCAAGGGTTTTGTGCACATCCTTCAGCTAGAAGTGAGCTGAATGCACTAGGACCCAACAGCACCATGAGACCCGAGGTCAGTGCTGAGACCCGGGTCAGCGCTGCAAGTCTGACGTCGGAGACCTTACTGAGCAACAGCCCCCCCAACCCTCACACACTCGCAGAGCTGCCACCGACTGAGACTAAAAAAATGGCCGCAACGAAGGGACACCTGTTATTAGCAGAGTCAGATGCTAAGCACTTACCTCTTCACTAACCCTCACTGATAAAGCGTCCAAATCGGACTTTTATGGATCATGCCTGTTTTATGCCGATTCCGGATTGGTGAATGTGGTGGTAAAGGGGGAAGTGCCCGTAAAGTTGTGGGTGCGGCCCATTAGTTCAGTTTAAATGTATGCAAATGCACTTAAATGGCCATCGCTCCCATTTTGGGCGTGGTCCCGATCGTGCCTATTTTGGGGCCTTGGTAAAGGGGGATACAGCATGGAGGCGAGTGCGGATTGCACTATTCGCCTGACGCCCGACTTCACCAAGTTTCTGCTCCTGAAAATGGGTGCAATGCGATGGTAACATCGGACCCTTGATGTATGTGTCAATATGTGCGATCTTCTTGGAAATCCTCTCCACTCTGAGCTGATGGTTTGCGGTGTTAGTGTTAGTGTTAGCCATGATGTGGAGATACTGGTGTTGGACTGGGGTGGCCACAGAAAGGTACCTCACAACACCAGGTTAAAGTCCAACACATTTATTTGGAATCATGAGCTTTCAGAGAGCTGCTCCTTCCTCAGATGAATCACTCACCTTACTGTGCCCACCCCAGTCCAACGCTGGCATCTCCACATCATGACTATCCATTTCCTCAATGTTATCTGCTGAAACCCTCATCAATGTCGCACAAGTTTGATCACAACAAAAACAAATCACGTCAATCATGTCAAGTCCCACCCGAGGTCAACAGACTTTTGTATGGTCTGCCCCCTGCATATCGTGGGCAGGGTAGGAAAATTCCCCCCAGGGACTAGGTGGTGTTGCTTACATTTCAAATTCCTGCACAGATTTTGAAGTTTTAAGTTTATTATTAGTGTCACAAGTAGACTTACATTAACACTGCAATGAAGTTACTGTGAAAATCCCCTCGTGGCCATACTCTGTTCGGGTCCACTGAGGGAGAATTTAGAATGCACCCAATACACCCAAGCAGCACGTCTTTCGGACTGTGGGAAGAAACTAGACCACACGGAGGAAGCCCACAGAGACACGGCGAGAATGTGCAAACTCCACACAGAGAGGCACCCAAGCCAGGAATTAAATCCGGGTCCCTGGTTCTGTGAGACAGCATTGCTAACCGCTGTGCCTCCCTAGGAGGTAAACTCAACAATGGTTCACAAATGCTATAAAGTCTCTGGTAAATCAGAACTCAAAATTGCATTAATACATTTCATTGTTAATATAGCTTTTATTTATTTAGCATCACATAATTTGGAACATTGATGTAAGAACAGTTTTTGTTTGGCTGATAAATATACTTGGAGTAAAGCTTTAATGTACAGATTTAAAAATCATTTTATTAGCAAAATCAATGGGGGACAGTTTGGCCTCTAGCCCAGGCTGATCACAATTATACCAACCTGTATACCACCAGCTGTTCAAAGAACTAAGGTTACGTGTAAATCTTCAGAATCTGATGATAACACTGCAATGGGTTTACAGTTTTTAAGCAGATTTGTCTCAAAGAAAGAAACTTCAAAACGAGAATGAGTTTTCTTTAAAAATACCTCTTTCTACATGGCATTTCCAATGTGACATTTCAATCTGTGATATGAAAGAAGGGAATACTCTTTTTTAGGCGTTATCTATGGCTCAGCTGGTAACCCTTTCTCTACTGAGTCAAAACGTTCCCAAAATGAAAAGAACTGCTCAGACCAGTATTCTTATTTCTCCGTTTTACTGGTTTCCATTTTAAAGCAATGACTTAGTGGTATTATCACTAGACTATAATCCAGAAGCTAATGTTCTGGGGACTCGCGTTCGAATCCCGTCACGGCAGGTGGTGCAATCTGAATTCAGTAAAAAAATCTGGAATTAAGAATCGACTGATAACTATGAGACTGTTATCGATTGTCGGAAAACCCATCTGGTTCACTAATGTCCTCTAAGGTAGGAAATCTGCCTTCTTCACCTGGTCTGGCCTACATGTGATCCCAGACCTACAGCACTGTGGTTGACTCTCAGCTGTCCTCAGGCAATTTGGGATGGGCAATAAATGCTGGCCAGCCAGCGACACCCATGTCACATGAATGAGTAAAAAAAAACAAGACCAGTTTAGAGCATTATTCTTATTTCCCTGTTTTACTGCTTGATTGCTGGCCAGCACCACAACCCCCACAATGTTGGCTTTCTGCCCCACCCCACGGCCCGATCGCTGGCTTCCCAACCATTCCAGGGCCCAGCCTCGAACCCACCCACCCCTCCCAGCCTCCACAATTTCCAGCGCCCCTCCTTTCCCTACTGGCAGTTATCTCCTCCTGTAGTCCCCACACCTCTCCTCTCCACAGTGCCGACCTCCTCAGCAGTCTGATTGCTCCCCCCACCCCTGGCTGACCATCCCCCCAGCCCGCCCTAATTGCTGGTCTCCCTTGTTCCTCATCGATCCTTATGCAAAATTGCAATTGGACATTCCCACACTTACTGATTGCCTCCTGGGCCCCACCCCATCAGGCCCCACCCCCTAGGCCTTGGCCCACCCCCCACATATGCCCCACCCTCTTGACCCTAACCTATACCCAATGGGTAATGTCAAGGTGCATCCATGGGCATTGGTACTTTGATCCTTGGGCAGTGCCAGGAGGACAGGCTGGCACTGCCAGGGTGCCAATGTTTCAGGGGGCACCACCGCCCTCCCACCCTGCCCACCCCTTCCCCCCCCCCCCCCCGACTCACTCCAACAGGATTGGGCTGCTAGCTCCCCAAAAATGAGGATCTAGTGTAATCCCCGTTGGAGTGAAATGCTCTGGCAGCGTGGGAGCTCTAGTGGGCCCGGAGACTACAGTCCTGGGCTCGCTAATTGTATTCAAATAATATTAAAATGACCATTTAAATGGTCTGTGCGCCTCCCCACTGATTTCCGGTACAGAGCAGATGCCGCGGAAATCCGGCCCTAGGAGACGCAAGTGGGGCACGAGCGTTTGCGCAAACCCCACGAATCGGCCGCCACTGATACTCGCAGCCCACTTCGTCAAAAAATTAGCGATGCGGGATGGGAGAATCACGGCGACTGTCTTTCAGCTGAGAATACTAAACCAAGGCTCTCTTCGAAGAATGATAAACGACCCCATGGTATCATTTCACACAAGTGCTGGAGTGAGGGATCTCCCCAGTGTCCTGGCCCATGTTTAGCCCTCAACCAATGCCACTGGAAGCAGATTATTTTGATCATTATCATCTTGCTGCAGGTGGAACCTTACAGTGTGCAAAGTAGCTCTCACGTTTCCTACATTACAGTAATGATTACAGTTCAAGAGCACTTCATTGGTTGTGAAGTGCTTTGGGAATCTACACAAATGAGTTTTTGTTTTCTTCTTTTATGCAACAATGGTGTGTCAATGACATAAGGAGCAGCATAACTCAACATCACTTAACATTGATACAACAACACAGAGGGGTATTGTCAGAGTTTGTTTATATATTGTAACCTCAGCAACATTTTTATAGGGCTAACATTACTCTGTATTGCAGCAGCAATAAATATTTAAAATAATAATTGTGACAAAGAGGTCCTTTGAGCCACACTCATTACATTCATAATAAAAGAAACAGATGGGCTGACAGGAACTTTAAATAAGGGCTTCAATGCATGATTCATTTTCAATGCAACCAACACACTTACTAGATAAAGAAAAATGAGCTTTCAAACTGCAGTGATACTTTACCATTTTTTCAAGTCTTTCAAGTCGAAATGGAGAATAGAAGTTAATTCTCTTGAAGTGACAGACAAGAGGTCATTTTCTGCTCTTTATTTAATTTCCTGAGTCCTGCTTCACTCTTCTGATTTCTTAGATTGGGAAGCATTTAATGGTACAGCCCATGTTATCTTCTTTTAATTTGAAAAGAAAACATTTATTCTTCTCAGATGCAGTCAGCAATGAACTTTGTCTTAATTTTGCATTGCGTGTTCTCTTAATATTTGAGGTCATTGCTTTCTTAGTGATCTGCATACCTTATTCATTTGAAGTCATGAATGCCTATTTTGCAAGTCAGTGTCTAAGAGTGCATCCCAGAAAAGACCTGGGCCAATTGGTGTAATTATGTTTTAATTACTCACAAAGCTCTATCATCTGTAGTAATTACTGGGGCGGCACAGTGGGGACACAGTGGTTGGCACTGCTGCCTCACAGTGCCAGGGACACGGGTTCGATTCCCGGATTCGGTCACTGCTCGTGGGGAGTTTGCATGTTCTCCCTGTGTCTGTGTGGGTTTCCTCCGGGTGCTCCAGTTTCCTCCCACACTCTTAAAGATGTGCTGGTTAGGTCCACTGATCCAAACAGACACCGGAGTGTGGCACCTCATGGAATTTAACAGTAACTTCATTGCAGCTTTAATGCAAACCTTACTTGTGACTGATAAATAAATAAACTTTTTACTGATGAACTTTGTAGACAGTGGAATGGACTTTTAAAGGAGGCAGTTGGCTAGAAACCCATTACTTTGTATGGCACCAGTTAAAATTTATTCTTACTATTGTGCCGAATATGGCTCAATTATTTTGATTTTTTATTCAAGAAGGAAGCCATGGCTGTGATTTCACATGGAGAGGGTGGCCGCCCTGCCTCCCACCTCCCCCACACTGGCTGAAAAGTCAGGGTCATCCTCAGCTTTGCCAGCCATGGAAGCCACAACCGGATTTTACATTGTTCAGGCAGCTAATTGCCTGCAGTTGTGACTTCTGGCTTTCTGGGGCAGGATATCCCAATTCTAAAAGCTGCCAACCAATCAATGAGAGCAGGCTGCAGCCAGGACTGTAGCAGTCCCTGGACCGGCAGGTACTGAGGAGTGCAGCTAAATGGTCAAACTTTGTTTGGGCTGATCAGGCAGGCCCTGGTGTGTGAATCATGAAGGAAAAGTGAGATCTTCCAGTCGAGATGGCCCCTGCTTTCTGGGGAAGTGTGATGATAATGATGAGCTGCTGGATATTTGATGATACAGGTCCTTACTGACCTAGCCAGCAAGGCTGCCAGGTTTTATGGGAAAACTGCTCTGTGATAAAGTGTCCATCTGCTACTGTTAAAATACCAGTGAAATTGGGATGAGGGCCGGAAGTGGCCATCAATTAAGAACCTCATCTGGCTGAAGAGTGAGTGAGTCATCTGCCACCTACCCCAGCATTGGTAATATAACAGTTGAGGCAAGAAGGTGACAGGCACACTACATGCCCCACCATCCCATCTGATTTTATATGCTCTTGCCCCCACCAACTCCACCACACTACCGCGCCCCCCCCCCCACAACCCTCCAGCTCCTTCTTGGAAGATGTAAAATTAATTATGTGCATATTCCTTGACTTGTATGTTTCATCTGCTTCTGTATTTCTTATGCCAACATCACAGACTAATACCCAGAATCCACCAACATTTATATGGGTAGCGCTAACAATATCAGGCATGACCAGCTGAACTGGCAATCCTCATGATGGCATCTCTTAAATGTAAATAATATAGAGTTGGGTCTTGAAGGTTTCAAGTGATGTGATTGCAACTGTTTCCTTTGACAGCTTATTCCATTGTGCAATTGTCTTTGGGAAAAAGCTTGTTGACAACTGTCTTGGAAACAAATGGTCTTTGTAGTTGTGTCAATGGCTATCGAGTACTTTTTCATTGCTGGAGGGCATCAGACACTTGTTTCTGTCAATTCTCACCAGCCCATTCCATATTTTATAGAACATGTTCTATTTCTCTCCTTTCTTTGTTGAAGTGATTCATATTCCAAACCTTTGATCAAGGGTTTCTCTGATATATTTCCCATACTGTTTTGTGCAGCATCATACAGCTTATCTTTGGATTCTTCAATCTTACTTGTATCCTTTGCCAAATAAGGATCTTACACACAACTTGCATAATCTAAGATCGGACAAGAAAAGTTTTGGTAAGCTAGAACTCTGATTTTGTTTGCTGCAACACCAAAGCTTCCTCCTTAGAATTCCAGGAACCATATATGAATGTTATATGCTAAATGTGGAATCCCCACTGAAGATTGCTCATCAAATGGACCCTCAGATTTGGTTGTTTATCTGTTTGTTAGGGAATTTGATTACACAACTTAAAGTTGGTGGATGCTTTTTATTGGTAATGCACAGAATATAGCACATTTTGACATTGAATGTCATCTCCCATTTTCACAATTCCAGAGTATCAACTTGCAGTGAATTGAGATGAATAAGTTAGAATGTAGTCAATAGTCAATTACAGATACAGAGTGAGATTTTCCAGTTATGCATACCGGCAGAATCTTTTGGTCCTGCCAACGGTGTACCCCCGAAGTGGGTTTCCTGGTGGCATGGGATGGATCCAATGGGAACTCCCGTTGGAAGCAGCAGGACCAGAAGATCTCACTACTGGCCAACAGCAGGCTGCCTCCCACCCCCCGAGAAACATGGTGTGGCGAGTCCAAAGAATCTTGCCCACAGTCTAAATACAGGAGGCTGATATATTAACCTGAGTTTTCAGACAAACAGAGAGGCTCTCAGTCAATATGAAAATGGCTGTGGCCCAGATGCAGAAGTCCCGAACCCTATCATCTGTACAAGTGTGGGATGGGGGAGGAATGGTGGGGTGGGTGGGGGGGTGGGGTTATCACATGATACATCTGTGGTTCATAGTTGCAACTGTACATGTTAAAATGCAGTTGCCTTCATGTTGACCTGATTTTGGCAAATGGAAAGAGTAAAACATGACTCATGCACTTTGGAGGAAGTCCTAGGTTAGGGAAATTATTGGAGAAATAGGTATCCCTTTTGCATACACACCTAGGACACGTTTGCGAGAGAAAAATTGCCCTTTCCAATAAGATGGCCTTTGGAAAAGGTCACCTGTCCTTTGAGACTGTCAAAAGAAGACTGTGCTTAAAACGTGATAAACTCATTTGGCGGAATTCTACCACCTCGCCCGCCACAGAATCAAAGTGGGCGAGGGGCAAACAACAGAAATGTCCGTAAACTTCGGCTGGAAATTTCCAGCCTCGCTCGAGCATTGGAACTGCCAAGCTCATTAGAACTGTTAAATTGAAATATCAAATTGAACAGTCAAACTGTCACTGGATGCAAATCTCCCACTCTTTAAATATTTTAAAAGATACTGGGGTAGTGGGTGATTCTCCCAAAAAAATTCTAAATGCTGAATTGGTGGGAAAAATGGTGAAATTCAGGATTATTTTTTCAGTGTGAGTTCAGACTTGATCCTCCCACACTCCGTGCACCGCACAGGTCACAATCGTGAATATCATTAAAAGCTCGGGAGTGTGGGGGGGCAGGGCCTATTCACATTAAAGCCTGACAGTTTCAGAACTCTGCACATATGCAGTGGCCCAAACTCTCAGCTTGCCGTTCATTGGCCAGCTCGATCAGTGGCCAACCCAGGACCCTCGCCCTGCTGCCCTACACTCCCCCTCCACAGTCTGTTTGCAGCCTCCACGAACATACCAGGGCCAGCCTTTTCAACCTCCAATCCTAGAGTACTGCAATCTCCTCCACCTCTCCAGCAGACACCGCCACCCCCCCCCCCCCCCCCCCCCCCCAGAGGCAGACCCCCCCCCCCCCCCCACTCCTACTGAAGACCACTCCCCCTAGCCGGCCCTGATCACTGGTCTTCCTCCAGCCCTGACCAATCCTATCTGCAGAGTGGCAGTGGGACACCCCGACCCCCACTGATCACCCCCTAGACCCTGCCCGCAATAGGCTTGCCCACTTGGCCCTGCCCCCTAGGCCTGCCTCTCCTCACTGCCCATTGCCCAGTGGGCAGTACCAATGTGCCCCCTGGATATGGGCACTTTGTCAATTGGCTGGTGCCAGGGGCACAGGCTGGCCATGCACAGGGGGCACCACCACCACTGCCTGACCACCTGTGGGGCTGCGATTGCCCCCCCCCCCCCCCACTTCACTCCAGCAGTGTCTCATGCTTGTTCCCTGAATGTGGGGAGCTACTCTAAACCCTGCTGGAGTGAACTATGCCTGGCAGGGTGGGAGATGCTATCAGGCCTGGAGAATTCAGCCCTGGGCCCGATAATGACAATTAAAATTGAATAAAAATAGACTTAAATCACTTAATTTTTCTCCCCGCCGGTTTTCAGCATGGCCCCAACTGCGCCTGTTCCTCAACTATGATGTGCATGCATCGGGAATGTGTGTGCGAATCCTGTGAAATGGCCGACACATGTATCTCCCAACACAATGCACCGAAGAAAACTGCATTACGATGGGATAATTGGGCCCACTGTTAGTCACGTTTAAAAATTAAGTGCTTGCCATTTCACTCTGCCAATTGACATAAATATGAGAACAAGGCACATTGGAACAGGAGAAGACCATACAGCCCATTGAGACCTGCACTGCCATTTATTACAATGATGATCGGACACTTCAATGCCTTTTGCGCTCACTATTCAGGCTCCTTCAGGATCAACCAGCAACACCTGGAGGGCAAGAGTCACCTGGCTGCCACCCCCAAAGCTCAGTGGGTGGGTGGTTGACGGCAGCAGAGAGGCTGCTGATCTTAGATCCAAGGGGAAGGAAAGCCTGGCCTAGGTGAAGAAGAAGAAACTGGGAGGAGGTGGCCAGAAGAAGGAAGACAGGTAGAAGTAAAGTGCCAAAGCAATTGATGTCCAGAGGCTGGGTTGGCGACTATGGAAACCAGTCAAAGAGCTGATGCCTGAAGGTGATGCAGCTGCTGGGAAGGCAAAGCGCAAAACAGTGAAGGAGGAAAAATAAACACAAAATACACCCACTATTCCCAAGGCCTTTTACATTATCTTTAATTAGAAATCTATCATCACTGCTTTAAATATACATAATGACTGAGCTCCCACAGCCCTCTGAAGTAGAGAGTTCCAAAGATTTACAATTCTCTGTGCTGTGGTGCTGCTGGTGGTCAGCTGCTGATAGATTTTGTTCCTTTCCAGTGACCAAGTGAAGAATTCTGGAGTTTTAAAATTTTCCTTTTATTTACATAAGGGTTCAAATAGCCAGCTAGTGATGTAGTCCAGAGCACTGGAAACTGAGTTACACAACAGATATACTTCCAGGTTTGATTACAAGTAGTTAACTTATACCCATCAGAGATATATATATTTGTAAGAAGTTATCTATGTCCACTCACAACTATTGATTAGGTTTGCATAAGGTATAGTTGTCCAATTACAACTTGTGCACATCTACCTAATTATAATATCATCAAATGAGTGTTTTGTTATTCTGTACTATCTATCATGCTCCAGGCGTAGTTATGATAGTTATGGCCAGAGCAGCATTCTGCATTGACCTCAGGCGGGATCATACAAAACTCAGGCGGATGTGTTGAAAAATTCCACTCTATGTGCCTGACCAATGGTATATCAACCTCCCGTATCCTCCCATTTCCATTGTTCCTTGTTCTAATGGAGACACATGAACTGTGGCTACACATCTTTCAACTGAAAAGTGTTTACTGTGTGATTAAAGCCTCCCTTGTAACTAGGAGTTTTATGGTCCTTGATGCTTATCATGGTCCACTTCAAACAAGACTTGCAGTTTTAGCTTTTCCTGTGTGACTGAGTCTAGCAGCTTGCAGCTTATGTGATTTTTAAACTTGTATGATTCTGTCTAAGTAAAGAAATTTCTCCTCATCTCTGATCTAAGTGGCTTCCCTCTTCTTTTAAAATCATGCCCCCTGGTTCCAGACTCTCTAACCAAAGAAAACATCTTACCTGCATCTATCCTGTCTATTCCTTGAAGCATTTTGTAGTTTTCAACAAGATCACTTCTCATTCTTTGAAACTTCAGAGAATACAGGCCCAGTTTATCCAATTTCACTTCATAATACTGTCCTGCTATCCCCAAAACAAATCTGGTGAACATTCAGTGCACTCCTTCTATGACAGTAACATCCTTTCTGAGGAAAGGGGACCAAAGCTGCACACAATATTTCAAGTGCTGTCTAACCAAGCTTCTACACAATTGAGGCAAGACTTTATTTTGATTTGGTTTGATTTGATTTGATTTATCATTGTCACATCTATTAGCATACAATGAAAAGTATTGTTTCTTGCACAGAGCACACCATTCATAGAGAAGGAAACGAGAGAGTACAGAATGTAGTGTTACAGTCATAGCTAGGGTGTAAAGAAAGATCAACTTAATGCAAGGTAGGTCCATTCAAAAATCTGACAGCAGCAGGGAAGAAACTGTTATTGAATTGATTGGTACATGACCTCAGACTTTTGTATCTTTTTCCCAATGGAATCAGGTGGAAGAGAGAATGTCCGGGTGCGTGGGGTCCTTAATTATGCTGGCTGCTTAGCCGAGGCAGTGGGAAGTGTAGACAGAGTCAATAGATGGGAAGTTGGTTTGTGTGATGGATTGGGCTACATTCACAACCTTTTACAGTTTCTTACGGTCTTTGGGCAGAGCAGGAGCCATACCAAGCTATGAAACAACCAGAAAGAATGCTTTCTATGGTGTACCTGCAAAGGTTCGTGAGCCTCGTAAGCTGACATGCCAAATTTCCTTAGTCTTCTGAGAAAGTCGAGTAGAGTTACTACTCCTGTACTCAAATCCTCTTGCAGTAGAAGTTAATGCTCCATTCGCCTTCTTGCTACCTGCTGCCACCATTACAGGATTTGCACTACATGACTGATATAGGTTTACCTCTAACTTTCATGTTCCACTTCGCATTTACTTTCAAGGGATCCTTCTGCTCTCTTGGGTTTCTTGACAACTTGTGTGGGTGAGACACGAGCAGTGGGCTCGTCCTCAATCCTCTCAATAATGTCAAGGTCAAATAGATACTGAAGTTCCTTTTCAGTCTGCTTTGTGACATAACATGGCACTTGTCATTGTCTAAACATGAATGGAGTCACATTGGAATCTACAGACAACTTACATGTAGCACCTTTTAATTTTCTGATGCCAGTCAAGCGATCAGCGTAAAATTCAAGAATGTTGCCAGTGTGTAGGAATTACATTTGTGACAGCAATCCTGTGCAGAACTGTTGCAGTGTGGAAACCGATAAGCGTGTCACATTCTCCAGATATGACATGAAATTTGTTCTAGTGTCTGAATGAAATTGGAATTTCAAAGGTTCTGAGGATTTTTAGTGTTGTATCACTGTTGCAAGGGGGAAAGAAAAGAAAATCATTGTCCCTTCTTTGAGAGAATCAGGCAATCCTGAAGCTTTTTTGAACATTTTCAGCAAAATTTGCCTGTCTCGCCCGTCGTGGAATTGTAGTGGATGAGACAGAAATTTTGGCGGACGATTCAGAGATTTGTTGGGCTTAAGGGGGAATTTCTGGTTTGGGGTGTGTGTGACCTGGGAATCCCATTCTTTGTCTCCCATGACAAAGATGTATGGGTTAGGTGGATTGGCTATGCTAAGTTGCCCCTTAGTGTCAGAGGCATTTGCTGGGGTAAATGCAAGACAGGGGATAGGGCCTGGGTGGGATTGTTTTTGGTGCAGACTTGATAGGCTGAATCGCCTCCTTCTGTGCTGTTGGGATTCTATGATTCTACATCCAAGCAGACAATGGTCAATGTTACATGTGGCTGTTTGCTGTGTCTTAAAAAGAGCATGTTGAGGTTCATCTGCCTCTACTTTGGCTATATTCTCTCACATTCCTTTGCTGTGACACACATGAGTGGCAACTATCAGTGTGCTTTGTCTTAGTACTTGATGTTGCTAAAGAACAACAAACATGAACAAAGTCGTTAAGTTTTCCAGCGGCTTTGTGCTGTTTACCAGCAGTACAGTACATTGCCCAGTGTAGATAAGCACCACTGCACTGGAAACATTGTTTGGACAAGTCACAACTCAGTTTTTGAGATTGCAGTTGTTATTTTGCAGCAGGTATCCAGGCAAATGAGTGATGTACAGTATTCACAGGAGTAGAGCTAGGAATGTGGTAGTTACTGTTGGCAGCTTTGACTTCAGTAGCTCTGGGCTCTGAAAATGATTGTAATCTTGCTAACTCTGCCAGCTTTGACAGCTTACTGTCTTTCCTGAGTGCCTTGTGGCCTCCTGTGACTGGTGAGTCTACCTTTGATCATTTGTGTTTTGGTTTCTATTTCAATTTGTTCCACATCATCACGTCATTTTCTTCTCCCTTTGTGCATTAAAGAATGATTGTTTCACATGTTGTATTATTCTTGGGCATGAAACAAGATTTCAGTGCAATTTTAGAATAATAGAATCCCGACAGTACAGAAGGAGGTCTTCAGCCCATTGTGTGCGCAGCAACTCTCTGACAGAATGTCTTACCCAGGCCTTCCCCCACCACCTGCACTATTGCCGTACTCCAACGCATTTACCATGGCTAACCCATCTAAACTACACATCTTAGGACACAAAGGGGCAACTTAACGTGACAAATTCACCTAACTTGCACATTTTTGGACTGTGGGAGGAAACCGGAACACCAGGAGGAAACCCAAGCTAAAGCCGGGAGAATGTGCAAATTCCACACAGACAGTCATCTAAGGCTCAAATCGAACTTGAGTCCCTGGTGCTATGCTATGTTGCCCTTTTAGCTGAGTCATAAACATTTGATTCAGGTATAAGGATCTCAAAAATATCCTCCAATTCTTCACTGCCTTAATAGAAAAGGAAGGAATTTTCCTTTGGTTGCAAAACCTGCCGTCATATATATAAACATCACTGTCACTTTTGTCAACAAGGGAATACAGATGATGGCCCCAAATGTATTTCAAAAGGTGGTAGATTGGGCTTAGACAATGATATATTCATTAGAAACTATGATTAAACTTCTCTGCAGAAGCCCCCTTGCTTGTTGGATCTGAGCTTTTGCACACTGAACATAGCCTTTATTGGCCTGTACCGTAAAATGCTATTTTCTCTGCGGAAGCTATCACAACCCTCCGCAAAGATAAAGTTTACTTATTAGTCACAAGTAAAACTTACATTAACACTGCAATGATTTTACTGCGAAATTCCCCTAGTCACCACACTCCAGTGTCTGTTCGGGTCAATGCACCAAACCAGCATGTCTTTCAGAATGCGGGACAAAACCGGAGCACCGAAGGAAACCCACGTAGACATGGGGAGAATGTAGACATGGGCAAACTCCACACAGACAGTGACCCAAGCCGGGAATCAAGATTGAGCATGATATTGTTCAGAATTTTCTTGAGAAATGTTTGAAACCTGAGACTTCCAGGATTAAAATTGTATGAGCATCAGTGGCTTCCTGTATTAAAACCACTTATGCCAACACCAACAGACTCCCTTTGCTGGTATAAATGTGTAAGTTAGCTTCAACTAAACAAAATCAACATTGCACTTTTCAAAACACTACAGAAATGATGCCCTGTTCATTACAGTGATTGCTGGATGCAACATTGATAACTGTGATTGGGGGCTGTAAACTGTAACTTTTCAGCCTTTCTTAAAGCCATCCAGCACTTCTTAGGAATAGAATATAGGGTTTCCAAATTTGCCGATGATATAAAAATAGGCGCAAGGACAGGCTATGATGAGAATATTGTGATTCTACAATGGGATATAGATAGATTGGGGGACTGGGTAAAAATCTGGTAAATGGAGTGTGAGGTCATGCATTTCGATAGGAGGGATCACAAGTCAGATTATTATCTAAATGGGGAGAAACTGCAGGTGAGTAAAGTACAAAGGGAACTAGCACGCAGGTCTAACAAGTAGTTAAGAAGGCAAACAGCATTTTGGTCTTTATTGCAAAGGGTTGGAGTTTAAAAATGAAAAGGTTTCATGGCAATTGTACAGGGTGTTGCTGAGGCCTTACTTGGAATATTGCATACATGAAAGGTAATAGTAACATTGGAGGCAGTCCAAAAGAGATTTACCAGACTAATTCCTGGGATAAAGGGGTTGTCCTATTAAGAGGTCTAAATAGTCTGGGTCCAGATTCCTGATAGTTTAGAAGAGTGAGGGTTGATTTTATTCAAACATATAAGACCCTGAGAGGATTTGACAGGATAGATGGTGAGATGTTTTCACTAGTGGGAGAGTCTTGACAATGGGGACATAGCTACAAGATAAAGGGCCGGTCACTAAAATCTGAGCTGCATAGGAATCTCTTCTTGCAGAGGGTATGGATGTATGGAATTCTCTGCCCCAAAGGGTGGTGTAAACTGAATGATTCAAAGTATTCAAAGTGGAGGTGAATAAATGTAATGGATTGAGGAATAGCGATCCATGTGGAAATGGCACAGAAAAGATGTTCAGGCTGACATTGATTAGCCATGACCTTATTGAATGGTGGGAAAGCTTGAAGGGCCTGGTGGCCAACTCCTACTTCTATTTCTTCTTTCCCTGTGTGTTGTGTTCTTAAAGGTGAAAGGTCGATAAAGAGAGCATTGACAGCCATGCAGGAAGTTACTCTGACCTGACAAACAGTGAAGAATGGCATAAGAATGGTGCCACTGTGGTACAGTGGTTGGTGCTACCGCCTCACAGTGTCGGGGACCCAGGTTTGATTCCATTCTTCGGTGGCAGACTGTGATGTTTGCACGTTCTCCCCTCATGTGCATGGATTTCCTCCAGGTGCTCTGGTTTTCTCCCACAGTAGGAAGATGAGCAGGTTAGGTAGATTGGCCATGATAATTTGTCCATTAGTGTTCCAAGTTATGTAGGTTTCATGGATTAGCCGTTCAAATGTGTCGGGTTACAGGGACAGGGCGAGGAAGAGAGTTTGAGTAAGATACCCTGCTAGAGAGTCGGTGCAGATTTGATGAGCCAAATGGCGTCCTTCTGCAGGGATTCTATGATTTGAAAGCACAGATTCTACTTTTTTAGGACATTCCACTAGAAACCTTGGTAAGGGAGATGGAAAATATGAGCAATATTTTTTCTCTTTTTCTAGGTGCCTGCCAGACACATATTCAAAATGCAATGATGAGTTCCATGCCAGGAGTCTAGAGGACCTATCTTCCGACATAGTCTTAGAGGCATGAATAGAAACTGCAGACGCTCTAGTCTTCAGTTTCGAGCATCAAAACATGGAAACGTAGAAACATAGTAGATAGGAGTGGCCCTTCAAGCCTACTCTGCCATTCATTACAATCATGACTGATCGTCCAACTCAATAGCCTAATCCTGCTCTATCCCCATAATCTTTGATCCCATTCGCCCCAAGTGCTATATCCAGCTGCCTCTTGAATGCATTCAATGTTTTGGTGTCAATTACTTCCTGTGGCAATGAATTCCAGGCTCACCATTCTTTGGGTGCATAAGATCAAACCATGGTTGTGGTGCAGTTATGTCGACAAGATGGATGAAGTCACACGGAGAGGCTGCAGAAACTGGAACATTTGAACTTCAGAAAGGAAACTAATGGAAATAAGAGAGGTTTCAAGTGACACTGATAAGGTTAATCCAGAGCTCTACTTAACACAATTCTGCAATGCTAAAACTGTTGAAAGAAAAATTTAATATGTTTGTCATGAAGAACTATTTCTGACATAATGTGATCACTCAAAATGATCTGATAAAGAACTGGATGCAAAAATCTGAGATGTTTTTCAAGAGGTAATGTAAAAGGAAATATTTATATTTTATGTGAAGGACGGGAAACCAAGCACAATATGATTTCTCTTATCTTTATTCACCTTGTGATTTGAAGAGGCTGCAATTTATTTTGAAAGTGCAGATGATCCGGAGGAAGGCAAGAAAAATCAGGTTCTTTACAATATTTAATTATGTGTCCCAAGTCATAAGGGTTTAAGTGTTCCTCGTTAGCAATGACAGTGGTCATAGACAAGCATCAAAACAGCTTTTTGCTTTTAGTCAATTAATCAAAATGTTACAACATTCAGTATTCCAAATGCACAACATTTATTCCTAGTCCATTACAACTTAGTTAAAGCCGACAGCGATGGAAAGGAAAGCTGAAATTTTTCAACACTTGCAAAGCAGCCCAAATATTGTTTTTTTTTACGAAAGCAGTCCTCCGTTATGGATGTGACTTCCCTTTTGGTTACCCTATGTACGCTTTGATTTAGATAATAGAAATCCTGTTGATATAGCACACCTTTGCAATCAGATATGTGTGGTACACATTTCTCCTCTGAATCAAATATAAATCTGATGAATATATTTAATCTTCAACCTGTCAGAATTCACTAACTGTTAATCAGTCAATCAATTAATCATTTAAAGGCAAGCCATTCAGCTTTCCCCATATACATAAGCTTAATATAAAACATAGGAGACAAGCTTTTTTTTGGAAGATAAAAGGCAGCAGTTCAATCCAAAAGAAACATTTCTTGCAATTCTTTATTCAAAATTCTGTTTCTTTTTAAATGTGCCCATAACTCAGAAGAATCAAGTAAACTGGATGATTAATTTTTCTTCAGAGCAGATACTAGAAATCAGACATGCAGGCCAGACAGGAAAGTAATGTTTATTTATTAGTCACAAGTAAAGCTTACATTAATACTGCAATGAAGTTACTGTGAAATTCCCCTGTATGAATAGAGGAATTGAGTTAGCTTTTCAGGAAGCTGACGGTTCAATAAAACTGGAAGATGTTTACGGATGTAACAGGTTTTAAGAAAGCAGAGCAGAAGGAAAGGAGGTAGGTGAGGAACATACCAAAGAGAATGTCTGTTATAGAGTGTAAGGCTGAAGTGAATAACGGACAGAAGAGATAGTGGTGCAAGGCAAAAGGGAGTGGAAGGAGCTTAAGTAAGGAAACAAATGATGGAAGTCAAGATGGAATGTTCAAGTCTTCAAGATGGAATGTTCAAGATGGAATGTTCAAGTCTTTTCCATGAGAAATTGGTCAGTGAAGAATTGGACACACTATTCTAATATCTGCTATCCAATGGTTCATTTTATTTGAATTCTGTGTCATGTTTCATAAAATCTAAAATCCTATTGGCTAGTTTTAAAATAAAGTTTTGTCTCACTCATCAGGAATTGTGAATTGGGACCCTTGGGGGTTACACACTCACCTCTCATACACACATACACACTCATCTCTCACATACACACACCCACCTCACATTCACCTCTCTCACACGTATACACTTACCTCTCTCACACATGCATTCCCACCTCACGCACACACTCACCTCTCTCTCACTCATACACACACTCATATCTTTCTCACGCACACAACTCTCTCACATATATACTCACTCACTTCTTTCTCACAAACACACATGTACATCTCTCTCTTACACACAAACACACACTCTACTCTTTCACACCCACACACTTACTCCTCCTTCTCTCACACAAATACACTAATACATACTCATATCTCAATCTCCGTCCCTCTACATCCTCTCTCCTGCCCCAGCCTCTAAGTCCACCTTCCCACCCTGACTTCTGAGTCGACCATGCTTTTACCTCCGAGTCGACTTCCCCTCCCCTAAGTTGGATTCCCCTCCCCAGCGTCCCCTTCTCCCTGTATTGTACTCTGCTCCCCCTTCTCCCTGAGTTTGCCTTGGAGGTGGTTAGTCAGCATCATGCAGACTTGAGCACAATACCAACCAGGAAAAAGACCTCAGTCCTGGGCACTGGAATGTGCTGATGGATTTTTTTGCTGTTGAGCAAAATGTCTCAATGGAGTGGGCCTGTGGTCACATGTTATCTTTACTTTTGGAATGGTAATATGGAAATGGTCATTTGTATCAAGTCACTTGCAGCAAACGCATTGCCTGCTTTCATTTTACTTACTCTGGAATAAAGCAGTTCATATTCCAAACCTGATCTCATCTCACCCAATGTTAAATAGACCCACGTTGGGGAAATTGAAGTAATGCCAAGACATCAAACAAAGATGTGGTCCAAATCACAGGGGAGTTTGATTGTTATACTCCTGGGTCCCATAACTGTGCAAGGAAGACATTGCAAATTAACTTCTGCAAAAAGTAGGTTTTTCTGAACATGGTTGGATCTGGGGAGTTATCTGTGACAGAGGGGAATTCAGACACTACACAAACACACACAACACAGCAACATCCACAGCAGGATGAAGACACATCATCATCCAAATATGGGGATGTATAGCTTTGGCAAGTCTGCCAGTTTTTCCCTCAACTAGGAAAAAGAGGAAGCCATTCAGCCTATTTAGCCTGTTCCACCATTCAATGAGGTCATGGTTGATCTGCGGCCTAATTCCAAATACTTGCCTTTGGCCCAGATCTGTTAATACCTTTGCTTAAACAAAAATCTGTTGATCTCATATTTAAAATTAGCAACTGATCTTGCATCAACTGCCGCTTGTGGGAGGGAGTTCCTCTCACTTTACCTCCCAGTCATGTTGCCAGCTAACCCAGAGGTCTTTCATCAGCCTAGGGCTCAGCATGGGTCTGGCCCTCCATGATCCTACAATGATCAGGCCTCAGCCATCACCTCAGCTGCTCAGGGGGCATCTGCGATGTGTTCACCAGCTTGTAAACCAGAATCTGACCATCAACTCATGGAGTTTGCCACTGGACTCAGAACACACCCCAGGATAAGTTGCAAGAGACCGCAATCGCATTGAGAACTCAACCTGTGTCTTTTTTAATGGAACCCACCACCGTTCCATTCTCAAAAATCCACCTCCAACCGGCTGAGAAAAATCTGCCCATGGAATCTTGAAGCATAGAATGAGGCAGTCAGCTGCTTATGCTTGTGCTGACACTTTGCAGAATTTACCCAGTTAGTGTCAGTCTTTCTCTGTTGCCCTCAAACTTGTTTTCTTCAAGTATCCATCCAATTCCCTTTTGAAAATTACTGTTGAATCTGCTTCCAGTAATCTTCCAATAATGGATTTCCTGATCATCGTAACTCATGATGTGGGAATGCCGGCGTTGGACTGGCGTAAACACAGTAAAAAGTCTGACAACACCAGGTTTTAGTCCAACCGATTTATTTGACATTATCAAATAAATCGGTTGGACTAAAACCTGGTGTTGTCAGACTTTTTACATCGTAACTCACCCATAGAAGAGACAAAAGACAATCCAAGTTATAGAACATAGAACATAGAACATAGAACATTACAGCGCAGAACAGGCCCTTCGGCCCACGATGTTGCGCCGACCAGTTACAAAAACAATGACCCACTAGCCTATACCAATCCCTTTTCGTCCATAAACCTATCCAGAGATCTCTTAAACGCCCCCAAACTAGACGCATCTACAACTGCAGCAGGCAGGGCATTCCAATCCCTCACCACCCGCTGGGTAAAGAACCTACCCCTGACATCCGTCCTGTAGCTACCCCCCCTTAATTTAAAGTCATGCCCCCTCGTGCTAGCTTTCTCCATCCGAGGAAAAAGGCTATCACTATCCACCCTATCTAAACCTCTAATCATCTTATATGTTTCAATAAGATCCCCTCTTAGCCGCCTTCTTCCCAACGAAAACAACCCTAGATCCCTCAGTCTCTCCTCATAGGACCTCCCCACCATACCAGGCAACATCCTAGTAAACCTCCTCTGCACCCTCTCCAACGCCTCCACATCCTTCTTGTAATGCGGGGACCAGAACTGCACACAGTACTCCAAGTGCGGCCGCACTAGAGTAGTGTACAGTTGCAACATTACACTGCGACTCCTAAATTCAATCCCCCTACCAATAAACGCCAAGACACCGTACGCCTTCTTGACAACCTTATCTACTTGATTCCCAACTTTCAGGGATCTATGTACACACACACCTAGATCCCTCTGTTCATCCACACTATTCAAAGTCCTCCCGTTAGCCCTATACTCGACACATCTGTTGCTCCTACCAAAGTGAATTACCTCACACTTCTCCGCATTAAATTCCATCCGCCACCTCTCGGCCCAGCTCTGCAACCTATCTAAGTCTCCCTGCAGACTATGACACCCTTCCTCACAATCTACCACACCTCCAACTTTGGTGTCATCAGCAAATTTACTAATCCACCCAACTATACCCTCATCCAGATCATTAATAAAAATTACAAACAACAGTGGCCCCAAAACAGATCCCTGAGGCACACCACTCGTAACTGCACTCCATGATGAATATTTACCATCCACCACCACCCTCTGTCTCCTATCTGATAGCCAATTCCTGATCCAACTTCCTAGATTACCCACAATCCCATACATCTGCATTTTCTGCAGAAGCCTACCATGGTGAACCTTATCGAACGCCTTACTAAAATCCATGTATACCACGTCAACTGCCTTACCCCCATCCACCTCTTTGGTCACCTTCTCAAAAAACTCAATAAGGTTAGTAAGGCACGACCTACCTGCTACAAAACCATGCTGACTATTTATGTTGGATATGACAATGAATAGTTAAGGTAACACAGGGATGGGCTTTGTTATATGGACTGGTCTTCTCTCAGTTGTGTCCTATAACACAAATTATGTTTACTAAATCAGGGCTATATGTAAAAACAAGAAAAAACCCAGGAACACAGTTTAAAGTTAAAGTAAAATTTATTTATTAGTCACAAGTAAGGTTTACATTAACACTGCAATTAAGTTACTGTAAAATTCTACGAGGTGCCACACTGCAGCACCTGTTTTGTCCAATGCACCTAACCAGTACATCTTTCAGACTGTGGGAGGAAACCAGAGCATCTGGAGAAAACCCACGCAGACATGGGGAGAGTGTGCAAGCTCCACACAGACAATGACCCAAGCCGGAATCAAATCCAGATCCCTGGCACTGTGAGGCAGCAGTTTTAACAACTGTGCCACTGTTCTGCCCACCTGAAACATGTTTACCCGGTATTTGAGGAAGGTTTATTTGAAGTAATATTTGTTCCAAACTAAATCTGAGCATTCCAACTGTTGTATCTCTTGTGATAACTAGACTAAGCAGACAGCTTATTACACTGGTAAAATATCTTACCCTAGAATGTTTTCCACTTCAGTCTGGGTTTTTGCAATTTAACTATAATGAGGTCTGGGGCTGAAGATTATGTTTGTATGTCTTGCTCCACTAACAAAAAGTTATGCACCAATCAGTCAGTCAAAAAGAAAGGAAAAGTCAATGTTTTGTTTTTCCAATATAAAGTGTCATAGTGAGGATCTGTGTTTTTTCTTAAGTTGAGAAACTGTTTCCAACTACACTATAAAAATCTTTGCTTTGGAAGGTTGACCAATGTCAGCTTTATAAATTATAGTAGACTTTGCCTATTTTCTTTCATATTCTTGTGCTTTTATCTTGTGGGAATTTTCTTTGAATGTACAGATGTCTGCAGACGCTTTACAGCTTACAGTTGCTTTAAAGAATGTTATTCATCAAATCAGGAGGTTAACAGACATATCTTCAAATGCTGTCACTGAAAATAAGACATTCAGCAAACTAAGCTGGGAGGTGATGCCTGAAGTCATTAATGCAGCAAAACCTATGTGGAGGATGGGGGGAGTGCGTGTGTGGTGGTGGGGGAATGATGGAATTTAATGTGGTGGTGGGGGAATGATGGAATTTAATGTGGTCCCTGAGAAAAGGTTTGGAAGTGACATAGGGGTTGATGAAGAATTGATAGGGGAGACTGGAGTTAGCGATGAGGACGGGGCAGGTAACGAAGAAGCACTTGTTACCTTCTCATCTCTGCGCAATTCATTCAGTGTGGTGGGGAATCTAGAGGATTCCTGCCCAGAGGATAGTTAAGGCCCTTAAATGATCAATTAAGAGCTTCTTCCGGAAAACACTCCAGTAAAACCAGGCAGCCTCCCTGCAGGTTCAGGGGAGTGGCCCTCCTGATTAGGCACTTTGTGACCGATGCACAGTCCACTCCCTTGAAAACAGCAACTCCCTCTCACCAACTATCACCTGCCCCTTGTCTTATTTTTTCCCAAAGGTAGATGTATCCCCAGGCCTGGTGCAGTTCCAGCAGTGGCCACTGCTCCCACTGATTTGATTTGATTTGATTTATTATTGTCATATGTACTAGTATACATACGACGAGTATTGAAAAGTATTGTTTCTTGTGCGCTATACAGACAGAGCGTACTGTTCATAGAGAAGGAAACAAGACAGTGCAAAATATAGTGTTACAGTCATAACTAGGTTGTAGAGAAAAATCAACTTAATGCAATGTACATCCATTCAAAAGTCTGGTGGCAGCTGTTCTCGAGTCGGTTGGTATGTGACCTCAGATTTGTATCTTTTTCCTGACAGAAGAAGGCGGAAGAGACAATGGATGTGTGGAGTCCTTAATTATGCTGGCTGCTTTGCCGAGGCAGCAAGAAGTGGAGACAGAGTCAATGGATGGGAGGCTAGTTTTCCGTGATGGATTGGGCTACATTCATGACTTTTTGTAGTTTCTTGCAGTCTTTGGGTTGAGCAGGAGCCATTTCAATCTGTGATACAATCAGAAAGAATGCTCCCTATGGTGCATCTGTAAAAGTTGGTGAGTCATAGCTGATGTGCCAAATTTCCATCATCTTCTGAGAAAGGAGAGGCATTGGTGGGCTTTCTTAACTATAATGTTGGCATGGGGGGAGCAGGACAGGTTGTTAGTGAGCTGGACATCTAAAAACTTGAAGCTCTTGACCCTTTCTACTTCATCCCCATTGATGATGGCACGTTCTCCTCTACGCTTCCTGAATTCGATGAATATCTCCTTCGTTTTGTTGACATTGAGGGAGAGCTTATTGTTGCCATACCAATTCACCATATTCTCTATCTCATTCCTGTTTTCTGTCTCATCATTATTTGAGATCCGACCCACTATGGGGATGTCAACAGCAAACTTGAAAATTGAGTTGGAGAAGAATTTGGCCACACAATCACAGGTGCATAGGGAATATGGTAGGGGGCTGAGAACACAGCCTTGTGGGACATCAGTGTTGAGGATGATCGTAGAGGAAGTCTTATTGCTTAGCATTATTGATTGTGGTCTGTGAGTTAAGAAGTGCAGGATCCAGTCGCAGAGGAGCTGAGGCACAGGCCACGGAGTTTGGAGATGAGTTTCGTTGGAATAATGGTTTTGAAGGCTGAGCTGTAGTCAATAAATAAAAGTCTGACACAGATATGTTTGTTGTCTAGGTGTTCCAGGGTTGAGTGCAGGGCCAGAGAGATGGCATCTGCTGTGGACCTGTTGTGACGATAGGTAAACTGTAGTGGATCCAATTAATCTGGGAGCCTAGAACTGGAGGGCAATACTGATGTTGCCCTCCAGTTGGTCTGCAGCTCTTGGAAGTGGGATATTGTTCCTTAAAAGGGCTGGGAGCCTGAAAATTAGCTAATTAATTGCCTTGTTGCCACAGAATCCACAAGGGAGGGTCCCCAAAAAGGTCCACCCTAACCTTCCAACCCACTGCTTTTCCAACAAAATTCAGCTCCTCATGTCTAGTGGATATGGTTCCTTGTACCTGTTTACACCCAAAAACTAATACTCATATTATAATTTGGCAATGATAACTGGATGGAAAATTTCCTTACGCTGCTCATGTTCCATTTAATTCACCTCTGATGTTAAGTTAATCATGGTCCTGCATGGCTCCTGAATTATTTAAAACCCTGCCTTTTCGAGAAATGAACTATCTCTATCTTTTTTCCATTGTTTCAACATCTCTTCAGGTCAATGTACCATTTTGTAACTTCAGACATCGAAAACACTACATCATTGTTGACATATGCACTGTTTTGTATCTGCCACATCTAAAAAGTGCATTTCCTGTTGGCCACATCAATTTCAAATTTTATTTATTAGTCACAAGTAAGGTTTACATGAACACTACAATTAAGTTAGTGTGAAATCCCCCTAGTTGCCACACTCCAGCGTTTGTTTTGGGTCAATGCGCATAACCAGCACGTCTTTCAGAATGTGGGAGGAAACCGGAGCAGCTGGTGGAAATCCATGCAGACATGGGGAGAACGTGCAAACTCCACACAGTCAGTGACCCAAGCTGGGAATTGAACCCAGGGTCCTGTAGCTATACAGCAGGAACTTTAGAATAACCATCTAAAAACAACTCATTTCAAGTCATGGAGTAAAGTCACATTATCCATAACAAGAATGTGGCCACATTCCACAGTAATCAGAATCATGCCACAAAAAGAATATATGAAGTCATATTTTGAGATTCCTCAAGATTCTGTCACTGGAAACAATGACTTAATATGCATTAAAGATGCTTCTACTGAACTAAACTTTGCTGTCATAGGTTAGGTTCACAGAAGAACAGTTTTGGGTGTATGGATTAACACTCGGGAGGGGGGAGGTGTCCAAAGCAAGATGTTGCAAACTGTTAGAGATAGTCTGAATTGCAACAGATTTGATCGGTCCTCATTCAAATTCAACTGGGATTGTTGCCAAGTTGATGGATAACACACTTCAATGGGGTAGGGGAAATAAGTGGTCAGTTTTTCCTGAAAGTTGACAATTGAGTCAGACTGATGAGATAAAGCAGTAGGTTCAAGAAAAGGTTGAAGACCAAACATGGGGAGGTAGTGAAATAAAAGAACACTGAAAATGCAAGAAACATTATCCATTCACGTGGAGTGGTGCAGAATTTTGCATGAGAAGTAAAGTGCAACAAATGGAATAAGTAAGATTTAATTACAAATGGTGCTCTGAGCTGTCTAGTAAAATAAAGCTGCTTAACCATTCAAATGTGGCCTCATATCAAATGTTTTCTCAATTTGCCTTTGGAGAATTTGAATAATAACGTGTATTAATAGTCATGAAAATCCAATCCAGATACAAGAAAAGATTCTGGGTTTCTTTTTATTCATTCTCAGAATGTGGGTGCCTACATTTGACAAAGCCAGCATTTATTGCCCATCCCTAATTATCCATGGTGAGCCATCTTCTTGAAAGCTCAGTGGGATAATTGCTCTCGCATTATGTTAAAGTACAGATTCAGAACTTGGACCCAACAAAGCTGAAGAATAACAATGTTATTGCAAGTTAGAATGGTATGTGTGGCATTTTTCATTCATCCATATGATGTATATACATCGCTGTCATGAAGAGTATTTATTGCCCATTCCTGATTGCTCTTCAGAAGTTGGTGGAGAGCCATCTTGTTGTGCTGCAGTGCTTAAAAAATGGCTACAGCCACAGTGCTGTTTGCTGGGGAATGACTTGAAACAGATCTTGGATATGGTGATGTTGCCATGCAATTGCTGCTCTTGTTCTTCTAGGCAATGGAGCTCGTGTGTTGGGGGCTACTGTCAAAGAAACTCCTCAAAGTTGCTGCAACACAACTTGTCAATGGTCCACACTGCAGATATGGTGCATCAGGGTGAAGGGAATTAATATTTAAGATAGTGGATGGTATGCCAATCAAATTGGCTGCTTTGTCCTGGATGATTCTTGACTTGTGTCATGAAGATAGTGACAGGATTTGTAGAATCAGTAACTAAATCAGTCATTTCAGAATACCCAGCTTCTGACTTGCTTTTGCAGCTATGGTATTTATGTGGCTGGTCCAGTTATGTTTCTGATTAATAAAGAGGGTGAGGGTTAGACAATTGTTATGTCATTAAGTGTCAAGCAGGCATGGTCAGATTCTCTCTTGTTGGAGATTATCATTTTGTCAGGCCTTTGTGTATCACAAATGTTACAGGCTAAGCATGCAAGATGTCTAGGTCTTGCTGCATTCAAGCCTGGATCATTTCATTAACTTAGGAGTTAAAAAATACAAAGAATATTTTGCTATTATTAGTGATCATCCCTGCTTGCAACCTTATGACGCAGGGAAGGTGAGCCTGCAGAAGATGATTGGGCTTTGGACACTTCCCTGAGGAAGTCATGCAAGGGTGTCCTGAGACTGAGATAATTAGCCTCCAACAAACACAAACATCCTTCTTTATGTTGGGTATTTTTTCAGCTGGAGGGGAATTTCCCCCCTCATTCCTATAGACTTAATTTTGCAAAGGCTCCTTAGTCAAATGTTGCTTGTCAGTCAATCTTGCCTCACCTCTAGAATTCGGGGGGTGGGGGGGGGGGTTGGGGCGGGGGGGGGGGGGGGGGGGTGGAGGTGGTGATTCTCCCCAAAAATTCCAAGTATCAAATTCGCATAAAAATTGGAGTAAATCACGTTGGCTTTTTTTAGCAGGAGTTTCAAAATCAATCTCCTACATTCTGCACTGTCGAGTGCACTGCCGTGAATCACTCCAAAAATCAGTGTGCGGGGCTAGGGTTCTGTACGCCTGCTCAGGATGGAAAGGAACTTGCAGTGGAAGGGGGGATCCAATCATTGTTGTCATGTAGGTATCAGTGACATAGGCAGGACAGGGAAAAATGTTCTGCATAGTTAGTATGAGGCACTAGGCACCAAATTAAGAAGTAGAGCCTCAAAGATAATTATCTATGGATTATTACCTGAGTCATGTACCAATATACATGAGGAAATAAATGCTTGGCTCAGAGACTGATGTGGGAGGAATTGGGTTCCAGTTTATGGGGCACTGGCACCAGTACTGGAGAAAGTAAGGCTGTACTTTTGTAATGGTCAACACTTGAGCCCTGCTGGGACAGTGGTTCTGGTGAGCTGGTAGGGACATAGAAAGGGTTTTAAACTAAATGGGTGGGGACAAGGGATCAAACTTGGGAGGATGTGGAAAATTGAAGAGTAAAGTTAAGAGAGAACAATAATAAAATTGAGTATGATAAACATACTGTAACAGGAAAGGATACAAAGGGCAATTCTAAATTAGTAGATAAGGCTAAAAGTTACAAAAGTAATAAGAGGGCGAAATTAAAGGCTCTTTATCTGAATGTAAGTACCATGCAAGCCAAAGCAGATGAACTTAAATACATGACTAGAAATAAATAGGTATCATCTGATAGCCAGTATAGGGGCATGACTCAGATTGTGGGAGGAAACTGGAGCATACAGAAGAAACACATGCAGGTATTGGAAGAATTGACTGAAACTCCACACAGTTACCCAAGGCCAGAATTGAACTAGAGTCCCTTGCACTGTGAGGCAGCAGTGTTAACCATGATGCCACAGTGCCACCCCAAAGTCATTGTTATTCCCCTGAGAAGAGAATGGGAGAAGATGGCTCGGGAGATGACTTCTCAGAGTCTGGCTATCTGGCTGCTGCGCTGGAGAAAGTTCAAAGTCCACCACAGCAAAGTCAGTGAATGCATCTTCAAACAACACCTCTGACCATGTGAACCACCAACAATCCAACTACCAACAGACCACCAACCTCTTCCACTTGTTTAATACACCACAGGCTCATCTCTCACCCATCAGCAACAAGGACTTATCCCTAGCATCTACTTAAGGGGTGGGAGGATTAACTACATGGTTGGAAAAGGCTGTTCTCCTTAGAGTAAATTAAGGGGAGATTTGATAGAGGTGTACAAGTTAAAGACAGACTTAGGTACGTAGAACAAGAAATTAGCTCTTCCCATTAGCTTATGGTACAGGATGCAGGAAAACATATTTAAGATTTTGGACAAGAGATGCAGGGAAATATCAGGAAAAGTATTTTATGCAATATCTGGTAATGACTTGGAAATCACTGCCACAGGGCGGTGGAAACAGAAAGGATCAATGATTTAAAGGAATTTGGATGGTTACGTGAAGGAAATAAACTTGCAGTGCTACATCGGGAGGTGGGATTGACTGAATTGCTCTTTGGCGCTGACTTGATGGACTGAATGGCCTCTTTCTATGCTGTAAATAACTGTATTCTATTCCACCTCAGTTTCACATATCTTTCAATACTGCTTCTGGTCTTATATCCACTTCTTGCTACTCTCATATACATCCAGCTATTCAACTGTGGCAGGTACATCACCTAAACACAGTGCGACATAATCGCTAACATCCTTCCCTTTCTCTCTATTGCAGGACAAGGTAGCATGTAGGCTCAGGAAGCAACAGGGAAATAGTAAGGGGCTGTCTAAAGGAGATGCTGCTTCACCTCATCAGGCTGGTCGTCCATCAAACAGTCACATCTCATTTTGCCCAGGGCATTCAAGATGATTGTCTGTTTGTTCCTTCTCAAATCCTATCTCACTTCCATCTCTGGATTCAAACACAAACTACAGACCTCTTGTATTCCATTCCACTCCAGTCACGCTTATCTAATCCCAATCCTTTCCTTCTGCATTTATGCTTTTTGATATCCAAAAACTGGTGCTTGTTGGATAAGAGTTGAATCACACTTCTACTAAAGGAACACCAAGGATGGTATTTTCCCAAAAAATTTCTAAGTGTCGCAATTCACGTGAAAATTGGAGCAATTCACACTTTCTTTGAGTGGGAGTTCAAAGAAGAATCTCCCACACTCTGTGCACTGCAGAGGTCACTAGCATGCTTAATTTATTTTCAGGGGCCTATTCCCACTAGAGAGGCTGAAATCAGCGCGCTCAGTGGGCTACTGCGCATGCACTAATCTGTCAATGCCGAGATTGGTGCATGCGCAGTAACCCTGCACTAACAGCCTCACTGATTGAGAGCCAGCTCAATTACTGGGCAGCTCTACAGCCCCACAACACCAGCTTTTCACCTTCCATGGCTCGATCACTGCCTCCCGACCAATTCCAGGCCCAGCCCTAAAGACCCTCCCGGCCCACCGCAATCTCCAGCCCCCACCACCCTGGCTCTATGATCACCCCCCTTCTCTGACAGAAATCTTCTCCTGCAGTGCGGAACCCCCAGCAGGCTGGCCCCCCCACCACAGCCCAGCCCGATCACTGACCGCCCTTCTTCCCCAGCCGATCCCAATGCAGAGTGGCAGCAGGGTCTCCCATCCCAATCCCCCATCAGGCCTCATTCCTTTGACCCTGCCCCAACAGATAACACCCCCTAAGCACTGCCTCATGCCCTATGGGGCAGGGCCCCAATTGTCCTTCTTCTCTCCAGCAAGGCTGGGCTGCTAGTTGCCAGAAACTGGGGAGCTGGTGTAATCCCTGCTGGAGTGACTCTGGTGGGGTGGCAGAAGCGAGTGGGTCCAGAGACTTCAGTCCCAGGCCGACTAATCTCACTGAAATGATCATCTTCCCACCAGTTTCCAACACGGACCAGATGCTGCCGGAAATCCATCCTTGGGAGACGTATTTTGGCAGAAATGCATGCATTAATCGGGTGCATCGTCCTCTGTGAGGTTCTCCCCCCACCCCACCCCCACCCCCTCCCCCTCAACTGCAGGAATTACCACACAACACTTGATCTGTTACCTGCAGTTCAGATATTGGCAACACATAAACTTTGAAAGATCAGGCATGAGTTGGCTACAGCAAGAACTGAGAGAAGGAATAGTTCTTATGCCAAATTATTAGAGGGTCAGGTCACAGATGAGTTCCGCTGCAGAGGAGCAGTTGAGGAGGATGGGTATGCTCGGTGCATTGAATAGCCTGTCACAGAGAACCTTGTCACGGTCAAGGGAATCAAAGGAGTCTAGCTGTAAATCAGCGCAGGTCTTCACACAGAGCACAAGGCAATCCTTTCCAGCGGTGTTGCAGACACATCTTATGTCGTGGTTGGGCTCTGACATCTCACCTCCAAATTAGCACAGGCAGAAGCCACTCCATGTCTCGGTGCAACAGTGGAAACTCAACTTTAAGTCATGAAAATTATACTTGATGTCATGCCAGACCAACTGGTGCCATGTTAATACAAACTGTACTATCACGGCTATGGATACCAATGCTCAAGGGGGCATAAAAGCCCTCTAATAGGTCACCCTATGATCACTGCAAATTACTCTGTGGAACACAAACCTGCTGCCCTCTCAGGATGACAGCATTTGTGGTTTACTGTTGCTTCTCTTTATTGCTCTTTTAGTTCCCTGTCAGTGAACTGACAGATTACTGCCACCCATGCTGAGGTGATGCAATCTGAAGTTATGCCTACAAGGCCCAGAGTTGCTCAGGATCATCTTAAGATATTTTATTAACTGGTGAGGATGGATAAGGTCATTTTCAGCAGTAGCTCCTTCCAAGCTCTATTTGGACATTTGATAGATAGCACAATAGCTATAACATATAGCCTAGGAAGTCTATGCAGTTTTATTAGATATTTCACATAATGTTCCAATAGGCCAAGAAGGCCTTAATGTCATCTGACAGCTATTGATTTCCCATAATAGCCAGACAAATTGGTTGCAAATAACAAGATGAGGAGAAAGATCTCCCACAGGAGGAGGGCTAAAATCAATACAAGCCAGAATAGTGTAAGACTTTCCACTTAAGACTGAGAATGAAGACAGTCCTGATGGTGATGAGCTTCCCAGCACAATCTGAGAATATCTTGCCCATTGTATTAAACAGTGCAATGAATGCGTTGTTACAGAGTCAACTTGTTATCACTATGACAATTAACAAAATGAACCCTTTTGGGGTGGGAAGGGGGGGCATGGTGATGGGCAGAGGTGGAACTAGTTAACCAGTGGCAGAGGCTAATGCCCCAGGGGAAATAGTTTCAAATCCCATCAACGTCCTTTAAGGAAGGAAATCTGCCATCATTATCGGCTGTGAGTATTAGTTCAAATGATGCTGTTTCTTCAGTAGAAGTCGAGTCTAGATCCTGTCCTCGAAGAATGAAAAAAAGATACAGTTTGGTTCTTTCACAAATGTGCAAATGTTGATACGTTAGACTCCCAAATGATTTGTCTCTTGAATTGCAATGTTTCATTTGCTTGCCATTCGCAATTGTTGTCTTGGAGAAGGGTTCCAGCACTTCTAAGAGAAAGAAGGATCCAGTGGTATGGTTGTGGTTCAGGCTGTCACACGGCATATGAATCAACTCTATGTGGAGAAAGCTGCAATATTCATTGTGTGGAGAATTTAAAAAAATGTGAACTGTTTGGTGCCACTACCTACTTAGACACATCACATTTCAGATGCTTTTCACTCTTCTGAAAATAAATATTCACAGAAGCAATGGTTTACTTTTAAATGGTGGGTTTTTAAAGTAAGGAGTTTGTGGTGGCATCCAGCTGGTCAGAAAATGCCATCTTTTTTGAAGAAGTGGATAGGTGTAGCAAGGCAAAGAAATTTTGGGAGCAAGTTCCAAAGAATGGGGAAGTTTGCCATGACAGTTGCCCTAATGTTGTTCAGTTTGCCCTGCAATGCTAATAGAGAGAGTCTGGCACTAGCAGACCTGGCTTCTGATGAATAGGGTACAATTCTTTCTGTTGCTTCTCAAAAAATTGTACGAAGTGAAGATTCTGAAGGAGGTCATTTGGTCCATCCTATCTATACTGGCCCTTGGTAAGAACAGTAATGCTTAGTCAAAATGTTATAAGTTTTTTATCCTCAAGCACTTGTTCTACTCCCTTTTAAAATTATTAATGGAATCAACTTCTACCACCTTCTTTAAGTAGAGCATTCCAGATCCCGGCAAATCTCATGAGCAAAAACATTCCTCCTCATCTATCTTCTAGATCTTCGGCCAATGATTTTAAATGTCTGACATGTAATGTTCTACTCATAGGATAGAATGGTTTTCCCTTACTCTTAAAAAATCGTGTCAATATTGAAATGTCTATTGGAATACCTCTTAACTGTTTCAAGGAGAACAGTCCCAGTGTTTGGTACCTCTCTTCATTCCATAAGTCCCTTATCCCTGAAAACATCCTGGTAAATCTTCTCTCTGACATTTCTTTTCTGAAGTCTGTTGCTAAGAATTGTCCACAGTGCTCCAGCTGTGATCTAATCATTGATTTTTAATGTCTTTCTTGTCTAGCAAATGTTTCCCTTTATGGTGTCATTTTTGTCAGGAAGAGATCTTAACTTGGAGTCTTTTATAAAATCATTTAATGGGATGTGGACATCGCAGGCATGGCCAATGTTAATTGCCCTTACTAGGTCATTGCAGAGGGCAGTTAGGAGTCTGGAGCCAAATGCAGGCCAGGCAAGGGTGGCAGCTTTCCTTCTCCAAAGGACATTAATAAAGCAGAAGGGTTTTTATGGTAATCAATGATTGTTACATCATTACTGAGACTACCTTTTAATTCCAGAATTATTAATTTAAATTTAATTCAATTAAATGTCAGCTATTACGGCAGGATTTGAACCCATATTCCCCAAGGATGAGCCTGGGCTTCTGCATTAGCACTCTAGTGACATTACCACTACACCACCATCACCCGGTAAAATTGGTACAAAATTGGCCAGACCAGCACAAAATATTAAGGAAGTTTAAATAGACTCTACATGACAAAAATTAGATTTCTTGATTTTTATTTTGCACTGGTTTGAAAAACATTTGTAACTGAAGATCAGCCTACCCAGAGCTGGCCACATTCCCAGATCAAATAAATCAAAATGGTGATTTTCCACTAATTGCACTTATTTGCAAGAATTCAAAGAGGCTTTTAGCATTTTTTTTTGTTACATAATACGGCATTTATCTGGGCACCTTTAACCTATTTTAAAGAAAGAGATTACTATGAAACTGGTGATCGTGCACCAATGTAAATGTTATGAGTAAGTAGTTTTGTACAAATTTTTTAAAAAGCCATTTTCAGTTATTTAAAATTGGATGGACCATGCCTTCTGATTAAAAATGCTTATTTTTGTGATAAACCTATTTTCAACCGTATTAATAAAATTACGCCAAATACCAGTCTGAAATATATCAAGGAATATTTTAACGTGAAAACTAATTACAGTCTAAAACACTGTCTAATTATGCTGACTTGGGAAAAGATTTGACATTTGATAAACATACAAATAAATTTGAGTGACAACTTTAACAAAGATCCACTGAACAAAACTGATGTAAATTTGAGCAAATTTGCATCTGGATCACCTTTCATAACTGCAAGATATCACAAGGTACTTAGAACATAAGAACATAAGAAATAGGAGCAAGAGTAGGCCATCTAGCCCTTCGAGCCTGCCCTGCCATTCAATAAGATCATGGCTGATCTGTCGCTGCTCAGTTCCACTTACCCGCCCTCTCCCCATAACCCTTAATCCCCTCTCTTATCAAAAACCCATCAACCCGCGTCTTAAAAATATTTAGCGAGGCAGCCTCCACCACTTCAACGGGCAGAGAATTCCAGAGATTCACCACCCTTTGAGTGAAGAAGTTCCTCCTCAACTCCGTTCTAAACCGGCCCCCTTTTATCTTGAGGCTGTGCCCCCTAGTCCTACTATCTTTTTTGAGCGGGAAGAGTCTCTCCACCTCTATCCTATCCATCCCATTCATCATCTTATACGTCTCAATGAGATCTCCCCTCATTCTTCTAAACTCTAACGAGTACAAGCCTAGTTTATTCAGCCTCTCCTCATAGCTCAACCCCCTCAACTCCGGTATCAGCCTAGTAAACCTCCTCTGCACTCCCTCCAAGGCCAAAATATCTTTGCGCAGGTGCGGCGCCCAAAACTGCACACAGTACTCCAGCTGCGGCCTCACCAATGCCCTATACAGCTGCAGCAAGACCTCCCTACTTTTATATTCAATCCCCCTCGCTATGAAGGCCAGCATAAGAACATAAGAACATAAGAACATAAGAAATAGGAGCAGGAGTAGGCCATCTAGCCCTTCGAGCCTGCCCCGCCATTCAATAAGATCATGGCTGATCTGTTGTGGCTCAGTTCCACTTTCCCGCCCTCTCCCCATAACCCTTAATCCCCTCTCTTATCAAGAACCCATCAACCCGCTTCTTAAAAATATTTAGCGAGGCAGCCTCCACCACTTCAACGGGCAGAGAATTCCAGAGATTCACCACCCTTTGAGTGAAGAAGTTCCTCCTCAACTCCGTTCTAAACCGCCTCCCCTTTATCTTGAGGCTGTGCCCCCTAGTCCTACTGTCTTTTTTGAGCGGGAAGAGTCTCTCCACCTCTATCCTATCCATCCCATTCATCATCTTATACGTCTCAATGAGATCTCCCCTCATTCTTCTAAACTCTAACGAGTACAAGCCTAGTTTATTCAGCCTCTCCTCATAGCTCAATCCCCTCAACTCCGGTATCAGCCTAGTAAACCTCCTCTGCACTCCCTCCAGGGCCAAAATATCCTTGCGCAGGTGCGGCGCCCAAAACTGCACACAGTACTCCAGCTGCGGCCTCACCAATGCCCTATACAGCTGCAGCAAGACCTCCCTACTTTTATATTCAATCCCCCTCGCTATGAAGGCCAGCATCCCATTTGCCTTCCTGACCACCTGCTGCACCTGCAATCTGGGTTTTTGCGACTCATGCACAAGGACCCCGAGGTCCTTCTGCACCGTCGCCTGCTGCAGTTTTTCGCCCCGTAAGTAATAGTCCTTCCTACCATTCTTCCTACCAAAGTGGACCACCTCACACTTGCCAACATTAAATTCCATTTGCCATTTCCTGGCCCATTCGCCCAGCCTATCTAGATCCTTCTGCAGACTCTCCACACCCTCCGCACAATTTGCCGTTCCCCCAATCTTGGTGTCATCAGCAAATTTCGACACCCTACACTCAGTTCCCTCCTCCAGATCATCTATATAAATGGTAAAAAGCTGAGGCCCCAGCACCGACCCCTGGGGCCCTCCACTAGTCACCATCCGCCAATCCGAATAGCACCCGTTGACCCCCACTCTCTGCCTCCTATTTGACAACCAATCCTCTATCCACGCTAACACCCTACCCCCAACTCCATGTCCCTCGACCTTCTGCAATAACCTCTTGTGAGGTACTTTGTCAAACGCCTTCTGAAAATCTAGAAAGACCACATCCACCGGCTCTCCTCTATCCACCGCCCTAGACACATCCTCATGGAACTCCAGTAAATTTGTCAGACACGACTTCCCTTTAATGAAACCATGCTGCGTCTGCTCTATCAAGCAATTCCCTTCAAGATGCCTCGCAATTTCCTCCTTAATGACAGATTCTAACATTTTACCTACCACAGACGTTAAACTAACCGGCCTATAATTCCCCGCCTTTTGCCTGGCACCCTTCTTAAACAACGGCGTAACATTAGCCGTTTTCCAATCATCCGGCACTTCCCCGGAATCCAGCGACGTCTGGAAAATAACCACCAAGGCATCCACTATCACCTCCGCCATTTCTTTCAGAACCCTCGGATGCATTCCATCCGGTCCTGGGGACTTGTCCACAATCAGCCCCTCCAGTCTGTCGAGCACCGCCTCTCTAGTAACAGTAATGTCATTAAGACCCTCCAGCCCTACCACCTTTCCATCGCTAACACCCGGCAAATTATTCACGTCCTCCTCCGTGAAGACAGAAACAAAAAAGTTATTCAATACCTTAGCCATATCCCCATCCCCTACCACTAGGTCCCCTTTCTCATCCTCTAAAGGACCAACATTCACCCTAGCCAGCCTCTTCCTTTTTATATATTTATAAAAACTCTTGCTATCCTTTTTTATATTAAGCGCTAGCCCAGCTTCATAGTTTCTCCTACCCTTCTTTATCAACTTCTTTGTCAATCTTTGTTGACATTTAAACCTCTCCCAATCCTCTTCTCGCCCACTACTCTTAGCTACTCTAAATTCCTCCGCTTTTAGTTTAACACTTTCCTTCACCTCCTTCGTTATCCACGGCTTATTACCTCTCCTCCTACTATCCTTTTTGACCATCGGAATAAATTTCTGCTGAGCACCAAGAAAGATCTCCTTAAAGATCCTCCACTGCTCCTCAGCAGACCCTCCCTCCAACGCGGTCCCCCAGTCCACATTCGCCAATTCTTCTCTCATCCTACCGTACTCCCCTCTATTCAAACAAAGGACGCGTGTCCGGGAACCCACTTTCTCCTCCTCCATCTGCACCAGAAACTCCACCATACAATGATTACTCTCCCCAAGAGGATCCTTCGCCACAAGTTCCCTAATTCTACCCGCCTCATTACATAGCACCAGATCCAAGATAGCTCGCTCCCTCGTCGGCTCCAACACACACTGTTCCAGGAAACTATCCCGGCAGCATTCCAAGAACTCTTCCTCGAGCCCCCGCGTCCAACTTGGGTCGACCAATCAATATGCAGATTGAAATCCGCCATAACTACGGCCGTCCCATTCCTGCACGCCGCATTTATTTGCGCGTTAACAGCCCGCCCCACCTCCAGATCATTATTCGGGGGCCTATAGACGACACCCACCAGCGTCTTCCTCCCTTTGCTGTTCCTAATCTCCACCCACAACGATTCCACCCTCTGCTCCTTGGCTCCAATATCATCCCTTGCTACCACCGTGATGCTATCCTTAATCAGCAGAGCTACGCCCCCCCCTTTTCCCTCCTGCCTATCCTTCCTAAACACTTGATAGCCCTGTACATTCAGCTCCCAGTCCCTGTCACCCTGCAGCCACGTCTCTGTAATGGCCACCAGATCGTATCCATTTGTGTCGATCTGCGCCACCAGCTCATCCACTTTATTCCGAATGCTTCGTGCATTCAGATAAAGCACTTTCATCCCAGCCTTCACCTGGACCCTATTTGCCGGAACGCCACCAACCATACTCACGCCCCCTACTCCCTCTATTATTGGGACATCCTTGGCCTCTTCCCTTACCTGTACCCTCTCCTTAACTTTAGACCTCGTAACATCACCTACCCTCACACCCTCCCCCCCCTAATTACTTTGCAGGCAATGAAATACCGTAATAAAGTAGGATATACAGCAACCAATTTGAACACAGAAAAATCTCACAGGCAGTAATACTGCAATCACTAGATAATCTTAGCTAGTTAAGAATAAATATTAACCAGGATTTCAGTGGTAACACTTTGTTCCACCGGGGCTCTCTCTCAGTATTGCAATGGAGTGAGATTCCAGATTTTTGTTCTCAAGTGTGGACGTGTGACTCAAAAGCAAAAGTAACCACGATTGAGCCAAAACTAATGTCTCTAGAGACGTGTATATGATTACCATGATATAGTTGATAAACATCCCTTAGTGTTGTTGTCTACAAAACAATGGATTCTGCATCTTCAGATATTGTACCCCTGGTACAGCAGAAATTGCTCATCCAACTTTTATCCCTCAAGCTATGTTTATTTGGTGGATTTCAATGGAAAGAAAGTCTATGTTGGTACTGGGATTTAAGCAAACTCATCTAAATCTTATGTCAGCACATCTATGACAGGGGCAATCAGTTGGACTAAAGTTGATGCAACAAGTTTAAATCTTGTTCTTTGTCTTCTGGAGTCTAGATTCAAATCCAGTTAGACTTAATACCAGCTGACAAGTTTCTAATTAAAATAGTTTTGAATAGTCTCCATCCATAGTCCAATCTGGACCTCAGCCTGAGGAGGTGAACAGAAAGCATTACTGGGAAACAGAAACATGGACAATGGGGAGTCTTACGGTCCCAGCTGAAGTTACTACTGGATAAGTCAGGTCCCAGGGTGGAACTCAGCTTGATATATCTGAACTTTAAATTTTTTGTTTCGAAGTGTGGAAGACAGCCACTGAACAGAGTCACATGTGTCAACTCACACCCATTCCTTTAACAAAGAATAAAACATTTATTAAACAAGATGAATTAACTATATTACACTACTCTTTCACCCTCAACTCTACCTTCACTGATATGTACAGATTCATATGGATAATACATGTTACCAAATCTTTTTTTTATTCCAATGTTCACATTATGTATACAGTCCATGTAATAATAGGTGATTTGTGTTTGGAGGTGCCACACTCTACCAAGTGAGAGATGCCCCCACAAAGCAACTTCTTTGGATTTTTCACCAACACCCCACAGACACCTGTGACATTGTGAGCCATCTGGTCTCACAGAAACTGTCTTCCACACAAAGGCTTCTTCAGGCTTGAAGATTCTTCTGGCCTGCTAGCTCTGAGAGGGAATTGCAGTCACCAGGAAAATTAGGCATTGGCATAAAAATGGGTTTTGCACCATGTGCCAAAGCCAGTGTGATGCTCCATGCTCCGCCTGATGCCAATGATTGGTTTCCCAACCAGAGCAGGCAGGAACATAATAAACATTTAAATGGACTCTTTACCATTTGTCAGAGAGTGGTGCAGACTCAATGGGCTGAATGACCCCTTGCTGCACTGTAGGCATTCTATGATCCTATGATTTCCTGCTGTGAAATTTGTGCATGTGAATAATAAATGAGGGCAGAATTGGATTTGAGTATGATGTCTCCATTTTTTCTACTTTTGTTAACTTCCCTAGACCACTACACGTGACAACACAGCTCTCCACTTCAGGGGTTATAAAACCTCATTAAATGCAGCTATACAAACAAATCCACAGATGTGCAGGCATCATTCTGAAGTGAAACCAAAGCCCAGGTTTCCCCTTTCTTAACACATAAATACAGAAATGTAAATGGAACTTAAACTCAAAGCTTATTTCTAATACCTACGAATATAAATGCAACTCATTTAAATCTGTTTTCAGTTCCTGACAGGCACCAGGCAGAACTCAGATGAAGCAAAGTGGATGGAGTTGCATTCTGTATCTACATTAAATGATTATTCTGTCTGAGTTTCCACTGGGTGCCTCAAATAAGAATCCCGTTCTCTCATTCTTTAATGGCAGCTCTCCAGACAAAAATTAAAAGCAAACACAAACCCTACTCAAGAAATGAAAACTGAAAAAGATTGGCCATAAGCTCTGGTTGCTCTGAAATATCTACTGACACGTGAAAATGAACACCATTGGTGAGATTTTGTGGCCCCACTTGGATGAGACCAGAAATTCCCACCCGAGGTCAACGGAAATTTCTGTTGTTGAACACTCACCCGCGCTGATTCCATGGCAGGAGAGGTGGTAAAGTTCTGGCCATAAAGTCAAACACAAAATAAAGCAAAGAAAAGAAGAGAAAATAATGATTTAGTTTTCACATTTTGTGCAACAGGGACTTTGGAGATACCTCCTACACTTCTTTGCTGGATATTCATGTTCTTTCCTCGAATGAGTTGATTAGACCATAAATGCTACTGTATTATGGACTGTTAACAGTGGTCATATTCTCTTCCAAGCCAGCAGTTATTATAGAAAATTGAACTTCAAATCATTGCTGACATATCAAATATTACTGCTGCTACTCACTGAATCCATTTTGGTTCATTTGCTAATAGTAGTTTTAAAAGAACTACTAATGTGCAAGCACTGTGCTGTGCCTAGGACGTGACTACCTGTACAACTGCAGATAATACAGTGAGATGACATGATTCATATTTGATTTGATCTATTATTGTCATATATGTTAATATGCAGTGAAAAGCATTGTTTCTTGTGCACTATGCAGATAAAACATACTTTTCATACAGAAGGAAATGAGACAGTGCAGAATGTAGTGTTACAGTCATAGCTAGGATGTAGAGAAAGATCAACTTAATGCGAGATAGGTCCATTCAAAAGTCTGACAGCAGCAGGGAAGAAACTGTTCTTGAGTCGTTTGGTACATGACCTCAGAATTTTATATCTTTTTCCCAAAGGAAGAAGGTGGAAGAGAGAATGTCCAGGGTGCAAGGGGTCCTTAATTATGCTGGCTGCTTTGCAGGGAAGTACAGACAGAGTCAATGAATAGGAGGCTGGTTTGAGTGATGGATTGGGCACGCATATAGATTTACCAATTATTTACCAAGGGTTTACTGTCAGGACATGTGTTGCCCAATAGTGTGGCAATGCCAGCGTTAGACTGGGGTGGACACAGTAAGAAGTCTCATAACATTAGGTTAAAGTCCAACAGGTTTATTTGGAATCCGGAGCTTTTGGAGCGCTACTCCTTCATTAGGTGAGTGAATTAGATGAAGGAATTATGAGAAAGCTCATAATTCCAAATAAATTTTTGGACTTTAACTTGGTGTTATGAGACATTTATGTTGCCCAATAACTAATGGTTAGGTTAGCATTAATGATTATATTATGACTTGAGTTGATTACTCTGGTACAAACTAGGCACGTTTGCTTATTTTCCACTCCTGGTGATTGTCCACTGCTGGACAATAATTCATGAAAGCAACCTGATAAAAAACACCAGGGCACATTATAATGATTGTCTTAAGTGAAGTGTACCTTTTAAATTATATAGAAGTTTGGATGTCTGAAAGGAGCACTCCAACACAACACTTAAGTCATCTCTGGAATGTTTCTGGCACAGTAGACCCTCCACAATATTGCAATCTCTCATGAAATTGACTTTTGTTGGAAGATGATCAAGTTGATTGAGTCACAAATGGCCAAAATCTTGCCAGTAATGTCCACATCAAAATACATTTTAAAATCATATTCTCAAAATCCATAAGAGCTTCAGAAAGCCGCATTTTACTTTCAGAATATATTAACAAATATTAAAGCATAGGCTATGTTGTCCTTTCAATTCTGCCCTTTATTCACTCACTTAATCGTGCGCAGAATAATACAGCCACATGCGGGACGCACAAATCAAAACACCAGAAAATAAATAAGCCACAGGAGATTGTCCAGACTGCACAGCAGAGGCAAAGACATAATCTAATTCACAAAATCCACCCACACTTGCGGAAAAAATATTTCTCCAGACAATTAGCCTCATGCCTTTATTCATTTTAGAAGCTTATAATGGCTTAATGACATTTCACAAAGATGCACCTAGCATAGTTCTTTTTTGTGGGAAGTTTATTGACAATGATATTTTTAAGGCTGAGCTCAGAACAGTTTTCTCTTTTTCCACATGGGAATTGGTGATTTGTTCAATTTGTAGAGATTGGCCAGGCAAAGGTTGGCTCTAGGGTTTGGTTGTTTGGTGTGCTGACATGTGGTACACTTGGTGGTCAGGATAAAGTTGTAACTTAAAATGATAATTAGGTTGCCTGCAATAATGCTTACCCTTCCTCAGTGGAATCACATGTTATTTCATAGTCCATCTGGAGGTTCTCTGCAAAGTTTGGCAAAGTATTCTTGCCCTCCTTCCTGAGTGTTTTGTAATGAGGCTGTAGACAATTTGAGAACATAAAGTAAGATCTGCAGGCAGATGTTCATCAGGCTTGTGTGTTTCTCAGGGGTTTGGAAGAGCTGGTTACCTTTTAGATCAATAAAAAACAAGATTTGTACAAGTTAACAGTTGACTACCAGTAAATCATTAATTGCATCAGAGTTGAATGCTATTTAGCCTCATCCAATATTTCCCCTCAGCCTTGTGATACAGTGGAATTGTATTTATATGCTGGCCAATATCAGCTTCTATTCATACCTGGGTGTCAGTGGAGGATTTATGTTTGCACAGACTTCCAAGTAAGTTTCCTGAATGAGATCAGTCAAAACTTACTTTCTGCAGCAGTGAAGCTTGCTTTATGTTCTCTGCCAGTTGGGATAGTTGGTTCTGGCTCACAGTACATAGATACCATTAGCATAGCAACATAGAACTCTTCAAGCATTAAAGATGGCTAGATTAGCCTGTGGACACCCATTAAGTTAACGCATTACTGTGACAATTTGATGCAGTCTGTGGCTGCATTAATGAGTGAACGCTGAAGCTGCAGCCCATATTGGCACCATATTATTAGCTTAGGAATTACGGTGACAGTAAAGTTTATGGTAATTCAGTGTAGTGATTGTGAGATTCAGAAACATTGCTTCAAAAGTTTCTGCCTACTCAACATTCACAGCAACAGGGCTGTAATAATGACTGACTTTAATTATCTAGAGACAGTCTGGGATAAGAGTAAAGTGATGGCAAAGAATGGAAAGAGTTTCTATGTGTCCAGATTTGCTTTTTGGATCATTATGTTTCTGTTCAATAAGTGTAGGAAAACATCCAAGAAACTGATTATAACATAATTACATTTGGAATAAACATCTAAATGGCAAGGGAATCAAAGACAAAGGTATTTAACTAAACAAAGAAAGCCAACATCAATTAGTTTAGCAGAGAATGAACCCAAAAAAACTGGAAAGAAAAATTGGCAACTTAGATATTTCACAAAAGGGAACAATAGGAAATGAATGAGATACAAACTGGACGTATTCCTGTAAGAAATAGAAGTGGCTCCAGAAAAACTGGAGTTCCTTGGGTGCAAAGAGAAATTACAATTAAAATGAGGCTTAATAAGGCATTTGGTAAACCTAGGCCTTGCACTTCTAAAGAAAATCATGCCAAATGGAAAATATAGAGAGGATGGAAGACTGTGAGGAGGCATTGTGAAAAATGGGCAGGTAACAAAGGGAGATTTTAAATGGATTTTATTAGGAAGCAGTAAACAAATAGTGGAAGAAATTTAGGGGGCAATTAGAATGGAAAAAAATACATTTTGTTTTGAGGATATAGGAATATTGGAGATGTAAATGCATATTTTGCCTTGATTTTCACTGAGGAATCCTAAAATGGTAATGGGACAATACATATGTGGAAGTGATATATTTCGATTGGATTTCTATAGCCAAGGAAATAGCTGTGAAGAACATAATGGCACTCAAAAGGCACAAGACCCTGATGCCACATTTGTTTGACTGCACAGGGATCAGAGGATATAGTTCAACCTCAGATCATAATCTTTCAAACATCTTTGGATATGGAGGTTCAGCCAATGTGTTTGAAAGTTGTCAATGCAGCAAGAAAAAGGTCTACCCCCAGGTAACTAATAGTCAGTTAGTCAAACTTTCATGTTTCACATGTTCCTTCCCCTTTGAGTATTCAGATTGTGACTTTGTGCTTCACTCCTCCAGCACACGTTTCTCTTCCTGATAACTTGCCATAGAAGTGAAGGAAATGCAACATTTGTTCTTTCATGTCCCCCAGGACCCAAACACTTTTTCCAGGTGCAATAGTAATTTAATTGTACTTCTTTTAGTTATATACTGTATTATGCCGCTCATAATGTGGTCTCTTTTACAATTGAAGGTGATGCAGTGGTTAGTACTTAATGCCTCATAGTGTCAGGGATCTGGGTTCAATTCCAGTTGTGGGGAAATGTATGGAGTTTGCACATTCTCCCTGTGCCGGCATGTAATTCCTCCAGTTTAAGTTTAACGCTTATTTATTAGTGTCAAAAGTAGGCTTACATTAACATTGCAATGAAGTTGCTGTGAAAATCCCCTAGTCACCATACTCCCGCTCCTGTTCAGGTACACTGAGGGAGAATTTAGCATGGTCAATACACCTAACCAACATGTCTTTTGCACAGTGAGAGGAAACTGGAGCATGCAGCAGAAACCCACACAGACATGGGAAGAGCATGTAGACTCCACACAGACAGTAAACCAAACTGGGAATTGAGCCCACATCCCTCGTGCTGTGAGGCAGCAGTGCTAACCACTGTGCCACTGTACCACCCCGTGGGAACTTCCTCCGACAGTCCAACTATGTGCATGTTAGGTGAATTGGCCATGTTAAATTGTCCCTTAGTGTCCCATGATGTGTAGGTTTGGTGGATTAGCTATGTAAATGCATGGGGTTACGTGGATCAAGTGGGAAGGGAGGCGTGAGTAAGATGGTGCAGACTCAATGGGCTGAATGGTCTCCTTCTCCACGGTACTGTTTCTGTGGTTCTATGGTTCAAGCATTGATTGTCTGATAGCTTTGCTATATATCTTCATTCACTTCATCTGCCGAACCCTGATCTTCAGACTCTTCAACTTTTGAATTCTCCATTCCACTCTGATCTCTCTGTCCTTGGTCTCCTACATTATTCCAACAAACCTCAGCAGAAGCAAAAAAAAGAAAATGCTAGAAAACCTCAGCAGGCCTGACAGCATTTATGCAGAGAGAATCGAGTTAACATTTCAGCTCAGCAGAAGTTTGAACAGGATCTCATCTTTCAATTTGGCAGTTTAGAACCTTCTGGACTCAACATTGAGTTCAACAATTTGAGTTCATAGCCACTGCTTCTAGTTTTCAAATGCAGCCACGACCAGCAAAGATTTTGTCTGTCACTTACTGATCATCAAAATCCATCTTTTGTTTCTTTGTTTGTTCATCATCCCCTTTAGCTTGCTCTATCAACATTTTTTTACGCCTCATGTCTTCCATCCTATCAAGGATTTTTATTTTTAGTTCTCTCCTTCCCTCCCACTTTTTTGCCTTGCTTTGGTACTAGCTTAAAATCTGTAACACCTCTAATCTCTTCCCATTCTGCTGTAGGCCATGAGTCTGAAACTTTAACTCTTTCGGCAGAATTTAAAGTAGACGATGGTCTCTTGCCCTCAACTGCAGAGCCGGTGAGGAGCTGGACTGCCTCTTTGCGGGAAGGCCTGCTAGATTAATTTCCATGATGTGGAAATGCCGGCGTTGGACTGGGGTAAGCACAGTAAGAAGTCTCACAGCACTAGGTTAAAGTCCAACCAGTTCATTTGATAGTAATCCCACAAGCTTTCGGAAACAGTGTTCCTTTGTCAGGTGTGCGGAAGGTTCTGATCAGAGAAGGGCATATAAAGTCACACACCATTTACAGAACACTGATTAGAATGCACGTCTTTACAGCTAACCTGCTATTCTAACCTGCTGAGCATAAACTGATAGCCAAGTTCCGCACACATGAACATGGCCTCAACCAGGATCTGGGGTTCATGTCACCCTCATGACTTGCCGGGGCTTATAAAATCTCACTTACTGTCCTGTCTGGAGACAATACACATCTCTTTAACATATGCTAATGCTATCTCCACTCACATTGTCTGCATCTTTAAGACTTGAATAGCAGGTTAGCTGTAAAGACTTGCATTCTAATCAGTATTCTGTAAACGGTGTGTGACTTTATATGTCCTTCCCTGATCAGAACCTTCCACACACCTGACGAAGGAACACCGTTTCTGAAAGCTTGTGGGATTACTATCAAATACACTGGTTGGACTTTAACCTGGTGTTGTGAGACTTCTTTTTACTGGATTAATTTCCAAGCAGGCACTTAACTGGGCAGTGGTGTGTCTCCCTAGCATCTTGGTCCGTGGGGGATAGAAGGCTTGCCCATCAAGAGGTGTTGGCCTCTGATTAACCAACAGCTCTTCAATACTCAGCACTGCTGGCAGGGAAGGAAATTGCCTGCTCCTGGAAAGGTGACCACATAAGGAACAAGAATATCGACAGCCTCAGACACAAGTGATTGATGGCAGGAGAGGGGGAGCATAGTTTGGTTGTCATGGTGAAGAATGGGGATGGTGGGTTCGCATTAAGAGCAGGGTTTGGCTTTCAGTGGGTCACCTTCAAATAAAATTTCATTTTCCACTTGTCTTCTGTGTTCTTGGAATGTCTTTTACAGTTCTCTATTTACCCTCTTATTTCAAATTCACTCATTTTGCTTTGTGTCATCACAATAGTAGTTGATAATCCTTCTCCATCTCCACCTATCAGTCACCCATTATTTTCCAGTCCTGCTGTGTTTAATTCATTCCCAACTACATCTGCTGTTGGACTTCCTCTTCACCTTCTCCCAGGCAGTCTCAACTTCAGTATTCACCTCACCTCATTTCCTCTCCTTCTCCGTAACAAATGGCCATACCATTTCACTCTCTTCTTGTTACTTTCTTTGATCCAACATTCTTCAATGACCCCCCTGATGTACTGGTTCCTGATTTTGTCTTTTCTTGTCCTTTTTCCAGGTTGGCCTGGTCCCTTAATCAAGCAATGAGTGTCTTTGAGTGGGTAAGCTCCACCTGCCTCACTTTACTGCTCACTCAAGGCCTCAACTGGTGGTAGCGAGGAAAGCCCGTCAATGAGTCTTCTCGCCAGGACTTAATTGGGGTGGATTTGCCAAGGAGGCAGGATAGCAGGCAATCACCCCACTGCCTGGATTAAAGGTCCTCCTGCCATCAACCTCATCTTGAAGGAGGGAATTAAATTCTGCTCCTTTTCTTTCCATGCACACTGCTTGATCTGCTGAGTATTTTCAGCATTTTCTGTTTTTACTTCACATTCCAGCAGCTTCAGTATTTTGTTTTTAGTTGATCTCTAAAGAAGTTTACTTCCAATATGAAATAAAAATCAATGCTTGCTGAGAAAGATATGGTGACAAATGTAACAAATTCAACTGACTACTTTGAGAATGTATGTACACAATGATGAATGCTATTGATATTGTGCCTACAGATATTTAAAAAGAATTTGTTAAGACACTTCACGGAGGACTTGATAAAGTTAAGTCCCATGGCATTACGCTATATCTGAACCTGAATACAGCAGCGTAATGGCAATTATTGAAGATAACAAGAAATAAGGAATGTGGTTCACTATGCAGGGTAAACATTCCATTGCATTTAGGTTGGCAGGCAGTTAGTTGAAATTTAATGCTGTTAGGTGGCAGATGTTATATTCAGGAAGACCCTCACTGCTGAGCAGCAGGAAAGCGAAAGCAGAATTTTTTCACAACATTCAATTGTACAAGTACCAAAAGTGGCTGATTACATTCATAAGCACCTGGCAGACGTCCGTGCCACTGGAATGAGATGGTTCTTTATATCCATTTGGAACTTCAAAAGGTAATTCTGATCTGGGCAGGCCAAAGCTTGAATTATATGCAGCCCCTGCTCTTCAACCTTTATCATCATTGTTACTCCATGTGTCATAGAATATGGAATTGTAAGAAATAGTAAATCTCTTCTCTCTCTTGGGCTTGGATATCCTTCCTAAGCTGTAATGCCCAGAATTGGACATACTTGTTCAAATCAGTATTTTACTCCTTGCTTTTTCATCCTGTTCATCTATTAATAAAAGCAAGGTACCTATAAGCCTTCTCCACTTGTCTCACCAGTGTCATAGATGTATATGCACATATTCATTACCCTCGGTTTCTATGCCCAATTAAAATTGGACCATTGAGTTTCTATTGTCTCTCTTCATTCTTTCTACTAAAAGTATTATTTCATTATCTTAAATTTCACCCTCCCAAGTCTCAGCCCATTACACTCCTTAGTATCTTCATTATTCAATATATTTCCAAGTTTCATGTCACTTGAAAGCTTTGAAATGATGCCCTGTATACCTAAGTTTAGATCATCAATATATATCAAAAAGGGCAGTGATTCTAACATTGTACTGGCCCCTGCAGAATAGCATTGTATGCCTTCCTCCGATGTGAAAACCAACTATTCACCACTACACTGTACATTCCATCCCTTGACAAATGTACCCAGATGCCACTGTCCCTCTAAACCCATGGGTCCTAATTTTGCTAACATGCCATTACTCTGCAAAGAAGTCTAACTGTAGATTGGAAAGTGGTGAACCATATTGGGTGCACAAAAGGTAGTAATGTGTACTGAAAATTGGTGCGAAATAAAGGATTAGACATAACAAACATTGTTTAACTTGAAGGAGGTTTGGAAGCGCTGCAATTTGGACCCAGGAAGTACAACGTCGCAATGTTCCTAAAAAAACAAAAAGATGGTGATTTGGTGAAGAATGAAGAGGGTGAGTAGCTTCAAGTATTTGGCATCAGTGATGGCAGCAATAGAAATAGAAATTAAGCAATGGATTAGCTTGGGTTGGACTAATTCACAGATGTGCAGTGGAGTGTTACATAATGAAACTGAAAGGAAAAATAAGCAAGACAGTGGCTAGAGTGGTCTTGCAATATTATGCAAAAACTTGGACAACACCAGGAAGAGAAGGCAAACTACTGTTTTTAAAAGTTTATTTATTAGTGTCACAAGTAGGCTTACATCAACAGTGAATTAAGTGACTGTGAAATTCCTCTAGTCACCACACTCTGATGCCTGTTGGGGTACACTGAGGGAGAATTTAACATGGCTAATTCACCTTACCAGTATGCTTTTGGATTGTGGGAGGAAACTGGAGCATCCTGAGGAAACCCATGCAGGCATGAGGAGAATGTGCAGGCTCCACACACAGACAAGCTGAAATTATGCTGGGCACCCGCCCCGATTCCAGGGGCAGGTGAGGCTTAGAGAACAGCATTCTCTGTTGGCTTCGGGCAGGATCGTACTAACTTTGGGCAGCCGTGCCAGTAAAATTCCACCCACAGTGATCCAAACCAGGAATTGAACCTGAGTCTCTAGTGATATGAGGCAGTTGTGCTAACAACTGTGCTACCGTGCCATCACTGGACGTATAATGACTTGACTAATGACTAATTCTCCTGACATCTACACTAACCCACTCCCCACAATCTCACGGGGACAGCACTGAAAGAGTATGGATTGGGTGCACATACCATTTTGCAAACAAAATGCACTAGAAGCTTCAAAAATATGGGCATTATGGAGCCAAAAGTTGTAGCCATAATTCCTTGAAAGAGGGAGTGCACATGTCCATTTGATTTTGATTTGATTTGATTTATTATTGTCATTGGCATTATTATAAAGTGAAAAGTTTTTTTCTTGCTTGCTGCACAATCCATACTGTAAATAGAGAAGGAAAGGAGAGAGTGCAGAATGTATTGTTACAGTCAAATCTGGGGTGTAGAGAAACATCAAATTAACATGGGGTAGATTCATTCAAAAGTCTGATGGCAGCGTGGAAGAAGCTGTTTTTGAGTCAGTTGGTATGTGACCTCAGACCTTTGTATCTTTTTCTCGATGGCAGAAGGTGGAAGAGAGAATATTCGGGGTCTGTGGGGTCCTTGATTATGCTGGCTGCTTTTCTGAGGCAGCAGAAAATGTAGACAGTATTAGTGGATGGGAGGCTGGTTTGCGTGATGGGCTGGGCTTCATTCACGACCCTTGATAGTTTCTTGTGGTCTTGGACGGGGCAGGAGCCTTACCAACCAGAAAGAATGCTTTCTAAGGTGCATCTGTAGAATTTTTACAAATAGAGTCAGGAAGTATGAGAATAAAAAAGTTGCATGCAAGTCCTGATCAGGTCACAGGAAAGGGAGTATGTCTAGTTTAAGACAGCACATTATCAAAAGGGCATTAATGCCATAAAAAAATGTACATTACAGATTCATCAGCTTGCTACCAGGGATGAGAAACTGCATTTATCAGCAGCGACATGAGATACCAGAACAAATTTGATTGAAGCAGAAAAAGCCTCAGGGAGATTTAATATAGGTTTTGTTAAATTATGAAGGGTGCAAATGGTCATTCCTTATTTTTTTTCTGGTGATTTAATATTTGTCAGTATGAAAGATAGATAAACATCGTTCATTTCTTGCTCCAACTGATTCTGTTGTTTAAATGCCTCATGATGAAAATTTAAGGCTCATAAAAGAGAATTTTTGCTTCTTCCTGACCTGACTGGCTGGAAAACGAGGGATCATCACTAAAGTATGCAAAATAACAGTCCTCATGACCAACAAAAAATAGTAACCTTTAACTCTGTTCTAATGTACAAATCCTTTATAGCTGCCAGTTGCAGATTGCACACTCAATCAAGTAGGGCTCCAAACCATTTTAAAATTTATCTTTCTGATTTTTCTCCTTTTATTCATTTACAGTATACTTCCAGATGTTTTACAGAATAATAATAAAGATGTGGGGCGGCACAGTGGTTGGCACAGCTGCCTCATAGCACCAGAAACCCTGGTTCAATTTCAGTCTCGGGTCACTGGCTGTGTGGAGTTTGCACATTCTCCACATGTCTACGTGTGTTTCCTCCAGGTGCTCCAGTTTTCTCCCACAGTCCAAAGATGTGTGGGTTAGGTGGATTGGCCATGCTAAATTGCCGCTTAGTGTCAGGGGGACTAGCTAGAGTAAATGCATGGAGTTACGGGGATAGCGCCTGGGTGGGATTGTGGTCGGTGCAGACTTGATGGGCCAAATGGCCTCCTTTTGTACTGTAGGGATTTTATGACATTATTCTTAATTCAGCTAAGCAGTTTTCATGATAAAGGTTGGATTTATTTATTAAAATCTATAATTATTTTATTCATATGGCCTTGCCTCTTGTCCATTTTAATTGCTCTAGCACAGGTGGTGTGATGTCAGCTGTTTCAGCAGCAAGCTCTAATATTCCTTTCCTGAACCTCGCTTCTTTAAACCTAACTTTTTCACTGCTCTTCCAATCACCTGTCTGAGGATGAATATGGCAGAATTGTGACAACTTTCGCAAGAAAAGGATTCTGTAGAATTCATTCTCACGATGTTGGGCTTGCTGATGGGACCAACCATTTTTTATTCATCCCTGACTAACCTGGGAAGATGATGGTGCACTCTCCCGAACCACTGCAGTTTCGTGCAACTGAATAGCTTGCAAGGTTATTTTAGAGAAAAGTGTGACGGTCACATCATGTCTGTAAGGTTAATTGGGAAATGGGCTCTATATATTTTTTTACAAAAGAAGAGAGCACCATGGAATACTGACACACTATATCTTTACAAAACTGACTCTGGGAAGTCAGGAGACTCCTTTTATGGTCTGTATTCAGAGCAAGCCAGACATAGTAACATTTATTGGGAAGACAGTGATGTCATCATGGTATTGTTGGTGGACTAACAATCCAGGGACCGAAAGTAAAGCTCTGGGAACCTGGGTTTGAATCCAACCACAGCAGATAGTGAAATTTGAATTAAATAAAAATCTGGAATTAGAAGTCCACTGATGATCATGAAACCGTTGCTGATTGGCATAAAACCCTATGTGGCTCACTAATATCCTTTAGGGAAGAAAATCTAGTCTGCCCTCTGTGTAACTCCAGTTGAGATTTAAATGCCCTTTAAAATGGAACTGGGCAATTGGGGATGGACAGTAAGTGTTCATCCAGCCTGCGATGCCCACATTGCCTGAACAAGTTTTAAAAATCCTTTGCATCTCCCCTTCCCCCAATTAGGCCTTCCCTATCCACTTCCGCCCCCTCCCCGCCCCCCAGTCTGGGGCCCCTTGAAGTAACTTCTGACTCCAGTGCCGGACTTAGGGTGGGAATTTCTGGCCCTGCCTGCTGACATGATCAGCCGATCCCATCGGAAGTCAGTGCGCTTTTAGCTTGGTCGGCTAACCTCCCATAGTTGGTCCTGTCACAAGGTGGCAAAAAAATCCCTGCCTTAACCTTCGGCATTCTCATGCAGTTCCCCTGCTGTCCACTGCATCTCTTGTCGCTGTTGGGACTGGGGAGCTGCTGGTCATTCAGATAGGATGGCAGTTCCAAGTGTGAGGCAGAAATCTGTACAACAAGTGTAAAATACTCAGTGGAGTGTGAAACGACTGCAGGGCACTCAGAATCAGAAGGGAGTCTTTAAATGGTGGGAAGCCAGACCCAGCCATCTGCAAAATTCAGGCTATAAACCTGAGGAGTGGGAGGATTTTAGAATTCTGGAAAGGATGACAAGAACATTGATAAGGAAAGGGTAAAGGTAATGACCAGGATTCTCCCAGAAAAATCCAAAGTCTCGAATTTAGAGTAAATTCCACTGTATTTTTCAGAATTAATCTCTCACATTCAGTGCATCACAGAGTGCCCTAGCGTGAATCCCATTAAAAATCTGGGAAGGGTCCTATTCTCACTGGAAAGGCTGGCAACATAGCATTGAGCGGGCCAGCGCGCATGTGCCAATTGTCATAGCAGTGATCAGCACGTGCACAGTAATGTCACATTTCTGGCCTCCAAGTCGCTGTCAGTTCAATCACTGACCAGCCCCGCAACCCCGTAACACTGCTTGCAGAACCCCCTGCCCCCTGATCGCTGAGCTCATGGATCTCTCTGGGCGAGCCCTGACATCACATCCCACCACCTAGCACCACTACCCCACCCCCCAACCCAGCCCTGACTCCTTGGCACCACCCAATGCTGAGTGGGCAATGCCAAAGTGCTCCCTGGGCATTGTCATTTTGCCCCTTGGGCAATGCCATGGGATCAGGCTGGCACTACCAAGCCGGCAATGCCCAGAAGGCATCCCCTCCTTTCCTTCGAGGTTGGGGGGTGGGGGGGGTGGGGGGGGGGGGGGGCAGAATCCATGGCCTCCCTTCACTCCTGCGGGGTTGGGCTCCCAGTTCCCCACTGGGGAGTGGGAAGAGATTAGTGGGCCCAGAGATTTCAATGCTGAGCTCATTAATTGTAATTTAAATATTTTAAACAGTTCCACACCGATCTCTGGTACAGATCTGACGACGCTGGAAATCTGGCAGCTGGAGACGCTCAGAGACTGTGGCACCCAGCAGGATACCTGTTACATGGCCTCCACTTGTGTCTCCTGGCCCACTGCGCTGTTAACATGACAGTAGACTGGCTAGAGACATAAAGTGGAGATGCCAGCATTGGACTGGGATAAGCACAGTAAGTAGCCTCACAACACTACGTTAAATTCCAACAGGTTTACTTGGTAGTATAGATCAGCCATGATCTTATTGAATGGCGGGGCAGGCTCGAAGGGCTAGATGGCCTACTCCTGCTCCTATTTCTTATGTTCTTATGTTCTTATATAAGCTTTTGGAGTATCACTCCTTCTTTAGGTAAGTGACACTCACCTGAAGAAGGAATGACACTCTGAAAGCTTGTGCTACCAAATAAACCTTTTGGACTTTAACCTGGTGTTGTGAGACTTCTTACTGTAGAGACATAAACACAGATCGATAAATAGAAAGGAAGAATTTAGGGAAGTAAATGGAGGCAGAGACAAGAAATTATACTGTGGAGTAAGGAAATGGCAGAGCCATTAAACAGGTGCTTTGGATGTGATCTTACCTGCCATTCATGCCACTCTCCTTCTGCTTCAGAGAATTTGCCAGCCAGTCCGATCTCTGTTCATTGCACCAGCATGGAAAAATCCAGCTGGTGTGAACAGTGATAAGATTCCAGTTTTTATATTTCTCTTCACTGTAAAAGACACAAAGATCCTGTAAATATAGAAGCAAGGGTCGAGTGAGAGTGAAGAATTGAAAGAAATTACAACTCTTAAGAAATTGTGTTGAAGGAGTTAAGGAGGTTAAGTTGTCTTATCACTGGATCTGACTATTGATGGCCCAGGCTTTCAAAAGAGATATCAAAAAGATTATGGATGAACTTGTTTTGATCTGCAAGAATTCCCTGGATTCAGAAACAGTTCCCATAGGAAGAACTATAGAATCTATTTTTAGGGACATGGTAACAGGGCACTTGGAAAATCATAATATGATTAAGCAGAGTCAATGCAACTTTATAAAATGGAAATCTCTTAAACACAATTTTTTGGGGTGTAATTAGTGAGATGCATTATGGGGAGCCACTAAATGTATTATATTTGGATTTTCAAAAGCGCTTGATAAAGTGCCATGCAAGAAGTACCAGGCAGGATTTACAGTGTTGCTCATCCCAAATCCATAAAATCCTGCCTGAGGTCAATGGACTTTTCCATGATTAGCCTTCATCTGCTCTGATTCCCGTGGCAGGCGGGATGGTAAAATTCCGGCCAATGTATCAAATTTTCCTGATGACTTAGGGACTTCAAGACTGCCTGCCCCAATTCCTAATTCAGCCTGTCCTCCTCAACCAAAAATCTGAGCTACAGTGGCCATTTTTCACGTTGAGTTCGTCAAACTGGGAAATCTCCTGAATCTATGGCCGGAATTCTATCAGCATGCCCCCACGACACTGGGGGCAGGTGAAGCTCAGAGAATGGCATTTCCCATTGGCCTTGGAGGGATCATGGGGACTTCAGGTGGACGTGCCGGTAAAATTCCACCCTGTGACCCTGGGAATGAAAATCTAGACCCATGTCTGCCTTTGTCGAGAGAAGACTTCTGAGATACATCCGGATCTCACCATTAATCTTAATCAATAGATGGAGGCATTTGGGAGATGGTTGGAAGAGGAACTTAGTTTCCATGGTGATTAGTGAAAGGTCCGTTTTCTCCTCAGCTTTGTAAAAGGAGTTAACAATGACCTGGAGCTCAGTTTCTGAGTGAGTGCCCAGAAAAGTGTTATTTGCATGTTAAAGCTCCATGTTTGAGTTTGGAGTGGTTTTGATTTGAAAGTAGTGTAGCTTTAACAGTTTCCTGTGTGCTCAAAGGTTACCTCCATGCCTGTGGGCAATTTTCTGAAGGTGAGGTGAGATATTGCAGCAAAGAGAATGAACAAGTAAGTTAACACAATGATACAGCCTTGTTTGACCACAATCTTGACTGAAATAGGATTTGTGATGTTTCTATTAGTGAGGATTACAGTTTGCATGTCGTCGTGAAGTAGATGGAATAGAGTGACAAATTTCTGAAGGTAGCCAGATTTGGAGGTGGCACTCTATAAATATTTGCAGTTGATAGAGTTGAAGGGTGGGATTTTACAGCCATTCATGCTGGTAGGATTTTCTGGTCCTGCTAACAACAATCCCCTGCAACAGAGAGTGTGAACAATGCGAAACCCTGTTGACAGTGACAGGACTGGAAGATTCTACCACTGGCCAATAGCGAGCTTCCTTCACCACTGCTAAACATGCCATGGGGGGGCAGAAAATCCTGTCCAGAGATTCTTGTAAGATACAGTGATTGATGCACCTTTCTTGAATTAGAGCCAATGGGTAGAGCTTTTGGTATGAAGGAGATTAAGATCTGTTGGAATACCGGGGGAAGGTGAAGTTGAGGCAAATGTCTAGCCAAGATCTACTCATAGAAACTAGAAGCAGGAGTAGGCCATTTGGCTCCTACTTCAACGGCAATTTCATATGTTTCCACGTTCTCTTATTATTTTATTGCTTTGCCCGACACAAGAAGCAAGTGTGTCCTTCTCCAAGAGTGACAAATGCCTTGCTTTGGAAAAGGAGTCAACAATGACCTGCAGCTCAGTTTCTGAGTGAGTGCCCAGAGAAGCGTTCCATTTGAAAATTTCTTCAACTCAAATCTGGTCATTTTTATATTACGTGACATCTTGTGTTAGCAGAGAGCTCTTGACAGGCTAGAAGTTGAAGGAGTGCATAGATACTAACAGACATGTGCTAAAAACATGTCCTTGGTACTATTAAGTGATCATGCATTATTCAGCTAAGCAGCAAAAGACTTTGAAAATATATAAGTGCTAAGGCTTTCAATTCCAAGTTACAGCGATAATGTGTATCCTGTAGGTGTGCATTGTCAATGAAAGAATTGTTAGACTGTGTGCCTTGGCATATGGGCCAACAGCAAATGTGAAATAGTTACCTGTCACACTTTGTGACATGCAATAAATTGTTAATACAGGCCTGTGCACGACCCTGCAGATTACTACATGAAAGAATTTCAGGGAGTTGAACAAAATTGTGCCAATGCTGCTTTAATGCTAATGGATAAAATGGCTACACTTGGTTCAATAGTCAGTTATTAAATGCCAAAAATTTCTGTAATTTTCTGAGTGAGTGCACAGACAACTACCATCATCCCCACCAAAGTGTATCAGGAAATATCTAATTAAATCCTAAAGCTTCATTTAGATCCTCTGAATTATGTTAGTGTAGTGGTCCTTAAGGACCAGTATTCCAAATACCTGGATTAATAATCTGGAGCAAATGATTTCAAGAACCACTATGGAAGTGTAAGAACTTTGGGAGATAAAAAGCTGATATTGGTAAACGTGGCCCAGTTGACTCAGACTATCAGACTAACCCAGCATTTTCACTAATAGTCAAGTGTGGATTTTTGCCATTTTTGGATGCAGCTCCAGCCTTATTTTAACTTAGCTGAATTTTAACTGTTACACACAGGAAGGGATAATTGTCCCCTTTTTCACAACTCTCGGTTGACTGCAAAAAATGTATTTTTTTGAAGGAGGATTTTAATCCATTTGAGTGCCATGCCTTTATGGAACAGACACAAACAGGCTTTCTTGTAAGGTTAACTCAAAAGAAAGGATGAATAATATTTTCACAGCACCCAATGTGTAAATGCAATGAACAGCCACTCCCAAACATACAGATACACCCATGCACACGCACAAAAAAAATGATTTCAGGAGATGTAATGTTCACTTTGATTATGGAGAGAATAACAAGAAACAGGTCACTTTACAGCATTTAAGATAATGGCTGCAAAGAGTTCAGGCCTGAAAGACTTTGTTCTGGTTTCCTGAAAACAAATGGGGGTTGGATGTTTTGACTGTTTAAGTGGCAAAGCTCCTCTAGTGAAGAAGTATAACCTTGCAGGTAAAATGAACTATCCCCTTTTTACTGTCTGAGATGACTGTGTTTTTGAGACAAAGTACTTTCCTTTTGCTGGGTGATAAATCTCTGTGAGGTGTTGGTCCTAAACCACCATGATGGCCTCCCTTGTGGCCCCCAGCCATTTTTAATGATATGATAGTGGTATTGATGCAATTCCATTGTCCACATAATGGGCTGGAGCCGATGCAATTGACATACATTGGGGAATTATTTAATTTCCCGCCAACTTCCTGTTCATCCTCAATAACAGAATTTACTTGAAATCCCATCTTCATTAGAACAACAGAATGAGCTTAAATGCTGCAGGGAGTTGGTGAGAAGTAGTCATTTTGCACCTAGAAAGACACATTCACTTCCAGGAGCTTCCTATAGATATGTTTTTGTAATTCATTCAAAGATGTGGGCAATCCAGGCAAGGCCAGCATTTACTGGCCATCGCTAACTACTCTTAAGAAGGTGGGGGAGGTGGAGGGCAGGTGGGTATGGTGGGGGGCAGCAGTGGGGGAGGGAGCGGCGTGCGGTGAGCTGCCTTCTTGAATCACTGCAGTTCATGTACTCACAGTGCTGTTAGGGCAGGAGTTCCGGCATTTCAAACAAGCCACAGTAAAGGAACAATGATATATTTCCAAGTCAGGATGATGTGTGGCCTGGAGGAGGGCTTCCAGCTGGTGATATTTACATTGTTTGCTGATCGTGGTAGCAGTTGTGGGTTTGGAAGGTGCTGTTTAAGGGGCTTTGATGAGCTCCTGCAGAGCATTTTCTGGATGGTACACATTGCTGCCACAATCCATTGGTGGTTGTGGGAGTGAATGTTTGTGGATGGGGTGTCAATCAATCAGGCTGCTTTGTCCTGGATAGTGTCTAGCTTTTTGAGTTTTGCTGGCAATGTACTCATCCAGGCAAGTGGAGAGTATTCCATCATACACCTGTCTTCTTCTTTGCAGATGATGGACAGGCTTTGGGCTTTCAGAGGTGACATACACATAACAGAATTCTTAGCTTCTTACCTGGTCTTGTAGCGATGGCATTTATATGGCTCAGTTTCTGGTCAATGGTAGCCCCCAGGATGTTGATAGTTGGCATTCAATTATGGTAATTCCATTGAATATCAAACAATGATAATTAGATTCTCTCTTGTTGGAGATGTCATATGGCAACTATATGGCAGGAACATTACTTGCCATTTGCCAGCCAAAGCTTGGATATCATCTGAGCCTTATTGCATTTGGCCATGGACTGCTTCTGTACCTGAGATGTTGTAAATGATGCTGAATATTGTGCAATCACCAACAAACAACCCCCTTTCTGATATTATGATGGAAAGAAGATCATTGATGAAGTGGCTGAAGATGGTTGGGACTAGGACACCACTCTGAGGAACTCATGAAGTGATGTCCTGGAACTGAGATATTGATCTCCAATCACCACAATTATCTCCCTTTGTGCTTGGTATGACTCCAACCAGTTTTGAGTTTCCCCAACTGCCACTGATTCCTGTTTTGCTAGGTCTCCTTGATGCCATACTCTGTCAAATGCTGCCTTGGCTTCAAGGGCAGTCACTCTCACCTCACCTCTGGAGTTCAGCCCTTTCATCCATAGAATCATAGAATCCCCACAGTGCAGAAGAAGGCCATTTGGCCCATTGAACCTGCACCGACACCTATCCCGCCCAGGTTCTATCCCCATAAACCAAAGTATTTACCCTACTAATGTCCCTGACACTAAGAGACAATTTACCATGGCTAATCCACCTAACACGCATATCTTTGGAGTGTGGGACGAAACCGGAGCACCCAAAGGAAACCAATGCAGACATGGGGAGAACGTACAAACTCCACACAGACAGCCTTCTGAGACCGGCATCGAACCCGGGTCCCTGGCACCTGAAACAACAGTGCTAACCACTATGTCATTGTGCCGCCATGTTTGAACCAAAGCTGTAACAGGCTCAGGAGTTGAGTGGCCAAGACTGAACCCAAACTGAGCGTCAATGGGCAGATTACCTCTAAGCAAGTTTTGATTGATAGTGCTATAAATGACCTCTCTCTGCTACCTTTAACCCATTCTTTATTATCAGAATAAGTCCTTGGCCATTTTGTCTTTTCTCCCAACCTTAGTCGTTCCATTGGACCATCCCTCTTAATTTCTATCTGAACTCTTAATTCAAGTATTTGTTAAGCAAACTTCACATATTCAAAAGCAATGCCTTTAGCTTGAACTTATCTCTATTTTCCTGGTGATACCTTCACCAGTAATACCTAATTATTTATGTTCTCTTTATGTCCCTGGCCCATTCTAATAGTTTTGCTTAAAACTCTGACATTTCTATTGCTACTTTCAATTTTAACCTTTCCTGAATCCTTTCACCCCTAGCTTCATTAATTTAAAACCGTGTCTACTGTCATAGTTATTCAGTTCACCAAGACAGGATCCAGGCTGGTTCAAGTGGAGCCCACTTCACTTGAATATATTTGTCTTTACCCAGCATTAGTTATATTGGCCCATGAGGTGCAACACTGCCTCCCAAACCATTCTTTGAGTAATGCGTTTACCTTTCTAATTTGTTGACACCTGTGCTAATTTTTGCATAGCTCAATTAACAATCTCCAGATTATTACGTGTGGATCTGTGTTTTAATTTACACTCTCAAATTCTCCCAGTACAGCTTCATTCCTAGTTTTACTTATGTCACCAATTCCTCCATGGACCACAGGCTTCTGCCTCTTGCTCTCAAATTACTGCTTGTGGAGATGAGCCCCAACGCTGGACCGCAACGTAACCTTGAGAATGCCAGCCATGGCTGCAGCAAACAGTATCTATCCCCCTAACCACCTCATTTCTAACCATTACTAAATTCTTCTTAATCCCCCCCCCCCCCCCCCCCCGAATGGTCTCTTTTACCACGTTATCATGGTCAGTTTGCTCATCCACATTTCAGACTTTGCCCCCATTCAGCAGGCAGCAAAAACCTCAGACCTGTTGGTGCAATGAGAAGAGCTGAGATTCCTCCAGCATTCACTAGGACCTCTTTAACTGCTTGCCTCATTGTTGTACCCTCTTGTAACTGACCGCTAACCTGACCTGCACCACAACCTAATCTAGGTTATTTGAAGGCCTTCTGGAACAAAGCATCGAGGTAACTCTCTGTCTTCCTAATGCTCCACAATGTTTGCAACTCAGACTCCAGATGAAGAACACTGAAGTTTGTACGATACTTAACACAGATATCGTTGTCCAGGATTGCTCTCCATAAACTGCCATACACTGTACTTGTGGCATGCCATTTGTAATGCCAGCCCTTGATAACCTTGTTTTGTTCAGTTATTCACATTAAACTAAATTAAAATTCAGAACTCAATCTCTTTTTCTGCTCTGCTCCCTGTTTTGTTACTTATTCCTTATTATGTAGATTTGTGAGATTGCAATTCAATGAAAATTCAAAGCTTTTAATTGTTAGAATCCTCTACTGAGTTAGTTTTAATTTTATCCCCCAAGATCTGATTAATTAGCTAAACATTAAACTTTATATGATTAATTTATTTTATAACTAAGTTAAATGTATATTTTGTCATATAGCTGGCGTTCCTCAGGCTCCAGCATTTCTGCAATGTTACTTCATCCAGACTTAAGTTTTTTCAGGCACTTCTGAATCACTGTCATCACTCCTTTCTGCTGCTCGTGACATTTGTAACCATGTTTTCCACGACACTCATAACCTATGGTCCCTAATTTATGAAAGTGAAGATACTAATGTTAAAGCTTATTTATTAGTCACAAGTAAGGCTTACATTCACACTGCAATGAAGTTACTGTGAAATTCCCTGAGTCGTCACAGTCCGATGCCTGTTCAGATCAATGCGCCTAACTAGCCCCTCTTTCAGATGTGGGAGGAAACCAATGCATCCAGAAGAAACCCATGCAGACATGGGGAGAATGTGCAAACCCCACACAGTGACCCAAGCCAGGAATCAAACCTAGGTCCCTGGTGCTTTGAAGCAGCAGTGCTAACCACTATGTTACCGTGCTGCCATTCTGACTGGCATTGTATGTTTGGAACACCAGCCTGTCAGTCAATCATGTCACGATTGATCCAACATTTGCAAATTACAGCAACTGGTTGCTTGGCTGTCAGGGCAACTAGCAGGGTGAATACATGGGGATAGGACCTGGGTGGGATTGTTGTCAGTGCAGGCTGGATTAGCTAAATTACCCTCTTCTGCACTGGAGGGATTCTGTGATTCTACAAACTACAGGCAAATCCCTAATTGACTGGTTTCAAAGAGTCTGGTTACTTAAGGAAACTTCCATGCTGTCAGATTCAAACATTTCAGGTTTGATTCGAAGTTGTCAGTGAGCAATTGCTTTTGCACAACCCACAAAATGCTCAGGCGAAAGCAGAAGTCGTAGCTGACATGCCAAATTTCCTTAGTCTTCTGAGAAAGTAGAGGCGATGGTGGGCTTTCTTAATTATGGTGTTGGCATGAGGGGGCTCAGGACAGGTTGTTGGTGATCTGGACACCTAAAAACTTGAGGTCCTCGACTCTTTCTACTTTGTTCCCATTGATGTAGATAGGGTCATGTTCTCCTTTACGCTTCCTGGAGTCGATGACAATCTCGTTCATTTTGAGGTGCAGAGATGCTGTGATGAAATCAATGGCATGCTTGTGACGTGTGAGGTCTCATGCTACCCTGTGGTGGGCTCTCACTTGTCAATACATTTGCATATCATGAATGTTTATTATCATAAAACTTTTAAAAATTACATCCGATCTTCAAGATAAATGTAGTGAAGCACAAGAATCTCACGACAGCTGGTTCATGTTTGTTTAAAGGTGGTGTGTCAGTTTTGTATAGTTGTGCTCAGGTTAGCAATGTTGCTGATTGAAGTCTGCAACCTGAGGGAGGGGAGCAGGACAATGGCAGAATGCACCGAGGCTTGGGGCTGACAATGGTGAGTTAGAGGTGAGGGGGGGGAGGGGTTGACATTGGGGCATTGAGGAGGCAAAGGGGGAAGAGCCTGGCATCCTGGGGTGCTGGTGAGTGGTGGGAATAGTCAGGCAGACAAGAAAATGAGGAGCCTAAAGGGCAGTGTCAGTGCTGTCTGAATGTGGACCCATTTCACTGATGGCTCAGTTTAATTACTCCCACTGAGAGTGATTCCAGACAATCTCTTTCACAATGCATAAAAGAGCGGGTAAACTGAACCAGCAAGCTCAGCCACGTCCCACAGATTGGCGAGTACAACAACGAATGCTAACATGAAAATTTAACTGAATGCAAAAACTAAATACAAAAACACCTCATTGTTTCTTCTACAATAAAGGATATGTCCCTAACTCCCCTGTAATCATTAATTTGTGCCACCCATTAGGTGTGCCAGTATGTTTAACTCTGACGAAACTAGTCTCACAAATGATGATGATGAGGCACACATGAATGAAACAATATCAATATAAAGTGAAAAAAGTATTGGTGAAATTTAAATTTGAAGAACACTCATGCCACCATTGCGTCCTCAGTATGTTTTATGTTAATGAAGTTGGGCAGGAAAGTTGTGGCTATGATGCAGAGACTTGCTGCTCAACCAGGAGATTCATTTACAACCCTTCACTCATTATCAGCTGACAACCAGTTTCTACTGAAAAGCTTCCATCACTGCATGAGCGCACATGTCCCCCGTGAATGGAATCGGCACTTTAAATTTTAATTGTAATCTTGGGGGAACCAGCAAAAAGCAAGAGAGCAGGAATTCAACCTACTTCCTGTTCTGCTGTCGGGAATGATGTATCACGGTTAGAGTTCCGTTGTATATTTGTGCTGAGCTGATATTTCTATGGGGTTTTGCTCGGTGCCAACTGCAGTGGGAGATTTCTAATCAGCTGATTCAGTGCAATAACTTGCCATACACCATGATCAAAACTGCTTTTCAAATCTCTCTTCAGTGGGTGTGCAGCTTAGGGTGTGAACACAGTAGAGTGAAATACGTATATGTTACAGTAAAATATGGGATCTGTATAGAACCATGGGCAAGATCTTCCAGCAGTTCATGCTGATGGGATCGGCAATGGTGCACCCCCACTATGGGTTTTCTGGCAGTGTGGGATTGATTGAATTGAAAATCCTATTGATAGTGGAGGGACCACAAGATCCTGCCACTGGCAAATGGCAACCCGCCTCCACCACTGAGAAATACAACATGTTGGGAAGACGGGGGTGGTGGGGGGTGGGGGGGGTGGGGGGCAGAGAATCCCACCCCATCTTTAGCAGCTTAACCAAGAAGAAATAGATCTGCCAATTCTCTTGGAATGCCACTTTGAACATCATCAATCACTTTGGCATAAACAACACCCGAATTGTTCCTGTTTCAAAAAGTGTTTTCTCCCCCATAACCAGGTACGTTGGTCAAACTTGAAGTTAATTTATTTGTCACAAGTAAGGCTTACATTAACACTGCAATGAAGTTACTGTGAAATTCCCCAAGTCGCCGCAGTCTGGTGCCTGTTTAGGCCAATGCACCTAACTATCTTTCAGAATGTGGGAAGAAACCGGAGCACCCACAGACCACCCACGCAGACATGGGGAAAACTTGCAAACTCCACACAGACAGTGACCCAAGCCAGCAATTAAATCCAGGTCTCTCGTGTTGTGAAGTAGCAGTGCTAACCACTGTGCTACCATGCCGCCTTTGCATGCACCACAGTGGACATGCTACATGTTAGGGCAATAGGGTATTATTTTAGAATGTTATTTAAACAAAAACTTTAGAAGTATTTTTTGGTAGATTTAAGAGCGGTAACTTGATAAAACTTTGATGAATGCAGCAGACAACGGATTCAACACTGAAACACCTTTTTAAAATTGCAAAGTCAATCCGCCACCTGGGAGTAAACTGATTTTAAATTATTAAAAATAGTTTTTAAAATATATATTAAACAATTTGCCATTAGATTGAAGTGTAGTGGTCAGTTTTGCAATAAATTTTGATCATTTTGATTGCACAAATGTGATTTTTTTTCAATCCCCACAATTCATCTCACGTATAGATATCATTTAAGACATATCAATTAAAGTCCTTGTGCCAAAAGATCCAGCTGAATTTTCGAAACCTTCTTGATGGTCGGCTAACATGCATAATTAGCAGAACCTTCCAATGGTGATTGATTTATCTGGGGATATTGAGGGCATGACCAACAGGGCATGCTACTAGCACAGGGTTGTAACAAAAAAAGACTGCAATTGTGACAACCAGTGAAAATCTATCCTGAGCACGTGGTTACTAGAGCGCAGTTTCTGCAGTGAACGTCCAAATATTCCGAGGATGGACAATCACTGCCAGATTGCAGATCTGCTCCAATCATTTGGAGCTACAATTGGCAAACGGTTTTTTAACTGGAGTCTGAAGCTGCTCCACACCTGAGGGTCCTGGAGATATTTTGGTGAAATTCCTTCAGGAACTTGCGCACATCCACAAAGATAAACAGGGGAAGGGAAAGTTTGGTATCGCTCCCGTCGATCTGAGCAGCTGCCGAGTGCACGGACGGTAACTGTTGAGTGGGCCCGGTTGGCGGGAAGAAGGGGGAGGGATTCCACCGTGCGTGACGCACACAAAATCACCAGCCTTGGAAAAAGATTGACTGTCGATAAGAGTAGCTATTTAGTCGTCAACATGGGCTGAAGAAAGATGTTTTGCTCCGGCAGTCCAGATTTCATTGAAGACAGAGGGACAGAGCAGGAACCCAATCTGGAATTACATGATATCGCAGCAGGAATTCTGCTGTACAATGCAGAGGTCTCAATCATGAATATAATTAAACATTCAGGCAATAGGGCCTATTCGCGCCAAAGTCTGATAGTTCCAAGCCTCTGTGCATGCGCAGTGGCCCCAGTTGCTGATCACTCACCAGCTTGGGACCTTCGCACTGCTGCGCCTCCAACCTCACCACCCCTAACTCCCCCCAACGCGCCTGAACGCAGTCCATACAAGCATTCTCGGGCCAGCCCCGACGCCTGCCCCATGTTCTGAAGCATCCCTATTTCCAGCCCCTCCACCCCTATCACAGTGGTGATCTCCACACACACACACCTTTCCTGGAAGACCCTCCACCCCCCTGCTGACCACTCCTTGGGAGGCAGACACCCCCTGGCAGGCCACACCCCTGGAGGAGATACCCCGCCCCTCCAGTTGACCATCCACCTCCCCCATAGCTCACCCCAATCGCTAGCCTCTCTGCAGCCCAATGTGGCAGCGGGACATCCACCAATTGTCTACTCAGCTCCACCCACAACAGACGCCATCCCTGACTCTGCCCATATTTGGCCATGCCCTTTGGCCCTGCCCCATCTCCAGGCCCCACCCCTAATTCCCACCTCTTTGATCCAGTCCCTTGGCACCTTGGCCCTTCCCCCTTACCCTGAGGCCCCGTTTCCTTGGCCCTACCCCTTTGGCACTGCCCAATCTTGGTGGACAGTGCCAAGGTGCCCCTGGACATGGACACTTTGCCCCTTGTGCAGTTCCAGAGGCACAAGCTGGCACTGCCAGGATGCCCATGCCCATGTCTGCCACCTGACTCCCTGAGGGTTCCTTTGCCCTTCTCCCTTCACTCCGGCAGGTCTCCTGCTGGTTCCCTGCAAGCGGGAAGCTACTCCAAACACTGCCAGATGAAATATTCCTGGCTGGGTGGGAGATGCTATCGGGCTTGGAGGATTCCATGCCGAGCCCAATAACGACATTTAGAATACATTCTAAAAAATTCAAATTACTTACCTCTCTTCCCACTTGTTTCCAGCATGACCCCCACTGTACTTGTTCTTTGGTTGTGGGAGACACGCATGCGTTCCCACAAAATGGCCGACCCGCAATTCTCCTATCCTGACCCGCCAAAAAATGTGCACATTGGGATGGGAGAATTGTCCCCAGAGAGTGTACCTTCGATCCAACTGCTTCCTCATAGTACTGGAACATCGGAGGAAGACAAACCACACCCTCTTTTTATTTTCAGCACCTGCGGCCATATTATGGTAAACGTTCACTCACACAGATCATTTAAACAGCTTTTCAGTGTGTCAGTGTATGAGTGGATGGGTGAATGGGAAAGTGATTAAGGAGGTACAGTGGGGGAGGTAAGTGAGTAAAGGGCTGTGGTGGCAGCTGGGTAGGGTCATGAGGTCAGGGTGAATCAAGTCGGTGAGGAGTCAGGGAGGCTCGGGGAGACGATAAGGCGACCTACGGGGGAGGGGGCTATTCAGGTCAGGTCAAGAGTGGAGACACTGGACTGGGGGTCAGGCGTCTAGGTCTAGTCAGGCCAGTTGGAGTGGACTAAGGATTCAGGGTATTGGGAGGGAGTAGGGTGGTGAGTATTAATCAGGCTGGGAAGGTTTGGGGAGTGATGTTAGATGAATCAAGGTGGTGGGGTAGATCTGGGTTGTGAGGGTTAGTCAGGTTGGATCGAGGCAGGGTGAGAGGCCTGATTGCATTTATCTTAGGCTGCTTAGAGAGGCGAGGGGTGAGATTGCTGGGCCTCTGACGCAAATCTTTGTCTCTTCTTTGGACACAGGTGAGGTCCCAGAGGACTGGAGGATAGCTAACGTGGTACCGTTGTTTAAAAAGGGTAGGAGGGACAGCCCGGGTAACTATGGGCTGGTGAGCTTAACGTCAGTGGTAGGTAAGTTGATGGAGAGGATTCTTAGGGATAGGATGTATGTGCACTTAGAGCGTTGCGATCTGATTAAGGATACGCAGCATGGCTTTGTCAAGGGGAAGTCTTGCCTTACGAATCTGGTAGAATTCTTTGAGGAGGTGACAAAAACGGTTGACGAAGGACGAGCCGTTGATGTCGTCTATATGGATTTCAGTAAGGCGTTTGACAAAGTCCCTCATGGTAGGTTGGTACAGAAGATTAAAGCTCATGGGATATATGGTCAGGTATCTAGGTGGGTAGAGAACTGGCTTGCGAAGAGGAGTCAGAGAGTAGTTGTGGAGGGGTCTTTTTCTAGCTGGAGGTCTGTCACTAGTGGTGTGCTGCAGGGCTCGGTACTGGGACCTCTTCTCTTTGTAGTATCTATAAATGATTTGGAAGAGGGAGTAGGTAGTGTGATCAGCAAATTTGCTGATGACACCAAGATGGCTGGATTGGCGGGCAGTGAGGAGCAGTGTCTGGCAATACAGCGGGATATTGATAGGCTGGTTGATTGGGCAGATAGGTGGCAAATGGAGTTTAATCTGGATAAATGTGAGGTGATACTTTTGGGCCGGAATAATGTAGGGGGGAGTTATATGATAAAGAGTAAGCCTGTAAGGAGTATAGAGTCGCAGCGAGTCCTGGGAGTGCAAGTGCACTAGTCTTTGAAAGTGGCAGTGCAAGTGGAGAGTGTGGTGAAGAAAGCCTATGGTATGTTAGCATTTATAGGAAGGGGTATAGAATATAAGAGCTGGAGTCCAATGTTGCAGTTGTACAGAACGTTGGTTAGGCCGCATTTGGAGTACTGCGTACAGTTCTGGTCGCCTTACTACCAGAAGGACGTGGAGACTCTGGAGAGAGTGCAGAGGAGGTTTACCAGGATGTCGCCTGATATGGAAGGACTGGGGTATGAGGAAAGATTGAAGAAATTGGGGCTCTTTTCCCTTGAAAGACGCCGACTGAGGGGGGATCTAATAGAGGTATATAAGATTATGAAGGGTATAGATAGAGTAAACAGAGGTAAGCTATTTCCTATAATAGAGTCACGTAGGACAAGGGGCCATGGACTTAAGGTGAGGGGGGAGCAGTACAACACAGCTATTAGAGGGAGGTTTTTCACACAGAGGGTAGTGGGGGTATGGAATGCTCTGCCAAGTAAGGTGGTGGAGGCAAACACGCTAGAGTCCTTTAAGAGTAACTTAGACAGGCACATGGCTGAGTTGGAGATGGGTGGATATAGGAGAACCTTTAAATAAGGGTCATTAGCATTGGGGTGTCCCTAGAAATGTAAATGGGTATAGTATGATAATAATGTTTTTCTCTTTTCATTCACAGGTTTTAAGTCGGTCCACCTCGTGTCCAACGAGGGGCATACACGCGATGGGTCGCATGGGGCTGTTCTTGGTTGTTCGGGATTGGCCTAGTGCTTCATGTCGTTAGTGTGTGCCTAAACTGGACAAGATACTGGGCAAGATGACAGCTCAGCGACTATCGCTGATTGCTGTGTAGACACATGGATTTGGGCCGGTGCCTGTGGGAGTTTGCACATTCTCCCCGTGCTTGCGTGGGTTTTCTCCGGGTGCTCCGGTTTCCTCCCACACCCCAAAGATGTGCTGTTAGGCTGATTGGCAGGAATAAATTGTCCCTAAATCAGTTTTCCCTCAATCTGGATGGCCATAAAACATTAGATAGGGGCCATGGGTAGAGAGGTCGTGTTGAGATGGCAGCATGGGCTCGTTGGGCCGAAGGGCCTGTTTCCCAGGCTGATTTTGTTCTTTGTTCTTTGTTCTTTCAGAGGGGGTTCAGGGGTTTCGCAGGGAGTTGTAGGTCGATGGAGGGTCTGGACGACCTGGTATACAGGTTTCTCAGTCTAACATTTCCTGGGCAACAATCTGAATTAGTTGGAACTATTCAGTCTCCACTTCAACTCAGAGATTTTCTTGGAGGGTCCCAAGGGGCAGGGGAATTGTTTATTGGAGGTAAAATTTCCCAGTCAGTGGGTGGGGACTTCTCAGTACATTTTGCTGGAGTACGTCTGACTTTCTGACAGTCCGGCGATCGGAAAGTCTGAGCCATTGTTCATGTAAAAGATATTTTAATTTGCTATGGAAATTAAGGTTAACAGCACTCCTTTAGCATTGATCCATAGCACATACCCACTGTTTCTCTAGCAAACTATCAACTAACAAGATTTCAGGATGGATCTCAACCAGATTGCTCAGCCTTAGTATTCTTTATGATCTTCCACTTTTAATCATGGATTAAGAAGACTATGGGTGGTATTTTATGGCCTCACTCATCCGAAACCATAAGCTCCCACCCAAGGTCAATGGACCTTTCCATGTTCTGCCCCTCACTCGCTCTGATTCCCGTGGCAGGAGGAGTGATAAAATTCCAGCCAAAGAGTCATTTAAAAACATGGAAAAGTACAAACTTTCTGCTGCAGATTCCTCTTCCCTAGTCAGTAGGATTTTTCCTCACTTGGGGATATTGCACGTATGAATGTGAACCAGCCACCATTCCTTCCCAGGTTCTAGCTTTTGTTTAGGAGCAATACCACAGCTGATCAACTAGCTCTTATTTAATGTTTTAATTAGCATTGCATATGACTTAATCTCACACAAGTGCACAAATTTGTGAAGTGTTCCGTATTTTCTTTGGGTGTCACAGTGGCGGAATGCCACCATACCTTACAATGCCAAGGATCTAGGTTCAATTCAAGCTTGGGTGACTGTCTATGTAGAATTTGCAAGTCCTCCCACTGTCTGGATGGATTTCCTCCGGATGCTCTGGTTTCCTCCCATAATCCGAAGATGTGCAGGTTAGATGGATTGGCCATGCTAAATTGCCCCTTAGTGTCCCAAAATGTTTAGTTAGATTAGATGCATTAGCCATGGTAAATGTTTGGGTCTAGGGCAGAGTGGGGGAGAGGGTCTGGGTAAGTTGCTGTGTCAGAGAGTCGGTGCAGACTCAATGGGTTGAACAGCCTTCACCAAAGGGAATTTTATGATTCTAGTGTATGATTCTAAGTGAGATAATAAGATGAGCTGACGGTTCCCTGATGGTGTTGAATGTAGGATTCAAATTGTCTTTCTTGCCTTCAGGTGCACAAATTTACTTCCTTTTTTAAGTTGGCCAAGCTGATTTAGCAACTGTGTGAATACAATCAGATGTTCCCAGCAAGTCCACCCCTTTGAACATAATCTAAAACTTTTATATACATCTGAGATAAAAAAAATGCAACATCTACAAGGATTGATGAAAGCTAACAGCAAGGAACGAACATGATTAATAGTAGTATAATTTAAAAAGTAGCAGTTAGCTCATCTTCTTCTGTTCTTGGGGGTTCTACATAATTTATATCTCATCTTGTTAGAGCGATCTTCAAAATGCAGAAACATGGATTATTTGTGAAGTTTTCTGTCTTAATTATGACTGACCAAAATGATTAGAACGTTGAATAATTAGTATGTGCCTCTCAGCTCCCCTGTCTGTTTCTGTGACATGGTTCAGATTGCAATGTGAATGCTAACAAAGAATTATTCCAAAATTACTCAGTGATCATCAGATGAAAGTTTCTAGATTCTTGTCATTAAAATGGTGCGTCTGCATATAAATATTCTGTCTGGTACAGCTGATGTGATGAAATTCTTCATCTGCTGAGGTCATGGACATGGCCAGTCAACTAATTGCTCTTATCTTCTGAAATCCACTACAATTATAACAAATGGTTTTTTAAATTAAAAGTATATGCTTATTTTGCCCAGCTCATTGAGAACAGTTCTTTGTTCCTATTTTATTTAAATTGTCATTTTTCTGCAATCCGTGAATAGACTGCAAGAGTTGTACTTAGAAAATTAAATTTCATTTCATGGAGAAGAATTGTGGTTCTGTTTTAAGACCTTAAATTTGTAATTTCTGATATCATATTGTTGAACATTGCATTTAATAATGGATAGATTTATCCTATGGTTTGGAGCGGTAGTAAACAATACTAGAATCTCCTGGATGAACCTTCAATTCGCTATTAGATCCGTGAAAAGTTTTACACTGCAGCTTTCTAAGTTTTGATCAAGGCTTGATTGAAATAAAAGCACAACAATGGGTGAGATTTTCCAATCTCCATGCCCCCGCCTCACCCACCCTCCCACCAATGTTTTCTGACGATGGAGGCATCTCGCCATTGGCTGCCAGTAAGATCTTCCAGTCGCACCAATGTGCACAACGTATTGTGTGCCTCACCAGTGTTGCAATGGGACTGTAAGACTCCACCAGTGGGAATGTCTGGAAAATCCCACCCCTAGTCTGATTGAAGTTGTACTGCTCAGTTCTCTAGCCAAGCAAAACAGAGCTCTATATGCACACAGAAAAAATACTTTGTCTGCCAACATTAAAAGTTTACAAATGGCATCTGTCCAGCTTCCCATGAATTATTTTAACCTCACATCAGTTGGAGTTTTACAATAGTTGATGCAGAGTTGAAAGGATAAATTGCCTTCTTGAGATGGCCTTGTTTCACTTGCCAAAAACCAGGCCCAATGATTTCTCAAGTTTCCCCACACACCTTGGACATGGGATAAAGCCAAAGTTGTCATTCATATAAAATCATATAGTACAACTGGCCAAGCTTATATGGTAGCTCATTGAAGAGTGCAGTACTACAGAGGGATCTGGGAATACAGATACGTAATTCCCTAAAAGTAGCATCACAGGTAGATAGGGTCGTAAAGGGTGCTTTTGGTACATTGGCCTTTATAAATCAAAGTATTGAGTATAAGAGTTGGAATGTTATGGTGAGGTTGTATAAGACATTGGTGAGGCCGAATTTAGAGTATTGTGTGCAGTTTTGGTCACCTAATTACAGGAAGGATATTAATAAGGTCGAAAGAGTGCAGGAAAGGTTTACCAGGATGTTGCCGGGACTTGAGAAACTAAGTTACAGAGAAAAGTTGAATAGGTTAGGACTTTATTCCTTGGAGCGTAGAAGAATGAGGGGAGATTGATAGAGGTGTATAAAATTATGATGGGTATAGATAGAGTGAATGCAAGCAGGCTTTTTCCACTGAGGCTAGGGGAGATAAAAATTAGAGGACATGAGTTAAAGGTGAAGGCGGAAATGTTTAAAGGGAATATTAGGGGGGGCTTCTTCATACAGAGAGTGGTGGGAGTGTAGAATGAGCTGCCAGATGAAGTGGTGAAAGCGGGCTCACTTTTAACATTTAAGAAAATCTTGGATAGCTACACGGATGAGAGAGGTGTGGAGGGATATGGTCCAGGTGCAGGTCAGTGGGACTAGGCAGAAAAATGGTTTGGCAAAACCAAGAAGGGCCAAAAGGCCTGTTTCTGTGCTGTAATGTTCTATGGTTCTATGTATATTAGCTAAAGTTTAAGTCATGCAAGTGCACAATTTCTTTCAGAGGTCTGTGCTCGATAGAGATTTAACTTGGCTTGAACAGATGCTGGATTGCAGTCCACAAAAACTGTGAACATGCAGCTTCCTGCTTATTATGCCAAATTTAGCAAAAGGCATTTAAAAAAGAATTAGGTGTGATTTACAATCAGGAATAACTTGCATGAATCAATATTACAATGAGGAACATCTGCTTTCTCATCACTACACCCATATTTAGTTCCCTTATTACTACCAGTATTCCCGAGAGTTTTACAAAAATAAATTATCCAGCAATGTATGTTTAATTAAAAGCTACAGCACCTTAATTGGCAATAGTTAATGATATCAAATGAAGTAGAATCACAGAATCCCTACAGTGCAGAAGGAGGCCATTTGGCCCATTGAGTCGGCACCGACAACAATTCCACCCAGGTCCTATTCTTGTAACTCCAAATAGTCCCCCTGACACTAAGGGGCAATCACACCCAGACCCGTTCCCCGTAAGTGGAGTTTGCACATTCCCCCTGCATCTGCGTGGATTTCCTTTGGGTGCTCTGGTTTCCTTCCACATTTTGCAATAAATTGATCACAGTGTTAAGTAAGACTACTTGTGACTAATAAATAAACTGAACTTAAGTGTGGGTTCAGTTGATTGGCCATGATAAATTGAGAGACAAGATGGAAAGCAAAATTTAAAAAGTGGACAAATGATACGATGGAAGAAATGAAAATTGAAAATACAATAATAAAACAGTTAAAATAGTAAAAGTAAATAAGTATGGTAAATAAAATAAAATAAATGGAAATGGAGTGGAGGTGGAGTAGAGAGTTCATGCTCTGAATTTGTTGAACTCAATGTTAAGTCGGAAAGCTGCAATGTGCCTAATTAGAAGGGGAGGTGCTGTTCCTCCAGTTTGCCAAGGCCAGGCATGTGAATATCAGAGCAAATGGCAAGTGACAGGAAGGTCTGGGTCCTGATTGCGGACGGACAAAAGGTGCTTTGCAAAGCAATCACCCAGTCTGCGTTTGGTCTCTCTACTGTAGATTTGACTGCATTGGGAGCAGCAAATTCAATAAACCAGATTAAAGATTAAAGATCATTTCCCAGTTGTGCTGCTTAGTTTATCATTAAATGATTCCAGCACAGAAGGAGAACATTCAGCCCGTCATATCCATGCTGGCTCTCTGCAAGAAGAATTCGCCTAATGCTACTTCCCTACTTTTTCATGTAGCCCCACAAATCTTTGATCCAATTCCCTTTTGAAAGTCATAATTGAATCTGCCTCCATAATATTCTCAGGCAATGATTCCAGTATCTGCTTGTTTATGGTAGAAATAAATATTTTCCAATTTACCTTCTTTTATTTGAATTTAAAGTTTTAAAGTTTACTTATTAGTATCACAAGGGGGCTTACATTAACACTGCAATGAAGTTACTGTGAAAATCCCCTAGTTGCCACATTCTGGCGCCTGTTCGGGTATGCTGAAGGAGAATTTAGCATGGCCAATGCACCTAACAAGCATGTCTTTTGGACTGAGGAAGGAAACTGGAGGAAACTCAGGCAGACATTGGGAGAATGTGCAGACTCTGCACAGACAGTGACCCAAATCAGGTATCAAACCTGTGTCCCTGGCACTGTGAGGCAGCAGTGCTAACCACTGCACCATCATGCCACCCTAATTCATGCCAATATGTTGATTTAAGCACTCTTCTGTCTTCTAATTTTGATCTAAATCACACTCAAATACAGAGATGATTTCTTATTCTCTAATTGTGCAAATAGTTGAGTGCAGTTGAACGCCTTCCTGATCCCACTAATCAGTATAAATTTACAGTCTGTTGTTGGCACTGAGGGCTCGCATATTGTAGAGTGGGTAGAGGTATTTTCTTAAGAAGAAATTACTACCGTTCAAGTTTATGTTTATAAAGGGATGCTAGACTATTAATTACCAATAAACCAAGCCCACTAGGCCTCAGTTTAATTAGCAATAAACCAAGCCTACCAGGTCTCAGTTTATTAGCAGAAGTGACCAAATTATCTACAAAGATCCAGCATTAAGCCTTACTCAGTGGCAGAAACATGAACAAAATTAGGTCTTTGATGCCTTTAAGTAACTGCACGACAATGACACTGATCATAAAATGAAATGCATAGCTAAGAGAAAACAGATTTACAGATTCAGCACATGATCTGTTGATGGAAGAGGTCATAACTGAGAAAAGTACTGTACTCATTTCAATCGCATAACCTGAAAAATGGCAATGATGTTACTTGACATTTGAACACAATTACAAAGTATAGGCAGAAGTGAAATGAAATCCAACAGCTGTTTAGCGACATCAGGACAGCAAAAGTGCTGAATGCATTAACTTCACTCAATAAGTGACTAGAAGATGATGCAAGAAGTTAACAAAGTCAACACCTACGGAACCTGAAGTGGAAGACTGGTAAGCTTAGGATGTTGTTAAGACATGGTGAAATATTGTGGCCCCTTTATGGGGGCAATTTTTGAGGGTCGCATGAATCCAATGGAGAGGCAGCATTTGAAACTGAGTCAATCGAGTGGAAGGGCATGTGTCCTGGGTCAGGTAGGAACCTCAGTTGGAATCAAGGAGCAAAAGAGTGTAGAAGTGCTTTGTAATTCTGTCATACCATTGCTCGTACATATAAATACAATTGCTAATAATCTTTTTCGTTAGTGGAAGTCACAATGAGTCTGCTTCAAAATTATCACACTGGCGATGAGAAAAAACTTCTGTTACTCATTGGGGGATTGAAGTATGGAGCTACAGGGGGAGAATACTATGTGTTGAAGCTACGAGGAAACAAAGTACATACGCCACATAAAAATGTCTTTAATCTGAAAGATTGAGTCCTCTGACCCAGAGATGGAAAACTGGAGCAGTATATTGAAAGGCTGCATCATTTCTTTGTAGCGTATGAGATCACAACAGAGGGAAAATGAAACGTAATCCTACTCACAGTCTGTGACCCACAAACTTATACCTTAAGTGAGAAGACTAACATGGCCTGATGCACGAGACACAAAGATTTTTGACCAAATTGGCAATACCTGACCTTCAATACCAATGCTGCAGTAAAAAAAAATCACTCTGCAGTCCGGGAGCCAGAGGAGTCAGTTTTCAGTTTTGTGGCCAAATTGAGAGGGTGAGCAGGGCAGTGTGAATGTGGCTTTAGGGGAATTGTTAGGAGATCATTTGGTCTTTAAAATTAACAGCTTTGTCTTACGAAAGAGGTTGCTGGCTGAGACCGAAACCTCTTTAAAGAAAGCTATGGAGATGGCCCAAGTGACTGAATGCGCTGAGCAGGGCATGAGTGAGGTACAAGCCTTGCTCAGGAAGGTGAGCCATTTGTGGTGGGAAATGGTTACTACAAGGGACAGCATGAATGAGGATTCAGCAGATCCTGGGAAAGTGAAGATGAGTACAGCATGGGGGTGGAAGTTTGTTTCTGATGTGGGGGTGGGGTGGGGAGGCAAGGGGGCAGTTGGGGGGAGGCCACTCCCAAGAAATTTGTCAGTGCAGAATTTCTGTATGTTTCCAATGTAATTGGAAGGGTCATCAACAAGCATCCTGCAGAATAAAGCAGTCAGCTCAGAACACGCAAAATCAACAACAGTTAGTGTAATCATTCAAAAATAAACAGGATGAGGAGGCTGACAAGGGACCTGAGTGGTATACCCTAAAACCAGGTCCAATTCTGCTCCTGTAGAGATATCTCTAATGGTGAATGGTAGATCTCTCAAAATGGTGGTTGACACAGAAGGTGTGGCCACAATCATAGGAGAGCAGGCATTTTGCTATCTTCATAATGGGTCAAGATCTATCTTGTCTAATTATACAGGAGGAACATTGGCTCAGCTACAGTTCGACTATCCTACAAAAACCAACAGTCCCACTACCTGTTTTAGCAATTGAGGGTCACAGACCTTGTCTCATGGGTCTAGATTAGTTGAAGCAAATAAAATTAGATTGGTTGGAAATATTAAACCTATGGGATGGACCTTTTCAAGAGTCACTGTGTAAATACTCCAAAGTTTTTCAACAAGAACTGGGATGAATCAAAGGAATGAAAACCAAAATTTATCTAAATCCCAAGGTAACACCAAAGTTTTTCTGGGCTTGCCCAATGCATTGCATCATAAGATTGAATTTGAGCTTGAGTGATTGAAAGATTTGGGTGTTATAAATCCTGTACAGTTCCTGGAATGGTCTTCATCAATAATTCCAATACTCAAACCGAATCGTACTGTAGGAATATGTAGATATTTATAAAACTCATTGTTAATCGGGAAGCTCAGGTAAATAGATGTCCTATTCCTAAAATTGAGGATTCCTGTACCGAACTAGTAGGTTGGCCTGAAATACACCAAGTTAGACGTCAGTCACACCTACCAACAGCTGGAGTTAGATGAGGATTCTTAGAATTAGTTACTATCAACACCCATGAAGGACTACACCAGAACACGTAGTTACATTTTTAATTTGATTTTGATTTGATTTACTGTTGTCACATGTATTGGTATACAGTAAATGTATTTTGGGTGAATCTCCCCAAAAATTCAAAGAGTCGAACTCATGTGAAAGATGGAGTAAATCACACTTTCAGCGGATTTTCAAAATGAATCTCCTACACTCTGTGCACTGCAGAGAGCACGAGCGTGAATCACATGAACAATCCAGGGACCTGATTCCCACTGAAGAGGCTGAAATCAGTGCATCTAAGCCAGTCACTGCACATCTCTGGAAGATTGCCAAGCATATCCTCCCAGCATTGAGATCGTTGGCTTCAGTCACCCCCCCACCCCCCCTCATCCCCAGTAGACATTGTTGGCCTCATTGTTCACCTCTCACTCCCCCACAGACGTGGCTGGCCTGTTCGCTGGACTCTCAACCGCTGCCCCCGCTGAGCAAGAACATCATTGGCCTTCTGGCCTTGCCATCCCCCACTGACCTGGACTTACACCCCCTTAGTCTTCTGAGAAAATAGAAACATTGGTGGGCTTTCTTAACTATTGAGTCTGCATGAGGGTTCCAGGACAGGTTGTTGGTGACCTAGATACCTAAACACTTGAAGCTCTCAACCATTTCTACTTCATCCCCATTGATGTAGACAGGGGCATGTTGTCCTTGACACTTCCAGAAGTAGATGACCATCTGCTTTGTTTTGTTGACATTGAGGAAAAGATTATTGTCTCCGTACCAGTTTACTAGTTTCTCTTTCTCTTTCTTGTACTCTGTCTTGTCATTGTTTAAAATCTGACTCACTGCAGTGTTGTCATCAGCAAACTTGAAAATCGATTTGGAGGGAAATTTGGCACACAATCTCATAGAAACCTATAAAATTCTAACAGGACTAGACAGGGTGGATATAGGAAGGATGTTATTGATGGTGAGGGAGGTCAGAACCAGGGGTGACCGTCTGAGGATATGGGATAAACTATTTAGGACTGAGATAAGGAGAAATTACTTCACCCAAAAAGTGGTCAGACTGTGTAATTCACTACCACAGAAAACAATTGAGAACAAAACGTTTTTTTTCAAGGAGTTAGATATAGCTGTCTAAAAGGATCATAGTTTATGAGGAAAAAGCAGAAACAGGCTTTTGAGTTGGATGATCAGCAATGATCATAATGAATGGTGGAGCAGGCCTGAAGGGCTAAAGGGCCTACTCCTGCTCCTATTTTCTATGTTTCTAAAGAGTTGATGTTCCACTTTCAGAAAGCATAAATTATGCAATTTATTTGTCTCATTTGTGCAGGAGTCATGCCAGCAAACATATCAATTTCTCACAGGCACTATTCTAACAGGAAGTTGGGAATTTTTTTATTCTCTGAAGTGATTTTCGAGTGATAAACATCATCGAGATAAGATAAATGTAATAAAAGCCTTCAATGCTTTCAAATATCCATTTGCCAATGAAAATCTGAAGAGGACATTCATTCTTGAGAGACGAAAAATGTTATTGTTCATATTTATAAATTGTGGAAAGAGAGAGAGCTAGGTACATATTGTAGAGAGATTGAGTGCACAGGTTTAAGAGAGATAGACATGCCACTATATAAATATATCACACATTGTTTATTGATGTCTGTCTGTCTATCTCTCTATGTATCTATCTTTTTAGCAGATTGCAAGACAAAACCCCCAACGTTGAAGTTCTTAATATGTGCTGCATACCTGGCATCAATCATGTTCATTAGAGTTGGGTCGGCACATGGTTTGCATGGAACATCCCTTTATGCCAAAGGCAGAAGTCATTGGCCAGCTGAACATGGGAGCCAGCACCACGGGGCATCTCTAACTTAAACATATGAACAAATTAAAAAGCAGCATCAGAGCTTGCAAGCTGGATCCCAATAAATGGGAAGAAACAATTTTGTACAGGCTCAAATTGAGAGATCCCTGTCATCAAACAATTTTGACATGTTAGGAGGACAGAGTGAATTGCTTTCAGGACAATCAAGCACAGTGCAAAGCCAATGATTCTATCCATCCCTATAACACTGACTTCAGATGCAGCACTTGCAATTGGTTCTGCAAATTGAGACTTGGCCTAATGTCGCACATGAGACAACGTAAACTAAGGGCCTGATTTTACCATTGAATTGCACCCATTTTCAGGCACGAAAACTCAATGAAGTCAGGTGTGAGGCAATGAACGTGATGTGCACCTGCCTCCCCACCGATTCCCTCTTTACCACGGCCTGAAAATGACGCGATTGGGACAGCACCCAAAATAGGCGCGACAGCCATTTAAATGTATTTGCATGCATTTCAATTGACTTAATGGACTGCACGTCCAACTTTACCAGCACTTTCCCCTTTATCACCATGTTCGCCAGTCCGGAATCAGTGCAAAACAGACATGCTCCCGACTCCAGTGCTCCATCAGTGAGAGTTAGTGAGGAGTTAAGAGCCCAGCATCTAATGGTTTTCTGCTCCTTTTGTTGTGGTGGGTGTGTGTGAGGGGGTGAGGGGGGTCTGTTACTCAGCAGGGTGTCCAATGTCCAATTTGCAGCACGGACCCATGTCTCAGCACAGACCTCGGGTCTTTTGGATGCTGCTGTATCCTAATGCACTCAGCACCCTTGAGCTGAAGGATGTGCAAAAGACCCTTCCGAATTGCACTGCCGCAGGGTCCGAACTTTTCAAGAAGCTATGATTCTGGGGACCATGAGGATGGAGGAATGGGGAATCTGTAATTCTGGGGAGCATGTGGGTGAGGGAATGGGGGGGTGGTCTGTGATTCTGGGGAGCATATGTGTGGGGGAATAGGCAATATGGATAGTGATTGTTGCTGGGCTAGGGGCAAGCAGCATTCCTTAACTTCCGCAAGCGTTCCTCTCCATATCCAACCCCCCCCCCACGCCCCCTTCAGAGTGATGAGATGGCTTTTGTGTTGCAACCAATTGACCTTGTTTCTTTTGGTTGCTGCTGGAACTGAGGAGGAGGAGCAAGAGGAAGAACTACGGGCACAGGGGGCTCGGGCAGTACTACTGACAGGACTAGAAGGAGACTACCACCAGAGGTAGGAGGTGGCTGCCATTCACTGGGGGTTGGGGGAGGGATGGGCTGGGTGGGACCAGAGACCCCAGCAGTTCCGTGCATGATGTCGGACGCCGTGTGCTGCCGATGTCTCTGCCTCCAAAAGAGACAGTGCAATACCTGTGCCACCTGTTGCAGGACCAGGCACCTAGGGGAGGGGTGAGGAGGGCACCCACTTTCGGTGGCTGTCAAATTGAAAGCCGCTCTGAACTTTTATAAAACTGGCTGCTACTGCACCCGGAGCGGAGATGTATGTGGCATTTCCCAGTCAGCTGTGCACACCTCTGTCAAGCAGGCCACAGAAACCCTGTATGCCCAGGCTGGACAATACATCAAATTTAACTGCAGCAGGTCCAGCAGGAAGCTCAGGCTGCAGTGTTTGCAGCCATTGTGGGAATGCCTAATGTACAGGGGGCCAAAGACTGCATACACATCACTCTCAAGGCCCCGCCTCAGAATCCACAAAGACTCAACAGAAAGGGGTTCCACTCCCGGAATGTCCAACTGGTGTGTGACCATAGTATGAACATTATGCACATCTGTGCCTTGACAGCATGCACAAAAGCTTCATTCTCAGGAACTCTGACATTCTGGAGGCATTTGAGGAGGTCCCCAGGCTGCAGGGGTGGCTCCTGGGTTATATGGGTTACCTGCTTCAGACATGGCTGACGACGCCTGTGCGGAGGCCTGTGACTGAGGCAGAGGCCCAGCATAATGAGGCCCACTTGGCCACCCGTGTGATAGTAGAGAGATGCATTGGGTTCCTCAAAACGTGATTCCAGTGCCTGGACCGCACTGGCAGGGCCCTATAGTGCAGCGCTCTGATCTCTTCCTGCATTGTGGTGGTGTGCTTTGCCCTGCACAACCTGGCACAGCAGAGGGGTGTCCTGTTGGAGGAGAAGGAGAAGGAGGATGTGGAGGTTGACCAACTGGGCATTGCTCAGGAAGAGACTGCTCAGCAGCAGCAGGAGGAGGAGGAAGCAGAGGAAAACCACGCCAAGGAACATTACCCAAGCACTGGAGGGCTGGCAGCTCGAATGAGGTATGTGAGGGCCCCCAGTGAGGCCCTGATCACTAGGCAGTTCAGTTGCTAGGGGCTTGTGTCTGTGGGTTCCAATTTCTACACATCCCTACCCCTCCCAGAAAAATCCTTCCATCTCCTGCAAAATCATTACACCAGAGTGGTGGGCCAGGGTATGCTGTATTAGCAAGTTTCTTTGGCAGGCAGGAGGATGATGACAACTCGCTGAGCATCATTACGATGATGCCCTGGTGCAAAGTAGTCTGACTCCTTTCTGAGCTCCATATGCATGCTGGCACCTGGGCCCACGTCTGTGTTATAGACAAGGGATCTGAAACCCCCATACAGGGCCCTGGGGTGAGTGGGGTGGGGGAGGGGAGGGAATCGCTCATAGGTTCTAGGGAACCAATGGCTTCATTTTCTCAGTGACACAGCGTTGAGGGGCCTCCCAATTGATATCAACATGAAGCATCCCTCCAGCAATCATCAATGGAAGAAGATTCCTACTCGAGGCAAATCTGAGACAAATTAGTCATGTGTGGCTGGTGAAAAAAAAAGAATAAATGTTTAAATAATAGGTTCTAATATAAAAACTTGTGAGCAGAACATGTTAAGGTGCTTAAAGATCTATCTGCAGCCCTTCACCTGTGCCATCTTAGTGCAACTCCAACTTCCTAAACATACATGGCCTATCACTGTGTCTTAGTGACTCCCCAGAATGTACCTTGGGGATGGAGGAGGCCAGCTGTCTACCATGCCCCATGGCCTGTGATGCACGTGGTGTGCATCCTCTGGAGACCCTGGACCTTGACAGCCGTGGCTAACTTCCAGGTGTCGAGGATATTTCCACGACACCCTCTTCATCCCACTGTCCCTGAGATTCCCTGGTGTCAGGAAGCGGGAATCAAAAGGTGTAGCCACAGCGATAGTCTCCTAGTTGGAAGGCCCTGGCATGGGCTGGGGCCCTTCGTCCTCCCTTGGGGTTCCTATGGGCCCCTGGGTCGCTCCATGGGATGGTGGTGCTTCTGCAGTGGGCTCCAGAATCTCTGGCATCACTTGGCACTGCCAGTTCTGGAGGATCAGCTCCGTCCCAGCCATGGTGGTTCAGCCCTGTGCAATGGTCACCTGAGTTGGGGACTACCTGTTAATGGCCATAGCAAGTGCCCTCTGAGACTGGCCATGCTCTTCAGCCCCTCAACATGATCCTCTGTGGCTGGGCCATGTTCCCAAGGGCTGCTTCTGTAGCTCGCTGTGTCTTTGCGCTGTTCTGTTGGATCTCCTACAAGCTCGCGAGCCTCTCGGCCATGGACTGCAGGCCCTCGAGAATCCTGTTCAGCCCCTCAGCCGTAGCCTGCTGTGACTCAGCCATGGCCCTCTGGGACTCCGCTGTGGCCTGCTGTGACTTGGCCATCACTTGCAGCCTGCCACTCATAGTGAGGATCCCCTGCCCCGGGCTTTACGCCATGCACACCATCCTTGCGGTGTTGGTTTGGGAATACGCAAGAAAGGCTGGTCTATTTGAAAGCTTTGGGACTCCTCCCAACAGCCTCGCAGTGGGTCCAGTGTGACCGTCAGCCCCTCCTGTATTCCCTGGCTCCGTTGCTGCATCTCCAGCAGCTGAGGGAAAGTGATCTCAGAAGCTCAGCACATAGCTTGGGGCTAGCTGAGTCCTTGTATTTGGCAGGGTTTTGCATTCTAGAGGTCTCAGACGTTTCCTCCTCCACCCGATGTACATCAGCAGATATGTCATGCTCACCAGGAGCCTCACCACTAACTGGACCCACCGATGTGTCAGTATCTGTGATGGTGAACTGCGAGGCGGAAGATGACACCAAAACGGTGCCACCCTTGGAGGTTCCTACACTCATGTCCTCCAAGAACTCGTCTGAACTGCCTGGAGCAGGATGGACCAGATCCACAGAGTGGGCCACAATACCAGATGGTCCCAGGGCATCTGGACCTGCCGCTGCAACACAGGACACAAGGTTAAGTGCAAGGAGGGAGAGGAATCTGGGATGCAAAAAACCTGATTCACGTTTCAACATTGAACTTAAAACAAAGCACAAGGAAGATTATATCACAGAAGCAGGCCCTTCGGCCCTCCAAACCTGCAGCAACCAGGCTGCCCATCTGAATTGTAACCCCCTACCCTTCCAGGGATCATATGCCTCTCTTCCCATCCCATTCACATAGCTGTAAAGATGCCCCTTCAAGGTCACTCTCGTGTCTGCCTCCATGACCTCCCCTGGCAGCGAATTTCAGGCACCCAACCCACTCTCTGTGCACATGTACATGCCCCACACATCTCCTTTAAACCTTGTCACTCACACCCAAAACCCATGCTCCCTAGAAGTTGCCTCAAATAAGTGGAGAATCGACAGATGCTCATTTCTTGACTCCAGCCTGACCATGAGGTGGTGGCCCTTAGAGGGAAGCGCAATGCTACTTTTTGGGAGGAGGAAGAAGGTCCTTGGGACTCAAGAGCTGGATACATGCAGGGCACTGGGGCTGGGAGAACCTGGGGGTGATTTGGGGGAAGATGCTAGATGGGGTTAAGCTCTTACCACTGCTGCCTGGATGACCTTCTAGCAGCACTTCTTCCCTGTTCTGGGGGCCAGTGCCATGGCACTAAACTGAGGCAGCAACTGCCTCCCAGGCCACATTGCCATCAGCTCCCCCTGGGTCTGCACTCTCCCCTGGGGGAAGAGGGTGCCCCGCCTCACATCTGCTCAGTTAGCAGCCTCCCCAGGTCACCCTCAGTAAATCAGGTACTTTCTCAGAAGACAATGGAAATTTGGCATGTCTTTTACAGATGCACCATAGAAAATATTCTTTCTGGTTGTGTCACAGCTTGGTATGGCTCCTGCTCTGCTAAAGACTGCAAGAAATGACAAAACATCGCAAATGTAGCCCAATCCATCACACGAACCAGCCTCCCACCCATTGACTCTGTTTACACTTCCCGCTGCCTTGGCAAAGCAGCCAGCATAATTAAAGACCCCATTGCACTCCAGACATTCCCTCCTCCACTTTCTTCCATCAGGAATATGATAGAAAAGTCAGGTCATGTACCAGCCGACTCAAGAACAGCTTCTTTCCTGCTACTGCCAGCTTTTTGAATGGACCTACCTTGCTTTAAGTTGATCTTTGTCTGTATTCTAGCTATGACTGCAACCATGCATTCTGCACGCTCTTATTTCCTTCTCTATGAATGGTAGGCTTTGTCTGTATAGAGTGCAAGAAACAATACTTTTTACAGAATGCTAATACATGTGACAATAATAAATCAAATCAAAAGGGGGGCTTGTCGTATTCTCATTTTTTCCTGCAATGCCTGCCTGCCTTTCCACACTTGGGGTTTTTTATGGAGCGGCCCCTCATCTGGGCAGATCAGCTGCAGGCAGTTTGGCAGAGCTTTCCAGCAAGTTACATGCAGTTTGCTTAACATTGAGGGGAAGGTAAGTGAGAACTTGCAGGTGTGCTGATGGAAGGGGAGGGGGGAGTGGTGGATCAGTGCCTCTGACTGTGGACAGGAGAGAAAGAGGGAGGTGTCATATAGCCATCAAAGTCGGGAGGAGATGGGGGCCTTGTGCAGGATGGTCCGGGTTGTGGGGGAGGGGGATTACTCTGCCTGAGATCAGTTGGAGGGGTCAGGGTATCTCTTTGCCTGAGATCGGCGGGAGGGAAGGGAGAGTCATTGCCACGCTGTTTGAGATCAGTGTGGGTGAAGGGGAATCCACTGCCACCCTGCCTGAGATCAGTGGGGGGAAGGGGGGGTCCGCTGCCACCCTGCCTGAGATTGGTGGGGGTGAAGGGGGAGTCCACTGCTATTCTGCTTGAGATTGGTGGGACGAAGGGGGATGGGGCCGCGATCCGTCTGGATGGTGGGCATGTGGAGGAGACAAGGGGACCAATAATATTGTGAAGGTGTGTCAATATCTGTGGGGGCCAGGAGGAAGCATTATCTGGTCCGGGAGGGGTGTGACAGGGGAGCAGCATTGTATCTCTTCTTTACACATTTGTTGGCTCTGATTGGAGCTGCAGGGTTTTAGGCACGTTAAGCCCCGCCCACAGGTTTGTGCAGTGTGATTCAGAGTCGCTGATATTTTTGCAGTCAGACTGCATGTGCAAAATCCAAAGAACGGACCTAAAAGTCAGATCTGAACTGCTCCCAGTTTCAAGTTCGCCAGCACTTACAGAAATGATAAAATCAGAACCCTAGATTGTAAACCATGTTTTTCTCTTGCTGATCACATATCCAGTAAATCAGCCAGGAGAATCCATATTTTCATACGTATTTGAACTAGTCAATTGGACTGTTTGCTGTTTCTATAATTTTGCTGTCAGCAAATTCGCTGATAAATTTGCTTGCATTGTACCTGTAACTACACTTTAAAAGCAATGGATTAACGGTGAAGTGCTGATGGATGTCCTGCCAATGTGATAAGGATATATAGAAATGTAAATACTTATCTTTCCATTGTGCACCAATTAACCTTTAACTGTACACTCCTGAGTAAGAACATAAGAACATAAGAAATAGGAGCAGGAGTAGGCCATCTAGCCCTTTGAGCCTGCCCTACCATTCAATAAGATCATGGCTGATCTGAAGTGGATCAGTTCCACTTACCCGCCTGCTCCCCATAACCCTTAATTCCCTTATTGATCAGAAATCTATCTATCCGTGACTTAAACATATTCAATGAGGTAGCCTCCACCACTTCAATGGGTTGTTATGATCCACGTTAGAACCCAATTCAAATGACATGTTGAAAATATTCACCCTCAATCCTTTACAGAAGGAAAAAATAGCATTGCAGTTTAGGTTATCATTGCAGTTCCAATTTTTCCACCACTTGTGCTGCACTCTCTGCATCTTTTACAATATGTCAAAATTATCAAACAATCTCGTCCAATTCATCTGCTGGTGCAATCTCTGCTTCGCAAACGGCAACCCTAACAGCACAAGTCTATTAAACAGCAATATTTGATGCAATTATGGACATGGATATTGGAACCCAAAATAGTCACTGCCACAAATTAATATCTTAAACAAGTGAACAAGTCTCCTTCAGCACCGGCTCCCTTCATTCATTCCCTTTAGTGTGCTATAAACAATTGATACTGAAATTGGAATTCAGCGCAGTTACTTTAAGAAGCCTGTTTCCTGTTGTAATCTAGTCGGTTGTCATCATGTAAAAGCCAGAGGTGAAATATAACACGACTAGCTAATGAAAGCTAAATTCCTTTGAGAAGATTTGATTCACAATATAGAAGTCTAAAATGAAAAGCTATTAGAATAACAATGCCTAAATCTGCGCATCCTGACAGCTGATCAATATTAGATGCACTCTACATTGGGCCATTTGTGTGGGTCAATAGTGGAAGTCGCTACGTTGAAGTCACAGGTTTAAGTTCCACTGGTGGCTGACACTCAAACTCTGAAGCACAAAAGCATAGCAAATTTATTTAATTCTTTGCCAAGATGGCAGTGGGAACTCACGCATACAGCCAGGAATAATTATATTACAAGATGACCCTGAGTATATACAGTAGGAAGTATCAAGTGACATAATGCCAACAACATTGTCCTTGTTCCTTGATTAGAACAATTCTAAATCCATTGTGCAGCTTATCAGATGAAATGTTGTCTGTGTGAAGGTCAGAAGTTTGAGGTTTCTGATTTGCTGTTGAATAAGAGTAAATAACTCCATGTTTACTGTGTATCTATGAAGTTCTGAGTTATTATGAATTTGAAGTTGCATTATCAGGGTGGCTACAAAATATAGAATTTTATCCTAGGAAGTCAGTAAAACTAATCTATCATTCTTGTACCTCAGCATTAATATGCTGACCATGGAGCGACAGGCCTACAAGCTATTCATGATCAAATGTAGAACAGCATTTGAAATGGAACATGGTGGCAAAGGTTGTAATTAAAGAAATAGTAAGTTAAGAAGCTCTCAAGATGAACCATACAGACTCAAAACTTTAATTCTGTTTCTCTCCCCACAGTTGCTGCCAGACCTGGTGAGTTGTTCCAGTATTTTCTCTTTATATATTTTATATATAATTAAAGAACCATTGCTACAAGCTGTCTAAGATGCAGGATTGTTACAGAAGTAACACTGGAGATTCCTTTTCTCCCCAGTTACAAGACAGTAGGTGAAAGGCATGAGGTGACTTTATACCAAAAACTGGAAAAATGATTATGGAATCACAGAATCCCTATAGTGCAGGAGATCATTTGGCTGCAATGAGTTGGTGGCCAGTGACAGCCCATCTCCAATGGATCAGCACGATGCCATCACACCTTAGGTCACAAATGGTTTTGCTTATAAACAAAGGCCACAGAATTGGGCAATGGCCTAAAATGGGCCCTGGGAGCACAATGTAGGATTACCAGTTTTGCCATTTGCTTCTGATGAAATAACCAAGCAAGCTTTGGTAGGAATAATGGTAGGAAGGACTATTACTTACGTGGCGAAAAGCTGCAGCAGGCGACGGTGCAGAGGGACCTCGGGATCCTTGTGCATGAGTCGCAAAAACCCAGCCTGCAGGTGCAGCAGGAGGTCAGGAAGGTGAATGGGATGCTGGCCTTCGTAGCGAGGGGGATTGAATATAAAAGTAGGGAGGTCTTGCTGCGGCTGTATAGGGCATTGGTGAGGCCGCAGCTGGAGTACTGCGTGCAGTTTTGGTCGCCGCACTTATGCAAGGATATTTTGGCCTTGGAGGGAGTGCAGAGGAGGTTTACTAGGCTGATACCGGAGTTGAGGGGGTTGAGCTATGAGGAGAGGCTGAATAAACTAGGCTTGTACTCGTTAGAGTTTAGAAGAATGAGGGGAGATCTATTGAGATGTATAAGATGATGAATGGGATGGATAGAATAGAGGTGGAGAGACTCTTCCTGCTCAGAAAGGACAGTAGGACTAGGGGGCACAGCCTCAAGATAAAGGGGGCGCGGTTTAGAACGGAGTTGAGGAGGAACTTCTTCACTCAAAGGGTAGTGAATCTCTGGAATTCTCTGCCCGTTGAAGTGGTGGAGGCTGCCTTGCTAAATATTTTTAAGACGAGGGTTGATGGGTTTTTGATAAGCGAGGGGATTAAGGGTTATGGGGAGAGGGCGGGAATGTGGAACTGAGCCACGACAGATCAGCCATGATCTTATTGAATGGCGGGGCAGGCTCGAAGGGCTAGATGGCCTACTCCTGCTCCTATTTCTTATGTTCTTATGTTATGTTCTTTGTGCTGCCTTCTATTTTAAGTGAGTGTTGCATGCACCTTGCATTCTGTTGAGAAACTGTATGACAAGTTTTGGCAAAAAATCATGAGCGGCGTCTATTGCCTTTGTCCTTTTTAGATTGCAGAAGTTGTGAGTTTGGATTATGTTGTGGAAGGAGATTTGGCAAGTTCCTGCAATACATCTTGTAGATGGCAAACTTGGTTCCAATTGTGGGGCTTTGGGAAAGGGAGTGAATGTTTAAAATGCTAGGGTGCCAATTGAGTGGGTTGCTTTGTCCTGGGATGGCATTGAGCTTCTTGAATGTCATTGGAGTACTCATCCAGGCTTGTAGATGGTGGGCAGGCTTTGGGGAATCAGGGGGTGAGTTAATCACCACAGAATTCCCAGCTGCTGACTTACTCTTGAAGCTAGGTTTAGATGTTTACTTGCAGTTAATTTTCTGGCTAATGATGATCCTGGGATGTTGATGGTCGGGGAAATTAATGATTGGAATACTACTTAACACCAAGGGAAGATGGTTCGATTCTCTCTTGCTGGAGATGGTCATTGCCTGGCATTTGAATGTGTCTGAGCCTGAATGTTGTCCAGGTAGCGTTGCATAAGGACATGGATTACTTCAGTTTCTGAGGAGTCAAAAATGGTACTGAAGACTGTGCAATAATCAATGAACATCCCTATTTATGACCTTATGTTGGAGGGAAGGTCGTTGATGAAGCAACTGAAGATCGTAGGACCTCGGACACTGTGCTTGAGGAGAATTGTTTGGTAGAGCAGACGGAGCACGGTTTCGTAAGGGGAAGTCGCGTCTGACGAATTTATTGGAGTTCTATGAGGATGTGTCTAGGGCGGTGGATAGAGAAGAGCCGGTGGATGTGGTCTTTCTTGATTTTCAGAAGGCGTTTGACAAGGTGCATCACAAGAGGTTATTGCAGAAGGTCAGGGGGCATGGAGTTGGGGGTAGGGTGTTAGTGTGGATAGAGGATTGGCTGTCAAATAGGAGGCAGAGAGTGGGGGTCAATGGGTGCTATTCAGATTGGCGGTTGGTGACCAGTGGAGTGCCCCAGGGGTCGGTGCTGGGGCCTCAGCTATTCACCATTTATATAGATGATCTGGAGGAGGGAACCGAGTGTATGGTGTCGAAATTTGCTGATGACACCAAGATTGGTGGAACAGCAAATTGTACGGAGGGTGTGGAGAGTCTGCAGAAGGATCTAGATAGGCTGGGCGAATGGGCCAGGAACTGGCAAATGGAATTTAATGTTGGCAAATGTGAGGTTGTCCACTTTGGTAGGAATAATGGTAGGAAGGACTATTACTTACGTGGCGAAAAACTGCAGCATGCGACGGTTCAGAGGGACCTCGGGGTCCTTGTGCATGAGTCGCAAAAACCCAGCCTGCAGGTGCAGCAGGAGGTCAGGAAGGCTAATGGGATGCTGGCCTTCATAGCGAGGGGGATTGAATATAAAAGTAGGGAGGTCTTGCTGCAGCTGTACAGGGCACTGGTGAGGCCGCAGCTGGAGTACTGTGTGCAGTTTTGGTCGCTGCACTTACGCAAGGATATTTTGGTCTTGGAGGGAATGCAGAGGAGGTTTACTAGGCTGATTCCGGAGTTGAGGGGGTTGAGCTATGAGGAGAGGCTGAATAAACTAGGCTTGTACTCGTTAGAGTTTAGAAGAATGAGGGGAGATCTCATTGAGACGTATAAGATGTTGAATGGGATGGATAGGATAGAGGTGGAGAGGCTCTTCCCGCTCAGAAAGGACAGTAGGACTAGAGGGCACAGCCTCAGGATAAAGGGGGGGGCGGTTTAGAATGGAGTTGAGGAGGAACTTCTTCACTCAAAGGGTGGTGAATCTCTGGAATTCTCTGCCCGTTGAAGTGGTGGAGGCTGCCTCGCTCAATATTTTTAAGACGAGGGTTGATAGGTTTTTGATAGGCAAGGGGATTAAGGGTTATGGGGAGAGGGCGGGAATGTGGAACTCAGCCACGACAGATCAGCCATGATCTTACTGAATGGCGGGGCAGGCTCGAAGGGCTAGATGGCCTACTCCTGCTCCTATTTCTTATGTTCTTATGTTCTTATGCTGAGGAATTCCTGCAGTGATGTCTTAAGACTAAGACGATTGGCCTCTAACAACCACAACCATGTTATTTTGTGCTCTGTCGGATTAAGCCTGTGCCTTCTATTTGTTAAATTTCTGGGATGGATCAATAAGACCCCTTTGCAATCTGATCCAGATGTCACATATTGTGCAAGGCCAGTGTATGTGAATGATACTTTCCATCAGAAAACTGGTGTACGTTATTGATCCTGTCTGGTATTAACCTGGTGGACCCTTCCAGTCTCTTTCAAGTTGGACTGAAATTAAGCCAGCTAAAATCTGTTCATTTCACCGCAAGTGGAAATCTCGAGCGAAAGTTGTCATTGAACTCATTTAATACAATTAGTATAACTTGCCTTCATTGAGTGAAAAGACAGACTGTAGGGGTCAAATTTCTCATTCTGCCCACCCAGCATGGGAATTATAGCAGGCTTGGGGCACACCATGGAAAATTCTGTTGACCTCGAGCACGATTTTCTGGCTTTGGAGAAGGCATGCCTGGAAAATCCTATCCTTCGTGTCTCATGAATCATCTTACTTAACGAAAAAAGCCTTTGAATTCTCCCCTTTGTTCTAACTTCCTGACTGGTAAAAGCCCTGTCCTTGCAGCTGTTTTGGTTAATAAATCAACAGTCAATGGATACTTCTGCCACTGTTTTTATCTCCATATTCATATCCTATGATCTATGCAGTTGACCCCTGCTGAGCAACTGGAAGCAGAGACTTCCCAAGATAAAAACTAATAGATATTTATTGATTAATTAGTCATGGTGGTTGCTTATCATCATCAGTCTTTGGGGAAAGTAACACATTTTAACCACGTCTTATTTTCTAAACTTCTGTGAACATTTTTGCTTTAACACCCAAGATCTAATTGTAGCTTCTCCTAGTCCTTTGTAGGGAAAATGATCAGACTTTCATCTGTGACAACCATCAAAATTCTGTAATATGAATCAAATGCTACTTAAACAGAATTTGCTGTTTAATGAATGATTAATCACAAAAAACACCTTTTTCAAGTTTATGTGAAAAAATAGACACCCAGAAAATGAAGTGCAAGTTCCATTCATTAGAATACTTTAGTAAAAGAACATGATATGCAATATCATCCCACCTCTGTCCAAATAAAACTTAACAGAAAAGGGAAAATGCTGGTAAATTTCAGCAGTCTGGCAGCATCTGTAAGGAGAGAAAAGAGCTGAAGTTTCGAGTCCATGTGACCTTTTGTCAAAACGGGGTCTGAATTTTTTTGGATGATGTGGACTCAATCCCTGCTACCTGCAGAGTTATGGTGTGAAGATGCCGGCATTGGACTGGGGTAAGCACAGTAAGAAGTCTCACAACACCAGGTTAAAGTCCAACAGGTTTATTTGATAGTAAACGCCACTAGCTTTCGGAAGGCTATTCCTTCGTCAGGTGAGTGGAGAGTTCCATAAATCTATATTTATATGCCCTGTTTCTGGTCAGAACTCTCCACTCACCTGATGAAGGAACAGCGTTCCGAAAGCTAATGGTGTTTACTATCAAACAAACCTGTTGGACTTTAACCTGGTGTTGTGAGACTTCTTAATCTGCAGAGGAATGCATGCCTGCTGATCCCCAACAGGCTCACTACCATTTTATGCTCATTTCAGTGTTGATTTGCAACACTTGGGCAAGTGGTTACTTGGAAGTAAGTCCTGCCTTGTAGAGATGTCTGCCAATCATATTGGCCAACAGCTTTCCAGCCCATCCAGACACAGCACTGCAGTGGATGAAAGAGGCATGACAGAACCAGACCCAAGTCTAAGCGCAGAGAGCCGGTGTGAAGGTTATTGGTTGGGGTCCAAGGGAGGGGAAAGTAGGAGGTGCCCTGGGGGTTTTCCGGGGGAGGGGGTTAATTCTGGTGTCAGCTGATTGCCTGGGTGAGGCGAGAGGAAGGTCCAGAGGTATCTGGTCTGTAAGTGGAGGGTGCCCCCATGTACCCCAATTCCATAGGGGTGTCTACCCTCGCCTCACTTTCCCTCCCACAATTGAGAATGTAACTTTTTCCATTTCCCATCCTGAGTCATCCACTCATTTAAGGGCCTTAATAGGGGTGTCCAAGGCCCTGCCTGCCCCACCATAAAACCACATCCAGTTTGATGCAGGCGGAATCTGAGATAGGATCCTGTCTATGTAACTTCATGCTCCCTCCATGCCTCAAAGTCAATTTGTAAAAGTCAATCCACAAAATAGTAAGTTGTTTCCCAGCCTTGAGAGGGAAGAGGGCTTTGGATCTAAATGTGATTCAAATATGACTTTTGGTTGCAAGTCTTCAGTTAGAACTAAGCAATACATTAAAGAACAGTTAATAGTTAATTCATGAAAGAAAAACTACATGTATATGAAAGTCCTGGGTTTTCTTTAAGTTAGCATTTGAAAGAGATGCTGTTGTGGCAAATGATACTTGTGGATGCAGCAGGGATTCTAAAGTGCAGATTTCATAGAATCATAGAAACACTACAGTGCAGAAGGAGGCCATTTGGCCCATTGAGTCTGCACCAACCACAATCCCACCCAGGCCCTACCCCCATATCCCTACACATTTTACCCACTAATCCCTCTAACCCACACATCTCACAACTCTAACAATTTTTAGCACAGCCAATCAATCTAACCCACACATCGTTGGACTGTGAGAGGAAACCAGAGCACCCAGTGGAAACCCACACAGACACGAGGAGAATGTGCAAACTCCACACAGACAGTGACCCAAGCCAGGAATTGAACCCAGGCCCCTGGAGCTGTGAAGCAGCAGTGCTAACCATTCTGGTGCCATGCCACCCACAGTATTTCTGTCTGTATAATGGAATGCCAAAACAAAATCACCTTAGGTAAGATTAATACCCTGATATATGTAATTTATATGTTCCAGAGGTAAGTAGAGAAGGTAGTCCAGACATTAGAACTAGCTTTCCTCATCGTGGAGCAGAATTAATGTCAACATATAAATAGTACAAAGCTATGAAAGTGCCTTTTCTTACTGAATGTATAAATTGTTTCACTATCGTGCTTGCATAATGCAACTTTACTCTGACTGTTTGAAGAAGAAAATGAACTAGTTACTTTTAACTACTTTTCTCCCAAATACAATATCTCAAAATGTTTGGGTGCTTTATGAATATTACATCAGAACTGTCTAATTTTCTCTTTTGTATATGAAAGTCAACCTTTCTCCCTGCTACCAATGACATACAATCTGTTAATATTATCCTCATGCTGCTGGAAGATCATATAAAAATTGATAGGATATTCTCTCATTTCAGCTGCAAGATATCAGCAAAGAAAATGGCTGAATTTCCTGATGGAAATTGGGATCCCCAGAGTCAGGCCTATATGGGGGTCCTGAGCTAGCCCATGTTGTTGAAGGTTTAGCAATGCAACCTCTTGGGAGCTGATCATTTAGTTGGCTACCGACAGTATCTGCCTTATTAAGGACAGTGGGCAGGTTCGCATGTCATAGAATCATAGAAACCCTACAGTACAGAAATAAGCCATTCAGCCCATTGAGTCTGCACCGGCCACAATCCCACCCAGGCCCCACCCCCATTTCACTACATATTTTACCCGCTAATCCTTCTAACCTAAGCATCTCAGGACACTAAGGCGCAATTTTAGCATGGCCAATCAACCTAACCCGCACATCTTTGGACGGTGGGAGGAAACAGAAGCACCCGGAGGTGACTGGAGATCCAATCAAAAGTTTGATACAAATGTCACTTTGGCAGCTTTACCAGGGTAGGTGGGCTGACAAAAAATAATCCCAAGTAAGACCTTAATTGCCCTTACTGGCTCCTTCATTTTATTGGGGTGGGCAACTGACCTGAGTCCCATCCCAGCTGAGATTGAGCCTCCTCTCAATGAAATCAATTTGTAGTTGCTCATAAACCATAAGATATTGGGAGTGTGAAAGCCAAATCAACATTATTTGGCCACATATTGCTCCTGCCAGCTTTATACAACTAACACACATCACAAGGAAAACAATCTTTCATTATGGAATTTTGCTCAAAGTGCGAAACATTCTGTTTTCAGAAAAGCTGAAGTTAGTCTGGTTTCAAGTGGAACTTCTCAAGATTCCTAAAGGGAAAAAAATATTGGGCCGAATCTTTTGTGCAATGGCAATTACCTTCTTTTTGATTTCATTTTGGTTTGATTTGATTTGATTTATTATTGTCATATATATAAATATACAGTGAAAAGTATTGCTTCTCGTGCACTATACAGTCATGTTGTATAGCGTATGCCACTTTGGCAGCCTTATCAGGATAGGTGGGCTGACAAAAAATAGTCCCAAGTAAGACCTTAATTGCCCTTACTGGCTCCCCCATGTTATTGGAGTGGGCAACTGACCCTAGTCCCATTCCAGCTGAGATTGAGCCTCCTGTCAATGAAATCAATTTGTAGTTGCTCATAAACCATAAGGTACTGGGAGTGTGAAAGCCAATTCAACATTATTTGGTCACAAAGCAGACTGCTCAGGCGAAGGAAAGGAGAGAGTGCAAAATGTAGTGTTTCAGTTATAACTAGGGTGTAGAGAAAGATCAACCTAATGCAAAGTAGGTCCATTCAAAAGTCTGACAGTAGCAGGGAAGAAGCTGTTCTTGAGTCAATTGATACGTGACGTCAGACTTTTATGAAGAAGGTGGAAGAGAAAATGTCCAGGGTGCATAGGGTCCTTAATTATAGTGAAGCTTTGCCAAGACAGCGAGAAGAGTAGACAGAGTCAATGAATGGAAGGGTGGTTTGAGTGATGGATTCTAAATGCCATTCATCTCCTTTTCACTTACTCTAGTCTGGAGCAGCACATTTCTCACTGAGGGAATGTAAGCATATGAGGTGCATGGGTAAGGGGTAAGAGAGGTTGGTAGTAGAAGGTAGAACTTCCCGGGAATCAGGCAGAGAGATCGTGAGTGGGGCGGGGGTTGGAGTTCCGCTGGTTGTGTGGAAGCCATCGGGGTGGTCAGATTGGGGTCGGGGGATGGGATAATATTCTGGATGATGTGAGGGCAGTTAGGGGTGGGGGCGAGGGGGGGTGGGGGGGGAACCGGCAGTGGGGGGGGTGTCAGATGGACCAGAGTAGAGGGTGGAGTTCATGTAGTTATTGTGGGTCAGGTAATCTTGGAGCAGGAGTTAGCCAGGGAGTGGCGGTGAGTCAGGGAGTCGGTAACATAGTTGCCCAGGAAATTAAGTAATTTTAATCCTTCTAACTTTTCCTGGGTATCTATTCTACTAAGAGAGTCAAAATTGTCTGAAGTTTCATAAGGTTCCAGATGCAGAGTAATTTCATAGGGTTCCAGACGCAAGGTAATTTCACAGGGTTCTAGATGCAAAGTAATATCATAGAGTTTCAGATGCAGGCTAATTTCATAGGGTTCCAGATGCAGGCTAATTTCATAGGGTTCCAGATGCAGGCTAATTTCATAGGGTTCCAGATGGAGGGTAATTTCACATGGTTCCAGATGCAGGGTAATATTGTAGAGTTCCAGATGCAGGCTAATTTCATAGGGTTCCAGATGCAAGGTAATATCATAGGGTTCCAGATGCAGGATAATTGTACAGGTTTCCAGATTAGGGTAATACCATAGGGTTCCAGTCACAGGGTAACATCATAGGATTCCAGATGCAGGGTAATTTCATAGAGTTCCAGACGCAGTGTAATTTCACAGGGTTCCAGATGCAGGGTAATTTCACAGGGTTCCAGATGCAGGATAATTTCATAGGGTTCCAGATATGGGATAATAACATAGGATTCCAGATGCAGGGTAATAACATAGGGTTCCAGATGCAGGGGAATATCATAGGGTTCCAGGTGTGGGATAATATCATAGAATTCCAGATGCAGAGTAACAACGTAAGGATACAGATGCAATGGAATATCATAGGGTTCTAGATGAAGGTCATTTCATCAGGTTCCAGATGTAGGGTAATTGCCAACAGAAGTTGAAACTTTCCCGGTGATTCCCAGGCATCCCTTTCATGGGAACTTCTAGGGGATTCCCCCGTTCATCTTCCAGGGTACTTCTGGGGTACGACCTCTTGAATGATGAATAACTAGCAACTGGATGTATGCAGGTTGTGCTTTAATCAGCTTTTTTTTTCACTAAACCTCCAAAGATTAGATGTCTCTTCTATCCCATATTTACACAAATACTTATAAATCAGGGTAGTATTTGATTTGGGGAAGAGGGGCTTCCAAGTGACGTTCCCAGGTACCAGCTGCCCTTGAAGTTCTTAATACTATCAATGACCATGACTTGGTTCTTAACCAACTTTTTAATCTTTTGGTTGTTTTTATTTATGTTTGTGCCTGACTCTCCTCCACCTTCATACCCTAACACCACTGTTTTAGCTTATTCTTACTTTTCCAGCCCTATATATCCTTTCAGCTGGAATCTTAGTCATAGCCCAATGCAAGTGAAAATCTTCCCAAGTCCTCTCTCCCCCCTCCGCCATGTTCCAATACTGGTGTCAGTGTCCCATAATATTAAACCCTGCTTCTGCATAGCAATTCTTTAGCTAAGTGTTTTGTTTCTGAAATTCAAACTAATAAATAATTATTCTTTTTCAGTGCTAAGCAGGTTTACTATCAATCTGTAAATCCTTCCTAAAGACTGCTTTGGGAGGTGGTAAGCCAGAATTGTGTGGTAGCTGTAACGCAAAACAATCCACGTGCAAGGTTCTGTGACATTTGTCCTTCTTGCTTCAAGAGACTGCTAGACAGAGACATTCACCTGTAGTGAGATATCTGTTACTCACTCTAACTTGCAACCACAGTACTCAGCTATTTGATATACAATGGACCCATTAATGTTATTAATTACACATATTGGGGCTACACTTGATTGTACGCAAGAACAGCACCAGGATTACTATGCGCGATTAACCCACACCCTTTGATTGTGAAGCAGATGAAAAAGTAACTTAACTCAGGCAAAGGATATCCAGACTCAAAATGTTGGCTCTATTTGCTCTCCACAGATGCTTCAGGCCTGCTGAGATTTTCCAACATTTTCTGTTTTTGTTTCAGATTCCAGTGTCTGCAGTATTTTACTTCACTAAAGTAACTTTGTCTTACCAGCTGTTTTAAACTATTTCATCTTCCAGCCAGTGCTATTTACATAGTTCACTGTTCAGATGTCTGATAGCAGGAAATATAGTAAGTGGCTAACACAGCTAAAAGCTAGTCTGCATCTCTTTAAGGGGACAAAAACAGTAAGTTCTGGAAGTACTCAGATACTTTGCTCTCATGCTCATGTTTCTGTCCTCAGGCGTTTGCAGTATTCCAATGAAGCCCCACATGAACTTAAAGCCAGAAGGAAAAAAAAACAGTTTGAACCAGTGTTCTTCTTTCCCTATTTCACTGCCTTTTTCTTCTAGGAGATCAGCAACACATCTTCCAATTAGGCACTTTGAAACCTTCTGGACTTAATACTGAGTTGAACAATTTCAAACTATGAGCTCTGTCTCAATTCTGAGACTTATTTATTCGCCATGTAGTGTCTGAATCTTTTCATGGTTTTGCTTTGGGGCAGAGCTGTTTTATTATATTTTATCATTCAAACATTCTCTGTTTTTATGACTTCCATTACCACAGCCTTTGTCTTTGTTCCATGAAAGCTTTGTAATTTAATCTCTCCCAGGCTCTACTTTATCCCAAACTTTCCATTTGGCTCTTCCCTCCTCCCCCCACCTTTCAATGGCATAAAACCCGTCACATTTCTACCTCCCTTCCTTTCTAGAGGCTGGAATATTAAGGCAGTTCATGCCAGCCGGATTTTCCCATCCCACTGCAGAGAATGAAGATTTGGCTGGGTACCATTTCTCCGACTTTGCTACAGCTGGAGCAAGGCATGAGCAGCTCATAAGATTACGCTCAAAGAGTCATATTCAACTTGAAACATTAATTCTGTTTGTAATCTCTCCTAAATCTACTGAATATTTACAAAACATTCTGTTTTTGATTTCAGATATCCAGTAGTTGCTGTGTTTTGCTTTTATTCTCTTACAGAGGAATTGTTTTGTGATTGAAGCAAGTTGTTGAAGGTTGAATAGCAAATGAATCTGATCTGGAAGATATTGAAGAACGATGTAACAAGGGAAATAGAGGGCTCCAAGGTTTTCAGACCCAGCACTAGAGGCCACAGTGGAGAAGATGGAAATTAGAAGTATCCTATACCTGCCAAGGAGGTCAATGCCAGAAGTCGAGGACCGCGATACAGTGTCAGAAGAAGTTCAATGATTTCAACACATGAGGTCAAGGTCAGCAATTGCATTGTCAAGGATCATATCCAATCAAGTCCCAGGAGCCTCAGACACAAAACAACTTACCACATCAGCTATTTCTCACTTACCACAAAGCTTTATCAATAGGACTCATTCCTGACTTTTATATGTTCACTGCACCCTCATACATTTAGCAATACTGCAAGTCTTATAACCATGCCTCACAGCTTGCATATACAGACCACTATGAGACCATGACAGTTACAACAGCCAAACAGATTGCACCTTACTCACTGAATGACCTTTGTTACTTTTGCAGGACAAGGTGGTGCACAACCAAGGTAGGAGGAGCTGACTGAATGGTAACAGGCATGTCTGCATTTTGTGATGTCTATTCAGTACTATTAATTGGGATGCAAGTTACTGAGGCCATGGTCAACAATAGCGATGAAACCACTGAAGGTAGCTATTATCCTTCTCATCACCCATCTGCCCGTCATCACACAATTTCTTCCTATTCACGAGCTACCGATGGTGTAAGCGCCTCTTTCTTTCTCCCCAAGACGCCTTCAGCACAACCTTACTGATGTGTCCTTTTTCCATCAGGAACCTAAGGGTCTAGCCAGTCAGTGGCGAAACAGCAAGATTAGAGTGACGCTGGAGACATGGCATCGATTCCAAACTGATACTCACCAGCTTAGATACCATGAGTAATTTAGATGATAGCAGAGAAGTAGAATACATGCAATGAGGCACTGGGCGGGTTTTCTCTCCTAGCTTGTTCCAAAACAGTAAAGCCCTGCCTGAGGTCAACAGACATTCCCATGGGCCACTGCTCACCTGCTCTGATTCCTGTGGCAGACATGACAGAAAAATTCCGGCTACTGAGTGCAAGTGACCTGCAGACAGAGCAGGTAATCAGATTGGCACAGGTGTTAGCTCACCGGCAGTTGTACTTGTGTTCTACTGCAAGTGAATTAGTTGAACACTTTGATGGGGTAGCGGACTGAAGAAGACTGATGTGTATTCAGTATAAAATGCTTACTGCTTTAACCTATAATCCACATTGAAAGTCACAGAGGAGTCCAGCACCAACTTTGCACAGGGTTTTGCACAGAGTTTAGAGCTCCTCCTTTGAACCACGGAAGTGGTGGCTAACCCCATCAGCACACTTGTGGACGTAGTCAAGATGCAGGATTTGAGGATCGATGCCTTAGCTTGCATTGCTGCAAAAAGAACATCCAGCCAATATCAGTGTGCTGCAATGGGAGCTCATGTTTCAACCATGAAAGCTCAGTCTACTAACATTATGACTGTGAATTAATGTGTGCAGATGCTTGCAGCAGTCAGCAATCTGTCCTCCAGAAGATTTCTAAGATGCAATGGCTCATGGTAATGGCTCCCTGGAGCAGGAAACAGCTTTTGTTCTCCCAACACTAGCACTTCACCAGCAATCTTGTTAACTGTCAGCCTGTCCAGACTGCTGTCACCTATGCCAAGGTGGTGCAGTGCAGAGCTAGGCCTTCTGGACTCAGAACTGCCTGAGATCAACTTCTGAGGCCACCTGAAGTCTCCTCCACTATAAATCAGCAACCTTCTATGGGCAATTCTGTAGCCACTGGGCGAACATTACATTGGAGCAGCAGGAAAGACAAAGGCACACAGAAGACAAATACAAAAGAAATGCACAAGTACGATTAGTTGACTCGTTTCTGCAATATACAGTAATTTGATTTTGAAAGAAATTGGTGTCATTGTAATGTCACTGGATATCTATTGAATCCAGAAGCCCAGATTAACACTCAGATTCAGGATTCAAATCCCAACCTGGCAGATGGCAGAATTTGAATTAAATTAATAATTGGAATTGAAAATGTAGAGCAAGATTTTCCACCACCACCCACACTCTCTCCCACCCCTCACCCCATACCCTGCAACTTAGTAGTCCCATTAATGCCTAACTAGTACATGGATGCACCATGGAGACCATTTTGGATTCCCATAGTGTCCAAGCAAGGAGTCCAAGAGATCACATTTTTGTACCATATTAACTCATGAAGAGCTGATCAAGGATTCGCTTGTTTCAAGTATTTTATAATTTTTTCTTGTTATTGTTATCTTGTTATCTTGTCAATGTGGGATCATAATATAAAGACAAAGACAATTGTTTGAGGCATAGTGGTACAGGCAGCCAGTAGTTACAAGAAATGTTTGCAATATAATGCCAAACTGAACAAATTATAATTGAAGGATCAGTTGCAGTTGTTATGGTAAAATCAAAGCTTTGAGTTCTTGTATATTTATAAAGCATATATCCTGTAAAATTGCTGTATTTGCTGGTATTGTTACTATTAATATTCCTTACAATCAATAAACTGGTAAAATGTAAGCATTAAATATAGCATGTAACATATATTGTTTCAGAAATTTTGTTGAAAGTGGTACAGAAGATTAACTTAAATGTACTGAAACTAATCGTCTGTTAGCCATCTCATTGACCGCACACTGAAATGTGGTCTTTTAGACTTTGATGAGGTTTATAGTAAACTTCATGTGGTGGTTTATTCATTCCAATTATCACCGTACTTTATTATCCAATTCCAGGTTTGGCATTTTTGTGAGGACTCAGACTGTTTTACCAATAAGTATCCCTGGATGGACAAATCATCTACTACTCCAGCACAAACAAGTTTGATTAACACTTCCATTGGTAGTGTCTTATATCTCTAACACATTATTATAGTAGGCCTCTGCTTTCCTTGTTTGCATCTTTCTCTTGAGTTCCTTGCCATATCTTTTTCCATTCCCATCTCCAGCCCTTTCCACTTCTCTTCCTGGAAACTGTCTCTCCTCCCTCACCCCTTGTTGAACTTTCTTCTTCTTACCATCCTCTTTTCCAGTTCTTTTCTTCACCCAACATCTCTTATCCCCACCCACTTCCACATCTTCTATTTCTCTCCTCAATCTTCACCTTCTTCCTCTCTAGTCCTCAGCCCATGTCTCCTTTTGTTTGTCCTTTCTCTCCTCTCTCTACTCCTTGGGGAGACAATGGCTTAGTTGTATTATGGCTAGACTATTAATCCAGAATCTCAGCTAATGTTCTGGGGATCCGTGTTCGAATCCCACCATGGCAGATGGTGGAATTTGAACTCAATAATAAAAATATTTGGAATTAATAATCTACTGATGACCATGACATTGTCAAGTTTTGGAAAATCCCATCTGGTTCACTAATGTCCTTTAGGAAAGGAAATCTGCCATCCTTACTTAGTCTGGCCTACATTGGGGTTAGGGTTAGGGTTAGGGTCAGGGTCAGAGTCCGGTGCCACAGCAATGTAGTTGACACTCAACTGCCCTCCAAAGGGCAACTAGGGATAGGCAATAAATTCTGGCCAGGGACACTCATGTCCAATGAATGAAAAAATCCTCTCAATGATTAAGAGTACTTTGCCATGGGAAAAAAGTAGATGTCGGCTGACACTTCAAAAAATACTAGGAGGATGTGCTGCAGCAGCTAAATGTTAAGCTACTAAATTCCCCACTGCCCAAATGGCTGCCAATACCTGCTGCCACATGCACCCTGCAGCACATTGCCCCCATATGGCAGCCATTCATACACATTTGCATTCATTGGCAACAAATGCAGCCAACTTAAAATGGTTTTATTGGCTGAATAGGTAGCAATAATAAATGATGCAAGTGAGGTTATCAGGCATTTCTAAAATATATCTTGAGATGGCGAACTCGCTGAAGCAAGTTTTTATTTTTATTAATTCGTGGGACACAGGTATCTCTCTCTGGCCAGGATTTATTATCATTCCCTGGTTGCCCTTGAGAAGGTGGTGGTGAGCTGCCTTCTTGAAATGGGCGGTCCACCTGTGATGGGCTGACTCACAATGCCGTTAGGGAGGGACTTCCAGGATTCTCACCCAGCGACTGCGAAGGAACGGTGATATATTTCTGAGTCAGGATAGTAAGTGGCTTGGAGGGGAACTTGCAGGTAGTGGTGTCCCCATTTATCTGCTGCCCTTGTTCTCCTAGATGGAAGTGATCGTGGGTTATGAAATGTGTTGTTTAAGGAACTTCAATGAATTTCTGCAATGCATCTTGCTAAAGAAAGGAGCAGGACATTCAAATGAGATAGAAATGGAAAGCACGTAGTTTTAATGTGACTGATTCACAGGTACCCCAAATAAAGTCCAGTAAAAAAGAATCCTGGCATCTTAGGAGAAGACTGTACAGTAGGTGACTTACGTGCCATGTAGGTGGCACAATGTACTGCTTGGTTCTCTAAAATTAATAGCTGCATGAGTTTCCCAGACACTGTCGATCAGAGCTGACTGAGTCTGTAACATGCACTTTGTGTTTCCAACTTCCCTAACAGTTACTTGCAATCAAAAACCTGTTTCCTACACTTTGACAGGTACTGGCAGATCTTTGCCAATAATGCTACTATGTGGCAAACCTTAACTACTATTTCACCCAAGGCAATTTACTTTGTTACACCTCTGCAGCTATGTAACCTCCCCCGATCTCTAATCTTACAAGCTATCTCTAATCCTCCAATTCTGGCCTTCTGTCTTTGCCTAATTTCTACAGGTCCACCACTGGTGGGTTGTGCCCCTTTCTCTCCCTGCAAGTGGGCAAGAAATATCTCAATGCTCTCATGGGCCTTCAAGCTGTCAATGTGAAAGACAGCTCGATTGAAGTGCAAAGTAAAAATCAAGTTCTTTGAAAGCTTTCCATTAAATTCAGCACTGCCATCATGCTTTGGAAATGCAGCCAAACTCAGAATACATCCCCAAAAGTGCTGGTATGTTCATTTTATTCCCCAAGCTAATAATTTAAGCTGTTAGTTACCAGAGATTTTTCATTACCCACACTTTGCTGCTACCTCCATCTGTGTAACATTCCTGAGACAAAGGGGACATTTTTCCAGCCTTGCTGCACCTGGCAAAATCACACCTATCCTAGAAAATGTGTGTGGGCCAAAAAACGTGTTTCGTGGCCAGCGCCAAATGGTTTACAATAGACCTGGTCCCTATCTACTGGCGCAAACTGAAGAGGGCACGAGGCCAATCAACATTCTTAAAATACCATTTAAATATGCTTAGCCCATTCAACACCAGATTCTCCCAGCTCCCGGGGTCTTCTGACCCTCGGGCATAGCGCAAGCCTGGCGAAAATCACTACTGGTCCCCACTATCAAAGACCAGGCACAATGGGGGCTCAGAGTCCATTGAAACCTCTGAGTGATTGAGGATGTGGCTGGGCAGTGGTGCCCACAAAGCACCTTGACAGTGCATCTCTGGCATCATTTGGGCACTGCCAGTGTGCCACGGGCAGTATCAAGGGGGTGGTACCTGAATGGGTTTGAGGCCTGAATGGGGTGGAACCTGAATGAGAGCTATTTGGGGAGGGGTGCTTTAAAAGAGATGGTAGCAGGAGGGGGGGAGGGGTTCATGAAGGAGTGGGGCATGAAGGGTGGGCATTTCCAGTTCAATGCAGCGAGACCCATCGAGTGGGCTCCAATGCCCAGATGTTGGTGTTCCATGTTGGGGAGAGGGTGGGGGAACATGCCACGAATGGGAGGTATGGATCGGGGGAGGGGCACTGTGAGATAAGGGTGTCCTTCTAACACGGCACCCTATTGCTTTCCTGCCAGCCTCACCAGCATTTTGAGGTCCTGCCCCTCCCAAAACCGGAACAGAATTCATCGCTCTCCCAAAAAATATGTGGGATGATTGTGGTGCGGACCATGCCAGACAAACTTGCTGGTATGACACCAAGTCATTTACCGGGAAAATCACGGCCAAACTATTTCAGTCTGGATGGTTCTCATTTACAGATATGCAGAGAATTCTTTCTCAACTGGTGTCTTTAATTGCTGTCAGTGATCTGTAGGATTGTCATTCTTGAATATTGTCCTTCAGTTGGGATCTTGCCCTGGAATATTAGGACTGTGCTGTGTTTGAGGAGTTGGAATAGATTTGATTTATCCTCAGTTAGATCTCAGTGTTGTGCCTTCATATGCAGTGACTTCATAGGGCCTTAATTCTGAACAAATTCTTGCATATCAATTGGTTGCCATATATTTTCTGTGGGATCCTGGATGGGAACTTTATGCCCCAACAGTAAACTTGGCAATTCATTTTATTATGGTTGTTCATCATCTTCTCTTGCAGTTTTAAAAGTTGTTTTATAGTTTCTGAGAGAGTTGAATGGATAAGATTAAATAGATTCTATCAAACATTAGGGGGGAAGACAATTTTCCCAAAAGTGCTGAATTGGTGGGAAAGCTGGTCTAAATCCCAACTGTTTTTCAGTTCAACTTCAGACCTGAATCTCCCCACTTTGTGGAACGCAGAGGTTACAATCATGAATATCATTAAAAACTCAGCGTGGGGCATATTCACACAAGAGTCTGACAGTTCTGGGACTGTGCGCATGCTCAATGACCCCGATCTGTCAGTCTCCCTGTTTGCTGGCCAGCTCGATCACTGGCCAGCCAGGGAACCCACAGTGCCGCACCTCCAGCCCCCACTCCCCGCCGAATCGTGACCCCCCCTCCCCCCCAAGCATTCCCAGACATTCCTGACCCACACCCCTGTCCCGGAGCGTCCCAATGTCCAGCCCTTCTCACCCCCAGCAATGGCAATCCCCCCAGCACCTCCTGTTCCGCTGACCACCTCCAGGACGCAACCCCACCCCGGCAGACCAACCCCTGGGACGCAGACATCTGCTGGCAGACCCCCACCCTGATCACAGGTGTCCCTCTAGCTATAGCATGAGCCCTTCACTCGGGTAGGCCATTAGATCTCCGTTTATAAGGAAAAGAAGTAATGTGATTGATATTCCACTTCTCACATGTATCCTGAAATGGCTTAACAATAAATTGTAGACCGTTATCTTCAACAATCTCTCTACACAGACAAAATGAACTGAAAATAATACTTAAGATTGTGAATGACAATTGTACTTGATGTATTGTGCAATTATTGAATAACGGAGTACTTGGTAAGATAATCAACAATGGCAATGTAATCAGTGCCACGGACAAGAAAGATGTTGAAGGCAATTTTGGACAAAGAATGGGTAGAAACTTTGAATTGAATCATTAGTTCTTTGTGTTGATTTGGCATATATTCTTGATAGGCTTTGCACTTCTTGAGGATGGCATCAATAAAAATGACTCACTCGGACGTGCCTAGCTCATCCCAGCAAGGCTAAAGTTGACTCTCATGTTCATGGATATGCTGAATTGAATAAGGCATTCTTTTAAAGATGGTTTTTTACAGTTTCTACAGTGTGGAATATTTGCTGTTTCTTCCTCTAGTTTTGCATTGAACAAAATGTACTGCATCAGTTGATGAACTTACATTCTCCTGCAAGTATAAAGTTTCAGCCCTCTTGAAATTGCCAATTTTTGTCAGAATATTTTGGATATTTTGATGTTAGGTCATGAAGAGAGATGGTGAACTGAGGTGGTAAGAGTCGTTTCTGAGGTTGATCTGCTTTATGAGGCCTGACTGATTTCATGGCATGTTACCAGTGCATGGTGATGGTCTGCTGATAGAATGACAATCACTTAGTCTTTTGTCTCCATGGTGTGGAACATCTGAGACACCCAGGAGGATTGGTTGTACTTAAGTACATACAAATATCAGAATTAGGAGCAGGTGTTGGTCATTGACCCCTCAGAACCTGCTCTGCCATTCAATAAGACCATGGCCGACCTGATTGTAACCTTAACTCCACATTCCCACCTACCTCTATAACCTTTCATCCCCTTGCTTATCAAGTATTTATCTATCTGTCTTAAAAACATGCAAGGACTCTACTTCCACTACTTCCTGATGAAGAGAGTTCCAAAGACTCAAAACCCTCTGAAGAAAGGAATTCCCTCATTTCTGTCATAAATGGATGGCCTCTTATTTTTAAACAGTGACCTCTATTCGTAGTTTCTCCCACAAGAGGGAATGTCCTTTCCAATTCTACCCTTGATATATTTATCCCCTTAAGATCTTATACGTTTCAGTCAAGCTGCCTCTTACTCTTCAAAATTCCAGTAGATGCAAGACTATCCTATCCAACTTCCCCCATAAGGCAACTTGCCCAATCCAGGTATTAGTTTTATAAGCCTTCTCTGAACTGTCTCAATGTGCTTCCATTCTTCATTATATAAAGAGACCGATGCTGTACACAAAACTCCAGATGTGGTCTCACCATTGACCTGCGGACCTGAAGCATTATCTCTCTACTTTCCATTCTTTATGTAATAAAGAATAAAATTCTATTAGCCTCCCCAGTTACTTGTTATACCTGCATACATACTTAAAACAAGAAGTCATCGGCCCAGTTCTCCCATTGTGACCCACAAATTCTCTGGCAGGTCCGGTCCAGGGAATCATGTGTCAACCATTTAGCAGGATTCACTTGTGCGTTGGGATGCATGCACATCTCCCAGAGCTGGATAACTGTCATAGTCAAGACTGCACTGGAAACCGACGGGAAGAGAGGTATGTGATTTGAATATTTTTAAAATGTATTTTAAATATATTTTGCATGTGATTATTGGGCCTAGTACAGAACTTGCCAAGTCCAATAGCATCTCCCACCCCACCAGGAGTATTTCATTCTCATGGGGCTTGGAGTAGCTCCTCACATTTGGGGAATTAGTGGGAGACCCCACTGGAATGAAGGGGGGGGGTTGCAATCAGGGCCCCCCATGGGGTCGGGCGGCAGGGGAGTAGTACCCTGTGGGCATGGGCATCCTGGCAGTGCCCAAGGGGCAAAACGCCCATGCCCAGGGGACACCTTGGCACTGCCCACCGGGCATGGGGCAGGGCCAAGTGGGTGGGCAGAGCCTAGGAATGCTTGGTGGGTGTGGGGTTGTCCCACTGCCACTCTGTATGGAGATCGGTCAGGGATGGAGGGAGGGCAGCAATTGGAGGGGTGGTCTGCCTGGGGGAGCCTGCCTCCGGGGGGCAGGGGGAGCTGATGCAAGGGTGGGTTCAGTGGGGCAGTCCTGGCAGGGTGACGGGGGAGAGGGATCGCCACTGCTGGTGGGATGGGGGGAGGGGTTGGACTGGACATCAGAGAGCTTGGGCCGGGGGCGATCAGGGCTGGCCTGGGAATTGTTGTGGGAGCTGTGGGGTGGGGAGGGGTGGGGATGCTGCAGGGGCAGCACTGCAGGGATCCCAGGCTGGCCAGTGATTGAGCTAGCCAGCAAACAGGGAGACTGCCAGATCAGGACAACTATGCATGCGCAAAGTTCGGGAACTGCCAGGCTCCGGCGCAAATTGGCCCTGCCTCCTGGGGTTTGCAATGATATTCACGATTGTGACCTCTGCAGTGCACAGAGTGGGGAGACTCAGGTCTGAAGCTGAAAAAACTGTCATGATCTAGAACAGTTTTCCCACCAATTCAGCACTTTTGGGAGAATCGCCCTCCTATGGTCCTGTGTAATGTTTAAACATTTTGAGATCAAATTGTAGGTTAGCTACTTTTCAGTTCAAACTGGGCAATTTTGTGACTATGTAGATAATGTTCCATTGGCCTCCCTCCTTGTTTTACTCAATTTATTGTTCAGCAACTCCTGAAGCTGCCCGTTATAATCACAACCTTTGTGACCTTAATTTTTCATGATGACTTGTTTGTTTCTTTTGTTTGACTCTGCCTTGCTTGCTATCAATCCAGCTCACATCATTGTCACTCATCTTTTCTGACTGAGCTAACTGCTGCTGGTTCTCTCAAAGCGCAACATTCGTTGAGCTGACAGTTTTTACATGGCAATCTCACCGTGGGGAATATACTTGATTTCAACATTCTGAAGCTGCAAAACCATTTTGTCTGACCAAAACATCGAGGGGTGTCTCATGCTGTGTAGAAAATTCTTCACCATATCGTATCTGTACTTAATCTTGTTGCCATGTTGTTTGACCTATGCTGACCACCATGTTTTTTTAATATAACGATATGAAGGCACCAATCACTCATAAGGGATGAACTGTGAGTTCATTTATTGAGGTGAGGCACATGAGAACATACATTTATGAACGTTTAAGGAATTCAGTGAAGTCCTGAGTACCGTTCACATGCCAAAGTGAAATTGAGGTTGACACACTTCCCATCTAGTGATGCTATGCTGCTATCCTTTAAAGGCATATTCCAAAAGCATCCTGGCGAAGGTGTTCCACAATCCTAGTGGTGGTGGAAGCAGATTCAATAGGGTCTCTTAAGAGACTTTTAGATAAGTACATGGAACTTAGTAAGATAGAGAGTTATAGGTAATCTCTAAGGTAGGGACATGTTCGACGCAACTTTGTGGGCCGAAGGGCCTGTATTGTGCTATAGTTTTTCTATGTTTCTATGAAGGGGGTAGGGAGCAGGAACTTGAGCATGGGATTGAGAAGGAACAGAGTAAGAGGCCACAGGAGCGTGAGAGACCACAGTATGCAGAAGAAATGAGCTTCTATTAAGAAAAATAGCAGGACAATGAGTACAGGATTAGTAGCCCAATTATCATCATTGTAGTGTAAATTTCCAACATTTATTGCCCACCCCTGAGGGGATTTAAGAGTCAACCACATTGCTGTGGATCTGGACTCACATGTAGGCCAGACCAGATAAGAACATTTGGTTTCCTTCCCTAGAGGATGTTAATGAATCAAATAGGGTTTTACGACAATCAACAATGATCTCACGGTCAACACTAGACTTTTAATTCCAGATTTCTTTATCCGTCAGTTATGTTGTCCATAATGAAAAGTGATCCGCAGCATAGTAAAAGCAAGAGCCATGAACAGAGTAGCCTGAACACTGGTGTTTGGAGCACCAGTAAAAGGAATTGGAACAGGCAAACAGAAGCTAGAGTCCAAAGCAGCACAGAACAGCCTCAGACTGGGAAGCTCCAAGATAAGGAAGGCATGACAAGGTAACATGACTCACATGGTCAAAAAGAATTAGCAATTAGTGACACAATCATGGCAGCTCCCAACCTGGTCTCTTGCAATGATCACTAACCGCATCCCTGTTGGATGCAAAGCACCTCTACTCCCAATGTTCTGCAACCTACTCTGCTACCCAACAATTTCAAGACCAGGATTTGAACTATCAATGGTTTTCTTAAGTGTCTGGATTGTCAGGCAACAGTTGTCCTTTGTGAAAAGTTAATTTCTTCAGTTAAGCTTTGTAATGAAGTTTTGGTGAAGGTGGAATAAAGGATCATTATGCTGGAATGTGCATAAATTCCATTTTTTAATTCTACATTAAATTTGTATATCGTTTTCTGCTAAAATTAACAAATAGCAGCGAAAAACCTTCTCCAAAGTCAGATGCCGTGCCACTGCTGCTAACGAGAATGGAAAATTAACTAAATCATTGCAGCGGGACCAGAGAATCCCAGCCACAGATGAGATTGGAGAATTTCAGCGCCTCTCTTTTAGAAACTGCCTATCACGAGCATCATTTAAAAAGTATCCGTGGATTCTTAAAATTCTGAATCTACAATTTGCCTTTCTTAACTTTTTTTTCAGCAAGTCTTGACTGATCTTTGCATTATTCAGTCCTCACAATATTTTGTTTTCTTAATGTCCATTAAAATCTTTCTGTTTGCTCAATAGGCTAATGTTTATTATCTAATTTAAGCACATGTGCGTGAACATTTTCTGCACTTTTTTCTGTCTTTTAAATACATCTTAAACTAAATTTTCTTGTTTACTTTATTTTCTAACTGTATGTTGCATTTACTCCTCCTATGAGCTCTTCCCGAAACCAAAATGTATTCTTCGCGGGCAATGTAGCTCTGAAGCTGCTATTCTCTGGCTTCAGTCCTTAAAACAAATGTTAAATCTGACAACTTAATAATCGTTTGAATTCAGAAGCAAAATAAGCTATCTGCATGTAGTCATGCAGTTAAAAAGGAAAGCTCACCTACGTTACTAATGGTATGACAATGTCAAGTGATTAGTGAACCATTTAAATAATTATTCTTCATTTTTGGAGAACTTTGTAATCGCTGCAAATGCTTGTATAAAGGGTGCAAACAGAAGGTTTTACCACACCTGACTGCTACTGGTTAAATGGGTAAGATTTCAATACTTGCACTCGACTTGAGCCACAGAAGATGAAAAGCAGAATCACAAGTATTGAAAATCTGAATTAAAAACAGAAACTAATAGAACTGTACAGTCAGTCAGTAAGGGTGTGAAAAAGAAAGAAAGGTTAATAACTCAGGTGGGACTCTGTCAGAACTGACAAAAAGATAAGCTCACCAATATCACGTATGACTTATTCACATTTCAACCACCAGAAGAATAAAAATGAACAAACAAATGAGACTTCCCCGAGCCAGCTCCAAGCAAGATAATATTCATTTGACTAAAATTAAACTGTCATACATAAAAATCACTTTCCTGATTAATATTCTTTTTTTAATTATGAAAGTAAAGTGCAAGGCCCTTGTTAGGTCCTCATGTTAAAAAGGCTGCTGAAAATTTGACTATACTTAAGGAGTCCCTGGGTATCTTATTAATGGAACATTTGAGTTTTCACCATAGAATGTGAATGTCACAACTGTCAAGCATGTGTGTATTGAGAATTCCTGATGGCTTAGTTAAGGTAAGCAATAAGCAAGTATCCCAGTGACAGTTGAGATTTAAATAGAATTAGTAAGTTGGCATGGGTATGAGTAAAGCTGAGCTTTATCAGAGCTATTGTGATGATTACATTCGTCAATCATGGCCCACTCATCAGTTGGTCGCACTGATTCTAATGCTGTCACACTTCCAGAGGGTAGGTTTGGATCGAGATGCCTTTGATTTTATCCTTCTCAATTCCAAACTAATCCATCACGGTATTGAGCACTTGTACTGAACTTGTCCTTTGCAACCTCAAACCTGTGCCCTCCTTTCTTGTTGTGTTAATTAGTATAGATTATAGTTACAGCAGAGCTTAAGAAATTATGGAATAGGAACATTACATTCAGTATGTAATGTAGAATTACATACACATCTCCTAATCTATTTCTATTTCCTGATGAAGTTGACTGAATGATGAAAACTTGAAGAAGCTTGGAGTTGGCATCTCCCGCTTTTGGTTAAAGCCAGCAGTGGCAGAATGTTCAGGCAGGTTCTTAAACCGGCTCATGGAATGACAAGCCACCCAAACTCTACCCCAGCTGCCATGGCTGACAACATTACTGGGTGGAGCAGGGCTGGGTGGGTAGGTAGCAGACACAGCATCCATGACATTATGCTGCACGTACCATTTGCAAACTAAACGCTATGGGGCTGTAAAATCTAGTCCATGAGGTGAAGGGGGAAGGAAGGGTTAAGGAAAGATACTTCCAATTTCATCGAGTCTGCATGGACACAAAAATTCAGATGAAAATCACCTTTTTTTTGTTGCTATGAGTGCCATCTATCCTCCAAAATAGCATGTGTGCTGGCTGCAGCCAGTGCCATTTTGGTGAGGCCATCATTGTACATGCACTGTACATACAATTGTATATTGTACATCTGCTTGAAGTAAAGTATGCAGAGTGCTCAGATCATGGATGACATCAATCAGCTCCTGTTAACCCCCCTCTCTTAACCTCACACAATTGAATACATGTTCAACAGCAGGAAGGTCCCTACCATCAGCATTATTAAAGGGATCACCAATTACTGTTCCTCCAGTTTTCAGAGAGTATAGTTGAATATTCTACCATTCACATTCCCTCTAGACTCATCCTTTGTTCCTTTATGTGTCCTGTCAGCATTACCTTTGGTCTTGTATCATGAACTTCTATTAATCACTTGTGTTTTCCATTCTACTTCAGCGCTGTTCTTTTTCCATTCCCCTTTTAATTCGTTTAAAACCTATTGCTTCTCTAATTCTTCCCAGTTGAAGGGTGAAAGGTTATTGGCTTGGAACTTTAACTCTGATTATCCGTCCTTCCTTTCTGCCTGACTGGCTGAGTCTTTCCAGCATTTTCCAGTTTTATTTCTGATCTCCAGCAGTTTTAGTATTTTGCTTTTGTATGGAGTTTGCATGACTTCAGCCTGTGCTTCCACTGCAGGACTCAAATGTTGAGTGACTTCTGAATTCATTGCAATGGAAGCTGAGACATTGGGTATTATATTATGTCTCACATCTCCCTGCTGATGTGTGACCGAACCTTAACAAAGCCAAGAGCTATTACCCCAAAGTTTAAACACGCAATGGGCAGAATTATTTTCTGGGGCTCTCTGAGAGTACCTCATTATTGGGCTTATCATTTGACACTTTTTTTTATTCATTCATGAGACATGGGCATCACTGGCTGCCAGCATTTATTGCCCATCCCTAGTTGCCCTTGGAGAGCAGTTGCGAGTCAGCCACATTGCTGTGGCTCTGGAGTTACATGTAAGCCAGACCAGTTAAGGACTGCAGATTTCCTTCCCTAAAGAACATTAATGAATCAGATGGGTTTTTCCAACAATCAACAATGGTTTAATGGTCATCAATAGTTTCTTGATTCCAAATATTTTTATTGAATTCAAATTCCACCATCTGCCATGGCAGGATTTCAATCCAAGTCCCCGGAACATTCACTGAGTCTCTGGATTAATAGTCAAGTGATAATACCATAAGGCCATCACATCCCCTTGAGCTGGATGTCCAGAACTTACCCAGAAATTTATCTTGGGAGACTCCCACTGTTAATCGCAAATGTGCGACCTGGATTGATTGTGATTAAAACCAGGATCTCGATTGGGAAGGCTTGGAAATTTATTTAAAGCTTAATAAACAAGTAAGAGTTTTTGAAACATTAAAGAATTCCTGAAGAACTTTAAAAGATCTCACCACAGCATTGCAGCATTCTGACCTTACATCGAGTTACTTAAGCAGGTGACATCAGAAATGAGAGCTTTTCCTTGTCTGTTCTGTTCCAGGATCACTGTGATGCCTTGCTCCTCACTCTGGAACAGGAAGTCCCAGCGGGAATGATGAAAAACGGCATGAGTGCACAGTGAACAGCAACCCCCGTGCTGTAGAGGATAGGTTTCAAACTCTGTGCAACAACTTTCACTAAGTTTTGATTCCTTCATCCTCCTTAATGTTGACTGAAAGCTTTCTGGCAAGCCTACCACTGCATGCATACCCATTAGCCTTATTCTGCATGCCACTGGATTGAAGACCTTACCTGAATACTCTGCAGCAGAGCTCATGTGTGACCTCACCCTTTGACATATTGGCACATAAGCTACATTGGCCCTCTTCTCTGACTGCAGATCATTGATGTCTTATGTATCACTATCTACAACTTCCATCCTTAAGTGACACATATAACTTAAAGGGCACATGAGTGGAACTAGCAGGGTTGCTTTTGCAGGGTGCTGCAACTCTGGTATAATTCCAGGATATGAGCAATGTTGATATTTGAACTGTTAGCTATGAGTGTGACAACAAGTGACAGTGGTTCTTCATCTTCCCTGTCTTTCTATTTCTTGATGTGGAGATGCTGGTGTTGGACAGGGGTAAACACAGTAAGACATCTCACAACACCAAGTTAAAGTCCAACAGGTTTATTTGGTGTCACAAGCTTTCAGAATGTCACTCCTCCCTCAGGTGAGTGAGGAGTTGTGTTCATAAAGTCTTGATGACTTATATAGACTTGCATTCCAACCATTATCTTGTAAATTGAGTTTGTGTCTATATATGTATGCCCTGTTTGTAAACACAACTCCTTGCTCACCTGAAGAAGGAGAGACACTCCAAAAGCTTATGCTACCAATTAAACCTGTTGGACTTTAACCTGGTGTTGTGAGACTTCTTATTGTTTCTATTTCTTCACCTCCTTCTCCTCCGCCTGGGTAGGTAGCAGTTCTGAAAGGAAAATGGCACAGGTGTAGTATTTGGCTGAGAAGGGGGGTACAAAAACAGGAGTTACATGCATACACATGATATTATCGCTAGACTATTAATCCAGGAACTCACTGAATATTCTGGGGACCCAGATTTGAATCTGAAGGAATTTGAATTCAATAAAAAAAACTGGAATTAAGAATCTACCAATGACCATGAAACTGTTGTCGATTGTTGGAAAAACCCGTTTGATTCACCAATGTCCTGTAGGGAAGGATATCTGCTGCCCCTATCCGGTCTGGTCTACATGTGACTCCAGAGTCAATGACAGAGCAATGTCATTGAATCTCAACTGCCCTCCAAGGGTAACTAAGGATAGGCAGTAAATGCTGGCCAGCCAGTGATGCCCATGTCCCACAAATGACTAAATAAAAACATCTGCATCTTGTAAATGGGAAGAAAGTATTGAATGATGACTGGTAGGTTGTGAGCAAGAGAATAGAAATGAATCTACCACCATCTTCAAAGATTTAAATCCAACCACTTGTCACTCCCCGAATCAGGGCTGCTGTAATAATGGTGACCATTTCCCCTCTATGGGGTAAAGAAATGTCTGGTCACTGCTGGTGAGGTGCTGCTGCCCCTGGTTGTGAGCCACCTTGTTCTGGGATGGAAAAAAAACGTGATTCAGTGACCTGTGCAATGAATTTGGATAATATGGCTGCCATGATTCAATAGCTGCCAATATAAGCAAAGTGCGGCATATGGGTGTGGGGGCTTGGAGCAGTGCAAGGTGCGTAGGACAAGGTGGTACAGTTGATGTGATGTGACATTTGAAGATGCATTCATTGACCTTTACACTCATGTGAGGTCATTGAACTTTTTGTGACACTGCATCCAGTGTTCTAGTTTGGAAACACATGTAGAAGGATAAAACTAGAGCAAACCATTATACACTTTCATAACCATTTAATTACAGAGTATACATTGCAAACATGACTCCTAACCCAGCAACCACAGTTTCAGTCTGTTTATTTTTAATTGTCCTTTGTTGAACCCATAAACAAAGCAGCTATGTGCCCCGTTGTTCCTATTTATAGGATTACAACTGAATCCCTGGTTAATGCCAACCACCTGCCCACAATTAAATGCAATTAACATACAATTAACATCCAGACCCCCTGGGATAGACTCTTAGCAGTGATTGTCATGGTTCTCCAGTCCTGCTATCGCCTGAGAGTTTGTCTGGAAGGTCTCCTGGCCTCCTCTGGAAACAAAATGACATGTCTCCTCCTCCACACCTTAAAACTTCTGTTGCACTGTCAGAAAATTTTGGAGAATGTTCTTTGCCACGTTATGCCATTCTTGTTTCTTTTTCAGATCAAACTCACTTTATGATGACTTCTAGCCCAACCGCTCCAACCCCGTTACACTTCCTCTTTAAATGGTGAAGTGGTTTTACACAGTAAGAAGTCTCACAACAACAGGTTAAAGTCCAACAGGTTTATTTGGTAGTAAACATCATGAGCTTTTGAAATGCTGTTCGTTCGTCAGGTGAGTGGGGAGTTCTGATCACAAACAGGGCATATAAAGGCACACACAGTTTACAGAATACTGATCAGAATACAAGTCTTTACAGCTAATCAAGTCTTAAAGGTGCAGACAATGTGAATGAAGATAGCATTAAACATGGGTTAAAGAGATATGTATTGTTTCCAGAAAGGACATTAAGTGAGATGTTGCAAGTTCAGGCAAGTCATGGGGGTTACATTTCTGTTTGGTATTTGTACATCATTGTGGGATAGGCTGAGGTGGTGGTTCATGGTAATGTTATTGGACTACAATCCGAAGGCCCAGGTTAATGTTCTTTGGACAGGGGTTCAAATCCAACGACAATGAACAAATCTGGAATAAAAATCAGATCTCAAGTAAACATGCAACATGTCAGAAAAAAAACCCTGTTAAATTAATGCCCTTTAAGAAGGCAATCTATCACTTTTACCTTTTCTGGCTAATGTGTGACCCTAGAACTACAGCAATGAGTTAACTCAAAAAGGCCTTAGCAAGCCATTCAGTTGTATCAAATGGCTACAAATTCTACAAGGAATGAAACTGGATGAACCACCTGAAATGACCTAGGCACTAGAATTGAACAAATCCATTCCTGATGATCCTTCTAAGTCTTTCTATCTATTATCTGAGGGCTTGTGTCAAAATTGATTAGAGCTACCCCAGCAGCCTAACATTCTCACAGAGGCTGACCTTAAAGATAATGTCCCAGACACTACCATCATCTGAGGTGGTGGAACAATAAAATACCATCAGGAAGGAATTGTCCTCGGAGTCTTCAACATAGACTCCAGACCTCATGAAGTCTTATGGCATCAGATCAAACATGGGCAGGGTAACCTCCTGCTAGTTAAATAGAAACATAGCAACTAGGAGCAGGAGTAGGCCATTCAGCCCTTCATGCCTGCTCTACCATTCATCTTGATCATGGCTGAATTCAATATCCTGATCCCACCCCTCCGCCCCCTCTTTTCCTCCCATTCCCTTGATTCCTTTAACCCAAGGAATTAAATTTAATTTCTTCTTGAAATCAAATGTTTTGGCCTCAATTACATTCAATGGTAGTGAATTCCATATACATTCACCGCCTTCTGGGTGAAGAAATTTCTCCTCACCTCAGTTCTAAAATGTTTACCCCTTATCCTCAAATTACGACCCCTAGTTCTGGACTCCCCCACCATGCTAGCAGAAGGAGATTCCACAATTATCTGTGTGCGGAAACTCATTATGATCTTGGTCCAAACATGGACAAAAGAGCTGATTTTATGTGGTGAGGTGAGGGAGAGTGTGGCATCAATGAGCCTTAGAAAAACTGGAATCAATGGAATTTGGGGGAGAAACTTTCCTCTGGCCAGAGTGATACCTAGCATAAAGCCTAATGGCTGTGGTTATTGAAAGACAATCACCCTAGTTCTAGGATGTCACTGCAGCAGTTATTGTCTGCAACCACTGATGACTGAATGTGGCAGAACTGCAGAGCTCAGAACTGATCCGTTGGTCTAGGTTCACATAGCTTTCAGTTTCATAGCTGCTCCCACTGTTTGACATCACTAGGATGTTATAGCTTCATCAATGATCATCTCCAACAAGCAATAATCTAACCATCTTCCCTTGATATTCAATGGTATTATTCTCGCTGAATTCCCATCTTGGGGTTACCATTTACCAGAAAATAAATTGGACTAGTCATTGGACAAGCCACTGTGGTTACAATAGCAGATTATAGGCTTGGAATTTTGTGGTGAATAACACCTCTCCTAACCCCCAAAACCTGCCCACCATCTATAAGTCACAAGTCAGGGGTGTGATGGAGTACTTTCCACTGATCTGGATGAGTGCAATTCTAACAACATTCAAGAAACTTCTTACCATTTAGGGCAAAGCAACCCATGTGATTGGTTCACAATCCACCACTTAAACATTCGGTCCCTACACCACCAGCACACAGTGACAACAAGGTATACCATCTGCAACATGTGCTGCAGAAGCTCATCAGGGCTCCTTTGAAAGCATCTTCAAAACCTTGGACCTTTACCACCAAAAAGGACAACAACAGCAGATGCATGAGAACATTGTCATCTGCATGCTCCCCTCCAAACCATGTATCATCCTGATTTGAAATTATAATGCCCCTCATTGTCACTGGGTAAAAATCCCGAAACCCTCTTCCGAACAACACTGTTGCCTTACTTTCATCATACGGGCTGCAGTTGTTCAAGAAAGCTGCTCATCACCACTTTCTTAAGGGCAGTTAGGGATGGGCCATAAATATTGGACTCACAAGCATCATCCACATCCCATGAAAGGATGACAACACTGTGTTTGGTTGCCACAATTTTCTAAAACACTTGACAAAATCTGCCATTGATAGCATGTTTTGTTCCACCTTTCCATATTTTTATTTTGTGCGTGTGCATGATGATTAAGAAGCATTACAGAATAATACAAAAACAAGAGTGGGATTTGCCAGCTGTACTCGCCCCAAGACTGGAAAATCCTGCCTAAGACCAACGGACCTTTGTATGGTCCTGTCCCACTTGCTATGATTCCCACAGTGGGTGGAACAAGAAAATTGTGTCCATTGAAATTGTTTTCAAATTTGTGATTTTCCTTGTGCATTTCCAGGAATTGTCAATTTAAATCTAAGACTGTGTTAGAATTTACTGTTTACTTCTCAGGATGCTTCTCTCTTAATCCATTCCTTAAGTTCTTTATTAGAATCATAGAGTCATAGAGGTTTACAGCATGGAAACAGGCCCTTCGGCCCAACTTCTCCATGCCACATTCTTTTTTTAAAACCTCTAAACGAATCCCAATTGCCTGCATTTGGCCCATATCCCTCTATACCCATCGTACCCATGTGACTATCTAAATGCTTTTTAGAAGATAAAATTGTACCCGCCTCTACTACTACCTCTAGCAGATTGTTCCAGACACTCACCACCATCTGTGTGAAAAAACTGCCCCTCTGCACACTTTTGTATCTCTCCCCTCTCACCTTAAACGTATGCCCTCTAGTTTTAGACTCCCCTACCTTTGGGAAAAGATATTGACTATCTACCTTTCTATGCCCCTCATTGTTTTATAGACCTCTAAAAGGTCATCCCCTCATCCTCCTACACTCCCGAGAAAAAAGTCCCAGTCTATTGAGCCTCTCCTTATAACTCAATCCATCAAGTCCCAGTAGCATCCTAGTAAATCTTTTCTGCACTCCTTCTTGCTTAGTAATATCCTTTCTATAATAGGGTGACCAGAATTGCACACAGTATTCCGAGTATGGCCTTACCAATGTCTTGTACAACTTCACCAAGATGCCCCAACTCCTGTATTCAATGTTCTGACCAATGAAACCAAACATGCCAAATGCCTTCTTCACCACTCTGAACATATGTGACTCCACTTTCAAGGAACTATGAACATATACCCCTAGATCTCTTTGTTGTGTAACTCTCCCCAACACCCTACCACTAACTGAGTAAGTCCTGCCCTGGTTCAATCTACCAAAATGCATTACCTTGCATTTGTCTAAATTAAACTCCATCTGTCATTCGTCAGCCCACTGACCCAATTGATCAAGATCCCTTTGCAATTGGAGATAACCTTCTTCACTGTCCACCATGCCACCAATCTTGATGTTATCTGCAAACTTTCTAACCATGCCTCTTATATTCTCATCCAAATCATGAATATAAATGACAAATAACAGTGGGCCCAGCACTGATCCCTGAGGCACACCGCTGGTCACAGGCCTCCAGTTTGAAAAACAATCGTCTATAACTACCCTCTGGCTTCTGTCAAGAAGCCAATTTTGTATCCATTTAGATACCTTACCCTGGATCACGTGAAATTTAACTTTATGCAACAACCAACCATAAAGTACCTTGTCAAAGGCCTTGCTAAAGTCCATGTAGACCACATCAACTGCACTGCCCTCATCTATCTTCTTTGTTACCCCTTCAAAAAACTCAATCAAATTTGTGAGACATGATTTTCCACTCTCAAAGCCTTGCTGATGGTCCCTAATCATTTCTTGCATCTCTAAATGCCTGTAGATCCTGTCTCTCAAAGTACCTTCCAACAATTTACCTACCACAGATGTGAGGCTCACCAGCCTGTAGTTCACAGGCTTTTCCCTGCAGCCCTTTTTAAACAAAGGCACAATATTTGCCATTCTCCAATCTTCAGGCACCTCACCTGCGACTATCAATGATACAAATATCTCGGCTAGGGGCCTGCAATTTCCTCCCTAGCCTCCCACAACGTCCTGGGATATACCTCAAGAGGCCTCTACCTTGATGCGCTTTAAGACTTCCAGCACATCTTTCTCTGTACTAGTCTTTCTCCTTTGCATCTTTCTAACTCGTTCTGAACAGACCTAATATGAGGCACAGTGGTTAGCACTGCTGCCTCACAGTGCCAGGGACCCAGGTTTGATTCCAACCTCGGGTCACTGTCTGTATGGAGTTTGCACATTCTCGCCGTGTCTGTGTGGGTTTCCTTCGGGTACTCCGGTTTCCTCCCACAGCCCAAAAGATATGCGGGTTAGGTTGATTGGCCTTACTAAATTGACCCTAATATCAGGGGGATTAGCAGGGTAAACATGTGGGGTTAAGGGAACAGGGCCTGGGAGGGATTGTAGTCAGTGCAGACTCGATGGGCTAAATGGCCTCCTGCACTGTGGGATTCTATTGATTCCTTGATAATACTGAGAGATTGCTTTCCCTGTGTGGGGAATTGAAAAGTAGGTGCACAGATAAGGGACACATAAAGGACTCAGATGAGAACACATTTTTTTGATCAAAGACTTGTGAAAGTTTGGAGACCTCTTCCCCAGAGGGTTGTTGATGCCCCTTCTTTGAATATTTTTAAGGCTGAGATTCTCAGAATCAAGGGTAGCATATGAAGAAGATCAGCCAGAATGGCAGAGCAGACTGAAGGGATGAGAAACAGAAAATGCTGGAAAATCTCAGCAGGTCCGACAGCATCTGTAGAGAGAGAAAAGTCTAGACTCAATACGTTGGCTCTATTCTCTGTCCACAGATACTGTCAGACCTGCTGAGATTTTCCAGCATTTTCTGTTTTTGTTTCATATTCCAGCATCTGCAGTAATTTGCTTTTAGTCTTAAGGGGCTATTTGGTCTGCTTTTGCTCCTATATCTTATATTTTTCTTTCAATTTTATCCGGGATTTCTAAATTCAGTGCCACTGTTTCATTAAGTTCCCTCATTTAATTTTTTTTTAAATATAAATATATTTTTATTAAATCTCAAATATAGGCAGAGTACAACAAAATGAATAATGGTATTGTCTGGATTTGACACCCATGAGTGCAAATCTACTGCAGCCCAGCCTTGCCCCATTAGCTCCTGACTCTAAATTACTTACCTTGTTTGCCTTAACCCTGTCTGTGCAAGGCCTTCACATTTGTTGCAGTCTCTGTCATCATCTCCAACTAAAGGCAACAAAATTTCTGTAATTTCCTAAAGGGATTGGTAGTAAATTATAGATCCAAAGTTATTTGTGTTGATGTGTGTTTCAACTCTGAATCCCTTGAAACATCGGAATCCCCGTTGAGAAGTGAGCAGGAGGTCGACTGAATTTAGATGGCTTATTCTATCTTTGGTCCAAATAAAGATTCTGATTGTGATTGCAATTTTAAATTGGACTTGCATGCTTTATAAATGAGCTGCTAATGGCTGGACCACTTTTGAAGTTCTAATGTTAAGACAGTAATTGATTTCATTTCATGTACGGATCAGTAACCAGGAGCTAGGACATGGTGACAATAATGAACTGGAAAGTGTGTATTTATCAGGGGATTCTAACATGTAAATAATTGTTCCAGCACCTGGCTGCAACCGCTGATGTTGGAAACCGTTGATGAATGCTTGCCTTCCAGCTTATTTCTGCCAAGAGAAGGACTTGTTAATGTGCGCGCAGCAACGCAAACAACAGTACACAAGCCTCAACAAAATGTAGAACAGACTCAAGATAAGTCAGGCTGAATGCAATCAGTAAGTGAGGGCAAACAAACAGGTTGTGTCATGACCTAATATGTGATACGAAGAATATCTCTACAAGTGAGAGTGACCTAGTAACTCTTTAGTCATACAATCATGAGTGAGCTATGGCCAGGTTCTCAAGTGGAGATATTTATCACATCTCGCTGCTGGCTGTGACATTGTGTTTGTATTGTGTTTATATTGTACGTGATGACAATATAATTTCTTCCAATGAATTTATGATTTTGGAAATGTGCATTTCTGAAAACCCCTCAATGTCTCACATAGCAATTCATAGAATCTTTGAAAATATCATACTCTTTTTGAACAGTGTCTCATGGCATTACATGGCATTAACAACAAATAGCAAAACAAAAAATTAACTAGCAAAAAGGATTTGAGAATCGCATTATTAAGGAGGTCTGACTATATGTCATTAAAAAACAGATTTATTTACTTTCCATGTTTCATCTCAAAAACAGATAAACTCAAATGATACCCAGTGGATTAAAAGGAAAACAAACTGTACAAGAAAAATATTGCTATTGGTTATTACAATGTGAGAGATTTTGGGCTTAAATACTCTAAGGGAAGGTAAGTGATAGCGATTCAAAATATTTATGGTGCCAAGGTTCCATTTCATAATGCTAAATTGTGGTACTCACTTGGGTTAATAGAAAAAAGAAATTTTAGTAATGAGGTTATTCTGTTAAAAAAAACTTTGTGCCACATAGATTTTTTTTTTATCTGCAGCTCATGCTGTCACAGTGTGAGTTCAATGGTACAACATATGGTAGCAGAATTACCTTTGTACCACCCAGCAGCAGGATATAATTCATCCAACACCAGGGACTGTGCTGACAGGTAGTAGATTCCACACTGTACATGTTCAGCATCTCAAGATTATGGGTTGGTTTTTGAGATATAATAGAGAGGTTCAACTGCACCAATAGTTTATTAAATGCCAATGGCAGTATAGCTGAGGACAAAAGGCTGAGGAAGGTGTACCATTGTGTTATCATGAGCATGATGAGGACAAATAAGCTGTCTGGGGAAATTTAAAGTGTATTGTGTTCTCATCGAGTTGTCCCTTCTTGTCTTATCGTCTGTTTATTACCAGCCTGCATCAAACTGAACAAAAAACACCAGTGAATCTAAATTTAGGCCTTTAGGTTAGAGCTGAACTCCTGAACCAATCGAACTGTTTGTTTATTAGGGAGCCTGGACTCAGAATTTTCTCTTTGAGTTGTGATTTGAGCACAGAGACACCATCTTCTCCGAAGGCTGTTAGTTCTGCATTCTCAACTGCAGATGTCTGCTCTTTCTTAATGTGAATAGTGCTATTGTTATACAGTGAAAACATACACAGATTGACTGTGCAACTTTTCATAACATTGTCAAAAAAAGAAAGAACTGCTGACCCAAATCAGTCCAGATTGTGCATTTTCTCTCTACCTTTTTCTCAAGTTATTGTTTGTATATATTCAGCCTCAACATTCTTTATACAAAAGGTATGATGCATGAAAACAAATCCTGGCAATGAAATAACCTTTGCTATATTATCGCTTCTCTATTAATGGTTTACTTATATGGAAAGTTTAAAAAGATCATGTGCTAGTATGAAACATCTGCTGTATTTTCATGATTTTGCAACAACAGCGAAGGATGATTTGCCCTTTTTTTCACTCAGACTCCCTTTCTTAATTCTTGATCTGTATCTCAGATTTCTTACTCCTCTCTCCACCTTTGAGATCTATTTGTTTCGTATGAAATTTTTAATCAATTTAACCCTATTGTGTTGGTACATGAGTACCTTTCAAGCCCAGAATTGTGCCTGAGGTACATGCAAATATTTTGATGCACTATATTGATGAGGCCACACTGTAAATATACAGGGAAAAGTTATCATGTCATGGAATTATTTACAGCGTAGAGGATGTCACTTGACCATTCAAGCCTACGCTGGTATTTTTTCATAGAGCAATCCAACCCCAGTATTTCCGTAGCCCTGAAAGCTTATTTCCTTCAAGTGCCCATCCAATTTTCTTCTAAATCACTGATTATCTCTGCTTCCCCTTGTGGACCGTAGGTTCCAGGTCATTACCATTGAATTACTATTCAGAATTTCTTCTCCTTCCTCACCCTTAGCTGCAATTTGTGTAATTGAAGCCCCCCTCTATCATCACTCTAAAGTTCTTGAATATTTCTGTGAGGTTCCTGCGGATTTGCTCTTTTATTCTTCTCTCACTATTTGAAGGCCTTTATTCTAGTACTGGCATCCTTTTTGCTTCACAATTCTGGATTCCGACCATTCTCCCAGCCATCTTTGTTTCATTCCTCCCTAGGATAGGAACAAGGCCAATATTTGTTGCTCTTTCCTGATTGCCTTGTGAAGGTGGTGGTGAGTCGGTTTCTTGATTCACTGTGGTCTATCTAGTGTAGGTATATCCACAGTGCTGTTATGGAAGAAGTTCCAAGATTTTGACTCAGTGACAATGAAGGAATGATGATATAGTTCAAAGTCTCGATGGTATGTGACTTGGATAGGTATTTGTAAGTTGTGGAGTTCCCATGTATCTGTTGCCCTTGTTCTTCTCGGTGATATATGAGTTTGGAGTGTGCTGCCAAATAAGCCCTGATGAGCTGCTGCAGTGCATCCTGTGGCTGATATCCCCTGCAGCCACTGTCTGTCAGTGGTGGTTGGGATATTGATCAAGTGGTCTGCTTCATTCTGGGTGGTGTCAAGCTCATTGAGTGCTGTTGGAGCTGCACTCGTCCAGGCAACTGGAGAGTATTCTATCACACCTCTGACTTGTGCTTTGTAATTGGTTGGCAGGCTTTGGGAAGTCAGGAGGTGAGTTACTCACCACAAAATTCCCAGCCTCTGACCTCCTTTTGTAGCCACAGTGTTTATGTACCTGCTCTAGTTACGTTTATAGTCAATGGTAAACACAGGGTGTTAAAAGAAGGGGATTCAGTGTTGATAAAGCCACTGAATGTCAAGGGGCAATAGTTAGTTTCTCTCTTGTTGGAAATGACCATTGGTTGGTACGTGCATGGTATGAATGTTACCTTCCATTTATCAGTCCAGGTCTGAAAATTGTCCATTCTTGCTGCATATAGGCATGGACTGCTTCAGTATCTAAGGGATCAGGGATTATACTAAATATGGCAAACTTCCCCATTTCTGAGCTTATTATGGAGAAAAGATCATTTTATGGTAGGGCCACAATTTTGGTGAATTCCTGAAGTGATGTCCTGGGGCTGAGTTGATTGGCTTCCAATGGCCACAACCATCTTCCTTTGCATTTGGTATGACTCCAACCAGTGGGGAGTTTCTCCCCTGATTCTTATTGACTTTAATTTTGCTGGGCTTTTTTTTTTAATTCTTTCATGGAATGAGGGCATATGAGCAAGGTTAGCATTTGTTGGCCATTCCTCATTGCCCTTGAACCAAGTAACTTGTTAGACCAGCAGTTAAAAGTCAACCATACTGCTGTGACTCTGGAGTCACATGTAGGTCAGACCAGAAAAGGATGGTAGATGGACCAGGTGGATTTCTGCAATAATTGAGAATGATTTTATGGTCTTCATTAGACTTTTAATTCAGATTTTTATTGATTTCAAATTTCACCCCCTGCCATGGTCAGACTTGAACCTGGGTTCTCAGAGCATCACCCAATGACTCTGGATTACCAGTCCAGTGACAATGCAACCACACACTATACCACCAAATCCCTCCTCACCCCCACACCCCCTGCCACACTCTGTGCCACACTTAGTCAAATGCTTCCATGATGTCAAGGATGATGATGTCTCTCACATCACCTCCTGAACTCAGCATCTTTGTCCATGTTTGGGCGAGGGCCATAATGAAGGGAGCACAAACTGAGCATCTCTGAGCAGGATACTGCTGAGTAAGTGCCAATTGATAGTATGTTGGCAACACCTTTGTCACTTTGTCTCCCCCTAGAGACCAATGTGCAGTGGTCACACATACCAATAAGGTAAAATACAGATGCCTCTGTGACAGGTAGTTTGGTGAGGATGAGGTCAAGTAGGTTTTTACTTTCTGTTGATTCCCTCGCCACCACCTGCAGATCCAATTTGGCAGCTATGTCCTTTAGGACTCTGTTAATTTGGTCACAAGTTATGTGACTTTGGCATTCTTGGTAATGGGCATTGAAATGCATTATTTGCCCTTACCACCCTCCCTGCTTCTTCCAGGTACTATTCAGCATAAATTTTAGTAGTACCAATTCATCAACTAAAGGAGGATGCCAGGTGGTAATCCACAGGAGATTACTTTGACAGTTTTAATTGGATGCCATGAGACTTCATTGGGTTAATGTTAAGGACTCTCAGGGCAACTCTCTCCCAATTGAACACCATTGTGCTGTAATCTCCATTGGATCGTTCCTGCTGGCGAAGCAGGACATAATGTGGATATGCTGGCGTTGAACTGGGGTAAACACAGTAAAAAGTCTGACAACACCAGGTTTAAGTCCAACCGATTTATTTGATTGTACACTTACTAGGGATAGTACACTAGCTAGGGAGCAGGACATATCCAGGAATGGTCTTGGAGAAATCTGGGACATTGGCAATGGAGTATGATTCAGTGAGTGTGACTATGCTAAGCTCTTGTTTCGTCTGTACATCAGCCTCCGAATATGTGCAGAAGCCCCCAGAATATAGTGAAGAGGAATTTGCAGTGTCAACTGGTCAGGATGCCCCTTTGTTCTTTCCAGAGCTCCTTTCTTTCCAATGCTATAACAGCTTCCTAATCACTTCTGCTATCCTACCTGCCTTTACCCCCACCCCCCCACCTTTTCTGAACACTTTATATCCTTCTATATCAGCACCCACTCTTCTTCATTTTTAAAGCATGTTTCTATTTTTGTCATTATGCCAAACTCCTATATTACTATTTGTGCTTGTAGCTTGCCAAATTTATTCATCGCATTTTGCGTGTTTACATAAATGCATTGTCAACCTGTCCTTGCTGTTTCTCATTGTCCTTGTTAGTCTGATCTGATCTAATACAGAGCTACCCTGTATTGTCCAACACTCTCAAGTTATATACCTTATTTCTCATTTCTAGTTCTACATGCCATTACCAGTGATGTCAATTTTGGAGCTTAGTTCTGCAGCGAGCAATGTCTCTTCATTACACAAGGCTAAGCACTCATTGAGCAGCAGGAGGGACTCCCACCCAGCAGCGCTATTTAAAGGGTTCATCAGTTTTTGTTTATTCATTCACAAGATGGAGCTGCCTCTGGCAAGAGCAGCATTTATTGTCCATCCCTGATTATCCTTGAGACAATTGAGTGTCTTGTTGAGCCATTTCAAAAGGTAGTTAATAGTCAGTCATGTTGCTGAGGATCTGGACAGGCCAGCAGATTTCTTTTCTGAAAGGACATTAAAGAGCCAAATGGGATTTTAATGACAATCCTGTAGTTTCATGTTCACTATTACTGAGAATAGTTTTTTTTTCCAGACGTATTCAATTTACTCCGAGTCATCCAAGTGCTTATCAGAGTTCCCTGCAGCAGAACACATGTGCAGTCTTAAGCTCCAGTGAGTTGGCATCTGTGCTAACCTTGAGCCTGCCTGGCCATTCATCCCATCTCTAAGCTATTCTCTAAAGAATACATTGTGCCAATTCTGAACTGGTGGTTGCGAGAACGAGAGTGAGTTTCATTCCTCATCACTGCCTTCCTGCATTTCCACCTCATGCTCTTCAATTGGAAGATAGGAACAGGAGGTGGCCATTCAGCCCCTGGAAGCTGCTCCCATTGCAAGCCAAGTCAGAGCTGAGCTAAGACCTAACTCCAAATACCTATCTTTGCCCCACATCTCTTAATAATATTGATTAATGAAAATCTATCAATCACAGATTGAAAGTGAAAAGTTAAATTAGCATCAGTTGCCATTTCCAAAAGAGAGCTTCAAATTTCTACTCGCAACACTACCAGCCTTTTTCTTCCCAAATTCCATTCTAAAAGTTATGGTTCCATTTTTTAGACTATGTCCCACAGTCCTAGGCACTCTCCTTCCACCACCTCCTCCCCACCTAATCACCCCCTCCCCACAATGCCCTCCCCATGCCCCACTGAACAGTGGACAAGGTTTCTTGCTGTTCTTTAAATTTCTGTCAATATCTGAAAATCACCCCTTAATCTTCTAACTCCCAGGAAATACAATCCTCGTTCAATCTCTCCCTGTAATTTAACCCTTGGAGTCCAGTAATCATCCTGCTAAACCTTAGCCATACTCTGTCCAAGGTAAATACATCTTTTCTCAGGTACAGTGCTTAAAGCTGATCACAGTACTCCAGATGTGACCAAACCAGAGCTTTGTTTAGCTGAGGCATGTCTTCAACTCCCTTGAAATCTTATCCTCCAGGTATAAAGGCCAGAATTTAATGAACTAAATGTCTGGACACCAAAACTGCTTTGGTTCTCCTCTATTCCCAGTATTTCATCACTGAGTTGGTACCCTCATTCAATTCTTTTTTGGTCCAAAATTGGTGCCTTCTTGTTTTTCTGCATTGTAATTTATTTGCCACAGTTTTGCCTATTCAGTTGTTATCATCTTCTGTATAAAGTTATGTTTCTATCTATGCTGCTTTCAATTTTTTAGTGGGATTTAGCGGGATAGATAGTGAGAAACATGTTAAGACCCGTTGCAGCTTTAAATCTTGGGGATGAGGAGAAAGTGGGATGTGAAACGGATGATTTGGTATGACCACACCATCATGTTTGATGGTTTCAGCCCCAGCTTTGGCTATGGCCTAAGTGACGATCATTCCTGTGTCGGCAACTTTGCTGCAAATTTTCTAACCTCTGGCCTGTTCTTTTAGCCACAGTATTTGTATTGTACGTCCCAATCAGTTTCTGGTCAATGATAACCCCAGGATGTTAATAATGGGGGATTCAGTGATGATAATAAGAACATAAGAACATAAGAAATAGGAGCAGGAGTAGGCCATCTGGCCCTTCGAGCCTGCCCCGCCATTCAATAAGATCATGGCTGATCTGTCGTGGCTCAGTTCCACTTTCCCGCCCTCTCCCCATAACCCTTAATCCCCTCTCTTATCAAAAACCCATCAACCCGCTTCTTAAAAATATTTAGCGAGGCAGCCTCCACCACTTCAACGGGCAGAGAATTCCAGAGATTCACCACCCTTTGAGTGAAGAAGTTCCTCCTCAACTCCGTTCTGAACCGCCCCCCCTTTATCTTGAGGCTGTGCCCCCTAGTCCTACTGTCTTTTTTGAGCGGGAAGAGTCTTTCCACCTCTATCCTATCCATCCCATTCATCATCTTATACGTCTCAATGAGATCTCCCCTCATTCTTCTAAACTCTAACGAGTACAAGCCTAGTTTATTCAGCCTCTCCTCATAGCTCAACCCCCTCAACTCCGGTATCAGCCTAGTAAACCTCCTCTGCACTCCCTCCAAGGCCAAAATATCCTTGCGCAGGTGCGGCGCCCAAAACTGCACACAGTACTCCAGCTGCGGCCTCACCAATGCCCTATACAGCTGCAGCAAGACCTCCCTACTTTTATATTCAATCCCCCTCGCTATGAAGGCCAGCATCCCATTCGCCTTCCTGACCACCTGCTGCACCTGCAGGCTGGGTTTTTGCGACTCATGCATTGAATGTCAAAGAATGTTGGTTAGATTCTCTCTTGTTGGAGATGGTCATTGCCTGGCACTTGTGTGGCGTCAATGTTACTTGGCGCTTGTCATCCCAAGCCTGGATATTGTCCAGGTCTTCATGTATTTGGAAATGGACTGCTTCAGTATCTGTGGAGTAATGAATGGTACTGAACATTGTGCAGTCATCATCCCCACTTTTGACCTTGTGATGGAAGAAGGGCACTGATGAAGCACCTGATGACATTAGGACCTTAGATACCACACTGAGGAGCTCTTGTTCTCAAATGGAGATGATTGACCTCCAATTACCACAACCATCTTCCTTCATGTCAGGTATGGCTTCAGCCAGTAGAAAGTTTGCCCTAATTTCAACTTACTTGCCTTTTACTAGAGCTCCAAATGCTGCCTTGATGTCATGGTCAGTTACTCATATCTCACCTCTTGTTCATGTTTGAGCCAAGGCTGTAATGGGGTCAGGCACTGGGTGGCCCTGGCAGAAATTGGGCATCAGTGAACAAGTTATTGCTCAATAAATGCCATTTGATAATACAGCTGATGACCCCTTCCATCACTTTATTCGTGATTGAAAATAAACTGATGGGGCAGTAATTTGCCAGGTTGGATATGTTCTGCACTCTGCATTCAGATATATCTGGGCAATTTTATATACTATTGGAGAGATGTCATTGCTGCTTCTGTGCTGGGACATGTAACAAGTTCTGGAGAACAAGTCTTCAGTTGTATGGTTGGAGCATTGTCAGGGTCCATAGCCTTTACAGTATCCAGTGCAACATCAGAGGACCTTCTCTCCCTGTTTCACTAGAATCAACACTTCTTCCTGCTTAGACTTCCTTCCATTAATAGTTCCAACCCCCGTCTCCAGCAGGATACACCTCTTCTTTAATTGTGCAGGTTTGGTTTTAAATCGTATAGGCCAATGTTAAGTGATATTACCCTCTCACAGTCTTGTGACTCCTGATGAAATGTGCAGCCATTCAGCTGCAGTCTGTTTGCAGCAATAATGCAAACTAACAGACATTATGAAGCTTGCATATTGCCCACATCAGAAGCAATGTGCATGGGTTAACTTTGCATCGCCTGCACTTATTCTTGGGAGCTATCAATTGGAACTTCTTGAGTTTTTCTTTCAAAAGAAAGGGAGAGTACTAATGTTTATCTTTAGCTATTGATCAGCTGACCAAATTAAGGGACTGTGACATTGATATGGACATTTTGACACGATAATTTTTGACTCGGGTTCTTAGTTAAATGAGTATACTCCTATTGTGAGTTTAATAAGATTTCCAACCTCATGTTCTTGACACTTCTTGCTTTGAGCACTTTTACGTTGACACTTGTTCAGCTTGGGGTTTTTGCACTGGTTTTCATTGATTTTCAATAGGATTCTAAATAAATCTCCTTTATATCAGGGATAGCATCGTAAATCCATGACAACTCAATTCTGCTATTGCACTGAAGGGGCTGGATTTTGAATGTGAATGTGAGAAGCCAGCTCAAAAATCCTTGCTTTCTGGAACCTGTACTAAGAAACATTGAATGGAAAAGCCTTTTTTTATTATTTTTGTGTTAAGCGTGTATCTATCCCTTTCACTCTTTAACTGAAGAAACATGAGCTGCAACTTAAACAATCTGGCTCTTTTACATATAAAACTCTGCACTGGAAAATCATTACCAACTCCTAAAGCTTTTCTTCAATTACATTTTTATTATTTCATGTTTTCCAATAAATAAGCCACAGAGCCGACACAATTTCAGGTAAACAACACCACAAAGGTATTGACAATTTCTACACAGTAAAAATATTGGATTTCAACGTTTGGCTAATTGACTTTTCTACCTTCAAGTTAAATCTGGTTTATCTACATCAATTGTATTTTTTTGTTTTCAGTCCTACGACATTTTTAAATATTGCTATTTTGCTCAAGATGCTGGTTTTAGACATTTATTACATACATACAATTCAGTTTGCCAAAGATCCTTTGACAGCATCTTCCAAACCCAAGACCACTTCCATCTAGAAGGAGAAGGGCAGCAGACACATGGAATACCACCACCTGCAAGTTTCCCTTCAAGCCACTCGCTATTCTGAATTGGAAATATATCACCGTTCCTTTGCAATCCCTGGGTCAAAATGCTGCAATTGCCTCCCTAACAGCATTGTGGGTCAACCCACAGAACATGGACTGCAGCGATTCAAGAAGACAGCTCACTACCACTTTCTCAAGGGCATCTAGGGATGGGCAATAAATGCTGGCCAGCCAGTGATGCCCAAGTCCCACGATTGAATAAAAAAGGTATATTTTGTGAGATTGAATTAGCACCCAAAATATATATTGCATATCTATTGCATAAAATGCACTTTGCTTTGAAAATCAAAAGACGTGATCAGAAGCTTATTACCATTAACAGATTTTCCCAGTAAATGGAAATTTAGCTGTTTAAAAATAAGGGGCTGCTCACTTAGGACAGAGATGAGAGTTCTTTTTTTCTCTCAGGGGGTTTGTGAGTCTTCAGAACACTCTTCATCAAAAGGCAGTCAAAACAGAGGCTTTGAACATTTTTAAAGCAGGAGGGAATTAGATTCTTGATTAGCAGGAGTTATTGGGGTATGTGGGAATATGGGGTGAAATTTTACCAAAACAAATGGCAGAATGTTGAGTATAGCGCAAAACATGGAGTGTTACACACTGACGGCACCTGAATGTTTTCACATTGAACCTTCCAACTTATTACTATTAATTTCTACTCCCTTGAGTTTCACACCGCTCTGGCGGCACATTCCTCGAGTTTGCCCATCTTATGTCGACTTAACTGTTGCAGGCACTGAGGAGATCCATATAAATGGCTTCCCAGCACTTGTTCAAAAACAACTGCAAGAGATGGCAGCCAAGGTGCCAGAACTCTAGAACCACACTTCACAGAGGGTGTACTGACCAGACTACATGGGAACACCAATACCTGCAAGTTTCCCTCCAAGCCACTCATCATCCTGACTTGGAAATATATCACCAGAGGTCAGAAACCCTGTACCCGCACATCAGGGTGACCATCCCCACCTGGGATGCAGTGCCAGCCCCAGTGAGTGCGAGTGCACTGTAGAAAAGGATGGAGTAGACAAGCCAGAAGAGGATGAACGATCTTCTTCACTCAGCCAGGGTGAGCAAACCACCCCCAGTCTCCCACTGGAACAACTTGCATACCCCTTGCACCCCCAACACCACCTCTCACTCAACTACCTTGGCCTCTGCCAATGCCAAGCACCTGCCACGTGTTTCAGACCCCTCCATTGGCAAAGGGCAGATCGCAACTCAGAAACTCATTGTCATGAATCACGTTCTCTGGGATTCAAGCACATGCCGCTATTTCCACAGATGGAGAGTGCGGACTCAAAATCGCTCCCATAGAGTTGATGAAACAATTAGATTTTAAAGGGCTGAGTGACCTTCTCGTCCTCCTCATTTGTAGATTCATATGTATCTCACAGCACTGGCCATCATGCCTTGCCAATGATTGTTAAAGTCACTGTGGCTTTGCACTACTTTTCTTCTGGCTCCTTCGAAGTACCGATGTGAACCCCTTAGTGGCATCCCAAATCCAGCTGCACATCATTGCATTTTGCTGATTACTGATGCTCTCTTTGCCAAAACTAGACAGCATATTTATTGTACATCAGTCATGGCCTTGCAGTGATAGATGGCATTGGGTTTTGCCCCCATTGTTGGCTCTCCCAGTTGCAAGACATTAGTAATTGCGTCCATGTGACTATCAAGATACCCATTGACTGGCCAGTGAGATTAATCAGCAGGAAGAGTTTTCATTCCCTCAATTGGTCTGTGACCACAAGGGCTGGAATTCTTAATAAAAAATTCTAACCAATCTTACCATCATGTTGTTCTTGAGCGTGAAAACTTGGTGAAGTCGGTTGTGAGGTGAATAGCGTGATTCACGACCACCTCTGTACCGGTTCCCTCTTTACCAATGGCTGAAAAGAGCTGCAATTGGGACCACACCGGAAACAGGTGCGACAGCAATTTAAATGTATTTAAATTGAATTAATGAACTGGATGCCCAACTTTACCACCACTTCCCCCTTTACCACCATGTTCACCAATTGGGAATTGGCACGAATCAGACATGCTCAATAAAAGTCCAATTTGGGCGCTCCATCAGTGAGGGTTAATGAGGAGGTAAATGCATAGCTTCCGGCAACTCTCTGTTACTCATACGTGTCTTGTTGTTGCAGCCATTTTCTTTTTTGGGTCAGTAGCGGGTCTGCGAGTATGTGGTGGGGTGGGGGGCGGGCTGTTGTTCAGCGGGATTCTGACGTCCAACTGGCGGCACAGACCTGGGTCTCAGCACTGGCCTCGGGTCACTTCCAGCTGAAGGATGTGCACAAAGCTCTTGCAAATTGCACTGCTGCAGCCTCTCAACTTTTCAAGGTGATTGTAGGAGCAGGTGGCTTAGGGATTTTGGGGGTTGCGGGGGGGGGGAGGGTGCGGTTGTGATTGTGGGGAGCATGTGGCTGGGGGAATTGGGGGAGGTGGGGTGCTGTGACAAAGGGCAAGCAGTGTTCCTAACCTCTATATGTGTTCCTTCCCATTTCCCCACCTCCCTTCAGAATGACAACATGGCTTTTTCTATGCAACCGATAGATCGAGCTGCCCCTTTGGTTGCTGCTGGAGCTGAGGAGGAGGAGCAGAAAGAAAAATTGTGGGCACAGGAGACCAGGGCCTCACCACTTGCAGGAGTAGAGGGAGACAACCATCAGAGGCAGATGGTGGTTGCCATTTACCCCAAGGGGAAGTAGTAGGAGAAGGAGGGAGCAGAGACCCTGGCAGTTCTGTGCATGAATGTATTTCGAGCACATGCCTGTCACCGCTGATGTCTCTATCTCCGAAAGAAGACCATACTACGCCTGTACAACCTATTGCAGGACCAGGTACCTCGAGGCAGGGAGTGGGGGGGTCACTCACTCTCAGTGGCTGTCAAATTGACAGCAGCTCTAAGCTTCTGTATGACTGGTTCTTTCCAGACCCCAAGTGGAGATGTCTGTGGATCTCCCAATCTGCCATGTACATCTGTGACAGGCAGGTCACTGAAGCCCTGTATGCTCGGGTTGGGCAGTTCATCAACTTCAACCTGGATCAGGTGCAGCAGGAAGCCCAGGCAGCAGGGTTCGCAGCCATTGTGGGGATGTCTACATGCTGGGGCTGGTCGACTGCACACATGTCACCCTCAAGCCTCCCTACAAAATCCATGGAGATTTGTAAATAGGAAGGGGTTCCACCCCTGAATTTCAGCGAGTGTGTAACCATAATATGACCATCATGCGTGTCTGCATCAGAAACCCAGGCAGTATGCACGACAGCTTCATTGTCAGGAGCTCAGACACCCCAAAGACATTTGAGGAGGAGCCCAGGCTCCTGACTTGTGGATGATATGGGTTACCTGTTTCGGACATGGCCAGTGCGGAGGCCAGTGTCTGAGGCGGAGACCCGCTATAATGAGGCCCATGTAGCTGCTCGTGCAATAGTGGAGAGGTGCATTGGGCTCCTCAAATGTGATTCCAGTGCCTGGACTGCTCTGATGGGGTCCTCCAATACAACCCATTGGTCTCTTCCTGCACAGTGGTCATGTGCTGTGCCTTGCACAATCTGGTTCTGCAGCAAGGTGACATCTTGGAGAGGAGGATGACGTGGAGGCTGATGAGCCACGCATGCTGGGGTGGATGACCAGCAGGAGGAGGAGGATGAGGAAGAGCATGCTGACGAACACCAAACAGGTGCATGAGGGCTGGCAGCCCAAGTGAGGCATATGAGGGTGGCAAAGGAGGCCCTGATCACCAGGCGGTTCACTCGCTAGGGGCTTGTGTCTGTGGGTTCCATCCCCCACCCCACCCAATTTTCTTCTATATCCTATACATCGTTACACCAGATCGATGGGCCTGGAAAAATCTGTGTTAGCAGGTTTTTTGGCAGGCAGGAGGGCGATGATAACTTGCTAAGCACCATTACAATGATACCTGGTGCAAACTGGTGCGACGCCTTACTGAACTCCGCGTGCACGCTGGCACCTGGGCCCAAGTCTGAGTAATAAGAACATAAGAAATAGGAGCAGGAGTAGGCCATCTAGCCCTTCGAGTCAGATCTGAAACACTCCCAGTTTCACATCTACTCAGCACTTAGAATCAAAATGGTAAAATAGGGCCCTAAGTGTTGAATTTGCCTGAAAAACTAGAGTAAATTTTTCAGCTTTCTTTCAGTGGGAGTTCAGACTAAAATTGCCCACACTCTGTACACTGCAGAGGCCACCAACATGAATATCAGTAGGTGGGGCTATTCCCACCTGAGAGGCTGAAACCAATGGGTCTCTGTGCATGCGTAATGGCTCCACACTGTCAGCCTCCCAGTTGCTGGCCAGCCCTGCAACCCTTGCAATGTTCATTTGCCGTCCCTTCCGCAGCCTGATCGCAAACCACTGACCGTTCCTGGGCTTAGCCCCGACACACCTCCCCCATCCTAGACCTCCCTGATCTCTAGCCCCCCGTAGTTACCCCCGCCCCCAGCAGTGCTGATTCCCCCCCAGTGGCAAACACCCCCCCAGCCAACCCCTCCACCCAGCTAAACCCCCCCCCCCCTCAGCAGTGCAGACCCACACGCATGGCTACCACCACCCAGCCTGCCCTGATTGCTGGCCTCCGTCATGAGTAGACCAATCCCAATGGCAGAGTGGCAGCAGGACCCCCCCCACCCTCATCGCTAGCCTCATAGGCCCCACTCCCCTATCAGACTCTACACCCTTGGCACTACCCAATGCCTGAAGGGCAGTGCCAAGGTGTCCCTTGGGCATGAGCACTTTACCCCTTGGGCCAGGGGCACAGGCTGGCACTTCCAGGGTGTCCATGCCCAGGGGCACCACTCCAGCACTGCCCTACCCCCTGGGGGATTCCGATTGCACCCCACCCCTTCTCTCCAGCGGGATTGGGCCACTAGTTCCCCGGAAGTGGGGAGCTCCTCTAAACCATGCTGGACTGAAGCACACTGGCAGGCTGGGAGAGGCTCGCAGGTCTGGACACTTCAGTCCCTGGCCCTTTAATATCATTTAAGTTATATCTAAAATATCACTTAAATGCTAACCCCACCACCCCGCCAATTTCCGTGCTAGAAATCCGGCGCTGGGAGACGCTAGTGAGGCAAACTCTGGCATAAATCCCACTCCCCTGTGCAATTTTCCCCAGCCCATTGCACTGTAACATTAGTGCAGCAGGAAGGGAGAATCGCAGCCAAGAACTTGTTCCATCTCTGAGCTCATTTTCCTGGCAGCTGCCATGACTCCTCAACCTTCAACAGTTCAGGCAGTTTCAGCTCTTCTCTCCACTCCCAAAGTACATGGATGGATTCTAATCAAGAAGGTTATGCCTTGAAGAAATGGTTACTGATTCCCAGACAGAATTATAGAGGCAATAAAACAGAGTGACCTGTTGGAATAAAATAGATTCTTGATAAGCAAGGAAGTAAAAGGTTATCGGAGAGAGGCAGGAATGTAAAACTGAGGTTAAAAATAGATCAGCTGTGATCTTATTGAATTGCTGAGCAGGCTCGAGGGGCCAAATGACCTTCTCCTACTTCAGATCCATACATTTGTATGTCCGTGTGTTACCAGCAAGTGAATATCAGAAAGAGTAATTCTAACCTAACACCTACACAACAACTGGGTGATGCCCTCCGACGCTCTGCCTGATTTCACGCGCCTTTGAAGTCAATGGCATGTGTTGTAAACCAGAAAGAGGAAGATAACAATGAAGTGGTGGAGAAAAATGCAACATCATTGTTGTCACAGCACAATTGGATGTCAGGGGTAGGTTCTTTACCCAGAGGGTGGTGAGGGATTGGAATGCCCTGCTTGCTGCAGTTGTAAATGCACCTAGTTTGGGGGCGTTTAAGAGATCCGTGGATAGGTTTATGGACGAAAAGGGATTGGTTTAGATTAGTGGGTCATTGTTTTTTAACTGGTCGGCGCAACATTGTGGGCCGAAGGGCCTGTTCTGCGCTGTAATGTTCTATGTTCTATGTTCTATCAACAGCTTTAAGATATTTTTCAGGGTTTTTGTTACAATATATCCTTTTGGATCATGTAACTGAAAAAGGTAGCTTGGCATGGAACCCAGGCACAATAGATTTTAATTCACAGGCCCATGACTCCAAGCCCTCCTGGAAAAAACTGAATGAAGGCTTGGCAATGGATTTTCCATGCCAGGAAACTTGCCACGAATGTCACACCTGCCACCTGAAGGAATGTGGCACTGGCACCAGGTGCCTACTCTTTCACCCCCGCACTGCCAACCAGTGCCTCAAGAATGTCAACACTTTCCAGGGGAATACACTGGACGATCATCCTTTTCTTCCTGGTCTAGCTTGAAGAATATCCAACAGGCACTCTTCACTCCTTTGATGCAATCCACTTTTGTAATATACTTCAGTTATGGGGACATCTCACTTGGGATCTTGCTATCCAGCTCCTGTAACAGCAATTACTTACCTGTGCAAGTCTAAATCCCTTCCATCATCATTTGAACAAGCTGTAACCCCAACATCTCTTATCTCAGCTCCACCAAAACACAAGCAAATATTTCCCTCATTTAGCCTCCCTTCTTTCAATAGGAAATGCTGAATAATGCCCTCGACCAGGAATGACTAACCAGGCTGGTGTCCGTTTCTAGAAAAGAGAAGGCTGAAGGATGAACTAACAGAAGTCTTGCAAATTTGGAAAGAGTTTTATGGATTAGAAACAGTAAAAATGTTTCCATTTGCTGGGGAAACCAAAACCAGGGACTATAAATAAAAGATTGCTCATGATAAATACACTAGCAAATTCAGAAATAATTTATTGACTCACAAAGTCATTAGGAATAGTCATTAGTAGTACAGAACTTGTGTACATCTAAAAAAAAATTGTGTCAAAGCTTTTCATCTTGAACTCATCAGGCCAATTTGCAAAAATACCAATAATTTGTGATTTGTTTTGATTTGATTTATTATTGTCTCATATATTCACATATTGTGAAAAGTATAGTTTCTTACATGCGATATGGACAAAACATACTGTTCATAAAAAAGGAAACAAGAGAGTACAGAATGCGGTGTTACAGTCATAGTTAGGGTGTAGAGAAAGATCAACTTAATGTAAGGTAAGTCCATTCAAAAGTCTGACAGTAGCAGGGAAGAAGCTGTTCCTGAATCGGTTGTTACGTGACCTCAGACTTTTGTATCTTTTAAAAAGATGGGAGAGAGAATGCTTGGGGTGTGTGGGGTCCTTAATTATGCTGGCTGCTTTGCCAAGGCAGTGGGAAGTGTAGACAGAGTCAATGGATGGGAAGTTGGTTTGTGTGATGGATTGGGCTACATTAACGACTTTTTGTAGTATCAAAAGATACAAAGCATCAAGGAAAACAATAAATTTATACTGTAGGGGAAGGGGATGTTGATGAATGGCAAATAGACTATGATTGATGGAGGAACTGCCACGGAGAATACACCTATTGGTGGTGACTGGCAGTTAACTGCTAAGCTTTGTTTGAAATTTAATTGAATTTGATTGGTAAAAGCATTGTCCCGAAGAACAAATCAGTGAATGGCTGTCATTTCTTTTGTTTAGCTGAAATAGATGCAACGTGTGCACCTGTCCTTTTTGTCTGCAAAGAAGAGGGCCCTGTGTATTAAGATATGCAGCTTTCTGTACACACAAATGTGCCCCACTGTGAGCCTGACTGACAATCATAAATTGGTTGTCAGTGTAATTCTGAGCATACTGAGGATTACTTACTAAATGTTCTCTAATCACAGAATTATATCAAATGTTGAACACTGTGTCTTGAGTTTTACAAGCATGAGCTGATTGGGTATGTAAGGTCTGTTACTTGCCTCTTGTGAACAATGGAAGGTTTATGCTGTTTGATACAGTCCACCAGTCTTTGGGATGTACAGCTTACATATGCAGCATCAAACTGACACTGACATCCATATTTTGCATTATTCATTTGTGTGATAGGCAGAAAGTCTTTTTGGTTTGATGTCAGCATCCTGTCAGTGGCGAATGCCACTCATGTTGCTATTGCAGAGTAGCAGCGTAAAACAGTTAGTTTTGCCTCTTGCTCATATTTTTGACATATCTTGCCTTTCCAGGGTCATCTGAGGTAGACTGGATTCAAAGTGATGGCCTTAGGCCTGTTCATCAGTTTGTGCGTAATACAGCACAAAGTGATCTCGTCAGGGTAGCCAAAATATAACAGAATGCCTTTGATGTGCTGTACTTCAGCATCAAGCTTACATGGTGAACAAATAGCTTGGGCTCTCTTCACAAGATTGCCAATAAGGCCAATCTTACAATGCATGGAACTGTAAGGATCCCAATGCACATACATCATAAATTTGTTTTTTTTCCCTTTACATTGGTGTTCTTGCAAATTGTCCTGATAAGTGAGACATGAAAAGTTTTGATGTCTCTCAAAATGTAGCACTGGCAACACTCTTGTAAACTTCCTCGGCATTCTCTCCAGAGCAATTATGTGTTTTCAGAACTGAACACAATACTCCAACTGTGGCCTCACCAAGTGTTTTATACAATTCCAACATTATATTCCTACTTTATATTCTATATCTCTGCCAATGAAAGAGAACATTCCAAATGCCTTCTTCCCAAACTTGTCTACTTGAACTGCTGCCTTTTGGGACCTATGTATTTGTATGCCAAAGTCTCTCACTTCATCTACCCTTCTTACTATATTCCCTTTTATTGTGCATTCTCTATAACTGTTTGATCTCCCAAAATGCATTCCCTCACACTTCTATATGTTAAAATCCACCTATCGCTTTACCACCTACTCCACCAACCCATCAACATTGTTTTTGTAGTTTATAGCCATCCTCTACACTATTCACTGCTCGACCAATCTTTGTGTCATCTGCAAGTTTTCCAATTATGCCACCCACTTTCACATCCAAATCATTAATATATAAGACAAACAGCAAGGGTCCCCACACACAACTCTGTGGAACACCACTTGAAACAACTTTTCATTCGCAATGGCTTCCATCGACCATTCCACTTTGTTTCCTATTATGAAGCAAGCTTTTGATCCAGTTTGCTACATTGCCCTGTATGACATGGGCTTTTGCTTTTTTGACCAATCTGTGATGTGGGACCTTGTCAAATGCCTTTAAAATCTACATACACAGCATCCACTGCATTACCTTCATCAATCCTTCTTGTCACTTCCTCAAATAATTCAATCAAACTGGTGAGGCAAAACCTTCCTTTGACAAAACCATGCTGACCATGCCTGACATGCCCATGCCTGTCTACACATCACTTAATCCTATTTCTTAGGACTGATTTTACTAATCTGCCCACTACAAATGTAAAACTAATTGGTCTATAATTGTTTGACATTTCCTTCAATCCCTTTGTTAACAATGAAATTTTGTTTTTATTTCTCTAGTCCTCCAGTACATCTCCTGTATCAAGATTGGAAAATCATCCTCAGATATTTTCTATCTCCTCCCTGACCTCCTTCAGCAGCCTCAAAAACAGTCCATCTGGCCCTTCTCAACTTAAGGATTCCAACTCTTTGAATACTTCCTCTCTCTTTATGTTTGTCCCATCTGATATCTCACAATAATTCTCTTGGTCTACTAAATCTGCATCATCTCTTTCCTTTGTCAACATGAAGACAAAATATTAATTTAAAATCCTTCCCATTGTCTTTGCATCTACACTCAAATTCCCTTCTTCATCTCTGATAGGTCACTCTTTTTCCTCAACTTATCTTTTCATTAATATATTGGTAAAACATCTTTGGGTTTTTAAAGTTTTACTTGCTAATCTTTCTCATGCCCTCTTTGATTTCCTTATTTGCCTTTTTAACTTTATCTCTGCACGTCTTCTATTTATTTAAGCTATCTGTAGTCCTTAGTTCTTTGTGGTTATTGTACACCTTCTTTTTCTATTTGATCTCCCCCTCTATTCTTCTGGACAACCAGTGGGGTTAGATTTGACATTACCACACATTTTGAGGGAAAAGTCAACTTTGTATATTTAGAATCTCACTTTTTAGTGCTTCCCAGTGGTTTTCAACTGATCTATCTCCTAGAAGTGTTGTCCAGTCTACCTCAGCCAAGTCCCTTCTCATTCCTGCAAAATTTGCCTTTCCTAGTTCAAAACCTTTATTCCTTTATTTGCTTTATCTCTGTCTCATTTTCTATGGTAATGTTAAATCCAACTGAATAGTGATCACTATTCCTGAAATGGTTGTCAACTATCACTTCACCCACTTGTCCTTCTTTGTTCCCTAGGTCCAGAATTGCATCTCCTCTTGTTGGGTTTGTCACTAATTGGTTGGAACAATTTCCCAGCGTGCGCTGCATGAATTTCTCTCCCTCATTGTCCCTTATATTGTTTGAATCCCAGTTGATCTTGGGATTGTTAAACGCTCCTCCTATTAATCCTCTCTTGTTGCAACAGGCCAAACTTTGCCTATATATTTGTTCTTCTAACTCTGTTTCACTATTTGGTGGTCTGTGGTGTAGTCCCAGTAGTGTGACTGCCCCATGTTAATTTCTAAGTTCAACCCATCAGGCCTTGTTTGTTGGCTGGTTCAGTATATCATCCCTTCTCACAACTGGAATTGATTCTTTAACCATTAATGCTCTCCACCCTAACTAGCAAACGGTCTACAGTTTGTAAAAAAAAGTTCTCATTTAAAATTCTGCTACTCACACACACTGAATTGCAGAATCACAGAATCTCTACAGTGCAGAAGGAAGCCATTCAGCCCATTGAGTCTGCACTGGCTTTCTGAAACAGCATTCTATCTGCTGCCAATCCCCTGTGTAATCCCCATAGCCTTGAAATTTCTTTCTCTTCAGATAGCAATCCTTTCGGATATCTTGATCAAACATGCATCCACTACCTTTTCGGGAAGTTCCTTCCAAATTTCAATCAATTCTAGATTCAATCTGTGATTAAAAATGCTTATCTTTTGTAATAAACCCTTTTTCAGCTGTATTGATCAAACTCTATTAAGTTACCACAATTAAGGAATATTTTCAAAGCATTTATTTAAAAATTACATTTCAAAACACCACCATTTTTATTGATCCACGACAAATTTTGCATCTGACGATATGAAAGTGAATTTGGGCTGAAACACAAGAAGGAAAAAAAAAGTCTCAAAATGGGTGAAATTCTGACTGTTATTTTCACCTTAACCACCAAAATTGTCAACTCTGCCCACAGTGAACAGCAATGTATCTGAACTCCACATCTATACATGTCAGTTCTCCAAGATACTAAGGATATTGCAACTCATTCAAATCGTCAGATATTTCTAGTCCAGCCTGGAGAGAAATGTGAAATCATATTCCTAAGTATGTGACATTTTCTCTATATACTGGCAAATCATACGACTGAAATTTGAATAAGCATTATGCGCTGTACTGCTTTTATTTACTGAACTTGTAGACCTTGAACTCACAATGTACAAAGAACTGAATCATTTGACAGCTATTTCAAGTTCTAACAGCATCCCTTGGTTCTTTTATGGTGCTTATGCATTTTTTATGTGTGATGGACCATGAATGAGCATGTGGACTTTAAAGAGTCCTGGTAAAGTCTGAGCTCCCTGATGTAGTAGAGAATCTTCAAAGCTGACTGTGAGTACTATGGAACAACCTCGTCAGTTGCATACTTTTTTTTCATGGGACAGGAGCTGAAGTCTCCCATGGCTAATCTGACATGAATTGGAATTCTAAGCCTGGGAAGGCTGACACATCAGTGACCCCCAAGCCACCATGATGGATTTGCAAGTCCTGAAACATTCTGGATTCAGTGTTCCAGTTTAATCTGTGGCCTGGACATATTCTCTTCTACCTTCTTCCATCAAGAAAAAGATACAAAAGTCTGAGATAGTATACCAACTGACTCAAGAACGGTTTCTTCCTTGCAGCCATCAGACTTTTAATTGGACCTACCTGTATGAAGTTGATCTTTCTCTGCACCCTAGCTATGACTTTAACACTACATTTTGTACCCTCTCCTTCCCTCCTCTATGAACTGTATGCTGTGTTTGTATAGCACGCAAAAAACAATACTTTTCATTGTGTGCCAATACATTGGACAATAATAAATCAAAATCTCTTTGAGTCCTAAATCTTTCAAAGTAATAATCCCTAGATCAAAGTCAAGACTTTTTTTTCAAATAATTCATAGCAACAATAATGACAAAGATGTACTATTTCTATTGCACCTTGATTATGACATCCCAACAAGTATTACAAAAGGTAAGAAAACGCAAAGAGCTCAGAAATGAGGCAACAATGCAAATGTTAACAACAAATCACTTTGGGTTTCCACTTTTGAAGTTAAAGAAGCCCTGTGAAAATTATTTAAGTTCTTAAGTTTATCACCATAGAGCCAAGAATCATTAAGACAAACTCATGATTGATTCCAAGGGCTTTAATTCAGCATTAACGAGAATATACGTAAAAAAGAGTGCCTTGGAAGTGTTCATTGTTGCCAGGAAGACAAACATATTATGTATGCTGATCTGTGGAGGTCAAGGTCCCACAAATACCAAATGAATTAATGACCTAAATATTTTTTCTTAGCTGTACAAGAACAAAGTGTTGCAGATGCTGGAGATCTGAAGCATAGGAGATGGAACACCTGCCTTTTACCTCCCCTCTCTTCAAGATCTGAGACTACAAACACTCGTTCCTGGTGAAAACAATGCTTTACACATACTTCATTCAATTCGCTGTACTGCATTTGCAGCTCACAATGCAGTTTGCCCTACACGAGAGAGTCCAAACTCAGCTTGAGTGGCAGCTTTGTGGAACACTCCTTTTCAGTCCACAGGCATAATCCAATTTTTCATTCATTTGTAATTTTAATTCCCACTTTTCTCCAACTCTGACTTTTCTGATCTCAACCTTCTGCAATGTTCCAATGAAGCTCAGCACAAGCTTGAGAAACACCACCTCATCTTTTGATTAGGTACCTTACAGACACTTCTGTCTTAACATTGAGTTCAACAATTAGGACCATAACCTCTGCCCTTCCTTTGTTTTCTTTCTCTTAGCAAGTTTTGATTTTACTCTTTTTCACTTTTTTTTCTTTTGGCTGGCAGTTCTTCACTGTACTGCATTGAGACACATGTTTTGTTTCTTTACATAGAATCATAGAAGCATAGAATCCCTATACTGCAGAAGGAGACCACTCAGCCCTTCAAGTATGCACCTACTCACTGAAAAAGCATCTTACGCAGGCCCACTTCCTTGCCCCATCCCTGTAACCATGTTATTGACCATAGCCAAGCCACCTAACCTGTACATCTTTTGACACTAAGGGGCAATTTAGCATGGCTAATCCACCTAACCTGCACATCTTTGGAATTCATCTCTCATTATTACTCTGTTTGGTCTTACACAAGTAACTCATTCATCATTTCATCTCGTCTTGCGCCCTATCACAGATCTTCCCTTTCATTCTTTTTTTGCCTTTCCTGATTTTGCTTGCTTCAAAACTATGATATTTCAATTTTTTTTTCCAGGTTTGATGAAAAGTCATTGGCCTGAATCACTAATTCTGTTTCTCCCTCCACAGATGCGAACCTGATCTGTGGAATATTTCCAGTGGTTCTGATTTTATTACATTTGAAACCACAAATGTTTGATTGTAGGTAAGGCACTGAATTAAACTTATGCACCACTGTAAATCAATCATGCATGAGGTTTTCAGCATCTGAAGTGCTCTGCACTCAATTTCCTGACCAAAGACTTTTAGATGTCCATATAACCAGGATTCAGATGCCTCCACACGTCATGTAGATGAGGCCATAATAACTTGACCTCAATTTTTGCAACCGAGGGTGATTCAGTCTCAGCTTCACATTTCCTGCTCTTGCAGACTCCATATGATTAAATATAGAACAAGTCTCTCTTCCATTGACTCAGTTTACACTTCCCACTGCCTTGGCAAAGCAGCCAGCATAATTAAGGATCCCATGCATCCCAGGCGTTCTCTCTTCCACCTTCTTCCATCACAGTGCAGTCATTGCACTTAAAACATGATGCAATGGGATTGTCTTTGAGCTTATTGTCTCTGGGAGGAATATTAAGAGGCAAGAAATTTTTCTTTGAAACTTTGGTCTTGAGCTTGGCAACATGTTAACCACTTTTCTTGCAGAATAAGGCATTAGGTTAGCACGGCACATGGCTTCCTCATTGAGTACAAGAATTCTACATATCAACCCAATCATCTTCATAAAGTAACAGACATTTCACTCAAATAATGAACCAGTGGTATCTGACTGCATCTCATATTGTATTATATTTCATATTTGTTACCTATATGCTTACATGACAAAGCATTACAACTCAGAGATGAAATAGCTAAACATAGGTCGTAACAACTAATTCCCGCTCCTGCTGAAAATTTGTACATTTTTAAAAAATAAAGCTATCGGGTCAGTGCATCAAACCCACCTGACATTTTTTTATCTTTGCTATTTGCATAAGTGGAGTTTGTATCATGTTATGAAATTCAAACACTCATAACACTTAGTGTCAACACTACTACTTATCACCTCATCCAATCTACCCACCTCATCCAACTACCACACACTCGCCTACAACTCTTCACACCTTATCTCTGGTCTTCACTGATGGCCACAGGAGAGTGATGGGTATTTTCTTCATTGTGGAAGGAACAATGTTTTTGTGTTCACTCTTTATTGATAGTTCATGTTAGTGTTCATTGTTGTACTTGCCACTCTGTTGAACATGGTTGAATGTGTAGGTTCAGCTGGCCCTCCCTTCTGTGCATTGCAAAGGACATTATCCAAGATCACTCTCAACAGGGTAACTGAAATGCTGAGGGTGAACTCAAAGCCCTGGAAGTACTCTATCAGCTACCAGTCACATTTACAGAGTACAGCGCCAGGGACCCCAGTTCAATTCCCTGCTTGGGCGATTGCCTATGCAAAGTTTGCATGTTCTCCCCGTGTCTGCATGGATTTCCTCTCGGTGCTCCAGTTTCCCCCCACAGTCTGAAACAGTGTACCCAAACAGGTGCCAGAATGTGGTGACTAGGGACTTTTCACAGTAACTTTGCTAATGTAAGCCTACTGTGACACTAATAAATAAAGTCAAAATTAACTTACTAACACATCCCTTTAACCCATCATTTTATTTATTTATTTGTGTCACAAGTAGGCTTACATTAACACTGTAATGAAATTACCTTGAAAAGCCCCAAATTGCCACACTCTGGTGCCTGTTCAGGTACACTGAGAGAAAATTTAGCATGACCAATGAGCCTAACCAGCACATCTTTTGGGTTGTGGGAGGAAACCGGGGCACCCGAAGGAAATCATGCAGACAAGGAGAGAACATGCAGATTTCACACAGACAGTGGCCCAAGCTGGGAATCAAACCTGGGTCCATGGCACTGTGAGGCAACAGTGCTTTTGACTGACTGCCACCACCACACTTGCCCACCCATAGCACCCAGGATGCCAGGCCCCTCCCTCCTCCATGTGTCCAATTCCATTCCGCACCCCACCTCCCTTGCTGATGACTCACCTTTATCAGTCTTTAGCCTCTGTGCAATCTGCCATTCTCCTGCTTCCCACTCTTTGACAAAGAAAATTGCTCACCTCAGACACAATTTCACAAAGCCAAATGGTGCCACCCATAAATTAACATGAACCAGGTATCACAGGCTGCTGACTTTATTTGAATGGTAGCATGAAATTAAAATATGTTTTACACATATGAATATTCATATATTTCATATGCATTACAAGTGGGCATCTGCCGCAGAACAGCGTGAGGTCCAACACACAACAAACAGGGATAAAAACAGAAAACGCTGCAAAGGTGAAGCGAGTCTGGCAGCATCTGAGGAGAGAGGAACAGAGAGCTTCAAGTCCATATGACTTTTCTTCAGAATGACAACTAGGGAACGGTCTTCATTTATTTCTCAACTTGCTATTGGGAAACTGAAATTTCAGCTACACATTTCCTGCTCTTGCAGACTCCATGTGACTAAGCATACAACCAACCTCCCATTCATTGACTCTGTCTACACTTCCCACTGCCTCAGCAAAGCTGCCAGCATAATTAAGGATCCCACACGTCCCGGACATTCTCTCTTGCACCCTCTTCCGTCGGGAAAAAGATACAAAAGTCTGAGGTCATGTTGCTGCTGTTCGTCCATCGTCGTCGATGAGGACCTTGGCACCATTAGTCATTTTGAGACTGGATGCGGGGTGTCCGAAGAAACAGGACACTGATGATGATAATGATGATGATGATGGTGTTGAGATTAGCGCTTGATTTGGATTAAAGTGAGGGAGAGTTATGCAGCGTCAGTCTCACTCTCTCTTCCCAATTCCCAACTGGACTCAGTGGCAAGACAAGAGTCAAGACTGATAGAAAGGGGACTAGGTGCAGTGGATGACCAGGACATCTTCTGTGTCATGTCCTGCTCTTCACGTTCCACGATGCTTGCGGAGACTGCCTTCTTGACTGTTGAGTCTTCTATTGGTCTCGTCCGCTCAATCTGCCGGACTCTGTCTTCACATGCTGGGATAGACATCTCTCTATCTCACCAACGGCTACCTTCACCTGGTTTAGCCGGCTTGTCGAAGCCGTTTCTCAGGGTATGGCCGCTGTTGCATGCAAACAGCTACGGGGAGCCACAGGTGAGAGCTGAGTGCCAGGTGGGTACCAAAGGTGGACAAACGGCCCTGAAAAGGACACAACATGTTCCCCCATTAGAGATAATACCCCTCCCTGACACCCCATATACCCCATGAGGTCATGTACTGACCTACTCAACAACAGCTTCTTCCCTGCTGCTGACAGACTTTTGAATGGACCTACCTTGCATTAAGTTGATCTATCTCTACACCCTAGCAATGACTGTAACATTACATTCTGCACTCTCTTGTTTCCTTCTCTATGAATGGTATGCTTTGTCTGTATAACGCACCAGAAACAACACTTTTCACCGTATGTTAACACATGTGACAATAATAAAACATATCAAATCAAATCAAAAAACCTTTCATCAACCATTCCCTCCCTTCCTGCATCCCCCACCCCACCAATCCCTTCTTCCACCCTCTGGCCAGTCAACAGCGCTGACTTGAAGAAATTAAACTTTAATTAAAATAACTGCTCGCTCAACCCAGAAGAATTGCCAGTCAAATATACCTTTTGCTTAAATCGTGCAAAATTTAATTTAAGTTGTCTAACTCTTCCCTTTGGATGCACTAAATGATTATTGCAACAAAATCAAACAAATTGAGTTTTTTCTGTGGATGTAAGCATAACATTTATAATTTACTAAATCTACTGAAGCCTTAACTTACCACAAATCAAAAAGAGGTTCAGCAGAGGTTAATAATGTTAAAAAAAGGAGAAAGATTCATATTTGTATCGTGTTATTCATTTTTGGATGTCTCAAAGTGCTTTGCAGATAACGAAAGATTTTTGAAGTGTTGTTATTGTTATTGTGTAGGAAATATTTGCAAGTAATATTAATGGCGTGAAGATCTTATTATTGTGTTTACCAACACAAATGAATCCAATGTGTTATCCTGATACTGAACCAAAAAAGAAAATGAATCTACTCATGAGAGGATGTGCAATGACTTTTCACTGTGGATTATTGCAATTTTTAACCTGGAAATTTTACGTGGAATATATTGTTGCAGATGCCTGATTTAAATCCTTATCAGGTGAGCAGCTATTGAGGAGAATTATGTTGAAATGATAAAAGGATATGTAATAATTTAGCCAAGGCCTGTTTCCCCATTACCAGAAACCCTTTATTGGAAATTAGATGAAGAGCTGCAGCCAAACAAATCTGTACCCAGAGACATACAACAATGGGTTAAAACAACAGGCTTGATGCTCCCGTTGCCATTCACTTCCCATTGGGTGTGACTCTACTCATTCAATAATGAAGCTCATACTTCACAAAGCCCACATGGCAATCTACCGATTATCCCCCATGTCCTTCATGGCCGTTTAACCTTATAAGGTACTGGCCCATAGAACATAGAACAATTCTGCTGGGATGACTCCTGTTACTGTGTGCAGTGTGGTCCGATAGTCAAACACAAATCATGCCAATTCAGCCCCTATAGATGTTATTGATTGGGCTCATGCGATTTTTGAAGGATAACACTGCTTCTCTAGCTAGTCCATCTGGCGATGGCTGATAAGGTGCTGTTTGCACTGTTGGATATCATTGGAGAGCACAAAGTTCTGGAAATCACTGCTGGTAAAGGCCGTGTCATTATCAGAAATCAGGACTCCTGGAATTTCATGAGTACAGAAGTTTTGACACAATTTCTCAATTGTAGCTTGAGAATTTGTGGAACCCATGCAGGGCACATCCAACCATTTGAATGTACATCTACCATGATTAAAAATGTGGAATATATAAAGGACCCCACAAAGTCCACATGTATGCTTATTTACTTATGTAAAATTCAACTTGGTCATATTTACTTCAAGTGCATGTCTTTGATACTTAAATGCTTTGATGATCTAAACCCCGCAGCCTAACTGTCTTCAGATATGTACTAGAATTTTACCGTATCGCCCACTTGACACTCATAATATTTCGCCTGAGGTCAATGGAAAATGCTGTTCTGTGAGCCTTGCCCACCCCGATTCCAGGGTGGACATGCTGGTAAAATTCTGGCCATGGATACACAAGCCCTGCTTCACGTAACAACAGAATAAATCTCAAAAATATAGGAAGAAATACTCTCTTCACAGTTTTCAGATATGTCTAGCAACTTCATTGTAAACATGATTTAAAAACATGATATTAGGCTATCAAAACCATTCTGCTTTTATGGGAGTATGACCCAATCCCAGTGACTCTGTGGAAAACAAATGTACAATCCAGATGGTTTGGAGTGATGGTCTATTCATGTAACACTGATCAGTAAGAATAGTGTTCTCTGGAACCTATCTGTGCAGCCAGACAACTAATGAAAAGGTACCAAGCAGGCCACTCACATTGTTCCCTTTAAGTTACCAAACATATGCAGCAGCTCAAAAAGTATTCCAAGATATTGTACAGTCAGATGAACAGTCCGACACAATGCAAAGAAGAATTAGAGGAGATAGGAACAGCAGGAGACCATTCAGTTCCTTGCACTTGGGGCCAGATGCCGAAATGATTCAGATGCGGAGACAGCACATGGCTTGCATGCTGCCTGTCTCAATCGAGCAGGCTGATGACCAATTGCTATTCCCATGTCTAAAAATGGGCCTAAGAAAGCTTCTCCTCTCTATTTCAAATCAATTTTATTGGAGAATTAAGACTTAATGAAATAACAAGTCTTAAGTAGCTCGTCAAGAATTTATTTTCTGCTTAAGAAAATTACTGCAATTCACAATTAAGCAGCATTTTGTTCCAAAACCTCTTTCAAGTATCAATTAATAGGTTAATAAATCAATTTCTTATTCGATTTAAATTATACTTGGTTTGCTAATTTGGAATAAAATCTTGCTGATTCAATTCAAAAGGCAATCACAAATTGGATTCAGAGTCACGATTCAGCCTGGGGTTGTCTGGGGCTGTGAAGTTTAACATCTGTATCAGAATGTCATCACACCTATCTTCGTCTCCTGCTGATTTCAGAGGGAAATTAGGGGTCAACACATCAGACCATATGGCCCAGGGAATACCTCAGTAGAAAAGGGAAGGGGGTGAGACCATGTGGTGGCTTGTGATGATTGTCCCTTTACAGATAATATAGTTGAGTAAGGGTCACTTAGCTCGAGGGATCAATTGGAATGCAGAGTGGATGATTTTCTCTCTGAGCTAGGAGATACGTAAGGGACTAGTTGCAGCTGTGTTGGCTGCTTCACCATTGGACAGCTTTTCTTATTAATAAATACCTTTTGTGATTCTAATAAATTCTGTGAAATTGCATCAATACAGTCACATTCAATTTAGGATTATTTTTTCTACAACATATTCGAGCTCTTGAGCAAAGATTACAGCAAATCTTAGGTGCCAAGTTATTACACCCAATAGCTCTTTGTAATGTGAAGAATGGACATTGAAAAATCAATGCACAGAAACATTGCACACTTTTGAGATATTTAGATTAGAACAGGTCAGAGTGCCATGGACTGCAAGGCAGGCAAATAAGTGAACTCTTCAATGGCAAAGAACTATGTTTACAGTCTTAAAGAAACACAGTGGTTAGCACTGCAGCCTCACAGCGGCAGGGACCAAGGTTCGATTTCTAGCTTTGATCATTGTCTGTGCAGGGACTGCACATCCTCATGTCTCGTGGGTTTTCTCCGAGAACTCCAGTTTTCTCCCACAGTCATATATGGCATGCTGGTTAAGTGCGTTAGCCATGTTAAATTCTCCCTCAGCGTACCTGAACAGGTGCCAGAATGCGGTGACTAGGGAATTTTCACAGTAATTTCATTGAGTGTGAATGTAAGTGCACTTGTGACGCGAACAAATAAGCTTTAAGAAAACATTGAAAACATTAGAGAAACCAATGCAGAGCCTAAGGAGACTAATTATGAAAGGCAGTCTTGCTGTGAAAAATAGGTTTCAAGACCAGGAAGGTAACTAAATTAACCAATGCAATGATTAGGAGAGGAATGCAAATCAAATGAGCAGTGTGAAAATAAGAAAACAATCAAAGATTCCTCCTTAGGTGACAGCTGTTGAAAGGATTTTTTCTATTGAAGATTGCTGCATGGTGGGCAAGCTTGTTGCTCTGTTACCATGCCAGCCAGTAAGTACAACAATACTCTGGTGAACTTGTGACATGAAAGGCTGCTTCTCCAGGCTGCAGCTCGGAGAAGTCTGGCCTGTCTATGTGGTCCCTGAGTCAATTGGTGAAAAATTTCGAGAAAACGTCAGTGAGTCTGAAAGATTTGTGCAGGGGACCCCTCCTCTCATCACAGCCTGTTTCTTTCCTGCATTTGCGGCTGATAGACTCACCAAGAGGATGATGGTGAGGGTAAGAGAGAAGAGAGAGTTGTGTATGTGCATGTGTGAGTGAGAGAAAGGGGCATGAGCATATATGAGGGGTGAAGGTGCACGTGTCTATGTGCATGAGAGTAAGAGTTTTGTGTGTGTGTGTGTGTGAGAGGAATGAGTGTGTGTGTCTGTGTGTAAGGGGTGTGTGTGTGTGTGTGTGTGTGTGTGTGTGTGTGTGTGTGTGTGTGTGTGTGTGTGAGAGGAGTACATGTGCTGACCTTGGGTGGGATCTTATGGTTCTGGAACAGGTGAGGCCGTAAAATTCCATCTTTTGTATCTGGCTCACAGTCTCAGGGTTCTCATTCACCCCACACACCAAAACTTTCTCTGCACGTGAGGGTAAGTGAGAACTCTGAGGCTGAGAGCAACTCACCTTTTAACACTCCAATGATCATATTTATTTATTAATCATTTGATAAGGTTAGGACTGATCTGTTTGTGTTTCAAGTTCGACATTCCCATTTACTTCCTCCCCCGAGTTCCAAAGTCATATACAATCCCCTGAGGGAAAAAAATTATTCTCACTTCTATCATAAAAGGCGACATCTAATTTTAACTCAAGATATTCAACCTCACTATCAATCACCCAGACAATCTTTTTGTCATCGGCAAACTTACTGATCCTACCTCCCATATGTCTATGTCATTTATATAAATGACGAACAATAGGGGGTCCAGCATGGATCCCTGTGATATGCCACTGGTCACTGGCGTCCGGTCACTAAAGCAGCCATCTGTCACCACCCTCTTGTCTCCTACCGCTAAGCCAATTACGAATCCACCTTGTCATATCACCCTGTATCCCATGTGCATTTGCCTTCTTGCTAAGTCTCCCATGTGGGATTTTGTCAAAGGCTTTGCTGAAATCCATGTAAACTTAAATGTTTATTTATTTATTGGTCATAAGTAAGGCTTACATTAACACTGCAATGAAGTTACTGTTAAATTTCCCTAGACATCAGCTGCACTACCCTCATCCACACACTTGATTACATGCTCAAAAAATTCAACCAAAATTGTTAGGTGTGACCTCCCTCTGACAAAACCACGCTGCCTGTCCCTGATCAAATTTTGCCACTCCTGTCCATGATGCTTTCTGCCACCTGCATGCCCCTAAGTGCATCCAACTGTTGTAGTCTGTGAGGAGCTGCCAATGGATGTACTTCCCGCAGATGTAGACATCCGGAATGCTGGAAGCGATACGGACTTCCCACATCTCACAGTTAGAGTGCTGAACTGCTGACTGACATTATTAATGTTAATTAATCAACTACTTTGAAGAAATAGTTATTATATTTAGCACTAATTAAGCCCTTCTTTCCTCGTCCAACCAATTCCAGCCCTTATCGATTTAAACCACAGTACATAGATTCAAACTATAAAAAGTGATAAAGGTTGTAAAGACTTAACGACCTGACCCATTGCTTACCAATCAGCACTTTCCCTTTTATCATCTGCTGCCTGATTCACCTAACTTCCTGTTTCTACCAACTCCAAAAGCACTCTCGCTCAGCCAGACAGCACTCACAATGCAGACTGAGCAGCACTTACTGGCCTCTGTTTCTATAGGTTTCTACTTACAATGCCCTAGAACTGGTTTGAATCAGTTGTAAAAAAAATTCTGGAAATAAGAATCTGTTGATCATGAAACTATTGCCGATAGTTGGGAAAAAAACATCTGGTTCATTAATGTCCTTTAGGGAAGGAAATCTGCTGTCCTTACCTGGTCTGGCCTACATGTAACTCCAGAGCCACAGCAATGTGGCTGACTCTCAACTGCCCTCAGGCAAATAGGGATGGGTACTAAATGTTGTGATGTGGAGATGTCACATTGGACTGGGGTAAGCACAGTAAGAAGTCTCACAACACCAGGTTAAAGTCCAACAGGTTCATTTGGTAGCACAAGCCACAAGCTTTCAGAACGCTGCTCCTTCATCAGGTGAGTGGGAGTTCTGTTCACAAACAGGACATATAAAGACACAAACTCAATTTACAAAAGAATGGTTGGAATGTGAGTCTTTACAGGTAATTATGTTTTAAAGGTGTAGTCAATGTGAGTGGAGAAAGGGTTAAGCACAAGCTAAAGAGATGTGAATTATCTCCAGCCAGGACAGTTAGTGAGATTTTGCAAGCCTAGGCAAGTTGTGGGGGTTACAGATAGTGTGACATGAACTCAAGATCCCGGTTGAGGCTGTCCTCATGTGTGCGAAACTTGGCTAAAAATCTTACAATAAATGCTGGCCAGCCAGCAACGCACATATCCCATGAAATGAAACAACAATTAGTCTTTCAATTAGACACAATTAGAGTTTCAGCTGAGAGCTGACTACTGTTTCAGGAATGTGCTAACTGAAATGCAGCTTGTAATTTCACAATTAAATAACTAATTTAGCTAACCCTGAGAGCAAGCGTAATGACTACTTACCTCCTTATAACTTATCACTTGAACTCCCTGCTTCCACTCAACTCCAAAGGCACTCTCACACAGCTAGGCAGCACTTGCAGTGCAGACTAGTGACAGAAGTAGGCTTACATTAACACTGCAATGAAGTTACTGTGAAAATCCCCAACCATCACACTCAGGGCCTGTTCAGGTACACTGAAGGAGAATTTTGCATGGCCAATGCACCTAAGCAGCACATCATTTGGACTGTGGAAGGAAACTGGAGCCCCTGGAGGAAACACACGCAGACATGGGGAGAACGTGCAAACTCCATGCAGATAGTGACCCAAGCTGGGAATCGAAACCAAGTCCCTGGCACTGTGAGGCAGCAATGCTTCTGTGTCACATTTCCACCCTGAAAAATGTTCAGAAACATATTATGTAGTTCTAATTCAATACAGAGGCATTGATGAAGTTGTACACAACAGAAATAAAGCTGAACTCAGAGTCCACTTTTGATTTGTTCTTCATGTATACAGAATTATATTTTATTTATGCAGTTTATGTTGTAATTCATATCAAAGAGCATAATTCTGGAAGGGAATGCTATAAAACATATGATATTTATTCAATGACATGATATGTCATAAAAAAATACAGCTCCACTATGACATGATAAAATCCTGCAACATTAAACAAAGCATGAAAAACTGAGTATGATTTGCACAGCAATACTTTGTGGTTTTGATGTACCATGACAATAAAGTTGTTGAGAGGCAAAGTGGCATTAATAGTAATTGGAAGAAGCACTGAAAGTGGCAGCGGCACAGATGAGAACTCTGGATGTATGGTTTACAACTGTCATTAAATGGATTTCTGGAGGTATCATCACGTAATTTTCCTCCACTTTCCATTCATTAGTTGGCCAATACATCCATCTTTGTGCCTTCCTACACCAATTGGAAAGCAAAAAGACTAATTAGCCAATCAGATGACACTTAGCTGTCAGCCAAACAGTCATTTTTCTTTCGATTTTCAATATATTTATATCTGGTAAAAAAGAAATGTTCAAAGAAAATGACAAAAACCCAATATTTTTTAATGTCCCATTTCTTTTTCTCCAGGATCGCACACAGTGGTGTCCTGGAGATTTATCTTGAATTCCTGGAGACCCCAGCCCACTCCTGTAGCATTGATAACTCTATCAATGTGGGGGGCTTCAGTGTCCATTGCCAGGAGTGGCTCAATAGCACCACTACTACATGAGCTGGCTGGGTCGTAAAAGATATAGCTGCCAGACTGGGTTTGCAACAGCTGGTGAAGGAATCAACAGGAGGGGAAAATTACTTGCCCCCCCCCCCCCCCAAAAGGGCAATAAAGTATTGTCTGGCCTAGTCCCTCACTTATAGAATCATAGAAATCCTACAGTGCAGAAAGAGGCCATTGGGCCCATCGAGCCTGTACCAACCACCATCCCACCCAGGCCCTATCTCCATATCCCCACACATTTACCCGCTAATCCCTCTAACCTACGCATCTCAGGACACTAAGGGGCAATTTTTAAGCAACCTAACCCGCACATTGTTGGACTGTGGGATGAAACCAGAGCACCCAGAGGAAACCCACGCAGACACAGAGAGAATGTGCAAACTCCACACAGATAGTGACCCAAGCCGGGAATCGAACCCAGGTCTCTAGAGCTGTGAAGCAGCAGTGCTAACCACTGTGCTACCGTGCCGCCACTTCCCAGAAGCTATGCTTACTTTTGCACCCCCAAGGTTTGCGCCCCCCAGGGAGACCCCTATGATACCTTCATCTCTCTGTGAACCTGTTGTAAACTGAACCAATGTGACATTGCATTGGTGCAGTTTGAAGATACGGAGAGGGGTCAATATATGGCAGGGGTAGGTTAATAGAATTGAAGTACATGCAAATGCATGTAAAGCAGGCGCATGCCCATTGTGGAGTGAACCTGATGATGTCACCAGCAAGGGGCAGAAAGATCCAAAGTCGTGTACTTGTCAGAAAAAACTGCGACTACTGGACCTTGAGTGCCCTGCTGGCAACCTTGCAGATGGCTCAAGGTTTCACCCAATAAGTGTTACCAAGGTCAATTTGAAGGTGTGGCTGGAACCAGTCATGAATAGTCAAATAGTTAGAGGGCAGAACTGGAAGCTGGTTGGAGGGTGAAGTGAAAGCCCAATAGAATCCATTAGGCATTATGGTTGGGATTTTATCGGAATTCCTGCCCAAGGTCAATGGAGATTTCTGTTGTCGGACCCTCGACCGCTCCGATTCTATGGCAGTTTTGGTCTATTTGTGTATAGTTTTATTGAGTTGGAGCACTCTTTTCCTGTTCCCAGATGTCTCTTTAATTGCATAATCTAGGTTGCCAACTTAATGGTCCTGAAGCAATGGTGCATTTCTCTCCATTGGCTGAATAGTTGTGTCAGTGCCTTATTGTCAGCCTAAGGTGGATCCCAAAACACTATTTGATGAGGAATAAGGGAGTTTTCCCAGTAACCTGGACAATATTTATTCCTGAAGCAACACCATCTAAACAAATCAATGAATGGTTTACCTAATTGCTCCATGTGGAATATTTTTATACATATGGGTGTTATGTTTGCCTCCTTAGCAGCAGGGGCTAATAATTCATTGGCTGTGAAGTACTTTGAGACATCTGTGTAGGAGTTTGGTGTTCTATAAATGCAAGTTCTTGCTTTTGCATCTCTACTTTTATCTGTTGATAAACCTGAGCCGGAAAAGACTTAAGCTGATGATTTTTGACAGTTGAAGTTACCTCCGTATTTATTGACAGAGTAATTGAACACAACAATAAACAGTCAAAAAGTAACTTGTAAGTTAAAAAATAACTTTTCCTCATAAGAAATTTCTGGAATGTACCTAGTTATTGTCTCATACGAAGGTTTATTCTCTCAAGACTAGCTGTGGCGGCCTTTTTAATATAAGCAGGATGTTTTGTGGTGTGAATAGCTAATTGACTTGACTGTGTCATTTCTATTATTGTACTCAAGAGAATTTTCAAAGTTTGGAAAGAAAATATAGGGGCTTTGGAGTAAGGATCAGTTTTACTAAATTAAAAGAAATTCCCACATGTAACATTCTTTGCAGTTATGATCGAGTGAGGAGATGGTTGCATGGCTTCCTATTTTCCCTCTCTGCACTTGAGCACAATAGGTTTCTTTGAGTGAAAAGGATGTTCCTACCAGTTAATTGAGTAATTAATTCTGCATGGACTGGGATCAGAAATGAACCAAATAGGACAGGTTTTCTTGAATTTAACAAATAAAGAGATTAGCTTTATTATGATTAAACAGATTTAAGTAAAGAAATAAAATGTACACACAGTGTTAGCATTACTGCCTCACAGGGCCAGGGACCCGGGTTCGATTCCCGGCTTGGGTCACTGTGTGAAGACTGCACATTCTCCTCGTGTATGCATGAGTTTCCTTCAGGTATTCTGGTTTTCTCCCACAGCTCGAAAGATGCGCTGGTGAGCTGTATTGGCCATACTAAATTCTCCCTCAGTGTACACGAACAGGCGCCAGTGTGTGGCAACTAGCGGATTTTCACAGTGACTTCATTGCAGTGTTAATGTAAGCACAAGCTAAAGTGCATAATAAATAAACTTTAAACTTACTTTCATGCACACGCTGGCACTTGAAAGTTCACACATGCACATACATCCAGATTACAGAGTGGGAAGGCTTTGTTAGTCAATTTAAGTCCATAAAAAGTGTGAAAGAGTACAGTATCGAGTTCGCTGAGTCAGCTGGCTTCAGATTGAACTTGATGCTCTTGATGCTTCCGATTTAAAGATGCATGTGACTGAATTTATTTTTTTCCCCCAGGAGAAGTTCTGGGTTGGATTCTGCGAAGAAATCTCTGTCTTCAGCAATACAGTGCAAGATAATCACAGCCCAGGGTAATCACAGATAGTAAACAGGGCTAGAAACTTACCGAAAGGGTTGCACGTATAAAGGAAGAATGAGGGACCCAACTAAGGGTCTTCTTCCTGATCTGTTGGCTCTCAGTTCTGCTGAGAAAACATGCCCTTAAAGCATACATTGTAGGCTTGCCATATGACCTTCCTTTTCAATCTGGCAATAGGGATTTTTTTTTAAATAAAAGCAAATTACTGCGGATGCTGGAATCTGAAACCAAAAGAGAAAATGCTGGAAAATCTCAACAGGTTTGGCAGCATCTGTAGGAAAAAGAGCTGACGTTTCAAGTCCAGATGAACCTTTGCCAAAACTAAAAGACATAGAAAGCTAGAGATATTTATACTGTAAGATGAGGGAATGAAAAATGAGTCATAACGACAGAAACAAGGAGGAAAGGCTAAGAGGTGCTAATGTGGCATAAATGTAAAGCAGGGAATGAGGGCAGACCCCCTTTTTACAGCATCAGCTGCCATAAAGCAGATGAGTTTAATGGGATTAAAGGTAAGTGAATGGGATGTGGGATTGGACATTCCCAATCAGCCAATGGATGATTTGGTGGGGGTGAGGAGTGTCGAGTTGGATAGGAGGAAGTGGGTCGGAACAGATGTAGGAGTGAGGGAAAGATGTTCAGTGTCGGCCATTGGCCAGGGTAGAATGATGTTGGACTGGGTTGGGGGTGTGTCTCATCAGGGATTTCCTGGGGGCTGGGGATGTAGACTGTGTCCCATGCAGGGATTAGTCTAGGTGTGTAGAATAGCTATCTGAAGTTACCAATGTTTCTTTTTCCTTCTAACTCTTTCAGATAGAAATATTCTAAGTTAGCGATTTGAATCACTTCTGTCGGATGGTTCCTCGATCACTGCAATTGTCCAGGGGAAGTTAGTCCTTCTGGACAACTATTAGGTAATCTCTTATGTGGGAACTTCCAGGAGGGATTCCCCAGCACATCACTGGGATAACTCCCCCAAATGTGGCACTTGGGAGCCAGGAAGTTATAGCCAATGTAAACCACTGCAAATATAGCCTGATATTGCTCTTGTGAAACCTGATTGTATATTTTACTCAATTAAGTGTATGTTATTTCTGCTATGTACTTTAATTTGTGAATGGATTAATTTTCCTGCAGGTTAAATTATACAACTTTGATAGCTTACAGTTTGCATATATTTTTCTGTTACCATGCAGTAACCGAGAGAGAATTTGCACTGTCCTCTTCAGTGATCAATACCCATGACAAAATGTGAGGAGTACCATTGTCAATCAGTAAAATTATTGCAAAGCTCAGGCTGGAAATAGACAATTAGACCCATAACTTTCATCCCGAATCACAATTTATGAGGACTGTGTGCTGCACAATCACACAATACATGTGTGCATGTGCAGGGACAATACAGAAGCATGGACATGCATGCTGAAAATGCACCACTTTCAAAGTTTTGGTAGGGCTGTGAGGAATGAAGCGCTGTGCTGAAGTTCTTCAAAGAAAAGCCCATTACTTGCTCTATGATAGGTGAGTATTTCAACTCATTTATTTGCACACCATTTTTCTGCTTGAGGTGCAGTGAGTAGAGGCAACAGACATTCTTTGGATAGGTTAATTCTTTTGTAAGTTTGTTTAAAATATATGTAATGCACAGAAAGTGAAAGAAAGTTTTTTTTTAGTTTTTACAACTTTGTTAATTCCAGGACAAAGTATGTTCACATATTGCAAAGTGGATTTGCAGTGTCTGTAACAAGTTTCAACTAAAGTTCACTTGGATTTTGCTATGTATTTTAAATAGTGTTGTTTATCCCAACTGGAAGAGTCTTTCTGATGCAATCTTGGTTCTTAGAATCTTCTTAAGATATATGGTGAAATTACTTTTACATTTACAATGGGAAGTATGCAAATTGGCTATTTCAAATGCTTTAGGAAAGTGTAATATTTAAATTGACATATGCAAGCATCTTGTAAGCTGATGTGAACGATCTCTCTGATAGGTGTGGCAGAATCCAATGCTGATTAAAAATATGAAGTCATGTTCCATCACCATTGATACATTGCACTTTTAGTTTGGCTTCTTAAAATCACTGAAATTCTTTTGAGGTTTCAACATGGGCGCAGAGATTATAGAAAAGAATCAGGCTACATATAAAATGTACAATTAATATGTCAAAACCCTCATCCTCCCCTTCCCTCCCATCCTCTCCCTTCCCATTCCTCCTGTGTGCCTCCTCAAATCCTTTCCTCCTTACCTCCTTGTAATAAGAGACAACATTACTGTTGTATTAAAGCAAAAAAAAGTTAAAGAAAAAGAATATATTTTGTCACAGAAATTTGAAAAAGATGAAACAATGAAATGAAGGGCTCGATTTTCCCATCAATTTGCACCATTTTTGGGCATGAAAACTTGGTAAAGTCGGGCATGAGGCGAATCTGAGCCCATCTCCTCACCGGTTCTCCCTTTACCAGGGGTCAAAAATGACCATCGTCGGGACTGCACACGAAACGAGCGTGACATCAATTTAAATGCATTTGCATGCATTTAAATTGACTTAATGGGCTGCACTCCCAAACTTACTAGCACTTCCCCCTTTACCACCACGTTCCATATTTGGCGTGAAACAGACATGATCCACAAAGGTCCGAGTTGGGCGCTCCAGTTTCTGGGGAGGTAAGTTCGAGCATCCGGCGACTCTCTGCTTCAGATCAGTAGGGGTTGTGGGGGATGGGGTATGGTAGAGGTGGGTCAGATTGCTTTCTGACTCAGATCAGGAGGGGAATTGGGTCAGATGGTTCTACTCAGATTGATGGTGGGGGGGAGGGGTGTCCGCTGCCACCCTGCATGTGTTTGGTAGGGTGGAAGGGAGGCAGGATCGGTCTGGGTAGCAGGGGAGGGTGGGGGAATGAGGGAGTCATTAATATTGCGGGAGTAAGGCAATGTCTGTGGGGGCCAGGGGGACGCATTATTCAGCCCGGGAGTGATGTGGCAGGGGAGTGTTTTTCTCTCTTTCTTTAAACTGTGTATACCCAGGTGGAGGCTCTGATCAGAGCTGCAGCGTTTCGGGTACATTAAGCCCTACCCGAGTCTTTAAGAATTGCTGCTACTTTTGCAGGCAGATTGTGTATGGGGGAGGCCTGAGAATGGGTCTAAAAATCAGATCTGAAACACTCCCAGTTTCAAGTCCGCCCAGCACTTAGAGTCAAAGTGGTAAAATGGGGCCCGAAATGTCAGATTGCAGCTGCTAAAGTTAAATATTTAGTTAATTGTCAACATCGTATCAAAATTTTGGATTCTACAAATGCTTTATTGAAACATCAAAACACAACATGTAAATATGAGATAATCATAAATGACGTAAACAAGACAGATGAATATCAGTGATAAAGACATGGCGGTTTAGATTTCCCATGGCCTAGAATGTGAACTCTCCTTTGCTCAAGCCTCATGAAATAGGATATCTAAATCATGCTCTGACAATTTTTGACCTCTTTCCTCCTTGGTCTGCTGGTAGTGGGTTATCGTTGCTGTTTGCTTCCCAATTATATTTTCAGTTATCATATTCTAAATTAAAACATATAAAAACTTACAAGCATTCCACACACAAAGTTACATAATAAAATAATGTAGATTTGAATAGTAGTTTTACAGATTGAAAACAAATAACAAAACATATGTTCATTTATACATATTAAATGATACTCATCATCAATCATAAAAACAAAATTGAAAATTACAATCTATATGAGCCAATAACAATAGGATTAACCAATGACAAGAAGTACTACACCACTTCCAAATAAATCAACAGACCTTTATAATAGCAGGGACTCTTTTGATCTCTCTGTCTTCACTTTAAAACTGATGTTTCAAAGCTAGACCTCAATGGGCATTCCTAAAGGGTCCACGGCTAATATCCTCCTGTGCCACACTGGCACCTGCGGAGATTGTCCCATTTAAGGCCAAAGGCTGCTGCTCCCATTGGGAATTAGATCATGATTTAGGAAAGCAGATAAGTGAGCAAAAAAATCTTCTATTTTTAGCGGCCTATGGCTTTCTGCCGTTAGGTGGAAGTTATGGGCCTTAGATTCACCTGGGATCAGAAAGATAAGTTCCCCATGTAAACTTCTGTTTGCAATTTGTTGTTTTGTAAAATAATTAAAGTGTAGAGAACAAGAAAAAGGATATTTTTAACTTGCATAAAAAATTAATGTATGCCCAAAACCAGTGCTGGTGAAAGCAGCAGACAAATTCTTAATGTTCCCTGAGGTATTACTTTACCAGTTTAACAGAGGCATTAACTCATTTAGTTTAAATTAATGTCTCAATTAAAATAGCAGACAAATGAACATTGTGTAACTTCATTGAGCATTTATCACCAATATTAACATCTAATCTTATATTTTAAGATTGCAAAACAAAAAATGTTTAAAATACATAGCGAGCTATCCAACATCTGAAACAGGAAAAGACAGGTTGACGCATAGTTGTCAGCTTTCATTTGGACTCAGCTCTAAGACTTTTCTTCAATTATATCAACTCATCCTCATCTCCCCTGCAGCTTCTTCATATAAAATTGTTTATTTAAAATAGCCACAATCCAAGTAATATTATACTTGCCTGCGGCGTCAGAGAGGAAACATTGGAATAATGAGTCAATTTTGTCAACATATTAAGCACAACAGCTGGGGTTTTGCACTTCTGTAAGTCCGCAGTGGCTCAGTGGTAGTACTTTTGCCCCTGACTCAGGAAAGTCATATATTCAAGTTGCACACGAGAGACCTGAGCACAAAAATCTATGTTGACATTTTAGCACTGAGCTGTCAGTGGGGTCATCTCTTGAGTGAAATGTGAAATCACGGCCCCCACCTCGGGGATTTGAACCACGACACTATTTCAAAGAAGAACAGAGTGTTTTATCAAAAGAGAAAATGCTGGAAGATCTCAGGAGGTCTGGCAGCATCTGTAAGGAGAGGAAAGAGCTGACGTTTCGCGTCCAGATGACCCTTTGTCAAAGCTAAAAATCATAGAAAGTGGGAGATAGCTATTCTGCAGGGTGAGGGAATGAAAGATGAGTCATAGCCACAAAACCAAGAGGAAAGGCCGCCAATAGCAGTCCGTGGGAAGAATAGAAGGTGTGAATGGCCAAACAGCAGAGAAGCTGAAATTAAAGGGTAAGCTGTGGGAGATGAAGATGTGGGAGGGTTAAAATAAAATTTTCTAGCATTTCCTCTTTTGGTTTCAGATTCCAGCATCCACAGTAATTTGATTTTATCCAGAGCATTTTATCCTCAACCTACATTGTTAAAACCAGCTATCTGGAGTGTGCTCTGGTTTCTCTTCAGATCGTATAAATGCAGTTTGTGGGAGCTTGTTATGGTTACTATGTTTCCTATATTACAATGATGAAACAAATCAATGGCTTTAAAGCTCTTCAGGATCCCTTGAAATCAAAATATTTCAGGACCACAAAATTTGTGAAATGTCTTCTGCCTTGTTTACTTAATTTATAATTAGCTCATATTTTAATGTTATGTCTTCAATAAAGAAATTGTTGGATTTTGTGAAGTTTAATGGAAAGCATTGATCAATAAAAATAACATAATTACAAAACTTTGATACTTCGATACTACTTTAAGCATTTAATTTTAGTGGCTGCTGTCTGACATTTTGTTTAATTGTCCAATCTTTAGCAAATTTCTTGCACTAATTTAAACTAAATTAGTTCAGCCTCTGTTAAAATGGCAAAGTAATATCACTTAAATTGAATTCTTTCTATTGCTAAAGAAAAGCATTGCATTTCATGTAATTACCTGATGTCTCTGGATTTAGATTCCCAATGAATAGAACTAGATCCCACAACTTCTCGTTCCAAAAATAACTTCTATCATCCGATAGTAAATGGGGTCAGGAGAAACACGGGGATAAAAAAGTTACTCAACCCATCTTATTTAATTCACCCAACACAAACCTCAATTACTGCATCTATTTATTTCTTTATTAATTCTGGTGTTGTTGTCTTCACCATGGTGCTTGGAAGATCATTCTAAATTTGATCACTCCTCCTATTAAGTCACCCTTGAATATCATGCTAAAAGTCACCTTCTGGATCAGGAATTGGCTAGCTGATAGAAGACAGAGGGTGGTTGTTGATGGGAAATATTCGACCTGGAGTGCAGTTACAAGTGGTGTACCTCAAGGATCTGTTTTGGGGCCACTGCTGTTTGTCATTTTCATAAATGACCTGGATGAGGGTGTAGAAGGATGGATTAGTAAATTTGCTGACGACACCAAAGTCGGAGGAGTTGTAGATAGTGAGGATGGATGTTACAGTTTGCAGAGGGACATAGATAAGCTGCAGAGCTGGGCCGAGAGGTGGCAGATGGAGTTTAATATGGAAAAGCATGAGGTGATTCACTTTGGTAAGAACAACAGGGGTACAGAATATAGTGCTAATGGAAGGACTCTTCGTAGTGTGGACAAGCAGAGGGATCTCAGGGTACATGTGCATAGCTCCCTGAAAGTTGGCACCCAGGCTGATAAGGTTGTTAAGAAGGCGTACGGTGTGTTAGCTTTTATTGGTGGAGGGATTGAATTTCGGAGCCGTGAGGTCACGTTACAACTGTACAAAACTCTGGTGCGGCCGCACTTGGAGTATTGTGTACAGTTCTGGTCGCCGCATTATAGGAAGGATGTGGAGGCATTGGAAAGGGTGCAGAGGAGGTTCACCAGGATGTTGCCTGGTATGGTGGGAAGTTCTTATGAGGAAAGGCTGAGGGACTTGAGGTTATTTTCATTGGAGAGAAGAAAGTTACGAGGTGACCTGATTGAGGCATACAAGATGATCAAAGGATTGGATAGGGTGGACAGTGAGAGCCTTTTACCTCGGATGGTGATGGCTAACACAAGGGGACATAGCTTCAAATTAAGGGGTGGTAATTATAGGACGGATGTCAGAGTTAGGTTCTTTACTCAGAGGGTAGTAAGGTCATGGAATGTCCTGCCTGCAGCAGTTGTAGACTCGCCAACTTTAAGGGCGTTCAAATGGTCAGTGGATAGGCATATGGATAACATTGGAATAGTTTAGGTTAGAGGATCATTGGATTGGTTCCACTAGTCAACGCAACATCGAGGGCCGAAGGGCCTGTACTGCGCTGTAATGTTCTATGTTCTATTGGTTTGAACCTGTCTGCTCTTGTCCAGTCTTATGGTTGGTTCCAAAGGCAGTATTCCGAAATGTACCAAATAAAGTTCATTATTTCCTGGTTCAAATTAATCTCTCATATGTCGCCCTTCAGTAATTCTCAGCCCACCTCCAAAGAAGATTCAGCAATACAGCTGATTCTCAACTGCCCTCTGAAATGGCCAATTTTCTATTTTGAACCATTCAGTTCAAGGGCAACTAGGAATGAGCAATAAGTGCTGACCAGCCAGCAATACCAATGTGCTACGAATGAATAAAAAATATATACACTTCAGGTGTTGTTTTTGCACTCTAATGTACTGTTAAATTGTGACAAATTTGTGTCATAGAATCATACAGTGCAAAAGGAAGCCATTTGGTCTATCAAGTCTGTACCAAGCACAAACCCACCTCGGCCTTATCCCCATAATCCCATGCATTTACCCTAGCTAGTCCTCCTGTAACTAAGGGGCACTTTAGCGTGGCCAATCCAGCTAATCCACACATCCACACATGCGGGAGGAAACCAGAGCACCCAAAGGAAACCCATGTAGGCATGGAGAGAACATGCAAACTCCACACAGACAGTGACAAAAGCCAGGAATCAAACCCAGGTCTCTGGCGCTATGAGACAGCAGTGCTAACCACTGTGCCACCGTGCTGTCCTTGTCATCAAGCACTTTCAGTCTCAGTCTATACCTTCACATGACATGAGGCCAATATTCAGAGCCATTCTTCGAGTTTGATAAGATTCCCTCTCCCACAGGGTATTTTCACAGGAGCTGCACAACGAATGCAGTTGATTATCACATTATTCTAAAAGGTTCAACAGATTTTCCTTAAATGAATCCTTTGTGGGCTTGGAGATTAAAGTTTGTGGAAGATTTTTCTAGTCCTTTATTGTTCTTGAGGGATAAGAGAGCTTGCAAAGTGTCTATACAGTTGAAACAGTTAACAGGAAGTCCACCACATTCAGGATTGCAATTGCCCTTCATCCATTCAAAGTGAGGTGCGCAGCATTAAAATTCTGTGCTCCTGCTCATTTAAATGGTAATGATATGCAGCCTAGTGATGACTGTGCAGCTAAATGACTGCATGTCTCAACAGGGGCCCATAGATGTGTGTGAGCTGAGCACCACTGGAAGCTAACCTGCATTAAGCAAAGCAGACTGCGCCTTTTAAAGGCAGTGAATTCTGGCTTTAGCTGAGTCAGGAATTTGTTGGAAAACATTTGAAGAGGAGGGAGGAACAGACATGGCACAACAGATCACTGACCATGTCTCAAGGGTTTCAAATACTATGCTAAGGTCCTTGGTAAGGAAGTCAAAAGGAAGAATGAGATCTTCTCCCCTCGGGGGGGCAGACAAGTGATGTGAAGGCAGTCAGGGCATTGTGGTCAATACTACCCGTCTATTACCCAACACATGGCACCACACTCACTTTCTTCTCTTCTACAGGATGAGGTGGCCCATAATAGATGATAGAGGCATTGGGGTGACAGGCATGGCTTCCAAATGTTGCTGGAAATAATTGGAATGGTCATCATTGAGGCGCTGCCCAGTGGTGTGCTGAAACTATTGAGGATTCGTAATGCACCCACTGAAATCCACTTCACCCTCCTTCTGCAATCTGATAGCATGTACAAACTATAGCTCTTGCTTTGTTCCCTCACCCAAACCCTGGCCTTGTGCATTTAAGTCTTCGGTTACCTAAGAAATATCAATGGGACCTGACACTAATGGGCTAGAGTCACATTCAGTGAATGGTATCTTGTAGTTTAAGTACATCTCCCTATTTCAACCCAAAGTCATGTGTATGCAGTTAATGGTACCTTGAAACATTGGGATTCCAAATATCTTGGAAAAATTATGAACCCATTTATCCTGCTTCTCTCAATTTAAATGAAGAACCACCCCCCTCCCCTCTCAGATGGAATGATGGGTAATGAACTATGAGATGTTTGCAATGTTGCCATGGATCTGCTGTCGAAAAGGTTCAAGCCATAGTCACCTTGATGGCCACTGGCAGTGTTTTCCTCCCCCTGCTTTGAGGCTGCAGACCTGGATTTTAGAGGTGGCACAGTTCTGTGACCACCTCCTTGGTGAAATATAGCTACCAAGCACACTGACTGGCTTTGATGCATATGGGAAAAATGTTCCCTCAAGATTCTAGGTGGGTAAGGCCTCTTGCTGAGAGCCCTCCTACCCTGCCCAATGAGTAACTTATCTTCTTTGATGTCACTGTTGATGGCCTTAGATGCTTACCTAAAATCATTTGGTTTGTACAGCAAATACCCTATCAGTACATCATAGATTATAGGTGGCACGATAGCACAGTCGTTAACACTGCTGCTTCACAGCACCAGGGATCCGGGTTCGATTTCCGGTTTGGGTCACTGTCTGTGTGGAGTTTGCACATTCTCCCCGTGTCTGCATGGGTTTCCTCCGGTTGCTCCAGTTTCTTCTCACATTCTGAAAGACATGCTGGTTAGGTGCATTGACCCGAATAGGTGCTGGACTGTAGAGACTCAGGGAATTTCACAGTAACTTCATTTGCAGTGTTAACGTAAACCTACTTGTGACTAATAAATTTTTAAAAACTTCAAAAAATTAGTGTAACAAGATAACCTAATGGGGAAGATAAAGGAAAGTGCTCATAGTATTTCTACAGTTAAAATTCATTGGCCTCAGCAGTCTAAGCAACAAGTATTATAATGACTGGGAGAGATAATAAGTGTAGTGCTTCATAGTTAGATCTGGAAAAGGACAGTATCATGCAAAAATAAAACTCCAATTTTCACAGTAATCAACTTCCCATTTAACCAGCAAAACAGAATTGTTTAAATGAGGAAATCTGAGATAATGAGAAAAATATATCCTCAAGCTATAATGAAAACTCATTATATAAACAGCCAAGCACAATACCCTTTAAGCTTCATTGGCATCAAATGGGAAAAAAATATATAGTGCCACTCAAATTGTTTACTTTCAGAAGTAGACGTTTAAATCTGGTTCACTGTAAGAATGAGAGATCTACTGAAATAATTATGAGCCATTGTTAACATTTATATGAAATCTGTTATTTTGTTTTGGTCCAGCCTTCAGGCCAGTGCCTGACTGTGTTGCAGTCTATCTTTACAAGTGTATCGCCCAGACTGTGGCAGTTAATATATATCTGTCAAACTTTATATTCTTTATTAGACACCCTCAAGGCCTCTGATTGAATACGGGCCCCGATAAAAGTTGATAGCAGGAAGCGGGGAGGTGGTGGTGGTGGCGGGGGGGCGGAGGAGGGGGGGGAGGGTAGGAGTTGGGCACAGGCTGGGAGTCGTGGTGAGGGGAGGAGTTGGCAGCAAGGGCAGAGAGCCTGGCTTGCAGCACCTGCCGGCTTCGTGATGCCAGTTCCTCGACCAGGCACTGAGTGCCTTTACATGAGGGGCTCCCCTGCTGGGAGCCCTGAAGCAATGCTGTATGATGATCTCACCACCTGCACTGTGTTAATACCAGCAGCGGGAGACTGAATTTCTTAAGGGCCTCAATTGGCAATGGGGCGAGAAGTGTGTCCATGGGCCTTCCCATCATGGATTTAATTGGAGTGGATGCAGGGAGGTGGCAGGATACCCGTCTCCCATCCTCCCACCTAATGAAATGCCTCCCACCACCAAATGCACCTTAGGGAAGGGCCCAAGGGATCAAAATTGCTACTATTCCTTTCTGAACAATCACATGCCAATCTCTTAAAGTTTAAAGTTAAAGCTTATTTATTAGTCACAAGTAAGGCTTATATTAACACTGCAAGGAAGTTACTGTGAAATTCCCATAGTCGCCACACTCTGGCGCCCGGTTGGGTCAATGTACCTAATCAGCACATCTTTTGGACTGGGGGAGGAAACCGGAGCACCCGGAGGAAACCCACACAAACACAGAGAGAATGTGCAAACTCTACACAGACAGTGACCCAAGCCAGGAATCGATCTCGGGCCCCTGTGCCACCATGCTGCCCGTCCATTTCTCCTTTCAATGGAAAATCACTTCACAAAAATGTTCAAAAGTTCTTAATACGTGCAGTTTCCCAGCTATGCATCCTCCTCCTCGCGCATGCCCCCCAACCATTGTCCAACGTAAGATAATCAGAAGAGAAAGATTTTCTAAGAGTGCTTTCATAACAAAGAGGCGAATTGTTTTTGGATCAAGAGAAATGCAATCATTCAGACTTAGCTTCCAGCTTTGTTCACGTAAGTTGGAAAAACAAGCTGAGACTGAGAAAATGAAATACATTTTTGATAAACAAAGCCACAGGTATTATCACTAGTTGTTGTCTAACTGAACAGTTCAAAATAAATATGGAACAGCTATTAAATTTTTAAATGAGACTTGTTTGAAATAAAATTTTAATAATGTAACCTACAGCTCATTTAAAGTCTTTTTAGGAAAAGCATTAATACTGAGAAAGGCACATCGTGGGGTGCAGAGGGTCACCTTGGAGTAGCAATTTGACTTGTATAGTAGCCCAGAATAGTGCCTAATTTTGCTTGGGATTCAGTTCCATTGTAGTCAATAGAATTAAATAAGAACATAAGAACATAAGAAATAGGAGCAGGAGTAGGCCATCTAGCCCTTCGAGCCTGCCCCGCCATTCAATAAGATCATGGCTGATCTGTTGTGGCTCAGTTCCACTTTCCCGCCCTCTCCCCATAACCCTTAATCCCCTCTCTTATCAAAAACCCATCAACCCGCTTCTTAAAAATATTTAGCGAGGCAGCCTCCACCACTTCAACGGGCAGAGAATTCCAGAGATTCACCACCCTTTGAGTGAAGAAGTTCCTCCTCAACTCCGTTCTAAACCGCCTCCCCTTTATCTTGAGGCTGTGCCCCCTAGTCCTACTGTCTTTTTTGAGCGGGAAGAGTCTCTCCACCTCTATCCTATCCATCCCATTCATCATCTTATACGTCTCAATGAGATCTCCCCTCATTCTTCTAAACTCTAGCGAGTACAAGCCTAGTTTATTCAGCCTCTCCTCATAGCTCAACCCCCTCAACTCCGGTATCAGCCTAGTAAACCTCCTCTGCACTCCCTCCAGGGCCAAAATATCCTTGCGCAGGTGCGGCGCCCAAAACTGCACACAGTACTCCAGATGCTGCATATAAGCTGTGGCCAATCCGATGCTGACAAGAATTGAAAAGCAACCCTCAAGCAGTAGGTCGCTACTGGGGTTGTAGAAACAGCAAATAGGAACATGAGCTCCCCGCCTTTGAAACTGCACCATGCACCAAGATGAAACTCCAAGCAACATCTAGTCCTAGTCTTCCCCGTTTGTCTCATGGGGTCTCTCTCTCACTCTCTCTGGTTCCTGGGGCTATCTCACAGAGTCTTAAAACCTGACCCTGACTACGATAGACTGTGGTGATGTCACTGCAGTTGGGCTGGGGCCTGTCTGAGCCTAACCCCAACCAACCAAGCACTGTGGAAATCCCTGGCTTCCAATATTAGCCACCTGTTCTGCTGCTTCAAGGCCAAGGTCCATGGACTAGAGTAGCTGAAAGTGCATAAAATAATAAAAATTTGTACTTTATAAAACAGATTTTCATATTTTTCCAATGTATGACATGTCGCTTTGAAAAAACATAGATGTTAATAATTCTATTGCAATGAAAGTTACTTTGGAAATCCCCTAGCCATCACATTCAGGCACCTGTTTGGGTACACTGAAGGAGAATTTAGCATGGTGACCAGAATTGTACACAGTATTCCAAGTGTGGCCTTACCAATGTCTAGTACAACCTCAACAAGATGTCCCAACTCCTGGATTTAATGTTCGGACCAATGAAACCAAGCTTGCTGAATGTCTTCTTCATCGCTCTGTCCATCTGTGATTCCACTTTCAAGAAGCTATGACCCTTTATCCCTAGATCTCTTTGTTATATAAATCTCCCCAGTGCTCTACCATTAACTGAGAAAGTCCTGCCCTGGTTCAATCTATCAAATACATCAACTCGCCTTTATCTAAATTAAACTCCATCTGCCATTCGTCGCTCACTGGCCCAATTGATCAAGATCCCATTGCAATCGAAGATAACTTCCTTCACTGTCCACTGTGCCACCAATTCTGGTGTCGTCTGCAAACTTACTAACCATGCCTCCTAAATTCTCATTCAAATCATTAATAAAAATGACAAACAACAATGGACCCAGCACTGATCCCTGAGGCACACCGCTGGTCACAGGCCTCCAGTTTGAAAAGTAACTATCTACAACCACTCTCTGTCTTCTGTCATCAAGCCAATTTTCTATCCTCTTGGCTACCTCATCCTGGATCCTATGAGATTTAACTTTATGCAACAATCTACCATGGGGTACCTTGTCAAAAGTCTTGCTAAAGTCCACATAGCAATATCAACTGCACTGCTCTCATCTACTTTCTTGGTTACTCCTTTAAAAAACTCAATCAAATTTGTGAGACAATGTTTTCCACTCACAAAGCCGTCCTGACTGTCCCTAATCAGCCCTTACATCTCTAAATGCCTGTAGATCCTGTCTGTCAAAATACCTTCGAACAACTTACCCAATACGGATGTGAGGCTCACAAGCCTGTAGACCTCAGGCTTTTCCCTGCAGCCCTTTATAAACAAAGGCACAACATTTGCCACCTCCAATCTTCAGGCACCTGTCCTGTGACAATCGATGATTCAAATACCCTGCTAGGGGACTCGCAATTTCCTCCCTAGCCTCACACAATGTGCTGGGATACACTTCATCAGGTCCTGGTGACTTATCTACCTCGATGCGCTTTAAGATTTCCAGCACCTCAGTCTTTGTTATATGTACACTCCTCAAAACATTGTTATTTATTCCTCCAACTTCCCTAACATGCTTTTCTCGAGAAAGAATGATTCTTCCTCTGCCTGCAGAAGAAGAGCGAATTGAAATAAAAATCTGGCATTTTGCTTGTTGCTTAAATAGCGGGTTTGTATTCTCCATGAGTGTTCTGGGATGGTGGTAATGTAGGGTCCTACCCTAAAGCAGTCATTGAAAAATGTTGATTAAAACTCTCCATAAAGTACATTATCCTGAAGGTAGATGTCTGTGTACCTCAAGGCTCCAAAAGGGGGCAAAAACTCTCGAAAACCATTTCTTCCTTAGACTTCTCTTTTACTACACAAAAAAAAGAAACAAATTGAAAATGCACACATTCAAGTACAAACTTTCAAACTATCAGAATGATGGTCACTGTTTATTAGTATAGCATTACTCAGGAACCATCGAGTAAAATGCAAAATAAATGAATACCACAGGAAAGAATTGAACTTTTAGTTATTTATAGTTAATTGTCTGCACTGATTAATGAGATGTTAAGCTCTAGAGGCATGCAAGTCATTCAAATAGTCTGACAATGTTCAAACATGTTTCGGGTTAGGAGACTTCGTAAGGATGAACATTGTTTTTCTTTGAGTGAGTGCTAATGATCTTCTGCTCTGTGACTGTGTGAAGCTTGCCTTGCTGAATACAACAGTGGGGCATAAGGTCATTAGCAGGAGTTCGACTCTGTTAACAGTCGTGACTGCTGTATTTCCTGTTAGTCTGATCACAGGCAAGGCTGATCTTAACACCCATGAGGAACAGGCACATAATAATCAATCTGTTCTTTGCAGGTTCCTCGCCTCCCTCCCTCACTCACCAATTCCATTAAGAACATCAAAACGTGAAAACACTTTGCTGTGCTAAGAGTCTCCACTGAACATCTGCAGGAGCTTACATCATATCTAATTTGCATTTTTGTTTGTGCATGCCAAAAGGAATCCCATGGGTTTAACCCCAGTTTACACTGTGCTTTGCAGTGGGGGGGAGAGAGAGATAGCAAATCAAGGAGCTGGTGCGTGATATTTTGATAATGTAAATACTACTGATTTGTACACTGCAGATTTTCAAGCTGATATGAGTTCAAAGGTGTTGCAAAGTAAAGCCGATTTCAGTGACAGCAGACAGATTCTTTAATATTATTTTGCTGCCGCACAATTTCTTCACCACACAATATTAAACCAAAGAGTGAATTGTCTGCTATAATTCAAAGATTAAAAACTAACCTCGTGCAGATTGAATCTCCACAGCCAGCGCCCCTCTTATATTTTGCAGATTACACACTGTGATTATGCAAACTCTTGATCACCGCATAAACAAGGGGAAAAAGTGATCTTGAAGATGTTGAGACAAATTTTCTCACTCACAGCTAATCCTATCCCTACTCACATGGTTTGCATTACAATGATTCAATGCCCATTTTCTTCCGCACGCATACACTGAAGCTAAGAGTTAAATGGGCAATTTGCACTGAGGTTTGGGGATTCCTTGAAGTTGGGGATCAGAGGTGGGGGTTAAGGGTTTGGGCAAAATTCAACTTCACATGAAAACCAAGTGGTGGTCGCAATGAGCCATTAACCCGCGTCTGTTCCTGCGATGCAGAAAGGAAGCAAAGTTTATTGATAGGCTGCAGGAGATTAATGTTGATGTGAGGCCAGCACCATTCAAATCTGGCCTGAATTGCTTAAAATCAACCTGTGTTCTTTAAAAAGCATGCACTGGAAGATATTCTGAGCAGGAAGTAAACTGGGTATAATGGGACAGAGTATGTGATCCATGATTCTCACATGCAATGCTAGGCACCATGGCGCAGAAGCTGAAGAGATGTTCTCTATCCACAGGAGCCAGGAAGTCCTCTGTACAAACCTGAGAAGGCAATGAGAATTAGCTGTCATGGTCAGTGCAAGTATAGCCCTGAGAACCTGTTCAGAGTAAAACATGTAGTGAACTTGCACGCTTGGTTAACGTAAGAGAATTTATCTTCAAATGCCATTTCCTTATTACTGAACCACTAAACCTGGACACTGCTTAATTCACCAGACCTACTTCACTCACCTACAAAACAACCTGTATCAATCACTAACATTCATAGCTCCACCTACAACCATGGAATCCATAGAATCCCTACAGTGCATTTGGACCATCAAGTTTGCGTCAACTCTCCAAAGAACACCCCGGCTTGGCCCACTCCCCTGCCTTATCCCTGTAATCCTGCAAATTTAAATGGCCGACCAACCTAACCTACACATCTTTGGATACTAAGGAACAACTTAGCATAGCCAATCCACCCAACCTGTACATCTTTAGGCTGTGGGAGGAAACCAAAGTAAATCCACACAGAACCTTCCTTTCCTTAGATAGGGTGACCAAAACTATTCAAAATATTCAAGGTGTGGTCTAACTAGTGCCTGATATAGCTTTAGCAAGACTTCCCCATTTTATATTCATTTCCCTTTGAAATAAAGGTCAATACCCCATTTGTCTTCCAAATTACCTGCTGAACTTGCATGCTTTTTGTGATTTATGTGCAAGGACCCCCAAGTTTCTCTGTGCTGCAGCTTTCTACAGTCCCCCTCTATCTAAATAATATTCCGCTTCTTTATTTTTCACACCAAAGTGCAAAACTTCACATTCCCATCACTATATTCCATCTGCCTAATTTTCGCCCACTCATTTAAACTGTCTGTAACAAAAAGAGAAAATGCAGAAAATCTCAGCAGGTTTGACAGCATCTGCAGGGAGAGAATAGAGCCAATATTTCAAATCTAGATGATGCTTCATGCTTTTTGCTTATATCTCTCTGTAGACTCTCTGGGTGGAATTTTCCTGTCTTGGCTGCCATGGGAATTATAGTGGGTGGGGGTCTGGGCATGCAAAAATCTGCAGACCTTGAACGGGAATTTCCGCCCTTGGGATGAGCGCAGCAGGAAAATCACACCTACATTATCATCACCACTTGCTTTCCCATCTATTTTTGTGTCATCCACACATTTGGCAATTGCACATTCACTTCTCTCTTCCAAGTCATTAAACTCTATTGTAAAAAAAATGTGGCCCCAGCACTGATCCCTGTGGCACTCAACTAGTTACAAGTTGCCATCCTGAAAATGCCTTTCTTACCCCAACTCTTTGTCTTCTATCAGTTAACCAATCCATGCTAATATACTACCCTCAATACCACAGGCCCTTATCTTAATATGTAGCCTTTTGTGTGGCACCTTAGTGAATGCTTTTTGGAAATCCAAATAAATTACTTCTATTGGTTTCCCTTTATCTTCATGCTTGTTACTAGATCAAAGAATTCTAAAAGATTTCTCTGGCATGATTTTCTCTTCATGAAACCATTCTGACACTGTTTGATTATATTGGCCAGAATCCTCCAGCTAGCATGATATTCTGGTTCTGCCGACTCCCACCCTGGATTTCTGGGCAGTGTAGGGTGCAGTCAATGACTAATCCCATCTTACTTGAAGATCTTGCCAGTGAATGATGCACTGTCTCTCACCATGAGAAACACATGATGGGGAGACCAGAGGAACTACCCCACCATTATGTATTTCTAAGTGCTCTGCTTTTACATCCTCTTTAATGGACTCCAACATTTTTCCAATGACAGATGTTAAGCTAACTGGCCGAGACTTGCCCTTTGTTTGTCTCCTTCCCTTTTTGGATAAGGTTACATTGACAGTTTTCCAATCCTTAGGATCTTTTCTACATTTTAAGGATTCTTGGAAGATTAGAGCCATTGCATCCATGATCTCATAGCTACTCCCTTTACCATCAGAGGATGCAACCCATCAGGTCCATGCTACTAATTGGCCTATATCTCCATTACATTCCCCAGTGTTTTTCCTTCAGGAATAATTATTATATTTATTTCGTCCTCCCACTGTTGTTTTCTGCTTCATTATTTAGTATTTTTGGAACTTTATTAATGTCTTTCACCCTGAAGACTGACACAAAGTATTTATTTAACTCCCCTGCTTCCCTGTTCCCCATTATTGTTTGTAGAAATGCTGGCGTTGGACTGGGGTAAATGCAGTAAGAAGTCTCACAATAGCAGGTTAAAGCTTTAACCTGCTGTTGTGAGACTTCTTACTGTGTTTACCTCATTATTGTTTCCCAGTTGCCTTCTCTTAGGGGTTTTTGTTTGCTTTGACCTCTCTCTTTTATAAATTTCACTTTATGTTTGCATATGACTTGTTGATTTATCCTCATTGTTTGTGTTTTCAGTTCTTTTTTAGTCATCTTTTGTTGGTTGTATAACTTTCCCAATACTCTGGCTTACCACTAATCTTTGCTACTTTGCATGCTTTTTCCTTCAGTACAATATTATCCTTAACTTCCTCAGTTAACCGTGATTGAGTCTTACCCTTCCTAGAATCCTTTTTCCTCACTGGGATATACCTTTGTATTAAGCCCTTAACTATATTCATATTCATTTTAAATTACCCTTATTTAAGATCAACACAATTGTTTCTAACCTGAGTTTCAAACTGAATGCTAAATTCTACCACGTTTCCTCGGGTGTCTTTTACTCTGAGATTGCCCCAGTACAGGTTATCAGATCCAAAATAGCCCGATCCCTGGATGGATCCACAACATATTGTTCTACGAAACTCCCAGATACACTCTATGAATTATCCTTTATTGCCACATCTTCCAATTTTCCAATCTACATGAAGATTAAAGTCACTTATGAATAGAGTACTGCCTTTTTGTATGCCCTCATTATCCCCTGATTTATTCTCTGCCCTTCAATATAGCGGCTATTAGGGGGCCTATAGACCAGTCCCACCAGTGACTTCTTCCCCTTGTTATTTCTTGCCTCCACCCATATTGTTTCATCATCTTTCAATCCAAGATCATTTCTTGCTATCATACTTATTGCATCTCGTATTAACAAAGCAAAGGCCACAGCTGGAGTACTGTGTGCAGTTCTGGTTGCCACATTATAGGAAGGACATGAACACACTTGAGAGGGTGCAAAGGAGATTCACCAGGATGTTGCCTGGGATGGAACATTTAAGTTATAAAGAGAGGTTGGATAGGCTTGGGTTGTTTTCCCTGGAACACAGAAGATTGAGAGGTGACCAGATTGAGGTGTTCAAGATTATGAGGGGTATGGACAGGGTGGATCATCTGTTCCCCTTACTTGAAAGGTCAGTTATGAGGGGACACATTAAAAATGAGGTTGGGAGTTAAGGAAGATTTAAGAAAAAACTTCTTTACCCAGAGGGTGGTAATGGTCTGGAATGCACTGCCTGGGAGGGTGGGGTGGAGGTGGGAAGCCTCACATCCTTTAAAAAGTATCTGGATGAGTACTTGAATGAGTTCAAGGCTATGAGCCAAGTGCTGGTAAAGTGGGATTAAGTGGGCAGCTCAGGGCTTTTCATGCATCAGTGTGGACTCGATGGCCGAAGGGCCTCTTCTGCACTGTGGTATTCTGTGATCCTGTGATACCTCACCACCTTTACCTTTCTACCTATCCTGATAACAAGTCACATGCTGCTAAATATTTAGCTCCCTGCTTTGATCTGCCTGTAACCAAGTATCTGAACGGTTATGAGGTCATAGCCATTAATCTCAATTTGTGTCATCAATTTATTTATTTTGTGCCAAATACTCTGTGCATTCAAATAAAGGGCCATTAATTTTTTATTCCCAGCCCTTTTTTTACCTTTCATCATATTTCCTGCTTTTTTTATGTTTGTAAGTCTAGTCCTTTCCTGTCAGCCTGTGACAGGAATGCTACCATATCATTTTGCTTTGTAAACCTACATATTCCCTCTCCAGAACCGCGCCTCCCCCCACTGTTCCCCCCTCCCCCTAGACCAACCTATTTAGCTTAAAGCCCTCTCGGCTTCCCTAATTATGCAGTTTGCATGAACACGGATCCCAGCATGATTCAAATGTAAGCTGTCCCAACGGTACAGTCTCTATTTTCCCCAGGACTGATGCTAATGCCTCAGAAACCAAAAGTCACTTCTCCACCAGTCTTCGAGCCATGTATTGACCTCTCCGATTACATGTGCCCTATGCCAATTCGCACACAGCTCAGGTGATTGCCATCAGGCATAGAAACATCTCAAATCGTCACAGTAGACGTTGGGTAAGGAGATAAGATTTCATTTTGAAAAGCGATCAATTTCAGTGCTGTCAAGACCTTGCTATATCCCAGCAAAAGAAGTGTACATAGAATTTTGCTGAGTCAGACTCCCAGTGCCGAGAGGGAAATGTCACAGTCACAACATTACCAGAAGATGTGGGAAGTGGATTAAAACAGAAACATGTGAAGCCTCAGAAACACATACTTCTGCCTCAATAATATCTGCTCTTTAAGGCAGCTCAAAGCATAATGATCCAGATTTTGCTGAAAAAAATAATACAGCCACTGAACAACACAATGCCTGATTAGTGCATGAATCAGCCAGATGTTTGTGGGGTGGAAGAAATATCCCATGAACTGCAAATCATCACAGATTACTGGCTGATTTGCACTCCTCCGCCATTAGTTCCATCAATACAACGTTTCACCATGACCCCCATGTGATTTTTGTGAAGTGCCGCATTTGCACTTTAATTGTCCAGTTAATTTGCCACACAGTGTTAAGTCTCATAATTAAAAGCATTAGAACCCTGTTAACAAAATGATAATTATTAACTACCAAAAATCTCTTTTTTTCCTGAAAGTAAACAATTGCGGAATTTCATTCAGGTTGTGATTTCTTTAGGAGGCGTTAAAAAAGTCATATTTTATTCTAGTTGTTCTTATATTTTTTCACTGTCTCTCTCTCTTAATTCTCTCTTAACTTTCTCTCTCTCTTAATCTTTCTCACCACTTTTTATTTGTTCTTCTGTCTAAACTCACTCCAATCAGTTTCCTTTTCTGTCCTTCTTTCTCAATCTTTGCATCTTATTGGGTTCAGATAGTTGTCTTGGTGTTCACCAAGGTCCACAAGGCTCCGCTGCTCTCGTGACACCATGAACAGCTCACACTTCCAGCAGCTCTGTGAAGAAAATATCATGCAAACTAAACCCATACTACAAAATTTAATTAATGGGGCATTCACTCCAACAAAAGCTGGCACATTGCAAAGTCACCATATGTTAAATAATTGTATCCTAATAAGATAATTGGATGAGAGCAATGGCACTTTATCAATATCTGCCTGCAGTTTGTTCTAATGGTGCACAATTATTAATTCACACACAGCGTTGTGTTAAAACACACTTCTTTAATGTTTTTAAGTCAAGATATTTCCGACTATACTTGCTCCAGATGGGATTTCATCATTTTGTATCTAAATATGAGATTTTAGGTTGGCGTATTTTCAAAGACTTCCACCATCCTCATTCAGGATCACAGGATCATAGAATTCCTGCAGTACAGAAAGGGACCATTCAGCCTATTGAGTCCACACTGACCACAATCCCATCAGGCCATATCCCCATAACCCATGTATTTACTCGAGCTAGTTCCCCTGACATTAAGGGACAATTTGGCACAGCCAATCCACCTAACCCATCTTTGGACTGTGAAAAGAAACCGGAGCAGCCATTAAGTCTGCTCCGCCACTCAACAACGGCTGATATTTTTCTCATCCCCATTCTCCTGCCTTTTCCCCGTAACCCCTGATCCCCTTATTAATCAAGATCCTATCTACCTCTGATATTAAATGACCTGGCCTCCACAGTCTTCTGTGGCGAAGAGTTCCACAGATTCACCACTCACTGACTGAAGGAATTCCTCCTCATCTCTCTTCTAAAGGAATGTGCCTTTAGCCTGAGGTTGTGCCGTCTGGTTCTAGTTTTTCCTACAAGTGGAAACCTCCTCTCCACATCCACTCTATCCAGGCCTCGCAGTATCCTGTAAGTTTCAAGAAGATCCCCCTTCATCCTTCAAAATTCTGAGTACAGACCCAGAGTTTGTTGTGTGTGGCCCGGACCAACAGCCTGCAGCTGTTCATGGAGCAGAACTACCCATGGAGGAACAATATCTCCAGTGACACTAGCAGCCAAGAATCTTCCAGCGTTAATGTTCCTACCTCCAGATGTCCAAGCTATGGTGCAAGGAAAGACTATGTCTATCCCAAGAGTCAGTGGATCACATACTACATGAGCTGGCACCACATGGAACTGGAGGACACCCAGTGCCTGTTTCACTCATAATTCATATACAATGAATGATCTAAAGTTGCTATGCATACCTCAGAGATAGGAATTAAAGTTGATAGTAGGGGATTTTCACAGTAACTTCATTGCTGTGTTAATGTAAGCCTAAGTAAAGAATACACTAATAAATAAAGTTAAAATGTAAAACTGAAGGTCCTGTTCTAGTGTGTGGACTTTTTTGTTTGTCTATTAAGTGTTAATTATTATAACTCAATCTCCCTGGCACTGAAATTAACTTTTACAATTGCAGAGTCACCTTCCTCAGCCTTTAACTGGAGTTTTATTATTTTGCTTTTCTGTCTCTGTTAATTCAATCTTACTTTTCCCTTTCCTTATTTTGCCATTTTTCCTGATTTGACATTGATTTTGGTATTTTAATTGTCACTTGTTGTTCAGACTCTCCATGACTTCATAAAGATTTTTCATCTGATTGGTATGATGATCTATAGTTGCTTGCCCTATTTTCACAGCTCTCAGATGCCCCAAAGAGGGCTCTGCATTTTTTCTCTCTCCAGTTACATTGGGCAAGATTTAATAGTACATTGGTGGATTCGTCCTCCAACTGGAGAGCAGGTAGCAACCTCACCCTGGTCATTCCAGCTTCACCAACTCAATATAATGACAATCGCACCGTAACTAGTTGGCAAAGGGAATTTTGTGCCTTTGGAGGATAATTTCCCACTTCCGAAAACTGTCAGCCAAGCAGAGGTTGGCTGCTATCCAGTACCAGCATCGCCACCAGGCATGATGATCAGACCCTATTCCTGTAACTCTTCACATTTATCCTGCTAATCCCCCTGACACTAGAGTCAATTTAGCATGGCCAATCAAGCTAATCTGCACACCTTTGGATTGTGGAAGGAAACTGGAGCACACGGAGGAAACCCATGTAGACTTGGAGAGAAATTGCAAACTCCACACAGATGGTGACCCAAGGCCAGAATTGCATTTGGATCCCTGCTACTGTGAGGCAGCAGTGCTAACCACTGTGCCACCATGCTGCCCACATAATTCATAAACGCTGGTATGACAAGGACATATTAGCAAAACAATAAAATTATTCGAAGTGGCTGAGATCTTTCCAGCCAAGGTTTTGCTGTACATGTCAGTTTCTAACCTTTGCTCATTAGTGGTGCAGCAAGGATCCTAATGTATCCTAAAAAAGTTGTTCTGGGAAATTGAAGAGTCGTGGAAATCGTTTGAGAAGAGTTTTTCCATCTGTTACAGAAGACGGCACATTAGCGAATAGGGAGAATAACCTAAAGCATAAAAGTTATATGACACAATTGTCCTAGAGAAAAAATATGGTCTTATTCAGTTGATTTGAAGATAAGCTGGCTTGCCATCTAAATTCTGGATTTTGTACAAAAAATCTTTGAAGAAAAGCAAGGTTAAGTTTGTACATAATTTGTTTGGGTCATGGTTGAAGTCTTCCATGCAACTCTGCACATTAAATTATAGGGCACATTTTATAGTCATCAAAACAATACAGCATTGATTTGCTAGAATAATATGAGGTTAGAGTGGTTTTGTTAACAAGAAAGCTGAGACTATTTCATGAAGACAAATATAGTTAAGGAGAATTTAACAGAGTAAAAGAATTTTTCAAAATGATGGGAAATATTGAGAAAATAAATGAAAGATTATTTCCACCATTTGATGAATAGTGTTGCCAATAGATGAATGAAGTGGAAGTTTAAAATAATTTTTTTTTGCTCTGACTTATGGTTTACAAGTGACCACTGAAGCAGAGCTAATATCATTTAAAATAGAATTGGATGAGTATTTGAAAGGGAAGCATATAAAATGGGGAGTAGATTGGGAAATAGAATTCCGTAGTTGCAGTTGAATATTTACTTTTGACATTGATAAATGGCCATGTTCTGTACAATGAATTGAATAATTCTATAAAAAAAGGTACCAACAAACAAAGGTCTTTCTTTTCCAATTTCATAGAATCATAGAATCCCTACAATGCAGAAGGAGGCCATTCGCCCATTGCGCCTACTCCCACCCAGGCATTATCCCAGTAACCCCAAGTATTTACCCTGCTAGTCTCCCAAACTCTGAGGGGAAATGTAGCATGGCCAGTCAACCTAGCCTGCACATCTTTGGAGTGTGGGAAGAAACAGGAGCACCCAGAGGAAACCCACGTGAACAAGGAGAACATACAAACTCCACTCAGACAGTCACCTGAGGCCCGAATTGAACCTGGGTCCCTGGTGCTGTGAGCAGCAGTGAACTCCACTGTGCCAGCATACCATCCAAAGTCATAGTTGTTTTTCATCACTTATATGACTGGATCAACAGTTGCACTGTTACCTGTCTCTTCACTTTCAAGATGAAAGAGAATTAAGAAGAAAACTAGTTAGCATTTCTACCTGGATGAAAAGTGCATGTGTTTTATGTTGTCATGGAGAAGAGGGCAGAGGAAGCCACTGTTGAGATCAGGTTACACGCTTCCCTACAAATCAATGAATATCACAACCTGACAACAGAGGTTCAATTTAATCAGCAGAGATAAAAGGCTGCTTGAGTCAGTGTGCTCCCAGAGCTGGATTCAGGAGAAAGACAGTCTCCAATTGAGGAGATGCATTGGCAGTTTTCTATGGATTCTGGGAGATGTGACCTTGCATGGCTAGGGGGAGAAGGATCATCAAAACAGATTTTACTGCTGGTTGTAGATTTAAGGAACTCACTGAAAACTGAAGAAAGCACCTAGAGATAGTCACTCAGAGTTAGAACTCTGTGATATGGTGATAGTGAACCCATTGGAACATGTGGATTGTTTGCTATAAGGACTGTAATGCTGTGGAGGCTGTGATATAAAAGGAGAATGGCTTTCTCTGTAGTTTAAAGTATAAATTGCTTACAAAACTAAAATAATGATTGGTCGTAGTGTTTTTGGTCATTTGTGACAGTAATGATTCAAAACGTGAAATATTGATGTCATTTTTTTTCAGCTGTTAAGAAATTAATTTGAATCAAGAAATTTAAATCTATTTTTAAAAAATTATCAGCCTCTACTGGGATCCCAACACAAATAGAAAATATACATTGACATCGGAGAGGCTACAGGGCAGATCCACTAGAATAATGTCAAGTTATAGGCAATTAAACAATGATGACAGATTAAATAAACTTGGTTAAAGTGATAAAGGCATGCAAGTGTACAATATGAAGGAGTTATTTCCTATTATGGGGAAATGCTGAATTAGTGTGCACAGTGTTAAAAAGCTCAGCCACATAGGACTAAAATCAGAATGGACTTTTCATAGAAATTGTGACAGAAATAAAGAAACTTTCTCCCAAAGAGCTGTGGAATTTAGGCCAGTTGAAGTTGTCATGACTAAAATGCATTAGATATCTGTTATATTAAGTTATCAAGAGGTATGGAGTGAAGACTAGTAAATGGAGTTGAGCTTCAGATTTACAGTGATTTAATTGAATGGGAGAATGGGGTGGAGTATTTGAAAGGTCTGCCCTAATTTCTATTTTCTGATATTTCCTGCAACTCCTTGGTGCAGTGAATTTGAAATCAATTCACAAAGATTTTCCCTGGTCATTAGATCTCGCATTCAAAATAGGTTCATTTGAACAGCTTGGTAGGTATTCACAAGAAAGATCAGTGAGAAGTAAATCTTCACAAATGAATTAGCAATATCCTCAGAAACAGCAACTAGGGCAATGCTTCTCCTTATGTGTTTATCAATAGTTTTGGGACTCTTTCACAAGTGTTTGCAATCCATTTTATGGCAGCCAGCTCCAATTTGGTCCATCTGCAAGCAGTATTAAATTACTTTTGGCAGTTTTCTCTATCTTCTTTCATTTTGGCCCCAACAATGGTTTTGGCAGCCATTTTCCCCAGGCCATCATGTTCCTTGTAGAAGTGGGAATCTGATGCATTCTCTTCCAAAGTTTTTTCTCCTCAGCTTTATGGAGTATCTTCAATTAAAAGATTAAATGATAATTACATTTTCTTTTCAGTTCTTTACCCGCTACGACAGCTAACAGGACAATTCCAACAATGCTATCATGTATCATCTGCGTCTTTTTCTTATACATCCTCCATTGATTTACATATTACTTTCCCTCAGCTTTGGGAAATTACGCCAGCACAGTATGTGCCATCTCAGAAGTGAAAATGAGTACTTTGTGCCATTATGTTCTCTCCTGTGATACTGCTGAGCTTGTATAAAGGTTCATTGCCATTGTCAGGAAAGAAAAAAATAAACTAAATACACTGTAAACAGGTTTAATCTGAGGATTGAGTGTCTGGACACATTCTGATGTTCAGCAAATTTATTTAAATTTGGAGAACTGGAACCACATTTTCATCTTTTCTGGTATAATAGCAGGAGAGTCTAGCTTACTGCACAACTCAAGGCATGCTAAGAGGATTGTTTAATCACAGGGTTTGGGAATGTGTGATTCCTGAGAATGTTATTTCATTAGCAGTGATGAAACAAGTAACAGCTAGCCATGATACACTGGTACTGATCCTTTGCTGCTTCCCAAGGCAGCTAATGAGCTTCTCAACAAGTATGCTCTGTGGATGTACAAAGTTTCTGGAGCATTATCCTGCAAAAATATGCTTAGGTTCAGTACTTTAATACTTTCAGTGCTGTCCCTGGAACCCGTGCAAGTCGCTGAGTGGAACACCTTGAAAAGATTCTTAGTGGAGGAAAAGAAGACCAAAAATTCACAAATGAAGGCCTCAGGCAAGGTAATATGGGTGGTACAGTGGTTAGCACTGCTGCCTTACAGATCCAGGAAATTGGGTTCAATTCCAGGCTTGGGTGACTGTCTGTGGAGCTTACGCCTCCCCTCCCTGTGTCTTCATGGGTTTCCTTCGGGTGCTCCTGATTCCTCCCACAGTTTAAAAACGGGAGAGTTAGGTTGATCGGCCAGGCTAAATTGCCCCTTAATGTCAGGGGCATTAAGAGGATAAATGTGTGGGGTTACGGGGATAGAACAGAACTGGGGTGGGATTGCTGCCAGTGCAGGCTCCATGGGCCAAATGGCCTCCTTTTGCACCATAGATTCTATTTTTTAAAAATTGTTCAATCCTAACACTTCTTAAATTTGCCTTCCTGATAGAACCAGCCACAGTTTTCGCCACTTTCTAGTGCTTTGAACATTCATCTGCAGTAAGCGTATCAACTGTGGTTGTAAGTGACAATTCCTATGGTTTTTTTTGTCAATGTATTTTTCAAGTTGGCCTTTGATCCCGTTTATTACTTTAGTCAGATAGCAGAGTACCAGTGTGTAATGAAGATCTCTGATGCTCCATTCACCCAGGTGGCATTCTCAATATCTGGCCTCATTAATGAAACCTGCGATAGCTTGAGCATTCAAATGCTACAGAATAGCAGTGTTCTGACAGGTGTAGGAAGCAATTGATGTTATACATATGGCCTTGAGAGTGTTTTATAATAACCCACTCAACTTCATAGAAAAAGATATTCATTCCATTAACATCCAGCTAGTGTATACGAGTGTAATGCCAATCACCTCGCCCAGCAAGTTGCGATAATAGCCCCAACCACGGATCAGTCTTGACACTTTTGTTAGCCATTATAACACATTGATGAGTCAAAATTGGGCATCGGCGGGTGGGGGGCGGGGTGGTTGACTGATGATCACGTATGTTGACTGAAATCATGGCTAATAGCTATCACGTAGCTGCACAGTTATGAGGGATAGCAGATAAAATGAGACACATGAAACTATGAGAGCTGTGGTGGCATGGGCTTTTGTAATTCAGAATGCTTCCGTGGCCTGGAGAAATTTGGAAGAACTCTACAATACTGTAGCTTTCTCAGTGTTGGTATAATGTCATGGTACAAGAAGACCTATTACTTCCTGAGCAGAGATGGATGAAGGAGTAGGTATATCATTTTCATGCACAAGAGAGATAGGAGTTAGGGACTGTTCAATGAGCATGTGTTATGCATTTGCAGGGTTGTTATATACCTTATCTATCTCAAAACAATGCAAATATGGCTCTAGTTCGTAACATAAAAATATCTTAGAAATCACAGATTTCAACACATGTTCACAGCTATGCGGCCAGATCCTTTCTTGAACATTCCCTATATTGTGTCAGTAGCTCTACCTACAGGCTTAAGTAATCGATAAAGTGTAAAAGGATCAAATAGCAGACAAACATTATCAAACACAGATCAAACCAATTTACCACGACTTATTCTTTCCCACTTTTTGACCAAAGATTGTACTTTGGATCAAATCATTCTAAACAACAAACATACATCAGATCATTTCTCAGAGTGCAGCTTGTCTTTAGTAAGTATAGAAATAGTATTTGAGATACAAATGTTTCTTCAATATATGATTAGATAAAGGAATCTGATGTAATGCTTCTGTGTGATCAATTTGATGAGGTGGATGATCAACAACACTCATAGGAAACAGAAATATATCCTCAGAGGGCAAAACTCTATTCAAAATGGGAGAGTGTTGGTTCTGGTGAGAAAAAGAGGGTGTTTCTTTCCGAATCTTATCACACTTAGTCACAAGAAAACAGTGGGTATGTTTCATGTTGTCAAATGTGGGAGTGGGGCCTAAGCAGACTAAGAAAGCGGGGCACCATGTTAAAAGGAGGCCGCGGTCAGACCAAAGGACGACTTCCCTCACAGCCCACATGGAGCCTCAGGGACTCCCAACCACCCCACCTCCACCCACCCGCCCCCACTGCCGGATCAGAGCTGGCATCAGCATTCATCCCCGATCATCCCCTGCCCCACCCCACCCTGATCAGATCCAGCATTCTGCCTTCCCTCACCCCCTGATCAGGGCCAGTATTTATTCCCCTCCCCCCATACACAATTGGAGCCAGAATTTCTTCCCCCTCAGCAGCCAGTGCTAACAACACCCTTCCCCCAACTTTCCCCTGAATATTGGACCCCTTCCCCCCATCCGACATATACCCCACTTCCCCACAAATCGGACCGCATCCCCAAACCATCCCCCCCCACCCCGCCAACACCACCACCCCTCCACTCCCAATCATACAATCAACGCTGGCAAGCATAAGACCATTTTTCTATCGCCATTTAATATCACTACAAAGGCATGCCATTCTTATATCAATTTACAGAATATTCATGGGGAACTTGGTCTTTCTCATGGAGCTATGAACCTCTTTCTGTAGCAGTATGTAAAGTCATGCAATCTGCACAAGTTGCTTCAGTCTTCTTATGGGCCTCTTTACCTCAATCCAATGAGTTTGCTTCCTTTTGACCTCTTTTTAAGCGATGAAGACATTATTGAAAAAATGAGGGTGCTCCCTGCTGTTGACACCGACTTCCTCCCATTCCTCACCCACCACAAAGGTAGCTGTTCCTTGGCCCATTGCTTCACTTTGCTTCCCACTGCAACATGACAGGAGTTTCCTTTTCCAGTGGCAGAAATCAAACGAGGATCAGTTTCAATGTTCCAAGCTGCCCCAAATTTATAATGGAGCGCATTTTAGGAAAACCTGCAGCTTTGCAGTGCTATAAAATAGGCAAGTAAGCGTCATCCCTGATACTGCCGATCAATGTTTGTAATCTCTAACCCAGGACTAATATTTGTGAGTTATCCAGATGGCTTCTGTCTATCTAGTTCTTAAAAAAAATCAGAACACAGAAGGATCTTGAATGAATGTCAAATAATTGATTCAGTCCCAAGAAAAAAAGAGAAAAATAAATGTCTCAATTTTTCCCTGAGTACTTTTCTTAGTTTCCTCCCACTTGCATCATATTCATGGCAAGTTATTTTAATGCTTTCATCATTTGAATTCTCACTTTCTTTTCTTCCAACTCATGTTTCAAGAAGCATTGAAATCTTTTGCCATGGCAAACTGTGTTTTATTTTCTTTTGAAATTTTAACTGCCTTGTTGCAACTCTAAATATCTGTTAAAACAATTCTTACTGCAGCAATCCTGTTTGTTCTTGTTCTGTGAAGAGGTACCAACTGTTGTGACTGAGTCCCAGAGATATCCAGCAATTGTGGACCTGCTAAAGCACTAAGTTTGGAATTAATGGAGCCACCATCAGCCTAGGCTGCCTTTATTTTATGCAGCCAAATTATGTGACTCATACTCAACTGAAGTGGTACCTGGACACAAACTAATCCCCTGAGAGTATGTGATGCATACGCTGCAGTGCAAGATTGCAAACACCACAGAAATATTTATTAAATACGGATTGCCATTCTTCCGGCAAACAGTCAGACATGCTTGATGAATAAAGAACTCTTTTGGCTGAGGATAATTATCCCCCCGCTGCCTTGTGCTGAATTGAGAAAATCTTTGACTTCTGCAAAAGCAATAGACCAGGATATGTCTTGTTCTGCTTCTTCCCATTTTAGCATTTGTTCTGGTGATAGCAGCAGCTGATTAGCACTGTGTCCCTTGCATTAGATTCTGTTTGTTGCTTTCCAGATTTAGATATTTGCTTTTGCTTGATCGTGCTAATCTAGGCCAAGACTTCATCTCTAAGCATTGTTCCCATTTAAGAAGAGGAGAGGGCCATGTGTAAACGCTTTCTGAATTCAGCACCGTCTGGTAGATTAACTATTTATACTGTTTCCATTTACTGCATCGTAGGTTTCCTCAAGGACAATTATGCCGTTAACACATGCTTGTTAAAAATGCTTTGCAAAAGATATTGTGGATTCAAAAAAAAAGTCACAAAAGCATAAGACAGGCACACAATATACTGCCAAAGGCAGCAGGATTAAAATAATACACAAATGCAAAAGTTTCTTTGTTGTGTTTTGCATAATACTATCGTAAACTTGAAGGCGAGCTGGATCCAGTGTTATTATTGAAGTAGCTCCATCAATGTGAAGAGAACCAGTCCAATTTTCTTCGGTGCACCTTCATTACATATTTATGGCAGACTCCTGGCACTGTTAAGTACATTCTAGAGGCAGCCTGCCTCAACTCAATGTTTGGAATTCAAATGATGTTACAGCATCTAAAAAGGCCGAGATAGTCATTTTTTTTGTCCATAACAATGTGTCTCATACAGAGCCTGAGGCAGGTGCTTAAGGCAGTGAATCCAAAAGTTTAAAGATGCTTCCATTGCGATGTTGCTATCTGTAAAGTAGGACTCAGCTTTTTGGCCCTGGGGGAAGGAAACTATTGAAAGGTATGATCCAGGTCCATGGAATGAGATGGCTTTGACAGCGAGTGCCACCTCCAGCAAGTCTCACACATCTGCTACTCAGCATCAGAAAAAGTTTATTAACCTCATCAAGTAGCCAATAGAATGCAAGACAGTTATAGCTTGCAAAAGGGCACTTGCAGTTGCAACAATGTTGCCCTCTCTACACTGAATACATTTGCAACTTAACACCTACACGAGGAAGTACAGCAATCCCCTTTGCATCTTCTTGCTTCTGTCTGTGTTCTTAGAAACACGATTAAAATGTAGGGAAATAGTGGAAGTAGTGAAATGACAGGCAGTTAATTGCCATAATGGAATGTCTTCTCGATCCCAGATTGTCATCCCTATGGTAGCATGTCAAATGCCTTCACTCTCTCTATTTCTCAGAGTCAAAGACAAGGACTGGATAAGAGCTCTAAAGCTGGCTACATACTTCAACAAAAATAAGGTGAATAAACACGATAGTTTTCACAGTGAAATATGTTCATCATGTATTTCCATACTAACCAAAACCTCACACTACCCGATTCCCTCTTGGAACAATGGAATTTAAAAAACATGCAATATTAAATTTGGTAGCTATATGTTACAAACACTTTTGGCTAAATTTTAAGGTTTCCCTGCTGGCACATTTGAAGTTGGAGAAGCATGTAAAATTGAACAGGTAATTCGTCCACTGCCTTCCTGCACTCCCCTTGAGCTGAATCCCACTAGGGTGGCAGGTAAGGCATTAGTCAGCTTGCCCAGCTTTAGGCCTAGCAAAGTCCTTGCGTAACCAATTAATGGTCAGTTAAAGGCCATTTCTACATCTGTCACAATGATAAAGGCAGCTGGGAAGTTTTTCACGAACTTAAACTAAAAGGTGGGAAAGGAGGTGCCTCCATTGTGGAATGCTCTGTGGCCAAGGGGTGTCTCCAAGTGTGGCCCTCCTAGTACCCTTTCCAGGGTGCCCTATCCCTCCGTATCCAAAACTTCTAGAGCTACCTTTCAGTCCACATCCTTTTTCTTTCTCTTCTGTTTTTAGTGCTTACAGCGGACACCACTGAGTCACAGCTCTGATTGCCAGCCAATCAGATTGGCCAGCTTGCTCTTGAGTGCAGAGATTTCTTTTCTTGGGCAGCAGAAGTCTTACTCTCAGCTTGTTAAGATCTCCCCACCATATTGTTGCTGTGAGGCATGTAGTAGAGTTTTATTGATATCAAATTTAATTTTCAACTTACTTTGCTGGACTCATATAAATTAACAAAAAATTCAGTTTTAACAGTTCAAAGACATTGACCCATAACTCTCTGACCATTCATGCTGGAGGGATTTTCCAGTCTCACCAACAGCGCACCCCATCATGGGTTTCCTGTCAATGAGGGGTGCATTTAATGGGAAACCCCATTGACAATGGCAGGACCAGAAGATCCCATCACTGACCAATAGTGGGTCACCGCCACTGCTACAATACATGAGGTGGGTTGCATGGAATATCTTGTCAAGTGACTTCAGATGGCAGTCACAGGTCACCTGACTTGTGCAATGGCACATTGGTTAAGTCTCAAAGTTTCCAATGTGGATTACAATCGTTCAGACAAATGTCCTGCGGATTTTCATTTCTGTTGATGTCAAATATGGAGTGAGACTTAAAACAGCTGTCATAATTTGTATTGTTATAAAGATTGCATTCCATGCCATCAGGCAGGGACAAAGTCTACAGAGACAATGACTACATTTAGGGTGTTGATATATTCTCACAGGGAAGAATGGATCATTCAAATGTGATGGCTTGGGCATTAAAAAGCACTCACCGAGGCAATAAGGTAACAGCCAAGGTCTGTCCAGACATAAACTAATCAACTACCTCTGTGGAATATTCAAATCATTACAGAAAGAGAAGAATGTGATTGGGTTCTCCATTTTGAACAGTTTTATAATCACAAAACCCTAACTGTTTTTGGAGCAGTAAAGAATTAAAAGGTTAGAGTTTATTTATTAGTCACAAGTAAGGCCTACATTAACACTGCAATGGAGTTACAGTGAAATTCCCCAATTGAGAACAACTCCTCTCTCTCTTTCAACTAAAATGAACTCTGTCAGCTTTTATCATACTGGGAACAATAAATGTAGAAATCCCCAAATTGTGTTTCTGGGAGAAAAAAACCAAATATTGCCATTTAAAGAACTTTCTTAACCATGAATAACAGGAAAGGAATTATATCAGAGAACTTTCCATTCATCTGTCTTTTATCATTGAATCTTAATTTAACCAAAAGTCAACCTCCCTTATAACTTGTAATTTTGCATGATTGCGCGTGTATACACATGTTGTAATGGTTGGGATGTGTGTTCCCCTCTTTTCATATCTTTACCTTTTGTGTTTAAACTCAAAAAAGACTCTCAGACTGAGCTATTTAATCAGCACATAAATGGTTAATTACATACACTGAATTGTTACATCCATCCTCACAACATTCAAAAAAACGCAGTGTAAGGTAAAAAGGGAGTCCATGCATCCGTTCTCACTTGGTCATAACAGGCAACCTTTCTAAAGCCAGTTGGCTCCTGACTAACATTTCTGCAGGCAAAGGGTTTGGAAGGTCCCCCCTCCCTTCAGTAAAATTAACTTATTTGATTCCAAATCACTGTGGTGATTCTTCTGATTTAGCTCTTTATAGCACAGAAAGACAATAGTTCAAAAGGAGAATCTTTATTCTAAACAGGGCGGTTAAAGTTCCAGCCAGGCAGTTACAAAACAATGAGACCATGATCATTACTGGCTAGAAGCTAAACAGAAAAAATTTTGACATTTGCTGTTGACAAGTAACTGTTATGCAAATACACTCAAAATTCCTAATTTTATTTATAACTGCATGCAAACTGTTATTAGTAGGATTATTTTGGCCAGTTAAAAATAAGGTATCCTTATCTATGAATTTTAAATAATCAATAGAGTCCATGGATTCCTGTTAACTTATCATGATTGAAACCCAGCTTTAAGAATATAACGTGCATTTCAAACAGCATTCTGCCTACTATTCAATGTTGATGCTTCCTCTGGGTTTTGAAACTCATGAATGACCTTTCACCGAGGATGTTCAAAGAACACATTGCAACAAGCAGTAATTACAGGCAGATACAAGCCCAATTGTGGTTCCTACAGTTCAGCTATTTACACAGAACAGCACAGATTAATTTTGAAATGACATGCCAGCCTTTGAAAAATAAAAATGTCAGGAAACGTATTATTTATTGCAAACCAGGAGCTAAATGGGTTGCAGTTTGGCTTTTGATTGCATGATGGAACATATGCTAAAAGGCACACAAACTAATGAGTTAGTAATTATAAATAGAAGCATTAAATTAGTAGAATAACAAACAGTTCAAAGAACAAACAAAATGTGAAACTGACTAAGTCTTGATTCAATGAAAGATATTTTTGTATCCGTACAAGAGATTTAGTAATCTCCATTTGCTATTTTTTTTCATCACATCAAACATACAAGAAGGATTCTTTTATGGGATCAGATTTATGCTTTTAGGAGTACATTGGAATCTCATTTCTCCCACACCACGGACAATTTATAAGGCATCAGTAAACGTGTTGGGTTCCCAAAACATCGACACCAAGGACTTATAACAAAGGGTAGTTTATTCACCATCTTCACAGCCAATTCATGCTTGTTCTCTGCCAGTGCGCCTGGGGAAAGCTTCAGTGCCCCCAACCCTCTCTTGTGTAGGCATGACCATTCAGTCTATAGCCCCAATAACATAGTAAAATATCTCAAGTTGCTTCACAAGAGAGTTACCAAACTAAGTATGACACTGAACTATTAGGGTCAGAACCCCAAAGCCTCGTCAAAGAGGTAGGTTTGGAGGAAATTTTTAAACGTGGAAAGAGAGCAAGAGATGTACACCAGTTTGGGGTGGCAACTTGAGAGCTTATGGTCTTAACAACATGGCAACATGGTTGTCAATGATCAAGTGATTAAAATTGAAGATCCTGAAGAGACTAGCCTAAAAAGAGTGCAGATATCTTTGAGGAATGTCAGGCGGGAGGAGATTACAGAGCAAGGGAAGAGTGAGGGCATGGAGAGATTTGAAAACAAAGATGATCATTTTAAAACTGAGGCATTGTTGAATCAGGATCTAATGCAGTGCAGTGAGCATGACTTTAACTATTCGATCATTGGTGGCCATGCCTTCAGTTGCCAAGGCCTTAAGCTCTTAACTTACTCAAAAGGAACATACTGCAATGTTGGAAATCTGAAATAACAACAACAAATGCTGGAAATACTTATACTATAAGGAGTTAAATCTGACTGTGATATGCTAATGAGATACAATATATATAATCATAGGAAGTAGTGCAATACCTCATGATTTTGCTCTCTTGTTGAACCCCATGGCAAGAAGAAGACAGAGTGAGCCTGATCTTTGCATCAAGTTGAACCTGTTTTCGTGAGCAGAAACTTGGTAAAGTTGGGCATGAGATGAATAGCGTGATCCGTGACCACTTCCATATCAGTTCCCCCTTTACTAATGGCAGAAAATGGCTGCAATAGGGACTGTGACTGAAATGGACACGATGGCCATTTAAATGCATTTTAATGTATTTAAATTGAATTAATGGGCTGGACGTCCAACTTTACCAGCACTTCCCCCTTTACCACTGTGTTCGCCAATCGGTAATCAGTGCAAATCCGGCATGCTCAGAAAAAGTCTGATTTGGGCGCTCCGTCAGTGAGAGTTATTGAGGAGACGAGTGTATAGTGCCCGATGGCTCTCTGCTATGCATGGGTGTCCTGTTGTTGTGGCCATTTTCTTTCTCGGGTTGGTTACTGCTCTGAGTGTGTGGGGGGGGGGGGTGCGTGGGTGGCGGGCTATTGTTACTCTGCAGGGTCTCTGATGTCCAACTTGCAGCACAGACCCGGGTCTCAGCACTGACCTCGGGTCTCATGGTGCTGCTGGGCCATAGTGCACTCAGCTCACTTCCAGCTGAAGGGCGTGCACAAAGCCCTTGTAAATTGCACTGCTGCAACCTCTCAACTTTTCAGGGACTGTGATTGTGGGGAGCGTGTGGTTTGGGGAATTTGAGGGGGGGTGTGATTGTGGGGAGCATGTGGCTGGGGGATTTGGGGGGGGGGGGTGGTATGGACAGTGATTGTTGATGTGCTAAGGGCAAGCAATGTTCCATAATCTCTACCTGTGTTCCTCTCCATCTCTCCTCCATCCCCATCCCTTCAGAATGACAACATGGCTTTTTCTATGCAACCAATAGGTCTAGCTGTCCTTTTGTTTGCTGCTGGAGCTGAGGAAGAGGGGTAGGAGGAAGAATTGTGGTCATAGGAGGCCCAGGCCATACCACTTCCAGGTGCAGAGGGACATAACCACCAGAGGCAGGAGGTGGTCACAGTTCACCCAGAGGGGGGGTTGCAGGAGGAAGAGGGAGCAGAGACCCCAGCAGTTCCGTGCACGAGTGTTCTTCGAGCAGATGTCGGACACCGTGTCTCCGACTCCGAAAGGAGTCTGTGCAACACCTATGCAACCTGTTGCAGGATCTGGCACCTAGGGGCGGGAGGGTTGGGATGGGGAGGGATTTGGGGGGGGAGGAGTGGCCAGGGTTGGCCGGTAGGGGGGGGGGGCACCCAAACTCGGTGGCTGTCAAATTGACAGCCGATCTAAACTTCTACGTGACTGGTTCTTTCTAGACCCCGAGCAGAGATGAGTGATATCTGCTGTGCATACCTCTGTGAGGCAGGTGACTGAAGCCCTGTATGCCTGGGCTGGGAGTTTCATCAACTTCAACCTGGACCAGGCGCAGTGAGACACTTGGGCTGCAGGGTTCGCAAACATTGCGGGGATGCCTAACATGCAAGGAATGATTGATTGCACACACATCACCCTCATGGGCCCCCTACAGAATCCATGGAGATTTGTAAAAAGGAAGTGGCTCCACTCCCTGAATTTCAGCTAGTGTGTGACCAGAATATGACCATCATGCATGTCATGCAGCGAGCATGACAGCTTCGTTGTCAGGAGCCCATTTTGCCAGAGGTTTTTGAGGAGGAGCCCAGGCTGTGGGGGTGGCTTGTAGGTGATATGGGTTACCCGCTTCGGACATGGCTGATAATGCCTGCGTGGAGGCCTACGTCTGAGGCAGAGAGCTGTTATAATGAGGCCCAGGTAGCCACACGCGCGATAGAGGAGAGGTGCATTGGGCTCCTCAAGATGTGATTCCGGTGCCTGGACTGATCTGGTGGGGGTCTCCAATACAGCCCCGTGATCTGTTCCCGCATAATGGTCATAGGCTATATCTTGCACAATCTGGCTCTACAGACAGGTGACTGATTGGAGGAGGAGGAGGAGGAAGTGGAAGATGACTAGCCGGGCATTGCTGGGGAGGATGGCCAGCAGGAGGAGGAGGCAGATGAGGAAGAGCATGCCGGGGAACACTAACCAAGTGCTCAAGGGCTGGCAGCCCAAATGAGGCATGCAAGGGCAGCACGAAGGCCCTGGTCACCAGGCGGTTCACTCGCTAGGGGTTTGTACCTGTGCGTTCCAACCTCCCCTGTCCTGCCCGAATTCCTTCTATCTCCTGCAACAATGTCACACCAGAGTGGTGGGCCTGGGTACACTGTCTTAGTGAGTGGCAGGCAGGAGGTGACAACAACTTGCTAAGCACCATTATGATGATGCCCTGATGCAAACTAGTCAGACTCCAACCTGAGCTCCACATGCATGCTGGCACCTGGGCCCATGTCTATGTAGTGTGTAAGGATCTGAAATCCCCATACAGGGCCCTGGGGCGGGTGGGCTGGGGGATGGGAGGGAATCGCTTGTGGGGTCTGGGGAAACAATGGCTTCCTTTTCTCAGTGACACAGCATTAAGGAGCTTCCCTAACTGAACATGAAGCATCCCTCCGGTGATCATCAATGAAAAGGGATTCATTATCGAGACAAATCTGAGACATATTAGTCACAGGTGGGTGGCGAAAAAACATTTATTTACAATAAAGGTGTTTAAATAAGATGTTCTAGCATAAAAACATGGGAACAGAAAACATTAAGGTACTTAAATATCTTTCCCCTGTGCCATCTCGGTGCAACTACAACTTCCTAACTTTATGTGGCCTACCACAATGTCTCAGTGACTCCCTAGAATATACATTGGAATGGAGGGGGCCAGCTGCCTACCATGCCGTAGGCCTCTGATGTACGTGACAGGCGTCCTCTGGAGGCCCTGGACCTTGAAAGCCCTGGCCAGCTTCCAGGTATCAGGGATGTTTCCATGACACCCTCTTTATCCCACTGTCCCTGAGATGCCCCGTTGTCAGGAAGAGGTGTGCCAGAAGCCGCAGCCACAGTCTACCGGCTGGAAGCTCCCAGCATGGGCTCGAGCCCTTCCTCTTTCCTTGGGTTCCTGCGGGCCCTGGGTCCATGGGTTGGCAGTGCTGCTGCAGTGAGCTCCAGAAGCTCTGGCTTCACCTGGCACTGCCAGTCCTGGAGGACCATCTGTGTCCTTCCCATGATGGTCGAGCCCTCTGCTATGGCCCCTTGAGTCGGGAGCCACTTCTCAATGGCTGCAGCAAGTGCTCTCTGAGACTGGGCCACGCTCAGGCAAATAAACATGCCTTGTGCATCTCTTATAAACCTTGTCCCTCGCACCTGCAACTCATGCCCCCAAGAAGTTGCCTCAAAGTGAGTGGAGGAATGATAGGTGCTCATGTCTTGATGGCAGCCTGACCATGCTGTCACTGACAACCCACATCTCCCCTTCTCTGGAGAGCTCCAACACCTGCTCCTCAAAGGGGGTGGAGATCTGGAGGTCTGGCTCGCCATCCCCTGTTTTTACCTTCTCACGGATGTTGTGTTCGATCTTCTCCTATGGAGAAAGAAGGAGCCACAAAAGAAATGGTGGTCTGAATCCTGTAGAGTATCAGGTTGTGACTCTTAGAGAGCAAGTGCAGTGGGGTTCACTGGTGGGAAAGGAAGGAGATGCTTGGGGGTCAGGAGCTGGAAGAATGCAGGCTGCTGGGAATGGGAGGACCTGGGGGAGATTTGGGGGAAGATGCAAGATGGGGTCTGCACTCACCCCTGCTGCATGGATGAGGGCATTGACTTTTTTTGGGTACTGCTTCCCGTTCGGGGGACCGGCACCCTGGCACTGACCGAGGTGGCAAGTTGCTTCCAGGCTGCATTTCCATCAGCCCCCTTCGTCATCCTGAGGTGAAGAGGGTAACCACCTCATCTCTGTTGCATCCAGTAGCCTCCTCAGGTCGCTGTCAGAGAATCAGGGGGCTACTTGTTTGCACATTTTGCGCAGGAATTCCTGTCTGCCTGTCCGTTCTTGAGTTTTTAATGGAGTTCTAATGACAAGCTTCTGGAGTTATCAATCAGGCGGTAAATGCTGAACATCCAGCGGAATGCGTAGGAAGATCTGGTGGAGACCTGGAAGGGTCTGTATGCTCTGGGCTCTGTCACTGAGGAGCCCCTGCAGGGCATGAGCACTGTGTCGACCTTTAGCTCTGAATGCACGGCCTCATCTACTGAGAGAGTGGTGACGCTCATGGAGAGGCCTAACCAGGAACGGAATGAGCCATTCAATTGAGCCTGGTGCAGCAGCATTAGCACCCTCCTGGTCCAGAGGTTCATCCTGGAGAGAGTGAAATTAGGATGGGTACAATAGACAATAATGATGAGCGAGTCTCAATCTCTGCAGGATACTGCAGGGTGCCTACGCATTAGTCCATGCATCCGAAGCTTATCTCCAGCAGGCAATAGTCCCATCCATCAGCACCCTTGTGCATACATGGCAGTTGGCGTATCTCTCCTCTGCCTCTGTCCTCAGGCATCTGATATTCTTCATCAGCCAAATTTTCAATGAATACACTTTGTCTCCAATCACATACCTGTCGAGATGCATTGTAGCAGTGAAGAGCCTTGGCGCTGTCTGGGAGCTGCCCTGGTACCTTGTACAGACCTGCAAAATTTGGGTCACAGCCTATCAGAATGTTCATCGAAGTGCTTCCTGTTCACAAAGGCTTCCAGCCGGCTGGCTGGCACCTTGGTGGCCACACTGGTGCTATTGATGACACTCTGGATGTGGGGGAACCCTGCAAGTGTTGCAACACATCTGGCTTGCTCAGCCTTGCTTACTTGCCATGTGCTGAAATGGGGGAATGTTTCCACCTACCTGAACGAAGCATCAGTCACCAGTTTAAGACAGCTGTATACAGCTGATTGTGATACTCCGCAAAGATAACCCGCAGAGTCCCAGAATGATCCAGAGGCATAAAAGTTGAGTGCCACAGTAACCTTGAGAGCCCCAGGCATTGGGCATCCACCATCACAATTGGAGACTACCTCTGGGCTAATCATATGGCAGATGGTCATTGCAGCTTTCCTTCAAAGCCATAGCCTCCTGTGGCACTGGACTTCATCATGTCGAGTTTGTTAGATCATTGCTGGCAAGCTGGATGGTGACATTTTCAGCAGGCATGTCCCCCTTGCCTCCTGCTGGCCCTGATGAACCTGTGCCTGCCCCTCTGCCTGAGAGTGATGCCTGCACCAACCATGCCTCCTACTCCTTTGTCCCCTCTCTTTCTGTTTAGAGGCACTCCCTGCTGAGTAAACTATACCCATTTATTTGCAGGTATGCAAATGGAACTGACCCATACACTAAGGGTAACAGAGGGGTCTACATCCCCAGTGACAGAGGGCAGCAATGTCCTGTGACCTTCACAGAAAAAACACTCTCAATACTCAAAAACACCCCCTCACCTCATTCCCAGGAACTCTTAATTCCTCAGTAAGCTTTGCTTTAGCCCCCTTTTATCCTGTAGTTCATTGAGAAAAATGCAAAAATGGTTGGTCCACTTGCCTGTGTTGCCTACACAATGAGATTAAAATCACACAGACAGCATGATATACTGGTTGACCTGTGCCTGTGCCCACCAACCCAGATAGCACACAAATACGCAATGACGTTGAGATGCAAGCCCAGTGTCACCAAACACTAGATGCCACGCTTCTGAGTCAAGTACCTGCCCGGTTGGTACACATAAAACTTTGCTCTCAGTGCCCAAATTTAGAAGGTTGTGAAAGGATAGCTGAGAGGTTTGCTGAAGAGTGAGACAAGGCTGTCCACCTTTACCTGTCTTATTCAATGTTTTAATCACTGACATTGGCTAGTATTGGATAAAAGGGTAACCATGTCTGATAATCCCAAGGGTTTGAAGTTTAACTGTGAATAACAAACAGTTTTGGCCAATGGTAAATGGCAGTAAAAGCAAGACTTTGCGTCAAAATATGACCCCACTAGATGTCAACAATATCCCGGATATTTTCCTGTTGTCAATCTGAGATGAGCCAGCCCAGGTCTGGACCCTCAGGTCCTGCTTTAAGCTATTGTTGGCTGCTCATTACAAGTAGTTGTGAAAGAAGTTGAATATTATGGACAGGTCAGTAAAAATCACCAGCTCTAAATTTATGATGGAGGGATAATCATTGTTGAAGCATCTGAGATGGGAGCTTCTCTGAGGAATTGTTGCAGTGATATGCTGCTGTCATGTTGATGCTATCCGACAATCACAACCAAGGCCAGAGCCATTCCGAAGAAAACACCGTTTTACATGCCATGCCCATCTTTTCACCAGAAACTCTGTGATGGCCATTGACTTCAGCAGGGCTTAAAGATTCTGCCAGTGAGAAGGGCCGGAAAATCTCTCCATAAGTGTTTTTTTTTGCTTTGAGTATGATTCCAGCCAGTGGATATTTCACCCTTCAATTTGAGTTTTGCTGGGACTTCTGGTGTCGCGCCTGGTTAAATGCTGCTCTGATATCAATGATAGCTATGCTCGCACTCAGCTCTGCCCCTTATGTTTGGATCGGGACTGTGATGAAGACTGGAGCCAAGTGATTCCGGCAGGAGCAAAGCTAAACATCAGTGCGCAGGTTATTGGTAAATAGATATTATTTGATGGTACTATCAATAACTACTTCCATTGCTTCACTGAAAATCGGCAAGAGGCAGATTGAACGATTAGATTTATGAGATTCCTTGAAGATCTGACATGTCTGGTCCAATGCCAATGTTGTATCTGTGTGGAGGAGCGTGACAAGTGGAGTAGTTAGCTCTGTTACATGGGTCTTCAGTACAACAGTTAGGGTGTAATCAAAATGGGTATATTTTGTTGTGTCAGCTACTTCTTACTGGCACAAGGAGTGAACTATGTTGACTGGATACTGTTTTATATATATATATGTATATATATGATAGCATGTGTGTCAGGAGGAGGTCCATTTGGATAATTCACTGATCATTGTTGATTGACATTTCAGAATAGTATATGACACACATGTCCTTGAGGTCCACCTGAGCTGAGTGGATGTTCATGGAATTTCCTTCTTCCATGTTTTACCTTACTGTCAACCATTATTCTTGACTGAATGGATATGCCCATTGATTAGAGTAACACTTAGCTCTAAATCAAGCCTCCTGTTTTAATTTTCAACTTGCAAGTAGCCCTATGAGGCAGTTTTGCTTGGTTTTTAGTTCATTTTAAGATTCATGACACGCTCTTCAATATTTCACATAATGGAAGACGTTCTCATGATGGCGCTGAGACGTTGGCTGGAATCTTACCTCCTTCACACTGGCGGGATTTTCGGATCCCGCTGCAGTGAATGGAGATTTAGTTGGACGCCAAATTCTCCATCCTTGGTGCATCAGAAGCAGTCCATGAATGGCCAACAAGATGGCACGTTTTGGCTTCACAAGGACTATGAGGTACTCAATTCTGCCAATTTTATTCATGTACGGATTTGTCAGTGGCTGGTGAAAATGAGGTCACACTCATGGGTGTTCCTTCACAATCAGATGCAGGCGCCACATTTAAATTCCACCTAAGGGAGTAGCCATTTCATGCTCAGAAAGATGTCAGGTGCAGAAATGTCTTCCTTTTTTAAATCTAAAACTAGCACTCTTGCTCTCAGGCACAGGGAGATTGTGAGAATTGTGTGTGGGCAATATAGTATGAAATATCTATTGCTCCTGTAAATATAAAGTGTCACATTTATGTAAGTAACCTATGAGGGCATGCACATATTAAAATGAGTCATGCTTCTAACATTCTTCCAGTATGTGTATTGATACACAGTTATCTTGATTAACCATATGAAATTGTTAAACCATTTCTGGATATATGTGAAATAATGGTAGCTGCTTGTACTACCTGAGCCACCTTTCTTCATATAGTTATAATACCCACTTCTGGTCTTGCTATTACATTCACTCTTTGATTTTAAATTAACAAGTAGGTTATCAATCAATGCATTCAAGAATCTGAGAATTCCTCCGTCACCTGAACTCCACCATCTCTACCCATCCTCTTTGCTCCTTTTTGCTCCTCTTTGATTCTTCAATAATTCTGTTTTTGTCTGCTTTTAATATTTTGCAGGAACTTACAGTGCAAGCGATCGGGTTTTTTGTATATTACTGTAGCACAGCACTTGTGGCCTCAGCAGGAAAGTCAATGAGGATCTAACAAATTGGGCCACTCCTGGAAAGTATATACATACAAAATAGGAACAAAGATAAGTCATACGGTCCCTTGTGCCAGCTTCACCATTCAATATGATCATGGCTGAACTGTTTGTGTTGAGTTCTACATTCCCATCTACCCCTGATAACCTTGGGTTCCTTTGCCCATCAAAAAATCAGTGAAAAGTCTCACAACACCAGGTTAAAGTCCAACATGTATATTTGGAATCACGAGCTTTCAGAGCATTGCTTCTTCATCAGGTGAATGATTGTGAAATACCCACCTGATGAAGGAACAACGCTCTGAAAGCTCATGATTCCAAAGGAACCTGTTGAACTTTAAACCTGATGTTGGGAGACTTCTTAATGTGCCCACCCCAATCCAATGCCGGCATCTCCACATCATGGCTACCAACAAAAATCAATGTACCACTGCTTTAAAAATATCCCGTGACTTTGCTTCCAGGACCCATTTGAGTTCCAAAGTCATTTGTGTACTCACTCCTATGTCAGCAGGTTTGTTAACTGGCTGAATCCCTTCCCATACATGAAGCAGGTGAAGGGCCTTTCTCCAGTGTGAATTCACTAATGTTTCAGTTGTACAGATGAATGAGTAAATCCCTTCCCACACGGGGATGTGAAAATGAGATGGAAATCAAAGCAGAACAATGCTGGAAAAGCTCAGCAGGTCTGGCAGCACCTGTGGCAAGAGAAAATGAGCTAACCGCTGAAATGTTCTGGCCCTTCCCGCTAGCAGGATTTTCTGGTCCTGTCGATGATGACCCCCTGCCTGCCACTGTCAGCTGGAGGTATGGGGCATGCAAAACCCCGTAAACATCGGTAGAACCAGAAGTCCCACTGCTTGCCAATGGTGGGCCATCTCAGCTGCTGGAGGCCAGAAGATCCCACCCAAATATTTTGAGTATGGATGACTCTTCTTCAAATGAGATGGGTTTCAGCTGGGGTCACAGCTACTGACTGAATTCCTGTCCTGTCATATTTCTAGCAGGAGGAGAGAATTCTTATGAAGGATGTCCTGAATAAGAGGTGAAGTAAACTATAGCTTAAACACTTTTTGAATTTGAGAAGGCCCAGTTTAAATGGTTCACTGTTATGAGACTGCTTTGAAATATTGATCAGCAGACAGCTTAATAGTTTGAGTAAGACTTCTGAGACTTCAGTCCACCCTGGTGAAATTGATTATCACATGTGTACAGTGATGAACCAGCCCTTTAAGCAATATTTTAAAAGTATTTGATATACATTACTGGTCAGCTGAGAACCAAATTGTCATCAAAACTGATGTAAATTATTAAATTTAACTGAAATCTGACAAGTTTAATTTATGGTAGGCTATGTATGGGGATAGTCTTTCTGTACTAACAGAATACTAACAGAGCATGCTGGGTGGGGTTAACCCAAACAGTGCAAACATTCAAGAATCTTAAATGAATTATTCCCAAAACCACTTTCCTTAGCATTTTCTGTGATCTTTTTCACTGATTCTGGATTAAATTTGCCCAAATCAGGTCTCGCCTTACAAAACTAGTTATGCACCTCTGTCAAATTTATGAGAAGCCATTGATTTGGAATGGCTCCTCAAATTGTATTGATTTTCTCAGGTGCACAGGCTCTGGTCAGCACATTTTAAAAGCTTTCTCATGTCAAAAAGTATTTGCTACAAAACTGGCCAATGTACATGACTGGCACTATTGAATGACTCATACAATCATAGAATCCATACAGTACAGAAGGAGGCCATTTGGCCCATGGAATTCTTACTGACCACAATCCCACCCAGTCCATATCCCAATACACTTACCCTCCAAATCCCCCTGGCACTAGGATCAATTTTAGTATGGTCAATCAATCTAACCTGCACATCTTTGGACTGTGGGAGGAAACCAGAGCACCCAGAGGAAACCCATGTGGACATGGGGAGAACGTGCAAACTCCACACAGACAATCACCAAAGCCAGAATCAAACCAGGGTCCTGGTGCTGTGAGGCAGCAGTGCTGATCACTGTGTCACTGTGCTGCCCAAGTATGATTTTAAGTCATTTACTCAAACAACACCCTTATTATGAATGCTTATTTTTGATGATAAACACCATTTTAGCATATGAACAAATCTGTACTTGGTTACAGATCTTCAGTACAGAAGGAAGATTTTTTTAATGTAAATGCAACAAAATAAGTAATTATTATGCAATCTGATTTCACTAGTTCATGGAAGATTTTACATTTATGATTGGGCAAATGAATTTTAGCAGAAAGTTCAACTGTAACCTAACATAATTGCAAACACATTTTGGGTGGTAATTTTCTCTTCCTGCTGAAATTGAAAGATCTGCCCCTTGCTGTGTTGTCTGCTAAAAGTGAATGCAAATTCAAATGCAGGACAAGGGTCTCCTTACTTGAGAAAGGATATATTCACATTGGAGGGGATGCAGAGGAGATTCACTAGATTGACTCCAGAGTTGAGATGGTTGGCTTATGAGGAGAGATTGCATAGACTGGGGTTTTATTCATTGGAATTCAGAAGAATGAGAGCAGATCTTATGGAAACGTATAAGGTTATGAAGGGAATAGATAAGATAAAAGCAGGGACGTTGTTTCCACTGGCGGGTGAAACTAGAACCACGGGGCATGGCCTCAAAATAAGGGGAAGCAGATTTAGGACTGAGTTGGAGAGAAACTTCTTCACGCAAAGGGCTGTGAATCTGTGGAATTCCCCGACAAGTGAAGTCGTTGAGGCTACCTCATTGAATGTTTTTAAGGCAAGGATAGATAAATTTTTGAACAGTAAAGGAAATAAAGGTTATAGTGAACAGGTGGGTGAGTGGAGTTGAGTCCACAAAAAGATCAGCCATGAACTAATTGAATGGCGGAGCAGGCTCGAGGGGCCAGATGGCTTACTCCTATCCCTGGTTTTTATGTTCTTATTAATCACCACTTTGATTCCTCGATCCAGATCTGAAGATTAAATGCAAGAGTTTGACTATAGATTTCGACACTATACTCAACTGTATTAGTGATAGTTTTACTCTGTTATCATTAATGCATAATTGAAGCTGAAAGAACTACAGTAAATTCCAATAGTTTAGTTGCCACACTCCATCCAAAACCGGTCAATAATATCTCATAGATTAGAATGTTGCTTTGTGCATAGTTTGCCTTAAGGCTGGACATGAATAGAATTTGAAAGTAATTGGCTACATTCATTTGACAAAAATTTCCATATGGAAATATTTATTGTACATTCTCCACTTTCACTTGTTCACATTTAGAAACAGTTCTGCTGGATGGTAAATCTGTTAAAAATTGAATACAAGCATGTATCTGCCGTAATTAGTAGCAGAAATAAGACAATGAACAGTCAAAATATGGCATTGAACTGCAATACAAAACAAAAATCTGTAAAGTAATTGTTGCTTTCAAGTGTGTCATTAATCAAAACTAAAAGCAGTTGGAAGTGTGTGCTGCCAAATTACAAGTTCTCTCTCTCACACCATTGCATTTGAATATGTGCATATTACAGAACAGCCTAGAGCAGTACGATTATTTAACAGTATTTAGCTTTCTGGTTAATATGTGTACTATTTGTACATCATGAATAATGCATATAATCCACCCAAGAAAATATGCAATGGGAATTAAATAAGCTACCTTTGCGGATCTGTCATCACAGATGGCATGAAACAAGACTGCTTGCATAGCAAGACTAACATTTAAAAACATCAAATTAATGTTTCAAGTTTGAACCTGTACCAGGAAATGTGCTAATGAAAACAAATTCAATTCAGATTCAAAAAGATTGTTAGATGAAAAGAGAAAAACAGTTAAAAATTCAACCCAAAGTGTGTGCAGTTTGTAAACATCACAACCAAGGTCCAGATTTTCACAGCAATTCCGAACTTTGGTGCCAGTTACAACCCACCAACTGCTCTTAGAGCGAGCTGAGGTCTGAAGAGTGAATGCCAACAGATAAGTGGTGGGATCAGCTTGTTGGCTGTTCCACTGGGGCATCTTGTGATTGAAGAGGAGTTACTGATGGAGAGAGAGAGAGAGAGAGAGATAAAGCTGCAGGCAGAACAAACCTGGGATTTCGTTGTGGAACTCTCACCCACTTGACGAAGCAACAGCCAGTTCCGAAAGCTAGTGGTGTTTGCTACCAAATAAACCTGTTGGGCTTTAACTTGGTGTTGTGAGACTTCTTACTGTGTTTATTCCAGTCCAATGCCGGCATCTCCACATCATTTCATTGTGGACCAGTGCCTAGATCCCAGCAAGAAAAGTGAAAGAGCAAGTTTATAAAGCATGAACAAACAATGCTGGAAATATTCAGCAGGTCTGCCAGCATCTATCAGGAGAGAAACAGGGTTAACATTTCGCGTCCACAGACTTTCCATCAGAACTGAAAAGAAAGAGAATGTAGAAACTGCAACAAAAAGTTGCAATTCTAAAAACAAATGGCAGTTAGCCTAGTGTGAGGGATAGGAAGCAGGGTGTTTTCATTGAGTCAATACAGGCATAGAATTTTTTTAAAAGAAAGGGAAGATTAAAATGGAGGAGAAAAGTCAAAGTCTAAGCTTGTTGAACTCAGCACTGAGTCCCAAGGGCTGCAACATGCCAGGAGATGAGATGTTGCTCCTCCAGCTAGTGCCAAGCTTCACCAAGCCATTTGGTTTAAAACTTGCTACTTTTCTTTGCATTTTACATTCTCCCTTCTCTCAGTTCTGATGGAGAGTCTATGAACTCAAAACATTAACTCTTTTTCTCCTGACAGCTGTCAGACCTGCAGAGTGCAGCGACACAGTGATTAGCAATGCTGCCTCATAGCTCCAAGGACCCAAGTTCAAATCCTGGTTTGGGTCACTATCTGTGCAGAGTTTGCATGATCCCCCCGTGTTTGTGTGGTTTTCCACCGGGTGCTCTAGTTTCCTTCCGCAGTCTGAAAGACGTGTTGGTTAGGTGCGTTTACCCGAACAGGTGCTATAGTGTGGCGACGAGGGGAATTTCACAGTAACTTCATTGCAGTGTTAATGTAAGCCTTACTTGTGACTAATAAATAAACTTTAACTTTTTGTTCTCTTCTTGTTTCAGATTCACTGCAGCATCTATGGTATTTTGTTTATTGCTGTTTGTAAAATAAACCTTTCTGACCCTCTTTTAACCCCAACCCACTTTCTCATGATGTTGGTCTGTCAGATAAAAATGCAGTTATCATTGGGACTGATATGTCTATGTTTAACAGGACCTAGTCAGCTTTTGACACATGTTCTAGCCATTCAATCAGCATAGCCATTGAAAATCTAAAAGGGCAATGCAAGAAGACTCCAGGGAGGGTAAATCAGTTGGTTAATCTTATCTGTCTTTCTGTCAGTTGGGTAGTTTTAAAATCACCAACCCCTCCAAAAAAAAACTTTGTTTCAGAATGCTGGAAGGAAAATTGAGGAGAGAATGTTTTATTCTGATCTGAAAGCAAAAACACTTCACAATGGGCTCTTAAAAGTGGAGAACACTAGTCTGATTCCTAATGCATTCTCATGAAGTCAATAGCAAATAATGGGATTCACAACAGTTTTCAGATACTGAATCATCAAATGTTTAGCATCAGGTGTTCAACGTAAAATTGTGAACCTGAAAGAAAAGAAACAAAACAACATTGCCCTGTCGTGAGTTGTTTGCCTCATATATTGATTTTCAAGCAGTTGTCTGAATTGAGGGAAAAGATAATATCGGATGTCATAAATTGGTGAAGTGCTTTGGTGCATTTCATTATAGTTAAGTGATTAAACAATGTTACATAGAGAGAAATAACAATGAAATTTCCAGTGGCTGACAGAAATTACTGGGGATAAGTTTCACATTTTAAGACTTTTGCTGTAGTAAACAAACAAAACAAGTGAAAATCAATGTAGATCAACCATTACATAACAAGCACAAGTACACCAAGCTGGGGAAAAGGCACTTTCACGTTAATAATTAATGCAATCTAGATACTTCTCACAACCACTTTTACTATTCACCACACTTCTAGCTGATGTGTTGCATTACAATACCAAGTTCCAAGTTACTCCTAGCTTTCTGTCGGCTCACCTCTCCTTGCCATACTGGGTCAAAACTTTCTTCAAAAGTTGTCCTAGTCAGCTTGAGTCATCTAGACTCGATTTCAGTGACACCTTGTCCCTTAAATCTCCAAAAGTTCTGTCAGTTTCATATCCTTTTTCAAACAGAAAACTAGATTTCCCAAGCATCCTGTCTGATTCCATACGCATAACTTGCTTTCTCTGCACTTCACAGCAGTTGTTGCTTTGATCCTCCACTCTGCAGTAGTTGAATTGTCTTTCTTCCTGCATCTGAAGAAACAACTGTTCCCCCTTCTGTAAGTCACAGCGTGAAAGTGTGAAAAATATCACTTCATAGTTCAATAGGTTTTAGTTTGAGTTTCTACCGTCATGGGAACAAAGCAATCTTCCACTCTGAAGTCTAAGTCCAGTTGTGGAAGTGCGGGTGATTCCTGTTGGGTGGTGGGATAGCTGAGTTGTTTAGCTCATTACTTGGTCTCCCACAAAAAGCACGGCAAATCCATTGGCAGGCTAGGCCTGAAGTCTCCCTCCCTGCCATTACCTTCCAGGCGTGAGTTTCTGTCAGTGGTTCAAAATGTTTGCATTGTGACAACTCCAAGGGTGTGGAGCACAAATGTGCAAGACTTTCCTTCTGTGATCACAAATGAACTGAATGTTCAGAGAGTAGAATCATTTTCGATTGATGAATTGGCTGTTGCCACAAAGCGTTCAAGATCACGTGCATGCAGTCAATTGCACTCTGTACTTGTGGGCAAACAGATTTCTGAAAATCACAGTGCTCTGACTGCCTGGTTTTCAGGATCCTGGTGGAATTGGTCACTCTCCCAAAGATGGCATCTGTGACGTCCCATATACATTTGTGTGTCATTGACTGGGAGAAGATGCACAGAAACCTAGTGGTATCCTGGAAGGGTCCACTTAACAGAAAACTTCATTGCGGCAATGACGTGTAAATCCACTGTGAAAGCCTTCCAAGTCCCAGCAGCCACAGCTCTTCCTGAAGAAGCTAGCAAATGTGAAATGCCATATCATGGATCAAGTGAAGGTGTTGCTGGCATTACCTTCTGACCATTTTTAGATGAGAGCACTTTCTATGGTACAGATGTGGTCATGCCATTGGTTGCCTCTTTGCCAGCATCTTAACCTTCTTGAGGCCCGGCTCCCACTTGCTGCTCAGGTTATTGCTTCCAAGACCCTCTGTCAATTTTCAATGGATCCTTCTCCATACTTGGATGAGAATCAATACCTGAAGCCTGTATTAGTGACATACCAGTGGATCTACAAACACACCAAATTTATATATTTGTTGGGCATATTCTTCACAGATCTATTGAACAAATCCTTCACAGGTTTCCCTCCATCTTCAAGGCAACAAACCAGTGTGTTTGGCCTCCATATAGACATGACATCCCCACTCCTGTCCTTCTACTGCATTTTGAATGGAGTTCGGGTAACCATGTGCGCCAACTCTACCTCAGATACTTTTCATTCTTCCTGTTATCTGAGATGTTTTATAGAGAGACCATTACCTTGGCATGATAGAAAGGCTTACGCACAAGAATTATTGTCATCCATGACTGTTTAGCAGGCAGGGTGGAAGTTTGGAGTGTGGTTTTAGCTGCCACTTAGCAACTATTCACTTGGAGTCATACCTCTTCATCTCTTCCTTCATCCCTGCCTCTGGCAGGAGCAGATGATGAATCACAGACTTAATGTCAGCTCTGAACCTTGATGGGCTCTCGTTGGAACGTAACCAATTAGTCATGAAGCAATACTCCTTCATTGGACATTTCAACCTTGAAAGCAATAATCAGTTGTGCCTAGTTCACCATGAAGTGAACTAATAACTGTAAGCTTGTACTTTCACTCAGTGCAAAAGATGAGTTATTAACACTGCTGATCCCTTCTGACAGTCCTCCCTAATTGTGAGTTTTTGGTAACTATGCAGCAACTTTCATGATTGGATGATTGTGTGCATAAGGTTTGTAAATGGATACAGCACATTCCACCCTCCCCCTGTCACCAACCAAGATCCCTCCTCCAAAGTCAACATCTCATTACTCCTGTCCCTTCTGTCACCATTTAGCTGTTCCCTATTACACCAGTCACAATTACTGTAGTCACTATTCCTGCTGTCCCCTCTGTTCTCTTCTCCATTGACATACCTGTGCCTTTTCAAACCCTGACCCCCACCTATTCTGGAGGCCAGACATACCCTGACTTTCAGAACCCCCACATAAGACCATTTACTATCCCCCTCCCATAAATAATGCACCACCACCCTCCCAAATGCTCCCTCCTCTCACTGTACCTGTTTCTTCTAAGTTCCAACATTGTCCTTCAAATGCATTGCAGCAAATTCAGTAACTCATGAACCATTTCAACATGCATATCTAGGATAGTCGCTGCCCAGAGAGGCCTCTCGTCTGCCCAACACTTGGACCAAGACATGCGTAACATGCTAAGCTCTGGAACATGCCCCGGACAGTCCGGTTTCCTTCTGGTCTTCTGTACATGCTCCGGATATTCTGTCTTTATCTCCAAAACAGTGCTGCAAACTCGTCCAGGACAATCCGCCTTCCTTCTGCAGATAGCCTCCCACTCTACCCTGCTGATCTTACCTGACCCCCAACACCCCATCCTACCTCTACTCCACCCTCCTCAATTGGCACTGGCTCCCGTTTGCAGACTTGGTGAAACTTCTGCTGCTGGAACACAGCATGACTGAGGCTCAGAATGATCCAAAAGAAGATGAGAGCAACATCAACCGACCACAAAGTCATGGAAGTGAAGCTCATCAGGTGCACGCCACTTACGTCCAGTTGTAAAACTGAATTTCTAAATTCTCGATAGCAGGAGAGCTTAATTTGGAGGGGGACATTAATTCCAGCGAGGTAGTTTTTTTGACGAACATGCATGAGACACTAATGAATGCAAATGGGCTCCTCGACATTGTTAATCAGGAAGTTTGACCCACTTTCAAAGTCCTGAGAACAAAATTATCACAGTTCATCCTAATGTTGGGAAAAAGATTTTTGGCCTCCTGCCAAATTATGTCTCCCGTCCTGTTACAATTCCCACTGCCGGTGGGAGAGGAAAATTTCATCCCAAATCACATGGATCTCTCTCTGAGCTGAGATGCTTAGTAGGACCATTCCCTTTTTCAGAACATTCTGTCTCACCTTAAGTTAAAAGAAACATTTTAAAAGATAACTGTCACATCAAATTTAGTATTTGTAACACTAGCATTTTGCAGGATTTTGGGGAATTGAGTATGGACTCAGAGTGGAAACTTAAAATATAAGTTTAACTAATGTTAGTAAATTAATATAGCAGAACTACCATAGAATCCCAACAATGCAGAAGGAGGCCTTCAGTCCATTGAGTCTGGACTGACCACACCCCACCCAGGCCCTATTCCCAAATCCCCATGCACTTACTCTAGCTAGTCCACCTGACAGTAAGGGACAATTTAACACGGCCAATCCACCTAACCTGCACATCTTTGGACTATGGGAGGAAACTGGAGCACCAGAGGAAACCCATGCAGACAGCGGGAGAAAGTGCAAACTCCACACAGACAGTGACCCAAGCTGGGAATCGAACCCAGGTCCCTGATGCTGTGAGGCAGCAGTGCTAACCACTGTGCCACCATGTTGTCTCCTAGAACTAAAACTACCATCAGCCTAATCTTTGTTGCTGGTCGATGGACTAATTTTGCAGCAGTCTCCATTGAAGAGATAATTTTAACAGAAACTGAAGTAGATATCAAAGTTAATTATCTAGTCTTCATACATTTGCTATAATAGGAACTGCTCATCATTATATAGCCTCGAGCTCCACCAGGTGCAAGTAACAATGAATAAACATTTGATACAAAGGATATAATTTCCTTTTCTGCAAACAGGATTATTATAGGTGGCCTTTATCCATATAATTTAAGCTTTTGTGCGCATCAATAGGCATTAAAACATGATACTATGCAAATAAAACATTTTGTAATGGTTAGAATCTATACTTACATGATCAATATTTGAAAGACAATAGCCAGAATTAAACATTGTCTGTGCAGGCACCCTGCACACCTGACGTCACATGAAGTAGATGTGATAGTGTTGGGACAGGTTCCCAATGTCACTGTGCTGCATTGCGATATTATACTAGGCAGACATGCCCAAATGCCAAAAGCCTGCCTGACATCAATGAAAGGGTCAATAGAGGCCTGTAAAGGCCTAATTGACTGCAATTTTGAGAGGGCCGTTGATTTTTACAGTCAGTGCACATGAAGTACGGACAAGCAAAGATTTCATGTTTTCATTTTCTCCATTCAGGGCAGATATAAGGCTCAGGAAGAATGAACAATTGAAAAGGTAGAAGTGCAAAAGTGATTTGAATGTCTGGGCAACACTGATTTGTGAAGCATCCTGCTCATTTCCTATGTAGATTATGTGGCTTAAATCCATCTACAGGTCTTTATAGACAAGCCTCATCATAATGGTGGTTGAACCTTTGCAAAGCTTGAGGAAGGTGAAAAGTGGGCATTGTTTCTTCAGCTGGAGGTACTTCCTTAGATGAGAAGGAGGGGGCAACAAGGGAGAGGGGGCCAGTCAGTCACAGACATCATCATGGAAACTGCCCATGGAGGAAAGGTAAAACAGAAACCATGCCTCCATGAGGATCATATTTGAGTGGGCAATATTTCCACAATCTAATGAGCAGATTCCAGCCACAACTCTGAGGAAGAGCCTACCCAGCCATAGGGTTATGATGAGGACCAGGCGCAGTTTATAAGATTTCAAAATCCAGCCAAACAATGATTTCCTAAGGCATGAACATAAAGGATTAATGAATTTCACCTGTCAGTCTTTCATCTATTCCCCTCCATTTCCAACCCCAATCACTAGAAACAGTCTGTCTCAACATATTCTGTCTAATCTCAGTATTAGCACCTCTATCAAATCGCCTCTTCCCATCCTCTTCAACCGGGCAAAATAATTATCTCAAAGTTGAAGGAATATTTGACTCTGAAGCCACTGGAGAAAGCAGAAAGCTGCAAATTTAGAATCAGAAATGAAGAAAATCGTAGAACAATCGGTGAGCACTTTGTGACATTGAAGGATTTGCTCTTTCATTGTAACTTTGATGTATGCTTAGACTGTGCATTACGAGACAGATTAGAGTGTGGATTTGTGGGCAATCAAATTCAAACTTAATAAAACACACAAAATCTTATAATTGAGCTAGCATGTAAGATTTATTTCACCATGGAAGTTCCATCCGATGTAAGTGACTAATTCAGTTTCTGTTCAATGTCAGAAACTTTCGAACAAATTGAAAGCAAGGAGAGCTGAATAGAAGAATGCTATTGAGAGAAGCTTACTGACTTGTTGGCCAAAGTCTTCTGGTGTTTAGATCGTCAGAGCCTAGATGGAAACCACGCCTTGCACCACCCCCACTCCCCCCTCCCAAACCAGTCCCTCCCCACACCCTGTCAAGATGCACCATTGAACGCCATAACACTGACTCCATGTGAATTGCCCAGGAAGTTTAAACTTCTGTTGGACAATTTCCCCAGTCCCTGGGACCCTCTGAAAAAGTCTCCAACTCTGAGCTGGAATTGAAGACTTTGGACGGTCCTGACTTACTTAGCTGAATAGTTACTCAAGAAATGTTAGACAGAAAAATTCTTACCTATTTCTTGCGTAAGTATATAACTGACCTCCAAACTACTCATTGTGACCCCACCTGGATTCCACCCTGACTCAACCCTCCCCTGACTTGTCCTGGCTAGTCCCCTTCCACCTGGCTCCCCTGACCTGACTAGATCCCCGCACTGAATTCCCCATGAGCCCCTGACTGGGTGATTTGAACTGACCCAATTTCACCAGTTTACCAAGGTGCCAGCCAACCCACTGGCATCCAATCCATATCTCGCCCACCTCTACCCCCTTACCCATTTACCTCACATACCTTACCCCCTTAACCATTTACCTCACACACCCTACCCCCTTACCACTTACCTCACAAAGTCTACTTAATTATCCACTTAACTCACCCACTCCTACCTCTTTATCCACTTACCTCATGTATCTTATTCCCTTATCTACTTCCTTCTCTATGTAGCTAAAACTGGTTTTGTGGCTTTTAAAATTTTACTTCATGGAATCCTTACATTGATCTGCACTGAAACAATCCCACCCAGGCCCTACCCTCATAACCTCATACATTCACCCCACTAATTCCTCTAATCTACACATTCCAGGACACTAATGGGCAATTCAGCATGACCAATGCACCTAACTTACAGATCTTTGGACTGTGAGAAGAAACTGAAACACCTGGAGGAAACCCACACAGACATGGGGAGAATGTGCAAACTTCACACAGACGGTGACCCGAGCCAGGAATGGAACCCAGGTCTCTGTAGCTGTGTGCCAGCAATGCTAACCACTGTGCCATCTGTGCTGCCCATACTTGCCAGAGTATGGCAGCTACTACTATAAGAAGAGGGCGTGGTTTTTGCACGATACCCTTCGCTGAGGTTTCCCTTCGCTGACTGAATTTGGAAGGATCTTCCTTCAGAGGATTGCCCAGAAAAAAATCAGAGGCAGGTGAATGGCTATGCCCATCAATACAGCTGGAGATTGCTCAAATATAAGTAAAGACATGTACAAGAGCAAATTCAGTGAAACTTCTCTAATTAAAAGCATAGTTCAATTGAAAACCTACACTGGTGAGGTGTTTAAAACATGTGGACAAATGGCAGCAATATAAGGGCAAATTCCACAAGTTACATATTGTTGCAGTAAGGGAGGTCAACATAGTTACAGTAATGGGTAAAGATTGACTTTGTAAGCCGAAGTTAGATTGGGAGCATTTATTTCTAGTTGAAACAATTAAGAGGCTTGATCAATGGATGGTAGCTGTAGCAATATTTTTGAATATCGTCACAAAGGAATAATCGGTGGGAAAGCACACAACTGAATCAGACTCGATGCAAGACCATTATGTTGCAAAACTTGGCTAGTTCTGCTCTCAAAACACATGGAGAGTCGATAAGATTGCATCCTGTATGTTTGTAAACAGTGATCACATTGACTGGGCAACCCTTGTAGTAGTGTCCAGTTCAGGCAAAATTGTGGGAGCATATGGAGACAAAGTCACAATCAGCCAGGCAGTTGGTAATGAGCAGTATCCACTGCCAAATTCTCAAAGATTTGTATGTAGATTTAGCAGGATATGAAGCATTCACAAAGTTGGATTTGTCCCATGCTCTTGCCCAGCTCAACGTAGATCGAGAGAGCCTCAGTATCTCACAAAAAGCACGCAAATGGGTTTATAGTTTGACATGAAGCTGCCCTATATTGTGAAGTCTTCAGCAAATAGCTTCTTGATTCAGGCCACAACACAGCAAGGGAATCTTCAAGTGTTGAATGAAGAGCTTAAAAGAATTAGCCATCACAATGTGAAGCATGTGTGCTTTTGAGCAATCTGAGATAGTGCATCTTGGCCCGCGAGTCAATGGAAAAGGGCTATAGCCAATGAAAAAGAAGATAGATGCTATAATCAATGCTTCAAAACCAAAAGACGTATCTGAGCAGAAATCTTTTCAAGGTATGATTTGATACTACTCATGATTTCTGTCTGAGCTTACAACTGTTACGACTCCACCACATGAGATGTTGAAGAAAGATGTGAAATGGAAATGATCCGAAGCAAAACAAAATGCTTATAATGATGCACGACTTATTCTTTATATCACAGATCATGACTTGAAGCTAGTGTCTGATGCTTCAAACTATGAGGTTAGGGCCGTAATCAGTCATATTATAGATGGTGGTCAAGAGAAACCCATAGTATTTGCATCACATGGAAAAGAATTGCCTGGAATCATTTTTGGAATCAAAAGGTTTCATAGAAACATAGAAAATAGGAGCAGAAGGAGGCCATTCAGCCCTATCAAGCCTGCTCTGCCATTCAAAATAGTCAGGGTTTATCCTCTAATTCAACACTATACTGCTGCTCTCTCCCCATACCCTTTGACATCTTCAGACTCTAGAAAGCTATTTCCCTCTTAAATATATTCAGTGACTTGGCCTCCACAGCCCTCAGAGGTAGAGGATTTCTCAGATTCACCACCCTCTGAGTGAAGAAATTACTCCTCAGTTCTGAATGGCCAACCCCATTTCCTGAGACTGACCCCTTGTTCAAATCCCCAGCCAGGGGAAATATTATCCCTGCATCCAGTCTGTTCAGCCCTGTCAGAATTTTATATGCTTCAATGAGATCCCATCTCATTCTTCCAAACTCCAGTAAACACAAACCTTGTCAACCCGATCTCTCCCCATGAATCAATCAGTTTTTGTTGAGTAGAAACTTCACACTCGTTACATATTATAAACCTCAAGTAACTATTCTGCATCCAAAGTGTGCAATACTGCCGACGGCAGCACCATTGATGTGATGGTGGGATGCACCTCTCTCGCAGTCTGACTACAACATTGAATTTCATAGTTCAAAGGAGAATGCTAAAACTGGTGCACTGTCATATTTGTTGCATGTTAAGGTGCAATCTCCACAATTGGAATTGTGCATTAGGACTTCCTAATCACGGCAACTGAAATTACAGCTCAAACTCAGAAAGGCCTGGTTTAAACAAGAGTCCACAAACTGACTTTGAATGGTTGGACAGCGTTTGGCTGGTGTACAAATGAGGAATTGAAACCATTCAACAATTGATGTATTGAGTTGTCTTGCGAACAAAGCTGCACTGTAAGGAGTCAGAATGGTAGTAGCTAATTCTTCAACAGATAAAATTTTGGCAGAATCATAGAAACCCTATGTTGCAGAAAGAGGCCATTCGGTCCATCGAGTTTGCACCGACCACAATCCCACCCACACTCTACTCCCATATCCCTACATATTTACCCTCTAATTTCTTTAACTGACGCATCCCAGGACGTTAAGGGGCAATTTAGCGTGGCCAACCTACCCCGCATATCTTTGGACTGTGGGAGGAAACTGGAGCACCCGGGGGAAACCCACACAGACATGAGGAGAATGTGCAAACTCTACATAAACAGTGACCCAAGTCAGGAATCAAACCCAGGTCCCTGGAGCTGTGAAGCAGCAGTGCTAACCACTGTGCTACCATGCTGTTCCTGATCAAAGAAGTGGAAGCCAGAAGGTGGCAGAAAGGAGTTCAATGTTGTGTACAAAACACACAGGAATGGTTAATATGAAATCCAAGGCCAGAAATTTTGTCCATTGGTTTGCTCTAGATGGGTAGTAAATGTGCCATTTGTCAAAATTGGAGAAGTAAGCAGCGAAAAACTGCTTTGCAACCATGGTCATGGTTGAGTCAATCATTTCAAAGATGCCAACTGACTTCAGCAACAAAGGAAAACAAAAGATTACAACTGGAATTGAACCAAGACAGGGAGGAAAAGTTAAACAACATTAAAGCTAATTCTGGAAATATAATTAACCAGGATTGTTCATGGGAACCATAATGCCGTGATATTCCAGCCATTCATGCCAGTGGGAATCTCTCCCCCACTGCAGTGAACAGAGGTTGGGCTGTGCGCCAAATTCTCTGTCCTAGCTTGCAGCAGCAACAAGCAGAAAATTCCAGATGTGGAGGTGCCTGCGTTGGACTAGGGTAAACACAATAAGAAGTCTCACAACACCAGGTTAGAGTCCAACAAAGACTCACATTCCAATCATTATTCATGTAAATTGAGTTTGTGTCTTTATATGCCCTGTTTGTGATCAGAACTCCCATCCACCTGATGAAAGAACTGCTAGTTCCGAAAGCTAGTGATGTTTGCTACAAATAAGCCTGTTGGATTTTAACCTGGTGTTGTGAGACTTCAGAAAATTCCAGCCAGTTTGTTACTTAACATGCTTGGATTTTAAACCATAAAGATATAAAAACAGTTTGGAAGAAAACAAAAAATTGCAATTGTACAAAGAAAAAGAAACAAGAGGCAGGATTTTCCACATGGCAGGGTTTGCCCTAGGGGAAAAGGAAACCCAAAACTTTTAATTCAATGAAAAACATCAAAAGAGTCACAACCATAGGCAAGAGATGAGATAAGGGGAGAAAAATTATAGTCTAATTAGGAAGAAAACAGCTCATTGAGGAAGGAACAAGCTGAAAATAATAGATCAAATATGGTAGTTCTCTTTGTATATCTTACAAGAAAGATAGTAACAAGCTGTTTGGGGTTGGGAAACTACATGGTCGAAGGCCAAAAAGAAGATCTCCTGGATAGATTAGATCAGTGACAGGCCTGGAGATGATGGCTTGATGTTGGGCCATGGCCCTGGAAGAGGTAAGAAAAAATGTCAGACAGTTTGTGTTCAGCTTCTGCTAGGTAGAGGTCAGCACATCAAACAACAAAAGCACCACCTTTGTTAGCTGGGTTGCTGACAGTATTCAGTAAAATTGCAAGAACTGTTTGCAAGATGTTCAGATTGAAGTAGATGAGAGTGAGTCCTGCAGAGTAGGGAAATTGAGTCAGATGATACCATGCCAACAGTTCTCAATGAAAAGAACTAAGGAGGCCAGAGGGATGGGATGCAGTTGGTGAGAGAATATTGAAGATGCATAAAAAAAATCTGTTGAACCTCCATTCAACAGATGATACCTGATCAAAGAAGTGGAGGCCAGGAGGTGGCAGAAGAGGAGTTCAATATTGTGTCGAACTCAAAATTAATTGGGATGGAAGCAAAAGGGAATGAAACTGATGCCTTTGCTGAAGAAAGTGTTCAGAGGCGGAAAAGGAAAAATCAGAGGGTATTGTGAATGCATGGCATAGAGTGTGATTGGAAGGAGAGATGGAGTTGGAGGAAAGTCAGGGAAAGAAAGATCCAGAGGAATGTTGATATTATTAAAGCACTCGATGAGTCAAAGAAAGAAAAGAAACAGTGGATCAGGATTGAGATAGTGAACTGTTGCTGCTTAATAGAGAGACAGCGAGTGTGCATTTGCCGATATAGAGCATTGAGTGTGGATGTGGTGATAACAATGGTTAATGGTCTTTTGAATGTCCAGGAGCTACTGCTGATCACAGGTAGATCTGAAACAGAAAGGGTTGAATTTTATTTGGAATTTATCTGAAGTAAGTTGGAGCCAGAGACAATTGCAAAGGAAGGAGCAATGGCTATAAAAGCATGTGTTGGTTACTACCTGATGAAACATGGGAAGAGAAATAGAATTCAATAAAGGGACCAAGGAAGGAGTGAAAAACAGAAATCCTGTAGGAAAGATGAGCAGAGCTTTAAGCTCAGCATTCCTGCTAGAGAATTAGAACATAGAAAAACTACAGCACAAACAGGCCCTTCGGCCCACAAGTTGCGTTGATGATATCCCCAACTTCTAAGCTTACCTATAGCCCTCAATTCTTAAATTAAATGCTTGTACAAACGGTAGCACAGTGGTTAGCATGACTGCTTCATAGTACTAGGAACTTAGGTTTGATTCCTGGCTTGGGTCACTGTCTGTGTGGAGTTTGTACATTCTTCCCCGTGTCTGCGTGGGTCTCCTCCGGGTGCTTCAGTTTCCTCCCACATTCTGAAAGATGTGCTGGTTAGGTGCATTGACTTGAAAAGACATCAGATTGTGATGACTAGGGGAATTTTACAGTAAATTCATTGCAGTGTTAATGTAAGCCTTACTTGTGACCCATAAGTAAATTAACCTTTTGAAGCTAAATACTGTGAATGCATGCAATCAGACATAAAAAACATTCCGGAAATATATATTTCCTAGTGCCACACATCCCCTGTAAATGGTATCAAATTCAAACTAGCATTGGAATAGTGAATATCTGTCCTCTGGAGACACAGAAATCTTTGAGGACACATTTTATTGAGATCAGCAGTGAATACGTTACCACTGGCCATTCTCTGCTGGTCTTGTTCACCTTACACTCATTTCATTTCAGTCTAAAAAAGAAAAAGAAAAGATGAGACCTTTCACAATTTTAGGATGTCCCAGAGTGCTGAACAGCCAGTGAAGTACTTTTAAAATGTGGTCACTGTTCTCATGTTGGAACCATGGCAGCCACTTTGTACAAAGCAAGCTCCCACAAACAGCCATGTGATAAGAACAAGATCATTTCTTTTAGTGAAGTTGAGTGAGGGGTAATTGTTTTCCAGAGCATCAAGAATAACTTCCCTGATTGTTATGAAATAGTGACATGGGGGTCAGAATTCTCCATCTTCCCCCGTGGCTGAGATTCTCCAGTCCCGATGCTGTGAATGGAGTTTTAGCTGAACACCAAATTCTCTGTTCTTGGCAGCAGGGGTGTTAAAGACCAGAGAATTTCGGCTGGGACCTTTCACATTAGGATGAGACTTTGTTTCAATATGTCATCTGAAAGACAGCACCTCTGACAATGCAGCACTCAGTACTGCACTGGATTTCCAGTCCAGATTTTTGCATCCAAGTCTTTGGAGTGACAAACGTTCAGGCTCCAAGGTGAAATTGCTACCAACTGATTGCTACCATGAAAGATACTATTAAAAAGTCTTTAAGTTTAAGGTTTTAAAACATTTGACACAGCTTTGGCTGATGCAATCAGCCGCATTAGCACTCCTTCAAAGTTCTCTAACAGCTGACACTTTTCTGGCTGCCATGTACTGTAGAAAGTAAGCATTCTATCTGAGTTAATTTGAAGAAAGCACAGGAGGTTTGTTCAGTGGTAGATGACTCTGTTCAGCATTTCCCTGGAGATACAGTTACGACTTTGTAGTCAGGCTGCGGATATATAAGAATTGACGTCTACTGTGACCTTCAGAGTCATTGGTATTGGGTGCCCATGAAAATTACGCATAGAATTCTGAACTATGAAACCTTTGGAACTCACTGCAGTGACCCTGCACAATGTAAACACGTTTATGAGACTCAGAGGAGTAACAGCATGGGCTGGTGCTCCCCATGCGCCATCGTCAACCACTCTCACCCACCCTGCCCCTCACTTTTCTCTGCACAAACACTCCATAACCCCTCCCAGTGAATCTGACCCGGCAAGCTGCAGATGGCCTGATGTTCACATGTCCAAACTTGGTGAGTTGTCTCTGAACGGCAGTGTTTTCATTCAAGGTCAGTGAGACGGTTTTTGCCAAAGGCATTCTTCAGGATTAGCAGTATTTCCTATCATTTTGTTTCTCAGTAGCCTTCCACACTCTTCTCCGGAGACCACAATGGAATGTCTCCAACATATTTATTTATGACCTACAATGACAGTTAAATTAGTTTAAGTTAGAACTTAGAGTGCTGCAAACAAAGGGAAAGGGGGTGGATTTCATTTTGTAGATTTAGATATTTTTAAGGTCTCTTTATGAAATTCAGTTGTGTAGAAAACAGACAAATAAGGTTGCAATTTATTCATGAAAACACACTTAATTTTGCAGAAATAAGTAAGGTAATGGGACAGAAATAAAGCTTTTAAATGTCATATTTCAGAAATGTGAAATTCCACAAAATGCCTGAGCAGCAATATAGTCTTCGGGGAAGCATTGTGCTGTTTATTATTAATGATTACATGGAATGACAATTTTGAAACACTGTTTGGTAATTCAGAAAACTTCATGAGAAATCTGTCCATGCTGTGCAATAATGTGCTTACCATTGAACTCTGTACAAGCACAACCCTGGAGAAAGAAGGAAAGTACTTTGAAGTAGCTAAAAAATTGGAATAGAGGGATACTTGGTTTCTGAGATAGCATTGTTACAATATAGGCAATGTCTTATGAGCTGGTTATGTTTTAAACTGCCTCTTTTAATTCAAGATAAATGGAGCATAGAACTTTTCACTAGTTTTGCCTGGCAATAAGCTGATGTAACCTCAATTCTATGGTGATCAGGGACCCAGATCAAGTCTTTTGAAACACATATTCCAGACTTACCACCTGAATACAAAGAAGGAGGCAGTTGTCCTTGCTATTTCAGGCTCACACACTCTCGGGCAGTCAGTTTTAGAGACCCTGGACAGAAGGAGAATATGTTCCGGAGAATGGAATGGGAACAGCAGCTGTTGTGAACAATAGGGGAAAAGGCTGCTATCTGTTAGCTATCAGGCAGTTTCATTTAGTAGGACATTTTCTGGTCAAAGAGATAGAACCTGTGAAAAGTTAAGGACTAGAAGATTTACTCTGGTGTGGCCTGGAGAAGGAAATACCTGAGTGGGCGTTACTATTATAAATTGGTTTGGAGGTCTAGGAAGACTGAGGGCAATGTCACTGGATATCACTGGATGCATATGACTCAGCAGTATGGAGAGAAGTGAAGCCATTGAAGATAGGGAGTAAATTTGGACTAGCTCCTGTAAAGACCACGGATCTACGGAGATCATGACATAATGTATAAACATGGCCAGCGGTTATTGGTAGTAATAAGAGTCTAATATAGAATACCTACCCAGTAATTTTGAATATTGGTTGCCCACTGAGTAACATTTAGTTGATGTTGATAAATAAGTCACTATAAATTCCAATCTCTTTTTAAGAGTTATCAGTCTCAACAAGAATCATGACAGCTTGCATTTTCATGTAGTAAAAACTAGATATTAGTGATATCTATAGTATGAAACCTAGTTCAATATATTCCTGTGAAAACAACCTGCATTGATTCCAAGATGTTCCAGCAAATGATTAAATAAAACCCAAATGTTTAGGCCCCCATTAGAATCAGGAATACTGGATTTGTGTATTTAATGCTTTAATCTATTTAAGGTTCCCTATTGCTGCATAAAACATATGGGGATTTTTATTAGGACCATTTGACCATTAGTAAATTGAATTATATTGTCAGATAGTTATTAGTCTGGGACTTGGTTCTGGGAATTGCAGACTACAGCCATGTAATACCGGTTAGCACTTTACGATAATTGATCAACCAGTACACTCTGTAACATGTGGCTGATAAGAGGTATGGAAAGATCGAATAAGACTTGAAAGTTAATTTTACTTTGTAACTTCTAAACCGCAGCTAGAATCTCAACCCGTATCTTGCATGGGAACCACTCTGCACAGTGCAACATGATGTATCATGGGATTAAAGTCTCCCTGCAATGTTCCCTATGCTAAAATTGTAATTTTGATCAAGTCACTAAGAGTGGTTATTATGTGACGGCCACAAGCGAGCTTTATACAAGAATGGTAAAACAATAGGACCACCAATTATATTACATACTTCACATTTTCTCAATAACTCATACTTAAGTAGCACCTAAACATGATAAAAGGTGTCAAGGCACTCCAGGGGAGCACTGGCAAACAGAATTTGACACTGAGGTACATAAAGCGATAATAGGGTCTATGGTCAAAAGTTCCAGGTAAATCTTAAGGATTTAAAAAAGGAAGCAGAAGCAAGTTTGATCCATAAAAGTAGCCATGTCCCAACTATTGGGAGTATCCACTAATGGCACTCATTTGCAAGATTTTGTGGAGACTCTAAGAATAAACTGTATATTTTGAGTGTAAGGACCGCTAAAAACTCAATTTTGAATGATTAAAGAATACTTAGGTTTACTTTACTTACATTATAATACTTCAACTAAAAGTTAAAACAGTATCAAACTTAAAAAAAAAATGGCTGTTAGGTCAGAAGGTTAGACAGAATATGAAGAACAGCAAAGAATAGTCAAAGGATTAATAAAGAGAGGAAAAGTAGAGTACAAGGGAAAACTGGCTATAAATATGAACTTATTTAATTGTGTCACAAGTAGGCTTATGTTAACACACTACAAGAGGTTAGTGTGAAAATCCCCTAGTCGCTAAACTCCAGTGCCTGTTTGAGTACATTGAAGGAGAATTTAGCATGGTCAATGCACCTAACCAGCACATCTTTCAGACTGTGGAAGGAAACAGGAGCACCCAGAGAAAACCCATGCAGATACGGTGAGAATGTGCAGACTTCTCGCAGACAATGAGTCAAGTCGGGAATTGAACCCGGGTCCCTGACACCATGAGGCAACAGGGCTAACCCTGTGCCACCGTACTGCCCTATAAAAACAAATTGTAAGAGTTTCTACAGATATTTAAAGAAGAAAAGAATTAACAAAATGAGCAATGATCCAATAGAAAGTGCATCTGGGGAATTAATAATCGAAAGTAGGGAGATGGTAAATGAATTAAATAGTTATTTTGCATCAGTCTTCACTATAGGGGATACTAGGTACATCTCAGCAGTAGCCGTATATCAGGAAATGGAAGGCAGGGATGAACTTTGGAAAATTATAATCACCAGAGAAATGCTACTGACAAAATTGTTGACACTGTAGACTGACAGGTCCAGATTGACATTTTCCTAGAATCTTGAAAGAACTGTCTAGGGAGATAGTAGATGCATTGGTTTTAATTTTCCAAAAATCCCTAGATTCAGGAAGGTTCCGTTGAATTGTAAGATAGCAAATGTAACTCCTTAATTCGGCAATAAAGTGACAGGAAGTGGGAAACTATAGGCCAATTAGTCCAACATCTGTCATTGGGAAAAATGTTAAAAATTATTATCAAAGCTGCTATAGCAGCTATAAAAGCATGGAAGATTTCAAGGTAATCAGGCAGATGCAAACATGGTTCTGTCCAAAGGGAAATCATGTTTAACCAATTTATTGGAGTTCCTTGAAGGAGTCACAAGTGCTGTGAATAAATGGGTTCTGCTGAATGTACTGTACTTAGATTTCGAGAAGGCATTTGAGAAAGTGTCACATCAAAAGTTACTGTAGAAATTAAATGCTTATGCTGTTGAGTGTAATTTTGTTGAGTGCTGTTTTGTCCTGGATAGAAAATTTGTTAAATAACAGAAACAGAGTGTTGGCATAAATGAGTCTTTTTCTGGTTGGCAGGATGTAACAAATGGTATCCCACAGGAATCAGTGCTGGGGCTTCAGCCTTTTACAATTTATATAAATGACTTGAATGAAGGAACCAAAGATATGGGGAGGCAGCGAGCTGGGAGAATCACGTTTCAGCCGATTTGCATGCACATGCATCTCCCAGTGTGGATATCCAGCACCATCTGAGCCATGCTGGAAACCGATGGAAACACCAGGTAAGTACTTTGCATCTGTTTTTAATGTGATTTAATCTTATTTTAATGTGTTTAGTGGGTCTGGGACTGAATTCTCCGAGCCCCCTAGCATCTCCAAGCCCATCAGGAGTATTTCACTCCAGACGGGTTCAGGCTAGTTCCCCGCTTTTGGGGAACTAGCGAAACAATCCTGCTGGAGTGAAACGGGGGCAATCAGAGCCTTCCAAGGTGTCGGGAGGCAAGAGGTGGTGCCCCCGGGCAGTGCCAGTCTGTGCCCCCAACACTGCGCAAGGGGCAATGTGTCCACCATGCCCATGGAGCGCCTTGGCACTATCCATCAGGCAGGGGGCAGAGCCAAGGGGGTGGGACAAATTGAGGGAGGGACCTTCTGGGGCTGGGACCTGCAGGGGGCAGGGGCTAGGGGGCAATCGGTGGGGATGGATAGTCCCACTGCCACTCTGCCATTGAGGCTGGGACCTGCAGGGGGCAGGGGCTGGGGGGCAATCGGTTGGGATGGATAGTCCCACTGCCACTCTGCCATTGCAATCAATGGTGGCTGGAGGGATGCCAGCGATCAGGGTGGGCTGAGGGTGGTATTCAGTTGGGGGGGGAATGGGGGGTGGTGGGGAGGGGAGGTGGGGATCTGCCAGGTGGGGTAGTGCCTCCCGGTGGGAGGGAGGTCTGCTGGGTGGGGGTGGGTGGGGGGGGGTGCCTGCCAGGACAATTGTCAGGGGGGTGGAGGGCTCATCACTGCTGAGAAGGGCTGGAGATCGGGTGGTCCAGGTCAGAAGGAGTTGTGCAGGCTGACCCTGGAATGGTCATGGGGGCCACGATCATGCTGTGGAGGGGATGGAGAGGCAGCAGTGTGAGGGTCCCAGGCTGGCCAGCAATTGAGCTGGCTGGCAAACGGCAGGCAAACAGTTTGAGGCCACTGTGCATGCTTTTTTATTAAAAAAATTTTAAAAAAAATGCGTTTTACACCAGTTTTCCCACAAATTCGACACTTAGAACTTTTTTGGGAGAATTGCAGCAATAGTTGCTAAACAATGATAGTTGGGAAAGTAAGTTGTGAAGAGGACATAAATTGGTTACAAATGGACATCTATAGATTAAGTGGTTGGGTAAGGTCTGGAAAATGTGGTCTTATGTGGGAAAATTTGAAATGGTCCATTTTGGCAGGAAGAATAAAAAATATATTATCTAAATGTTGAGAGATTGCAGAGCTCTGAGGTACAGAGGGATCTGGATGTCCTAGTGCATGAATCACAAAAGCTGGTATGCAGGTACAGAAAGTCATTAGGAAAGCAAATAGAATGTTATTTTGACGGGAAGTGATGGCCAAAGTAGAGAGGTTATGCTTCAGTTTTACAGGGCACTGGTGAGATTACATCTGGAGAGCTGTGTGCAGTTTTGGTCTCCTTATTTAAGGAAAGGCTGCATTAGAAGCAGTTCAGAAAAGGTTTACTGGACTATTTCTGGAATAACTGTCTTATGAGGAAAGGTTGGACAGGTTAGGCTTGTATTTGCTGGAATTTAGAAGAATAAGAGGTGACTTCACTAAAACCCTTAACATCCTGAGAGGTCTTAAGATGATGGCTAATAAGATGATGGTTCCTCCTGTCAGAGAATCTAGAACTAGGGGTCATTGTTTAAAATAAGTGATCGCTCATCTAAGACACAGATGAGGAGAAGTTTTCTTTTTCTCTCAGAGGGGGAGTGGGCCTTTAGTATTCACCTCCTCAAAAGGCAGCATGAGCAGAGTGTTTGAATATTTCTAAAGTAGAGCTGGATAGATTCTTGATTAACAGGGGGCGAAAGGTTATTGGGAGAAGGCATGAATGTAGTTGAAGTACAATCATGAAGATAAAGCTGTTATCTTACTGAATGGCGGAGCAGGCTCGAAGGGCTGACTTCCGCTGCTACTTCATATCATAGAATCAAGGAATCTCTACAGCGCAGAAGGAGGCCATTTGGCCCATTGAGCCTGCACTGACCATAATCCCACCAAGGCTCTATTCGTGTAACCCCTATATTTACCCCGCCAATTCCCTGACATTGGCATTAACATAGCCAATCAACCTAACCCGCTCACCTTTGGACTGTGCGAGGATACAGAATCACCCGGAGGTAACCCACGCAGACACGGGGAGGATGTGCAAACTCCCTACAGACAGTGACCCGAGGCCGGAACTAAACTTGTGTCCCTGGAGCTGTGAGGCAGCAGTGCTAACCACTGTGCCAGTGTGCTGCCCATGGGCAGCACTTTTCTGATCTCACCACACGTGGTGCAGATTGTGCCAATCCCAGAAAAAAAATCAGCTTTGCCCTAGTGCCAGTTTGCAATCATCCTGGTCTCTTTTCAATGACGTAGGGCAGGAGTGTGAGAAAGATCCAATAACTGCACTTCTCTCCCCATGCAGCCAAAATTGACATTTTTAATAATTAAGAATAATGAAGGACCTCATACACTCTGGACATTCTCTCTTCTGCCTTCTTCCTTCTGGAAAAAGTCTGAAGTCACATACCAACTGACTCAAGAACAGCTTCTTCCCTGCTGCAATCAGACTTTTGAATGGACTTACCTTGCATTAAGTTGATCTTTCTCTACAGCCTAGCTATGACTGTGACACTACATTCTGCACTGTCTCATTTCCTTCTCTATGAATGATCTATTTTGTCTGGATAGCGCACAAGACACAATACTTTTCACTGTATGTTAATACATGTGACAATAATAAGTCAAATTAAATCAGATTTAGATGTTCCCACTGATCCTTTGTACAATTTATGTACTTAAAAAAAAATCCTTTTAAATGATATTTCTACCCTGTTTATTATAAATTATTTCAGTGTTCTGGAGGGAAATAAAAGTTAAATGCCCTTTAAAATTTAGATATCTGTATCAATCAGTAGCTGACACTCTGGCAATATTGCTACCCTCTTGGAACCAGCAAATCAATTTGATATTCTATTTGACCTTTTGTTTTGCACAATATAGGGATAACAGTTCTTTAAAGTGTACGGAATAACAAACAAGATCTTATGTGCCAGTTTTCATGTTAGCTCTTAATTTATAGCAGCTCTAGTCAATATGTTCTTTGCGATTTTCCTCAAAATAGCTTCTCAGAATCTCAGTGCCAGTGAGTCACAATGTCTTTAATAATTATGTGTTACCAATGCAAATGGCTTTGATGATAGTCTACATAAATTTGTGTGGGCTACTTTATGACAGAGGTTAATAAATACTTGCCAAAAAAAATGGAATTCAGGGTATCCCTATTTAGCATCATATTGTAGGATAGTCCCTGCATATGCCAGTAAGCCTGTAACATTCTGGTACACATTTAATTGCAGTCAGAATTTACTTTCGAAAGGTACTGGTTCTAAAAGCATGAAAAAAAATGGCATTCCAATTACAAAATGACACTTCATAAGCCTCTGCTATGAAGCGCAGCTAACAACAGGGTCATTCTTTAATTGGAAATTATTGTAACGTTATTGGCTTTAGATAGAATTCCCTGAAAGCCTTCATGCTAAAGTCACTTTGTGACATCTCAGTCCTGTGTGATTGGAAGCAGGTTAAGTACAGCATTATACTTCAAACGTACTTCATCAACTTTAAAGTGCTTTGAGATATGGCATTGTGAAAGGTGCAAAAATGCAAATCTTTCTTTCTAGCACTCAGATGTGTGAAAAATAAAATTAGATATGTATCAATGTTGTCTTTATTAGCTTAATTTGAATAGAGGCAGTTCACAGAAGATAACTAATCTGGCAAGAGAACAGGAAGTAAAAGGGGAAAAAAACTGGAGATGTGAGTGCTTTTCATCATTGAAAGAAGACCGAACGGTTTTATATAAAGTTAATCATAAAGTAAAATGAGATAAGGAGAACAAGTTCATTCTATTAGAATCTAAATGTCAAGATAGTGGGCAGATGTGCACAAACATCTATGTTCAGGCAAAAAACAGTAGATGCTGTTGCACAGACTAGCAACGACAGAACATCAGTACAAATGGATTATCACATGTAGTTAAAGAGTTGAATAGCCCAAGGCTGAGGAAATGATTACTCTGTTGCTCTAATAAGACTTACATTTTCAGAAATGCGGTTAAGATTGAAGATTGATTAGTTAATTGCACACTGTTTATAATGATTCAATCCGGAACAAAGACACATGAAATATGAACTTTAGATGGTGATTTGAAGGTGGTGCAACTAGTTTCAGCACTACTGGCTATGGAACAGCTTAGGTGCATGGAAATTAAGCCGACAGAATCCCTAAGCTTCAATCTTCTTTCATGGTAGTAGTGAGTTCTGGCTTTGTATTGTGCAGGCTTTGGTGTAAGGATGGCTATAAAATAAATTTGACTAGCTCTGAAAGATTTGGAATTATCTTTGAATAACTACTTCAGAAGACTTCACACAGTATGTGTAGAGGGTCCAGGATGCATGTTTCATGTCCTTAAAACAATGGGAAACTTCAAATGAATAACCTCCAAATCTAATTCATACCAAACAGTGCTGGTGGTGGATTTTCAAATGCATTGTGCTGTCATGTCAAATTGAACTGCTTCTTTGAATTTAACTTGCCCCATTTATAAAATAAACTCAGACGATGTATAAATGTCCTTGTAAATTCAGCAACTGCAACTCACAATGTCATCCATTGTAATTATGACAGAGATGCAGTATTTTCCTTTGTCTATGCTTAGCTTGCTATATGGCCTTTTAAATCCGGTCACAATGCACAAGGGTTTTCAAGAAAAAAATAAGATAATCAAAATCATGGCCGACCCAAACGATGCAAGGTCAGTTTGGGTTGTTAAACTGCAAACTAGAGGGGAGGAACCAAACAACTAGGAGATTTATTCAGTTAAGTGCACAACATCCAATTATTTTTGACTCCTAACCTCCAGTTACGAAAATTCAAAGCAGGTAAGGCAACCTGTGAAAGGTTATATGGGTGGCTGGGGCTGTTCATTAAACTGAGATGTGAGCTGGACAGAGTGACGCTGAGACAGCTAGCTTGGTATTCTTCAGGTTCTGATCTTTTATAGTTTTCAGTTTGAAGGATCCTGGGGCTATTAGCTTGACATTTGGATTTTTGGATTGTAACTTGACATACCTTGAAAAGACTGGTGTGAGTCTGGACTCGGTTGCAAACTGTGGTTAACCGTGAGCTGTTCAAAGAGTTGAAGTCATGAGTGTTTGGGAAATGTGATGTGTCAGGATTAGCATAGGTATCACTCTTAAAGGGACTTGTACCAATTAAATGTGATGGATCAGCAGAGGTGACCACCCAAAGGGCGAACCTAGAAGGGTCATGTTAATCACCCCGTGCTGTCTTTTTTTAATAATTCATGGAATGTGGGCATTGCTGGCTAGGTAGCACAGTGGTTAGCACTGCTGCTTCACAGATCCAGGGTCCTGGATTCAATACCTGGCTCAGTTCACTGTCTGTGTGGAGTTTGCACATTCTCCTCATGTCTGCATGGGTTTCCTCCATGTACTCCGATTTCCTCCCACAGTCCAAAGAATGTGGGTTAGGTTGATTGGCCATGCTCAGAAATTGCCCCTTAGCATCTAGGGATGTGTAGGTTAGAGGGATTAGTAGGTATAGTAGGGATATGGGGGTAGGGCCTTGGTGGGATTGTGTTCGGTGCAGACTCGATGGGCCAAAGGGCCTCTTTCTGCACTGTAGGGTTCTGTGATTCTTTGATTTACTGCCCATCTCTAAGTCTCCTTAAAAAGATGATGATGAGCTGTCTTCTTGAACTGGTGAAGTCCTTGAAGTGTTGGTACACCCACAGTAATGTTAGAGAGGGAATTCCAGGATTTTGACTCAGTGACAGTGAAGGAGCAGCAATTTATTTCCAAGTCAGGATGGTGAATGGCTTTGAGGGGAATTTCCAGGTGGTGGCATTCCCATTTGGCTGCTGCCTTTGTCCTTCTAGATGGTTGTAGTCATGGGTTTGGAAAGTGTTATCTAAGGAGTCTTGGTGAATCCCTGCAGTGACACTTGTGAATGGTACACACTACTTCCACTGTTCTTTGGTGGTAAAGTTTGTGGAAGGGGTGTCAATCAAATAGGTTGCTTTGTCCGAGATAGTGTCAAGCGTCTTGAGCATTGTTGGAGCTGCACTCATCTAGACAAACAGAGTTTTCCTCAGACTCCTGAATTGTAGAAGGAGGACTTCTATGAGGAGTCAGGAAATGAGATACTCACCACAAGATGCGTAGCCTGTGACCTGCTCTTGTAGCCACAGTATTTATTTGGCTAGTCCTCTTTAGTTTCTAGTTAATGGTAACCTCCAAGATGTTGATATTGGGGAATTCAGCAATGGTAATGCCACTGAATGTCAAAAGGCAATGGTTAAATTATATTTTGTTGGAGCTGATCATTGCTTGGCACTTGTGTGGTGTGAATTCTATTGGCCATTTGTCAGCCCAAGCTCCAATATTGTCCTATTCTTGTTGCATTTGGAGCAAACTGCTTCAGTATTTTTGAATTAATGAATGGGACTACACTGATGTGTAGTCATCAGTGAAGATCCCATTTCTGACTTTAGGATGGAAAGAAGATCATTAATGAAATGGCTGTAGTTGGTTTGGCCACCATCTCATCATTCTCAGTGCAGTTAAATTAGCTCTAGATTGTATCTATAGTATCTAATCTCATTTGTTTCATGGGATGGGAACATCATTTGCTGGAGAAATTCCCAAGCCTGGTTGTCAAGAAGATACTGAGACTAGGATGCTTTGGAGGAGGCTTTTTGTTGCTTTCCACAGAGCTTACTTCTCCAATCCATCACAATCTTCTCTTGGTGATGACTGGCTTGATGTACACATCTGAGTGTAATTATTCAATCAATACCCAACACCGATTCACTATTATAAATCTTCATCTATATGGTTTTTAACATTCATGAACAAAACCTATTAGACACAAGCATCGTTGGAAAAGTCAGCAATTGTTGCTCAGTCCTAATTGCGCTTCAGAAGGTGGTGGTGAGCTGCTTTCTTGTACCGCTGTAGCCCATCTGGTACAGTGCAGTTAGGAAGGGGGTTCCAGGTTTTTATTTCAGCAATAGTGAGAGAATGGTAATATATTTTATCATTTTCATTCTAAGTGCTGGGCGGACTTGAAACTGGGAATGTTTCAGATCCAACTTTTAGATCCGTTGTTAGGCACCCGCATACACACTCTGCCTGAAAAAATATCAGCGATTCCGAATCACGCTATAGAAGCCTGTGGGTGGGGCTGATCACGCTCAAAGCCCTGCAGCTCGGTGCCTCCAACTGCGCATGTGCAGTAAAAAAAGTTAGAAAAATCCTCTCCTGCTACATTGCACCCAGGCCAGATAATGCCTCCCTGTGGCCCCCACAAATGTTTCCCCACCCCCACAACATTAATGACCCCCTTATCCTCACCCCCTCCACTACCCCGACTGATCATGGCCCCCTGGCCCCCTTCTCCCCCACCAATCACACGGAAAGGCAGCGGACCCCCACTTCTCCTCCACCAGTCACATGCAGAATGGCAGCAGACACCCCCCCCCTTCTCCCTCACTGAGCAGAGACAGTGGCAGCGCCTTTGACTCCCTCGTGCCCCCCCACCGATCTAAATGGAGCCATCTGACCCTCAGCCATCTGACCCACCTCCCTCCCTCCCCCACTGATCTGAATCTGTGAGCCACCTGATCCACCTTCCCCGCCTCTCCCCCGATATGCATTAAAGAGCCATCTGAGCCACCTCCCTTCCCCCCCCCTCAACTGATCTGAGTCAGAGAATCATCTGATCCACCTCCCCCCACCCCTCCACACATCAATCTGAAGCAGATTTGAACTGCAAAATCATGACCAAGGTTAATGAATATTTGCATAGTTCCCCACCCCCCACCCCCCACCCCTCCCTCCATGATTCCCTTGACAGGTGGGATGAGAAAATTGCAACCCACAGAAGTTATAAAAGTAACACAACCTCCAATTTTAAGATGATAGGGTGGAAGCATTTCGATTGCAAATGTATGTTTTACATCACTGTTTATTCTTTGCATGTTTATCTTGTGAAAAATATATTTACTTAACACTTAAACTTAAAACAAGGTTGATATTGCAATGTTTTTAATTCACTGAAGATTGACAAAAGCATGTAGAAGTCTCGTATAAACCCAAGAGCTAAAGCATTGTTCTGTATTTTCACTACCACGTTCACAATAATATTTGCTTAGATGGGAACAGTAATGAAGATATTTTCAACAGGCATTAGGAGTTAATATTTATTTATGGGAATGATCAAAGATACATGAGCTGTAAAGGTCTAGAATAAAGGTAGAACAGTGCCAAAAACATAATCGTAACTGAAACAGAAGTAGGAGTACGAGATGCATTTTAACCTGCTGTGGTGGGTAAGTTTGTTTAGAAGTAGCAGGTTAAAACATATGGGGCGAAACTCTCCCAAAGAAATAGCAAGTGTTGATTTAGTGTGAAAACTGGAGTCATTCACGTTGGTGTTCTCAATGGAAATTTAGAGAAGAATCTCCCACACTCTGTGCGCTTCAAAGGCATGATGTGGAGATGCCGGCAATCAGTGTGAATGTCACTAAATTTCAGGAGTTTGGCCTATTCCCACTGGAGACGCTGAAATCAGCACGATGAACGGGCTGAGATTGGCACATGCACAGTGGCCCTGCACTAATGACCTCCCGATTGCTGGCCAGTTTGATCGGGTTGCTTTATCACGGATGGCGAAAAAGCTTCTTGAGTATTGTTGGAGCTGCAGTCATTAGGCAAGTCGAAAGTATTCCATCACTCGCCTGACATTTACAACGGAATCTCTTGGATGCAGCTTGGCCTTAACAGAACCATACCAAACACCTCGGATGTGAACAAATAACAAACTAATTAGAGCTCACAAGATAAAATTAGGGAGAGCAGTTTTGATCCAACAGTGGTAGAGGCTATTTAAATGATCAGTTAACTTGATGTTTGGATTAAGATGCACTCATTCTCAACAGCAGGAGAGGATTTAGATGGGGGAAAGGAACAATAGAAGATAAAAGATGGCCACAGATAGACAAAAATAATGAGGAGCTGACTGCCCAGGAGCCATTTTCAATCCAAGCAACAATTGTGTTTTAAATCCACATCCTTATTTTCAAAATGCCTCTATGATCTGACCCTTATCTGTGTCTGCAATCCCATCCATGTCTTGAACCCATGGAGATATCTGTGCCCATTTGATCCTGCCTTATGAACACGGATGATTTTTATTGCAGCACTATTGGTGGGCCTAAGCCTTCAGCTGTCTGGACCTGAATCTATAGAATTTCCTCCGTGAACCTGTCATCCTCCCTGTAGGAGAGGAAGTTCAGCAGAAAAAGTGGTGAATGTGAGACTAGAGAACAGAACTGCTGACATAGTGATGTAGAGAGTCACCCAAGAGTAGATTGTCTTGGGTGTAGAGTTTAGAAAGAGCTGGCATGGAGACAACAGCCATGCATGGCAGTGCCTTGATATGTACATATCAATAGGCTAACAATAATGGTGATACAGTGGTTAGCACTGCTGCCTCATAGCACCAGGGACCCAGGTTCAATTCCAACCTTGGGTGATGGTGTGGAGGTTGCATATGCTCGCCGTGTCTGTGTGGATTACCTCAACGTGCTCTAGTTTTCTCTAACAGTTCAAAGATGTGTAGGTTACATGGATTGGCCATGCTAAATTGCCCCTTAGTGTCCTAAAATGTGTAGTTTAGCGGGATTAGCCATGGTAATAGGGTGGGATAGATGCTCTATTGGAGAGTTGGGGCAGACTTGTTGGGCTGAATGGCGTCCTTTTGCCTTGTAGTGTTTCTATGATAACAAGTGGTTTGTGTTTAACCATACAACCTCCAGAGGTCTCCATGAGACCCAAACAACCTATACAACACTCCCCCTTTACTGTCCTGCTTTATGACACTCATTAGAACCTACCTTTTTGCTCAAGCTTTTGATCAAGAACATTTACTTGTGGTTTTGTACATTGGGAAGAAACTGGGATTTTCTCATGTTAAGAATGCTGCATCAATCCAAGTTGTTGTTGGTAATGCTTCAAAATATACAGAACAACAAGAATAAAGTATAAATTGTGCTGAGTTAGATTAGGTTAGAACAACACTTCCATCAGCTATCTAATTGCAAAAACATTCAATTAACAGTTTTAACCTACTCAAAACAGATTTCTGATTGATACATTCTGTCCTCTGGTTGGACAAGAGAAACGGTGACAATTCAATGAAATCATTATGCAGGATTGATATTAAAGTCATTATTGGCACTGGGACAGAAAGTTTTTCTTTGAAAGGCCAGGAATGCAAAAGGAATATTGGACAAACCTTTGCTTGTTTGTTAAAATGCTGAAAAATCTACCACAAGAAGAATTGTTTTTAATGTTAGAGGCAAGAAGCAGCAGAATAATGTGTTTACACATGAGCGCTTCAATCATTAAAGGTCAGAGTTTCAAGTTCATGTCCACTTAAATCTGACAGCTGCAATTGTCAATTCCCTGTGAGCCTAATGGACGAAGCATTTTACATACCTTCGCAGTTGGATATTTTACATGGAGGGAGGAATTGGCATCATTCTAGTGAAAGTGCAAGCTCCATTAGCTGATACAGAACAGAGTATTTATTGAGCACTCAAGTTTTGATTGTATCCTCCTGTGGTTAGAGGGCTGTCACATGCAAATAAATAATCAGAGATAAACTACAAGAAATGAGCATTAAAAAGAAAATAAAAGTCACCGCAAATCAAGGATTCCACTCATTTTAGGTTTATCATTCATGTGATCTGCTCCTACACAGTTCTGTCTGTGATTTTATCCCACCCACCTTATAAATTTCACAGCCCTTAAATTGGGGAAGTAACCAAAGTCTGCATGGCCTGGATTTTGCACTTGTAACAATGATGAAACTATTTCTGCTTATTGTTATTACTCCTTTGAAACTCGCAGCAATCTCGGCAGACCATACATTAATGGTTAAAAGTGGAGATCCAGAAAGTTGCTGTCAGTGGTTCTACATTTCTCCATTGGATGTACTGTGGAAGACCCCCCCAGGCTGCAGTCAAGTAGAAACCACTGAACTAGTGAGAACTTGCTATTTTACTCGATTAGCCTTGCTGTAAAAACCCTTTCAAAAGTTTTATCTTGCTGGTTGAGGTGTAAATGGGTTTTTAATGGTGGTCTCAGTTTATAATTACTGCTGAACAGCTTCACTTGTCATGAAAAGCTCATTTTATATTTGTAAAATGTGGAAGTTCCCCATTATAATAAATAAAATTTTATGTATGTCACACACATTTCACTGGCAAGTCCGCGATTTCAAGTTTTCAATCACCCCTTGCTGGTGGAGTAATGTGAAACATGACATGGGAATCGGGGAACTTTATTTTAATACATTAGCATGTCATTGGCAAGCAGTCACTCCGGGACTCCTCCTCACCCTCCCACTGAATATTCAGTAGCACCAGCGCCATTTACAATAACTGGATAGAAATTTAAATCTGATGACCTCACCTCCAAAGAGTAAATGGAGCAGAGTGCTCCAGTCACCCTCACTTTCTTGGTGCTGACCACAGAACGAGCAATGGAGAGGACACAAGAAAAGTTCAACTCGGGGTGGGGAGTGGGAGAGGTGCAGGGGGGCAGAGGTGGTTCTCAGGCTTTTGGCTAAGATCAAATTTAGTAATTGCTGTTCTGCGCTTGATAGAAATCAATGAGGTTACTCTGAGGTTTTATTTGAAGCAATTTTTAAAAACGCCATCCAGGCCTTTTGGTTAAGATGAAACTCAGATCAAACATTGGAAGGAGTGTAATGCCTGCTCCTATCAGCTTGGATCTTGTTGATCGAGCCCAAGACAGGAAATGAGGAGCCTGCCTTGTCAGCTTGGACCTATAATGTCTCTCTTGTAGGGACATTGATTGATTTTGATTGGATATAATTAAATAAATAAAAGGGCCTTTTGGCTAAGATGAATCTCAGATCAAGCCTGGGAGGTGGTGTAATGCCTTACCCTGTCAGCCTGAGCCTTGTCTATCAAGCCCAATATGAAAAGAATAGCCTGTTTTCTCAACTTCGATCTGTTTTGAATTGCATTTTTGATTGGGAATAAAGTACCAAAATGTACACAAAAAAGGGACCTTTTAACTAAGATCAAGCATCAGATCAAGCCCACGATGAGTTGCAATGCCTTTAGTTGTCAGCTTGGATCTTGTTTGTCTCTGTTGTGGAGACCATGAATTGGATTCAGGACTATGTGCTGAGGGAGCATTCAAGCTTGGGATAGTCATCACCAAAGTGCAATGGGGAAAGACCACTTTGTAAGGCCTTTCAGCCAACGTACAGTGAGGGGCTGGTGACTGTGCAAACCCCTTGGACTGTGTGTTTAACCCTAACTGTATCTAACTTTATTGAAGCACCACAGAAAGCAGTATGACTGATGTATACAGTTTGAAAATAATTTTACTCCGTAATGAGAATATTGAAATATATGTAATGTTCTCATTATTAAACTAAAGCACTTCAGAGGGCATCTTGATCTCATGGAGTCATACAGTACAGAAATGGGTCCTTTGGCCTGTCATGTCTATGCCAACTATCAACTACCAATCTATACTAATTCCATTGACCAGCACTCAGACCATTGGGTGTTAATGGGTGCAGCGATAGACATGGGGCAGGGTGAGGGTTGGTGGTGGTGGAAGGATACCTGAGGGAATGGGAGGTTTAGGATGTTTGATCTCTGTTGGATACCACCTATGAGTTTGGTCAGGGCTTCATCAGAGAATCTAATTGATGGTTTGCAAGCTGCCATCCCCTCAAGTGGATCTGGAACAAATGCTGGGGAAGCATTTAAAAGGAGCATCCCAGAAAGTTTTCCCAGGGTAAGCAAATAAGCAACAAACCACAATAAGAATGACGTGATTCACGTAGGAGAATTTCAATTCAAGAGACTTAATATTCTGTGGGGTATTCCACTGTTGGTGCCAGTGGGATTCACACTGGTTTTCTGACTTTGATATAAATATCTAAAGATTACACCTGATATTTGAGCTTTCACATTAATCCCATGTGTATGTTCCAATCATTTATTTTGCTCTATGTTATTTAATTATAAATGAAAAATGATCAGTACATTTTTCTCCCTGGCTTGCTGTCTATGAGAATACTTCAATGTGATTGGTTGTTTGCACTGTTGGATGGCATCACTTGCTGAATGCCTGGAGATCGCTTTGATCCAGTGTGGAATTCAAACTAACATTATGAAAAGAAGATTTCATGCCATAAAAAACTGCAAGATCTTTATGGGAAGCTTTTTTCCAGAACAATGTCATTACTTGCTGCTGACTATGAAATGCAAATCAATATTAATGGACTTTACTAGAATGTTTATGTTCAAGTCTGCTAAATCCAAGTACTGCAGTGGGTGATGAGTGGCTAAAAGGAACATAAATTAACATTAACAACTGCATGTATTGTTTAAATTGATTTTTCATGAAGTCAGGAATAAAGCCACCATCAATTGGTGTGCAGGTACCTTGGTAAAGAATAGAGTATGTTTGGAGATAAAATGCTTTCAGATTATATTGATGAGTCCAGTGGTTCACCATTTGTCCATCATGATTGAAAGATTTACCTTTAAGCCACCTTGTAAAGCCATAGCGTCACAGAGGTCTAAAGTACACATCGGACCCATTCTGATTCAAACTGGGCAGACTTGAAACTGGGAGTGTTTTAGATCCGACTTTTAGATCCATTCTCAGGCACCCCATACGCACTCTGCCCAAAAAATATCAGCGATTCCGAATTGCGCTGAAGAAACCTGTGGGCCGGGCTTAAAAACCTTGCAGCTTTGATCGGCACCTCCAGCTGCTCATGCCCAGAAAAAGAAGTGATAGAATGCTGCTCCACTGTCACCTCCCTCCCGGGCTGGAAAATGTCTCCCCCTGGCCCCCAAAGACATTGCCTCACATCCCCCCCCAACATTACTGACCCCCTTATCCCCCCAGCTCTCCTCCGCCCAGACCGATTGCGGGCCCCTTCCCAACCTTTCCCCTCACCGAACTCAGGCAGAGTGGCAATGGACCTCTCTCCTCCCCCACTGATCTCAGGCAGACGGCAGCAGACTCCCCCCTACCCTTCCCCACTGATCACAGGCAGAGTGGCAGTGGAACCACCTTCCACCACACTGATCTCAGGTAGAATGGCAGTGGATACCCCACCCCCAACTGATCTCAAGCGGAAAGTTGTCGGACGCTCAGCACTAACCTCCTCACTAACTGGAGCACCTGAATTGGACTTATATAGAGCATGTCCGTTTCGCGCCAATTCTGGAGAGGCAAACATGATGGTAAAGGGGAAAGTGCCGGCAAAGTTGGACGTGTAGCCCATTAAGTCAATTTAAATGCATGCAAATGGCCGATCATGGCCATTTTCGGGCCTTGATAAAGGGGGAACTGGTGTGGAGGCGGGTGCGGATCATGCTACTTGTCTCACTCCTGACTTTACCAAGTTTTCATGCCCAAAAATGGGTGCAACACATTGGTAAAATTGGGCCCATTGTGTCTGCGCCGGTCAAAGACAAACTACCCAACTATTTTAATCTCATTTTCCAGCACTTGGTACTAGCCTTTTATTCCTTGATATCGCAAGTGCATATCTAAATACTTCTTAAATGTTCTGATGGTCTCTGCCTCCACTATACTTTAAGACAGTGAATTTCAGACTCCCACCACCTTTTGGGTGAAAAAAAATTATTTACATCCCCTTCCAATCTGCTGCTGCTTACATTAAACCTATGCTCCTTGGTCACTGATCCCTTTTTGGCACAAAAATCAGCAGGAATGTAAGTTGCAATGTGGAAATAAGAACCTTACAAATGGATATAGAAAGGTTAAGAGTGTGGGCCAAAATGTGGCAGATGGAGTTTAATGTGAATAAGTGTGAGGTGATGCATTTTGGCAGGAAAAATGGAAAGGTGACTTATTATCTAAATAGAGAGAGACTTTGGGTTGCTCCAGTGTAGAGGGATCTGGGTGTTCTCATTCATGAGTCACAGAAAACTAGCATGTAAGTACAGCAAATAATAAAGAAAATGAATGGAATGTTGGCACTTATCGCTAAAGGAATAGAATATAAAGGTATGGAAGTATTGTTGCAACTATACAAGGCATTGGTGAGACTGCATCTAGAGTATTGCACAAAGTTTTGGTCTCCTTATTTGAAGGAAGGTGTAGTGGCATTAGAGGCAGTTCAGAGGAGGTTCACTAGACTGATTCCAGAGATGAGGGGTTTGTTGTATGAAGAGAGACTGAACAATTTAAACCTATGCTTTCTGGAATTTAGAAGAATGAGGAGAGATCAAATTGAGGTATGCAAGATGATAAAAGATATGGATAAGGTGGACTTGGAGCAGATGTTTCTTCTTGTGGGGCATTCTAGGAAGAAAACTACTTCTCCCAAAGAGTTGTGAATCTCTGGAATTCATTACCCCAAAGTGTGGCGGATGCTGGGACAGTGAATAAATTTAAGGAGGAGTTAGACAGATTTTTAATTGGTAATGAGTTGAAGGGTTATGAGGAGAAGGCAGGAAAATGGGAAGGAGGGGCATTTCAGTCATGATCAAATGGTAGAGCAAACTCGATGGGCCAAATGGCCTAATTCTGCTCCAATATCTTATGAACTTATTTGCCAAGAGGAAACATATATGTCTTATAATGTGGATTCCAGAACTGCACACAATACTCTAGCTATCCAGACTTATCACGTACATCACCGAATTATAGCTGTGCAGCTGTTTTTTATTCATTCACGTGGATGTGGATGTCACTAGGGCAATGAATGCTAGGACAGCATTCATTGCCCATCCCTAATTGTCATTGAGAAGGTAATGGCCCATTGTGACCCTTTGAAAGAAATGCCTGGTCAGACCCACTCTTTTCCAATAGACCTGAAAATGTTTCCTTTTCAGGTTTTTATCCATTGTCTTTTTGAAATTTACCAACAAATCTCATGATGTTATTTGAGGGGGGAATAGACACCAGTTGAATGCCTGCTCCTCTTTAAATAGCTTCTTGAAATCCCACACAGGTTGGGCAGCCAGAACTGCTGTGCTTATTCAGCTTTTTCTGTTTTATTTCCGATTTCCAGCATCTGCATTTTGCTTTTCTTAGACATGTGTGACACCCATTTAATGAAAAGGTACTCGAGCAATGGAGTAGTCCCTCAGTGAAATATTAGCATCTCTGCTTAAATTGGGCCCTTAACTCCTAATTGTGTGGCATCAAGTCACAAATTACTGCCTGATAATAAAGAAATCTATCTTCTGAGACAAATGTTGTTTTATTTGAATTAAGTCTGGCCACTTTGCAAACAATTGCAGGAAATGGGAGGATTTCCCTCCACAAGTCCTGTAGTGTCAAGTGGTGATGGCTCAGTTAGCTCTGTAACATCAATAAAGCAATGATTTTCCCAATAACTCTCCTGTTAGATTTTTTTTAATAGTCTGATGAAGTGAAAGAAAAGACAGGAGCAGTGCTCAGGTTTTTATTTTACACTTGTCCCAAGTGAACTTCTCCCATCAATGAGAATATTTTTAAAAAGAGTGTTAAGAACACACAAGGTACCTTTAAAAAGGGAACAACTCATAGTCATTCAGTAATTTGTAAATGACGGCAGGCAATTTGAATGATTTAACTTGCAGTCTGATCCTTCAATTCACCCATTTTCCTTCAACTATATCAATTAAAAATAACTTGCCCCATAAAAAACACTACTGAAACTAAACAGTTCCTCGATGTTCTATAAAACCAAATGCTTTTGCTCAGTTTAGAACCCTTTTTTCACCACTAATATGCCAAAAAGAATGTGCAAGTTTACCCTCATAAATATCCCAATTTTATTTAAGTAACTGGTTATTTTACTCTGTCACTTATTTAAGCCTTTCCATGAACAGGCACAGTCCATTCAAGTGACCAGCATCACCTTTCATGTACCTTGGCAAGACAAGACCAAAATCAGACCCCAGTAACTACATACCAATAGTGTTATAGTAAAAATAGAGACAGAGGAACCAGCAGCAAGTGGAAAGTTTGACCAACATCTTAATTGGAAAATATTGATTAGTGATTGGTTTAGATCCAGAAAAAATAGAACAACTTTAGTTACTCTTAATTATCTGATACAGAAAGGCACTGATTTTCTTGGCAACTACTCCAAGGGGCAGGTAAGAGTTTTAACAACCAAGAACAGGCTGGGCAGGGTGAGTAGTTAGTGAAGAGATGATTGAAAAACCAACCACAACTGGCTCCAATGTGTCCACTTCTGCACTGAGGAGAAGTGCATTATTTCTCATGCATTACTGCATGAGTAAATGACTCATTGGAGTTGCTGCTATGAAGAACACAGGCTGGTCAGCAATTAACATTTAACCTGCTTTCAAGAAAATTAGGGATTGAACTATTCTTTAATGTAATGACTCCAACATGAGTTTCCTAACATTCTCTGACAGTGTTGTTGTACTTCCACATGTACAACACAGCCATCAGAACACAACATCTTATCTTGGATAATGGAGCAGAGAAACTATGACATCTTCATCGGAGCCTTCAACATGTCATCGATAAAGACGAGCATCTCGCCAAGGCCATCCCCGCACCCCTACTATTTGCCTTCAAATAACTGTGCAACCTCAAACAGATCATTGTTCGCAGCAAACTATCCAGCCTTCTAGAGAACAGTGACCATGACACCACACAACATTGCCACAGCAACATCTGCAAGATCATTGACATGGATAACACCATCACACATGAGAACACCATCCACCAGTACATACACGGTACATACTCATGCGGCTCGACCAACGTTGTCTACCTCAAGTGCTGCAGCAAAGAATTTCCTGAGGCATGGTACATTGGGAAGACCATACAGACGCTATGACAACGGAAGAACAGACACCATGTGACCATCACTAAGCAGGAGTGTTCCCTTCCTATCGGGGAACACTTCAGCAGTCAAGGGCATTCAGCCTCTGGTCTTTGGATAAGCGCTCTCCAAGGTAGCCTTTAAGACACACAACAATGCAGAATCACTGAGCAGAAACTAATAGCCGAGTTCCACATGCATGAGGATGGCCTCAAACGGGATCTTGGGTTCATGTCACACTACATGTAACCCCCACCATTCAGCCTGGGCTTACAGAATCCTACTTACTGCCCTGGCTTGAGACAATTCACACCTCTTTAACCTGTGATTAAACCTCTCTCCATTCGCATTGTCTGCACCTATAAAGAGTTGATTATCTGTAAAGACTTGCATTCCTACCATTATCTTACAATTGCGTCTCTGTCTACATGAGTCATGTTTGTGAACCCAACTCTCCACTCACCTGAGGAAGGAGCAGTTCTCCGAAAGCTTGTGATTCCGAATAAACGTGTTGGACTTTAACCTGGTGTTGTGAGACTTCTTATTGAAACCACCCCAGTCCAACACTGGCATTTCCACATCATATCTTCAATAATGGCTGAGGAAGGAGTCATTTGGCAAGAATTAGCAATGCTTTGAGTGGATTTTCCACCGCCACCGTTGTCTCTCTCTTGAATCATTACCATATTACTCCTACTAGCCTTCTGTAGACCAGCCTGCAGAAAATTAGTACATTACTGGGGAATGGTGATGCTGTGTATCCAAAGACTCTTGACGAATGCTTTGGAGACACAAGCTCAAATGTCACCAAAGCAGCTAGTTGAATTTAAATTCAGCTAATTAATAAATCCGAAATTAGAAAGTTAGTCTCAGTATTGGTGACTATGATACTTGTGGATTATTATGAAATATCATCTGATTCCCTTCAGTCTGACAAAGGATTATCCAAATTCAAAATGTTCGCTCAATTCTCTCTTCACAGACGTTGTCAGACCTGGTGCGATTTTCCAGCATTTTCTATTTTTGTATCTGGTTCACTAAGGTCCCTTAGGAAAGGAAATTTGCCTGCATGTGACTCCAGATCTGCAGCAATGGATTGACTCTGAAATGGCCCAGCAAGCCACACAGCTGCACAAAACCATGACAGAACAGAGTAACCCTGGATTGAGCACCATGCCCATTCAACCCTGCAAAGCCATACTGATGAACCTCTTGGAAATTGGTCCAAAATTGGAGAGCTATCCCATAGATCAGTCAAGCAACACCCTGATGTTGAATTCTCGCCATATCATACCTTTCAGCCAATATCCCAGGACTTTTCATCACCATCTGTGGATATAACTTGTCCTTGAAAACAGTGTATAGTGATGCGCAGTTGAGAGAAAATTGTCGTAAGAGTCTTCAACATTGACGCTGCACCAGAAATCCTCATGGCATCGGCAAGCAAACCTACTGATGATTACCAAACGCTATCCTCCCTCAGCTGATGAAGCAGTGCTTCTCCCTGTTGAATACCGTTTGGTATAAATGCTGATGGGAGCAAAGACACAAAGCCTATTCTGTCCATTCTGCTAACAGAATACCTATCACTAAGAGTAATTTTCTAGGATCATACCTAACAGAGCTGGCTGAATCCTGAAGAGATATCTGCCAGTCTGGGCTTATGGCGAGAGGATAAAATATGGTTGACCACATCCTCACCACCCTATCTATTGTAGTTGCATCTATCCATGACAGTATTGTTGGAGTGACACCACATTGTCCTTGTGAAAATGAAGTCCCATTTTCAAACTTAGAATACCATCCACCATGTTACGTGACATTAACATCGTGCTAAAGGGGATGGATTCAGAACAGATCTAACAACTCAAACTTGGGCATCCAGGCAATGCTGTGGGCCATCATCAGCAGAAGATTTGTATTCAACCAGAATCTGTAACCTCATGGTCCCTACTCTTTCATTATTATCTAAACAGGGAACAAATCCTGGTTCAAAGAGGAACACGGGAGGGAACACCAGAAAAAGCACTAGGCATATCTAAAAATGAGGTGTCAACCTGGTGAAGCTATAATGCCACATGCATGCTAAACAGTAGAATCAGCATATGATAGACAGACCTAAACAATCGCACAATCAGTGACCTGATGAAAACTCTGGAGTCCTGCCACAATTGGATATAAATAATGTTGGATGATTTAATAACTAACCAGCTTCAATTACTTAATCAATGTTCGGGCGGCACAGTACCTCACAGCACCAGGGACCTGGGCTCGATTCCCAGCTTGGGTCACTGTCTGTGTGGAGTTTGCACATTCTCCCTGTGTCTGCGTGGGTTTGCTTCAGTTTCCTCCCACAGTGTGAAACCACGTGCTGGTTAGGTGCATTGACTCGAATAGATGCCAGATTGTGGCGACTGGGGGAATTTCACAGTAACTTCATTGCAGAGCAAATGTAAGTCTTACTTGTGACTAATAAATAATTTTTTACTTTTACCTTCCTGCCATCAGAAGGGCAGAAAGGTAAATGTTTGCTCCAGGTTGCACAGTGTTCAGTACCATTTGCAATTCTTCAGATACTGAAGCAGTTCATGTCTGCATAAAGCAAGACCTGGACGATATCCATGTTTGGGTTGTTAAGTGACAATCTTGTCTACCATCTATAAGACATGAGTCAGGAGTATTGTAGAATGATTGAGACTTTCTTGAATGAGTGCCGCTGCAACAACATTCTAAAAAGCTAACACCATCAAAGACAAAACAGCCCACTTGATTGGCATCTCATCCACCAGCTTGACATTAATTCATGCCACCACTGATTGACAGTAGCAGAAGCATATGCAAGACACACTGCAGCAACTTGCCAGGGCTCTTTGACAGCACATTCTGAATCTGAAACCTTTGCCATCTGTTTGGACAAAACAAGTAAATGGATAAAAACACCACTTGCAAGTTACCCTCCAAACCACACACCATCTTGGTTTGGAACAATGTAGCCATTCCTGCACTGTCTCTAGGTCAAAATTCTGGAATACCCTTCTATACAATATGATGGGTGTACCAACAATAAATGGACCGCATCAGTTGAAGAAAGTGGCCCACCATCATCCACCATCATGAGGTTACAGTGGAAAAATAATGAACAACAATGAAATATATAAAGTAAGGCATTTGCAGATAAGATACCACTTAACGTGAAGGAATTGTTATCGAGTGACCCCTTCCCTTGCTCTCACTGAGTTACCTGGATTGAAATACAGACTCTGATTCAAATACTAAATTTGCAGATTTTTTTATAAGATGTATCTTGTCTCATATCACATCCTGCATTATTTTCATGTTATTTGCAAGTATTCATTTTTACATGTTCCATATTCTCTTAATCCATGGGATAAAAGAATCTAAATAAATGCCCCAAGGTGATGTCATAAAATCATCAAAAATTTGAATATTCAATATTCAAATAGTTAATTTGGAGTGTACAAATAAAGGCTGGGAAAGACAGTGATATACTTGGGAAAAACTTTGATTGGGCTGGCATTGAACCTGGGAGTCCCAAATCCTCTTCTCACTTGTCTGGTTTAGCTCAAAAGGCACAAGTAACTTACCTGTACACGCCATTGATAGAAATAGATGTTGGAAACTGATGATGATCTGCTTACTAAAAAAACTGTTTTTGCTGGGTGTCCTTCAAGCTTTCTCGGAAGAGGTTAAAACTGGAACTAGTGGAAAAAGAGAACTTAAGCAGACAAGTCCCAAGCATATTTTAACTGTCTACCCTGTTAAAATTGCCCCTTTGGTTTCTCATTCAATGAAAATCAATTGTCAGAATCCAAATGTAAAATCCAACAGTATCTACAGAAGAGATCAGAGCAAGAAAAGCTCCCTCTGCAAGACCTTGAGGGAACTGAACATTAAAAGCCATTAGATGAGCAGTGAACAAGGACAAGGGCTGCCATTACCACTGTCAAGGGATCAGGTGCACACCCTCAGCATTTCAAAAAACCCATATTGCAAAAAGCATTCACATTGATTTCCTGCTTCAGTTCCAGTTAATTATTGACAGAGCTCAGAATAGAAAATGGTGTTTTTTAAAAAAAATTAAATTACTATAATTATGGTGTTCTTTTTCTCCTCTGGCCTGTATACCAGGCCCCAGTCATGTCCTTTGTCACATTAAAAGCACAACGTTCAACTTTTTTTATTTGAAGTTAAATTTATAATGGTTACTCTTATAATTTCTTTTCTGTCCACACCTTTTTCATTGAATATTTAACTCTGAAATTTATTTCAGTGTATGTGTGAAAGGAGCTATATCTTAATCTAACCCAGTCAGCTGGAAACTGACTAGTTATTTTGGATCCCACATGATTTTATGTTCCACAAGCTTCAATGGATACAAATTGGCAAGTGTAAAATGCCAGCCCTTGACCAGCATCTTGATCATTCTGTCATTTCTAATAACCTTCAAAATATAAAGGTTAAGCTCTGTAAAATATCATATGAGTTGTTATTGTCACATTTACAGTAATGATATACATTGTGGGTGTACCTACACCACATGGACTGCAGTGGTTCAAGAAGGCAGCTCACCACCATCTTCACAAGGGCAATTAGTGATAGGCAATGAAAGCTGGCATAGCCAATGATGTCCACTTCCCACAAATTAATATAAAAATGATGAAATCATCAACGTACAAAGTGATCATAAAAATTACAACTGCTTGTCTCGCGGAACTTACCCTGACAGCTTAAAAATCTCCAGGGTCCCTCTTTGAATAATGAATGCCTTCTGTCACAGACAAGAGTGTTCCTGGATTTTGCTTGGTGTAACTGTATTCTGTGCTGTTCTTATTTTCCCACAGCTAGTTAGAAATGAGTCTGTTTCTAAACTTCATTTTGACTTTTGGTCTTTTTAGATTTCACTACATATATAATTATGGCGATAATTATGGGGGATTTCAATCTACATATTGATTGGTCGACCCATGTTGGACGCGGTGGACTTGAGGAGGAGTTCTTGGAATGCTGCCGGGATAGTTTCCTCGAACAGTGTGTGTTGGAGCCGACGAGGGAGCGAGCTATCTTGGATCTGTTGTTATGTAATGAGGCGGGTAGAATTAGGGACCTTGTGGTGAAGGATCCTCTTGGGAAGAGTGATCATTGTATGGTGGAGTTTCTGATGCAGATGGAGGAGGAGAAAGTGGGTTCCCGGACATGTGTCCTTTGTTTGAACAGAGGGGAGTATGGTAGGATGAGAGAGGAATTGGCGAATGTTGATTGGAGGAGTGTGTTGGATGGTAGGTCTGCTGAGGAACAGTGGAGGATCTTTAAGGAGATCTTTCTTGGTGCTCAGCAGAAATTTATTCCGATGGTTAAAAAGGATCGTAGGAGGAGAGGTAATCAGCCATGGATAACGAAGGAGGTGAAGGAAAGTGTTAAATTAAAAGCGGATGTGTTTAGAGTAGCTAAGGGTAGTGGGCGAGAAGAGGATTGGGAGAGGTTTAAGTGTCAACAAAGAATGACAAAGAAGTTGATAAAGAAGGGTAGGATAAACTATGAAGCTGGGCTAGCGCTTAATATAAAAAAGGATAGCAAAAGTTTTTGTAAATACATAAAAAGGAAGAGGCTGGCTAGGGTGAATGTTGGACCCTTAGAGGATGAGAGGGGGGACTTAGTGGTAAGGGATAGGGAAATGGCTGAGGCCCTGAATAACTTTTTTGTTTCGGTCTTCACGGAGGAGGACGTGAATAATTTGCTGGGTGATAGCGATGGAAAGATGGTAGGAGTGGAGGGCTTGAATGAAATTATTGTTACGAGAGAGGCGGTGCTCGACAGACTGGAGGGACTGATTGTGGACAAGTCCCCAGGACTGGATGGAATGCATCCAAGGGTTCTGAAGGAAATGGCGGAGGTGATAGTGGATGCCTTGGTGATTATTTTCCAAACGTCGCTGGATTCCGAGGAAGTGCTGGAAGATTGGAAAACAGCTAATGTTACGCTGTTGTTTAAGAAGGGTGGCAGGCAAAAGGCGGGGAATTATAGGCCAGTTAGTTTAACGTCTGTTGTAGGAAAAATGTTAGAATCCGTGATCAAGGAGAAAATAGCGAGGCATCTTGAGGAGAATTGTTTGGTGGAGCAGACGCAGCACGGTTTCGTTAAGGGGAAGTCGTGTCTGATGAATTTATTGGAGTTCTATGAGGATGTGTCTAGGGCGGTGGATAGAGGAGAGCCAGTGGATGTGGTCTTTCTTGATTTTCAGAAGGCGTTTGACAAGGTGCCTCACAAGAGGTTATTGCAGGAGGTCAGGTGGCATGGAGTCGGGGGTAGGGTGTTAGCGTGGATAGAGGATTGGCTGTCAAATAGGAGGCAGAGAGTGGGGGTCAATGGGTGCTATTCGGATTGGCGGATGGTGACTAGTGGAGTGCCCCAGGGGTCGGTGCTGGGGCCTCAGCTATTTACCATTTATATAGATGATCTGGAGGAGGGAACCGAGTGTATGGTGTCGAAATTTGCTGATGACACCAAGATTGGTGGAACGGCAAATTGTGCGGAGGGTGTGGAGAGTCTGCAGAAGGATCTAGATAGGCTGGGCGAATGGGCCAGGAACTGGCAAATGGAATTTAATGTTGGCAAATGTGAGGTTGTCCACTTTGGTAGGGATAATGGTAGGAAGGACTATTATTTACGTGACAAAAAACTGCAGCATGCGACGGTGCAGAGGGACCTCGGGGTCCTTGTGCATGAGTCGCAAAAACCCAGCCTGCAGGTGCAGCAGGTGGTCAGGAAGGCAAATGGGATGCTGGCCTTCATAGCAAGGGGGATTGAATATAAAAGTAGGGAGGTCTTGCTGCAGCTGTACCGGACACTGGTGAGGCCGCAGCTGGAGTACTGTGTGCAGTTTTGGTCGCCGTACTTACGCAAGGATATTTTGGCCTTGGAGGGAGTGCAGAGGAGATTTACTAGGCTGATTCCAGAGTTGAGGGGGTTGAACTATGAGGAGAGGCTGAATAAACTAGGCTTGTACTCGTTAGAGTTTAGAAGAATGAGGGGAGATCTCATTGAGACGTATAAGATGTTGAATGGGATGGATAGGATAGAGGTGGAGAGGCTCTTCCCGCTCAGAAAGGACAGTAGGACTAGAGAGCATAGCCTCAGGATAAAGGGGGGGCAGTTTAGAACAGAGTTGAGGAGGAACTTCTTCACTCAAAGGGTGGCGAATCTCTGGAATTCTCTGCCCGTTGAAGTGGTGGATGCTGCTTCGCTCAATATTTTTAAGACGCGGGTTGATAGGTTTTTGATAAGCGAGGTGATTAAGGGTTATGGGGAGAGGGCGGGAATGTGGAACTGAGCCACGACAGATCAGCCATGATCTTATTGAATGGCGGGGCAGGCTCGATGGGCTAGATGGCCTACTCCTGCTCCTATTTCTTATGTTCTTATGTTCTTATAGCTAAAGGCAAACATGATTCTCTATCATTGATTCACTCTCCTGTAGTTAAAAGTATACCTAGCAACATGCAAGTAGTTTGTAATACATTCTTATGCCCTTCGGTAGCCATGCATCTCATAGTTGTTTCCTGACCTCCTATTAATTTTCATTCAATAGTGTGCAACTCAAACAAGAGACAGTCCACTGAGTGAGGTGTATTTTTATGTAATATGGTTCTGAACTGATTTGCCTTGATGTTCTTGTTTGGTTGGAGTCATTTCATAAATACCTTTTCACAGCATTCTTCTCATTCCACCCGCATTTTCTCTTTAACGTTCACCTTGATTGTAAAGTCAAAATGCACTCAATTCAGTAATCTGCTGGTTTAATGAGCAATTGCATCCTGTGGTGAAATGCAGAGCCCCATGTACCAGGCTTAAGATTTTAGTGACCATCACAGTTTCTGCTTTGAGGATCAGGCACTAATGCAGCAAAACACAAGAATTCTCCTCATATTCTAATGAAACTCACAGCTGCCAGGAACAAGCTGGAAATTCAGCTGTTCTTATTTATTTATTTTAATTAGAAACTCACTTCATGTATATGTTTCTTGTATATATTGCTACTTAGCAGGAAGCCCAGTGGCACAGTGACAGCATCCCTGTCTGTAAATGAGAATCTCAGGGTTCAAATTCCAGCCCAAGACTTGATGACTAAGGAAGGTACATTAATAACATATCTAAACAGGTTGAGTATCAAATGTAAAATTCTTCCAACACACACCAGTGGCCAGTGGTAAGCATAAGGAAAATTCTTGGTTATCTACACGATGTCACCTGCAGAAACCAACAACAAGCCACTCCAGTACCTTGTGAAAGGTAACCAGGCTCTCTCTGGGCACGGCTCCTGAGGTGATTTTGAATAAATGTTTAACAATAGTGGCTCACTTATTAAGTAAAGAAATGATTAAACGTTCATAAATTTATTGTATACCTTGGGGAGATTAAAATCACTTAAATTCAAACAATTTAAACTGCTTCATCGCATAGGGCCAAGTCTTCAATTCTCTGATGATCTGAAGATTGACATCAAGTCCTGACATGCGGATCTACGGAATGCCCAGTAAATTTCAACCCCCAGTAGACAATTCCCTGAGAGCCTGTGCGATATGCTGGGGTAATTACCCAGGAAATGTTGGGCAGATTAGAAACATCTAGTCCTGCACAACACCTGGGTGACTGCACAACTGTTTCCCCTGAGCTGACTACACCATCCCCTTCCGCCATTCCTTGCTCCCCCACTCTCCACCTGATTTGGAGACTTCTACTATGTGCCCAGGGGATGGCAAAATTTTACCCTTTGCTTGCATTGAAAGATGCCAATGATGAACTTGCCAATATAATTCTCTGTCTGCACGTATCTTGTTAGTTGGTTAGTTAGTGTTATTGTTGGATGAGTTTTTTTTGTAGTTGAACTGTCAATAGACAGAGTGCTGTTAAATAGATGAAAGTCATATGAGTTGGCACTGTGTGATAATGGTTTCCCAGTATTTATTCTTGTTACATCTGACAATTTGAGAATTAATTTAATCAGTAATCTACTTTTCAACATCAAAGACCTATCAAGTAGGAAAGCCCAGCTCGCAGAGGAGTCTCCATAAGGCATTGATCCACTGTAAGTGTCAATGTATTCAAAGCAAATAATGAAGAGGATGCTAGAATCTAATTGTGATGGTTGAGATTTTGGTTCCTTTTTAGCTTTGTTACAGTCTAATTAATACATTTATTTATGTAAAATTTTGCGAACGTATTATTGCTAGGGAAAACTGAGGAATTTATTCTACAAGTGCCTGATAGCAAGCAAGTTTGGGAATAAGGGACTTGGAAAACTTCTCTGTCTACATACTTAAAAATAGCTGATATACAAATATTTTTATTCTATTATTTTTCTTTGATTTGTTTGTGGACCTGATGCACATATAGCCTGGATCTTCCTCGCAGCTGCTATTCGGATTGCTCAAAAATTCCTGACTCAACACTGATACACATTTCTTCCAGAGTCTTCCGAGCCTGGTTTTTCCGGTAATGCGCAATGGAATATCTCCTGAGGAATGCAGTCACATCACAGTAGAGTGGGAGAAGGGGAGGATTGCAGCATTAGCAAAGTTTAGAGATCCAATGTTAGTGAATGATTAGGAGGGGTTGTTAGTCTGGTGGTCAGTTAGGTGATAATCAGATCGGCTCATGAGGTGGGGAGCAGTCTGGTCAGGAGCTCAGTTGTGTAGTTACACTGATTTTAGACTAGATTCGACTAAATGTTTTTCACTTGTGTAATACTTTGTGGGTGACGAGCGCAAAGCTGCCCAATGTTCACGTAGGGCCCAAAGAATTTGCCCATTGAGGGCAGAATCTTCCTTGGCAGTTCCTACGCAGGGTCATGTAACCTTACTGCTCAACATCATTCCTTTTGGATTTTAAGAGACACCATCTGAACATTCGTAGTTTGCTACATCAGTCAATCATAGAGGAATGGGGAAATGTGCATATTCAAATTTATACATTGCCAGACAGAGACTTGGATACCCTGTTGGCCTGTTATTTACAAGTGCAAATTGTCCTTGGCCAGATTCTGCACCTGGACTCATTGGCAACAGGACAACTCTTCTTGTTTATAACTGCTTACAGGGAGATTTTTTTTAAAATATGCAGCTACTCAATAAGGATACCATGTGCCTGGGCTACAGAAGTGTTACAAATTGTTTGGTGTTGCATGCATTTTTGTCAGCTTGCTAGTTAGGCAAACTGTCGTGTGATCTGTTGAATCCACAAGGAATTTTCATGAAATATCTAGTAATCGAATCATTAAGATTACCCTTAATGATAGACTACCTGGGGTACACCAGCCAGGTGTAAAGAGACATGGTCATCACAGAGACATGGTCATTCAGTTTTAAAGAGACATGGTCATCACAATAAAAACATTTACAGACAGATGGAGACAAAAATTGTTTCCGTTGTTTTGTGACTATACTTATTTTAACCTAGTTTAAATTGCTGCATTGTATTTATTTTTTCCTCCAGCCCATAAAAACAGTTAACACGAGATTGTGCATGAAATTAGTTTCAGCAGAAGCACAAAACGGGGTAATAGCAAATTAAGCAGCTTGTTTTACATTGTCCCTTATATCCTTTCCCAGAAATGAGACATGGTGTAAAATGGGCTGCTGATTCACTAGGAGTCATTTCACATTACTAGTAGAAACCAATTGTACCCATAATGTCTCTTTAAACAACAATCAGTGACAGGCGATTTGCTGCATCGAGAATCATACTTGATTCTCCCCTGCCTAATTAGTCCTGCTGTGTCGGTCTGATATTAAAGCAGTGAGGCATCTACAATGAAGCTGATTTTGAGTCGAGCAGGATTTGTCTCCTGTAACTATTACTTGGATAATTATGTATTGTGGAGTGTGTAGCTACAAAAGGTGATGTCATATGTTGTCAGCTGCATTTTAGCCATGCGTGCACTATTTTGAGGCAAATTGCCACTGGCACTTTCTGCACAATGATCACATCCTGTGGGAAAAGACAACAGGAATTGTGCTCCAGTAACCAATAGTTACACTCCCACCAGCACTAGTCCTCTGATGATGTTTGGAAACACTCAAATGTTCCTGGATGTAATTGCAAATAGCATCAGCCAAAATGCTGTGAATGTGCACGAGGAAGCTGCCGAAATGATACGGCAGGACAGTTCCAGTACGACAGCAACCAAAAATAGTTGAAGGTAGATGCAACACGAATGGAAGCCACTGGCATCAAGATGCTGCAAGTGCGAAAACAACTAAATTAGTCATCATACTGAATCAGACAACTAATCTATCAGATAGTTCCTAGGCTCCAAATACAGTGAAAGCAGAATATGTAGATACAAACTGGTCATATTTCCTAATGATGCCGAACTAGAAGGTGCCTGGGAAGTGAAACGGGCTGCTTAGAAAATACAGATGGAGATAAACAAGGTATGTAAGCAAACAGAATACTGGCACCTAACATTTCCAATGGCGAAAAGTGAAATACTGCACAGAGGAAAGAGAAATAGACTAAACGAAACACAAAATCAGAGGGGTGCTGAACTGCATAGGACGGAATGTTTCACTTCCACCTGAATTGTGGTGGGCGAGGGCACTAAATCTGGCGTGATAAAAAAGGTCAGTTCTTGCCGGTGGGAAGTTAGTTTGGAATTTTGTCCTCCGATTTTTATGGTGGATTAAAGGGGGAGGCATTTTCAATATATAGGTCGGTAGCTGAAATGTCACTGGGAGGTATTGAAGGTCCCATAATGAGGTTCCAGAAAGTTCAGGACCCTGCTAAAAGGGGAGAGATCAGGTCAATGAAGTGTACGAGGACATGAATATTAAAGGATGCGGGGGGATGACAGGAATATCAACGTGGTTAATGATGGGTTCAAGTGTAACGGGGCGGGAGGGGGAAACCTGGATACTGAAAAGAGGAAGCAAAATTAGGAGGTCAGAAGTGGAATTAGGAGGCTGTGAGGGTAGAGGAGGGTGGGGAGGATATAGTGAGTAATGGGGGGGGGGAGGGTGGACGCTGTTCTCCCATACAAAGGTTAACAGCACCATTTTCAAGCAATCCTTGCAATGAGACAGTTTGAAAAATAAGCTAGAAAATAGATAGGGAAATGTCTCAGGGAATGTGGAATGGGTTTAGCACAGCAAATCTTGGCTGATTGAAAGGGCATAGAAACATGGCGTTAGAGTGCCAGATCAGAAACCCTTAGGTATATTATGAAGCCAGACTAGACCCTAATAATTTTTGTATATTGGCATAAATGTGAGGAAAGGGTATTTTACCTCAGGAGTGATTACACTAATTTGATTTCAATCAAAAAAGCTATATCCATAACACAGTTTAATAAGTTTCTAAGAAAATGAAACAGTTTAACCATTGAATAATCTTTAAACATGAAAAGTAACAAAATCTTAACTTCTAACTTATTACTATTCAATTCCAATTAAGCAATATTTCTCTTATGACTTTTAACTCCTCTTTAAAAATAGTTAACAAATCCAGGTAGACTTGCTTCAGCTTGGGTTAACAGTCCTGGAGCTCACAGAGAGATTTTGTTGAGGGAGAGAAAGAGAGAGAGCTACTTGTAGGCTTTTATCTTTAAACAACCCTCTACAGCAACTGCCTTTCTTAAAATGAAAATGAAACTGCTTTTCTAGCTCTGTTTTCTGATAGCTGTTCCCATTTCTAGTATCACATGACTCTGTCCCTATATACCTAACACATCATATTGCTTTCGTTAAAAACACCCCATTAAACCTTCTGCTAAATAAGCACATACATGGCTAAAATGAGTAATTATCCTGTTTTCTCAGCATCCGCTTTGTTCCTAACAAATAAACAGACTGCTTGCAACAAAAGCCTGCATCTTAAAGCAATTCCGCTCCCCTCCTCCCCACCTTACATGTAATATATATTAATAGCACTATATCATCACACAATAGGAACATGGAAAATTGGACAGGAGGAGGCCATTCAGCCCTTTGAGCTGGCTCTGCCATTCATTTTGATCAGAGCTGAAAATCAAACTCAATATTCTGGTCCCACTTATCCCCCCATTGATCCCCTTTGCCCCAAGAGCTACATCTAACTCCTTCTTGAAAACATACAATGTTTTGGAATCAAATACTTTCTATTGTGCCACACCCTAAAACTGTCCTGCTTAAACCAAGAACAGCAAAGTTCAGCTATGTGTTGGATTCAAGGATCTCCTTTTCTAATGGTGCGCATTCAAGTGAAAATCCATTAAGGTTAAGTTTAGGTCTTCAATTGGCATGGCTTAAGGAAAACTATTGCCCTTAGTAACAAAAATCAGTGTGATCTCAGTGAAACCCATATGTTGATGAGGAGGAACTAAATGCATGAACATGTTTGGCACGATCAAACATTCACAGAAGACCCAGCTCATAAATGAAGATTAGCAAAAGACAGTGTTGCAGTGTCTTCACTTGTCGAAGGATGAGGTCGTTCATGTTTGCCACATTCTCCATGAGGAACTTATGGGCTGGAAGGGCATCCAATGCTGGTTGCTCAGAAGGTTACACACTGAACTTCTTTAGCAGAGAATCCTTCCAATTACCAATGGGGATCTTTGCAGAATCTCACAATCAGCAACACATAAATGCATAAGGAAGGTGACTGGTGCCCTTTTCAACAGAGGCTTTGCAATCTGAAAGACCATACTCAATGCACTCCTGTCTGCACTATGTTTTGTTAACTCTACGAGTGTGCTTCTTCTCCCCTCAATGTGCCAGTGCTGTGTCCCTCACAGTTATGTGCAGTTCCACATGGATGAAGCAAGTCAGGCTGCCAAGCAAAAGGATTCGCTGCAATCCCAGGCTTTCTACAAGTATAGGGCACACATTGACCACACACATGTGACAGCAGCCTGTGGGATTCAGAAATAGAAAAGGATTTCATTCTCTAAACAACCAGATAATCTGTGCACAGAAAGCAGATCAAGTATGTTTGCACTGAATACAGAAGGAACTCACACATCTTGTACATTTTGAGTCACTTCCAGTTGTCAGAGATATTTGAGGCAGCTCGGTACTTCTTTTTCAATAAGTGCCCTTCAAGATGGCCCCACATCATCACCAGTATTGCTAACCTTCTCATTTCAATCATCCTCACCAGCTGGAAATTGAATAGTTACACATTAGGCTCACTATGTTCTCATCCTTTGAAAATCAAACTCAATATTCCTAGTGAGACTGTGTGCTTGCTGAGATGAAGTCTTAACTGCATGGTGGGGGGGTGGTGAAGGGATGGGTTGTTCCAGCTGCACATGATGAAAGGTGCATTTGCTTCAGGCATTTCTCCAACATCCCAGCCTAAAGCAGCCTGCAAGAGGCAGGAATTGTGTTGCACTTCTCAGCTCATTGGTGGTAGTGTGCCTTACAACTGACAAAGCATCTCAAGGAGATGTATATCAAGTTCATACCCACTGTTCCACTGAACACAATATATCACCATATGATCTTAGCAAGTGCCGTCAGTGAGCTGGCATAGACCAAAGCTGCATCCCATTTTGACAATAGCCTTGTAGGCACAACACAGACAACTCCAAGGTGGAAATACTTAAAGGTGTAACTTTGAGCATGAGGGCAAAAATATGCCTGTGAGGGACACAGCACTGGCACATTGAGGAGAGAAGAAGCACACTCGTAGAGTTAACAAAACATAGCGCAGACAGGAGTGCATTGAGTATGGTCTTTCAGATTGCAAAGCCCCATGCAGTTCAAAGAATGATTACCCTTTTCCATGCACATCTATGTCTGTCCTTCTGAAGTGCATCTTTCTACAATGCAGACAAGACAGGTGACTACGTGACTGTTCATCCTGAACAGCCAAGAATGAACATCACTTGAACCTGCAAAGCACGTTAATGATTTGCCTTGCCCAAGCACATTTTACATTGAGAGATACATCACTGAAGTCAGTAATGAACTAAGAATGGACACACACTGTGAGGAAATGGCTGCACATAACATCAGCCACAGACAAATGATGTGAAATCTGTAATAATTCAAGGGAGGTAACATGATATGACAAGTGATTGACCACAGCACAAATTAGCATACAGAGGAGGCATGCACAAGAGGAAATGCAGAATGAGACAATTCTGATTACATTGATGAAAAGTATATCGGTGTGTGTGTGTGTGTGTGTGTGTGTGTGTGTGTGTGTGTGTGTGTGTGTGTGTGTGTGTGTGTGGTGAACTCTCATGTTACTATTGCGTGCCCAACCTTAACACAATGCCTTGGTGCATCCCAAATGTCCAGAGCTGAAATGGAGTCAGCCTGCTGACTGCTATGTCCACTTGTCTGTGAGACTTTGGCGGCCATCCTCTGGACAGCAGTAACTTGGAGGATTCCGGGCTACTTTGGGCGGGCTGTGGTGAGCAGGTACACTCTCCTCGGCTTGTGGAACGTGAGTTAATAGGGTCACAGGCAGGGTGGAGAGAGATTGACTGGACACTTCTGGGACCAATTGGGTTGTCCTGGGGTGTCTAGCTGCTGGTCCTCTTCCATATGGGTGCCTGAGGGTATCTGGCTGCCTTCTTGAGGAGAAGGGGTCATCCTCCTAGTATTGACCTTGGTGCGCTGGCATGTTGGCATTATTATCTCTGACTAAACACGGAGGGACCTCTCCATCATAGTTTGCAGCCTGTGGAATGCATCTGACAACACTGCCTGGAAATCCAGTGACTGTCAAAGCAGCTTCAAAATCTGCATTAAGACTGAATCCACATCATCATCTGACTTGGACTCAGCAGAGTCCTGGTCTCTAGCAGTCCTCTGAGTGTTCATGATCTTGAATGACCCTACCTTCACCTACAGTGAAGCAAAATCTCTGCTGTGCTCAATAGATTGCGATTTGCTCTAGAATGAGTTCTCAATGGGGTGTGGATCTTTGCATAGGTGGAAGTTGTAGATGAGTGCTGTAACAGGTCTTCCATTGTTGTGTCCTGAGGAACCTTACCTGAGGAGTAACGAGGGTGGAGAGAAGGGGCTGCCTCTCAGGGTCCCTGTATCATCCGGCGTATTAAAGGAAACGGGTGCATGGCAAAAAGTACAAAACATCACACCACACTCACAGTTTTGCGATCTGAAGGATCAGCGAGTTCAGGGTCCTTATTCTTGTGTGGTACCTGGTCTTGCTACCATCAAAGAAATGTGTCCTGGTCCTCTCCAGCCAATTGTACTGCTCACTCATCATTCTGGGTGAGGGTCCTGATTCCTAGTATGCCCCCATATGACCTGGGACCTCTCATTTTTGTTATGGGTAATCTTGACTTGCATAAGACAGATGGAGAGTGTGTGAGCAAGAAGCATGCCAAGCAGATGATAAAGGTGCCTGTACCTTTTTGTGTATACTGAGTAGAGCTGCATGCTGTATAAGGGAAGGAACCTAGATAGAGATGTCGAAGTGTGTGCAGCAGAGTGAATGGCAACGCTTTTTGTGCTGGTGGTGCATGAGTTCCCTGTGCAGTGTCATCCTGTGAATGCATGAGGAACTTGTCAGAATGTGAGGTGAGAATGATGAAAGGGTTGGCTGCACTCACTGTGCAGATGAGATCATTCGTCTGTTTGTGGCACTGGATCCCTGTTCTTCTCCACTGGGTGGAATTGGCATTCATGGTTACTTTCAATCCACCAGCAATGCAATGTATTTCCTGCTGCTGCATATTTAAGGAGGTCAGATGCAGGCAATCAGACACAAAGACCCAGCCCTGTGGCCTACTGGAAATACGTTCCTTCTCCTATCTCCCACAGCAATTGGTCCGCAATGAAAAATTTTGTCCACAGCCAAAAAAGCAGAATAAAAATAAAGACAAAGTTGTAATCAGGCTGCAAAGTGCTTTGTTCAGAGCATTTGCGAATACTATATGCAATTCAGTTTGCCAAAAGAAGAGGAACACATTCAAGTATGCGAGGTGATACAGGTGCCATGGTGCAGATCTGTAATGATGTGGAGATGCTGGCGTTGGATTGGGGTAAACACAGTAAGAAGTCTCACAACACCAGGTTAAAGTCCAACAGATTTATTTGGTAGCAAATGCCACGAGCTTTTGGAACGCTGCTCCTTCGTCAGGTGAGTAGGGAGTTCCCACGCTCCGAAAGCTAGTGGCGTTTGCTATCAAATAAACCTGTTGGATGTTAACCTGGTTTGTGAGATTTCTTACAGTGCAGATATTTAATGTCAGAGCTCAGGGGTCAGAGTTATTTGGAACGGCAAGAGAGACATGAGCTTGTCAGTTTGTTGGAGTGGCATCCAAGAGCCAATCTTATAGACAAATACAAAAGAATGATGGGAATTTGGAATCCGGCTTTAAGTCAAGCGTATGTATGTCGGCTTCAGTTTGACACAAGGTTCTTCTTCAGATGGACTGATCAACACTCAGAATGGACTTACTCATAGAAGCAAAACACTCTGAAATAATTAAGTAACAATTAGATGCAGCAATATTGGGAGTGGATTTCATTGACGCTGGGTCTTCAGGCATGTCTGAAAAGGAGAGTAAAGTGAAGATCAGTCATGGCCTTGTTGCATGGTGGAACAAGTTCAAAGGCTGAATGGGCTGCTCCAGCTTTTATTTTCTCTGCTCTCATGAATCAAAATGGGTCAAATGGTTTCCTCCCACAGTCTGAAAGACGTACTGGTTAGGTCCATTGGCCATGCTAAATTCTCCCTTGGTGTATCCGAACAGGTGCTGGAATATGGCAACTAAGGGATTTTCATAGTAACTTCATTGCAGTGTTAATGTAAGCCTACTTGTGACATTAATAAATAAACTTTAAGCTTTCCTTATTCATGAGTATCTGGGGATGTTCCTGGGAAAAATCTTGGCGAGTTCAAAAGTATACGTGAACCATTCACCAGGATCAATGAGATGTGAGGCAACGTGCACACAGCTCGGCTAATTAAAATGACAGTGGGACCATTCCCAGTGCTGCAGTTTAATTAGTACTAATTTTCTAGGAGAAAAATACTGATTCAGATATAGAAAGTATGACATGATTAAATATATTAGGGAACTAGTAACTGCTCAACGTCCTTCCCCATTGGAAATGGCTGGACTGTTCTTTTCAGGGTATGTGTTATCCTAATCTTTGAAGGAACTTAAAACTTCAATTTAACAGTGCTGTTTGCCTGCTATAATAAAAGGAGAGGAAAAGGCTGCCCATCTGCAAAATAAAGTGCATGATGCAGAAGGAAGATTGAAGGCCTGATCTGTAGTTAAATGCTCTGGGGAAGAGGCTGTCCCAGAGGACAACAACTTGAATTTATATAAATGCTTGTAATCCAGTAAAATGCCCCATATGCGTGTCCTTACTCAAGAAAATTTGACAGTGAGCATCATAAAGCAATATTAGGACAGCTTGTCACTAAGCTGTGTTTTAAGTGTTAAGGAATTGATTCAGCCTGTAAAAAGGTTGAAAATTTAACACTATTAAAATACAGCTAAAAACCTTCAGTGAAAAGTTCATACTCATTTTTTGCAGAGATGCAGAGAGAGAGAGCGAGAAAGAGTCCTTGAAAGTAAACCTTTCCAGACAAACATAGAGCTTGTGTTAAAATCATAGAATCCCTACAGTGCAGAAAGAAGCCATTCAGCTCATTGAGTCTGCACTAACTCTCCAAAAGAGCATCTTGTCCCCCACCAATTACTGTAACTGTGCACACTTACTATGGCTAATCCACCTAACCTGCACGTCATTGAACTATGGGAGGAAGTTAGAGCATGCGAAGGAAACCCACACAGGCATGGGGAGAATGTGCAAACTCCAGGCAGGCAGTCATCCAATGCTGGAATCAAATGTGGGTCCCTGGTGCTGTCAGGCAGCAGTGCTAACCACTGTGCCATCATGCTTTGATTCTCAAAAAATTCTCAGGACAAAAGAACTTAACAGTAAGATGGACAATGGTGCATTATTCTAAAACCAACAGCTTTTACAAACTGAAGTAAATACATCAGTCAGGTGCCATGGGAAAATCATTGAGTTGAGACGTTAAGAAAGATTTGCTCAGAGCCAAGGCAAAGACAGCAAAATCCACACTTTATACTCTGATTGTCAGTATAAAACTAGTTTATTATTTGTTTAGAAAGCTGAAACAACTATTTTTGTTACATAAAGTGGACTTGAAGTTTGCAATTACTGTATTAGATGAATTAGTTTATCTTGCATTTACACTTTGTATTATTTAAAACAATAAAATTAAGATTTAAGCTCAAAAAAGCGTCACACTGCAGCCAATAAACAGGCTGTAGTTTCAATCTGTAAATTTCATGAACCCTAACTCTTCTAGAATTCTTAATTATTAGATTCTAAGTTTTGATAAAGGAGACTCTGTAAGAGGGACACATATATTATGAATACCGAGCATGTTTTATTTGGTGATATCTTTGTTTAGACTGAATATTTCTGGCGGGAAGGTTATTTTAAGACCACGTCAATGGCTAAAAACTGATGAAGTTGTTTGGATAATTTAACATTTCTTTCAGTTCAGGATTTATGACTTGATAAGTTTGAATGAATACATTTATTTTGTTGGTGTAAAGATAACAAAACGCTAACAAAGGGATATCTGAAAGAAGGCATGGTGGTGCAGTGGTTTGCACTATCTCACAGTACCAGAGACCTGGGTTCAGTTACTGCCTTGAGTTATTATCTGTGGCTCTAACTAAATAGTTTTGTGGGATTGTGGTCGGTGCAGACTCAATGGGCTAAAACTGCCTCCTTTTGCATTGTAAGGCTTCTAGGATTCCATGATTCTAAGGAGAGCAAGATAGAAAGATACTAAGTTCAGAGCTTGAAGCCATGGGTGCCAATAATGAGGTGACTTAAACTGGAGATGAGCAAGAGATGTGGAGATGAGTAAGATATAGAGGAGCGCAGCGATATTGGGGCTTGAGAAGGTTGCAGAGTTAGGGAGAGATGAGGGACATGGAGGATTTTAAAAAGGATGAAAATTTTAAAATTAAGGTGTTGCTGGACCAGGAACCAATGCAGGTCAATGAGCATGGGGCTACTAAGTGAATGAAGCTTTGTATGAGTGATGATATATGCAGCAGAGTTTTGGATGAATTCAAATATATGTATATAGGGTGAAAGATGGGAGTCCATCCATGTGAGCATTGGAAGAGTGAAGTGTAGTGATAAAAAAGGTGTGAATGAGGATTTCAGCAGCAAAAAAGCTGTGGTAGGGGCAAAGTTATGCAACATTATGTAAGTGAAAGTAAACTGTTTTGGGGACATGTGGTTGGAAGCTTATCTCATGATTAAATACAACACCAGGGCTGTGAAAGATCTAGTTCTACCACAGACAGGGAGAGGGGTGGATTTGATGCCATTAAATCCTGAGAAAAAGACAACTATCATCAATTAAAAACATTGTAAATTAGCTGGGTAGTTTTCCTTGAAATCTGGCTTGTGAGGCACAAGAAAATAATGTTCTGGGATGTGCAACATTACTGAAAGAGTTTATTGCACATGGGAAAATAACTTCTGCTGCAGAGCTATTAACAAATTCAATATCACTCTGGAATCTTGTTTTACTCACTTGTAGTTGACAATAACTATTCCTCTTCACATCATTTGATTTGCTTGTGCCCCGGTTCCATGCATCATCTCATTCATTGCAGTAATGGTAAATTATCCTTGAACATTTACAAGTTGTTCCTTTTACAGAAAGCCTGGGTTCAAAGACAGCGTTCAGCCAATTCAGAGTAGAGATATGTCCAGTAACTTGTATTGGTTAATTATCTTACAAAATACAGGTGGGAGCAAAAGATGCATCATCCCATGCCTGGAATATGCCAATGCAGTAAGAACACCTAATTGAATTTGTGGTATCTGGGCTAAATCATAATCGTCCTGGAATTTTCACGTGGCATTGTATCCGTTGCCTGCCCCATTAGTGTGAGTCATTTATGTGGCTACACAAGATACTGCTCAAACAAAGCTGTTTAATGAAAGATCTATCGTTTGTGTCCCCAGGGTGCAGATGTGGCAAATCAGCTCAATTTCCCCACAAGACATTGGCACTGGAGATAATTTATGTGCTGCTTCGTAGCCAATTAGTTTAATAAATTATTCATGTAGTCAGAAGCAAGAACCATTTCAGAATCAGCATATCTGCAATAGCGCCAGTCTGTGGTGCTGAAAGTTGGAGTTGTTATTGTTGGAGGTCAACAGTTTAACAAAGGGAGGAAAAAACAACATATTTCGGAGAAGGACAGCAAGCATAAATTCTGAAGTTGCTATTGCCGCAGCATCCAGGTACGCCATCAATAATATTTCCCCCATGTTTCAATTGGAGAAATACATTGGGAGCAATTCTTCGACCTTACTGCACCGTTAGCAGATTGCGGTTGTCCTGGAGAATAGCAAGTGGACCTAAAAATCCGTTTCATACCCAGTGCTAAGCAGATTGTGATCCTTCCAGCCTCTTACTAATGGCATGAACCAGATCCTGCCCAGAAAGGGTGTGAATCCAATTGGCATATTTAAGTTAATACCTAAATATTCATATCCCATTCAAGTCCAGAGCATCAAATTAACTTTGGGTGTGACACAATAGCGGCCAGAATCAATATTGGTCTTCACTAGCAGAGACTTGGCTTGATGGTCACACTGGGAGCTTGGAAAACTGAAGGTTGGGGGCACGGCTGGACAGTGCCCATTGGGGGCACTGAAGGGTCCACCTGGCACACTGGCAGTGTCCAATTGGCACAACGGCACAGCCTGGCAGTAGCCATTGGAGAGCTCGGTGGTGGCAGTTGGGCACTGCTAGTGTGCCCGTTGGACACTGCCAGTGTGCTAGGTGCAGTGGTGAGAGGGTGGGCCCTGAGTTGGGGGAAGGTCTGATGGGGGGATCTGTGCAGAGGTAGGTTGTGAAAGTAGTCTTGATTGGGAGGGGGGACATGTAGGGGGTTGCAGCATGGGGGACCCACAAGGAGGGCCCTGATGCCTGTGAACTGTGTCGGGGAGGAGGTGAGGGAACATGCTGCTGCCAATGAGGGGAAGTTGTCCTGATGCCCATTGGGTGAGGGAGAGGGTCACCCAGTGCACACTGAGATCGGGGCACCCTTGTGAAATAGCAGCTGAGCACTCACAAGCCGGGCTTCCTGGCAAGTTAAGCCCAAACCCACCCCTCCTTTCTCCCATTCGCCCTGCAGAGCTTCTGCTCTTCGATATAGTTTTGGGACAGGCATGAGTCAAACTCTAAACCCCAGTAATATTAACTGAAAAATTAGTTGTTTTCTTGGAAAAAGAAGCTGGCAATAAATGTGCACCTCAAATTTGTAATCAAATAGATGTCCTTTTTTCCTGTCCAGTAATAGAGCAATTGTTCCCAGTTAGAAATATCCTAATATAGCAGGTGAGCACTGTTTCCTTGAAAAAGAATCTAGATACTTATTTAATGACAGAATAGAATTGATTTCTTGTTTAACAAGGAGCGTATAAGTGACACTCACTAACTGCTCTTACCACACTTTTATCCACATTACTATCACAGTTTAACTTAATTAGCATTAGCTTTCTCATGTTTAATATTTGCTATAATGTTGAATGTTTTATGCAAACCGCCCATCAAAATTATTAACCAGGTACCATGCAAATTAGTCTCTGAATTAAACCACTTATTCCAGCACTTAGGATTATAATTGAATTTTTAAAGAATAATTTTGTAAAATTGAATGCAACAATGTGATGAGAAATAAATCTGCAAATGATATATAAAAAAAAATGTCTGTTATGCAGGTTCGGGGTTAGCATAACTGCTTTTGGTCTGTACCTCCTCCACATTCTCACTTTTATTTTTAAATAAAGTACTTTGTGCCAGAAAAGAACAGCATTTACTGTAATTTTAGCCTTAGATACCTTTATATTGTTAAACTTGTGACACTATGCAGGATTTCCCACTCATCCATAGCAGGATCTGTTGCATGCAAGAACGGAAAATTTGGCATTCCAGCTGTAACTCCATTAACTTTCAGCGGCACAGCAAAATCCCAGCCTTGAATGAGAACGGAAGATTTTGGCCATTACCTTTAACTACTTAGGATGCCTTTTATTTCTCCTAGAGAGGGTGCAGCAAGATCGACATTACATATATTCCATAATGTACAAATTACAGAGTAACAGGAATTCGTGAAGCTCATTTCACATGGTTATGGGATCTTGGTCAGCTGGGATTTACATATGTACATTTGAATGTGTATGAACTGAGCTCTAAGCAGCATAACATTGGACAATTATCCAGAATGTTCAACCGACCGTCAACTAACCTAGAATTGTCCCCCAAAATTACATCTCTAAATACACCATTTCTTTCAATTATAGAAATACATGGCCAGAATTTTCCAGCTGTTCACACCAGTGGGATTCTCTGATTCCATTGCAGTGAATAGGGATTTATCGGAGTGCCAAAATCCTCACTTGCAGAGTTTGTGGAGTATGAACAGCTGGAAAATTCTGGCCATGCATGTCTTTAACAGTGCTGGTATTCCCTGACCACACTTGGCATACCCGTTAACAATGGTGCTACACAATTAGCATCAGTATGTTTGACAATAGGAATACTTTCTGGCTTGTTGACTATGAATATTTATTAAAGGCAAAATTTTGTTTACAAGATCTGGAGCTTTTCTTGAACAAATGGCTGATGGGATATTCGAAAAGAAAACGCAATCTTTAAAAAAATTCTTTTACGAGATGTGGGCGTCACTAGCTAGGTTAGCATTTATTGCCCATCCCTAATTGCCCTTCAGAAGGTGGTGGTGGGCTGCCTTCTTGAACTGCTGCAATCCATGTGGTGCAGGTACATCCACAGTGCTGTGAGGCAGGCAGTTCCAGGATTTGGCCCAGCGTCAGTGAAGGAACAATGATATAGTTCCAAATTAGGATGGTAAATTGAGGGCAATTTCCAGATGGTGGTGTTTCTGTATATCCGCTGCTCTTGTCTTTCTAGATCATGGTGGTTGTAGGTTTGGAAGGTGCTTCCAGTCACAAAAGTAACCCTCAACAACCACCTTCTGCCCCCTGTCACTAAGCCAAATTTGGATCCAATTTGCCAAATTTCCCTGGATCCTATGGCCCTTACCCTACTTGATGAGTCTCCCATGCAGAGACACACTAACTGTCCTCCAATACCCTGGCACCTCTCCTGTAGTCAAAATGATTTGAAAATTAGCTTTCGACCCCTGCAAACTCTTCCCTTGTCTCACACAGTAGCCTGGAATAAATCTCATCAGGGCCTGTGGATTTATCCACTTTAAGCCTGCAATATCCACTAATACCTCCCCACCCCCCTCCCCTGATGCTGAATTGCTCAGTTACATCATAGTCATGATCATATCATGATAAATGTTCTTCTCTTTCCAGCATTTTAATTCATCAGTGTTTTCATAGACCATTTTATCATATTGGTTCTTGTGGTTTTCTATTGTTGACGGTGTGACCATTTCAGCAATCTTGTTCTGGCATGTAACCACAGTTTCCTTTTCTGTTTGAGTTGTTGATTCTGCTGTCAATTTCAATGTTTTACCTCTTCAATTAATTTCTCATTGCCAAGTTTCCCTTCTTCAAGGTCTTATTCTCTTGATTCAATTCTTCACTGGACTTGTTCTTAGTTATTAGTTTGCATGGAGATCAGCTTATTCCACATTGTCCTATTAATTTCTCCTTCTTAACTTCATTCTGTATGTTTTTGCAACTTTTAAAAATTTGCTGTTAGTCATTTCACTTTGTCGTTTTAATGTCTTCGTGAGAGCGTTAATTGTTTTTGTTGCAAATTCAGTTGTTCCTAGTTTCTTTTGAAGTCTTTAATTTCTGCATTTCTTCCAAGGTGAATCCATCATGTTCTTACCGCATATATACATTTCACAAATGGAATCTTCATTTTTACTTGTCTTGACTTCAGCCAAACATTTTTTCACCTCAGGTCTGTCTCTGACAAATTGTTGACTTGTTTCCATTCTGCAATTCTCTCAGTGCCTTCCTTCTGGGGTCTTTGTTGTTGATGTACCTTTTTCTGAGAGCTGCACTCTCTCTGGGGTCTTCTTCGATTTTCCTGCCCATTGCCATTTGTTCCTTTTTGGAGTTACTGCTTTAAGTGGATAAATGTATTACTTCTGACATTTTGTTTTGCTGAACTATCATCAGCTGTTGGCTTTCTCTTTGATTTTCCCACACTTTTGACATTTTGACTCGAACCGGCTGCTCTTTTTTGAGTGTTTAAAACTTCACTTTTACTGATGGAAAGTCCTTTCAGTGATCTTTGCAGATCTTTCTCATCTGGCCATTTTTTGATCTGCCTTTTTTTTTGTCAATTTCAGTGGCAGTCGAGGTCAGTTTGAAAGCAACTTGTGCATTGTAATGCATCCTAAACTTTCCTGTGGCCATTGCCATATAGGCAACTTCCAATGTGCTAAGAATGACATGAAAACACCCTCAGGAATGACTGAAGCTGTACAATTAAAATTCAGCTGAGAGTCACAGCTCTAGAAAAATGCCAACTCTGAACCCAGTGGGCAGTTTAAAAAATATATAATTTTGCAGATAAGTTTAAAAAATATATTAATATATTGTTTAATATTTTGTGAAAACTCTTCATTTCATTTGTGGAAACATCAATATATGTGCTATGAACAACCATTGTGCATCATACAGTGTGATGCCTTTAACATTGAAATAATTGCTAACTACAGGAGTGACAGCTACTTCGGTACTTACAGGTTTCCAACAAAATCCCTACTTTATCTGTTTAATTTAATATACAACCAGATTTTGTTAAAAACTGAGGACAGTCTTTATTGTATGGGTTATAAATAGAATACATTTTTATTATCGTGATGTAATCCTAGTTATTATCAAGAAAGTTTACATTTTAACAGTAGTTGTGGTTAAATGAATTAAATTTATAGAACAGTCAATTTGATATTGATTCTTTCTACAGTTTTTCAATGGAATCACAAATAGACAAGCACTTAGAGTCATTAGGTAGCAGATCAAGTAAAATTACTCAGCAACATATCCTAACTCCATGTGGACATACCTATACTTCCCACATTGCAGGTGGTAAAGCAGAAGTATAATTTCTTGTCTTGTACACTTTCCATATGATGTAAGCCACCAAAAGTAAACAAGTTATGCTCTCCACCTGATAGCATAATTTTCCAAAGAAGATGATGTTCTATGAACACTCACTAAGGCACAATACAGCTGAAGCAAACCGCAGAGGACTTACTGTGCAAAGGCCAACAGCCACAGACAGCATTGGGCTTTTGCCAAGCGCATTTTCTGAGCCTGCTTGTCGTTAACAATAATAGAAGGGAACAATACAACACAGGAATTTCTATCAACAAAATAGTTTTCTTTCCATTACAAGTAAAACACGTTCTGACCAATTGAACAGCATAGTCCTCAGCTTTGTTTGTGCAAACTCTGGTACATATATCTTGTTGATGCTACACCCTTTACTCAAAGCTTTCTGAAATTCAACTCCAGCACTTTATTTTTTCGTTTTTCTCCCAGCTGGTATTTTATAAGGGCAGATATTTCACTCCCTTTGTGATGAAAGTTAATTAGGCAATGACCATGAACATTGTTCCGAATTGGATTGCTGCTAAGTTCACCTGTTTAGATTGCAAATATCCTCTCACAATTGATATTATAGTATCTGCCTTTAACTGATGGAAGGGAAAGACATTTCTAAGTACTTTACTCCCTGTTGAGATGCACAGTAAAGGTTGATGAGGAGAAATTGTGCAAGTCACCACTAATTGAAAACATATTAATATCAAGAACACCAACAATTTCATGCAACTCAGTTCTGAAAGTTACGTTGACTAGCATTCTATCTTCATTTGAAAGGTGATGTTTCACTTTTTGATTGTGTTTCTGGACAAACAGTTGAAAGCCATTGAAAGCAATTTTTTTTTTGAAAATGACTTGTTCCGTGTTGTGGTTCATCCTGGTGAATAAAGTGCATCATTGAATAGCAGTTGGGTTTACATGGCAGATAAATCAATGCATGTCCCCAAGGTCTGCAGTCACTTTGGGTAAAGATTCACTCTTTGTCATTAAACAGTTCTTTAACCAGATTGCTTAGTTAAATGTTTGTAGTGTGCTCATGAGCTTTAACATTCTATGGATAATCAGACAAATGATTTTGTCTCAAAATATTTAAGACCTAGATGTTCCTCATTATGGAAAGAATTTGGAAATGTACATGTAAAATTGGTCCCCTACAGCAGCAAAAAATGGATCAATAGCAAATCAGTAGCCTATTTAAGACTGCTTGATTTTTTTTTCCTTTCAGGCTTAGTATGGAATGGATTGCCAATTCACTATCATGTTTTGTGCTATTGTCAAACCAATTTCAATCTTTATGTATATTAAAGAATTTAAACCTTAAATATCATTGAGACAAATCCCCATCCCTTGAGTTATATGCTATGGTTACTATATAACGACTGTCTGAAAGTCTTTATTACACTTTATGCATCTTAAAAGAATTTAAACCTTAAATATCATTGTTGGGGCAAATCCCATCCCTTGAGTTATAAGCAGTGGTTGCTGTAATGACAGTCTGAAAGTCTTTCTTTCACATCAATCATTCTCATACTATCAAATGCACTGTAAGCCCACAATCTATTTCAGACATGTTCACATAACCTTTCACACAACCTTGTTTGTAGAATTCTTTAATTGTTGATCTACAGTCTCCTGTTTTAAATCAATGTTATCAAACTTAGGTCACTTGACTGAAACCAATGTGAAGCATGAAGTGGACATCGGATGCAATTGAAATATCAGGCAGCAGAAACAGCAAATGGGGAAATAGCTGGAAGGGAGTTAAAGGGAGTCTTTTATTTGAGAAAAGGGGAAATGCCTGGGACCATAGAGGGCTAAACTTTCTTTATAGGGCCTAAAGAAGTATCACTGGACCTTCTAAACAAAGTCAAATTAAGTAAACAAAAGCACATTTTTTTTTTGCTTTGCCCTAATAAGCTAAAACATTTTTCTCACATGCAGGCCAATTATTAAAATAGCAGATGTACTCTGATGATATTCTTGCATATTTAAAGAAGTACCTTGTTGGTGATCCTTTTGCTTTCTCAGAAGACAAGTTAAACTTGTGATCTTTGGGACGAAGATGAATCTCATCAGATAAGCCCCAACTGCCAGCCTGCCTGACTGCTTTCTAACGAGTGAATCTGATTAAAATCACTACAACTGATTAAACCATTCTTACTTTTACATACTCTCTGCAGTCAGTGATATGCACACACTTCATGTCATGTTCCTGCTTCCTTACTCCAATGGACTTTTCTTTACACACTACTGAACTTGCAATCTTTGATTTGTGCCCTCCTACTTCATGTCTAAATTTCATTCTCTCATGCCAGCCTAAGTTTGATTGAGAAATAATTTGATCTATGTCACATATAGCAGGGTAAATTAGTAACATTCTGGCCTATGTGCAAATGATGAGGAACAGAATTTATGGAAGTTAAATCTTCCAGAGCCATATCACAGAAGTAGGATTTTGACTTTATTATGCATATTCAAAACATATCCACATCTGTTCAAAGTTATGAGTTTAGAATGTAAATGCCAGTTTTTGATGCAAATGAAGGCTGTATCAAGTCAATCTGATTTGAATTCTTTGATAATTCCCATTTTTGATTGGATTTATACTACATTCTCAAAGAATGGAAATTAATGTTAAGCAATTTCCTGGAAGTTATGAGGTGGAGATGTTGCCATTGGACTTGGGTGGGCACAGTAAGAAACCTCACAACACCATGTTAAAGTCCAACAGGTTTATTTGGAATCATGAGCTTTTGGAACGCTGCTCCTTCATCAGGTAAGATCGTGGAAATTGGTGGGTGGGGAGAGGTTCACACTATTCAAGACTTCAGTGTGTTTACAGTTCTCTAGATTATACTACTTTCGTAATGTTGCAGATCCTACATTTTGCATTGTGACAGCAATATTGAGCAGCAAAATTGGCTCAAATGATAGAACACTTGCTCTGGAGTTTTGGGTCCAAGTCTAACTCCAGGACTTGAGAACAAAACCCAAGGTAACTCTGCAGTATTCTACAGTAGGAATTTCTGCTTTTTAGATTAGACTTTGGATGAGATGGGCCATCTACCTGCTTGGATGAATATAAAAAAAATTAGAAGGCACTATTTTGAAGAAGAGCAGAGGAGCCATCCCTAGTATCCTGATCAAAATCTACCCCTCAATCAACATCAGAAAAAACAGATTATCTGATCATTATTGCTGTCTGTGGGAATTTGCAGTACACAGTTGGCTGGATGATTCATCCATTACTCCAATATGTTCTTCAGAGCACTTTAAGATGTCCAGTGATTGTGAAAAGCACTACGTAAATGCAAGTTTCTCTTTTTTTTTGTATGGTTAGCTGATCTCCTACGATGTTACTTAGAGACACAACAAAGGAAAATGTTGCTGCTGTCAATAATTAATACTCATTCGCCTTCCAAACACTTTGTCAGTGTGTGATTGTTTCAAGTTTGCCACAATGTTAACTTGCATTTAATAGTACTCTATTTTGAATTGTCATAAAATCCCTACAGTGCAGGAGACCATTTGGCCCATCGAGTCTGTACTGACTACAATTCCACCCAGTCCCTCTTCCCATAATCGCACATATTTACCCTGCTAATTCCCTGGCACTAGGGTCAACTTAGCATGGCCAATCAACCTAACCTGCACATCTTTGGAGTGTGGGAGGAAACCAGAACACCCAAAGGAAACACATGCAGACATGGGGAGAATGTGCAAACTCCACACAGACAGTGACCTGAGGCTGGAATTGAACCCAGGTCCCTGGCACTGTGAGGCAGCAGTGTAAACCACTGTACTGCCGCACCTTATCAAAGGTACCTCTTGAATTCCTTAAAAGTAGTTAAGGGGAACCGTAGTGTAATTGGTTGATAACTGTATGTTTCACAGAGGAGCTGAGGAGAAATATTTGAGTAAAAAGTCTGACAACACCAGGTTTTAGTCCAACCTATTTATTTGATAATATTCTCACTAGCTTTCGAGGGGACAGCATTCACCTGACGAAGAGGCTGTCCCCTCGAAAGCTAGTGAGAATATTATCAAATAAATAGGTTGGACTAAAACCTGGTGTTGTCAGACTTTTTACTGTGTTTACGCCAGTCCAACGCCGGCATACCCACATCATGAGAAATATTTGGGCAGAGTTCCCCTTCGATGAAATAATCTTACTTAGCTTTGAAAGAAAATCCTATCCCCAGTTTCAAGAAGTAAGTCTGGGGTTAGACAGGATAAAAGTTAGTTTCCGTTTCAATAGTTTCCAAAAATGAGCAAAATGCATCTAAATTCTATTTTCGCTAAAGCGTTAGCAACAGTAGAACCAAAGGTGTTAATGTTGTGTTTGTATTAACTCTGTCACACTTGAGAACCAAGCGCAGAATTATCCCTTCCCACTCTAAGTTCTGTAGTGACATTCAAAAATCAGAGGCAGGAATGTTACAGCTGTTCATGCTGGAAGGATTTTCCCATCATATTGCAGTGAATGGAGATTTGGCTGGGTGCCAAATTCTCCGGTTTCACTGCAGCACGAACGTGGCGTGAACAACAGGAAAGATCACAGAACAGAATCATAGAATTCCTCCAGTGTAGAAAAGGGCCATTTGGCCCATCGAGTCTGCACCCAGCGCAATCCCACCTAGCCCCCACTCCTGTAATCCTTGCTAATCTTCTGACACTGGAGTCAATTTAGCATGGCCAATCAACCTAACCTGCACATCTTTGGAGTATGGAAGGAAATCAGAGCACCCAAAAGAAACCCACGCAGACACAGGGAGAATGTGCAAACTCCACTCAGAGAGTGACCTGAGGCTGGATTGAACCCAGGTTCCTGGCACTGTGAAGCAACAGTTCTAACCGCTGTGCCACGATGCTGCCCCAATGTGCCACCGTGTCGTTTCCCCCTCCCCAACTGTGCCACCATTCCGCCCCACTATGCCACCATGCTGCCTAGAATATTTTCCATCATAGAATGGGATGGGCCCTTAAACACAATTATTTGTTATGCATGTGTGGGAATCTCATTGTGTCTTGTGGTGGGACAGGCAGAAAGTCGGACAACCCTCCAGAGTGTCTGGGTAACATATTTAAAAGGCACCCAGACAGGCCTTCACTAACAGCTCCAGGATCTTGAAGCAGGATGTGTAGAAGTCAATAAAGCACTGCTCCCACTTCAGCCATGCATCCCTGGAGATTTCTTTAAAGCCATGCAGGAAAGGTGGGACATCTTCATCCCCAGGGATAGCTGCAGGAGTTTCACCCAATTGACCATGCCAGCCTGGTGGGTCCAGAGGAGGACTGCCTTGCAATGAAAAAAAATGAATAATTTCATCCACATTGTGAGAACATTCTACCCTCCCAACCCATATTGCTTGCCACTCACATTGCATTTTTATCATGGGATGTGGATGTCACTGGCAAGGCCAGCATTTCGCTTCCCCATTCCTAAATGTCCTTGAGAAGGTGATGGGCTTCTGTGTTATTGAGCCATTTTTGTTAGGGAGCCAAGTGTTGGATTTTCACCCAGCCATAGTGAAAGCACAACCATGGGGAGCATCAGAGGGCAGTTTGCAGGTGCTGCTGTCCCCATGTAGCTGCTCCCCTGCCCTTCTACCAGGTAGAACTTGAAGGTTTGAAGGGTGCTGTTGAAAGATGCTGCAGTGCATCTTGTACATGGTACACACTGATGCCGCTCTGGGGTGAATGTTGAGGATGCTGGATGGGGTGTCAGTCATAGGACTGCTTTGCCCTGGATGATGTCCACGCTTTATGAATGTTTTTCAAGCTGCACTCATCCAGGCAAGTGGACAGTATTGCATCACACTCCTTACTCATTCCTTGTTGTTTGTGGTTGGATTTTGGAGAGTTGCAAGTTAGCTACAGAATCAACAGCCTGCAAACTGTCTATCATCATACATGTTCACAATCCATCTCTATATCTTTATGCAAGGTGTCTTTACCCCTGTGCAGCCATCACAGAGTTCACTCTCCAGCCCAGCGACACTCACCTCAGTCACCAGTAGATCTGGTTTAGGCTCAAGCTCAAACTCAGATAGTCACTGCACAGCAGGAAGAGGCAGCAACAATCAAGGTCACACCCACATTATTCCACTTGCATCCAGTGCCCTGATTTTCAGGTAGAGAGAGTTGAACCCCATGGAGCTGGGTTTGAAGTGCTGAGTGTGCATGTGTGAGTGGTTGAGTGAGTGTTTGTACTCTAAGGGAGGGAGAGTGGGTGGGTGTTTGTGTGTGAGAGGGGGCGTGCTGAGTGTGTGTCTGTCTCACTCCCAGTCTCAGGATTCTCATTCATCCTCACCCCTACAAACCAACAAAACCCTGTCATGCACATGAAGGTGAGTGAGTGACCATGCTGAAACAAGATTGAGCTTGACACATGTATACACTCAGCCTTCACGTTATAATTGTTTGTGTTTACTACTCATTTTTAAAAATACTAACTGATTGCTGTGTCTTTTTTTTGCTCAGCAAGTTGATTCTTTTCATATGTCCGCTTTTTGTTTTGAAATTCATGTTTAATGTTCTGCCAAAGCTTATATATTTCCACAATTTGCTCATCAGCCCCCCCAGGGTGTGAGATCAATCGAAATGTCACCCGTCACACATAAGTATGGGACAAGTCTGAGATAAAGATTAGGGGCTTATCATAGTTGCCTACAGCTTGCATAAATAAAAATTATATTAAGAAAAATAACTGTGTATTGCTATTTGTGGGACCTTGCAGTCTACAGATTAGTTGCTGGAATGGTCTGAGTAACAGTGGCTGCATTTCAAAGTAATTCATTGCCTTTACCTACTTTAGGGTACCCTGAGCATGTTGAAGTTACCTCGTCCGCGATTGTCCTGAATTGGGACTAAGTACCCACACCAGCTTTAGCAGCTAATTTATTCATAGCGGACAATCCACTGGCCAGCCCCGCTGTTCCAATATTGGGCCACCACTTTTAAATGGTGACCTGATCTTTGCACTTGGAGACAGGCTCCCAAACAAAAATGGTGGCCCCCCACATTGATCAGGAGGGCACCACCAACCACTCACCAAAGCTGATTACACAGACATACTGTAATCATTTGTGTTTAACTGTTGATTGTAACTTCATTATTACTTGAATTTGCCAGATGTAGTGATTCCTTAAAATTTTTATTTCAACTTTATTTGCAAAGGAGACATACTTATTTGTGTAACTTATTAAATTGATAAAGACAACATTAATCCTGTCACCTAAATACGTTGACCATTCTGATGTTAAAGATCTTATGGAACTTTTCGAAGAATAACAGACAACTCTGTCTATTAACATGAGCAATATTCTTCCCTCAGCCAATCCTTCCCACTGCCTCTGAAAAGCAGGCAATATAATCAATGATCCCACACGCCTGGACTTACTCTCTTCCATCTTCTATCAGGAAAATGATACAAGAGTCTGAGATCATATACCAGCTGACTGAAGAGTATCTCCTTCCCTGCTGCCATCAGACTTCTGAATAGACCTACGTTGTATTAAGCTTATTTTTCTCTACACCCGAGCTATGACTGTAACACTATATTCTGCAACCTCTCCTTTCCTTCTCCCCTACGTACTTTCTGAATGGTATATTGTCTCTGTACAATGTGCAAGAAACAATACTTTTCACTGTATCCCAATACGTGTGATAATAATAAATCAAATCAATATCAAAAATTGATGAAATAATCATTCATTTTCCATTGCCACCAATGATATTTCTGTGTGAAAAACAGTACTTAAAAGAAAATTATTTATTATACATGGAGAACTTGAGGGCTGGGATTTTTTTGACCGTGTAAGCCAACGGGATGCTCTGGTCCCACTGCAGTGAATGGAGAATGTCCAGGTCATCATAACTGGAAAAGTTAGAGATGTTACATGAAACACCCCATCCCTCTCCTCTTATAAGCACTTAAGAACTGAAATAAGATCAGAGATGGAGAAATGGGAGGGAAGGTCATGAGGAAAGGTCTATTACAGAGTTGAAATACGGATGATAAAGGGAGAAGTAAAGAAAAACTGGAGGGGCTATGGAGGGCAAGAACAGAACCCTTACCTGCCTTTGATGATTGAAAATGTGGGTCTAGTGATTATGACCATATGAATTCCAAAAATAACATGGTGTTCTTCATGATGATTGAGCTTCATTGGTGGAAAAGCGTGAGGTTGGGGAAGGCAGAATGGAAGTGGGGCAGAGACATAAAATAGCAAGCAATCCAAAGTTGAGAGCCATACTTGCAGATTAAATGGAATTGTTCGACAAAGCAATTGTCTACTCCATGCTTGATTTCTCCAATGTAGAAGAGAACATAAGAACATAAGAAATAGGAGCAGGAGTAGGCCATCTAGCCCTTCGAGCCTGCCCCGCCATTCAATAAGATCATGGCTGATCTGTCGTGGCTCAGTTCCACATTCCCGCCCTCTCCCCATAAGAGATGGCGCAATGAGTAGAAAATGCAACATAGTATATTGAAAGAAGTAGAAGTAATTCATTGTTTCACTTAGTTTGGAGCCTTGAATGGTGGGAAGGGAATAGGTGAAAAGGCAAATGTTATAACTCTTGTGCTTTCATGTGAGGGAGCCATTGTAATGGATGTGACCCATTTAATCCGAGAAATTGAGATGTCAATTTGATAAACAAAGAAACAAATTAAACCATGTTGTGCAGTATTTGAGCTATTGCCAAAAAGCTGGTCAACGCAAAAAACAAAAGCAACGGAACTCTTTCTTGTACTTTAAAAGCATGCACTATTTCACAGCATGTTGTGTTTATGATGCTGTCTGCAGCACCATATGTTGTATAATGGGTTCTTTAGATGTCTTAATGAGAAGAGCTTGAGACTTGATGTTTAACCGCGAAGCATTGATTGTTAATGTTTAACTATTCTCAGATCCAATGTATGGTCATGCTTGGAGCTGTTCCATACAGATGCACCACTTGCAGAGTTCTGTTTCTACACTGATCTGAGTCCCTTACCATGTGAATCTCTACATCATGCTATGGGTGGTGCCATTCTCCCATCACAGAGAATCATAGAATCATAGAAACCCAACAATGTAGAAGGAGCCCATTCAGCCCATTGAGTCTGCACTGATAACAATCCCTCCCTGGCCCTATCCCTGCAACCCCACATATTTGCCCTGCCAATCCCTCTAACACATCATGGGACACCAAAGGGCAATTTAGTAAGGCCAATCAACCTAATCTGCACATCTTGGTGAACCTTGGTTCTTCTGAACACCTTTATATTACAACAACATGCAGGCACAGATCACTATATTCACAACAGAATCTTGAATTGCCTTATTGTCGGAGGAAAACAAAATACCAATGGGCCCTAGAAAGTAAACAATTAACCTTCAAGGATTCAAAGTTTTAAAAAAAGATAAGGTTTATTTACAGATGTTTTTTGTAGAATGCAGTGAACAATGTCAGCCTGTGCAGTGACTTGCACAGACAATTACTTAAAAAAAAACTAACACAGGCATACAAAGACAGATGTCAACCATCTTAATTTGGACACAAATTGTTGAGCTCTAAAGATAATTTCCCAGAAAAATGGTTACAACAAAATATTTCATATTATTAAGAAATGACACTGGATAGTAAGTATAATCTTCAAATCAATATTTGTTTGAATATCCAAATTGTTTATTAAGGTGGATTCATAATTGTGTGCAATCTTAAGTAGAACTTTTATGTTGTAACTAGCTTTAATTACCATATTTGAGTCTTTATTATCATAATATAATCCAGAATTGATACTTTTAACACATAAACAAGCGAAGAGTTGTGGTCTCTTACTTACGTTGGCACAGATCCACATATAGGTAACAATATTCCCATGGGTCCACATATAAATACCATATCCCCATGGATTCACATATAGATAACTATATCCTCGAGCTCTCAGTTATGATTCTAAGTGCTGCCAATATTGGTAAACTTAAACAGTTTTTCTGCTGTAACATACCTGTAGATATTTTCATACCAACTGAGATTTTGCTGGTTTGAAAACTCCTAGGTGGGAGGACATTTCATTTTCAAGACTTCATCTGTAGTTGGTGAAGCTAATGTCCTTTAGTGACCTGAAATTTTCTCATTGTGATTTTAAGCTAACAATAAGTTCAACGGGGTAGGTTTACCCTGCCGGGGTAAAGATATCGAACCATTAACAGCTGATGATCAACGCATTGGGTCTGAGGAGAATATTAATTAAAAACTATCCTAAATAGAGTTATCCGCTGAGGCATATGGGGTTATACAGGAATTCCTTTTTAGCTCATAAACTAAAAGATTTTACTGAGGTGATGTCCTGACAAAAACAATGGATAGTTTTTATCTCCTTCAGACCCTAAAAGGTTTTTGTATGTTGTTATTTCAGGATCATTTGTAACAGGATTTAAAATAGATTCTTTAATAAGTGAGACATCAGATCGAGTGTCATAAAGTACATGACAGTGTCCTTGATTCCCCACATAACCCTCTGTCCAGGAGAATGTCTGTTTTTACTTGTCCTGCTGTAGCTGATTGCAGGATATAATATCCTTATTCACCATGTTTATCTTTTTAGATGGATTGATATTTTCCCAAGATGGTTCGGTGGATGAGATTTTTGAGTAACTGGACTGTGTCTGTTCTGAGGTTTCTCTTACTTTCCTGCAGAGTCTGTCTATCATAGCTTCATTGTGTTTTGAAGTTATCCCTGTATGGCTTACAAGATTTTCTTGCTGTGTTTTGTCCATTCTGTTGGGAGCATATTCCCGAGGACCCTGTGGTCTATATTCTTTGGTGTGTGTGAGCTGCCTCTCATGTCCTGGTTTCTAGATTGAGGCTGAGCAGGTAATTTCAAAGGACTACTATGCTTAGGTTTTATTGCCTGAGTGTGTTGTTGCTAGGGTGCGTAGTAGGCTGGGACTTATTCTCCTCCACTAATAAAATGCTCATGAGACTATGTGCCAACTCAATAATTTTACAACTTGGGTAAATTTATCCTGAGTATTTTGCACATTGCACAGCACAACATCCACATTCTATGTCCCAATTATTTCTTGTTAAAATCTTCTCCATTTCATAGGCAGTAGAGCGTGGGATTGGGCTGGTCTACATTTTAGGTGACCCAGCGGACTTCTTTAGTAAATGACAAAATGCAATTTCATATTCTCAATCTCATCAGGTTGTGATTTCTTTTCTATCGATGGAGGTAGCACGTATAGAGGGACAGTCTGAGCTCCAGGGATAGTTTTTACTGAAAACAGGGCAGACATAGCTCAAACAAACAGGCAGCAGAATGTTGCCTTACACCTTTTGATCAATATGCTGTCATCACGACAAATCCAGTAAGAAGTCTCACAACACCAGGCTATAGTCCAACAGGTTTATTTGGTAGCAAAAGCCACTAGCTTTCGGAGCGCTGCTCCTTCGTCAGGTGAGTGGGAGTTCTATTCACAAACAGGGCATATAAAGACACAAGCTCAATTTACAGAATAATGGTTGGAATGCGATCTTTATAGGTAATCAAATCTCAAAGGTACAGATAATGTGAGTGGAGAGAGCATTAAGCACATGTTAAAGAGATGTGTATTGTCTCCAGACAGGACAGTTAGTGAGATTTTGTAAGCCCAGGCAAGTCATGGGGGTTACAGATAGTGTGACATGAACCCAAGATCCCGGTTGAGGCCTTCCTCATGTTTGCGGAACTTGGCTGTCAGTTTCCGTTCTGTGACTCTGCGCTGTCGTGTGTCGTGAAGGCCACCTTGGAGAATGCTTACCCAAAGATCAGAGGCTGAATGCTCGTGACTGCTGAAGTGTTCCCCAACAGGAAGAGAACACTCTTGCTTGGTGATTGTCGAATGGTGTTCGTTCATCCATTGTCGTAGCGTCTGCATGTTCTCTCCAATGTATCATGCTTCGGGACATCCTTTCCTGCAACGTATCAGATAGACAACGTTGGCCAAGTTGCAAGAGTATGTATCGTGTACCTGGTGGATGGTGTTCTCACATGAGGTGATGGCATCCGTGGCAATGATCTGGCATGTGTTGCAGAGGTTGTTGTGGCAGGGTTGTGTGGTCACTGTTCTCCTGAAGGCTGGGTAGTTTGCTGCAGACAATAGTCTGTTTGAAGTTGTGCGGTTGTTTGAAGGCAAAAAGTGGGAACGTGGGGATGTCCTTGGTGAGATGTCCGTCTTCATCAATGTCATGTTGAAGGCTCCGGAGAAGATGTTGTACCTTCTCTGCTCCGAGGAAGTACTGGACGATGAAGGGTACTCTGTCTGCCGTCTCCCATGTTTGCCTTCTGAGGAGATCGGTGTGGTTTTCGCTGTGGCACGTTGGAACTGTCAATTGAAGAGTCGAGCACCTAATCCTGTTCTTACGAGGGCATCTTTCAGCATCTGGAGGTGTCTGTTGCGACCCTCCTCATCTGAGCAGATCCTGTGTATATGGAGCCATCCCCTATGGACAAGCCCTCCGTATACACAGGATCTACTCAGATGAGGAGGATCATAACAGTCACCTCCAGACGCTGAAACATGCCCTCATAAGAACAGGATATGGCTCTCGACTCATCGATCGACAGTTCCAACGCGCTACACCAAAAAACCGTACCAACCTCCTCAGAAGACAAACACAAGAGACAGTGGACAGAGTATCCTTCATCGTCCAGTACTTTCCCAGAGCGGAGAAGCTACAACATCTTCTCTGGAACTTTCAACATGTCATCGATGAAGTCGAACATCTCACTAAGGCCATTCCCACATCCCCACTTCTTGCCTTCAAACAACTGTACAACCGCAAACTGACCATTATCTGCAGCAAACTACCCAGCCTTCAGGGGAACAGTGACCACAACACCACACAACCCTGCCACAGCAATCTCTGCAAGACATGCCAGATCATTGCCATGGATGCCATCATCTCACGTGAGAACACCATCCACCAGGTACACGGTACATACTCTTGCAACTCAACCAAAATTGTCTACCTGGTACGCTGCTGGAAAGGATGTCCCGAGGATTGGTACATTGGGGAGACCATGCAGATGCTACAACAATGGATGAATGAACACTGCTTGACAATCACCAGGCGAGACTGTTCCCTGTTGGCGAACACTTCAGCTGTCACGGGTGTTCGGCATCTGATCTTCAGGTAAGCGTTCTCCAAGGCGGCCTTCATGATATAGGACAGTGCAAAGTCGCTGAGCAGAGTCTGATAGCCAACTTCCGCACACATGAGGATGGCCTCAACCGGGATCTTGGGTTCATGTCACACTAACTGTAATCCCCGTGACTTGCCTGGGCTTGCAAAATCTCACTAACTGTCCTGTCTGGAGACAGTACACATCTCTTTAACATGTTCTTAACCCTCTCTCCACTCACATTGTCTGTATCTTTGAGATTTGATTAGCTGTAAAGATTTGCATTCCAACCATTATTCTGTAAATTGAGTTTATGTCATTATATGCTCTGTTTGTGAATAGAACTCCCACTCACCTGATGAAGGAGCAGCAAGCACTCCAAGGACTAGTGGCTTTTGCTACCAAGTAAACCTGTTGGACTTTAACCTGGTGTTATGAGACTTCTTACTCTGTTTACTCCAGTCGAACGCTAGCATCTCCACATCATCATGACAAATCTACAGCATTAGGTATTTTAACACATAATCTCCAAATGGGACAAGGACCTCATGCCTTTATGAAAGGGCAAGGGGGTGTCTTTGTCCTAGGAGATTATGATTTCTGAATACATTCAAAGTCCGATCAGTGGATAATTGTGATTTAAATACCTTTAGACAGGCTTCTCAAGTCCTCATAGATCTTTTCTGTGCCTTCAGAAATGCTTTATATTTCTGAGAGCCCAAAACACACCACCTGCTCCAGATGGTCCAGATATAATTCAATCACTAGGGCACATGAATTTACAAAATATTTATCAAACCTGTGGAAAACCAAAAGGCAGGATCAATGCCAAAAATGGGAATGGCAGTTAAATATTTGATCGACTTTAATATGAATCAATGGTGGCCCATGGCTCTACATAGAGAAGCTAAACTAATATTAGGATAAAGGCAAAATACTGCCAATGCTGAAATCTGAAATAAAAACAAAAAATGCAGAAAGCCTCCGCAGGGCTGACAGCGTCCATGGAGAGAGAATAGAAGCAACATTTTGAGTCAAGATGGCCCTTAGTGAGAGCTAAATGCAAAGAAAATGGGACATGATTTATACTGTGAAGGTGGGGGGTACTATAATTTGACAAAGGGGTTATAAATGGTGATGATAAAGGCTGAGAAAGGTGCTAAGAGTGACCACTAAGAGATCAGAATGTAAGAATGGCAGAACAAAGGTGGAGATTGTCAGAGGACAACCTGAGGAATGTGACAGTTGGTGTCGTGCTGGTGGTGGTGGGTGGTTGGGGACGTTGGAAAGACAAGATTCAGAAGTGTAAATATGAAAATAAAAATACGAAGTAATAAAAATGGATGAATAAGATGAAAAGAAGGAATAAAATAAAATAAATGGAAATGGGGTCAAGATGGAGGGGAGAGTTCATTCTCTGAAATGGTTGAACTCAATGTTCAGTCCAGAAGGCTGTAAAGTGCCCAATCAGGAGATGAGGTGCTGTTCCTCCAGTTTTTATTGGGCTTCACTTGAACACTGCAGAAGGCCAAGGATGGACATGCAGGCAGGAGAGCAAGCTGGTGTGTTGAAATGGCAAGTGACAGGAAAATCTGGGCCCTGGCTTACAGACGGACCAAAGGTGTTCTGCAAAGTGATCACTCAGTCTGCGTTTGGTCTCTCTGATTTAGAATGAACCATATTGGGAGTAGTGAGTGCAATAGACCAGATTAAAGGAGGTGCACATGAAGCACTGCTTCACCTGAAAAGGATGTTTGGGACCTGGGATGGTGTACAGGGAGGAGGTGAAGTTGCAGGTGTTGCACTTTCTGTGATTGTATGGGAAGGTGCTATTGGCAGTAGATGAGGTGTTGGTTGTGATGCAAGAGTGTCCTGGGGAGAATGGTCCCTGTGGAATGCTGACAGGGAGCATGAGGGGGAGATGTGTTGAGTGGTGGCATCACGCTGGACTTGGTGGAAATGCCTAATATTAAGACCTTGGTCTATTTCACCTGCAGAAGTTTGTATTTCATAGGAAGTAATGCTATCTATGACAAGTGACTCATTTCTGAATTACCAACATTATTAATTAAAAATAACTGAAGAACATGGACTCCTTCCTGCCTATAAAAAAGTGAAGATTTTAACAGGAAGCAGTTGGGAGATTGTGCATGGATGTTGTGGTGTTATCAAAGCGCAGCCGTCCAATTAAGCTGAGATAAATGTTCAAAATACTCAGGGTAAATTCCTCCAAGTTGTAGAATTATTAAGAAGGCACATTCTCTCAAGAACATTCCAGTAATGGAGGAGAACAAGTCACAACCTACTACACACCCTAATCAACAACAAACTCAGGCAATAAAACCTAAGTATAATAATCCTTCGAGATTACCTTCTCAGCCTCAACCTAGAAATCAGGACACGAGAAGCAGGTCGCACGTACCAATAAATGTAGACCACAGCATCAGAGGGAATATGCTTCCGACAGTACAGATAAAACACAGAAAGAAAATCTTGTAATCCATATAGGGATGACTTCATAACACAATAAAGTTATGATAGACAGATTCCACATAGCTAAAATAGAAAATTCAGATGGGAGGAAAATAAGAGAAATCTCATAACAGCAGTCAGTTACTCATAAATCCCATCCACTGAACTGCCCTGGAAAAAATATCAATACACCTACAAAGATAAACATAGTGAATAAGAATGCTACACCCAGCAAACAACAACAGCAGGACGAGAAGAAACATTACCCTGCACAGAGGGTTATGTGGGGAATCAAGGACATTATAGTATACATAATGATACTGGATCTAATATCTCACTTATTAAAGAGTCTATTTTAAATTATGTTACAAATGATCCTCAAATAGTGAAATACAGAAACCTTTTAGATGTGAAGGAAATACAGAAATACACCCATTGTAAACCTACAGGTTACCACTAGAACTCAAATAAAACATTTACAGATAGTTGTGGTTAAAAGATATTTGGCTGTCCCGTTAATAGGACAGCCAGATATAAGACAATTTATCAATTTCTCAGCACAAACAAAACTTTATGACCAACAAAACACAAACTGAGCAAGACAAGATTAAATAAGCAAAAGAAAAACATTTTGCGTGGGATTACAAACATTCTCAAATTAACTCAGCCTCATCGGATAGAGGGAACATAAGAACATAAGAACATAAGAAATAGGAGCAGGAGTAGGCCATCTGGCCCTTCGAGCCTGCCCCGCCATTCAATAAGATCATGGCTGATCTGTCGTGGCTCAGTTCCACTTTCCCGCCCTCTCCCCATAACCCTTAATCCCCTCTCTTATCAAAAACCCATCAACCCGCTTCTTAAAAATATTTAGCGAGGCAGCCTCCACCACTTCAACGGGCAGAGAATTCCAGAGATTCACCACCCTTTGAGTGAAGAAGTTCCTCCTCAACTCCGTTCTGAACCGCCCCCCCTTTATCTTGAGGCTGTGCCCCCTAGTCCTACTGTCTTTTTTGAGCGGGAAGAGTCTTTCCACCTCTATCCTATCCATCCCATTCATCATCTTATACGTCTCAATGAGATCTCCCCTCATTCTTCTAAACTCTAACGAGTACAAGCCTAGTTTATTCAGCCTCTCCTCATAGCTCAACCCCCTCAACTCCGGTATCAGCCTAGTAAACCTCCTCTGCACTCCCTCCAGGGCCAAAATATCCTTGCGCAGGTGCGGCGCCCAAAACTGCACACAGTACTCCAGCTGCGGCCTCACCAATGCCCTATACAGCTGCAGCAAGACCTCCCTACTTTTATATTCAATCCCCCTCGCTATGAAGGCTAGCATCCCATTCGCCTTCCTGACCACCTGCTGCACTTGCAGGCTGGGTTTTTGCGACTCATGCACAAGGACCCCGAGGTCCCTCTGCACCGTCGCCTGCTGCAGTTTTTCGCCACGTAAGTAATAGTCCTTCCTACCATTCTTCCTACCAAAGTGGACCACCTCACACTTGCCAACATTAAATTCCATTTGCCATTTCCTGGCCCATTCGCCCAGCCTATCTAGATCCTTCTGCAGACTCTCCACACCCTCCGCACAATTTGCCTTTCCCCCAATCTTGGTGTCATCAGCAAATTTCGACACCCTACACTCGGTTCCCTCCTCCAGATCATCTATATAAATGGTAAATAGCTGAGGATATGATAAAGTTCAAACACAATGGACAATTAAAGAGGGAAATTGCAAATCAGCCTTAATGGAAACCATTAGGAAACTTGAGGAATAGGGAGAAGTAATACATTTCTAGAAATAACTCCCACTATTTGGAGTAGGTGAAGATCGATAATTGTCTTTACAGCTTTAAACAAAGTGATGAAACCTTGTGCATCCTAAACTGACAATTCACATCAAATATTGCAAGGGCTTAATAGAGAAATTTGTAAGACTGTCATTGATTTTGGTTAATGGGTACTTGTCTCACTCTTCGCACCAAGATGATTGGGGATTAAGCGGCAATGGCAATTCCTAATGGTTACCAACACTGCTAGAGTAAATGGCCCCAAGGTTTCAGAAATAGTCCAGCGTTGTTTGCTTCACATGCAATCGATTCACTTTCTAGATCTAGAGAATATGGTCTCTTACATTGATGATGGTGACATTTCACTTGGTGATCTGGAGAAATACTTAAACAATGTAGAAACTGTCCTGGACTGACTCACAAAAGTGGGATATATCAGACAATCATAGCATCCCCACAGTACAGAAGGAGGCCATTCAGCCCACTGAATCTGTACCAACCACATCCCACCCAGGCCCTATTCCTTCTGACACTCGGGTCAATTTTAGCATAGCCAGTCAACCTAGCCTTCACATCTTTGGACTGTGGGATGAAACCACAGCACCCAGAGGAAACCCATGTCGACACGGTGAGAATGTGCAATCTCTACACAGACAGAGACCCAACGCCGGAATTGAACCTGGGTCCCTGGCACTATGAGATAGCAGTGCTAATCACGTTACAACATTAAAAACATTGATATTAAAAAACAAGCCTTTGTTTGAAGGCAAAATTAAGGACCCCAAGCACCCCTGTCATTGTCAATTCCACCTTCTTCCATTGGGAAAAAAATGCAAAAGTCTGAAGTCACGTAGCAACCAACACAAGAACAGTTTCTTGCCTGCTGCTGTCAGACTTTTGAATGGAACTGCCTTGCATTAAGTTGACCTTTCTCTACACCCTAGCTATGACTGTAACACTACATTCTGCACTCTCGACTTTCCTTTCTCATGAACTCTGTCTGTACAGCGTGCAAGAAACAATACTTTTCACTGTATGCTAATACATGTGACAATAATAAATCAAATCAAATTAAATGAAATCACTGGCAAAGACAGATGCTTAGTAGTTGAGTACAAAGAAAAAAAAGAACAAATAGCCTTTCCAAAAAACCTTAAAGCCCTACAATTAGCTTTTGGACTTCTATATTTTGAATGAACTCCAAGATCTGCAGATATTTCCCAACCAGTATAGCAAACTGGGCAAAGCCACAGCCACAGGTAAATTTGTATTTATCACTACAGATTATAAACAATTAAAATGGAACAAAGGGATCCACAGTCAGATTTAATAATTTATATCAGAACAGGGTATGAAGTGGCTGTTACAGCTTTTTAATAACAAATAAAGTTTCATTCTCATTCAAATCCATTCATATAAATTTACATCCACGGAACAGAAATGGACAAGTGGAGAAAAAATGATGACAATGGTCCTTCACGCTGTTATTAAAGGGAGACCCTGACAAGGGAAAAACAAAATTGAGACCTGAGTGAAAATCAGCTCTAAAAAGTTTTCTGAAAAGATAGTTCCTGAAAACGAAGCCACTAGAGTCAGACGGGGTAGTTTGTGAGGAAATTTGTAAAACAAGACGTGGATTTGGGGCATTTACCCCAAAAAGAAGATTGCGACTCATAAAATAAGATTAAATCTCAACAGGACCAATCTTTAACCTAGATACAGAGAAGTTATGTATTGTGATGGTGCAACACAAGAGGTCAGGACAAATACAGATTACAAAATTACAGCTGGGAAGTCCATAATTAAAGGCAAATTTATAAATGATAAAGGTCACGAGGTAGAAAAGACAGTTTCAACGAATCTAGGCCCACATATGCACTATATGTTGAAGTGGCAGCCTTATAATGAGCACTTTCGGAAACTTTGGATCAACCAAATCTTATCTGTACAGACAGTTATTATTGTGCAAGAGGCTATAATCAAGTTATTCTCTTTTGGGAGATAAAAGCTTTACTACCTGAGGGGAAACCCATACACAAGATAAGAAAAACCTGGCTAATCTGAGAAATGCTAAATGAAATTGTCAGGTAATGCATGTCAAAGTACATAAAAAGGGTATACATTCTTTAGGGAATGAAATGATGGAGCAAAAGCAACAGTCATGAAGCCACCAGATTGTAAATGCATTCCAGCAGTTACAAGAGCAAAAATTGCAGTTTTTGAGCCACAATAATTACCAAATCCACCCAATTATCCAAACAAATGTAGGTATTGCCAAAATCCAGAGAGTAAATTTTGGGGAGGGCGGCCTAAAGGAAAAAGGGAAATGAAACAGAAATGAGATGAACTAATTGTAGGAGCTCAATCTAGCTTAGGAAACCTACACCCAGGAGGTCAAAGAACCAATCAACAAAATATTATCGATGGTCTAGCATGTTAAAATCTTGCAAGATTATTTGCAAATTGTACAGCCAATAACTAGGAAATCTTCTAACACTACCAATAGGAGCCAAAAAGACTGACCATCCATTTAACAAGATTATAATTGATTTTATTGGACAATTGCCAAATTCAGATGAATACAAGTATGGCATGGTGGCACTGTGGTTAGCACTGGAGCCTCACAGCACCAGGGAGCTGGGTTCAATTCTGGCCATGGGTAACTGTGTGTGGAATTAGCACATTCTCCGAGTGGCTGCTTGGGTTTCCTCCAGGTGCTCCAGTTTCCTACCACACTCCAAATATGTGTGCGTTAGGTGGATTATGCTAAATTGCTCCTTTGTGTCAGGGAAATTAGCAGGGAAAATATGTGGGGTTACAGGGATACGGCTTGGGTGAGATTGTTGTTGATGCAGGTTCAATGGGCCAAATGGCCTCTTTCTGCACTGTAAGGATTCAATGATCCTATGTTTTGACCATTGTACTGATTTTGTATGATGTATCCCCACCAATGATGTAATAGGAAGTGCCTTAGTATCATTCTTGAAAGATAATTTATTCTTATTATTGGAATTCCTACATGGGGTATTGCACTCTGACCGAGGTGGAACTTTTGGATGGAATTTTATGACCACTCCCAATGACCATATGTTCTGACCCTCCGAAGTTAGCAGATCTTCGAATAGCTTGTTGCGTTTTCCAGCCCCATTCCCACTGTTATATTCTGCCCTTGGTTTCCAAAGTTCACCATTAAAAGTTTGTACATTGAATTCGGATCAAGAAGGGTGTGATCCACTTAATAAACTAATAATCAAGAGAATCTGAAAAAATATTCAATGGGAAATTGGTCTTATGTATGATCTTATATCTCTAAGTGGGAGAGACAAGTCTTTGATTCAAAAGGCAACCAGCCTTTCAATTCAGGGAGATTGGCAGAGCACTGGAGTGAGATCACATAATGCTAGAAGGGTACTGGGGGGCCAGTAGCAGGAGACCAGTGGGAAGACTCTAAGGTAATAGGCCCAGTCAGTGCTTGGTTAATTGCAACCAACCTCACCTTAGGCTCAAGAGTTATCAATGTCCTCCCCAGCCAACTGTTCTCAAAGTTTGTGCAGACCTTCAGCTCTGGCATCTCTTTGCCAATCTAGGATCTCTCCCTCTTGTGTGCCAGAGTTTCCTGCATGAAAACAGATGGAGAGAGTGTAAGTAGAGTGTGTGTCAGGGCAGATGATAAAGATGTCTGGAATGTGTGTATGGTGAGCAGGATCGGTGAGCAGGATCAGTGAGCTGATGAGGCCACAACCTGCAGGGAAGATGAAGGTGTTTGTGATGGAGAGTGAGTGGTGGTGTCCATGAACTGGCAGTGGGCGAGATCCATGTGGATGTGTGATGGGTCTGTAAGTCTGTGAGTTGAGAGTAATGAGAAAATTTACCATGACAAAATGGAGGAGATCATTCATCCTCTTCCTGCACTGAATGGCTGCACTTTTCTGCAGGGCATTAGTGTTGACCACCACTGCCACCATCTCCCATGGTGTCTTCGCTGGTTTGTTTTCTTCCTATGTGCGGGTAGAGGGCATCACATCAGGCCTCTTGCACACCCAGGAGTCTCTCCAAGGCAGTGTGTAAAACTGTGCGTATGGATTTCTTGGCAATCATCATTCCCTGGTGACCTACATAGTGTTGCTAGTGTGCATTGGGGTGGCCTTTAAATATGCTGCTCCAATGGTTGTAGCAATGATGTGATACAGGGATGGGGGTTGGTCTGGTGGCGAGGGACAGGGATGGGTTGGGAGTGAATATGTACTCATGAGCCGAATATAAATAACAATATCCAAGAATTCTTATGTTTTTCCTAGATATTTGTAAACTAAAAGATTTCTTTTCTGCTCTACCATGCCTGTAAATATGTTTAGCATTGGCATGATTTTGCTGGTTTGAAAACTCCTAGAAGGAAGAACATTTTATTTCAGGACCCAGTATACATCTGACTATGTTCCTCTAATGAATTAAAATTTCTCTTCATTGAGATTTTAATCTAGCATTAATTTCAACTGGGTAGATTTACCTTGCTGGTGTGGAGATGTGGTAGGGTAGAGATAGTACAACAATCCCTCAATAAATGTCACAAAAAACAGGTCATCAAGTCATTGTTGTTTGTGATAGCAAGCTGGGTATATATTGGCTGGCGTGTTTCCTATTTTACACCAATGATTATACTTCAAAATTAATGGATTGGCTGTAAAGCTCAATGTGACATCAAGTGACTATGAAAAGTGCTATTAAAAATTGAAGTCTTTCTTTCGTCAACCCAAAACTTTGAGGGAAATTTAAAACACCCAAAATCGGATTTTGGATTAGATGGTTTGTAAAATTGTTACAAAAAAATCACAAACCCAAACACAAGCCATCTTTTAGGTTTAATAAATTTGGGATCGGGGCAGATAATCAATCCGCTAATACATGGTGGGTGCTCACCTAATTATTTTAATGAGGATGCATTCCTCACATTTTAGTTCCATCTTAAATTTAATCCTGTCTTGGCTGAAGATGCCTGACAGCTATGTGGAAAAAGTTAAAACCTTTTCTGGAATGTCTTGTGGGTCAGCAGGAACTGAAGAGATTCCTTATAGATCCTCATAGCCAATGTGTTTTCCTCCCTGTTAATCAAATTTCCCTTATATTTGGAACCTCCCCATTATATGATTGGTCCTCCAGCACCCTCCAAACCTCCAAAGGTATCGCCAGTTTTTGCATGCAGTTATTGATAAGCCACAATTAATGACCATTGATTGCAGCCCTGATCTGTCTTTGTCTCCTGCATTCACTGGTTCGCAAACCTTCAGATCACTCTGCACCCTCCTCCTCAATCCATCTCACCACCTTGCAATGTCTAAACTTCAGGAAACCTATCTGCTCCTGGGTTGTGACTTCAATTTCAGCAATTTCCATCCAAAAGTAAGCCAATATTTTAATCAGGCTGACATCTGGGTAAGGATTCTGTTGAAAAAAAACTCTACAGCATTACCAGGCAGAATGTTTTCCTCTGGCTTGGGATCTTGACCCAGTAACTATTGGGATCTGCGTACCTTAGTGGGATTCTTCAATCTGGTTAGTTAAGGAGGTGCGCTATTGCTTGTCCTGTTCATACAGATCCAGATCCCTTGTAGAGAATGCCTCACCATTTGTGTTTGTCTAAAAAACCATCGGTTCCACAGCAAAAGCCCACAGAAGGTATGTCAATAAGTGCAAAGGAAAGGGCAGCACATGGCACAGTGGTTAGCACAGCTGCCTCACAGCGCCAGGGACCCGGGTTTGACTCCCGGCTTGGGTCACTGTCTATATGGAGTTTGTACATTCTCCCCATGTCTGCGTGGGTTTCCCCCAGGTGTTCCGGATTCCTCCCTCAGTCTGAAAGACATGTTGGTTACGTGCAGTGACCCAAACAGGCACCAGAATGTGGCAATTAGGGGAATTTCACAGTAACTTCATTGCAGTGTTAATGTAAGCCTTACTTGTACTAATAAATAAACTTACAAAAAAGGATAGGGCTATTCATTCACCAATCACCACAAAATCCAAACCTATAATGTGCTAGAAGTCCGTGCGAAATAATCAGACTCATTTTAAATATAGCAATTTTATAAATGTGGCAGCCCATTAAGAACTGATGCATTTATGATTACCAGAAGCTGCCTGAGATTTCCATGTATATAGGAAATTAAATGACATGAGAGCATATTTAAATTGGACAAGCACTAGTAACACCGCAGTATTTGTTATTTTCTTCTTATGATTAGAAAATTAAACTATTTAGTAATTGCACGCAAAACTTTTTAAGAAGCAACCCATCACGCCTTTCGCAGCAATTGTGCCACATTGTATTTTTTTTTAGTTCAGGAGAAAATGTTTCTACGTTTTACAAATTAACTCAGAGCCAGGAGACTGTTTCAGAAACGATTTTCATATCTTCTGCACACCATTGTCTCTTGTGCATTTCTGCCACTTGAAGAAAAATCATGCTTACATCAGAGGGCTTCATTTATTCCACAGCAACACAAAGCTATGCATGGCATTCTGCTGTTGAAGGACTCGTTTCATACTTTTGTGTCCAAGAGTAATGCTCGTTCACAACGGCATGACCTCAAATAGTGGAGTTTTACTCTGCATGAACTTTTATGCTACTAGACATAGGTATTACTCGATGTCATCTTTTTCATCTTTTATGAATATTGCATGCAATAACTCAAAATGTGAAACTGTGAACTGACTCAGGGTAATTTCAATCTTTAATTGAAAAATTAAAAACAATGGATTTTCATCAATTATAGGAACAACTCTACTGCAGCCTAAAGAGGACTTTGTCAAGAACAGGAAGGTATTACTCAACATCCAACATCTCTTAGGTCTCAAATCTTCCTTGCTCATTGAGATTCTCCAGAGAAAGCGAATGTATTAAAATCAATCATAAAACATTACAATAATAATCAGTGCACCGTACAGTGTTATTGCACCATCCTGTATGTAATCCCTTACCTTGATTCTTGAGTTTGAATTGTTTTAAATAAATGCCCCTCTAAAACAATATTTTTAGTTTTGCACATTTACTCTTTTAAGTCAACATAGCTTGTAACATGCTCATTGGTGACTCAATTCCCAAAAGAAACTGTTAAAAGTCATTAATTTTGAGCAGTGCTGAATTCAAATCCATCTGTTTTTGAACCAAGGGAGTCAATGAATGGCGAGGTGCGTTCACCCAGGTAATTTCAACTCAAGGGTAAAGATATGAACTGAGCTAAAACAAATTGTACTCTGAGATTCAAGCACACAAATTTCAGTAAGATTATAAAATGGGGATCTTTTATTCCACTGGAATCACATCTTTGTAAACATTAATAAAAAAAGATAAATGTTGAGAAACAAACGACTTACAATGAAAATTTGCAGCCAACATTCCAAATCCACCTGGAGACCTTTGACAGCTCAACCCCCAATCTCTAATGAGCCAAGTAGCAGAGTTCAGTTGGTACAGCTCTGATTACTAATTCCCTGTGAACTAGATTATCTTGTTACCCAGGCACAAAAGGAATCTTCCTGTCCTCCTGCCTTCTCAGACTCAGTGGTGCTGCCCAATCAGTTTACCCAGGTCTCCAGCAATTGTAGACCTGTCCAAATTCCCCTTGCCAGTTCTTGTGCAAGTTTGGCAGCTTATTGCCTTATTCATTATTCATGGCCTTGGCTCCTCCATGCTGCAAATTACAAGCTCTCTGCTCCTGCTTCATCTGTAGCATTTGCTCTCTCCTCGGGCAAACGGCTCACCACCCGAGTCCTTGGCCTCCACTATTCCTCAAAGCCTGCAAAGGATATTGCCCCCCGCATGGGGCAGGTCACCCACAGGCACCATCCAATTTCCCTGCTCAGGGCTCTCCCTACTATCATCATCCTGCTGATGTAGGGCCCACTTCCTTCTTCGAGATGTGCCGTCCCATGGTAACTGTTTAGTGAGGAATCATATGATCAAAAGGTTTGATTGAGCTATGACAGCTAGCATACTCAAATCCACATCAGTGGCAGCCTTCCCTTTATTTACCATTAATCTGGACAAAAGGTAAGGGCTGGCACAATATTCAGCATTTGCTCGAGAAGATCTTCTAAGCCATTTATTTTTCTACTTTCAATAGCAGCCACATAAGGGTTGAGATATATCTCCAGAGACCAGGTAATCAGCAGCCCTAGTTTTTTCAGTTGCAGGCCCATCATCTCCTCCCAGCATTGGATGCACCTCCAGAATCCCTAGTACACATATTCCAGGATTCCTTGTTGCTATCAAACTCCTCTTAGACTCAAATGCACAGAGTCCAACCATCTCTTCATTCAAAGGAAGAAAGTCAGACCAGAGTGTTACCTTCTTCCCAATAATTTAAATTTCATTTTTGTTTTGCTGGGTTGTGATTTTCCAGATATTGTAAAATTGCCACAAAAAATTATTCCCCCACCAAAGGGAATAGGAATTGCTTTTGCAGAGTGTTTGAGATGAAGGTTTGTTGAGCCAATTTGGGGGCGATTCTCCCAACCCGTTACACAATAATTTTTCAAATGTACTGACACAGACCATAAAAGTTACTGCTGCATAAGCTTCTTCATCGATATATCTTGGGCACATTTTTTCTAGCCTGCTAATTATTCAAAACCCCACATTAGCTATTTTCAATTTATTATGGTTTACTTTTTTGTTCATTGGAAGATTCACTTCAATCTTTAACTCTTTTCAAAACTGATCTATTGATTCAAGTCGAATTTTGTCAAGAACCTTTTCCTTTTCTTTTTGGAACTTTTCTGCTCCACTTTTTGAACTTCAGACAATGTTTCTCATCTTTTTTTTATCTCTTGGCTGCACTCACCAGACAATTAAACTGCCTCTTCGCAGTCTAAGCCATAACTTCTCTCAAAAAAATTGTCTGGCTCCTCTTGGGTGTCCAGCTTTTTTCTGCCAGTATGGTTTTCACAGAGTTGGATATTGTAACCTACTGGTAATCCTGCTGCAATCTATGAGTTCCTGAAGTGATTTTAGTTCAGCTGTAAATTGGAAGAAGATGTTAAGTCTCCATCACTTAAGGCCCATTTATTTACATAATCACACATGACTGAAATGATAACATTTTTGTAGTGATTGTCACTTTAAGACCTGAGTACAGGTCATGTGGTCTGAACAACCAATTGACAGCTAGCATGGGGAATCTCTCTAAGGGCAGGTGTTTCTCAGTTCAAAGAGGTGCCCATGGACTAGCTGGAAGCGTGCAGTGTTGGAGTAACGTTGTAAATAAAATTTGTTCGTTCGACTCAAGAAGCTTCCAGTACACCTTCACATCTGGGGATGAGGATAAACTATCCTGGCACTGCTGTTCGCCCTACACCGGTGTGTATCATATTCGAATGAAGACAAAAAGAAAAAAATGTACTTGCCAGAATGCCTCTCTTCAGGAGAGTAGACCAGTATGACTCCTCCACAGAAGACTAGAGTCAATAAATTGAGCACCTCAAGATAAACAAAATAGGGTAGGAGACTAAGCATAAAACAATTTTCCTGAGTGTTTGTGGAAATCAGATCTACCATCCTATTTGCAGTCCCAAATGCACCCAACTTAAGTGATTCAGTGAGCTTGTGGATTTATTGAAGGGTAATTTTCAACCCGTACCATCAATCATAATCCAGAGATTCATATTAAATTCAAGGGTGAGAGCCCCAGGTTATTTGATTGCTAAACTAAAACAGTTAGCCAAGAATTTTGATTTTGAAATAACCCTAAATGAAATGCTACAGGTTTGGTTAGTTTGTGGCATGAGCAATGATGCCTTACAGCATGGATTGCTAGCAAAAGTCAACTGGGTATTGGAGATAGTGCTGGCCCTAGAATGTGCTGATAAAGATTCACTGGAGCTTCAGAGCGCACAGAATGGTGCTGTTCACCAGTTAGGAGGAGAACTTGCAAGTAACCATGGAGCTAAAACTGCCAAGGCAACGAAAAATTAGAAAATATTTCCAGTCGTCTGTAAGACATAAAGGTATAGCAGAGGAAATTAAGCAATGGTTTTAAAAGTGAAATGTTATCAATGTGGGGATAACCATGCTCCTGAATCATGAGTGACATTTTGTCACAAAATATGACATTTGATAAAATAGTGCTAACTCAAGACTCTGGGATAACGAGTCAAATATAATGTTACAAGTATACAATGTGAAAGAGTCTGACACCATTGATTCTGAAATTTATTGTCTTTTTATCCTGAAAGCTGCCAAAGCAGACTTTATTACTGTAACATTCCTGGTAAATGGTAAGCCTTTAAATATGGAAGTGGATACAAGGGCATTAACCGCTTACTAATTTGATCTGATTTATTATTGTCACATGTATTAGTATATTGTGAAAAGTATTGTTTCTTGTGCATTATACAGACAAAACATACCATACCTAGAGAAGGAAAGGAGAGTGCAGAATGTAATGTTATAATCAAAGGGCGTAGAGAAAGGTCAACTTAATATGAGGTAGGTCCATTCAAAAACCTGATGGCTGTTCTTGAGTCAGTTGGTTCATTCCTCAGATTTTTGTATCTTTTTCCTGATGGAAGAAGGTGGAAAAGAGTATGTCCAGGCTGCATGGGGTCCTTGATTATGCTGCTACTTTTCTAAGGCAGTGGGAATTGTAGACACAGTCAATGGATGGGAAGCTGGTTCGTGTGATAGACTGGGCTTTGTTCATGACCCTTTGTAGTTTTTTGCAGCCTTGAACAGAGCAGGAGCCACACCAACTAGAAAGAATGTTTTCTATGGTGCATCTGTAAAATCAGGTGACAGTTGTAGTGGACATGCCAAATTTCCTTAGCCTCCTGAGAAACTAGACCTGTTGGTGAGCTTTCTTAACTGCAGCGTAGGCATGGAGAGACCAGGACAGGTTGTTGATGATCTGGACGCATAGAAACTTGAAGCTCTCAATCATTTCCATTTCGTCCCTATTGGTGGAGACAGGGCATGTCCTCCACTAAGTTTCCTGAAGCCAATGACTATGTCCTTCATGTTTTGACCTTAAGGGAGTGAATATTGTCGTCGCACCAGTTCACCAGATTCTCCATCTCTCTTCTGCACTCTGCCTCATCATTGTTTTGAGATCCAATCCATTATGCTGGTGCTATCAGCAAACTTGAAAATCAAGTTGGAGGGGAATTTGGCCACATGGTTATAGACAAATAAGGAATATATTAAGGGGCTGAGAACATGGCCTTGTGGGGCATTGATTTTGAGGATGATTATCGAGGAGGTGTTGTTCCCTATCCTTACTGATTGTGGTCTGTGGGTTAGGAAGTCTAGGATCCTATCACAGAGGGGGAAGTGAACCCCAAGCCACAGAATTTGGAGATGAGTTTCATAGGAATAATGGTGTTGAAGGCTGAGCTGTGGTCAATAAATAGAAGTCTTACATAGATGTCTTTGTTATCGAGGTGTTCCACGGTTGAGTATATGGCCACGGAGATTGTGTCTGCTGTGGACCTGTCGTGATGAGAGGCGAATGGTGGTGGATCTGTGACGAGTGAGCACACATTTCGGTACCTGAGAAAAGGGGCGGGATTTTACGGCTTCACTCAGGCAAGACTGGAAATTCCCGCCAGAAGTAAATGAAGGTTCTGTATTCAAATTCTCACCTGCGCCGATTCCATGGCAGATGGGGTGGTAGAGTTCTGGCCAGGGTGTCCAACCATTGACTTGGAGAGCCCTTCTGACAAGTTGAAGATGTACACAGGAGAAGCAATAAAAACAAAGGGAATCACAATAGTATCTGTGAGCTATGGGCAGTCGTCTGCCCAGCTTCCAGTAATAATAGTGACGGGTGAATGGCCAAGCCTTCTGGGCCGTGATTGACTTAAAAAAATCAATTGGATTGGTCCAAGACCTTTCAAGAATGGGCAGTGGGGCTGCTAGAATTGTTGAGAGAATATGACAATGTCTTCCGTGATGAATTAAATCAAAGGCTCACAAGCCAAGATTTAGATTGATCCAGAGGCACTACCCAATTCATTATAGCAATACCAGCACAATATACTTTATGAAAGAAAGTGGATACTGGGTTAAACTGGTTGGAAGAACTAGCATTATCCAGCCAGTTCAGTTTTCAGAATGGACAGTACTCATTATTCCAATGTTGAAACTCAATAAGACCATCTGCGTTTGCGCCAATTTTAAGCTAAGCTGGTTAAGTATCCAATTCTGAAGTCAAAATGCAAAACTGGTAGCAGATGGGACTGGGCAGCAGTCAGGCCACTAACACCATTTTGGAGATCAGGAGGCACAGACAACTGCCTTTGCCCACAGCTGGCTAGGACAGATATCTCCTCTGCTAAACCATTGTATTAGTTTGACTGGAGTATTTAGATGATGCAAGGAGTGTTAATTCCAGGAGGTGTGAGGTGTTAGCCTTTGTTCACTTTCAAATGTTTCAGAAACTTCTAGAAGCAGCCATTGTGTCAGCCAATCAAATGTCCATTTTGAAAAAAACAGAGACAAATAAAATAATTTTATGAAGCAGCAGGGCTGGCGAGAATATGTGTATTTATACATACTTCCCTTCCTCTCTTCTGGCTGCGACAAAGTGCAAGCCTTTCGGCTTGCCAAATGTCTTGTTGCAGTTCATGCATTGGAAAATGATGAGCACAGGGATACCTCATGAATGCTTTGTTTCATTTTACACTCGGGGCAGCTACCTCAAGAATTATAGAATCCCTATCATGCAGAAGGAGGCCATTTGACTCATTGAGTCTGCACCAACCACAATCTCACCCAGACCCGATCGCATGACCCCATGCAATTACCCAAGCTAGTCTCCCTGACTCTAAGGGGCAACTTAGCAAGGACAATCAACCGAGCCCACACGTCTTTGGATTGTGGGAAGAAACCGGAGCACCCAGAGGAAACCTGTGCAGACATGGGGAGAACATGCAAACTCCACACTGACACAAGACCAGAATCGAACCCAGGTCCCTGGCGCTGTGAGGCAGCAGTGCTAACTACTGTGCCACCGTGCCACCCCAGGTAATTTCTGCAATTTGTCTTCAAAAAGAACTATTATTTAAAATATATCATTGAAAAATATGCTTTCAGCCATCAAGGAAGTTCTTAATATGTTCTTGTGAAACAAAGGCACTGGAATAAAACCTTTGGATTTTTTAAAATATTAGAAACTGTTCAATTTACTAAAAGGGAACCAATTAATGCACACCAATTAAACTAATGTAACTGGTTCTATATAGTTAGATATAATCATTTTCAGTTTTCAAAATCATGATAGTGAACCAAATAGTTTTATTAAAATGCTCATTTTTGTGCCTAAACTCAATTTCTCCTGTAATTATTCCAACTCTTAAATGCATCAAGGGATATTATTTAATATAAGGTGAAAGGTAAATTATTAGGTTCTAAAATAATGCCTGATTGAACTCGTTCGAGGAAGATTTTACGTTTGTAACAGAAGGAATATTCTCTCCTGGCATGCTCTTTATGATGGCAAAAAAAACTCAAGAAATCTGACTGAAATTTTCCTGAAGATAATTTTATTGCCTTAAGCAATGCAAATGGTTTACAGAGGAATTCAGGTTACTATTAAATATTCTAATCCTCCCTCATCCAGGGACTTGATTGCAAATGTCAGGACTCTAAGCAGATTACTGTTCCCCTGAGAGCATTTTCACCCACCAGCCTTGTCTGGTTCTGAAGGTGTGAAAGACTGTCAAGTTGTCCCAGGCGACCTGTGGAGGCTGAAACAAACTTCCTACTTTGAGTACCACACAAGGCTGATTAACTCGAACATCTATCAGATGAACATCACAGTCATCATCCAGGACAAAACCCATTCAGAGACAGGTTGTGACCAGCTGCAGACATGAAATGGGCTGAATGAGTGATTGAATGTGACACGCATTCTTTAAGTTGAGTGCCCTGAGTTCTATTTTTTTTTCACCTCCCTGTCGATAAAGTCCACTGGCTTCTTTGATAAAATGGTAATGATGTGAAGAGACGAGAGGGTTCTGGGATGGATGTCAGGAGTTGCCCAATCATTTCAAGGTGAACTTGCTGGAGATGCAATAAGACGAAGACAGTTGAGAAATTTGTAACAGTTAAAAAGAAACCAGACAATTCTAACTGTAATAAATTCATTACAAATCTGTTCAAAGTCTAATTGAATCTTAAACACAGCTGTCAAAATAAGGAAAGGTCTTGTCACCAAATAATAACTGTCACAACAGACTGCTGCTATTTTTAACCAGACTATTCCTGCTCACAGGATAATAATAGATAAACTGATCTAAATCTGCTTTAATTCTGTATAATACAAGAATTGAAATGGACTCATAAATCATACTGTAAACTGCAGTGACCAGGGTGTCTCCAGTGAGCAGACAAAAGGTCATGATATGCTGTGCATGATTAAAAAAAGCTTTCACAAAGGGAGAATTCTTATGAGTGGAGTAACATGTTCAACTTTTGTTTTTATTACAATTTTCTTCCCTCCTCTGTTGAAGATGTTCCTACCTTACTGAAATACAAATTAACAAGCACTGGGTTTCTTTTAGCACTGAGCGCAATTGGCTTCTATTCAGCCATGAGCTTTAGCAGTGAGTGTTGAGCTGCTATTTAACCATAGCACCATCACATCCAAATCCTTGACGTTCAGCTCCCCTGGCATCCATATATTTGCCACTCCAGCAGGAGTGTCACATTCAACATTAGCCGGGGTCATGATTTCCAGCAAGCTCCAGTCGTCACGCCATCATTGAATAAAGATCAAGTAAAAATGTATTTAGCCATTATTGAGCTAATTTCAGCAATCTTTTTAACAGTGTAAACAATGAGGCCCTCAAAACCCTTCAGGGCAGTGTTATATGTGAAGGACATGGTAGTTTCCTGGGTTTATGCTGCTTCGATAATTGGTGTTACTTTACAATCCTTTAAAAAAAATCTAACAATTCCCCTGGAGCGTGGTGAATGTCAGAGAGTTGGGAGGATCGAAGTTCTGATTTTGCTGACTTGACAGAGCACTCCCTCTGACATCTTCATGTGCCACATTGCAGTTTAGTCAGACTCAAAACTGCAATACAATTACAATGGTGAATTCAAATTATTTGAGTCAGTTTTTCCTGATCCTTGAAACAAAAAATTGACCTGATAGTGATTGGAGGGGTCAGAATGCCTTGACTCCTGTCCCCTAGCTCATCCTTGACTAAAAACTCTGCCATTTCAACTCCCGCTGAACATTTCAGAAAAGTGCTATTGATAAAAAGGCACTGGCTTCACTTACTGATTACAGACTTCCAAGAAAAAGCTTTAACCCCTTCCTTAGTACTTTTTATGATATGGAGATGCCAGCATTAGACTGGGGTGGGCACAGTAAGAAATCTCACAACAACAGGTTAAAGTCCAACAGGTTTATTTGGAATCATGTGCTTTTGAAGTGTTCTCCTTCTTCAGGTGAGTGGGATCTTCACCTCATAAAGGAGCAGTGCTCTGAAAGCTCGTGATTCCAAATAAACCAGTTGGGCTTTAATCTGGTGCAGTGAGACTTTTGACCTCTTTCCAAAGAAGAAACTTGGCACTCCCAATTTTCCCTCCTGAGATTAGATTGTAGACAGTCGATGGCTTTCACCACAGATGCATCACTCAATTTTAACAGCATTGAGTAGAAACCTTGGCAATGTGCCCAGACAGGATGAGAGACGCAGCATGACTGAACAGAAATCTAGTGGAGGTGCCTCTCTGAGAATGCCATTGGACAGAGTTGCAACTTCATCACAAAGACTTTTGAACTACTCCACAGCCTGACTGCACTGTGCATGGAATTTACAATAATAATAATCTTCACATTTCTATGGTACCGGAGCCTTCCAAACTGCCACATGACACTTGCTCACTATCAGCTAATCGGCTATTGGAACATGCAATCAAGAGATGCCAGGCATTCTCTTTCATAGAAGGCTGAATTCATCCACTTTGGCTTGTAATTAGCACAAGCACAACATCCAATGCTTCTACAGGATGCCTGTATTCCTCTGTGTACCAGTGTGGTACCAATCATGACATACAATGGTTGGGGGCTTCATTCTGTGAATACCAAGCTCCTTTGTGATGCAAACCAGACCTTGTTCTCACCTACTGCTGCACAGGCCATCAGAGGGGCATAATGTAAGGCTTCATCTGAAGAGGCTTGATAAGCTTGATACTGAGAGATTGTTTCTAATGATCCGGGAGACAAAAACATGGCAGACATAGTCTCAGGCTAAGGGGGCGATCGTTTAGGACTGAGTTGAGGGGAAGTTGCTTCACTCAATAGGTTGTGAATCTTTGGAATGCACTTTCCATCAGTGAAAACATTTAAGTCTGGAATAGACAGATTATTGGTCTGCCAGGAAATTGTGACGTGTGGAGCAGACAGGAAAATGGGGTTCAAACCTAAAATAACCATGGTTGTATTAAATAGTAGAACAGACTCAATGGGCCATCTGGTCTACACTTGTTCATACTTCTTGTTAACTGATTGACTGCAGTGGCAGCGTCTCAGCATTACTTTGTTCAGAATCTTAACAGAAGTGAAAAAAACAGCAAAGTCTACTGTGTTGCTGATTCGCTCACTTACAGTAATGTTCATGAATAATAAATCATAGGGCAAGCATCCAGTACATTTCAAGCAAACATTTATTCTATTGCAAGCTAAATGTGTAAGAAATTGCTTGTGTGAAGGTGACAACTGTGATGGGTTAAATGAAGCAAGAGATGGAGGGTGTGATATGTTAAAGTGGGAGTTAGAGTTAGGGTTCTGCTCGCATTTTTTCCACTTTTGGGGCTGCTGTGGATTTTACACAGGCAGTTTCTGACTACGTTATGACATGCTGATTGAGATGCACATGGCATGGTTAATGCCAAGTTCGTCCCATGCACCAATGCCAATTTTTCCCTTTTCAATTAGGCTTTCAGAATGTCTTTAAAGCATTTACTCTGTTGTTCTTGAGGTCGGCTCCCAATCTTAAATTTCAAAAAGACCTTCAAAAATCAATTCTTTGACATACGGATTCAGTGTTCAGCCCAGTGGACAAAATTTTCATGACCATGGTTGCAATGCTTGAGGAATTGGCTTTGGTGAGGATGTTGGAGTTTATTGACTTTTCTTCCCACTTAATTGAGTATCTCGTTGTAACATAAACAGGGCCTAGTTTTAAGGCTGATAAAATTGGATATCCTAAATTAAAGAATTGGGCATTTTAAAAATCAAACACAGTCAAACCTCAGGCAGGCCAGTTGTACAATACACAAACCTGTCTGGGCCTGACTCATCAACCTCCTATCAAAGGTCATTGCACCCTACTGATACTTAGCAGGAGATCATTGCACCCCATTGAAATGCACCAGCCTATTGTTAGAAGCCCAGGTTGGGCCAGACTTTCTGTCACCAAGAGTTCCTGCAGTTGGCTTAATCTGATAACAGGTTACATGTAAGCAGCAGCATGGAGATGGACACCTGAGGGCGGACCCTGGTGTCCTGTCAGGGAGACATCAAGAAACCCACTGGGTATTGGAACCCCTTCCTGGGACCTCATTGGCCGGAAGCCAGAGAAGTTTCTGGAAAGACAAGCAGGCAGGGGATAAAGGAACACACTTTCAGACACCAGGAAGGAAGACTGGAGAAGACTCGATGAAGGAGACAACCCTTCACCATTCGGAAGACTGACCAGAGAAGCAAGGAAGGAAGGAAGAAGCTGCCATCGAGACTCACCTTCGTGACGACTGATTAGAGGGACTCAGAGAATCGAGCCTGCAGTTTTAACCAAACCATCTTTGCGGGTAGTATATCTGATTTTTGGGGTATCCTCTTGTTTTATATGCGTAATTTAAGGGTTACAAGTGTTATAGTTAATAAACTTGTTGAACCTTTACTTGTGTTTGTTGTTTGTCCACCTTGCAAAAAGGGCACCGGGGTAAAACATTGGAATAAATAAATTGATCGAAAGAATCAGAGATTTTAACATTTCAACATCGTGGAGACACTATTGGTAGAAATTCTCCAGTGCTCAGAGCTTTGTTTGCCATATAGAAGTGTGGTAGCAACAGTATTATTGGAACCTTTGTTCTCTAAAAGTAATGTTTTATTTATTAGTCACAAGTAGGCTTACATTAACACTGCAATGAAGTTACCATGAAAATCCTCTAGTTGCCATATTCCAGTGCCTGTACGGGTACAGTGAGGGTGAACTTAACATGGACAATGCAAATAACCAGTACATCTTTCAGACTGTGGGAGGAAACAGGAGCACCTGGAGGAAACCTATGCAGACCCAGGGAGAACGTGCAAACTTCACACAAACAGTGATCCAAGCCAGGAATTGAAGCCGGGTCCCTGGCACTGTGAGGCAGCAGTTGCTAACCAATATGCCATTGACAGACTCAGTTGTGAAATTTTTGGAAGGCTGCACTGACACAGCTGATTCAGTGCTGGGTGTTTTCTTCAATGGTGATCTTTTGAGAAAGATAGCTGCTACAATATGGAAAGTGTTCAATGACTCTCACGTCTCCCTGTCAATAACAAGAGCTGGAGATGCTTACCTGGGGAGGGCTAGTGGAGGATTTTGGTCTTGCTGATATTGACTGAGGGACCAGCTCCTTAGTATGCAGAGTTGAAGCGTTTGTTGGTGGTCTGATTATGCAGTTGTGGCCCACACTACAAGCAACAGTCATCAGCATGTCATAATTATGGATGTGCCAGAAGATTACCTTAGTCTTGCTTCCCAGTCTGTTGAGGTTAAAAGGCTTTGCATCAAATCGAAATTCAAACCTGACTCCTTGTGGAACTTATCACAAATGAGCTCCTTAATCAGGCTGAGATAGTTAGTGAAGAGAGTGATGATTGAGTAGTTGTGGTCCACACTGAAGTGATATTCAGACCACCAACAAACCCTGTCACAATCACAAAACCTTGCTTGATGTTTGCCTGGATATGAATGGGCTCAGTCTGAAATCCATTGTAAAGGACCCTTGCTACCATATTGTCACACTGAAGTCACAAATTAGCCATCCTAATCTTTGGATGGCTTTCCAAAAGATTTCACAGTTGAGGGAGTCAAAGGATTTTGACAGGTTGCTAAAGGCCATGTAGAGATCTTCATTCAGTTTCCTTGGATTTGTCAAACCTGTTATGGGCAAAGAGAAGTCAGATGATACCAAATTGGGTGGGAGAGTGAGCTGTGAAGAGAATGCAGAGATGCTTCAGTGTGATTTCCGGCTTTGCTTGCTGTCCAAGTGGACATGGCACGCTGTGTGGGTGAGAAGTGCCATCAAACAATTAAGAAAATCTGTTTAAACATCCCTAGTGACTAGAAGAATATTAATAAAAAAAGCTGAGTGCATAGGCATACGCATAGCAGATAAATGTGAGGTTATACACTTTGGTAGCAATAATGGGACAACAGATTATTATTTGAGTGAGTGTAAATTGAGAAAGCTGGGTACTTAGCGAGATCTTGGTGGCCTCATGCATCAGTCACTGAAAGTAAGTGCATAGGTACAGCAGGGCAGCAAAGAAAACAAATGGTATGTTGGCCTTCATAGCAAGAGGATTTGAATGGAAGAATAGAGATAATTTGGGGCCAAAATGTTGTCTAATTTCAAGAAGAAATTATTTGTAGCTCTTGGGGCTAAAGTGATCAAGGGATATGATGGAAAGGGAGGAATCAGGATATTGAATTCAATGATCAGTAATGATCATAATGAATTTGATGATCTGCCTTGATCAAAACAAATGGTGGAGCGGGCTGGAAGGGCCAAAGGGCCTTCTCCTTCTTTTAGATTCTGTGTTTTTATGTTTAAGTCAGTTCTGCTTGCTGTCCATGTGGGCATGGCATGCTGTATGAGTGAGAGATGCCATCAAGAAAAATCTGTTTGAACATCCCTCACAACAGGAAGAAAATTGATAAAAAAGAGAATCTTATGATGGCTAAATCAAATTAAACTTCAAGGTGAGAAACAGGGGCATTTTACAAGCACTTATTTGTCAGACAAAGGACAAGTTTTACGATGCTACGGGAACAGCAGAACTAAGTGGCATGGTCTTCGGATGAGGTCCCATTAAACATCAATGCACGATAAAGTAACTCCACTGAACTTTGAATCTACCACGGGCAACAAAGGGTATATGCATACATGAGTGAACTAATCATTGAAATGTGCTTGTATGACTCACAAAAGATGCTGTCTATGCAAAGAATATAAAGGCTAGTACAATGTCCAGCATTTTCAATGAAGTGTGTTAAGGGAGAATTGTTCTGCCCTAAAGATGTCTAAAGATTCAACAAATTTCAAATAATTATCAGTTTGGCCACTGTGCACTTATTTTATGACTGATCCAGTTGCGATTTTTATTTAATTAATGTATTCATTGTGAAATAAAAGATCTCTGTGAGGAATCATGTTCTCCCATGTTACTGTTGAGGAGTGAACCTCACTCTAATATTCAATGTCCATGAACCTTACTCTAACATTCAACGTAGGACATGTTGGGCTAGATGGTGACATAGTGGCAATGCCGGTGGATTATAATCCAAAGGCCTCGGCTAATGTGTTGGTGACACATCTTCATAAAAACATAAGAACATAAGAAATAGGAGCAGGAGTAGGCCATCTAGCCCTTCGAGCCTGCCCCGCCATTCAGTAAGATCATGGCTGATCTGTCGTGGCTCAGTTCCACTTTCCCGCCCTCTCCCCATAACCCTTAATTCCCTCTCTTATCAAAAACCCATCAATCTGCGTCTTAAAAATATTTAGCGAGGCAGCCTCCACCACTTCAATGGGCAGAGAATTCCAGAGATTCACCACCCTTTGAGTGAAGAAGTTCCTCCTCAACTCCATTCTAAACCGCCCCCCCTTTATCTTGAGGTTGTGTCCCCTAATCCTATTATCCTTTCTGAGTGGGAAGAGTCTCTCCACCTCTATCCTGTCCATCCCATTCATCATCTTATACGTCTCAATGAGATCTCCCCTCATTCTTCTAAACTCTAACGAGTACAAGCCTAGTTTATTCAGCCTCTCCTCATAGCTCAACCCCCTCAACTCCGGCATCAGCCTAGTAAACCTCCTCTGCACTCCCTCCAAGGCCAAAATATCCTTGCGTAAGTATGGCGCCCAAAACTGCACACACTACTCCAGCTGCGGCCTCACCAATGCCCTATACAGCTGCAGCAAGACCTCCCTACTTTTATATTCAATCCCCCTCGCTATGAAGGCCAGCATCCCATTCGCCTTCCTGATCACCTGCTGCACCTGCAGGCTGGGTTTTTGCGACTCATGCACAAGGACCCCAAGGTCCCTCTGCACCGTCGCCTGCTGCAGTTTTTCACCATGTAAGTAATAATCCTTCCTACCATTATTCCTACCAAAGTGGACTACCTCGCACTTGCCAACATTAAATTCCATTTGCCATTTCCTGGCCCATTCGCCCAGCCTATCTAGATCCTTCTGTAGACTCTCACCACCCTCCGCACAATTTGCCTTTCCTCCAATCTTGGTGTCATCAGCAAATTTCGACACCCTACACTCGGTTCCCTCCTCCAGATCATCTATATAAATGGTAAATAGCTGAGGCCCCAGCACCGACCCCTGAGGCACTCCACTAGTCACCATCCGCCAATCCGAATAGCACCCATTGACCCCCACTCTCTGCCTCCTATTTGACAACCAATCCTCTATCCACGCTAACACCCTACCCCCAACTCCCTGTCCCCTGACCTTCTGCAATAACCTCTTGTGAGGTACCTTGTCAAACGCCTTCTGAAAATCCACAAAGACCACATCCACTGGCTCTCCTCTATCCACCGCCCTAGACACATCCTCATAGAACTCCAGTAAATTTGTCAGACACGACTTCCCTTTAACGAAACCGTGCTGAGTCTGCTCTATCAAGCAATTCCTCTCAAGATGCCTCGCTATTTCCTCCTTGATGACGGATTCTAACATTTTACCTACAACAGACGTTAAACTAACCGGCCTATAATTCCCTGCCTTTTGCCTGGCACCCTTCTTAAACAACGGTGTAACATTAGCCGCTTTCCAATCTTCCGGCACTTCCCCGGAATCCAGCGACGTTTGGAAAATAACCACCAAGGCATCCACTATCACCTCCACCATTTCTTTCAGAACCCTTGGATGCATTCCATCCAGTCCTGGTGACTTGTCCACAATCAGTCCCTCCAGTCTGTCGAGCACCTCCTCTCTAGTAACAGTAATGTCATTAAGACCCTTCAGTCCTACCACCTTTCCATCTCTAACACCCGGCAAATTATTCACGTCCTCCTCCGTGAAGACAGAAACAAAAAAGTTATTCAGGACCTCAGCCATATCCCCATCCCCTACCACTAAGTCCCCCTTCTCATCCTCTAAGGGACCAACGTTCACCCTAGCCAGCCTCTTCCTTTTTATATATTTATAAAAACTCTTGCTATCCTTTTTTATATTAAGCGCAAGCCCAGCTTCATAGTTTCTCCTACTCTTCTTTATCATCTTCTTTGTCAATCTTTGTTGACATTTAAACCTCTCCCAATCCTCTTCTCGCCCACTACTCTTTGCTACTCTAAACGCCTCCGCTTTTAATTTAACACTTTCCTTCACCTCCTTCGTTATCCACGGCTTATTACCTCTCCTCCTACTGTCCTTTTTGACCATCGGAATAAATTTCTGCTGAGCACCAAGAAAGATCTCCTTAAAGATCCTCCACTGAAGCTAATCTGAGTAATGGTTAACATGAAACTATCATTGATTGTTTAAAAGTCCATCTGGGTCACTTTAGAAAAGGGAATATGCTGTCTTTACCTGGCCTAGCCTATTTGTGACTCCAGATCCACAGCAATGTGGCTGACTATTAATTGTCCTCTGAAATGGTCTGGTAAATCATTCAGTTTAATGGCAATTGGAGATGGGCAGCAAACGCTGACCTTGCCAGCAACACCCACATTCCATCAAAGAAGAAAAAAGGTGTCAAAGTCAAATACATTGATTTGATTGAAATTCCAATCAGAACTTCATGTCTCCCCACCCGCTGTCAACGACGTCCTGCTGCTGCCAGCAGCCTGTTGAGTGGTTTTAAAGCTCTCTCTGTGGAGAGCTAAGGTAGTGGTGGTGTGACGGGAGTGGTGGCGAAGGGAAATGGGGGTGGAGGGCTGCAATCAGCAATTCTCAGCTTCTATGCTTAAGCCACGCTGAGACACCCCAACATTACTTACCTTAAAAAAGCCTGCATTAAGACTTTACAAGCAAACAGCTTTTGCTCATTTAAAAAAGTTTATTTATTTGTTAGTCACAAGTAACGCTTACATTAATATTGCAATGACGCTACTGTGAAAATCGCCTGTTTGGGTCAATGCACATAACCAGCACATCTTTCAAACAGTGGGGGGAAACTAGAACACTCGGAGGAAACCCACACAGACACACGGAGAACGTGCAATCTCCACACAGACAGTGACCCAAACCGGGAATAGAACCTGGGTCCCTGGAACTGTGAGGCAGCAATGCTAACCACTGTGGCACCGTGCCTCGCCAAACTTTGACCAGCTGCTGTGGTGGGATTCGAACCGGGGTCCCCCAGGGTATTACTCTGTGTCTCTGGATTGTTAAACCGGTGACCACATCCTTAATCTTGTCTTTCCAGTAGAGTGACAGCATATTTATCACCGAGGAGATTCAGGATTGATGCAATGAAATGGAATAAATGTTGCACATGTAACGGGGTTTTACTCGAATTACAATTTCTAGGAGTGCCAACTTGCAAATCTTTGTATGAGGCAACACTTAAATTTCCATCATGATTTCCATCAATTCAGTGAGTGGACAAAAGCATTGAATCAGTTTCAAAAACTGAGTTGGAAGCTGGCAGAGAGTTGTCTACTTTATAGTGGGTATAAAAAAAATAATTGAGGCCAATTCTGTACTTGCAACGAGAATTCATGTTTTAATGTCGCTCTCTGGATGAAAAATTTTACATGGACAGCATACATGACAGGAGTCAATTGTTTCTCAGGGAAATCATGCTGATTATGAGTGAGTTATACTGCCTCTGCTGCTTTGTGGTTTATTTTCCAGTAAACCACCAAAGAGTATTGTTTGGAAAGGTTTTACGTGGTTTGCTTAAAGATCGAGACAGTTTAATGGTTTTTTATTCTGTGGGGAGTTACAACGTAAGGAAGATGCAGCTCCCACTTTACTGCAGCAATGCTGATGCAGCCAAGTGTCAATTCTACCAGATTTCAACGCAAAGGCAGGTTCGCTGTATGCAAATCAAAGAACCGCACAAAATCCAGCGGGGTCACAATTGTTGTTTTGTTTATCATAGTATTTTTCGGGAAATGGATATTAATGCTCAGATTAAATTGTTTAACTGGCAGGCACATTGAGATAAAGAGAAATATTTAAAGTGGTGCTGTTCATAGCATGTACTCTGACAGTCAAAAACTAATTCCTGTTTCTGTGCAAGCAAACCTTAAGCATTTTGTCAGCATGTGTTGTATTGATTAGAATTGAATGTAAATATAAATCAGAGTTCAAGTCCAATAAGGTACGTGTTTATCAGTAATCCAGAGTAATAAATCTAGTTTTATTCTTAAATTATCAGTTTGCGTTACTGTGCATGACATAGCCTTTACATCAATAATCCATGATGTGGAGATGCCGGCGTTGGACTGAGATGGGCACAGTAAGAAGTCTCACAACACCAGGTTACAGTCCAACCGGTTTATTTGGTATCATGAGGTTTCGGAGCACTGCCCCTTCATCAGGTGAGTGGAGAGTTGAATTCACAAACAGGGCATATTGATACAGACTCAATTGCAAGATAATGGTTGGAATGCGAGTCTCTATGGGTAATCAAGTCTTTACAGGTATAGACAACGCAAGTGGAGAGAGGGGTGATGACAGGTTAAAGAGGTGTGAACTGTCTCAAGCCAGGATAGTTAGTAGAATTTTGCAAGGCCGGCCAATAAGCATTAAATTACATTAGTTCTGACAACTTTCTGAGACTAGATTAGATCTAGTCTATTTAGATAAATCCGATCTCGCTCATGGCTGGGATTCCCCAGTTCGGCTGAAGTGAATGGAGATTTGGCTGAGCACCAAATTCTCTTTTGCTAGCAGGGGCGATAGACTGTGAACAGCAGAGAATTCCAGCCTCTAGCTTGAAGAGTGGACATTTAAAGCCAACCTCAAGAAGGACCTTACCATGTTCAAAGTACCAAATTAACAGCTTAATGGAAGACTCACTTAGTAATGAGGCCTTGTGGCAGCATTCTTTTCAGCAAATCTATAAAAAATGAATTTTAATCATGGCTGAAATCACTCCAGATTGAGGACCAGAATCAAGCAGGACCTGCTGCTTCTCTTGGTAGAGGCAACCAACATTATCCAGGTTTTTTTCATCATAGCCTCATATACACAACAACAAGCTTAACGCATCCATTCTAATGAAGATCAAGCATTATTTGGATCCTGAATCAGACTATTTCCCTTCCAAATTGTTGAATAATGCAATCTGTTGGTTTGCAAGAATAGAGTCAGTCCAAAATCTTGTTGCTGTTGCGTCTAAACAGAGCAACAATTAATGAAAAACTGTCAAGAGAAAACTGTCAGTTGAGGAGAATCAACTTCAGGGAAAGCATGGGTAGAAATAGGGCATGTGTAATGATCATGGCGAGAGCTAATGTTATGTGGAGTTTTTATTCGTGGTATTTGACTGGGGCTAATGACAGATGGCTGCATTTTCTGGGCCATTTTGTATTGAAGGAACGTGAAAAATGTGAGTAAAAACAGAAAATGCAGGAGAAACTCAACAAATCTGGCAACATCTTTAGATGGTAGTTGGTAGTCATGATATGGGAGATGCCAGCATTGGAATATACCCCAGCCCAACACCTATAGAAACAGGAACAGTTAAAGTTTTGAGTCCAATATGTCTCTTCTTTGGAACTTGAAAGAGGTGGAGGTATGTTAGGTTTTATACTGTTGGAAAAGCAAAATAAAAAGTCAGGGATTAATTAGAGGGTAGAAAGATGTCATGGGACACAAGACAAAGTGGGTGGTATTGATAATATTGTTGTACCTGTTAATTCTCAGATACTTTTGACCAGTTTGCTTACTCCAAGGTTTTACCTCAATGCCTTTATTTGCAAGATGGACAAAGGACAGATACAAGTAAAGGTTCAACAAGTTTATTATTAATAACACTATTAACCCTTAAATTACCCACATAAAACAAGAGGATAGCCCAGATTCAAGTATACTACCTGCAAAGATGGTTTGGTTAAAACTGCAAGCTCGATTCTCTGAGTCCCACTGGTCCATCGTCACGAAGGTGAGTCTCAATGGTAGCTTCTTCCTTCCTTCTCTGGTCAGTCTTCCAAATGGTCAAGGATTGCCTCTTCATTGAGTCTTTGCTGCTGGTATCTGAAAATATGTCCCTTTATCCCCTGCCTGCTTGCCTTTCCAGAAACTTCTCTGGCTTCCGGCCAATAAGGTCCCAGGACGGGGTTCCAATACCCAGTGGGTTTCTTGGTGTCTGCCTGACAGGACACCAGGGTTCGCCCCCAGGTGTCCATCTCTATGCTGTTGCTTACATGTAACCTGTTATCAGATTAAGCCAACTGCAGGAAATCACGGTGACAGGAAGTCTGCCCCCATCTGGGCTTCTAACAATAGGCCGCTGCATTTCAATGGGGTGCAATGATCTCCTGCTAAGTATCAGTAGGGTGCAATGACCTTTGATGGGTGATTGATGAACCAGGCCTAGACATGTTTGTGTATTGTACAATTGGCCTGTCTGAGGTTTGACTGTGTTTGATTTTAATATTCCCAATTCTTTAATTTAGGATATCCAATTTTATCAGCCTTAAAACTAGGCCCTGTATATATTACAATGTTAAAGGTTACATATTGGTCAAGAGTTGGTGTTAATAGCAGAATAAAGTTCAGCACTGCCTGAAAATAAATAGCAGAATGTTATAATAGTAGGAAAAGAGTTCTTCTGAAAGCAAAAACATGAGAATAAGATATAGACTGGCACTTTGGGGGAAAATAAATCAATGTAGAGGCTAGAATTCATGCTCTGAAGTTTGCAAACTCAAATTTCAATCAAGCAAATTGCAATGTGTCCAATCCAAAGATGAGATGCTGTTACTCCAGGTTGTGTTTGGCTTCACTGGAACATTGTAGCAGACTGCAGCCAGAAATGTGAACACAAGAGATAGATGGTTAATCGAAATGGCTTGGAAGTTGGGGTCATGTTTGCAGACTGAGAGAGTGTGTTCTGCAAAGCACTCACACAGTCTGCACTTTTTCTCCCCAGTGTAAAGGAAATCATATTGTGAGCAGTGAATACACTTTATTAAATTGAAAGAAGGACAAGTAAATCACTGCTTCACCTTTGGGGCCTTGGACAGTAAGGAAGCTAGGAAGGTAAAGGAGGTGGCGCTACACCTCCTGCAATTGCCATGGGAAGATGCTGAAAGAAGGGGATGAGGTATTGGGGTGATAGGGGAATGGAGAAGCATGTCACAGGGAGAATGATTTCTTCAGAATGCTGACGAGGAGGTGCATTTGCTGATGGCATCATGCTATAATTGGCAGACATGACAGACGATAATCCTTTTGTAAAGGGATTTTGAATGGTTTAGAACCAAAAACCAGGAGATGTGGGCAAATAAAATCAGAGTGAATTGGACACAGAAAAGTCACAAAGTGCCTGAAATATACTGTTTGCACAGAAGCTCATCTAACCACTGTTAGAGAATTTAGACAGGTATTTTGAAATCATACTGGGGGCAATTCTCCCAACCCAATGTGCTAATTTGGCTGTTGGACAATGCCAGCCTATGCCCCCTGGCACTGCCGAAAGGGGCAAAGTGCCCATGCCCAGGGGGCACCTTGGAATTGCCCATCAGGCATCAGGCAATGCCAAGGGGGGGTAAGAGGTAGGGCCAGCTGGGGCAGGACCTAGGGGGCAATGAGGGGGGGGAGTTGGGGATTCTGCTGCCACTCACATGGGGATTGGTTGGGACTGGAGGGAGGCCAGTGATCAAAGCAGGCTGGGGTGGGAAGTCTACTGGGGAAGTCTGGCTCCCACAGGCGGGGTCTTCTGGGCTGAGGGATCTGCCTCTTGGGGGGTCTGCCTCCCATGGAGGGTCATCTACCGGCGTAGGGAGGGTGGGGGAATCACAACTGCTGGGGGAGCATGCTGGAGATCAGGGTGCTCTGCGGCAGAAGTGGGAGGGGGCCATAATTGGGCAATGGGGGTGGAGGGGCAGCACTGCTGGGGTCCCAAGCTGGCCAAGCGATTTAATTGACGAGCAAACTGCAGACTGACAGATTGGGTCCATTGCGCATGTGCATAGTTCCAGAACTGTCAGACACCTGCATGCATGGACCCCATCCCCTGAGCCTTTCATGATATTCACGATTATGACCTCTGTATTGCACAGAGTGTGGGAAATTCTTGTCTGAAGTTACACTGAAAAAAAGTATGATCTACACCAGTTTTCCCATAAATTCAGCACCTAGAACTTTTTTTGGGAAAATCGCCGCATTCTGTACCAAAAGCATCTGCCTGTGTTGACACCATAATACTCATAAGGATGATGGGATATGTTCAAGTAAAAGGAACCTTTAGACAATGCAGCTGCTGAGTAGAGGAACAACTCTTATCAGTGGTCTCCTGACAGTCCTAACGAACATCTTTTACCAGAATACCGTCTCTGTGAGTCTTTGTGTTAGCTGAGCCATGATCAAGAGGGGAAATACCACACATGAAAGCCAGCATAATGTCCAGGAGAAAATGTTATTGACCAAGGTATATAATCTATATTTATAATGACAGACATGTACACAACTGGCAAGGGAAAATAGCATTCAAAAATTGTACAATTGTAGTACTAAGAGTGATATAATTTCAGAGTTGATTTGGAACTGACCTAAATTGCTCTTTCTTATATATTGATCATGCTTGGAAAATAAAGAATGTCTTTTACCAGAATACTGTCTCCATGAGTCTTCATGTTAGCTGAGCCATAATTAAGAGAGGAAATACCCCACCATGTCAGCATAATACATTGTCTCTGAAATTGGTCCAACACCTTTAAATGCAGAGATTAGTGGGTGTAAAATGAAGAGGAAGGAACCCTATCATGGTTCTGAGATGGAACAGTGGGGGGAGGCCAGAAGTGCAGGAAGTGAGCTGAACACAGTTGAGGGTTCTGATAACTGCAGTGGGGAGAAATCCTTGGCTGGGGATGAAGATAGAAATATCAGAAGCACTATTATTGATGGCTGCATATCAGAATAGATATAACAGAGATGGAGAAATGAGAAAAAATTTGGGGAAAAACTAGGAATGCAAATCCATTGTGGGTTATGAACATTTTAATCCCTTTGAATGAACTGAAGGACTCATATTTCAAATCAAAGATTCAGTTATCTTTCAAGCATTTGACAAATGTCCTGTCTCATTGTTCCCCAATATCTGGATAAAATATCATCAAATTAGTAGTTGAAACACACATACACATGTTGCTTCATCGTACAGGCTACAAAATGAAAAGAGCTATTTATGGGCCAGAGATTGGAACCAATTTTCTCTATCACTGCCTCACTATAAATTGTGCAATTGGCTTATTGGTATATTCTGTGGTTTTCAGAAGAGCACTTACCATGAAATATAGGAAAAGAGAATGAGGTATATGGAAATTAGGTACAGAACCTTAAAAATCTAAGTGAAAAATGATTACAATATTGTGAGTAAGGGCTCAGGAAAGGGGCTACAAATGGGAGGAAATGAGTGAGGGAGTGAGAAGATCTGCGATTAGCAATATCAGCAGGGAGATGAGCAGGAAAGGGAGAGTGGGAGACTCTGTTGGGAAACAGCAAAATTAAAGAGAATCCCAAAGAGGAGAAGGCAATGGGGAGCAGGAGAGAGTCTCAGTAAGTGTGAGTGTTATATAGCTTTAATTTAATCACTTTCCAAGCATTCCAGTTTAATGAGACTAACAAGGACAGTAATTCAATTATTTCTTTATTTAACACTTCTGGTATCAACTCAAACATAAACAGTTGCTTCTCATTAGCTCTTTAACCCTAACTGAACCTCACTTCTCAACTGAACTTTAACTCTTAAACTGCACTTTAACATGAACATGAACATCAACTTTAATTATTTAATTGAAAATAGATACTACCGGGTTTAGAAAAACTTTGGCCAAGAAATATCCTCGATGTAGAATCAATTTTCTTCTCTCTAAAGCATCCTTCAGGATACAAGATTTGTTGTGATCATTGGTCTCTTCAGAGTTAAACGAAAAACTCATGTCCCTTATCCACAAATCTCCATTTGCTTCCAGAAGATTCTCTGTCATCCAGTCAATTGTGTAACCAGAAACTGATCACATGGCTCAAACTTCCAGTGAAATTATTTTTGAACGACGCCATGATGCTTAGTTCATTTTGCATGTCTCATACATAATAACCATATAAATCAGAGCCACACTGTCTCAGTTAATGTAAACAGCTTCCCTGATCTGACCAACACCAAAAGCTTCAGATCACAGCTCCCAGACCAGAGCCTTTTTGCATTCTGCATCTTGTTTTAATCTACAGTTTGACCAAAATTCCTAGCATGCTTCGCTGTAAGTCAGAATAGCCATGTTAAATCCACTATTGCCATTATTGTTGTTAAATCATTGTTGTAGCTGTTCTTTCTTCATCCACAGGAGAAAGTCTCAGGAAATGGAAATGAGTATATTAAGGAGTGAGAATGAGTGCTGGAGAGACTCAAGCAATGGCAGAATGCCTTGGGGGACTGGAGAGTGGTTCGGGGAGTATGAGAGAAGCTCAGGAATTAGAAGAGAGTCTTGGGGGATTTGAAAGATTCTCATGAAGTGGTGAGGGTTGAGGTGCTTGGGAGAGAACCTCAGAGAACATGAGCCTTGCAGAATGGGAGAGGGTCTTGGGAAGTGGGAGAGAGTCTTAAGGAACAGAGAGTGTCTCAGAGAGTGGAGAGAATATTGAAAACAAGAAAGAGTCACAAAAAGTGGAAGAGAATCTTGGAAACAGCCGCAAGGAATAGGAGAGAGTCTTAGCAAATGGAAGAGAGACTTGGGAAACAAAACAGTCTTTCAGGGAGTCAGAAAGAGTCTCAGGGAGTGGGAGAGAGTCTCAGGAAGTCAGAGAGAGTCTTGGGGAGTGGGAGGGAGTTTCAAATGCATTAAAGTTTCTCGGAGTGGGAGACAGTTCCACATGGCTTCCCTCCCCTCAGAGCCAACACATATTACCAATTCCATGCCTACTCTGACCTGCCCCTCCCATTATCTGAGCCACCTGACCTGTCCTGCTCCGTGACCCACCCAATGAGACCTTCATATACCAGACTCTCACGCTGATAGTGACACCTAACCAGCTCCCAATTCCTCTGAGTGCTCTCCCCTACCACCAATACTCTGAATTATCCCACCAGGGCACTACAGTCATGCCTCTGACCCCACTCTCTAAGGCACTCACTCCACTCTGTTCTAGTTTCACTGGATATTTTCATTCTGCCTCCTCCTTCCTCCGCCTTCCCAAATATTCTCCCCCCACCTTTCCCCTGTGAGCCTGTCTCCTCTTTCCAGCCTTCATTCTATCTTTATACCCTATTTCTGCCACCCCAGCCCCCCTTCTAACTTTTACCTGCCTCCCTAGTCCAGCTGTGGCACACCGTTTGCTAATGGTATTCAAGTGAAGTTATATAAGATCCCCTAGAAGGATAAAACAACATCTACAGACGTCAAGGTCATGGAAGAGATGAAGTTTGCCAGCTGCATACCACTTAGATATTGTCATAAAAGGGAAGGTTCTAAATACTCACCAGTGGGAAATTTGATTTGGAAGGGGAGTTTAATTCCGTTCCGTGATCTTTGAATGAGGTGCTAATCACAAGTATGGTATGCTAACACATGCAAATGTGCTATGCTGACATATTTTGTCAGGAAGCTCAACTCACCTTTAACCCAACTTGAAAATCAGGAAAACCAAATTGCAACTGTTTGTCCCCCTTTGGGAGATAGATTTTTTGCCTCCCACCAAACAAATCCCACTGCTTAGGAAAATCATTTCAGACCAGTATCCTTATTGCCCAGTTTTTACTGGTGTTCTATTTAGGGTATACAAGACCATTTCAGACAAGAATACTTAGTTTTTAGAGTTTTCACTGATTTTCTTCTCTCTGGGAAGTGAAAAATTCCATCCCAGCACAGAAAGTCAAAACTGGCATCCCAGTGCAGTCGTGTTGGAATGCTGTACTGATGGAGGGCCTAGTGGACATTCCCTGAACTACTTCCAATGTAGGTATATTTCCTATTAAGTAAGGAGACCAAAACAGGTTCAGTCTCGCCAATGCCCTGTGCAATTGGAGAAAGGCTTCCCGACTTTTATACTCCACACCCTTTGCCTTCCCAATTACTTGTTGGATCTGCATGTGAATGTTTTGTGTTTCTTGTACAAGATTCATGATTTACGTACTCTGGAGGTACCTGGTGCCTGCAATATTGTGAGCTTGCCTACATTGCCTATAAGATGCATCTTCAAATATTGTTATACATTCTTTCCTTCCATTCTGTATTTGTTCCTACTTAATTAAAATAGCAAAATGAGATAATGGGCAGAATTTTAGGAGATTCAGCTAGTGTGTAAATGGGAGAGTTCCTGATCTGTTTTTTGTGTATGTTTTCATGCCCAATGTCATGCACTTAGCCATTTAAAAAATGGTGTGGACTGTTTCTAGCTGCTGCAAGCAGTGGGCTGGGCTTAATTCACCAGCCAGCCTGTAGAGGGAGCTACTCCACATGTGCAGACATCTGATTCTGCACATGCGCAATAGCAACTGCAGGGATCTGACAGGCAGATAGAGAGCTGTCAGGCCCCTGCTACTGCAGGCAGCCTCAACCAACTCCCCTCCAACAATCGCAGGGGCCCATGGCCGATCAAAGCCCTATAATGCGTGGATATCCAGCCCGCCCTGCCCAGGCAGATCAGGCCCCCTCCTCCCATCCAATCACAACTACAGAACAGCAGTGGCTCCCTTCCTCCCGATCCAATCCCTTTGCAGAGTATGCAGTAGACCCCTCTGCCACCCTTCATGCCCTACCCCACAGAGCCCATGCCCTGAATAGACCATGCCCTATAGCCCCTTATAGGTCCTGCGCCCATAGGCCCTGTCCCCCAGCACTGCCTGGTGTGCAGTGCCAAGGTGCCACTGGACATTGCGTAGGTACCCAGTGGGCAGTGCCAAGAGGGGCAGGGTGGCATTGCCAAAATACCAGGCTGGCACTATCCATGGGGCACCTCTTTGCCCTCAGCCTCCCCGGTTCCACTGGCAAGGCCAAAAGACTGCTCCCCATTCGTGGGGAGCAGGTGTTTTCCACGCTGGAGGGAACCTCTCCCGACGTGGCCACAAAAGCCAGCAAGCTTGGTGGATTGAGCATTGGACTCACTAAACAGATGCAAATCAAAATTTCAATATACTTAAACTATTCAGCCTCACGGCCATTCCCACCGAGGGGTTCACCTCACCGGAAATCAGGCCATCGATGGGTGGAGTGGGCCAGTAAAATTCTGCCCAATATGTGTAAGAAATTTCCACCTCGCACTCTGTCCAGATAAAAGGCAAAAACAAAATCACTTTTCAGGCTTTTCTACAACTTCAGAAAGTTTTTTTTTCAACCTGCAAGCTCCAAAGTAAAGCATTTCCAGCAGTATTAGCCAATATTGGCAACAGATACACCTCTTTTATTAAGTTCTAAATTACCCTCGGTGCACAGGGACTTCAAGTATTGGGATTCGTGACTCCAACCCTATTCCTCCTCATTAAAATTTATGGCAACAAACTCCCAGTAGTGCTGGTACCTTCACATATGGAAGGGTCCACTTTGCATTGTAAATTACAATGCAGTCACTAGGGGTGGAAATGCCCCAGACTCTTTTTACAGGAATGGCAGTATGCTAATTTAAGGCAGAAAGTAGAGAATACACTTGGTGCTGTTGAGTTTTATTTCTAAAAGCTGGGTTTCAATGACAGAAATTACTGGTGCCACGCTGCTGCCATTTTATCATGACTAAACAGCATTGAGGCATCAATCCATTAGCTCAATGTTTAGGGTCCCTATGGAAGCATCATTTCTATTTTCAGATTTATAACTTCTATCTTCCAGGAGAAAGTTTGGATTCATTAGTGCACCAAAGTTAACACAACAAAGTCACGTATGCACAACCATCAGACCTTTGAAGCAAAGGGAAATGATGAAGGTGGTTTTGAACCCATACCCTCCCTCTGCAGGAATGGTGGCACATGCTCAAAATCCGGAGAGTGTGATTCGTGACAATGAGTTTCCGAGTTCCAATTTTGCCGGCAGAATGGAGTGAAACATGCCGCAGAACTGCAGAATGTTCATTTTAATATATTAGCATGTCATTGGCGAGATCTCCCTACAGGACTCCCCTCACTCCCCATCCCGGCCCCCACCAGATATTCAACAGGCAACAGTGTGACATCACACCGGCACTATTTACAAAGGCATCACATAAGTGTGAACTTGGTGCCTTTGCCTCCGAGTGGGATTTCAGAGGTGAACGGTCAGGCAGCCAACACCCTCTGGGATATTCACCACTCAGGGAGCAGCGGAGAGGGTGTGGGGGAATAGAGATAAGTGCAACTTGGGCCAGAGGAAAGGGGGTCCAACAATCACCATATTCAGCAGAGGGGTCCACAAGGGTAAGATGCAGACCTTACCTTCCCTTCATTTTGGGGTGGCCCTTGCTTTAAAGTGATTGAGAAGACCCCCTGGTGTCAGGTTTGATTGACTGCACTCATGTGGTCCTACATACCCCAGGTGTCACTCAGCACCATTCATGAACTGCAAGGGATGTTCATCCCTCAAAGTGCAAAAATGTCAAAGAGGGCAGTGAGGGTGACCACGCAGAGGAGGCAGAAGAAGCCCGGCCAGTGGTCAAGGTACGACTGGGCCAATGCGCTTGGGATGGCCTCATAACGTTTTGCTTTGGGGACGAGCAGGATTAGGATTGACTAGTTCTCTCAGCATGTGGGCTAATACCTCACCAGTTATGTAATGCCAGCAGTATGCTTCCATGCTGTTACCAGGCATCATGGGCAGGTACTGAAGCCATTGACCGGACTCTGTGGGAGAATGATGATGACTTGCATTGAGGACAGAGCAATGCTTCTCTCATCTCAAGTGACACGTTTGACCCCTGCCTGACAGAGAGCTTAACGCATCCTGCTATCAAATGGCCTTACCACAGGGCTCTGAAACACGGAATATTCAGCATCAACTACTGCAGACCCTATTCACATCGGGGGTCTTGGTGTTCACATCTATCTTACAGCTGTGGTGGGAATCCTGGCAGTGCTTAATAGCCCTTGGCTTCGAGATCACTAGAGAATTCAGTTAGACATGTGAGTGGTGCGCTATGAATGGAGGGGGGTGAGGGGGCTCACCCTTCCATGGTTGGGGGATGTGGTCCCGAGGCGGGTGGGGCGGGTGCATGCCAGCAGCAACAATTCCTTCCTAGTCACATGTGCGGGAGAGTTAAGGAGAGATTCCTTCACCCAGAGGGTGGTGAATGTGTGGAATTCACTTGCTGAGGCCAAACTTTCAAGATTTCAAGAACAAATTAGACATAGCTCTTGGGGCTAAGTGGATCAAGGGATATGAGGGAAGGAGGCAAATTAGGATATTGAATTTGATGATCAGCCATGATCAAAATGAATGGGGAGCAGGCTTGAAGTGCAGAATGGCTTACTCCTGCTTCTGGTTTCGGTGTTTGTATGTTACTAGTTGGACTTCATCAATGACCAAGTCACAAAATTCCCAGGTACTCACTCCAGATCGGGAATGCCGTGGGGTCTACAGCTGATAAATCTTGATGCTTATGCCAACGTGAACCCCACTGCAGATGTTCAATTTTCAAATCGTTATTTTCTTGAATGCAATTAACCACTTTGTTTTCAATTGACTTTAGAAAACCAGTTTTTTTTGCTCTTTTTGGAATTTACTTCCACTAAGATAGTTTGCAAATGTACCCATGCCATTTAGCCTTATTTTCATTTGGGAGCACTGGATGTGGAACTGCCAGGATTTTGTGTGTATGTTTTCATTGGACCAGTGCTGCCTCTTCCAATTCTTGAATGAAATGGGAGATAGACATAGACACAGCTTGACACAGTCTCCTGCCCAGATCCAAGAATGGTGGGGCCTGCATATCCTGAATGATAAGCCTAATGCACATCAAAATATTACAATGTGTTTGTATGTACTTGAACCCATGTACAAAGTAGGACCTGCCAGACACTGAAGAAAACAAGAGCTTACAGAGTTGGACAAGTTATTAGCAGTGATTTATGATTCTCTCATGGCTTCTTTTCCCAAAGCAGTTTGTTTACCAGATATATTATTACAAGGCTGCAACTGAAATAAGAAATGTCCATGGCAAGGTGAATTAACTCTTTATGAATGATTGATGGAAAGACACTTATCTATGGATAAGTATTTCCCTTTCTTCCTCGCTTTAATTTTTAAAACAAGTTTAACATGTTTGTGATCTGTGCATTGCAAAATTATGTTTATAAATCAGTAGAGTCAACTGCCACACAAGAGGTTAAACATCACCTCAAGATTTATTCAGTTTGGTGAGAATTTCTTAAATTTTTACTGTTACAGTCTCTTCTATCTGTTTGGGGCTATATTGCACTATTCAATAATGATCTTTGCCACAATATTCGTAACAATTCTAATTCTAGCTATATCAAAGTGAAGTGTTATCAATGTGCTCGAATGAAAACATGCTGAAATTTAAATTGATACCACTGTGTTTGAAGAATAAAAAACTAGCAGAGGGAAAATGTTTATTTGCATTTAATATATCACTGATTACTTTTAAGATAAAACATGTCCTTCTGCCTTCTAGTATTATGTCCAGAACTCATTCCGGCACACAAAAATGTTGAGGCTGCAATTCCAGTTTCTAACCTGCCATTTAGGGCTTCTAATGAACTGGAACCTAACCTTCAATCTCAACATTAACTTTCCATCACAAAGTTTAACTTTAAGAGTTGTGCAATGCTTCCCCAGACCCAAAAAGGATAAAAACAGTTTGGATGGGTATTCTTATTTCCTTGTTTTCCTATTGTCCCATTTTAATGCATACAAGACCTGCTCAGATCATTATTCTTTCCACTTTGCTCTTTTTTTCTTTCTGACTTACTGTGGTAGAGGGTTTCAATTAAAAGCAAAGATGGTTACTGACATAAAGTACAAGTATACTTGACCCATGCTTACCAAAATACAATTCTACCCATGGTTAATAAATACAATCTTTCCTGAGCTGATGAGTAAGATGTCAGATGATTCTGTAAAAGTCCTTTCAAACATAAAGGAATAAAAAATAAAAAGAACACCTGGTCTTTTGCATCATCACATATATTCACCTGAAATTAGGTCAGGAGTATTGTTATACCATGTGACTTTCCCTGTGTCCATGCAGTAGCACTGTTAGAAAGGATATATTTCCTAAATGTTTTTAGGCATTTCTTTTGACTAAATACTTAACTTGCTAATAAAAGCCTTTAAAGTGGCCTGATGGCATGAATGTCTCACACACCCTATGTTTTGACCATAGATCTATAAATCAATAGTGACAGGAGCATTTAAGAACATAAGAACATAAGAACATAAGAAATAGGAGCAGGAGTAGGCCATCCAGCCCTTCGAGCCTGCCCCGCCATTCAATAAGATCATGGCTGATCTGTCGCTGCTCAGTTCCACTTTCCCGCCCTCTCCCCATAACCCTTAATCCCCTCTCCTATCAAAAACCCATCAACCCGCGTCTTAAAAATATTTAGCGAGGCAGCCTCCACCACTTCAACGGGCAGAGAATTCCAGAGATTCACCACCCTTTGAGTGAAGAAGTTCCTCCTCAACTCCGTTCTAAACCGCCCTCCTTTTATCTTGAGGCTGTGCCCCCTAGTCCTATTGTCTTTTTTGAGCGGGAAGAGTCTTTCCACCTCTATCCTATCCATCCCATTCATCATCTTATACGTCTCAATGAGATCTCCTCTCATTCTTCTAAACTCTAACGAGTACAAGCCCAGTTTATTCAGCCTCTCCTCATAGCTCAACCCCCTCAACTCCGGTATCAGCCTAGTAAACCTCCTCTGCACTCCCTCCAAGGCCAAAACATCTTTGCGCAGGTGCGGCGCCCAAAAATGCACACAGTACTCCAGTTGCGGCCTCACCAATGCCCTATACAGCTGCAGCAAGACCTCCCTACTTTTATATTCAATCCCCCTCGCTATGAAGGCCAGCATCCCATTCGCCTTCCTGACCACCTGCTGCACCTGCAAGCTGGGTTTTTGCGACTCATGCACAAGGACCCCAAAGTCCCTCTGCACCGTCGCCTGCTGCAGTTTTTCGCCTTGTAAGTAATAGTCCTTCCTACCATTTTTCCTACCAAAGTGGACCACCTCACACTTGCCAACATTAAATTCCATTTGCCATTTCCTGGCCCATTCGCCCAGCCTATCTAGATCCTTCTGCAGACTCTCCACACCCTCCGCACAATTTGCCGTTCCCCCAATCTTGGTGTCATCAGCAAATTTTGACACTCTACACTCGGTTCCCTCTTCCAGATCATCTATATAAATGGTAAAAAGCTGAGGCCCCAGCACCGACCCCTGGGGCACTCCACTAGTCACCATCCGCCAATCCGAATAGCACCCGTTGACCCCCACTCTCTGCCTCCTATTTGACAACCAATCCTCTATCCACGCTAACACCCTACCCCCAACTCCATGTCCCTCGACCTTCTGCAATAACCTCTTGTGAGGCACTTTGTCAAACGCCTTCTGAAAATCTAGAAAGACCACATCCACCGGCTCTCCTCTATCCACCGCCCTAGACACATCCTCATAGAACTCCAGTAAATTTGTCAGACACGACTTCCCTTTAATGAAACCGTGCTGCGTCTGCTCTATCAAGCAATTCCCTTCAAGATGCCTCGCAATTTCCTCCTTAATGACAGATTCTAACATTTTACCTACCACAGATGTTAAACTAACCGGCCTATAATTCCCCGCCTTTTGCCTGGCACCCTTCTTAAACAACGGCGTAACATTAGCCGTTTTCCAATCATCCGGCACTTCCCCGGAATTATTATTATTATTTAGTGTCACGAGTAGGCTTAAGTTTACACTGCAGTGAAGTTACTGTGAAAATCCCATAGTTGCCACACTCCGGCGCTTGTTTGGGTACACTGAGGGAGAATTTAGTACAGACAATGCACCTAACCAGCACATCTTTCAGACTGTTGAAGGAAATGACAGCACCCGAACAAAACTCACGCAGCCATGGAGAGAACATGCAAACCCGACACAGATAGTGACCCAAGCCGGGAATCGAACCTGGACCCCTGGTGCTGTGAGGCAGCAGTGCTAACCACCGTGCCACTCTTCTAACAATTCCTGTACCTCTTTCTCAACCGAGTAGCTGAAATCATTGTGGAACAGAGAGAAAATCAGTGAAATTTATATGGGAAGGCCTATTCTTCATGAGTATTCTGAATTTTCCTCCATTTGGCTAAGCAGGAAAGGCTAGTCTATGTCCATTCAGCACCCCACTACACTTGAACGATGCTAGAGTGAGAGATTCCGGCAACCTGATGATTTCCCAGCCTTTGGCGACCAACACTGTCAATCCCAGGAAAAGCTAGGGAAGAGAAGGAGTCATCCATTCTCACCCATTTCTGGAGAGAATGGATTCCATACTAGGCACCTTTTCCTCTCATCAGACTGAATGCAGATAAAATTCTTCAACTGTTAAATGTCACTTTGATATTACCAAGTTACTTGTTCGTAAATCATTCAGTGTTACTCACATCATGAATCACAGAAATCTGTGTGGCAGCCATTATTAAAATCATATAGTTGATAGGAAGTCAGTATCACCAAGTCATTGAGGACAGAGTGTAACTATTCAACCCATTGTGTCTGTGCCAGCCCTTTGAAAGAGTTTTCCAATTAATCCCATTCCCTGGTTCATTTCATGTAGACCTGTACAAAACCATAAGTAAACATCTTTAAGTCTCTTCTGTTTTTGAGCATTACAATGTTGAATTCTGCCTGAACGTTGTTTTTCCTGTAATCCAATCCTCAAAATCTTGTACATTCGTAATGCCTGCCCTCTACCTAATAGTGCTATCTTATAGCTCTGTCTGCAACCCTCCCATATCCCCACCCACTCTATCCTCCAAGCAGAATGACCCCTAATTTTCTCTGAGGGGGTTAGTTACTCCGCTTAAACCTGTAATGATGAATGGACGGCCCATCTCAGCCTCCACCTGAGGTCCCAGCATCAGAGATGTTGGCTTTGGCTAATTCAATTCATTCCAGATGATATCAAGAGAGATCTGAAGGCACTGGATGCTGCAAAGGTTATGAACTCTGACAACACTCTGGTTATAAGTGAATGGCACGGCAATACAGTGGATAGCACTGCTGCCTCACAGCGCCAGAGACCATGGTTCAGTTCTGATCTTGTGTGGAATTTGCACCTTCTCCCTGTGACTGCGTGGGTTTCCTCTGGGTTCTCCGGCTTCCTCCCACACTTCAAAGATGAGCAAGTTAAGTTGATTGGCTATGCTAAATTGCCCCTTAATGTCAGAGGGATTAGCAGGGTAGATATGTGGGGTTATGGGAAAAGGGCCTGGATGGGATTGTTGTTGATGCAGACTCGATAGGCAAAGTGTTTCTTCACTGTAGGGATTCTATGATTCTTTAGTACTAAAGACTATCCAGAACATGGCCACTAACCAAACTCTTCCAATACAGCCACAACACTGACATCTACCCAGCAGTGTGGAAAATTCCACAGCTATGCCCTGTCCAAAAAAAACAAATTCAATCCGGTCAATTAGAGTCCCATGAGTCTACTCTCAATTATCAGCAATATGATGGAAGGGGCCATCAACAGTGCTAGCAAGTGACACTTGCTCAACAAGAACCTGTTCGCTGATACTCAGTTGTGTTTTGACAGGACTGTTCAGCTCCCGACTTCATTACAGCTTTGGTCCAAACATGGACAAAATCATAGTATCCCTACAGTACAGAAAGAGGTCATTCTGCCCATCGAGTCTGCACTGACCACAATCCCATCCAGGCCCTACCCCCATATCTCTACATATCTACCCATTAATCCCTTTAACCTACACATCTCAGGACACTAAAGGGCAATTTTTTTTTAGCATGGCCAATCAACCTAAGCCGCACACCTTTGGACTGTGGGAGGAAACCCACGCAGACACGAGGACAATGTGCAAACTCTACACAGACAGTGACCCAAACCGGGAATCGAACCCAGGTCCCAGGAGCTATGAAGCAGCAGTGCTACCATGCTGCTCATTTTAAGTTTTACGTTTATATTTATTACAGCGTTGGAGAAAAGAACTGTTTCATTCAAAACCATCTCAATGAAGGCAACAATTTAGAGAATTTGTAAAATTACATTTGCCAGACTTTTACTCATCAGTTTAAAATGCACGATTTCCTGGAGACCAAAATCTACAGTAAAACACCAAAATTTCATCAGAATGTTCCAATCTGACTACAAATGGGAGATTTACATACTCGTTCAGCAACTCTACAGCTAAACACAGTTAGAATGATTTTAAACACATCTAAAAAGGCACTTAGAAAGATCTTGTTATTCCCCCAACCCCCACCAGCCCCCAAAATAACAAAAACAAAATATGGCAACATCCCATAACCTGCAGTCCATACAATAAACACAATAAATTCCTGAAAACTCTGTAAAGGCTTGCAGAAGAAACATCCCTCAATAAAACATTAGCAACAAATATTGAGCACAAAACTACAATGTAGAATTTTTCTTTTTTATAACCAGACTACGAGGTAAGAAACACAGAACAGCTACAGTGTTAAAATAGCTGAAGTCAGTGAGTTGATGATGGACAGACCATGACAACAAGGCAGCATTTGACCAAGCATGGAGTCAAACAGCCCAAGCAAATCTGGAGTCAATGGAAGTAAGGAATAAAGATCTCCACTTCTTTGTTCTTTCTAGCTGAAGTCATAACGAGCACAAAGGAAGATGTTTGTGATTGTTGGAGGTTAATGATCAAAGTCAATGGCAGTTTGAATTCTCCGAATTTTCTGTCCTGCCCAAAATGGTTACCATCACAAGCAGGAGCCAAAAGTCCCAGTTTCAGTCTTCACTGAGTTCCTCAGGGTAGTGCCCGAGGCCCAACCATCTTCAGCTGTTTCATCAATGACCTTCCTTCCGTCATCAATTTAGAACTGGGGATATTTACTGATGATGTACAATTCAGCACCATTCATGACTCCTCAGGTACTGATGCAATCCATCCATATGCAGCAAGACCTGAGCAATATTCAGGCTGGAGCTGATAAATGGCAAGTAACGTTTGTGTCTCTGAAGTGCACGCAATGACTATCTTCAACAAGAGAGAATCTAACCATTTTCCCTTGACATTCAATGGCATTACCATTGCTGAATCCTCCTCAATTGACATCCTGAGGGGCTTACAAGTAACCAGAAATCAAACTAGAGTAGCCATATAAATATTGTGAATACAAGAGCAGGCCAGAGGCTGGAAATTCTATGGCGAGGGACTCACATCCTTACTCCACAAAGCCTGTCCATCATCAAAGTACAAGTCAGGAATGTAATGGGATACTTCCCATTTGGCTGAATGAGAGCAGCTCCATGGGTCTGTTATCACTAGACTATTTATCCAGAATACCGCTAATGTTCTAGGGACCTGGGTTCAAATCCCACCACATCAGATGGTGGAATTTGAATTCAACACAAAAAAAACTGGAATTAAGAATCTACTAATGGTCATGAAACCACAGTTGATTGTTGGAAAAACCCATCTGGTTCACTAGTGTCCTTTAGGGAAGGAAATCTGCCATCCTTATCTGGTCTGGCCTACATGTGACTCCAGAGACAATGTAGTTGATTCTGAACTGCTCTCTAAGGCCAACTAAGAACAGGCAATAAATGCTGGTCAGCCAGTGACGCCCACGTCCCACGAATGAATAAAAAAATTACTCAAGGTGCTCAACATCATCTGGAATAAAACAACCAGCTCAACTGGTACCCCATCCACCACCTTAAGTATTCACTCCCTCCACATCACAGTGGCAGCCAGAAGTAAAAACCAGTAGAACAAGGGCATAAGAATATTGGTCTGAACTGGTCTTGCATACTTTAAAATGGAACACCAGTAAAACGGGGAAATAAGAATACTGGATGGAATTTTTTTCTTCCCTTCTGGTAGTGTATGCCATCTACCATCCAGACGTACTGCAGCAACCTACCAAGACTCCTTTGACAGCATCTTCCAAACCTGAGGCATCTACGAACTTGAAGGACAAGTCAGCAGATACATACAAGGAGCACCACTGTCTGTAAGCTCCCCAAGAAACCACACATCATCCTGACTTGGAACGATATCACTGTCCCTTCCCTGAGGTTGGGTCAAAATCCTGGAATTCTTTTACTGACAGCACTGCGGATGTACCTGCAGCAGATAGCCTGCAAGAAGGTGGCTGATCACCATCTTCTCAAAGGCAATTAGGGATGGGCAATAAGTGTTGCCTGAGCCATCAGGGCCCATATCTATAGCAAGAATTAAAAAAATACTCTATTTGTCTAAATAATAGACTTAACAAAATGCTAACAATCTCACTCTAAAAAATTCCAAATGACCCAAAATCCACAGCTTTTTTGGAAGTCAGTTATAGTTTGACACAATCCTGTGTGTGGAAGAGTAACTTCCTGTTTTCACTCAACTTTAATTTTAGTAAAATATTTGCAATTTTAGTTCAGGAATATTGCTCCATATGAATTAATTTTTCTGTATTTACCCTATCAAATCATATTAGCATTTTAAACACTCAATGTAATCACCCAGAACCATCTAAATGCACAGGAAAACAAGCTATATTTGTTCAACATGCCCTCATAATTTAATCCTTCAAGCCCTGCTATCATTATATTGTATCTGCACTGAACCCCTTCCAAAGCCAATAGGTCTTTCCTGAGGTTGGGTGTCCAAAATTAAATGCAGTACTCCCAAGGGGATTTGACAAAGGCTCCGTAAAGCCGAACAATCGCTTCTTCACTTTTGAATTGCAAACACTTGTCCTAAATTTGCGATCAATATTTTTACCATTGAAATTTTAAGCACATGACAATGATATAGACTTGTGAATGTGAAGCAGCTTCAGTTGGCAGACCTCTCTGTTAAGCTGATAAATTTTCTCCGCTTTATATGACTGCAGATTGAAAAATCCGTTCAGTCTTTTTTATAATTGGCCTGTCACACGGGATGTAAACTTATCAGTAAGCCACTTCCCCTGTGTATAATGTGCATGAAGGATTATTTGAAATGCACAGAATGTGTTTTTTTTAAACCTCCCTAAAGCTGCTTAATAACTAACCTTTGATCAGAGAGGACGATGTTCCCAAACGGTTTGAAGGCATGTTTCATGGATAGCTGAACAGTCTTGGATAAAGATTAATCAGATTTGTTGCTATTGATGTGTTCAACATTGTTTTCCATTTGAGATGAATAACCCTTTAAATACTAATAATTGCATAAAATACAATTCTAATTGCATTTGGAAAATGAATTAGAATGAAGTTATGTTAATATGAATAATTATTATAGATGAACATCATTGGCTAATTGTATAAAATCTGCACAAACAGGATTGTAAATGTTATTTAGTTGGTTCACTACTTCTTGTAATTAAGGTTAGAAGGATGATTGGATAAAATCTGGTCTCTCTTTTTAACAAAATCGTAACACTATTCTGGTTTAATGGGATTAAATACTTAGGAAAATAATTACACAGATTCAGAAAGCATCTCTAAAGCAGATTGTAAACTATCCTTTGACCAAACTTAAATTAGTTGTGGATCAATGTTGCTCCATGTAACTATTATGGAACAAATTGATATGGTCTAAATGAATACAATTTCCAAATTAATTTTCATTTAATTGTTTTCTGAGACATAAGAACACAAAAGTATGCTATTTATATGTTGGGAGAGTTCATTTCAGTGAAAGAGGTTGGTTAAGTGTTGCCTTGATGAATTACGTTATAATGTAAGAAGATGAGGCCTTCTTGGTGCATAACGCAGCTTTGATATTTGGTTTTTTAACATCATATTAGCACCTGAATTTGAAATGAGCTTTGAAACCTATATAGACAAGTATAAAGGAATTGTATTAATCCATTTAAGCTTTGCAACCTAATATGTTTTAACCTACCATCCCAGGTGAGGTCACATCCATTGATTAAACATTCATGGTCCTTGGCACAATTAACAGCAAAATTAATTAAAATGAAGCTGCAAGGTTCGCCAATAGCCTCACTCTTGGGAAATCCAGCTATAACTATAGATTGTGCTCCATCTAAAAGTGTACTAGTAGAGGAAGAAGCAATGAAGAAAAATATAGATCCATTGACTGAAAATGTCATATCCTTCTTCAAGGAAATAAGTCCAGCATTTGTGGAACTAGTTTAATCCACAGGGTAGCAATGAAGGGCATATGGATCCAAGCTCAAATTGTGGAAGCAACGTATTATAAAAATGTTTGAGTTAATTTGTAATGTGAGTAATTTTCAGAGGTTCATGTATACCACTTTTATTAGAATAGTACTTTGACAATTAAAATGAAAGTCGAGAATAAATGAATAGGCTTTGCAGTTCAATGTTCATGAAGTTCATGATTGAAATTAATGAAATTTTAAATCCTACATGAGCTGCATCTGGTCTTATATTATTTCACACAGTGATGCATACAACCAGATTTTTTTCTCTGATAGCTGTTTTAATGTTCCTTATTGAGAAGGGGGTCGATGAAAATTGGAATCAGCCTTTGTTTATCCATTGACCAATCTTCATATGGCTAATTATAGTAGCAGGAAAGTACCGGTGGGTAAAATGATTTTACCTTAAAGGCCCTAGGAAGTAATTTCCTTCCATAAAAATATTGCTGTGAAGAGTATAAGAAACCTTTGGAGCAGGAAATGTCCATTACTCCCAAACAAATTGATCCTCAATTTGTAATTCTGAAATCCATCTAATTGCCTACTCAATATATTCCTCAATTAATTTCCATGCAGAAACATTTTTGCCTTTTGAAACCGCTTATGTTATCTACTTCAACGGCCATTCCTGGTAAATTATCCAACAATTATTATTCTCGAGTGAAAGTCATGTTTTCATGACTTCCATTCCTTCTCATAATACTTTCCGCTGATATTTGAACTTTTTGCTACAGAATACAATTCTCCTGGATCAACACCACCAATTCCATTTATAATTGCAAAAACTGCCATTTATAATCGTGAAAACTTGAACTCACTTGAAGTCATCTCTTTTCGGTAGCGGCAATTGGATCATCCTCCTTGTTTTAAATGAACTGGAGTTAGGAAACCTCGGAACATCTTCGACTGACTGCTGTATCTTCTGAGTGGCAATAGTATCCAGAATGGATAACAATACACCAGAGAATCATTCCCTCATAGCAACAATGCATTGTCTTAATTTGTATCACTGGGAATTTGAAAAGTTGAACCAACAGGAGTAGATCAGTATCAAGCGCTGGAAAAAAAATCGTAGTTATATTTCTCTACATTTTATTTTCATGTCAACTTTTGCACTAACATAAACAAAATGAAGGAAACTGTACAACATGCTGCCACAAGGCATCAGTTTGGAAAGCTTGAATTTTCCTACAATTTCACTACTTGGAGAGCAAACAGGATAGAATTATAGAATCCCTACAGTACATGTGGCCCATCAGGTCTACACTGACTCTTACCCAGGCTTTATCCTGTAACCCCGCATATTTACCCTGTGAATCTTCCCCAACCTATATATTTTGGAGCACTAAGGGGTAATTTAGCATGGCTTAATCAACCTAACACGCACAAGTTTGAATGATGGGAGGAAACTGGAATACTCAGAGGAAACCCAAGCAGACACAGGAAGAATTTGCAAACTTCACTGAGAGAATCACCCAATTGAACCCGGCACAGTGAGGCAGCAGTGCCAAACACTGTGACATCGTGCCACCCTTAGGGGATGGCTGAATGTTGCAATCATTGTCATTTGACTGAAAGAACTGAACATGAAATTATAATTCTGAGGATGACCCTGTTTCATACTAGAATTGCTTTGAATAAATGGTAAGTGACAAATTAAGATTGTAACCAGTTTATATTTGAATCACGTAATGAAAATTGCATTAAATGCACTTAACCAAAAATTCTATAAACATTTGTGAATTCAGGGGTTGATGATTATATTAAAATTTATATGTTATTTGTGACTGTCTGTTGATTAACACGTAATAAAATAGAATTGTGTTGTGCTACAATAATGTGGAATCTTGAGGAAAAAAACAGCAGCACAGCAGTTAATTATTTTGAAAAACAAGAGTATTGTGATACATGTTTGATTTAATGCATTGAGATGAAGTACTTTATGACAAAAGAGCATTGGGACCAATTACTTTGAGTCACAGTATCATTACGAGTCATTGCTGTGAGCCATATAATAAAAAAGAGGATAGAATTAGCACAGGGAGACTTTAAAAGAAACCTGAAAGTGCCAATAGGCTCATCATTTACAATGTCGAGAAAATAGGAAGGAGTAGTTAACAAAGCGGTAAAAGTTTTGGATACATAACCAGAATAGTAGATAACAAGCTATGTGGATACTTCACATTGTGTTGAGCAGACCACACATTGAATTGTTCCTGCAGTTTTAGCCACCATAAACATATGCATTAGAGAGGGTGTAAAGAGGAATGAGATGAATAGTCCTAAAGCAGAATTCCCCCAACCCATCTGATATGGGTTTGTTGGTAGTAGAGAGCAGAGAATCTGATAGGAGCCAAAAAGTCAGAAACCCGCAAAGTCACGTTGCAATTCTCCCAGTGGCGGGTTAGTAGCTGATTGGAAATCCCACTGGCAGGTGGCGTGAAGTCCTTTTACATTTAGTTATATTTCATGAATACTCATTAGAACAGCAATCTGACAGCATTCTGTCAGGCCTTCCAATCTTGCATCACACCACCAGAAACTATATTGGAAGCAAACTTGTTTGATGAACAGTGGGTGCAAAAGGCAGCCCTTGGTTTGCCAGAGACTTTGAGATGACTGCAACAAAACATTTCTGCGATGATGCTGTGCTGCTCCTTATATGTTGTTTACCACTCTGCTAGAGGAGACCAGTTTCTGTCTTCCATCTCCATGCTGATCTTCATGGACAGCACTGTGCTGCTGGACCCATTAATCTTCCTGTGTAAATGAGTTGGACCAGCACTGCACCTGGGGTTGGGGAGTACGGAGGTTTCCTCCCCCCGCTAGTACCACACACCATTGTCTATCTGGACAGTATTGCACTGTGGGATTCATGCAACAATCACAACTAAGGTGAGAAGTTCGACTGAGGCTAAAGTGTGACTCCTGGATAGGAAGGGTGGGTGGGAGAGCAGTATATAGTGGGTGGGGTGGGGGGGGGGGAGGGGGGCAATGTTGAAAGACAGCTCTGCAAAGTGGGTATGTGTGGGAAGGTCAAACATAGAGGACAATGTGGGAGAGGTATGTGCAAGGAGGAGGTGGGACAAGGCCAAACACTGGGGGGATGTCGAAAGAGGATTGTTCAAGGTGGGGGTTGGGGGGGGCAGCGATAGGGTGGTGAGTGAAAGGTGTGGGCTCATTTTGGCAGGCAAAGGAACAAGGAGGTGATAAGTGAAGTTGAACAATGGAAGGCAGAGGGAAGACTGAGGGGAAGGAAGCTGGACCCCAACAAGACTGCATGAAATGTAGACAAACAGGAAGGTTAAATGAATAGCAGATGGATTAATGGAATTAATGAATGTAGACTGCAGTTTATGGGCTGGGGCCTGTTAGTGTAACATATTTTAAAGTTTATTTATTTGTGTACAGGTAGGCTACATTAACACTACAATAAAATTACTCTGAAAATCCCCTAGCTGCCATACTCCCGCACCTATTCAGGTACACTGAGGGAAAATTTAACATGGCCAATGCACCTAACTAGGCCATCTTTTGGACTGTGGGAGGAAGCCAGAGCACCTGGAGGAAACCCTTACAGACATGGGAGAATGTGCAAACTCCGCACAGACAGTGACTCAAGCCGGGAATTGAACCCAGATCCCTGATGCTGTGAGGCAGCAGTGCTAACCACTGTGCCACTGTGCCACCCATTAGGGAGGGTTCACACAAACATTCAGGTCAGGTCAGGGGTATAGCGTTTTAAGAAGGTCACTGTTGTCTATAGTCCTTTTTGGGGATGGGAAATATGTTAAGGCTTCCATTTAAGTTCAGGGGCTCACAGAAAGGTGTCACAGAGTGCAGACATTCCTGCTGATAAATAAAAAATAGTCTGTCCTGGGGCTATATGGAACTCAGAGTCAGAAGTGTGAGAAGACAACTAAGCTGAGTTCTGGGGCTCCTTGAAATGCATACACACCTGTTGGACCCATCCCTTTTAAAAGGATAGGTGCATCTAAATAACCTCACGCCAAAATTGGAAAAGCTGCTTAGTGGAAGAGAATAATGCAGCCTTGGAGATGAAGGCTATCGTGAAGGAGACACATCTTCACTAATTCTGCCATCTCATCAGTAAAGGGAAGTTATGGGTTAACAATTAAGGCCATTGATCAATGGCTTAATGGATTCTATTCGTTCACCATGAGAAAACAAGTGCTCATCGTTATGTCATATCAATGAGTGGAGGTCAGACTCATATTGATTCAATGGTACAAAACACAAATTCTCACCACCCATAGGCTTCCAGATGTCACGTCAGTGGAATGGAATGCAGCTAACCTCTAATTACGTGCTGGAGGCACAACAAATCATGAGGAATGTTGTAATCGAAGGTGCCAAAGAGTAGGTGCCCAACTTCTCTCAAAGTCTCTTGTTCACATCTTTGTACTCAGCAACCTTTAACCACTCCAGTCTTAAGTATCTCTTTTCAAAGAGGAGGTAAAAATGAGAATGGATGCAGTGGTCCAGGGAACTTTTATATGAATCCTCATTCAAGGCAGGAGGTGAAGGTGCACACAGCTCCAGCAGGAGGCACTGGATGCCATAGGGTGAGCATCAACAGGAAGCAGAGAAGCAGAGATGCAGACTGCAGATATGGCAAGGGTTAATTGTCCATGAGTCTCCATTTTACAAATGAATGAGAGACAGCGCAAGGCAAGGCTTTGAATGTCTAGAGATTTGGTCTGCCACATATATCACGTGCTCCAAGAAGACCTGATACCGTGTGAGTTTGGAAGCTTCCCCCTGTCAGTAGCTCTGAAGGTGATGGTGGCACTCAATTTCATAATCTCTGTATAATTCCAAGGATCAACTGGGATTTGTGCAGCATTTCACACTCAACAACAATACATTGATACATTCAGGAGGTGACCAATGTCCTTTGAAGGAAGGGCCCATCATTGTGTGAACTTTGCTCTTGACAAAGAAAGCTAGGTTCAGTGATTCACAGACTTTGCAGCAATCTCTGGGTTCCCAAGATTGCAGAGACCAATAGGCTGCATCCATGCGGTTATATGGGCTTCCTGGCAGTAACCCTTGATATTCAGCAATCGCAGGAAGCTTCCATTCCATCAACGTACAGATGGTGAGCGACCATTGAAAGCACATTCTGCACATTTGCGCAAGGTTCCCTGGGAGATGCCATAATTCCCACATTCTCAGACACTCCCAGGTGCCTGGGATCTTTGAGGAGCCAGAATGTTGGCAGGGATGGTTGCTAGCGAAATAAGGACTACTCACTTAAACAGTGGCTCATAACTCTGGCGAAGCACTCAGAGTTTGAGTTTGTGTCTTTGTGCCCTGTGTGTGATCAGAACTCCCGGCCATCTGATGAAGGGACAGCCTGTTCTGAAAGCTTGTGGCATTTGTTACAAATAAACTTGTTGGACTTTAAGCTGGTGTTGTGGGATTTCTTTCTGTTTTACCCCAGTCCAACGCTGGCATCTCCACATCATGAAGCACTCAGAATGCAGCTGAAGAAAGGTACAATGATTCTCACACCACGTGCTTTCTCACGCAACAGACCATAGGACATCTGAAAATGCAATTTGGACGCCTGGATGGCTTAGGTAGTTTTCTGCAATGTGCACCAAAGAAGGGTTGCCATAAAATTGTAGTTTGCTTTGCCTTCCTCCATCTAATTATGCAGAGAGATAAAGCCCTGCCAGAGGGTCAGCTAAAGGAGGAAGAAGCCTTCTTAAAAGATGAAGATGAGAAGGTTGAAGAAGCACTGATGAACAACATAAGCATTGCTGATGCCATGGAGGAGGGGAGACATGGGAGGCACACATGATATGCTCGTAACTGAAAGTTTCCAAGAGGGGTAAGAATAAGTTCCAAACATCCAGAAACATCTCCTCCAGCCCTCCAAGCCGTTTCCGGACTTCTGAGGGAATCGCTGACCCATTACTGAGAGGATGGATCCTCTCACTCTTGGGTCTTGGGTGCTGATGACTCACTCGGGTTAGATCTTAGCTATGGTCAACAGTGTCCTGGTAATGTGCTTAATGGAGGGGCCCAACCTGATAAAGGTCTCCTATTCAGGGGCAGAAGCACTTGGCAGCTTGCGCTGCAGAAGTTGGTGTGGGCACAGGTAATTGGAACTCTGTGCAGCTACACACCTTGGAGTGTCCTGAGAGGAGGTCCCTGACATATCCAGCTGATGTTTATACTCCCTATGGGTGCCAGAGAGCCTGGTGTAACTCTTGTAGGAGATGGGGCACACGGAGAGTGACCAAGGTACCCTGATGCTCAGGTGGCCTGCATCCTGATGGTGCCTTCCAAAGTGTCTCTATGGAGTACATTGCCAAGCACAAATCCAAAGGTCTCCATGGTTGGTGCCAAATATCCCTTGGTGGCTCAAGGCGCCCACATATCAGAGGCATGACATCAGATAGAATGCAGAGGGACTCCTCCATCATGCGTTCACTCTGACAAGTGATTGTCACTGCTCCCTCCCTTTGTATTACCACCAATGAGCTGACAGCGACATCCAGGGACTCACCATCAGACTGGGGCTGAGCAGCTGAATGGTTTCCAGCAGCCCTCCAAGTGTTGGAGACCTGGGATGTCCCTGCCCCCAACTGCTGGGAGGTGTTCTCCAGAAAGTGACCCCGAGTTTAATCTTGACCTACGCCTCACCGATGTGTGTGTCTCTGTATAAATGGAGGGTGTGGATGAGCACTGTGATGTTTTTTCCAGAGCCCTCACATCTTCAGATTTGCCCTGGGGCTTGGAGTGCTACAGTACTGACTGTCTGTGCACAGTCTGCTTGTCCTTGCAAAAGACGAAAGGACGGTTGTTGGCAATGAGCAGAAGTTAATTCAAAACTTTGCAGCACTGAGTGTGATTTGCAGGATTGGATGAAGTGATGGTGCTGAGACCCGTACACGGTTGTTGTGAGAGGCCAAGCTCTGCGTCGCCGCCAGAGTGATCCTGGCTCTCACCAGCAAAATTTTCAGCACCCCACCTCGAACTCAGTGAGGCCTATGATCTCTGCCCCTGCATGGGCTCACTCACACTTATTGTGCACAAGTTCAGCATTTATGGAGATAAAAGAAAGCAATGTGATGAGAGGAGACAGAGCAGAGGTTGGTTAAATGTATATCCCGTGTGTGGTGTTCCCTCCCCAAAAGGGACAGAGATTGGAGTTCGAGCAACAAGGCAGATGGGATGGCGGTGTTGTAAAGGTCTTGATGAGAGAGTAAGAATTGATATGCATCCCCCGCAACTGAATGTGTGAGATCCATGAAGAGAGTAGGCCTTTTGAGTACATGATGCCATGCTGAGAATTTGAAACCGGAGGGAGCTGAGAGGGGACTTACTCTGGTGAAGTGGCTGAGATTATTCACCGACTTCCTGCACTGGGTCATGCTTTCTGAGCGGTATATTGGGGAGACCTTGCAGGCGCGACGATAATGGCTGAATGAACACTGCTTGACAATCACTAGGCAGGAGTGTTCTCTTCCTATTGTGCAATACTTAAGCAGTCATGGGCATTCAGTCTCTGACCTTCGGGTGAGCATTCTCCAAGGCAGCCTTCACGACACACGACAGCGTAGAATCATCAAGCAGAAACTAATAGCCAAGTTCCACACACATGAGGACGGTCTCAACCGGGATCTTGGGTTCATGTCACACTATCTGTAACTCCCACGACTTGCCTGGGCTTGCAAAATCTCACTAACTGTCCTGGCTGGAGACAATACACATCTCTTTAACCTGTGCTTAACCCTCTCTCCACTCACATTGCCTGTACCTATAAGACTTGATTACTTGTAAAGACTCACATTCCAACCATTATCTTGTAACTTGAGTTTATGTCCATATATGCCCTGTTTGTGAACACAGCTCCTCACTCACCTGATGAAGGGACAGCACTCTGAAAGCATAAGCTACCAAATAAACCTGTTGGGCTTTCACCTGGTGTTGTGAGACTTCTTACTGACATTATCTGAGAACAGAGAACGTTGGAGAACTCAGCAGGCCTGACAGCATCTATGGGGAGAGGATAGAGCCAACGTTTTGAGTCTGGGCGATCCTTTGTCAGAGCTTGAAGAACTCTGATGAAGGTTCATGTAGACTCAAAACATTGGCTTTATTCTCTATGTACTGGTGTTGTCAGACCTGCTGAGATTTTCTAGCATTTTCTGTTTTTATTTCAGATTCCAGCGTCTGCACTATTTTGCTTTTATCATTATCTGAGGAACTGCATATGGTAATGAACACTACAAAATCATGAAGACCTATCCTTGCTTCCAACCTTATAATGAGGGAAGGCCACTGGTGAAGCAGCAAAAAATAGCCATGCTGAGGACATAACCCTGAGGAATTCCTGCAGTCATGGTTTCTGGTGTCAGATATTATAATACCTGGTCATTGTTAATTAGAACTTTGGACATACATTTCTATGTTAAATTAAATATCTTTGTGTTAACAACGTGTGTCAACAACATGTAATAATTGTGTCAAACAATGACAAGACAGAATATGGGAATGAGATAGAGAATCTGGTGAACTGGTGCAGCAACAATAATCTTTCCCTCGATGTCAACAAAATGAAGGAGATTGTCATCGACTTCAGGAAGCATAAAGAAGAACGTGCCCTTGTCTACATCGACAGGAATGAAGTAGAACGGTCAAGAGCTTCAAGTTTTTAGTGTCCAGATCACCAACAACCTGTCCTGGTCCCCCCATGCCACACTATATTAAGGAAGCCCACCAATACCTCCACTTTCTCAGAAGACTAAGGAAATTTGGCATGTCACTTATTACTCTCACCAACTTTTACAGATGTGCCATAGAAAGCATTCTTTCTGGCTGCATCACAGCTTGATATGGCTTCTGCTCTGCCCAAGACTGCAAGAAACTACAAAATGTCATGAATGTAGTCCAATCCATCACTGAAACCAACCTCCCATCCATTGACCCTGCTACACTTCCTGCTGCCTCGGCAAAGCAGCCAGCATAATTATGACCTCATGCACTCTGGACATTCTCTTTGCCACCTTCTTCCTTCAGGAAAAAGATACAAAAGTCTGAGGTCATGGACCAACCGACTCAAGAACAGCTTCTTTCCTGCCGCTGTCAGATTTTTGAATAGACATACCTTGCATTAACTTTTCTTTCTCTGCACCCTAGCTATGACTGTAACACTACATTCAGCACTCTCTTGTATCCTTCTCTATGAACAGTATGTTTTGCCTGTGTAGCACCCAAGAAATGATACTCTACACTGTATGTTAATACATGTGACAATAATAAATCAAATCAAAACGTAATATAGCTGTAGACCCTTTAAAAATATTTTGTTAGTTATTATTCTACTTAACTAAAGTGAACATTTAATTTAATTGGCAATGAAATGCTAGGTGTAACTATCCTTCCTATCTCACTTTTATCTCATCAGGTTGATCAGAACTCATTTGACACGAAAGGCACACGAATGAAGTGGGCTTAGTTTTTAACGCTATAAACTGCTGGAATAAGTGTTTAGAAATCCAAAATACACTGTAATTGATAATTAATACCAAGTCTCAGTGTCTCCATGGTGAATCCTAGGTCAAAATCTTCCTTTTGTGTTTGTGGCTGGGATTTTCCGGTTCAACTGAAAGTTAACGGAGTTTTGGCCAGAATGCCAAATTTTCCGTTCTTGCTCCCAATCTGTTCCATAGGCGAGACCACAGAATCTCCCCCACAATCTTCATTTTAGTAGTGTCACTCATTCCAGTCAAGCTGTCAAGTGGCAAACTCAAAGTTACAACAAGAAGTATGAGTTGAGAAGTTTGGGATTGTCAATTTCTAAAATTGATCTGGGCGAAACTGTACCAAAATGTATCTATTTTTCTGTTAGAACAAGAAATAAATAAAGTAATTCTTTCAATAGCTCTGAAACTAACGTATTTGAGATCAAATACAGAAAAGAGCTAAATAATTTCTGGTGAAAATATAGAAGATATAGAAACTAATAGTAAGACTGTTAGTAATATTGATCCCTGATATCTAATGAGTCACATGAGCAAAATTTCCTGAGATAATTAGCATATAAATCAAAATTCTGAATTCTGAGAAAAGATTGCTAACACAACAAGTGTCTTCAGTCAGGAACGAAAAGTGACATTCAAAATACTGAACATCCTGGAAAAGTCCTACACAATATTGAAATCAGTTGAAACTTGTCAAAGGAATATTTTAGACACATTTCTAGAATGTCCCTTCTCCAGCATACCCTCTCCCCCCTTTTTTGTTTGCCTTCTCTTCCCTTTCCTCTCAAACTTCCCCCCTGTACACTTCTTCCCCTCTCCATTCTCTTAGGTCTCATGCTCTGCTTCCTTTGAGACACACTTTTGAATGTCAATGGTGAAGAAAGAGAAATAAGGTGCATTGTAAGCATTCCTAGTTTTTGACATTTGCTGGTTTAACTGTCAGTTTTTGTGAGCAGGTGCAGGGCGTTGTTGACGGATTGCCCGGGTGTATTGATAGGTGGAAGGATTCCCTGTTGGAAAAATCACTTGATTATCTGTAAAGATTTTAAAATAGCCAAAATGCATACTCTGAAAATTGATGTTCTGCGCCCTCTTAGATGAAGAAAACTCATCTGATAATGAACTCAGAGCTGAAATCTCTCTGATTGTTTGCCCATTTGCTCTACCATACAAATATTTATGCCTGTTGGTGAACACTCTACTTCATGTGACAATCTTGGGTATTTGACACAGTTAGGACCTGGAAGTTCAGATAGTTATTTTAAAGTCAAAGTCTATTTATTAGTCACAAGTAGGCTTACATTACCAATACAATGAAGTTACTGTGAAAATTCCCCAGTCGCCACACTCCGGCACCCGTTCGGTTACAATGTGGGAGGATTTAGCATGGCGAATTCAACCAACGCGCACATCTTTGGACCATGGGAGGAAACTAGAGCCCCTGGAGGAAACCCATGCTGACACAGGGAGAACGTGCAAACTCCACACAGACAGTGACCCAAGGCGGGAATTGAACTTGTGTCCCTGGCGCTGTAAGGCAGCAATGCTAACCATTGTGCCACCATGCCGCCCTTTTGTACTTATGAGCTTTCTCTCAAAAGCATGCTTAACATCTCTAAAGCTAAGTATCTGCTCAAGGCTATTAATGATTGTGCCCTCATTCTGCAGTTTTATTAAAAAAAACAATCAATAGTTTATCACATTATTATCAACATCACATTAATAAAATAAGATAGTAACCCTCTTTATGACATTTCCAGATTTCAATGTTTCTTAGATGGACCAGAAAATGTTTGAAATTATGATTTTACTGAGTTAAGATTGGGTGTAATTCCACAGCTCAGGTATCTCCTTACATCAGTACACCAGCAGCAAATTCAAGCTAAAGAAAGTCCAATCTGATCTCACTAACAGTCATGACTTCAAGGAGTGCATTATCACAATCCTTTTTTGATGCAGTTCTTTGAGGTTTAGCCTCACGTCTTCCTCCTTTTTAAAAATATTTATTGTCACTTTTTCAATTACGAACAGATTGCTTTTCGCAACACATTCTGGCAACTTTCTGTAAGTTAAGAGCAAGCACAGTAGACAGCATCATAATCATTGCCATTTATGAGATGCTTTATGCATTCTTTCTGGAAAACCTTATTTGGGATTAACAGTTTTCAGTATACTAATAAAACTTTCCAGTTTTGCTTAACATTTGAAATTATGGTTGAATATATTAATAGTAACAAGAGAATGTTGCTTTTGCATTCATCTTAATGGTAATGGTAAAATATTTAGTTAGTGCTGTGATTCCTATTGTTCCAAAGCAAGGATAAATGTATATGTAAAACCCAATGATATTTCTGTGCCAAATATGTATGTGAATTGATATCAATTTGTGATACAATGAAGATTAATGATATTAAATGAGTCACTTAGCATAGCATTTGAAAATTGTCAAATAGGGAGACATTTTGCTGAAGCATTTCATCTTGCACTCATCAGGACAAACACAAGAATGTCAAATGTCCAAAAAGATGTGCTGCCAACCACAGAATTGAGTAAGGTTGTGTATGAATTTCAGCATCAGTGCGATGCATGGTATGTAATCTACAAGCCTCAATTATTAGCTGATCGAACAAAATAGCATGTTCCTTCAGTTGTTTTATAACAAGGAGAGCACAGGGCTTCTTAACCACCTATGCTTGCAGAATCCAAAACAAAATATCTACTCTTGGACCTGACTCTTCCATTGGGCAGCACTTGCTGAACAATTTTGAGTGTGTTAATAACTACATTAACATCCACTGCTCAATGTTTAAGAGCAAGTCTCTGAAGCTTATCAGTTGAGAGTCATAAGAAAAAGACTGATTAGACATTTGCAGAATTGGAAGGGATTCTGTGGGATCAGTGGACTGAACACTGAAATTGGAAAAAAAAACTGAGAATGTGAGAGAAATTGCAATTATGGAAGAATTTTGAAGTAACATTCCAGTAACCAGTAAGACGTAATTGGATAAACTTCAAGTCTCAAAAAAGAGAAGCAGCAGTTCTGGCTGACACCTATGATATCTCACACACAGTTGTATGTGGGGAAATGGTCAAGTGCAACAAGGAAATTGGAAGAATAGAAAATATGGTGATAGAAATAGTATTTGTTCCAGGAAACAGAAAGAAGGACAGCAAAATAATAAAGGAGCTAAGATGCAACCTATAGATGATGTAAATGAAATAAACTGCACATGCACTCTTAGCATTTTTATCTTTTTGGGCCAGGAACCAGTACCTGTGCAGAAGGAAAAGAAGAAAGGAAGTGGAGCAGCCCAAAATTGCTGGCCAGTTAGCCTGGAATCAAAGCATCATAAGAAACAAATTGCCCCAGGGACCAAGACGTGGGATGGGGGACAGGGAGAATGTCCTAAACAAAAATGAAGGTCCCAAACCAGGCAGTGGGACAGAAGAAAGTCCCAGGAAAAGAAAAGGATATGAAAAAGATTCCATGGAGTCAAGATAAATACCAAGCGCAGAAGAAAGACTTCAAGTTAAAGAAAGAATTACAGGGAACAGAATTGAAGCAAAGTGGGCTGAAGAGAAGACCAGAAACTCCAAGAGGACACCCAAAGGCTGGTGACTGTATGATGCAGGCAAGGATACTATTTGGTAAATGAGAAGAGCAGTGGTGTTCTGCTTGGCATGATCAACCATCTAAAAATGTGCTTGGAAGGTGAAAATATCTTTGAGAGAATTCACAAAAATAAGGTGGAAGGCACAGGATTCTGGGGAGGTGAGATCAAAACCCATAAGTTGGATACTTGTTGAAGTTGTATGAGTGGGAGTGACATTTAGAGAAAATTCTAAAGCAAGTTTTATAAATATGGAGATTGCAGACAAATTGGACGGTGAGAGAATGAAATCCCTTGCGGTTCTTGTGTGGCATTGTATGCTGCCATGATGACTTAAGAGCAATGTGGGCACACTCCATCAGATCTTATACCTGGGGCATCCCTGCTAAGTTGGAGAAGCCCGTAGCCCTTGCGTCCTGGCTCACCTGGTCCTGGTCAAAGTTGTTAAACATTTTAGCCCTGGCATAAAGGGCATCTGTCACCTCCCTAATACATGAGTAGCAAACTGGGGGCTGCCACAGATGTTCCCTGTGCTGCCCTGGAATTAATCACTAGCATAAAAGTTGATGGCTGTAACTTTAAGGACTGCGGGCATTTGGTGTCCTCCAGTCATGTGGTGCCAGTTCATGCAGTATGTAGCAGAGGTGATCCACTGTCCCCAGGCAGACACAGTATTCTCCGGCACTGCAGCCCAGGAAAATCAACACCGGGAGATACTTGGCCACCACTGTCCCCATGTTGTTCTTCCATGTGTGGTTCTGCTCCCTGAGCTACTGCAGGGTTCTGGCCCTGACCAAATTAGCAGCACATCACTGTCTCTGCTGCTGGTCAATCTGATCAGTAAAAATGCCAACGCAGTAGGCTACATGATTCTGATGAGTGTTGCACTGAAAGAGTAAGAACACCGCTGTGAGCACTGAGAAGAGGCCATAGAGCAATGACTCTCTTCGCTCCACGCATCTGTGACTTCCACTTCAGTGATTCTCATTACCTGTGTGAATTTCTGCTCTCCCTTACACCACGCCCTCTGACACTACAGCCACATCTCAATTAAGCTCCTCTGTACACCAGTAGGATGAATAGTGCTAAGCTTCTGTTGTCTAACGGCATCTGACACATACATTCATTCCATATCCGCACCACTGTCCCACCTCCTCCCCACTGCCAAAGAACATGAATCCCAACCTTGCTTTGTGCTACAGTGCATCAGAGAGAATGCATGACAACAAGATCTGCATCCTGATGGGACTCATCATAAATGGTGCCACACACGACATTGAACATGGCGAGTTTTGCCAGCTATCTGCATCCTACGTTGCCAGGTGGTTCTCTACAATGCAAGCTGTGTACTGCTAAGGCCTTAATATTCCAAAGAGTTAACCTTTGTCCCCAGACTGTGCAGTTGAATCTAGCTCTGGGTATTAAACTGGCATGTTGGATTTCTCAGTCAATTAGCTGCTCTGGATTTAAACTACCTATTGGTAATCCCTACTGGTCTCACATCACTGACAGAGTGAGGGTTGTAAATTTCACTGCATTCACCCTCCCCCAAGTCAAAGGGTCTTTATGTGTCATGATGCAGGGTAGCTCCCCATCACTGAGACTCCAGACTCTGCTCTTGCAGCCTGACTTCTCCCAAAGCAGGACCCCAGGACATCATAGTCACACTCAGTACTGCTTCTTTGTTGTGGCTGCCTCTCGCTGAGTTTGCAGCTTCCAACAAGGAAGGCAACCCACTGAGACACTTACTGAATTGTCACCCAGCATGGAGGAACCGGGAAGCGATGCCCTCAGAGAAAGAGTGAAGGGATGGTAAGACCTCTAAGTGACCCGCATGCACCTTTCAAACTGTGCCTCCTCTCTCGATGGTGGCAGTGACCCTCAGCCCAAGCCCCAAACTGCACTTGTGCGAGTTCCCTGTAGTCTCTCTGGTGCTTCTTGTGTTTTGAATTCAATAACCCCCTCGCCAGATTCACGCTTATGTAGAGCTGTTGTAAATTACACTGACATGACGTCACACTAGCGCCAGTTGAATGTTTGGTGCGGGTTCAATGTCCAGCGTGAGTGCCCAATAATGATATGCTGATGCATTCAAATTAGGTTCACATCCTTCCCTGGTGTGTTCCATATCACTCTGCTGGCCAGATTAGCTCAAAATCAGAAAACATGATCTCACTGGTGTGAATTATACTTTTCCAAACTCTCTGCATTTTGAGTTGGTGCCGCCATTCTCGTGAACGGGGACCATGGACTCAAGGTCCCACCCTCTGCCCTCCATCAGATTGTGCAGGCAAGCTGCCTTGTTGGCCATTTGGCCTGGTGAAGGATGGGGGATTGGGTTTGCTGGGAAATTTCAGACATAGGTAAATCCAGCCAAGCCTGCCGTATAAATCATTTCCGGCGTGGTTCAAATCCTGCTACAGTGCACAGAAGATACTTAATTTAGATGCTCTGGTATACAGATCAAGTCACCAGGTCAAATATTTACATACTTAGCCAATAAACATAGTGTTTATGACAAATTAATCAGATATTTTAGTTCTCAACGCTAAGTATGATTTTTAATTCTCTAGACTGTGCGTGGTGATTTTAATTATCTGCAGCACTAATGTGATTAAAACTGAAACTTTGCAATCATAATTACAAAGTATCTTATTACATGGTCTAGTAATAGATTAACCGTGTACACTAAAGCAAAATGAACAGATTTGCAAAATTGTGTATTGGTTCCAACATTCTCAGAATATTTTTCTCCCTGTGTTATATGTAATAACTTCATTAGTCCATTGTTAAGGCAAGGTTGGAGTTGTTTCCCTGTGGTTCATTGTTAGTAAAGGAACAGCCAATGTAGTTCCTTCATGATCTCAAATGAGAGCTCAAGTTTTCTGCTATCTCATAAAATGATTGAATTCACGTTTAGGGTTAATAGAGACAATTACGTTTACCAGAGTTTTAGCTGACAAAACTGTGATCTCAGCTTAATCATCTGGTTAGTGAATTAGTCCACCGAGATGGCCAGAGAATACATGATGATGATTGCGCTCCTGACTATCTGTGGAAAACAGCTGCATTGTCACATTTGCAGAAAGGCTTGAATTTACAGGGAACCTTCCAATCCATCTATGTTATCAATCATCTTAGTTTGTATGTTACTGCCAATTATCCAGGGAGCTGCAATTGAGCTTTCAGCAGGCGCTAATCCACAACGTACGCACTGAGAACTCAAAGCCATTTATCAGGATAATTGTAGCAATGGAGCCAGTGAATTGGTGGATATGTGGGTTTGTACATGGGCTGCAGAATCCCCAGTTGACACACAGATGGCAGGGTAGTCTGCACCCTTGGGTTCGACCTGTTTTTCATCTGCCACATTCCTGGATCCCAAAGATTGCTTTTTGCCAGATTTTCCGTGCTTCCCACTGCCCCTGGGGTCTATCTGTTATTTCTATCCTTAACTTATTATCACCTCATTTCACCTTGCATCATCACCATTCTTCGCCATTTAATTACTCCCTCCCTACTGAAACCCTCTTCCTTTCATTCGTTCCCTGGCTCTGAATTCACTCAGGATCTAATGATGTTTAAAATCTGTACTGGCAGGATATAGAGACAAACTAAGCTCCTTTGGTTTTGTCCCCACCTGTCTGAATACAGAGGTGTTCTAGTTTTTTAAAAAGCCTGCGGCAAACGGTGGGTGGGGGGTGGGGGGTTGGGGGCATTTTCTGGCTGCGCTCACAGCAAAACTGGAAAATCCCACCCGAGGTCAATGGCTTTCGCCTGGTCTGCCACTCCACCACATCCCCGCCACCTGCTACAATTCCTGCGGCAGGGAAAACTTCCCCTCTGTTTGTGAAGTGACTCTTAAAGTGACTTGCAGCAAACTTCCATTAGCGTTCACACACACACACGTGCTCATGCACACACACACACATGTGCACACACGCAGCCACCATCAGGAGATGTGAAAGAAAGAGTTTTATAACTAGAAATAACTTAAAGCGAAAAAAACCCCAAAAATATGGATGTGTCGGAGTGTCAGTCCAGAACGACAGAGTCCAGTGAGAGTTTCATCACAAATTCCCAATGGGTTCAGCTAGCTGAGAAGGTGGGAAGTTGCTGAACTCTTTCAATGTTGGCAAAGGGGCTGCAAGATGAGGTTGATATACAGGGATGTGATCCACTCTACATGCCATGGCAGGAATTTTCCAGCAAACCGGGTTTCAAGGAGGTTTAAATTTCTCAAGGGCTTTGTTGTCATTTTGGAGTCAGGTTTTGGTGTTGACAGACTGGATGTTAACTGCAGACTGTCTTGAGAGTCAAGAAATGCAAAACTAAAAGTTTCCATAGGAACTTAGGTCACATGATGCTACCGGTTGATGAGTCAGTTTCAGATTAACAATCAATTTCTAAGGCTGAAATTTTTCAATGCTTCATATCTGTGGGATTTTCCAGCCCCATCAATGTGAATGGAAATTTAATATCCCCACATTGGGCTAGAAAACTTCAGTATAAGTTTCTGGTCAAAATCCATTGCTCACCTTGAGAGATGCATGCTGGCTGTTAGTGTTCCCACAGGTATAATGGATTCGATAGATTCCTCTTTGTTGTAAAATTAGGCTGGCAAGACAGACCATCTGCTGTTTCCTTGTTTCATTGATTGCAATGGGTCCACGCAATGATAGGTATGCAATTCCATAAGGATGAAGAGCTTTGCCTTGTAATTACCGCCTGAAGTTTCCAGAACTGTGGGGAACTTGAAAATCATGTGACCTGCAACAGCCATTTTTGATCCAGCAAAGTTTGTTTATAAACAAGCAGAAAGTAAGTTTGATTTATACAGTTTATGACGTCTTTCGTATCTTCTGGTCATGGCAGCTCCTTCGGTTCATCAACCTGAAGCTTTAACTAATTTCCTCTTCACACAGATGTTTCCACATCTGTGTATTTCCAGCTTTTTCTGTTCTTATTTCAGATTTCCAGCATTTGCCTCATTTTTGTTTTGCATCAAGGTGGTAGATTGGCCTCTTGCTTGTGACTCCAGTAATGCTTCCATGGGCAAGTGGATGCAAATACAATGACATATCTGGACAAGAAGAAGTTCAATTGAGTTGATAGTAGACATTCTGAAGCTTCATCTTGGGTGGTTGGACAATTCTGTTGGAGTTCTGCGATAAAATGAATTTAATATCTTGAGGATTATCTACAGGGAGGAGACCAAAAACAGCTGAATAACTTGAAAAGACTGGGGAAATCTGCCGAGTTTAATGTTGAAATGTCATTCTTGTTTTTTTTTCAGCTCTTTTTTCCCATAGGATAAATTTCCAATTGAGCAGCCTGGATAACAGATGCAAGGAAACAATTTTCTCACTAGTGACCATTGACATTCTCTGGAAACTGAGAGGTTTGAGTTGCCCATAATAGGTTGAAGAAAGGCATTGCAAATAGACTGGTGGTGATGAAAGATGCCTAATACTGGAGTTGGGGGGTAGATGATGGTGGCTGTTGATAGCATTGATATCGAGGGTGGGATGCTGTGAAAATGACTGTCGTGTTAATAAGGAGCCTGTTATCAGCTCTGGAGGGGGGCGGGGAGACTTGTTATTGGCATTGATGAGGTTGGAGGTGGAGCACAGTGTCTTCTACTGTGACTGAGTGGCGAAGTACCAACCAAAGGGGCAGGTGGGCTGGGCAGTGCGAGTCTACAAGTAGGGCTGTGTGGGGATAAGTTCCACAGTCACATTGAGGAAGGAGGGATCTGCACTCATGGCTGAGAAGGGAGAGGCTCATGATCATACAGGCAACGAATTATCGGTCTGACCAGGGAACCTTCTGATCAAGGCTGAGTGAAGAGACTTATGATGAGCATTATGGCATAAGACACCAGCAATCAGAGCTGGTGGGGAGAGATCGGCCTTGTGGAAAGAGGCAGGGTTGGTCTGGGGAAGCGACAGAGAAGGAGGATTGAGTGGAGTGGGGGAGAGAGACTGGAGAGTGGGGCCGGTAGGGAGAGGCTGGGGAGCAGGGCTGGTGAGTAGAAGTTGGGGAGCAGGGCTGGAGGTGGAGAGGCTCTGGTGGAGAGGAGAGGTTGGGGGGTAGGGCTGGTGGGGAGAGGTTAGGGAGTAGGGCTGGTGGGGACAGGATGAGGAGCAGGGCTGATGGGGAGCGGCTGGGGAGTAGGGCTGGTGGTGGAGACATAGGGGGGAGGTTGGAGAGTAGGGCTAGTGGTGGAGAGGTAGGGGAGCAAGGCTGGAGGGGAGAGGTTGGGGAGCAGGGCTGATGGGGAGATGCTGGGGAGCAGGGCTGGAGAGCAGAGGTTGGGGAGCAGGGCTGGTGGGGAGAGGCTGGGGAGTAGGGCTGGTGGGGAAGAGGTTGGGAAGTAGGTCCGATGGGGAGAAGTTGGGGAACAGGGCTGGTGGAGCTGAAGTTGGGAGTCAAGGCTGGTGGAGCTGAAGTTGGGAGTCAAGTCTGGTGGGGAGAGGCTGGTTAGTGGGGCTGGAGGGGGAAAACCTGGGGAGCAACTGGCTGGGAAGAGTCTCACAATCGAGTTACCTGGTGTGAACCTCACAAATGGGGCTGAGATATTGGAAGGTTCCTTGTGGGGCCTGAACAAAACACTCCTGCTCCTTCTGGTGCATTAGGAATGCTGAAAAGGGCACCTACATTATGCAGCTAGGAGCTCATGCTTCCCTATCACTGCTTGTTTTCCTGACACCTGGAAAGCCCTTGCAGTAATGGTCAATGTAAAACTGTCAGTGCCCAATTTCAATAACGTATCCCATCCCTCCACAATGACTTTCATGGTGTGTTGTATTTATGTTCCCTGAATTTAACTCTTTGACAGAACTTCCCCCCCACCCCACAACATGCTACCCTTTGTGAAGGGGGGGTTAGTATTTAGGGCATTCTCATTGAATCTTCCAGAAACTGAAGGGGATGACAATGAAGACAGGCAGGAAAATGGTATATTGAAAGGAGAGGACATGAATCAGGATTGCCATCAATCAACAGCTCAGGAAATTACAAGATAAATTATCGTCCAGTGGTTTCAATGGATATATGTTGACACATCAAATAATATCACTCCACATCTGCCCATTCTCACCCGTTCCCCAATCTCCAAAGGCCATACACATTCCATCACTATTAAAAACATCTGAGTATTTTCTTAGACAGAATCAAGCAAGTCTTGAAAGCCCTGTGAAATGATACTGTTCTTATTGTCCCTCAAATCATTTGTTGTAGCAGTGATCACTTGCACTCTAATAGCCATCAATATCCTTTGTGTCAGCCTCTTCTCAAGAGTCAAAAAGTCATCAATTCAAGCCTTACTCCAGAGTTGAACTCATAATCCAGGCTGACAATTTATTGCAGTACTGAGGGAGTGATGCACTGTTGGATGAGATAGACCCTGTCTGCTCATTCAGATGAACATAATATATCCTGTAGCACTTGCTGAAGACTGAGGAAATGCTTGCAATGTTCAAGCCAATGTTTATCCCTCAAGCAGTAACTGAAACAGGCAATATTATAATTTATTTCATTGCTGATTGTTGGGCCTTGGTAAATGTAAATTAATTGCCACATTAAAACATTTATTTCAACGTACCTGGTTGTAAAATGCTGTGTGATGTCCTGAGGTTGTGAAATGCTTATCACTGGCACAAACTCTACTTTCCACACTGGCACATGAATCCCAGGGTGATATGTCCTGAGTCCATTTTTTCTTTATACCAACTGTCCTTTATCACCAGTGAAACCTCTTGAGACAGGGAATATGAGTTCACAGGGTAGTTGTTATGTATTTTCTTTTGACTTACTGTGAAGCCCCACTGTAGTAATAAAAGCAACAAAGTATTCTCACGAGATTTGACCCCATTCACACATGCGTGGTCGACATAATGAGATGTAGAATGGGAAACAGAGAGAAGCAGCAGACGTGAGAATGAATGCACACTACAAATAAAGTTCCATTCATTTTTTACCAAAATGCTTCTGAGTATAATGTCCTCAAATACCAACTGTTCTGGGTTAAAATGGTCCTCCTCTATTTCCTAAGTTTCCACTTCACGTATTTATTTTTTATCATTCTTGGGATGCTGAGTGTCACTAACAATGCCAATATTCACTGCTCACTCTATTTGCCTTGGAAGGCAGTGGTGAGCCTTTGTCTTGAACTCCTGCAATCCATCTGCTATTAGAGAGGGAGTTCCAGCATTTTGATGCAGCGTTAGTGAAGGAAAAACAATAATAGTCCCAAGTCAGAATGATGAGTGATTTGACCTTATTCTTCTAGGTTGTAGAGGTCATGATGTGGCACAGAAAGAGGTAAGCTGCTAACTGAAACCTTTATCATACAGGGTACACAAAGAGAACACATTTTGCATTAGTTTGACTATTCTTCTGAGATCATAGCTCTTTGTGGGATGATGGAAGTTGTATTTTTTAGCAACGTTCCTCTGTGTAACCTAAATCACAGTCCAGCAGGAAATCTCTGCTGTTACTGTGCGAGAATTGTTTCCTTTAGGTCTTACTTCAGACAGTAAAATATTAATCAATACACCCAAAATGCAGAAATCCCAACCTTCTGCTCAACACACTCCTCTCCCACCCACCGAGGCTCCTTCAGACATTCTTCTCACTCTCAAAAGATATGCTTCCCTTCAACTAGCTACTGGAATACAACATTTTTCTTCTTTCAGTGGCAAACCACTGAAGAGTGGTGTTACTGCTTGTACAGGAATGGTGGTGGAAAAAGTGTTGGTTAGCAATATCGTTATGTGGACTGGGTCCACTAGCCCAAGATGTCCTTTCCCACAAATCTACATGAAATTAATATGAAATGGCATTCTAAACCCTTTTGTTACTTGCCAACTTTGGTATTCAGAATGATTTTAAACAGTGAATACATTCACAGTGAATACATTCACTTTGCTTTTGGAATATGGCTGATATCCTTACCTATGGATTGCACTTATTACCTACCAAACTTGTTATCATAATTTCCTGTATGTTTTCTTTTTTAATGTTGCAATAGCTGAACCGATCATTGATCTCATTAAAACATAAAGGGCGGAGTCTAGTGGAGGTACTGGAGTCTTGGCTGCTAGATGCAGAGTCAGTGAGGTCCGTACATTGCCACTTTGCGAGAAGGCTGTCTGCATCTTGTCCTACTTAGGTATTTAAACAGGCCAGTGGTACACGGTCCTCTCTGATCAAAGACCCTCGGAAATGGAAAACTCACCCATTTAGAGCTGCAGGCCAATCTGATGAAGGATAGGAAGTGAATCACAGGATGGGTGTTGCAGAAGAGGGGGTGATAGGGTTGTCAGCAAGACCAGAGATGTGGCATTCAGTACTCCCCACCCCTTTCCGAGTGTCTTTAATCAAGAGACCACTGCCTTCTGTAGCCCACACATCAAACACATTACGTGTACCTGTTGCGCTCTACACATGGTAATTCCCCCACCCTTACCCCATGGTAATATCAGCAGATGCAGAATGAGGATCTTAAGTGGACATTAATTGGCCACTTAATGGCCTCAGTTGGTGGTGAGGCAGGTAGTCCATTGACAGACCTTCCCACCACAGACTTAAAAAAGGTAGAAGTGAAAAGTAAGGGAGCCCCTGCCCATCACTGCCACCCCCCTCAGATTAAATGTTCCCCTGTCACCATATTCATCAGTGGGAATGGCACAAATCTCTGTTCACAGTTGGTGTGCCAATTTCAATCGGTTTCAGAGGCTCCATTGACATCTAGCTTTCAAGAAGAACAGTTTACATGATTTATTACTAATGGACAAATTATAGAAAAGAGGGAGAGAAGTTCTTCTGACCATTGTGTTCATCATAAATGCATTAAAAAAAATTCCTTCCAGCCTGTAATGTACGCACATATCGAACAACATTGTTCTCCTCAGCCACCTCTGATAAATTTGTTGCTGTAATGTTTTTCATGATGACTTCAAATTACAGGAGTTTTTAACATTTATTACTAAGTAGTTGAATTCCTCTGGCATTGTCTAGGCTGTGGAGTCTGGTTATGATATTTAGCTGCTCACCAACCTGTTTTCCTTAAAGCTATTACTGTGGAATTACTCTATATAAATCCAGACAGTTTGAGGCCTGTTATTGATGCAATTGTAATATACTCCAAATCAACTATATGGCTGCTTCCCATGTTAATTTAACAAATTCTCCAGGTCATTATCAGCAGCAAATAATTAGGCTTTACCTTTTTTATTTATAATTTTTGTGATGATTCTGATTTCTTGGGGTTGTATACCAAGTGATTCTCCCCAAAAAAATTCAACGTGTTGAATTGGCGAGAAACATGGTGTAAATTGTGATTGTTTTTTCAGTGGGAGTTCAGACTCAAACCTGCCACACACTGCGCATTGCAGAGGTCACAATCATAAATATCATTAAAAGTTTAGGAGGCTTATTCATGCTGGAGTCTGGCAGTTCCAGGTCTCTGTGCATGCGCAAAGGTCCCGAGCAGTCAGTCTGCAGTTTACTGGCCAGCTTGATTGCACACCCCCCCACCCCTCCACCCAATTGCTGCCTGATCATGGCCCACACAAGCATTCCCAGGTCAGTCCCGACCACCATTCTTCTTCTGGAGCACTGCAATCTCCAGCTCCTTGCCCCCTCACGCCCAGCAGTGACAATTCCCCCCACACCCCCCGGCAAGTCCCCTTACGGACCACCCCTTCCCGGGAGGCAGGTCCCCCCGAGAGGAAGACCCCCTGCCTGGAAAGCAGACACCCCCCCACCCCCTCCCCGCCAGGCAGACTAACCCTCCTCACCCCTGGCTTCTCTCTAGCCCTAACTGATCCTATCTGCAGAGTGGCTGCAGGATCTCCAGGCCCACTGATCTCCACATAGGCCCCACCCATAATAGGCCCTACCCAATTGGCCTCTCCCCCGTGGCACTTGCCCAAGCCCTGCCCCCTTGGCCCCGCCCCCTAGGCATCCCCTTGGTGCTGCCCAAAGCCTGGTGGGCAGTGCCAAGGTGCCCCGGGCATGGGCATTTCACCCTTTGGGCAGTGCCAGGGGCAACAGGCTTGTACTGCCAGGGTATCCATGCCCAGGGGGCACCATCTCCCACTACCTAATCTTTTTCTTTTTTGTTTCATAGTATGTTAATGACTCTCCCCTCTCCCTGTTATTTTTTAATGTCTCCTGTGCATTCCCCACAAGCGGGGAGCTACTCTAAACCCCGCTGGAGTGAAATACTCATGGTGGGATGGTAGATGCTATTGGGCCTGGTAAGTTCTGTGCCAGGCCCAGTAATGACATTTAAGTAAGATTAAAAACAGATTTAAATCACTTACTTGTCTTCCCGCCAGTTTCCAGCATAGTCCCAAAAGTTCTCCGGCTGTGGGAGACACGCATCATCTGAAACGCATGCGTGAATCCCGCAAAATGGCCGACACGCATATCTCCCAACACAGCGTGCCAAAAAACATGCATGTTAGGATGTGAGAATCGGGCTCAGAGTGAGGCATTTGTGAAAGTAGTGTGGCAGCTGTGGTTCAGTTGGTTGCACTCTCATGTTTGAAATGCAAGGTTTTGGGTTCAAATCCGACTCCAGGATTTGGCCACAGAATGTTAAAGCTGATGCTTTGGTGAAGTACTGATGATGTGCTGTCCTTCCTGGTGGACCTAAAAGATTCCATAGAAATATTTCTAAGAAGCTCAGGGGAGTTATCCTTGCTGTCCAATGTCTCAAACAATATAGGAAAGCAGATTATCTGACCATTATCTCACTGTTACTTGCGAGAATTTGGTACATATTTCAGGTCCACTGTCTTGCCTGCATTACTACAGCGGCTACACTTCAGTAGTAGTTCATTGGCTTTCAAGTGTTTTGAGATGTCTATTGACTGTGGATTATTTTGAGTTTGACAGTGCTCTCAAAATATTTTGCTAAGCAGATTTAATACTGGTATATTGATAACATAGCAGGATGGGATCTAATTGGTACCTGCATGTCAAGCTAGATGATCCTGGATGGGGTTTTCCATTGTTTGCTAAGTATCATTTTGGGTGAGAGAAGCAGAGAGTAGACCGCCAGTGGTGTTGGCGAAATATTGCAGTGTATTTTCAGGCACTTAAGGGGGAAATAAATTTCATGAGTTTCATGTCAAGCCTTTGGTGAGCTGTCTGATTCACCCGCCCTGGTATCGCTTGGGACTTTCAGTTGAGGGAGGTGCTCCATTTAAATGCCTCTCAAGCACTTGTTCCAAGTCCAATTAGGAGGATGGCTGCCAGGAGAATGGCCCCAAATTTTCAGAGGGTGCACTGGATGCTGGATGGAGTAGAGCAGAGGCAGAGGACACCCCTACCCTCAAGAAAGCAGAAGAACAACCAATGAGATAGCCAAGCCTCATGGGAAGCGATAGTAATGCTGGTAAGTGGATGCAAAATCATGACCACTGTAGCTAAAGATTCCAAATTACTGGACAGTGTTGTTCATGTTATTTCAATAACATCCCAAACGAAAGCTGCTGATCATATTTTTCAGAAAGTGTAGATTTTGCACTTCAAAAATAGGTGACCTTCCTTCAGACATTGTCGAAAACAATGTTTAATGATCAACGTTGTAATGAGGTTGATCTATTCATTGCCGTTGTTAAAACCATCAGATGGGCTGATCATTAGGAAATGGTATCAGCACAAAGTAAGCTCTGTGAATCAGAAATTTCTGATGACACAGGCCCTTTCAAGTTTAATAGCTGTATACTGACAAGAAGTGTAAGATCTCAATGCAGATTTCATGAACAGTGTGAAAACTTCACATACAGTTGCCCGATGATAAAATGAGATTACTTTGCAATCATTTGTAAAATTCAACAATCAATCAATTAATGGGGTAATGAATGTAGCTCTAATTAGCACTAAATTGACTTTGTCTTAGCTACACTTCAAAAGTAACTACTGGCTGCAATGATCCGTACCGACAAATGTGCTCTGGCATTAAGTCACTGGTTTACCAAATTTCTAAGAACTCATATATAAATTAAAATGCTTGCTTTGAGTCAACTTTGAAGCCAACTTGAAAGATGTTTTTCACTATTTATATCCTGACATTTCAAAGCTGTGTAGTGTGGGAAAACTTTTATCTGTTTGTGTGTGCATATTTGCTTTGCCACCTCAGAATGCTGTTAATAACTTGAAAGATACAGTTCAAATATTCCAAGGATACAGTTCTCAAAAGCTCGTGATTGATTTAAATCAAAATTTTTGGTTTACATTGGAGTGAATTCTTAAAAAAATAGTTTGAAGCAAATTTTACCCCAAATTTGCAAACGATTTATCCATGCATGCATTCTGGTTCCAATAGTCTATACCCATGTTCTTCAGCAGAGTGTTTCAGTTAAAACTAATGTGGCTGCAACCAATTCTCCTCTATATTAGATAGTGATGAAGGGTGTCATAGTTTGCAGGAAGACTTAGACAGGTTGCAGAGCTGGGCCGAGAGGTGGCGGATGGAGTTTAATGCGGAGAAGTGTGAGGTAATTCACTTTGGTAGGAATAACAGATGTGTCGAGTATAGGGCTAACGGGAGGACTTTGAATAGTGTGGATGAGCAGAGGGATCTAGGTGTATGTGTACATAGATCCCTGAAAGTTGGGAGTCAAGTAGATAAGGTTGTTAAGAAGGCATACGGTGTCTTGGCGTTTATTGGTAGGGGGATTGAATTTAGGAGTCGCAGCGTCATGTTGCAACTGTACACAACTCTGGTGCGGCCGCACTTGGAGTACTGTGTGCAGTTCTGGTCCCCACATTATAGGAAGGATGTGGAGGCTTTGGAGAGGGTGCAGAGGAGGTTTACCAGGATGTTGCCTGGTATGGAGGGGAGGTCCTATGAGGAGAGGCTGAGGGATTTGGGGTTGTTTTCGCTGGAAAGAAGGCGGCTAAGAGGGGATCTTATTGAAACATATAAGATGATTAGAGGTTTAGATAGGGTGGATAGTAATAGCCTTTTTCCTCTGATGGAGAAATCTAGCACGAGGGGGCATGGCTTTAAATTAAGGGGTGATAGTTATAGGACAGATGTCAGGGGTAGGTTCTTTACCCAGAGGGTGGTGAGGGATTGGAATGCCCTGCCTGCTGCAGTTGTAAATGCGCCTAGTTTGGGGGCGTTTAAGAGATCCGTGGATAGGTTTATGGACGAGAAGGGATTGGTTTAGGTTAGTGGGTCATTGTTTTGTAACTGGTCGGCGCAACATCGTGGGCCGAAGGGCCTGTTCTGCGCTGTAATGTTCTATGTTCTATATTCACCAGTTGTACATCAAGTACGGACAGTACCCTCACTGCACGTGAACTGAATCCTGAGATTGCAGTGAATAGTGTCATCAATTAAAGGGATAGGAAGAACTTTGAAAGGTGTTAGGAACAATGTAAAACTTTAAGTTTAATTTATATTTGCATTTGTGTGTTAAGAAAAATGGAATATCCTTCTAATTTCACATTATTGAGTTTTCTTGTGAGCTTGAGCCTGGAAGTCTGGAGGCACTATTTGTATGCATTAATTTTGAATGAGGTTTTACAACCCTTGAAGTGAAGAGATGGTTTACAAAATGATTAACTCTTGAATGAATTTCGGAAAACAATACAAAAAGTAGGAAAAACTGCTGTTGCCTTGTGAGTCCAGAGGCATGCATAGACATAGGAAAGACATAAGCTTAGTTCAGTCATTGAGTATATATGCCAGGGTGAGTGAAGGCAGGAGTTATAAACTATTCTGTAAGAAATCCTGTGAGACTGCTTGGGAATTGAATTTAGGGAACTCATGTTTGCTCTGGAATTGAATTAACAATGAGTTTAGTTAGTGGCTTTGGGGTATCTCATGGAGAGACATCAGCTGGGGAAAAAGTGTCTAGTGAATGCTCAGGTATCTACCAGAAGATAAACCTGATAATGGTAAATCTTCACAACAGTTTTGTATTGTAAGAGGATAAAATGAATTACGTGAGTTTGAGTCATTTTCTGGTGTTTGCATTGAAATCTTTCCCACCTTCTTTGTCAAGTGTGCTATGGTTCAGTTTTCCTGTTTAATAAACACTTTGATGATTGGCGTTAAAGTATACTGGCAGACTCTTGTGAATGTGTTCAGTAACTGACTTCCACATTCCTAAAAGAAAAGAAAGTGAGGATCTATCAATCCAGGTTTCATTCTGGGATCTGGCTTTTCCAGTATTAAAAGCAGCTGGGACCCTAGCAAAAGTCATTGTGTTTCAGCAGGTATTTGGACTTTGCATTTTGCTCAGCACACTCAAATCTATGAGCTATGTGAAAGGTAGCTTTCTAGGGGATCGGTAATGTTTGTGACATTGGTATCTCTATTTGTCAAAAGGGGGAGCTTTGGCAATCCCTAATAATTAACTAAATGAGACGGACCAAGGTAAAGTTGTAATGAATACATGAAGTGCAAGGTCGGTTACCCACTATTCCTTTGCTAGTTATATTTAATATCCCTACAGAAGGCATTGGTACTTTACATATGAGTGGTGTATATCAATGACCCTGCTATCTTTCAGCAGTTTAGGAGCCAGTCTGTAACCTTTCAAGTTGCTGTGAAGTCACTGGGCTGTACTGAAATGAGTCCGTTTGCCCCTGACATCACCCTCATCCATTGCCTGGCTTGGTTGCATTCATCTGCCCATCTCCCTGTCACTGCTCACACTGCCCTGCGAACAAACAGACCAAACTGTGGCAAAGACATTGCAGAAGTTGATCTCCATGTTTGATCTAGCCAATCTCATCACTGACCTAGATGAATGAATGGCAGTTTAAGCCACTCACAGCCGTTAGAGTGAGGATGATTCCTTTGAAGGTCTGTGCTGGTAATGTTTCTGAGACTGCCACTGGTTTCAGCTGTTGGCATGCTTTCTGCCCCAGCCTGACCATCTCTCAGATATGGTTGTTAAAATCACCGTACTTGCCACATCTTGTTGGAAACCTCCGGTCAGGTTTCCCAGTGACAATCTAGTTTGCATGTACCTTTTAAAGACTGGGTCATGTAGTGCTGTACGAGAGCAGGTGAGTGTCTTCTGGGCCTCTGGCCTCAATCTTGACTCTATGGTTCACTTAGGATGTTGTCCTAAAATGGACTACCCAGATCTCTCAGAAGGGATGCCTCCGTACTGACATTTGCTTGAAAAAGATGCAGTGATGGCTGTGAGGTGAAGGTTTGATAGAGCAATGGAGGAATAACATGATTACAGCTTTTTGCTGCCATACCTGAGCAAACTGTAAGAAAATGCCATCGACAGCTATAGACTGGAACTTAACAAAGAGCTGATCCCTGCCATTTGTTGGCATTGTGTCGCTGCTGAATGACAGATTGTCTGGAAGACTTTGCAGCAGCTTCTGGACCATGGAATGACAAGGTGCTCATTGTCGTGCTTACATTGCTCCCTCCTGCAAATCCTGATCCTGTTCAAGACACTCGCACAATCTTACAGCCTTTTTATTGTTTTTGATGCGTGGCCACAAGACACCAGGGCATAAATACAAGCTTGGCTGTTGTCACATTGAAAATTTACAACATTTCAGACGGCAAATCTTTCTCACACAACCTAGCTGCATGAAGCATTTTTTATTCACACTTGACGGTTGTTTAATGAGCACATGTATCTCATTGTGCATTCCTGAGTCTTTTAACATCTCAACATAACATTGCGTGAGGCAGCATACCAGAGTTGAAGCCTTTGAAGAGGACACACTGGGCATGAAGACTCTGAGAACATAGAGCAGAGGAATTACAGGCCTCCCTGGAACTTACACGCTCTGATATTCCTTTGATCTTCTCCATGGAATGACTGTGACTGTTTATAATGACCTGATCATTCATGTACAGAAACAATATATTTGATTGTAAGTAATGTTTGAAGGTGTATCTGTAGGATATTTTAGATACTATCACTTCCTCCCCGAAAAACAAGTACACTAAAATTGAAAATGACTCAGATACATGTTTTTCCAGAATATAACATAACCAAAGCAATATGAACAAGACTTGAAATTTAACAGGTTGGGATTCTCACTGTCCTTTCATCCAGCCCTGACCCAGTCCCCATAATACAGGGAGTGACTAAGATGCCTACTAACTAATCTACCCATAGGCCCATAACTCATAACTGACAAATTATTGCCCATTTAAGGATCTCAGTCTCCCTCCACTGCTATTATACACTGGAAAGTGGAAGGCAGGTGAGAGTGAGAAAGCATTTTTTTTTAACCACATTGGTGAAAAGGCAGGAGGGGGGGAAAAGTGGGGAGGCAGGGGAATGGTGCACTGTGCGCATTGGGGGGCAATCCCTTTAAGATCATACCATATCTGTCTGCCCACTTGGCCTCCAAAACTTATCTCCCCCAATACTTTACCTCTTACCTCCTTAGGGTGCTTGATCACTCCCCATCCTAAAAGCACAGGACCTACCTGGATCCAGACATGACAATCTTCTTCCTGGAGATCCTTGTCCTCCCATCAACACACTCTACTGTAATCTGCTCTGCCGGGACTACAGTAACTGCTGGCAAATCAGATTGGCCATGGTGAGACCTCTTTCCAATGAAGGCTGAAAGTCTGACCATCAGTTTGTTGAGGTTGCCCACAGCTTGTTATTCCTGTCGCACAACCTTTTTAAAGTTGATTGTTTTGGCATTGACTTTTCTTCTGGGAGGGGCAAGCAGCAAACTACAGCCCAGAATAATTTAAATGTTTTAAATATGATTTTCCTTAACAGTAATAGGTATCCCACAAAAATATTGTCACCTGACAGGAATAACAAAAAACCCACTTCTGAGTGAAGAGAATCCTTCTCATCTCAATCTTAAATGGCCTTCTCCTGAGCCTGAGATTTTGTCCCCTGGTTTTAAACTCACCAGCCAGGGGAAAGATCTTATTTATATACACCCTGTCATGCCCTATAAGAATTCTGTAAGTTTCAACCGAGTCACTCCTCATAGAGTCATAGAGGTTTACAGCATGGAAACAGGCCCTTTGGCCCATCGTGTCCATGCCACCCTTTTGTTTTAAACCTCTAAACGAATCCCAATTGCCTGTATTTGGCCCATATCCCTCTAAACTCAACTTATTCAAAAGACAAAATTGTACCCGCCTCTACTACTATCTCTGGCAGCTTGTTCCAGACACTTACCAACCTCTGTGTGAAAAAATTGCCCCTCTGGACACTTTTATATCTCTCTCCGCTCACCTTAAACCTATGTCCTCTAGTTTTAGACTCCCCTAACTTTGGGAAAATATATTGACCACTTAACTGATCTGTGCCCCTCATTATTTTATAGACCTCTATAAGATCACCTGTCAGCCTTCTGCGCTTCAGAAAAAAATACCCCATCTATCCAGCCTCTCCTTATAACTCAAACCATCAAGTCCCGGTAGAATCCTAGTAAATCTTTTCTACATTCTTTCTAGTTGAAAAATATCCTTTCTATAATAAGGTGACCAGAACTGTAAACAGTATTCCAAGTGTGGCCTTACCAAGGTCTTGTACAACTTCAACAAGACATTCTAACTCCTGTATTCAATGTTCTGACCAATGAACCCAAGCATGCTAGATGCTTTCTTCACTACTCTGTCCACCTGTGACTCCACTTTCAAAGAGCTATGAACATGTACCCCTAGATCACTTTGTTCTGTAACTCTCCCTTGTGCCCTACCATTAACTGAGTAAGTCCAGCCCTGGTTCAATCTAACAAAATGCATCATCTCGCATTTATCTAAATTAAATTCTATCTGTCATTCATCAGCCCACTGGCCCAATTGATCGATTCTGTTGCAATCAGAGAGAACTTTCTTCACTGTCCACTATGCCACCAATTGTCATCTGCAAAATCACTAACCATGCCTCCCATCTTCTCATTCAAACCATTAATATAAATGACAAATAACAGTGAACCCAGTACTGATCCCTGAGGCACAGCGCTGGTCACAGGCCTCCAGTTTGAAAAATAACCCTCTACAATCACCCTGGATCCCGTGATATTTAACCTTATGCAACAACTTACAATGCGGTACCTTGTCAAAGGCCTTGCTAAAGTCCATGTAGACAACATCATCTGCAATGCCCTCATCAACCTTCTTGGTTACCCCTTCAAAAAGCTCAGTCAAATTTGTGAGACATGATTTTCCACTCACAAGTGCTGACTGTCCCTAATCAGTCCTTGAGCCTCTAAATACCTGTAGATCCTGTCTCTCAAAATACCTTCCCACACCTTACCCACCACAGATGTGAGGAACATTGGCTTGTAGGCTTTTCCCTGCAGCCCTTTTTAAACAAAAGGCACAATATTAGCCTCCCTCCAGTTTTCAGGGACCTCACCCATGGCTATCAATGATTCAAATATCTCTGCTAGGGGACCCGCAATTTCCTCCCTAGCCTCCCATAATCTCCTGGGATATACTTCATCAGGTCCTGGAGATTGATGTGTTTTAAACATCCAGCACATCTTTCTCTGTAATATGTCCACTCCTTAAGACATCACTATTTAATTCCCCAAGTTTCCTAACACCCATGCTTTTCTCAATAGTAAATACTGATGAGAAATATTCATTTAGGATCTCACCCATTTCTTGTGGATCTGTATACAGATGATGTTATTGATCCTTAAGATCAATACTCTATCCCTTGTTACTCTTTTGCTCTTTATGTAATTGTAGAAGCTCTTTGTAATCGCCTTTGTCTTATCTGCCAAAACAATCTCGTGTCCCCTTTTTGTCGTCCTGATTTCTCTCTTAAAGCTACTCCTACACGCACTATACTCTTCAAGGGATTCACTTGATCCCAGCTGCCTATGCATGTCATGATCCTCCTTCTTCTTCTTGACCACGGTTCCCTACATCTGCCAACTTTTCCCTTCACTTTAAGAGGGATGTGCTTACCCTGAACTCTGGTTAATGCACTTTTGAAAGCATCCCACTTACCAGGTGTGCCTTTGCCTTCCCACAGATCTCAATTTAAAAAGCTTTAGGTAGTACAGGCCCAGTGTTCTCAATCTCTTATCATAAGGCAAACCTGTCATCCAGGGTTAATCTCGTGAACCTCCATTGCATTCTTTCCATGGCAAGCATATCCTTTCTTAAATACAGAGACCAGGACTATACACAATATTTCAGGTGTGGTCTCATCTAGGCTTTATGCAAAAGCAGAAAGACATCTTTACTCCTGTACTCAAATCCCCTTGTGGTGAAGACCAACATAACATTTGCCTTCCTAATTGCTTGATGCACCTGCATGCTAACTTGTGGTGACTCATGAACAAAGCCACCCAGCTCCCTTTGGATGCCTGCACTTCCCAACTTCTCACTCTTTGGAAAATATTCTTCCTATTGCTGCTGAAGTGAATAACTTCAGATTTATCCATATTATGTCCATCTGCCATGTTCTAGCCTATTCACTTAGCCTCTCCAAGTCCTCTTGAAGTTTATTTGCATCCTCCTCACAGCTTCCTTTCCTATCCACTTTGGTGTCAACAGAAAATTTAGAGATATTACAACTGATTGCCACATCTTAATAATTTATAGATTGTGAACAGTTGTGGGGTCTAGCACTGATCTTTGTGGTGCCTCACTTATAACTAACTGTCATTCTGAAAATGATTAGTTTATTCCTACCGTTTTCTTTCTTCTGTTAACCAATTCTCCATCCAAACTATTGTATTTTCCCCAATCCCATGTACTCTAATTTTATTTACTGACCTCCTGCATGAGACTTTTATCATCAGCCTACTGAAAATCTGAATACACCACATCTACTGGTACTCCTTTGTCTATGCTACAAGCAACATCCTCATAAAACTCCAACAAGTTTGTCAAATATGATATCCCTTTCATAAATTCTCTTTTCCATTTTTTAATCAGTTTCCGTGTCCTTCTTTGCTGAGTTTGAAATTAAGCCTCCAATACTGAGGCTTACCATGTTTTTTGCTATCCGAAGCCACTTCCTTTGATTTAATATCATTCTTAACTTAGTTTGTTAGCCATAGTTCAGTTCCCTTTTCCTTTGGGTGTTTGTACCTTAGAGGAATGTCTATCTATTGTGGACTGTATAGCATTTCTTTAAATATTAGCCATCAAGTTTTTCTTTTAGTGTAGCTTTAGTGTAGTTTAGAGATGGATAGATTCTTGATTAATAAGGAGATCAGGGATTATAGGGAAAAGGCAGGAGAATGGGGATGAGAAAAATATCAGCCATGTTTGAATGGTGGAGCAGACTCAATGGGCCGAGTGGCCTAATTCTGCTCCTACATCTGATGGTCTTATAGTCTTATTTTTCCAATCCACCATAGCCAACTAGCTCCTGTTACCATCATAATTTCTTTACTTCAGATTTAAGACCCTAGTTTCAGAATGAACTATATTGCTTTCAAACTTAATGAGGAATTCTGTCATATTAATGCAGTTCTGTCTTCATTTACACTACCCAAAGAATCAGAATTCACAGGGGTGGCGCAGTAGTACAGTGGTTATCACTACTGCCTCACTGCTTCAGGAACCTGGGTTCAATTCCGATCTTGGGCAACTATCCGTTTAGAGTTTGTACGTTCTCCCCATGTCTGCATGGGTTTCCTCCAGGTACTCCGGTTTCCTCCCATAGTTCAAAGATGCGCAGGTTAGGTAGATTGGCCATGCTAAATTGTTCCTTAATATCCAAAGTTGTGTCAGTAAGGTTGATTAAGGGGTTACAGGGATTGGGGGACATGCTGAGTTGGTGCAGACCCAATGAGCGAATTATCTTCTTCTATGATAATAAGAGATTGTTGTTTGTACAAGATCATCTACTGAAGTCACTTCAGTCTATTTAAAATATTCACTTGCAGGAGAAGCCTTCCAGCTGCATCAGTAGAGTTCTGTAAGAACATTTTCTGGGCTGTAGTTTACCATGGAGTGCAAGGCAACTCAAGGTCTACAGCAGAAACTTTGGTGAAACAAGCTGTTCACAGTGTTATAAACTGGTTGGCATGGTGGCACAGTGGTTAGCACTGCTGCCTCACAGCACCAGGGACCTGGGTTCAGTTGCAGCCTTGGATCACTGTCTGCGTGGAGTTTGCATATTCTCCCCGCGTCTACGTGGGTTTCCTCCAGATGCTCCGATTTCCTCCCATTGTCCAAAGATGTACAGGTTAGGTTGTTTGGCCATGCTAAATTAACCTTAGTGTCAGGGGATTAGCAGGGTAAATTCATGGGGTTATGGGAATTGGGCCTTGGTGGGATTGTGGTCGGTGCAGTCTAATGGCCTCCTTCTTCACTGTAGGGATTCTATGATTCTGCTTCAATTCAGAAGAGAACGAGAGAGTATTTACAGATCAGAGTGTGGTAATGAAGTAAGGATTCATAGAATGTTTTGCTGTGGGAGTTCAAAACAGCAAGTTAGAGACAGAACTGAAGTTGTTCTGTCTTTAAAGTAGAACCACATCTGGACCTTCTAACTCCATTATGCTAGAACCGGTTAATTTATGAAGAAACAGCCAGATTAGTCAGCCACATTAGTGGGTAAATCAGTTATAGGGTTACATATGTGAGCTAACACCAAGGTCTTGAAACATTTGTTCATGGGTAACTCACTTTGTGACCTAATAATGGGTTTGTGTGATTTCTCACTGCATTGTTTTTGTCTCAACCACTGTTCTTTCATGTTTTAAAAGCCTTCTTTGAAAAGTAATTTCTCTAACCATTTTCTTCACTCTCTTGGTGAACATTTTAAATTGATGACCCATAGGCATTGGCTCCCTAACAAGAATAAACAGCCTTTCTCTGCTCACTGTAATAAAACCCTTCATAATTTTAGAACTTTAAAATTTTCACTTAAGTATTTTTTCTGTTTCAATGGAAATAGGCCCAGTGTTTCAAGTCTCTCCTCATAAATCTGGTTTCCCATGACTGGTATCAGTGTAATGAGTCTAACACTGCAAACTTTTTCTTGTTTTATTGCCCTTTGTGTAGGAGGGCAGTGAGCTCACTTGGCTAGCTTGTGATTCAGAACAACACTGAGAGCAGAGGCTCGATTCCCATTCTGGCTGGAATAGACTTGGGAGCTGCCTCTTTGCCCTATCCCTGAGCAGGGAAGACAATGGTAAATCACCACTGGAAAAGCAAACAGGCAAGGAAATGTCTCAGATTGATAGATCACCAGGCAATGAGCCAAGGATGAGCCTTTGGGCAGAGCACCCATGAATGAATGAACGAGTCCTTCTTAGAACAAAGTATCCAAAACTGCACACAGTGTTCCCTAACCATTGCCAGATACAAAATCTCACTGTGTCTTTGTTCTTGTACTTTGTGCTACTACTTATAAAACCTTGTTTTATTAGCTTTTCTTGTGTCATAGGAATTTAAGAACAGGAGTGGGCCATTCAGCCCATTGAGCCTGCTCTGCAATTCATTACAATTATGGTTATTCATCCACTTCAATCCTTTTCTCCCACACTATCCCTGAATCCCTTTATGTCACTGGTATTTAGAAACCTGACAAACTGTGCTTGAAACAAACTCAATGGCACAATTTCCACTGCCCTCTAGGGTAGAGAATTCCAAAGACTCACAATCCACTGAGTTAAAAAAGATTCTCCTCACCTCGTTACGTTATTGTTAATCAGAAATCTATCAATCTCTACCATAAGCATCCTCAATGTCTGGGCTCTCTGGGATATAGAATCCCAAAAATACACAACTCTCGATGTGAAGGAATTTCTCCTCACCTGAGTCCTAAGCGGTTTTCGTTCTTATTTTGAAATTGTGTGCTCTGGTTCTAGACTTCTAAACCAGGGGAAACATCCTACCTGCATCTACCCTCCCTATCTTTTTTAAGTATTTTGCTGATTTCAATGAATCACCTCTCATTCTTCAAAATTCTGAGGAATACGGGCCCAGTTTCATCTATCTCTCTTTATAACCCAACCATCCTGACAGTAAGTCTGGTGGACAATTGCTCCACTCCCTCTATGGCAATAATATCTTTGATGTGGAGAAATAATGTCTTTATATGCATATAATATCAAAATAATATATTTCCTAAGATAAGGAGACCAAAACTGTACACATTACTCTAGATACAGTCTAATCAAAGTTCTATACAAGTGAAGCAAGACTTCCCTACGCCTGAACTCAAGACAGATGCAAAGTAATCATTTAACCTCTGCCAATTTTCTATTCCCCATTATAACTTCTCCCGACTCTGCCTGTACTGGACTCACATTTGTCTTAACCAAACTTTTCCTTTTCATATTGCTATAAAAGCTTTTACTGATCATTTATATATATTTTGCCCATTTACATTCCTATTCTATTCTTTTTTAATCAGTTTATTGGCTCGCCATCGTTGTATTCTAAAATCCTTCCAATCTTTGTGTTTACTTATATTCCTTTCCTTTTAATCCTTTGTTAGTTATGATTAACTGATTTTTCTTCTTTGGGGTTTTTGTGCCTTAAAAGGATGTATAATTGCTATAAACTATGTAATAATTCTTTAAAGACTGTCCATTGCCTGTGTATCATCATACCTTTTAAGCTACTTTCCTGCTCCACTTCAGCCAGATTGCCCTCCATACCTTCATAATTTCCTTTGTTCAAATTTAACATCCTGGCTTTAGATTGATCTACCTCACCTATAAACAACATGTTATGACTACTCATCCCTGAACGTAATTTAAATCAACTAGATTATTAATTAGTCCTTTCTTGGTTACAAAATATTAGATCTAAATTAGTCTGTTCTCTAATCGATTCTCAACATACATGCTGTGGAAAAACAACCCTAATACACCCCAGAAACTCAGCCTCCACAGCATTGGTTATCCTTTGATTTACCCAGCAATATGGAAATTGAAGTCACCAAGGATTACTGTATTTCCCATGCCATACACTTCTCTAATCTCATGATTAATAGCATGCCCCCACGCTACCATACTGTTTTCTGGTCTACAAACAACTCCTAGCAACATTTGCTGTTTCTTAACTCCACCCAAACAGGATCCAGATGCTGTTCTTCCGATCTGAGATTCTCCCTTTCTAGTATACTGATGCCACCCCTTATTATCAGTGCAACACCACCTTCTTTTCCTTTTTGCCTATCCTTCCTAAAAGTCGATTATTGACATTTGCTGACCCTTGAGCCTGTAGACAACCTTTGTTCTTCTTTATTCTCTTCCATTAAATAGCTAGTGAACTGCATAACAGCAAAAAACAAGTAGGCAGTTTTAATTAACCCCTCCCAGCAGGATGGGAGATTAGTTAGTCTTTGATGTGCAAGTTAATCAGAAAATTAATCACATTTCAGGAAGGCTGAATTTTATGGAATTACCAATTATCTGCTGATTTGAACAGCATTAATATAACAAATCGAAGGAATTATGCACACCTTATATTTCACAGCCTTGTTTCAAGAACAGCAGTATGGAGGCACCACAAATGGGATATAGAACAGAAGAAAGCTCTTTACCACAGGGATAGAAAAAAGATACTTGTCAGTGAAACGGCAACTTAGCCATATTTAACTGGAATTTGGTAGCAGAATTTAGTGCTTAAAAAGGTAGACAACATTGCTTGACAAAAGATTACCTAAACAGCAGTTGTTATCTTCAAAGATGTCACAAATAGAATGTGCATCCAGAGAGAAACAGTCATATAATAATAATGATCAGTTACAATGAAGATCTCAGTTACAACGTCAATTCGTCATAATGCTTTTGTTGCACTCAATCATGTCAGTTAGTGACAATGTACTTTATATTATATCTGTCGTTTTATGACTATCTTAAATGTTGTTTGATTACATATCTATGAAGTTCCTCAGATGTTTTTTTTTGCACATTCCTGGAATCATTCTTGGGGCAGCACAATGGCACAGTGGTTAGAACTGCTGCCTCACAGCATTAGGGATCCAATTCCTGGCTTGGGTCACTGTCTGTGTGGAGTTTGCACATTCTTCCTGTGTCTGCGTGCGTTTTCTCTGGGTGCTCCAGTTTCCTCCCACAGCTCAAAGATGTGCGGGTTAGGTTGATTGGTCGTGCTAAATTGCTCCTTAAAGTCCGGGGATGTGTAGGTTAGAGGGATTAGTGGGGTAAATGTGTGAGGTTGTGACAGTGCAGACTCAATGGGCCAAATGGCCTCCTTCTGCACTATGGGGATTTTTATGATTAGGCTGGATATTTAATGGCTGTCAATGGTTTGAGGGTAAAGAAACGTAAAGTTCCCACAGTCCGAAATGACTATAGGCTGCTCTCCTGTTGAGGCAGAAGATCTGACCAGTGGTGATTTAATCTGAGAATCACCACATCTCAGGGAAGGGGCAAAGTGGGGAAGGCAGGGCCTTCATGAATAACCTCAGCGGGTACATGAATCGAACCTCTGTTGTTGGCATTGCTCTGCATCACTAACCAGCTGTCCAGTCAACTGAGCTAAACCAACTCCCAACTGTGTCTCTGCATATCCCTGGCCTCCAGCAATCCTCTGAGTGCTGGCACCCGAGGGTGTCCTGTCTCTACCTGCAGTGGATTTGGAAGTGTGATGTGCTCACTAGATGCTACTCCACAACCAGGTCCCACTGAGATTTACTTATTTAATCATAAGTAGGCTGACATTAACACTGCAATGAAGTTACTTTATACAAGGGACGATCAGTGGGAGTGGGAGTCCTGCTGCCACTCTGCCAGAAGATCGCTGGGAGACGAAGGGAAGGGGGTAATCAGGGCTGGCCATCTAGGTTGGGGAAGGGTGGGGGTGTCAGGGCTACTGGGAGGTAATGTCGGGGCTGCTGAGGGGGTTGGGGCTGCCGGGGGCATCAGGGCTGCTGGGGGAGATTGGTTGGGGAGATCAGTGCTGGCTGGCAGGTGGTGCGGAGGGGTGGGTTGTGGGGGACATCAGGGCTTGCCCAAAAAACTCCAGGAAACAAGTGATTGGGGGGTGGGGGGGGTTCAGAGTAGTAGCAATGTGGGATTGTGGAGCTGGCCAGCAATTGGGCTGGCCAGTGATCGGGAGACAGGCGATGTGGGGCCGCAGCGCATGCCCCGGTCTCCGCTCTGACAGATCGCTGCATGTACAGTGGAGCGCTCAACACTGTGCTGCCAGCCTCCCCAGTGGGACCTACCCACTGATTTTCAGGGTGAATCATGCTCGGGCAGTGCTCAGAGTGTGGGAGTTTCATTCTGAAAATCACGTGAAAAAAATTGGCAGGAGTTCATCCAGTTTTCATGCAAATTCGGCACTTAGAATATTTTTGGGAGAATTGCCCCCAGTGTCTGCCTTGTGAATGACCAGAGATGTATGGTTCAGTTCATGCTCAGGAAGGGTAAGCTGTAAAAGGGCGTTCCCTTTGCCACTCATAAATGAGGCTAACTTTTATGTGTACTTGTAAAAGCAACTATTTCCATCGCAGTCATAGTATGTCAGCCAAGCATACAAGTTTATGCATAAAGTGTGATTACTTCACTTCACTGCAGGCCAGAGCTGCAGCATCAAATTACATAATTATTCATATTTACTGTCAAACCTTTGAGAATGCTTGAATGTTTTACATACGTTCATCAGTAATGGAACAGTAGTTTTTGCTGAAATATTGCGAACGTTCAGAATTTTTCTTTTCGTATTCACTCATATAATTTGTGCATTCAATGAAGAACGGGAACACTGCTTGGTAAAGTTACCTAATGTTGTCAATCAAACCTTGTTTAAGATGAGATACTAGATAATCTTGTACATATCAACTTGCACATATTCATGCTCAATTGTTCAATTATGACCTGTTGTGATCTGATAGTTAATCTTCATTGCTATAAAAAAGAAGATACTGCTATTCCCTCCTCATTGCTTAGTCAAACATGCAGGAGGAACTTAGCACATTTCAGCTCACAGATTGAAAAGAGGAAACTGGCACTGAAAATATCTCTCATAAGCCCTCAGTGACCCATATATTGCCGGAGATTTGAGGAGTTTCCAAGGTTTAATCTGGTTTGATATAATTTTGTCACATTTATTAGTATCATGTGAAAAGTATTGTTTCTTGCGTGCTGTAGACATTGCATACTGTACATAGAGAAGGAAAGGAGAGAGTGCAGAATGTAGTGTTGCAGTCATTGTTGAGAAGGGTGTTGAGAAAGGTCAACTTAACGTGAGGCACGTCCATTCAGAAGTCTGAAGGCAACAGAGAAGAAGCTGTTCTTGAGTCGGTTGGTATGTGTTCTCAGGCATTTGGATTTTTTTTCCTGATGGAAGAAGGTGGAAGAGAGTATGCCCAGGATGTATGAGGTGCTTGATTGTGCTGCCTGCTTTTCCGAAGCAGTGGGAAGTGTAGACAGTGTCAATTGATGGGAGGCTGATTTGAGTGAAAGAGTGGCTTCATTCACGGCACTTTGTAATTTATTGCAGTTTTGTTCAGAGCAGGAGCCATACCAAGTTATGATACAACCGGACAGAATGCTTTCAATGGTGCATCTGTAGAATTTGGTGAGAATTGTAATGGACATGCCAAATTTCCTTAGTCTCCTGAGAAAATAGAGGCATTGGTTGGCTTTCTTAACTATAGCGCCTCTATGGAGGGACCAGGACAGGTTTATGGTGATCTGGACACCTAAAACCATGAAGGTCTCAGCCATTTCTATTTTGTCCCCATTGATCTGGATGGAGCATGCTTTCCACTACGCTTCCTGAGATTGGTGACTATCCTCTTCGTTTTGTTGGCATTGAGGGAGAGATTATTGTCTTTGCACCAATTCACCAGATTCTCTATCTCTTTCCTCTACCCCATCTTGTCATTGTTTGATGTCTGACCCACTATGGCGGTATCATCAGCAAACATGGAAATCGACTTGGAGGGGAATTTGGCCATATAGTCTGAGGAGTGTAAGAGTTATAGTAAAGGGCTGAGGACACAGTCTTGTGGCGCACCAGTGTTGAGGATGATTGTGGAGGAGGTGCTATTGCCTATCCTTACTGACTGCTGTCTGTGGGATAGGAAGTCTAGGATCCAGTTGCAGAGAGAGGAGTCTAGCCTCAGGCCACAAAGTTTTGACATGAATCTCGTAGGAATAAGGGTGTTAAAAGCTGAGCTGTAGTGCTGATGTTCCTGAACAATGTTGATGCAAACATCTTTTTTTTAGGGACAATAAATGTAACATACAAACCAGGTCGAAGCCCTGCACGGGAATCATGGCCGGTGGGACAGGACCATACAAAGGCCCATTGAACTCAGGTGGGATTTTCCAGTCTTGGGGCTGCATGACTGGAAAGTCCTGTCCTCTGATTTGGAAACACAAACATTCAGCCCATTGAATATATAATATATAATGATATGTAATTTTAATCCATAACAGCCTACTGCATCTGAGTAATTTTCAGCGTCCCTCCCTTTAAAGGGGATGTTAACTAGTTAATTTTAACGCTGACTAATGCCAGTGTTAAGACAATGAATGAAAGAATGCCACCCCGGCTAATTATGATTTTCACAGGTTATCATTACCAACAGTCATTTCCCGAATATAATTATGTTTATTGATGTACTTTATGTTCAAAATTCACTTTTGAGAAGAAGTTACATGCCAGATGGTGTAACCAATTAGACAGCACTATAATTCAATACAGAAGAAGTGTAGCAATTTGATGCAGAATGTTGCTTGCTCAATAAAATTGCAATGACCAGTGGGATTATGGTAATATTTGTTCTTGGATGAGGGCAAACCACTCTCCAGCAATACAAATGAAGGAGATATGTTCGACTCCCAGTAATTAAGCCACTGTCTGGGCCAGAATGCAAAGCCACAATTGATTAATATTGTATTCCATTAATTGGAGTGATTTATATATTAATAATTATAGTATTGCACAAAGTCAGCAAGAAATATTAATCCTCTTTATCGGCAGTGCTGTAGGATTTTTGCAGCCTAATACTGTGAAAGAATTGGAACTTGACGAATTCCCTTTAGTATGGCTTATCAGATACAGTCAACAGCATTTGAATGTTTCCAGCTGCCTATAGCGCTGTGTTGGAGACAGTGGATTATGAGCCTGTGATCATGTGTTCTTCAGTTGCCTGATATTCACAGCAGAAAATGATGTAAACCCAGACTGGATTTAAATTTAATTTGATTTAACAAAAATTAAAGCTGTTAATGTTGATGGACTTTTTCACCCATAGCATTATTTTCTCTTCAGAAGTGTGAGTTCAAGATGTGAATGGTTCTTGTTGCTGCTCAGTACAATGATAATATATAATTGTGTGTTATATAAAGAAATAGTTAACAGCTCACTTTTAGGAGTTTTAATAAGTAGCCTTTTTCATTGCGGCAAATAAAATCAACTTGAAATTTTAGTGTGAGATGACACACATTGGAAGGAGTAATTTGACAAAGAAGTTCTCAATGTATAGTGGGATATTGGAAGTTCTGTCAAACAAAGGATCTTTGTGTGTTTGTCCGCTGTCCCCCCCACCAGCAGCCCCGAACCCCCAGCAGGCAAGCAGGCAGACACCCGCCCCTAGCCTGGCCTCGATCCCCAGCCCCTGCCACAGTGACGATCCCTCTCCCCACCACCTCCCGCAGCGTAGACCACGTGGGAGGCAGTCTCTGCCCCTGACTGACTCCCCCTAGAAGTCCAAAAGCCCTACTCTCCCCCAAGCAGGTAGACCCCCTTGGCTGATCGCACCCCTCTCCACAGCCCACCCTGATCGCTGGTCTCCCCCCTGCCCTAATCAATCCCAATGCAGAGTGGCAGCAGGACCCCCCATTCCCACTAATCGTCCCGAGCCCTATCCACATCAGACCCCACCCTCCCAAAAGGCCTCGCCCCATCAGATCCCTCTGCCCGATGGGCAGTGCTAAGGTGCCCCCAGCCATTGTCATTTTGCCCCTTGGGCAATGCTAGGGGGCACAGGCTGGCACTTCCAGAGTGCCCCATGACCAAGGGGCACCACCCCTCTGCCGCCTGACCTCCTGGCGGGCCCCGCTTAATGTCCCTTTACTCCAGTGGGGTCTTCCCAATAATTCCCCGAACGTGGGGACATACTACAAGCACTGATGGAGTGAAACACTCCTGGAGAGGCGGTGGGTGGAGGGATTAGAGAGTTAGAGATATTGGAAGGCTAGCAGGCCCAGAGAATTCAGTCGCAGACCCGCTAATTACATTAAAATTAGATTTAAAATATTTTACAATTATTTACCTGGTCATCCCATTGGTTTCCTGTGCAGATCTGACATCGCTGGAAACCCAGCGCTGGGAGATGCGCAAGCAATGGAAACACATGCACAAATCCCGTACATGCGCAACTGCGAGTTTCTCCCATCCCACTGCGCTAGGAAATTAGCATGGCAGGGTAGGAGAATCGTCCCCTATGATTTTATGATTCTATGAATTCAATGATCTATCAAATACCATGAATGATATGGTATCATTGGTATCAACAGACAATGGCATAGAACATAGAACATAGAAAAACTATAACACAAACAGGCCCTTTGGCCCACAAGTTGTGCTGGTCATATCCCCCCCTACTAGGCCTACCTATAACCCTCAATCCTATTAAGTCCTATGTACTCATCCAGAAGTCTCTTAAAAGATCCTATCAAATTGAACAATGGTCCATTGTTGTTTGTCATCTGTATCAATGATCTGGATGATAATGTGGCAAATTAGATCAGCAAATTTGCTGTTGATACAAAGATTGGAGGTGTAGTGGACAGTGAGGAAGGTTTTCAAAGCTTGCAGAGGGATTTGGACCAGCTAGAAAAATAGGCTGAAAAATGGCAGATGGAGTTTAATGCAGACAAGTGTGAGGTATTGCACTTTGGAAGGACAAGTCAAGGTAGAACATACAAGGTAAATGGTAGGACATTGAAGAGTGTAGTAGAACAGAGGGATCTGGGAGTACAGATACATAATTCCCTAAAAGTGGCATCACGGGTAAATAGGGTCGTAAAGAGTGCTTTTGGAACACTGGCCTTTATAAATCAAAGTATTGAGTACAAGAGTTGGAATGTTTTGGCAAGCTTGTATTACTCATTGGTGAGGCCAAATTTAGAGTATTGTGTGCAGTTTTGGTCACCTAATTATTGGAAGGACATTAATAAGGTTGAAAGAGTGCAGAGGAGGTTTGCAAGGATTTTGCCGGACTTGAGAAACTGAGTTACAAAGAAAAGTTGAATAGATTAGGACTTTATTCCCTGGAGCGTAGAAGAATGAGGGGAGATTTAATAGAGGTGTCTAAAATTATGATGGGTATAGATAGAGTGAATGCAAGCAGACTTTTTCCACTGAAGCTAAGGAAAAAAAAACTAGAGGTTAAGGGGGAAAAGTTTAAAGGTAATATAAGGGGGAGCTTCTTCACAGAGAGAGTGGTGGGAGTATGGAATGAGCTGCCAGATGAAGTGGTAAATGCGAGTTTACTTTTAACATTTAAGCAAAGCTTGGACAGGTACATGGATGAGAGGGGTGTGGAGGGATATGGCCCAGGTGCAGGTCAGTGGGACTAGGCAGAAAAATGGTTTGGCACCGCCAAGAAGGGCCACAGGGCCTGCTTCTGTGCTGTAGTGTTCCATGGTTCTATGGTTCTTTCATTACTGACAAGAGTAAAAACAAGGTTTTTCAGGATGATACATTCTCCTATCCTTTTCAGAGATATATGAATTGGCCTGCCTATGATGTGTTGTAATGATGCACTTTCAGAGACTTCAATAATGAACAGCAATGTATTTATTTGCAAGAATCTACAAGAACAACGACATGGCTGCAGTTAGTTATGGAATCCCCTGCCTAAGAGAACTCCTCCTCCAGGGTGATTCCCCACTGACAGTCCAGATTGGTCATCCAGGCCAGGTGACCCTTACTCTGCCGTGTTGCCCTTAGATGGGCAATCGCCACATGTGTATTATCTACAACTTGCAGAAATAGTGAGCAGTAACAGATATTTACCCCTTTGTAAACAGTATTCAGTAGGAGAGAATCTGATGAATAATTTAATCAACAAAACTTTTATTTTTCTCAAATGCTTATTCCCTTTCTTTGCTCAAGACCACTTCCATGCGAGTGAATGAGAAATGTTAATTGTATTCAAATGAAAGAGAATTATATTCAAAAACACTGTTATGTGACTGCAAGTGAAAAAGTACCAGGTTATTCCTTAACAAGAGAAATGCTGACATGAGGTGAGTTGTAGACCTGAAATCCCACAAACAAAATATTGTTAGACTTAATTGTTTTGCTTGTGGAACTGTAACCCATCACCCATGCAGAGGAATTGAATCTTTGCCAACTTGCCAACTCATTATTCTATGTGTCTGTATTTCAGGTGCAATTGTGCTATTAGACAATTACACGATTAGCATTGAAATATGTAATCAAATAAGCAGTTGTATAACTGACAAATTATTGCAGAATCTGAGATAATATCAGTAGCTAACAATATTTTGTTCTGGTTGACTTTCCATTTGCCTTCAACATGAGTCAGAAGTTACGTTTATTTTTAATCTCTTAATTGTCTCACATTAAGAATTGAATTATTCTCTTTATTTTCTAATTATTCATTTGCGGGATATGGATACCACTAACAAGCCAACAGTTATTGCCCATCCCGAGTTACTCCAGAAGGTTGTGATGAGTTGTCTTCTCAAACTGCTGCAATCTGTGTGGTGGAAGTACTCTGACAGTACTGTTAGGGAGAGGGCTCCAGATTTCTATCCAGCGACACAAAGAAATGCTGAAGTACTTTTAAGTCAGGGTGGTATGTGATTTGGAGGAGAATTTGTGGATGGTGATGATCCTTTGTGCTTTCTGTCCTTTTCCTTCAAGGTCACAGGTTTGGGAGATGCTTAAAAGTTCTAACAGGATTAGTTAGACAGGGTAGATTCAGAAAGAATGTTCCCAGTGATGGGGGAATCCAGGATTTGGGGATTAGGGGCAAACCTTTTAGAACAGAGGTGAGGAGAAATTTCTTCACCCAGAGAGTGGTGAATGTGTGGAATTCACTACCATGGAAAAGAGTTCAGGCCAAAACATTGCCTGATTTCAAGAAGAAATTAGATACAGCTCTTGGGGCTAAAGGGATCAAGGGATATGGGGGGAAGGGGGATCAAGATATTGAATTCAATGATTAGCCATGATCAAAATGAACGGTGGGCCAGCCTCGAAGGGCCAAGTAGCCTACTCCTGCTTCTAGTTTCCATGTTTCTAAACGTTGGTAAATGGCTGCATTGTATCTAGTAGATGATACAAAATGCTGCCACTCTGCTCCAGTGGTGGAGGGAATGGATATTAAGAGGTGGGCTGCTTTGTCTCAGATGATCCAAATCTTCTTGTGTTTGTTGGAGATTTACTGAAGTAAGTGGCTTGCAGATGGTGAACAGGCTTTGAGGAGTCACAATATTTATAAGTCTGATTCAGTTTAGAAGGAGAAGATCAAATATTCAAAAGAATATAAGATAATGGGTTTATGGAATTGTTGCATTATGAAAAACAATCCACTAAGCAAAGTAAATTTAACTTCCAAGGCTTATAAGTTGTGGGGTGCCACATAACTCGTGTTCAGTTGAGATTAAAGCTCTCTGGAGCCTTTTTTGGAGTTTTACTGGCATTAGAGCAGGAGTAGGTCATTCAGCATATTGAGTCTGCTCTGTAAGGTGATGAAGTCAGATTTATTATTCATCTTTATTCCATCTGACAATTGCCCCATATCCATTTATATTATTGGTTGGCAAAAATCTATAAATCTTCGATTTAAAATGATCGATTGAGCTAGCGTCCACAATGTGCAGGCAAGAATTGTGGAATGACATCATCAGGATGGGACAGGTGTTAAAACATTGAAGGGAAGGGGTATCTGATGAGTCCAGGGAGCCTGTTAAGGAAGCTCCTACCCGCCAACAGCTGTGCAGTGAAATCCACAGGGCTTGCCACTTGGCATGGGCTTCTTCTACTGTTGGTTAAATCCCATTGCTGGTGGGATGAAGCCCTTAAGCAGACATTAATTTCCCACTTAATGGCCTCAAATGACACATTAAGAGGCGAGCTACCTGATATTGCCACTGGTATAATGGTGGTGGGGGCATGGTGGGAAGGTGGCAGGGAGACCATCCACTGGAGTTAGTGAGTCCTTCTAACTTCAAACCAATCAGCACGGGTACATTAGCTCCAGTCCACTGTTAGTAATCTGAGTGTTACTCTACACTGCTCTTAAATGTTTAAACTAGGAGCCAAATCTCCCAACAAGTGGCAATCACTGTCAAATTGTCACTCTGCCTCTCTTCATGTACCTTATACTGGAGCCACACTTGCCTCACCCAGACTGGGGCCTGGGGTCTATGAGGAAACAGCTGCTCCTGGAAGTCTACAATGCAGCATGGGATTATTAGGGAAGTGAAGCAAACCCCTTTTTTATGGTACATAAGAACATAGAACATAAGAACATAAGAAATAGGAGCAGGAGTAGGCCATCTAGCCCTTCGAGCCTGCCCCGCCATTCAATAAGATCATGGCTGATCTGTCATGGCTCAGTTCCACATTCCTGCCCTCTCCCCATAACCCTTAATCCCCTTGCTTATCAAAAACCCATCAACGTCTTAAAAATATTTAGCGAGGCAGCCTCCACCACTTCAACGGGCAGAGAATTCCAGAGATTCACCACCCTTTGGGTGAAGAAGTTCCTCCTGAACTCCGTTCTAAACCGCCTTTATCTTGAGGCTGTGCCCCCTAGTCCTACTGTCCTTTCTGAGCGGGAAGAGTCTCTCCACCTCTATCCTATCCATCCCATTCATCATCTTATACGTCTCAATGAGATCTCCCCTCATTCTTCTAAACTATAACGAGTACAAGCCTAGTTTATTCAGCCTCTCCTCATAGCTCAACCTCCTCAACTCTAGTATCAGCCTAGTAAACCTCCTCTGCACTCCCTCCAAGGCCAAAATATCCTTGCGTAAGTGCGGCGACCAAAACTGCACACAGTACTCCAGCTGCGGCCTCACCAATGCCCTATACAGCTGCAGCAAGACCTCCCTACTTTTATATTCAATCCCCCTCGCTATGAAGGCCAGCATCCCATTAGCCTTCCTGACCACATGCTGCACCTGCAGGCTGGGTTTTTGCGACTCATGCACAAGGACCCTGAGGTCCCTCTGCACCGTCGCCTGCTGCAGTTTTTCGCCACGTAAGTAATAGTCCTTCCTACCATTATTCCTACCAAAGTGGACCACCTCGCACTTGCCAACATGAAATTCCATTTGCCAGTTCCTGGCCCATTCGCCCAACCTATCTAGATCCTTCTGCAGACTCTCCACACCCTCTGCGCAACCAGCTCTGTATTCTGGCAAATTCACAGATCATAAGCACTTTGACAAGTTAGGAGTAAAGATAAGTTCTTAAGATGTGGTGGGTCAGTAGGGCATCAAGGGGGGTATCTGCTGATTAGGGGGTGGGGAGGGGGCATAGTTATGTGTTTGAAAGCAGTCAGGTATTGGGGTGATGGGGTGGTCAGTGGCGGTGAGAAGGGAGTTGCCAGGTAGCTGGGAAGTGATGTTGCAAAGTATTTGAGTGTCTGAGGGATGGGCGAGTTGGGAATAATCAGGACGGGGGGGGCTCAATCTGGGGTCAGGTTTCAGAAGTTTGGATGTTTGGGAGGGTAATCTGGTGGTCGGAGGGTGAATCAGAAGGTTACCAAGGAGGGGTAGTGAGGCTGGGAGTTTGTTGAGGTGTCCAGAAAGGGGGTTCATGGGTGGGGGAGTGCACAGTACATTTGTTACCCTGGGGTTAGAACTGGTTTTAGACTTCTAAATTTTACTTGATAACTATTATGCCACGAGTGTTGGAAACACCTGAATCCACCAACTTTAACTCAGAGTTTTGGAGGGTTCCAGGTACAGAATAATTTTCCAATGGAAGTTGAAACTTTCCAGGCAATTCCCATGCAGTCCATGCATGGGGAAATTCCAGAAGATGTCCCAGTGCATTTTCTGGGGTACCTGTGTTTTACAACCCTCGGGAGGACGTGACAACTGTGCCTATAATATCTACCATTATTTCTGTCTAAGCTCCCATCCCCACAATTTACAAGTTTCAAGTCCTTTTTACCACCCTAATTATCCTTTGTCCCAGGATATTTGTGTCAGCCCAGCTTTCAAAAAAAACAAGTACAGTTTGACAGCAAATTATTGAATGAATAACTTACATTGCTTCGGTTACGCTGTTGTATTATAATTACTCAAACATCCATTGGATTCAATATATGAAATCTGCTTCACCGAGGCAAACACAGTTTCAACTTACCTTCCAGAGTGCACTGGCCAGAAGAGTGGAATGAATGTCACAGGAGACGGCAGATTTACAGGGGATTATTCATGTTATATTGATTTATATACTATATTTAACACAATATGAATGCAATTGTTTAACCCTTTCTGGAGAAGCATTGATTCGTGTGGAACAGTTTTTGTTAGTTGTACTATCAATTCAGTTTGCTAATACTCACTGTAAATTTGGTATCAGACTGGTCATATAATAATTCTTAAAACGCTGGATAGAGTTACTGATGAGATAAATTTACGTAAGGTGAGAAAGAAAAGTAGTTTTAGGTGTTAAGCAACCTTTTCTTATTCCAGGCTACAGAACTTTGTATGTTTGAGTTACCAGCCCTTTTTTTCTACTGGAAATTAGTTTCTTTAAAGTACTTCTTAAAAATTGAATTCTATTTTTGAATACTGGATACCTGTTCAGCTACATGTCAAAACCTGTTTAAATATGTTTCTTTGTCTTTTCAGGAGCTATGCCTTTGATTTGACATTCATTTGTTTTTAAGTGTAAATCAATACTCCATTTTTTTATATCTGTGTATCATTAGCACCTTCAGTACCACTTTAGAAGGAGTCACAGGTGTAGCAGGGCTTTGAAAAAACACAATGTGGATGATCAGAATTGATTTTTGGAGGATCTGCTGGAGTGTGGAGTTTTGCTGGTGTTGGATTAAGGGCAGACAAAAGCCCAGCTGCCATTTTATTCAGCAGTTTTTTAAAACTTGAGCAATTAGCATTTTACAACCCTTGATATTACATACTTGGTCATAGCCTGCCAGATTTTGTATGGCAAAATTGCACACTGGTTAGCACTGCTGCCTCACAATGCCAAGGACCCGTGTTTGATTCCTGCCTTTGGTCACTGTCTGTGTGGAGTTTGCACATTCTCCCAGTATCTGCGTGGCTTTCCTCCGGGTGCTCCGGTTTTCTCCCACAGTCCAAAGATGTGCAGGTTAGATGAATTGGACATGCTAAATTCTCCAAACAGACGCCGGAGTGGGGATTTTCACAGTAACTTCATTGCAGTGTTAATGTAAGCCTCACTTGCAACTAATAAATAAACTTTAACTTTAACTTTGTCAGTCGCAAGATGGCACCTCTCAAAAATCCCCACTTGCCCTTTGTATGCTTTGCAACTCTTGTTCCACGCACAATGCTCTATCTCAAATATGCTGCTTAACAATGTGAAAGGGCATAGGTAACTTCCCTGCGCTGCTTCGGAGCAACTCTGCTGTCATTTTATTCAGCAGTTCTGAGCTTGAGCAATTAGCATTTTACAATTTTTCTTTGCAGTACAAGGTGTTAACATTTTGTCAGCAGGTTACATTTCAGAAGTTTTAGAAGGTGTAAAATTACACATGAGAAGAATGAATAATCACAGTCGTAAGAATATGGAAATAATACCTGTATTTCAAGCATCATCCAGCAAGATATTTCACATTTTTGCATATGCATGATGTTGCAAATTGCTTTCTCTCCACAGATTTTCCCTCATGCAATGCATTGATTTCTTTGCAGAAGATAACCTCTAACAGTGTGTGAGGACAGTGGTGGGAGTCCAAAAATATCAGATACCGACTTTCACAAACTCAACATGCTTTCAGGTTTGTGCAATAATAATCTTACAGGTTAATCATTCACTGTTGGGAATTATTTAACATTCATTGTGTTAAGATGGGATGTTAGTTCTTCATGCAACAATGTATGCACTGTCAATTCAACGGAATAAGCATAAATAAAACCCATCATCATTTTTTCACACAAGGGTCACAAATTGAGTATGAGGAAGCTGTTATTGTGAGGCTAAAACTCAGCAGGGAACTTCTGTATTAGTAATCAGGTTGAGCAGTGAATGCAGGGTGAGTCATGAAACAGACAGGAAGAGGCAGCCTTGAAGTCTCAGGATGAGCAGACTGCTGCTCAGCAGAGATCTAACATGGTCTCTGGTTGCTTCATGTTTCTGAAATCCGGAGCTAGACTCGTATTGCATATTTTGTCATTATGCACCATTATACAGTCATGATTATTTGCTTTACAAGCTGCTATTGAGCAGGAAACAACAGCAAGAGCATCTGTAAAAGTCTCACTGGTATGCAGCAGTAAGTAAAGCTGAACACCTCTCTGCTACTAAATTTGAAAAGCCGCATTCAAATACAAAGACATACTTAAGTCTGATTTTGCTTTGTTCAGAACACAAAGCAATTTGTGTACCCGAATTATACAAATATTTTAATATTGTCAGGATTCCAACCATCCTTTCTTTCCTGGAATCATAGAATCTACAGTGCAGAAGGAGGCCATTTGGCCCATCGAACCTGCACCAATTCAATTCACCCAGGTCCTGTCCTAGCCCTGTAACCCCACATATTTTACTGTCCTAATCCCCTGACATTAAGGGGCAATTTATCCTGGCCAGTCAACCGTATTTGCACATTTTTGGTCTGTGGGAGGAAATCAGAACACTTGGAGGAAACCTATGCAGACATGGGGAGAATGTGCAAACCCCCCACAGTCACACAAGTCCCTGGTGTTGTGAGGCAGCAGTGCTAACCACTGTGCCACTGTGCCACCCACTCTTGCACTATGAAACAACGGTAGCATAGTCCATTAAACTGGACTAAAGACCACTTTATGGACTGTCAATTTTCACTTGGGGAAGAGGATCAGTGTGGAAGTGTGAAGATTATGGGATGTCCTGGCCTCGCTCACCCTAAAACCGGAAAATCCCGCCCAAGTTCAATGGACCTTTGCATTGTTCGTGTCCCGCTCGCTGTGATTCCCTTGGCGGGTGTGATGGGAAAATTCTGCCCTGAGTGCAGACTTGGAGAAAGTGAATAGTGTCAAGTAACTGGGGTGAGTGATGGCGGGAGATCGAAACATGAAAATGGAAATGAAACAAAGGACTTGTTCTGGTTAGAGTAATTGCATGAGGTGCAGTAGAAAGTCATGTGATAGAAAAATACACTGAACCCAAAAGGAAGAAAATACAAGACCACTTGTGTATAGTACAGAAACTTAGGCAATATCAAGAAGAGAGGGATAATGACTGGATACTAGTGAGATACAGATGCTGAGATAGGTGGATGGAGTCATGGGAAAGGACAAAAGGAGGAACCAGCACATCAGGGGATCAGTGAAGATTATGGGAGCATCAAAGAAAGTAGCAAAGAAGAGACTGAAATGGTGGGGTCTTATGTAGCAGGGAGAGAGAAAAAATGTGGTGAGGTGAGTGACAGAGTAGGTGATGGCCCAGTCTTATTGCAAGACATACTAATCCAGAAACTTAACTAATGTTCTGGTGGCCCACGTTTAAATACCACTATGGCAGATAGTGGAATTTGAATTCAACAAAAAATATCTGGAATCAAGAATCTACTGATGACCATGAAACCATTGTCGATTGTCGAAAAACCCCACCTGGTTCACTAATGTCCTTTAGGAAAGGAAATCTGATGACCTGACCTAGTTTGGCCTATATGTGACTCTAGAGAAACAGCAATGTGGTTGATTCTCAACTCCCCTCTGAAATAGCTAAGTGAGACACTCAGTTTCAAGGGCAGCTAGGGATGGACAATAAATACTGATTCAGCCAGCAACACCCATGTCCCACAAGTGAATAAAAAGTTGGGACAGTCAAGAAGAAGCAGAAGAAAGAAGCCTAAGACCAGATGGAAAGATGTGATGACAAGAGACTTAAATGTAGCAGAATTGGAAGAGGAATGGATGACTGACAGGAAGAAATGAAGAAGAATGATCAAACAGCAGCATGGTGACCAAAAGTAAAATGGGACAAATTGAGAGAACAAAGAACAAAAGAACAAAGAAAATTACAGCACAGGAACAGCCCTTCGGCCTTCCAAGCCTGCACCGAACATGCTGCCTAACTAAGCTAAAAAGACAAGGGGGCGGGGGGAGGAAGTGCGACCTCTGCACAGACACTGACCCAAACTGGGAATTGAACAGCTGGTGCTGTGAGGCAGCAGTGCTAATCACTGTGCCACAATGCTGTAGAATAAGCAGTGTGTTGGAGAAAGTTGGGTGGCATGACCCTCCCCTACCCCACCCCCCCACCTCCCCTCACCCCACCAGTGCAGGATCCTATATCACGTTACCTCAGAAAGTAAATTGCAAAACCTCAGAAGAAGAACATAGTTGATAATTAAAATGCAGATACTGGAGAAGAGCTGGTGGACTTAGGACCAAATATTTACAAAAATATATCTAGATTCCACCCTTTTGTGATAAAGATCATCAAGTGAAAATTTCCTGGATTTCCTCTAAATGCCTTTCAGCAATGAGCACAAGCTGGTGGATTTGCTGCAACCATTTTGATATTTCAGTCACAAAGTTGAGCAGAATTCAGCACATTGCACTTAATATGCCAACTTGCCCTCAATTAAACTGCATATAGGGCAGAGCTGCCTAGAGCTGGTTAAACGTCGGGTCTATAGCTTCAAGAGCTCAGAGGTATGCTTCACATCATTCATTGATTTTGAATTCTTTGAGACATCTGCTGAGCTCAACCGGAATGGTTTGTGCCATTAACAAATATTAATATATTGAGCCTCACCTCAGTCTGCTTTTATTTGGCAATAGATACAGTTTTATGACACAGTGTATCGCCCTCAACAGAATTAATTTTTAAACTGAACCTGGTTTCAACCAAAACAAGACACACAAATGAAAGAGCGAACAGCAAGACCTGCTGCATTTAATATTTAAGTCTGTCAGAAGGAGATTCTGTGCCAGTGCTGACAGTCATATTTAGAGTCAACTGAAAGGAAGCAACTTGTCATTTTGTTTGCACTGTCAAATTGTCAGACAAAGCTTGATTTTATTACCATTTCTGTGAGCACTTAAGGATACAGGAAGGAATGTGAGAGAAAGAGTAAGCCACATAACTCCCTGAACCTGTCCATCACTCAATTAGTTAGAAGTCTCACAACGCCAGGTTAAAGTGCAACAGGCTTATTTGGAATCATAAGCTTTCCTCAGGTGCGGTTGCTGAAGGAGCAGTGCTCTGAAAGCTTGTGATTCCAAATAAACCTGGTGGACTTTAACCTGGTACTGTGAGACTCCTTACTGTGCTCATCCCAGTCCAATGCTGGCATCTCCGCTTCATCACTGATTTAGGCCATGGCTGACCAGTGCCTTACCTTCATCTGCCCACTTTAAGTCCATACCCCTCAATCCCCTCGTCCGCTAAAAATGCATCAATCACAGTTTTGACATTTACAATTGAACTGGCCTTACTGCTTTTTGAAGGATCAAGTTCCAGATCTATACTTGCCTTTGAGTGACTAACTGCTACTTAACATCGTTCCTTAACAGTCAAGCACTGTTATTAAGGCAGGTCACCCTGGTCTGGGCTCCCATCCCAGATGAAATAAGTTTTTTCTATTTAACTTATCCAATCCAAGAATCATATTAAACACCTTTTTCTTTATTCATTTATAGGATGTGGGCATCGCTGCCCAGGACAGCATTTATTGCCCATTTCTTGAGAAGGTGATGATGAGCTCACTTTTTGAACCATTGCAGACCTCTGAGGTGTAGGTGCACCCACAATGCTGTTAGGAAGGGAGTTCCAGGATCTTGATTCAGCAACAGTGAAGGAATGGCAAAATATTTCCAAGTCAGGCTAGGAGAGGTCAACTTCTGGGTGGTGATGTTCCCAGGTATCTGCTGCCTTTATCCTTCTAACTGATAACAGTCATGGGTTTGGAAGATGCAGCGTAAGGAGGCTTGGTGAGTTCCTACAGTGTATCATGTAGTTGGTACACACAACTGCCACTGTTCGTCAGCAGTGGAGGGAGTGAATATTTGTGAAAGAGGAAGTAATCAAATGGGTTGCTTTGTCCTGGGTGATATTGAGCTTCTTGAGTGTTCTTGGGGCTGCACTCATCTAGGCAAGTAAGGAGTATTCCATTACACTCCTGACTTGTGCCTTGTAGACAGTGGATAGGCTTTGGGGAGTCGGGAGGTGAACTACTCACTGCAGGCATCATTAGCTTTTGATCTGCTCTCATAGCCACAATATTTATATTGTTGGTCCAGCTCAGTTTCTGATCAACGATTACCCTAATTGTGTTGACAGTGAGAAATTCAACAATGTTAATGCCACTGAGTGTCAAGAGGCAATCCTCTGTTGTTGGAGATGGTCATTGTCAGGCCCTTGTGTGGTGCGAATGTTACTTGTCATTTGTCAGCTCAAACCTGGATGTTGCCCAGATCTTGTTACATTTGGACATGGACTGTTTGATATCTGAGGAATAGGAGAATGGTGCTGAATATTGTGCAGTCATCAGCGAACATTTCCACCTCTGACATTATGATGGAAGGAAGGTCGCTGATGAAACAGCTGAAGATGGTTAGGCCTCGGACACTACCCTGAGGAATTCCTGCAGTGATGTGCTGCATGATTAAACACCAAACCCCACAACCATCATTCTTTGTGCCAGGAATGACTGCAGCCAGCAGTTCTCCTCCAATTCTAACTGATACGTTTTGCTAAGGCTCCCTGATACCACATTAGGTCAAATGCTGCCTTGATGTCAAAGGCAATCAATCTCACTTTACCTCTGGAGTTCAGCTCTTTTGTCCATGATTGAACTAAAGTTGTGATGAGGCAGTGGCCAAGTGGCCTGGCAGAACCCAAACTAGTATCAGTCAGCAGGTTTACTGCTGAGTAAGTGACACTTTACACATGATTGAGAGTAAGTAATGTTTATTTATTAGTCACAAGTAAGGCTTACATTAACACTGGGTAATGAAGTTACTCTGAAAATCCCCTAGTCACCACACTTCAGTGCCTGTTCGGGTACACTGAGGGAGAACTTAGCATGGCCAATTCACATAACCTGCATATCTTTGGACTGTGGGAGGAAACCGGAGCACCCAAAGGAAATCCATGCAGAGACAGGGAGAATGTGCAAACTCCACACAGATACTGATCAAGCCAGGAATTGAACCCAGGTCCCTGGCGCTGTGAGGCAGCAGTGCTAACCACTGTGCCACCATGCCACCCACTGATGGGGCAGTAATGTGCTGCATTAGACATACCTGAGCAACTTTCCATGTTGCCAGGTAGATTCCAACGTTAGAGATGTAATGGAACAGATTGGTTAGATTTGCTATGGGGGAGCACAGGTTTTTAGCACTTTTGTTGGAGTATTGTCAGGTCCATAGCCTTTGCAGTATCAAGTGTCTTCAGTCATTTCTTGATATCATGTGGAGTGAATAGAATCGTGTGAAGACTGATATCTGTGATGCTCCGGAAAAGGCTGAGATGGATCATCTGCTCAGTATTTCCCGCTGAAGATTGTTGAAAATCCTTCAGCCTTATCTTTCGCACTGACATGTTGCGGCCCTCAATCATTGAAGATGGGGATATTTGTGAAGCCTCCTCGTGCAGTGATTTAATTGCCCACCACCATTCACTGCTGGACGTGGCAGGACTAACCCAAATGCAGAGCTTAGCTCTGATCCAATGGTTTTGGAATTGGTTATCTCTATTACTTGCTGCTTATACTGTTTGGCATTTAAATAGTCCTAAGGTGTTATTCTGCTGCTGCTGATGGCCCACAGCACCTCAAGGGTATCCAATCTTGAGTTGCTAGATCTGTTTGAAGTCTTTCTCAATTAACACAACGGTGGTACCACAAAATACAGTGGGGAGGTATGCTCAATGTGAGGATGGAATTATGTTTTCACAAGAACTGTGTGGTGGTCACTCCTACCAATACTGTCTTGGACAGATGCACCTGCAGCAGGCAGATTCATGAGGATGAGGTCAAGTATATTTTTCCCTCTTGTTGGTCCCCTCACCACCTCCTGTAGTCCCCAGTCCAGCAACTATGTCCTTTAGGACCCCACCAATTCAGTCTGTGGTGGTGCTACTGAGCCACTCTTGGTGATGGACATTAAAGTTCCCCACCCAGAGTACATTCTATGCCCTTGCCATCCTCAATGCTTCCTCCAAGTGCTGTGCAAAATAGAGGAGTACTCAGTTCAGGAGGACAGTAGTTGATAATCATAGGTTCATAGAATCCCTACAATGCAGAAGGAAACCATTTGGCCCATCGAGTCTGTACCAACCACAATGCCACCAGGCCTTATTCCTGTAGTCGCACATATTTACCCTGCTAATCCCTCTGACACTAGGGTCAACTCAGCCTGGCCAATCAACTTAACCTGCACATCTTTGGGCTGTGGAGGAAACCGGAGCACCTGGAGGAAACCCATGTAGAATGTGAAAACTTCACACAGGCAGTGACCTGAAGCCAGAATTGAACTCAGGTCGCTGGTGCTGTGAGGCAGCAGTGCTAACTACTGTGCCACTGTGCCGCAGAATGTTTCCTTACCCATACCTGACCTGGTGCCTTGAGACTTCATGGGGTCCAGAGTCAATGTTTAGGGCTCCCAGGGAACTCCCTCACAACTGTATATTACTGTGCCACCAACTCTTCTGGGTCTGTTCTGCTAGTAGGCCAGGACATACCAGGAATCATGATGGTGGTGTCTGGGACATTATCTGTAAGGCATGATTCCATAGGTAGGACTACGTCATCTATTGCTTGATAAGTCTGTGAGACAGCTCTCCCAATTTTGGAACAAGGCCTCGAATGTTGGTAAGGAGAACTTTGCGAGGCTGACTTGGCTGAGTTTGTTGTTTCCAGTGCCAAGGTCGATGCTGGTTGGCGCACTTCCATTAGACCATCCCTTAATCGTTTAAACTCATCCAAGTACCAGCCAACTACACGGAACCTATCTTCATAATTTAATTCTTTCAGTCACAGCATCATTCTGATGTCTCCGCATGACATCCCCTCCAATGTATCCTTTCAGAGGTGGGTGCCAAGAAGTAAACAAAGAACTCCAAATAGGGGTTTATTTACTGCTTTATATAACCATTACATAATTTCTACCCCTCTGCATTCCCATCCTCTTAAGATAAAGTCAAACATATTTGTATTTTTATTTTTTGTACCAGTCAGCTAGTTTTTTGCAATTTTTGTACTTGATATGGGTAAGGACACACTCTGTGGCACGGTGGCACAGCAGTTAGCACTGCTGCCTCACAACACCTGTGACCTGAGTTCAATTCCGGCTTAGGGTCACTGTCCGTGTGGAGTTTTCACATTCTGTGTGGGTTTCCTCTAGGTGCTCTGGTTTTCTCCCACAGTCCAAAGATTTGTGGGTTAAGTTGATTGGCCATGCTGAGTTGACCCTGGTGTCAGGGGGATTAGCAGGGTAAATCATTTTACCTTTCACTGTTCCAAGCTTCTAATGATTTAGAAATTATGCTAGTTTATCTGTCTTCAATTGAAAGTGAATGACATCAAATGTTTGCACATTGTAAATCATTTGCCCCATTCATTAAACCTCTCAATCTCTCTTTGCAGCTTTCTGCACCTACCTGTACTTTTAATTGTGCTACCTGTGACCATAGTTTACCTTAAGTTTTTTTCTCTAAATTATGTTTATTGCAGTTGAAAGCAGGCCTTTTTGGCTTCATTTGTTTCCTCATTATGGCACTGTTTGTCTGGGGGAAACTTTTTATTGCTGCTTTAACGGAGTTTGTTTATTTTTATTGGGATGTTTATGACTGTACGTAGGAGAAAAACAGGTTGGCAGGTCAGGTGATAGGAGCCTTTCATTTTCAATCTGAGCTATTGTTTAGTTTGTTTTTTTAGAAAGGACATTAAACTGGAAAGAAGTGTGTCTCGCCCCCTGCTTTTGAAAATTCTGCTGATCATCTGAAAGCAAGGCCTTGCCTTTCTGAAGGGGGGAACTTGCTGTTGGTAGTTTGCCGAGAGCCATTGGTGTTTTGGGAAACAGTTCTGAATTCAAACTGCTCTGACTGTGTCCAGAGAACTGCAGACTTCTTCCAAAGGACTCAAATCCAGTACCACATGAGCATTAATCGATGCTGCATTAAACCCTTTCGAAAAGTCTTGTTTATGGGATTGGTTTGCTTGGGACAGCTCCCATATTTGTTAAGGCTTATACATTATCGTGGTTCTTTTGGTGTTGTTTGTAATTGATTGAAGGTATTGATAATATCCTTACTCTAGATGTTAATCATATTCTTAAATTAACTTCCTTTGATAAATGCTCCCTAGTGGGTCATTTGTATCATACCTGAAGTGAAGCATATCATGCTTATCCTAGCCAAATTCAAGATGCAAAACCTACAATCCAGGCGGCCTCCACAAAACACTTTGGAGCTTCTGACCTGAACTATAACATACTTTAGCTGGGGTTATCAGCAAACTTGGATGCATTTTTCAATATCCTTTCATCAAAGTAATTTATAAATATAAATAAAGTGGAGACAACACAAGTACTCATAAGATATCAAATGGATTGCACACTTATTTCCACTATTCTGTCTGTTAACATCTTAACCGGTGTCATAACCAATTTGATGTATTAGGGAAACCAACTTCTGACTGGATAATCACTTTCCAGTTACCTGTTATTTTAATCCTCCATTTACCATGGCTAATCCACCAAACCTACACATCTTTGGACACAAGGGACAATTTAGCAAGGCCAATTCACCTAACCTGCACATAATTGACCTACAGGAGGAAACCAGAAAACCCAGAGGAAATTCATGCAAACATGGGGAGAACATGTAAGCTCCATATAGACAGTCAACCAAGGCCTGAATTGAACCGGATCCTTGGCACTGTGAGGAAGCAGTGCCAATCATTGTGCCCCCATGCTACATTTCTTGCAATATTTTCTGTTTCATTTTGGATTTCTCAAATGCATTGTTTATTTTCGTTTTTCTACAATGTCTATAAATATTGGAGCAATTTGCCAGTTTTGATGGAACCTGCAGTTTGAGGGGGCAGTGGGGGAATGTGTGCAAGCTATTACCCAAACAGATTGCTTGTCAAATGCTGTGTTGTGCGCACTCACCCTGGTTTCAAAACTTGTTTTTTTCTGAGTCCAGTCAAAACTGAAAGGGAAACTGAAGCTTCAGGTTTCTACATAGAACACAGAATATAGAGTTCCCCAGTTTATGGGGAAACTGAAACTGGTTAAAACCTAATAAAAGACAGAGACCCATTCATACTTGGATCACGGTGACACAGTGCATCCAGGCTAAAGAAAATGAAGGCTGGATCCAGGAACTGTCAACAGGCAAATACAATGTTTCTGCTGCAGTCTCTGATTTAAAGAAGTGATTGATTGTCCAGAATCAGCTGTAGAGTGAGCAGAGTTGTCACTGTGGGTTCAGACAAAGGCAATACATTTACACCATCAAGACTGTCATGAGTAGAGACGAGGAGGGTTTGGAGAAAAACACAATTTTGTTAAATTTTATGTGGGCTCATTACAGGCAGAGACAAGGGAATTGATAATGGGGAATAGGAAATAGCAAGTAAACTAAACAAATAATTACTGTCTGTCTTCAGTGAGGAAGATACAAAAGAAAGAGAAACAAGGGACTAATGGGAATGAAGAACTGAGAGCAAAAGTTAGTGAATAAAGGAGTACTGGAGAAATTAATGTGACTGATAGTTGATAAATGCACTTGAGTTCAAGATCTACACCCCAGAGTGTAGAAAGAGTTGCCTGTGGAGATAATGGATATCTTGGAGGTCATCTGCCAAAATTCTACAGATTTTGGAACAGTTTCTACTGATTGGAAAGTAGCAAATATTTAAGAAAGGAGGGAAAGAGAGGAAACCAGGAACTATAGACCTGTTAGACTGATGCCAGTGGTCAGAAAAATGTGAAAATCTAATGTTAAAAGATGTGATAACCAAACATTTCAAAAACAATAGTAGGATTGGGTAGAATCAACCAGGATTTATGAAAGAAAAATCGTGTCTGAAAAACCATGGGGCGGCATGGTAGCACAGTGGTTAGCAAAGCTGTCTCACAGCGCCAGGGACCCAGATTCTATTCCAGCCTTTGATGACTGTCTGTGTGGAGTGTGCACGTTCTCCTTGTGTCTGCGTGGTTGCTCCAGTTTCCTCCTCTGGTTTCAGTCCAAAGATATGCAGGTTAGGTGGATTGGCCATGGTAAATTGCCCCGTAGTTTCCCAAAATGTGCAGTTTAGGTGGATCAGCTATCTTAAGCGTGCGGGTTACAGGGATAGAGCAGAGGGGGTGGGGGAGGGCATGGATGGAATATTCTTTTGGAGAGTCAGTGTAAATCCAATGGGCTGAATGGCCTCCTTCTGCTCTGTAGGGATTCTATGATTCACTGGAGTATTTTGAGGATGCAACGAGTGGAATAGATAATGGGGAATTTGTGGATGTGATGTATTTGGATTTTTAGAAGGCTTTCAATAAGATCTCATGCAAGAGGTTAATAAACATAATGAGAGTGCATGGGATTGGCATAGTATACTGTCATAGATTGAGACTTGGTTAATGGACTGAAAAAAGTAGGTAGCAATAAATGGGAATAAAAGTTCAGTGAATAATTGGGAAAGTCTTTATTTCATAGAGAATGGAGCATAAAAATAGAGAAGTCTTTAGCAAGTCTTGCTAAAATCATACAAACACTCATTACAGCTTTGGTCTCCTTATCTAAGAAAAGATATACTGGCATTGGTGGCAGTCCAGAAAAGGTTCATCAGGTTGATCCTCGGTATGGAGGGATTTTCTCATAAGAAGGGTTTAAGTGGGTTGGGCCTCTGGAGGTCAGCAGAATTAGAGGGAACCTCATTGAGACATATTCTCATGGGGCTGGATTAGTAAATTCTGAGAGGTTGTTTCCATTTATGGGAGGTTCCAGGAGGAGAGGGTATCATCTCAGAGTAAGGTGTCACCCATTTAGGACAGCAATGAAGAGGAATTTCTTCTCCCAAACAGTAGTGAATCTTCTTTTAATTTTACTTTTGTTAACAGTCTTTTTGGACAATGTTGCTTCTTAATGATTTCATTCAAGACATCTCCGATTCCACAGTAATCAGCTAATATCTTTAAATTAGCTACTGTGTAATTCATTCACTTTCTTGTTGGTTATGTTTATGGAGCTAAAACTTCATGCCGATGACCAGATTTAGTTGAGAAATGGTCCTGCAATGTCTCCACAATCTCATCATAGTGTTCAAACCTATTTTTTTCTGGCTGCACCAGACTTCATAGGAAATTGAATGTTTTTCTCCTCATGAAACTCAGGAAAGTTGGGATGACTATGTCCATCACAATTTTGTTCACTTGGACAATGTATTTGAATCTTTCAGTGTATGACCTCCACCATTCCCTGTG